>NC_091285.1:306824552-309292052 GCF_032444005.1 Ranitomeya imitator | reverse complement strand
TGACACCTGCTGCTTAGTAATGATGGACAGTATATAGCGGTATAAAGTGAACACATGGGCATGCTCAGTAGACAAAAAGCAGGAGTTAGTCCCTTGAGAGTCTGCTCACCGCTGATTAATGCTGGCGACAATAGCTGAGCCTGGGACGGCAGCAGTAACCAGATGCTCAGCATCAGCCTCAGCAAGACGCTGGGACCGATGTTTCTGCTGAGCAGGCTCCTCTGTGGCTGGGGAAGAATGGAAGAACACAGAGGAAATAAAACTAATATCAAAATGAAAGAGGAGAAGCAAGTGCTGCTTGTGGTCAGAATGCAATACAAAAGTGCACATGCACATATATTAATTTCTAACTGTATATCAAAATGAGACATTTAGAAAATAATTGATCAATTCTTTGAGCCACCCCGCCATGCCAAGGCATTCTCATAATGGGGCCGTCCTACTCTACGATTTTTATATTCACTGTGCCATTACAGCCTCCTGAATCTGTTGGAAGCAAGACCATATTAATCCCACTTTACATTTTTTATATTTGCAGTGCCATTACGGCCTCCTAAATGTATTAAAAGCGGGACCATCTGGAATGCAAAATGTACCTGTAGCGTTTCAGAATCACTCCCATGGTGCCAGAAAAAGTATGCGCAGATAAAGTTCGACTAGGTCCAAACATAGACATTTCAGATCTGACCTCCACACTGCCTGACCAGCACCACAGATAAAGAGTGAGACAGGCCCAGGCCCAGGCACAGGTGCACACATCAAACAGAGCCTGGGGCAGGGCCGGGCTGCTGTATGTGTGTACAGCAGCCTCGATCAATCACAATGAAGACAAAGAATGGCGTGCATGACCCAGCTCGCACGGCAACAATGGTGGTCAGCCACAAACCAATATAAAAATAAAAGGGGAGAAGTCAGCGCTGCTTATGGTCAGAACGCAATACAAAAGTGCACATGCACATATTAATTTCTAACTGTATATCAAAATGAGACATTTAGCAAACAATAGATCAATTCTTTGAGCCACCCCGCCACACCAAGGCATCCTCATAATATGGCAGTCCTACTCTACGAGTTTTATATTCGCTGTGCCATTATAGCCTCCTGAATGTGTTGGAAGCAAGACCACATTAATCCCACTTTACGTTTTTTATATTTGCTGTGCCATAACGGCCATCTAAATGTATTAAAAGCGGGACCATATTGAATGCAAACTGTACCTGTAACATTTCAGAATCACTCCCATGGTGCCAGAAAGGGTACGTGCAGATAAAAGTTGACCAGGTCCAAACATAGACATTTCAGATCTGACCTCCACACTGACTGACCAGCACCACGGATAAAAAGTGAGACAGGCCCAGGCACAAGTGCACAAATCAGAAGTGGCGTTGGACAGAGGGGTTTTCTGACCAGGTTGTGGAGTGATTTCGCAATGACCGCAGACAGGACAGGTACTGAAGCATCAATTCAAAGTGACAGGAGACAACATTTGTCCAGTATGGTTACTAACTATTTTTCCTCCCTTATCGATGTTCTCCCTCAACCGTCATTCCCATTTGATTACTGGGCATCCAAAATAGACACCTGACCTGAATTGGCCGAATATGCATTGCAGGAGCTTGCTTGCCCAGCAGCTAGTGTGCTATCAGAAAGAGTATTCAGTGCTGCTGGTTCAATACTGACCAAAAAAGGACTCGTCTGGCTACCCAAAATGTTGATGATCTAACCTTCATTAACCCCTTTACCCCCAAGGGTGGTTTGCACGTTACTGACCGGGCCAATTTTTACAATTCTGACCACTGTCCCTTTATGAGGTTATAACTCTGGAACGCTTTTCTCGAGACATATTGTACTTCATGATAGTGGTAAAAATTCTTTGATAGTACCTGCGTTTATTTGTGAAAAAAAACAGAAATTTGGTGAAAATTTTGAAAATTTCGCAATTTTCCAACTTTGAATTTTTATGCAATTAAATCACAGAGATACAGTTAGGGCCAGAAATATTTGGACAGTGACACAAGTTTTGTTATTTTAGCTGTTTACAAAAACATGTTCAGAAATACAATTATATATATAATATGGGCTGAAAGTGCACACTCCCAGCTGCAATATGATAGTTTCCACATCCAAATCGGAGAAAGGGTTTAGGAATCATAGCTCTGTAATGCATAGCGTCCTCTTTTTCAAGGGACCAAACGTAATTGGACAATGGACTCTAAGGGCTGCAATTAACTCTGAAGGCGTCTCCCTCGTTAACCTGTAATCAATGAAGTAGTTAAAATGTCAGGGGTGGATTCCAGGTGTGTGGTTTTGCATTTGGAAGCTGTTGCTGTGAGCAGACAACATGCGGTCAAAGGAACTCTCAATTGAGGTGAAGCAGAACATCCTAAGGCTGAAAAAAAAGAAAAAATCCATCAGAGAGATAGCAGACATGCTTGGAGTAGCAAAATCAACAGTTGGGTACATTCTGAGAAAAAAGGAATTGACTGGTGAGCTTGGGAACTCAAAAAGGCCTGGGCGTCCACGGATGACAACAGTGGTGGATGATCGCCGCATACTTAATTTGGTGAAGAAGAACCCGTTCACAACATCAACTGAAGTCCAGAACACTCTCAGTGAAGTAGGTGTATCTGTCTCTAAGTCAACATTAAAGAGAAGACTCCATGACAGTAAATACAAAGGGTTCACATCTAGATGCAAACCATTCATCAATACCAAAAATAGACAGGCCAGAGTTAAATTTGCAGAAAAACACCTCAAGAAGCCAGCTCAGTTCTGGAAAAGTATTCTATGGACAGATGAGACAAAGATCAACCTGTACCAGAATGATGGGAAGAAAAAAGTTTGGAGAAGAAAGGGAACGGCACATGATCCAAGGCACACCACATCCTCTGTAAAACATGGTGGAGGCAACGTGATGGCATGGGCATGCATGGCACTGGGTCACTTGTGTTTATTGATGACATAAGAGCAGACAAGAGTAGCCGGATGAATTCTGAAGTGTACCGGGATATACTTTCAGCCCAGATTCAGCCAAATGCTGCAAAGTTGATTGGACGGCGCTTCATAGTACAGATGGACAATGACCCCAAGCATACAGCCAAAGCTACCCAGGAGTTCAGGAGTGCCAAAAAGTGGCACATTCTGCAATGGCCAAGTCAATCTCCAGATCTAAACCCAATTGAGCATGCATTTCACTTGCTCAAATCCAGACTTAAGACGGAAAGACCCACAAACAAGCAAGACCTGAAGGCTGCGGCTGTAAAGGCCTGGCAAAGCATTAAGAAGGAGGAAACCCAGCGTTTGGTGATGTCCATGGGTTCCAGACTTAAGGCAGTGATTGCCTCCAAAGGATTTGCAACAAAATATTGAAAATAAAAATATTTTGTTTGGGTTATGTTTATTTGTCCAATTACTTTTGACCTCCTAAAATGTGGAGTGTTTGTAAAGAAATGTGTACAATTCCTACATTTTCTATCAGATATTTTTGTTCAACCCTTCAAATTAAACGTTACAATCTGCACTTGAATTCTGTTGTAGAGGTTTCATTTCAAATCCAATGTGGTGGCATGCAGAGCCCAACTCGCGAAAATTGTGTCACTGTCCAAATATTTCTGGCCCTAACTTTATGTCACACAATATACTTAATAAGTAACAATTCCAACATGTCTACTTAAAATTTGACCAGCAATTTCTCATTTTTACAACACCATTTTTTTTAGGGACCACATCTCCTTTGAAGTCATTTTGATGGGTCTATATGATAGAAAATAACCAAGTGTGACACCATTCTAAAAACTGCACCCCTCAAGGTGCTTAAAACCATATTCAAGAAGTTTATTAACCCTTCTGGTGCTTCACAGGAATTTTTGGAATGTTTAAATAAAAATGAACATTTAACTTTTTTTCACAAAAAATTTATTTCAGCTCCAATTTGTTTTATTTTACCAAGGGTAACAGGAGAAAATGGACCCCAAAAGTTGTTTTACAATTTGTCCTGAGTACACAGATACCCCATATGTGGGGGTAGACCACTGTTTGGGCGCATGACAGAGCTCAGAAGCAAAGGAGCGCCATTTGACTTTTCAATGCAAAATTGACTGGAATCGAGATGGGACACCGTGTTGCGTTTGGAGAGCCCCTGATGTGCCTAAACATTGAAACCCCCCACAAGTGACACCATTTTGGAAAGTAGACCCCCTAAGGAACTTATCTAGAGGTGTGGTGAGCACTTTGACTCACAAAGTGCTTCACAGAAGTTTATAATGCAGAACCATAAAAATAAAAAATCATATTTTTTCACAAAAATTATCTTTTCGCCCTCAATTTTTTTCCCATGGGTAAGAGAAGAAATTGGACCCCAAAAGTTGTTGTACAATTTGTCCTGAGTACGCTGATACCCCATATGTGGGGGTAAACAACAGTTTGGGCGCATGGGAGAGCTCGGAAGGGAAGGAGCGCCGTTTGACTTTTCAATGCAAAATTGACAGGAATTGAGATGGGACGCCATGTTGCGTTTGGAGAGCCATTGATCTGCCTAAACATTGAAACCCCCCACAAATGACACCATTTTGGAAACTAGACCCCCTAAGGCACTTATCTAGATGTGTGATGAGCACTTTTACCCACAAAGGGCTTCACAGAAGTTTATAATGCAGAGCCGTAAAAATAAAACAAAAATTTTTTCCCACAAAAATTATTTTTTAGCCCCCAGTTTTGTATTTTCCCGCGGGTAACAGAAGAAATTGGACCCAAAAAGTTGTTGTCCAATTTGTCCTGAGTGCGCTGATACCCCATATGTGGGGGGAACCACCATTTGGATGCATGGGAGGGCTCGGAAGGGAAGGAGCGCCATTTGGAATGCAGACTTAGATGGAATGGTCTGCAGGCGTCACATTGCATTTGCAGAGCCCCTAATGTACCTAAACAGTAGAAACCCCCCACAAGTGACACCATTTTGGATAGTAGACCCCCTAAGGAACTCATCTAGATGTGTTGTGAGAGCTTTGAACCCCCAAGTGTTTCACTACAGTTTGTAACGCTGAACCGTGAAAATAAAAAAAAAACTTTCCCCAAAAAATTATTTTTTAGCCCCCAGTTTTGTATTTTCCCGAGGGTAACAGAAGAAATTGGACCCAAAAAGTTGTTGTCCAATTTGTCCTGAGTGCGCTGATACCCCATATGTGGGGGGAACCACCATTTGGATGCATGGGAGGGCTCGGAAGGGAAGGAGCGCCATTTGGAATGCAGACTTAGATGGAATGGTCTGCAGGCGTCACATTGCATTTGCAGAGCCCCTAATGTACCTAAACAGTAGAAACCCCCCACAAGTGACACCATTTTGGATAGTAGACCCCCTAAGGAACTCATCTAGATGTGTTGTGAGAGCTTTGAACCCCGAAGTGTTTCACTACAGTTTGTAACGCTGAACCGTGAAAATAAAAAAAAACTTTCCCCAAAAAATTATTTTTTAGCCCCCAGTTTTGTATTTTCCCAAGGGTAACAGGAGAAATTGGACACCAAAAGTTGTTGTCAAATTTGTCCTGAGTACGCTGATACCCCATATGTTGGGGTAAACCCCTGTTTGGGCACACGGGAGAGCTCGGAAGGGAAGGAGCACTGTTTTACTTTTTCAACGCAGAATTGGCTGGAATTGAGATCGGACGCCATGTCGCGTTTGGAGAGCCCCTGATGTGCCTAAACAGTAGAAACCCCCCAATTATAACTGAAACCCTAATCCAAACACACCCCTATCCCTAATCCCAACAGTAACCCTAACCACACCTCTAACCCTGACACACCCCTAACCGTAATCCCAACCCTATTCCCAACTGTAAATGTGATCTAAACCCTAACCGTAACTTTAGCCCAAACCCTAACCCTAACTTTAGCCCCAACCCTAACTGTAGCCTTAACCCTAGCCCCAACCCTAACCCTAACCCTAGCCCTAACCCTAACCCTAGCCCTAACCCTAGCCCTGACCCTAGCCCTAACCCTAACCCTAGCCCTAACCCTAACCCTAACCCTAGCCCTAACCCTAATCCTAATCCTAGCCCTAACCCTAACCCTAGCCCTAACCCTAACCCTAGCCCTAACCCTAAACCTAACCCTAGCACTAATGGGAAAATGGAAATAAATACATTTTTTTTAATTTTTCCCTAAATAAGGGCGTGATGAAGGGGAGTTTGATTTACTATTTATAGTTGTTTTTTAGCGGATTTTTATGATTGGCAGTCGTCATACACTGAAAGAAGCTTTTTATTGCAAAAAAATATTTTTTGCATAACCACATTTTGAGAGCTATAATTTTTCCATATTTTGGTCCACAGAGTCACTTGAGGTCTTGTTTTTTGCGGGACGAGTTGACGTTTTTATTGGTAACATTTTCGGGCACGTGACTTTTTTGATCGCTTTTTATTCTGATCTTTGTGAGGCAGAATGACCAAAAACCAACTATTCATGAATTTCTTTTGGGGGAGGCGTTTATACCGTTCCGCCTTTGGTAAAATTGATAAAGCAGTTTTATTCTTCGGGTCAGTACGATTACAGCGACACCTAATTTATATCATTTTTTTATGTTTTGGCGCTTTTATATGATAAAAACTATTTTATAGAAAAAAATAATTATTTTTGCATCGCTTTATTCTCAGGACTATAACTTTTTTATTTTTTTGCTGATGATGCTGTATCATGGCTCGTTTTTTGCGGGACAAGATGACGTTTTCAGCGGTACCATGGTTATTTATATCTGTCTTTTTGATCGCGTGTTATTCCACTTTTGGTTCGGCAGTATGATAAAAAAGCGTTTTTTGCCTTGTTTTTTTTTCTTACGGTGTTTACTGAAGGGGTTAACTCGTGGGCCAGTTTTATAGGTCGGGCTGTTAAGGAAATGGCGATACTAAATATGTGTACTTTTATTGTTTTTTTATTACTTAGATAAAGAAATGTATTTATGGGAATAATATATATATTTTTTCATTATTTAGGAATTTTTTTTTTTTTTACATCTTTGGAAATTTTTTTTTTTACTTTTTTACTTTGTCCCGGGGGGGAACATCACAGATCGTTGATCTGACAGATTGCACAGCACTCTGTCAGATCAGCGATCTGACCTACAGTGCTGCAAGCTTACCAAGCACCTGCTCTGAGCAGGCACTTGGTAAGCCACCTCCCTCCCTGCAAGACCCGGATGCCGCGGCCATCTTGGTTCCGGGCCTGCTACAGGGAGGGAGGTAGGAGACCCTCGCAGCAACGCGATCACATCGCGTTGCTGCGGGGGGCTCAGGGAAGCCCGCAGGGAGCCCCCTCCCTGCGCAATGCTTCCCTGTACCGCCGGCACATCGCGATCATTTTTTATCGCGGTGTGCCGTGGGTTAATGTGTCGGGGGCGGTCCATGACCACTCCTGGCACATAGTGCCGGATGTCAGCTGCGATAGGCAGCTGACACCCGGCCGCGATCGGCCACGCTCCCCCCGTGAGCGCGGCTGATCGCGTATGACGTACTATCCCGTCGGTGGGCATGCGGGCCCACCCCACCTCGACGGGATAGTACATCTAATGTCATAAAGGGGTTAAAATGAACCACTCATGGATTTCTAATTATTTTGCCCCACCTTTCCCAGCTGACACCTAGCTTTCCTGTAAAAAGGTCTTGCTTTTGGACTGGTCTTACTGACTGTTCCAATCTCTTAAATTGCAGCTGCTGTATGTCCAGCATACGACATGTTTACACCTCCCTAAATGGGCTGACTCCCCCTACGGGGCTGTTGTCACGCCACTTGGAGCAAGCACCAGTGAGAGTGCCGTTTGTCTGAAGAGGTGGGTGTGCCCACTTTTGGTCGACGGCACTGGCACTGGGTCCCTCATAGTACAATGAAGTGTCTCTGGTGCTGGTGGCACGCACCCAATGTCAGACACACCATTGTAACATGAGGGGCCCTGGGCCAGTACCGCCGGCCACGAGAGAGTGTCCCCCCAGCTCAAACAGTGCTCTACCACTTGCAAAATTATCTCTCACTGCTCCACCACTGTTTAGTCTATGCGGTGAAATCCTTCAATGCCTGGCACTGACAATACCTATTTGTTGACATGTATGATGCTAGTTAAAATATTCAGGGGCCCTGTCCTACATTTACACCAGTAAATACTTTGCGCCAAATAACAATGTCTGAAAGTCAGCAGAGGAGCCCACCCCTGTACCTAAGTATGCCACCCTTTTTTTTGTTTTGTTTTTTGCGAGACATTAACATCTATGTATTATTTTGGAGTACTAACTGTGTCAGACACTCCTTCCAATTGTCCTCCGCTGACCACACCAATGCTGCCTGTGTACCCCTGCGAGATAATTGAAACTGCATTGAGCCTAATGTTTTTATTTTAGGCCTACTAAGTCTGTCTGCAGTCCCTCCTACCAATTATCCTCCGCTGACCACACCAATGCTGCCTGTGTACCCCTGCAAGATAATTGAAACTGCATTGAGCCTAATTTTTTTATTTTAGGTCTACGAAGTCTGTCTGCGGTCCCTCCTTCCAATAGTCCTCCGCTGACCACACCAATGCTGCCTGTGTACCCCTGCAAGATAATTGAAACTGCATTGAGCCTAATTTTTTTTATTTTAGGCCTACTAAGTCTGTCTGCGGTCCCTCCTACCAATTTTCCTCTGCTGACCACACCAATGCTGCCTGTGTACCCCTGCAAGATAATTGAAACTGCATTGAGCCTAATTTTTTCTTTTAGGCATACTAAGTCCGTCTGCGGTCCCTCCTTCCAATAGTCCTCCGCTGACCAGACCAATGCTGCCTGTTTACCCCTGCAAGATAATTGAAACTGCATTGAGCCTAATTTTTTTATTTTAGGCCTACTAAGTCTGTCTGCCGTCCCTCCTACCAATTATCCTCCGCTGACCACACCTGTGCTGCCTGTGTACCCCTGCAAGATAATTGAAACTGCATTGAGCCTAATGTTTTTATTTTAGGCCTACTAAATCTTCTGCGGTCCCTCCTACCAATTGTCCTCGTCTGCCCACACCAATGCTGCCTGTGTACCCCTGCAAGATAATTGAAACTGCATTGAGCCCAAATTTTTTCTTTTAGGCATACTAAGTCTGTCTGCGGTCCCTCCTTCCAATAGTCCTCCGCTGACCACACCAATGCTGCCTGTGTACCCCTGCAAGATAATTGAAACTGCATTTAGCCTAATTTTTTTCTTTTAGGCCTACTAAGTCTGTCTGTGGTCCCTCCTACCAATTGTCCTCCGCTGACCACACCAATGCTGCCTGTGCACCCCTGCAACATAATTAAACCTGCATTGAGCCTAATTTTTTTATTTTAGGCCTACTAAGTCTGTCTGCGGTCACTCCTTCCAATTGTCCTCCGCTGACCACACCAATGGTGACCGTGTACCCATGTAACCATTTTAAACCTGCATCGAGCCAACTTTGTGGTGTAAGGCCTGCTAGCAGTGTCTGTCTGCGCCACTCAATACAGCTGTCCTCTTAAAAAACTGAGCTGCAATTGTCAGGTTTTCAGCCTATCGGAATTTTAAAACTGCATTGGGGGTTGCCTTTTCTGAGCTTCTATCTTCAGGCTTTCGTTAGTTTTTTAATGGAACAACTGCAGTGGGGCTACTAGTTTGGTTGGGGCCTTGTTGTGAATTCTGTTGTTGAACTCCCTCCTGTGGTCGTGAATGGTACTTCGGCGAGTTCTGTCCATGGACTCCCTCTGGTGGCTGTGAGTGAAGCTGCTGCTTCTGAGGTTCCTTACACAGGTGACGTCGTTTATCCTTTGGTTGGCTGCTCTATTTAACTCCACTCAGATCGTTACTCCATGCCAGCTGTCAATGTTCCTGTGCTGGTTCAGTTCGCTCTTGGATCTTCTGGAGACCAGTCTCTTCCTGCAAGAAGCTAAGTCCCCGTTTGTTATTTTCTGCTCATGGTTTTCTAGTCCAGCTTGCTTTCATGATTTTGTCTTGCTAGCTGGAAGCTCTGGGATGCAGGGTGGCGCCTCCGCACCGTGAGTCGGTGCGGGGGTCTTTGTGCACACTCTGCGTGGTCTTTTGTAGTTTTGTGCTGACTGCAAAGATACCTTTCCTATCCTCTGTCTATTTAGTTAGTCTGGCCTCCCTTTGCTAAACCTGTTTCATTTCTGTGTTTGTGACTTTCATCTTAACTCACAGTTAATATTTGTGGGGGGCTGCCTTTTCCTTTGGGGAAATTTCTCTGAGGCAAGGTAGGCTTTATTTTCTATCTCTAGGGCTAGCTAGTTCTTAAGGCTGTGCCGAGGCGTCTAGGCCTGTTAGGTACGCTCCACGGCTATTTCTAGTGTGTGTGATAGGATTAGGGATTGCGGTCAGCAAAGTTCCCACTTCCCAGAGCTTGTCCTGTGAGTTTAACCATCTGGTCATTCTGGGTGCTCCTAACCACCAGGTCATAACAGTACAGCTGGCCCAAAGTATTAATGCGTCTCAATAGAGGGATAAGAGAAGCTCTGAGACCATTTTTTTTTCTTTGCACTGTGTTTTGTCTTTCTTTTCCCCTAGACCTTTGGGTGGTTCAGGACACAGGTGTAGAGATGGACATTCAAGGTCTGTCCTCTTGTGTGGATCATCTCACTGCAAGGGTACAAAACATTCAAGATTTTGTGGTTCAGAATCCTATGTTAGAGCCTAGAATTCCTATTCCTGATTTATTTTCTGGGAATAGATCTAAGTTTCTGAATTTCAAAAATAATTGTAAACTGTTTCTAGCTTTGAAACCCTGCTCCTCTGGTGACCCCGTTCAACAAGTAAAAATCATTATTTCGTTGTTGCGTGGTGACCCTCAAGACTGGGCATTTTCCCTTGCGCCAGGAGATCCTGCATTGCGTGATGTTGATGCGTTTTTTCTGGCGCTTGGATTGCTTTATGATGAACCTAATTCAGTGGATCAGGCAGAGAAAATCTTGCTGGCTTTGTGTCAGGGTCAGGATGAAGCGGAGGTGTACTGTCAGAAGTTTAGAAAGTGGTCTGTGCTTACTCAGTGGAATGAGTGTGCCCTGGCGGCAATTTTCAGAAAGGGTCTTTCTGAAGCCCTTAAGGATGTCATGGTGGGATTTCCCACGCCTGCTGGTCTGAATGAGTCTATGTCCTTGGGCATTCAGATCGATCGGCGCTTGCGTGAGCGCAAAGCTGTGCACCATCTGGCGGTATTCTCTGAGGATAGGCCTGAGCCTATTCAGTGTGATAGGACTTTGACCAGAGCTGAACGGCAAGAACACAGATGTCGGAATGGGCTGTGTTTTTACTGTGGTGAATCCACTCATGCTATCTCCGATTGTCCTAAGCGCACTAAGCGGTTCGCTAGGTCTGCCACCATTGGTACTGTACAGTCTAAATTTATTTTGTCCGTTACTCTGATTTGCTCTCTGTCGTCCTATTCTGTTATGGCATTTGTGGATTCAGGCGCTGCCCTGAATTTGATGGACTTGGAGTTTGCCAGGCGCTGTGGTTTTCTCTTGGAGCCCTTGCAGTATCCTATTCCATTGAGAGGAATTGATGCTACGCCTTTGGCCAAGAATAAGCCTCAGTACTGGACTCATTTGACCATGTGCATGGCTCCTGCACATCAGGAGAATATTCGCTTTTTGGTGTTGCATAATCTGCATGATGTGGTCGTTTTGGGGTTACCATGGCTACAGGTCCACAACCCAGTATTGGATTGGAAATCAATGTCTGTGTCCAGCTGGGGTTGTCAAGGGGTACATGGTGATGTTCCATTGCTGTCAATTTCGTCTTCCACTCCTTCTGAAGTCCCTGAGTTTTTGTCAGATTACCAGGATGTATTTGATGAGCCCAAATCCGGTGCCCTACCTCCTCATAGGGATTGTGATTGTGCTATTGATTTGATTCCTGGTAGTAAGTTTCCTAAGGGTCGACTGTTCAATTTATCGGTGCCAGAACACGCCGCTATGCTGAGTTATATAAAGGAGTCCTTGGAGAAGGGTCATATTCGCCCGTCGTCTTCACCATTGGGAGCAGGGTTCTTTTTTGTGGCCAAGAAGGATGGCTCTTTGAGACCTTGTATTGATTACCGCCTTCTTAATAAAATCACAGTCAAATTTCAGTATCCTTTGCCGCTGCTGTCTGATTTGTTTGCTCGGATTAAGGGGGCTAGTTGGTTCACCAAGATAGATCTTCGAGGGGTGTATAATCTTGTCCGAATTAAACAGGGCGATGAATGGAAAACAGCATTTAATACGCCCGAGGGCCATTTTGAGTACCTGGTTATGCCATTCGGGCTTTCTAATGCTCCATCTGTGTTTCAGTCCTTTATGCATGACATCTTTCGAGAGTACCTGGATAGATTTATGATTGTATAATTGGATGACATTTTGGTCTTTTCGGATGATTGGGAGTCTCATGTGAAGCAGGTCAGAATGGTGTTCCAGGTCCTTCGTGCGAATTCCTTGTTTGTGAAGGGGTCAAAGTGTCTCTTTGGAGTTCAGAAGTTTCATTTTTGGGTTTCATTTTTTCCCCTTCTACTATCGAGATGGACCCTGTTAAAGTCCAGGCCATTTATGATTGGACTCAGCCAACATCTGTGAAGAGCCTGCAGAAGTTCCTGGGCTTTGCTAATTTTTACCGTCGCTTCATCGCTAATTTTTCTAGTATTGCTAAACCGTTGACTGATTTGACCAAGAAAGGTGCTGTTGTGGTCAATTCGTCCTCTGCGGCTGTGGAGGCTTTTCAGGAGTTGAAGCGTCATTTTTCTTCTTCCCCTGTGTTGTGCCAGCCAGATGTTTCGCTCCCGTTTCAGGTCGAGGTTGATGCTTCTGAGATTGGAGCAGGGGCTGTTTTGTCGCAAAGAAGTTCTGATGGCTCGGTGATGAAACCATGTGCCTTCTTTTCTAGAAAATTCTCACCTGCTGAGCGCAATTATGATGTTGGCAATCGAGAGTTGTTGGCCATGAAGTGGGCATTCGAGGAGTGGCGACATTGGCTTGAAGGAGCTAAACATCGCGTGGTGGTCTTGACGGATCACAAAAATTTGACTTATCTCGAGTCTGCCAAACGGTTGAATCCTAGACAGGCTCGATGGTCACTCTTTTTCTCCCGTTTTGATTTTGTGGTTTCATACCTTCCGGGATCTAAGAATGTGAAGGCTGATGCCCTGTCAAGGAGTTTTGTGCCTGACTCTCTGGGTGATCCGGAGCCAGCGGGTATTCTTAAAGAGGGGGTAATTTTGTCTGCCATCTCCCCTGATTTGCGGCGCATGCTGCAGAAGTTTCAGGTGGATAGACCTGACCGTTGCCCAGCGGAGAGACTGTTTGTCCCTGATAGATGGACTAGTAGAGTTATCTCTGAGGTTCATTGTTCGGTGTTGGCTGGTCATCCTGGAATCTTTGGTACCAGAGATTTGGTGGCTAGATCCTTTTGGTGGCCTTCTTTGTCACGGGATGTGCGTTCTTTTGTGCAGTCCTGTGAGAC
The DNA here is from genome assembly GCF_032444005.1 of Ranitomeya imitator. Taxonomy (NCBI): domain Eukaryota; kingdom Metazoa; phylum Chordata; class Amphibia; order Anura; family Dendrobatidae; genus Ranitomeya; species Ranitomeya imitator. Next base: position 309,278,592 of record NC_091285.1, on the reverse strand, counting down.
TTGTGCTCGGGCTAAGCCCTGCTGTTCTCGTGCCAGTGGGTTGCTTTTGCCCTTGCCGGTCCCGAAGAGGCCCTGGATGCATATTTCCATGGATTTTATTTCTGATCTCCCTGTTTCTCAAAGGATGTCGGTCATTTGGGTGGTTTGTGATCGCTTCTCTAAGATGGTCCATTTGGTACCTTTGTCTAAATTGCCTTCCTCCTCTGATTTGGTGCCATTGTTTTTCCAGCATGTGGTTCGTTTGCATGGCATTCCAGAGAACATCGTCTCGGACAGAGGTTCCCAGTTTGTTTCGAGGTTTTGGCGGTCCTTTTGTGCTAAGATGGGCATTGATTTGTCTTTTTCTTCGGCTTTCCATCCTCATACTAATGGCCAAACCGAATGAACTAATCAGACTTTGGAAACATGTCTGAGATGCTTTGTTTCTGCTGATCAGGATGATTGGGTGTCCTTCTTGCCTTTGGCTGAGTTCGCCCTTAATAATCGGGCCAGCTCGGCTACTTTAGTTTCTCCTTTTTTCTGTAATTCTGGTTTCCATGATCGTTTCTCTTCAGGGCAGGTTGAGCCTTCGGACTGTCCTGGTGTGGATACGGTGGTGGACAGGTTGCAGCAGATTTGGACTCATGTGGTGGACAATTTGACATTGTCCCAGGAGAAGGCTCAACGTTTCGCTAACCGCCGGCGATGTGTTGGTCCCCAACTTCGTGTTGGGGATTTGGTTTGGTTGTCATCTCGTCATGTTCCTATGAAGGTTTCCTCTCCTAAGTTTAAGCCTCGTTTCATTGGGCCATATAAAAATAAAGAATTAAAATAAAAAATATTGATATATTCACCTCTCCGGCGGCCCCTGGACATCACCGCGGGTAACCGGCAGGCTTCTTTGTTTAAAATGAGCGCGTTTAGGACCTGATGAATGACGTCGCGGCTTCTGATTGGTCGCGTGCCGTCCATGTGACCGCCACGCGACCAATCAGAAGCCGCGACGTCATTCCTCAGGTCCTAAATTCCTAGAATGAGCGCGTTTAGGACCTGAGGAATGACGTCGCGGCTTCTGATTAGTCGCGTGCCGCCCATGTGACTGCCACGCGACCAATCAGAAGCCGCGACATAATTCTCAGGCACTAAACTCCTCATTCTAGGAATTTAGGACCTGAGGAATGACGTCGCGGCTTCTGATCGTCGCGTGGCGGTCACATGGGCGGCACGCGACCAATCAGAAGCCGCGACGTCATTCCTTAGGTCCTAAACGCAGGCATTTTAAACAAAGAAGCCTGCCGGTTACCCGCGGTGATGTCCAGGGGCCGCCGGAGAGGTGAATATATCAATATTTTTTATTTTAATTCTTTATTTTACACATTAATATGGATCCAGGGCCTGAAGGAGAGTTTCCTCTCCTTCAAACCCTGGGAACCATCAGGATACCTTCCGATACTTGGTGCCCCATTGACTTGTATTGGTATCGGAAATCGGTATCGGCGATATCCGATACTTTTCGGGTATCGGCGATACTATCCGATACCGATACTTTCAAGTATCGGACGGTATCGCTCAACACTACTAGCTAGTTCTTAAGGCTGTTCCGAGGCGTCTATGCCTGTTAGGTACGCTCCACAGCTATTTCTAGTGTGTGTGATAGGATTAGGGATTGCGGTCAGCAAAGTTCCCACTTCCCAGAGCTTGTCCTGTGAGTTTAACCATCTGGTCATTCCGGGTGCTCCTAACCACCAGGTCATAAAAGGGCCTACTAACAGTGTCTGCCGCTCCAAGGTGTTCTCTGTTATGATCTGGTGGCCTTGGAGCCGCATGGAACTTTCTCTGGAGTTTGGTGGAAACTATACTGACCGCAAATCCTGAACTTAACACCGCAACTAGAAGTAGCCGTGGGGTGTGCCTAACAAATCCTAGACACCTCGACACAGCCGGAGGACTAAATACCCCTATAGATGGAAGTAGGAATTCTACCTTGCCTCAGAGCAGAACCCCAAAGGATAGGCAGCCCCCACAAATATTGACTGTGAGTAGTAGAGGAAAGACACACGCAGGCAGGAAACAGGATTTAGCAAAAGAGGCCACTTCTAGCTAAATAGGAAAGGATAGGACAGAATACTAAGCGGTCAGTATTAAAACCCTTCCAAAAAATATCCACAGCAGATGATACAAAAAATTCCACCATATAACTAAAGATGTGGAGCGTATATCTGCAACTCCTGAGAATCCAACAAGACTGAGAAAACACTGACACAATCTAAGCTGGACAAGAGGAAACAAATGAATAGCACAAAATTATTCAGCACACAGCATGAGTGCCACAGAAAAAAAACCCAAACACTTATCTTTGCTGATTTAGCAGCAAGGCAGGAGGAACCAGACAGAGAACCAACTCCTCCCAGAACCATGGACAACTGGCAAGGACTAATGAATCCTGCACACCTAAATACCCCAGTCAGAACTGCAATCAGCAGAAACACCTGACCAAGACTGCGCTTCAGGGACAACTGCATTACCACCTACAACCTCCGGAGGGATCCCAAAAGCAGAATTCACAACAGTTCTCCTGGTTGCCTTTCCTGAGCTTCAATCTTCAGGCTCTCGTTAAATAGTTTTTTAATGGAACAACTGCAGTGGGGCTACTAGTTTGGTTGGGGCCTACTAACAGTGTCTGCTGCTCCAAGGTGATCTCCAGGTTGCCTATTCTGTGTTTCTATCTTCAGGCTCTCGTTAAATAGTTTTTTAATCGAACAACTGCAGTGGGGCTACTAGTTTGGTTGGGGCCTACTAACAGTGTCTGCCGCTCCAAGGTGTTTTCCAGGTTGCCTTTCCTGAGCTTCTATCTTCAAGCTCTCATTAAATAGTTTTTTAATGGAACAACTGCAGTGGGGCTACTAGTTTGATTGGGGCCTACTAACAGTGTCTGCCGCTCCAAGGTGTTCTCCTGGTTGCCTTTACTGAGCTTCTATCTTTAGGCTCTCGTTAAATAGTTTTTTAATCGAACAACTGCAGTGGGGCTACTAGTTTGGTTGGGGCCTACTAACAGTGTCTGCCGCTCCAAGGTGTTCTCCTGGTTGCCTTTCCTGAGCTTCAATCTTCAGGCTCTCGTTAAAAAGTTTTTTAATCGAACAACTGCAGTGGGGCTACTAGTTTGGTTGGGGCCTACTAACAGTGTCTGCTGCTCCAAGGTGTTCTCCTGGATGCCTTTACTGAGCTTCTATCTTCAGGCTCTCGTTAAATAGTTTTTTAATGGAACAACTGCAGTGGGGCTACTAGTTTGGTTGGGGCCTACTAACAGTGTCTGCCACTCCAAGGTGTTCTCCAGGTTGCCTTTCCTGAGCTTCTATCTTCAGGCTCTTGTTAAATAGTTTTTTAATCGAACAACTGCGATGGGGCTACTAGTTTGGTTGGGGTCAACTAACAATGTCTGCTGCTCCAAGGTGTTCTCCTGGTTGCCTTTCCTGAGCTTCAATCTTCAGGCTCTCGTTAAATAGTTTTTTAATGGAACAACTGCAGTGGGGCTACTAGTTTGGTTGGGGCCTACTAACAGTGTCTGCCGCTCCAAGGTGTTCTCCAGGTTGCCTTTTCTGAGCTTCTATCTTCAGGCTCTCGTTAAATAGTTTTTAATGGAACAACTGCAGTGGGGCTACTAGTTTGGTTGGGGCATACTAACAGTGTCTGCCGCTCCAAGGTGTTTTCCAGGTTGCCTTTCCTGAGCTTCTATCTTCAGGCTCTCGTTAAATAGTTTTTTAATGGAACAACTGCAGTGGGGCTACTAGTTTGGTTGGGGCCTACTAACAGTGTCTGCTGCTCCAAGGTGTTCTCCTGGATGCCTTTACTGAGCTTCTATCTTCAGGCTCTCGTTAAATAGTTTTTTAATCGAACAACTGCAGTGGGGCTACTAGTTTGGTTGGGGCCTACTAACAGTGTCTGCCACTCCAACGTGTTCTCCAGGGTGCCTTTCCTGAGCTTCTATCTTCAGGCTCTCGTTAAATAGTTTTTTAATCGAACAACTGCGGTGGGGCTACTAGTTTGGTTGGGGTCAACTAACAATGTCTGCTGCTCCAAGGTGTTCTCCTGGTTGCCTTTCCTGAGCTTCAATCTTCAGGCTCTCGTTAAATAGTTTTTTAATGGAACAACTGCAGTGGGGCTACAAGTTTGGTTGGGGCCTACTAACAGTGTCTGCCGCTCCAAGGTGTTCTCCAGGTTGCCTTTTCTGAGCTTCTATCTTCAGGCTCTCGTTAAATAGTTTTTTAATGGAACAACTGCAGTGGGGCTACTAGTTTGGTTGGGGCATACTAACAGTGTCTGCCGCTCCAAGGTGTTTTCAAGGTTGCCTTTCCTGAGCTTCTATCTTCAGGCTCTCGTTAAATAGTTTTTTAATCGAACAACTGCAGTGGGGCTACTAGTTTGGTTGGGGCCTACTAACAGTGTCTGCCGCTCCAAGGTGTTCTCCTGGTTGCCTTTCCTGAGCTTCAATCTTCAGGCTCTCGTTAAATAGTTTTTTAATCGAACAACTGCAGTCAGGCTATAAGTTTGGTTGGGGCCTACTAACAGTGTCTGCCACTCCAAGGTTTTCTCCTGGTTGCCTTTCCTGAGCTTCAATCTTCAGGCTCTCATTAAATTGTTTTTAATATAACACTGCATTTGGCCTACTTGTTTTGTTGGCCCTACTAACTGTGTCTGCCGCTCATTGCTGTTCTCCACTGAACAAAGCAGTGCCGCCTGTTTACTACTGTTACCAATTTTGAACTGCATTTAGCCTACTTACTGATTTGGGCCTACTCACTATGTCAGCCTCTCATTACAGTTGTCCTCCACTGAACAAAGCAAGGCCGCCTGATTAGTCCTGTTACCAATTTTGAACTGCATTTAGCCCACTTTATTATATGGGCCTATATCTGTGTTTCCTCCTCATCCTGTCCATTGCCCAGCCAGTGCTAGATGAGTCTGCTGGTACATTGACCAAGACCGCTACATTCCCCGTGCATGCTACACAGCCAGAATGTGACCCAGCTGAAAGTCAGGTTCCCCTTCCCGTATAATATACCACCTTACACGGGGACAAAGAGGAAGGTGCAGATGAAAGTGCAGGTGCCTTCATCAGGTGGGGGGAATACTTGTTGGCGATGTCACTGGCTCAGGGCCCATCATATTACGCAAAAGTGTCGCTGCCGGTGGGAGGCGCCCCCGCCGTGCAAACACACCGCTGTACTTTGAGGGGCCCTGTGCCAGTGCCAATGCGATTGAGTGGCCCCCCCCTGCTTGCTCAGGATCACAGCACTTGCAAAGTTGAAATACCTCTCCCTGCTCCACTGCCGTGACGTGGTCCACGTTTCCTGGGCCCACTAAATACTTGAACCAGCCCTACCCCCCACAACTTTAGCCAAATGACCCCCAATTTCCAATGCCTAACTATTATTATAAGGTAAATTAAGATTGACAAGCTTCAGTAACAAGAATGGATGTTTTTGCCATTAAAATGGGCACTGTAGGTGTTTTCTTGGCCTCTACTCACTGCCGACTATGCTTCCCCATTGACTTGCATTGGGTTTCGTGTTTCGGTCGATCCCCGACTTTTCGCGATAATCATCCGATTTCACTCGACTCGACTTTTGAGATAGTCGGGTTTTGCGAAACCCGACTCGATCCCAAAAAAGTAAAAGTCACTCAACCCTACTGGCAAAAATTATGAGACCACCACATCAAAACCCTGTCATGGGCAGCCCAATCTCCTGACCTGAACCCCATTGAAAACTTCTGGAATGTAATTAAGAGGATGATGAACTGCTTACATTTTTGTGCCAGAAGCAGTGTGAAAGACTGGTGGAAAGCATGCCAAGACGCATGAAAGCTGTGATTAAAAATCATGGTTATTCTATTCCACAAAATATTGATTTCTGAACTCTTCCTGAGTTAAAACATTAGAATTATTGTTTCTAAAGGATTATGAACTTGTTTTCTTTGTATTATTTGAGGTCTGAAAGCGCTGTTTTTTAAATTTTGACCATTTCTCCTTTTCAGAAAAAAAAAATTGTTGCTTGGAAATTTGGAGACACGTTGTCAGACGTTTATAGTGTGACGCCCAAGAGACCGGGATACCCAGCACCGGACCAATGGGGTCTGTCTCTTGAGGGGGGTGTCACGGGTGGCTTGACCCGGTGCTGTGGCCTCAGGCAATGCACAGTGTAAAGGGTATCGTGAGGGAACAGGCACTTACTTGATCAGCAGCAGGTTCTCCCAGCGGTGATGATCCCAATCCTGGATAGATGGCTATTGTCCAAATGAAAGACTGAGGCACTGAAACGTTTAACCAGTTTACTTTAACAAAAAAGGATTTACAACCAGTCCTGTCACCGGAGTCTGTATGGGAACTCTGAGTTACTTTGACCCTGCCGGGGTCTTCGCCTCTTATTGTACGCAATATCTGTGTGGCCCTGCTGCTGTATGTGAACTGGCTGCCGGCCCAATCTGTCCCCTCCGGGTCCTGGTTCGACGGGCAACCCGAGTCCTTTTATCGGCTTACCCCCTCCAGGAGTACCGCTGAACTCTGTGTCTGTTGCTGCGTCCGACCCTAGTGAAGCTGATATCACCTCACGTTTTTCCGGTTGCTGTATTATATGTAATGAATACAGCCACGGATCCGGTATCCGTCTTTGCGCCTGTTCTGGGTAGTGATTAATGCTACCCGGTTCTCACAATGTCCTTTTTCTCTATCCCTCTTCTCCTCAGGCCGGTGATTTAGGCCTGGTAACAGTCACAGGGCTGTTAGAGATTCAACTGTATGACCTCTCACTTTCAGCTCCTTAGCCCAACTGCCAGTTCTTCTCTCAGACCAGAATGGATCAAGGGGAGTCTCTGGAGCTCCCCCTTCTGGCCGGAGGTGGTAGTGCAGTCTTGCTATTTTAGTATTTGCATTTACTGTCAGTAACTATTTTTGTGGCAAATACCCCTAGGGGTGCCACATTCCCCCTTAGTTAAGAACAGTACTCCGGGACTGTGGGACAATAACATTTTGAAATAACAATTAATATGTACAGAGTCTTAAAAATGAAAAGTTACAAAAACCACTCGAGGAAACAAAAATATAGTTCTGTACAAAGTCACTACAAATAGCGTCCATTAATACAGTTCTATCCTTGAAGGTATTAGGAAAGGCACTGTACTTAGTGTCCAGGAATTTAGTTCCATTTTTCCAACGGAGTTATCAATATAAAGTCTAAAGAAAGTTCAAAAAGAGCGAGGAGCAAAGTTCAAAAAGCAGTCTTTCCGGAGCTTTGATTTAGTGCCTCCGGGCTGATAAAAAGTTCAAGAATATGCAAGAAGTTCATACAGACAAGTCTCTGTAGGCACTGGGCTTAAACGTTGCAGACTGATAACAATGACTATACTACATTTTCTGTTTAACTATATACGGCATAACATATATACAATTCACATTATGAGCTTTATAGTTGGTAATCTGCATACCTGGCCGGTAATTGACCCTGGGTACTACGCTGTGATCTACGTAATAGCGGTGTCTCTTCATGTGGTGTACTACTGTCTACTGCGGATGTAGTATCTGCCCGCTCTGCTAAAGATAATTCCACGGGGGGCGTGGCCTAGCAGGAGATGTGAGAGGACGCTTGCCGGACCTCTCCCGCTGCCCGAACGGAGATTTAAGTGATTCTGAAGGCGCCGCCGAACGCCAAACACCGGAGGAGCAGCTCCTGAGTGGCCGGGGAGCAGGGAGAGCGAAAAGCGCGCTGCAGGAGCCGGGGGAAAATGACGCGCAAAAGGCAGAAAGAAGCCGGGGTGGCCGGCTGCACGCGCTCCCAAGATGGCGCCGACAGCGCAGCGGAGGAGGCGGCAAAGGCAGGCGCTGCTTACCAGAAGCGGCTAGAAATACTAGCAAAGCTGGAGCAGTTTGCCAGAACAGAGGAGGCAGGACGGATGATGCAAGGAGCTGAAGGAGAGGTGACAGGAGGAGCAGTGGACTCAGTGGAGCAGACGGGTGAGCAGGCTGGGGCACAGAGGGAGGTGGTGGAGAGCGAATCCTGCATAGCACCCACCATAACACCAGCCATAAGCAATGCCCCACTAGATAAGGGGGCTGGGCTGGCCCTGGATTGTGCAGCACAGCTGGGAACTGTATGTATTGATGAGCCTGCGGAGCCGACCCTGAGGGACATTTTCTCTGCTATATTGTCTTGCAAGACTGCTTTAACAACCCTAACTGCTCAGGTGGATGGCCTGAAGGGGGAGGTCTCCTCGTTTCGCTCAGCCATGCACAAAATGGAGGGGAGAGTTGAACTGTTAGAGGAACGTGTAGGGGGAGCGGAGGACCAAATTGCCGAAATGACTAAAAGGGAGAAAAAATACATCCAGCGCATTTCAGAGTTGGAGCTTAAAACTGACGATCTGGAGAACCGCTCACGTAGGAATAACTTGAGAATTGTTGGTGTGCCTGAAAAGGCAGAAGGAAACAACCCCACGGAATTTATTGAAACATGGTTGAAAACTAAGGTGGGAGGAGATAGTCTCACTAAGTTATTCGCGGTTGAAAGAGCGCACAGGGTGCCGTCCAGACCTTTGCCCCCTGGATCCCCTCCAAGGACCTTTCTGGCTAAAATCCTGAATTATAGAGACCGAGATATTCTGATGAGGAAGGCCAGGAATATGGAGGAATTAACCATCGATGGAAATCGAGTATCCATCTATCCTGACTATTCCACAATTGTGCAGAGGCTTAGGATGAAGTTTGGAGAGACTAAAAGACGTCTGCGTGAACTGGGCCTGGCTTATTCTATGCTGTATCCGGCAAAACTACGCGTGGTGGCTATGGATAAGGTCCACTTTTTCCAGAGCCCTGAGGAAGTGTCACACTGGTTGGATCTGAACGCGAAGCGTATTGAAGCGGAAGGGAACCGCTGAGGAGGATCAGGAGTGATTTTCTGTCTAAAGTGTTCATCTGACAGAATTAACTGAGCTACGGGTTCACTGTGACAGAATACTGGAGTAACTTGTTTTGAAGGACTAGTGCGCTTTGGTTGTGTTCGGCGGCGCAACTGTTTTTACATTATGTTTCAGATGGGCGGGGGGAGGGGAACGACTGTTGAATAGTGGGAAATTTATTGTGGGTGAGTGTCGGATTCTAAGTCACTGATAGGAGTGTTAGTACGTTCCCCTTTTTCTCATATAGAGAGGGAGTAGGAGTTTTGTGAGGGAGGAGGTTATTGAGGGAGGGAGAGGTAAGGTTTAGGTTAATTTGTAATAATGAGGGATGGGGGGGAGGTTTGGGGGGGGAGGGGTCAGTTTAGGGGAGGGGGGAAGAAGATCAAAGGATGGGAGAAGAATATTTTCATTGTTTGGCAATATGATGGGAGATAAAGTTAAAATTTTGAGCTGGAACATTAGAGGTCTATCAAACAATACAAAGCGTACGGCGATTTTGCAATATATCTTGAAACAGAGGCCCTCGCTGATATGCCTTCAGGAAACCCATTTAGTAAAAGAAAAAGTGGATATACTGCATAAAAGATGGGTGAGGAGGGCGTACCATGCGACGTTCTCGAACTATGCTAGAGGGGTGTCGATTCTGGTGCACACGAACGTACCGTTTGAGGAGGTGGAGGTGACGATTGACAGTGATGGACAATATGTATTCCTAGTGTGTAAAGTATTCGCTAAACTGATATGTGTAGTGTCGGTATATATTCCTCCACCGTACTCGGGGAAAAAACTGCAGGAAATTCTTAATATAGCCGGTAGATGGGGAGGAGTTCCTTTGCTTATATTGGGAGATGTCAATAACATTATTAACGATCACTGGGATAAGGGTCAACACGCACAGCTGAGGGCGGAAGGGAATGAGACAGCGTTTGGTAGTTATTTGAAAGAAGTAGCATGGAGGGATCTGTGGAGAGTCCGTAACACTGACACGTACTGCTTTTCCTGCTATTCGGCGACATATGGCTCGTTGTCTCGCATCGATTTGGCCCTGGGCAATGAAGGAATGGACGGGCTAGTGGAGGAGGTGGCATATATGGCTAGGGTAGTCTCGGACCATAGTCCGCTTGTGGTAACACTGAAAATTGAAAGCCAGGGGGAGATAGCTAAGCGGGGGTGGAAAATTAACCCTTTCTGGTTGCAAATTCTGGATATGGGAAAGATAGGGGAGGAGCTGGAGGAGTTCTTTCAAATTAATAAAGGTAGTGCAGCGAAATATGTGGTGTGGGATACCATGAAGGCATTCTTGAGGGGGATATTATTTAGAGAGATATCTAGGCACAAAACACGAACAAGGGAATCTGATAAAGCGATAATGGAAGAATTGAAGGTAGCGGAGGCTGCATTGAATGATCTGCGCTCACAGGACACCATAAAACGTATGAAGAAGGCTCAGGAGGAGGTGAATAAGTTACACTTACGTAGAGCAGAAAGGACAAGGAATTTCCAAAGAGAGGCATTTTATGCGGAGGGAGAGAAAGTGGGGCATCTGCTGTCGGTGGTGGCATCGGCGCAAAGGGAATCGGCACATGTACATGCCCTAGAATTGGAAAATGGCAGTATTGTTACACAGGGGGCCCAAATTATGGAAGGATTTAAGGGTTTTTACAGCAAACTATATACATCACGATTGGAACAGGGAGAAGAAGAAATTGACAGGTTTTTAGAGGTGGCAGACTTGCCTAGAATAGAGACAGAGGATAGAGACTGGTTGGATAGGCCGTTTACGGTGGAGGAATTGGAGGGGGCCTTGAGGTCCATGGCGGGAGGGAAGGCACCGGGGGCGGACGGCATTCCTGTCGAACTATACGGCAACTTTGCTGAGGAGCTGATGGCTCAGTTGTTGGAGGTCTTTGAGGAGTCACTGGAGAGAGGTATATTGCCTGATTCCATGAGGGAGGCCATTATTGTGGTCATCCCCAAACCAGACAAGAACCCAAGATTGCCGGAGTCATATAGGCCGATATCACTCCTAACGACAGATATCAAGATTCTGGCTAAGGCCCTGGCGAACAGGCTGACCCGGGTGATAGAAAAAGTGGTTCATTTGGACCAATCAGGCTTTATGCCTAATAAATCAACTGCCATTAACTTGAGAAGGCTATTTCTTAATATGCAAATACCGGCTGATAATGCTGGCAAGAGAGTGGTGGTTTCCCTCGATGCACACAAGGCCTTTGATAGTATAGAATGGCAATACCTGTGGTCGGTGCTGAGTCGTTGTGGGTTTGGGCCAGTCTTTGTGTCATGGGTGAGACTCCTATACTCCTCTCCGGTGGCCAAAATCAGGGTGAACAATATGATGTCAGACAGCTTTCAGCTTTTTAGAGGTACAAGGCAGGGGTGCCCGTTGTCCCCGCTGCTATTTGCTTTGGCGGTGGAACCACTGGCAGCGACTATCAGACGGTCTCAAATGGTGAAAGGGTTTTTATATGGGAAGATGGAGGAAAAAATCGCCTTATATGCAGATGACATACTGCTTTTCCTTGAGAGCTCTGGGGAACCACTAAGAAATGTAATAGCATTAATCGAGAGATTTGGGCAAATTTCAGGGCTAGTTATTAATTGGGACAAATCGAGCGTTATGCAGATAGATAGAGAAGTGGATTGTACAAGGGAGGTGGAAGAAGATACAAAATTAAGGGTGGTCACTCAGTTTAAATATTTGGGGATTCAGGTAACTCTTCCCTTAACTAGATTTGAGGAACTTAATCTCGAGCCTTTAGTAACTAAGATACGCACTAAGATCTCAGCTTGGAGTAAGCTAAATTTGTCAGTGGTAGGAAGAGTAAATCTCCTTAAGATGGTGGTGATGCCTCAGATCTTGTATGTCCTACATAATTCTCCGGTATGGATCCCGATGAGAACATTCCGTAAGCTGAAATCGATGTTTGGAGAGTTGGTGTGGGGAAAGAAGAGCCCGAGGATTAGGCAGGAGACTTTGCAGAGACCCAAGGATGAGGGGGGGCTTGCGTTACCCAACCCATGGTTATACTTTCTGGCTGCACAGAGCCAACATCTTAGGGGATGGGGGAAAGGGTTAGTGGAAGAAATGGGTCACAGTAGTCTGGTGCATATTAGCGGGGTATGGCCCTTGAGTTTGGGTCTGGAATCAGGACTATTTAGGAAATTGGGGAACGGCTTTCCCACCATGAATTTAATTCATAGAGTATGGCAGATGCTGAAGCGTATTAGGGGAATTGGGGGCTTCACGGAATTTTCACCTATCTGGGATAACTCATCTCTTCAAGAATTTAACCATATGGAAGGAATGGGAGAATGGAGAGAAAAGGGTATTAGGCTATTAGGACAATTGATTCACAGTGGGAGTCTTAGATCTTATGATGCGCTTCGGCAGGAATTTCAGTTTCCGGGATTAAAATGGTATCAATATAGGAGAGTTCAGCACGCTTTTCAGGCACAGAGGAAGAGGGGGCCCATAGTGGTTCAGAAAGATCTCATGTTAGACTGTATTCTAAATAACAATGGAACAAAGGGGGCTATATCGGAAGTATATGGGGATTTACTACACACATTTTTGGAGGATTACCCGATTAAAGCTAGAGGAAAATGGGAGGCCGAACTGGGGGAAATAGACGATGACAAATGGGGGTCTATTCTGGAATACATACCTAAATTGTCAATGAGTGAGCCTGGGAGGCTCTCGCAATTGTATGTGGTTAATAGGGTCTATAGGACACCCGACTTGCTGTTCAAAGCCGGAGTGAGATTGGATTCTGAGTGCCCTAGGTGCACTCAGACTGAGGCGGGTATGCTCCACATGTTGTGGGTGTGCCCCAGGCTCTTTTCATATTGGGTAGCAGTGTTGAACCAAATTGGAGTGCTTTATGGATGTGCGATTCCCAGGGATCCAGTGGTTTGTATACTTGGGTATGTGGAGGAGTTGTCGGCCGATGAAACTGCCAAAATGGCAATAGCTAGATTGCTCTTCGTTGCAAGGAAAGTGATTGCGAGATACTGGATTAGGGAGGAACCTCCAACCAGACGAGAATTTACCGCACAGGTGAATCATATTGTCCAGCTCGAAAAAAGCATTTATACCAAGAGGAATAGGATGGGTTTTTTTCAAAAGCTATGGCAGCCATGGCTAAATGGGAATGATTAAGAGGTTGTGATAAATAATGTTAATAATACAATTTGTCTGTAATAAAAATGATCTTCTTGGGGAGGAGGGGGGGAAGTTGGGGTTGGTTATATGAAGGAGGGAGGGGGGAGAAGGGGTATATTTTCTTGTTAAAATGAAAAACACAAATGCACTTTGTTGTATGAATAGATAACATTTATTATGTTCAATAAAAATTTATCTGATAAAAAAAAGATAATTCCACGACTATGGAGTTGGCAAGTCCACCGTGAATGGGATTACTCTGACCAGGAATCTGTTGTTCCTGGCCTGGAACCTCCTGTAGTACGGGGTCAGCCTCTTCTTGTCTTGGGACTTCTGGTATTGGGTTTGGTGTTGGGTAAAAGGCCACCATGGGAACCACTACTGCACCATGGTATGTTAGTAGGGTTTTGGGAAAGTCTCCTATACAGGTGTGATACACTTCCTCTTCTTTTTCCTTTACTGGTTGAACCTGTATGGGTTGAATAACTTCTGGTTCTGGCTGGACAACGTCTGGCTCTTTCAATGCTTCCGGACATAATTTAAGATTGTCTCTTGACACTAGTACAGATGTTAAGCCTCCGTTTTTGCTAATGAGACACATTTTAGGATTATCCACTCTTGTTGGTAAAACTGTGTAGGGTACGGCTTCCCACTGATTGTCCAGTTTATTGGTTCGACGATTTCTCTTGAGCACTTGGTCACCTGGTCTTAATGGGGTCGCTAGAGCATTCTGGTTGAAAGTTCGCTCTTGTCTTTCTCTAGTTTGCTGAAGGCTTCTTTCCACACTCTCTTGCACTTGGCGATACTGCTTTTGCCGTATGATATCCCAATTGGAGTCTTGGACTTCTGCGTCTGGTTTCAGAATTCCCATTTCTAGATCGATTGGTAATTGGCCGGGTCTTGCACGCATAAGGTAAGCTGGGGTGCAATTGGTGGAACTCACCGGGACATGATTATACAGATCCACCAAGTCAGGCAATTTCTCTGGCCATTGATTCCTTTCTGCCTCAGGTAAAGTCTTTAGTAGTTCTATTACAATATGGTTCATCTTCTCGCATAAGCCGTTTGTTTGTGGATGATAGGCCGTCGTCCGGATGTTTTTGCAACCATACATATTACAGAATTCTCTGAAGATCTCTGATTCAAAGGCTGTACCTTGGTCGGTGAGAACCTGTTCCGGATATCCATGGGGTCTACAAAAGTACGTTTGGAACGCTTTGGCTGCTGTTTTTGCTGTCAGATCTTTTACGGGTACTACTACCAAGAAGCGTGAATAATGGTCCACGATGGTCAAGGCATAGACATAGCCAGACCGGCTTGGTGTCAACTTCACGTGGTCCATGGCTACAAGTTCAAGTGGTTGTTTGGTGATTATGGGCTGCAGTGGTGCTCTTTGGTTCTTTTGATCGTTTCTTCTGAGGTTGCACGGGCCACAATTTCTGCACCACTGTTCGATTGATTTTCTCATCCCGACCCAATAAAATCTTTCTCTTAGAAGTACTTCTAACTTTTTCCAACCGAAGTGACCAGCACCATTATGGTAAGCTTCGAGGACCATCTTGACATCTTGTTTAGGCACGATAATCTGCCAAACCAATTCATGTGTTTTCGGATTGGTGTACCTTCTACAGAACTTCCCTTGATACAGGAACATTTTGCCTCTCTCTTTCCAGAGTTGATGCGTCTCTTCTGGGGCATCCTCATCGGGATATGCACTTTGCTCAGTTAACAGTTCCTTCACCAACTTCACAGCCGGATTGCTGTCTTGGGTGTCAGCCCATCTATGGTGTGCTAACGGATTTAAGTTCACCTCTTGTTGTTTCTGATAGGTACTTGACTGATGATGTTTTGCCTTGGGATGATGGAAGGCTGGTAGTTCAATTTCTTCAAGCTCCCCCATTTCTTCTTCTACATCTCTCAAGTGTGGCATCCGGGATAGGGCATCGGCATTTCCATTCTTGCGACCTGCTCGATACTTGATCTTGAAGTTGTAATTAGATAACCGGGCTATCCATCGCTGTTCTAACGCACCTAATTTGGCTGTGTCCAGGTGGGTCAACGGATTGTTGTCAGTATAGACAATAAATTCTGCAGCGGCCAGATAGTGTTTGAAACGTTCAGTCACAGCCCAAACTACTGCCAGTAGTTCCAATTTGAAGGAGCTGTAATTTTCTGAATTTCTTTCAGTAGGCCGGAGCTTTCTACTTGCAAAGGCGATGACTTTCTCCCGACCTTCTTGCTTTTGTGACAGCACCGCTTCTAGTCCCACATTACTGGCATCGGTGTAGAGGATGAAAGGTTGATGGTAATCTGGGTATGCCAGAACCTCTTCTCCGGTTAGTGCCTTCTTTAGTTGTTCAAAGGAGTCTTCCCTTTCGTCGTTCCACTGAAAAGGAGGGTTTCGGTTTGAAGGTTTCTTCGTCTGCCCTACCAAGGTGTCTTGCAAGGGTGCTGCCAACTTGGTAAATCCTTTTATAAATCTGCGATAGTAACCCAC
This sequence comes from Ranitomeya imitator, assembly GCF_032444005.1. Classification (NCBI taxonomy): domain Eukaryota; kingdom Metazoa; phylum Chordata; class Amphibia; order Anura; family Dendrobatidae; genus Ranitomeya; species Ranitomeya imitator. The sequence continues at coordinate 309,262,987 of NC_091285.1, read as the reverse complement.
CAATCCCAGGAATTGTCTCACTTCTTTTGCGCTGGTAGGTCTTGGCCAATCCCTTATGGCGCTTATTTTCACGGGATCTGGTGCTACTCCCTCCGAACTCACGATGTGTCCCAGGTACTGTACCTTTGGCTTGAGAAGGTGACATTTGGATGGTTTGACTTTCATGCCATACCTGGATAAGGCTTCGAACACTTCTGCCAGGTCTATTAAGTGTTGTTCGTAAGTCTTTGAGTAGACGATCACATCATCTAGGTACAGGAGGACGGTCTCGAAGTTCTTGTGTCCGAGGCAGCATTCCATCAGCCACTGGAAGGTACCGGATGCGTTGCAGAGTCCGAACGGCATGCGATTAAATTCACATAGACCCATTGGTGTGGTGATTGCCGTCTTTTCCTTATCTCGCTCAGCCACAGGGACTTGCCAATACCCGCTTGTTAAGTCTAAGGTGGAAAAATAATTAGCAGATTTCAAAGCAGTTAAGGACTCTTCTATCCTAGGCAAGAGGTAGGCGTCTTTATGGGTGATGTTATTAATCTTCCGGTAGTCTACGCACATTCTCATGGTTCCGTCCTTTTTTTTGACAATCACTAGAGGGGCCGCCCAGGGGCTACAGCTGTCTCTTATTACCCCGGCCTGTTTCATCTCCCTCAGCATATCTTTTGCACATTGATAGTGAGCGGGCGGTATGGGTCTATATCTTTCTTTTATTGGGGGATGGTCACTGGTGGGGATTGTGTGTTCTACCCCTTCTATCCGTCCGAAGTCCAATGGGTGTTTACTGAAGACTTGTTCATATTTCGTCACTAGCCTATACACCCCTTGTTTTTGATGGGTAGGTGTTGAATTTATGCCCACGTGTAGCTGTTGGCACCAATCCTCCATTTCTCCATCTGAGCCATTGCCTTCCACCTGACAGGTTGGTTCTAAGGGCTCAATGGTTGTGATGGCATTGTTGTCAACAGTATATAGCTTTGCCATTGTAGCATACCTTGGCAAAGTGACCTCTTCCTCTCCACAGTTCAAAAGTCGTACCGGCACTTGTCCCCGGTGTACCTCGACTATCCCTCGTGCTGTGAGTATAGTGAGCCTGCTGTCGGTGTACACTGGTTCTATTAAGGCTTGATAATCTCGTCCCTTAGTACCAATGGCTGCTCTACACCATACCAGCATTTCTGTTTTTGGTGGGATTACAATAGATGTTGGATCACTTACCCTCACACTGCCGATTTCTCCACCTGCAACTTCTACCTGTTGCCTTAACATCAATACTTTTATTTCCCTCCGGAGAACTCTCTGCTGGCAGGATTGGGCAGTTTCAGCAATTTGCTGTAAGACAGAAATGACTTCGGAAAAGCAGTTCTCTAACACATTCATTCCTATCAATACAGTTGGTTCACAGTTCCGCCAGTCAACATCAACAACAATTATACCCTGTTTCTTCAATTCTACTTTACCAATCTTTATGGTCATCTCCCTGAATCCTAGTTTCGGTACCAACTTACCATTACTGGCCCATATATCTAGTTCAACATCAGAGGGCCCTTTATCAATATCTGCATCAGCCCAGTACCTCTTATAAAGGATATACGGTATAGATGAAATCTGGGAACCTGTGTCCAGCAAAGCGTTGAGGGGCATTCCGTCCAGCACGATAGGGATAATGGGTCGTCCTCCGATGTACCTGTCGTGCCAAGGTGTTGGGCCTTGAAAGTTCATTCCTGCGAAGCGGCCCGCATTCCCAGGGGATTCCCGTTTAAATCACAATCTCGTGCAAAGTGGCCTGGCTGCTGGCAACGGCGGCAAATGGGCTGTCCATCCGGTTGGTAGCGGTCGCGGGGTCGTCCTCTCCATGTCGGGTATCTCCGGGGTCTCATCCATGGAACACCTTCTCTACGGTTTGACAACTCCATCTTGGGTCCTCTCATCTCCTGCATGGTTTTAGCCATTGAAGCAACAACATCAGTTAAAGAGTCAAGCTTTTGTTGAAGAGCCTCATTAGTACTGGGCCCCAGGGGCTTAGCAATGGCCCCGGACATAGCTGATGTCACTGGTACTCCATGTTGTTGAGGAGCCTCTGCCATGAGTTGCGCAGGATCCTGATCCCGAGGTGCCTCTGCCAGCTGGAGACGTATAACGCTCTCCTTTAATTGGGCAAATGTTAATTCAGGGTTCTTAAAAACAAGCATGCTCACATGCCCCCGGTGAGAAGGGGTGTAGAGTCCCTCAATAAATTGATCTCTTAGCAGTTTATCCGCTCCGGTGTTAAAAATGGGTTCAGCCAGTGTAAGTGATTTAAGGGCTTCCTGCAGGTTTAAGGCAAAGTCTCTCACGCCCTCATTAACTTTTTGTTTGCAATTAAAGAATCGTACTTTAGCTTTGCTGCTGGCAGTGGTTTCAAATGTAGCTTTTAATCCAGCAAATATGCGTTCAACAGTGCCTTTTAGATCAGCTGCCCATGCTGTGACTTCTCGCTTAGCATGGCCACTTAACTGCATCATCAGGAGACTAACACGCTGAACTTCACCCACAGGGAACATGTCAAAATGGGCCAGCATCTTTTCTCTGAAATCGTCAAGGGTATTAGGCTCACCTTCATACATTGGAAGCCATGGGCCACCCGGGGTATATGGCATCAGCACCGGCATGATGGGCGCCACTCCTTGCACCGCTGTGCTACCAGACTCTCTATCGACACTCTGTCTTTCAGCTGCATTAGTGTCGCCGGGTGCTGCGGCGTCTCCGTGCTGCGACATACTGTGCCCCCTTAGTTAATCCGGACCCTTCCGGTCCTCCGCTTCCGTCGGGATAGTGTAGATTCGTTCCGCTGTGCAGTTGGATCGATTTTCCTCTTGCTCTGATGTCAGAGCGCTCAGCTTGGTGCCGCCCACAATGACACGCCCCCTGCTGCTCCCACCCACCGCGCTCTGTAATGGCGGATTCTGAAGTTTTTCAGTTAGACTGGGGCTCAGGTGATGGCGTAGCTCAATTAACAGTCTCGTGCCTAACGGTTATGAAGTGATTACCTCAGGGGATGGCGGCCATCTTTACTCCATTATAACCAATGGGGAAAAGTCACTTTCAATAGTTTTCAATGGAGAATGGATTTTTCTTTAATAAAGTCAATTTTCAAGATTTTTCATCCAAGTTTTCACAGTTTTGGGCTCCAATCACGGCACACAATACCCGGTATACGGGCTGGCTAGATCCTGTTCGTGACGCCAATTGTGACGCCCAAGAGACCGGGATACCCAGCACCGGACCAATGGGGTCTGTCTCTTGAGGGGGGTGTCACGGGTGGCTTGACCCGGTGCTGTGGCCTCAGGCAATGCACAGTGTAAAGGGTATCGTGAGGGAACAGGCACTTACTTGATCAGCAGCAGGTTCTCCCAGCGGTGATGATCCCAATCCTGGATAGATGGCTATTGTCCAAATGAAAGACTGAGGCACTGAAACGTTTAACCAGTTTACTTTAACAAAAAAGGATTTACAACCAGTCCTGTCACCGGAGTCTGTATGGGAACTCTGAGTTACTTTGACCCTGCCGGGGTCTTCACCTCTTATTGTACGCAATATCTGTGTGGCCCTGCTGCTGTATGTGAACTGGCTGCCGGCCTAATCTGTCCCCTCCGGGTCCTGGTTCGACGAGCAACCCGAGTCCTTTTATCGGCTTACCCCCTCCAGGAGTACCGCTGAACTCTGTGTCTGTTGCTGCGTCCGACCCTAGTGAAGCTGATATCACCTCACGTTTTTCCGTTTGCTGTATTATATGTAATGAATACAGCCACGGATCCGGTATCCGTCTTTGCGCCTGTTCTGGGTAGTGATTAATGCTACCCGGTTCTCACAATGTCCTTTTTCTCTATCCCTCTTCTCCTCAGGCCGGTGATTTAGGCCTGGTAACAGTCACAGGGCTGTTAGAGATTCAACTGTATGACCTCTCACTTTCAGCTCCTTAGCCCAACTGCCAGTTCTTCTCTCAGACCAGAATGGATCAAGGGGAGTCTCTGGAGCTCCCCCTTCTGGCCGGAGGTGGTAGTGCAGTCTTGCTATTTTAGTATTTGCATTTACTGTCAGTAACTATTTTTGTGGCAAATACCCCTAGGGGTGCCACATTAGACTAAAAGTACAATTTACATTTTACTCAAAAAATATACCTATAAAAAAAATCAGACAAACTGAATATTTTGCGGTGGTCTCTTAATTTTTGCCAGAGCTTTGTACTATTGATAGCTACGGTTATCTTCCCTTTCACATACTATTGGCACAATGCAGTTTACCCACATCATAGTCCTCATTCCTGATATTTGCACATATTACTTCCTCTTTTGATTTCTTTATTTATACTATTTTAATTAAAATATTGAATCATTATTTTCACCAGTGATTATCAAGTACAAAGGCACTTTATTTCCCTTGATTTGTTTTTATCTTGTGCTATACTGCTTGTATCATTTTCTGTGAAACATATTGCAATCTTCTTTATCCCTCTTGGTGCGCACCCTTTTTCTGGTATCCTCCCCCCACCCCTACCTCACTTGCTGTTAATTATTTGTTTAATGAATTAAGATTATCTACTTATATTTTGGACTCTTAGTTTTGCTTATTCCATTGTTCTTCAGTGTTTCTTCCGATTTGTCTTTTGTATTGTCCACTGGTACTCATGTGGCGGTGATGGTACACCACTTTGGGTAAACATTGTATTATGGTCATATGTGATATATATTTATATATGTTGTGTACCTGGTCCTTAAGATTTTCTAAGGCCCCTTACGAGTCTGAGAATACCAGACCAAAGCTGTGTGCTTAAGCTTGTCTGGTTGTCAAAATTGGGGTGGACCCCATACCATTTTATTAAATTGTTTGTTTAAGTAACTGCTCTCAGCTATTGGTTTTGCCTGTGCTGGTTTTCAAAAATAGAAGAATAGAAGACACCCCACATCATTTATTTATTTATAGCACAGGCATTGGCTGATGAATACTCTCATCATCATACACCTGCTCTTGCTGTTATCAGAGACAGCAGATTTATGCTGATGACAGTAGTACTCTTTTATCAGTAGATGCCTGTAGCTGGAGGTAACCATTTTGCCGCTGATCACAGCTGCTTGCTCACATTCTGTCATCTGACAGCATGGGAACCACAGCTCCCTGACCGGCGGTAACGATATTACCATCAATCAGAGCCCATGTTTGCTGTGCTGTCACTCAGATGACAACCTGGCAAACAATTGATGTTAGGGGCACCCCCAGGGTTCAAGTTTCAGTTCAGGTACTGCTCTGGTACCCAAACCAATTTTTTTTTAAATGATTGGCCAAACCTGCCGGACCCAAATATCAAGAAATCAACAGCAAAATGCTGCCTCCGTTTTCTCATGCATTGTAAAATTATTCTTCTAAATGCTATCTGGTAGACCTTGAAGCCACCTGCCATTGCATTGAACTCTACCCTCCTATTTTGGTGATTGCAAGTAGCAATCTATTTTATGTTGTTGGTTTGTCCATGGTTTACCAGACTTCCTAATCTTATTGCTTTCAAATAAATTATTCTGACCTTTATAGAAAACTAGAAGACCTACACTGGCTTCTGACTACTAAAGAAAATATACAGTTAGGGCTAGAAATATTTGGACAGTGACACAATTTTCGCGAGTTGGGCTCTGCATGCCACCACATTGGATTTGAAATGAAACCTCTACAACAGAATTCAAGTGCAGATTGTAACGTTTAATTTGAAGGGTTGAACAAAAATATCTGATAGAAAATGTAGGAATTGTACACATTTCTTTACAAACACTCCACATTTTAGGAGGTCAAAAGTAATTGGACAAATAAACATAACCCAAACAAAATATTTTTATTTTCAATATTTTGTTGCAAATCCTTTGGAGGCAATCACTGCCTTAAGTCTGGAACCCATGGACATCACCAAACACTGGGTTTCCTCCTTCTTAATGCTTTGCCAGGCCTTTACAGCCGCAGCCTTCAGGTCTTGCTTGTTTGTGGGTCTTTCCGTCTTAAGTCTGGATTTGAGCAAGTGAAATGCATGCTCAATTGGGTTTAGATCTGGAGATTGACTTGGCCATTGCAGAATGTTCCACTTTTTGGCACTCATGAACTCCTGGGTAGCTTTGGATGTATGCTTGGGGTCATTGTCCATCTGTACTATGAAGCGCCGTCCAATCAACTTTGCAGCATTTGGCTGAATCTGGGCTGAAAGTATATCCCGGTACACTTCAGAATTCATCCGGCTACTCTTGTCTGCTCTTATGTCATCAATAAACACAAGTGACCCAGTGCCATTGAAAGCCATGCATGCCCATGCCATCACGTTGCCTCCACCATGTTTTACAGAGGATGTGGTGTGCCTTGGATCATGTGCCGTTCCCTTTCTTCTCCAAACTTTTTTCTTCCCATCATTCTGGTACAGGTTGATCTTTGTCTCATCTGTCCATAGAATACTTTTCCAGAACTGAGCTGGCTTCTGGAGGTGTTTTTCTGCAATTTAACTCTGGCCTGTCTATTTTTGGTATTGATGAATGGTTTGCATCTAGAAGTGAACCCTTTGTATTTACTGTCATGGAGTCTTCTCTTTACTGTTGACTTAGAGACAGATACACCTACTTCACTGAGAGTGTTCTGGACTTCAGTTGATGTTGTGAACGGGTTCTTCTTCACCAAATTAAGTATGCGGCGATCATCCACCACTGTTGTCATCCGTGGACGCCCAGGCCTTTTTGAGTTCCCAAGCTCACCAGTCAATTCCTTTTTTCTCAGAATGTACCCAACTGTTGATTTTGCTACTCCAAGCATGTCTGCTATCTCTCTGATGGATTTTTTCTTTTTTTTCAGCCTCAGGATGTTCTGCTTCACCTCAATTGAGAGTTCCTTTGACCGCATGTTGTCTGCTCACAGCAACAGCTTCCAAATGCAAAACCACACACCTGGAATCCACCCCTGACCTTTTAACTACTTCATTGATTACAGGTTAACGAGGGAGACGCCTTCAGAGTTAATTGCAGCCCTTAGAGTCCATTGTCCAATTACTTTTGGTCCCTTGAAAAAGAGGACGCTATGCATTACAGAGCTATGATTCCTAAACCCTTTCTCCGATTTGGATGTGGAAACTATCATATTGCAGCTGGGAGTGTGCACTTTCAGCCCATATTACATATATAATTGTATTTCTGAACATGTTTTTGTAAACAGCTAAAATAACAAAACTTGTGTCACTGTCCAAATATTTCTGGCCCTAACTGTATTGTGGTGATATTGCAGGAAGAGGGAATACCTGCTGTGGCTACTGAGGGGTTAGTCTCTGGCTACTGACTGAATTAATACACATGGATTTTTTCTTCCTCAGTCTGTCTCACTGGAATCTTCTCTTTTCTGTGTAATCACTGTTGGGGCCATAATTTGGAAGTAAAAAGAACATAATTTCACCATAAATCCACCACGATCAGGTGCTCCATGAAAGATTTCAGTCAGTGAAGTGAAAAGAATTATTATTTCTTGTGGAGAGATGCAGAAAGACCTGGAATCAAAAGGTACAATTGTTTAAAAGAAAACAATAAGTAATGCACTACACATCCAAGGCCAGTATGCATGCTCACCACACAAGACTGCGGTGCTGAGCAAAAAGCATACTCACGCACATTTAAAATTTGTTCAACAACATTTAAAGTAGCCTATGAAGTACTGGGAGAATAGTCTGGTCAGATGAGACCAAAATTGAAATCTTTGTATGCCATTAAGGACACCATGTTTGGAGGACAGAGGGTACTGCATATCACTCCAAAAACACCATATCAAAAGTGAAGTTTGGAGGTGGAAGCATCATGATGTGGAGCAATTTTTCAGTCTACGACACTAGCAAACTTCATGTAATTAACCTTTTAACCCCCGGAGCTTTTTTGTCTTGGCGTTTTCGTTTTTCGCTCCCCTTCTTCCCAAAGCCATATCTTTTATACTTTTCTGTCAATATGGCCTTGTGAGGGCTTGTTTTTTGCAAGACGAGTTGCACTTTTGAATGACACCATTAGTTTTACCATGTCATGTACTAGAAAACAGGAAAGAAATTCCAAGTGCGGTGAAATTGCAAAAAAAGATGCAATCCCACACTTGTTTTTTGTTTGGCTTTTTTACTAGGTTCACTAAATGCTAAAACTGATTAGTATTGATTAATTGATTAAATATGATTCTACAGGTCATTACAAGTTCATAGACACCAAAGCCGGCACTGAGAACCATAGAGGTTTCCAGGAGACGTCAGGTTGTCATGCCAATACAACGGTGACCCAAGATCACGTGGCGGGGGTCACCGGTGTGTGTATTTCCAGCGCAATTGCCAGAAGTGCAATTTAATCGCAATTTATACAGGAGACGTCATCACCAACAAAGGCTTTTGTACGAAGTATTAAATACATTTCAGTAAGCATGTTGAATACTTTTTCCCTGTGTAATTTCTCATTATTACACATAACTTATTTTATGAACATCTATGGTGTTATTTCCTTGATTTCATTGCCTGAGTGGATTGAATGGGTTGATACTAACATCTGATGAGATTTTATGTCAATAGTACATTTAGAAATATATTTGCTTAATTAATTGGTGACATGTTCAATACTTATTTTACCCACTATATGTGTATTTTTTTATTTCTTAATTTTTAATAAGGGAACAGGGTGTGATTTGAACGTTCCTATTTCTTTTTCAGATTTTTATTGTATTTGTTAGTATCCTTGATGGACTTGAATTTCCAATCGGTCCGCTATGAGAGCCAGCCTTAGGTTTGCTGTCACAGGAGTACTGTCATAAGAGGCACGGGGGTCGTCAGCAAAACAGTGTGCCCACAGGGGCAATGATGCCATCCATATGTGGTGATTTCCACCTACCCATAGACTTGTATTGGTACTTTTCATCTGTGACGCTGGTAAAAAAGCATGCATGCACTTAAACACTGACTTGTGAACAGCCTCCTAGGCTATAATGGTACATATTTTATCAGTGAAATTCATGGATAGTACATGCATGTGAAACCTGGATGTCTGAATTAGGCCATATTCTGAAATTTTGGAACTGGTATTTGACCATCACATGTTGGTATTATTCAAACATTATATAAAGAATGTTTGTGTCATGTTTTATTATTTGTTATGTAGTGTTAGTTGATATTATATTTCAAATGTACTGTATTATTTTGATGCATATCATTATGATTTCTGGTATTTCTGATAAGTCAAATTGTTTTGGTTTATCAGAAACTCCAACTCCACCAATACTCTATAAACAGAGAAATATTTAGAAATTGTATGGAAAACCACAGATATCATAGCAGGATATAGTAACCTGCTTCATCTTTCTAGTATAAAGTGAACCAAAGACAACACTTTGTATTTGAATTTCTCTTTCCATACTTTAAAGTTTTTTTTAATATGGAGAAATAAAGGTTTAGAACATGAAGATCAAGATCAGATCAGAAAGAGAATAAAATAAATCAAGACTATATATTTATTCAGAGAGAAATGTCCCAGTGCTGAGTATACATGTATTATAGTATACCATGTTTTCAATAATGGCTATCAGAGTAACATTAAAAATCTCTGCATTCACTACAATTGTTAAATTAGAAAATACAGTTATAATTCTGAAGTGCACAGTATATTAGATGTAATTTATGATCCTAAAGAAAGGTAGCATAGCTCTAAATTATAATATCTCTATTGAAATCATCTTGGTGAGAATCATCTAGCAGTTTAAATTGTAGTACTTGTTAAAATCAACTGTATAGCATTTGAAGTGCTCTTGTGAATCAACAAAACAGATGTATAGTGATGCAAGGTTGCATTGAAATGGAAATAAAAGTGAGATAGATGGCAGTCATTGCCCTTAATCTCTTGAACTTAGCACTTCACATATTGAATATCAGAGTTCTGCAGAATATAATTTATAAAAAATGAATTGAGGCTTATTCTTAATAATGCACAAGAAAACACTTTATAATATGTTTTGATCTACTGCAACTCCTTACAACATTAGTATTCACTGAAAAAAGTTGGCAATCATAAAACGATTCTTAAAAAGTTCCTTCAATTTCTCTACCCATTTGACTTTTGTCTCATCACTCCAAATGACCCATTTCCATTCTTCTACTGTCTACTTTTTGTAATCTTTTGCAAACTGAATCCAACGCTTCTTATGGCGATATTAAAGTTGAGAATATTTCATCTTTTTTGAGCCATCATTCCAGACTTGCTTAACGTGCATTACACAGTGTTGCATGGATGTCTGTGATCTCACTATTATGAAGTATATGAGCCACCTCCATTGCTGTGTTTGTTGTGTCAAAACTGATAGACCCTGTGAATAGCCGAAGTGTTGACTCTGATATTTTGCCACCTCTTGACTTTTGAATGGATAGGCGGACTTTATTTCATATTCTTCCAACTGTTGTGGCACTCATATGAAGCAGTTCAGCAATTACTTGGCTGAGAGACCACTATCAATGAGTTGGATAATGCTGTTTCTCTTTTCGTGGGAAATCTTCATGTCTGCTTCTCAATTTGAACCAGTGACCTTTAGCTTAGAAATCAATCTAATAATACATTGAACTATTAAGGAATGTGATAGCAGGTTATATTTTGTAATAATCAGGAAGAAAAAGATTTTTCCACCACCAGGAGCACAACAATAACAATGCAGTGACATGACAAAAATCTGCATAGCTAATCATATGCTAAATAGTAGTCAAATGTATGTGTAGATAGCCAAGATGATTGTCATGTTTGAAGCAGTAGCAGATAGTCAGAAATGCAGCTTGAAAGTCAAAATATCTAAAGATTGTACCCCTTGGTTTGTCAGTGTATATAGAGTAGCCAGAGGATGTCTTATACTGCAGGATGGGGGCTTAAAGGACTGATATACTGCAGGATGTGGCTGTGTATACATGAGAGGATATGACAGGACTGATGTACTGCAGAATAAGCAGAATGAGACTGTATTCAGACTGAAAGAGGTGATATACTGTAGAAAGTCAAAAGTTCAAAACATTGTTACCCTTTTGTTCATCAGTGTATATCTCTGCTTTAAGCCACGTTATACGCAGTCCAAACCTGCAGAATATGACAAATTTTACTTACCAGAATGCATGCACAATAGTGATGAGCGAGTATACTCGTTGCTCGAGTTTTTCCAAGCATGCTCTGGTGGTCTCCAAGTATTTGTGACTGCTCGGAGATTTAGTTTTTGTTGATGCAGCTGCATAACTTGCGGCTGCTAGACAGCTTGAATACATGTGAGGATTCCCTAGCAACCAGGCAACCCTCACATGTACTCAGGCTGGCTAGCAGCCATAAATCATGCAGTTGCGTGACAAAAATTAAATTTCTAGGCACTCACAAATACTCGGAGACCACCTGAGCGTGCTCGGGAAAACCTGAGCAACGAGTATACTCGCTCATCACTAATGCACAGCATTGATTTCTGGTATGAACCCATCACTGGATTTAATGAAACTCCTGACCAGTGCAGATGCTATGAGTTGATGTTCTAACACCATCTATGTCCCTTGCATAGTTCTGGCCATTAGCAGGTCACAAGCCAGCATTAGCCTGTGGCCAGCCAGAGCAAGTGATGGAGCTGAGAGCCAATGTCTATAGCCAATACCATTACAAGAGTAATACAAGAGTGATACAGCCTACTGCCAGACTGAAGCATCTGACATTTGCCACATTTGTTGGTGGCCAGTCTGTGGAATAACATTACCATACTGTAATTGCAGAATGCAATTATCATCTGATTGAATAAAAATCATTGCAAGCTGAACAACGTGCATTTCCAATGCCCAGATGAAAAGCTGACATTGGGAAACTGTATTACTATATAAGTCACCCCTCAGTTTGGATCAGCTTAGTATGTTACATTACAGACAGGCCAATTTAAAGGAAATCTTAAAAAGCACTTAATCTGCTTTATTTGAGTGCCAAATGAATTAGTTACAAATACCTTAAATTTATCAATGTGACTTTATATGTGAATATGTAATTATTTAGTTAATGTCATGCAGATAAACCCAGCAAGACTGGAAGCAAATCAGCATAACCAGAGATTCACTTGGAGCAAGATGCCCCAGCTAAGCAAGCCCTAATGGGCCAGGATACTCCACCCAGCTCCCAGAAAATTTGATTGGGGTTTTAGCAGAGCCCTTCCGAGGTATGCTGTTGCTGGGAAGCTGGAGTCTGGTGACCTGGCCAGAGCCTTGTTGAGAATAGGTAAATTCCTCTACAAGAAACCCTGAGAATGTAGTATGTAAAGAAATGGAAATGAACCCTAAGACCATCCCTGAAAGAGAATAACCAATGCTGTTAGCAACACTCACCACCACTACACATAGTAACTGCAATAAACAGCAAAGACCTGAGCTGGGAACAGGGTTAAATAGAACTGTGAGGCTGAGTCACTACTCACGTCTGAGTCACTACTCACGGACAAACCATGAGACAAGAGAGTCAAGAAGTCTTGGGTCAAATACCAGGAGAGCATGTCAAAGGCAAAAGGGTAAGGTAAAAGAATAGTTAGAAGGTAAAGTCCAAGGACAGGCAGCAAAGGTCAGAGTATTTCAAAGGTAAAAGGGCAATGCAAATGAATAGTCAAAAGGCAAAGTCCAAGGTCAGGCAACAAAGATTAGAACATCAGATATTTAAGCATAAGGCACACACACCATCGAGCATAGCTATGAGTGGCAATGGCCTGACCATTGTCAGTCAGCTATATTGCCTGGTAATCAACCTGAGCAGATGACATCTGTACCTTGTACTCCAAACCTTCATTGACAGAAAAAAGAGGAGGCAGGGATAAGGGATAAGGGATAATATTGAAGGAACAAACTGCTTTAATAGGGATCTATGGAAGACATTAGGAATAGAAAGAGATTGGGGAAGTGTCAATATAAAAGCCACTGGATTAACTGCTTCCAAAATCTCATAAGGCCCAATGAATGTAGGACCCAACATCGCAGACAGTACCTTATAAATAATATTTTTGTATGATAGCCAAATCGTATACGGTACTTTGAAGACAGGACCCACCAAACATTTTCTATCGGCCTTACCTTTTTTGACAAATCTGAGGGGCCCCAATATTCTTTTGTACCTCCCTCCAGACTGCCCCAAGTTTCTGCATGGCCACCTCCCCCTCAGTACACTTAAAACTTATCCTAGATGATTCACTAAAATGAGGATGAAAACCATAATTACAGCAAAAAGGCAAGGTTCCAGTGGACTGATTGACCCAACTGTTAAAATCGAACTTAGCCAGATTTAGGAATGAGGACCTGTCCTCCTGCTGATCCACAACTAAATACCTTAAAACTTGTTCTAAAGATTGATTTGTCCTTTCTGTGTGACTGTTGTGGTTTCAGGGTGGTAGGCAGAGGAAGCTTACAAGTGAATCTACAGTTTATTACAAAAGGCTCTCCAAAATTTGGACACTAATTGCACACCCCCTCACTGTTAAGAGGAACTCCATGCAATTTCACAAATAAACAACCTGGAGAGTGTCTCTGCATTAGGTTACCCTAAAAAAGGAATGACATGAGCTTGTTTACTGAATCGGTCAATTACCATCCAAATAACAGGTTTCCCAACAGGTAGAGGCATATCCGTGATGACATCCATGGACAGATGAGTCGCCAGGCTTTATGGAATTAGCAATGGAGCAAATTCTCCAGCTAGGTGGTTGACAGACTTTAGTGCAAAGTTCACTAGCGGATATAAAATCTTTAATATCATTACTTATAGAAGGCCACCAAACGAGCCTAGCTTTCTATGTAGCTGTAACCCCAGGAAGATAGAATCATGAAACTCCTGCAACAGATGCACTCTTAGGTACACAGGTACTGATAATTTTTTCTCTGAAGTAGCACAAGGGGCCTACAACTGGACTTTGCAGAATACCGCTCTCAACTCCAAGTATACCACAGAAACCACACTGCCCTTAGGAAGAATAGAGGATGGAGGCTCTGAAGGATAAACAGAATTATGGCTAAGTGATAATGTGTCAGCCTTCACGTTCTTGGACTCAGTCTTGAATGTAATAGGGTAATTTAATCTAGAGAAAAATAAGGACCATCTGGCCTCTGTAGGAGTTAGCTGTTTAGATTATTCAATGTAAGATAAATTCTTATGGTCAGTGACAACAGTGGCTGTATGAACCGACCTCTCGAAAAAATGCCTCAATTCCTTAAAGGCTAATTTAACAGAGAATAATTCACGATTCTCAAGATTAAAAAATTTTTTAGCAGACAAAAATGATCTTGAGAAAAATGCACATGGCCGCAAGTCGGTCAGAGTTATTCAATCTTTAGATAAAAAAGCCCCTCCCCCGAATTCGGAAGCATCCACCTCCCCAATAAATGGTTCTTGGTGATTGAGTTGGATTTGAACAGACATGATACACACTTTCAATTTTTCAAAAGCCTTAATAGCTTCCTGTGATGAAACCTTGAGATCTGCTTCCTTACTTGTGAGGTCAGTAAGAGGTTTAGCAATCTGAGAAAAACACCTAATGACTTTCCTATAATAGTTGGTGAATCCTTGAAAGGGCCTTTTAGGTCAGAAGGCTGAAACTATTATGGCCTGCACCTTCCTCAGATCCATCTTAAACCCCTCAGCCGATAAAATGAACCCCAGGTATGAAATTTCCTGAGCAGAAAACATACATTTTGAAATTTAGCAAACAAATAATTCTCCCTCAACCTTTATAATGCCACACAGACATGATCCTGGTGAGAATCCAAATCAGGAGAAAAAAATTAAAATATCATTAGGGTAAATCACAATTAATTTCCTAATGCAATTAGAAAAAAAATATAATTAATAAAGTTTCTAAATACTGCTGGCGCATTGGTTAGCCCAAATGACATGCCAAAAAGAGAGAACCTCCAGACGCAAATTGATGGTACAAAAGACTTGCCCGGAGGCACAGACTCTAGCAAAACTGGAGCCACAGTTCTCAGGATCTCAGAAGGGACAATTAGCCGAGGCTCCTCTTCCTCCTCTTCAGATGATACAATGGAGCGAGAGAGAGCATCGGCACGAATGTTCTTCTCCCCGGAGAGAAAATGGAGGGTGAAATGGAAATGGGAGAAGAACAGGGACGATCTGGCCTGGCGAGAATTTAACTGCTGGGCTGTCTGTAAGTAGACCAAATTTTTGTGGTCTGTGAATACTTTGAAGGGAAAGCGAGCCCCCTCCAAAAGATGTCTCCACTCAGAGAAAGCCAACTTCATTGCTAGCAACTCCCTGTCCCCGATGGAATAATTCCTCTGCGCTGGTGTGAAGGTCTTGGAAAAGAAGAAGCAAGGATGCTTCCGACCTTGAGCATCCTTTTGAAAGAGGACTGCTTCAGCACCAACGGATGAGGCATCCACCTCCATTATAAATGGTTTATATATATCGGAGCGATGTAGGATGGGAGCGCTAGCAAAATGAGACTTAATAGAAGTGAAGACCTTGAAGACCTCTTCAGACCACAAT
Organism: Ranitomeya imitator; assembly: GCF_032444005.1. Taxonomy (NCBI): domain Eukaryota; kingdom Metazoa; phylum Chordata; class Amphibia; order Anura; family Dendrobatidae; genus Ranitomeya; species Ranitomeya imitator. The sequence goes on along the minus strand of NC_091285.1, from coordinate 309,247,454 downwards.
TTGGGATTTGCTCCCTTCTTTGTGAGGGCTACTGTTGTGAATTCTGTGGCAGAGCTCCCTCCTGTGGTCACAAGTGGTCCTTCGGCTGATTCTCTCTGGGAGCTTCCGTTTGTGGAGGAAACTGGTACTGCTGCTTCTGAGTTTCCTCCCTCAGGTGATCTGGTGAGGTCGTTAGGTGCTTCTCTACTTAACCCCACCTAATGCTTTGATTCATGCTTCCTGTCAATGTTCCAGTGTTGGACTTGTGTTTCTCTGGATCATTCCTGTGGCCTGCTGCTCTGCATAGCTAAGTGCTTCTTTGCTATTTGTTGCTATTTTTTCTGTCCAGCTTGTCTATTTGTTTTGCTGGAAGCTCTGGGACGCAAAGGGTGTACCTCCGTGCCGTTAGTTCGGTACGGAGGGTCTTTTTGCCCCTTTGCGTGGTTTTCTTTAGGGTTTTGTGTAGACCGCAAAGTTATCTTTCCTATCCTCGTTCTGTCTAGAATATCGGGCCACACTTTGCTGAATCTATTTCATCCCTACGTTTGTCTTTTCATCTTACTCACAGTCATTATATGTGGGGGGCTGCCTTTTCCTTTGGGGTATTTCTCTGAGGCAAGGTAGGCTTATTTTTTCTGTCTTCAGGCTAGTTAGTTTCTCAGGCTGTGCCGAGTTGCATAGGTAGCGTTAGGCACAATCCACGGCTGCCTCTAGTTGTGTTTGGAGAGGATCAGGAATTGCGGTCTGCAGAGTTCCCACGTCTCAGAGCTCGTTCTATTATTTTGGGTTATTGTCAGATCACTGTATGTGCTCTGACCTCCATGTCCATTGTGATACTGAATTGCCTTTCACAACAGTACAGGAAGCCAAAAGTACTAATGATTCTCAATAGTGTGAAAAAAGAAGTTCTGAGACCATTTTTTTTTTCTTGGCTTTGTGTTTTGTCTTTTTTTACCCCTAGACATTTGGGTGGTTCAGTACACAGGTGTAGCGATGGACATTAGAAGTCTGTCTTCATTTGTGGATCAGCTCTCGGCAAGAGTACAAAAGATTCAAGACACTATTGATCAGAAATCTATCTTAGAACCAAGAATTCCTATTCCTGATATGTTTTTTGGAGATAGAACTAAGTTTCTGAGTTTCAAAAATAATTGTAAGTTATTTCTGGCCTTGAAACCTCGTTCCTCTGGTGATCCAGTTCAACAGGTTTTGATTATTATTTCTTTTTTGCGCGGCGACCCTCAGGACTGGGCATTTTCTCTTGCGCCAGGAGATCCTGCATTGAGTAATATCAATGCATTTTTCCTGGCGCTCGGATTGCTGTACGATGAGCCTAATTCAGTGGATCAGGCAGAAAAGAATTTGCTGGCTCTTTGTCAGGGTCAGGATGAGATAGAGGTATATTGCCAGAAATTTAGAAAATGGTCAGTGCTCACTCAATGGAATGAATCTGCGCTGGCAGCTATGTTCAGAAAGGGTCTCTCTGAAGCCCTTAACCCCTTACCGGCATCGGACGTACTATACCGTCCGATGCCGGCTCCCCTGCTTTGATGCAGGGCTCCGCGGTGAGCCCGCACCAAAGCCGGGACATGTCAGCTGTTTTGAACAGCTGACATGTGCCCGTAATAGGCGCGGGCAGAATCGCGATCTGCCCGCACCTATTAACTAGTTAAATGCCGCTGTCAAACGCAGACAGCGGCATTTAACTACCGCTTCCGGCCGGGCGGCCGGAAATGACGTCATCGCCGACCCCCGTCACATGTCCGGGGGTCGGCGATGCGTCTCCATTGTAGCCATAGAGGTCCTTGAGACCTCTATGGTTACTGATTGCCCGTCGCTGTGAGCGCCACCCTGTGGTCGGCGCTCACAGCACACGTGCAATTCTGCTACATAGCAGCGATCAGCAGATCGCTGCTATGTAGCAGAGCCGATCGTGCTGTGCCTGCTTCTAGCCTCCCATGGAGGCTATTGAAGCACGGCAAAAGTTAAAAAAAAAGTTTAAAAAAATGTGAAAAAAATAAAAAAAACATAAAAGTTTAAATCACCCCCCTTTCGCCCCAATCAAAATAAATCAATAAAAAAAATATCAAATCTACGCATATTTGGTATCGCCGCACTCAGAATTGCCCGATCTATCAAATAAAAAAAAGTATTAACCTGATCGCTAAACAGCGTAGCGGGAAAAAAACAGAATTACGTTTTTTGGTCGCCGTGACATTGCATTAAAATGCAATAACGGGCGATCAAAAGAACGTATCTGCACCGAAATGCTATCATTAAAAACGTCATCTCGGCATGCAAAAAATAAGCCCTCAACCGACCCCAGATCACGAAAAATGGAGACGCTACGAGTATCGGAAAATGGCGCAATTTTTTTTTTTTTTTTTTTAGCAAAGTTTGGAATTTTTTTTCACCACTTAGATAAAAAATAACCTAGTTATGTTTGGTGTCTATGAACTCGTAATGACCTGGAGAATCATAATGGCAGGTCATTTTTAGCATTTAGTGAACCTAGCAAAAAAGCCAAACAAAAAACCAATGTGGGATTGCACTTTTTTTGCAATTTCACCGCACTTGGAATTTTTTTCCCGTTTTCTAGTACACGACATGCTAAAACCAATGATGTCGTTCAAAAGTACAACTCGTCCCGCAAAAAATAAGCCCTCACATGGCCAAATTGACGGAAAAATAAAAAAGTTATGGCTCTGGGAAGGAGGGGAGCGAAAAACGAACACGGAAAAACGAAAAATCCCCTGGTCATGAAGGGGTTAAGGATGTCATGGTGGGATTTCCTATGCCTGCTGGTTTGAATGAGTCTATGTCTTTGGCTATTCAGATCGGTCGACGCTTGCGTGAGCGTAAATCTGTGCACCATTTGGCGGTATTACCTGAGCTTAAACCTGAGCCTATGCAGTGCGATAGGACTTTGACCAGAGTTGAACGGCAAGAACACAGATGTCTGAATGGGCTGTGTTTCTACTGTGGTGATTCCACTCATGCTATCTCTGATTGTCCTAAGCGCACTAAGCGGTTCGCTAGGTCTGCCACCATTGGTACGGTACAGTCAAAGTTTCTTCTGTCCGTTACCTTGATCTGCTCTTTGTCATCATATTCTGTCATGGCATTTGTGGATTCAGGCGCTGCTCTGAATTTGATGGACTTGGAATATGCTAAGCATTGTGGGTTTTTCTTGGAGCCCTTGCAGTGTCCTATTCCATTGAGAGGTATTGATGCTACGCCTTTGGCCAAGAATAAGCCTCAATACTGGACCCAGCTGACCATGTGCATGGCTCCTGCACATCAGGAGGATATTCGCTTTCTGGTGTTGCATAATCTGCATGATGTGGTCGTGTTGGGGTTGCCATGGCTGCAAGCCCATAATCCAGTATTGGATTGGAAATCCATGTCGGTGTCCAGCTGGGGTTGTCAGGGGGTACATGGTGATGTTCCATTTTTGTCAATTTCGTCATCCACCCCTTCTGAGGTTCCAGAGTTCTTGTCTGATTACCGGGATGTATTTGATGAGCCCAAGTCCGATGCCCTACCTCCGCATAGGGATTGTGATTGTGCTATCAATTTGATTCCTGGCGGTAAATTCCCAAAAGGTCGACTGTTTAATTTATCCGTGCCTGAGCACACCGCTATGCGCAGTTATGTGAAGGAATCCCTGGAGAAGGGGCATATTCGCCTGTCATCGTCGCCATTAGGAGCAGGGTTCTTTTTTGTAGCCAAAAAGGATGGTTCGCTGAGACCTTGTATAGATTATCTCCTTCTTAATAAGATCACTGTTAAATTTCAGTACCCCTTGCCTTTGTTATCTGATTTGTTTGCTCGGATTAAGGGGGCTAGTTGGTTCACCAAGATTGATCTTCGTGGTGCGTATAATCTGGTGCGAATCAGGCGAGGCGATGAATGGAAAACTGCATTTAATATGCCCGAGGGTCATTTTGAGTATCTAGTGATGCCATTCGGACTTGCCAATGCTCCATCAGTGTTTCAGTCCTTTATGCATGACATCTTCCGAGAGTACCTGGATAAATTCCTGATTGTGTACTTGGATGACATTTTGATCTTCTCGGATGATTGGGAGTCTCATGTGAAACAGGTCAGAACGGTTTTTCAGGTCCTGCGTGCTAACTCTTTGTTTGTGAAGGGATCAAAGTGTCTCTTTGGTGTGCAGAAGGTTTCATTTTTGGGGTTCATCTTTTCCCCTTCTACTATAGAGATGGTCCTGTTAAGGTCCAAGCCATCCATGACTGGACTCAGCCGACATCTCTGAAAAGTCTGCAAAAGTTCCTGGGCTTTGCTAATTTTTATCGTCGCTTCATCTGCAATTTTTCTAGTATTGCCAAACCATTGACCGATTTGACCAAGAAGGGTGCTGATTTGGTCAATTGGTCTTCTGCTGCTGTGGAAGCTTTTCAAGAGTTGAAGCGTCGTTTTTCTTCTGCCCCTGTGTTGTGTCAACCTGATGTTTCTCTTCCGTTCCAGGTCGAGGTTGATGCTTCTGAGATTGGAGCAAGAGCTGTTTTGTCGCAGAGAGGTTCTGATTGTTCAGTGATGAAACCATGCGCTTCTTTTTCCAGGAAGTTTTCGCCTGCTGAGCGGAATTATGATGTGGGCAACCGAGAGTTTCTGGCCATGAAGTGGGCATTCGAGGAGTGGCGTCATTGGCTTGAGGGAGCTAAGCATCGCGTGGTGGTATTGACTGATCATAAGAACCTGACTTATCTCGAGTCTGCTAAGCGTTTGAATCCTAGACAGGCTCGTTGGTCGCTGTTTTTCGCCCGTTTTGACTTTGTGATTTCGTACCTTCCGGGCTCTAAAAATGTGAAGGCGGATGCTCTGTCTAGGAGTTTTGTGCCCGACTCTCCGGGTTTATCTGAGCCGGCGGGTATCCTCAAGGAAGGAGTAATTGTGTCTGCCATCTCCCCTGATTTGCGGCGGGTGCTGCAAAAATTTCAGGCTAATAAACCTGATCGTTGTCCAGCGGAGAAACTGTTTGTCCCGGATAGGTGGACAAATAAATTGATCTCTGAGGTTCATTGTTCGGTGTTGGCTGGTCATCCTGGAATCTTTGGTACCAGAGAGTTAGTGGCTAGATCCTTTTGGTGGCCGTCTCTGTCGCGGGATGTGCGTTCTTTTGTGCAGTCCTGTGGGATTTGTGCTCGGGCTAAGCCCTGCTGTTCTCGTGCCAGTGGGTTGCTTTTGCCCTTGCCGGTCCCGAAGAGACCTTGGACACATATCTCTATGGATTTTATTTCAGATCTTCCCGTCTCTCAAAAGATGTCAGTCATTTGGGTGGTCTGTGATCGCTTTTCTAAGATGGTCCATCTGGTACCCTTGTCCAAGTTGCCTTCCTCCTCTGATTTGGTGCCATTGTTCTTCCAGCATGTGGTTCGTTTGCATGGCATTCCAGAGAATATCGTTTCTGACAGAGGTTCCCAGTTTGTTTCGAGGTTTTGGCGAGCCTTTTGTGGTAGGATGGGCATTGACTTGTCTTTTTCCTCGGCTTTTCATCCTCAGACTAATGGCCAGACCGAACGAACCAATCAGACCTTGGAAACCTATCTGAGATGCTTTGTTTCTGCCGATCAGGATGACTGGGTGTCCTTTTTGCCTTTGGCTGAGTTCGCCCTTAATAATCGGGCCAGCTCGGCTACCTTGGTTTCGCCATTTTTCTGCAATTCTGGGTTCCATCCTCATTTCTCTTCAGGACAGGTTGAGTCTTCGGACTGTCCTGGTGTGGATACTGTGGTGGACAGGTTGCAGCAGATTTGGACTCATGTAGTGGACAATTTGACCTTGTCCCAGGAGAAGGCTCAACGTTTCGCTAATTGCAGACGCCGTGTGGGTCCCCGACTTCGTGTTGGGGATCTGGTTTGGTTATCTTCTCGTCATATTCCTATGAAGGTTTCCTCTCCGAAGTTTAAACCTCGTTTCATTGGTCCTTATAGGATTTCTGAGGTTATTAATCCTGTGTCTTTTCGTCTGACCCTCCCAGATTCTTTTTTCATACATAACGTCTTCCATAGGTCATTGTTGCGGAGATACGTGGCACCTATGGTTCCATCTGTTGACCCTCCTGCCCCGGTTTTGGTGGAGGGGGAATTGGAGTATATCGTGGAGAAGATTTTGGATTCTCGTGTTTCAAGACGGAAACTCCAGTATCTGGTTAAATGGAAGGGTTATGCTCAGGAGGATAATTCCTGGGTTTTTGCCTCTGATGTCCATGCTCCCGATCTTGTTCGTGCCTTTCGTGTGGCTCATCCTGGTCGGCCTGGGGGCTCTGGTGAGGGTTCGGTGACCCCTCCTCAAGGGGGGGTACTGTTGTGAATTCTGTGGCAGAGCTCCCTCCTGTGGTCACAAGTGGTACTTCGGCTGATTCTCTCTGGGAGCTTCCGTTTGTGGAGGAAACTGGTACTGCTGCTTCTGAGTTTCCTCCCTCAGGTGATCTGGTGAGGTCGTTAGGTGCTTCTCTACTTAACCCCACCTAATGCTTTGATTCATGCTTCCTGTCAATGTTCCAGTGTTGGACTTGTGTTTCTCTGGACCATTCCTGTGGCCTGCTGCTCTGCATAGCTAAGTGCTTCTTTGCTATTTGTTGCTATTTTTTCTGTCCAGCTTGTCTATTTGTTTTGCTGGAAGCTCTGGGACGCAAAGGGTGTACCTCCGTGCCGTTAGTTCGGTACGGAGGGTCTTTTTGCCCCTTTGCGTGGTTTTCTTTAGGGTTTTGTGTAGACCGCAAAGTTATCTTTCCTATCCTCGTTCTGTCTAGAATATCGGGCCTCACTTTGCTGAATCTATTTTATCCCTACGTTTGTCTTTTCATCTTACTCACAGTCATTATATGTGGGGGGCTGCCTTTTCCTTTGGGGTATTTCTCTGAGGCAAGGTAGGCTTATTTTTTCTATTTTCAGGCTAGTTAGTTTCTCAGGCTGTGCCGAGTTGCATAGGTAGCGTTAGGCGCAATCCACGGCTGCCTCTAGTTGTGTTTGGAGAGGATCAGGGATTGCGGTCTGCAGAGTTCCCACGTCTCAGAGCTCGTTCTATTATTTTGGGTTATTGTCAGATCACTGTATGTGCTCTGACCTCCATGTCCATTGTGATACTGAATTGCCTTTCACAACAGGCTACCAAGGGAGCTACCAAAGTTGAGAAGTGAGGAATGAACTGGCGGTAATAGTTGAACCCCATAAAGCGCTGCACAGCTTTAAAAGAATGGTGTCCTTGCCAGTCCATCACAGCCTGTAGTTTGGCAGAATCCATAGCCAATCCCTGGGCGCAGATGATATAGCCCAGGAAAGGTAAGGACTCCTGCTCAAACACACATTTCTCCAACTTGGCGTAAAGGGAATTTGCCCTCAAGAGGTCGAAGACTCTGCAAACATCTCTCTGGTGGGAGTCAATATCTGGAGAGCAGATGAGAATATCATCCAGATAGACTACGACCGAGGTGGAGAGCAAATCCCGGAAGATGTCATTTACAAAATCTTGGAAAATGGCTGAGGCATTACAGAGCCCAAAGGGCATCACTAGGTATTCATAGTGCCCATCCCTGGTATTAAAAGCAGTCTTCAATTCATCCCCTTCATGGATGCAAATCAGGTTGTAAGCACCCAGCAGATCAAGTTTAGTGAATACCCATGTTCCCTGAAGCCTATCAAAGAGCTCAGATATCAGGGGCAGGGGATACTTGTTCTTAATGGTGATGGTGTTAAGACCCCTGTAGTCTATTCATGGATGTTGTTACCCGTTCTTCTACACGAAGAAGAACCCAGCCTCTGCAGGTGACACTGACTTCCTAATGAATCCTCTTGCCAGATTTTCCTGAATTTATTGTGACATTGCCTCCATCTCTGGAAGAGATAATGGATAGACTTGACCCCGGGGAGGCTCAACACCAGGCAAGAGGTCAATAGGACAGTCATAGGGGCGGTGAGGAGGAAGGGTCTCTGCAGCTCTTTTGGAGAACACGTCCGCATAGGACCAATATGGCTTGGGAAGAGAGGATAGATCCGCGGGTACCTTAGTAGTAGCAATCTGAACGTATTTCCTCTGACATCAACCCCCATAAGATTCACCACATCCCAAAATTCAGCCTGTGGACCACTCAATATGAGGAGAGCGGTACCATAGCCAAGGTATCCCTAACAGGACCTCATCAATTCCCTCAGGAATGACTAGCAGATATATAATCTCCTGATGAGATAGCAACATAGACAAAGTAAAAGGGATGGTCTGGTGTGTTACCTGTGAGGGCAGTGTCATCCCATTCACCACTCGTACGGTTACAGGTTGAGCTAGCATCACCAAGGGTATGACGTTGGGTGAAGGCAGAAGACATAAAATTGCCCTCCGCCCCAGAATCCATGCAGAGCTCAACCAAATGAGAGGATGAGCCCATTGTAGTTGTCCCCTTAAAGGACAGTGTGGAGGCAAACGTCACCGTGTCTAGTGTACCTCCACCTAGTACCTAGAGATGCTGACGTCTCCGACCGCTGGGAACATCTGGTAGCAAGATGTCCTAACTGCTGGCAAACATGACAGACCTTGAGTACACGAGCGGTCCAGGACTTAGATCCCGCTCATGACACTTTTATGGCCTCGTGAATCTGGGGCCTAGACCGGAGATTCCAAAGGTTTGGCGAAAGTGGGAGCCAGCTGAAACCTCTGCCTATACTGGGCTTGCTTTAACCTCCGCTCATTAAAACAGAGGTCAATACGAGTGGACACAGCTATTAGCTCCTCCATTGTGGCGGGAATCTCCCTAGTGGCCAAAGCGTCCTTCACATGGTCAGCCAGCCCCCTCCAAAATATAGCGGTGAGGGCTTTATCCGACCACTCCAGCTCAGATGCTAAGGTGCAGAAGTGGACAGCAAAATGACTGACCAAGGACGAGCCCTGAGTCAATGCCAACAGTTGGAGCACCATATCATGGGTGACTCGAGGTCCTAAAAAGACCTGTTTCAGAGTGCTCAGGAACAGCGGAGCACTCTGTACCACATGACCGCCATGCTCCCACAGCAGCGTAGCGCATTCCAATGTCCTGTCTGACCGGAGAGACAAAATGAATCCCACCTTTGCCTGCTCTGTAGGGAAACATGTGGCCAGGAGCTCGAGATGTATAGAGTACTGGCTCACAAAACCCCTACAAGATTTGCTATCACCCGAAAATAGCTAGCAGCCTGAATAGCTACTACGGTAACATCCACAGCTGAGGTTGTGCGATCAAGAGCCGCCAACCTACCCTCCAGCTGCTGGATGTACCGCAAGGATTACTGTTTGTCCGTCATTGCTAGCCAGACCCTGGGACTAGTATTACGTTAGGGCTGGCGGAACACACCAAACATATACTGTATGTATGTTATTAAAGGTGCATTCGCAGCCCGGGGTCCACCGTGCAGGAGAGGAACCTGCTGCTAGCAATTGGCGGCACTATATGGCAGTATAAGTGAACTCTGTTACTTCACAGAGTAACCTAGATAGGAAAACGCTGTGCCCTGTTAACCTCACAGAGGATCACAGCTACCTTACAGAGCAGAAAGCAATTAATGGTCATGCAGTCAGCTTAACACTAGTGTTGAGCATTCCGATACTGCAAATATCAGGTATCGGACGATATTTGCTGTATCGGAATTCCGATATCGAGTTCCGATATTTTTGCGATATCGGAAATCAGAATCGGAAGTTCCTATAAGTTCCCAGTCATCTTCGGCGTGTGCGGTGCGTGTGGTTCCCAGGGTCTGGAGGAGAGGAGAGGAGACTCTCCTTCAGGCCCTGGAATCCATATTCATGTAAAAAATAAAGAATAAAAATAAAAAATATGGATATACTCACCCCTCCGACGGACCCTGGCTGTCACCGCTGCAAGCGTCTGCCTCCGTTCCTAAGAATGCAGATAGTGAAGGACCTTCGATGACGTCACGGTCACGTGAGCAGTCAGGTGACTCCACTGCGGCTGGAGAAGAATGGGAGACCGCAGCGGAGGTGGTTTGAGATTCCACCTGTGCAGCAGCGGGAACTCGACACTTAACACCCCATAGCAGTATAATGCATCCCCTTCCTCCCCCCATAGTAGTATAATGCACCCCCATACAGTGGCTTTACAAAAAAAAGAAAAACGTTTTCCCTTACCTGGCTAAGCTCCAGCAATGTCCTCACCCAAGATTCGGGTGAGGTGCGCAGCATCATTCCGGCGTATGACAGTGATGTCATACGTCGGCAATGTGTGCGCTCATGTCAGCTGACGGCCTGTGATTGGCTGGTGGATGTTAACTGTTGCCGTGCTGGTGGAATCTCCTGCATGGCAACAGATTTTAACTGACCATGTGTCAGAGGAGGCGCGTTCAGTTACCGAAGCGACAGAATCCGGCCGCTGCAGGCCCGGTGATCAGAACAGAGGGGGCTGGCTGCAGGCCCCCTCTGCTCATCGTGCCCCATACACCAGTCAGGGCAGTAATGCCCTGAAGGCAGCCTGGCCTGGCAGCATGTATTGTGGGTTGAAGCTTTTGCTGGTGTTGGCGTGCCTCTGTCCTGTCGGGTCCCTAACCTCCTGGGCCCGGTCGCAGTGATGACTGCAGTAGTTACGCCCCTGATGTCTGGTATGTATACCATTTGGTGTCTGATAAAGAGTTATTCCCCAAATAAATCAAGTTTTCCCCAATACTAATGATAAGGGGTAACTTACTGACTTTGGGGGACTGACCACTGGGACACACTGCAATCCCAAGAACAGCACTGTAGCTCAGCCATGAATAGATTGGAGGGGTGCATGCTTCACTTCTGCTCTATTCATTGTCTATGGAATTGATGTAAAAAGCTGAGTGCAGTGCTCAGCAGCTCTATAGATAATGAAAAGAGCAGAGGCCAAGCATGCACAACGCCAGAGAGTCATGGACACTGGAGCTGCAGAGGAAACTGAAGAGGCAAGTATTTCAATTTATAGCAAAGGGGAGGGGCCTATGCCAGAGTCCGCACTGGCACAGGGCCCTCCCGACTCATGGGCCCCATAGCGTGCCGGTGTCCTCGACGGTCCCAGGGCCTGCATGGGTCCCCTCTACCTTTGGGCCCTTATGCAGCTGCATCAACTGCACCAATGGTATATCCACCCCTGTGTCTTACCTTCCTGTCAGTCTGGTCCACAGTCTCTTCTGCTGAAGCTTTCCATTCCAAGCTGTGACTCCAAGACACAGAAGACACTTGAATATCTTCACCCTGTCAGCCAATCACAGATGTGCTTATAAGGAATAGTCTGTGATTGGCTGCAGGCAATCCTCCTCCCAGCAGCATCTCCACATAGATGAGACTGGACAGCAGCATCAGCACTAACATGTGAGGACAGGGCCCCTCAGCAAAATCGTGTGTAGTGTGCAGCAGAGCGGGCCGGCTTCTCCTTTTAGCGATGATGCTGCCACCGGCTCTGTGAACAATCATGCACAGTCGCCATGAGATTTTCCTTGGCCCCCTCCTGCTTGGAGCTCCACTGCACCTGCGGTGTCAGCCCATGATTGGGTAAACGGGTGGGCTCCGGAGCTCTCCCACTATGCACAGGACAGGAAATGACGTGGACACTGGCTGCTTCTTTTCTGGACTGGGCGGGCCCCTAAGCACTCCGGGCACCGTCGCAGCTGCGACCCCTGTGACCTCAATAGTTACGCCCCTGCCTGCAGACCCTCCAAAGTAGCAGAGCAACTTTGAACTGAACCTAGACATTTCTTGTCACAATTGAGGCTCCACTTAATAATGGACTTCTCACAGCAATCAACAGGATTGTGAATAAAAAACCATGGAAACCCCAGTACAACCCAGCAGGTAAATTATCCAGGACAAAACAGGAAATGGATTGAGACTGAACTGCTTCCACTTGAAGCGTGAATTCCATGTTTTCTCATTAGACAAAATTCTGAAGTAGCGGTGTCTTGCCAATACCAAAAGCTTGAATGGGTTTTTCCAATTTAACTGTCCCTAATAATTTCAGATCCAGTTCCGAATCAACAAAGTTAGCTCCAGACCCACAATGAATGAAAGCCAATGCTGAAACTACCTGGTTTTGAAGGGCAAAATTATATTTAGCAGTTTTTTTTTCAGTGGAGAAAAAAAGGACCTGATGTCTGGGTGACCCCCTCGACAATCACCCAGACTCAGGCCTTTTACAACAGCCTGCTTTCTTGAGGGCGATTTAGACGGTCCTTTAAAAAATATCCAGTAAGCCAGAAACCACAGTAGAGACAAAGTCCAAGACTGTGTCTACGTTGCATCTACATAGCAAGAGAGACTGCATTGGCTCCATCTCAGGTAAGAAGTTTAAAATGCACCACATCTCTCTGCTGTCCATCCGTACAGACTAGATCATAACGTCCACCAAATAACAATGGGGAGTATGCAGAACCAGAGCCAGAGCATCCTTAAGCATTCCAGACTGACCTCTATGGAATTGGCATCTGAGGACCGCATCATTCCACTGACCTTTGTGGACCATTGCCGGAATCCGTTGCTATAGTCCTCAGCTGAGCAGCTCCCTTGTGTCAGGTCCAGCAACCTGGATTCTGTCAGGTTTGTCTTAAATTTACCCTAAGGCATCAAGGAAGACTTCAATATAAATACTTTCTGGGGATTTTGGGGACAGTGAAAATGCCCAGGTCTGACCACCCTCACATAGGAGGGACATAATTATTCCTACTCGCTGAGGTTCATGTCGCAGTGTAAAAAATAACCTACAGTTCTCCATGAATACTCTAAACTGATTATTCTCTTCCAAAAATTTGATAGGAAGGGCTACTACAAGTTTGAAAGAGGTCAACTGCATGTCTCAGGGTACAAACATTGCAGTCACTGCCAGCTAAGAGCTATAGATAGGTTTAATAAACTAGATATCTGGCCCTGCTACTGAAACAGCAATGATTCAAGGTTGCAGTGCTCAGATCCTGAATCATTGGGGTCAGATTCACCATCTGATCATAAAGAGTGTGAATAGGATTCATATTGGTGAAAAAAATATATCCAAGGCCAGTCTTAATGTGACACTGAGTCACTATACATGGACAAGCCATGAGTCAAGGGAGTCAAGGGGTCCGGGATCAAATAATAGGAGAGCATGTCAAAGGCAAAATGGTAAAGCAAAAGTATGGTCAGAAGGCAAAGGCCAAGGCAGCATGGGTCAGAGTACATAAAAGGCAAAGGATGAATACAAATCAATAGTTAAAGGATAAAGTCCAAGGTCAGGCAACAAAGATCAGAACAGCAGAACTCTAAGCATAAGGCACACACACTAGCTATGACTGGCAATAGTCTGACCTTTGTCAGTCAACTAAATAGCCATGTCATCACCCTGAACAGGTGACACCTGGATGAAACCCCGCTAGCATGGCCAGATTGAATGGTTAGGCTGTCATTCACATTACTGACAGCCCAGCACTCCCCTGAATCCATATGGTGGCTGAGCTGTCACTCACTGCATCAGTTGGACTCCGGTAGAATCTTGACAGGTATGCTCTCAGTATAACAGTCCGCAACCAGGTCTATGATTGGTTGCCCAACTCATGATAACATAGTAACATAGTTATTAAGGTTGAAGGAAGACTTTAAGTCCATCTAGTTCAACCCATAGCCTAACCTAACATGCCCTAACATTTTGATCCAGAGGAAGGCAAAAAAAAACCATGTGGCAAAGAGTAAGCTCCACATTGGGGAAAAAAATTCCTTCCCGACTCCACATACGGCAATCAGACTAGTTCCCTGGATCAATGTAATATCAAGAAAACTAGTGTATATAACCTGTAACATTATACTTTTCAAGAAAGGCATCCCGTCCACTCTTAAATTTTAGTAATGAATCAGTACAACATCATAGAGTTCTATAGTCTCACTGCTCTTACAGTAAAGAATCTGTGTCTGTGATTATGCTTAAACCTTCTTTCCTCCAGATGTAGAGGATGCCTCCTTGTCCCCATCTCAGCTCTACAAGTAAAAAGGTCATTAGAAAGGTCTCTGTACTGTCCCCTCATGATAACTGCTGTTTGATAATTCAATGCTATACCCATTTATTAAACCAAAAACACATGGGCCACCTGCATAGCGAACAAGTCTATAGGAACCTGTTCACACCACCAAAGAACTTGAAAACACAAAGGCGCACAGAGATGTAAAAAAAATACTCTGTTGTAAAAAAGTCACAGTAAATAAGCAAGTGCTAGTCAAAAAATGAAAAAATACAGGGTATTTAGTTAATACGTTTTTTTGCAAAAAAAGTATGTTAAGCTGCTCCACCAATCGTCAAGGTATACCCATAATAGAGCAGTCCTGTCTAATGTATATAGTCCCTATCTGATGTATTGAAAAACCTGATCATCTGTATAGTACCTGTATGAACAGGGCTCAGAAAGAAAACATCCACGTTGAACATGCGAGATGGAACAGCTACAATGCAAATGACCCACAGAGGAGTGGTGAACTCCCCAGTCTTGTAGAAACAAGAGAACAATTGTAAAACCAAAAACACATGGGCCACCTGCATAGCGAACAAGTCTGTAGGAACCTGTTCACACCACCAAAGAACTTGAAAACACAAAAGCGCACAGAGAGGTCAAAAAATACTCTGTTGTAAAAAAGTCACAGTAAATAAGCAAGTGCTAGTCAAAAAATGAAAAAATACAGGGTATTTAGTTAATACGTTTTTTTGCAAAAAAAAGTATGTTAAGCTGCTCCACCAATCGCCAAGGTATACCCATAATAGAGCAGTCCTGTCTAATGTATATAGTCCCTATCTGATGTATTTAAACACCTGATCATCTGTATAGTACATGTATGAACAGGGCTCAGAGAGAAAATATCCACGTTGAACATGCGAGATGGAACAGCTACAATGCAAATGACCCACAGAGGAGTGGTGAACTCCCCCGTCTTGTAGAAACAAGAGAACAATTATACAACCAAAAACACATGGGCCACCTGCATAGCAAACATTAAATATATATATATATATTTATATATATATATATATATATATATATATATATATATATATATATATACCCATTTATTACAGCAAATGAGAAGGAACATAACTTGTTTCTGTAACTCTCTGTGTGTTGGTTCGCCCTACAACCTCCATATTCTACTGTCAGGCTAGGAGGACTAGGTAAAAAAAATTATAATCAGCGGCTGGTTCCATCCAACACAACCTGCCTGCCACTCTAGGCAATGGATCTCTAGTGGCCAGTGACAAATATAACTCTGACTAACCATCACTCAAGCTTTTTTTTTGTTCATGAATTTATCAAGTCAGCAATTTTATGCTTGCATTGTACACTGAAATTAACTCTAAAAGGTGAAAGTGATTTTTTTTATTTTGTTGTTGAAATCAAATTTGCATTCACAATAAATATTTGTGGTTCCTAAGCAATGAAAAAAACTGAAATGCACATTAAAAAAAGTGCGCTACAAAATTTAAGCAAAATTACATTACAAATACATATATCAAATAACTAAATAATTTACGTACATTAGCAATAATGCCATTTCTAGGGCTGGTATATAGCATCCATACATAAAACATACAGACTCATTCTTCTTTACATATAATTGGAGTTTGTAGGTTTCTAGGTTTATACTGATTGATCATAGGCACTCAGAAGTATAATGCTTAAAAACTCCCTGCTGGAAGATATTGTGCATTTTGGCAGAGAAGAACCACTGCTAAGTACCAATTGAGATGATGCTGTATACTTGCCATTTTTAAAGGACATTTCATGCCACTTGATTATGTTAACAAGGAATGTTTGAAATTTGAACAGAATTGCACTGAAATGGCACAGTAGTTACGTGTTAAAGAGATGAAGTTCTTTTCTGCATCTAATGACAATCACTTCTTGAAGACCGTTTTATCTAAATCTGTCATAGAAATGTTGGTGAATTCAAATATGGGACTCAAGTGTCCTATTTACTAGACATGCTAAAATCTATGAATTCATATTCAGTTATAGAGGAGGAGGTATCATCAATTCTATCTGGACATGCCATTATTACAAAATGCCAAGCTGATGTCAGAGCACATGAATAATTCCAACCAAGATAGCAAGATCCCTTTCGCCTAATAGCATAATATAGTGGGAAAATGTAAATTTATTAATTTTAGATGATAATCAATATCTTTTTGGTTCCATGTAAATGTAAAAGTTTTATGGTCCTATAAATATATTAAGCATCATGTTTATTTATGATGCTCTGCTTATACAGCGCTTTACATAATTATCATCATAATCTAGATTCCATATCAGTATGTCTTTGGATGTATATATATATATATATATATATATATATATATACTAGCTATTGAACCTGTTCTACGCCCCCGGGTGGCGAGCATTTATATTGGTATATGGTCTCCATCCTGGTATGTGCTGCTCCATCCTGCGTCCCCATCCTGTCATGTGCTGCTCCATCCTGCACCCCCATTCTGTCATGTGCTGCTCCCATCCTGCACCACCGTTCTGTCATGTGCTGATCCTATCCTGCTCCTCCATTCTGTCATTTGCTGCTCCCATCCTGCACCCCCGTTCTGTCATGTGCTGCTCCCATCCTGCGCCTCCATTCTGTCATTTGCTGCTCCCATCCTGCGCCCCCATCCTGTCATGTGCTGCTCCCATCCTGCACCCCGTTCTGTCATGTGCTGCTCCCATCCTGCGCCCCCGTTCTGTCATGTGCTGCTTCCATCCTGCACCCCCATTCTGTCATGTGCTGCTGCCATCCTGCACCCCCGTTCTGTCATGTGCTGCCCTATTCTGTCATGTGCTGCTCCCATCCTGCGCCCCCGTTCTGTCATGTGCTGCTCCCATCCTGCGCCACCGTTCTTTAATTTGCTGCTCCCATCCATATGCCCCATACGCTGCTCCATAAGATAGTTGCATAGTTACATGGTTATTAAGGTTGAAGGAAGACTATAAGTCCATCTAGTTCAACCCATAGCCTAACCTAAAATGCCCTAACATGTTGATCCAGAGGAAGGCAAAAAAAACCCATGTGGCAAAGAGTAAGCTCCACATTGGGGAAAAAAATTCCTTCCCGACTCCACATACGGCAATCAGACTAGTTCCTTGGATCAACGCCCTATCAAGGAATCTAGTGTATATACCCTGTAACATTATACTTTTCCAGAAAGGTATCCAGTCCCCTCTTAAATTTAAGTAATGAATCACTCATTACAACATCATATGGCAGAGAATTCCATAGTCTCACTGCTCTTACAGTAAAGAATCCGCGTCTGTTATTATGCTTAAACCTTTTTTCCTCCAAAAAAGAGGATGCCCCCTCGTCCCGGTTTCAGGTCTATGATTAAAAAGATCATCAGAAAGGTCTTTGTACTGTCCCCTCATAGATTTTATACATTAAAATAAGATCACCAAACTAAATAGCCCCAAGTGTAATAACCTATCTTGGTATTGCAGACCCCCAGTCCTCTAATCACCTTGGTCGCTCTTCTCTGTACCCGCTCTAGTTCAGCTATGTCTTTCTTATACACCGGAGACCAGAACTGTGCACAGTATTCTAAGTGTGGTCGAACTAGTAACTTGTATAGAGGTAAAATTATATTCTCCTCATGAGCATCTATGCCTCTTTTAATGCATCCCATTATTTTATTTGCCTATGTAGCAGCTGCCTGACACTGGACACTGAATATGAGTTTGTCATCCACACATACACCCAGGTCTTCTTCATTGACGGTTTTGCCCAGAGTTTTAGAATTAAGCACATAGTTATACATCTTATTACTTCTACCCAAGTGCATGACCTTACATTTATCTCCATTAAAGCTCATTTGCCATCTATCAGCCCAAGCTTCTAGTTTACATAAATCATCCTGTAATATAAAATTGTCCTCCTCTGTATTGATTACCCTGCAGAGTTTAGTGTTATCAGCAAATATTGAAATTCTACTCTGAATGCCCCCTACGAGGTCATTAATAAATATGTTAAAAAGAAGAGGGCCCATTACTGACCCCTGTGGTACCCCACTGCTAACCACTACCCAGTCCGAGTGTGCTCCATTAATAAACACCCTTTGTTTCCTATCCCTGAGCCAGCTCTCAACCCACTTGCACATATTTTCCCCTATCCCCATTATTCTCATTTTATGAATCAACCTTTTGTGTGGCACCATATCAAAAGCTTTTGAAAAGTCCATATACACTACATCCACTGGGTTCCCTTGGTCCAATCCGGAACTTACCTCTTCATAGAAACTGATCAGATTAGTCTGACATGAACGGTCCCTAGTAAACCCGTGCTGATACTGGGTCATGAGGTTATTCCTCTTCAGATACTCCAGTATAGCATCCCTTAGAATGCCCTCCAGGATTTTACCCACAGTAGAGGTTAAGCTTACTGGCCTATAATTTCCGAGTTCAGTTTTTGTCCCCTTT
This sequence comes from Ranitomeya imitator, assembly GCF_032444005.1. Taxonomy (NCBI): domain Eukaryota; kingdom Metazoa; phylum Chordata; class Amphibia; order Anura; family Dendrobatidae; genus Ranitomeya; species Ranitomeya imitator. The sequence goes on along the minus strand of NC_091285.1, from coordinate 309,229,056 downwards.
TTGAATATTGGCACCACATTTGCTATACGCCAGTCCTGTGGTACAGACCCTGCTATTACGGAGTCTTTAAAGATTAAAAATAATGGTCTATCAATGACTGTACTTAATTCCTGCAGTACTCGAGGGTGTATCCCATCCGGGCCCGGAGATTTATCAATTTTAGTGATTTTTAGACGCCGCTGCACTTCCTGCTGGGTTAAGCAGGTGACATTTAATTGGGAATTCATATCACTAGTCATTTTGTCTGCCATGGGATTTTCTTGTGTAAATTCTGATGAAAAAAAGTCATTTAGCATATTGGCTTTTTCCTCATCCTCATCCACCATTTCACCCAGACTATTTTTAAGGGGGCCAACACTATCATTTTTTAGTTTCTTACTATTTATGTAGTTAAAGAATATTTTAGGATTATTTTTACTCTCTCTGGCAATGAGTCTCTCTGTCTCAATCTTTGCTGCCTTGATTTGCTTTTTACAGAATTTATTTAATTTTCTGTATTTAATGAATGCCTCATCACTACCTACTTCCTTTAATTCTCTAAATGCTTTCTTTTTGTCACTTATTGCGCCCCTTACAGCTCTATTTAGCCATATTGGTTTCCTCCTATTTCTAGTATGTTTATTCCCATACGGTATATACTGTGCACAGGTCCTATCCAGGATGCTAATAAATGTCTCCCATTTTCTTTGTGTATTTTTGTGTCTCAGGATATCGTCCCAGTTAATTGCACCAAGATCCTCATTGGAAATTTGCCCTCCTGAAGTTTAGTGTCCTTGTAACCCCTCTATTACACATCTTTTAAAGGATAGATGAAAACTTATTATTTTGTGATCGCTATTTCCCAAGTGACCCCCAACTCTTATATTTGATATGCGGTCTGGCCTGTTGGTTAATATTAGGTCTAGCAGTGCCCCCCTCCTTGTTGGGTCCTGAACCACTTGTGAAAGGTAATTGTCTCTCATAGTTGTCAAAAACCGATTACCTTTGCTGGAACTGCAGGTTTCCGTTCCCCAATATATTTCAGGGTAGTTGAAGTCCCCCATAATAATAACTTCTCCTTGAGTCGCAGCTTCATCTATTTGCTTTACGAGGATATTCTCCATTGCTTCCATTATTTTTGGAGATTTATAACAAACCCCTATCAGTAATTTATTATTTTTTCCCCCTCCCCTTATCTCCACCCACAGGGATTCTACATTTTCATTAACCTATATCACCTATATTATCACGCAGGATGGGTTTTAAGGACAATTTTACATATAGTCACACCCCACCCCCTCGCTTATCTGTATGGTCATTTCTGACCAGGCTATAGCCCTGCAAGTTAACAGCCCAGTCATGGCTCTCATCCAGCCATGTCTCAGATATCCCCACCATGTCATAATTATGCTCCAACAACATTAGTTCTAATTCGTCCATTGTGTTGGCGAGGCTTCTGGCATTAGTATACATACATTTTATGTATCTCTCTGCACCTCTATTCTTTCTTAAATTATTAACTGTTCTAACCCCACCCCCCCTTGCCACCGCCACCCCCAAATTCCTTATTTGTGCCCAGGTCTCTAGCTGCACTATCTTCCCCTCCTATAAAATGAATACACTCCCCCCAATTCCTAGTTTAAACACTCCTCTAACCTTCTAGCCATTTTATCCCCCAACACAGCTGCACCCTCCCCATTGAGGTGCAGCCCGTCCCTAGCGTAGAGCCTGTAGCCAACTGAGAAGTCGGCCCAGTTCTGCAGGAACCCAAACCCCTCCTTCCTACACCAATTCTTGAGCCACTTATAAACCTCCCTAATCTCCCGTTGCCTCTCTGGCGTGGCACGTGGTACAGGCAGTATTTCGGAAAATACCACGTTGGAGGTCCTTGCTTTCAGCTTGCAGCCTAATTCCCTGAAATCATCTTTAAGGACCTTCCACCTACCATTAATTTTGTCATTAGTGCCAATGTGCACCATGACCGTTGGGTCCTCACCAGCCCCTCCCAGTAATCTGTCCACCCGATCAGCGATGTGTCAGACTCGAGCGCCAGGTAGGCAGCACACCGTTCGACGATCCCTGTCTTTGTGACAGATTGCCCTATCTGTTCCCCTAATAATTGAGTCACCCACTACCAGCACCTGTCTGGCCTGCCCTGCTCTCCTATTTCCCTCCTTACTGGAGCAGTCACTCCTCTGGCTTTCAGAGGACATGCCTGGCTGCAGCAGTGCTACCCCTGTACTGGCACCCCCCTCATCTGCCAACTTAGCAAACTTATTGAGGTGTTCCAGATCGGGACTAGCCTCCCTGGCACTCTTCCCTCTACCCCGCTTCCTAACTGTCACCCAGCTTGCTACTTCATCGTCCTCCGCAGTTGCGCTTTCCGGCGCCATTTTCTTGAAGACACACTGCAGTGCGCAGGCGCCGATTCCGGCAGCAGGACAAAGGAATCAGGTGGCATAAGTAACAAATTGCTGTGGCATGAAGTGCCACAGCTTCATGCCACAGCAATTTGTTACTTACGCCATTCCTTTCCGCCCATTTTCATCGTCCTCCTGCTGCTGGAATCGGCGCCTGCGCAGTCCGTGCTTTCCGGTACCATTTTCTTGAAGACACACTGCAGTGCGCAGGCGCTGATTCCGGCAGCAGGACAAAGGAATCAGGTGGTGTAAGTAACAAATTGCTGTGGCATGAAGTGCCACAGCATAATCAGGGTGCAAATATGTGCACGGTGTCCCCCTGCTCCCGACCCCCTGCTCCCGGCAGTCCGCGCCTTCCGGCGCCATTTTTTTCCTGACACTGTATAATGTAACGCTAGGAGCGTCGCGCCTGCGCAGTCTATAAAGGCTTCGGACAGAGTGACGCTCCCAGCGTTATATTATAGATATATATACAGTTAGGTCCATATATATTTGGACATAGACGACATTTTTCTAATTTTGGTTATAAACATTACCACAATGAATTAAAAAAAAAACAATTCAGATGCAGTTGAAGTTCAGACTTTCAGCTTTCATTTGAGGGTATCCACATTAAAACTGGATGAAGGGTTTGGGAGTTTCAGCTCCTTAACATGTGCCACCCTGTTTTTAAAGGGACCAAAAGTAATTGGACAATTGACTCCAAGGCTATTTCATGGACAGGTGTGGGCAATCCCTTCGGTATGTCATTCTCAATTAAGCAGATAAAAGGCCTGGAGTTGATTTGAGGTGTGGTGCTTGCATTTGGAAGGTTTTGCTGTGAAGTAAACATGCGGTCAAAGGAGCTCTCCATGCAGGTGAATCAAGCCATCCTTAAGCTGCAAAAACAGAAAAATCCCATCCGAGAAATTGCTACAATATTAGGAGTGGCAAAATCTACAGTTTGGTACATCCTGAGAAAGAAACAAAGCACTGGTGAACTTATCAATGCAAAAAGACCTGGGCGCCCACGGAAGACAACAGTGGTGGATGATCGGAGAATAATCTCCATGGTGAAGAGAAACCCCTTCACAACAGCCAACCAGGTGAACAACACTCTCCAGGAGGTCGGCGTATCAATATCCAAATCTACCATAAAGAGAAGACTGCATGAACGTAAATACAGAGGGTTCACTTCACGGTGCAAGCCACTCATAAGCATCAAGAATAAAAAGGCTAGATTGGACTTTGCTAAAAACATCTAAAAAAGCCAGCACAGTTCTGGAAGAACATTCTTTGGACAGATGAAACCAAGATCAACCTCTACCAGAGTGATGGAAAGAGAAAAGTATGGAGAAGGCATGGTACAGCTCATGATACAAAGCATACCACATCATCTGTAAAACACGGCGGAGGCAGTGTGATGGCTTGGGCATGCATGGCTGCCAGTGGCACTGGGTCACTAGTGTTTATTGATGATGTGACACAGGACAGAAGCAGCCCAATGAATTCTGAGGTATTCAGAGCCATACTGTGTGCTCAGATCCAGCCAAATGCAGCAAAACTGATTGGTCGTCGTTTCATACTACAGATGGACAATGACCCAAAACATAAGGCCAAAGCAACCCAGAAGTTTATTAAAGCAAAGAAGTGGAATATTCTTGAATGGCCAAGTCAGTCACCTGATCTCAACCCAATTGAGCATGCATTTCACTTCTTAAAGACTAAACTTCAGACACTAAGACCCACAAACATACAGCAACTGAAAACCACGGCAGTGAAAGCCTGGCAGAGCATCAAAAAGGAGTAAACACAGCGTCTGGTGATGTCCATGAGTTCAAGACTTCAGGCAGTCATTGCCAACAAAGGATTTTTAACTAAGTGCTAGAAATGAACATTTTTTTTAAAATTGTAGAATCTGTCCAATTACTTTTGGTCCCTTTAAAAACAGGGTGGCACATGTTAAGGAGCTGAAACTCCTAAACCCTTCATCCAATTTTAATGTGGATACCCTCAAATAAAAGCTGAAAGTCTGTACTTCAACTGCATCTGAAATGCTTTGTTTAAAATTTATTGTGGTAATGTCTATAACCAAAATTAGAAAAATGTTGTCTCTGTCCAAATATATATGGACCTAACTGTATATGTATGTATATATATATATATATATATATATATATATATAATATTGTTATATCTGCTTGTTTCTGTATTTATACAGTATATATATGTACATATATAAATATAAACACATATGTATACTGTACGCTATACAGTTAAATATATGTATCTTTCTCTCATGCATATATTTCATGAAGCATGGACAGCATAGAAAATATATAGAGATTTTTTTTATACACTAGATGGTGGCCCGATTCTAACGCATCAGGTATTCTAGAATATGTATGTAGTTTATTTATGAAGATTTCAGAATAATGCAATGAATTCACAGGATTTTCTGGGTAAAATATATTTATTATTATTAAATTTTATTGCTGATAGAATCTAATACAATTGAATGAAATTATGAAACAGATCACCAAAATACATAAGCCATTACATGAATATCTAACTGAATTTAAATAAATCATCGAACAAAAGAAGTACATCGACACTAATATATTTGTTAACAATATCAACCCAACATATTTTTGTACACCACATTTTTAGTGAATACCTTTTGACTACCTATAAGCAATTTTCCTTGTAACAGGGTAGGAAGAATTTGCACCTTTGACGTTGGATCTCATTTTAACTCTTGAAAATTCAACGTAGAGTTGTCCATGACCAAAAACAGGTTCCGGTAGATATATGCCAACACGGTGTAGAGTTTGAACTTGTAACTTGTTTATTGTCATGGCAAAAGCTGGTTTAACTGGAAACTGTCGACGCCGAAGCCTAAATGGAAGACAGGTGTCTGAAGGACATAAATCAATCCGTGGAATGAACACTTCATCTCCTTTTCCTGATCCAGTGATCACTCTTGCTTGAATGACGTTAGAATGGAGTCCAGAAACAATAAGGCGAGTTCCATTACATAGACCATTTTTTGTATTTAGATTCCGCAGCAACATTATGATTGTTCCAACTTTGAGTTGTAATCTGTGGGATGGCATTCCTGATGGCATAAGACTATTTAAAAATTCAACTTGATAATGCTCTCGTTCATTTTCATTATCTACATCCACTGAATCATCACTTTTGTACAACTTATACTCTCCATTCTATCCATCACATGGAAATTTAGCAGAGCCACGTCATCATTCTTGGGACAGAGAATTGCATGAAAAGAGGCCCTCTCAACACTACTTTTGTCATTCACATCAATTTCTATGCATTGTCCAAAAACATCACTTACGATGCAGTCAGTGCACAACATGTCTTCTGGTATTTCAATAATGTCTTCTCCAAGGTTGTATTCGTTGCTAAGTTCACCATTACCAAGTTTAAGAAGCCAGTTGCTATACTCTGGGTCAGATGATCGCATGTTGTTAATTAGTTGGAGTTTATTAAACTGTTTCCAAAGGTCAGCCATTTTTAAGCTGGACTCAATAACATTTGTTTTTGTTCCATTTGGTATGACTGGAAGGCATTGCCTAAAATCTCTGCCAATGACAAAAACTTTACCCCAGACAGAATTTCATTTTTTTCAGCAACATTTGTAGTCATTACTTCACGCAGAAGTCTGTCAATTAAGCTCAAAGCCTATTTGGGTGCCATGGTGCACTCGTCAAGTATGAAAAGATTTGCGTTCTTTAACAGTCTTCCTGCAAATGTGTCTTGTTTTATTTCATTGACTGGAACTGGTATCCCAATGAGTGAATGGATAGTGCGACTTCCTCGTAAAAGGTTTGCTGCAATACCTGTTGTAGCCAATGGCAATACGACTTTTCCCAACCCTCTAACGTGATGCATTGAAACTTCATAGAGGTATGTTTTACTGCTCCCTCCTGGACCATCAATAAAGAAACATTTTGGCCTTGCATCTGCTTGGTTTTCTATGGCGCTCACAATAGTGTCATATGCAATCCGTTGTTGTTCATTTAAGGAGTTTCTTTTCTCTGTTGCCAACAATAATTCATAAGCTTCGTCATACTCTGGAACTTGTGGAACTTGAATTGCAGTCTGTGGAAAATTAAAGTCTGAAAACGTTTTTCCATGTAGTAGTAACACATTTTGGACATCTTGCATGGCGTAAGATTCGCAATTTTGACAATTTCCACTTCTGTTGTGAAAATGTAAGCAGTAATCCTCGATTAGGTGTTCTTTAAAATTTGCCCAAAGTTGAGCCGGATTTGTAGGTGGTCCAAATACACAGATGTAGGCAAACAATTCACGAAGTTGCTTAGGCATATGTAGGGTAACTGCATCTTCTAAAGTAAGTCTCCACACAGTATCATCTAGTAGAAGTCCTAAAGCCAATGCTGCAGCTTTAAATGTATCCTGCAATACTCCATTAATCCTCATAACTTGTAGCTCCTTTGACATGCAGTAGTAACAGCCGAAGGCAATATCTTTCTTGATCCTTGACACTAACAGTATACATGCGTCCAATTATTCTGCTAACTCCTCGTTGTCTTGGATTTCAAGTTTTATTCCAAACGTAATGCTCTGGAATCTCTCGGTACAAATACTGCCTTGCGTTTTCGGCACGTTTGTTCAGCAAAAACCATTCCTTAAATGTTGACGTCGTGCTTGAAGTTTTTGAGACATCTTTTACTTCAGCATCTTCAAAGAAATAAAGCTGCTGTTGATAAATAGTTGGTAAATGAATAGCTAAACGTATAATGGCATGGGACTGTGAATGCATTGGATACGCAAATATCCTCCAAGCGGCTTCTGGAGCACTGACGTATCTAGAGTCAACAAAAGTTGATGATTCATCGTAATTGACTGTTTTCTGTTGTATTTTGATGTTAGCTTTGTCATGCCCCTTGTAGATGTACTTGAAAATATATTTTACAGTTTTTATTGAAGCACAGATTTTTACGTTGATTTGAGAGTTGTAGCGTTTTGATAAGTACGGGTTGTATGGAACTATCCATGAGTTATTTATAATTTTTTTTTTGCAAACAATGTTATCAATGTGTTGTCGCCGGTAGGATGGGTAGCCATCCAAGTCTTTAATAGTGTGCTGTTTCAACTTCTTTGGAAACCCTTTTGTACACTTTCCGTTTTCCATGCATGGACTTTTTGGATTTGCTACACCACATGGGCCATGGACCATATGAGAGACTACAATATTATACAGTTCATGATACTTTTTTTGGTTAGGAATTTCAGCCCACACTATGCTGTCAATTTCTTCCTCCATACAAAACTTGGAATCTGCGTCTAAGATAATTAATATATGTGGAGACCACGTTTCTGAAACTCTATGATGTGTACCATTGCTACGACTGTTCCAAAAAGCCCATTTTTGAGGTCTTTCAAAAGGCTGCTTAGTTTCAGTCGAAATACGCGTGCGACTAAGCCCAGTCTGTGTTCAACTTTTTGCCAGGGTTCTAGATTTTTGCTAATATCTGACCATTTAGGATTACAGGTCATTGACAAAAAAAGTCAGTTCTTCCATACTTTGTTAATATTGCCATTACATCTTGATAACGCTGTTGCATGTTGCGGGGGCCACCTTCAAACGATGACGGGAGAATTACTGTTTTTCCAATTGTAATTCCTTTTCAATTGATTGTTTTTGCATATGTTCTTGATGAACGCAGTAGTCTTCAACTTTAAGCTGTTTTTGGTTCATTCTTATGAAATTTAGATGATTAGCTTCAATTTTAACATATGCGTCAACTAAGTACTGTTGTGTCAGTTTCCCACCGTTTAAAATAGGATTGAAGTAATTTCGGACAGACAGAAGAAAACTGTAGTATTGCAGCTGTGTAATTCTTCTTGAAATTCCTTGCTGGTTTAGGTTTTCATGCCACCCTTGATCACCTCTTGGAAAGAATAGCAGATACAGAAGAGCATCAAGGTTGCTGTGCAAAATGCTAATTCGTTGTGTCTTAGGAACCAAAGGATTGTTTTGGTCTGGCTTAAGATGGACTAATATATCCCTTTGAAAAGGAGGCTCTCCATAATCGTTTTGAAAAACAACTGCGACATCACTTACACGTGGTTTGTTTTAAAGTCGGGGATCCTGTTTACTTTCTTGTTTAATGGCCATGGCAATAGAAGGCATTTCAATACCATTTTGTATAGCCCTCTGTTCCTCCTCAGCTTCGACGTCTTTTAGCATGCGATATGCGGCAGCAAATGGGCTTATTTTTTGTAAATGTACAGCAATTTGGTTCATCAGTTCAGCATCAAACTTTTTGTTTTCTTTCAGGTTCATCCTTTGTTCTGTAGCCTCGTTTGTATCAATATTGTATAATTGTGCAAATTTTGATGGTTGTCCTATTTCTGGGTGAAGTGTTCCAGTGCGTTGGTAGATCTGGCCGTGAATTTTAAAACAATATGGTCCGAATCCAGGGGGCGGTACAATGTTGGCACCAAATGAAGCAAACGCATGAGAACTGTTGATGCTTCTGATATTTTCCATAAAATTTCTAATGTGTTGATGCGTTCCTTTCATCAACTGCTCAAACAGATCTGAGTAGTGTGGTCTCGGTAGCATAACTTTTCCTTTTTGGCAGCATTGAGTAAACTGATTGCCAGATGGTTTTTCATCAATGAAATTCTGAGAGTCGCATTTAGAGCAAACTGCATTCATATTCCCACAGTAGTGTTCAATAATTGTACTTTCATTGTCTGTTACATAATGTGCAAGATGTTGAATTTTGTCCTTAGCTTGCCTTAGTTGGTAGAGCATTAATTTTTTATGAATTTGGCCATCATGTTGCTCCTGTCGTATGACACTTTGTTGTGGTGTCTCCTGTTGGCAACGTTGTCTGTGAGATTTCGCTTCCTGGGCTTGTCTGGTGGCAGTTTGTTGTGATGTCTCCTGGTCCCGATGTTGTCTGTGAGATTTCACTTCCTGGGCTTGTCTGGCGGCAGTTTGTTGTGATGTCTCCTGTTGGCAACGTTGTCTGTGAGATTCCACATCCTGGGCTTGTCTGGCGGCAGTTTGTTGTGATGTATCCTGTTACCGATGTTGTCTGTGAAATTCCACATCCTGGGCTTGTTTGGCGGCAGTTTGTTGTGATGTCTCCTGTTGGCGACGTTGTCTGTGAGATTCCAAATCCTGGGCTTGTCTGGCGGCAGATTGTTGTGATGTCTCCTGTCACTGATGTTGTCTGTGAGATTCCAAATCCTAGGCTTGTCTGGTGGCAGTTTGTTGTGATGTCTCCTGGTCCCGATGTTGTCTGTGAGATTTCACTTCCTGGGCTTGTCTGGCGGCAGTTTGTTGTGATGTCTCCTGTTGGCAACGTTGTCTGTGAGATTCCACATCCTGGGCTTGTCTGGCGGCAGTTTGTTGTGATGTATCCTGTTACCGATGTTGTCTGTGAGATTCTACATCCTGGGCTTGCTTGGCGGCAGTTTGTTGTGATGTCTCCTGTTGGCGACGTTGTCTGTGGGATTCCAAATCCTGGGCTTGTCTGGTGGCAGATTGTTGTGATGTCTCCTGTCACTGATGTTGTCTGTGAGATTCCAAATCCTAGGCTTGTCTGGTGGCAGTTTGTTGTGATGTCTCCTGTCCCCGACATTGTCTTGAGATTCCACATCCTGGGCTTGTCTGGCGGCAGTTTGTTGCAAAGTCTCCTGTCCCTGATGTTGTCTGTGAAATTCCACATCCTGGGCTTGTCTGGCGGCAGTTTGTTGTGATGTCTCCTGTTCCCGACATTGCCTGTGAGATTCTGCATCCTGGGCTTGTCTAGCGGCAATTTATTGAAGTGTCTGTTGCTCTCGATGTTGCCTTGCTGCTGCTTTTCTGTCATCCTCATTGGCGTATTTTTGCTTACGACCTGATATAGAAGGGTTAATAGTTTGCCTTTAAGTGCCTTTTGCCTTTAATTGCTAGAATTACTAGAATCTGTTGATGCAGTAGTGTGATGGTCTCCTCTTCAAGGACACTATACTTCTTATCATGTATGTTCTCAATAGTCAGCCACAACATGTTCTGGGTACATGGTGAGAAATAAAGGTCAGTATGACCCTGGGTGATGGTGGAGGCTACATGAATTACATTGAGAGTTATTTTTGTTGTAAATGGTATAAAATACTGCCTCTTGCTGCATTACATCAGATAAAAGTGACTTGCTCACAGAATATGTGTGAGGTGTCCTTTGTCTCCAAGTGCGCTTGTAAAATGACGGGCGTAACCTCCTGATTTGGCCTCACTGGTGATCTGTCATGTCTGACATTGGGTCAGAACGAAAACAGCTACGACAGTTTTGGCGCCCAATCAGGGGCCGTGGTATCCAGCCTATTCGGAATCCGAATGTGGGAGCTTCCTGGGAGATTGGACATGCAAAACACCAGCTGCAGCAAGGTGAGAAATTTTATTCTTACACTCTGTTTTGCACTTGCAATCTCTCTTCTGGATCTCTCCATACCTCTGGGTAAAAGGCTGTGAACACGGTTCAAAGAATCCACATCACCAGTGAGTTTTGTGTTTTGTCTGTTTATGTCCGTATGAGAATTGAATAATAGAGTTATAAGATGATAATTGTTATCTGTATTATTTGTCAATATCCTAATTGGTTGTGTATTTGTGTAGTGTGTAGTACAGAGCTGGGATAGGCTCTGTGCAATGTTGTTATTTTGGTCATTTTGGATTAGCACTACATTATATGAAGCTGTATTTTGTATAGGGCCGTGGTTTTTGTTGTTTGGCCTTAAAGTGTTTTCAGAGTGTCAGTAGACACTGCTGCAGTTTTTTTTATATAGAGTTGTGTTAATTCCAAAGTGCAAAATAGGCAGGCTGTGTGAACCTTGTATGTATGTCTATGAGAACCTCTGAATGAGATGAGAGTTGAGTAAATGAGTATAAGGGATAAACAAAAATCTCTAATTGATGAGGGGTTCCATTAGGTGTGGTCCTCTGTATGTGACGGAAGACATTATTCAACTCAATTTGAGCTGAATTAGGTGGAGTGATTGAGATAAGGGATTTTCTTCTTGTAAAAATCAACTGAAAAGTGAAAGGAAAAAAGGAAAAAAACAATCCCTGAATGAGCACGTATGAATCAATGATCACTTTAGCATTATTTCTTATCTAACTGTTGTTGATGGTCCAGGATGAATGAGTTGTGGATATTTTTAATGTACATTTAATTTACATCTGAGATTCAGTGAAATCTGTGTTATTTATGGTTTGACATTGCATAGGTTTCTATATGTGTTTTGGCCGGACGCGGTCAGAATCAGCTTATTCAAGTTGTGCAGTGATCTGCCTGTATAGAAAAACTGTTTTAATTCCGAGAGGATGAATGTTTTGTAGAGATTAAGTCTGAAAACTGCTGCATTCTGTTTCTGTGTGTAAGACACTGAGCTCTTATCTGTGTTTAATACCTGATGGGGGGAAGCAAATCACTGCGCGAATTGCTTGTGATTTCTCCTCTCTGTCCTTACAGTATCTGTGCTGAGTGCCAGAGGAAGGGGGGCATGGAGTTGTGCTCAAGACTCTCTCTATATTCTGTCCTTGGTGTAGTACGCGATGGGAGATTTGTGTTTAAAGCAATAGTAATGTATGTATTGAAGTAGAAAGGAATATTGTAAGTTGAAGTTGGGAGTTGAAAGTAAAAAAACTGTGCCTATTTTAGAGGAAATTTGTGTGATTGAAAGATTGGTAAAAAGATTCACCTGCTTCAAGTTGAGTAATTGATATGTATATATAGCAAATTGAGGATCAACAGAGGAGGTAGCCAACTGCACGGCTGATGTAGTAGGTGAGAGGACTAGCACCTCTGGGCTTTCCTGCTACAGTTAGCCTACGACACAGAGGTGGTTTTAACCTTGCCGTTCCATGGAGCTGAGCTAGCCAGCTGATCTACCGGGTGATAGGTGGTGTAACCTTCCCCGCTAAATCCTTTAGGTCTACCAGGTAATAGGTGGTGTAACCTTCCCTGCTAAATATTGACACTGGCTCTGACTTGTCACGTGTGGCCACCCGTAGATGGTAAGGCACACTAAAAAGGGCATTTGCAGAATAAAGGTGAGTTGTCTGAGCGAATAAGTTGAACCCATGGGCAACTTGTTCTGTGTGCAGTCAAGGCCTCAATGGGATCCAGAACCGCTGTACAGATTGAAAAAGGAAGCAGTGAAAGATGTGGGACCCATATTGAAAAAAGGCAAAAATGCCAGAGTGTGGATGTTTGGATGTACAAAAAGGCACAGGCAAGGGAAGAAAATAGCAAGTGAATAAATGGCGTCAGAGAGTGCAGCAGGACGGAAGTAAGGTGTATTATGAATGCTTTGATGCTCAAAAATCCGACTATGACTGACACCTTACTGCTACCGTCATACCTTTGTACAACCAGAGACCCAGACAAGACAGATGGACTTGTAAACATTGCGTTCAGACAAACCTAGACTGGAGAAATACTTGTATGATTCGTGCTGCAACCCGACCTAAGTGAATTGCACTGAATCCTGTCCAAACAAGATCACATGTAGTGACATAAGATGCTGACACAGGATCGTGGTAAGTGGGTAGTGGGGACATTAACTTTTGGGAGTAGCTGACAGTAATCCTTTTGGGAAGGAGCTGTAGACCCGCATGTCATGTCACCCCCAACCGGTCATCTAGTCACCCCCACCACCAGAGAACCAACCACATCAGGTAGGGTAAGACGGATACAGGAGTAATATACCTGGAGGCCCTCTGACTAGCTAGCTATGCTAAAACAATTGGCTGACCCTGAGAACCAACCTTTCCCATTTTACAGACAAAGAAAGACAATATGATGGACGTATAAGTGCACCTGAGCAGACGTAGAGAGTTGGTGAGCACAAAAACAGGTGACGTAATAGGATGCAAATTAAGACTTTTACAGATGTGACAAAACGTACTTTGCACGGTTACAGCTGAAATGGGCAGACATGGGGTACAGTCCAATAAACCCACTCGATGTTAAAATATTGGTAAATACATTCATTGATGGTATGACCAAAGGCTTACGAGATGCAATACAGACAGCCAGACCTGAATGGAGAAATGTAGATCCAAAGACCTCCTGAAGGTTGCTAAAGGAGTTGAACAAACTAGGACAATAAGACGACGTGTCATGTATGATGGAGTACAAGGAAAACAGTAGAAACGTAGTAAGGGGCCTAAGGACTTAGAAACAGTGAAGTGCTGGAATTGGGGAGAAAACGGACACTCAGACCAATCTTCCACCCCCTTCACCTTCAGACTAGGAAACTGACAACCCAGTGACAAATGTGTGCCCTGTCCCTGTCCCCTCCGGACCTGGTCCTGCCTTGATGACCACCATAACAATGCCGGGAGGAAAGAGACAGAATTATTGATTGACACTGCGGCAGCCGGGACAGTGGTACACAAAGACTTGATAATGCCAGACATGATTACTGACGAGACTGTGGAATGCGTGAGGGTAGAGGGACAAGCGACTGAAGCCGCTATGACTAAACAAATAAGACTAGAATCATGAGACAGCCAAGAGGTGCTTACAAACTTATTGTTAGTGACAATACCCCTATGATTTTGCTGGGAGCAGAGTTGAGTGCTGCCTAGGCCACCATACAGTACTCTCCTGAGGGTATTACAGTCACAAGTCCCCTTTCATTTAAATACTTGGGGCAGAGGGACGCCAGGGTCTTCCATGTGCACATTATACCCCAGGTAAATCATGCCCTATTATAGTTACACTTAATTCCATTCATTTGCCAGTTTAGTAGTTTTCCTTACATAAGATGGTATAGTTACCATGTATTTCTAGGTTGTCTTCATATGATATATAGTTTTTTTTAGCCATTCACTATATTGGCTCAAACCATAGTCACTGTTTTTTGTCTTTTCCACTTCTTATACCTTATCGCAAGCAACTGGCATTGATATTTGGTATTTTTCAAAGCCCTTCTTTTTGTATTTGGAACTGTTAGTTATGGATTTATATAGGGCTGCTACAGGGCTGCTAGGGATTCAAGCTAGAGGAGGCTAATTTGCATATTCCAGGTGCCTTCTGGGAAAAGCAAGGAGTCTCCCTAAGCTAGAAGATCGTTGGGTACAGCCGGGACCAGCTGCTTCGAAAGCATCACCAAACCAGGGATTCAAGCTAGAGGAGGCTAATTTGCATATTCCAGGTGCCTTCTGGGAAAAGCAAGGAGTCTCCCTAAGCTAGAAGATCGTTGGGTACAGCCGGGACCAGCTGCTTCGAAAGCATCACCAAACCAGGGATTCAAGCTAGAGGAGGCTAATTTGCATATTCCAGGTGCCTTCTGGGAAAAGCAAGGAGTCTCCCTAAGCTAGAAGATCGTTGGGTACAGCCGGGACCAGCTGCTTCGAAAGCATCACCAAACCAGGGATTCAAGCTAGAGGAGGCTAATTTGCATATTCCAGGTGCCTTCTGGGAAAAGCAAGGAGTCTCCCTAAGCTAGAAGATCGTTGGGTACAGCCGGGACCAGCTGCTTCGAAAGCATCACCAAACCAGGGATTCAAGCTAGAGGAGGCTAATTTGCATATTCCAGGTGCCTTCTGGGAAAAGCAAGGAGTCTCCCTAAGCTAGAAGATCGTTGGGTACAGCCGGGACCAGCTGCTTCGAAAGCATCACCAAACCAGGGATTCAAGCTAGAGGAGGCTAATTTGCATATTCCAGGTGCCTTCTGGGAAAAGCAAGGAGTCTCCCTAAGCTAGAAGATCGTTGGGTACAGCCGGGACCAGCTGCTTCGAAAGCATCACCAAACCAGGGATTCAAGCTAGAGGAGGCTAATTTGCATATTCCAGGTGCCTTCTGGGAAAAGCAAGGAGTCTCCCTAAGCTAGAAGATCGTTGGGTACAGCCGGGACCAGCTGCTTCGAAAGCATCACCAAACCAGGGATTCAAGCTAGAGGAGGCTAATTTGCATATTCCAGGTGCCTTCTGGGAAAAGCAAGGAGTCTCCCTAAGCTAGAAGATCGTTGGGTACAGCCGGGACCAGCTGCTTCGAAAGCATCACCAAACCAGGGATTCAAGCTAGAGGAGGCTAATTTGCATATTCCAGGTGCCTTCTGGGAAAAGCAAGGAGTCTCCCTAAGCTAGAAGATCGTTGGGTACAGCCGGGACCAGCTGCTTCGAAAGCATCACCAAACCAGGGATTCAAGCTAGAGGAGGCTAATTTGCATATTCCAGGTGCCTTCTGGGAAAAGCAAGGAGTCTCCCTAAGCTAGAAGATCGTTGGGTACAGCCGAGACCAGCTGCTTCGAAAGCATCACCAAACCGCGCGCCTTACGGCGCGCAAATTTTTGCCTGTAGGACATTATTGCAAGAGAGCTTGGCTGAGTAGATTACACAAGAAGGAAAACACACAGCAAGTCAGCAGGATCTAGGAGCAACATGGCAGATGTGACAACCTACATGGTGAGCTGCAGCATGTGCTACATGTTCACAGATCGACCAGAAGAAGAATCAAATTTCACCTGTCAGAAGTGTAGACTAGTGGCCCTTTTAGAAGAAAAGGTGCGGGGTCTGGAAGAAAGAATAGCAACTTTGAAACTCATCAAAGAGAATGAAGACTTTCTAGACAGAACAGAAGCATCTCTACTGGTCACAGAAGGTGAAAAAAGTGTCAGAGAACCTCCAAAAGCAGATGAGTGGAAGCATGTGACCAAAAGATGCAAGAAGACCATGGAGAAATCACCAACCACACAACTGAAGAACCGATATCAAATCTTTGTAGAGGATGAAGATGGCACACCTAAGGAAGAAGCAATACCAGCAAGCAAAAAAGAAAAGGGCACACAGCAACAAGTGACAGCAAAAAGTACAGCCAAGAAGCAACGAAGAGTGGTGGTGGTGGGAGACTCACTACTGAGAGGCACAGAAGCAGCCATCTGCAGACCGGACATAACTGCAAGAGAAGTATGCTGCCTTCCAGGTGCGATGATCAAGGATGTGACCGATAGGATACCAAAGCTCTTCAGCTCCAAGGACGTCCACCCATTTCTTCTG
The DNA here is from genome assembly GCF_032444005.1 of Ranitomeya imitator. Lineage (NCBI taxonomy): Eukaryota > Metazoa > Chordata > Amphibia > Anura > Dendrobatidae > Ranitomeya > Ranitomeya imitator. The sequence goes on along the minus strand of NC_091285.1, from coordinate 309,212,625 downwards.
ATACATGTTGGCACCAATGACACGGCAAGGAAGGACCTACCAACAATCTGCAAGGACTTTGAAGAGTTGGGGAAGAAAGTAAAGGAACAGGATGCACAGGTAGTTTTTTCTTCTATCCTTCCAGTAGACGGGCATGGCACCAGGAGATGGAACAGGATCCTTGATGCAAACAACTGGCTAAGACGATGGTGCAGACAACAAGGATTCGGATTCCTGGACCACGGTGTGAATTACTTGTACGATGGACTCCTCGCCAGAGATGGACTACACCTCAACAAACCTGGGAAACACACATTCGCCAGAAGACTCGCTACACTCATCAGGAGGGCGTTAAACTAGAAGAAGAGGGGACGGGAAGAAAAACATTAGACTTGAACAAAGAAGACCCAGGAAAACATACTCAGAAGGGAGGTAAGAACATTTCTAAAACAATCCACAGCGTGGAGATTGGAACAAAATAAAATCCTCTAAACTGCATGCTCGCAAACGCCAGAAGCCTGACAAACAAGATGGAAGAACTAGAAGCAGAAATATCTACAGGTAACTTTGACATAGTGGGAATAACCGAGACATGGTTAGATGAAAGCTATGACTGGGCAGTTAACTTACAGGGTTACAGTCTGTTTAGAAAGGATCGTAAAAATCGGAGAGGAGGAGGGGTTTGTCTCTATGTAAAGTCTTGTCTAAAGTCCACTTTAAGGGAGGATATTAGCGAAGGAAATGAGGATGTCGAGTCCATATGGGTCGAAATTCATGGAGGGAAAAATGGTAACAAAATTCTCATTGGGGTCTGTAACAAACCCCCAAATATAACAGAAACCATGGAAAGTCTACTTCTAAAGCAGATAGATGAAGCTGCAACCCATAATGAGGTCCTGGTTATGGGGGACTTTAACTACCCGGATATTAACTGGGAAACAGAAACCTGTGAAACCCATAAAGGCAACAGGTTTCTGCTAATAACCAAGAAAAATTATCTTTCACAATTGGTGCAGAATCCAACCAGAGGAGCAGCACTTTTAGACCTAATACTATCTAATAGACCTGACAGAATAACAAATCTGCAGGTGGTTGGGCATCTAGGAAATAGCGACCACAATATTGTACAGTTTCACCTGTCTTTCACTAGGGGGACTTGTCAGGGAGTCACAAAAACACTGAACTTTAGGAAGGCAAAGTTTGACCAGCTTAGAGATGCCCTTAATCTGGTAGACTGGGACAATATCCTCAGAAATAAGAATACAGATAATAAATGGGAAATGTTTAAGAACATCCTAAATAGGCAGTGTAAGCGGTTTATACCTTGTGGGAATAAAAGGACTAGAAATAGGAAAAACCCAATGTGGCTAAACAAAGAAGTAAGGCAGGCAATTAACAGTAAAAAGAAAGCATTTGCACTACTAAAGCAGGATGGCACCATTGAAGCTCTAAAAAACTATAGGGAGAAAAATACTTTATCTAAAAAACTAATTAAAGCTGCCAAAAAGGAAACAGAGAAGCACATTGCTAAGGAGAGTAAAACTAATCCCAAACTGTTCTTCAACTATATCAATAGTAAAAGAATAAAAACTGAAAATGTAGGCCCCTTAAAAAATAGTGAGGAAAGAATGGTTGTAGATGACGAGGAAAAAGCTAACATATTAAACACCTTCTTCTCCACGGTATTCACGGTGGAAAATGAAATGCTAGGTGAAATCCCAAGAAACAATGAAAACCCTATATTAAGGGTCACCAATCTAACCCAAGAAGAGGTGCGAAACCGGCTAAATAAGATTAAAATAGATAAATCTCCGGGTCCGGATGGCATACACCCACGAGTACTAAGAGAACTAAGTAATGTAATAGATAAACCATTATTTCTTATTTTTAGGGACTCTATAGCGACAGGGTCTGTTCCGCAGGACTGGCGCATAGCAAATGTGGTGCCAATATTCAAAAAGGGCTCTAAAAGTGAACCTGGAAATTATAGGCCAGTAAGTCTAACCTCTATTGTTGGTAAAATATTTGAAGGGTTTCTGAGGGATGTTATTCTGGATTATCTCAATGAGAATAACTGTTTAACTCCATATCAGCATGGGTTTATGAGAAATCGCTCCTGTCAAACCAATCTAATCAGTTTTTATGAAGAGGTAAGCTATAGGCTGGACCACGGTGAGTCATTGGACGTGGTATATCTCGATTTTTCCAAAGCGTTTGATACCGTGCCGCACAAGAGGTTGGTACACAAAATGAGAATGCTTGGTCTGGGGGAAAATGTGTGTAAATGGGTTAATAACTGGCTTAGTGATAGAAAGCAGAGGGTGGTTATAAATGGTATAGTCTCTAACTGGGTCGCTGTGACCAGTGGGGTACCGCAGGGGTCAGTATTGGGACCTGTTCTCTTCAACATATTCATTAATGATCTGGTAGAAGGTTTACACAGTAAAATATCGATATTTGCAGATGATACAAAACTATGTAAAGCAGTTAATACAAGAGAAGATAGTATTCTGCTACAGATGGATCTGGATAAGTTGGAAACTTGGGCTGAAAGGTGGCAGATGAGGTTTAACAATGATAAATGTAAGGTTATACACATGGGAAGAAGGAATCAATATCACCATTACACACTGAATGGGAAACCACTGGGTAAATCTGACAGGGAGAAGGACTTGGGGATCCTAGTTAATGATAAACTTACCTGGAGCAGCCAGTGCCAGGCAGCAGCTGCCAAGGCAAACAGGATGATGGGGTGCATTAAAAGAGGTCTGGATACACATGATGAGAGCATTATACTGCCTCTGTACAAATCCCTAGTTAGACCGCACATGGAGTACTGTGTCCAGTTTTGGGCACCGGTGCTCAGGAAGGATATAATGGAACTAGAGAGAGTACAAAGGAGGGCAACAAAATTAATAAAGGGGATGGGAGAACTACAATACCCAGATAGATTAGCGAAATTAGGATTATTTAGTCTAGAAAAAAGACGACTGAGGGGCGATCTAATAACCATGTATAAGTATATAAGGGGACAATACAAATATCTCGCTGAGGATCTGTTTATACCAAGGAAGGTGACGGGCACAAGGGGGCATTCTTTGCGTCTGGAGGAGAGAAGGTTTTTCCACCAACATAGAAGAGGATTCTTTACTGTTAGGGCAGTGAGAATCTGGAATTGCTTGCCTGAGGAGGTGGTGATGGCGAACTCAGTCGAGGGGTTCAAGAGAGGCCTGGATGTCTTCCTGGAGCAGAACAATATTGTATCATACAATTATTAGGTTCTGTAGAAGGACGTAGATCTGGGGATTTATTATGATGGAATATAGGCTGAACTGGATGGACAAATGTCTTTTTTCGGCCTTACTAACTATGTTACTATGTTACTATGTTACTATTCTTAAAATAAGCTTGTGCTTTGCTGTGGCCTATGGCATTGTGCTCCCCCATTTTATGACTCAGCATCTTTCGTAATTATATATATATTTTTTTTTTTTCATATATATAAGTTTCTTTTGGTAACATATTTTGTGAATCAAATTTAGTTTTTTAAGGGATACTCTACCCAATCAAATACGGATGTAAATAATATTTGGACATTAATGTGTGGCTTATATAAACATTTGTGTAATATTCCAGAAATGGTGTATGTGGCAAGAGTAGTGAAAGTAACACCTGACACCAGAATGTCTGAGGACACGGAAAAGAGTCAGGTACCAGACACCGTTTGGGCAAGGGGAAAATCTGATGTCGGTCGGCTGCCCATTCCCCCTGTCATGATAAATTAAGAGAAGGAACCACTCCTCCTTGGTTAAAGCAATACCCTTTTGAGCCTAGTCAAATCAATGGCCCTGAGCAGGGATATTAAAGAGTATGTTAAGGCAGGGGTTCTAGTGCAGAGATCTCCCCCTGCAACACCCCTTTGTATCCCATTAAGAAGAAAAAGCACCCAAGGGTTCCCCTGACACTTACAGAATTGTTCATGACTAACGGGCTAATAATGATGTTACAGTGAGTGTGACCTCAATTGTCCCTAATACACACATCGTAGGGTCACAAAATGTTTCACAATCACTGATTTGGCAAATGCATTCTTCACCTCATCCACAGATTGTACTATTACAGTACGTGGATGACCTCCTGCTCTGCTGCCTGGAACAGATGTCCTTGCTGTGGCTTTTTAGCAGAAAAGGGTTGCAAAGTCTCACGTGACAAACTATAGTATTACAAACAAAAGGTGACATTTTTAGATCACAATATTGCTAAAGGTAGAATACTCCTGATTTAAGAAGAAAACAGGCAGTGCTGACACAACAGCATTGAGGGAAACAGAGACCGATAGCTTACTACTCAGCACAATTAGACCCAGTGATTAGAGGGTCTCCGTGTGTCCGTGCTGTAAGAGCTGCTGTATTACTGCTAGGCATGTGAGATCACACTGACTTTTTCTTTTTGACAATTTGTTCCCCACATGACATTAATGCCATACTCGTACAAGTTCAACCAAAACACCTGTCTAAGGCTACGTTCACATTTGCGTTGTGCGCCGCTGCATCGGCGACGCAACGCACAACGCAAATAAAAATGCACCAAAACGCACGCAAAAACGCTGCATTTTGCGACGCATGCGTCGTTTTTTGCCAAAATTTGGACGCAAGAAAAATGCAACTTGTTGCGTTTTCTTGGTCCGACGCTTGCGGCAAAAAAGACGCATGCGTCGCACAACACAACAAACAAAAACGCATGCGTCCCCCATGTTAAATATAGGGGCGCATGACACATGCGTCGCCGCTGCGTCGCCCGACGCAAACCCGACGCAAACTAGCATAACACTAGTGTGAACGTAGCCTAAGGATAGACAAATCAGACTTGAATGTGCTCTAATACTAATTCCTGAATACGTCACCCTCAAAAGACATAATGTTCTTAATCCAGCCACTCATCTGCCTGTGGATTCAGAAAAGAGGGAATTGGTGACAGCGTTGGTAGGTTGGAAAGAGAAAAAAAAAAGAGTACTCTGGTACGTTGACATGACGCACGAACATGACTCATAGGAACTGATGAGTCAGGAGACAGTGGGTTTTACATACAGTATGTTCGTGGGAATAAAACCTGTTCCTAATGGATATTTTGAGGTTTTTTATTTTTGTAGATGGCTCCAGATACCACCAGGATGGGGAATTCTATATTGGATATGCAGTATTATCCTCACATGAGGTAATCCGAGCTGAACCACTCCCTCCTCACATGTCAGTGCAGGAGGCAGAGTTGAAGGCACTCACTGAGGCGTGTAGAGCTGCTGCAGGTAAAGTCGCTAATATTTACACAGATTCGAACTGTGCATGGGGAATATCCCATGATTATTGCCCTATCTGGAGAAGCAGAATGTTTCTTACATCAGCCGGTAAGCCCATTAAAAATGCAAAGCTGCTGAAACAATTAGTGAAGGCATTGATGTTACCAGTCCAGGTTGGCATCGTCAAGGTAAAAGCACACACGAACAGTGACTCTGTGGAGGTAGAGGGCAACAGAAGGGTGGACGAGGCTGCTAAAGTAGCAGCAAAGCGGCCTAGGGAGCAGTGGACGGTGGCGGGGAGTCAGCATATTCCAGCCACACTGAGCCTAGATGTCCTGAAATCCCACCAGCTGCCCAAACAGAGAAGGAACACTGTGGAAGAATGGGAGCTGAGCTGAAATCAGAAAGAGTATGGGAGAATCAGGATAAATTATATATACCAAGGTCCCTGTTCCTAATTATGGCGCAAGCAACACATTGCCCCATTCACACCTCAAATTGTCACATCTGTCCATGGTAGATGCCTTCTGGATCGCTCCTGGCTTCAGTTACGCAGCCGCAAAGCTCGTACAGTCATGCCTCATCTGTGTACAGCACAACCCAGGTAAAACAGTAAAAATCCCTAAGAAAGCGACACCCAGGCCTCTCTACCCGTTTCAGAGACTGCAGACTGGCTACATACAGCTACCCAAGGTAGGAGTGTGTGAAAAATGTCATAGTATGTGTAGATCTCTTCTCTGGTTGGCTGGAAGCTACTTTGCTACTATGGACTCTGCCCATTCATTCTGCCGCTGGGGATTCTGGGCGCAGGCGCGTCACAGTCCCGTTCTCCCAGCGTTGTGCAGGCTAGCGCGTCAGTTCCGGTTCCATGGCGGCATGCAGCTCCACACTTGTAGGCTGTTAAACATTGATTATTTGTGTATATATACTTTAGAATTGGCTTTCCTTGTACTTCCCCTGACGAAGCCTCATTCGGGAGGCGATACATGTAGGGCTATGGCTTGCTAATCTTCCTGCATCCTCCAGCCTGTTTTCTTCAAGCGCTGGTTTGTATTAGATCACGGTGCTTTTTAACCCTTGCATGGTTCTGTATATTGGTGTCCACACATGTTTAGATACCCCATGAGCCACTAGGCAGGGCGTTTTTGATCTCATATGGTGTGCATATTATTGTACTTTTGTTACGGGCTGTGTAATGGATATTTTGTTGGGGTTTACATTATGTATTCAGGTAGGTTGAATGTGAGCAGCATAGTGTTTTTAATTGTGTTTTAATATGTGCCAATAAAATTTGTAATTTGTTATATTATCATTGGGTGGTGTGCATATTATAGTAGAGTCTTTTTTCTTCCCCCTTTTTCTGTTCAGTCTATTCTACTATTTTGCACCCCCTATATACATACTTGCTCCATGGCGGTGTGACGGTTGTTTTTTTATTACCTGTTCCTAATTATGGCGCAAGCAACACATTGCCCCATTCACAACTCAAATTGTCACATCTGTCCATGGTAGATGCCTTCTGGATCGCTCCTGGTTTCAGTTACGCAGCCGCAAAGCTCGTACAGTCATGCCTCATCTGTGTACAGCGCAACCCAGGTAAAACAGTAAACATCCCTAAGAAAGCGACACCCAGGCCTCTCTACCCGTTTCAGAGACTGCAGACTGGCTACATACAGCTACCCAAGGTAGGAGTGTGTGAAAAATGTCATAGTATGTGTAGATCTCTTCTCTGGTTGGCTGGAAGACTATCTGGTAAATGTGCAAATACTAAAGCGACTGCAGACAAACTGATGAAAGAGATGATCTGCAGGTATGGTGTCCCAGAAACCATAGAGAGCGATAGGGGCACACACTTCATGGGAGAATTAATGAGGGAAGTCCTGCAGGCCCTGGGAGTACAGCAAGCATATCATGCACTATATAGACCACAAAGTAGTGGGAAAGTGGAGAGACTAAACGGGACACTTAAACTGAAAAATCAAAGGCCACGGCAGACACAGGAAAGAGCGGGGTAGAGTGCTTGTCTCTTGCACTCTTTTCAGTCACACACACTCCAAATAAAAAGACAGGCTTGTCTCCTTTTGAAGTCCTGTTTGGTAGTTTGCCAAAGGCTGGTCTGTACTTCCCACAGGGGCTACAAATGCAACACGGTGCTATGACAGCCCATGTCCAGGCATTGCAGAAAAGACTTAATGTGGTGCATAAACATGTGTTTTCATCCATTCCAGATCCTAATGCCAGTGCAGACGTACATCCGCTGAATCCAGGTGATTGGGTGGTCATACACAGACACGTGAGAAGGAGCCTAGACACACGGTTTGACGGCCCGTTTTAAAGTCCAGCTGACCACATTCAACTCAGTGAAACTTGAGGGAAAGCCCACCTGGATCCATGCCAGTCACTGCAAAAAGATCTTTTCACTAGCAGAATGACTGTTCTCCTAATCACCTTGCTGGCAGTGGTAGGATTTTTGCACCTTACAGAGACACTGGATAAACTTTTAAATGTTGACAAGGACAACAAACTTATTCAACATCTTGCTTTTCTTATAAAAGACGTGGAAGGACAAAAACTGCTGCACTGTTGGATCTGTATACACAGCCCAGTATCTGCAAGGACTATGCTGTACTTAGCCATACCCCTGGAGCCTAGGAAGGTATTAACACCACACTGCACAGACAATGAGACTTGGACTCAGATTTTCTAGGTTCCTTAAGGCTCTTAATGAAACTAATACAATATAGAGACTTCTTTTTATTCCAGCCAATTGGCTTAGCAGCCTAGCGGGATGGATTATTTTTGGTATTTTACAGACTTGTATGCAAATTTTGTTGCTTTGCTTATTGTTTTATGCAGCCATAAAAGCGCTAATATATGTATTACCTAAGCTATTGAAGAGTGTATGTTTAAGGTTGTGCCATCCATAGCGTATCATAGATCCCGGATAACCACTGCTGACTGAGGAAGTGAGTGTCCACACTGAGGGTGGATGGGTGAAGCAGGTAGAAAGCCCCTTGTGGGTACTAGACCCATGAGACAGTAGCTCCTTTGTGGACATCAGCTGACCCGGTGGCAGAGGTTATACCATTTACAAAAGGGGGAAATTGATATAGAAGGGTTAATGGTTTGCCTTTAAGTGCCTCTTGCCTTTAATTGCTAGAATTACTAGAATCTGTTGATGCAGTAGTCTGATGGTCTAGTCTTCAAGGACACTATACTTCTTATCATTTATGTTCTCAATAGTCAGCCACAACATGTTCTGGGTACATGGTGAGAAATAAAGGGCTGTTTTACTGTTTTACTCTGCTTAGAGGTTCTGAGGGTGAGGGGTGCTACTTGGTCCAGGGTGCTTCTAAGAGTGTCATTGTAGTGATGTACAGCCAGATCACGACAGGAAAAAGAGGAGATTGGGGACAATGATGAGTGTAGTGAGACTGAAATTGTGTGAGGGTTGATAGCGTGTAGATTTCTGAATGTGTGGTAGGTAGGAGGGTGCTGAGGTGGGCGAGGAATTGTGAGTGTGAAGGAGAGAATGTTGTGGTCAGAGAGGGGAAGCAATGAGTTATCTAGGTAGGAGATTGAACAGAGCCGGACGAAGACCAGGTCAAGGGTGTTACCGTCTTTGTGTGTTTCAGAGGTTGAGAGCTGTGAGAGGCCTAGGGAAGTGGTTAGTGAAAGAAGCTGGGATGCAGATGTGGAAGTGAGGCTGTTAATGGGGATGTTGAAGTCTCCCAGGATAAGGGTCGGGAGTTCTGAGGACATGAAGTGCGGCAGCCAGGCAGAGAAATGATCCAGGAAGTCAGTGGGTGAGCCTGGGGGCCGGTATATGACCACTACTCTGAGGGAGAGGGGATGAAAGAGCCTGATGGTGTGGACCTCAAAAGAAGGGAATGAGAGTGATGGAGCTGGGGGGATGACCCGGAAAGTTCATTGTGGGGAAAAGAGTATGCCGACTCCACCACCATGTCTGTTTGTGGGTCTCGGGGAATGTGAGAATTGTAAGCCACCATGGGAAATGGCAGCAGGAGAGACAGCATCGGAATCCTGAATCCAGGTTTCCTTGAGAGCCAGCAGATTAAGAGAGTTTTTCAGAAAGTAATTGTGTACAAACGAAAGCTTGTTACATGCAGACAGTGGATTCCAAAAGGCACAATTAAAAGGAGATGAAGGAGTGCAATTAATATTAGTAAGATTATTAAGGTTTTGATGTGAGGTAGGGTAGGGGTTGAAGTTGGGAGATGGTGGGCCAGGGTTGGGGGAGATGTCCCCTGAAGTCAGTAGGAGAAAGAAGATAAAGAGCAAGTAGTTTTTGGAATTATCTGAAGTTTTTTGTGCAGTGTGTTTGTGCAAGATGGGCTGAGGTTTTTCAGGAAGGTGAGAACTGCATGGGAGCTGTACATGGGAGAGGGGAGGAGCGAGGAGCTGATGTATATGAGTCGTCATGGAGGGGGTATTGGGCGGTGAATGTAGACTGCAAGGGAACATAGGAGGATAGGAATAATGCACATGGCTAAAAGGGAGTGCAGAGTGTGGGTTACCTGACTGCTGCCCTGACTAATTACCATGGAATAACTGCTGTATCATGACGCTTATCTTCGTGACACTTTGCTTCTGGGATGCTTGCGTGCACCCCTAAAGATGTTTCTAAATTTATAGTCCAGAATGCTGGGTCAGAAGAGATGGATTGTGGGCACTGGTTGGGGATAATTTGGCAGCTGGGGCCAGCAGACCAGGGGGTGATTAAATGATCAAACACATTGTGGCTGGCAACATCTATATGCTATAACACCTTCAACCAGATAATATCTAGAGTGACCATAGTAATGGGTATACATCAAACAGTGAGTAAAACGTACAATGCAACAAATGAATTATACCAATCATTAAGCAGGCACAATAAAATATGTTGCTAGCAGACAGCAAGTAGAGGGAATTTTAACCATTTGAATATATTGCAGGATACAGCAAGCAGAGGAAATTTTTACCATTAGAGTCTATTGCAGCAGATGAGACAGCAATCAGAGGTGGGAAGTTGTACCATTTGAATATATTGCAGGAGACAGCAAGCAGAGGGAATTTTTACCATTAGAGTCTATTGCAGCAGATGAGACAGCAATCAGAGGTGGGAAGTTGTACCATTTCAATATATTGCAGGAGACCGCAAGCAGAGGGAATTTTTACCTGCGTGAAGAGAGAAGATGGATTTTAGTTCTGTGCCATGGAATAACTGCTGTATCATGACGCTTATGTTCGTGACACTTTGCTTCGGGATGCTTGCGTGCACCCCCACATGCGTGTTTTTATTTTAATAGAGGCAAGTGAGAAGTGGTCGTCTTAGTACTGGACAAACTCTTTAAAAGTAAACTCTTACGTTTTGTAAGTGACTGGTAAAATCTGGAAATTAACTACTTTCACTGAACTACAGTAAGTGATAAAAACTGGCAGCCTTTGTAGAAATTCGATAACTAAAAATATAACATATTTAAACTCAAACTATAGTTTCAAGTAACTTATCAGAAAAAAAGAATAATGTTATTTCTGGTCAATATTTGTCTTGCATCCATCATTTTTCACCAATTTCCCCTTTGCAGGCTCTCTCTGATTTAGATAGGAAGTGGATATGCAGTACCCTGATGCGGCCACTATCAGGTGATGGACCAGCTCCGTTATTGGGCAGTTTCAGCCGGTGACGGCCATCACCCACATCAAGAATGGCTGATCACAGGGGTTGCCAGGTGTCATCAATGATAAAGTAGTGGACAAGCTATTTAATTACTGATTTAAAAGTACAGTTAACAATTAAAAACCTATAATTTTTATGATTGTTTTAGGGTCAGATGCTGTGCGTGAAAATGTTATGTTCTCACTGATCTCTACATATTTGATAATTAATTGTGAATTGTGTAGTTTATTGAAAGATTAGACTGATTTAAGTAAATGATTGTAGATGGATATTTGGCATCATTTGTAGATCCTATAGCTGGATAATCATGTACATAAACACCGAACAGTCGTTGGGGATAAGATCTACATTACCACACGACTTACAATTTCTCGGCATTAGCACAATGAATACATTAACGGTCTGCACCAGCAATTTAATCCTCTAAGTAGAAATCCTGCAAGCTCTGCAGACGATGTCAAAACCTGCTGATATCTAACAGAGTCAGCTCCAAGTTTGTATATCCCGGTCCACTCTACCTTTCCATCAGCCAGTGCATGTGGAAATAGAAAACTAGCTCTCTAATTAATCAAAGTCAGATCTGCCTGAACGCCTGGAGTTGCTGCTGATCCTCGTACCAGCATCTCTCATGTTCTCTCTCTATGTTTTTACCTTGAAAACTTCTGCTCTGAGCTGGGAATGCCTGAAGGGCTTGCACGGTAAGTCAATGTGAAATTATCTCAGCAGGAAGAAGTTGCTTTTCAGCTTAAATGATTTAAGGCAGCAATTTTTCACACTCTCAAACTCTGACAAACGCACAGATTGCCTCTCATGTTTGACTTCAAAATATTCAAAGAAAAGCTATTTTTATTAAAAACACTCTAGAGAAAATTGTATGTCACTTGTTCTCTGATATAACTTTATTTCTCCTGACAGTGACAATTTGCACCTCAATAAATTCTTTTATTTTTTTTTCCAAAGCTAATTCAGCTTAATATTAGTATTTATACATACTCATATCAACTTGTCTCCATGAAATGGGTAAGGGTGTCAGGAATATGTTCCTCATTGTCACTCTGTGTGGTGTCTGTGTTCATTGGGAGAAGTTGATTAGAAAAAGCAGTTAGTCACTTAGAAGTGCTTTCCTGCTAGTTGGGGCAAAAAACTGGTGCTGCTAATTTATTCAGTATATAATGTATACAAACTAGTGCAACAAATGGTAATACATACTGCAATCAGCTGGAAAATTAAAACTAAGGATAGTGAAACTGAATTAAATATTTTATCTGTTTACAATGGAGAGACGTGAAAAATATTAGGCAGTGAATAGTGATGAGCGAGTGTGGTCAGAAAACGTATTATCCGAGCATGCTAGTGCGCTAATAGATTTTCTTTGGCATGCTGGAATACTGTGTTCGAATCCCTGTGGCTACATGACTCCTCTCTGTTCATCAGCTGCAACAAGTGCTAGGATTGCCTAACAAACAGAAAATCAAGATCTGTAACAACAAGATAATACCTTATCGCAACATGCTCGCTCATCACTAGTAGTGAACAGTCAGTTCCTGAAGTTAATATGTTGGAGGCAGGAAAGGTGAGCAAGCATAAGGATCTGAATTACTTTGACAAGGGAACTATTTCTGATAGTAAGTCAACTGTGTCAGAGCAACTTCAAAAATGCAGATTCTGGAGGGTGCTTTACTCTGCAGGGAAAAAAGTAAAGGGTATGCAATGCTATTCTTGGTAGTGTCACCATTAGTGATGAGCGAGTGTACTCGTTGCTTGGGTTTTCCCAAGCACGCTCGGATGGTCTCCGTGTATTTGTCAGTGTTCGGAGATTTAGTTTTCGTCGCTGCAGCTGAATGATTTACAGCTGCTAGACAGCTTGAATACATGTGAGGATTCCATAGCAACCAGGCAACCCCCACATGTACTAGCTAACAGCTGTAAATCATGCAGCTGCATTAACCAAAACTAAATCTCCAAGCACTTACAAATACTCAGAGACCACCTGAGCGTGCTCGGGAAAACCCGAGCAATGAGTATACTCGCTCAAAACTAGTCACCTTCATTCACAAGAATGGTGGAGGTCTAAGGAAAACCATCATCATTATGCTGCTACCTTGTGAGATGGAGAATTTTCTATAGGTTATGCTCACATTAAGTTTTTTGAAAAGTTTTTGAAGCAGAAACTGTGCAGAAACTCTCCAAACTGTGCTCAGAAACAAAAACCTCCTCTAAAATTTGAAGCTTCCACTAAGTTTCTGCTCCAAAAACTCAGCAAAAAGTCCTAATGTGCACAAACCCTTAATGGCTAATTTATCGTACTTCTCAAGGCCTAAATAATACAGAATAGAAACACTACATACACAATTTAGAATCTGTCCCATAACTCCCTAGTCTCCGGGGGAGGAAGAGACTTCCTATAGTTGTTGCCAAAAGTTATGAGATGGACACAAATTTTGATTTTCATAAAGTTTGCTACTTCAGTTTTTACAGTAGTAATTCATATTAAAGCTAGATTTTTATGAAGAGTGATAAAAAATGGAAAATATTTCCTTCCTTGCTATGAAAATTAAAGGGGTTAATGGGGTTGATCTACAAGTTAATATCATTCTGAACCTGCATGACACTTGCACTTAGAACTCCACTGCCAGGAGGAAATTAACTTTATTCCCTCTGGCAGCATTCACGTTCAGTGAAGGGGGTAGTGTTCGCACGAATTTAGTCATTGCTCGTGTATATAGAGCTCCAGTGCTGACTAACAGTGGACTCTGATGCAGAGCTCTAATGCTGAGCCTGCTGTCAGTCAATGCTGAGGGTGTGGTTATAGCCACCCCTTTCTATACACGGAGTGTTGCCTGAACCCGTGGCAGTGTCGCCTCCATTACTGAACTACAAATGCTGAAGTTCATTTTCTCCCAGTAGCTAATATTTACAACCATCATTATTTTGCATCAAAAGGGCTCTATAGGCAAGAAAAGTGCTGCAACCAGAGATCATTAATATATGGGGTTGTTTTTCATCCAAAGTAGAGGGCTTACTTACAATTTTGCTTATACACATTGCCATGAGTATAGTATGGTATTTACTCATCCTACTAGATGGAGGCCTGATGCTATTATATCGGGATGGCGGTAATGTCACGATGGGGGCAGGGTTTGCAGGGTCGACAATCTCCTTTGCTGCTTTCCTTTCATTGTCATTGGTGCACTTTTTTAGGAGGAGTCATGTTGGCGTTGATATTTGCTTTTTAAAGGGGTTTTCCCACGAACGAAAGTTCATTTTAAAAATTGTCTGTGTCTCCACAGCTCCTGGGCAAGGGAGGAAGCAAAAGACAATACTGACATTATAGCAGTCAGTTTTAAAATTAACTTTTAATGTGACCTCTGCCTGTAGACACGTCGCACATCTGCTGCCAGGATCAGATGAATAGTTCACTGCACCTGCGCGGAATTCATGCAGGCACAGTAAATCAGGCCGCCGCCATTTTTGTGCAGACAGATAGCGGCGGTCACATTACTGTGCATGTGCTCCTCCTGTACAAAGATGGTGGTGGTCAGTGAATCATTCAGCTGATCCCAGCGGCAGCTGCACAAACAAAACCACAGATGTTGTGATAAACTCCAAGCATTGATTAGGCAAAATGGGTTGCCATCAGTCAGGATATGGCCCAGAAGCTGATATCCAGCATGTCAAGGCAAAGTGCAGAAGTCTTAAGAAATGAGGAATAACGCTGTAAATATTGAGTCTTTGGATAACCTTTATGTATTTGTCAATAAAAGTATAAAAAAGTTATGAAATGATTATACTTGTATTTCAGTAACCTTAGAAACATTAGACTAAAATATCTAATGATACGCAAGCAGCAAACTTTGTGAAAACCCAAATTTGCGTTAATCTTAAAACTTTTAGGCATGGCTGTACATAATTCTATTATTTCCTCGTTGGTGTAGGATAGACACACGCAGCTAACTATTAATTTACTCTAACTGAGCATTTTTGCCAAGATATGTCCTCCTAATATACAGCCTAATACTATGTACAACTGAACACATTCCTACTACCTCAGCAGTCAGACCGATGAAGGTCCACGTAGGACCGAAACGTCTCATGTTACTGTGACAAACTGCATTAACCCCTTCATGACCCAGCCTATTTTGACCTTAAAGACCTTGCCGTTTTTTGCAATTCTGACCAGTGTCCCTTTATGAGGTAATAACTCAGGAACGCTTCAATGGATCCTAGCGGTTCTGAGACTGTTTTTTCGTGACATATTGGGCTTCATGTTAGTGGTAAATTTAGGTCAATAAATTCTGTGTTTATTTGTGATAAAAACGGGAATTTGGCGAAAATTTTGAAAATTTCGCAATTTTCACATTTTGAATTTTTATTCTGTTAAACCAGAGAGGTATGTGACACAAAATAGTTAATAAATAACATTTCCCACACGTCTACTTTACATCAGCACAATTTTGGAAACAAAATTTTTTTTTGCTAGGAAGTTATAAGGGTTAAAATTTGACCAGCGATTTCTCATTTTTACAACAAAATTTACAAAACCATTTTTTTTAAGGACCACCTCACATTTGAAGTCAGTTTGAGGGGTCTATATGGCTGAAAATACCCAAAAGTGACACCATTCTAAAAACTGCACTCCTCAAGGTGCACAAAACCACATTCCAGAAGTTTATTAACCCTTCAGGTGCTTCACAGCAGCAGAAGCAACATGGAAGGAAAAAATGAACATTTAACTTTTTAGTCACAAAAATGATTTTTCAGCAACAATTTTTGTATTTTCCCAATGGTAAAAGGAGAAACTGAACAATGAAAGTTGTTGTCCAATTTGTCCTGAGTACGCTGATACCTCATATGTGGGGGTATACCACTGTTTGGGCACACGGCAGGGCTTGGAAGGGAAGGAGCGCCATTTGACTTTTTGAATGAAAAATTGGCTGCACTCTTTAGCGGACACCATGTCAAGTTTGGAGAGCCCCCGTGTGCCTAAAAATTGGAGCTCCCCCACAAGTGACCCCATTTTGGAAACTAGACGCCCCAAGGAACTTATCTAGATGCATAGTGAGCCCTTTAAACCCCCAGGTGCTTCACAAATTGATCCGTAAAAATGAAAAAGTACTATTTTTTCACACAAAAAATTCTTTTAGCCTCAATTTTTTCATTTTCACATGGACAACAGGATAAAATGGATCCTAAAATTTGTTTGGCAAATTCTCCTGAGCACACCGTTACCTCACATGTGGGGGTAAACCACTGTTTGGGCACATGGTAAGGCTCGGAAGGGAAGGAGCGCCATTTGACTTTTTGAATGAAAAATTATCTCCATCGTTAGCGGACACCATGTCGCGTTTGGAGAGACCCTGTGTGCTTAAACATTGGAGCTCCCCCACAAGTGACCCCATTTTGGAAACTGGACCCCCCAAGGAACTTATCTAGATGCCTAGTGAGCACTTTAAACCCTCAGGTGCTTCACAAATTGATCCGTAAAAATGAAAAAGTACTTTTTTTTCACAAAAAATTTCTTTTCGCCTCAATTTTTTCATTTTCACATGGGCAATAGGATAAAATGGATCCTAAAATTTGTTGAGCAATTTCTCCCGAGTACGCCGATACCTCAAATGTGGGGGTAAACCACTGTTTGGGCACACGGCAGGGCTCGGAAGGGAAGGCGCGCCTTTTGACTTTTTGAATGGAAAATTAGCTCCAATTGTTAGCGGACACCATGTCGCATTTGGAGAGCCCCTGTGTGCCTATGCAATGGAGCTCCCCCACAAGTGACCCCATTTTGGAAACTAGACCCCCCAAGGAACTTATCTAGATGCATACTGAGCATTTTAAACCCCCAGGTGCTTCACAGAAGTTTATAATGCAGGGCCATGAAAATAAAAAATAATTTTTCTTTTCTCAAAAATGAATTTTAGCCTGGAATTTCCTATTTTGCCAATGGTAATAGGAGAAATTGGACCATAAATGTTGTTGTCCAGTTTGTCCTGAGTACGCAGATACCCCATATGTGGGGGTAAACCACTGTTTGGGCGCACGGCAGGGCTCAGAAGGGAAGGCACGCCATTTGGCTTTTTAAATGGAAAATTAGCTCCAATCATTAGCGGACACCATGTCGCGTTTGGAGAGCCCCTGTGTGCCTAAACATTGGAGATCCCCCACAAATGACCCCATTTTGGAAACTAGACTCCCAAAGGAACTAATCTAGATGTGTGTTGAGCACTTTGAACCCTCAAGTGCTTCACAGAAGTTTATAACGCAGAGCCATGAAAATAAAAATAAAAAATTCTTTTCTCAAAAATGATTTTTTTATTTTCCCAAGGGTAACAGGAGAAATTTGACCCCAAAAGTTGTTTTCCAGTTTCTCCTGAGTACGCTGATATCCAATATGTGGGGGTAAACCACTGTTTAGGCACATGCTGGGGCTCGGAAGTGAAGTAGTGACTTTTGAAATGCAGACTTTGATGGAATGCTCTGCGGGCGTCACGTTGCGTTTGCAGAGCCCCTGATGTGGCTAAACAGTAGAAACCCCCCACAAGTGACCCCATTTTGGAAACTAGACCCCGAAAGGAACTTATCTAGATGTGAGGTGAGCACTTTGAACCCCTAAGTGCTTCACAGAAGTTCATAACACAGAGCAGTGAAAATAATAAATACGTTTTCTTTCCTCAAAAATAATTTTTTAGCCCAGAATTTTTTATTTTCCCAAGGGTTACAGGAGAAATTGGACCATAAAAGTTGTTGTCCAGTTTCTCCTGAGTAAGCTGATACCCCATGTGTGGGGGTAAACCACTGTTTGGGCACACGTGGGGGCTCAGAAGGGAAGTAGTGACTTTTGAAATGCAGACTTTGATGGAATGGTCTGCGGGCGTCACGTTGCGTTTGCAGAGCCCCTGGTGTGCCTAAACAGTAGAAACCCCACACAAGTGACCCCATTTTGGAAACAAGACCCCCAAAGGAACTTATCTAGATATGTGGTGAGCACTTTCAACCCCCAAGTGCTTTACAGAAGTTTATAACGCAGAGCCGTGAAAATAATAAATACGTTTTCTTTCCTCAAAAATAATTTTTAGCCCAGAATTTTTTATTTTCCCAAGGGTTACAGGAGAAATTGGACCACAAAAGTTGTTGTACAGTTTCTCCTGAGTAAGCTGATACCCCATGTGTGGGGGTAAACCACTGTTTGGGCACACGTGGGGGCTCAGAAGGGAAGTAGTGACTTTTGAAATGCAGACTTTGATGGAATGGTCTGCGGGCGTCACGTTGCGTTTGCAGAGCCCCTGGTGTGCCTAAACAGTAGAAACCCCACACAAGTGACCCCATTTTGGAAACTAGACCCCCCAAGGAACTTATCTAGATATGTGGTGAGCACTTTGAACCCCCAAGTGCTTCACAGACGTTTACAACGCAGAGCCGTGAAAATAAAAAATCATTTTTCTTTCCTCAAAAATGATGTTTTAGCAAGCAATTTTTTATTTTCTCAAGGGTAACAGGAGAAATTGGACCCCAGTAATTGTTGCGCAGTTTGTCCTGAGTATGCTGGTACCCCATATGTGGGGGTAAACCACTGTTTGGGCACACGTCGGGGCTCGGAAGTGAGGGAGCACCATTTGACTTTTTGTATACAAGATTGGCTGGAATCAATGGTGGCGCCATGTTGCGTTTGGAGACCCCCTGATGTGCCTAAACAGTGGAAACCCCTCAATTCTAACTCCAACACACCCCTAAACCTTATCCCAACTGTAGCCGTAACCCTAATCACAACCCTAACCCCAACACACCCGTAACCCCAACACACCCCTAACCCTAACCACAACCCTAATTCCAACCCAACCCTAACCCTAAGGCTATGTGCCAACGTTGCGGATTCGTATGAGATTTTTCAGCACCATTTTTGAAAAATCCGCGGGTAAAAGGCACTGCGTTTTACCTGCGGATTTACCGCGGATTTCCAGTGTTTTTTGTCCGGATTTCACCTGCGGATTCCTATTGAGGAACAGGTGTAAAACGCTGCGGAATCCGCACAAAGAATTGACATGCTGCGGAAAATACAACGCAGCGTTCCCGCGCGGTATTTTCCGCACCATGGGCACAGCAGATTTGGCTTTCCATATGTTTACATGGTACTGTAAACCTGATGGAACACTGCTGCGGATCCGCAGCGGCCAATCCGCACCGTGTGCACATAGCTTAATTCTAAAGGTATGTGCACACGCTGCGGAAAACGCTGCGGATCCGCAGCAGTTTCCCATGAGCTTACAGTTCAATGTAAACCTATGGGAAACAAAAATCGCTGTACACATGCTGCGGAAAAACTGCACGGAAACGCAGCGGTTTACATTCCGCAGCATGTCACTTCTTTCTGCGGATTCCGCAGCGGTTTTACAACTGCTTAAATAGAAAATCGCAGTTGTAAAACCGCATTGAAATGCGCAGAAAAAACATGGTAAATCCGCCATAAATCCGTAGCGGTTTAGCACTGCGGATTTATCAAATCCTCTGCGGAAAGATCCGCATAGGACCAGAATACGTGTGCACATCCCGAACCCTACCCCTACCCCTACCCCTAACCCTACCCCTAACCCTAACCCTACCCCTAACCCTAACCCTACCCCTAACCCTACCCCTAACCCTAACCTTACCCCTAACCCTAACCCTAACCCTACCCCTAACCCTAACCCTAGTTCTTACCCCAACCTTAGTGAAAAAAAAAATAAATATTTTTTTTTATTGTCCCTACCTATGGGGGTGACAAAGGGGGGGGGGGGGTCATTTACTTTTTTTTATTTTGATCACTGAGATATAACCTATCTCAGTGATCAAAATTCACTGTGGAACGAATCTGCCGGCCGGCAGATTCGGCGGGCGCACTGCACATGCGCCCGCCATTTTGGAAGATGGCGGCGCCCAGGAAAGAAGACGGACGGTCCCCGGGAGGCCAGGTAAGTATAAGGGGGGGAGATCAGGGCACGGGGGGGGGGGGCGTCGGAGCACGGGGGGTGGATCGGAACACGGGGGGGTGGATTGGAGCACGGAGTGGGGGATCGCTGTGCGGGCGGGTGGATCGGAGCACGGGGGGGGATCGCTGTGCGGGGGGGAGATCGCTGTGCGGGGGGGGATCGGAGTGCGGGGGGGTTTGATTGGAGCACGGGGGTGTGATTGGAGCATGGGGGTGTGATTGGAGCACGGGGGGAGCGGACAGGAGGACGGGGGAGCGGAGCACAGGACCGAGGGGAGCGGAGCACAGATCGGGGGGCTGGGGGGGCGATCGGAGGGGTGGGGTGGGTGCACATTAGTGTTTCCAGCCATGGCCGATGATATTGCAGGATCGGCCATGGCTGGATTGTAATATTTCACCATTTTTTTTTAGGTGAAATATTACAAATCGCTCTGATTGGCAGTTTCACTTTCAACAGCCAATCAGAGCGATCGCAGCCACGGGGGGGGGTGAAGCCACCCCCCCTGGGCTAAACTACCACTCCCCCTGTCCCTGCAGATCGGGTGAAATGGGAGTTAACCCTTTCACCCGATCTGCAGGGACGCGATCTTTCCATGACGCATATGCTGCGTCATGGGTCGGAATGGCACCGACTTTCATGACGCAGCGTATGCGTCAAAGGTCGGGAAGGGGTTAAAATATCACTGGATTTCAAAGCTAAGTTGAGTGCCAAGTTTTATGCTACTAGTCATATCTGGTAGTCTTGGCCTAGCATGAAGATATTTTATCCTTCAGCATGAGGCAGTAATATGAGGTTCCGAGGACAGTAAGGGGACAGTGAGCACTGAATGTGAGAATTGAGATATTGGTTGTTTTTTTGTATTGTTTGTCTTTGTTTTCATTTTTTTCACATCTTACATTTACTATGCACTGGGGTCCCTCAAGACCCAGAAAATGATAAGGCATATTCAATTTTCGGAGAATACATTTGCTGCAGATTAAATTTCCCAGTAAAATCTGTTAGACTGAGCAAATTTAAATCTTGTCAAACATGCTAATCTCTTATCCCGTAGTCTGGAAAATACAGTACGCTGTTTTATTGGCTTTTAATAATAATAATACTAATAATAATAATAATAATTTTATTTATATAGCGCCAACATATTCCGCAGCGCTTTACAAATTATAGAGGGGACTTGTACAGACAATAGACATTACAGCATAACAGAAATCACAGTTCAAAATAGATACCAAGAGGAGTGAGGGCCCTGCTCGCAAGCTTACAATCTATGAGGAAAAGGGGAGACACGAGAGGTGGATGGTAACAATTGCTTTAGTTATTCGGACCAGCCATAGTGTAAGGCTCGGGTGTTCATGTAAAGCTGCATGAACCAGTTAACTGCCTAAGTATGTAGCAGTACAGACACAGAGGGCTATTAACTGCATAAAGTGTATGAGATCATGATACGAGGAACCTGATTATGTTTTTATTTTTGTTTTGTTTTGTTTTTTTATGATAGGCCACACAGGGATTGTTAGGTTAATGTGTTGAGGCGGTAGGCCAATCTGAACAAATGAGTTTTTAGGGCACGCTTAAAACTGTGGGGATTGGTGATTAATTGTATTAACCTAGGTAGTGCATTCCAAAGAATCGGCGCAGCATGTGTAAAGTCTTGGACACGGGAGTGGGAGGTTCTGATTATTGAGGATGCTAACCTGAGGTCATTAGCGGAGCGGGGGGCACGGGTAGGGTGGTAAACTGAGACCAGAGAGGAGATGTAGGGTGGTGCTGAGCCATGGAGTGCTTTGTGGATGAGGGTAGTAGTTTTGTACTGGATTCTGGAGTGGATGGGTAGCCAGTGTAATGACTGGCATGAGGTAGAGGCATCGATGTAACGGTTGGTGAGGAATATGATCCTGGCTGCAGCATTCAGCACAGATTGGAGCGGGGAGAGTTTGGTAAGAGGGAGGCCGATTAGTAAAGAGTTACAATAGTCCAGACGAGAATGAATAAGTGAAACAGTAAGAGTTTTCGCTGAGTCGAAAGTAAGAAAAGGGCGAATTCTAGAAATGTTTTTGAGGTGCAGATACGAAGAGCGAGCCAGTGATCGGATGTGGGGGGTGAATGAAAGCTCGGAATCAAGGATGACCCCAAGGCAGCAGGCATGTTGCTTTGGAGTAATGGTGGAACCGCACACGGAGATGGCAATGTCAGGCAAAGGTAGGTTAGTAGAGGGAGAAAACACGAGGAGTTCAGTTTTTGACAGGTTCAGTTTCAGATAGAGGGAGGACATGATGTTAGAGACAGCGGTAAGACAATCACTGGTGTTTTCTAAAAAGGTTGGCGTGATAACAGGAGAAGAGGTGTATAATTGGGTGGCATCAGCATAGAGATGGTACTGGAAACCAAATCTACTGATTGTTTGTCCAATAGGGGCAGTATACAAAGAGAAGAGGAGGGGGCCTAGGACTGATCCTTGAGGAACCCCTACAGTAAGGGGAAGGTGAGAGGAGGATGAACCAGCAAAAGATACAGTGAAGGATCGGTCAGAGAGCTAGGAGGAGAACCAGGAGAGAACGGTGTCCTTGAGGCCGATTGAGCAGAGCATATTGAGGAGGAGCTGATGATCCACAGTATCGAATGCTGCGGAGAGATCCAAGAGAATTAGCATGGATAATAGCCACAAAAACCTCTCTGACATATTCCAGTCAGCAGAGAGGGCTAGAATTAGCCCAAAGCGCACAAAAAGAAAATATACCCACTCAACATAATATGCTTAACAGGAGAAAAATAAGAGTTGTACTAGGTATGTAAAAAGTATATCAAAGTTTATTGAAAATTCTGATAATATAATACACATATATATGAAGGACAAACATAAACTGATACGTGTGCAAAGACAACACACCAGGGTAACCAGGACCCAACACGATCCCTAGTCTGTTACTGCCTAAAGGTACAATTCATTATAAAGTGCATGTGCAGAGAATTGTAAAGGCATTGGAAAGTATGCCTGCCGCTAAGAATAAAGACCCCCAGTATGTGCATCCCCACAAATGGGCACCCGTAATTACAGGAAGGGTCGTCAGACACTTACCACAGACAGGGGTAGGCGGGTCCTGGGCTAGGTGTATAGCAGAAGCCCACCGATGCGCGTTTCGCGTCCCTAATCGACCGCTTTCTCAAGGGAAGTGCTTAAACGCTGATCAGTAGGACCTTTTAAGGTCAAAGAGTGTATCACATGTTGAACGTGGGCCAATCAGAGTGGCTGAAAAGCGGCGCATGCGCATCGCGTGCCGCAGGTCCTGGAAGTGCAAGTACTGTTAACTATTTATATACTTTAAATCACGGCTGTGGTATACTAGGTTCTAGTCCATACATTGGTGATGCAGTGGCTGTGCGCATGCGCGCCGCGGCCTGGGACTCCTGGTTTGCGGCGGTGCGTCTCCCTGCCATGCTCGCACGCCTGGGGACTCTGTGTACTCCCCGCGCGTGCACAGTAATGCGCGACGCTCCTTTGCACTTCCAGGACCTGCGGCACGCGATGCGCATGCGCCGCTTTTCAGCCATTCTGACCTTAAAAGATCCTACTGATCAGCGTTTAAGCACTTCCCTTGAGAAAGCGGTCAATTAGGGATGCGAAACGCGTGTTGGGGGGCTTCTGCTATACACCTAGCCCAGGACCCGCCTACCCCTGTCTGTGGTAAGTGTCTGACGACCATCCCTGTAATTACGGGTGCCCCGTTGTGGGGATGCACATACTGGCGGTCTTTAATCTTAGCGGCAGGCATACTTTCCAATGCCTTTACACTTCTCTGCACATGCACTTTATAATGAATTGTACCGTTAGGCAGTAACAGACTAGGGATCGTGTTGGGTCCTGGTTACCCTGGTGTGTTGTCTTTGCACACGTATCAGTTTATGTTTGTCCTTCACATATATGTGTATTATATTATCGGAATTTTCAGTAAACTTTGATATTTTTTTTACATACCTAGTACAACTCTTATTTTTCTCCTGTTAAGCAGAATTAGCATGGAGTAGTGACTAGGGTTGAGCGACTTTTAGTTTTTTAGGGTCGAGTCGGGTTTTGCGAAACCCGACTATCTCAAAAGTCGAGTCGAGTGAAATCGGCCAATTATCGTGAAAAGTCGGGGATCGACCGAAACCCGTAACCCAATACAAGTCAATGGGGAAGCATAGTCGGCAGTGAGTGGAGGCCAGGAAAACACGTACAGTGCCCATTTTAATGGCAAAAACAGCCATTCTTGTTACTGAAGCTTGTCAATCTTAATTTACCTTATAATAATAGTAAGACATTGGAAATTGGGGGTCATTTGGCTAAAGTTGTGGGGGGTAGGGCTGGTTCAAGTATTTAGTGGGCCCAGGAAATCTGGACCACGTCACGGCAGTGGAGCAGGGAGAGGTAAGTATTTAAACTTTGCAAGTGCTGTGATCCTGAGCAGGCAGGGGGGCCCACTCGTTGGCATTGGCACTGGCGCAGGGCCTATCAAAGAACGGCGGTGTGTTTGCACGGCGGGGGCACCTCCCACCGGCAGCGATACTTTTGCGTACTATGAGGGGCCCTGTGCCAGTGACGTCGCCAACGAGTTTCCCCCCTACCTGATGAAGGAACCTGCACTTTCATCTGCACCTTCCTCTTTGTCCCCGTGTAAGGTGGTATGGTATACGGGAAGGGGAACCTGACTTTCAGCAGGGTCACATTCTTGCTGTGTAGCGTGCACGGGGAATGTTGCATTATGGGTCAATGTACCAGCAGACTCATCTATCACTGGCTGGGCAATGGGCAGGATGAGGAGGAAACACAGATATAGGCCCAAAGAATAAAGTGGGCTAAATGCAGTTCAAAATTGGTAACATGACTAACCAGGGGGCATTGCTTTGTTCAGTGGAATACAACTGTAATGAGAGGCTGACACAGTGAGTAGGCCCAAATCAGTAAGTAGACTAAATGCAGTTCAAAATTGGTAACCTGGAGAACACCTTGGAGCGGAAGGCACCGTTTGTAGAACCCAGACCCAACTCGTAGGCCTAATGCAGTGTTGTTTTAACAACTACTTAACGAGAGCTTGAAGTTAGAAGCTAGGGAGAGGCAAACTGGAGAACACCTTGGAGCGGCTGACACCGTCTCTACAACCCAAACCCAACTTGTAGGCCTAATGCAGTGTTGTTTCAACAACTACTTAATGAGAGCTTGAAGATAGAAGCTAGGGAGAGGCAACCTGGAGAACACCTTGGAGCGGCAGACACCGTCTCTACAACCAAGACCCAACTTGTAGGCCTAATGCAGTGTTGTTTCAACAACTACTTAACAAGGGCCTGAAAATGGAATTTCAGGGCAGGAAACCAGGAGAACAGCATGGAGTGGCATACACCGTTAGTAGGCCCCAACCACACTAGTAGGCCAAATTCAGTGTAATATTAACAACTACTTAACGAGAGCCTGAAAATGGAAGTTCAGGACAGGAAACAAGGAGAACAGCACGTAGCGGCATACACCGTTAGTAGGCCCCAACCCAACTACTAGGCCAAATGCAGTGAAATATTAACAACTACTTAACGAGAGCCTGAAAATGGAAGTTCAGGACAAGAAACCAGGAGAACAGCAAGGAGCGGCAGACACCGATAGTAGGCCCCAACCCAACTAGTAGGCCAAATGCAGTTGTTCCATTTAACAACTATTTAACAAGAGCCTCAAGATACAAGCTCAGGAAAGGCATCCAGGAGAACACCTTGGAGCGGCAGACACTGTTAGTAGGCCCCAACCAAACTAGTAGCCCCACTGCAGTTGTAAATTCCAATAGGCTGAAAACCTGATAATTGCAGGTAATTTTTTTAAAGAGGACAGCTGTATTGAGTGGCACTGCCAGACACTGTTAGTAGGCCTTACACCACAAAGTTGGCTCGACGCAGGTTTAAAAAGGGTTACATGGGTACACGGTCTGCATTGGTGTGCTCAGTGGAGGACAATTGGAAGGAGGGACCGCAGAAGCACTTAGTAGGCCTAAAATTTTAAAAAATAGGCTCAAAGCAGTTTGAATTATCTTGCAGGGGTACACAGGCAGCATTGGTGTGGTCAGCGGAGGACAATTTGAAGGAGGGACCGCAGACACACTTAGTAGGCCTAAAATTAAAAAAAATAGGCTCAAAGCACCTTCGATTATGTGGCAGGGGTACAGAGGCAGCATTGGTGTGGTCAACGGAGGACGATTGGAAGGAGTGTCTGACACAGTTAGTACTCCCCCCCAAAAAAATAGATGTTTAGATATTAATGTCTTGCAAAACAACAAAACAAAAAAAAAAAGGGTGGCATACTTAGGTGCAGGGGTGGGCTCCTCTGCTGACTGAGTTTCAGACATAGTAATTTGGCGCTAAGTATTTACTGGTGTCAATATAGGACACTGACCCTGACTATTTTAACTAGCATCATACATGTCCACAAATTGGTATTGTCAGTGCCAGGCATTGAAGGATGTCAGCGCATAGACTAAACATTGGTGGAGCTGTGAGAGATCATTTTGCAAGTGGTAGAGCACTGTTTGAGCTGGGGGGGGAAACTCTCTTGCGGCCGGCGGTACAGGCCCAGGGCCCCTCATGTTACAATGGTGTGTCTGACGTTGGGTGCGCGCCACCACCGCCAGAGACACTGTCCTACAACTAGTTTTGGTTTTGCCATGCGTTTTTGGCCAGATACGGGCCTGGCAGATGGAACCTGTTGCGATGTTGATGCCTGCTGCGGCTCCTCCTCCTCCGCTTCAGAGCTACTGCCGCCTGCACCCTGTTCCCCCAATGGCTGTCAATCGGGGTCCACAACTGGGTCATCTATGACCTCCTCTTCTATCTCGTGTGCAACTTCATCTGTGTCACCGTGTAAGCCGGTGGTATAGCGTTCGTGACGGGGCACCATAGTCTCATCAGGGTCTGATTCTGGATCAGTACACTGCGAGGGCAATGTGGTGGTCTGAGTCAAAGGAACAGCATAGTAATCTGGCTGTGGCTGTGCATCTCTGCACTCCATGTCCGATTCAACTTGTAATGGGCATGGCCTGTTAACTATTTCATTTTCTAACCCAGGAACGGTATGTGTAAAAAGCTCCATGGAGTAACCCGTTGTGTCGCCAGACGCATCCTTCTCTGTTGTTCTGGGTGAAGAATGCAAGGAAGCGACTTGTCCCTGACCGGGAACATCTACTGACGACGCACTGCTTTTACATTTGGCACTTTCCAAAGAGGAGGCAAAAGAGCTAGAGGCAGAGTCAGCAAGGAAAGCCAAAACTTGTTCCTGCTGCTCTGGCTTTAAATGCGGTTTTCCTACTCCCAGAAAAGGGAGCGTTCGAGGGCTTGTGTAGCCAGACGACGAACCTGGCTCAACAACTCGAGACTTAGGTGCTATATTGCTTTTCCCACGACCACCTGATGCTCCACCACCACTACCATCATTACCAGCTGGCAATGACCGCCCACGGCCACGACCTCTTCCACCAGACTTCCTCATTGTTTGAAAAATGTAACCAAACTAATGGTATTTGTTACTGTAAAACCAGTTACAAGGTGAACTCAAACTTCTGTTGGATTTATATATGCCTTTATAGGTGGGTGAGACTGCAGGGAAAATCAGGCACAATGTATAACAGTACACAGCTTCTGTGGCAGACAGATATGTCACTAACAGGACTGACGCAGATGCAGACACTACCAATAAAAATCTCCCCCTTTTTATTTTTTCTGGGAGAATATTGAAGAAATGTGGCCCACTCTTATACGGTATACGTTCTGTGGCATAAAATGAAAGACAGATGCCACACACACGACTGGCACTGAGGCATAATTGCCAATCTTAATCTCCCACTATTTTTTTTTTCCTGGGAGAATTGTCAAAAAATCTGGCACAGTGTTACACACTAGGTTTTCTGTGGCACAAAATGAGAGACAGATGTCACACACAGGACTGGCACTGAGGCAGAATTGCCAATGTTAATCTCCCACTAGTTTTTTTTTTCCTGGGAGAATTGTCAAGAAATCAGGCCCAGTGTTACATGCTAGGTTTTCTGTGGCACAAAATGAGAGACAGATGCCACACTGTTATGAAAGGTAATTCAGTACCACAATGGACATAGAGGTCAGCGCACATACAGTGACCTGGCAATAACCCAAAAAACAAGAACGAGCTCTGAGACGTGGGAACTCTGTTGACCGCAATCCCTAATCCTCTCCAAACCACACTAAAGGCAGCCGTGGATTGCGCCTAACGCTCCCTATGCAACTCGGCACAGCCTGAGAAACTAGCTAGCCTGAAGATAGAAAATAAGCCTACCTTGCCTCAGAGAAATACCCCAAAGGAAAAGGCAGCCCCCACATATAATGACTGTGAGTTAAGATGAAAAGACAAACGTAGAGATGAAATAGATTTAGCAAAGTGAGGCCCAACTTTCTGAACAGAGCGAGGATAGGAAAGGTAACTTTGCGGTCAACACAAAAACCTACAAAAACCACGCAAAGGGGGCAAAAAGACCCTCCGTACCGAACTAACGGCACGGAGGTACACCCTCTGCGTCCCAGAGCTTCCAACAAGCAGTAAAAAACAAATTGACAAGCTGGACAGAAAAAAACAGCAAACAAATAGCAAAGAGGAACTTAGCTATGCAGAGCAGCAGGCCACAGGAACGATCCAGAAGGAAACAGGTCCAATACTAGAACATTGACCGGAGGCCAGGATCAAAGCACTAGGTGGAGTTAAATAGAGCAGCACCTAACGGCTTCACCACATCACCTGAGGAAGGAAACTCAGAAGCCGCAGTACCACTTTCCTCCACCAATGGAAGCTCACAGAGAGAATCAGCCGAAGTACCACTTGTGACCACAGGAGGGAGCTCTGCCACAGAATTCACAACAGTATCCCCCCCTTGAGAGGGGTCACCGGACCCTTACCAGAGCTCCCAGGACGACCAGGATGAGCCATATGAAAGGCACGAACAAGATCGGGAGCATGGACATCAGAGGCAAAGACCCAGGAATTATCTTCCTGAGCATAACCCTTCCACTTAACCAGATACTGGAGTTTCCGCCTTGAAACACGAGAATCTAAAATCTTCTCCACAATATACTCCAACTCCCCCTCCACCAAAACCGGGGCAGGAGGATCAACAGATGGAACCATAGGTGCCACGTATCTCCGCAACAATGACCTATGGAATACGTTATGTATGGAAAAAGAATCAGGAAGGGTCAGACGAAAAGACACAGGATTAAGAACCTCAGAAATCCTATACGGACCAATAAAACGAGGTTTAAACTTAGGAGAGGAAACCTACATAGGAATATGACGAGAAGATAACCAAACCAAGTCCCCAACCCGAAGTCGGGGACCCACACAGGGTCTGCGATTAGCGAAACGTTGAGCCTTCTCCTGGGACAAAGTCAAATTGTCCACTACATGAGTCCAAATCTGCTGCAACCTGTCCACCACAGTATCCACACCAGGACAGCCCGAAGACTCAACTTGCCCTGAAGAGAAACGAGGATGGAACCAGAGTTGCAGAAAAACGGTGAAACCAAGTTAGCCGAGCTGGCCCGATTATTAAGGGCGAACTCAGCCAAAGGCAAAAAGGACACCCAGTCATCCTGATCAGCAGAAACAAGCATCTCAGATATGTTTCCAAGGTCTGATTGGTTCGTTCGGTCTGGTCATTAGTCTGAGGATGGAAAGCCGAGGAAAAAGACAAGTCAATGCCCATCCTACCACAAAAGGCTCGCCAAAACCTCGAAACAAACTGGGAACCTCTGTCAGAAACGATATTCTCTGGAATGCCATGTAAACGAACCACATGCTGGAAAAACAATGGCACCAAATCAGAGGAGGAAGGCAATTTAGACAAGGGTACCAAATGGACCATCTTAGAGAAGCGATCACAGACCACCCAAATGACTGACATCTTTTGAGAGACGGGAAGATCTGAAATAAAATCCATAGAGATATGTGTCCAAGGCCTTTTCGGGACCGGCAAGGGCAAAAGCAACCCACTGGCACGAGAACAGCAGGGCTTAGCCCGAGCACAAATCCCACAGGACTGCACAAAAGTACGCACATCCCGCGACAGAGATGGCCACCAAAAGGATCTAGCCACTAACTCTCTGGTACCAAAGATTCCAGGATGACCAGCCAACACCGAACAATGAACCTCAGATATAACTTTATTCGTCCACCTATCAGGGACAAACAGTTTCTCCGCTGGGCAACGATCAGGTTTATTAGCCTGAAATTTTTGCAGCACCCGCCGCAAATCAGAGGAGATGGCAGACACAATTACTCCCTCTTTGAGGATACCCGCCGGCTCAGATACACCCGGAGAGTCGGGCACAAAACTCCTAGACAGAGCATCCGTCTTCACATTTTTAGAGCCCGGAAGGTATGAAATCACAAAGTCAAAACAGGCAAAAAACAACGACCAACGAGCTTGTCTAGGATTCAACCGCTTGGCGGACTCGAGATAAGTCAAGTTCTTATGATCAGTCAAGACCACCACGCGATGCTTAGCTCCTTCAAGCCAATGACGCCACTCCTCGATTGCCCACTTCATGGCCAGCAACTCTCGATTGCCCACATCATAATTTCGCTCAGCAGGCGAAAACTTCCTGGAAAAGAAGGCGCATGGTTTCATCACCGAGCAATCAGAACTTCTCTGCGACAAAACAGCCCCTGCTCCAATCTCAGAAGCATCAACCTCGACCTGGAACGGAAGCAAAACATCTGGTTGAAACAACACAGGGGCAGAAGAAAAACGACGCTTCAACTCTTGAAAAGCTTCCACAGCAGCAGAAGACCAATTGACCACATCAGCACCTTTCTTGGTCAAATCGGTTAATGGTTTAGCAATACTAGAAAAATTGCAGATGAAGCGACGATAAAAATTAGCAAAGCCCAGGAACTTTTGCAGACTTTTCAGAGATGTCTGCAGAGTCCAATTATGGATGGCTTGGACCTTAACAGGGTCCATCTCGATAGTAGAAGGGGAAAAGATGAACCCCAAAAATGAAACCTTCTGAACACCAAAGAGACACTTTGACCCCTTCACAAACAAAGAATTAGCACGCAGGACCTGAAACACCGTTCTGACCTGCTTCACATGAGACTCCCAATCATCCGAGAAGATCAAAATGTCATCTAAGTACACAATCAGGAATTTATCCAGGTACTCTCGGAAGATGTCATGCATAAAGGACTGAAACACTGATGGAGCATTGGCAAGTCCGAATGGCATTACTAGATACTCAAAATGGCCCTCGGGCGTATTAAATGCAGTTTTCCACTCATCGCCTCGCTTAATACGCACAAGATTATACACACCACGAAGATCTATCTTGGTGAACCAACTAGCCCCCTTAATCCGAGCAAACAAATCAGATAACAATGGCAAGGGGTACTGAAATTTAACCGTGATCTTATTTAGAAGGCGGTAATCTATACAAGGTCTCAGCGAACCATCCTTCTTGGCTACAAAAAAGAACCATGCTCCTAATGGCGACGATGACGGGCGAATATGCCCCTTTTCCAAAGACTCCTTCACATAACTCCGCATAGCGGCGTGCTCAGGCACAGACAAATTAAACAGTCGACCTTTTGGGAATTTACTACCAGGAATCAAATCGATAGCACAATCACAATCCCTATGCGGAGGTAGGGTATCGGACTTGGGCTCATCAAATAAATCCCGGTAATCAGACAAGAACTCAGGAACCTCAGAAGGGGTGGATGACGAAATAGTCAGAAATGGGACATCACCATGTACCCCCTGACAAACCCAGCTGGACACAGACATGGATTTCCAATCTAATACTGGATTATGGACTTGTAGCCATGGCAACCCCAACACGACCACATCATGCAGATTATGCAACACCAGAAAGCGAATAACCTCCTGATGTGCAGGAGCCATGCACATGGTCAGCTGGGTCCAGTACTGAGGCTTATTCTTGGCCAAAGGCGTAGCATCAATTCCTCTCAATGGAATAGGACACTGCAAGGGCTCCAAGAAAAACCCACAACGCCTAGCATACTCCAAGTCCATCAAATTCAGAGCAGCGCCTGAGTCCACAAATGCCATGACAGAATATGATGACAAAGAGCAGATCAAGGTAACGGACAGAAGAAATTTTGACTGTACCGTACCTATGGTGGCAGACCTAGCGAACCGCTTAGTGCGCTTAGGACAATCAGAGATAGCATGAGTGGAATCACCACAGTAGAAACACAGCCCATTCAGACGTCTCTGTTCTTGCAGTTCAACTCTGGTCAAAGTCCTATCGCACTGCATAGGCTCAGGTTTAAGCTCAGGTAATACCGCCAAATGGTGCACAGATTTACGCTCGCGCAAGCGTCGACCGATGTGAATGGCCAAAGACATAGACTCTTTCAGACCAGCAGGCATAGGAAATCCCACCATGACATCCTTAAGGGCTTCAGAGAGACCTTTTCTGAAAATAGCTGCAAGCGCACCTTCATTCCACTGAGTGAGTACGGACCACTTTCTAAATTTCTGACAATATACCTCTATTTCATCCTGACCCTGACACAGAGCCAGCAAATTCTTCTCTGCCTGATCCACAGAATTAGGCTCATCGTACAGCAATCCGAGCGCCAGGAAAAACGCATCGATATTACTTAATGCAGGATCTCCTGACGCAAGAGAAAATGCCCAGTCCTGAGGGTCGCCACGCAAAAAAGAAATAACGATCCTAACTTGTTGAACTGGGTCACCAGAGGAGCGAGGTTTCAAAGCCAGAAATAGTTTACAATTATTTTTGAAACTCAGAAATTTAGTTCTATCTCCAAAAAACAAATCAGGAATAGGAATTCTCGGTTCTAACATAGAATTCTGAACCACAAAGTCTTGAATACTTTGTACTCTTGCCGTGAGCTGATCCACACATGAAGACAGACCTTTAATGTCCATTGCTACACCTGTGTCCTGAACCACCCAAATGTCTAGGGGAAAAAAAAGGCAAAACACAGTGCAGAGGAAAAAAAATGGTCTCAGAACTTCTTTTTTCCCTCTATTGAGAATCATTAGTACTTCTGGCCTCCAGTACTGTTATGAAAGGTAATTCAGTACCACAATGGACATAGAGGTCAGCGCACATACAGTGACCTGGCAATAACCCAAAAAACAAGAACGAGCTCTGAGACGTGGGAACTCTGTTGACCGCAATCCCTAATCCTCTCCAAACCACACTAAAGGCAGCCGTGGATTGCGCCTAACGCTCCCTATGCAACTCGGCACAGCCTGAGAAACTAGCTAGCCTGAAGATAGAAAATAAGCCTACCTTGCCTCAGAGAAATACCCCAAAGGAAAAGGCAGCCCCCACATATAATGACTGTGAGTTAAGATGAAAAGACAAACGTAGAGATGAAATAGATTTAGCAAAGTGAGGCCCAACTTTCTGAACAGAGCGAGGATAGGAAAGGTAACTTTGCGGTCAACACAAAAACCTACAAAAACCACGCAAAGGGGGCAAAAAGACCCTCCGTACCGAACTAACGGCACGGAGGTACACCCTCTGCGTCCCAGAGCTTCCAGCAAGCAGTAAAAAACAAATTGACAAGCTGGACAGAAAAAAACAGCAAACAAATAGCAAAGAGGAACTTAGCTATGCAGAGCAGCAGGCCACAGGAACGATCCAGGAGGAAACAGGTCCAGTACTAGAACATTGACTGGAGGCCAGGATCAAAGCACTAGGTGGAGTTAAATAGAGCAGCACCTAACGACTTCACCACATCACCTGAGGAAGGAAACTCAGAAGCCGCAGTACCACTTTCCTCCACCAACGGAAGCTCACAGAGAGAATCAGCCGAAGTACCACTTGTGACCACAGGAGGGAGCTCTGCCACAGAATTCACAACACCACACACAGGACTAGCACTGAGGCAGAAATGCCAATCTTAATCTCCCACTTGTTTTACTTTATTGTAAGAGAATTGTCAAGAAATCAGGCCCAGTGTTACACACTAGGTTTTCGGTGGCAGAAAATGAGAGACAGATGCGACACACAGGACTGGCACAGAGGCAGAATGGCCAATTTTAATCTCCCACTATTTTTTTTTCTGGGAGAATTGTCAAAAAATCTGGCCCAGTGTTACACACTAGGTTTTCTGTGGCACAAAATGAGAGACAGATGCCACACACAGGACTGGCACTGAGGAAGAATTGCCAATCTTAATCTCCCACTATTTTTTTTTCTGGGAGAATTGTCAAAAAATCTGGCCCAGTGTTACACACTAGGTTTTCTGTGGCACAAAATGAGAGACAAATGCCACACACAGGACTGGCACAGAGTCAGAATGGCCAATCTTAATCTCCCACTATTTTATTTTTTTCCTGGGAGAATTGTCAAAAAATCTGGCCCAGTGTTACACACTAGGTTTTCTGTGGCACAAAATGAGAGACAGATGGCACACACAGGACTGGCACTGAGGCAGAAATGCCAATCTTAATCTCCCACTATTTTTTTTTTCTGGGAGAATTGTCAAAAAATCTGGCCCAGTGTTACACACTAGGTTTTCTGTGGCACAAAATGAGAGACAGATGCCACACACAGGACTGGCACTGAGGCAGAATGGCCAATCTTAATCTCCCACTATTTTATTTTTTTCCTGGGAGAACTGTCAAAAAATCTGGCCCAGTGTTACACACTAGGTTTTCTGTGGCATAAAATGAGAGACACATGCCACACACAGGACTGGCACTGAGGCAGAAATGCCAATCTTAATCTCCCACTTGTTTTACTTTATTGTGGGAGAATTGTTAAGAAATCAGGCCCAGTGTTACACACTAGGTTTTCTGTGGCACAAAATGAGAGACAGATGCCACACACAGGACTGGCACTGAGGCAGAATTGCCAATCTTAATCTCCCACTATTTTTTTTCCCCTGGGAGAATTGTCAAAAAATCTGGCCCAGTGTTACAAACTAGGTTTTATGTGGCACAAAATGAGAGACAGATGCCACACACAGCACTGGCACTGAGGCAGAGTTGCCAATCTTAATCTCCCACTATTTTTTTTTATTTATGGGAGAATTGGCAAGAAATCAGGCCCACTGTTAGACTGTATGTTTTCTGTGCCAGAAAATGAGACACAGATGCCACACACAGGACTGCCACTGATGCAGATTTGCCAATTTTAATCTGCACCCTTTTTTTTCTTCAGGGAGACTAGTGAATAAATCTGGGCCACCCATCTGGGTATTAGAGTATATATTCTGTGGCAGAAAGTGGCTTGAAGAGATATAACGAAAAAAAAAAGGGAATGTACTACAATTACTATCTCCCTGCAGTAATCTCAGCAAAGTATGGCAGGCAGCAATAAAAAGGAGTGGACTGCTGCACAAAAAAGTCAAAAGTGTGAACAAACAAACAAGATAGCTGTGCAGAAAGGAAGGAGCAACAGGATTTGTGCTTTGAAAAAAGCAGTTGGTTTGCACAGCGGTGTACAAACAGCAAATCAGCTATCAGGGAGCCTTCTAGGGCAGCCCAATGAGCTACAGCGCTGAGGGAAAAAAAATGTAGCCTCCACTGTCCCTGCAAAGAAAAGGTGGTGTTGGACAGTGGAAATCGCTACAGCACAAGCAGTTTGGGGGTTAATGTACCCTGCCTAACGCTATCCCTGCTTTTGACGAAGTAAGTAGGATGGTGGTCGGCGGGAACGCCCCTTTATAGCCCCTGTGACACCA
Source organism: Ranitomeya imitator (assembly GCF_032444005.1). Classification (NCBI taxonomy): domain Eukaryota; kingdom Metazoa; phylum Chordata; class Amphibia; order Anura; family Dendrobatidae; genus Ranitomeya; species Ranitomeya imitator. Next base: position 309,176,986 of record NC_091285.1, on the reverse strand, counting down.
CAGAAATCAAGCCAATCACTGCCATGCCCTTCTCTAAGATAGTGGGGACCAGGAACTCTGTCATCACGCTGCCCACACTCTGCGTCCACCTTCATTGGCTTAGAAATGGTGCTGAACGCGTCATCGAAATGTGACTTTGGCACGAAGGTCGCGTACCGCATGGCCGACCCCACACAGGGATCGGGTTGGGTTTCATGAAACCTGACTTTGCCAAAAGTCAGCGACTTATGAAAATGACCAATCTGTTTCGCTCAACCCTACTCATCAGTTAGGTGCCCTGAACTGCTCCAGTCAGCAATCTTTTCCCCCTGAAACAGTGGTGATAGCCCCGACGGTTCCGGCCCAGACACGCAGGAGAGACCGTTAGCTTGGCTCTCCTCCCTACACTCCCCCGCTCTTTTTCCTCACCATTCCATAGACGTGACTCTTCAAGAAGTGTTTGACGATCTTCTCTTTTTCTGTGCGAACTGCTGCAAGACAAAATTATCTTGGTCATAGCGATGGGGGGGCTTACCAGCTGTTGTTCGTTCGGAACGTCTCAGATCAGAAAAAGTAGTGGAGTTCTCTTGTGCGGCCGAATCCGGCTGTGGGGAAAGAGCCATGGGAGAGTTCTAACCTCTCAGAGGTTATTCCCTCACCCCCTTCTTCTTCCTCTACTTCTACCGGTGTATAGACCATCTCAGGATTCTCGGGTTCCTCTACTACTACTACTAGGGTTCTCAGACATGCAGGGTTGGAGCATATTGCAATGAAGGATTCGAGTTGGGGCATTGTTGTGAATTCTGTGGTCGAGCTCCCTCCTGTGGTCATGAGTGGTACTTTGGCTGGTTCTGTCTATGAGCTTCCTCTGGTGGATGTGAGTGGGGCTGCGGCTTCTGAGTTTCCTTCCTCAGGTGACGAGGTTAAGTCGTTAGGTGCTGCTCTATTTAACTCCACCTAGTTCTTTGTTCCTTGCCTCCAGTCAATGTTCCAGTATTGGTCTTGCTCTCTCCTGGATCGTCTTGTGGCCTGTCTGCCCTGCATAAGCTAAGTTCTGCTTGTGTTACTTTTGTTTGCTATTTTTTCTGTCCAGCTTGCTATATTGGTTTGTCTTGCTTGCTGGAAGCTCTGGGACGCAGAGGGAGCACCTCCGTACCGTTAGTCGGTGCGGAGGGTCTTTTTGCGCCCTCTGCGTGGTTGTTTGTAGGTTTTTGTGTTGACTGCAAAGCTATCTTTCCTATCCTCGGTCTATTCAGTAAGTCGGGCCTCACTTTGCTAAAATCTATTTCATCTCTGTGTTTGTATTTTCATCTTTACTCACAGTCATTATGTGTGGGGGGCTGCCTTTTCCTTTGGGGAATTTCTCTGAGGCAAGGTAGGCTTATTTTTCTATCTTCAGGGCTAGCTAGTTTCTCAGGCTGTGCCCGAGGCGCCTAGGTCTGGTCAGGAGCGCTCCACGGCTACCTCTAGTGTGGTGTGATAGGATTAGGGATTGCGGTCAGCAGAGTTCCCACGTCTCAGAGCTCGTCCTGTGTTATTAGTAGCTATCAGGTCACTTTGTGTGCTCTTAACCACCAGGTCCATTGTGTTTCTGAACCACCAGTTTATAACAGTACTGGAGGCCAAAACTACTAATGCTTCTCAATAGAGGGAAAAGAGAAGTTCTGAGACCATTTTTTTTTCTCTGCACTGTGTTTTGTCTTTCTTTTCCCCTAGACATTTGGGTGGTTCAGGACACAGGTGTAGTGATGGACATTAAAGGTCTGTTTTCTTGTGTGGATCATCTCGCTGCAAGAGTACAAAATATTCAAGACATTGTGGTTCAGAAATCTATGTTAGAACCTAGAATTCCTAATCCTGACTTATTTTCTGGAGATAGAGCTAAGTTTCTGAATTTCAAAAATAATTGCAAACTGTTTCTGGCTTTGAAACCCCGCTCCTCTGGTGACCCAGTTCAACAAGTTAAGATCATTATTTCTTTATTACGTGGCGACCCTCAAGACTGGGCATTTTCCCTTGCGCCAGGAGATCCTGCATTATGCGATATTGATGCGTTTTTTCTGGCGCTCGGATTGCTGTATGATGAACCTAGTTCAGTGGATCAGGCAGAGAAACATTTGCTGGCTCTGTGTCAGGGTCAGGATGAGGTAGAGATATATTGTCAGAAGTTTAGGAAGTGGTCTGTGCTCACTCAATGGAATGAATGTGCGCTGGCAGCAATTTTCAGAAAGGGTCTCTCTGAAGCCCTTAAGGATGTCATGGTCGGATTTCCTATGCCTGCTGGTCTGAATGAGTCTATGTCTTTGGCCATTCAGATCGATCGACGCTTACGTGAGCGTAAAAATGTGCACCATTTGGCGGTATTATCTGAGCATAGACCTGAGCATATGCAATGTGATATGACTTTGACCAGAGCTGAACGGCAAGAGCACAGACGTCGGAATGGGCTGTGTTTTTATTGTGGTGACTCCATTCATGCTATCTCCGATTGTCCTAAGCGCACTAAGCGGTTCGCTAGGTCTGCCACCATTGGTACGGTACAGTCGAAATTTCTTTTGTCCATTACTTTGATCTGCTCTTTGTCATTCTATTCTGTCATGGCATTTGTGGATTCAGGCGCTGCCCTGAATTTGATGGACTTGGACTTTGCTAGGCGCTGTGGGTTTTTCTTGGAGCCCTTGCAGTATCCTATTCCATTGAGAGGAATTGATGCTACGCCTTTGGCCAAGAATAAGCCTCAGTACTGGACCCAACTGACCATGTGCATGGCTCCTGCGCATCAGGAGGATATTCGCTTTTTGGTGTTGCATAATCTGCATGATGTGGTCGTGTTGGGGTTGCCATGGCTACAAGTTCATAACCCAGTATTGGATTGGAAATCTATGTCTGTGTCCAGCTGGGGTTGTCAGGGGGTACATGGTGATGTTCCAGTTCTGTCTATTTCATCATCCACCCCTTCTGAGGTCCCAGAGTTTTTGTCGGACTACCGGGATGTATTTGATGAGCCCAAGTCCAGTGCCCTACCTCCGCATAGGGATTGCGATTGTGCTATCGATTTGATTCCTGGTAGTAAGTTTCCTAAGGGTCGACTGTTTAATTTGTCTGTGCCTGAGCACGCCGCTATACGGAGTTACGTAAAGGAATCCTTGGAGAAGGGTCATATTCGCCCGTCGTCGTCGCCATTGGGAGCAGGTTTCTTTTTTGTGGCCAAGAAGGATGGTTCCTTGAGACCTTGTATTGATTACCGCCTTCTAAATAAAATCACAGTCAAATTTCAGTACCCCTTGCCGCTGCTGTCTGATTTGTTTGCTCGGATTAAGGGGGCTAGTTGGTTCACCAAGATAGATCTTCGTGGTGCGTATAATCTTGTGCGTATTAAACAGGGCGATGAATGGAAAACAGCATTTAATACGCCCGAGGGCCATTTTGAGTACCTGGTTATGCCATTCGGGCTTTCCAATGCTCCATCAGTATTTCAGTCCTTTATGCATGACATCTTCCGAGAGTACCTGGATAAATTCCTGATTGTATACTTGGATGATATTTTGGTCTTCTCGGATGATTGGGAGTCTCACGTGAAGCAGGTTAGAATGGTGTTCCAGGTCCTGCGTGCGAATTCTTTGTTTGTGAAGGGGTCAAATTGTCTCTTTGGTGTTCAGAAGGTTTCATTTTTGGGTTTCATTTTTTCCCCTTACACTATCGAGATGGACCCTGTTAAAGTTCAGGCCATTTATGATTGGACTCAGCCGACATCTCTGAAGAGTCTGCAAAAGTTCCTGGGCTTTGCTAATTTTTATCATCGCTTCATCAATAATTTTTCTAGTATTGCTAAACCGTTGACTGATTTGACCAAGAAGGGTGCTGATGTGGTCAATTGGTCTTCTGCTGCTGTAGAAGCTTTTCTGGAGTTGAAGCGTCGTTTTTCTTCTGCCCCTGTGTTGTGCCAGCCAGATGTTTCGCTCCCGTTCCAGGTCGAGGTTGATGCTTCTGAGATTGGAGCAGGGGCTGTTTTGTCGCAAAGAAGTTCTGATGGCTCGGTGATGAAACCATGTGCCTTCTTTTCCAGGAAGTTTTCGCCTGCTGAGCGTAATTATGATGTTAGCAATCGAGAGTTGTTGGCCATGAAGTGGGCATTCGAGGAGTGGCGTCATTGGCTTGAAGGAGGTAAGCATCGCGTGGTGGTCTTGACTGATCACAAGAACTTGACTTATCTCGAGTCTGCCAAACGGTTGAATCCTAGACAGGCTCGTTGGTCGCTGTTTTTCTCCCGTTTTGACTTTGTGGTTTCGTACCTTCCGGGCTCTAAGAATGTGAAGGCGGATGCCCTGTCTAGGAGTTTTGTGCCCGACTCTCCGGGTTTGCCTGAGCCGGCGAGTATTCTCAAAGAGGGGGTAATTTTGTCTGCCATCTCCCCTGATTTGCGGCGGGTGCTGCAAAAATTTCAGGCTAATAGACCTGACCGTTGCCCAGCAGAGAAACGGTTTGTCCCTGATAAATGGACGAGTAGAGTTATCTCTGAGGTTCATTGTTCGGTGTTGGCTGGTCATCCTGGAATCTTTGGTACCAGAGATTTGGTGGCTAGATCCTTTTGGTGGCCGTCTCTGTCGCGGGATGTGCGTTCGTTTGCGCAGTCCTGTGGGATTTGTGCTCGGGCTAAGCCCTGCTGTTCTTGTGCCAGTGGGTTGCTTTTGCCCTTGCCAGTCCCGAAGAGGCCCTGGACACATATCTCTATGGATTTTATTTCGGATCTCCCCGCCTCTCAAAAGATGTCGGTCATTTGGGTGGTTTGTGATCGCTTCTCTAAGATGGTCCATTTGGTACCCTTGTCTAAATTGCCTTCCTCCTCTGATTTGGTGCCATTGTTTTTCCAGCATGTGGTTCGTTTACATGGCATTCCGGAGAACATCGTTTCTGACAGAGGTTCCCAGTTTGTTTCGAGGTTTTGGCGAGCCTTTTGTGCTAGGATGGGCATTGATTTGTCTTTTTCCTCGGCTTTCCATCCTCAGACAAATGGCCAAACTGAACAAACCAATCAGACCTTGGAAACATATCTGAGATGTTTTGTTTCTGCTGATCAGGATGATTGGGTGTCCTTTTTGCCTTTGGCTGAGTTCGCCCTTAATAATCGGGCCAGCTCGGCTACTTTGGTTTCGCCGTTTTTCTGCAATTCTGGTTTCCATCCTCGTTTCTCTTCAGGGCATGTTGAGTCTTCGGACTGTCCTGGTGTGGATACTGTGGTGGATAGGTTGCAGCAGATTTGGACTCATGTACTGGACAATTTGACATTGTCCCAGGAGAAGGCTCAACCGTAGGCGCTGTGTGGGTCCCCGACTTCGTGTTGGGGATTTGGTTTGGTTGTCGTCTCGTTTTATTCCTATGAAAGTTTCCTCTCCTAAGTTTAAGCCTCGTTTCATTGGTCCGTATATGATTTCTGAGGTTCTTAATCCTGTGTCTTTTCGTTTGACCCTTCCAGCTTCTTTTTCCATCCATAATGTAATCCATAGGTCATTGTTGCGGAGATACGTGGCACCTGTGGTTCCATCCCTTGATCCTCCTGCCCCGGTTTTGGTTGAGGGGGAGTTGGAGTATATAGTGGAGAAGATTTTGGATTCTCGTATTTCGAGACGGAAACTCCAGTACCTGGTTAAGTGGAAGGGTTATGGTCAGGAAGATAATTCCTGGGTCTTTGTCTCTGATGTTCATGCTGCCGATCTGGTTCGTGCCTTTCATTTGGCTCATCCTGGTCGGCCTGGGGGCTCTGGTGAGGGTTCGGTGACCCCTCCTCAAGGGGGGGTACTGTTGTGAATTCTGTGGTCGAGCTCCCTCCTGTGGTCATGAGTGGTACTTCGGCTGGTTCTGTCTATGAGCTTCCTCTGGTGGATGTGAGTGGGACTGCGGCCTCTGAGTTTCCTTCCTCAGGTGATGAGGTTAAGTCGTTAGGTGCTGCTCTATTTAACTCCACCTAGTTCTTTGTTCCTTGCCTCCAGTCAATGTTCCAGTATTGGTCTTGCTCTCTCCTGGATCGTCTTGTGGCCTGTCTGCCCTGCATAAGCTAAGTTCTGCTTGTGTTACTTTTGTTTGCTATTTTTTCTGTCCAGCTTGCTATATTGGTTTGTCTTGCTTGCTGGAAGCTCTGGGACGCAGAGGGAGCACCTCCGTACCGTTAGTCGGTGTGGAGGGTCTTTTTGCGCCCTCTGCGTGGTTGTTTGTAGGTTTTTGTGCTGACTACAAAGCTATCTTTCCTATCCTCGGTCTATTCAGTAAGTCGGGCCTCATTTTGCTAAAATCTATTTCATCTCTGTGTTTGTATTTTCATCTTTACTCACAGTCATTATGTGTGGGGGGCTGCCTTTTCCTTTGGGGAATTTCTCTGAGGCAAGGTAGGCTTATTTTTCTATCTTCAGGGCTAGCTAGTTTCTCAGGCTGTGCCCGAGGCGCCTAGGTCTGGTCAGGAGCGCTCCACGGCTACCTCTAGTGTGGTGTGATAGGATTAGGGATTGCGGTCAGCAGAGTTCCCACGTCTCAGTTCTCGTCCTGTGTTATTAGTAGCTATCAGGTCACTTTGTGTGCTCTTAACCACCAGGTCCATTGTGTTTCTGAACCACCAGTTTATAACAGGGCATCTTTTCCTTCAGGTTGGACTTCATAGACAGGTCCCTCTGGACTAACTCTTCTCTTTTCCTGATACGGGTCTATCTCCCAATGATTTTCCAACTTGTCTCCGGGGCGCTTCTCCTGCTCTAAGACACAGTCTCCAGCTCGAAACTCTGCTGCTCCAGACGAGGTCCTCTCTGCATGTTCTAGCTCTTGCAATCTGGTCTGAACCAACCAGTGTAAGGTCTGCAGGCAGTGTCGATGTTCTCAAGCACAGGAGGACAGACCCATCCATGGGTAGTCCTCTTCTGGGTCCACTGCCAATGATGATTCCTTTTCCTTCTCTGCCAAACAGAAGAGAGTAATGTGCATATCCCGTGGTTCAGTGTATTCGATTATTATATACCCACAGCAGTTCAGAAAAGTACTCTGGCCAACGGGCCTTCCGATCTTCCTCTAGAGTTCTTAACATCTGAATAAATGTACAGTAAAATCGTTCATATGCACCATTACCTTGAGGGTGGTACGATGTGGTGTGGGACTTGTCAATCTGGTATAGATGGTGCAATTCATCCATTACTTTTCCCAAGAAACAAGCTCCTTGATCGGAGTGAATTCTCTTCGGACTCCCATAGGGTTGAATGAAGTTCTTACATATTGCATACGCAGCGGACTCTGCAGTCTGATCCCGTGTCGGAGTCATCACTGCAAATTTTGGAAAATAATCCACCAGTACCAGGCAATGTTCGTAGTGCTGATATGCCGGGCCAATGGTTAGATAATCTATTGTCAAAAGTTCCAGAAGAACGGAGGTTATAATGGACTGAATGGGAGCCTTCTGCTCTGGCAGCTTAGCCAGCTCACATGTGCGGCACTTTCTACAGGCCTTGTCCTCTTTCGCCTTCAATTGGGGATGGAAGATGAACCGCTGTAGCCATTGGAAGGTCTTTTCTGAACCAAAGTGGGCTTCTTACTTGTGTGCAGCCACAGCAATTTCAGATAATGACGTTGTTGGAATGAGGACTTGCCAGTAGAGTTGAGCGACTTTTACTTTTTTAGGATCGAGTCGGGTTTTGCGAAACCCGACTTTGTCAAAAGTCGGGTCAGGTGAAATCAGCCGATTATTGCGAAAAGTCGGGGGCCGACCGAAACACAAAACCCAATGAAAGTCAATGGGGAATCAAAGTCGGCAGTGAGTGGAGGACAGGAAAACACCTACAGTGCCCATTTTAATGCCAAAAACATCAATTCTTATTTCTTAAGCTTGTCAATCTTAATTTACTTTATAATAATAGACAGGCATTGAAAACAGGGGGTCATTTGGCTAAAGTTGTGGGAGGGTAGGGCTGGCTCAAGATTTTCGTGGGCCCAGGAAATGCGGAATACATCATGGTGGTGGAGCAGGGAAAGGTAAGTATTTCAACTTTGCAAGTGCTGTGATCCTGAGCAAGCAGGGGGGGGCACTAGTTGGCACTTTCAGCAGGGTCAGATTCTGGCTGTGTAGAGTGCAAGGGGAATGTAGTGGTCAGGGTCAATGTACCAGCAGACTCATCTAGCAGTGGCTGGGCAATGGGCAGGATGAGGAGGAAACACAGATATAGGCCCAAAATAAAAAAGTAAGCTAAAAGCAGTTAAAAATTGGTAACAGGACTAAACAGGCGGCATAGCTTTGTTCAGTGGAGGACAATTGTAATGAGTGGTGCAAACACAGGTAGTAGGCCCAAAATAAATATGTAGGCTAAATGCAGTTCAAAAATGGTAACAGGACTAAACAGGCGGCATAGCTCTGTTCAGTGGAGGACAATTGTAATGAGTGGTGCAGACACAGGTAGTAGACCCAAAATAAAAAGTAGGCTAAATGCAGTTCAAAAATGGTAACAGGAAAAATCAGGCGGCATAGCTTTGTACACAGGTAGTAGACCCAAAATAAAAAAGTAGGCTAAATTCAGTTCAAAATTGATAACAGGACTAAACAGGTGGCATAGCTAGGTACTGGGGTGGGCTCCTCTGTTGAGTAGCAGACAGTGGTAGTAGGCGCAAAGTATTAACTGGTCTAAATGGAGGCCAGGGCCCCTGTATATTTTAACTATCATCTATCATTTCAACAAATTTGTATTGGCAGTGCTATTAAAGGATTTAACAGCACAGACTACACAGTGGTGGAGCAGGGAGAGGTAAGTATTGCAAGTGGTAGAGCACTGTTTGAGCTGGGGGGAACACTCTCTCGTGGGTGGCGGTACTGGCTCAGGGCACCTCATATTACGACAGTGTGCCTGATGTTGGTTGTGCACCATCACCGTCAGAGACACTTCATTGTACTATGAGGAACCCTGTGCCAGTGCTGTCGCCCAAGAGTGGGTGCACCCACCTGTCCTGGCAAACGGCACTCGCACGGATGCTTGCGCCAGGCGGTGACCAAGGCCCTGTGGGTGGGAGTCGGCACATTTAGGGAGGTATAAAAATGGCCTATGGTGGACATTCAGCAGCTGCAAATGGAGGAATTGGAGAAGTCAGTAAGAGGAGGCCAAAAGCAAGACATTTTTCAGGCAAGCTATGTGTCAGCAGGAGAAGGTGGGGCAAAATAATTTGAAATCCATGATTGGTTCATTTTAAAGAAGGTTAGATCATCAACATTCTGGGTAGCCAGACGTGTCCTTTTTCGGTCAGTATTGAAACAGCAGCACTGAAGACTCTGATAGCACAATAGAAGCAGGGCAAGTGAGCTCCTGTAATGCATATTCTGCCATTTCAGGCCAGGGGTATATTTTAGATGCCCAGTAATCAAAGGGGAATGACCTGTGAGGGAGAATATCGATAAGGGAGGAAAAGTAGTTCATAACCATACTGGACAAAAGCTGTCTCCTGTAACTTTGAATCGATGCAGCACTACCTGTCGTGTCAGCGGTCATTGCAAAATCGCTCCACAACCTGGTCATAAAACTCCTCTGTCCAATGCCACTTCGGATTTGTGCACCTCTAACACCTCTGCCATGTTGCCCCCTACGGCTCGTGTGAGAACCATCACCGCCGCTGTGTGCTGGGAATGCCTGAACAAAACGGTCTACAAGAGTTGCTTTTTTGGTAGCCAATATTTGCTCAAGGTTCTCATGTGGCATGATATTTTGTAAATTTCCTTTATATTGTGGATCCAGGAGGCAGGCCAACCAGAAATCGTTATCGGTCATCATTTTGATAATGCGGGGGTCCCTTTTTAGGATACACAAGGCATACTCAGCCATGTGGGCCAATATTCCATGTGTCAATTCACTGCTTGTGCTGGGTTGAAGAGCACTTTCTTGCAAATCAACATCACTTGTGTCCCGCAAAAACCCTGTACCTGACCTGTTTCTGACTGTACCACCAATTTCTATTGCCCCCTAAGAAGCATTCTCCTCCCATAAATATTCATCCCCATCATCCTCCTCTTCCTCCTCTTCATCTGCCACCTTGTCCAGGAGAGTTCCCTGAGCAGACAATGGCTGACTGTCATCAAGGCTTCCCTCCTCCAAAGCCAAAACTTTTTCCTGCTGTTCCAGCTTTAAAAGCTGTTTTCCTACTCCCAGATAAGGGAGCCTTCGAGGCATTGTGTAGCCAGACGATGACGCTGTCTCAACACCTCCAGGCTTGGGTGCTATTGTGCTTTGCCACTACCACCAGATGCACCACCAACACCATCAGTACAAGCTGGCAACCACCGTCCATGGGCTCTTCCACCAGACTTCCTCATTTTTTGGAAAATCTAACCAAAATAACAACCGTTATATGGTAGTGTAAAACAAGGTAGTAGGTGTATATAAACTTGTTGAGAATTTAAATCTCCTTTTTTGGGGGGGAGACTGAACCAAAACTCAGGCCCTGTGCATAAAACAACACAATGTAAGTGGCAGAAAGTGGCTAGCTGATATACGACAAACTAATAGGACTGAAGTATATCCACTTTGTGAGAATTTGAATCTCCCTTTTTTGGGGGGAGACTGAACCAAAACTTAGGCCCTGTGTATATAACAACGCAATCTAAGTGGCAGAAAGTGGCTGGCTGACAAACGACAAACTAACAGGACTGAAGTATATCCACTTTGTGAGAATTTGAATCTCACTTTTTTTTGGGGGGAGATTGAACCAAAACTCAGGCCCAGTGCATAAAACAACATAATGTAAGTGGCAGAAAGTGGCTAGCTGATATACGACAAACTAATAGGACTGAAGTATATCCACTTTGTGAGAATTTGAATCTCACTTTTTGGGGGGCGGAGACAGAACCAAAACTCAGGCCCTGTGCATAAAACAACATAATGTAAGTGGTAGAAAGTGGCTGGCTGATATACGACAAACTAACAGGACTGAAGTATATCCACTTTGTGAGAATTTGAATCTCACTTTTTTTGGAGGAGACTGAACCAAACCTCAGGCCCAGTGTATAAAACAACACAATGTAAGTGGCAGAAAGTGGCTGGAAGATATATGAAGAAATACAAGTACGGTAGTACAATTTCAATATCCCTACAATGATCTCAGGAAAAGTATGGCAGCAATAAAAAGGACTTCTGCACACAAAAGTATGGACAAATAAACAAGATAACTGTGCAGAAAGAAGCAACAGGATTTTTGCTTTTAAAAAAGCAGTTGGTTTGCACAGCAGCGTGCAAACAGCAATGCAGCTAACAGGGACCCTTATAAGGCAGCCTAATAAGCTACAGAGATGATGCACAAAAATATAGCCTCCACTGTCCCTGCAAACAAATGGTGGTGTTGGACAGTGGAAATCGCTACAGTACAAGCAGTTTGGGGGTTAATCTTCCCTTCCTAACTATATCTCTTCTTCTGATGAAGCTGCAGCAACCTCTCCCTATGCTAAGAACGGCAGAAGTAAGATTGCGGCCGGTGTGCACACCCCTTTATAGCCCCTGTGACGCCGCAGAAAGAAGGCCAATCACTGTCATGCCCTTCTCTAAGATGGTGGGGACCGAGACCTATGTCATCACGCTGCCAACACTCTGCGTCCTCCTTCATTGGCTGAAAAATGGAGCTGAAAGCGTCATATGAAGCGCGACTTTTGCGCGCAGATCAACGACCTCATGGCCGATCCCACACTAGGATCGGGTCGGGATTCATGAAACCCGACTTTGCCGAAAGTCGGCCATTTTTGAATTTGTCCGATCCGTTTTGCTCAACCGTACTCGGGACAACAATTCAAGAGAAGGACTTGGGCATTCTGGTTACAAACTGAGCATCAGTACTCAATGTCAAGCAGCAGCTTCAAACGCAAAACAGATTTTAGGATGTATAAAAGGAGAGATAAAATCCCACTACCCCAATGTATTATTACCCCTTTACAAATCACTGGTGAGGCCACATCTAGAATATGGGATCCGGTTTTTGGCTCCACATTTTAAAAAGGATATTCAGATGTTAGAATCAGCTCAACGACGGGCAACTAGATTATTACAAAGTTTGGAAGGCCTCTCATATGTGGAGAGGTTTGAAAAGTTGGGCTTGTTTAGTTTAGAACAAAGATGGCTCAGAGGAGATCTCATTTACATGTATAAATAGTAACATAGTAACATAGTTAGTAAGGCCGAAAAAAGACATTTGTCCATCCAGTTCAGCCTATATTCCATCATAATAAATCCCCAGATCTACGTCCTTCTACAGAACCTAATAATTGTATGATACAATATTGTTCTGCCCCAGGAAGACATCCAGGCCTCTCTTGAACCCCTCGACTGAGTTCGCCATCACCACCTCCTCAGGCAAGCAATTCCAGATTCTCACTGCCCTAACAGTAAAGAATCCTCTTCTATATCGGTGGAAAAACCTTCTCTCCTCCAGACGCAAAGAATGCCCCCTTGTGCCCGTCACCTTCCTTGGTATAAACAGATCCTCAGCGAGATATTTGTATTGTCCCCTTATATACTTATACATGGTTATTAGATCGCCCCTCAGTCGTCTTTTTTCTAGACTAAATAATCCTAATTTCGCTAATCTATCTGGGTATTGTAGTTCTCCCATCCCCTTTATTAATTTTGTTGCCCTCCTTTGTACTCTCTCTAGTTCCATTATATCCTTCCTGAGCACCGGTGCCCAAAACTGGACACAGTACTCCATGTGCGGTCTAACTAGGGATTTGTACAGAGGCAGTATAATGCTCTCATCATGTGTATCCAGACCTCTTTTAATGCACCCCATGATCCTGTTTGCCTTGGCAGCTGCTGCCTGGCACTGGCTGCTCCAGGTAAGTTTATCATTAACTAGGATCCCCAAGTCCTTCTCCCTGTCAGATTTACCCAGTGGTTTCCCATTCAATGTGTAATGGTGATATTGATTCCTTCTTCCCATATGTATAACCTTACATTTATCATTGTTAAACCTCATCTGCCACCTTTCAGCCCAAGTTTCCAAATTATCCAGATCCATCTGTAGCAGAGTACTATCTTCTCTTGTATTAACTGCTTTACATAGTTTTGTATCATCTGCAAATATCGATATTTTACTGTGTAAACCTTCTACCAGATCATTAATGAATATGTTGAAGAGAACAGGTCCCAATACTGACCCCTGCGGTACCCCACTGGTCACAGTGACCCAGTTAGAGACTATACCATTTATAACCACCCTCTGCTTTCTATCACTAAGCCAGTTACTAACCCATTTACACACATTTTCCCCCAGACCAAGCATTCTCATTTTGTGTACCAACCTCTTGTGCGGCACGGTATCAAACGCTTTGGAAAAATCGAGATATACCACGTCCAATGACTCACCGTGGTCCAGCCTATAGCTTACCTCTTCATAAAAACTGATTAGATTGGTTTGACAGGAGCGATTTCTCTTAAACCCATGCTGATATGGAGTTAAAGAGTTATTCTCATTGAGATAATCCAGAATAACATCCCTCAGAAACCCTTCAAATATTTTACCAACAATAGAGGTTAGACTTACTGGCCTATAATTTCCAGGTTCACTTTTAGAGCCCTTTTTGAATATTGGCACCACATTTGCTATGCGCCAGTCCTGCGGAACAGACCCTGTCGCTATAGAGTCCCTAAAAATAAGAAATAATGGTTTATCTATTACATTACTTAGTTCTCTTAGTACTCGTGGGTGTATGCCATCCGGACCTGGAGATTTATCTATTTTAATCTTATTTAGCCGGTTTCGCACCTCTTCTTGGGTTAGATTGGTGACCCTTAATATAGGGTTTTCATTGTTTCTTGGGATTTCACCTAGCATTTCATTTTCCACCGTGAATACCGTGGAGAAGAAGGTGTTTAATATGTTAGCTTTTTCCTCGTCATCTACAACCATTCTTTCCTCACTATTTGGGGCCTACATTTTCAGTTTTTATTCTTTTACTATTGATATAGTTGAAGAACAGTTTGGGATTAGTTTTACTCTCCTTAGCAATGTGCTTCTCTGTTTCCTTTTTGGCAGCTTTAATTAATTTTTTAGATAAAGTATTTTTCTCCCTATAGTTTTTTAGAGCTTCAATGGTGCCATCCTGCTTTAGTAGTGCAAATGCTTTCTTTTTACTGTTAATTGCCTGTCTTACTTCTTTGTTTAGCCACATTGGGTTTTTCCTATTTCTAGTCCTTTTATTCCCACAAGGTATAAACCGCTTACACTGCCTATAAATATATTTGTGGCCAGTACAAAACACTGGCACGTGACTTCTTCCTTCCAAGGACCGTACTAAGAACTAAGGGGGCTTTCATTATAGGTGGAAGAAAGGTGATTCCGACAACTAAACAGGAAAGGGTTCTTTACAGTTAGCAGCCTTGCAGCGCTGGAGTCCTTGGTTCAAATCCCACCAAGGACAACATCTGCCAGGAGTTTGTATACTCTCCCTGTGTTTGCGTGGGTTTACTCCGGGTACACAGGTTTCCTCCCACACCCCAGAGACATACTGATACGGAATTTAGATTGTGAGCCCCATCAGGGACAGTGATGATGATGTGTTCAAGCTGTAAAGCGCTGCGGAATATGTTAGCGCTATATAAAAATAAAGGTTATTATTATTACAGTTAGAGCAGACTGTGGAATGCCCTACCACAGGAGGTAGTAATGACAGACACTATAACAGCTTTTAAAAAAGGCTGGATGATTTCCTTGATACACATAACATTGTGGCTTATAGCTAGATTAGTGACAAAATGAAAATGTAATTACTCATAACAGGTCCTGATCTCATATGTGTCTTGTTTATATTATAATAAAGTTGTACCTTTTAGTAGTGGACTGTCTTTCCTCCTTTTTTCTCATATCTATTTTAAGTCTATACTACACCTAAAATTCATGGGGATATTTAGCACACTGTTGCTTTACGTTTAAAATGCAATATCGGAGATTTTTTGCATTAGTGACGAAATGTACAATGGGTGGAAACAGGTTGAAATTAATGGACCCAGATTTTTATTCAACCTACGAAACTAGGTAACTATGTAACCATGTATCTTCAGGATTGTCATTGAATTAGCTTGGATAAGGTTTCCATAGCATTTCAGGCCCATTTCCAAGAAGAATAAACGCCGTGAAAATGCATCAAAAAGCACCCTGTGCACATCGCCTATGGATGAGCAGACATAGCCCATTTACAATTTTAGCAAAACTGTCTACATACAGTGGGCACGGAAAGTATTCAGACCCCTTTAAATTTTTCACTCTTTGTTTCATTGCAGCCATTTGGTAAATTCATTTTTTTTCTCATTAATGTACATTCTGCACCCCATTTTGACTGAAAAAAAATGGAAATGTAGTAAATTTTGCAAATTTATATAAAAAAAATTGAAATATTACATGGTCATAAGTATTCAGTCCCTTTGCTCAGTATTGAGTAGAAGCACCCTTTTGAGCTAATAGAGCAAGGAGTCTTCTTGGGAATGATACAACAAGTTATTCATACCTGAATTTAGGGATTCTCTGCCATTCTTCCTTGCAGATCCTCTCCAGTTCCATTAAGTTGGATGGTGAACGTTGGTAGACAGCCATTTTCAGGTCTCTCCAGAAATGCTCAACCTCTGGAAGAGGTTTTCATCCAGGATATCTCTGTGCTTGGCTGCATTCATGTTTCCTTCAATGATAGCCACCAGTCATCCTGTCCCTGCAGCTGAAAAACACCCCATAGCATGATGCTGCCACTACCATGTTTCATTGTTGAGATTGCATTGGGCAGGTGATGAGCAGTGCCTGGTTTTCTCCACACATACCTTTTAGAATTATCACTAAAAAGGTCTATCTTCATCTCATCGGACCAGAAAATCTTGTTTCTCATAGTCTGGGAGTTTTTCATGTGTTTTTTTTAGCAAACTCTATGCAGACGTACATATATCTTTCACTGAGGAGAGGCTTCCGTTGGGCCACTCTGCCATAAAGGCCTGACTGGTGGAGGGCTGCAGTGATCGTTGACTTTGTGGAACTTTCTCCCTACTGTATCTCTGGAGCTCAGCCACAGTGATCTTGGGGTTCTTCTTTACCTCTCTCACAAGGCTCTTCTCCCACGATTGCTCAATTTGGCTGGACAGCCAGGTCTAGGAAGACTTTTGATGGTCCTAAACTTCTTCCATTTAAAGATTATGGAGGCCACTGTGCTCTTAGGAACCCTGAGTACTGCAGAAATTGTGTTGTAACCTTGGCCAGATCTGTGTCTTGCCACAATTCTGTCTCTGTGCTCCTTGGCCAATTCTTTTGACCTCATGATTCTCATAAACACAGCTGGCCTCCAATGAAGGAGTAGAGCCATCTCAATGAGAATCACAAGGAAATGGACAGCGTGTGACTTAAATATGAGTGTCTGAACAAAGGGTCAGGACACTTATGACCATGTGATATTTCAGTTTTTCTTTTTTAATAAATATGCAAAAATTTCTACATTTCTGTTTTCTTCAGTCAAGATGGGGTGCAGAGTGCAGATTAATGTAAAAAAAATGAACTTTTTTGAAATTACCAAATGGCTGCAATGAAACAAAGAGTGAAAAATTTAAAGGGGTCTGAATACTTTCCGTACTCATTGTAAGAACTGTCTTTGTTGCTTACAGCATTGAGTCACAGTGCGGCTTTTATTTTACTAGGTCAATTTATACTATGAAAGTTGAGCTCTATTTGGTGTCATGAGGGAGGCCTAATGTATTTCCAAAACTCAAAATATCTTGTTTAGAAAACTTACAGTTTAGGACCCCGATTCATTATCGCATTGTATCTGTTCCTTGTCACCTTTTTGGTGGTTAGTGCTTGTTTTTTGCTTGCACCAAATACATCTTTGCATTTGCGCCTTCTTTGCAACTTCAAAATGTACTCAAATGTAAAGACAATTTTGTTAAACTATTTCTCGATAATATTTTTTATCTATTCTAAATGTTTGGGCTTAATCCTCACTTGTAGAAAATTATATCAGACTGTAGTTTAACATTTTTTAAACCCACACAGAAGCATGATTTTTATCTTACCCTAGTTTAGATGTTTTTTTTTCACTTTTTACTATAAAGGACAAGTTTTATATTGAATATGGACTAATTAACAAAATATTAACCCAAGGGAAACATTCTAAGATATTTAATATTTAAAGTATGCCCTGGGAGAAAAAAAATAATTGGATTATATATTACCTGCTACTGCCCAGTGATCATGTGTTCTTCATTTCAAATATCAAGACCATCCAATACATATTAAGGAGGCAAATATTTGTTAGCCAAACACTTTATGTAATGTCTGAGTCATGATTAATTGCTTTAAGATTGCTTCTAAAATCAGGCTACACTTAGTGGCTCATTATGCATTTTATGTGAACATATATTAAATTCTCATGTAATAAACAATAAAAATGTAAGTATTTTTGTAAAATGTTGATTTGTATACTAATAAGAAATAATGGAGGTGGCATTGTAAATCCTGATAAGTCCATTTTCTTTTTAGCATTCAGCAAAATCAAAGCTAATATGATCTTAACTTGAAAACTTTGTTACTCCAATGGATTATTTAGTGAGTAAATTCTGCCTAACAATCCCATATCCTTAGCAACTAGCCTGTTTCAAATATGTAAATATTTCAACTCAAATCTTTTTGCGTAAAGCAAGAAAGCATCACAAGTGTGCGGCATGGTTTTGTGTTGTGAATTCTGTGGCCGAGCTCCCTCCTGTGGTCGTGAGTGGTACTTCGACTGGTTCTGTCTATGAGCTTCCTTTGGTGGATGAGAGTGGTACTGCGGCTTCTGAGTTTCCTTCCTCAGGTGATGAGGTTAAGTCGTTAGGTGCTGCTCTATTTAACTCCACCTAGTGCTTTGATCCTGGCCTCCAGTCAATGTTCTAGTATTGGTCTTGCTTTCTCCTGGATCGTTCCTGTGGCCTGTCTATCCTGCATAAGCTAAGTTTTGCTTGTGTTATTTTTGTTTGCTATTTTTTCTGTCCAGCTTGCTATATTGGTTTTTCTTGCTTGCTGAAAGCTCTGGGACGCAGAGGAAGCACCTCCGTACCGTTAGTTGGTGCGGAGGGTCTTTTTGCCCCCTCTGCGTGGTTGTTTGTAGGGTTTTGTGTTGACCGCAAAGCAATTTTTCCTATCTTCGGTCTGTTCAGTAAGTTGGGCCTCACTTTGCTAAATCTATTTCATCTCTGTGTTTGTATTTTCATCTCAACTCACAGTCATTATATGTGGGGGGCTGCCTTTTCCTTTGGGGTATTTCTCTGAGGCAAGCTAGGCTTATTTTTCTTTCTTAGGGCTAGCTAGTTTCTCAGGCTGTGCTCAAGGCGCATAGGACTGGTCAGGAGCGCTCCACGGCTACCTCTAGTGTGGTTGGATAGGATTAGGGATTGCGGTCAGCAGAGTTCCCACGTCTCAGAGCTCATCCTATGTTTTTGGTAATTGTCAGGTCACTTTGTGTGCTCTGAACTTCAAGGTCCATTGTGGTTCTGAATTACCTGTTCATAACAGTTTTGCAGTCAGACTGAACTAATCAGTGAACATGATATACTGTATGGCATAAAGGCTGTTCTAAACATTTATCAGGCTTTATGATTAGGTATAGCTGATTAAAGTAGTAATAGGTAAACGCAGAATAAACTCTGAGACACTATCTTTTGGTCAAATACTGATTTATATAGGTCGATTAGCTCAAAGGGCAATTTTAGAGAATAGCACAGATATTTGTAACACAAACATAAGATACTACTTCCTCCATTCCAGTGCAGGTTTGAAGCCTAATCATTAGATTTACTACGCTACAAAATAAATAAAAAATAGAACCACTTGATAATGACCCTACAATAGCATTGACACAATATGTCTAAAAACACCGGTTCCCCCCCCACAAATACTCACCTCTCCTCGTTTCCCAATGCTCCGGTCACTCAGTGTATAGTGACTCTCTATGACGTCTCAGTGTTGTAGTGACATCGTCATGCTCTCCATTTTGAGCAGTGCAGAGTCGGAAGGGGACCAGAATAGAATGGAAGAGGTGAGTATTTTTTCAATGTCTGGAGCATTAGATTGGGCCCATTATACAGGGTGGGCAATTTATATGGATACACTTAAATAAAATGGGAATGGTTGGTGATATCAACTTCCTGTTTGTGGCACATTAGTATAAGGGAGAGGGAAAACTTTTCAAGATGGGTGGTGACCATGGCGGCCATTTTGAAGTTGGTTATTTTGGATCCAACAAGAGCCATGTGACACATCAAACTTATTGAGAATTTCACAAGAAAAACAATGGTGTGCTTGTTTTTAACGTAAATTTATTCTTTAATGAGTTATTTATAAGTTTATGACCACTTATAAAATGTGTTCAAAGTGCTGCCCATTGCATTGGATTGTCAATGCAACTCTCTTCTCCCACTCTTGACACACTAATAGCAACACCGCAGAAGAAATGCTAGCACAGGCTTCCAGTATCTATTGTTTCAGATGCTGCACATCTCGTATCTTCACAGCATAGACAATTGCATTTAGATGACTCCAAAAGATAAAAGTCTAAGGAGGTCAGATTGGGAGACCTTGGTGGCCATTCAACTGGCCCACTATGACCAATCCACTTTCCAGGAAACTGTTCATGTAGGAATGCTCGGACCTGACACCCAAGAATGTGCCACAAACAGGAAGTTGATCAACAATAGTGATGAGCAAGCACTAAAATGATCGGGTGCTCGTTGCTCAGATCGAGAAAATTGGATTACTCTGGTACTCAACCCGAGCACAGAGCCCAATGTAAGTCTATGAGAAATCCAAGCATTTTAACCGCGATCCCCCCGGGGGTTCTTTTAAGGTCTAAAAATGTCTGAAAATCATGGAAACACTGCTCAATTGACATGGGAACATCATGGGGATCACCCCTTGAAGCATTTCTGACTCCTAGGTCACAGATGTATACAATGCTTTCCGAGATTCACGCCATTTTTAAAGATGCACCAAAAAACAACAAAAAACTAAACCAAAATGAATTTTGCTGGGAAATATGTTAAGGTACATCCTTTCCAGGGTAATGACCTGTATATGAGGCAAAATAATTAACCCAAGAACAAAATGTTCCTCCTCTACTTGGGCTATGTTCACACGCAGTGTTTTTGAAGCATTTTTCAACTTTAACATTGCTTTCAACTAATACAAATGCATTCAAAGGGAAATGTCATTGTAACATTTGACAAACCTAGCTGGCCATATGGTGTGTGGCACATAAGAAGACACATCTTGTTTCATTTATGAAGGAGGTACTTTTAAAGTCACAAAACCTATTTTTAGAGGGGCATCAGGCGGCATTAATATTCTTAAAGGACCATTATTAAACAGTGGGTCTCCTTTGCTGTTTTTGCCTATGCATTGAGTGGCTGGGCTTAAAAGAATTACGACGCAACCCAATACCTCTTTCATGAGAGGTACCAGAGGGCTTCCTGAAAAAATGCTGCATTGAAAGCAAGGCCTGCCCTGCTATCAAGTCATATGCACCCCAAGAATCCTTTGAAACCAGGTACTGGATGGCCACAGGAAAATCCACTTCACATTATTCATTTTGTAATCCCATACTGTTTTCTTATGTATTGACTGCAATGCCTGCCCTGCCATCAAGTCATATGGACACCAATAAGCCTTTGAACTCAGGCACTGAATGGCCACAGGAAAACCCACTTCACATTCTTCAGTCCTGCCATACTGTTTCCTTATGAATTGAATGCAAGGGCTGCCTTGACCCAAATTTGAACGCACCCCAATCCCCCTTGGAAGAAACATGGAGGAGGGCCTCGCAAAAAAACTTGTCCCATTACAAAGGAGCAGGTCTCCTACACTCTTAATGCCCATACACTAAGTACATGGGCTGACAAACATCTCCCATGGGGGTACATTTTAAAAAAATATTTTATGGGGATCATAGACACCCTTGCACAAAAATTTACTGGCTTAGCAGAACGGAACATGCTAACCCTGGTGATGTAGTGGCGGAGAATAATGAGATGTGGAGGAAGGCCTCATTACAAACTAGGCCAAATTTAAAGGAGCGGGTCTCCTAGACTTGTAATGCACATTTACTAAGTGTATGGGTTGACAAACATTTCCCCTTGGGGGAGTAAACATTTTTTTGGTTTCAAATTATTAACGGGCATCATAAAAACACCCTTGCACAAAACTTTTGTGACTTTTGCATCATGGAATACGTTCATCATGGTGTTCTAGTGGTGGTGTATGATGAGGATGAGGATTAGGAGGAGGGTAACACCAAATAGACCAAATCAGGAAGCGTATACCCATGTGTGGTTGTGAAGAGGTGCATGAGAATACACCTCTACAAAAAAGACAATGTATTTGAGGTTATGTTTCTCTGTTTTCATTCATTTCATAAGAGTCAGCCTGTCAACATTTTCAGTTGACAGGTGGATGCGCTTATCAGTTATAATTCCTCCAGCAGCACTAAAAACCCGCTCTGACAGAACGCTAGCAGCAGGACAGGCCAGGACCTTCAAGTAGTGATGATCGAGCACTAAAGTGCATGGGTGCTCGTTGCTCAGGTCAAGCAAATTGGAATACTCGGGTACTCGACCCGAGCAACGAGCCCAATGTAAGTCTATGGGAGACCTGAGTATTTTTACCGTGATCCCCCCGGGGGTCATTTTAAGGTCTAAAAATGTCTGAAAATGATGGAAACACTGCCAAATGACACAAGGATATAATGGGGATTGTCCCTGGAAGCATTCCTGACTCCTAGTTCACAACTGTAAAAAATATTTTTTTAGATTCATGCCATTTTTCCCGGTGCAACAAAATACATACTAAAATGAAACCAAAACAGATTTTGCTGGGAAATATGTTAAGGTACATCCTTTCCAGGGTAATGACTTGCCTGTAATGCCAAATAATTAACCCCAGACTGAATTGTTCCTCCCCCACTTGGGCTTAGTTCAGACGCTGCGCTTTTGAAGCATTTTTCAACTTTAAAATTGCTTTCAACCACTACAAATGTATTCACAGGCACATGTCATTGTAACATTTAAGCCATGTAGTGTGTGACACAAAAGCAGACCCATCTTGTTTTATTTACGAAGGAGGGACTCTTAAAGTCACAGAGCCTATTTTTACTGGTGCATCAGGTGGCATTATTCTTCTTAAAAGGCCATTATTATACAGTTTGTCTCCTAAACTGTTTTAGCTCATGCTGTAAATGGATGGGCTGCCAACAATTATGACGCACCACAATACCCTTTCATAAGATGTCCAAGAGGGCCTCCTGAAAAATGTTGCATTGAATGCAAGGCCTGTCCTGCTAACAATTCATATGTACCCCAAAAAGCCTTTGAACTCACATACTGGATAGGCCCCTGAAAATGCATTTCCCAATATTAGTTTTGTACTCCCATACTCCTTTGCTTACACAGTGACAGCAATGTCTGCCCTGCTAAATAGTCATATGCACCCCATTGTGCCTTGGAACCCACATACTGGATGTCCCCTGAAAATCCACTTCACAATCTTCATTTTAAACTTCCGTACTCTTTGTTTTACACATTGGCAGCAAGGCAAGCCATGCTGCATAGTCATGTGCACCCCATTACACCTTTGAACCCACATAGTGGATGGGCCCCTGAAAATCCACTTCATAATATTCATTTTGTACTCCTGTACTCCTTTGTTTACACAGTGACAGCAATGTCTGCCCTGCTGCATAGTGATACGCACCTATTACGCCTTGGAACCCACATACTAGATGGGCCCAGGAAAATCCACTTCACAATATATGTTTTGTACTCCTGTACTCTTTGTTCTACACCTTGGCAGCAAGGCCAGCACTGCTGCATAGTCATATGCACCCCATTATGTCTTTGAACCCACGTACTGAATGGCCCCTGAAAATCCACTTCATAATATTAATTTTGTACTCCTGTACTCCTTTGTTTACACAGTGACAGCAATGTCTGCCCTGCTGCATAGTCATATGCACCCCATTACGCCTTTGAACCCACATACTGGATGGGCCCCTGAAAATCCACTTCACAATATTCATTTTGTACTCCGGTACACTTTTGTTTACACAGTGACAGCAATGTCTGCCCTGCTGCATAGTCATATGCACCCCATTACGTCTTGGAACCCACACACTGGATGGGCCGATGAAAATCTACTTCACAATCTTCATTTTGTACTCCTTACTGCTTTGTTTACACAGTGACAACTATGTCTGCCATGCTGCATAGTCATATGCACCCCATTACGCCTTTGAAACCACATACTGAATTGTTGCCAGAAAATCCATTTCACAATATTAATTTTGTACTCCCGTACTCCTTTGTTTACACAGTGACAGCAGTGTCTGTCCTGCTGCATAGTCATATGCACCCCATTACGCCCTTGAACCCACATACTGGATGGGCCCATGAAAATCCACTTCACAATATGCACTTTGTACATCGATAAGTAGCCAATGATAGACATAAAAGGTCTAAGTTAATCTACCCAAGTGATCATTAATGGGGCTTCAGTGCATGATTTCCAACATATAAAAGTAAATGGCATTTCCACGCCAAAAAAATTAATTACACATCCATGCAAAGTGTGCGTTTTATCCACAGAAACACTTGAAGATCATAATTTTTTTTCGACTGATATTGTATCAGATAAAGAAAATAATGTTGCTTCCCTGAAATCAGGGCTGGACTGCCATCGGCAGTTCTGGCAAATGCCAGAAGGGCCGGTGGCAGTAGTGGGCCGATCGAGTCTGCCGCTGTCGGCACACTCCCCCCGCTGTCGGCACACTCCCGGCCCCATCATAGACGCCGGTACAGTTGAATGCAATGATGGAGGAGAGCGAGCGTCTGCTGTCACTCTCTCTCCCATCATTCCTCGCTCTGCCTGCCGCTGGCACTGCGGGTGCGCGATGACGTCATATCATCGCGCACCTGCTGTGTCACCGGACGGGCAGAATGCAGCTGCTGAGACCGGAGGCTGGAGCAGCGCGGGGCAAGAGGAAAGGTGAGTAGAGTGTTTGTTTTATTATCATTATTATTATATATCAATGAATGATAGCTGGATTGTGGGGCTATTGTGGGGGGCTGCATTACATTCTATGGGGCTGGGCTGCATTATATTGTATGGTGGCTGTGCTGCATTACATCCTATGGGAATTGGCTGCATTACATTCTATGGGGCTGGGCTGCATTATATTGTATGGTGGCTGTGCTGCATTACATCCTATGGGAACTGGCTGCATTACATTCTATGGGGATGTGCTGTATTATATTCTATGGGGCTGTGCTGTATTACATTCTATGGGGGCTGTGCTGCATTACATTCTATGGGGACTGGCTGCATTATATTGTATGGTGGCTGTGCTGCATTACATCCTATGGGAACTGGCTGCATTACATTCTATGGGGCTGTGCTGTATTACATTCTATGGGGCTGTGCTATATTACATTCTATGGGGGATGTGCTGCATTACATTCTATGGGGCTGGCTGCATTATATTGTATGGTGGCTGTGCTGCATTACATCCTATGGGAAGTGGCTGCATTACGTTCTATGGGGGCTGGCTGCATTAGATTCTATGAGGCAGGGCTGCATTGCATTCTATGGGGCTGGGCTGCATTACATTCTATGGAGCTGTGCTGCATTACATTCTATGGGGGCTGTACTGCATTACATTCTATGGAGCTGTGCTGCATTACATTCTATGGGGGCTGGCAGCATTACATTCTATGGGGGCTGGCTGCATTACATTCTATGGGGACTTGCTGCATTACATTCTATGGGGCTGTGCTGCATTACATTCTATGAGGCCTGTGCTGTATTACATTATATGGGGCTGGGCTGCATTACATTCTATGGGGACTGGCTGCATTACATTCTATGGGGCTGCGCTGCATTACATTCTATGAGGCCTGTGCTGTATTACATTATATGGGGCTGGGCTGCATTACATTCTATGGGGATGTGCTGCATTACATTCTGTGGGGGCTGGCTGCATTACATTCTATGGGGCTGGGCTGCATTACATTCTATGGGGCTGGGCTGCATTACATTCTATGGGGCTGTGCTGCATTACATTCTATGGGGTCTCTGCTGCATTACATTCTATGGGGGCTGTGCTGTATTACAATCTATGGGGCTGGGCTGTATTACATTCTATGGGGCTGTGCTGCATTACATTCTATGGGGCCTGGCTGCATTACATTCTATGGGAACTGGCTGCATTACTTTCTATGGGGGCTGAGCTGTAATGCTGGATACAGCTGTGATTATATGTTATATAGTCTTGTTACACTCCCCTCACATCTTGTAACCTACAAGTGTACAAAGATATTATACAGTCACCATGTGACAAGTGGGCCTGTGTGACTTCAAATGCCAGGGCTGAATTTTAGTCCCAGTCCGGCCTTGCCTGAAATTGTCTTCTGATCGAAAAGAAAAGCATTCAGTGAACTGTTAAACTGTAGGCAAAGTTCGTACATTGCAAGATGATGGACGTTAAACAGGGCATGGTTCCAAAAGATTTTTTTCAAATGTCAGAAAAGTGCGTTCGTCCCCAACCATATCCATTTCTCTATGTTCAAATAAAAAAAATCACAAATAAAATCACACAGAGTTAAGGAGAACTGACTGCAAGGTAAAAAAAGGAAAGAATCTGTATCTCTTCCAACAAAACTTGCTAACACTTCAGAGTTGTGGCTAATAAAAATATTACCAATTAGTCCAAAAGCGAGTGAAACAGATTACTTTGAATCCTTGCAAGACTACAAAGTTTACTAATGTGACACAAAATGATGTCTGTTTTCAGTTAAGCTTTTGAGAATACCCAACAATGTAGTCTGAATGACGTGATTGGAGACAGGAGACCGTTAGTTTGAAAAAAAAAATTGTGTACCTTGAAACCTTAAGCTGTGAAACCCTTTCTTGGTTTTCAAATGGTAATGGAATCCCTACAATATGTTGAGAGCAGGATGCCCTATATTGAAGGACGATCAACTTTTTGTATTTTTTAATTGTATAATGGTTCCCTCTTTGCAGAATTATTTACAGGAGAATTTGGCAATTTTATTTGCCAAGTTTTTAAAAATAAGGTTCAGATACGGCTTTTAAAAAGGCTAATACTTGCAATACAACACAATTTTATTTCAAAGTACAAAATTCAAGGAATAGTATGATTGAACAATATGAGTGCATACACTTTTGTATATGTTAACATACAAAGGTTAAGTACATATAATGATTAATGGACAGCACGGTGGCACAGTGGATAGCACTGCAGCCTTGCAGCGCTGGAGTCCTGGGTTCAAGCCCCACTAAGGACAACATCTGCAAAGAGTTTGTATGTTCTCTCCGTGTTTGCGTGGGTTTCCTCCGGGTACTCCGGTTTCCTCCCACATTCCAAAGACATACTGATAGGGAGTTTAGATTGTGAGCCCCAACGGGGACAGCGATGATAATGTGTGCAAACTGTAAAGTGCTGCGGAATATGTTAGCGCTATATAAAAAATAAAAGATTAGATTATTATTAAGTATATATAAAGATTAACTACATACAGTATACTTACATCACCAAGAGGCTTTTAAACATCATCATCTGGAATATCAGAGACGCAACACCAAGACAGAGAACCCCTGGGAGATTACCTTCACTGCATGGGCGTTCCCAGTTATGTAGGTATGAGCACACTGTACATGTACAGGTACCCCAGTTTTGGCATCTGTCTTAGTCATGTTTCTCTGGTCTTATATAATGATTTACACTATGTAGTAACTCTAGTTTCATCCAGCCCTTCAATTGGCCAGCTTTCAAGGTCGGATGAAACTGAGATATCATGGAGTCATCAGACGAGGGGCCATAAACTCTTAGAATATAAAAGTCACAAGGATTTAGATAAAACCACCACAGGCAGAGGTTCAGTGTTGTGAATTCTGTTGTCGGGCTCCCTCCTGTGGTCATGAATGGTACTTCAGCTGGTTCTGTCCATGGACTTCTTCTGGTGGGTGTTTCTGAGTTTCACAGGTGACGAGGTTAATTCGTTAGCTGCTGCTCTATTTAACTCCACTTAGATCTTTGCTCCATGCCACCTGTAAATTTTCCAGTATTGGTCTAGTTCACTCCTGGATCGTTCTTGTGACCTGTCTTCCCATCAGAAGCTAAGTTCCAGCTTGTATTTCTTGGGTTTGCTATTTTTCTGTTCAGCTTGCTATTTAATTTGTTGTCTTGCTTGCTGGAAGCTCTGGGACGCAGAGGGAGCGCCTCCGCACTGTGAGTCGGTGCGGAGGGTCTTTTTGCGCCCTCTGCGTGGTCTTTTTGTAGGTTTTTGTGCTGACCGCAAAGTAACCTTTCCTATCCTCGGTCTGTTCAGTCGGGCCTCACTTTGCTAAATCTATTTCATCTCTGTGTTTGTATTTTCATCTTTACTCACCGTCATTATATGTGGGGGGCTGCCTTTTCCTTTGGGGAATTTCTCTGAGGCAAGGTAGGCTTTATTTTCCTATCTTCAGGGCTAGCTAGTTTCTTAGGCTGTGCCGAGTTGCATAGGGAGCGTTAGGCGCAATCCAAGGCTATTTCTAGTGTGTTTGATAGGTTTAGGGATTGCGGTCAGCAGAGTTCCCACGTCCCAGAGCTCGTCCTTATTATCAGAATCTATCAGGTCTTTCCGTGTGCTCTTAACCACCAGGTCCATTATTGTCCTGACCACCAGGTCATAACAGTACAGATGGCCCAAAGTACTAATGCATCTCAATAGAGGAATAAGAGAAGTTCTGAGACCATTTTTTTTCTTTGCAGTGTGTTTTGTCTCTATTTTCCCCTTTACCTCTGGGTGGTTCAGGACACTGGTGTAAACATGGACATTCAAGGTCTGTCCTCTTGGATGGATAATCTCACTACAAGGATACAAAACATTCAAGATTTTGTGGTTCAGAATCCGATGTCAGAGCCTAGGATTCCAATTCCTGATTTGTTTTTTGGTGATAGATCTAAGTTCTTGAATTTCAAAAATAATTGTAAATTGTTTCTTGCCTTGAAACCTCGCTCCTCAGGTGACCCTGTTCAACAAGTAAAGATCATTATTTCTTTGTTACGTGGAGACCCTCGAGACTGGGCATTTTCCCTTGCGCCAGGAGATCCGGCATTGTGTGATGTTGATGCGTTTTTCCTGGCGCTTGGATTGCTTTATGACGAACCTAATTCAGTGGATCAGGCAGAGAAAATCTTGCTGGCTCTGTGTCAGGGTCAGGATGAAGCGGAGATATATTGTCAGAAGTTTAGAAAGTGGTCTGTGCTCACTCAGTGGAATGAATGTGCCCTGGCAGCAATCTTCAGAAAGGGTCTCTCTGAAGCCCTTAAGGATGTCATGGTGGGGTTTCCCATGCCTGCTGGTCTGAATGAGTCTATGTCCTTGGCCATTCAGATTGATCGACGCTTGCGTGAGCATAAAGCTGTGCACCATTTGGCGGTACTATCTGAGCATGGGCCTGAGCCTATGCAATGTGATAGGACTTTGACCAGAGCTGAACGGCAAGAACACAGATGTCGGAATGGGCTATGTTTTTACTGTGGTGATTCCACTCATGCTATCTCCGATTGTCCTAAGAGCACTAAGCGGTTCGCTAGGTCTGCCACCATTGGTATGGTACAGTCTAAATTTCTATTGTCTGTTACTCTGATTTGCTCTTTGTCATCCTATTCTGTTATGGCATTTGTGGATTCAGGCGCTGCCCTGAATTTGATGGACTTGGAGTATGCTAGGCGCTGTGGTTTTTTCTTCGAGCCCTTGAAGTATCCTATTCCATTGAGAGGAATTGATGCTACGCCTTTGGCCAAGAATAAGCCGCAGTATTGGACCCAATTGACCATGTGCATGGCTCCTGCACATCAGGAGGATGTCCGCTTTCTGGTGTTGCATAATCTGCATGATGTGGTCGTTTTGGGGTTGCCATGGCTACAGGTTCATAATCCAGTATTAGACTGGAAATTTATGTCTGTGTCCAGCTGGGGTTGCCAGGGGGTATATGGTGATGTTCCATTTTTGTCTATTTCGTCTTCCACTCCTTCTGAAGTTCCAGAGTTTTTGTCGGATTATCGGGATGTATTTGAGAAGCCCAAAGCCAGTGCCCTACCTCCTCATAGGGATTGCGATTGTGCAATTAATTTGATTCCTGGTAGTAAGTTTCCTAAGGGCCGATTGTTCAATTTATCTGTGCCAGAACACGCCGCCATGCGGAGTTATATAAAGGAATCCTTGGAGAAAGGCCATATTCGCCCGTCGTCATCACCGTTAGGAGCAGGGTTCTTTTTTGTGGCCAAGAAGGATGGTTCTTTGAGACCTTGTATTGATTACCGCCTTCTTAATAAAATTACAGTCAAATTTCAGTATCCTTTGCCGTTGCTGTCTGATTTGTTTGCTCGTATTAAAGGGGCTGTTTTGTCGCAGAGAAGTTCTGATGGCTCGGTGATGAAGCCATGTGCTTTCTTTTCTAGAAAGTTTTTGCCTGCTGAGCGTAACTATGATGTTGGTAATCGTGAATTGTTGGCCATGAAGTGGGCATTCGAGGAGTGGCGTCATTGGCTGGAAGGAGCCAAGCATCGCGTGGTGGTCTTGACAGATCACAAGAATTTGACTTATCTTGAGTCTGCCAAACGGTTGAATCCGAGACAGGCTCGATGGTCGTTATTTTTCTCCCGTTTTGATTTTGTGGTTTCGTACCTTCCGGGCTCTAAGAATGTGAAGGCTGATACCCTGTTAAGGAGTTTTGTGCCTGACTCTCCGGGTGTTCCTGAGCCGGCGGGTATTCTAAAAGAGGGGGTAATTTTGTCTGCCATCTCCCCTGATTTGTGGCGGGTGCTGCAAAAATTTCAGGCTGATAGACCTGACCATTGCCCAGCGGAGAAACTGTTTGTCCCTGATAGATGGACTAGTAGAGTTATCTCTGAGATTCATTGTTCAGTGTTGGATGGGCATCCTGGAATCTTTGGTACCAGAGATTTGGTGGCTAGATCCTTCTGGTGGCCGTCTTTGTCGCGGGATGTGCGTTATTTTGTGCAGTCCTGTGGGACTTGTGCTCGGGCTAAGCCCTGCTGTTCTCGTGCCAGTGGGTTGCTTTTGCTCTTGCCGGTCCCGAAGAGGCCCTGGATGCATATTTCTATGGATTTTATTTCGGATCTCCGCGTCTCTCAAAAGATGTCGGTCATTTGGGTGGTTTGTGATCGCTTTTCTAAGATGGTCCATTTGGTACCTTTGTCTAAATTGCCTTCCTCCTCTGATTTGGTGCCATTATTTTTCCAGCATGTGGTTCGTTTACATGGTATCCCGGAGAACATCGTTTCTGACAGAGGTTCCCAGTTTGTTTCAAGATTTTTGCGATCCTTTTGTGCTAGGATGGGCATTGATTTGTCTTTTTCCTCGGCTTTCCATCCTCAGACAAATGGCCAAACCGAACGAACTAATCAAACTTTGGAAACATATCTGAGATGTTTTGTTTCTGCTGATCAGGATGATTGGGTGTCCTTTTTGCCGTTGGCTGAGTTCACCCTTAATAATCGGGCCAGCTCGGCTACTTTGGTTTCGCCATTTTTCTGCAATTCTGGTTTCCATCCTCGTTTCTCTTCAGGGCAGGTTGAGTCTTCAGACTGTCCTGGTGTAGATACTGTGGTGGATAGGTTGCAGCAGATTGGGACTCATGTGGTGGACAATTTGACATTGTCCCAGGAGAAGGCTCAACGTTTCGCTAACCGCCGGCACTGTGTGGGTCCCCGACTTCGTGTTGGGGATTTGGTTTGGTTGTCGTCTCGTTATGTTCCTATGAAGGTTTCCTCTCCTAAGTTTAAGCCTCATTTCATTGGTCCGTATATGATTTCTGAGGTTATCAATCCTGTGTCATTTCGTTTGGCCCTTCCTGCTTCTTTTGCCATCCATAATGTGTTCCATAGGTCGTTATTGCGGAGATACGTGGCGCCTGTGGTTCCATCCGTTGATCCTCCTGCCCCGGTGTTGGTTGAGGGGGAGTTGGAGTATGTGGTGGAGAAGATTTTGGATTCTCGTGTTTCGAGACGGAAACTCAAGTACCTGGTCAAGTGGAAGGGTTATGGTCAGGAAGATAATTCCTGGGTTTTTGCCTCTGATGTTCATGCTGCCGATCTGGTTCGTGCCTTTCATTTGGCTCATCCTGGTCAGCCTGGGGGCTCTGGTGAGGGTTCGGTGACCCCTCCTCAAGGGTGGGTACTGTTGTGAATTCTGTTGTCGGGCTCCCTCCTGTGGTCATAAATGGTACTTCAGCTGGTTCTGTCCATGGATTTCCTCTGGTGGGTGTTTCTGAGTTTCATAGGTGACGAGGTTAATTCATTAGCTGCTGCTCTATTTAACTCCACTTAGATCTTTGCTCCATGCCACCTGTCAATGTTCCAGTATTGGTCTAGTTCACTCCTGGATCGTTCTTGTGACCTGTCTTCCCATCAGAAGCTAAGTTCCAGCTTGTATTTCTTGGGTTTGCTATTTTTCTGTCCAGCTTGCTATTTAATTTGTTGTCTTGCTTGCTGGAAGCTCTGCAACGCAGAGGGAGCGCCTCCGCACCGTGAGTCGGTGCGGAGGGTCTTTTTGCGCCCTCTGCGTGGTCTTTTTGTAGGTTTTTGTGCTGACTGCAAAGTAACCTTTCCTATCCTCGGTCTGTTCAGTAAGTCGGGCCTCACTTTGCTAAATCTATTTCATCTCTGTGTTTGTATTTTCATCTTTACTCACCGTCATTATATGTTGGGGGCTGCCTTTTCCTTTGGGGAATTTCTCTGAGGCAACGTAGGCTTTATTTTCCTATCTTCAGGGCTAGCTAGTTTCTTAGGCTGTGCCGAGTTGCATAGGGAGCGTTAGGCGCAATCCACGGCTATTTCTAGTGTGTTTGATAGGTTTAGGGATTGCGGTCAGCAGAGTTCCCACGTCCCAGAGCTCGTCCTTATTATCAGTATCTATCAGACCTTTCCGTGTGCTCTTAATCACCAGGTCCATTATTGTCCTGACCACCAGGTCATAACAGTTCAGTAAACCTTAATGTTTTACAATGCCAAACAACAGACACATAGAAGCTTTGAACTGTTTGTGAAGTGAAAAACAAACATTTCTCAAGATTGTGTCACTATGAGCATTGTCTGTCACATCTGTAAATGTTTTACAAGAAATGCAGCTGTGTAATTGTCTGAATGCATTCGGTATTTTTCAATCTGGATTCAAAATCATTTTTGCCCTACACTATTGACAGCAATCATATCTATATTCAGCCTTTCTAGGAAAACTTAAGCTTAGCCCATTGAGTACTCTGGATAATCATGACAATCTTTTTGACCAGTTTCTATAGGTAAGTAATGTTAACAATAGCTGCTACTATGTATTCCGGAAATAAAAGTGAGAACTGCAAGAATGTGAAGATGTTCTAAAAAATGAATGTGACCATGCTCAATTTTCCATAACTATTCCATTCGACTGTGTAGTAAATATTGGAGACACAATAGATCTGACATCCTTTCAAATAATTACTTTACAGATAAAAAGATCATTTGTTATTATTCCTGTTTATTATCCTAGAAAGAAAGATGGAACATGCAGTCTCCCTCATACAAGTTCTCAGCAAAAATTGATTAAGTCCTCTGCAGCTACAAGCATTCAGCCATCACTTTTTTGCATTCAACTCTTACCATTTGATGCAAACAAAGTTATGTCTCTCAAGGAGAGAAACTAATATAGTGGACAAAGAAATATTTGTAATGAACTACTGAGCCAAACTAACAGCATTGCTTTATCAAATTTATATGAAGTGTATTGTGTCCAATGTGAGCAACCAGGCAACACAAAAAGGAGCTTTTCAACACAATTGTTATGAAGTCTTTGCCAACAAATATACTTTTTTTAAAATATACTATTGCCATCACAGCCTCCCTTGCCCAAAATTCACTGGCCTATAACAGTACAGAGCACGTTCACCCTGGTCATCTAGTGGCAGGTAAGGAAGAGACATTGCAGGAAACCGAGTTAAAAAGTAGGCCCGATGTAGGGGTGTGTGTCTCTGAGACTTGTAATGGAGTGCATGGCCTGACAAGCATTTGCCCATGGGGGGTACATTTTTAAAAAATATTTCATGGGGATCATAGCCACCCTTGACAAAAAATTGACTGTCTGTAGCAGCACAGAAGACGTTAAGCCTGGTGATCTAGTGTTGGAGGTGGAGGAGACATTGCTGAAGACCTCATTAAAAACTAGGTCCAATTTAAAGTAGCGGGTCTCCTAGACTTGTAGTGCCCATACACTAAGTGTATGGGCTGACAAATATTTCCCTATGGGGTTAATTTAAAAAAAAATATATACTATGTGCATCATAGAAGATGTTAAGCCTGGTGATCTAGTGTTGGAGAATGACGAGACGTTGCTGAAGGCCTCATTGAAAACTAGGCCCAATTCAAAGGAGTGGGTCTCCTAGACTTGTAATTTTCCATACACTAAGTGTATGGGCTGACAAACATTTCCCCATATGTGTGATGTTTTCATAAAATATACTATGGGCATCATAGAAACCCTTGCCACAAATTGGACTGCCTGTAGCAGCACAGAAGACATTATGCCTGGTGATCTACTGGTGGAGAATGAGGAGACATTGCTGACGGCCTCATTAAAAACTAGTCCCAATTTAAAGTAGCTGGTCTCCTAGACTTGTAATGCCCATACACTTAGTGTATGGGCTGACAAGCATTTCACCATATGGGGTGAATTTTTTAAAAATATACTATGGGCATCATAGACACCCATGCCCAAATATTTACTGTCTGTTGCAGCACAGAAGACGTTAAGCCTGGTGATCTAGTGGTGGAGAATGTGAAGACATAGAGATAAATCATATTCCAATGACTGGTGTATAGACAACTGAAGGCTGCACTGGGACAAGGATGTGGACTGGCTTGATGATGGTGCCGGTTGACTGTGGGCAACAACAGGTGCAGGGCACAAGGCATCTTCACATGCACCGTGGACTGGGGATTGTCTTCTACGCAAAAGAGTGGAAGAAGCAGTGGTTTCACCTGCAGACAATGTTCCTGGAGCCTGGGGTTCAGCCCACAAAGTCGGGTGCTCTGCTGCCATGTGCCTGAACATGCTGGTGGTGGACAAGCTGGTTGTTTTGCTACCCTTGCTGATACGGGCATGACAGGTGCTGCAAATGGCCTGTTTGGGGCTATTGTCAGAGTCTTTAAAAAATAACCAGACTCGGGAAGATATAACATTTGGAATGGCAACTTCCATCTTGTTGGTGTTATGGGGAATGGATGCACGCCTTCTGTCTTCTGCCACCACACTGCTTCTTCCTGCCTGTTGGGGTGCTATGCCTCCATTCCCATGTGTGCTGCTGTCCTCACTCTGCATGTCTTCCTGCTAGGTTTAGTCAGTTACTTTATCATCTACCACCTCGTTTTCCACATCCGCACACTGCTCCTCCTCCTGACTTTCTGGCAATTGTATCTCATCATCTTCCACCTCTTGTGACACTTTCCCACCATCGCCTTCCTGTGACCGTGGCTGCTCAAATTTTTGGGCATCATTACATGCGATCTCATCTTGCCCCACTTCAAGTTTAGAAACAGGAACAGGAAGACTTGTGTCTTCAAGTTTCTTGGTGGTGTGTGAACTTTTTCCTACAGACTTGTTCACTATGCAAGTAGCCCATGTGTTCCTGTTTCTATAATTGTTCTCTTGTGTCTACAAGACTAGGGAGTTACCCACCACTCCTCTTGGGCTATCTGCACAAAAGCTGTTCCACTCAGCATGTCCACATGGATTTTTCCTCTCTGAACCCTGTTCTCACAGGTAATATACAGATGATCAGGTTTTTAAATACATCAGACGGGGATTGCATACATCAGTTAGGACTGCTCTGATATGGGTATACCTTGACGTTTGGTGGAGCAGCTTAGTATACATTTTTTGCAAATGATACTGAGGTAGTACCTTGCAGATCGTACAAACGTCCTCTGGAATTCCTCTGTGCCTTTTAATTATTAGTTATGCAAGCTGGACACGTGGCATGAACTGGCTCTCTACACCTTGGAGGTCCTGGCCTGTCCTGCTGCGGTATTACAGTGCATGGCAGACAATCCTTGCTTGTTGATTGGTGCTCTAAAAAGTGCCAAAATTAAAGGGAACCTGTCACCCCCAAAATCAAAGGTGAGCTAAGCCCACCGGCATCAGGGGCTTATCTACAGCATTCTGTAAAGTGCTGTAAAGGTCTCTGACCTTTCCCGATGCCTGCGCACTGCAGTGCTTTGCTCTGCTCTGCCGGACCGCGACGCCCATTGGACCGGACCGCAGCGGGAACGATCCTGGGTGAGAATAATCTAACCTCTTTTTCTCATCTTTCAGGTTACATCGGGGGCTTATTTACAGCATTACAGAATGCTGTAGATAAGCCCCTGATGCCGGTGGGCTTAGCTCACCTTCGATTTTGGGGGTGACAGGTTCCTTTTAAAAGGAGGAGACCTGAGCTCCCACCGAATTAACCCAGAATTGCTAGGTGCTCGCCGAGTACACCTAGCACAGTGATATCTGGGTGAGTACCGAGTAGTGGCGAGCACGTTCGCTCATCACTGGTAAAGAATCTTTTTATCGGACAACATTTTCCTGAGTGTGGATGGGTAAATGAATAGTAATGTTTATTAATTTTTGAACACTGAATGCAATTTAAACAGGGAAAAGTGCCATTACATGCTGAGGAAAGTGTCCTCTGTGTAGGTCTAGTGGACTTATATCTGCCTGGACTACATGATTCTTAAGATTTCTGGGTTTAGATTGGATTTCTGGAATCTCGGAATAAGATTTATGTAACAACCCCCAAAGTTTCATGATGGACTGATTGATTTTGCCAATGAATGAATGGTGCATACTGAAGAAAACTGTCCTATTCTGCAATGTGTCCTGGGGAGGGACTTCCTTATATGGTTAGGATGATAACTTGTAAAATGCAATAGACAATTTTTATCTGTTAGTTTAACATATAAGTCAGTATCCAATAGGCCATCTGAGGTAATGGCAACTTGAATATTTAAGAAATGGATACTATGGTTATTGTGAAAGTTAGACCAGGAACATAAGAATTCAGATCATCAAAAAAGTGGAGAAGTGACTTAGTCCTGTCTTGCCAGATAACAAAATTATTGTATATTTATGGTGTCCAGTAAATTACATGTGTGTGGAAAAGAGGATGATTGTAAACGAATGAATTTGCAAAGCCCGCCATATACACTATATGTTTGCATATGGAGGCGCTACATTAGAACTCATTTGCATGCCCCACTGCTGTAAAATAAATTGGTCCTCAAATAGAAACTTTTTTTAGAACAAATTTTAGCAGGTCAATGCAGAATTGTAGCTGGTCATGTGAAAAAGTTGTCTGGTCCCTCAAAAAGTCTGATACCGCCTGAATGCCCAGGAGATAACTACTGCTGGTATATAAACTATTGACATCAAGCGCTACTAGTAGACGACCAGAAGATATATTTCTGAAGGTTCGGAAGGAGTGGAGAAAGTATGTGTTGTCTTTGATATAGAAAACAATTATGGGGATAAGTGTAAGATTTTTTTTGTAAATCTATTGCTAATGGTGAAAGAATAGAATTCATGAAGCTACAATAGTATGACCTGGTGGTTCTCTTAAGTTTTTGTGAATTTTGGGTAGTGTATAAAACACTGGAATGACCAGATGGAAATTCATTAGAAATTCTCCAAGTGTGGAATCTATAGTGCCCAAATGTTTGTATTTCTACACCAGTTTTTTAATTAAATGTGCTACATCAAAGGTGAGGTTGCTAGGAATATTAAAAAATGTTGATGTATAATCATTTGTGAATAGATTTCCAAGATATAATAAGATTTGTACATCAAAACGATGGGACTCCCTTTATCCTTCCCAAACAGCGCAAAATAGGGGCAGACACCAGGAAAAGTGGCATCAATTGACCCAGAGTGCAAATAGTTCAACCACTGGCAAAAATTATGTTATCACCGGGCTTGGAGGATGTTCATTCAGTTGTTTTATTTTGTAGAAAAAAAGCAGATCATAGACATGGCACAAAACTAAAATCATTTCAAATGGCAACTTTCTGGCTTTAAGAAACACTAAAAGAAATCAAGAACAAAAAATGTGGTAGTCAGTAATGGTTACTTTTTTAACCAAGCATAGGGGAAAATTCAATTCTGAGGAGAAAATTATAGAATCACCCTTTAAATTTTCATGCCCAAATCTAACACCTGCATCAAATTAGATCTGCTCGTTAGTCTGCATCTAAAACGGAGTGATCACACCTTGGAGAGCTGTTGCACCAAGTGGACTGACATGAATCATGGCTCCAACACGAATTGTGCAGCATGGATGCATAGGACAGGGCCTGGGACAGGGTTTGGACCAGCATTTCTAGCTTAAACATTGTTCAGTAACAGGAGGACCAGAGACAGGTGAAGGCCTGGTGCTCTGAGAGGTCTGACAAATTCAGGCAACACACATGAATGAGTCCAAACTTGAAGTCAAAACATTTCCAAAAATGTGATGCAGGCCCTAGTAAAAGTGGCATCAATTGATCCACAGTAGAAATTTTAGAATTCCACAGCAGCAGTCAACCATGGCCCATGTATTAGGTATCAGGGTCTGGGTCAGAATTTATAGCTTTGAATATAAGACAAGGTGGGCGAGGAAGCAGTATAAGCCTGCTCTGCTGGGAGCCCTGATGCCTTATGCAACAGTTCAAATTGTATTTTTGCTCTGCCACACTTAGGTGCCACAAACACAGGCTAGTAACACCGGTAGTTGACTGAAAATAAGTGCAAGCTTGCCAGTCTGGAAGCTCTACTGATATAGGCAATATACATGAAGGAGACTCCACTTGCAAGCAAGCATTTAAAAAAATGATTGCCAACTTGGAGTCTCCACATTTCCAAAAATTATTGTCACACACCTCTAAAGAGGCATAATTTTCCTCAGAATAGAAATAGTATAATGGAGCTCTAACACCACTTCCAGTACAGGCAACTCACCAGATAGCAACACAACTTAGAGTCTCCATATTTAAAAAAAATAGTAACATTAGCAGCATTAGCAAAAGCAGGCACAGACGCCACGACAAAGGTGTCACAGATTGCAATAATGCAAGATCGATGCAGCAAACTAAAAACTACACCATCACCTAGTCTTTCCAGTCTGCGACTGGGGTGCAAAAATCATTGAAGATCTAAGATAAGCAGTCTACACTTTCAGGGGACAGCCGGATGCACTTATTTATCAGGAAACCATATGAGGAGGATGACAAAACCTCCAAGGCTGCTAATATTGTTTTCGCGTTGACGACTTGACATTCCCCGGGTAAAAAATCTATAAGTCTCATTTATCGGGTGCTTCTATGAGGTCCAAATCCATGATGTGTTGGTGTGGGGTAACACTCAAGTTTTCTTCCTCTATCCCCTTCTGCCAACCGTGGGCAGCATAGAATATATCATTATTCTCTGTTGCACGCCCATCACCTCTTCCTCCTCATTCTCCTCTATTTGTTCCTAAGCTCCTGCACCTTCAGTAACAGTTTGTCTGGTACCATGAGCACCACTCAATTGCTGTAATCCATCCCATGGTACTCACCTGTATGACAACAGTCCAGAATTTAGAGATATTATTTCTTCTGTATCCTCCTCTGCTTCCACCACTTCATGTGGGACCACCACCTCCTCCTGCTGACTAGGCAACGTGTGCTGCAGTATGTAGATGACCAGAATAGTGATGCTGATGATGGCATTGTTAGTGCTAACCATCTTAATAACCATTTTGAAACTATGC
This sequence comes from Ranitomeya imitator, assembly GCF_032444005.1. Taxonomy (NCBI): domain Eukaryota; kingdom Metazoa; phylum Chordata; class Amphibia; order Anura; family Dendrobatidae; genus Ranitomeya; species Ranitomeya imitator. The sequence goes on along the minus strand of NC_091285.1, from coordinate 309,138,139 downwards.
AGAAGGTTGCAGTGGTAATTCATCTGTACCCACTGCACTAGCGTGATTTCCATCATGTCAGTACTGCATTCGCCCAAGCTATGCAAAAGCACATACTGCACTAGAGCTTATCACTGCTGCACAAGTCACTGCAACATGTGCACAGTGGAATTCCAGCATGTCAGAACATCGCAAATCAAACGGTTAACTGCTAGGCTGAAAAACCTCTATAGCGATGTAAGTCGATGGCCTGTAGGGTGCGAATGGCGGAAGTGAGCACACAGCAACTAAGCTTTCTGCAGCAGGGCATCCAGGCTGGGATACTGGCGAAGAAATTGCTGTACCCCTAGGTTAAGGACATGAACCATACAAGGCACGTGTGGGAGGTTGCCCCAGCGCAGTGCCTCTACCCGGTTTGCAACGTTATCACACCCGGCCTTTCCTGGCTCTAGGTTCAGTGGAGACAGTCATTGCTCACACTCGGTCAGGATAGCTGTCCACAACAGTGTGACTGTGATCTCCAACGCATATTAATTTAAATACTGACTTTTTGCCGTGAGCCCAGGCTGTGCAGCACGGAGGTGAGGGAGATGCTCTATGCAATGTTGGAACGTGTGTCTCATTAAAGAAGAGGTTGAGGGCACAGGTGGATGCCATACAGTAGGTGGGGGAGCCACAAGTAGTGGAGGAAGTGTTAGATACAGAAGTTTGTCCTACAAGCCTTGGGGATTCAAATATTTGTGGAGCAGCCCCTTGCCTGCCTGCCCCCATAGCCACCAGAGTCACCAATGCCCAGTCAGCGAGTTGTAATGCCCCTGCTCATGTTTGCTCATCCAGGTGTGAGTGGTGAAATGCACACTGGCAGACATAGATTTTTTCAGGGAATGAGTGATGTTCTCTGTGACATGCTGGTGTAGCACAGGAACAGCTTTCTTAGAGAAGAAATGGCGAATGGGCAACTGTTACTGGGGACTGCGACAGCCATCAGCTGCGTCAACCAGGCAGAAAGTTAGCATTTCCATGCCCAACAGATTGGAGATAGTGGTGTTCCAGCTCTCAGCTTTGGCATGTATAGGAGGAAAGTTTATCTTACATGACAACAACTGCCAGTCCGAGGGCTGGCTGCTGTGCTGAGAGAGGGTGCAGTAGGGTGAACATGACAAACTGCTAGACTATGAGTGAGGTGCAGGTGGAGATGTTATCATGGATTGAGAAAGATGTGTGCTTGGAGAAATAAAAACAGCAGACATCTCCACTTCTTTAACAGCTCTCACTCACCCCGAGGGAAGGGCATGAAGACGTGGAGCTTCTGCAGCAAGATACCTGTATGAGAACACTTGCCATATTGAAAGAGGAGGAAGAAGCGGCATTTTAGCACAGTGATATTCCCAGACTAAGGTATTTTGATCTCGCATGTGATGTTTTATGCATGTAGTAGTCAAATTATTGCAATTTTTTGCCTCTACCAATTCGTTTTCTGCAAAATTGGCAGTCGGCAGATAGCTTGAATTGGGTCATCCTTTGCTGTCTCAAAACAGGCCCAGTAAATATAACTTGGCACACAGTTTTAGTAGAAGTGAAGGAAATTTTTAATCCAAAAGTACATACAGTGGTTACAAATGTTTTGGTCTATTGCAACCTTCATCAGTGTACTATGATATAGGAGACCATCATGGGATATCCTTATCCCTGTGAAAACTGTACTTTCAGTCTAATAGGTTATATATGGTATAAAAGTATGGCATCCACCGCTAGGCTGGCTTTTCAAAGATAAGTAGATGAGAGTCCTGGACACGGTATCCACCGCTTGTCAGTCAGGTACAGTTTTCACAGGGATAAATATATCCCATGTTTGTGTGCCAAGTTATATTTATTATATTCCAGGCTTTGGGATCCTAATTGTGCACTTTTTCTAAACAGTTGTGCTGATGGTTTCTTTTTGATACTATTCAAAACAGGCCCAGGCTAGGCAACCCTTACTGCCCCATGCGAACTGTAGACCAGTGACCACTGCTGGCCACAGCCAGAGATGTCACTGAGGATGCAGTGCTTTTCATGGTTGCATAACTCCATGTCTGTGTGGGAAGATGCAACTTAAACTCCTCGTCTTCCTACTCCTCCACCTCCTCTGCTGAACTACTCAGCTGCGTGCCTCTGTGTTCACACCAAGTAGATTTACAAACTCATAGACATCCTCTCTATTCTCCCACTCCTTGCCCTGAGAATCACCCTCCTTCTGCCCTCACAGCATAGTACAGTCTGCATGCGCCTCAGGTATCTAAGTCTCATCAGGATAACCTTCACTCCTGGGGGTTAACATCTAATGACAAGGGTGTGGATTCTGCACGGACCCTACATCGTCCAGCCTCAGATCCAACAAGAAAACATTTCGGTCATTAGTGCAGATTGTCTCCTCCTCTGGATACTAAAATCTTTGGAACAGACCTCTGATGCCCATGGAAAAGAATGTGTGAACAGTTCTGCAAACTTGCCTCTCTGTGGTTCACCACAGTCACTTTGTCAGTTGTCACGTGGGGGAAACAAGGGTAATTGGGATATCACCACAGAGGATTTTACTGTGTGTGATTTTAAGGTGGAGGAAGAGGATGAGAGGCCACTTAATGCAGCGCTTCCGATTCACTAGAGCACTTGCTCTTCCTAAGCCTCATCTCCAAGGCATATCACTGTGCGACTGCCAAAGAAAGGGAGTCGAATAGACCATCCAGTGACAGCTGCTGTCAGTTATCTTTGTATATGAAGACATGATGTTTTTTCAGTAAAGCTTTCCGTAACATTACCACCTAACCCACGAACACGTTGAACACCAAGCCTGTTGTAGCTGTTTTCGCTCTAACCCAGAGTCAGATAGCCAGATTACCAGTGAGGCCAAATTGTGGAATGACGCCCTTAATTGACAAGCGCTTGGAGAAAAAAGGCAATTGCACATGTTAGCAAAGTCACTTTTATCTGATATACTCAAAAACAAGGCAATATTTTATACCATTTACAACAAATGTAACTCAGTGTAACTCATAGAACCCAAAAAGAGACAGCACTATAAGGAACCAAGTAAAATGAAGTCAATTTTTATTAAGGTATAAGTACAAAAAACAGTAAAAACCAGTTTAAAACCAGACAAGGGAGAAGAACAGGAAAAGACAATGATCACCAAACTCAGGCAGTGTGGTATCCACAGGTAGTAACTATGTTAAAGACTATTATAATGTCAGGAACCTGGCAGTGTGGTCTCCCCCTCAGGTAATATGACATACTAATTCTTTGGCTATATATCTTTTGGCTGTCATCACCACTGGCTTTGCTGTGCAAGGTTATGGGCAATACACTGCACTGTCATTATTTAACCCCTAGATGGTATGTACTCTTGCACTGGGGCCAGTTTGCGGTGTTATGATATGCTTTAGATGTTATTCCATTATAATAGTCTTTAACATAGTTACTACCTGTGGATACCACACTGCCTGAGTTTGGTGATCATTGTCTTTTCCTGTTCTTCTCCCTTGTCTGGTTTTAAACTGGTTTTTACTGTTTTTTGTACTTATACCTTAATAAAAATTGACTTCATTTTACTTGGTTCCTTATAGTGCTGTCTCTTTTTGGGTTCTATGTTTACTTGCTGTCGCACTGAACCGTAGTTATATATCCACGCACCCTGGGTACTTTTGTATTGTGGTGCTTGTATGATCTGGCATATATGTTCAGTGTAACTCATGTAAACCGCACCATTACCCAGGGTCATACTTTATTTATCACGTACTAAGAAGATGTTGTGGCTGACTATTGAGAACATACATGATAAGAAGTATAGTCTCCTTGAAGAGGAGAACATCAGACTACTGTGTCAATAGATTCTAGTAATTCTAGCAATTAAAGGCAAAAGGCACTTAAAGGCAAAATATTAACCCTTCTATGTCAAACCTATTCCCCCTTCCAACACGACCTCACTTTTTCCCACTCATGTTGTAAGTACCCTTCCCCTCTCTTGACCAACTGTTTCACAACCCTAGGCACATACCTTTTTTGTCATTTGTCACTAAATAAAAAAATCAGTATTTATTTTTGAGCTAGTGTGCCTGAACAACAATATTAGCCCAAGCAGTTTTGATTAAGAAATGGGGCCTGGTGCCTATACAACATAATTAGCCCAAATGATTTTGTTTTTGAAATGTGGACTCGTGCCTGCACCCCAATATTTGCTGAAGATTGGCGTGCACTCCATCAATTGTCGAGATGCAGTTGGAATGGGGTTTGTGGCCCCACGATCAAGTCTAAAGAGATTCACTGCACACTCTGTTTTTGGTAATGCAAGGTTCTTTTAAAAAACCTTGCAATTCCAAAAATGGAGTGTGCAGTGAATCTCTTTACCCGGCACCCCAGTATTAGCCCAAATGATTTTGATTAGGAAATGGAGCCTCCTGAGTTCTGACTGCAACACAGAATTACACAAATAATTTTTATTAGGAAATTTGGTCTGGGGCTTGCAACACAATATTAGCCCAAATGATTTTGATTGGGAAATGGGGCCTGTTGCCTACACCTCAATATTAGCCCTAATGATTTTGATTAGGAAATAGGACCTCCTGCCTGCACCCAGATATTAGCCCTAACAATTTTGATTAGAAATTGGGGCCTCCTGTCTGCACACCTATAATAGAACAACGATTTGGATTAGGAAATGGGGCCTCCTGAGTCCTGACTGCAGCACAGTATTAGTCCAAACGATTTGGATTAGGAAATAGAGTCTGGTGCCTGCACCCCAATATTAGCCCTAATGACTTTAATTAGCAAATGGGGCCTCTGATGTGTACGTGGGTTAGGGGTTACTGTGAATGAAAGCTCAACTGAACAAACATCGTCTCATCATATTCAAAGACAACTGACATTTGTTACTGAATGGGCTATTTGATTCCCTTTCTTTGGCAGCCGCATGGACATCAGAGGTCTGCTCCAAAGAATCACAGAATCCAGGGGAGGAAAGCATCTACACCAGTGATGAGCGAATATATTCAGCACTATTTGTTACTTCCTGAAGTAGTACACTACTCAGGCTATTTGATACTCGGCGAGTAATTTGGTATTCACCTCGGTACATTCAAGTGACCCACCCAGCATGTTTGGTGCTTTACTTGCAGCCAAATAACATGCTGGGCTTGCTTGCCAATCACAGTTATACCAGCGCCATGTTTGGTGTGGCATTACTGTGATTAGCTGGCCTTATAGGGAATATTTAATCCCTGCCTGCGCCATCTTGAACACATTGCAGCCGGAAACAGCATATGGAGAGTGTAGTGTGAGCATAGAGAGAGTGAAGGGAGCATATAGGGAAAGTTTGTGATTCTAAAAAGCTCTTTTCAGAGCTCATAAGGGTGAAGATTAGTTCTTTGTTAGGTGGCGATAGCGTAGGGAGAGAATTATTATGAGGGAGAGTGAAAGGCAGGCACATGGGTGTTATCGCATCATCATTGCAAGTACATGCTGCAGATCTCTGATAGTTTGCCTTATGTTGTATAGTTTAGGATTAGGAGCAGTCTGTGTGATTAGGGAGACTTCGGCAGTGTTTCATCCACTACCATAATATACCAAGCAGCTCTTTTTAGAGACAAATAATATTAGTTAGTACCAGCATATACTAAACGAATTGTTTTTAGAGCTATATAATATTCCTGCCTACCAACATATAAGAAAACTTGTTTTTTTTATAGCTAATTAATATTCCTCAGTGCTAGAATATAGTAACATCCTGTTTAAAAGGGAATTGCTAAATAATATTTATTGCTTAAGTGCTTAAATAGCAAACATTTATCTAGCAGTTGTGCAACTGGCGCAAAACCTGCTGAGCTACGGAAACATCTCTATTTACCTTTAATTTCCCTGAGTCTGCTGTTGGTGTTTCTCATTAAGGCAATCTAAAAAAATAAAGTAAAAATGCTGAGCAGGTGGCTATGGAGCAAGATTTTACATTGTGCAATGGTGAAACTTGTACTTCCTATTTCTACCTATTGTAATAAGTGCAAAATGTATTATAAAGTCCCCATCATGGTGTCTTTTAACAAGTATGATACAGACCCATTGGAGTAATTATTTGAAACCTTTGTACATTGTGCAAAGGTCAAATTTCCACTCTCAATCACCATATATTATATTATTATATTTTTTTCTTGTGTTGCCCTTCTCATGGTCTGTTTAAGCTTGTATTTGGCAGCCTGTTGTTGCTTTTTGAGTCTGCACTTGGACATTTTGGATCATCAATTAAAGAAAATTTGGCAGCACTACCAAAAAAAAAGGGTGCAATAAAACCTGTAAAGGTGATGTCTAAACCTCCAAAGTAGTAAATCAGAAAAAATCAGGCAGCACTCCAAAAATCAATATGAAAAACTGTGGCTTTACTGATCCATTAGCAGCAATGTTTTGGCAGGTTTCTCCGCCTTTCTAAAGCTCGAACAGCTAATTGATCAGTTAAGCCATGGTTTTTCATCTTGATTTTTGGAGTGCTGCCTGTTTTTTTCTGATTTTATATACACTGCTCAAAAAAAAAGCCAAGCAAATCAAACTTTTGTGAAATCAAACTGTCCACTTAGAAAGCAACACTGTTTGACAATCAATTTCACATGCTGTTGTGCGAATGGAAAAGACAACAGATGGAAATTATTGGCAAATATCAAGACACACTCAATAAAGGAGTGGTTCTGCAGGTGGGGACCACATACCATATCTCAGTACCAATGCTTTCTGGCTGATATTTTGGTCACTTTTGAATGTTGGTTGTGCTGTCATACTTGTGGTAGCATGAGATGGACTCTACAACCCACACAAGTGACTCAGGTAGTGCAGCTCATCCAGGATGGCACATCAATGCGAGCTGTGGCAAGAAGGTTTGCTGTGTCTGTCAGTGTAGTGTCCAGAGGCTGGAGCCGCTACCAGGAGACAGGCCAACACACCAGGAGATATGGAGGGGGCCGTAGGAGGGCAACAACCCAGGAGCAGGACCTCTACCTCAGCCTTTGTGCAAGGAGGAACAGGAGGAGCACTGCCATAGCCCTGCAAAATGATCTCCAGCGGGCTACAAACGTGCATGTGTCTGCACAAATGGTTAGAAACCAACTCCATGAGGATGGTCTTAATGCCCAATGTCCACAGATGGGGATTGAGCTCACAGCCCAACACGGTGTAGGATGAATGGCATATGCCACAGGACACCAGGATTGACAAATTCGCCAATGGCACCCTGTGCTCTTCACAGATGAAAGCATGTTCACACTTATCACATGAGACAGACGTGACAGAGTCTTGAGACGCCGTGGAGAGTGATCTGCTGCCTGCAACATCCTTCAGCATGACCAGTTTGGAAGTGGGTCAGTAATGGTGTGGGATGGCATTTCTTTGGAGGGCTGCACAGCTCACCATGTGCTCGCCAGAGGTAGCCTGACTGCCATTAGTTACTGAGATGAGATACTCAGACCACTTGTGAGACCTTATACAGGTGCAGTGGGCCCTGGGTTCTTCCTAATGCAGGACAATGCCGGACCTCATGTGGCTGGAGTGTGTTAGCAGTTCCTGCAAGATGAAGGCATTTAAGCTACAGACTGGCTCGCCCATTTGCCAGAGCTGAATCCGATTGAATACATCTGGGACATCATGTCTCGAACCATCTACCAACGTCACGTTGTGCCACAGACTGTCCAGGAGTTGGCAGATGCTTTAGTCAAGGTCTGGGAGGAGATCCCTTAGGAGACCATCCACCGCCTCATCAGGAGCATGCCCAGGCATTGTAGGGAGGTCATACAATCCCATGGAGGCAACATACACACAACTGAACATCATTTCCTTGTATTGAGGCATTTCCACTGAATTTAGATCAGCCTGTAATTTAATTTTCCTCTTTGATTTTGAGTATCATTCCAAATCCAGACCTCCATGTGATATTCATTTTGATTTACATTGATAATTTTTATGTTTTATTGTTCTCAAAACATTCTACTATGTAATAAATAAAGATTTGCAACTGAAATATTTCATTCAGTGATATCTAGGATGTGGTATTTTAGTGTTCCCTTTATTTTTGTATATATACTGTATATATATATTTATACAGTATGCTGCTGGTTCCAAAATCTTACCCACACATTCCTTTATAAAAGGAAATTCGACATAATACCTCTGTTAGCACACACCATATACTGCTCATATATGCAGCAACCCAGTAGGTGGGAGGAATGCCTCGGTACAAAATCTGTGTCTGAAGGTGAAACCACTGGCTCTTCCCCTGTGTTATGGCCTTCCCAATCTGCCGTCCAGGAATCAGGCACTAATGCCTCCTGCCCTCAACCTGCAGTTGCACAAACACAACATTGAGCAACCACATCCGGTTCATTGCCCCAGAGCAACATTCAGTTGACCTTTGTCAGCATATTATTATTATTATTATTTATTGTTATAGCGCCATTTATTCCATGGCGCTTTACATGTGAGAAGGGGTATACATAATAAAAACAAGTACAATAATCTTAAACAATACAAGTCATAACTGGTACAGGAGGAGTGAGGACCTTGCCCATGAAGGCTCACAATCTACAAGGGATGGGTGAGGATACAGTAGGCGAGAATAGAGCTGGTCATGCAGCGGTTTGGTCGATCGGTGGTTACTGCAGGTTGTAGGCTTGTCGGAAGAGGTGGGTCTTCAGGTTCTTTTTGAAGGTTTCGATGGTAGGCGAGAGTCTGATGTGTTGTGGTAGAGGGTTCCAGAGTAGGGGTGATATGCGAGAGAAATCTTGTATACGATTGTGGGAAGAGGAGATAAGAGGGGAGTAGAGAAGGAGATCTTGTGAGGATCGGAGGTTGCGTGTAGGTAAGTACCGGGAGACGAGGTCACAGATGTATGGAGGAGACAGGTTGTGGACGCCTTTATATATAGCATACATGTATGTTCACAAATTGTTAACACTTAATACTGTCATGGTGCTGGATAAAGACCATTGCTGGCTTTTCCATGCTCCTAAATGAGACTTGTGTCTCTTTGATAAACTGTTGCTTCCCTTAAATTTTCTAAATATGGGTCCTAAAAAATGTGGGTGGGATATTGGCCAGTTTCTGTACATTTTAAGCACAACTAAGAGACTGGGTTAATATGCTCCACATACGTATTCAGGATGCAGCCTTAGGCTGGAGTCACACACAACGCATAAAAATAAGGTCCGTTTTTTACAGACCAAATATGCAAAAATGTTCCCTGAACTGTGATCCGTATGTCATCCGTAAGGTGTGGCTGCATATTTTGTGCATGTAAACCTCCGTATGGCATCTGTAAGGCAAGATTTTCTCGCCGGCTTTCAAAATGGACATAGAATTGATCCGTGGGCTCAAATATTCATGAAAACATATATACAGTCTATAAATATATATATATATATATACAGTCTCTCTCTCTATATATATATAGACTGTATATATATATATGTCAGTGAGACATATATATATATATATATATATATATATATATATATAAATATATATATATATTTAATACAGAGCTAGATAGCAGAAAGCCAGTAATTCAATTGCCGGCTTTTGCTATCTCCTTATCAAACCCGACAAGATATGAGACATGGTTTACATACAGTAAACAATTTCATATCCCTTATTTTTTACATATTCCTCACTACTAATGTTAGGAATGTCTGTGTGCAAAATTTGGGAGCTCTAGGTGTTAAAATAAAGGGTTAAATCACGGAAAAAAATGGGATTTGCTCCTGCGCAATTTTCTAAGCTAATTTTCTAAGCCACAGTGGAAAAGCCAGTGACTGAGGGCAGATATTAGTAGCCTAGAGCGGGACCATGGTTATTGGCATCTGTGCCCAGCCACCCCAGAAAAGGCACATCTGTAAGATGCGCCTATTCTGGCACTGAGCCACTCTCTTCCCACTCCCGAGTAGCGGTGGCATATGGGGTAATAAGGGGTTAATGTCACCTTGCTAAGGTAAGGTGACATTAAGCCAGGTTAATAATGGAGAGATGTCAATAAGACACCTATCAATTATTAATCCAATAGTAATAAAGGGTTAAAAAACCATACACACACACATTATGTATAAAGTATTCTAATGAAATAAAGACACATGGGGTTTTAATATCGTTACTGTACTCTCAAACCAAATGACGACCCTTGTCTTCTGAAAAAATGGGAAAATAAAAAAACAACAATATCCCATAACTGTCTGCCGTACAGTCATGTCCCACGATGCAAATCCATCTGAAGGGGTTAAATAATTTTACAACCAGATGAATGGAATGTAGGGGAATGTAGCTTCGTAGACTTGTGGTGATGCGCCCCCTGGTGGCATAAACTCATATGAACTCTAGCGTGGGAATTTTTCTGAATATTTTCCCACGCTAGAGTTCATATGAGTTTATGCCACCAGGGGGCGCATCACCACAAGTCTATGAAGCTATGTTCCATTCAATCCCCAGTTTTTACAGCCAGGGGCGACAGCTGCATTAGCATTAGAAGTGCGTAGGTTTGTGCAGATTGGTCAATGGCACTCCTGCTTCTTTCATTTAAGGAGGTTGCTTCCAAATAAAATGAGGCTTGTGCATGTTCTTGCCATGGGTTTCAGGTCTGACAGGCTGACCACAATACAGGCCCTCGCTTGCATACACTGTATTCAGAATTTAATTCTAATGCTTTTTGTGTCTGGAATCCATTATAAAAGATTTTAGTGTGGACCAATTGATCAGTCAACAACCTGTGTTACTTTCCTTACATTTTTCTACCAATAGTACTGTATGAAACTGATGTTTGTGCCATCTGAGTATGGCTGGAATAATAAAACAAAATTGGAGGTGTTGCATGAGATATCATGTTTCCCAGCTAAGAAGGCTTACATTGCTCCCTTAACCACCAGGTCCTTATTGATACTACAATTCCAAACTGTAAAAGCTGGCTCAGACCATATCTCATGCATGGCACATGCCTGACTGCTGATCCATTATAAAATTTCTACTGTGAGTCAGTTGATGCCACTTTTCATGATAAAAGAGCACGTACAGACATGGTCAAAATTGTTGGAACCCCTCGTTTAATGACAGAAAAACCCACAATGGTCACAGAAATAGCTTGAATCGGACAAATGTAATAATAAATTTAAAAATCTATGAAAATGAGCAAATTAAATTCAGACATTGCTTTTTAACCATGCTTCCACGGAATTTTTAAAAAAATTGTCCAGCCGGGTCTTATTCCGCTCTTTCTCGCCTTTAAAAGCTCTTTTGCTCAGCTAGGTTCTTTCTGTTCTCCCCAAGTATATTTTCCAAGCAATTACAAGTTTCCAGTTCTGATATAAGCACAAATTTATTTGCCCAAAATCAAATTTTGGAGGAAAATTTAACAAAGTTGACCAATTTGAAATTCAAAACATCAGCTCATCTCTGTACTGGTTATTAAAATACTCTGAAATCATGCATCCTTTGATCCAAGTGTTATCAAGATTTTCTCCCATCTTTTGAACTGACCAAATTAATTTAACCAGTGTTTTAATAAAAACTGTTACAATCCAATCTTATTGTAGGCGCAGTCTTCAAGATCATTTCATTTACATAATACTACATGCACAGAGGGTCTGTAGATCAGAATGATTTAGATAGCTGTCACATCAGTGAGGCGACCGCTATCCAAACCAGCCTGCTCACACTGAGACAGGAGTTTAAATAAAGTTGTGACCTCTATCTAAATAATCTTGATCCTTGTGGAACAGATATGGATTATCTTTTCATCGGATAGGTGAGGGGTATAATTGCTTATTATGTGGATTAGTCATAAAGGTGCATATTATGTTGGCTTATTATTTTCTGTCTTTTACAGGTGACATGGGCTTCAGTGGATTGTGCATAAAGTTGAATGTAACTGTCCTTTTCTTATTTTTATTTCAAATAAAGGAGTATATGTCATTATTTCAATTAAAGGATTTTATTCAGGCTGGGTTTTTTACAATATAACTATGGGGATAGTAATGGGGGCATCTTTTAGATGCCTCTTAATTACTATCCTCTGGGCTTGATGGCCATTAAACAGCTGACATCAACCCAAAACTTATTACCCCACTTGCCACTGCACCAGGGTAAGTAGGAAGAGATGAATAAAGTGCTAGATATGTCACATCAAATAGATGCACCTTCTCTGGGGCAGCTGTTTGCTGCTATTTTTAGGCTGGAGGAACAATATCCATAGCCACTTACCAGTCTGAGAATACCAGCCCCCAGCTGTCTGCATTAGCTTGGCTTATTGTCAAAAATGGAGGAGACCCCACTCTTTTTTAATTATTTATTTACATATTTTCTATTTAAACTTCATGAGACCCATCTGTTCTTGATAACTTACTATGATAAAGCTGAAAGCTGAGGGTTGCAGCCCACAGCTGTTGGTTTTGCCTGCACTGGTTATTAAAAATAGAATAGGCCCCAAGTCATTTTTTTAAAGTTATGTATTAATATCACAGGCGCTGGCTGATGAATACTCCCATCAGCGGCACCTGCTCTTGCTGTTATCAGCGACAGCAGGACTACACTGATGAGAGTAGTACTGTCTCATTAGCCAACAGCATGGGAACCACAGCTCTCTGACCGGCGTTAATGATCTTACCACCGGTTAGAGTTCTTGTTTGCAATGCTGTCACGCAAATGACATTATGGCAAACAACAGATGTTCGTGTCCTCCATTCGACTGAATGGGGTCTGGGTTCAAGTTTGGGTTTTTGTACCATTCTGGTACCTGAACCTGATGGACTCAAACATCCATGGGTTCTTGCACCATGTGTCTCACCATAAATCTTACTCCAGGGGAAACTGGACTAAGATTTCTGGAGTAAGGAACACCACAGGCCATCAGGAATTATATGAGCTGTGGGCAGCAAGCCGAGCGATGTCTCTATTCCATCACAGCTCAGTGCCTTTGGGTTGAGCTGTGAGAAACTGACAAAAATAAATAAGTAATTTACAAAAAAATTCTGGCTAATTTGCTTTAATGAATTGGGACAATAGACTTTAATGACAAATTTGTGACAAAAAAAATCAGAAGTAATATGTAAGGTGATCAACAGAGGCTGTGTGAATGAACCCTACATTTGACATTTGCATCAATAATGGCACCATCATCAATTCAAATTGACTAATTATTTTGGACATTTTATCGCATCCTAAATTACTATAAATATATTCATATTAAAAAATCGCCCTGATATAAAGATGAACTATTCTTTTGTTCCAAACTGCTAATTATATTTCAAAGAAGCACCATGAACAAGAATTTGTATTAACCCACCTAGGGCGGATCCATTTGCATTGCAAGGTTAGCACCATGTAAAGCTGTATGAAGCCTTAAAATACATTTTCAATTATATAAAAGCGGATCACTTTGCATTATGCTAGTTTTGTTACCCACTGATAACGTGAGAAATGACTAGGACAAAAAAAATAACAGTTTTCACATAACATATGTGACCTTGAACCAGTGTATGAGCCAAAGAGATAGTACAAACACAGCTCCCCCAGACAAGGGACTTTGATGCTGGGTAGCTAGGGGGTCAAGCGCAGAAAGGGGAAATAAGTGGTAAAATCACTGTCTCTAGACTCCTCAGATAAAATAGAAACAAGCACTTGGCATTTCAGTGCTGACAACCTGGCTTGTTTGTTCACTCTAATGAGCACTCTGGCTCCATTAATGAGCAGACTGAATCCATTATCATCATCATTTCAAAAGGTAGCGTGCCACTAAATAGCTTCCCATATTAGCAGGCATTGCCCTTGTTGTTCCATTTGATCAGCAGTGGCAGCAGGGAGCTGCTGTACTCTCACTTTTTCTGCTGGGAAATTAGCAAGTGAAAATTAGTACAAAAAAAGATGATGTATGTATGTGCATAAAATTTATATATGACACTTAAAAATGTTGTAAAAAATACGAATACAAGGTTATGTGACCAAGGGTGAAAAAAATGAAGTTAGTTAAGAAATAACATTAATTTAAGCATACTTTTTATGTTGTTGTCATATTTTTACCCTGGACAAATTTTCATCTTTCATGCTAACACCTTTCTTGATAAATCAAAGCACCAATTAACTTTGTCAAAAAATTCTGGTGGCGTGTTTACGCTGAGAGGCTGTTGAGGGCAGCAAAAGCTCACTGTGCAACCTTCTGGTTTGCCAGCTAAAGTAAATGCATTTTCCTCATTCTTTTCCTTCTTCCTTCCTCCTTTTATCTTATAACTGGAGCTCTTCAATGGATACCATTCTTTACAGTGTTAAGGGATTTTAATTAGGGGTTCACTGCCGCAATATATGTACTTTGTAACAAATGAACTAAATTGTAGATATCCATATGAAAGCAGGAAGAAATATATGAAACGAAGCAATCACTGAAAAATATTGTAGAACTCAAGTGTTTATTGAAATTAGTAAACAAAATGTGATATTTTACTGGTTTACTATGTGGTTATTTTCCGAGACCTGTAAAGTTTTCATTTTTCGGAATCTAGGGCTGATTGAGGGCTTACACAAAGCTGATGTTTTTATTGATACTATGTGGGGCTTAGAAACTATGTTTTGATCGCCTCTTAAAAATGTAATTCTGGCATTTCAATTTTTTTACTCGTTACGCTGTTTGGATTGGATTGATTGATTTTATATTTTGATAGATAGGACATTTGTGAACATATCAATACCAAATATGTGTATTTTTTATAGTTTTATTTTCAAAGGGGCAAAAAGGATGTGATTTAAACTTTTGTGTTGTTTTTTTTTTCATATTTTTAAAACTTTGCTTAGTTTTTACTTTATTACATAATCCCTTTGGGAAACTTGAAGCTGTGATCATTCAATCGCCTGTGCTATACATAGCAGTGTTTCAGCAAGGTACAAAAAATGTATATAATCAATGATTCAGTGAAAGATTAGGTTTCTTTAGGCTACATATGAGTTTAGATAGGTCACGCGTTTCTATCAGTATTTGTTTACCAAAATCACTAGAGGAACGTAATCAGAGGAAAACTAGAGGGCCAGTAGCAGAAAAGTGTATGAAAAATCATCTGAGCTTCATACAGAACACTCGGATGATTTTCAACTAATTTTCATCTAATTTTTATCATATGTCATCTATTTACCCGTTTTTTATGTCCCTTTTTTTTACGTGCATGTGCGATCCATTTTCATACATCTGGCTTAAAAAATGTGCATGATCGCATAGTTTCCTAGGTTTATAATAGAAATTTATCAGTAAAAATCAGATGCCACAAGGATGTTCTGTGTGGGGTCCTAATATTTTATGCACTCATATACTTGAAAGGATGAGTCTCATCCGATATGGGCAAGAAAGTACTGCAAATTTTTTTCTTACAGTCAAGCTGAGAAAAAAATTGTTAGGCTATGTGCACACGTTGTGGATTAGGCTTAGGAATTTCTGGTGCGGATTCTGCCTCTCCTGGCAGAAAACGCACCTACGGATTTGTCGCGTTTTTTGTGTGGTTCGCAGTGTTTATTGTGCATTTTTGCTGCAGTTTTCTTGCGGATTTGCTGTGATTTTTACCCCTGCGGTTTTCTATAATGGAATGGGTACAAAAACGCTGCAGATTCACAAAAAAGAAGTGACATGCAGTGTTTCCGCAGCGTATTTTCAGCAAAGTGTGCACAGCATTTTTTTTCTCATTGATTTACATTGTACTGTAAATCAATTGCGGATCTGCAGTGTTTCTGCCATACCCTTAATCTGAACAATCCTACTGGAAACGTGCATCAGTGTCCTGTCGGTTCTCAATTTGCTCAAAATTCGGACAGTACAAGTACGATTTATGCGCTCCACTGAATGAACCCTAAGAGCTTGTTTCCACTTGCGAGAAAAGCATCCGTATCTCGCATGTGAAAACCAAGCTGTGGCGCCGGCACTCCAGAGAGGAGAGTGCGGCTGCATAGGAACACATGGAGCCGCACGCTCCGCTACCCAAGTGCCGATGCCAGAGCTTGGTTTTCACATGCGAGATACGGACGTGTTTCTCGCAAGTGGAAACAAGCCCTAAAGCTAAGCAGCTACAATCAGTATTTTGTGCATTTTTAGGCTGCCGTCACACTAGCAGTATTTGGTCAGTATTTTCCATCAGTATTTGTAAGCCAAAACCAGGAGTGGGTGATAAATACAGAAGTGGTGCATATGTTTCTATTATACTTTTCCTCTAATTGTTCCACTCCTGGTTTTGGCTTACAAATACTGATGTAAAATCCTGACCAAATACTGCTAGTGTGATGGCAGCCTTAAAGCTGTGTATTTTTTGCTGTGTAAAAAACCCCACAGTATATTAGATTTCCAGCAATGGACATGGGATTTAAAGAAATCTCATGCCCGCTATGCATTTTTTTTACATAAACATTCATTTTTTCATTTTACAATATGTCAAATTCTTTTGCAGTAAATGAGAATTAGATTTTTGGATTTTCCCCTTAATTTTGAATGACATGAGAAAAATCGATAGGTAATAATGCAAATGAATTTCTACAACAGAAGCGCACTAAAAGTGCATGTAATCTGAAAATAGCATTTTCAATAAAGTTTTATTAAAGATAAGTAACAAGAGATTTCCAAACCAAACAATTAATTTAAAACATGATATATACCAAAATAAGGCAAAAATGCAGCAGAAAAAAATGTGATAAAATGCATGTAAAACACACGCATTTAAAATCGCTATAAAAAAAACGCAAGTAACCAAAGTTATCTAAGGGTATGGGCCCACGATCAGGAACTGCTGCGGGTTTGATGCCTGCGTAGTTATGCAGCATCAAACCAACAGTGTCCAGCTTGGACAGCATAGTGGATGTAATTTCAAGAAAACCCATGTCCACTGTGCGTCCAAAGACGCCCGCGGATCATCCGTGGAGACTGACATGCGCATCTTTCTAGACCACAGCATGTCAAATTCTCTTGCGGGGACACTACGCAAGAGAAATTACATCAATAGAAATTTATTGGATGCAGTAAATCCGCATGCCAAGATAAAATAACAAAAACAGTTAATCACTGTCCTGAAAGGACCCTTTCCAACAATAGCACTGTTTGTCCTGGGGGTCGTATGACACTGTTATGTCACATGAGCACTGCAGTCTATCAGTGATGTTTGCAGAAGAATCAGCCACTGATAGGCCTCAGCAGTTAGGGTACCGTCACACTATACGATTTACCTACGATCACGACCAGCGATATGACCTGGCTGTGATCGTAGGTAAATCGTAGTGTGGTCGCTGGGGAGCTGTCACACAGACAGCTCTCCAGCGACCAACGATGCCGAGGTCCCTGGGTAACCAGGGTAAACATCGGGTAACTAAGCGCAGGACCGCGCTTAGTTACCCGATGTTTAACCTGGTTACAAGCGTTAAACTAAAAAAAAACAAACAGCACATACTTACATTCTGGTGTCCGTCAGGTCCCTTGCCGTCTGCTTCCCGCACTCAGTGACTGCCGGCCGTAAAGTGAAAGTGAAAGCACAGCCGCTGTGCTCTGCTTTCACTTTACGGCCGGCAATCACAGTGCGGGAAGCAGACGGCAAGAGACCTGATGGACACCAGAATGTAAGCATGTGCTGTTTGTTTTTTTTTAGTTTAACGCTTGTAACCAGGGTAAACATCGGGTAACTAAGCGCGGTCCTGCGCTTAGTTACCCGATGTTTACCCTGGTTACAAGCGAACGCATCGCTGGATCGCATCGCTAGATCGCTAGATCGGTGTCACACACACCGATCTAGCGATGACAGCGGGAGATCCAGCGATGAAAGAAAGTTCTAAACGATCTGCTACGACGTACGATTCTCAGCAGGATCCCTGATCGCTGCTGCGTGTCAGACACAGCGATATCGTAACGATATCGCTGGAACGTCACGAATCGTACCGTCGTAGCGATCGAAATGTTATAGTGTGACGGTACCCTTACAGTATGTGACATAATGATGTTATGTGAATGTCAGGAGGCACAGTGCTTACATTGATAGATTGGAGCCAGTCCAGGAGGTGAATATGTGTTTTTGCTATTTTTATCTGGGGCAGGGCATTTAAGAAGGGGATGTCAAGCCATGGACAAGACCTTTTGAAAAATAGTAAGTTCTGTACATGAAGTATGAATCCTGATCCACATATTGCACTCTTAGCGCTCAGTCACACTCTCTCTTTCATCCTGCAGAGAAGGAAATCCTCTATGACCAATGACAAAGACACAGCAGGTCTATCTTTCATCCACACCCTCCTATGTATTTAAAAATTAAATTGATGCACAGTTAGGAATTTTCTTGGAAAATAAAAAATAAAGACCTAAAGCAAATGACAGTAGACACAGATGATCACACCAACCAGCAAGCACAGATGCGGTCTGACCTCACAGTGACCGCCCTGCATTCCAGGTTGGAGGTGTTACAGAGAGGTCATTGTGTCATTCTGCTGCACATCTTATGTGCCTTGTGATGCCACAGACTTGTTCAAACTTGTGCCATCATTGCTGCTGCTACACCTGTAGGAAGAAAGAAGACATTCCTGATCTGTTCCTGACCTGACCTGTTCCTGTGCTCTGCTTTATCCTAATCCACCTCAATCCCCCTTTTCACCCTCTCCATCTCACCCTAACCCTTCATCTCTTCTCCTTTTGCTGCCAAGCAGTGATCAGTAGGGTTGGGCTACTTTTAGTTTTTTATGGTCGAGTCGGGTTTCGCGAAACCTGACTATCTCAAAAGTCGAGTCGAGGATCGACCGAAACACGAAACCCAATGCAAGTCAATGGGGAAGCATAGTCGGCAGTGAGTGGAGGCCAGGAAAACATGTACAGTGCCCATTTTAATGGCAAAAACATCCATTCTTGTTACTGAAGCTTGTCAATCTTAATTTACCTTATAATAATAGTAAGGCATTGGAAATTGGGGGTCATTTGGCTAAAGTTGTGGGGGGTAGGGCTGGTTCAAGTATTTAGTGGGCCCAGGAAATCTGGACCACGTCACGGCAGTGGAGCAGGGAGAGGTAAGTATTTCAACTTTGCAAGTGCTATGATCCTGAGCAAGCAGGGGGGCCCACTCGATGGAATTGGCACTGGCACAGAGCCCCTCAAAGTACGGCGGTGTGTTTGCACGGCGGGGACGCCTCCCACCTGCAGCGATACTTTTGCGTACTATGAGGGGCCCTGTGCCAATGACGTCGCAAACAAGTTTTCCCCCCCACCTGATGAAGGAACCTGCACTTTCATCTGCACCTTCCTCTTTGTCCCCGTGTAAGGTGGTATGGTATGCGGGAAGGGGAACCTGACTTTCAGCAGGGTCACATTCTTGCTGTGTAGCGTGCACAGGGAATGTAGCGTTATGAGTCAATGTACCAGCAGACTCATCTATCACTGGCTGGGCAATGGGCAGGATGAGGAGGAAACACAAATATAGGCCCAAAGAATAAAGTGGGCTAAATGCAGTTCAAAATTGGTAACAAGACTAACCAGGGGGCATTGCTTTGTTCAGTGGAGTACAACTGTAATGAGAGGCTGACACAGTGAGTAGGCCCAAATCAGTAAGTAGGCTAAATGCAGTTCAAAATTGGTAACAGAAGTAAACAGGTGGCACTGGTTTGTTCAGTGTAGGAGAACATCAAGGAGCGGCAGACACCTTTAGTAGGGCCAACAAAACAAGTAGGCCAAATGCAGTGTTATATTAAAAACAATTTAACGAGAGCCTGAAGATAGAAGCTAGGGAAAGGCAACCTGGAGAACACCTTGGAGCGGAAGACACCGTTTGTAGAACCCAGACCCAACTTGTAGGCCTAATGCAGTGTTGTTTCAACAACTACTTAACGAGAGCCTGAAAATGGAATTTCAGGACAGGAAACCAGGAGAACAGCACGGAGCGGCATACACCGTTAGTAGGCCCCAACCACATTAGTAGGCCAAATTCTGTGTAATATTAACTAATAACAACTACTTAACGAGAGCCTGAAAATGGAAGTTCAGGACAGGAAACCAGGAGAACAGCACGGAGCGGCATACACCGTTAGAAGGCCCCAACCCAACTAGTAGGCCAAATGCAGTGTAATATTAACAACTACTTAACGAGAGCCTGAAAATGGAAGTTCAGGACAGGAAACCAGGAGAACAGCAAGGAGCAGCAGACACTGTTAGAAGGCCCCAACCCAACTAGTAGGCCAAATGCAGTTGTTCCATTTAACAACTATTTAACAAGAGCCACGAGATAGAAGCTCAGGAAAGGCAACCAGGAGAACACCTTGGAGCGGCAGACACTGTTAGTAGGCCCCAACCAAACTAGTAGCCCCACTGCAGTTGTAAAATTGCAGGTAATTTTTTTAAAGAGGACAGCTGTATTGAGTGGCGCTGCCAGACACTGTTAGTAGGCCTTACACCACAAAGTTGGCTCGACGCAGATTTAAAAAAGGTTACATGGGTACATGGTCTGCATTGGTGTGCTCAGAGGAGGACAATTTGAAGAAGGGACCGCAGACACACTTAGTAGGCCTAAAATTTAAAAAAATAGGCTCAAAGCAGTTTGAATTATCTTGCAGGGGTACACAGGCAGCATTGGTGTGGTCAGCGGAGGACAATTTGAAGGAGGGACCGCAGACACACTTAGTAGGCTTAAAATTTTAAAAAATAGGCTCAAAGCAGTTTGAATTATCTTGCAGGGGTACACAGGCAGCATTGGTGTGGTCAGCGGAGGACAATTTGAAGGAGGGACCGCAGACACACTTAGTAGGCCTAAAATTAAAAAAAATAGGCTCTAAGCACCTTTGATTATGTGGCAGGGGTACACAGGCAGCATTGGTGTGGTCAGCGGAGGACAATTGGAAGGAGTGTCTGACACAGTTAGTACTCCCCAAAAAAAAAATAGATGTTAATGTCTCGCAAAACAACAAAACCCAAAAAAAAGGGTGGCATACTTAGGTACAGGGGTGGGCTCCTCTGCTGAGTTTCAGACATAGTAATTTGGCGCTAAGTATTTACTGGTGTCAATATAGGACACTGACCCTGACTATTTTAACTAGCATCATACATGTCAACAAATTGGTATTGCCAGTGCCAGGCATTGAAGGATGTCAGCGCATAGACTAAACATTGGTGGAGCTGTGAGAGATAATTTTGCAAGTGGTAGAGCACTGTTTGAGCTGGGGGGGAAACTCTCTTGCGGCCGGCGGTACAGGCCCAGGGCCCCTCATGTTACAATGGTGTGTCTGATGTTGGGTGCGCGCCACCACCGCCAGAGACACTTTATTGTACTAAGAGGGACCCAGTGGCAGTGCCGTCGACCAAAAGCGGGCACACCCACCTCTTCAGACAAACGGCACTCTCACGGGTGCTTGCGCCAAGTGGCGATACCACAGCCCGTGGGGGGAGTTAGCCCAATTAGGGAGGTGTAAACATGTTGTATGCTGGACAAACAGCTGCTGCAAATTAAGAGATTGGAACAGTCAGTAAGACCAGTCCACAAGCAAGACCTTTTTATAGGAAAGCTAGGTGTCAGCCGGGAAAGGTGGGGCAAAATAATTAGAAATCTATGAGTGGTTCATTTTAATGAAGGTTAGATCATCAACATTTTGGGTAGCCAGACGAGTCCTTTTTTTGGTCAATATTGAACCAGCAGCACTGAATACTCTTTCTGATAGCACACTAGCTGCTGGGCAAGCAAGCTCCTGCAATGCATATTCTGCCAATTCAGGCCAGGTGTCTATTTTGGATGCCCAGTAATCAAATGGGAATGACGGTTGAGGGAGAACATCGATAAGGGATGAAAAATAGTTAGTAACCATACTGAACAAATGTTGTCTCCTGTCACTTTGAATTGATGCTGCAGTACTTGTCCTGTCTGCGGTCATCACAAAATCACTCCACAACCTGGTCAGAAAACCCCTCTGTCCAACGCCACTTCTGATTTGTGCACATCTAACACCTCTGCCCTGTTGCCCCCTGCAGCTCGTGTGAGAACCATCACCGGCGCTGTGTGCTGGGAATGCCTGAATCAAACGGTCTACAAGAGTTGCTTGTTTGGTTGCTAATATTTGTTCGAGGTTCTCATGTGGCATGATATTTTGCAATTTGCCTTTATAGCGAGGATCAAGGAGACAGGCCAACCAGTAATCATCATTGGTCATCATTTTAATAATGCGTGGGTCCCTTTTGAGGATACGTAAGGCATAATCCACCATGTGGGCCAAAGTTCCAGTTGTCAAATCTGTGGTTGTGCTGGGTTGAGGGGAAGTTTCAGGCAAATCTACGTCACTTGTCTCCCTCAAAAAACCTGAACCCGGCCTTGCAACGCCACCAGTTTCTATTGGCCCCGGAGAAGCTTCCTCATTCAAAAAATACTCATTCCCATCATCCTCTTCGCCCGCTACCTCGTCCTATAGACTGCCCTGACCAGACAATGGCTGACTGTCATCAAGGCTTCCCTCTTCCTCGGCTGCAGACGCCTGCTCCTTTATGTGCGTCAAACTTTGCATCAGCAGACGCATTAGAGGGATGCTCTTGCTTATTATGGCATTGTCTGCACTAACCAGCCGTGTGCATTCCTCAAAACACTGAAGGACTGACACAGGTCTTGTACCTTCGACCTCTGCACACCTGACAACTCCATGTCTGCCATCCAACTGCTTGCCCATGTATGTGTATCCTCCCACAAATACATACCAGCACGCCTCTGTTCGCACAGTCTCTGAAGCATGTGCAGTGTGGAGTTCCACCTTGTTGCAACGTCGTTGATTAGGCAATGCTGGGTAAGGTTCAAAAACCGCTGATGGTTCTGCATACGGCTGGAGTGTACGGGCGAATGGCGGATATGCGAGCAAAGTCTGCGCACTTTGAGGAGGAGGTCAGGTAACCCCGGATAACTTTTTAGGAAGCACTGCACCACCAGGTTTAAGGTGTGAGCCAGGCAAGGAATGTGTTTCAGTTGTGAAAGAGCCATGGCAGCAATAAATTTCCTTCCGTTATCACTCACTACCTTGCCTGCCTCAAGATGTATTCTGCCCAGCCATGACTGAGTTTCTTGCTGCAAGAACTCGGACAGAACTTCCGCGGTGTGTCTGTTGTCACCCAAACACTTCATTGCCAATACAGCCTGCTGACACCACTAGCTGCTCCATAATGGGACACCTCGTGTGCAACAGTGGCAGCTGCGGATGGAGTGGTCTTGCGACTGCGGTCTGTGGACGAGCTCTTTCTTCTGCTGGAGGACGAGAAGGAGGGGTGGCAAACGCCTACAGCCAACTGTTTCCTAGACCGTGGGCTAGGCAGAACTGTCCCAATATAGCTGTCCCCTGTGGACCCTGCATCCACCACATTAACCCAGTGTTCCGTGATGGACACGTAATGCCCCTGGCCATGCCTACTGGTCCATGCATCTGTTGTCAGGTGCACCTTTCTACTCACAGATTGCCTGAGTGCATGGACAATGCGGTCTTTTACATGCTGGTGGAGGGCTGGGATGGCTTTTCTCGAAAATAAGTGTCGACAGGGTAGCTCATAACGTGGTACAGCGTAGTCCATCAGGGCTTTGAAAGCTTCGCTTTCAACTAACCGGTAGGGCATCATCTCTAACGAGATTAGTCTAGCAATGTGGGCGTTCAAACCCTGTGTATGCAGATGAGAGGATGAGTACTTCCTTTTCCTAATGAGAGTCTCTTGTAGGGTGAGCTGGACTGGAGAGCTGCATATGGTGGAACTAGCAGGGGTGCCAGTGGACATGGCAGACTGAGAGAGGGTTGGTGATGGTATTCTTGCTGTTGGCCTACATACAGTGATTCCCTGACTGCTTTGGCCTTGCGACGAAACCTCCACATTTGATGCAGGTGTTGTGGTAAACGGTGGGCTTACAGTGAGGGAAGGGATGTAGCGTTGCTAACTAGCTTCATTGTGAGAGGGTGCAACAACGTTAAGGGACATTTGGTAGTTAGTCCAGGCTTGCAAGTGCATGGTGTTTAAATGTCTACACCTGCAACTTGTATTTAGATTTTTAACATTCTGACCTCTGCTGAAGGTCCTTGAGCATTTCTTACAGATGACTTTGCACTGATCATTTGGATGTTGGTTAAAAAAATGCTAGACTGCACTCTTCCTAGTATCGGATACCTTTTCAGGCATTGCACACTGAGCTACTTTAACCGGATGGCCACGCTGTCCTACAACTGTTTTTGGTTTTACCACACGTTTTTGGCCAGATACGGGCCTGCCAGATGGAACCTGTTGCGATGTTGATGCCTGCTGCGGCTCCTCCTCCTCCGCTTCAGAGCTACTGCCGGCTGCACCCTGTTCCCCCAATGGCTGCCAATCGGGGTCAACAACTGGGTCATCTATGACCTCCTCTTTTATGTCCTGTGCACCTTCCTCTGTTTCTCCGTGTAAGCCGTTGCTATAGCGTTCGTGACGGGGCTCCATAGTCTCATCTGGGTCAGATTCTGGATCAGTACACTGCAAAGGCAATGTTGTGATCTGAGTCAAAGGCACAGCATAATAATCTGGCTCTGGCTGTGCATCTGTGCACTCCATGTCCGATTCATCTTGTAATGGGCATGGCCTGTTAACAATTTCCCTTTCTAACCCAGGAACGGTATGTGTAAAGAGTAACCCGTTGTGTCGCCTGACGCATCCTTCTCTGTTGTTCTGGGTGAAGAACGCAAGGAAGCGACTTGTCCCTGACCGGGAACATCCACTGACGACGCGCTGCTTTGACATTTTGCACTTTCCAAAGAGGAGGCAAAAGAGCTAAAGGCAGAGTCAGCAAGGAAAGCCAAAACTTGTTTCTGCTGCTCCGGCTTTAAAAGCGGTTTTCCTACTCCCTGAAAAGGGAGCGTTCGAGGCCTTGTTTAGCCAGACGATGACGGTGGCTGAACAACTCGAGACTTAGGTGCTATATTGCTTTTCCCACGACCACCTGATGCTCCACCACCACTACCATCATTACCAGCTGGCAATGACCGCCCACGGCCACGACCACTTCCACCAGACTTCCTCATTCTTGGAAATATGTAACCAAACTAACAAATGGTATTTGGTACTGTAAAACCAGTTACAAGGTGGACGCAAAATTGTTGTGAATTTAAACCTCCCTTTATAAGTGTGTGAGAGTGCAGAGAACATCAGGCCCACTGTATTACAGTACACAGTTTCAGTGGCAGACGGTGGCTGACAGATATACCAATACCACTGACACAGATGCACACACTGGAAATAAAAATCTCCCCTTCTTTTTTTTTATATGGAAGACTAGTGAATAAATCTGGCCCACAGTTTTACAGATGTGTTTCAGTGGCACAAAATGACAGACCGATACCACAGACTGGACTGGCACAGATGCACAGATTTGCCAATATTAATCTCCCCTTCTTTTTTTGTGATGAGAGACTAGTGAATAAATCTGGCCCACAGTTTTACAGTAGTGTTTCAGTGGCACAAAATGACAGACTGATACCACAGACTGGACTGGCACAGATGCACAGATTTGCCAATATTAATCTCCCATTCTTTTTTTTATGGGACTAGTGAATAAATCTGGCCCACAGTTTTACAGATGTGTTTCAGTGGCACAAAATGACAGACCGATACCACAGACTGGACTGGCACAGATGCACAGATTTGCCAATATTAATCTCCCCTTCTTTTTTGGGGGGGATGGGAGACTAGTGAATAAATCTGGCCCACAGTTTTACAGTAGTGTTTCAGTGGCACAAAATGACAGACCGATACCACAGACTGGACTGGCACAGATGCACAGATTTGCCAATATTAATCTCCCGTTCTTTTTTTTTTATGGGAGACTAGTGAATAAATCTGGCCCACAGATTTACAGTAGTGTTTCAGTGGCACAAAATGACAGAACGATACCACAGACTGGACTGGCACAGATGCACAGATTTGCCAATATTAATCTCCCATTCTTTTTTTTTTGGGATGGGAGACTAGTGAATAAATATGGCCCACAATTTTACAGTAGTGTTTCAGTGGCACAAAATGACAGACCGTTACCACAGACTGGACTGGCACAGATGCACTGATTGGCAATATAAATCTCCCTTCTTAGGTGTGGGACAGTGCAGAAAAAATACAGGCCCACTGTTTCACACTACACAGTTTCAGGGGCAGAAAGTGGCTTGAAGATATATTAAAAAAAGGGACTGTACTACAATTACTATCTCCCTACAGTAATCTCAGAAAAGTATGGCAGGCAGCAATAAAAAGGACTGCTGCACACAAAAGTGTGGACAAACAAACAAGATAGCTGTGCAGAAAGGAAGGAACAACAGGATTTGTGCTTTGAAAAAATCAGTTGGTTTGCACAGCGGTGTACAAACAGCAATGCAGCTATCAGGGAGCCTTATAAGGCAGCCTAAGCTACAGAGCTGATGCACCAAAAAAAAACCTCCACTGTCCCTGCAAAGAAAACGTGGTGTTGGACAGTGGAAATTGCTACAGCACAAGCGGTGTGGGTGGGGGTTTATATTCCCTGCCTAACGCTATCCCTGCTTCTGATGAAGTGGCAGCAACCTCTCCCTATGCACAGATCAGCAGCAGTAAGATGGCGGTTAGCGTGCACGCCCCTTTATAGCCCCTGTGACGCCGCAGAAAGCAAGCCAATCACTGCCATGCCCTTCTCTAAGATGGTGGGGACCGAGAACTATGTCATCACGCTGCCCACACTCTGCGTCCACCTTCATTGGCTGAGAAATGGTGCTGAACACGTCATATGAAACGCGACTTTGGCGTGAAGGTCGCGTACCGCATGGCCAATCCCACGCTGGGATCGGATCGGGTTTCATGAAACCCGACTTTGCCAAAAGTCGGCGACTTATGAAAATGACCGATCCGTTTTGCTCAACCCTAGTGGAGACTTCAAGTTGGTTCTCCATCTGTTGGATTGCCTGTAGCGGAAGGGGTGTCAGAGGGCCATTATACTATTTCTACTCTGTGGTAATTGATGACACTTTAGTGGTGTGTGAAATATTTTTTTTAAATGTGGAGACTCCAAGTTGAGTCTCTTTTTTATGTGATTGCCTGTAGAAATAGGGCTCACAAACAAGCAGGCCAGCACTTACTTTCATTCATCCTCATGCATGGCCCATGGCTGACTGCTTCTGTGCCATTATAAAAGGTTCTACTGTGGGTCAATTGATCAGTCAACTACATGTGTTAATTTCTTTACATTTTTCTACCAATATTACTGTATGAAACTGATGTTTGTGCCACCTCAGTATGGTTGAAAAAAAAATTAGAGCTGTTGCATGAGGTATCAGGGCTCCCAGCAAAGAAGCCTTACACCACACTCTTAACCAAAATGTCCTCATTTAAACTTCAGGTCAAAGCTGTAAATGTTGGCTCAGACCCTGATTCCTCATGCATGGCCCATGGTTGACTGCTTCTGTGCCATTATAAAAGGTTCTATTGTGGGTCAATTGATTAGTCAACTACCTGTGATACTTTCCTTACTTATTTCTATTAATAGTACAGTATGAAACTAATGTTTGTGCCATTTAAGTGTGGCTGGAAAAAAAATTAGAGCTGTTGCTTGAGGTATCAGGGCTCCCAGCAGAGAAGGCTTACTCCGCTCCTTTAATCACTATGTCCTCATAGAAACTTCAATTCAAAGCTCTTAATGGTGGCCAGACTCTGCTATCTCATGCATGGCTGACTACTGACCTGCCATTAGCAAATTTCTACTGTGATGCCACTTTTTATGGTGTTTGCCCCTAATTTTTGCTCTTTGAGAAGCTTTTTGTCACCCATTAACTTCTTTACCCCCAAGGGTGGTTTGCACTTTAATGACCGGGCCAATTTTTACAATTCTGACCACTGTCCTTTTATGAGGTTATAACTCTGGAACGCTTCAACGAATCCTGATAATTCTGACAGTGTTTTCTTGAGACATTTTGTACTTCATGATAGTGGTAAAATTTCTTTGATATTACCTACGTTTATTTGTGAAAAAAACAGAAATTTGGCGAAAATTTTGAAAATTTCGCAATTTTCCAACTTTGAATTTTTCTGCCGTTAAATCAAAGAGATATGTCACACAAAATACTTAATAAGTAACATTTCCCACATGTTTACTTTACATCAGCACAATTTTGGAACCAACATTTTTTTGTTAGGGAGTTATAAGGGTTAAAATTGACCAGCAATTTTTCATTTTTACTACACCATTTTTTTAGAGACTACATCACATTTGAAGTCAATTGGAGGGATCTATGAAAATACCCAAGTGTGACACCATTCTAAAAACTGCACCCCTCAAGGTGCTCAAAACCAAATTCAAGAAGCTTATTAACCCTTCAGGTGTTTCACAGGAATTTTTGGAATGTTTAAAAATGTTCACAAAAAATTTACTTCAGCTCCAATTTGTTTTATTTTACCAAGGGTAACAGAAGAAATTGGACAACAAAAGTTGTTGTGCAATTTGTCCTGAGTATGCTGATACCTCATATGTGGGGGTAAACCACTGTTTGGGTGCAGAGCAGCGCATGGAACCTAAGGAGCGCCATTTGACTTTTCAATGCAAAATTGACTGGAATTGAGATAGGACCCCATGTTGCGTTTGGAGAGCCCTTGATGTGCCTAAACATTGAAACCCCCCACAAGTGACACCATTTTGGAAAGTAGACCCCCTAAGGAACTAATCTAGATGTGTGGTAAGCATTTTGACCCACCAAGTGCTTCACAGAAGTTTATAACGCATAGCTGTGAAAATAAAAATATCTTTTTTTTCACAAACATTATATTTTAGCCCCAAGTTTTGTGTTTTCCCAAGGGTAATAGGAGAAATTGGACCCCAAAAGTTGTTGTCCAATTTGTCCTGAGTACGCTAATACCCCATATGTTGGGGGGAACCACCGTTTGAGCGCTTGCCAGAGCTCGGAAGGGAAGGAGCGCCGTTTGGAATGCAGACTTAGATGGATAGGTCTGCAGGCGTCATGTTGCATTTGCAGAGCTCCTGATGTACCTAAACAGTAGAAACCCCCACAAGTGAACCCATATTGGAAACTAGACCCCGCAATGAACTTATCTAGATGTGTTGTGAGAAGTTTGAACCCCAAAGTGTTTCACTACAGTTAATAACGCAGAGCCATGAAAATAAAAAATCTTTTTTTCCACAAAAATTGGAGCCTCTAGCTTTGTATTTTTCCAAGGGTAACAGGAGAAATTGGACCCCAAAAGTTGTTGTCCAATGTGTCCTGAGTACGCTGATACCCCATATGTTGGGGTAAACCCCTGTTTGGGCGCACGGGAGAGCTCGGAATGGAAGGAGCACTGTTTTACTTTTTCAACGCAGAATTGGCTGGAATTGAGATCGGACACCATGTCGCGTTTGGAGAGCCCCTGATGTGCCTAAACAATGGAAACCCCCCCAATTCCAACTGAAACCCTAATCCAAACAGACCCTTATCCCTAATCCCAACGGTAACCATAACCACACCCCTAACCCTTACACACCCCTAACCCTAATCCCAACCCTAATCCCAACCATAAATGTAATCCAAACCCTAACCCTAACTTTAGCCCCAACCCTAACCCTAACTTTAGCCCCAACCCTAAATGTAGCCCTAACCCTAGCCATAACCCTAACCCTAACCATAGCAATAACCTAACCCTAACCTCAAACTTTACCCTAGCCCCAACCCTAACCCGAGCCCCAACCCTAGCCCTAACACCTAATGGGATAATGGAAATAAATACATTTTTTTAATTTTATTACTTTTCCCTAATTAAGCGGATGATGAAGGGGGGTTGATTTTCTTTTATAACGGGTATTTTAGCGGATTTTTATGATTGGCAGCTGTCACACACTGAAAGACGCTTTTTATTGCAAAAAATAGCTTTTGAGTCTACGCATTTTGAGAGGTATAATTTTTCCATATTTTGGTCCACAGAGTTATGTGAGGTCTTGTTTTTTGCGTGACGAGTTGACGGTTTTATTTGAACCATTTTCGGGCATGTGACATTTTTTGATCGTTTTTTATTAAGATTTTTGTGAGGCAGAATGACCAAAAACCAGCTATTTGTGAATTTTCTTTTTGGGAGAGGGCATTTATACTGTTCCGCATTTTGGTAAAATTGATAAAGCAGTTTTATTCTTTGGGTAAGTACGATTACAACGAAACCTCATTTATATCATTGTTTTATGTCTTGGCGCTTTTATAAGATAAAAACTATTTTATATAAAAAATAATTGTTTTTGCATCGCTTTATTTTGAGGGCTATAACTTTTTTATTTTTTTGCTGATGACGCTTTATGGTATCTCGTTTTTTGTGGGAGAAGATGATGTTTTCAGCGGTACCATGGATTTTTGTTTGGCGGTATGATAATAAAGCGTTGATTTTTGCCTAAATTTTTTGTGACGGTGTTCACTGAAGGGGTTAACTAGTGGGACAGTTTTATAGGTCGGGTCATTACGGACACGGCGATGCTAAATATGTGTACTTTTATTGTTTTTTATTATTATTTAGATAAAGAAATGAATCTATTGGAACATTATTTTTTTTTCCTTTATTTAGGATGTTTTTTTTCTTTACCCATGTAATTTTTTTTTTTTTACTTTTTTACATTGCAGCGGGGGGGGGGGGGGGCTGGATGGGGGGAGGGACATCACACTATAGTGTCAGATCGCTGATCTGACACCTTGTACAGCACTGTGTCAGATCTGCGATCTGACAGGCAGTGCTCCTGGCTTACCAGCGCCTGCTCTGAGCAAACGCTTGGAAGCCACCTCCCTGCAGAACCCAGAAGCAGCCCCATGGCCATTTTGGATTTAGGGCCTGCAGGGAGAAGGGAAGGAGTTAGGAGACCCTCAGAGCAACGTGATCACATCGTGTTGCTCCGAGGGTCTCAGGGTAGCCTCCAGGGAGCCCCCTCCTTGCGTTATGCTTCCCTATGCCGCCAGAACGCTGCGTTCATGTTTGATCGCAGTGTTCTGGGAGTTAATGTGCCAGGACATGTCCGTGCCTCTCCTGGCACATAGTGCCGGATGTCAGCTGTAATAGTCAGCTGACACCCGACCACGATCGGCCGCGCTCCCCCCGTGAGTGCGGCCAATCTCATATGATGTACTATCCCGTCAGTGGTCATATGGGCCCACCCCACATCAACGGGATAGTACGTCTAATGTCACAAAGGGGTTAAGGTATTGTATATAAGTTTGGTTTGGCCTTCCATTGAATTTAATGGGGTTTCGGTACGTTAGTCGAACTGTTCCGCAAACAAGTTTGGCGAAAGTCTAAACGTTTGGCAAATTGATCTAAACTGAACCTTAAGGTACCTTCACACATAACGATATTGTTAACGATATCGTTGCTATTTGTGACGTAGCAACGATATCGTTAATGAAATCGTTATGTGTGACAGCGACCAACGATCAGGCCCCTGCTGGGAGATCGTTGGTCGCTGAATAAAGTCCAGAACTTTATTTCGTCGCTGGACTCCCTGGAGACATCGCTGGATCGGCGTGTGTGACACCGATCCAGCGATGTCTTCACTGGTAACCAGGGTAAACATCGGGTAACTAAGCGCAGGGCCGCGCTTAGTAACCCGATGTTTACCCTGGTTACCATGCTAAAAGTAAAAAAAAACAAACACTAGATACTTACCTACCGCTGTCTGTCCTCCAGCGCTGTGCTCTGCTCTCCTCCTGTACTGGCTGTGAGCCGGAAAGCAGAGCGGTGACGTCACCGCTCTGCTTTCCGGCTCACAGCCAGTACAGGAGGAGAGCAGAGAAGCAGAGCACAGCGCTGGAGGACAGACAGCGGTAGGTAAGTATGTAGTGTTTGTTTTTTTTTACTTTAGGATGGTAACCAGGGTAAACATCGGGTTACTAAGCGCGGCCCTGCGCTTAGTTACCCGATGTTTACCCTGGTTACCGGCATCGTTGGTCGCTGGAGAGCGGTCTGTGTGACAGCTCTCCAGCGACCAACAGCGACGCTGCAGCGATCCGAATCGTTGTCGGTATCGCTGCAGCGTCGCTTAGTGTGAAGGGGCCTTTAGACTGTACACTCATCTCTAGTGGTGACCAGTACTTTGTAGAAACCAGTAAATTGTAGTGACCAGTACATTGTGCCCAGCCCAAGCTTCTGAAGACACACACTCATAAATTAGTGAGGCTCTCATCGTTACAGAAATGATAAACATGTGGATGCTATATGTGGTTTAGGCACTCTGTGAGTCTCAGAAGGGGCAGGGCATTTGGATTTGTGAGAGCTGAAATTGCTGGATTTCTTTTGGGAGGCAAGAACCCATTTTGCTTATCCAGAGCATTTGTACTATCAGTAACGTGCAATCCACCTATATTTCCAATGAGAGATGACAGACCTGAGTGAGGACTTGCTTTTTTTTGTGGACTGACTTGAAGCTTTTGTTAGCATCAATTTACATAACATTTGGATCACATTTATCTGGCGCTCTAAGCTGAGCACTTACATCAGGGTTTCCATTTAAATCTCCAAGTGACATCATTCAGATGAACTACCTGAGGGAGCTATTCACTATAATAAGGCAGCAGATTTACTCTGAACTCTGCCTGTTCAGCGTTGTCCTTCTTTTCAGAGATGCTCAAAACCGTGGCTGACGGCACATTTATGCACGCCTAAAAAGATGAACACTGCCGAATCATCGACCAAACAGTTCCTCCATTTGCTTCATTATAGGGAAACTTCCACTGAGGGATTACTTAGTTAAGAAATAAATTAAAGTCTCCAAGTCCAGATAAATTGCAACCTAGGGTACTGAAGAAGATAGTAGAAATTATAAGAAATTATTGAACCACTCTCCATTATCTTTAAAAATTCTTGGAGAATAGTAGTCCCAGAAGACTGGAGAAGAGCAAATGTTGTCCCTATCTTCAAAAAGAGGAAGAAGATGGACCCAGGGAACTATAGGCCTGTAAGCCTGACTTCTATACCAGGAAGAATATTTTAACAATTTATTAAAGAACATGTATGCAAATACCTGGATGAGAATTAAGTGATTAACTAGAACCAGCGTGGGTTTGTAACTAATAAGTCATGTCAGACTAACATAATTTCCTTCTATTACAGAACCACTGACTGGGTGGATCAGGGATACGCAGTAAATATAGTATATCTTGACTTCAGCAAAGCATATGACAGAGTATCTTATGCCATCCTTATTGAAAAAATGACTAAGTATGGATTGGGCAAGACAACAGTTAGTTGGATTCGTATGTGGCTTTATGATCTGACCCAAATTGTGGTCATAAATGGCTGCACATCCAGTTGGAAGAATGTCTCAAGTGAGGTACCACAGGGCCCTGTCCTGGGCCCAATGTTGTTCAACATCTATGGCCGGTTTCACATTAGCATTTTGAGGAGCTGCGGAGGGCTGCGGACTACCTCCGTGAAGCCCCACCCTCGGCTGCACCTCCGTTGCTAGCTCCGCCTACTTATGCATGCGGCCTGCATGCAGCCTGCGTACTTATCTTTAACATTAGGTACGCAGGTCGTGAGGCTGTATGCGGATGCTTCCGCATGCATCGTTTTGACGATGCGGCGACCAGCATAGGACCCAGTCAATAGCAATTTCTTTTTTTCTCTGCGTCGTCAAAACGACGCATGCAAAAGCATCCCCATACAGCTGCACGACCTAATGTTAAAGATAAGTACACAGGTCGCATGCAGGCAGCATGCAGAAGTAGGCGGAGCTAGCAGTGGAGGTGCAGCCGAGGGCGGGGCTTCATGAGGAAGTCCGCAGCCCTCCGCAGCTCCTCAAAACGCTAGTGTGAAACTAGCCTATGACAATGATTTATTTGACAGAATTGAGGGTAAACTGATTAATTATGCTGATAACACTAAGCTTGAGGAAATAGCTAATACTACAGAAGAGAGAGGATTCAAAAGATCTAAGTAAACATGAGCAGTGGGCAGCAACCAACAGAATGGTTTTTAACAGGATAACAGGTAGAAATGCAAAGTCCTACACATTGGCAAGAAAAATGAAAAAAGCATATACTGAATTGGAGGAATAGGGCTAAGCAACAGCACATGTGAAAATACTAATAGATCACAGTCTGATCATGAGTCAGCAGTGCAGTGCAGTGCAGCAGCAAAAAAAAAAGGCAAACGCAATTCTGGGTTGCATTAACAGAAGCATAGAGCCTAGATCACATGAAGTAATTATCCCCCTCAACTCCACCTTGGTCAGGCATCATCTGTAATACTGTGTCCATTTCACCACATTTAAAAAAAAAAATGAACAAACTGTAACAATTTCAGTGAAGAGCGACCAGAATGTTGATTGTCCTTTTTCCCTTAATATTATTCCCCCAGCTATCTGCTTTGGCTTGGCTGGTTGTCAAAAATGGAAGGAACTTTATGTTGTTTTTTATATTATTTATTTAAATAATTAAAAAATACAGCATGGGGGTCCCCCTATTCTTGATATCCAGCCTTGCTGATGCTGACAACCCCCCCCAGCTGTGAATTTTGCCTGGCTGGTTATCAAAAGTATGGGGGAATCCACGTCATTTTTTTAAATTATTTATTTGCAGCACATGTGCCAGCTGATGAATACTCCCATCAGCCGCCCTGCTCTCACTGTTATTAGCGGCAGCAGGCATCGTCTGATGGGAGCAATGGTCCCATCAGCTGACACCAGTGTCCGGAATTAAGCTTTATACCTCTGATCACAGCTGCGCGCTCACGCTGTATTTTGACAGCGTGGTAATTGCAGCTGTATTACCAGCGGTGATGGTTTTACTGTTGATCAGAAGCTGTGTTTGTCGCACTGTTATGCACATGACAGTGTGGCAAACACTGTATTTTAGGGCCCCTCATTCAAGTAAATGGTGTCCGGGTTCGAGTTCGGGTTGTACTTTATGATAGTGGTAAATTTTGGTCCATATTAATTGTATTTTGTTATGAAAATAACGAAGATTTCCCAAAAGATTAGAAAATGTCACAATTTTCAAACTTTTTATTTTTTTCTCCTTAAACCAGATAGTTATACCACACAAAATATATCATAAATAACATTTTCCACATGTCTATTTTACATCAGCACCATTTTTAAAACAAATTTTTTTTGTTATGAAGTTACAAGGGTTAAAGGTTTATCAGCAATTTCTCATTTTTCTAATAATATTTGCAAAACAATTTTTTAAGGACCTTATCACAATTAAATTAACTTTGAGAGGTCTATGTGACAGAAAATACCCAAAAAATAAATTGCTCAAAGCCACATTCAAGAAGTTTATTAACCCTTCAGTTGCTTCACAGGAACTTAAACAATGTGAAAGGAAAAAAAGTACAATTTTACTTTTGTCCGCAAAAATGTTACTTTAGCCCCAAAGTGTAACAGGAGAAAGTGGACCATACGATCTGTTGTGTGATTTTTCCTGAATGCAGCGAAAACCCATATGTTTGGGTGCATGGCAGGGCTCAGAAAGGAAGGCACATCAATCAAGTTTTGGAATGCTATAAACCCAGGAAAAAATTGTGGATATCCTCTGCCCTACTGTGCAATTAGACGTCCAGGCAGGTAGAAGATAAAACTAGGTGGGTCATTCAGATTCTCAACATCTAAAAAAGACTTCTTCCTCAGGAGGTGACATAAATGTAAAACATCTTTACACACTGTTTAAATAGATTCACATTTGAAACTGGCGCCAATGAAGAATCACATGTCAAACAATGTCAAAGTTCATAAAGGCTGACACATGGTGCAGCACATGACTTCTAAAACTGATACACAATTATATTAGGTAAAAACAGATGTTATTCTAGTAAATTTATAATTATATATTTTGATTTGTAGATGTATTAATACAAAGTAAAAAATTAAAGAAATGAAAATTGATATTAATAAGCACGGGGATGTGAACCGACTCAAAAAAACAAGACATGGGCCTAGAAGAA
The DNA here is from genome assembly GCF_032444005.1 of Ranitomeya imitator. Classification (NCBI taxonomy): domain Eukaryota; kingdom Metazoa; phylum Chordata; class Amphibia; order Anura; family Dendrobatidae; genus Ranitomeya; species Ranitomeya imitator. The sequence goes on along the minus strand of NC_091285.1, from coordinate 309,102,243 downwards.
GAAATAGCTCCAATATCTAAAGTTCCAGACAACGAAATTTGATTAAAAAATGATAAATGAATCTCAATAAAAATTGAAATGGAATTTCCACCATTTAGAAAAAATTAAAATGAACCATTTATTGGATTAAAAATATGTGCATATAAGTAAACATAATTAAAATATTAATTAAACATAGTTAAATTCTATGACTCATGTGATCCATCTGATGAAGGAGTCCTGAACTCTGAAATGCGTAAAATAATAAAGCCACATGTACTAATAATTCTGGAATTCTAGTGATTCAGCAGCGCAGAAATTTACCACAATTTTCTTAATCTGCATCTAACGGCTGGTCCTTCCTGGACTCGTGGATCTGCTGCAGCGACTCCTTTCAATGCTTCAACTCAGTTACATCTGGTGAGTGCAATCTCCCAGGATTTCTAACATCGTTATATTACCATGTGTTCCTTTTTTAAGACTAAAGCACAACTAATACCCTTATCATTAAACAGATTTTGATAAAAAGGGATTCACACAAAAAAATACCAGGGAAGTATCAATAACACTGTGTAAGGGCAGTCCCACACGTCCAGATAATTCTGGTAAAATCGGTACCGGAATTATCCGTGTCCGTGTGCCCATGCGTTTCTGTGGCACATCAGTGTGGCACATGTGTAGCACACGTGTGCCGCCTGTGTGCCCACTGGGTACCACACGCACCGTGCAGGAGACATTGCTAAAGTTTAGTGCTGTCCCCTGCATCTGGTGCTGAAGCCACCATTCATATCTTCCCTGCAGCAGCGTTTGCTGTAGAGAAGATATGAATATTCCTTTTTTTTTCTGTTTCTCGTGTTTAAAATAAAGCTCCATGTCCCCATCCCCCTCCCACCCCCTGTGCGCCCACCCACTGGTCTTAAAATACTCACCCGGCTCGCTCCCTCGCTGGCGCTGCTTCCTGTCCTGGCCGCACCTTCTACTGTATGAGCGATCACGTGGGGCCGCTCATTTACAGTCATGAATATGCAGCTCCACCCCCATGGGGGTGGAGCTGCATATTCATGACTGTAATCGGCGACCCCACGTGACCGCTCATACAGTAGAAGGTGCTGCCAGGACAGGAAGCAGCGCCAGCGAGGGAGCCGGGTGAGTATTTTAGGAACAGCAGGCGGGCGCACAGGGGGTGGGAGGGGGTTGGGAACATGGAGCTTTATTTTAAACACGAGAAACAGAAAAAAAAGGAATATTCACATCTTCTCTACAGCAAACACTGCTGCAGGGAAGATATGAATGGGGCTTCAGCACCAGTGGGGGGCACAGCGCTTACTGTAGCGCTGTCTCCTGCACGGCACATGGACTGCACACGGACAAAGTCCGTGTGCGGTACGTGTTTTACACGGACCCATTGACTTTAATGGGTCCGTGTAATCCGTGCGCTCCTGGAGCGCCCCCAGACACAGGGCCACAAGTCACTCGGTACCGGTCCCTTCTCCTTCGGTTCTGCGGTTGTCACGGTGGCTGAACCCGGTCGTGACCCTGCTAAGGGGCGTTCAATGAAAATGGTAGTACAGTCTGTCAGTAGTTCGTGACGCCACCTGTGGTGTTCGGTCAAGTCGACCGACGCTGCTGTGGGGTCCGCTGGGGTGATGGAATGGCAGCTGGATGGTATACCTTCCCACAGGTGAAGTATGTCCCCAGGGCTTCCCAGTAAGGTGGATGGTGATGGTGTGAGGTGCAAGCAATAACGAGGACACAAGGTTGCAGTCTCTTTACCTTTTACTGAAGGCTTCAGTACACTCAGTCCAGAGCACGTTCAACCAGGCTATCAGAGACCGGCCGGTCCGATGGGCACATCCAGAGTTTCCCTCGCAGATGGAAATCGTTGCCTACCAATAGCGCCTGTGTGTTGTAGTCCTACCCTGCTGAGCATTCGGAATAGTCCTCACAACTGCTGTTCTCCTTCGTTCGTTGTCTACAGCTTTCTCTCTCTCTCGTTCTTTAGTTCCAGATGTTGCTAGTTTCTAACGTCCCCCAGATATGTTATGGCTAAGACGCCACCCGTTTGACGGGAAGGCTTGGAGGTCTTCTGGGACCCTAGAGACGCCCCTCTCCCAATGTTGCCCCCTATGTCTTCGTAGGTGTAAAAGGTAGACAGCCAACCTATAATCAACTGTCCAGCGGAATTTGAAATAAGGCCTGAAGTCAGTTACTCCTACGGTGATCCGGCCACCGACTACGCGCCTCAGTAAGATGTTGCCTTCCTCTCTCGGCACGACTCTTACTATGTTATTGCGTACTAACCTTAGGCTGCGCTGGCTTCTCCCCTCTTTTGCTCTGATATTGGTAAGTGGCTGACCACCACTGTTGCCGTGCGCCGCGCCTGGTTATGTGCGCCATTCTTTCTGTGTCTCTGTGATTGATAGGCTGCTGTACACACACACAGCAGCCCTGCCCTGCCTTAGGCTTTGTTTAATTATGCACCTGTGTCTCAGCCTGTCTCACTCTTCATCTGTGGTTCTGGATGGGCAGTGTGGAGGTTGGATCTGAAATGTCCGTCTGGACCTGGTCAACCTTTATCCTTGCTTGCCTACTCTGGCGCCATGGGGGTGACTCAGTAATGCTCCAGGTACAGCTTGCATTTAATGTGGTCTTGCTTTTAGTTCTTTTAGGAGGCCTTTATGGCACAGCGAATATAAAAAACGTAGTGTAGGACTGCCCCAATATGAGAATGCCGTGAAGAGGCGGGGTGGCTCAAAGAATTGATCAATTGTTTGCTAAATGTCTCATTTTGAAAATACAGTTAGAAATTAATATGTGCATTTGCAGTTTATGTATTGCGTCTTAACCTTAGGCTGCGCTGGCTTCTCCCCTCTTTGACTCTTACTGGCTCTCCTTTGTGCTGATCTCGTTTACACTGTTCCACAATATTCTTCCCCTCTTGTCTCTTTCTTAGGACACTGCCGCAAGGTGTGCAGGCGCGGTTCCGTTATGTTCTGTTCTGTCACTAGGCACCTGCCAGGTTCCCGCGCCTGACAGGGACCCCCCTGTGTCTTCTCCCCGCAACACCCCCTGCCACGGGATGTTGCCTGGTTCCAACCCAGTCAGCTTCTCACTAACTTCCTCCCCAGCCCCTAGTTTTACCAGTGTGAGGAGTGGCCCAATAAATAAAGCCTTTTTCTCCCCCTAGTGGCCGGAGTGTGAAGTGTAATGTGTTCTGGTAATACCTGGTCAGGAGAACTCTTTAGTGCCATCGGACGTACCGCTACTCGCCTTGGGGCCATACTGCAACGACCAGGTCTCTGGGGCGCTGCACCCCCCCCCCCCCCCGGTTAAGTCCAGTACTCCTGGACTGGGAAGAAGAACAACAATATAATGCAGTGAAAGACATACAAAATTTTTGGATGCTAAGAACAAATAAATAGAAAAGGTGCTTCCCTTTATGGGAGGTAAGGACACTTGATTGTTACAAACAAAAATAACAGTTAAATATTTTTAAATAACATTATGATTATAAATAACTCTTAGTACCCAGCCGGGTATGCTACTGAGTGCAAATTTTTTGGAACAAACAGCTAACTCTTCCTTTAAGGGCGTATAAGCTGAACCCACTAAAGGCCTACTATCAAGTACTATAACAACTCAACTTTCTTTTCCGTTCTCACTTCACCAATGCAGGACCGCCTAGCTCCTTGGCCTACTGCCATTGCGCCGACCATCTTTCTACATCTTCTCAGGAGGACTCTATCTTTAACCCCAACGGGTTGAAGGTAGCAGCAGAAAACAGTTAACTATGTACATATCTCGGATCTTCGAGGTTTAGTGCTGCGATGCTGATGACCGGGACAGCTCCACAGGCAGCAGTGGGCGGGGCCATCCCGCCGGGTACGCATGGGCACTCGGCGTGGTCACAGGAGATTCTGGGCTCCAAACGGGAGTCTGTGTAGCAATGGTCCTGGATCCCCTAGCGGCCGAGGTGTCAACCACTCCGGAGGCCGAGCTTCCTGCCACCACCGTAGTGGTAGTGTCCACGGTGCATGTAGTGGTCTTCATGATGGTGCAGGTGGGGGTCACCACTGTGGTCTCCGTGATGGTCACGGTCTGGTCACAAGGGGGCACCCTCGCTATGGGGGACGGCTTTTCCGGCGCCTTGCTTGGTGAGGACATGGGGCCTGGCTGCTTGCGTACGTTGAGGGCGAACCATCCTCTCTCTCCGAAGTGCCAGGTGTAGGTCACTTCGTCCCCCTTGTACAGGTCCCGATCCGGGTGGCCGTCCCTGAGATGGGACTCCACATCTCTCCGGTTGACGAGGACCTCGGAGTATAGATCCGGCTTCTTGATGAAGCCTCATCCTCCATGGAGCCGGAACTCGACAACGGTGCCCTGCCTGCGCGGGGCCTGGTGGGTGGTGCGGTCCTTACGGGCCCGGTCTTTCACTGCGAGATCCTGCCGGTAGTGGGCCTCCTGCTGGGCCTGGCGATGTTTCTCTGACTCCTTCTACCGCTGATCCAGCTGGGCCTGGTACTGCTCCCAGCTAAGGGCCTCGACCCGCTCTCCCTCCTGCGTCTGCACTCCGGGAAACCCCATGATGTTCGTCCCTGGGTTCACCCCCGGCACACCGTACGCTCTGCGTAGACCTCGCCTGGCATGGTAAACGGCGAGATTGGGGCCTTAAGGAAGTGCTCCATGCCCGTGGGTTGGTCCCATTGTGGGAGACGTTGGAGTCTATGGGTCCCGGGGAGAGGGGGAGCTGCGACGGGGCCGATTAACAGGTCCTTCGCCGGCGGGATGGGGTTGGCAGACTCACGGGTCGAGGCAACTTCCTCCCCTGTGGTCGGCTCCAGCGATAGCAGAGGGTCCGGGATCAGGGGTTCCTCCGCCGGCGTCTCTTGGCACGGGGCCTTAGCCTCCAGCCGCCACTGGAGCAGCTGCTCCATAAGATCGTCCATCTCACTCTGCAGGAGACCGGTCCCAATGGTGGAGGTTTGGCTGCTGGGCTCGTCCGGGTAGCAGGGGGAGCCCTCCGCTTCAACCCCGCAGTCTGGGTCTGAGCTACTGGCCATGGCGTCCTCCACGTGGGTCGCTTCCTGGTCTCTTTCCCGCTCTCTTCTTCGTGGGCGGTTTCGTTTCTTGTTCCTCCGCCCCCCATTGAGAATCAGGAGGCAGATCTCGGCTGCTGACGGACACGTCCTCAAGGTGCAGAAATATTTAGACTGGGCGGCCATTTTCGTTTGCGCTCTCTAGTTCCTCTACACCCACTTCCACGCCCTTCTTCTTCTCCTGCGCTCCTCGTGGCGCGGCAATCGCGGCAGTTTTGGCGGGAATCTTTTGGTAGATAGCAACACACAGTCTTTGCAATAAATCGCAGTCCAACACGTTTCAATCACAGTTCCAAGGCACACATGACCCAATTCTTCAGGCTTAAGTACGATCCTGTTCGTGACGCCAAGTTGGAGCGCCCCCAGACACAGGGCCACAAGTCACTCGGTACCGGTCCCTTCTCCTTTGGTTCTGCGGTTGTCACGGTGGCTGGACCCGGTCGTGACCCTGCTAAGGGGCATCCAATGGAAATGGTAGTACAGTCTGTCAGTAGTTCGTGACGCCACCTGTGGTGTTCGGTCAAGTCGACCGACGCTGCTGTGGGGTCCGCTGGGGTGATGGAATGGCAGCTGGATGGTATACCTTCCCACAGGTGAAGTATGTCCCCAGGGCTTCCCAGTAAGGTGGATGGTGATGGTGTGAGGTGCAAGCAATAATGAGGACACAAGGTTGCAGTCTCTTTACCTTTTACTGAAGGCTTCAGTACACTCAGTCCAGAGCACGTTCAACCTGGCTATCAGAGACCGGCCGGTCCTATGGGCACATCCAGAGTTTCCCTCGCAGATGGAAATCGTTGCCTACCAATAGCGCCTGTGTGTTGTAGTCCTACCCTGCTGAGCATTCGGAATAGTCCTCACAACTGCTGTTCTCCTTCGTTCGTTGTCTACAGCTTTCTCTCTCTCTCTCTCGTTCTTTAGTTCCAGATGTTGCTAGTTTCTAACGTCCCCCAGATATGTTATGGCTAGGACGCCACCCGTTTGACGGGAAGGCTTGGAGGTCTTTCGGGACCCTAGAGACGCCCCTCTCCCAATGTTGCCCCCTATGTCTTCATAGGTGTAAAAGGTAGACAGCCAACCTATAATCAACTGTCCAGCGGAATTTGAAGTAAGGCCTGAAGTCAGTTACTCCTACGGTGATCCGGCCACTGACTACGCGCCTCAATAAGATGTTGCCTTCCTCTCTCGGCACGACTCTTACTGGCTCTCCGTTGTGCTGATCTCGTTTACACTGTTCCACAATATTCTTCCCCTCTTGTCTCTTTCTTAGGACACCGCCGCAAGGTGTGCAGGCGCAGTTCCGTTATGTTCTGTTCTGTCGCTAGGCACCTGCCAGGTTCCCACGCCTGACAGGGACCCCCCTGTGTCTTCTCCCCGCAACACCCCCTGCCACGGGATGTTGCCTGGTTCCAACCCAGTCAGCTTCTCACTAACTTCCTCCCCAGCCCCTAGTTTTACCAGTGTGAGGAGTGGCCCAATAAATAAAGCCTTTTTCTCCCCCTAGTGGCCGGAGTGTGAAGTGTAATGTGTTCTGGTGATACCTGGTCAGGAGAACTCTTTAGTGCCATCAGACGTACCGCTACTCGCCTTGGGGCCATACTGCAGCGACCAGGTCTCTGGGGCGCTGCACTCCCACGAACACTGACATGTCTCTGTGTTTGGCACACGGAGACACGGTCCGCAAAAAATCAATGACATCTGCACAGATACATTGATTTTAATGTGTCTACGTGTGTCAGTGGCTCCGGTACGTGAGGAAACTGTCACCTCACGTACCGGAGCCACTGACGTGTGAAACCGGCCTTACAAAGGTTTTGTCCCTCGGGCAATTTTGAGAGTTACTGATAGATTTTTTCATGCTGATTACAGAAATGACTTCAGAATTTTCCTATCAAGTTTTTGAGAAATTATGAAACATAATATTCTGTTATAATTATAAAAACACGGATTATCACTGCACAACAAATATCAGGGAAGTTCTTGTCCCCCGAGAAAATTTTCTTGTATCTTATAGATTTTGCCATGCTGAACACGAATATGTGCTCCAAAAGTCTTTAACACGTAAGGTTTTTAACCCCTTCATGACCAATTCTTTTTTCGATTTTAGTTTTTCGCTATCCTTTTTCCAGAGCCATAACTTTTTCGTCAATATGGCTATGTGAGGGCTTATTTTTTGTGAGACAAGATGATGTTTTTAATGATACCTCTTTTGTGCAGATATATTCTTTTGATTGCCCGTTATTGCATTTTAATGCAATGTCACTAAGACAAAAAAACATAATTCTGTTGTTTAGATTTTTTTTATCGCTACGCTGTTTAGAGATCATGTTAATTCTTATTTTTATTGATAGATAGGGCAATTCTGAATGCAGCGATACCAAATATGTGTAGGTTTGATTTTTTTATTGTTTTGATTTGATTGGGTCGAAATGGGGGTGATTTGAACTTTTATTTTTTTTTAATTTTATTATATTTTTCTGCCATAGCGCGATAGCCTCTGCTACATAGAGATGATGCTCAGATCACCTCTATGCAGCAGAAATACAGGCTTGCTTTGAGCCCTGACCACAGGGTGGCGCTCATTTCAATCTGCCATCAACAACCATAAAGGTCTCGGGTCGGGTCCATATAAGTCTCAGGTTGGCTTTCCGATCATGGCGGTCTAAGTGTTGGGACCAATGACATGCTATGACCGTCATTTGTCATTATGTTAATACATTTCTCTTTTGTTCATTCATTTTTCATTTTATTAATTAACAAAAATAAAATATTAACATTTCTGTTAAATACTTTCTAATTTTACAGCATTTTTACTACAATTGCCTGAACCTCTTAATACACTTGCACAGCATTGCTTGTACACACACACACACACTATGTTTCATATGTATATACATATATATATATATATATATATATATATATATATATATATATATATATATATATATATATATAAATATGGTTATGTAATGTCCTACAACATAAAGCAGTAAAGATATTTAATTTACCAACACGTAGTCTAGTGTCTGGGTTGGTTTCCTGCAGCAGGTCTTGTGTGTTCCTCTTCGCCTTTGGTGACACCCTCTGATTAGAACATGGAATCACAAGAAAGCCATTCTAACACTGTCACTGTGTTGCCAGGAGATTATTTCTTTTGTTAATATTTTACCATTATATTTGACAGGATTTCACATTTTCTGTAGTCCGCCTTTAGTACATTGAACTGCCAGACAGAGAAATTAATACCCTGAGTGACTGTATTTTAATTAAGCAATTTCATGCAAATTACAAATTTTAGATTGCCAAATAATATATTACACAAAAATTGTAGGCTGGCTGATCTGATATGCATGGAGTATTACTCTTCCAGGCACTGTGCATACATGGGAAAATGAAGTAAAATGCTAATTTCCAATCTACTATGCAAACGGTAAAAGATGCCTATTTAGATACATATGCTTTGCCTGGAATGGGTAAACAGTTCTTGAATTTAATATAGCTAAAATCTGAAGGATTATGTGTCTGTGTGATGTACAAGTGGATTGAATACATAAAATGCATTCTTATATTTGGCCAATTGTGATGTCATTGCTAATACCAGCTGTATCAGTGCTGCAAAATTTTATTGAGGCCACGTTTACACAATATTTTTATTGTACTTATAACAACTACAAAAACCTTGCAAAAATTACAAACATTGAATTTTTTTCACGTGTTTGTCATTTAGTGAACATTATATTAAATATTTCTTTATTACAATCATTTTTTAACCCACTTTGACTTTGCTTTGCCGACATAAATGGAGAAAGATTGCCTTTAAAAAAACAATACCCAGACATTAAAAAATATCACTGACATTGGTAAAAACACACTAAAAATCTTTAAGCTAACATCAAACCTCCACAAATCCCCTGGAACCTACAGTGGGTTCGTAAAGTATTCAGACCCCTTTAAATATTTCACTCTTTGTTTCATTGCAGCCATTTGGTAAACTCAAAAAGTTCATTTTTTCTCATCAATGTACACTCTGCACCCCATCTTGACTGAAAAAAAAACAGAAATGTAGTAATTTTTATAAATTTATTAAAAAGAAAAAAGGAATATCACATGGTTATAAGTATTCAGACCCTTTGCTCAGACACTCATATTTAAGTCACATGCTGTCCATTTCCTTGTGATCCTCCTTGAGGTGGTTCTACTCCTTCATTGGAGTCCAGCTTTGTTTAATTAAACTGATTGGACTTGATTTGGAAAGGTACACACCTGCCTATATAAGACCTCACAGCTTGTATGAATACTTTGCATACCCACACCTTTGTGTATTTGACAAAAACACAAAAAAAGCCTAATAAAAACTTCAAACTAAGTTAAAAAAAGAAATGTGAGCTATTTGACTTTATCAGCCTGGGGAAAATGCTAACACAGATATCACATTTAATAAAAACATGGTCATAGCAATTGCATATAGACAAGCAGAGGAAGAATTTTTCCCCCACAAGACTGCTGAGACAAGAAAATATTGTTCCAGTTTGGGCATGAGCAGAAACAGTTCAAAATAGTAATCTTATACTTTAAAGTATGAGTCGATATCATTTTTTTAACAGTGTTCTCCAATGAATTTGATCCGTGGGAAATGTCTATAGTTTTCCCTTAAATCACTCTTCCAAGGGTATAACTACAGTGCCTTGCGAAAGTATTAGGCCCCCTGGAATTTTAAACCTTTTCCCACATATCATGCTTCAGACATAAAGATACCAAATGTAAATTTGTGGTGAAGGATCAACAACAAGTGGAATACAATTGTGAAGTTGAACTAAATTTATTGGTTATTTGAATTTTTTGTGGAAATTCCAAAACTGAAAAGTGGGGCGTGCAATATTATTTGCCCCCTTTAACTTAATACTTTGTTGCGCCAGCTTTTGCTGCGGTTACAGCTGCAAGTCGCTTGGGGTATGTCTCTATCAGTTTTGTACATCGAGAGACTGAAATTCTTGCACATTCTTCCTTGGCAAACAGCTCGAGCTCAGTGAGGTTTGATGGAGATCGTTTGTGAACAGCAGTTTTCAGCTCTTTCCACAGATTCTTGATTGGATTGAGGTCTGGACTTTGACTTGGCCATTCTAACACCTGGATATGTTTATTTGTGAATTATTCCATTGTAGATTTTGCTTTGTGTTTGGGATCATTGTCTTGTTGGAAGACAAATCTCCATTCCATTCTCAGGTCTTTTGCAGACTCCAACAGATTTTCTTCAAGAATGGTCCTGTATTTGGCTCCTTCCATCTTCCCATCAATTTTAACCATCTTCCCTGTCCCTGCTGAAGAAAAGCAGGCCCAAACCATGATGCTGCCACCACCATGTTTGACAGTGGGGATAGTGTGTTCAGGGTGATGAGCTGTGTTGCCTTTATGCCAAACATATCGTTTGACATTGTTGCCAAAAAGTTTGATTTTGGTTTCATCTGACCAGAGCACCTTCTTCCACATGCTTGGTGTGTGTCCCAGGTGGCTTGTTGCAAACTTTAAACAACACTTTTTATGGATATCTTTGAGAAATGGCTTTCTTCTTGCCACTCTTCCATAAAGGCCAAATTTTTGCAGTGTACGACTGATTGTTGTCCTTTGGACAGACTGTCCCACCTCAGCTGTAGATCTCTCCAGTTCATCCAGAGTCATCATGGGCCTCTTGGCTGCATCTCTGATCAGTCTTCTCCTTGTTTGACATGAAAGTTTAGAGGGATGGCCGGGTCTTGGTAGATTTGCAGTGGTATGATACCCCTTCCATTTCAATATGATTGCTTGCACAGTGCTCCTTGGGATGTTTAAAGTTTTGGAAATCATTTTGTATCCAAATCTGGCTTTAAACTTCTCCACAACAGTATCATGGACCTGCCTGTTGTGTTCTTTGGTCTTCATGATGCTCTCTGTGCTTCAAACAGAACCTTGAGATTATCACAGAGCAGGTGCATTTATACGGAGACTTTATTACACACAGGTGGATTATATTTATCATCATTAGGCATTTAGGATAACATTGGATCATTCAGAGATCCACAATGAACTTTTGGAGTGAGTTTGCTGCACTGAAAGTAAAGGGGCTGAATAATATTGCATGCCGCACTTTTCCGTTTTTGAATTTCCATAAAAATTTAAAATAACCAATAAATTTCATTCAACTTCACAATTGTGTTCCACTTGCTGTTGATTCTTCACCAAAAATTTACATTTGGTATCTTTATGTTTGAAGCATGATATGTGGGAAAAGGTTGGGATAGCACGCACGCAGGGTGACCCAAAACTTGATGCCAAACTTGCCTGGTTTTGTTGCAATGTATTGCAGAAAACAGCAATGAGTCTTTGAAAAGCTGTTCATCAATAGTGATGTGTCGACCAGGGTTGTAGGATGTGATGCAGTTGGTGACAAACGATCTCCACACATATCGGAGATTGCAGCAAACTTATCGGTCTCCACTCGCTCACTGCGTGTGAACATGTCATTAAAGCATAGGTGTTGCATGATGTCTTGGAAGCAGTTTTGGGTTATAGTTGCAATGATCCTTGGGTTTGCCAGGTTTGCTGACCAGCTGTCACGTAGTGATGGAACCTTGGTCACCCCCCACAAGATAATGACTGAAATAAATGCCATTAGTTCCGGGAGACCCATGAACCAATCCACCTGCTCCGTGTGACGTGCATGTTGAGTAGTCCATCTTTTGTGGTCTCTGTCGGCTCACTCGCCAAACGAGTTCTCTTTTTTGGTAGAGGAGGAGTCTCCTCATCTGCAAGATAAATAATTTCAAATTAACATTTTGGTTCTAAATAAGGCTAGGTTCACATGTGAGAGAATTTCAGTTCCCTGCGAATCCAGCAGGGAGCTTAGAAATGTTCTCAGCCTCCGCATGTTCACTGCACAGAGAACTCCTCAAGATGCGTTCCCTGGGGAGGGGGGAGGGGGGGTGTGAATCACACTCCCCGCAGCCCGCTGTGTATCTGGTAACCAGTAAACACAGTGGGTTGCTAGGGACCGCGTTCCCCGCTCTCCTGCATGCGGGGAACATGCGGAAGCTGAGAAAATTTCTAAGTTCTCTGCTGGATTCGCAGCGAACTGAAATTCTCTCAAATGTGAACCTAGCAAAAAGATAGTCAGGAAATAAAAATAGGTAATTAGAAAAATCTAACCTGAAGACAACTCAGAGTCTGCACCTGGTTGAAGGACTATGTCTTCTCCATCTGAGTCAGAAGGGTTGGTGTTGCTCAGGATCAGTTCCAATGCCTGTTGAATGGTGTGCCTTCTCTGCATTTTGTTTCTTGTGAACCAAATGGGTAAAGCAGTCACCTATTTATCCCCACAGCACAAAAACTGCATGCAAATTTGCTAAGGTGGGGGCTGGGGGATGGGCAGACACAATCAGGAGCAGCTTACATTCTTTTGTTTACACTCGCTTACAATACCTTTGTTGAGGTGGATCAACACAATTGCCCCCTGCAAATTCCTCAGACAATGGCTACATTTACAGATGAAAGGATGCTAATTGGAGCCATCAGAGTTGTGAGTTTGGACTAAAGGTACCATCACACTCAGCAACGCTGCAGCAATATAGACAATGAGCCGATCGCTGGAGCGTCTCTGTTTCGGTCGCTGTAGAGACGTCAAACACAGCAACTCCAGAACGATGCAGGAGCGATCCAGTGACGTAACGGCGACTCACTTATCATTCTCGCTGGTTGTTAGCTCCATGTAAAACGTTGCTGGCATCGTTGCTTTTGATGTCAAACATGATGATACACGCCAACCTGATGACGAAATAAAGTTCTGGACTTCTAGCTCCAACCAGCGATGGCACAGCGAGATCCAGATCGCTGCTGCGTGTCAAACACAACGAGATCGCTATCCAGGACGCTGCAAAGTCACGGATCATTGTCATTCTCGTTGCAAAGTTGCTGAGTGTGACAGTACCTTTAGGGTCATTTGACCCTCTTTCATGACTTCAGGGGGAGCTCGAAATTTCTGGGACTTCTAGTGTTAAAGGATTACTCCACAAATAAAGTTTATGATTGGGTCAGTGGGAAAACATATACAAAACCCCTAGATCTATACTCAAACACAGCCAGTCTCACAAGAAATTTACTCAAAGACCACAGGTGGGGTTCACATCGTCGGACCCTGACTCTTCAGATGCAAACTTCAGTGCATCATATTTATCCCTGAACAACACAACAATGTATAATAAAAAGAAAAGCCTTAAACGGTCAAAAAACACCAAAGACAAGGAGGGAGGAAACATAAGAAATCAATCGGGAGTAACAACCAACTTCAAAAAGAAGCTGAAGTATTGAATGTTATCAATCTGTCCACACAGGAATTAACAACAGATCAAGTAGAAGTTTTATCATTAGGTCTTAATTGTGTGCCAGATATGGAATTCAATTTGTTCAACACCATACTAGATATAAATAAATTTATTCGTAACTTGACTATAATTTTTTTTTTTTTTTTAACAGAAGAAGATACTCAGGAAGCAAAAATGAATGAGGATGTTATAAACGAATATAAAAACTTGGATTATAAGGAATCCCCATCAATGATCCCCTTTCCCAATCTGCCTCTCATCTTCTTTCTCTAACTTCTTCATTCGGCCTCTCACAGTTTACTAATTCTCCTACGCATGAGGACGGGAATACTCTGGACCTGGCTTTCTCCCGTCCCGGCTCACTGCACGACTTTACTAACTCCCCTCTCCCGCTCTCGGACCACAACTCTCATTCCTTCTCTGTCAAGAATTGTCTCCTCACTTGGGACACCACAACTTACCACGCTTATCGGAATACACGTACCATTAATACCCAGCAGCTTACGGACAATCTCCACACATCTTTAGCCCCCATCTCCTCCCTGTCCTGTCCAGACTTAGCATTGTCACACTTCAATAATACACTGAAGAATGCCCTAGATGAAGCAGCACCTTCTACACACAGAAAGACCCGACACAGACAATGGCAGCTCTGGCAAACTATGCAAACACGCTTTCTTCAGTGTTGCTCAAGGTGTGCAGAGCGGCAGTGGAGAAAATCTCTCTTAGGCCGGGGACACACACAACATATAAAAAAATGGTCTGTTTTTGACGGACGAGAATTGCACAAATGTTCCCAAAACAGTGATCCGTGTGCAGTGCGAGGATGCGATTTTCTCGCATCAAATGATCCGTGTGACATCCGTGTGACATCCGTATGGCATCCGTATGGTGAGATTTTCTCACACACTTGCAAAATGAGCAAATAATGGCTGAGCCTTTCCTGTCACCTGCCCAATGCCTGAGAATTTCTCGCAAGGCACACTGACGGTCCGTGTGCTGTGCTATTTTTTCTCACCCCCATAGACTTTCATTGGCGTTTCTCGGCCGAGAAACGCTGACAATCGCAGCATGCTGCGATTTCACTCGGATCCTGAATACGGCCGATAAAATATCGGATGATGGGAGCTGCACCATAGATTAACATTGGGACGAGTGCCATGCGATTTTTTATCGCATTGCACTCGTCCGTATTACGGTCTAGTGTGACCCCGGCCTTAGCAGAAGACTTCATCCATTATAAGTTCATGCTCAAAACCTATAACTCTGCCCTTCATCTGGCCAAATAATCCTACTTCACCACACTCATCACCTCACTATCCAACAACCCAAAATGACTTTTTGAAACCTTAACTTCCTTCTGAAACCTAAAGTATAGGTCCCATCACAAACTTCAGCGGTGAGGATCTGGCCATTTATTTCCTAGAAAAAATCAACCACTTCCATCAGGATATCTCAGCCCAATCTCCTCAGTGCCTGGATCCCCTGCCCTGCCACACCTCAAGCTCACTAGACATCTTTGAGCCTGTTTCAGAAGAAGAAGTTTCCAAGATCCTTGCTTCTGCTCAGCCTACAACCTGCAACAGTGACCCCATCCCTTCACCTCTCCTGCAGTCTCTCTCACCAGTGGTCACCACTCACCTGCCTAAAATATTTAACCTCTCTCTTTCTTCAGGTATCTTTCCCTCTTTAAACATGCCATCATAACCCCTTACTTAAAAAGCAATCCCTGGACCAGAACTGCACTGCTAACTACAGACCTGTCTCTAACATTTCCTTCATCTCTAAACTCCTGGAACGCTTGGTCCACTCCCGTCTAATCCACTATCTCTTAGATAACTCTCTTCTTGACCCCTTAAAATCTGTTTTCCGCTCTTTACACTCCACTAAAACTGCCCTCACTAAAGTCTCTAATGATCTAATAACAGCTAAATCCAAAGGTCATTGTTCCCTGCTGATTCTCCTAGATCTCTCCGCAGCACTCAACACTGTGGATCATCAGCTCCTCCTCTCTATGCTCCGCTCTATAGGCCTCAAGGACACAGCCCTCTCCTGGTTCTCCTCCTACCTCTCTGACCGCTCCTTCACTGTATCTTTTGCCGGCTCCTCTTCCTCTCCTCATCCCCTTACTATCGGGGTTCTGCAGGGCTCAGTCCTAGGCCCCCTCCTCTTCTTTCTATACACTGCCCTTATTGGACAAACAATCAGCAGATTTGGGTTTCAGTAACATCTCTATGCTGACGACACCCAATTATACACTTCTTCCCCTGACATCACCCCTACCCTAATTCAAAATACCAAGGATTGTCTGTCTGCTGTCTCTAACATCATGTCCTCCCTCTATCTGAAACTAAATCTCTCCAAAACGGAACTTCTTGTGTTTCTCCCTTCTACTAACCTCACTCTACCCAACATCAAAATTACCCTGGAGGGTTCAACCATAGCTCCCAAGCAGCATGCCTGCTGTCTTGAGGTCACATTTGACACCGAACTTTCTTTTACTCCCTATATCCGATCACTCACTCGCTCTTGTCACCTGCATCTTAAAAAACATCTCCAGAATCCGACCTTTTCTCACCTTTGAAACTGCTAAGACTCTTACTGTCACTCTTATTCATTGCTGTCTAGACTACTGCAACTCTCTTCTGATCGGTCTCCCCCTTACCAAACTTTCTCCTCTCCAATCCATCTTAAATGAGGCAGCCAGGGTCATATTTCTGTCCAGCTGTTTCACCGATGTCTCCATCTTGTGCCAGTCATTACACTGGCTACCCATTCGCTACAGGGTCCAGTATAAACTCATCTCTCTCACCCACAAAGCTCTCCACAGTTCTGCACCGCCTTATATCTCCTCTCTCATATCTGTCTATCGCCCTACACGTGCGCTCCGTTCTATAAATGACCTAAGACTAACATCCCCCGTAATCCAAACATCGCACCTCCATCTCCAAGACTTCTCTCATGCTGTGCCAGCTCTCTGGAATGCACTTCCCCAGACTATCAGGCTGATACCTAGCCCCGACCTATTCAAGCGCGCTTTAAAAACCCATCTCTTCAAACAAGCCTACCACATCAACTACTACTCAGTAAACTAACTTTGCCCTGTTCCCTCCTTCCAAATATTATTCTGACTCTGCACCCTTCTTTTCATCTGTCTCCACAACCTCCATGCACATAACTGCACTTGATACTTAACTATTGCTCTTACAGTAAACACATGGGCTGATGACTGGATCATGCAGCTTTATATGAAAATCCCTATTTATTATAATTGCCAGATCTGAAATAACAAGCACTTTTCTCCTATTGTGTCCCCCCATTTCCTTATAGATTGTAAGCTTGCGAGCAGGGACCTCACTCCTAATGTCACTGTTTAAATTGTCTTAACTTGTATTGAATTTATTGTCTGTACATGTCCCAGCTAATTGCAAAGTGTTGCGGAATATGTTGGCGCTATATAAATAAAAATTATTATTATTATTATTATTATTATTATTATTACAATTTTCAGAAGGCCGAATACTTTCACAAGGCACTGTATCCTGGATGCAAGTGCTGCATTAGCACCCAGACCCCAAAGCCTTGTGGGGGCAAAAAGTCACTTTAGCCTATAATTGTAGACCAGTACTGTTATATGATTCCAGAGAGCCCAAAAACTTTCTCACTCTCACTGTCACGGGGGTATTGGGTAGACTAAAGCTGATTACCCGGGCCCCTGCGCTATCCCTCAGACTAGGGAAAACCCTGTCTGTCCCTCTTCCAGAATTTACACTGATGGTGTGCTTGTCTGGGCCGCCAGGCCTGACCCTGACTCCTGTTTCAGCCCTATGCTGAAACCTCCACCCGCCACCCAGTGATAAGACCACACACCAACCTACACAGAAAGTAAAGACAGGGAAAACTAAAAACGCACCACGCCGCAGACACACAGGAAAACACTATAATGTGCACAGGGCAAAAATAAACACAAATATAGGAAGGAGAAATATGACAAAGGATAATACACCACCAGATACGATACTTCAACTCCTAGACCACCACTCCAGACCGAGATCACCAAGGAACAAAACACAAGCTATAATCGGCGACGCCAAAAGTCCAGAATGACTATTTAAAGGCCACGGGCGTGACCCAGCCTCCAACCAGATTACCAGCCAGATTAACCCTGGATAACCTGGATAAAATCTAGCCAGCGCCACTGAGCGTATAGTGGACAAATGTGGAATTACCGCTGTCTGTCGGATGCCCTAGTGTGAATAGCGTCCGACATGACACTCACTTTGTAATGATATTTTAAAATGTCAAAACAGAATATGCAGCTAGCAGAATAACAAGGAATACATAAATGCCCGCAAAAAATTAAGGTCCACGTATCAAGAAAAAGTGAGGTCAAAATTATTTGAATATTCAAGCCGCTAAAAGTTCATGTATGATAAAATCCAAAAATGTGCCCGTAAAGGAAGAGGGAAAATTGCCCGGTTCTTAAGTTGGTAAAGACCCATGATATCTGTGGGCCATGTTGAAAATTTGGCCACTGCCCTCTCTCTTGATAAATGAGTATTTATTAGTGATGAGCAAATGTACTCAAATAATATGCTATCCGAGCATGCTCGGGTGTTATTAGAGTTTCTTGGGCATGCTTGGATAATATGTTCGAACCTCTGGGAATTCATGTTTTGCAGCTGTTAGAAAACCACAAAGCATGGAGCTGCAGGGACTCAAACATATTATCCAAGCAATCCCAAGAAACTCTAATAACACCCAAACTTGCCCGGATAACACGTTATCTGGTACGTTCACTCACCACTAGTAGTTATGTTTCTAAATCATTTGACATGTGTGATACACGCCTTGTGCTCCAGAACTGTGACTCATTAAAGAGCCACTGTCACCCCCTCCAGCCGTTATAAACTAAAAGAGCCACCTTGTGCAGCAGTAATGCTGCATTCTAACAAGGTGGCTCTTTTAGTTTTTGGTGCATTTATTCCCCCAAAAAAGCATTTTATAACTTCTCCAAAATACCTGTCTTTAGACAGGGAGGCAGGTCTTAAACTCCCCTGCTTGAAACGCCACACTGCCGTCACTCAAATCTTCAGGGGTGCTGGGCTCCGCCCCCTCCGCGCTGTTTTCCCATTAAATCCAGCACCTGCGCTGTTTAGTACTGGCTGGTGCAGGCGCACCAACCAGTACTAAACAGTACTAAACAGGTTGGTCAGCTTGGGGGCGTCTATGGGCTGGGCCGCATCTGCTGCTGCAGCTGACCGTGACAATGGCCACAGGAAAACCGGTGATGCACTCAGCTCTGCTCGCCTTGGACACCGGGCCATAGTGTCACCACATTTCTGTCACTGGCATCGTGAGGAAGGAACTCTGCTCAGATGCAATCCGGACCGCCGCAGCATCGCCACACCTCTGCTGCCGCCGGTTCTGCTGCTACACCACTGCCACAACCCCCCGGAAAAGCCTGCGTTAGCACTATAAGACACACTCCCCATTTTCCTCCCAAATTTTTTGGGGAAAAAGTGTGTCTTATTGTCCAAAAACTACAGTAATAGGTACAGAGAATTTGCAACATCAAAAAACTCATCACATACTCATGTTGGGAATGTAGCCTTAAGGAAACTTTTGGTGCATTTTATTTTGTAAGGCTAAGTTCCCATGATGAGCATTTGGTGTGTTTTTTTAATCCCTTTTTTCCTGCTGCAATTTTTATTTATTTCTGGTATGTCACATTTTTAATAAAACTGTTTTGAATCTTCCTTACTTAGCTTTGATAAAAAATTATTAATAAAGTCATGCATAGATTACATGCGTTTTAGTGTTTTCACTGTGAAGTGCACTAACAACACATATCCATTTTTAAATGTAAATTTTACGCATCCAATGCTTTTTAAAAGGGGAAAATCCACACAGAAAAAAAGTGTACTTGCATGAGAAATGGCAATGATGTGGATTTAAAAAATGCTCCACAAATTGTTTCAAGTAGTTCAAAATAAAGCACAGTGGGCATGAGATTTCTATATATCCCATCCACTTTGGTGGAAATGCAAGACAATGCATTTTTTTCTCAGTAAAAATGTGCAGCATAAAATGAACACCAAAAACTCATCTTGAGAACTAAACCTAAATTGAACTTTCAAACATCTTAATGTGCATTATTAAAATTTTGTGAACTGGATTTGTTTTCTGATTTCCTATGAAGGTGACTTTAAAAACATTAAACCCAGTTTAAATTGCTGAAAATGTCATAATTTAAATGCCATTTTGTATTAATGTAATAGTTATTATTATTATTATTATTATTATCATCGCATCTTGTTCGATAACTCTTTAATGCTTCACAATATAAAACATATGATATGGTAATACTAAAACATGAGTGTAAATATATAAATATATAAACTGTATAAACTACTGTATAAAGCCTTAGAACACAATTTTATGCTGTTATAATTGTCCAAGATATTGTTTAAATTAATTGTTCAGGTTTTTATTTGTATTATTCTTCTTAAGTGAATTTATTCACACTCAGCAGTCACATATAATAAAAATGAATACAACTGAGTGACAGATTAATGTAATTTGATGATAATAATAATACAAAACTTGTGAAGATTGAATACTTCAAAATTAGTTGGGATTTTTTTGTAAGGGCCATTGAATGATTTGCTTGAATAGACCTATTACTAATAATTTATTGTACC
The DNA here is from genome assembly GCF_032444005.1 of Ranitomeya imitator. Taxonomy (NCBI): domain Eukaryota; kingdom Metazoa; phylum Chordata; class Amphibia; order Anura; family Dendrobatidae; genus Ranitomeya; species Ranitomeya imitator. The sequence continues at coordinate 309,082,113 of NC_091285.1, read as the reverse complement.
AATTGGCCTACTGCAATGCCTTGTCAGATTTCTCTCAGTTGTATTATACTATAAATGCTGACATGAAAAAGTTCCTTCTATTAAAATTTAAATAGCATATTTATTCTTTCTTAAACCTTTTACTTTTTTTTGCATTTAATGAAAGATTAGCATTTGAACTAAAATATAACAACTAATATGTTTTTGAATGATCAAATTATATTTTTTTTATTTGTGATTATTCAGTCAATTCAGAAATATAAAGGTTTTCCTTATTTTAGGGAATTCTTGATTGTGTAAATAATTATGCTTTTCAATTTTTATAATAGTTTACAACGAAGTAGCCAAAATTTGTCTTAGAAGCCACGTTGGGCTCATTAGCCTATGTCATACAGTTTTCAACTACTCAAAGGGCCACAATTGTTATCAGACCTCCTTGCACAATTTTTTTTAAAATAAAAATTTACAATTATATTGTCACAAGCGTGTCACATTGCCTTGGAAGACCTAGAGTTAGACAGTCACTTTGGGTAATGAATCACAGGTCTTCTTTAGAGATGGTATGATTTGTATCCCATATTAAATGGATTTAGTTTCTTTTGGTTCTTAAGACGTTAATAACCCTTTCTTTGCTGGTCAGGAACATGCAGCTCCATTTCAGCTGGTCATTACCTCTTCCTATATAAACTAGTCAGACCTTCTTACCCCTGCTGGTGAAAGATTCATCTTCCTGTGCTGTGTGCTAAAGCTAAGTGCTGTAGAAGTATTCAATGGATTGCTGTAGTAAGTGTGTTTTTATCTCCTGGTCCCCACTCGCTTTTAGTTTATTCCTCCCTGCCCCTGTTTCTTGTTTACATTACATTTCTGTCCCATGCCTCATGGGGTGTGGGAGGGGACAGATAAGGGTTTAGCAGTAGCATGGTAAGGTCTGAGAGTTGAGCCTTTCTACTGTAGGGATTCGGACAAAAATCCGAGAGTGGACCCTCTGGGTCGTGACTCTAGAGCCCCCAGGGTCGAGCGGACCAGATGGAATCACCCCCTATACAGGGAGTGTTAGGGGCAGGACCTCGGGGGAATGGAGACACAACAGCTAGAGCCAAAGGGACGACCCAAGATAAGGAAGGTGACCACAGAGCTATTGGAATGGCGGTAAAATGATAGGAAAACAGGACTTAACTGATAAAGACAGGAACACGAGACGGTGCAGGACACGGCAGGAACACAGGACTTGGCAGGAGACGGCAGGAACACGGAACTTGGCAGGACACGGCAGGAACACGGAACTTGGCAGGACACAGCAGGAACACGGAACTTGACAGGACACGGCAGGAACACGGAACTTGGCAGGACACAGCAGGAACACGGAACTTGGCAGGACACAGCAGGAACACGGAACTTGGCAGGACACAGCAGGAACACGGAACTTGGCAGGACACAGCAGGAACACGGAACTAACACTGAGACAAAGCGAGAACTAAGCTGGGAAAAGATACAGGGGAGCCTTAGGGCATAGGGACACTGACAGCAGGCAGTGCACCTACAAGGCAAAGGCGTCTTGCCTGGAAAGACGCCGCGAAGAAATAGCCGATGGGCGCCGCCATGTTGGGGCGGAGCCATCGGGTCGCGACCTCCCAGCAGGCCCAGCGACGGAGGAGACGCGACCGCGCATGTGCAGAGAGACCGGACGCCGAGAGCCGGCAAAGGAGGACGCAGTGCAGCGCGGGACAGGATCGCGAGCGCGCCGCGGGATGGAAGAAGCCAGGTGAGTATGCGCAGCGGGCGTGACAGTACCTCCCTCCTTAGTCCCCCTCCTTTTAAGGCTAGAAAGGAATCTTTTCATGATAAGAGGAGCATTGATGTTCTCTCGAGGCTCCCAGGACCTCTCCTCAGGACCGAATCCCTCCCAATCAATCAAAAAATAAGTTTTGCCCCTAACTACCTTTTTAGCAAGAATATCTTTAACATTAAAGATTCCATCAGTGGTACAGAGCTGAGGAGAAAGAGAGGTAGCGGAGTGAAAACGATTAAAGACTGCAGGCTTGAGAAGAGATACATGGAAGGCATTGGGAATGCGTAAAGAGGCAGGTAGTTTCAATTTGTAGGAAACATCATTAATGCGACTCAAGATAGGAAAAAGACCAATATAGCGAGGACCCAGTTTGTAAGAGGGGATTTTGAGCTTGATATAGCGAGAGGAGAGCCAAACTTTATCACCCGGGGAATAGGGAGGAGCATCCAAACGCCTTTTATCAGCAAATCTCTTCATATTATGGCTAGCTCTCTCAAGAGCCTCTTTAGTCTAACTCCAAATCTTAGAGAATTCCCGGGACAAGAAATCCGCTGCCGGTACCCCCGAGGAGAGAGAAACAGGAAGAGGAATGCTTGGATGTTGACCATAGACCACAAAAAAGGGAGATTTGGAGGAAGACTCACTGGGAAGATTGTTATATGAGAACTCAGCCCAGGGGAGAAGGGAGACCCAGTCATCTTGATGTGCATTGGAAAAGTGTCGTAAGTAGGTAGTCAGGACTTGATTAACTTGCTCTACTTGACCGTTGGACTGAGGGTGATAAGCGGAAGAGAAGTCCAAGTTAATTTTCAATAGACTACAGAGAGCTCTCCAAAAACGGGAGGTAAATTGTACTCCGCGGTCTGAGACAATATGATGTGGAAAACCATGAAGACGGAAGACTTGGTGTAAAAAGATTTTTGCCAACTCAGGAGCGGAAGGCAGACCAGGCAACGCGATGAAATGAGCCACATTAGAGAACCGATCCACAACAACTAGAATGACAGAGCAATCCGAGGAACAAGGTAGATCAGTGATGAAGTCCATAGCGATATGGCTCCATGGGACGGAAGGCACAGGCAGAGGATGCAGGAGACCGGAAGGAAGCTGCCTAGGAACTTTATTTTTGGCACAAGAAGAACAAGAAGCAACGAATTCGGTGACGTCTCGTCGGAGAGATGGCCACCAGTAGTGCCGAGAGATGAGAGAAATTGTTTTCTTGACTCCTACATGCCCCGCAATCTTGGAGGAGTGACCCCAACGTAAAACTCTCTCCTTGTCTTGATTAGACACAAGAGTCTTGCCAGGAGGAGCTGAAATCACTCTTAGAGGAGCGAGAGTGACGATCTTCGCAGGATCAATAATGTGAGCCGGAGAATCCTCAATGTCCTGAGGCTGAAAGGATCTAGAAAGTGCATCCGCTTTGACATTTTTATTTCCGGGTCGGAAATGAAGTTCAAATTCAAATCGTCCGAAGAATAAAGACCATCTGGCTTGTCGTGGATTTAGTCTTTGGGCAGACTGAATATAGGCCAGATTCTTGTGGTCTGTGTAAATGGTGAATGGATGAAGAGACCCCTCAAGGAGATAACGCCACTCTTCTAAGGCTAGTTTGATAGCCAATAGTTCTTTATCCCCAATGGAGTAGTTACGCTCAGGAGCAGAAAAGGCTTTAGAAAAAAAACCACAGGTCACCAAATGTCCGGACGAGGATCTTTGTAAAAGTACTGCTCCGGCTCCAACAGAGGATGCGTCGACTTCAAGGACAAACGGTCTATTAGCATCAGGACGATGAAGCACAGGGGCTGTAGCGAAGCTTTGTTTAAGGGACTGAAAGGCCTCTTCAGCCTCAGGGGTCCAAAGACTGGAGTTGACTCCCTTGTGAACTAGGGCAGAGATAGGCTTGGTCATGGAAGAAAAATGAGAAATAAATTGTCTATAGTAATTGGCAAAGCCAAGAAAACGTTGGATTGCTTTTGTTCCAAGAGGACGGGGCCAATTCAAGACAGCAGAAACCTTCTCTGGATCCATCTCTAAGCCAGATCTTGAGACAATATATCCAAGGAAGGGAAGTGAAGATTGCTCAAAGACGCACTTCTCAATCTTAGCGAACAGATGATTCTCTCTTAGCCGTTGCAGAACACGGCGGACATCTCGTCTATGAGTGGAGAGATCCGGAGAAAAGATGAGAATGTCGTCAAGGTAAAACACGACTGAGGAGTAGAGAAGATCCCGAAATACATCGTTCACAAATTCCTGGAAAACCGCAGGGGCGTTGCAGAGACCAAACGGCATAACCAAGTATTCATAGTGACCGTCACGAGTATTGAAGGCGGTCTTCCACTCATCGCCCGCACGAATTCGAACCAGATTGTATGCGCCACGTAAATCCAGTTTGGTAAAAATTTGCACACCTCGAAGACGATCGAAGAGTTCTGGAATGAGTGGAAGAGGATATTTGTTCTTCACCGTGATGTTGTTTAGGCCTCGATAATCAATACAGGGACGAAGAGAACCATCCTTCTTCTTCACGAAAAAAAACCCAGCTCCGGCGGGAGAAGAGGACTTGCGAATGAATCCTTTAGCAAGATTTTCCTGAATATACTCAGACATAGCCTGTGTCTCAGCAGGAGAGAGAGGGTAGATTCTTCCCCTGGGCGGGTTAGTTCCAGGCACGAGATCTATGGGACAATCATAGAGACGATGAGGCGGAAGACCCTCAGCCAATTTCTTGTTGAAGACATCAGAGAAAGCACTGTAGACGCAGGGTAAGGCGGGAAAAGAGGAGGAAGGAGAAGAAGAAGAACCTACAGGATGCACCGGCAGCAGACAACGTTCCCGACAAAGCTCTCCCCAGCGCAAGATATTGCCATTGCGCCAATCTAAAGTGGGCTCGTGATTCCGTAACCAAGGAAGACCTAAAAGCATAGGATGAGACAGACCCGCTAAAACATAAAATGCAATTTTTTCCTTATGCAGAACCCCAACTTGAAGTTCCACCTCAAGCGTAACTTGAGTAATGGTCTCCTGTAACGGTCTACCATCCACAGATGCAAGAATCACAGGAGCCTCTAGGGTTTTGACTGGAACGGAGAATTTCAAAACCTCTTCCAACCTGATAAAATTCCCTGCTGTGCCAGAATCCACATAAGCATCCAAAGAAATGCCCTTGCCAGAGATATGCAAAAGGACAGACAAAGTGAGGGGTTGAGAGGAATCACACACACCTAGGAAGGCCTCTCTTACCTGACCTAGGCGGAGGAGTTTTCCGGACATTCAGGGCAAGACCGCAGCAAATGGGCAGCACTCTCGCAGTAAAAACATAAACCCTGAGTACGCCTCTCTTTACGTCGCTGTTCGGACATCTTAAGACGGTCCACTTGCATAGGTTCTGGTGCGGACGCCAGAGAGGAAGTCCTAGGCTGTGGGCTGAGTGGCTTACGGGTGGCAGGGGAAGGACGAAGAGATCTCCGCTCCCGGGCGCGTTCCTGGAACCGAAGGTCAATACGGGTAGCTAAGGAAATTAAATCCTCCAAAACCGTAGGGGTGTCCCGACCAGCTAACTCATCTTTAATGCGCCCAGAGAGGCCCCGCCAGAAAGCGCCCACTAACGCCTCATTGTTCCAGCCTAAGTCAGAGGAGAGGGTGCGGAACTGAATAGCATACTGGCCCACAGATAACGATCCCTGATGGAGAGACAATAGAGCCTCAGTAGTAGAGGCCAGACGACCAGGTTCGTCAAAGACAAGACGGAAGGTCTCCAAAAATTCAGACAACCGGGAGACTAGGGGATAGTCTCGCTCCCAGAGTGGATTAACCCATGCCAAGGCGTCACCCTCCAGATGGGAAATCAAAAAGGCAACTTTGGACCGATCCGTCGGGTAATGCTGGGGCAGAAGTTCAAAGTGAAGACGGCATTGGTTCAAAAATCCTCGGCAGAATTTAGGATCCCCATTGTACCGAGGTGGTTTAGCCAAGCGGGGTGGAGGATGGGGAGCAGAAGCTGAGGTAGTAGCGGCTGTCTGGATAGAAAGCAGCCGATCGTCTATCGAAGACATATAACTAAGGATATGAGCCTGGGTGTCACGCTGCTGAGCTAACTCTTGCTGTAAGCCAATGAGTAGAGCGGCGTTGCCAGGATCAGAGGGCAGGAGCGTAGACAGGCGAGAATCCATAGCCTTCATAAAGGACATAATACGGGACTGATTCTCCCGCAAAAGAGTAACTCTTTTTGCGCAGCAGAGGCCCCAGCGGGGTCCATGGCCTTTGCCTACTGTAGGGATTCGGACAAAAATCCGAGAGTGGACCCTCTGGGTCGTGACTCTAGAGCCCCCGGGGTCGAGCGGACCAGATGGAATCACCCCCTATACAGGGAGTGTTAGGGGCAGGACCTCGGGGGAATGGAGACACAACAGCTAGAGCCAAAGGGACGACCCAAGATAAGGAAGGTGACCACAGAGCTATTGGAATGGCGGTAAAATGATAGGAAACCAGGACTTAACTGATAAAGACAGGAACACGAGACGGTGCAGGACACGGCAGGAACACAGGACTTGGCAGGAGACGGCAGGAACACGGAACTTGGCAGGACACGGCAGGAACACTGAACTTGGCAGGACACAGCAGGAACACGGAACTTGACAGGACACGGCAGGAACACGGAACTTGGCAGGACACAGCAGGAACACGGAACTTGGCAGGACACAGCAGGAACACGGAACTTGGCAGGACACAGCAGCAACACGGAACTTGGCAGGACACAGCAGGAACACGGAACTAACACTGAGACAAAGCCAGAACTAAGCTGGGAAAAGATACAGGGGAGCCTTAGGGCATAGGGACACTGACAGCAGGCAGTGCACCTACAAGGCAAAGGCGTCTTGCCTGGAAAGATGCCGCGAAGAAATAGCCGATGGGCGCCGCCATGTTGGGGCGGAGCCATCAGGTCGCGACCTCCCAGCAGGCCCAGCGACGGAGGAGACGCGACCGCGCATGCGCAGAGAGACCGGACGCCGAGAGCCGGCAAAGGAGGACGCAGCGCGGCGCGGGACAGGATCGCGAGTGCGCCGCGGGATGGAAGAAGCCGGGTGAGTATGCGCAGCGGGCGTGACATCTACCTTTATGTGTACCTCCTGGACTGGGATATTTAGGGTCCCAATTCCACGGAAAGTTTGAGGCCCCACCTTCTTTACTGGACTGTCACAGCAATGCATATATTCATTCATCAAAGATCAACATTTTCTAAATAATCACACACACTCACACAAACACACTTCTATGTAATCTTTTACTACCAGTTTACCCTTAGTTACATTTTTAGCTGTTCAAACAGCTAAACAGCTGTTCATGCTTGCTCTGTGTAGCATGGGTAGAATGGAAGAACTAGAGACCAGAAGCAAAAGAAAAGATGCAGTGAGTGTAACTATTAATGTGGAAACTTTTTTCGATATTGTAGGCACTCCAAAGAATTTTTGATCAATGAGGGACTAGCGCATGAAACCCACACTGATCAGTAGGGTTGAGCGACCTTGACCTTTTTAGAGTCGAGTCGTGTTTCGCGAAACCCGACTATCTTAGCAGTTGAGTCGAGTGGAATCGGCCGATTATGGCGAAAAGTCGGGTATCGCCCGAAACACGAAACCCAATGCAAGTCAATGGGGGAGCATAGTCGGCAGTGAGTGGAGGCCAGGAAAACACCTACACTGCCCATTTTAATGGCAAAAACATCCATTCTTGTTACAGAAGCTTGTCAATCGTAATTTAGCTTATAATAATTGGAAGGCATTTGAAATTGGGGGTCATTTGGCTAAAGTTGTGGGGGGTAGGGCTGGTTCAAGTAATTAGTGGGCCCAGTAAATCTGGACCACGTCACGGCAGTGGAGCAGGGAGAGGTAAGTATTTCAACTTTGCAAGTGCTGTGATCCTGAGCAAGCAGGGGGGGCCCACTCGTTGGCATTGGCACTGGCACAGGGCCCCTCAAAGTACAGCGGTGTGTTTGCACGGCGGGGGCGCCTCCCACCGGCAGCAACACTTTTGCGTACTATGAGAGGCCCTGTGCCAGTGATGTCGCCAACTAGTATTCCTCCCCCCACCTGATGAAGGAATCTGCACTTTCATCTGCACCTTCCGCTTTGTCCCCGTGTAAGGTGATATGGTATGCGGGAAGAGGAACCTGACTTTCAGCAGGGTCACAATCTTGCTGTGTAGCGTGCACGGGGAATTTTGCGTTATGGGTCAATGTACCAGCAGACTCATCTATCACTGGCTGGGCAATGGGCAGGATGAGGAGGAAACACAGATATAGGCCCAAAGAATAAAGTTGGCTAAATGCAGTTCAAAATTGGTAACACAGGACTAACCAGGGGGCATTGCAGTGGAGGACAACTGGAATGAGAGGCTGACACAGAGAGTAGGCCCAAATCAGTAAGTAGTCGAAATGCAGTTCAAAATTGGCAACCGTAGTAAACAGGCGGCACAGCTTTGTTCAGTGGAGGAGAACAGCAAGGAGTGGCAGACACCGATAGTAGGCCCCAACCCAACTAGTAGGCCAAATGCAGTCTAACATTAACAACTACTTAACGAGAGCCTGAAAATGGAATTTGAGGACAGGAAACCAAGAGAACAGCAAGGAGCGGCAGACACTGTTAGTAGGCCCCAAACCAACTAGTACGCCAAATGCAGTTGTTCCATTTAACAACTATTTAAAAAGAGCCTGAAGATAGAAGCTCAGGAAAGGCAACCTGGAGAACACCTTGGAGCGGAAGACACCGTCTCTATGACCCAGACCCAACTTGTAGGCATAATGTAGTGTTGTTTCAACAACTACTTAACACGAGCATGAAGATCGAAGCTATGGAGAGGCAACCTGGACAACTCCTTGGAGCGGAGGACACCGTCTCTACAACCCAGACCCAACTTGTAGGCCTAATGCAGTGTAGTTTTCAACAACTACTAAACGAGAGTAGGAAGATCGAAGCAATGTGGACGAAACCTGGGGAACACCTTGGAGTGTAACACACCGTCTCTCTACACCCCATACCCAATTTGTAGGCCTAATGCAGTGTAGTTTTCAACAACTACTAAACGAGAGTAGGAAGATCGAAGCAATGTGGATGAAACCTGGGGAACACCTTGGAGTGGAACACACTGTCTCTACACCCCAGACCCAACTAGTAAGCCTAATGCAGTGTTGTTTTCAGGACAGGAAACCAGGAGAACAGCAAGGAGTGGCAGACACCGATAGTAGGCCCCAAACCAACTAATACGCCAAATGCAGTTGTTCCATTTAACCACAATTTAATGAGAGCCTGAAGATCGAAGCTCAGGAAAGGCAACCTGGAGAACACCTTGGAGTGGAACACACCATCTCTCTACACCCCATACCCAATTTGTAGGCCTAATGCAGTGTAGTTTCCAACAACTACTAAACGAGAGCATGAAGATCGAAGCATTGGCGAGGAAACCTGGGGAACACCTTGGAGTGGAACACACCATCTCTCTACACCCCATACCCAATTTGTAGGCCTAATGCAGTGTAGTTTCCAACAACTACTAAACGAGAGCATGAAGATCGAAGCATTGGCGAGGAAACCTGGGGAACACCTTGGAGTGGAACACACCATCTCTCTACACCCCATACCCAATTTGTAGGCCTAATGCAGCGTAGTTTTCAACAACTACTAAACGAGAGCCAGAAGATTGAAGCTCAGGAAAAGCAACCAGGAGAACACCTTGGAGTGGAACACACCATCTCTCTACACCCCATACCCAATTTGTAGACCTAATGCAGTGTAGTTTCCAAGAACTACTAAACGAGAGCCGGAAAATCGAAGCTCAAGAAAGGCAACCTGGAGACCACCTTGGAGTGGAACACACCATCTCTCTACACCCCATACCCGATTTGTAGGCCTAATGCAGCGTAGTTTCCAACAACTACTAAACGAGAGCCAGAAGACTGAAGCTCAGGAAAGGCAACCTGGAGAACACCTTGGAGTGGAACACACCATTTCTCTACACCCCATACCCAATTTGTAGGCCTAATGCAGTGTAGTTTCCAAGAACTACTAAACGAGAGCCGGAAGATCGAAGCTCAGGAAAGGCAACCTGGAGAACACCTTGGAGTGGAACACACCATCTCTCTACACCGAATACCCAATTTGTAGGCCTAATGCAGTGTAGTTTCCAAGAACTACTAAACGAGAGCCGGAAGATCGAAGCTCAGGAAAGGCAACCTGGAGAACACCTTGGAGTGGAACACACCATCTCTCTACACCCCATACCCAATTTGTAGGCCTAATGCAGTGTAGTTTTCTACAACTACTAAACGAGAGTCGGAAGACCGAAGCAATGTGGACGAAACCTGGGGAACACCTTGGAGTGGAACACACCATCTCTCTACACCCCATACCCAATTTGTAGGCCTAATGCAGCGTAGTTTCCAACAACTACTAAACGAGAGCCGGAAGATCGAAGCTCAGGAAAGGCAACCTGGAGAACACCTTGGAGTGGAACACACCATCTCTCTACACCCCATACCCAATTTGTAGGCCTAATGCAGTGTAGTTTCCAACAACTACTAAACGAGAGCATGAAGATCGAAGCATTGGCGAGGAAACCTGGGGAACACCTTGGAGTGGAACACACCATCTCTCTACACCCCATACCCAATTTGTAGGCCTAATGCAGCGTAGTTTCCAACAACTACTAAACGAGAGCCAGAAGATTGAAGCTCAGGAAAGGCAACCTGGAGAACACCTTGGAGTGGAACACACCATCTCTCTACACCCCATACCCAATTTGTAGGCCTAATGCAGTGTAGTTTCCAAGAACTACTAAACGAGAGCCGGAAGATCGAAGCTCAGGAAAGGCAACCTGGAGAACACCTTGGAGTGGAACACACCATCTCTCTACACCCCATACCCAATTTGTAGGCCTAATGCAGTGTAGTTTCCAACAACTACTAAACGAGAGCATGAAGATCGAAGCATTGGCGAGGAAACCTGGGGAACACCTTGGAGTGGAACACACCATCTCTCTACACCCCATACCCAATTTGTAGGCCTAATGCAGCGTAGTTTCCAATAACTACTAAACGAGAGCCAGAAGATTGAAGCTCAGGAAAGGCAACCAGAAGAACACCTTGGAGTGGAACACACCATCTCTCTACACCCCATACCCATTTTGTAGGCCTAATGCAGTGTAGTTTCCAAGAACTACTAAACGAGAGCCGGAAGATCGAAGCTCAGGAAAGGCAACCTGGAGAACACCTTGGAGTGGAACACACCATCTCTCTACACCCCATACCCAATTTGTAGCCCTAATGCAGCGTAGTTTCCAACAACTACTAAACGAGAGCCAGAAGATTGAAGCTCAGGAAAGGCAACCTGGAGAACACCTTGGAGTGGAACACACCATCTCTCTACACCCCATACCCAATTTGTAGGCCTAATGCAGTGTAGTTTCCAAGAACTGCTATACGAGAGCCGGAAGATCGAAGCTCAGGAAAGGCAACCTGGAGAACACCTTGGAGTGGAACACACCATCTCTCTACACCCAATACCCAATTTGTAGGCCTAATGCAGTGTAGTTTCCAAGAACTACTAAACGAGAGCCGGAAGATCGAAGCTCAGGAAAGGCAACCTGGAGAACACCTTGGAGTGGAACACACCGTCTCTCTACACCCCATACCCAATTTGTAGGCCTAATGCAGTGTAGTTTTCTACAACTACTGAACGAGAGTCGGAAGACCGAAGCAATGTGGACGAAACCTGGGGAACACCTTGGATTGGAACACACCATCTCTCTACACCCCATACCCAATTTGTAGGCCTAATGCAGCGTAGTTTCCAAGAACTACTAAACGAGAGCCGGAAGATCGAAGCTCAGGAAAGGCAACCTGGAGAACACCTTGGAGTGGAACACACCATCTCTCTACACCCCATACCCAATTTGTAGGCCTAATGCAGTGTAGTTTCCAACAACTACTAAACGAGAGCATGAAGATCGAAGCATTGGCGAGGAAACCTGGGGAACACCTTGGAGTGGAACACACCATCTCTCTACACCCCATACCCAATTTGTAGGCCTAATGCAGCGTAGTTTCCAACAACTACTAAACGAGAGCCAGAAGATTGAAGCTCAGGAAAGGCAACCTGGAGAACACCTTGGAGTGGAACACACCATCTCTCTACACCCCATACCCAATTTGTAGGCCTAATGCAGTGTAGTTTCCAAGAACTACTAAACGAGAGCCGGAAGATCGAAGCTCAGGAAAGGCAACCTGGAGAACACCTTGGAGTGGAACACACCATCTCTCTACACCCCATACCCAATTTGTAGGCCTAATGCAGTGTAGTTTCCAACAACTACTAAACGAGAGCATGAAGATCGAAGCATTGGCGAGGAAACCTGGGGAACACCTTGGAGTGGAACACACCATCTCTCTACACCCCATACCCAATTTGTAGGCCTAATGCAGCGTAGTTTCCAATAACTACTAAACGAGAGCCAGAAGATTGAAGCTCAGGAAAGGCAACCAGAAGAACACCTTGGAGTGGAACACACCATCTCTCTACACCCCATACCCATTTTGTAGGCCTAATGCAGTGTAGTTTCCAAGAACTACTAAACGAGAGCCGGAAGATCGAAGCTCAGGAAAGGCAACCTGGAGAACACCTTGGAGTGGAACACACCATCTCTCTACACCCCATACCCAATTTGTAGCCCTAATGCAGCGTAGTTTCCAACAACTACTAAACGAGAGCCAGAAGATTGAAGCTCAGGAAAGGCAACCTGGAGAACACCTTGGAGTGGAACACACCATCTCTCTACACCCCATACCCAATTTGTAGGCCTAATGCAGTGTAGTTTCCAAGAACTGCTATACGAGAGCCGGAAGATCGAAGCTCAGGAAAGGCAACCTGGAGAACACCTTGGAGTGGAACACACCATCTCTCTACACCCAATACCCAATTTGTAGGCCTAATGCAGTGTAGTTTCCAAGAACTACTAAACGAGAGCCGGAAGATCGAAGCTCAGGAAAGGCAACCTGGAGAACACCTTGGAGTGGAACACACCGTCTCTCTACACCCCATACCCAATTTGTAGGCCTAATGCAGTGTAGTTTTCTACAACTACTGAACGAGAGTCGGAAGACCGAAGCAATGTGGACGAAACCTGGGGAACACCTTGGATTGGAACACACCATCTCTCTACACCCCATACCCAATTTGTAGGCCTAATGCAGCGTAGTTTCCAAGAACTACTAAACGAGAGCCGGAAGATCGAAGCTCAGGAAAGGCAACCTGGAGAACACCTTGGAGTGGAACACACCATCTCTCTACACCCCATACCCAATTTGTAGGCCTAATGCAGTGTAGTTTCCAACAACTACTAAACGAGAGCATGAAGATCGAAGCATTGGCGAGGAAACCTGGGGAACACCTTGGAGTGGAACACACCATCTCTCTACACCCCATACCCAATTTGTAGGCCTAATGCAGCGTAGTTTCCAACAACTACTAAACGAGAGCCAGAAGATTGAAGCTCAGGAAAGGCAACCTGGAGAACACCTTGGAGTGGAACACACCATCTCTCTACACCCCATACCCAATTTGTAGGCCTAATGCAGTGTAGTTTCCAAGAACTACTAAACGAGAGCCGGAAGATCGAAGCTCAGGAAAGGCAACCTGGAGAACACCTTGGAGTGGAACACACCATCTCTCTACACCCCATACCCAATTTGTAGGCCTAATGCAGTGTAGTTTCCAACAACTACTAAACGAGAGCATGAAGATCGAAGCATTGGCGAGGAAACCTGGGGAACACCTTGGAGTGGAACACACCATCTCTGTACACCCCATACCCAATTTGTAGGCCTAATGCAGCGTAGTTTCCAACAACTACTAAACGAGAGCCAGAAGATTGAAGCTCAGGAAAGGCAACCAGAAGAACACCTTGGAGTGGAACACACCATCTCTCTACACCCCATACCCATTTTGTAGGCCTAATGCAGTGTAGTTTCCAAGAACTACTAAACGAGAGCCGGAAGATCGAAGCTCAGGAAAGGCAACCTGGAGAACACCTTGGAGTGGAACACACCATCTCTCTACACCCCATACCCAATTTGTAGCCCTAATGCAGCGTAGTTTCCAACAACTACTAAACGAGAGCCAGAAGATTGAAGCTCAGGAAAGGCAACCTGGAGAACACCTTGGAGTGGAACACACCATCTCTCTACACCCCATACCCAATTTGTAGGCCTAATGCAGTGTAGTTTCCAAGAACTGCTATACGAGAGCCGGAAGATCGAAGCTCAGGAAAGGCAACCTGGAGAACACCTTGGAGTGGAACACACCATCTCTCTACACCCAATACCCAATTTGTAGGCCTAATGCAGTGAAGTTTCCAAGAACTACTAAACGAGAGCAGGAAGATCGAAGCTCAGGAAAGGCAACCTGGAGAACACCTTGGAGTGGAACACACCATCTCTCTACACCCCATACCCAATTTGTAGGCCTAATGCAGTGTAGTTTTCTACAACTACTGAACGAGAGTCGGAAGACCGAAGCAATGTGGATGAAACCTGGGGAACACCTTGGATTGGAACACACCATCCCTCTACACCCCATACCCAATTTGTAGGCCTAATGCAGTGTAGTTTGCAAGAACTACTAAACGAGAGCCGGAAGATCGAAGCTCAGGAAAGGCAACCTGGAGAACACCTTGGAGTGGAACACACCATCTCTCTACACCCCATACCCAATTTGTAGGCCTAATGCAGTGTAGTTTCCAACAACTACTAAACGAGAGCATGAAGATCGAAGCATTGGCGAGGAAACCTGGGGAACACCTTGGAGTGGAACACACCATCTCTCTACACCCCATACCCAATTTGTAGGCCTAATGCAGTGTAGTTTCCAACAACTACTAAACGAGAGCATGAAGATCGAAGCATTGGCGAGGAAACCTGGGGAACACCTTGGAGTGGAACACACCATCTCTCTACACCCCATACCCAATTTGTAGGCCTAATGCAGCGTAGTTTCCAACAACTACTAAACGAGAGCCAGAAGATTGAAGCTCAGGAAAGGCAACCTGGAGAACACCTTGGAGTGGAACACACCATCTCTCTACACCCCATACCCAATTTGTAGGCCTAATGCAGTGTAGTTTCCAAGAACTACTAAACGAGAGCCGGAAGATCGAAGCTCAGGAAAGGCAACCTGGAGAACACCTTGGAGTGGAACACACCATCTCTCTACACCCCATACCCAATTTGTAGGCCTAATGCAGTGTAGTTTCCAACAACTACTAAACGAGAGCATGAAGATCGAAGCATTGGCGAGGAAACCTGGGGAACACCTTGGAGTGGAACACACCATCTCTCTACACCCCATACCCAATTTGTAGGCCTAATGCAGCGTAGTTTCCAACAACTACTAAACGAGAGCCAGAAGATTGAAGCTCAGGAAAGGCAACCTGGAGAACACCTTGGAGTGGAACACACCATCTCTCTACACCCCATACCCAATTTGTAGGCCTAATGCAGTGTAGTTTCCAAGAACTACTAAACGAGAGCCGGAAGATCAAAGCTCAGGAAAGGCAACCTGGAGAACACCTTGGAGTGGAACACACCATCTCTCTACACCCCATACCCAATTTGTAGGCCTAATGCAGTGTAGTTTCCAACAACTACTAAACGAGAGCATGAAGATCGAAGCATTGGCGAGGAAACCTGGGGAACACCTTGGAGTGTAACACACCATCTCTCTACACCCCATACCCAATTTGTAGGCCTAATGCAGTGTAGTTTTCTACAACTACTGAACGAGAGTCGGAAGACCGAAGCAATGTGGATGAAACCTGGGGAACACCTTGGATTGGAACACACCATCCCTCTACACCCCATACCCAATTTGTAGGCCTAATGCAGTGTAGTTTGCAAGAACTACTAAACGAGAGCCGGAAGATCGAAGCTCAGGAAAGGCAACCTGGAGAACACCTTGGAGTGGAACACACCATCTCTCTACACCCCATACCCAATTTGTAGGCCTAATGCAGTGTAGTTTCCAACAACTACTAAACGAGAGCATGAAGATCGAAGCATTGGCGAGGAAACCTGGGGAACACCTTGGAGTGGAACACACCATCTCTCTACACCCCATACCCAATTTGTAGGCCTAATGCAGTGTAGTTTCCAACAACTACTAAACGAGAGCATGAAGATCGAAGCATTGGCGAGGAAACCTGGGGAACACCTTGGAGTGGAACACACCATCTCTCTACACCCCATACCCAATTTGTAGGCCTAATGCAGCGTAGTTTCCAACAACTACTAAACGAGAGCCAGAAGATTGAAGCTCAGGAAAGGCAACCTGGAGAACACCTTGGAGTGGAACACACCATCTCTCTACACCCCATACCCAATTTGTAGGCCTAATGCAGTGTAGTTTCCAAGAACTACTAAACGAGAGCCGGAAGATCGAAGCTCAGGAAAGGCAACCTGGAGAACACCTTGGAGTGGAACACACCATCTCTCTACACCCCATACCCAATTTGTAGGCCTAATGCAGTGTAGTTTCCAACAACTACTAAACGAGAGCATGAAGATCGAAGCATTGGCGAGGAAACCTGGGGAACACCTTGGAGTGGAACACACCATCTCTCTACACCCCATACCCAATTTGTAGGCCTAATGCAGCGTAGTTTCCAACAACTACTAAACGAGAGCCAGAAGATTGAAGCTCAGGAAAGGCAACCTGGAGAACACCTTGGAGTGGAACACACCATCTCTCTACACCCCATACCCAATTTGTAGGCCTAATGCAGTGTAGTTTCCAAGAACTACTAAACGAGAGCCGGAAGATCGAAGCTCAGGAAAGGCAACCTGGAGAACACCTTGGAGTGGAACACACCATCTCTCTACACCCCATACCCAATTTGTAGGCCTAATGCAGTGTAGTTTCCAACAACTACTAAACGAGAGCATGAAGATCGAAGCATTGGCGAGGAAACCTGGGGAACACCTTGGAGTGGAACACACCATCTCTGTACACCCCATACCCAATTTGTTGGCCTAATGCAGCGTAGTTTCCAACAACTACTAAACGAGAGCCAGAAGATTGAAGCTCAGGAAAGGCAACCAGAAGAACACCTTGGAGTGGAACACACCATCTCTCTACACCCCATACCCATTTTGTAGGCCTAATGCAGTGTAGTTTCCAAGAACTACTAAACAAGAGCCGGAAGATCGAAGCTCAGGAAAGGCAACCTGGAGAACACCTTGGAGTGGAACACACCATCTCTCTACACCCCATACCCAATTTGTAGCCCTAATGCAGCGTAGTTTCCAACAACTACTAAACGAGAGCCAGAAGATTGAAGCTCAGGAAAGGCAACCTGGAGAACACCTTGGAGTGCAACACACCATCTCTCTACACCCCATACCCAATTTGTAGGCCTAATGCAGTGTAGTTTCCAAGAACTACTATACGAGAGCCGGAAGATCGAAGCTCAGGAAAGGCAACCTGGAGAACACCTTGGAGTGGAACACACCATCTCTCTACACCCAATACTCAATTTGTAGGCCTAATGCAGTGTAGTTTCCAAGAACTACTAAACGAGAGCCGGAAGATCGAAGCTCAGGAAAGGCAACCTGGAGAACACCTTGGAGTGGAACACACCATCTCTCTACACCCCATACCCAATTTGTAGGCCTAATGCAGTGTAGTTTTCTACAACTACTGAACGAGAGTCGGAAGACCGAAGCAATGTGGACGAAACCTGGGGAACAGCTTGGATTGGAACACACCATCTCTCTACACCCCATACCCAATTTGTAGGCCTAATGCAGCGTAGTTTCCAACAACTACTAAACGAGAGCCGGAAGATCGAAGCTCAGGAAAGGCAACCTGGAGAACACCTTGGAGTGGAACACACCATCTCTCTACACCCCATACCCAATTTGTAGGCCTAATGCAGTGTAGTTTCCAACAACTACTAAACGAGAGCATGAAGATCGAAGCATTGGCGAGGAAACCTGGGGAACACCTTGGAGTGGAACACACCATCTCTCTACACCCCATACCCAATTTGTAGGCCTAATGCAGTGTAGTTTTCAACAACTACTAAACGAGAGCATGAAGATCGAAGCATTGGCGAGGAAACCTGGGGAACACCTTGGAGTGGAACACACCATCTCTCTACACCCCATACCCAATTTGTAGGCCTAATGCAGCGTAGTTTCCAACAACTACTAAACGAGAGCCAGAAGATTGAAGCTCAGGAAAGGCAACCTGGAGAACACCTTGGAGTGGAACACACCATCTCTCTACACCCCATACCCAATTTGTAGGCCTAATGCAGTGTAGTTTCCAAGAACTACTAAACGAGAGCCGGAAGATCGAAGCTCAGGAAAGGCAACCTGGAGAACACCTTGGAGTGGAGCACACCATTTCTCTACACCCCATACCCAATTTGTAGGCCTAATGCAGTGTAGTTTCCAAGAACTACTAAACGAGAGCCGGAAGATCGAAGCTCAGGAAAGGCAACCTGGAAAACACCTTGGAGTGGAACACACCATCTCTCTACACCCCATACCCAATTTGTAGGCCTAATGCAGCGTAGTTTCCATCAACTACTAAACGAGAGCCAGAAGATTGAAGCTCAGGAAAGGCAACCTGGAGAACACCTTGGAGTGGAACACACCATCTCTCTACACCCCATACCCAATTTGTAGGCCTAATGCAGTGTAGTTTCCAAGAACTACTAAACGAGAGCCGGAAGATCGAAGCTCAGGAAAGGCAACCTGGAGAACACCTTGGAGTGGAACACACCATCTCTCTACACCCAATACCCAATTTGTAGGCCTAATGCAGTGTAGTTTCCAAGAACTACTAAACGAGAGCATTAAGATCGAAGCAATGGCGAGGAAACCTGGGGCACACCTTGGGGAGGCAGACACCGTTAGTAGGCCCTACCAAAGTTGTACCCCCAATGCAGTTTTAAAATTCCTAGAGGCTGAAAACAAGACTATTGACACTCAGCTTTTTTCAAAGGAACACAGCTGAATTGAGTGGCGCAGACAGACACAGGTAGTAGGACTTAACCCAAAAATGTGGCTCACTGCAGCTTAAAAAAGTTACAGGGGTACACAAGCAGCAGTGCTCTGGGCAGTGGAGGACAATTTCAATAGTGGACCGCAGACAGACTTTGTACGCCTACTATTAAAAAAAGGATGCTCTATGCAATTAAAAATAGGTTCCAGGGGTCCACGGGCAGCAGTGGTGTGGTCAGTGGACGAGTATTGGAAGGAGGGACCGCAGACAGGCGTAGTAGGCCTAACATAACAAAATTAGGAAAATTGGAATTAGGGACTGCAGACAGACTTTGTAGGCTGTCCCCTGTGGACCATGCATCCAACACATTAACCTAGTGCGCCGTAATGGACACGTAACTTTTTGTGGACATGCCTACTGGTCCATGCGTCTCTTGTCAGGTGCACCTTTCTACTGTTTGATTGCCTGAGTGCTATGACAATGCAGACTTTTTCATGCCGGTGGAGGGCTGGGATGGCTTTTCTCGCAAAAGAAATGTCGACTGGGTAGCTTGAACCGTTGCACAGCGTAGTTCATCTGGGCTTTCTAAATATAAAATAAAGAAAAAAAGGAGGCTACATGCACTTTCAGCTGGGTTCCAGGGGTACACGGCCAGCATTGGTCTGGTCAGTGGAGAACAATTGGAAGGAAGGACCGCAGACACGCTTCGAAGGCCTAACATAATAACAGATGGCTGTAGGCAATTTTAAATTGGTTCCAGGGGTACACGGGCAGCAGTGGTGTGGTCAGTGGAGGCCTAGTGGAAGGAGGGACCGCAGACAGGCATCGAAGGCCTAACATAATAACACATTGCTGTTGGCAATTTTAAATTGGTTCCAGGGGAACACGGGCAGCAGTGGCCTGGTCAGTGTAGTAATAGTAGAAAGAACGGACTGCAGACAGGCATCGAAGGCCTAAAATAAAAAAATTGGGCTGGCTGTAGGCAATTTTAAATTGGTTCCAGGGGTACACGGGCAGCAGTGGTGTGGTCAGTGGAGGCCTAGTGGAAGGAGTGACCGCAGACAGGCATCGAAGGCCTAACATAATAACACATGGCTGTAGGCAATTTAAAATTGTTTCCGTGGGTACACGGGCAGCAGTGGTGTGGTCAGTGGAGGCCTAGTGGAAGGAGTGACCGCAGACAGGCATCGAAGGCCTAACATAATAACACATTGCTGTTGGCAATTTTAAATTGGTTCCAGGGGAACACGGGCAGCAGTGGCCTGGTCAGTGTAGTAGTAGTAGAAAGAACGGACCGCAGACAGGCATCGAAGGCCTAAAATAAAAAAATTGGGCTGGCTGTAGGCAATTGTAACTTGGTTCCAGGGGTACACGGGCAGCAGTGGTGTGGTCAGTGGAGGCCTAGTGGAAGGAGTGACCGCAGACAGGCATCGAAGGCCTAACATAATAACACATTGCTATTGGCAATTTTAAATTGGTTCCAGGGGAACACGGGCAGCAGTGGCCTGGTCAGTGTAGTAGTAGTAGAAAGAACGGACCGCAGACAGGCATCGAAGGCCTAAAATAAAAAAATTGGGCTGGCTGTAGGCAATTTTAACTTGGTTCCAGGGGTACACGGGCAGCAGTGGTGTGGTCAGTGGAGGCCTAGTGGAAGGAGTGACCGCAGACAGGCATCGAAGGCCTAACATAATAGCACATGGCTGTAGGCAATTTTAAATTGGTTCCGTGGGTACACGGGCAGCAGTGGTGTGGTCAGTGGAGGCCTAGTGGAAGGAGGGACCGCAGACAGGCTTCGAAGGCCTAACATAAAAAAATAGGGCTGTTGGCAATTTAAAATTGGTTCCAGGGGTACACGGGCAGCAGTGGTCTGGTCAGTGTAGTAGTAGTAGAAAGAAGGGACTGCAGACAGGCTTCGAAGGCCTAACATAACAAAATTGGGCTGTTGGCAATTTAAAATTGGTTCCAGGGGTACACGGGCAGCAGTACAATGGTCAGTGGAGGCCTAGTGGAAGGAGGGACCGCAGACAGGCTTCGAAGGCCTAACATAACAAAAATGTCAATACAATGGTATTGTCAGTGCCAAGCATTGAAGGATGTCAGCGCATAGACTAAACATTGGTGGAGCTGTGAGAGATAATTTTGCAAGTGGTAGAGCACTGTTTGAGCTGGGGGGGAACTGTCTTGTGGCCGGCGGTACAGGCCCAGGGCCCCTCATATTACAACGGTGTGTCTGACGTTGGGTGCGCACCACCACCGCCAGAGACACTTTATTGTACTATGAGGGACCCAGTGGCAGTGCCGTCGACCAAAAGCGGGCACACCCACCTCTTCAGAAAAAAAACAGCACTCTCACGGGTGCTGGCGCCAAGTGGCGATACCACGGCCCCGTGTGGGGAGTTTGGCCATTTAGGGAGGTGTAAACATGTCGTATGCTGGACAATCAGGTGCAGCAAATTACGATATTGGAAAAGTCATTCATAATAGTCCACAGGCAAGACCTTTTCATAGGAAAGCTAGGTGTCAGCCGGGCAAGGTGGGGCAAAAGATTTCGAAATCCAGTTGTGGTTCATTTTAATGAAGGTTAGATCATCTACATTTTGGGTAGCCAGACGAGTCCTTTTTTCTGTTAGTATTGAACCTGCAGCACTGAATACTCTTTCTGATAGGACACTAGCTGCCGGGCAAGCAAGCTCCTGCAATGCATATTCTGCCAATTCTGGCCAGGTGTCTAATTTGGATGCCCAGTAATCAAATGGGAATGACGGTTGAGGGAGAACGTCGATAAGGGATGAAAAATAGTTTGTAACCATACTGGACAAATGTTGTCTCCTGTCACTTTGAATTGATGCTGCAGTACCTGTCCTGTCTGCGGTCATAGCAAAATCACTCCACAACCTGGTCAGAAAACCCCTCTGGCCAACGCCACTTCTGATTTCTGCCCCTCTAACACCTCTGGTCTGCTGGCCCCTGCAGCTCGTGTGAGAACGATCACGGGTGCTGTGTGCAGGGAATGCCAGAAGCAAACGGTCAACAAGAGTTGATTGTTTGGTTGCTAATATTATTTCCAAGTTCTCATGTGGCATTATATTTTGCAATTTGCCTTTATAGCGAGGATCAAGGAGGCAGGCCAACCAGTTATCGTCATCGTTCATCATTTTAGTAATGCGTGTGTCCCTTTTGAGGATACGTAAGGCATAATACGCCATGTGGGCCAAAGTTCCAGTTCTCAAATCTGCGGTTGTGATTGGTTGAGGGGCAGTTTCAGGCAAATCCACGTCACTTGTGTCCCTCCAAAAACCAAAACCCGGCCTTGCCGCGCCAACAATTTCCAGTGGCCCCGGAAAAGCTTCCTCATTAAAAATATAATCATCCCCATCATCCTCCTCGTCCTCCTCCTCCTCTTCGCCCGCTACCTCGTCCTGTACACTGCCCTGGCCAGACAATGGCTGACTGTCATCAAGGCTTTCCTCTTCCTCAGCTGCAGACGCCTGATCCTTTATGTGCGTCAAACTTTGCATCAGCAGACGCATTAGGGGGATGCTCATGCTTATTATGGCGTTGTCTGCACTAACCAGCCGTGTGCATTCCTCAAAACACTGAAGGATTTGACACATGTCTTGAATCTTCGACCACTGCACACCTGACAACTCCATGTCTGCCATCCTACTGCCTGCCCGTGTATGTGTATCATCCCAAAAAAAAAAACATAACAGCCCGCCTCTGTTCGCACAGTCTCTGAAGCATGTGCAGTGTTGAGTTCCACCTTGTTGCAACGTCTATGATTAGGCGATGCTGGGGAAGGTTCAAAGAACGCTGATAGGTCTGCATACGGCTGGAGTGTACGGGCGAACGGCGGATATGCGAGCAAAGTCCACGCACTTTGAGGAGCAGGTCGGATAACCCCGGATAACTTTTCAGGAAGCACTGCACCACCAGGTTTAAGGTGTGAGCCAGGCAAAGAATGTGTTTCAGTTGGGAAAGGGAGATGGCAGCCATGAAATTACTTCCGTTATCACTCACTACCTTGCCTGCCTCAAGATCTACAGTGCCCAGCCACGACTGCGTTTCTTTCTGCAAGAACTCGGACAGAACTTCCGCGGTGTGTCTGTTGTTGCCCAAACACTTCATAGCCAATACAGCCTGCTGACGTTTGCCAGTAGCTGCCCCATAATGGGAGACCTGGTGTGCAACAGTGCGGATGGAGTGGTTGTGCGACTGCGGTCTGTGGACGAGCTCTCGCTTCTGCAGGAGGACGAGGAGGAGGAGGAGGGGGTGCGAACGGCTACAGCCAACTGTTTCCTAGACCGTGGGCTAGGCAGAACTGTCCCAAAATTGCTGTCCCCTGTGGACCCTGCATCCACAACATTCACCCAGTGTGCCGTGATGGACACGTAACGTCCCTGGCCATGCCTACTGGTCCATGCATCTGTTGTCAGGTGCACCTTTGTGCTCACAGATTGCCTGAGTGCATGGACGATGCGCTCTTTAACATGCTGGTGGAGGGCTGGGATGGCTTTTCTGGAAAAAAAGTGTCGACTGGGTAGCTCGTAGCGTGGTACAGCGTAGTCCATCAGGGCTTTGAAAGCTTCGCTTTCAACTAACCGGTAGGGCATCATCTCTAACGAGATTAGTCTAGCTATGTGGGCGTTCAAACCCTGTGTACGCGGATGCGAGGCTAAGTACTTCCTTTTTCTAACCATAGTCTCATGTAGGGTGAGCTGGACTGGAGAGCTGGAGATCGTGGAACTAGCGGGGGTGCCGGTGGACATGGCAGACTGAGAGACGGTGGGAGATGGTATTGTTGCCGCCGGTGCCCTAGATGCAGTGTTTCCTACTACGAAACTGGTGATTCCCTGACCCTGACTGCTTTGGCCTGGCAAAGAAACCTGCACAGATACTGCAGGTGGTGCGGAAAATGGTGGCCCTACACTGCCGGAAGGGATGTTGCGTTGATGACTAGCTTCATTGGCCGAGGGTGCTACAACCTTAAGGGACGTTTGGTAGTTAGTCCAAGCTTGCAAATGCATGGTGGTTAAATGTCTATGCATGCAACTTGTATTGAGACTTTTCAGATTCTGCCCTCTGCTTAAGGTAGTTGAACATTTTTGACAGATGACTCTGCGCTGATCAATTGGATGTTGTTTAAAAAAATGCCAGACTGCACTCTTTCTAGCATCGGATACCTTTTCAGGCATTGCAGACTGAGCTTTAACTGGATGGCCACGCTGTCCTCCAACAGGTTTTGGCTTTGCCACGCGTTTTGGGCAAGATACGGGCCCGGCAGATGGAACCTGTTGCGCTGTTGATGTCTGCTGCGGCCCCTCCTCCTCCGCTTCAGAACTGCTGCCGCCTGCACCCTGTTCCCCCAATGGCTGCCAATCGGGGTCAAGAACTGGGTCATCTATTACCTCTTCTTGTAGCTCGTGTGCAACTTCATCTGTGTCACCATGTCGGTCGGTGGTATAGCATTCGTGATGGGGCAACATAGTCTCATCAGGGTCTGATTCTTGATCATTACCCTGCGAGGGCAATGTTGTGGTCTGAGTCAAAGGACCAGCATAGTAGTCTGGCTGTGGCTGTGCATCAGTGCACTCCATGTCAGATTCAACTTGTAATGGCCATGGACTGTTAACTGCTTCACTTTCTAAGCCAGGGACGGTATGTGTAAAGAGGTCCATGGAGTAACCCATTGTGTCGCCTGCTGCATTCTTCTCTGTTGTTGTTTTTGCTGAAGAGGACAAGGAAGCGATTTGTCCCTGACCGTGAACATCCACTAACGACGCGCTGCTTTTACATTTACCAGTTTCACGAGAGGAGGCAAAAGAGCTAGAGGCTGAGTCAGCAAGATAAGCCAAAACTTGCTCTTGCTGCTCCGGCTTTAAAAGCGGTTTTCCTACTCCCAGAAAAGGGAGCGTTCGAGGCCTTGTGTAGCCAGACGACGAACCTGGCTCCACAGCTCCAGACTTAGGTGCAATATTTTTTTTCCCACGACCACCTGATGCTCCACCACTACCCTCATTACCAGCTGACAATGAACGCCCCCGGCCACGACCTCTTCCACCAGACTTCCTCATTGTTTTAAAAACGTAAACAAACTAACGGTATTTGTTGCTGTCACACATCTTACACGGTGAGCTATAACTTCAGTATGATTTAGCTACCCCTTTACAGGTGGGTGAGCCTGCAAGGAAAATCAGGCACAATGTTACACACTCTGTTTTTGGTGGCAACAAATGAGAGAGATGCCACACACGCAGGACTGTCACTGAAGCACAAATGTAAATATTAATCTCCCACTGATTTTTTTTTTTTTTTTCAGGGAGACTTTAGAAAAAAAAATAATAGAATAAAATGATTTTTTAAGGAAGAATTTAGAAACCAAATAAAATAAAATGATTTCTTCAGGGAGAATTTAGAAAACAAATAAAACAAAAAATAGGCTTTCTATGGCCCACTGAGTGAGAGATGACGCACACAGGAGTCAGGAGTGGCACACAAGCCCAGAGGCCAATATTGTTCTCCCAATGATTGATGTAGTGATTTTTTCAGGTAGATTTTGGAACCCAAATCAAGCTAAAAAAATAATAGGCTTTCTATGGCCCACAATTGGAGAGAGAGAGAGATGGCACACCCAGGAGTCAAGACTGGCACACAAGCAGAAAGGGCAATATTAATCTCCCACTGATTTGATTTTTTTTTTTTTTCAGGGAGACTTTAGAAAAAAAAAATAATAAAAAAAAATGATTTTTTCAGGAAGAATTTAGAAACCAAATAAAATAAAACGATTTTTTCAGGGAGAATTTAGAAAACAAATAAAACAAAAAATAGGCTTTCTATGGCCTACTGAGCGAGAGATGACGCACACAGGAGTCAGGAGTGGCACACAAGCCCAGAGGCCAATATTTATCTCCCACTGATTGATTTAGTGATTTTTTCAGGTAGATTTTGGAACCCAAATCAAGCAAAAAAAATAATAGGCTTTCTATGGCCCACAATTGGAGAGAGAGAGAGAGATGGCACACCCAGGAGTCAAGACTGGCACACAAGCAGAAAGGGCAATATTAATCTCCCACTGATTTTTTTTTTTTTTTTCAGGGAGACTTTAGAAAAAAAAAATAATAAAAAAAAAATGATTTTTTCAGGAAGAATTTAGAAACCAAATAAAATAAAACGATTTTTTCAGGGAGAATTTAGAAAACAAATAAAACAAAAAATAGGCTTTCTATGGCCTACTGAGTGAGAGATGACGCACACAGGAGTCAGGAGTGGCACACAAGCCCAGAGGCCAATATTTATCTCCCACTGATTGATTTAGTGATTTTTTCAGGTAGATTTTGGAACCCAAATCAAGCAAAAAAAATAATAGGCTTTCTATGGCCCACAATTGGAGAGAGAGAGAGAGAGATGGCACACACAGGAGTCAAGACTGGCACACAAGCAGAAAGGGCAATATTAATCTCAAACTGATTTTTTTTTTTTTTTTTTCAGGGAGACTTTAGAAAAAAAAAATAATAAAAAAAATGATTTTTTCAGGAAGAATTTAGAAACCAAATAAAATAAAACGATTTTTTCAGGGAGAATTTAGAAAACAAATAAAACAAAAAATAGGCTTTCTATGGCCCACTGAGTGAGAGATGACGCACACAGGAGTCAGGAGTGGCACACAAGCCCATTGATTGATTTATTGATTTTTTCAGGTAGAATTTAGAACCCAAATCAACCAAAAAAATAAATAGGCTTTCTATGGCCCACTATTTGTGAGAGAGATGGCACGCTCAGGACTGGCACACAAGCCCAGAGGCCAATATTAATCTCCCCCTTATTTTTTTTTTTTTCAGGGAAAATTTATAAACCCAATAAAATAAATAATAAATAGGCTTTCTATGGCCCACTATCTGAGAGAGAGATGGCACGCTTAGGACTGGCACACAAGCCCAAAGGCCAATATTAATCTCCCTTTTTTTTTTCAGGGAGAATTTATAAAACCAAAAAAAAAAAAAAAATAGGCTTTCTATGGCCCACTATTTGTGAGAGAGATGGCACACTCAGGACTGGCACACAAGCCCAGAGGCCAATATTAACCCCTTTCTGCCATTAGACGTACTATTGCGTCCATGTGGGGTGGGCTTTACTTCCCAAGGACGCAATAGTACGTCATATGCGATCGGCAGCGCTCACGGGGGGAGCGCCGCCGATCGCGGCCGGGTGTCAGCTGTTTATCGCAGCTGACATCCGGCACTATGTGCCAGGAGCGGTCACGGACCGCCCCCGGCACATTAACCCCCGGCACACCGCGATCAAAGATGATTGCGATGTGCCGGCGGTACAGGGAAGCACCGCGCAGGGAGGGGGCTCCCTGCGGGCTTCCCTGAGCCCCCCGCAGCAACGCGATGTGATCGCGTTGCTGCGAGGGTCTCACCTCCCTCCCTGCTCCCTCCAGCCCCGGATCCAAGATGGCCGCGGATCCGGGTCCTGCAGGGAGGGAGGTGGCTTCACAGAGCCTGCTCAGAGCAGGCACTGTGAAGGCTGCAGCGCTGCATGTCAGATCAGTGATCTGACAAAGTGCTGTGCAAACTGTCAGATCACTGATCTGTGATGTCCCCCCCTGGGACAAAGTAAAAAAGTAAAAAAAAAAAATTTCAAATGTGTAAAAAAAATAAAAAAAAATATTCCAAAATAATGAAAAAAAAAAAAAAATATTATTCCCATAAATACATTTCTTTATCTAAATAAAAAAAAAAAAACAATAAAAGTACACATATTTAGTATCGCCGCGTCCGTAACGGCCCGACCTATAAAACTGGCCCACTAGTTAACCCCTTCAGTAAACACCGTAAGAAAAAAAAAAACGAGGCAAAAAACAACGCTTTATTATCATACCGCCGAACAAAAAGTGGAATAACACGCGATCAAAAAGACAGATATAACTAACCATGGTACCGCTGAAAACGTCATCTTGTCCCGCAAAAAACGAGCCGCCAAACAGCATCATCAGCAAAAAAATAAAAAAGTTATAGTCCTGAGAATAAAGTGATGCAAAAATAATTATTTTTTCTATAAAATAGTTTTTATCGTATAAAAGCGCCAAAACATAAAAAAATGATATAAATGAGGTATCGCTGTAATCGTACTGACCCGAAGAATAAAACTGCTTCATCAATTTTACCAAACGCGGAACGGTATAAACGCCTCCCCCAAAAGAAATTCATGAATAGCTGGTTTTTGGTCATTCTGCCTCACAAAAATCGGAATAAAAAGCGATCAAAAAATGTCACGTGCCCGAAAATGTTACCAATAAAAACATCAACTCGTCCCGCAAAAAACAAGACCTCACATGACTCTGTGGACCAAAATATAGAAAAATTATAGCTCTCAAAATGTGGTAACGCAAAAAATATTTTTTGCAATAAAAAGCGTCTTTCAGTGTGTGATGGCTGCCAATCATAAAAATCCGCTAAAAAACCCGCTATAAAAGTAAATCAAACCCCCCTTCATCACCCCCTTAGTTAGGGAAAAATTTAAAAAATGTATTTATTTCCATTTTCCCATTAGGGCTAGGGTTAGAGTTAGGGCTAGGGTTAGGGCTAGGGCTAGGGTTAGGGCTAGGGTTAGGGTTAGGGCTAGGGTTAGGGCTAGGGTTAGGGTTAGGGCTAGGGTTAGGGTTAGGGCTAGGGTTAGGGTTAGGGCTAGGGTTAGGGCTAGGGTTAGGGCTAGGGTTAGGGCTAGGGCTAGGGTTAGGGTTAGGGTTAGGGCTAGGGTTAGGGCTAGGGTTAGGATTAGGGTTAGGGCTAGGGTTAGGGCTAGGGCTACAGTTTGGGTTGGGGCTAAAGTTACAGTTAGGGTTTAGATTACATTTACGGTTGGGAATAGGGTTGGGATTAGTGTTAGGGGTGTGTCTGGGTTAGAGGTGTGGTTAGGGTTACTGTTGGGATTAGGGTTAGGGATGTGTTTGGATTAGGGTTTCAGTTATAATTGGGGGGTTTCCACTGTTTAGGCACATCAGGGGCTCTCCAAACGCGACATGGCGTCCGATCTCAATTCCAGCCAATTCTGCGTTGAAAAAGTAAAACAGTGCTTCTTCCCTTCCGAGCTCTCCCGTGTGCCCAAACAGGGGTTTACCCCAACATATGGGGTATCAGCGTACTCAGGACAAATAGGACAACAACTTTTGGGGTCCAATTTCTCCTGTTACCCTTGGGAAAATACAAAACTCGGGGCTAAAACATATTTTTTGTGGGAAAAAAAAAGATTTTTTATTTTCACGGCTCTGCGTTATAAACTGTAGTGAAACACTTGGGGGTTCAAAGTTCTCACAACACATCTAGATTAGTTCCCTGGGGGGGTCTAGTTTCCAATATGGGGTCACTTGTGGGGGGTTTCTACTGTTTAGGTACATTAGGGGTTCTGCAAACGCAATGTGACGTCTGCAGACCATTCCATCTAAGTCTGCATTCCAAATGGCGCTCCTTCCCTTCCGAGCTCTGCCATGCGCTCAAACGGTGGTTTCCCCCAACATACGGGGTATCAGCGTACTCAGGACAAATTGGACAACAACTTTTGGGGTCGAATTTCTCCTCTTACCCTCGGGAAAATACAAAACTGGGGGCTAAAAAATAATTTTGGGGGGAAAGATTTTTTTTTTTAATTTTCACGGCTCTGCGTTACAAACTGTAGTGAAACACTTGGGGGTTCAAAGCTATCACAACACATCTAGATGAGTTCCTTAGGGGGTCTAGTTTCCAAAATGGTGTCACTTGTGGGAGGTTTCTACTGTTTAGGTACATTAGGGGCTCTGCAAATGCAATGTGACACCTGCAGACCATTCCATCTAAGTCCTCATTCCAAATGGAGCTCCTTCCCTTCCGAGCCCTCCCATGCGCCCAAACAGTGGTTCCCCCCCACATATGGGGTATCAGCGCACTCAGGACAAATTGGACAACAAATTGTGGGGTCGAATTTCTCCTGTTACCCTCGGGAAAATACAAAACTGGGGGCTAAAAAATAATTTTTGTGGGAAAAAATTTTTGTTTTATTTTTACGGCTCTCCATTATAAACTTCTGTGAAGCCCTTGGTGGGTCAAAGCGCTCAGCACACATCTAGATAAGTTCCTAAGGGGGTCTACTTTCCAAAATGGTGTCACTTGTGGGGGGTTTCTACTGTTTAGGTACATTAGGGGCTCTGCAAACGCAATGTGACACCTGCAGACCATTCCATCTAAGTCTGCATTCAAATGGCACTCCTTCCCTTCTGAGCCCTCCCATGTGCCCAAACAGTGGTTCCCCCCACATATGGTGTATCATCGCACTCAGGACAAATTGGGCAACAAATTTTGGGGTCCAATTTCTCCTGTTACCCTCAGGAAAATACAAAACTGGGGGCTAAAAAAATAATTTTTGTGGGAAAAAAATTTTGTTTTATTTTTACGGCTCTGCATTATAAACTTCTGTGAAGCACTTGGTGGGTCAAAGTGCTCACCACACCTCTAGATAAGTTCCTTAGGGGGTCTACTTTCCAAAATGGTGTCATTTGTGGGGGGTTTCAATGTTTAGGCACATCAGTGGCTCTTCAAACGCAACATGGCGTCCCATCTCAATTCCTGTCAATTTTGCTTTGAAAAGTCAAACGGCGCTCCTTCCCTTCCGAGCTCTCCCTTCCACCCAAACAGTGGTTTACCCCCACATATGGGGTATCAGCGTACTCAGGACAAATTGTACAACAACTTTTGGGGTCCAATTTCTTCTCTTACCCTTGGGAAAATAAAAAATTGGGGGCAAAAAGATAATTTTTGTGAAAAAATATGATTTTTTATTTTTACGGTTCTACATTATAAACTTCTGTGAAGCACTTGGTGGGTCAAAGTGCTCACCACACCTCTAGATAAGTTCCTTAGGGGTCTACTTTCCAAAATGGTGTCACTTGTGGGGGGTTTCAATGTTTAGGCACATCAGTGGCTCTTCAAACGCAACATGAGGTCCCATCTCAATTCCTGTCAATTTTGCATTGAAAAGTGAAACGGCGCTCCTTCCCTTCCGAGCTCTCCCATCCGCCCAAACAGTGGTTTACCCCCACATATGGCCTATCAGCGTACTCAGGACAAATTGTACAACAACTTTTGGGGTCCAATTTCTTCTCTTACCCTTGGGAAAATAAAAAATTGGGGGCGAAAAGATAATTTTTGTGAAAAAATATGATTTTTTATTTTTACGGTTCTACATTATAAACTTCTGTGAAGCACTTGTTGGGTCAAAGTGCTCACCACACCTCTAGATAAGTTCCTTAGGGGGTCTACTTTCCAAAATGGTGTCACTTGTGGGGGGTTTCAATGTTTAGCCACATCAGGGGCTCTCCAAACGAAACATGGCGTCCCATCTCAATTCCAGTCAATTTTGCATTGAAAGTCAAATGGCACTCCTTCGCTTCCGAGCTCTGCCATGCGCCCAAACAGTGGTTTACCCCCACATGTGGGGTATTGGCATACTCAGGACAAATTGTACAACAATGTTTGGGGTCCATTTTCTCCTGTTACCCTTGGTAAAATAAAACAAATTGGAGCTGAATCAAATTTTTTGTGAAAAAAAGTTAAATGTTCATTTTTATTTAAACATTCAAAAAATTCCTGTGAAGCACCAGAAGGGTTAATAAACTTCTTGAATATGGTTTTGAGCACCTTGAGGGGTGTAGTTTTTAGAATGGTGTCACACTTGGGTATTTTCTATCATATAGACCCCTCAAAATGACTTCAAATGAGATGTGGTCCCTAAAATAAAATGGTGTTGTAGAAATGAGAAATTGCTGGTCAACTTTTAACCCTTATAACTCCCTAACAAAAAAAAATTTTGTTTCCAAAATTGTGCTGATGTAAAGTAGACATGTGGGAAATGTTATTTATTAAGTATTTTGTGTGACATATCTCTTTGATTTAATTGCATAAAAATTCAAAGTTGGAAAATTGCGAAATTTTCATAATTTTCGCCAAATTTCCGTTTTTTTCACAAATAAACGCAGGTACTATCAAATAATTTTTACCATTGTCATGAAGTACAATATGTCACGAGAAAACAATGTCAGAATCACCAGGATCCATTGAAGCGTTCCAGAGTTATAACCTCATAAAGGGACAGTGGTCAGAATTGTAAAAATTGGCCCGGTCATTAACGTGCAAACCACCCTTGGGGGTAAAGGGGTTAATCTCCCACTTTTTTTTTTTTTTTTCAGGGAAAATTTATAAACCCAATAAAAAAAATAAATAGGCTTTCTATGGCACACTATCTGAGAGAGAGAGAGATGGCACGCTTAGGACTGGCACACAAGCCCAAAGGCCAATATTAATCTCCCTTTTTTTTTCAGGGAGAATTTATAAAACCAAAAAAAAAAATAGGCTTTCTATGGCCCACTATTTGTGAGAGAGATGGCACGCTCAGGACTGGCACACAAGCCCAGAGGCCAATATTAATCTCCCACTTTTTTTTTGTTTTTCAGGGAAAATTTATAAACCCAATAAAAAAAATAAATAGGCTTTCTATGGCCCACTATCTGAGAGAGAGAGATGGCACGCTTAGGACTGGCACACAAGCCCAAAGGCCAATATTAATCTCCCACTGATTGATTTATTGATTTTTTCAGGTAGAATTTAGAACCCAAATAAAGCAAAAAAAAAAAAAATAGGCTTTCTATGGCCCACTGAGTGAGTGATGATGCACACAGGAGTCAGGAGTGGCACACAAGCCCAGAGGCCAATATTTTTCTCCCACTGATTGATGTAGTGATTTCTTCAGGTAGATTTTGGAACCCAAATCAAGCAAAAAAATAAATAGGCTTTCTATGGCCCACTGAGTGAGAGATGACGCACACAGGAGTCAGGAGTGGCACACAAGCCCAGAGGCCAATATTGTTCTCCCAATGATTGATGTAGTGATTTTTTCAGGTAGATTTTGGAACCCAAATCAAGCTAAAATAATAATAGGCTTTCTATGGCCCACAATTGGAGAGAGAGAGAGAGATGGCACACCCAGGAGTCAAGACTGGCACACAAGCAGAAAGGGCAATATTAATCTCCCACTGATTTGATTTTTTTTTTTTTTTCAGGGAGACTTTAGAAAAAAAAAATAATAAAAAAAAATGATTTTTTCAGGAAGAATTTAGAAACCAAATAAAATAAAACGATTTTTTCAGGGAGAATTTAGAAAACAAATAAAACAAAAAATAGGCTTTCTATGGCCCACTGAGTGAGAGATGACGCACACAGGAGTCAGGAGTGGCACACAAGCCCAGAGGCCAATATTTATCTCCCACTGATTGATTTAGTGATTTTTTCAGGTAGATTTTGGAACCCAAATCAAGCAAAAAAAATAATAGGCTTTCTATGGCCCACAATTGGAGAGAGAGAGAGAGATGGCACACCCAGGAGTCAAGACTGGCACACAAGCAGAAAGGGCAATATTAATCTCCCACTGATTTTTTTTTTTTTTTTTTTTTTCAAGGAGACTTTAGAAAAAAATAAAAATAAAAAAAAATGATTTTTTCAGGAAGAATTTAGAAACCAAATAAAATAAAATGATTTTTTCAGGGAGAATTTAGAAAACAAATAAAACAAAAAATAGGCTTTCTATGGCCCACTGAGTGAGAGATGATGCACACAGGAGTCAGGAGTGGCACACAAGCCCAGAGGCCAATATTGTTCTCCCAATGATTGATGTAGTGATTTTTTCAGGTAGATTTTGGAACCCAAATCAAGCTAAAAAAATAATAGGCTTTCTATGGCCCACAATTGGAGAGAGAGAGAGAGATGGCACACCCAGGAGTCAAGACTGGCACACAAGCAGAAAGGGCAATATTAATCTCCCACTGATTTGATTTTTTTTTTTTTTCAGGGAGACTTTAGAAAAAAAAAATAATAAAAAAAAATGATTTTTTCAGGAAGAATTTAGAAACCAAATAAAATAAAACGATTTTTTCAGGGAGAATTTAGAAAACAAATAAAACAAAAAATAGGCTTTCTATAGCCCACTGAGTGAGAGATGACGCACACAGGAGTCAGGAGTGGCACACAAGTCCAGAGGCCAATATTAATCTCCCACTGATTGATTTATTGATTTTTTCAGGTAGAATTTAGAACCCAAATCAACCAAAAAAATAAATAGGCTTTCTATGGCCCACTATTTGTGAGAGAGATGGCACGCTCAGGACTGGCACACAAGCCCAGAGGCCAATATTAATCTCCCCCTTATTTTTTTTTTTTTCAGGGAAAATTTATAAACCCAATAAAATAAATAATAAATAGGCTTTCTATGGCCCACTATCTGAGAGAGAGATGGCACGCTTAGGACTGGCACACAAGCCCAAAGGCCAATATTAATCTCCCTTTTTTTTTCAGGGAGAATTTATAAAACCAAAAAAAAAAAAAAAAAAAATAGGCTTTCTATGGCCCACTATTTGTGAGAGAGATGGCACACTCAGGACTGGCACACAAGCCCAGAGGCCAATATTAATCTCCCACTTCTTTTTTTTTTTTTTCAGGGAAAATTTATAAACCCAATAAAAAAAATAAATAGGCTTTCTATGGCACACTATCTGAGAGAGAGAGATGGCACGCTTAGGACTGGCAAACAAGCCCAAAGGCCAATATTAATCTCCCTTTTTTTTTCAGGGAGAATTTATAAAACCAAAAAAAAAAATAGGCTTTCTATGGCCCACTATTTGTGAGAGAGATGGCACGCTCAGGACTGGCACACAAGCCCAGAGGCCAATATTAATCTCCCACTTTTTTTTTGTTTTTCAGGGAAAATTTATAAACCCAATAAAAAAAATAAATAGGCTTTCTATGGCCCACTATCTGAGAGAGAGAGATGGCACGCTTAGGACTGGCACACAAGCCCAAAGGCCAATATTAATCTCCCACTGATTGATTTATTGATTTTTTCAGGTAGAATTTAGAACCCAAATAAAGCAAAAAAAAAAAACAATAGGCTTTCTATGGCCCACTGAGTGAGTGATGATGCACACAGGAGTCAGGAGTGGCACACAAGCCCAGAGGCCAATATTTTTCTCCCACTGATTGATGTAGTGATTTCTTCAGGTAGATTTTGGAACCCAAATCAAGCAAAAAAATAAATAGGCTTTCTATGGCCCACTGAGTGAGAGATGGCACACACAGGAGTCAGGAGTGGCACACAAGCCCTGAGGCCAATATTTTTCTCCCACTGATTGATGTAGTGATTTTTTCAGGTAGATTTTAGAACCCAAATCAAGCAAAAAAATAAATAGGCTTTCTATGGCCCACTGAGTGAGAGATGGCACAGACAGGGATGGCACTCTAGCAGAAATGCCAATCTTAATCTCCCACAAAAAAAAAAAAAAAGGAACTGTCCTTCAATTACTATCTCCCTGCAGTAATCTCAGCCAGGTATGGCAGGCAGCAATAAGGAGTGGACTGATGCACAAATTAAATAAAAAGTGTGGACAAACAAACAAGATAGCTGTGCAGAAAGGAAGGAACAAGAGGA
Source organism: Ranitomeya imitator (assembly GCF_032444005.1). Lineage (NCBI taxonomy): Eukaryota > Metazoa > Chordata > Amphibia > Anura > Dendrobatidae > Ranitomeya > Ranitomeya imitator. The sequence goes on along the minus strand of NC_091285.1, from coordinate 309,046,785 downwards.
TTTGTGCTTTGAAAAAAGCAGTTGGTTTGCACAGCGGCGTACACACAGCAATGCAGCTATCAGGGAGCCTTCTAGGGCAGCCCAATGAGCTACAGCGCTGAGGAAAAAAAAAAAAATGTAGCTTCCACTGTCCCTGCACACCGAAGGTGGTGTTGGACAGTGGAAATCGCTACAGCACAAGCGGTTTGGTGGTTAATGGACCCTGCCTAACGCTATCCCTGCTTCTGACGAAGCGGCAGCAACCTCTCCCTAAGCTCAGATCAGCAGCAGTAACATGGCGGTCGGCGGGAACGCCCCTTTATAGCCCCTGTGACGCCGCAGACAGCAAGCCAATCACTGCAATGCCCTTCTCTAAGATGGTGGGGACCAGGACCTATGTCATCACGCTGCCCACACTCTGCGTTTACCTTCATTGGCTGAGAAATGGCGCTTTTCGCGTCATTGAAACGCGACTTTGGCGCGAAAGTCGCGTACCGCATAGCCGACCCCGCACAGGGGTCGGATCGGGTTTCATGAAACCCGACTTTGCCAAAAGTCGGCGACTTTTGAAAATGAACGACCCGTTTCGCTCAACCCTACTGATCAGTCAATACACCACTCTTAAGTGCGCAGCTCATGCATAAGCATGCATACAGAGCAGTGTATGGGCTCTATATTAAGTCTAAGCATCAGTATATCAATGTCAGAGAGGAAATATGGCACTTCCAGTCAGGTTCAGGTGCCCGGATAGGATCCCAATCTGTAATATAGAGGCTATTAGAAGAATCCAGCACTCTGAAGTGAGTATAGTAAAAAAAAAACCATTTATTACAGTGGTCCTTATGGATATTGTGTACGTTACGTTTCAGTCAGTAAAGATCTTTATCAAACGTACCCTGTATGGACAATAAAAAAATAGACATAAGAGATAATATACAACAAAACATGTAGAGAAAAAAACAAAAACAACAATAAAGTATATACAATAATAAATCTAACATAATGTTCAAATGATAGCCACTCATAGCAGAGAATATAATCGTAACAAGGTTTGTCTCAGAGAGATGATACAAATAATACAGTACAGTACAGTTTGTAGGCAGTGTCTCTAATAGGTTTAGTTACTAACAACGAACTGCCCGGTCCACAGAGACTCCACCAAAAAGGGAGGGAAACATAGTAAAATAAAAACAAATAAATAACAGTAAAAAGTGAGATTATTTGGGTGAGGATCCCAGCTGAGAATCGTATCCAGACACCACTAAGACATCCAGTATATAGCAGAATATCAAAGGTGAAATGCTGTAATAAAAATGCATAAAGAGAGTCTCACCTTGTGTGTCAATCCACAAAGTGTGGAAGAAATACAAAAAGCAGTGCTGTTTTTATGGGCGACATCCATTGCTAGACGATGGAGCTATGTGTACCAGTATATCACTGGGTTGAAAAAGGACTCGCACAGAAGTCACTTACGGTGGACACACAGAAAGTGACGTGGTTGGTTGGCAGTAGTTGGCATAGGAGTGAGGCGTCACTTATGTTTTGGCCGTGGAAGTGACGTCAATAGTTGGTAACAGATGACAGAAAACATTCCTTAATGACATCAGGACAAAAGATAGTTGCCATAAACATGGAGTAAATGTGTTTAGGGATGATGGAAGAAGTAAATAGGGCCAGATAACAAGATAGAAAGGAAAACAAGAAATGACAATGAGAAAAGACAAATAGATAGTGGTATCAAGAATCAAAGATGGTTTCGGGAGACATGTCATCTGCTGGTGTAGGTCCACTGTGTTTTATCAAGATCAAAGTCAGCGCAACCATCTACCACGAAATTTTAGAGCACTTCAAGATTCCCTCTGCCTACAAGCTTTTTGGAGATGGAAATTTAATTCTCCAGCAGGACTTGGCACCTGTCCTCACTGCCAAAAGTACCAATACTTGGTTTAAAAACAACAGTATCACTTTGCTTGATTGGCCAGCAAACTCTCCTGACTAGAGTTGAGCGACTTTTACTTTTTCAGGATCGAGTCGGGTTTTGCGAAACCCGACTTTTTCTTCAAAAGTCGAGTCGGGTGAAATCGGACGATTATTGTGAAAAGTCAGGGGCCGACCGAAACACAAAACCCAATGCAAGTCAAAGGGGAATCAAAATCGGCAGTGAGTGGAGGACAGGAAAACACCTACAGTGTCCATTTTAATGCCAAAAACATAAATTCTTATTTTTTAAGCTTGTCAATCTTAATTTATTTTATAATAATAGTTAGGTATTAAAAACAGGGGGTCATTTGGCTAAAGTTGTAGGGGGGTAGGGCTGGATCAAGATTTTCGTGGCCCAGTAAACACGGAATACGTCATGGCGGTGGAGCAGGGAGAGGTAAGTATTTCAACTTTGCAAGTGCTGTGATCCTGAGCAAGCAAGGGGGCCCACTCATTGGTACTTGGCACTGGCACAGGGCCCCTCATAGTACGGCGGTGTGTTTGACGGCGGGTGGCGCCTCCCACTGGCAGAGACACTTTTTTCATACTATAAGGGGCCCTGTGCCAGTGACGTCGCCAACGAGTATGCCCCCCACACCTGATGAAGGAACCTGCACTTTCATCTGCACCTTCCTCTTTGTCCCCATGTAAGGTGGTATAGTATGCGGAAGAGGAACCTGACTTTCAGCAGGGTCAGATTCTGGCTGTGTAGAGTGCAAGGGGAATGCAGTGGTCTGGGTCAATGTACCATCAGACTCATCCAGCAGTGGCTGGGCAATGGGCAGGATGAGGAGGAAACACAGATATAGGCCCAAAATAATAAAGTAGGCTAAATGCAGTTCAAAATTGGTAACAGGACTAAACAGGCGGCATAGCTTTGTTCAGTGGAGGACAACTGTAATGAGTGGCGCAGACACAGTTAGTAGGCTTAAAATAAAAAAGTAGGCTAAAAGCAGTTCAAAATTGATAACAAGACTAAGCAGGCGGCATTGCTTTGTTCAGTGGAGGACAACTGTAATGAGTGGCACAGACACAGTAAGCAGGCCCAAAATAAAAAAGTAGGCAAAATGCAGTTAAAAATTGGTAACAGGACTAAACAGGCGGCCTAGCTTTGTTCAGTGGAGGACAACTGTAATGAGTGGTGCAGATACAGTTAGTAGGCCCAAATACAAAAGTAGGCTAAAAGCAGTTCAAAATTGGTAACAAGACTAAACAGGTGGCATAGCTTTACTCAGTGGAGGACAACTGTAACGAGTGGCGCAGACACAGTTAGCAGGCCCAAATACAAAAGTAGGCTAAATGCAGTTCAAAATTGGTAACAGTACTAAACAGGCGGCCTAGCTTTGTTCAGTGGAGGACAACTGTATTGAGTGGCGCAAACACAGTTAGTAGGCCCAACTAAAAAAGTAGGCTAAATGCAGTTCAAAATTGGTAACAGGACTAAACAGGCGGCATAGCTTTGTTCAGTGGAGGACAACTGTAATGAGTGGCGCAGACACAGTTAGTATGCCCAAAATAAAAAAGTTGGCTAAATGCAGTTCAAAACTGGTAACAGGACTAAACAGGCGGCATTGCTTTGTTCAGTGGAGTACAACTGTAATGAGTGGCGCAGACACAGTTAGTAGGCCCAAAATAAAAAAGCAGGCTAAATGCAGTTCAAAATTGGCAACAGGACTAAACAGGCGGCATAGCTTTGTTCAGTGGAGGACAACTGTAATGAGTGGCGCAGACACAGTTTGTAAGCCCACAATAAAAAAGTAGGCTAAATGCAGTTCAAAATTGGTAACAGGACTAAACAGGCGGCTTTGCTTTGTTCAGTGGAGGACAACTCAAATGAGTGGAGCAGGCACAGTTTGTAGGCCCACAATAAAAAAGTAGGCTAAATGCAGTTTAAAATTGGTAACAGGACTAAACAGGCGGCATTGCTTTGTTCAGTAGAGGACAACTGTAATGAGTGGCGCAGACACAGTTTGTAGGCCCACAATAAAAAAGTAGGCTAAATGCAGTTCAAAATTGGTAACAGGACTAAATAGGCGGTATAGCTTTGTTCAGTGGAGGACAACTGTAATGAGTGGCGCAGACACAGTTAGTAGGCCCAAAATAAAAAAGTAGGCTAAATGCAGTTCAAAATTGGTAACAGGACTAAACAGGCGGCATAGCTTTGTTCAGTGGAGGACAACTGTAATGAGTGGCGCAGACACGGTTAGTAGGCCCAAATACCAAAGTAGGCTAAATGCAGTTCAAAATTGGTAACAGGACTAAACAGGCAGCATTGCTTTGTTCAGTGGAGGACAACTGTAATGAGTGGTGCAGACACAGTTAGTAGGCCCAAAATAAAAAAGTTGGCTAAATGCCGTTCAAAATTGGTAACACGACTAAACAGGCGGCATTGCTTTGTTCAGTGGAGGACAACTGTAATGAGTGGCGCAGACACAGTTAGTAGGCCCCAAATAAAAAAGTTGGCTAAATGCAGTTCAAAATTGGTAACAGGACTAAACAAGCGGCTTAGCTTTGTTCAGTGGAGGACAACTGTTATGAGTGGCGCAGACACAGTTTGTAGGCCCACAATAAAAAAGTAGGCTAAATGCAGTTCAAAATTGGTAACAGGACTAAACAGGCGGTATAGCTTTGTTCAGTGGAGGACAACTGTAATGAGTGGCGCTGACACATTTAGTAGGCCCAAATAATAAAGTAGGCTAAATGCAGTTCAAAATAGGTAACAGGACTAAACAGGCGGCATAGCTAGGTACTGGGGTGGGCTCCTCTGCTGAGTAGCAGACAGTGGTAGTAGGCGCAAAGTATTAACTGGTCTAAATGGAGGCCAGGGCCCCTGTATATTTTAACTATAGTTACATAGTTATTAAGGTTGAAGAAAGACTTTAAGTCCATCTAGTTCAACCCATAGCCTAACCTAACATGCTATAACATGTTGATCCAGAGGAAGGCAAAAAAAAACCATGTGGCAAAGAGTAAGCTCCACATTGGGGAAAAAAATTCCTTACCAACTCCACATACGGCAATCAGACTAGTTCCCTGGATCAAAGCCCTATCAAGGAATCTAGTATATATACCCTGTAACATTATACTTTTCCAGAAAGGTATCCAGTCCCCTCTTAAATTTAAGTAACGAATCACTCATTACAACATCATACGGCAGAGAGTTCCATAGTTTCACTGCTCTTACAGTAAAGAATCCGTGTCTGTTATTATGCTTAAACCTTCTTTCCTCCAGATGTAGAGGATGCCCCCTTGTCCCTGTCTCAGGTCTATCATCTATCATTTCAATAAATTTGTATTGGCAGTGCCATTGAAGGATTTAACAGCACAGACCACACAGTGGTGGAGCAGGGAGAGGTAAGTATTGCAAGTGGTAGAGCACTGTTCAAGCTGGGGGAGCACTCTCTCATGGGCAGCGGTACTGGCACAGGAACCCTCATATTACGACGGTGTGTCTGATGTTGGTTGTGCACCACCACCATCAGAGACACTTCATTGTACTATAAGGGACCTTGTGCCAGTGCCGTTACCCAAGAGTAGGCACACCCACCTGTCCAGGCAAAAGGCAGTCGCACGGGTGCTTGCGCCAGGTGGTGACCACAGCCCTGTGGGCGGAGTCAGCCCATTTAGGGAGGTACAAAAATGGCCTATAGTGGACATTCAGCAGCTGCAAATGGCGGAATTGGAGAAGTCAGTAAGAGGAGGCAAAAAGCAAGACATTGTTCAGGCAAGCTACGTGTCAGCAGGAGAAGGTGGGGCAAAATAATTTGAAATCCATGATTGGTACATTTTAATGAAGTTTAGATCATTAACATTCTGGTTAGCCGGACGTGTCCTTTTTTTAGTCAGTGTTGAACCAGCAGCACTGAAGACTCTTTCTGATAGCATACTCGAATCAGGGCAAGCGAGCTCCTGTAATGCATATTCTGCAAATTCAGGCCAGGTGTCTATTTTAGATGCCCAGTAATCAAAGGGGAATGACCTGTGAGGGAGAACATCGATAAGGGAGGAAAAGCAGTTCGTAACCATACTGGACAAATGCTGTCTCCTGTCACTTTGAATCGATGCAGCACTACCTGTCGTGTCAGTGGTCATTGCGAAATCTCTTCACAACCTGGTCATAAAACCCCTCTGTCCAAAGCCACTTTGGATTTGTGCACCTCTAACACCTCTGCCATGTTGCCCCCTACGGCTCATGTGAGAACCATCACCGCCGCTGTGTGCTGGGAATGCCTGAACCAAACGGTCTACAAGAGTTGCTTGTTTGGTAGCCAATATTTGCTCAAGGTTCTCATGTGGCATGATGTTTTGTAATTTTCCTTTATATCGTGGATCTAGGAGGCAGGCCAACCAGTAATCGTCATCGGTCATCATTTTGATAATGTGGGGGTCCCTTTATAGGATACGCAAGGCATACTCAGCCATGTGGGCCAATGTTCCAGGTGTCAATTCACTGCTTGTGCTGGGTTGAGGAGCACTTTCTTGCAAATCAACATCACTTGTGTCCCGCAAAAACCCTGTGCCTGACCTTGCAACGCCAACAGTTTTTATTGCCCACTGAGAAGCATCCTCCTCCCATAAATATTCATCCTCATCATCCTCCTCCTCCTCTCCTTCATCCGCCACCTCGTCCAGGAGAGTTTCCTGAGTAGACAATGGCTGACTGTCATCAAGGCTTCCCTCCTCCTCGGCTGCAGACGCCAGCTCCTTAATGTGCGTCAAACTTTGCATCAGCAGATGCATTAGTGGGATGCTCATGCTTATGATGGATTCGTCTGCACTTACCAGCCATGTGAATTCCTCAAAACACTGAAGGACTTGACAGAGGTCTTGGAGCTTCGACCACTGCATACCAGACAACTCCATGTCTGCCATCTAAGTGCCTGCCCATGTATGTGTATCCTCCCACAAATGAATTACATCACGCCTCTGTTCGCACATCCTCTGAACCATTGAAAACAACCACAGAAATAATGGTGGAAATCGTCCACAATTAACCCAAAGTAGAAACAACTTTATTGATAAAACATACATACAGGTATAAGACAGGGGCGAGACTAGAACAGGCAGTAAAACACATCACCACGTCACCGGCGCGAGCCCACACATAGTAAAGATCGGTCACTGGCGCAAGTGCGCCGCACAATAATCAAGAAACATTAATATGACCTACCAAGTAGTATATGGGCTAGCACCCTCCCCTCTGTATCTCCTCCCGAAGATACACAAGAATACCTCCTCACCGCCCGGCAGACCTATTGTGTCTGGTAGAGGGAACTTTTTGGACCACGTAAATAAGTGGATTGACTACCACCTCCATCCTCATGTGGTGAGCCTCCCTTCCTTTCTGCGGGATACGGGCGATCTTTTGCGCAGGGTCGACGGGCTGTGCTTGGAGGGTGATTCTCTTTTGGTTTCAGCAGACGTTGAATCGTTATATACCAACATCAGGCATAAGGACGGCATTTCTGCCGTACGGTATTTTTTGGGTACATCATCTTTACCACTTGGCCTACGAGAACTTCTGCTGGAACTTCTGGAGTTCACCCTCACCCACAATTTTTTTGTGTTTAAGGGGTCCTTCTACCTTCAGCTCCAGGGGACCGCTATGGGTGCGGCCTTTGTGCCCGCCTATGCCAGTCTCTTCCTGGGGCTCTGTCAAATGAACAGGGGTTAATGGACCGTGTCCCCTTTTGGACACGGTACATTGACGATATCTTCTTCATTTGGCAGGGCACCCCCGTCGACCTTGGGCAATTGATACAGACCTTGAACAACAATGACCTCAATGTGCATTTGACGTTTACCTTTGATTTCAGGTCTCTTGATTTTTTGGATGTCACCATCAGGCGGGATAGTTCTGGTTGTTTACAAACGGATATTTTTAGAAAAGAGACGGCTACTAACACACTTCTTCTTGCCTCCTCGGGCCACCCTAAGCACATGATTCGCTCTGTGCCAGTGGGGCAATTCCTCCGTCTTCGCAGAATATGCTCGTCTGATGGGGACTTCGAGACTCGAGCTGAGTAGCTTAGGCAGCACTTTTACGCACGTGGTTATAGTCATAGGATGGTTAAGGTGGCATACCATCGAGCTAAACATGCTTCTCGCCACAACCTCCTATATAACAATACACCTAGACAGAAGGCGGATGATACTGTGAGGTTTGTAATTACATTTAGTTCTCGTGCTGATATGGTTCGCTCCAGTTTGCAAAGGGCATGGCCAATTCTGAAGGTTGACCCGGTTCTTAAGAAATTGATTCCTCAGACACCATTGATGTCCTTTAGGAGAGCTAAGAATCTGAGAGACCATTTGGTCTCCAGCCATTATCCTGAGCAGGTGTTGCCTACTTTTTTGGACAAGTTTTCTATCAGGGGTGGGTGTGTTCCGTGTGGCCGATGTGTCGCCTGTCCCAATGTGGTGCGGTGTGATAGGTTTGTCAACGCTGATGGTACAAAATCTTTTGACATTCGTCAGCGTATCACATGCACCACAAGATACGTTATTTACTACGCTACGTGCCCATGTAACCTTATTTATGTTGGGTTAACCACACGCCAACTTAAGGTGAGAATTCGTGAGCACGTATTGGTATTCAGGCGGCAGTCGGTCACGCGGACACTTCTACCCTGAAAACAATACCACGCCACTTTAAAGATTTCCACAATTGTGATGGTACTCTCTTGAAGGTGCGTGGTATTGAGTCCTTGAAAATAAATATTCGGGGTGGCGGATTATCTAGGCGTCTGTCTCAGCTCGAGACCAGATGGATTTGGGCTCTGAATACTGTTCATCCCAATGGTTTGAATGAGTGTCTCTCATTTGCTCCCTTCCTGGGGCCCCCCTGCTGATGTAGTATATGGGTGTTGTTGCACATTCACTTCCGTGTTTTTATTCTTTTACTAATTCTGTTTGTTTTTTTATTGTAGTGATTTCGCTGAGGGGAGGGTGCTAGCCCATATACTACTTGGTAGGTCATATTAATGTTTCTTGATTATTGTGCGGCGCACTTGCGCCAGTGACCGATCTTTACTATGTGTGGGCTCGCGCCGGTGATGTGGTGATGTGTTTTACTGCCTGTTCTAGTCTCGCCCCTGTCTTATACCTGTATGTATGTTTTATCAATAAAGTTGTTTCTACTTTGGGTTAATTGTGGACGATTTCCACCATTATTTCTGTGGTTGTTTTCAGTGGTTTCTGGTGGGTCCTTATTGTCCTACTATTTGGGTTTGTATGCCTCCTATTCACTACATTTGTAGTTACGCAGATCGATTATGAGGTATTTCTCCCATGGTGCGTGTTTTTCTGCTTGTTATCCTCTGAACCATGTGCAGTGTGGGGTTCCACCTTGTTGCAACGTCGATTATTAGGCGGTGCTGGGGAAGATTCAGTGATCGCTGATAGTTCAGCATACGGCTGGAGTGTACGGGCGACCGGCGGATGTGCTAGCAAAGTCTTTGCACCTTCAGGAGCAGGTCTGGTAACTCCAGATAATTTTTCAGGAAGCACTGCACCACCAGGTTCAAGGTGTGAGCCAGGCAAGGTATGTGTTTAAGTTCTGAAAGGACTATGACAGCCATAAAATTCCTTCCGTTATCACTGATTACCTTGCCTGCCTCAAGATGTACACTGCCCAGCCATGACTGAGTTTGCTGCTGCAAGTACTTGGCCAGAACTTCCGCGGTGTGTCTGTTGTCACCCAAACACTTCATTTGTAACACAGCCTGCTGACACTTACCACTAGCTGTTCGATAATGGGACACCTCGTGTGCAACACTGGCAGCTGTCGATGGAGTGGTCGTGCGACTGCACTCTGTGGATGAGCTTTCGCTTCTGGAGGAGGAGGAGGAGTGGTGGTGAACGCCTATAGCTGAGGAGTGGTGGTGAACACCTACAGCCAACTGTTTCCTAGACCGTGGGCTGGGCAGAACTGTCCCACTATGGCTGTCCCCTGTGGACCCTGCATCTACCACATTAATCCAGTGTGCCCTGATGGACACGTAACGTCCCTTGCCATGCCTACTGGTCCATGCATCTGTTGTAAGGTGCACCTTTCCACTGACTGATTGCCTCAGTGCATGGACAATGCGGTCTTTGACATGCTGGTGGAGGGCTGGGATGGCTTTTCTCGCAAAGAAGTGCCAACTGGGTAGGTCATAGCGTGGTACTGCGTAGGCCATCAGGTCTTTGAAAGCTTCGCTTTCAACCAATCGGTAGGGCATCATCTCTAGCGAGATTAGTATAGCAATGTGGACGTTCAAACCCTATGTATGTGGATGAGAGGATGAGTACTTTCTTTTCCTAATGACAGTCTCTTGTAGGGTGAGCTGGACTGGAGGGTTGCATATGGTGGAACTAGCGGCGGTGGTGGTGGACATGGCGGATTGAGTGAGGGATGGTGATGGTATTCTTGATGTTGGCCTACATGCAGTGTTTCCTACCAATAACCTTGTGAATCCCTGACTGCTTTGGCCTTGCGATGATACCTCCACATTTGCTGCTGGTGGTGTCCTAACCGGTGGGTTTACAGTGAGGGAAGCAATGCAGCGTTGCTGACTACCTTCATTCTGAGCAGGTGCACCAATGGTACGGGGCATTTGGTAGTTAGTCCAGGCTTGCAAGTTCATGCTGGTTAAATGTCTAAGCATGCACGTTGTATTAAAAATTTTGAAGATTCTTCCCTCTGCTAAACGTCTTTGAGCATTTCTTACAGATAACTTTTGACTGATCATTCGGATCTTGGTTAAAAAATTGCCACACGGGGGCGTGGCCTATCTGCCGATGGAGTAGGTCGCACAGAGCGGGAGCTCCGTGGCCGGGAACCTTAAAGCGGCTCATACCTTCTTTTCCGGCGTCCTCTTTCACCTCCACGAAATCGGCATTAGTCCCCGGAGCAGCGGTGAGTGCATGGGGAAATCTAAAGCCGGCGCCCGCGATCCCTTCAGGAGAATTCTTGATTTCTTGACGGCCTCTCCTCAGCCGCCGTTGAGCTCCAAGATAGCGCCGTCCTCCCCCAGGGCTTCCCGCTCCTCACAACGTGGCGCTCAAGCGTCGCTTTCAGGCGATACAGCATTGGATCCTGCTGATGGCCCGGTGACTGCTGCTCTACTTAAGGGCCTACTTGGAGATCTTAGATCCTCCATACAAGAGGATATGCGCACCATGCTGGCTGAATTGAGGTGGGAGGTGGTGGAGCTGGGTAACCGCACTGACCGCCTGGAACGCAAGATGGCGGAGCTGGTCTCCTCTCATAACTAACTCTGGGACGCTCATGAGACCCTGCAAACCCTGGCCACGAAAACTCACTCAAAAGCCCTGGACCTGGAAGATAGGTCCAGGAGAAATAATGTTAAACTCAGAGGCATTGAGGAATCTATCTTGGCAGGGAATTTAAAACTGTTTCTGCAGGATTTTATTGCTGCAGCTCTCCCTCAGTGTGCCTCAAAAGATATCATAATTGACCGTGTGCATCGGATCCCTAAACCGACTGGTCTGGGGCCCTCGGTTCCACGAGACGTTCTTGCATGCATACACTTCTATGAAATGAAGGAAGACTTTCTTCAGGCACTAAGGAAGAACCTAGTTCTATCCGAAAGATTTGCCCGCGTCTCTGTCTTTCCAGACCTCTCCCCTGGTACTTTGGCCCTCCGGAGGGCTTTTGGACCTTATACTGCTGTTCTCAGAGAAAAGGGCATTCTGTATCGCTGGGGGTTTCCCACCAAGCTCCTCATCCGTCAAGATGGATCAATCACCACCTGCATGACTCCGTCGCACGCAGCAACCGCCCTCTCCAAGTGGGGACTCTCAGCTCCTGGCTCTCCGGTCTCCGCAAACCTTCCAAAGCCTGGGACTGGCAGAAATCTTAGGGCCCGCATTGTACTGGACTGGGAGGTGGCCTGAAGTTCACTGCATCTCTGGTTCCCGGCTATTTTCCCGTACGGATTTGTTTTGTTTTCATCACTTTTTTTTTTTTTCTCTTTTCTTAAGCTGCGCTGGTTCCTCTCTGAGAGTATCGGCAGCTTCTTTCTGCCCCATAGGTGAACTGTTTTTTTGAATCTCACCTTTTGGACTCAGGGTATTCCTGAATGGACCTTGGTCCACTGGTTTATTTGTTGTCTGTCTTGTTTGTTTTTCCCCCTTTTTTTCCCCCCTCCCGGTCTCCCCTTACTTATGCTCTGGTTTGCTGGCCACATGCCATTTGCTCTTCCGCACAGTTTATCGGCGCTCAGAGGGTTGTAAAACTGTTTATATACCTTTACTATGAGTATTTTGTTATATTCAATTAATGTGAATGGCCTCAACTCCCTGGGAAAGAGGTCTATTGTGTGGCGTCAGCTGGGCAAATCCCGTCATGACATTTTGTGTCTTCAAGAAACACATTTGCTGGAATATGTCCTGGACAAGCGGTGGACACCGCGTCCTATACAGTTCGTCAACGGTGCCGTCTTCAGGCCTCATTCTCTATCCTCTTCAGCAAGTTTGGTTTCCACTTGCTTACCACCATTACTATAGTGACCCAATACGATGTATGATTTGTAAGAGGTACATTGATGAAGGTCTATGATTGACCGAAACATCTGCTGTATGTACTCTCTTTATTAAATTTTCACCGCATCCCACTAAGTGTGTGCCAAGTTTATCTTCTACGCATGCATGTTCGCAACCTGCTTCTCCATAAGGCTGAGAATGCCCTGAGGAAGACCAGAGCCAAATTTTATGCAATGGGGGACCGGGCGGGTGCTGTTCTGGCTAGACGTGTCAGGAAGAGAGAGGCTCAATCCAAGATCCCATTCCTGCTTAGGTCTGATGGTTCCCGGGTGTATAATCCTATTCATATTGCTGAGGAGTTCGCATCCTACTATTCCTCTCTCTATGATCTTGGATCTGACCCAGGGGTTCCCCAGCCTTCGCGGGAGCTAATTTTGGCATTCTTGGAGAAGGCTGACCTTCCCTCGGTCAGCGCGGAGCAGCTCTCTTATCTGAATTCCCCCATTGTTGAGTCTGAATTATCTCAAATCGTCAGGGACGCTAATAAGGGTTCCTCCCCTTGGCCAGATGGCTTTCCTTTTTTTTATTATGCTCAGTTTTTCTTTGTCCTCTCCCCTTATCTTCTGCGCCTTTTTAATAACTGGTTGTCGGTAGGTAGTATTAGAGCTGAGGGGTTGGAGGCTTCCATCGCGACTCTCCCAAAACAGGGGAAAACCACAACCTCTCCAGGAAATTATCGCCCTATAGCCCTCCTAAATTGCGACGTTAAGATCTATGCAAAAGTTTGGGCCAACAGATTATTTTCGGTTCTCCCTAGCCTCATACACCCCGACCAAGTTGGGTTTGTTCCTGGTAGACAGACCAGGGACGGTACTAGGCGCCTGATAGACCTTTTGGATGTGGTGGAGAGGGGGGTCTCCCCAGTGTATTCCTGTCGCTTGATGCCGAAAAAGCGTTTGACAGGGTGCACTGGGGATATATCGAGCTTACGCTGAACAAGTTTGAGCTTACTGGACAAATCAACAAAGCTATCATGGCCTTATATTCTAACCCCTGTGCGTCGGTTCGCTCGGCCGGTTTTGGGTCTCTGACGTTCCCCTTTTTGAACGGTACCCGTCAGGGCTGCCCCCTTTCCCCCCTCATCTTTGCTCTGGTCATGGAGCCCTTGGCTGCCATGGTTAGGCAAAGTTCGGATATAAAAGGAATTAGGGTGGGGGGAACTGAACACAAAATTGGTCTCTATGCCGACGATGTGGTATTGACATGCACCTCACCTTTAGCTTCGTTGAATGCGATCACCTCAATTTTAACTGAGTTTTCTGCGGTCTCATATTACAAACTTAATTTGACTAAATCCACAATTTTTCCCCTTTTTCTCCCGGTCCCTCTTCAAATTCAAATCCAATCCCAATATGCGTTTATTTGGGCCCCCCTAGGCTTTACGTACCTAGGTATCCGGATAACTAGGTTGGATAGCATCGTCCGTGCAAACTGTGAGGAAACTCTCGCGGAAGTCAGGAAGGGCATGGATCAGTTATCGAGCGCGTCACTTTTGTGGATGGCCCGCATACAAACTTCTAAAATGCTATTCCTCCCTAAAATTATGTACCTTTTCCGGTGCCTCCCCCTTTTTATCCCCTCAAAATTTATTTTAGCTTTTCAATCGCTTATAGATCGGTTCATCTGGAACAAGAAACCTCATAGGATCAGGCGTCGGATTATGTCCCTACCATACTCTATGGGTGGGTTGGGCGCTCCCATGGTGCAGTCTTATTATAGGGCGGCGGTCCTTGAGCCTCTTAAAATATGGTGGGAGGGGAACTCACGTTTACCCTGGTTTCTTATCGAGTCTCAGTTTGCCCCCCAAAATTCTCTTAAATTGCTCCTAGAGCTTCAGCTGCTCCGTGTTTCTCTTGAGGGCCCGTGTCTCCGTACTATCAAGACTGCTACTAAACTTTGGGCGTCGCTTTGCACCTCTCATCTTGTGTTTATGTATGACTATGTCTCTTTGCAGGCCTTGGAGTATGCTATTGGGCACATTTCCCTTTCCTCGTGGGAGGGACGCGGGGTGCTCCGGGTGGCTGACCTGTTCGGCTCGAGTGGCCTTCTGTCATTTGAGGACCTTGCAGGGAGATTTTCCCTTACTAATATTGATTTTTTTCAATATTTACAGCTTCGCAGCTTTCTTAGGTCGCGTCGGCTGTTTGGTGCACCCCCGCCTTCTTTAGACCTGCCACTACATTGCCCCATGGTATCTCTATCATCTACAAAGCCCTTATATCCCATGGTATTCCTGATAAGCTCCCTTTTATGACTTCCTGGGAGTCCTCGCTGGATTTTGTGGCCTCCCTGGAAGATTGGCGATTTGCGATGGTGCATCCCTCCAAATTCTCCTCTTGTCTTGGCCACTTGGAACAGGTGAAAAAGATCCAGTTGCATTGGTATCTTACTCCTGTCCGTCTGGCGAAATTCACTCCGTCTTCCTCCCCTCTTTGCTGGAAAGGGTGTGGTGCCATGGGCTCCTCCTCCCATGTGTGGTGGTCGTGCCCGCAGGTTCAGGTTTTTTGGCGCCGGGTGGAGTCCTTGATCGCTGAGCTAACTCATCTTCCTCTTGTTCTGAATGGACAACTCGCTGTTCTGGGTATCTCCCTCATAGATATCCCCTCCCCTCTACGTCCTATAATTTCCAATGTCCTAGTTGCTGCAAGACAGTGTATTGCGAAATACTGGAAGTCTTCAGATCTCCCTTCTAGGGCCGAACTGATCTCCAAAATTGATCTACATTTCTGTTATGAGGTTATTATGGCTCAGGGTTTACCAAAAAAGACTAAAGTCCTTTCCTGGTGGGACCCCTGGGTGTCCTCGGCCTATATTTCCCAGTCTGCTCTTACTCTCATTTAAAAGTCATGGTTCTTTTGAATATGTGATCTCTCTTGTACTGTAACTGTGTATTTTTGTACTGATTATGCTGTGGTCCCTGAGTATTATGTACTGCGTTTTTCCCTTTGCTCCCCATACCTCCCCTATTTTCTTTTCTTCCCTCCCCCTCCCCTCCCTCTTTCGGATGTTATTTGATGTCCTATTTGATATGTTTTACTTCAATAAAAAGTTTATTGGTTAAAAAAAAAAAAAATTGCCACACTACACTCTTCCTACTATGAAATACCTTTTCAGGCATTGCACGCTGTGCTACTTTCTCCGGATGGCCACGCTGTCCTAAAACTGTTTTTGTTTTTGACAAACAATTTTGGCCTGATACGGGCCTGCCAGATGACAGCTGTTGCGATGTAGGTGGCTGCTGCGGATCATCCTCCTCCGTTTCTGAGCTCCTGGCAGCGGCACCCTCTTCCCCCAATTGCTGCCAATCTGGGTCAACAACTGGGTCATCTATCACCTCCTCTTCAATGTCATGTGCACCTTCCTCTGTGTCACCGTGTAAGGTGCTATAGCGTTCGGGACGGGGCACCATAGTCTCAGCAGGGTCAGATTCTGGCTCAGTACACTGTGAGGGCAATGTAGTGATCTGAAGAATAGGAAGAACAGCGCTCCAAACGGGTGTTATTGTCTAAAAAAAGAAGTCTTTATTCCAGCCATGGTGAGGTAGCAACGTTTCGGCCGCACATCCGGCCTTTTTCAAGCATACAACATAGTGCTGAGGGCTGTCTTAAATAGTGTGCACTTCACGCAGGGAGCCAATCACCATTCAGTGCCAGCCCACCATTAAAACATACAAAAAAATAGGCAAAAAAATAAAGTGCAAAACAGACATCAGATATATGTGAACATGTAAATCATATACAAATAGGTCACCGCTATATATGATAATATAATAATCACTTCATAAATGCAAAACATAAAGTGTTTATTTATTTCTGCCCCATATGTTTCCATGATGCATGTTCATCTCCAGAGCAACCATTTGTCAGTGGGTTCGGCTTCATGTCAGACTTCCTGTGTTGTCCCAGTCAGTTGCAGTAGTTGGCGCTGAATAACTTAACCCCTTAGCGACCGCCGATACGCCTTTTAACGGCGGCCGCTAAGGGTACTTAAACCACAGCGCCGTTAATTAACGGCGCTGTGGAAAAAGTAAATAGCGCCCCCCAGAGTTGGATATTCTCCTGGGTCTCGGCTGCCGGGGGTAGCCGAGACCCCAGAGAACATGATTCGGGGTTTTTTTTTACCCACCCCGCATTTGCGATCTCCGGTAATTAACCATTTACCGGCGATCGCAAAAAAAAAAAAAAAACGCGATCTCTTTTTAATTTCTCTGTCCTCCGATGTGATCGCACATCGGAGGACAGAGAAAAGGGGTCCCAGTTAGCCCCCCAATACTCACCTATCTCCCCTGGAGCTCCTCGTGGCTCCCGGTGGGCGCCGCCATCTTCAAAATGGCGGGTGCATGCGCAGTGCGCCCGCCGGCCGGCCCCGTGAGAATCTTCGGGGTCTCAGCTGCCGGGGGTAGCCGAGACCCCAAAGGGCATGATCGGGATCGGTTTTACCGACCCCTGTTTTGCGATCGCCGGTAATTAACTGTTTACCGGCGACCGCAAAAAAAAAAAAAAGTAAAGTGTAATTCTCTGTCCTCTGATGTGATCGCACATCAGAGGACAGAGAAATAGGGGGATTCGGGGACCCTATCATACTCATCTGTGTCCCTGGATCCTCCTGCTGCTCCTCCTGGCCGCCGGCAAAAGAAAATGGCGGGCGCATGCGCAGTGCGCCCTCCATCTGTCTCCATCTGCTGGCCGGCAGGAGAACAGCAGTTGGAACTAAAATTAGGGTTAGGGTTAGGGCTAGGGTTAGGGCTAGGGTTAGGGTTAGGGCTAGGGTTAGGGCTAGGGTTCGGGTTAGGGCTAGGGTTAGGGTTAGGGTTAGGGCTAGGGTTAGGGCTAGGGTTAGGGTTAGGGCTAGGGTTAGGGCTAGGGTTAGGGCTAGGGTTAGGGTTAGGGCTAGGGTTGGGACTAAATTTAGGGTTAGGGTTGGGGCTAAATTTAGGGTTAGGGTTGGGGCTAAATTTAGGGTTAGGCTTCTTTCACACTTACGTTGGTATGGGGCCGTCGCAATGCGTCAGCCCGACATACCGACGCACGTTGTGAAAATTGTGCACAACGTGGGCAGTGGCTGTAGTTTTTCAACGCATCCGCTGCCCAATCTATGTCCTGGGGAGGAGGGGGCGGAGTTACGGCCACGCATGTGCGGTCAGAAATGGCGGATGTGACGTACAAAAAAACCTTTCATTGAACGTTTTTTTGTGCCGACGGTCCGCCAAAACACAACTGATCCAGTGCCCGACGGACGCGACGTGTGGCCATCCGTCACGATCCGTCGGCAATACAAGTCTATGGGCAAAAAATGCATCCTGCGGGCACATTTGCAGGATCAGTTTCTTGTCCAAAACGACGGATTGCGACGGAATGCCAAACGACGCAAGTGTGAAAGTAGCCTTAGGGCTAGGGTTAGGGTTGGGGCTAAAGTTAGGGCTAGGGTTGGGGCTAAAGTTAGGGTTAGAGTTGGGATTAGGGTTAGGGTTTGGATTAGGGTTGGTATTAGGGTTAGGGTTGGCATTAGGGTTACGCTTGGGATTAGGGTTAGGTTTGGGATTAGGGTTAAGGTTAGGGTTGTGATTAGGGGTGTATTGGGATTAGGGTTAGGTTTGAGGTTAGGGTTGAGATTAGGATTAGGGGTGTGTTGGATTTAGGGTTTTGATTAGGGTTATGGTTAGGGTTGACATTAGGGTTGTTTTGGGGTAAGGGTTGTGATTATGGTTAGGGTTAGTGATTAGGATTATGGATCAGGTTGGGATTAGGGTTAGGGGTGTGTTGGGGTTAGGGTTGGAGCTAGAATTGGGGGGTTTCCACTGTTTAGGTACATCAGGGGGTCTCCAAACACGACAGCCAATTTTGCACTCAAAAAAGTAAAATGGTGCTCCCTCCCTTCTGAGTTCTGCCGTGCGCCCAAACAGTGGGTTACCCCCACATATGGGGCATCAGCGTACTCGGGATAAATTGGACAACAACTTCTGGGGTCCAATTTCTCTTGTTACCCTTGTGAAAATAAAAACTTGGGAGCTACAAAATCTTTTTTGTGAAAAAAAAAATATTTTTTATTTTCACGACTCTGCATTCTAAACTTCTGTGAAGCACTTGGGCATTCAAAGTTCTCACCACACATCTAGATAAGTTCCTTGGGGGGTCTAATTTCCAAAATGGGGTCACTTGTGGGGGGTTACTACAGTTTAGGTACATCAGGGGCTCTGCAATCGCAACATAATGCCCACAGACCATTCTATCAAAGTCTGCATTCCAAAAAGGCGCTCTTTCCCTTCCGAGCTCTGCCGTGCGCCCAAACAGTGGTTTACCCCCACATATGGCGCATCAGCGTACTCGGGATAAATTGGACAACAACTATTGCAGTCCAATTTCTCCTGTTACCCTTGTGAAAATAAAAACTTGGGGGCTACAATATCTTTTTTATGGAAAAAAAAAATATTTTTTATTTTCACGACTCTGCGTTCTAAACTTCTGTGAAGCACTTGGGCATTCAAAGTTCTCACCACACATCTAGATAAGTTCCTTGGGGGGTCTAGTTTCCAAAATGGGGTCACTTGTGGAGGGTTTCTACTGGTTAGGTACATCAGGGGCTCTGCAAACGCAACATAATGCCCGCAGACCATTCTATCAAAGTCTGCATTCCAAAACGGCGCTCCTTCCTTCCGAGCTCTGCCGTGCGCCCAAACAGTGGTTTACCCCCACATATGGGGTACACGCATACTCAGGACAAATTGGACAACAACTTTTGGTGTCCAATTTCTCTTGTTACCGTTGTGAAAATAAAAACTTGGGGGCTAAGAATCTTTTTTGTGGAAAAAAAAATATTTTTTATTTTCACGACTCTGCATTATAAACTTCTGTGAAGCACTTGGGCATTCAAAGTTCTCACCACACATCTAGATAAGTTCCATGGGGGGTCTAGTTTCCAAAATGGGGTCATTTTTGGGGGATTTCTACTGTTTAGGCACATCAGGGGCTCTCCAAACGCGACATGGCGTCCGATCTCAATTCCAGCCAATTCTACATTGAAAAAGTAAAACGGCACTCTTTCTCTTCCAAGCTCTGCGGTGCGCCCAAACAGTGGTTTACCCCCACATGTTGGGTATCGACGTACTCAGGAGAAATTGCACAACAACTTTAGTGGTCTAATTTCTCCTGTTACCCTTGTGAAAATAAAAATTTGTGGGCAAAAAGATCATTTTTGTAGAAAAAATGCGATTTTTTTTCACGGCTCTAAGTTATAAACTTCTGTGAAGCACATGGGGGTTCAAAGTGCTCACCACACATCTAGATAAGTTCCTTAAGGGGTCTAGTTTCCAAAATGGTGTCACTTGTGGGGAGTTTCCACTGTTTAGGCACATCAGGGGCTCTCCAAACGCGACATGGCGTCCAATCTCAATTCCAGCCAATTCTACATTGAAAAAGTAAAACGGCACTCCTTCTCTTCCAAGCTCTGCGGGGCGCCCTAACAGTGGTTTACCCCCACATATTGGGTATCAGCGTACTCAGGAGAAATTGCACAACAACGTTTGTGGTCTAATTTCTCCTGTTACCCTTGTGAAAATAAAAATTTGTGGGCAAAAACATCATTTTTGTAGAAAAAATGTGATTTTTTTTTTTCACGGCTCTACATTATAAACTTCTGTGAAGCACATGGGGGTTCAAAGTGCTCACCACACATCTAGATAAGTTCCTTAAGGGGTCTAGATTCCAAAATGGGGTAACTTGTGGGGGGTTTCCACTGTTTAGGCACATCAGGGGCTCTCCAAACGCGACATGGCGTCCAATCTCAATTCCAGCCAATTCTACATTGAAAAAGTAAAATGGCGCTCCTTCACTTCCAAGCTCTGCGGTGCGCCCAAACAGTGGTTTACCCTCACATATGGGGTATCGACGTATTCACGAGAAATCGCACAACAACTTTTGTAGTCTAATTTCTCCTGTTACCCTTGTGAAAATAAGAATTTGTGGGCGCAAAGATCATTTTTGTGTAAACAAAAGCGATTTTTTATTTTCATGGCTCTACGTTATAAACTTCTGTGAAGCACTTGGAGGTTCAAAGTGCTCACCACACATCAAGAAAAGTTCCTTAAGGGGTCTAGTTTCCAAAATGGTGTCACTTGTGGGGAGTTTCCACTGTTTAGGCACATCAGGGGCTCTCCAAACGCGACATGGTGTCCGATCTCAATTCCAGCCAATTCTGCATTGAAAAAGTCAAACGGCGCTCCTTCATTTCTAAGTTCTGCGGTGCGCCCAAAAAGTGGTTTACCCCCACATATGGGGTATTATCGTATTCAGGAAAAATTGCATAACAAAATTTATGGTTACATTTCTGTTTTTACACTTGTGAAAATAAAAAAAATGGTTCTGAATTAAGAAAAAAAAGTTAAATGTTCATTTTTTCCTTCCACATTTTTTCAGTTCCTGTGAAGCACGTAAAGGGTTAATAAACTTCTTGAATGTGGTTTTGAGAACCTTGAGGGGTGTAGTTTTTAGAATGGTGTTACACTTCATTATTTTCTATCATATAGACCCCTTAAAATGACTTCAAATGTGATGTGGTCCCTAAAAAAAAATGGTGTTGTAAAAATGAGAAATTGCTGGTCAATTTTAACCCTTATAACTCCCTAACAAAAAAAAATGTTGTTTCCAAAATTGTGCTGATGTAAAGTAGACATGTGGGAAATGTTATTTATTAACTATTTTTTGTGACATATCTCTCTGATTTAAGGGCATAAAAATACAAAGTTTGAAAATTGCAAAATTTTAAAAATTTTCGCCATATTTCCATTTTTTTCATAAATAATCGCAAGTAATATCGAAGAAATGTTACCACTAACATGAAGTACAATATGTCACGAAAAAACAATCTCAGAATCAGCGGGATCCGTTGAAGCGTTCCAGAGTTATAACCTCATAAAATGACAGTGGTCAGAATTGCTAAAATTGGCTCGGTCATTAAGTACCAAATTGGCTCTGTCACTAAGGGGTTAAACACCCAATCCGGACTTCTAATACATCGGTGTGCAGCCCAAGCCACCAATGCAGTGAGATCATTCATTGAAACATACTTACAGCGTCATCGGTAATGTTCACCCTGGTCTTCCCCATGCTCTTCTGGTCTCAACACAGGGCGCGGTGTGCCTGCATCAGCACCCCACGTCATTGCTGAGTAACCTCGCCTAAACGGGGAGGAGCTCAGCGCCGGCATAATGCGTCCCAGCAATGCACACCGCAGACCCCACGTGATCGCAGATCACATGGATTGCCAAGGAAACTCCGATGCTCCACTCCGGTCAGCTGTAGTATCCATAGTAACCGCGTTACACTGCTAGCACTACATAACCGCAGATCGCATAGGTTGCCGAGGGAACACCAATGTTATGCTCTATTCGGCTATAACATCCATAATTATTATTCAAAGTGCTCGTACTTCACCATAATGTTAGCCCATAGTTTAGTGAAGAGTCTAATCCGCTTATATGGGCATATTGGTACATAGGATGTAGCTTAATAATAGAGAAACCGCATCTAACTAAAAATAATCAGAGCATATATCCTATCTATATTATCAATAATCCAAAACGTCTTACAATCATGGAACAACCATAGAGAATCATAATTATTAATACATATATCATGATGGCAGTTCATATGGGACAGTCGGGGAGAATCCCAGACTGGACAAACCAGAATATTAATATATATGATATAGGACTGTATAAATCCAGTATTTAATCCTAGTAAAGGATCCTAGTATTCCATGCACCGACTGTCGCATTCGCTGTCCATCTGGTGACACAAAAAAACAAAAACAGACACATATATGTTAAAAGCAATATCTGTACATATTAAAAACAAAGACGATGGCGATCCTAAGAAGGGGACATCAAATAATCAGGGAATGCAAATTTGTGGATTAAAGTCTATATTCAGACCCTTTGGTTGCAGTGCATTTAAAGTATAAATCCATCTCATTTCTTTGGTTTTTAACATTTTTAACCTATCCCCTCCCCTTCTTAAGGTTGGAACACTGTCAATGACTCTAAATCTTAATTGGTTCACTGAGTGCTTGTTCTCTAGGAAGTGCTTAGGAACCGGCAACTCTGTTAGTCCCGTTCTGATCGTGCTTTTATGTTTACTGATGCGTGTTCTAACCTTAGTGGTGGTCTCACCGATATACACCAATCCACATGGGCATGTAATCATATAGATGACATATCTCGATGGGTGACAAATTAGTGAAATCCGACTTCGGCACTTCTAGAGTGTCATATCAGCAAACTTTTAGCGCACCAAGACTTGAGAATTTCCAATGCCTCGGTTGCGCATGCTGCAACAACATGCTAAAAATAGATTCTTTTTGTCACCCCTTGACGGGAAAGAAATTATATCTAAAAGAGAGATACACCTGCTCATCGAGATATGTCATCTATATGACAATAGTATTGACACCCCTGCAATTTTGTCAGATAATACTCAGTTTCTTCCTGAAAATGATTGCAAACACAAATTATTTGGTATTATTATCTTCATTTAATTTGTCTTAAATGAAAAAACACAAAAAGAATTGTCCTAAAGCCAAATTGGATATAATTCCACACCAAACATAAAAAAGGGGGTGGACAAAAGTATTGGCAATGTTTGAAAAATCATGTGATGCTTCTCTAATTTGTGTAATTAACCCTGCTGTTGTCTTCAGTCAAAAACGACCGACCTTGAACTTCAATATTCTTTAAAATATTCAAGATGCGGCTCTGAAACCCGTGGCCGAATGACCCATCCTCATTTAAGTCAATCAACCACAAGTTTCAGAATGCATCTTGAACACCCTCAAAAATACCAAAGTTCAAAATCGGTCTCCCCAGACCGAAGACAACAGCAGGGTTAACAGCACCTGTAACTGATCTGTGGCACCAAACAGCTGTTGGCAATAACTAAATCACACTTGCTGCCAGTTGACATGGATTAAAGTTGACTCAACCTCTGTCCTGTGTCCTTGTGTGTACCACATTGAGCATGGAGAAAAGAAAGAAGACCAAAGAACTGTCTGAGGACTTGAGAAACCAAATTGTGAGGAAGCATAAGCAATCTCAAGGCTACAATTCCATCTCCAAAGACCTGAATGTTCCTGTGTCTACCGTACGCAGTGTCATCAAGAAGTTTAAAGCCCATGGCACTGTGGCTAGATGTGGACGGAAAAGAAAAATTGACAAGAGATTTCAACGCAAGATTGTGCGGATGTTGGATAAAGAACATCGACTAACATCCAAACATGTTCAAGCTGCCCTGCAGTCCGAGGGTACAAAAGTGGCAACCCGTACTATCCGTCGGCATCTGAATGACAAGGGACTGTATGGTAGGAGATCCAGGAAGACCCCACTTCTTACCCCGAGACATAAAAAAGCCAGGCTGGAGTTTGCCAAAACTTACCTGAAAAAGCCTAAAACATTTTGCAAGAATGTTCTCTGGTCAGATGAGACAAAAGTAGAGCTTTTTGGGCAAAGGCATCAACATAGAGTTTACAGGAGAAAAAAGAGGCATTTAAAGAAAAGAACACAGTCACAGTCAATCATGGCGGAGGTTCCCTGATGCTTTGGGGTTGCTTTGCTGCCTTTGGCACTGGACTGCTTGACCGTGTGCATGGCATTATGAAGTCTGAAGACTACCAACAAATTTTGCAGCATAATGTAGGGCCCAGTGTGAGAGACCTGGAGCAGTTTGCCAAAGAAGAATGGTCTAAAATTCCAGCAGAGCATTGTAAGAAACTCATTGATGGTTACCGGAAGCAGTTGGTTGCAGTTATTTTGGCTAAAGGTTGTGCAACCAAGTATTAGGCTGAGGGTGCCAATACTTTTGTCTGGCCCATTTTTGGAGTTTTGTGTGAAATGATCAATGTTTTGCTTTTTGCTTCATTCTCTTTTGTGTTTTTTCATTTAAGACAAATTAAATGAAGATAATAATACCAAATAATTTGTGTTTGCAATCATTTTCAGGAAGGAAATGAGTATTATCTGACAGAATTGCAGGGGTGTCAATACTTTTGGCCATGACTTATCAGTTTACATCAGCTCTGCATTTCAATATGTAAAAAATCGACAGTTACCCTCATGTTAAAAGTATCTAACAAGCAATTTCAAATACATCAATAATTTATTATTCATGTTTATGTGCATCTATCCCTAAAGTTAAAATGTATGTATTTTAAAAGAGTAGGAGCTAGAGATGGGTGATTTAATTTGAGGAGAATTTAATTATATTTGAATCTTACAAATATCTGCATTTTGGAGAATGTGGACTTTTTGTACTACGCTCTAAGCAAATTCAGAAGTATGATGACCAACTACAGACACATCTTGCTGAACAGTAGAAGGCAAACAAAGTTCAAAAAATGATAAAACAAGCTCAGTTCTCAAAGCTTGCCCACTGCTCTCTGTCCACTGTCTGGCCATTCATAGTTTTTCATCTATGTCACAGTGTTCGTCTGGGACTTCCAGCTATAACCAGGTCTTGGAATTTACTGTCTATACAAAGGAAAGTAAAAGAGGCCAGTAGTCTCAGCTTAGAGTGAACACTGGGTGCGACTTCATGCCATGGGCCATGAATCTCACTGTGCATGTGCAGTGATCTGTTAATCATGCTCGTAGGCAGATCTCTGGTGTTCACCATAGGCCAGGGCTTCCAGTCATGAGCAGGCTCCAGAGCTGTGATATCCATAGTCTGCTCATGGCAGGAAGTCCTGGCCTAGAGTGAATATTAAAGAGATGAGTATAAGTATGTTTTTGCAATGTTCACATATTAACTTTATTATGGTCTTGGATCTGGAAAGACCTTAGAGCATAAATAATACGGGACATTAAATTTGCCGAATATAACTTTTCTACTAACTGAATTTTGTAAAATCTGCATGAACAGGTGAATAAAAAAAAACTCTTTCTATATCAGTATAACAAATTCACCATTGTTCATGGTTTTACATGTGTTTTAGACTGGCTACAGACAAGTGTATAAATATTTAGCTGATTTTGATCCATATGCCATCTATGTGTCCGTTTTTTATGTCGATGTGACATACGAGTGATATCCATGTGACTTCCATCTGTGATTCATTTTTATACATCTACATTCAAAAATGTACATGATCAAATACAATTTTCTACTTGTACATTAGGGTAGTCCTTAACGCATGCAAAACATTATATTTTCAATTTTTTTGATGGGGCACCACCTGAAACTATTCATTTGGATAAAAAACTAAATAAACTACAACCCCTTTTTTAAACTTCTTCAATTTCACAGTTCCCCACCAATCAAGATATGTAGTCATTTGAACATATCTTGGTAAAAATTAACCATGATGATCAGCAATCGATCAAAGAGGTATTCCAGCTCATTTTGTTCCATGAAATCTGTAATCTATTGAAGCAAATTATTTAAAAACAGCATAGTAGCATTCAGTAGGGTTGAGCGAAACGGGTCGAAATTGTTCAAAAGTCGCCGACTTTTGGCAAGGTCGGGTTTCATGAAACCCGACCCGACCCCAATGTGGGGTCGGCCATGAAGTCGGCGATCTTTTGAATCTGGAATCGGAATTCCGATCCCGATTCCCGATATGTTTAAGATATCGGGAATTGGTATCGGAATTCAGATTAAAGTGTAAAATATAGAATTAAAATAAAAAATATTGCAATACTTACCCTCTGACGCGCCCTGGTACTAACCGGCAGCCTTCCTCCTTCGAATCCGCGCTTCTAGGACCTTGCCGTGACGTCGCGGGTGACGTCGCGGGTTGTGATTGGCCGCGCGGCCGCCCATGTGACCGCTCGCGCGGCCAATCACAAGCCGCGACGTCACCCGCGACGTCACCGAAGGTCCTGGAAGGGCTGATTCTTAGGAAGGAAGGCTGTCGGAAGGAAGCAGGGCGCTTCCGAGGGTGAGTATATACCTAATAGGAATATACTCACCCTCGGAAGCGCCCTGCTTCCTTCCGACAGCCTTCCTTCCTAAGAATCAGCCCTTCCAGGAACTTCGGTGACGTCGCGGGTGACGTCGCGGCTTGTGATTGGCCGCGCGAGCGGTCACATGGGCGGCCGCGCGGCCAATCACAAGCCGCGACGTCACCCGCGACGTCACCGAAGGTCCTGGAAGGCTGATTCTAAGGAAGGAAGGTTCCCGGTTAGTACCAGGGCGCGTCAGAGGGTAAGTATAAGGATATTTTTTATTTTAATTCTATATTTTACACTTAAATATGGATCCCAGGGCCTGAAGGAGAGTTTCCGCTCCTTCAGACCCTGGGAACCATGGAAACCCAATGCACTGCATTGGGTTTCGAGTTTCGGCCGACCCCGACCCCGACTTTTTTATAGGATCGGCCGATTTCACTCGACCCGACTTTTCCAAAAGTCGGGTTTCGTGAAACCCGACCCGATCCTATAAAAGTGAAGGTCGCTCAACCCTAGCATTCAGCATAAATGTCACCAGCAAACCCAGGGATCAATAACAATAAGCAGACGTGTTTCGAACCTTGTGGTTCTTATTCATTGCTGATGATCAGTAATTACAAATCATGTTTATTTTTCAGCAAAAACAGTTTGTTGCCTGACAGTTAAAGCTAACCTGTCAGCAGGATTTTGCGTTGTAAACTACAGACACTGTCAGGTTAGGGCTGTTATACTGATTAAAATGATACTTTCGTTGATGAAATACATATTGTGGTTGTTGCTCAAGCTGTATTTTTAGTTTTCAGTTAATGAGATTCTCATGCTTCGGGGCGGGCCTGTGGTGCTCTGCTTAGGAAGCGTCTGTATGGGCTTATGACAGGTCACTTATCTTCATATCATATTGTGTGGTTATAAATAGATGACATTCATCAAAATGGCACTGGCGACATATGCATATATGCATTTATGCTTTAGTCCTATATCATTGTGGAGAAAAAAATATTGGATCTATCAAGATGGCGATGGTGGCGCTTGTCCAGTAGCATCTATTGGAATGCAGGTGCCACTGCCAGCACCATTTTGCTGAAGAAAAAAAAATTGGCTCCATTAAAATAACGCTGGCTCCTGCTCAGTATCATCTATTGGAGATAGATGCTACTGTGCAGGCACCGCCAAGCCATTTTGCTGGATCCATTTTTTTTATCAAGCAAAATTGAATGAAGATTTTTTTTCCCCAAAATTAGTATAGGATTTAAGCATAATAAATGCATATATGCATATTAATCATTGTATCATGCTACAGCGCATATGCCACTGCCGGTGTAATTTTGATGAATGTTAATTTTTTTTCTTGTAACCACACAATATGATATGCAGTATGTAAAATAGGGGGCAGTTCACTGAAAGATCAATGAACTGTTGTAAGCCCAAAGAGATGAATATGTAAGCAGAGCACCACAAAAAGCCCACAGACCCTCCCCGGAGCACGAGCATATCATTAACTGAAACATTTCAAATACAGATAAAACAACAAGCACAAGACGGATATCATCAACCAAAGTAAAATTTTAGTCAGTATAACAGCGCCAGCCTGACAGTGTCTGTAGTTTACTAAGCAAAATTCTGCTGACAGGTTCACTTTAAATAATTGTTTGATAGTGTCATATATTATTTGCAGTCCATGAGTGTCTTTTTTGTTCTATCTCAATATCGTTCTCAATATCCCTTGAGTACCAGCATCAGAAATTATTTCTGTTCCACACTTGTTTTGTGCAACATGTAATATTCTAACATATTTCAGCAAAACATATGGTTCAGGCTAGCACAAACACGAACACTTCTCTGGAGTTAGCCTCTCCAGAGACACTGAAAACTGAGTGCCTCAGGAGGCAAACTATTTAAACCCCAGACCACACCCTGAGTTGGCAGTAAGTTGGACAACCTCCCACCCACTCTATGGTTGTCCACTAAATAACAACCCTTAAAATGGCTGATTAACCCCTTTCAATATTTAATGTACTGCAGCAAACTTTTGGGTTTTAAACCACTGAAGCTAATAGCCTCAGTGAAATGTATCTCCCCTTCAGCACTTTGTCAGTGACTTTGATGGCCTTTGCCATCCATCTGGCTCAATGCAGTCCAGCTGGATGAATACAATTCCTCTAGAAGGAACACCACCAAGGAAAATGATTGTTAACTCCAATGAAGATAATTTTTTCTTGACCTTTCGATGGAGCAAGGCAATGAACAATCAATGCTTCCAGCACTATATCTACAGTAGAATATGATGGTGGCATACAAAGCATAGCATGTCCTTGACAAGCTTCTGCTCTATAAGCTGTCAACACAAGTTCCTAAAACCCGTGTTGATAGATGTGGCATAAATACACATGCACTTCACATTCTCAATAACATTCCAGGTCACTGATGCAGCATAACCAGCATTAGCACAAACTTCACCTGCTCCTGAGGCAAGCTTTGGAACTCCAAACAACTGATTGATGCCAACTCCTGATTCCAGAATGGGAAGATGGTCTACAGTTTTCCCACTGCTGATGCCTTCTAAGGCTGCCATCACACTAGCAGTATTTGGTCAGTATTTTACATCAGTATTTGTAAGCCAAAACCAGGAGTGGAACAAATAGAGGAAAAGTATAATAGAATCATATGCACCACTTCTGCATTTATCACCCACTCCTGGTTTTGGCTTACAAATACTGATGTAAAATACTGACCAAATACTGCTAGTGTGACGGCAGCCTAAGAGCTTTCCATCCCAGTGAATTGTTAAAGGTACAGTTGACTGAAATTCCTGTTTCAGGTTAAGAAATATTGTCTGACGGCATTTTATTCTTTCTCTCCAAACTGATGAACGATTTACATTAAAATCTGCAGGATCATGGCCCTTGTGCTGAAGGGTTTGTGTGTGAATTAATTTTGCATCTCTTTCTCTAATTTGGCCACATCAAGGCTTGTTGACAGTTTGTCATCTACTACACTGACTATTCCTCTTTTGGCTCGTTTTGCTAACGGCAGTACATCAGTGTTTCATATGTTTCATCATCTTCCTTGTCTGTATCTACTTCACAAGATGATGACTGCAACACCACCCATTCCTCTCTAGCACTTCTTTCTTGTCTTTTTATCAATACCTTTCTTGTAATTTGCCTCTTTCATCAAAATTTATTTGATTTTTCTCAATCTCTTTATCAACACTTCACATTTTTCCATGGCGTCCAGTTTGTCTCTGAGCTAGCAAAATCTCCTTGTCTACCGGTATTCTTGTTATATCCAAAGCCCTAGCAAGATATCAAACAAGTTGCATTACATTCTTCCTCCTTCTTCTCCACACTATCAGAACATTTAGTTTTGCTTTCTTTGTTTTTCTTCAGCTTGACATATTCTTTGAAGAGACCGTCTACTTTTTCAACCACATGTTTTGTCTCTTGGGGATGCCTGCCTTTTCTCTGACATCAAGAACATCAATAGCTGTTAAGCGCATCACAAACTGTCTGTTTAGCCATTTTCTTGTAATAGTAGTACAGTGACATAACCTATCTCTTGCATGGCAGTTTAGTTGAAGATAAACTACTATCAGACATTTGTTCAATAAGCCACAAGTCTGTTTCGCTTCTGGTTGTTGGTAGTGATGAGCGAGTGTACTTGTTGCTTGGGTTTTTCTGAGCACTCTCGGGTGGTCTCCAAGTATTTGTGACTGCTCGGAGATTTAGTTTTCCTTGCCGCAGCTGCATGATTTGCGGCTACTAGACAGCTTGAATACATGTAGGGGTTACCTAGCAACCAGGCAACCCCCATGTACTCAGGCTGGCTAGTAGCTGTAAATCATGCAGCTGCATCAACAAAAACTAAATATCCGAGCAGTCACAAATACTTGGAGATCACCCGAGCATGCTCAGGAAAACCCGAGCAACAAGTACACTCGCTCATCACTAGTTGTTGGCTTTTACATTCTGCAGCGCTAGCTGCAATGCTTGATATTTTGTTTTTGTGGTCCCTGTAAAAGGAGTATGGTGCACAGAAACTGATGCAAACAAAAACAGACAGTGCTTCTCAGTAAGAGACATTAATCCTCTCAGAGCTGTGTTGCAATGGCATTCTGGGGAGAAGATAATAGGACAGGACTGATTGCCTGAGCAAGCTGGAGAAGGAAAGAGGTTTTAATGTCAGGCTGTATTCAGCTAAATTCTTGCAACCAGATTTTTAGACGAGGTGAAGATGGGAGTCGGCCATTGCAAAAATACAGAAAGTTTGATGGTATGTAGGGACCTCTAAATCTATGTCTATGTCTATCTGGCTAAGTAATTTTCTGCATATTTAGATACATACTGAAACAGATTCAAGAGGTGCCTACTGAAGAAAACACATTTTCGAAAGTAAGGACCACCCTAGTGAACATTAGAAATATTTTGGTAAAAATCAGATGTTTTGTGCAATTTTTTTATAGCATCTGTAGATTTGAATGGATGAGTTTCTTCAGATATACACAAGAAAGTAGAACATGCTGCAATTTTTTTGTCACGGACTGTTGTTCATCTGATCAGACCTATTGAATAACATGGGTCAATGTACTGTCCTTGTGCTATCCAATAAAATATTGGACAGCATATGTTACGGGTTGAGTTCCCGCCTCTGCACAGGGGGTATCTCGGGCCATCTCTGCTGCAGTCTCCCATTCTTCTTCTGCCGCAGTGGAGCCTGCTCAGCGGAAACGTCAGTCCCAGCGTCTCGCTCAGTCTCACTCTGTGCAAAGGGTTACTGCTGCTTTTCCAGCTTCTGCCATTGAAGCAAGTGCTGGGCAGCAGCGAGCAGACGCTTTTAGGACTAAGTCCAACTTTTTCCCTTCTGAGCATGCCCAGGGCAAGATCTCCCATTGGAGATCGAGGGTCACATGCTCAAATACTGCAGCAGATCCCATTGGTCCTCCAGGAAGGTCCTGAAGGTGCTCAACTTCTGTGGCAGCCTCCCATTGGTCCTTCAGGGAAGGTCCTGTACATGCTGCAGCTATAAAAGATTTGCATGACTGCATGGCCATGCGCTAGTGTAGATTTGGAATCGTGTGTGTGCTGATGTGTGCAAGTCGTTCTTTAAAATCCCCTCCCTCTTGTATGACTGTTCGCATATGGTGTATGGCTGCTATCTAGTTCCCGGCTGAACTGTTAGCATAATAACACACGAAACAGCGTCTACTGCTGTGACTGCCAGTGCGGCGCCACGTGCCATTAGAGCGCTTCCTTAGCCCAAGTCTGGGTGGTTAGTGGCGTCCACCAGAACGGCACAGCTCGCACTCTTGTGCTCAAAATTATTGTTTCTGTTTTACTCTGACACCCCAGTAGCGGTGTCGAGCGCAAGTAGTCTGGATGGAATCAAATCCCGAGTCTTGGGACTGAGTTCGGTGACTCCTTGCTTGTGCTCTTTGTGCGGTACCACAGCCCTGTGACTTAACAGAGTTCGCTTCCACTACCATATAGCGCTGCCATTTGATAGCAGCAGGTTCTCTCCTGCACGGTGGACCCCGGACTGTGAACGCACCTAATAACATCTCACTATTTACTCGGTGCGTTCCGCCAGTCCTAACAGCAGATGTCTGATTTATTTGCTTGTCTTCATGAGCTTTTACACAGACTTCTTGAAGTACTACTTGTATTGCTACTACTGCTACTATTACTGCTAATAATAATAACAATAATAAAAATAATAATAACTTCTGTATGTTGCATTAATCCATACTAATATTCAGAATTGTATATTTTGTCATATGTGTCGCTGATATCTTTTTTGTAGGAAAAATTATAATTAATGTTGATGATACAAAATGGTTTGATGCTGTAATGAAATAAAGTGGCATTATTAGTTGAACACATTATTAAATAATAACAATATGGTTTCATTTAGCATTTTTCATTGCATTTTAGCTGTGAACATTCTGGTTATATAATAACTGAATGCATAAATAATCTGTTCATGTTTTTAAAATAAGAAGGTATTTGAAGTAACTATAGAACCCAGGTGCAAACAGATTCTCAGTGAAAAATGTTTGCAATTAAATACTAACACAAGAGACTCATTTTGCTTTTGGAATAAATGAAAATATGAAATGTAACACCTACAAAATTTTTAAGAGTGGAAAGTGTTATTAAGGACATAATTTTGTCATTAAAGTACTCCATTAAAGTATGCATTTATCAATAGCTGCTAGTAAAGAATATTTCAAATGGAGAACAAATGATAAAATATAGTACGGATTTAATTTTAAAATGTTTAATTCATGATTGAAATCTGATTCATTAAAATGTTTAATAGCTCTGATTCAGAATATAATATCTGTATTTAAATTTTGAGCAAGGCAGATAACTTATTTATACTTGAAAAATGATTGTTGAAATGTTATTATGCCATTTGTTTTTAGACTGTGTGTAGCAAGAGATCATTGGAATGTAGAAGTTACCGTATTTTTCGGACTAAAAGACGCACTTTTTCCCCCCAAAAAAAGGGGGGAAAATGGGGGGTGCGTCTAATAGTCGCAATGCAGGCTTACCTAGGTGGCAGAGGTGCGGTGGCAGAGGTCCGGTGGCAGAGGTGCGGTTGCGGGGGTGTGGCGGCAGAGGAGGCGCAGTAAGCGGGGTCCCTTTCCCCGGTATGGTGATGCAGCAGGCCCGGTATGCAGCAGAGCCGGGTGAATCCTCTTGTTATCGGTGGTGGCGGCCATTTTCCGGAGGCCGCGCGTGCGCAGATGGAGCGCTCTGCTTCCCGGGGCTTCAGGAAAATGGCCGCCGCGATCTCCATCTGCGCACGCGCGGCCTCCCGCGGCCATTTTCCTGAAGCCCCGGGAGCAGAGCACTTCATCTGCACACGCGCGGCCTCAGGAAGATGGCCGCGCCCACCGATAACAAGAGGATTCACCCGGCTCTGCTGCATACCGGGCCTGCTGCATCACCATACCGGGGAAAGGGACCCCGCTTCCTGCGCCTCCTCTGCTGCCACACCCCCGCCACCGCACCTCTGCCACCGGACCTCTGCCACCGCACCTCTGCCACCTAGGTAAGCCTGCATGGTACGCCAGGGACCCCTCTCACGCCATACCTCTCACTGCACCTCCTGATCCCAGCACCTCCTGATCCCAGCACCTCCTGATCCCAGCACCTTCTCATCCCAGCACCTCCTGATCCCAGCACCTCCTGATCCCAGCACCTCCTGATCCCAGCACCTTCTCATCCCAGCACCTTCTCATCCCAGCACCTTCTCATCCCAGCACCTCCTCATCCCAGCATCACCCCACCTTGCCTCCTGTGACCCTGCTCTGCCACCGCCATAAGATACTGTAAATTCGGACAATAAGACGGACCCCCATGTTATAAAAAATCTTTTTTTCTGCAATTTTCACCCCAAATTTGGGGTGCATCTTATGGTCCGGTGCGTCTTATAGTCCGAAAAATACGGTATATCCGATCTCATTCATCCCAAATTTTAACACTACCAAGTAAGAGGACAATGAATCTGATGCATTTCTGTTACCGCTATTTATTATTTTATTGATGTTGCCTCTTTGATGGCTCATATACTTACAAACACAAAGGACTTTTAAATCATTAAGGGCATAGACAGGTGGCTGTATAATACGGATGACGATCGCATGGATGCGCATCCACTGACCATTGACTCTCCTGGTCCGAGCGTGTCACACTCGGGTCAGGAGAGCCAATGGCCATTCTGAGCATTGCAATGTGATCATCGTCCATGTTATACTGCCATCTGACTGCGCTCTAGGTCTCTATTCCCACAATGGCTCTTTTTCCACAGCGTGTTTTCACTGTAAAAAAAATACACCTTACAGTCCCAACAAAGTGAATAGGATTTATAGAAATCTCATGACCACTGTGCATTTGTTTTATTCAGTGTAAACTGACCTAGGGTGTGTTTCTGAAATCTGCAACATATCAATCCCTCTTGCAGTAAAAATGTGTTTTATTTGCAGATTATTCTAGGAAATGCTGTTTTATTGCATTTCCCAAGCGGAAAAACTGTAAAAATGCATGAAATCTGCACATAACTTTATCAATATAGTTTGACAAAGTTAAGTAACAGGAAATATCTAATACAAAACATTGTTATTTAAAAATTACATCCCAAACATAAATGAAAACTGTAGTATAAAAAATGCAATAAAAATGTGCTTGTTTGGAGAGCCCCTGATGTGCCTAAACAGTAAAAATCCCCACACAAGAGACACCATTTGGAAAATGTGACCCCTTATCTAGATGTATGGTGCTGGTGAGCACATTGAACCCCCAGGTGCTTCACAGAAGTTTATAATGTTGAGCAGTGAAAATATCATATTTTTCCCATCCAAATTTTTTTAGCCTCAAGTTTTATATTTTCATAAGGGTAACAGGAGTAATTGCACTGTACATGGCAGGTCTCGGAAGAAAAGGATCGTCATTTGACTTTTTGAATTTGCTTGAATCATTAGCGGATGCCATGTCCTTTTTCGAGTGCCCTGTTCTTAAACAGTGGAAACCCCTCATAAATGACTCTATTTTGAAAACTAGACCACACAAGGAATGTATTTAGATGCATGGTGAGCGCTTTAAATCCCAAGGTGCTTTCCAGAAGTTTATAACGTTGAGCCCTGAAAATAAAGAAAATCACATTTCCCCCTCAAAAATGTTTTTTATCCCTAAGTTTTGCATTTTAATAAGGGTAAAAGGAGAAATTTCAACATACAATTTGTTGCGCTATTTCTCCTGAGGATGCCAATACCCTATATGTAGGATAAAACTACTGTTAGGGTGCATGGCCGGGCCTCCAAAGGGAAGGAATGTCATTTGACTTTTATTGAATGTAGAATTTGCCGGAATCATTAGTGGACGCCATGTCCCATTTGAAGAGGCCCTGATGTGCCTAGACAGTCAAAACTCCCTGTAAGTGACCCCATTTTGGAAACATGACCCCTCAAGGAATATATATAGATTTGTAGTTAGCACTTTGAACCCCTAGGTGCTTCCCAGAAGATTATAATGTTGAGCCATGAAAATTAAAAAAAAATCACATATTCTCCAAAAAATGTTTTTATCCCCAAAAATTGCGTTTTTATAAGGTAAAAAGGAGAAATTGCAACATATAATTTTTTGTGCTATTTCTCCTGAGGATAACGATACCCCATATGTTGGAGAAAACTACTGTTTGGGTGCACGGCCTAGCCATGGAAGGGAAGGAGTGTCATTTGACTTTTTGAATGTAAAATTTCCTGGAATTATTAGCGGACATCATGTCCCATTTGCAGAGCCCTTGATGTGCCTAAACAATGTAAACCCCCCTTGAGTGACCCCATTTTGGAAACTAGACCCCTCGAGGAATGTATTTAGATGTGAAACCCCAGGTGCTTCACAGAAGTTTATAACATTGAGCCATGAAAATAAAAAAAAACACATTTTTTCTAACATAAATGTTGTTTTAGCATAATTTTTTTCATTCTCACAATGGTAACTGTAAGAGAATGGTCAGCCATAATATACTGAGCATCCATGTTGGCTCTAGCAGCCATCTTGGACAAACTCTAGTCAACTAACTTTGCTGAAATAGCTGAGGTTCTCCCCAGAATAAAGGTATAAAATGACCTCAGTGCCATTAGTAAGTATGGAAGGAGTCCAGGGAGACTAATTGGAACAGCTGTAGGGCACTGTGATAGAAATAAGTGGCATTATATGGTAGTGAATAGTATATATATTGAGTTAAGATAGAAACCAGAATCAAGAGCTGTCAATGTATGAAGAGTTATAGCAGCACGCTAAAAGCATGATGGGAACAATGAGGTTAGCTAAGAGGGGCATGGAAATTTATGATTTTTAATGTAGTTTGGGTAAACATTAATTAATGTCATATTGTCATTATATTCTTTGTTCTAAAACACATGTTTCTCTCTGCAATATGAGGTTATCATGTATATGCCCTTTGCTGCAAGGTGCAGCTTCCTTTGTCTAAATCATGTATAAAAAGCCCCTGTTACTGTTGTTTGGGGCCATTACATCGCCAACCTGCTGCCATGCCACAACATGGCCATTCCATCACCATTCTGCCGCTGTGCCACACCCTGGCCAGGTTAGGGCCAGACCACCGCCAGATGTCCCAGCGTTACTTTGTCTGTCTGGTCTCCTGTTCGTGCTCACATGCTTTATTTCTCTGACTATCCATGTGCTGTCCTGCTGCAAATCTCCGAATAAACTTCAGTCTCTGCTTGAAAAGAGGATTGTCTACATATTTTTCCCGGCTCTTCCAGCTCTCAGTAAGGACTTTCTTACAAAGTGGTGAGCCAGCCAGGAGGAGCGGCTCTGGAGAGCTGCCTCCAGATGAACCACTGGAAGGATTTGTGGATGAGGGCTTGAGGCTGGAAGGGTGAAGAAAAAATAAAAAAACTGCGCGTGGCCATGCGTTAAATCACTCAAAGTATACCAGCCTTTAAGGAGAACCTCTCGTGAAGCACTCCAAGTCTGCCTGATTTTGATAGGAAAACTATAACAAGGACTGTAAAAATATATGTGCAACCAAGAAGAAACCTCTACGTGAGTTAACTAGAAGGATGTGAAGAGTTTTGTGAAGTTTCGTGCCTGGTAGCAAGTGGCTTTAAAAGGCGGAGGGAAACGCTTGGCAAGCGTAGCGATAGAGGCTGGAACCGCAGCCGCACCTCTTTTGGTCGACTCAAGTCTGCAGCAGGTCTTCCAGCTGAAAGGTGTGAGTATCTAACTCTGCATAAACTGCATTTGTTGATACCTGAACAGAGACTACTCATCCTTGTAGGCCACTAAACTTTGGAGTGGTTACGGAAGCAGGCAGAGAAGCATGCTAGCACACCCCTGCTGGAGGAGGTTAATGCTGAAACCACATGGTTAAATTGTATGCATTGGTTCACAGAAGAAAACAGGGACCTAGACAAGAAAAAGTAGCTAGGGAAAGCTAGTAGCTGGGTAGCAGCTTTGTGCAAAGGTACCGTCCCATTCAGCGATGCAGCGATATAGACAACGAGCCGATTGCTGCAGCGTCGCTGTTTAGGTCGCTGTAGAGATGTCAAACACTGCAGCTCCAGAACGATGCAGGAGCGATCCAGTGACATAACAGCGACTCACTTATCGTTCACGCTCCATGTAAAAACATTGCTGGCATCGTTGCTTTTGCTGTCAAACATAACGAATCACGCCGACCTGATGACCAAATAAAGTTCTGGCCTTCTAGCTCCGACCAGCGATATCACAGCGGGATCCAGATCGCTGCTGCGTGTCAAACACAACGAGATTGCTATCCAGGACGCTGCAACGTCACGGATCGTTGTCGTTCTCGTTGGAAAGTTGCTGAGTGTGAAGGTACCTTAAGACAGTCATAGCTTTTGATGAGGCTATTGATAAGCAACCAGCACAATGTGTTAACATGATCACCTGGGGAGGGGCAGCATATGTGGAGAGATTAGGAAATCTGAATGAGACACTGAAGCTATCAGAAGCAGGACAGAAGGGGGGTGAGAGCTGCAGCAGCTGGACAGATGGACACGGCATATTCGAGACCGGTGCTGATTTAGATAGTTATACACTGGAGAAGAGTTAGGAGAATGGGTGAAGTAGTACATAAGAAAACAAGATATAGTGTCCCAACAGCTCCAGCCTATGCAGATAGTGTTGAGGAAACATTTTGCAGATGATGAGGAAAGAGATAATTCATCCCAGGTGGAGTTTAAGTTTGATGCAGCTTCTGCCCCTAGAACATCCCCTGTCCAAATATCCCTGGTCCATCTTAAATTTGTTTAAAAAAATTGTGTTTTGATAAAACCTTAGATACTATGGATCAGGGTGATACATTTTCTATGATGGAACAATTTGTGAAAAATGTGCCCTTTGGAAGGAGTTTTTAAATCAGGAGTTTTGCAAAATGCAGAATTTATTGAAGGTGTTGTGGAGGCTATGTTGACCAATGTTAGGACAATGCAGTCCGAGGTGAAGGGTGATGACTCCAATGTTTTTGCATACCATTCACCTTGGGGTGCATCTGCTGATTCAAGGAGACCAGGAATTCCTATGGGGTATGAACAACTGCTAAGAATGGGCATGTCCTATTCAGCAGATCCCCCCGGAATCCCACAAGTGGTCCTGTGTGTTACCTTTGTGGGCAGTTTGGGCACGTTAGACGTTTTTGTCCCAATTTTGTACCAGGGACTGAACCCTGGGCGCCATTTAATCTCCAGCAGCCCCGGGAGTTCTTCAGACCCCCTTCCGGAGTTAGACCTCCGTGTCCAGTGGTGAATGACACTAGGCAGTATCAGCAGTATAACAGTCTTCAAATGGTTAACCCAGTCTCTCAGGAGCCGTCTGCTCCTTCCCCAGTAGCTCCCATTCATTCATGCCCGGAGATCCATGCTATTCAGGGAGAAATCACTCCTCCTTGTTCCTACACTCCATTGATAAGGGAGTTGTGGGAACATGAGGACCAGACTCTTACTCAGGATCTCTTTGGGGCAGAAGTGGGAGCTGTGGGACGGAAGTCATGTCTAGATGAGGATGATGGATTTTTTTGGCTTCCCACTGCGGGAAACACCAACTGATAGGGTGCTCTCCCTATTCCCCTTGCTCCCTTTCCATGGGAAAGGACAGAAGACCTTATGTCAAAGGGAGAATAGAGGGTCTGCTGTGGGAGGACATCCTCATCGATACAGGAGCCTCAGTTTCAATAACAGGACACAAGTTGCAGTCACCCCCCTGGATTGCCTGAAACTCCCACTTTGGTAGCATTTGAGGGCTCCTGTATTCAAGCAGAAAAATATTGTCCAGTAAGCCTGAGATTTCAGGACACAGGGGGATCGAAGAAAAGGGGTCTTCGATGCACTTTTTGGGTAAATCCACAGTTGCGGTCATCTATTCTGGGCACTGATGCTTTGGGAGCAATGGGAATTGTTGATTTGTGTAACAAAGTCCTGTGGCGGAACACAGAAGTGACTATTCTGTAATTGTACCTGTGGAGGAGGAAGAGGAGAGTTACAAATTACCTATTGCCAGTCTAGGATCATGTTCTAATGAAAATGTTGACAATGATGTTTTAAAAAATGAATTGAAGCAAAGGTTAACTAAATTGTGGATCAAAAAAACAAAAAACTGATTGTGGGTTAATGCAAACTCAAGTTAAAATTGATGGTGAGCCACCTTTTATGTGGCAGTACCGAATTCCTGAGGACGCAATCCCTTACATAAGGGTTGTGGTCAACGAATTGGAAAAGGTAATTCTCCATGTATCAGTCCCATTTTACCTATTAAAAAGTAGATGATAGCTTTCAAATGGTTTGTGGACTTGAGACGTGTAAATAAGTACACTCCCTCAGCAGCTCACCTTGTTGCATCTGTCCCTGAAGTTATGTCACAGCTGAGGAGTGATTGTAAAGTATTTTCTTGTTTGGACATTGCAAATGGCTTTTTCTCAGTACCCTTAACACCTGAATCTGCCCTCCACTTTGCGTTCACTCTTGAGAATGTGCAGTATTTTTCACGCGGTTGCCAATGGGATTTCACAGTTCCCCTGTGTAATTCCATCAGGCATCGGATCAGGTGCTAGAACCCCTTGGTTACGGAGACAAAGTCCTACAATATGTGGATGACTTATTGATTCAAACTGTTGATGAATGTGAACACAAAGAGACCCTTGAAAATGTTTGTCAGGCTTTACAAGATGTAGGACTCAATATGAGTCTAGATAAAGAACAATTGATGAAGTCAGAGGTTAAATTTCTGGGTGTGTCTGTTGTTAGGACTGGCGGAACGCACCAAGAAAGGTGCTATAGATGCGTTCGCAGTCCGGGGTCCACCGTGCATCCATCGACATACATTCATCTACACACACACATATAACGTTATGAGACAATACTAGCGCATGGCCGTGCGGTCATGCACAGTTTATATAGTTGCAGCACAGGAAGTGGCTACAGCACTTTTGCCCTTCCAAGACCTGCCAAGAGGACCAATGGAATGTGCTGCAGAGCCTGAGCACATGACCCTCGATCTCCAACGGGAGATCTTACCCTGGGCATGCTCAGTACGTGCAGACAAGGACTTAGTCCCAGAGAAGTCCGCTCGCTGCTGACCAGCACTGACTTTAAGGGCAGAGACTGGAGAAGCAGCAGCAACTCTTCGCACAGAGTCAGACTGAGCGAGACGCTGGGATCGACGTCCCTGCTGAGCAGACTCCACTGCGGCTGGAGGAGAATGGGAGACCGCAGCGGAGACGGATCGAGATTCCCCCTGTGCAGCAGAGGAAACTCGACTCCTAACATTACGCCCCCTCCTAGGGCCCCCCCCTCCTTGGGCCTTGCTACGTTCGAAGGCAGCAATGAGCTGCGGAGCCCGAATGTGCTCAACAGGCTCCCAGGACCTGTCCTCGGGGCCATAACCCTTCCAGTCTACCAAATAAAATTTTTTACCACGCACCACCTTGCACCCCAAAATAGCGTTCACCTCATAATCGTCCGTCGACGAACCCGATGTCGCAGCAGATGACTCGGAAAACCGGGACATATACACGGGTTTCAAGAGGGACACATGAAAGGTGTCGGTGATACCCAGGCGTGGCGGAAGGGCCAAACGATAGACCACAGGATTAACCTGCTCGAGGACCTTGAATGGGCCCAAGTAGCGAGGAGCAAATTTAGTGGACTCAACTCGCAGCCTGATGTTACGGGCGGAGAGCCACACCAAGTCGCCAGGAGCAAAGGTCGGAGCGGGGCGCCGATGAGCATCGGCGGAGGACCTCATTCTCTCCTTAGAGGCCCGAATGGCATCCTGAGTGCGGTCCCAAATATCCCGTGCCTCC
Organism: Ranitomeya imitator; assembly: GCF_032444005.1. Lineage (NCBI taxonomy): Eukaryota > Metazoa > Chordata > Amphibia > Anura > Dendrobatidae > Ranitomeya > Ranitomeya imitator. The sequence goes on along the minus strand of NC_091285.1, from coordinate 309,005,495 downwards.
ACAGCCCAGTCTGCCACCCTGGAGTCGGCGGAAGACACGGGCATAGGCACAGGTACCCGTGGATGCTGACCATAGTTGAGGAGGAATGGGGTTTGTCCAGTGGAGTCGGCTACGGCGTTGTTCAGCGCAAACTCTGCCCATGATAGCAAGGATGCCCAGTCATCCTGCCTGGCTGAAACAAAATGTCGCAGGTATGTGACCAAGGTCTGGTTGGCCCTCTCTACCAACCCATTCGTCTCGGGATGATAAGCGGAAGAGAGATTCAACTCAATACTGAGAAGACGACAGAGCTCTCTCCAGAACCGAGACGCAAACTGGGGACCCCGGTCACTGACAATTTTGTCTGGCATACCATGCAGGCGGAAGATATGTCTAATGAACAACGCTGCCAAGGCCCGTGCAGAAGGTAACCGCGGCAGCGGCACCAAATGCACCATTTTTGAGAAATGACCCAAATGATGGTACAGCCGCGAGACTTGGGCAAACCCACAACAAAGTCCATCCCGACCATCTCCCAGGGCCTATCTGCCACCGGCAAGGGATAGAGCAAACCAGCTGGCCTTTGAAGCGGAGATTTATTTTTGGCGCAGGAGACACACACCAGAACATAATCCCTGACATCCCGGACCATATGCGGCCACCAGTAAGTCCTCGCCAGTAGCTCAGATGTCCTCTTTGTCCCAAAGTGTCCACCCACCCTGGACGAATGAGCCCAAGAGAGAACCTCCGGTCGCAAATTAATGGGCACAAAAGTCTTGCCCGGAGGCACAGACTCTAGCGAAACTGGCGCCACGGTTCTCAGGCTCTCGGAAGGGACAATAAGCCGAGGCTCCTCTTCCTCCTCCTCAGTTGACATAAGGGAGCGAGAGAGAGCGTCAGCCCGGATATTCTTCTCCCCGGCGAGATAATGAAGGGAAAAGTAGAACCGGGAGAAGAACAGAGACCATCTGGCCTGGCGAGAATTTAGCCGCTGAGCTGTCTGCAAATAGACCAAATTTTTGTGGTCCGTGTAAACTTGGAAGGGAAACCGCGCACCTTCCAGAAGGTGTCTCCACTCCGAAAAGGCCAACTTCATTGCTAGCAACTCCCTGTCCCCGATGGAGTAGTTCCTCTCCGCTGGCGTGAAGGTCTTGGAGAAGAAGAAGCATGGATGCTTCCGACCTTGAGCATCCTTTTGGTAGAGGACTGCTCCAGCACCAACGGACGAGGCATCCACCTCCAGTAGGAATGGCTTATCCACATCGGGACGATGTAAGATGGGAGCGCTAGCAAAGTGGGACTTAATAGAAGTGAAGGCCTTGGAGACCTCTTCTGACCACAATTTGGGATTCGCTCCCTTCTTGGTGAGGGCTACCAAGGGAGCTACCAGAGTTGAGAAGTGGGGAATGAACTGGCGGTAATAGTTTATGAACCCCATAAAGCGCTGCACCGCTTTAAGAGAATGGGGCTCTTGCCAGTCCATCACAGCCTGTAGTTTGGCAGGATCCATAGCCAATCCCTGGGCAGAGATGATATAGCCCAGGAAAGGTAAGGACTCCTGCTCAAACACACACTTCTCCAACTTTGCGTAAAGAGAGTTTGCCCGTAGGAGGTCGAAGACTCTGCCAACATCTCTCCGGTGGGAGTCAATATCTGGAGAAAAGATGAGAATATCATCCAGATAGACTACTACCGAGGTGGAAAGCATATCCCGGAAGATGTCGTTGACAAAGTCTTGGAAAACGGCAGGTGCATTACAGAGCCCGAAGGGCATCACCAGATACTCATAGTGCCCATCTCTGGTGTTAAATGCCGTTTTCCACTCGTCCCCCTCACGGATGCGAATCAGGTTATAGGCACCCCGCAGATCTAATTTAGTAAACACTCTAGCTCCCCGAAGCCTATCGAAAAGCTCAGATATCAACGGCAAAGGGTACTTGTTCTTAACTGTGATAGCATTAAGACCCCTGTAGTCTATGCATGGACGTAGTTCTCCATTCTTCTTCTGCACGAAAAAGAACCCTGCCCCAGCAGGTGACAATGACTTCCTGATGAACCCTCTTGCCAGATTCTCTTGTATGTACTGAGACATTGCCTCCTTTTCCGGGAGAGATAATGGATAGACTCGACCCGGGGGAGGCTCAGCACCAGGAAAGAGATCAATAGGACAGTCATAGGGGCGATGGGGCGGAAGAGTCTCCGCTGCCTTTTTGGAGAATACGTCTGCATAAGACCAATATTGCTTGGGGAGAGAGGAGAGATCTGCGGGTACCTCTGTAGTAGTAACCTGAACGCACTCTCGATGACACCTGTTCCCACAAGATTCACCCCATCCCAGAATTCTGCCTGAGGACCACTCGATGTGAGGAGAGTGGTACCGTAACCAAGGTATCCCCAAGAGAACCTCATCAATTCCCTCAGGAATGACGAGTAGAGATATAATCTCCTGATGAGATGGTGACATGGACAGAGTAAAAGGGATAGTTTGATGTGTAATCTGTGTGGGCAGTGTCGACCCATTCACCACTCGTACCGTTACTGGTTGAGATAGCATGACCAGAGGAATTGCGTGACGTTGGGCGAAGGCTGAAGACATAAAATTGCCCTCCGCCCAAGAATCCACGCAGAGTTCCACCGAGTGAGAGGATGAGCCCAATGTTATTGTCCCCTTAAAGGACAATTTGGAGGCAAACGTCGCCGTGTCTAGTGCACCTCCACCAACTACCACTAGACGCTGACGTTTCCTCGACCGCTGGAGACATCTGGAGGCAAGATGTCCAGACTGTTGGCAAAGATGACAAATCTGGAGTGCACGAGCGGTCCGGGACTTAGATCCTGCTCGAGACTCTACCACAGGCTCATGGGGCTCAGGAGCCTGGTCTGGAGATTCCAAAGGTTTGGCGAAGGTGGGAGCCAGCCGAAACCTCTGCCTACACTGGGCTCGCTCTAACCTCCGCTCGTGAAAACGGAGATCAATACGAGTGGATAGAGTAATTAATTCCTCCAGTGTGGCGGGAATCTCCCTAGTGGCCAGGGCGTCCTTAACGTGGTCAGCCAGCCCCCTCCAAAATATTGGAATGAGGGCTTTATCCGACCACTCCAGCTCAGATGCTAGAGTGCGGAAGTGGACGGCAAAATGACTGACCAAGGACGAGCCCTGAGTCAATGCCAACAATTGGAGCGCCGTATCATGGGTGACACGAGCTCCTAAAAAGACCTGTTTCAGAGTGCTCAGAAACAACGGAGCACTCTGCACCACATGATCGCTACGCTCCCATAGCGGCGTAGCCCACTGCAACGCTCTGTCCGACAGAAGAGACACTATAAATCCCACCTTAGCCCGCTCTGTAGGGAAACGAGAGGCCAGAAGCTCGAGATGGATAGAGCACTGACTCACGAAACCCCTACAAGACTTACTGTCACCAGAGAATCTCTCTGGAAGCGGGAGGCGAGTTAGAGTCGGGACAGGAGCGGCAGTGGACAAGGTGGCTGCAGCAACACCAGCAGCCTGAACAGCGACAGCAGTGACATCCACAGCTGAAGTTGAACGCTCAAGAGCCGCCAACCTTCCCTCCAGCTGCTGGATGTACCGCTGTGAACGCTGATCGTCCATCATTTACTAGCCAGACCCTGGCGCTAGTATTCTGTTAGGACTGGCGGAACGCACCAAGAAAGGTGATATAGATGCGTTCGCAGTCCGGGGTCCACCGTGCAGGTGAAAACCTGCTGCTAGTAAATACAGACTATATGGTGGTACACTAAAGTATATACACGTGGGTTCAACCTCACCCAGCGTGAAGGGAGCAATCCTGTTGCGTCACAGGATCGCAGTACCGCACCTAAAGCGCGAGCGAGTAGTCAGCGTACTTAACCCCAACTGGGATTGAAGTCCGATTAGACCGTCGCTGGCACTACACCACAACTGGGTGTGTAAGGAAACTAAGTTTAAATATATAAATGCACAGGACTGCGAGCAATGCCGCACAGACGGACGCCACCAACCACACTGGCTTGGGTATGGAAAGCGCAAGGCAAGCGCACGGCGCCGTACAGGCGGACACAGCAAGAGGACGCTGTAATGTGTGTATCGTGCAGATGATTAGTCGGGCGCTAGATAGCTACCAACATCCGCGAGCAGACAACAACTCTAGGGAGGGATATTTAGGAGCTTTCATCCATCGACATACATTCATCTACACACACACATATAACGTTATGAGCCAATACTAGCGCATGGCCGTGCGGTCATGCACAGTTTATATAGTTGCAGCACAGGAAGTGGCTACAGCACTTTTGCCCTTCCAAGACCTGCCAAGAGGACCAATGGAATGTGCTGCAGAGCCTGAGCACATGACCCTCGATCTCCAACGGGAGATCTTACCCTGGGCATGCTCAGTACGTGCAGACAAGGACTTAGTCCCAGAGAAGTCCGCTCGCTGCTGACCAGCACTGACTTTAATGGCAGAGACTGGAGAAGCAGCAGCAACTCTTCACACAGAGTCAGACTGAGCGAGACGCTGGGATCGACGTCCCTGCTGAGCAGACTCCACTGCGGCTGGAGGAGAATGGGAGACCGCAGCGGAGACGGATCGAGATTCCCCCTGTGCAGCAGAGGAAACTCGACTCCTAACATCTGTCTCCGCAGAAGGAAGGAAGCTCATGCATGATAGGGTTAACCTCTTAAGCCCCGAGGGTGGTTTGCACGTTAATGACCGGGCAAATTTTTACAATTCTCACCACTGTCCTTTTATGAGGTTATAACTCTGGAACGCTTCAATAGATCTTGGCGATTCTGACAATGTTTTCTCGTGATATATTGTACTTCATGATAGTGGTAAAATTTATTCGATATAATGTGCGTTTATTTGTGAAAAAACATAAATTTGGCAAAAATTTTGAAAATTTTGCAATTTTCCAAATTTGAATTTTTATGCCCTTAAATCACAGAGATATGTCACACAAAATAATTAATAAGAAACATTTCCCACATGTCTACTTTACATCAGCACAATTTTGTAACCAATTTTTTTTTTCTTAGGGCGTTATAAGGGTTAAAAGTTGACCATCAATTTCTCATTTTTACAACACCAATATTTTTTAGGGACCACATCACATTTGAAGTCATTTTGAGGGATCTTTATGATAGAAAATGACCAAGTGTGACACCATTCTAAAAACTGCACCACTCAAGGTGCTCAAAACCACATTCAAGAAGTTTATTAACCCTTCAGGTGTTTTACAGGAATTTTTGGAATGTTTAAATAAAAATGAACATTTAACTTTTTTGCACAAAAAATTTACTTCAGCTCCAATTTGTTTTATTTTACCAAGGGTAACAGGAGAAAATGGACCCCAAAAGTTGTTGTACAATTTGTCCTGAGTACGCTGATACTCCATATGTGGGGGTAAACTGTTTGTGCGCATGGCAGAGCTCGGAAGGGAAGGAGCGCCATTTGACTTTTCAATGCAAAATTGACTGGAATTTAGATGGGATGCCATGTCGCGTTTGGAGAGCCCCTGATGTGCCTAAACATTGAAGCACCCCACAAGTGACACCATTTTAGAAAGTAGACCCCCTAAGGAACTTATCTAGTTGTGTGGTGAGCACTTTGACCCACTAAGTGCTTCACAGATGTTTAGAATGCAGAGCCGTAAAAATAAAAAATCATATTTTTTCACAAAAATGATTTTTCGCCCCAAATTTTTTATTTTCCCAAGGGTAAGAGAAGAAATTGGACACCAAACGTTGTTGTCCAATTTGTCCTGAGTACGCTGATACCTGATATGTGGGGGTAAACGACTGTTTGGGTGCATGGCAGAGCTCGGAAGGGAAGGAGCGTCGTTTAACTTTTCAATGCAAAATTGACTGGAAATGAGATGGTACACCATGTCGCGTTTGGAGAGCCCCTGATGTGCCTAAACATTAAAACCCCCACAAGTGACACCATTTTGGAAAGTAGACCTCCTAAGGAACTTATCTTGATGTGATTTGAGAGCTTTAAACCCCCAAGTGTTTCACTACAGTTTATAACGCAGAGCCGTGAAAATAAAAAATTGTTTTTTTTCACAAAAATGATTTTTTAGCCCCCAGTTTTGCATTTTCACAAGGGTAACAGGATAAATTGGACCCCAAAAGTTGTTGTCCAATTTGTCTTCAGCACGCTGATACCCCATATGTGGGGGGAAACACTGTTTGGGCGCATGGCAGAGCTCGGAAGGGAAGGAGCACCATTTGCAATGCAGACTTAGATGGATTAGTCTGCAGGCGTCACGTTGCATTTGCAGAGCCCCTGATGTGCCTAAACAGTAGAAACCCCCCAAAAATGACCACATTTTTGGAAACTAGAACCCCAAAGGAACTTATCTAGGTATGTGGTGAGCACTTTGAACCCCCAAATGCTTCACAGAAGTTTACAACGCAGAGCCGTGAAAATAAAAAATAATTTTTCTTTCCTCAAAAATAATGTTTTAGCAAGCAATTTTTTATTTTCACAAGGGTAACAAAAGAAATTTGACCCCAATAGTTGTTGCCCAGTTTGTCCTGAGCACACTGATACCCCACATGTGGGGGTAAACCACGGTTTGGGCACACGTCGGGGCTTGGAAGGGAAGTAATAACTTTGGAAATGCAGACTTTGATGGAATGGTCTGTGGGCATCACGTAGTGTTTGCAGAGCCCCTGATGTGCCTAAACAGTAGAAGCCCCCCACAAATGACCACATTTTGGAAACTAGACCCCCCAAGGAACTTATCTAGATAAGTGGTGAGCACTTTGAACCCCCAAGTGCTTCATAGAAGTTTACAACGCAGAGCCGTGAAAATAAAAAAAATCATTTTTCTTTCCTCAAAAAAGATGTTTTAGCAAGCAATTTTTTATTTTAACAAGGGTAACAGGAGAAATTGGACCCCAGTATTTGTTGCCCAGTTTGTCTTGAGTACACTGATACCCCATATGTGGGGGTAAACCACTGTTTGGGTGCACGTCGGGGCTCGGAAGGGAGGGAGCACCATTTGACTTTTTGAACGCAAGATTGGCTGGAATCAATGGTGGCGCCATGTTGCGTTTGGAAACCCCTGATGTGCCTAAACAGTGGAAACCCCTCAATTCTAACTTCAACACTAACCCCAACACACCCCTAACCCTAATCCCAACTGTAGCCATAACCCTAATCACAACCCTAACCCCAACACACCCCTAACCACAACCCTAACCCCAACACACCCGTAGCCCTAATTCCAACCTTAACCCTAATTCTAACCCTAATCTCAACCCTAACCCTAATCCCAACCCTAACTACAACTTTAACCCCAACACACCCCTAACCCTATCCATAACCCTAACCACAAGCCTAATCTTAACCCTATTTCCAACCCTATCCCTAACTCTAATTCCAACCCTAACCCTAAGGCTATGTGCCCACCTTGCGGATTCATGTGAGATTCTTCCGCATGATTTTTGAAAAATCCACAGGTAAAAGGCACTGCGTTTTACCTGCGGATTTACAGCAGATTTCCAGTGTTTTTTTGCGGATTTCACCTGCGGATTCCTATTGAGGAACAGGTGTAAAACGCTGCGGAATCCGCACAAAATTGACATGCTGCAGAAAATACAACGCAGCGTTTGCGCATGGTATTTTCCGCACCATGGGCACAGCATATTTGGTTTTCCATAGGTTTACATGGTACTGTAAACCTGATGGAAAACTACTACGAATTCGCAGCGGCCAATCTGCTGCGGATCTGTGGCCAATCCGCTGCGGATCCGCGGCCAAACCGCTGCGGATCCGCAGCCAAATCCACAACGTGTACACATACCCTAACCCTAGCCCCAACCCTAACCCTAGTTATAACCCTAACCCTGGTGGAAAAAGAAAAAAAAAATATTTTCTTTGTTTTATTATTGTCCCTACCTATGGGGGTGATAAAGGGGGGGGGGCATTTACTATTTTTTTATTTTGATCACTGTGATCATTTTGGAAGATGGCGGCGCCCATGGAGAAGACGGACGGACACCGGGGAGCCCGGTAAGTATGAGGGGGGGAGATCTGAGCATGGGTGGTGGATCGGAGGATGGGGGGTGGCATCTGAGCATGGGGGGAGCGGGCAGGAGGACGGGGAGCAGACAGGATGACAGAGGGGAGCGGAGCAACGGACGGAGGAGCGGGGAGGAGATCGGTGGTGGTGGGGGGGCACATCAGTGTTTCCAGCCATGGCCGATGATATTGCAGCATCGGCCATGGTTGGATTGTATTATTTCACCAGTTTTTTAGGTGAAATAGTACAAATCGCTCTGATTGGCAGTTTTACTTTCAACAGCCAATCAGAGCGATCGTAGACACGGGGGGGTGAAGTCACCCCCCCTGGGATAAAGTACCACTCCCCCTGTCCCTGCAGATCTGGTGAAATTGGAGTTAACCCTTTCACCCGATCTGCAGGGATGCGATCTTTCCATGACACCACATAGGCGTCACAGGTCGGATTGGCACCGACTTTCATGATGCCTACGTGGCGTCAAAGGTCGGGAAGGGGTTAAGATGACTGCTATCACTTTGCCAACAGTGGATTTGGTGAAACAACATTGGCGATCAGAAAGGAACCAGCACCACCAGGAATTTAATCCCCTCCCTTTGACCTCTGATGTGGCTAGAAAGTACCAATATGTATATTTCCAGAATTTAGAATTCCTGCTCCCAGTCATGCAACTCAACCAGTAAGTATGTGTCCTGTCACTCTAGCTACAGCAATGTGTGCTTCTGAAAGTTTGCAGGCTGATCCTCAAGCTTGCTGTCGTGTTTCCCCATTATGACCTTTTTTGTTAAATCTCAAACTACATGTTTGCGTCAAATAATGGTTTAGACACATGCTTATCAGTAGGTACAGGTCTTTTGTTAATGGTAAATTTTAATGCATGTTAATGGCAATTTATGTATTTGATGTGTAAGTGGTCCCTAATTGCAGGTATTGTTAAGCTAACTTCCAACTAATGGCTTCCCCCAGATCAGATATAGCTTTAGAAATTTGCTATTCACATACAGTAGAAAGTGAGCTGCTTCCTGGACTTTTCAGTGACCTTGAAAGAGTGCACCATTGTTAATTTTTGGAAAAGCAGTTATGGACAGGAAAAACACACATTTTTTGAGTCAGTGTTTTGATACACCCCAGTAACCATGACAGGTCATGAAGCCACCATGGTTGGGTCTGGAGAGTCTCTGTACATTTCAACTGTTCTCACATAGCAAAGCATGCCCTCCAGTCTTTGCAAACACTTAACAGTCAGCTTGAGCACAACCTAATTTCTGTCATTGAAATGCAAAGGAATTCAATATAATAAGTCCGAAAAGTGGAGAGAAAGACTACAATAACATATAGTAATATAAGTACTTACCGGATAAGTAAAGGGAGGTCAAACGATCCGAGGCCATGTTCAGGAAATGGTACAGTACTACAAAGGGTAGTCAGAGATGAAATCCAATTCACAAGCCGAGATCAGGAAAACCAGAAAGGCAATATAGTTTACAGGGAGCAGGCAAAAGAGAAGTCAGGTCACAAGCAAAGAGTCTAAGTCCAGGAAGGGAATAAAGTCAGGCTGAGTCAGGTGCAAAGCACAGAGAGATCAGACTTACACAGGCAGAAGCAAGTGTATGATTGACACTGGATGGAGAAGATAGCATGCTTAAGTAGAGGACTAGTGAAGGAAAGTGAACACAGGTGATTTCAGCCCAGACCCCGCACAACCAAAACAGACTGACAGCCTCCACACAATTGTAACATAGCAGACAAGGACAGTGTGGGGATCATGACAATCTGTATGAGCAGCTAAAGCAGTGAATGATTACATCCCATAACAAGCAAACTGGAGCTCGGGCTACTTTGAAATCCACTATTGTTAGTAAGGAAAACTGTGGCTTCGATAATGTCAAGAGGTGGAAGAAGAACAGTTACTTAAACATGTTCATCCCTCTCTTAGAGCTGTTGGAGGCTCTTACAATATCACATGCTTCAGGATGATGATGAGAAGCAGCAGCAAGTGAATATGGAAGGCGGCATTGCAATATCCCAGCCATAAGCAGTGGACAATGATGGCAGTCAATGTAAAATTGTTGACAGTGGCACTGGCTAATAAGTGGGTGGGAGTAAATCATCCTGGACTTTAGTGACATGATGCATATTCAATGTATTGTGAACTGCCTACATATAGTTTAAGTATGACTATTGGATACCCAATCGACAATCACTATTAAAGCAAGATAAATAGAGTTGAGTGGATCGGTCCACAGAAGAATGAGCTTGAGTTGAATTTTCTGAAATTTGCAATTTCATGCAACTAGGACATTTTGAGATTCAATTAAAAAAAAAAAGAATTTTTGGGCACTATTTGCCAAAATGCCACAGTTACAGAATAGGCTAATATAATTTTGTGTTGCCGCAAAGGTCTGTCGATGTTTCCATACAGCTATGAGATCTTACAGATTATCATACCTTGTACGGTAGTGGTAAGTACTTGTGCCATCTGAGATCAATGGTTCCCAGTGGAGTAGAGTTTGTACAACAGATGTTTTCCATCTTCATAGTTCTTGGGTAAGTCTATCTTTTGTAGCATGTAAGCTCTACAGATGGCTGATAACTTGATGATAACTTCAAGATAACTCCTTCCACTATTCCTCTAATTCTAGAGTAGCAGGACCTCACTTTTGTTCTACAGTAAAAGTAATCCCCAAAACAAAATACAATATTGTAGTGATGGTCCTCTTTACATCGTGCAAACAGTTTTGTTTATGTTTATGTCCACTTTAAACCCTGATACAGTAGAAATTTCCCCGTCATGGCACCTATACAATAGTACTGACCACCTAATATGCCCACAGTAGTGCAGTGGGGTTGGTGCAGTTCGACAGATAGGCAGGGACCACAGAAATGTCCAACATAAGCAATGTCTTTATTTGCAGTCACATACAAGAGTGATATCCTCCGGATCGCAGCCTGGTTTCCATATATACAGTCCAGAACTCAAAACTCATTGCCGTGGACAATGGCACTGCCATGTCTTTTAAGTGCATCCCTGGCACCTGGCTTTGAAGTCCCAGGCTCTGTATGAGCTCCAAACAGTCCTGGGTTGCACAGAGACACCTGCTCTACCGCTTGCAAATTCCAATCTGACACACGCAAAGCAAAAACTAACAGACGTAAATGGAATCGTGGCCATAGAGCCACTTCCAAAACCTGGCATGGAGAGAGGGATTTGCCCCACTACCAATCCTTCAAATCCCTCTACAAATAAGAACCCTAAATAGGTTTTCTTAAAAATCTGACAGAGTCACTACTTGGACCCAATGCATTCTTTCTTTTATTTTGCCTTGTGACTCACAGACGTCCTGCTGGGAACACAAGGCACAAGGCACTCCAGTGGGTTTAATAGGACTCCGACCGCATCCTGGGGGGGCACATATTGACCCTCGCATATGATCGCCCTCACTGCCTCACACCACATAAAAGAGCAATTCATCCTCATTAATGGTCACCATTTTGGTAACACACCCTGCGACCATGATCATTTTGCCTCTGTACTTTACTCTCTCTGCTTTGGTGTCGATCATTATGCTATGCTTGCACTACCAATAGATATCTACACTTTCTGTCTATCTATTGTGTTTTATATCTAAACTCTATACTGTACTGCTGGTAGAAACCCTATTTTGGGGCTTTTTTATATCAAATGTTTCCTGAATTTCCAGAGGGCAAATTTGTTATTCCCAAAAAGAGAATAATTTTCAGATAGCTTCATAGACGGCCATTGCTTCTTCATTTCCAAACCGGACCCTCTGCTCCTGATCCCAAAAAAGGAACAATTTTTGTAAAGCATATTAGAAAGCCAGTGCTTCTTCGCTTTTCAAACAGCAAAACTATTACCCATTCTAAATTTTTGGATAGTTTGTTAAGTCATCTCTTCTTCGGGCCATATATGTCTGTGGGCACTAGGCAATACACTTTATAATTTAAACAACAAAAATGATAATGCTTCCAAACAGTTTTTCAAGTTTTTTTGTCACAATTGAAATAAGCCATGGCTTCTTCAACCACTTTTTTTTACCTACTGTAACCATAATTCAAATTTTCATTCAGTTCTTTTTTATGAATCATACTATGCCTTCCCCCCCTTTAGCAATATAACACTGGTCTACAAAAAAAAACCAAAAACATTTTCTGGCATGGGCTTTAAGAACAGTTTTAGACTAATTTGAGGGTGCTGAATTCAAATCTGATCTTATAATTTCTCTATCACATCACGTTTTTGCGCTACAGGTATATAGCCCATTTTAAAGAATTCCATGATAAATATAAGTAGTGTATACGGTTCACTAAAGTAAATCTAGTTTTAATTTAGTCTCCCAATAAATGTGAAAATATCTTTGTTTTCTTTGAACATGCATAATTCCCATTTGTTATGATAACACCCTTGTTTTCTTTGCTACTGGACAGTAGAGCTACAGCAGAGCATTGGGTGAAAACTGAATGGCCTCAGCGACAGAGTTTGGCATCTGGCGATAAGAATGTCATCCATGATCCTCTAGTGGATAGGAAGGACATTGCCTTTCCTCCCTTACACATAAAACTTGGATTAATGAAGCAGTTTGTCAAAGCTCTCAATCACAGTGGAGAATGCTTTAACTATATATGTTCAACTTTTACTGGTCTTAGTGAAGAGAAGAAAAAGGCTGGAATATTTGATGGACCTCAAATAAGAACACTTATGAGAGACCCAAATTTTATAACATCAATGAATGAGACACAAGAAAGAGCTTGGAATGCATTTTGTAATGTGGTGCAGAATTTTCTAGGGAATAAGTAAGCAGACAACTATGAAGAGATTGTGGAAGAGCTACTAATGAGTCTGCGAAATCTTGGATGTAGAATGAGTATCAAGATTCACTATTTACACAGCCATTTGGATTTTTTTCCAGAGAACCTTGGGGATGTGAGCGAGGACAAGGGGAGCGTTTTCATCAGGACATTAAAACAATGGAAGAACGGTATCAAGGCCGGTGGGACTCACATATGATGGCTGACTATTGCTGGAGCTTGATGAGAGACAAGCCAGAAGCTGTACATCACAGATCAGCCAAGAAAAGAGAGTTCAAATAACTGCCATGTGTCATTCATCTGTGTGCCATATATATTTGTTTTTATATTTTGTAGTTTAATTCTGTAAGTATATTTGATTTGCTGTACAGAGACTTTGTAATCTTTGCTATTCCCTGATTAAAAAAATACAAAATATAGTACCGAAAATCATGTGTTTTATCATAAAACATTAGATAGGAGTAATTTTCATCATGTGACCGCGATGTCATCACAGGTCCTGCGCTCATACCAAACCTGGGACCGGAAGCTGCAGTGCACCCAGTCCTCATCTCTCTCTCCAGCCTGCAGCTATGGCATTTCCAGGAGGAGGCTACTATCCGGTCCCGGGGGTGAGTGCTGCGCCGCGGCCTCTGTGCGCTCACTGACTGCCTGTGGTTAGTGATGAGAAGCAGGGGAGGCTAGGTATAATCGCATGCGGTACCGCGTATAGTCTGCATGGGGAGCTCACAGGGCGGTGTGCAGGGATGCACAGGGTGTGGTCCCTCACTTGGTCCCTGGAGGAGAAGTCACTTTTAGGGCAGTTCCCACATTTTGCAAATTGGACCATAGTCCTGTATAGGAGGTAATAATGCAAAAAAGGAAGTTCTAGGAGCCACGTAATACTACGTGACTGGGCAATATACTATGTGGCTGGGCAACATACTACATCACTGGGCAATATAATATGTTGCTGGGCAATATACTACATGGCTGGGCAATATACTACATAGCTGGGCAATGTACTACGTGGCTCGGCAATATACTACATGGCTTGGAAATATACTATGTGGCTGGGCAATATACTACGTGACTGGGCAATATACTACGTGGTTGGGCAATATACTACATGGCTGGGCAATATACTACGTGGCTAGGCAATATGCTACGTGACTGGGCAATATACTACATGGCTGGGCAATATACTACATGGCTAGGCAATATACTACGTGGCTGGGCAATATACTACGTGGCTGAGCAATATACTACGTGGCTGGGCAATATACTACGTGGCTGGGCAATATACTACGTGGCTGGGCAATATACTACGTGGCTGGGCAAAATACTACATGGCTGTGCAATAAACTACGTGACTGGGCAATACACTATGTACCTGGGCAATATACTACGTGACTGGGCAATATACTACATGGGCTGTGCAATATACAGGTCCTTCTCAAAAAATTAGCATATAGTGTTAAATTTCATTATTTACCATAATGTAATGATTACAATTAAACTTTCATATATTATAGATTCATTATCCACCAACTGAAATTTGTCAGGTCTTTTATTGTTTTAATACTGATGATTTTGGCATACAACTCCTGATAACCCAAAAAACCTGTCTCAATAAATTAGCATATTTCACCCATCCAATCAAATAAAAGTGTTTTTTAATAACAAACAAAAAAACCATCAAATAATAATGTTCAGTTATGCACTCAATACTTGGTCGGGAATCCTTTGGCAGAAATGACTGCTTCAATGCGGCGTGGCATGGAGGCAATCAGCCTGTGACACTGCTGAGATGTTATGGAGGCCCAGGATGCTTCAATAGCGGCCTTAAGCTCATCCAGAGTGTTGGGTCTTGCGTCTCTCAACTTTCTCTTCACAATATCCCACAGATTCTCTATGGGGTTCAGGTCAGGAGAGTTGGCAGGCCAATTGAGCACAGTAATACCATGGTCAGTAAACCATTTACCAGTGGTTTTGGCACTGTGAGCAGGTGCCAGGTCGTGCTGAAAAATGAAATCTTCATCTCCATAAAGCATTTCAGCCGATGGAAGCATGAAGTGCTCCAAAATCTCCTGATAGCTAGCTGCATTGACTCTGCCCTTGATGAAACACAGTGGACCAACACCAGCAGCTGACATGGCACCCCACACCATCACTGACTGTGGGTACTTGACACTGGACTTCAGGCATTTTGGCATTTCCTTCTCCCCAGTCTTCCTCCAGACTCTGGCACCTTGATTTCCGAATGACATGCAAAATTTGCTTTCATCAGAAAAAAGTACTTGGGACCACTTAGCAACAGTCCAGTGCTGCTTCTCTGTAGCCCAGGTCAGGCGCCTCTGCCGCTGTTTATGGTTCAAAAGTGGCTTTACCTGGGGAATGCGGCACCTGTAGCCCATTTCCTGCACACGCCTCTGCACGGTGGCTCTGGATGTTTCCACACCAGACTCAGTCCACTGCTTCCTCAGGTTCCCCAAGGTCTGGAATCGGTCCTTCTCCACAATCTTCCTCAGGGTCCGGTCTCCTCTTCTCGTTGTACAGCGTTTTCTGCCACATTGTTTCCTTCCAACAGACTTACCATTGAGGTGCCTTGATACAGCACTCTGGGAACAGCCTATTTGTTGAGAAATTTCTTTCTGGGTCTTACCCTCTTGCTTGAGGGTGTCAATGATGGCCTTCTTGACATCTGTCAGGTCGCTAGTCTTACCCATGATGGGGGTTTTGAGTAATGAACCAGGCAGGGAGTTTATATAAGCCTCAGGTATCTTTTGCATGTGTTTAGAGTTAATTAGTTGATTCAGAAGATTAGGGTAATAGGTCGTTTAGAGAACCTTTTCTTGATATGCTAATTTATTGAGACAGGTTTTTTGGGTTATCAGGAGTTGTATGCCAAAATCATCAGTATTAAAACAATAAAAGACCTGACAAATTTCAGTTGGTGGATAATGAATCTATAATATATGAAAGTTTAATTGTAATCATTACATTATGGTAAATAATGAAATTTAACACTATATGCTAATTTTTTGAGAAGGACCTGTACTACGTGGACATGCGTATTCTAGAATACCCGATGTGTTAGTATGGGGCCACCATCTAGTAGTAAATATCTGTGGTTAGTTATAGCACCTCACTTCTTTTATTTTCCCATCACGCCTCTCATTTTCCCCCTCACATCTTTCATTTTCCCCCTCTCATCTCTCATTTTCTCACTCATACCTCTCATTTTCCCCCTCACTCCTCTTATTTTCCACCTCACTCCTCTCATTTCCCCCTAACACTTGTCATTTCGACCTCACACTCCACTATTTTCCCACACTCCTCTCATTTTGTACTCACACCTTTTCATTTTCACCTCACATCTGTCATTTTCACCTCACACCTCTCATTTTCCCCTCAGTATATAAATGTTTGTCATCTCCCTTATATATAGTATACACCTGTATGTCATCTCCTGTATATAGTATGTACCTGTATGTCATCTCCCCTGTATACAGTATATACCTGTATGTCATCTCCACTGTAAATAATATATACCTGCTCTATGTCATCTCCTCCTATATATTGTATCATCTCCTCCTGTATATAGTATATACCTGTATGTCATCTCTTCTGTATATAGTATATACCTGTATGTCATCTCCTCCTATTTATAGTATATACCTGTTACCTGTATGTCATCTCCCCTGTATATTATTATTATTATTATTATTATACGTTTTTATAGCGCCATTTATTCCATGGCGCTTTACATGTGAATACGAGGCAAATATAGACAAATACAGCAGTAGAGGAGGAGATCACATACAGCAGTATATACCTGCTGTATGTGATCTCCTCCTCTATATGCCTATGTGTCATCTCCTTTTTTATATAGTTTATACCTGTATGCCATCTCCTCCTGTATATAGTATATACGTGTGTCATCTCCTCCTGTATATAGAATATACCTGGATGTCATCTCCCCCTATATATAGTATATACCTGTATGTCATCTCCTCCTGTATATAGTTTATACCTGTAAGTCATCTCCTCCTGTATATAGTATAAACCTGTGTGTCATCAGCACCTGTATATAGTATATATCTGTGTGTCATCTCCTCCTGTATTAGACCTCGTTCACACATTATTTGGTCAGTTTTTTTACCTCAGTATTTGTAACCTAAATTGGCAGCCTGATAAATCCCCAGCCAACACAAAGCCCTCCCCCCTGGCAGTATATTAGCTCACACATACACATAATAGACAGGTCATGTGACTGACAGCTGCCATATTTCCTATATGGTACATTTGTTGCTCTTGTAGTTTGTCTGCTTATTAATCAGATTTTTATTTTTGAAGGATAATACCAGACTTGTGTGTGTTTTAGTGCGAGTTTCATGTGTCAAGTTGTGTGTGCTGAGTTGCAAGTGGCGACATGCATGTAGCGACTTTTGTGAGATGAGTTTTGTGTAGCAACTTTTTGTGTGTCGAGTTGCATGTGACAAGTTAGTGTAGCAAGTTGTGTGCAGCAAGTTTTGCGCATGGCGAGTTTTGCGCGTGGCAAGTTTTATGTGTGGTGCGCTTTGAGTATTTGCAAGTTTTGTGCGAGGCAACTTTTATATCTGTTGCAACTTTTGTGCATGTGGCAATTTTTCCGCGTGTGCAAGTTTTGCATGTGGCAAGTTTTCCATGAGGTGAGTTTTGCACGTGTGGCGAGTTTTGCGTGAACCTAGTTTTGCATGTGGCGAGTTGTGAATGTGGCAAATTTTGCACATGGCGAGTTTTGAGCAGTGACTTTTGTGTTTTTACTTTTATGTGGCGAGGTTGGTGTATGTGTGGTGAAATGTGTGCTAAGGGTGGTATATGTGTTCAATCTGCTGGTCACAGATTGTTATTTGTGCAATTATATACTATGCTTAGTAATTATTAAAGCTAATTTTCATATTAAGCAACCATCAAAAATATATTTCCTGAACATGTGTTACACTATTATCTCTTTTTTTAAAATTTTACAATGCAATCGTCCAATTAAACTAACATTCTAAACACTTCAGCTAGGTAAAATTATTTCTTCTTTCAAAATTAATACATATTTGGTCTAAAACAGTATTACAAAGATGTGAAGCTCATTCATTAATGGGTCCTGTGATAATATATCACTGAAAATGTTGCATGAAGGGCAGACTTTGATAGGATTATGATCAGTGTAATGGTAAGAGATTGAAATTAAAATGTCCATAAATTATATGTCTTGTGAACTGAAGGGTATGAAGATAATAATAATAATAATAATAATAATAATAATAATAAATAACAAGAATACAATTATTCACAAATAAATATTTTTGTACCACAATTATGATGAGACATAAAACAATGTCAACTATTATAAATACATATTTTTATTAATGTTTGCACTTATAAATATACAGAGATGTACTGTACACATAGAAGTAGAAATATTTCTGCCAAACTTTACTGAGATAGTTTACAGAACAAATTTACATTGTGGTACGTTTATTACTGTCTAATTGTTAGAGAGTGTGAATTGAGCAATCAAAATACTGAAGAGGGCACCACTATATTAAAGGAATCAATCTGGCGCATGTAGTGGTAACATATACAGTACAGAGGAAAAGTTTGGACACACCTTCTTATTTAAAGATTTTTCTGTATTTTCATGACTATGAAAATTGTACATTCACACTGAAGGCATCAAAACTATGAATTAACACATGTGGAATTATATACTTAACAAAAAAGTGTGAAACAACTGAAAATATGTCTTATATTCTAGGTTCTTCAAAGTAGCCACCTTTTGCTTTGATGACTGCTTTGCACACCCTTGGCATTCTCTTGATGAGCTTCAAGAGGTAGTCACCAGAAATGGTCTTCCAACAATTTTGAAGGAGTTCCCAGAGATGCCTAGCACTTGTTGGCTCTTCTGCCTTCACTCTGCGGTCCAGCTCACCCCAAACCCTCTTGATTGGGTTCAGGTATGGCGTAGCACCCCATCACTCTCCTTCTTGGTCAAATAGCCCTTACACAGCCTGGAGGTGTGTTTGGGGTCATTGTCTTGTTGAAAAATAAATGATGGTCCAACTAAACGCAAACCGGATTGAATAGCATGCCACTGCCAGATGTTGTGGTAGCCATGCTGGTTCAGTATGCCTTCAATTTTGAATAAATCCCCAACAGTGTCACCAGCAAAGCACCCCCACACCATCACACCTCCTCCTCCATGCTTCACGGTGGGAACCAGACATGTAGAGTCCATCCGTTCACCTTTTCTGCATCACACAAAGACATGGTGGGTGGAACCAAAGATCTCAAATTTGGACTCATCAGACCAAAGCACAGATTTCCACTGGTCTAATTTCCATTCCTTGTGTTCTTTAGCCCAAACAAGTCTCTTCTGCTTATTGCCTGTCCTTAGCAGTGGTTTCCTAGCAGCTATTTTACCATGAAGGCCTGCTGCACAAAGTCTCCTCTTAACAGTTGTTGTAGAGATGTGTCTGCTGCTAGAACTCAGTGTGGCATTGACCTAGTCTCTAATCTGAGCTGCTGTTAACCTGCGAATTC
This sequence comes from Ranitomeya imitator, assembly GCF_032444005.1. Taxonomy (NCBI): domain Eukaryota; kingdom Metazoa; phylum Chordata; class Amphibia; order Anura; family Dendrobatidae; genus Ranitomeya; species Ranitomeya imitator. The sequence goes on along the minus strand of NC_091285.1, from coordinate 308,986,097 downwards.
TGAGGCTGGTGACTTGGATAATCTTATCCTCAAAAGCAGAGATCTTCCTTTCCTGGGGCGGTCCTCATTTGAGCCAGTTTCCTTGTAGCGCTTGATGGTTTTTGCAACTGCACTTGGGGACACTTTCAAAGTTTTCCCAATTTTTCGGACTGACTGACCTTCACTTCTTAAAGTAATGTTGGCCACTCATTTTTCTGCTTTTTTCTTGCCATAATACAAATTCTAACAGTCTATTCAGTAGGACTATCAGCTATGTATCCACCAGACTTCTGCTCAACACAACTGATGGTCCCAACACCATTTATAAGGCAAGAAATCCCACTTATTAAACCTGACAGGGCACACATGTGAAGTGAAAACCATTCCCGATGACTACCTCTTGAAGCTCATCAAGAGAATGCCAAGAGTGTGCAAAGCAGTCATCAAAGCAAAAGGTGGCTACTTTGAAGAACCTAGAATATAAGACATAATTTCTGTTGTTTCACACTTTTTTGTTAAGTATACAATTCCACATGTGTTAATTCATAGTTTTGATGCCTTCAGTGTGAATTTACAATTTTCATAGTCATAAAAATACAGAAGAATCTTTAAATGAGAAGGTGTGTCCAAACTTTTGGTCTGTACTGTATATGTACCTATTTTCTCTTTGTACTGTATACCTATTCTGAATAAGGAATTTGACTTCTGTCAGACATACGCATGAGCATTAGCTCAGGGCTGCTACACAAACTGCGCAAAACCCTCCTGTTAACCCTACCAGATGACATGCACACCTGCATGACTTCTCTTTTTGTCTTATGCGTTTGCGCACACTTTACTCAGTGCATCGCCTCTTTTTTGTACTCTATACAGATGCGCAGCAGCTGTACATTCTTTGCGCATGACCAGTCATTCAGACTGCATGAGCTTACTACATGCATCAATTCCGTGTGAACTCTGTGCACAGGCGCAGTAGTCACATGTTCCATGTGCACGTGTGGTCATTTAGACTGTGCAATCTGATAGCTCGTTCATGATTGGTGTACTGTTTCGATGTTGAGCCTCCGGTACGTCCAATAGCCGCATCTCAAAATCAACTTTTACTTTCTTATTTAAACTGCGTTATACACAAACGTCTCATAATGCCAGTTCTCTTGACCTTGTGTTGTGAATCACGACCTTACCATGTTATGCTATACATAGGTTTTGGTATTACCATCATCACCATTATCTTAAAGTGGGCTTTATATTTAGCCCTGCACACTGCATATATTAGTCATAGAGATTTTCACAGGATGATGGTTGTTTATTCTAATGCTTTTGCTAATTTTACTGTAACAGCATGTTATCTTACATGTGCAGAGATGAGTATTACTATTATGTGCACCCTTTGATACCTTGGAGTATTGTGCTGGTTTCAGAGTTCTATATTTATGATATTTATGTGAGACTCTTTTGTTCATTTGCTTTATTTATAAGCACATTCTCTATTCATATACTGTTAAGGCTAGCGGAACGCACCTACTAAATATAGATGTTTATTATTGGTGCGTTCGCAGCCCGGGGTCCACCATGCAGGAGGAACCTGCTGCTAGTGAATGGTGGCACTATTTGGCGGTATAAGCCAGCTCTGTTACTTCACAGAGTCACCATGAAAGTAAAGCACTGTGCCTCGTTAGACTCACAGGAGCACAAGCTAACTGCCGAACTGATAGCAGTCAGTGGTCATGCAAACACACAATCTCCTCACTGGAGGTGCCGGTATTCTAGGGGCTTATTTCAGCCAAGTCCCTGAATACATACACACATAACCAAACTGGCGCAAAGCATATAACATAGATTGATGAACCTTTTATACAGTAGCTGCAGCAACTACAGGACCTTCCCAGAAGACCAATGGGAGGCTGCCACAGAACTTGAGCAACTTCAGGACCTTCCTAGAGGACCAATGGGAGTTGCTGCAGTACCTGAGCATGTGACCCTTGACCTCCAATGAGAGATCTTACCTTGGGCATGCTCAGAAGGGGAAAAGTAGGACTTAGTCCCAAAGAAGTCTGCTCGCCGCTGACCAGCACTGCCTACAATAGCAGAAGCTGGAAATGCAGCAGTAACCCTTTGCACAGTGTCAGACTCAGCAAGATGCTGGGACCGATGCCTCTGCCGAGCAGGCTCCACTGTGGCAGGAAAAGAATGGGAGACCGCAATGGAGATGGCTCAGTATTCTCCCTGTGCAGAGGTGGAAACTCGACCCCTAACATATACAGCGCTGACACCATGTGCAAATATTTTCTCTATTGTCCTAGGCTTGATGTTATGCCTATTGATTAGTGCATATTTGACACCATTGTTTGATTCTTTTCTTGGTCATCCAATTGACAGGGATTGTTAAGGGATGGCGGAACGCACCGAGTAAATATAGATGTTATTATTGGTGCGTTCGCAGTCCGGGGTCCACTGTACAGGAGGAGAACCTGCTGCTAGCAAATGGCACTAAATGGCGGTATAAGCAACCTCTTTTACTTCTGTTACTTCAGAGTCGCAGTGATAGAAAAGCACTGCGTCCTGTTAAGCTCACAGGAGTACACAGCTAACTGCTGGGCTGATACCAGTCAGTGGTCATGCAGTCAGAGAAACACAGAAACAATTCCTCACTGAAGGTGCCGGTATTCTAGTGACTTATTTCAGCCAGGCCCTGAATACATACAAAAAAACTCCTCACCGGAGGAGCATAAATGACCACACTGGCGCAAAGCTCAAAACAAAGATTGATACTAGTACATGGCCATGTGGCCATGCAAACCTTTTATAGCTGCAGCAACTTCAGGACCTTCCTAGAGGACCAATGGGAGCTGATACAGTATCAGAGCAACTTCAGGACCTTCCTAGAGGACCAAAGGGTGCTGCAGCAGTACCTGAGCATGTGACCCCTCCAATGAGAGGTCTTACCCTGGGCATGCTCAGAAGGGGAAAAGCAGGACTTAGTCCCAGAGATGTCTGCTTGCCGCTGACCAGTACTGGCTATAATGGCTGAGCCTGGAAAAGCTGCAGTAACCATCTGCACTGTATCAGGCTGGGCCGGATGCTGGGACCGATGTCTCTGCTGAGCAGGCTTCACTGCGGCTGGAGGAGATTGGGAGACCGCAATGGAGATGGCTTGAGATTCCCCCTGTGCGGGAGCTTGACCCCCAACAGGGCTTTAGCCCTATTTTGGACTTCTTGTATATTTCTATTTTTTACTTTATTAAGGTTTTTAATCTGTGTTGCAGCTTTTTTTCATAAATAAAAATTATAATAATTTTTGGAGGCCACTGTAGTTATAGCATGTTTCTTTTTCTTTTGTCTTTCTATAAGTAGGTAAACTTAGACTACACAATCTATACATGCTCCAAATGTCTAAAAAGTGTTTAATTTTTTTTTTATAAATCTGTCTAATTTTAAAGGAAGTCGGTCACCACATTTCACTTATCTAAATAATTAATACAGGTTATAGACTGCTTGTAGTGAATAAATCACCTGTTATCACTTCATGCTATGCAGCAGAAATGCAGGCTTCTTATGAGTGCCGACCACAGGGGGTGCTCACAGCAGGCTGGCATCAGTAACTATAGAGGTCTCAAGGACCTCTATGGTCACCATTCTGATGCATCGCCAACCCCCGATTATGTGACAGGGTCGGCGATGAGCTCATTTCCGGCCGCGCGGCTGGAAGCACGGTTAAATGCTGCTGTCAGCATTTGACAGCGGCATTTAACAGGTTAATAGTGGTGGGTGAATCGCAATTTCACCTGCCGCTATTGCGCGCACAGGTCAGCTGTAAAAAACAGCTGACATGTCGCGACTTTGATGTGGGCTCAGCGCCGGAGCCCACATCAAAGCAGGGGACCCAACATGCGCTGTACTAGTATGGCGCATGTCGGGAAGGGGTTAAGCCCAATGTCACGTCAAGGCAGGCGGAGCATGGATTGTGAACCTACTTCACCACAGAGGACTCTGTGGAAGCTGAACCCTAGGAACCATCCGGACAAGGATGTCACATGAATCAGCAAAGCTTTATTTAGTTCATTAAGCACATGAACCCATAAGGGAGAACCTCCTGGGCTGAAACACAGAATTCCCCCTAGGGAGCTCCAGCAAGCAAAGCCCTATACAGAGATAGACCCAGCGCAGCCAAGGAAACTCAAGTGCCACAGCTCCAGAGACCAGAAGGTCAGACCCAAACGGGACAGTGGTACTGGGAGAGGAATAGGGTGAGGTAAAGGGAACTAGAGAATGATAACCAGCAAGACCCAAGGATACCGTCAATGTCCGAAGGTAGATGTTGGGTATTAAGGACAATGACATTAGGGAAAAAAACACTGGATATTAGTTCAGGCAAGACAAAGAAAGACAGAATAAGCAAGCGCTGATCTGGGACCTTAGAACAGCAACTAAGAACAAAACACAAGTTACTCAGGCACCTCCCAAAGGAAGTGAGGACCTTAAGTGTGCACAGCACAGACAGCCCTAATAGAGAACAGGTACCCTGCTGCTTTAAGTATGTGCAGGAAGCGGGCCTCGCTAGGAAGTGCCTCGCTAGGAAGCAGGTTCCTAGCAGAGAACGGAGCCGTTGATCGTCTGGAGCCACGGACAGGGTGAGTGAGGTGTATAGCGCCGCGTGAGGAGCGCCGGTCTCCTTGTCCATGAGAGACCAGGCCTGTGGCTGAGGACAAGATACCCATATTGATTATATAACTGTATCTTGACTATGTTTTGGTAAACCAAAATGCCCAAACTTGTGTCACTGTCCGAATATTTCTAGACATAACTGTTTGCTAGAGCTTTTTCTACTAACAAATAAACTATTTTTATTATGAATAAAATTGGTATTTTATTATTTTTACATTTGTTTTACACTTAAACTATTTAATTTACAATACCCCTTAGTTCATCAAGTGACAAATAGGATCACTTGATTGCACTGATAATACATGGTGAAAGTTATATGATATGGCGAATTATCTAACATGCCAGTGTTAGAGAGATATGGCAATCATGGAGGCTATTGTTAGAGAGCAATCTCCCTCTGTCATACTCTACACATACCGCTGTCTCTACAGACAGTGTTTAAGTCCTTTTTTTTTCAGAAGAGGCAATTTGCATATTATATTTCACAGAGGAGCATTGCACGGCGAATAAGCCTCCTTACCTTGACAAGCCAGAGATGGTATGTCACTCTCCATAAGGAGAAGCAATACCCCTTAGACCCCAGTCAGAGCCTCTCACCTAGCCAAATTAGTTCTCATGCTTCGCACAGACGAGGGCCAACAGCCCGAAACACCGTGTCTGGGAATTGAGATACTGATTTGGCTTTTATCCTAAGTCATATTGCATGACTCGTTAAAGGTTTGATTGTGACTTGTAGGATCGCGCTACTTCCAACAGGTGGCACTATAGAGTTTAAGTCCTCTTCTTCTCTGAATGGGCAATTTGAATATTATATTTCACAGAGGAGCATTGCACGGCAAATAAGCCTCCTTACCTTGACAAGCCAGAGCTGGTATGTCACTCTCCATAAGGAGAAACCTTGCCACTTAGACCCTAGTCCAGAGCCTCTCATCTAGCCAATTAGTTCTCATGCTTCGCACTGACGAGGGCCAACAGCCCGAAACACCGTGTCTGCGAATTGCGATACTGATTTGGCTTTTATCCTATGTCATATTGCACGACGCGTTAAAGGGTTGATTGTGACTTGTAGGATCGCTACTTCTAACAGGTGGTGCTATAGAATTTAAGTCCTCTTCTTCTCTGAATAGGCAATTTGCATAATTTTTTTAAACATTCCAAAAATTCCTGTGAAGCACCTGAAGGGTTAATAAACTTCTTGAATATGGTTTTGAGCACCTTGAGGGGTGCAGTTTTTACAATGGTGTCAGTTTTGGGGATTTTCTATCACATAGACCCCTCAAAGTGACTTCAAATGTGATGTTGTCCCTAAAAAAAATAGTGTTGTAAAAATGAGAAATCGCTGGACAACTTTTAACCCTTATAACTTCCTAACAAAAAAAATTGTTGTTCCAAAATTGTGCTGATGTAAAGTAGACATGTTGGAAATGTTACTTATTAGGTATTTTGTGTGACATATCTCTGTGATTTAAGTGCATGAAAATTAAAGTTGGAAAATTGCGAAATTTTCAAAATTTTCACCAAATTTCCATTTTTTCACAAATAAACGCAAGTCATATCAAAGAAATTTTTCCACTAACTTGAAGTAAAATATGTAATGAGAAAAGTGTCAGAATCACTGGGATCCATGGAAGCCTTCCAGAGTTATTACCTTATAAAAGGACAGTGGTCAGAATTGTAAAAATTGGCGCGGTCATTATTATGCAAACCACCCTTTAGGGTTAAGGGGTTAATTAACATCATTTTGATAAAAAATTTAAAAGACATCTCACTATGTAACAGTGACACTATTTGGGACAGTCCAACCTCTGATATTAAAACCTTACCATTTGTCAATTAATATACATGTGAATAAGGGCTGAGAAGGACTGACACTTGGCTAGTGGACAAGCAGCCATGGGAACTACAAAAATGTAATGTCCAGCCCAAAAGAACTCAAAACCACACCTTTATTCACATATGATGCAAAAAACTGAAAGAAAATTCTTAAAGGGCATGTTTCCACGGTCAGCAAACGCTGAGGGTTTGACACTGCATTCATCCGCAGTGTCAAACCTACAGCGTCCAGATGTTACAGCATAATGGAGGGTATTTCATGAAATCCCATCTCCATTATGCGTTCAGAGATGCAGGTGGTAGACCTGTGTAACCGGACATGCGGCGCATCTTTCTTGACGACAGCATGTCTATTTACGATGCGGAGATGCTCCATCCCTGCAGTGCAAATTTCCCATAGACTATCATTAACTGCGGAAATGCAGCTTACTACACTTATGTACTAATTTAGATAATCTCTTACCTTGTGACCACCGGAATTTCGCGTCTACTGCAGTTCTCGCGACGAACGAGCTTACCGCAAGAACTGTTCTGCAAGTGACCAATGGGGTTATCTGCTGTCACTAGGCAAGTTCTCACGGTCAGCTGATCATGAGAACTCTAGTGTAGGTAACCGCCAGAGACCAAGTTATCTCCGGTGGTCATCTACAAGCTCTGCTACATCTGGATGTCAGGCTGAGCCAGGCATCCAGATTTAGCAGAGCTGAACTCGTGGGACACTTGTTATTAAGGACTGCGTTGGAACAGGGAGTATTTGTGTTGGTTTATTATTTTATTTTTATTACAGGAGATCGAGGGCGTCGCAGGAATTAATAGTATAATAAAAATGGGAAACTGTTGTGTTTTATTTCAATATAATACTTTATTCTGGCTGTATCTTTATTTAACTTGTAACAACTATTGGATTAGTAATGGACAGGTGTCTTATTGACACCTCTCCATTACTAAGCTGGGCTTGATGTCACCTTACAATACCAAGGTGACATTAACCCTACAAACTTTTACCCCTCTTGCAACCCCACCGCTACAGGGCAAGTGGAAAGAGCATGGTAAAGTACCACAATTGGCGCATCTTTGGATGCACCAATTGTGGGGTGGCTGCTGGCTAGTATTATTAGGCTGGTGAGGGCAAAAATCCATGGGCCTCGCCAGCCTGAGAATACCAGGCCTCAGCTGTCTGCTTTTGCCTTGGCTGGTTAACAAAAATAGGAGGGACCCGATGCAATTTTTTTGGAGGGGATCCCCCTATTTTTGCTAACCATCCAAGGTAAGCAGACTGCTGTGGCCTGGTATTATCCATCTTGCAAGGTTCATGGATATTGAATTCTTACCAGCCTGAAATAACAGGCTGCAGCAGGCTGCTTTTTACTTGGCTGGTTAACAAATATAGGGTGACCCCATGCTATTTTTTTGGAGGGGATTCCCCTATTTTTGCTAACAATCCAAGGAAAGCAGACCCCATGGGGGACCACACGCTATTTATTTTTTTATTATTTTGCAAAAAGAAAAATGGAAAGAGCATCATATATTACTGACCTCTCTCTGCTTTCAGAATCTTCCTGTGTGGCCGATGTCACACTTGCAAGTGTGATGCGAGAAACTTGTGTAAGTCTCTCGCATCAACACTCGGCACTGCCACCGTCAATCAGGACCAGAGTGTGCAGCTGCATGTACTTCTATGCATCCGCACACACTGGTCTGAGTGTCGGCGGCAGTGCCTGGTGTTGATGCGAGAGACTCATGCGAGTTTCTCGCATCACACACGCAAGTGTGACACTGGCCTGTCACGTACTTCCGGATGTGACACAAGATTCAACATATGTAAATTAGTACACATGTGTAGTAAGCTGCGCTTCCACAGTTAATACGCATGTGACTAACAATTAGATGCAGTTTTACCGCATCTATGTCTCCATGATCCAGAACAGCAGCACTTTGAGCACAGCAGATACCCACTCTTTTCAAAACGCTGAAGGCTTTTGTATGCGCAGTGCCTCAGCATGTGTTCACTGAACCGTGCCGAATCGCAGTATCCTATACATAGGATGGTGCTATTTATCTTGTGGAGACCGATTATCTGTACAAGATAGATAGATATGCAAATACTGAACGTGGAAACATACCCTAATGATAGTCTATGTGAAATTTACCCTGCAGGGACTGAGCTTCTCCGCATCGTAAATAGACATGCTGCAGTCTATAAAGACGTGCCACATGTCCGGTTATGCAGGGAAGCCAGAGGCGTCCATGCACGCATAGTCGAGATGGGATTTCATGAAATCCCCTCCACTATGCTGTAACATCTGGACGCTGCAGGTTGGATGCTGCATATGTACTCAGCGTCCAACCCTAAGTCATTACTGAATGTGTGTACATACCCTACCTGCAAACAGGAAATATTTTTTCTTCCGTTCCCAGAAGCCAACTTTCAATAACCTTTATTTTAAGCTTTATTTCAATAAGCTTTATTTAAGCAGTTGCTTCACATCCACATATTGATTAAAGTATCTCTATTACTTATCAATTTCACCTGCATGGAAATGTTTAATTCCACTCTGGGTATACTATACTTATCACATCCAATACCAGAATTAAGGTATTAGCGAATAGATTTAACAAATAATGATTATAAATTGTTTCCTCCTTTAGCAAATCTAATCGGAAATAATGCAATTTGTTATATTTAGACTTTATTCATGGAATGTGCTGCCTGTTGTAAAAATGTTTCACTTTGTAGAAGAAGGATAAAGTGTTCATCGGTATATTTCCTTGTCCTAAGTAGGGGGAGCTCTAATACTAGACATCTCTTGTACTGCATCTATAAATCAGAACACTGAGAGCTTGTCATAGGTTCCATAATAAGGGTCATTTTTCAGGTAGAATGTCAAAACTACTATCAAAGGACCTTCCAAGAGTCACAATAATTTGGTTTCTTGTTAAATAAGCAATGTCTAGTACACAAAAATGGCAAACAGATAACGGGTCAATTGTATACAGTATAAGGGCACTAAGACCTCTAGAGTAATTTACCCTTTGGGATTTTTTTGACGGCTTCTAAGATAAATTATCTATGGCCTGTGAAATGATTAATGAAAATAACATCTGTAGAATATTTGTAAAATTATCCATTTGCAAACAAAAGAAAACATGTTCTAAAAATAGGTATCTTTTTTTCATTATTTGGTATCTGAAAACTAGACAACATCCCTCAAGATTGTTTTGCATACTGCATGCAAATCAATTTATTTAGGCCAGGACAATTTAGATCATCTGCATTGAAATTGAAAGATATTTCTATCCATGTTTATGCTTCCTTTGCAAACATAGATAAAAAAACAATATCAAAAGTTTCCATCAATGACAGATTTAATAAAAATGTAGACAGATACAAAGGACTTCTAAATACAATATTTTCAATATACTCTTTCTGGACCATCATTAATGGAAACTGATTTTAACCTATAAATAATGCCATAGATGATGTTAATCTGCAGATCTTGACATTGGCTGTTAGAACTAGCAGCTGTGATTGGTTACAGTGATGAATCAATCAGAACATCACATTTCAGGCAAGTAGAGCCATTAATCTGACACTCAGGGTGCATGTGATGAGTGGCTGTCTAGTAGTACCTCTCTGCAGTTCAATACAATATTACATGTGGTGAACTGGTTTTACCTGTGCTACATATATTGCATTTCTCTCCAAATACAATTGTAACATTCACTTAACAAACGTTCATATTTATTTCATTTACTCACTTAACATATATAGCACCATTAATTCCGCATCAGCATCACTGTCGTGATTAGAGCTCACAATTTAAATTCCCTATCAGTATATCTTTAGAATGTAGGAGGAAACAGGAGGAAACCCAAATAAACATGGTGAGAAGATACAAAGTCCTTCCAGATGTTGTCCTTGGTGGGATTTGAAACCAGGACCCCAGCGCTGCAAAGCAACAGTGCTAACCACTGAGCCACCATATGGCCCATATACCACTTATGTAGTGTGGCCACTCCTATGTTGAGTGACTGAGTGTCAAGCTGTGGCTTTTCCTTATTGAATTTCCATATTTTTTAAGGACGTTATAGAAAGAGATAAATTTGCATTGCAAAAAGATATAAACGTTACAAAATTAAGATATAAGCTCCGGATTGAAATTGGATCTTGAGTTGAACATGATCCTGGGAAATACTGGGATCCAATACTTTAGGGGTGTTCTTAAGTTTCACATTAAATATTATGTTAATCTGCAACCTCTGATTTTAAGAAGAAAAAGATTGCAGTCATGCATAATGGTATCTACTGTATATATAAACAAATATTTATTTTGTTGTTTCAGAATTTCCATTTCTTTCTGTATCTATGTGTTGGTTGATCATTCGGATCATATAGATTACTTTATTTTTTATGGTCCAAGTTTTTTTAATAAAAATTCTCTTATATATACTTTATTGTTTCATATTTTATTGTGTCCAATTTAATAGCAAGCTAATTTGGTCTGTATGCAAGGTTCAAGTATATAAGTGAAATTATTCTCCATTATTCCTCACTGTAGAACCTAGAAAAGGCTCATAACAAGAAAGACCTGCCCTGTGAATCTTGCTATTTTTTAATACCTACTGATACCCTCCCAATCTTTTCAATGCGCTGCTTGGATCGCACCTGTTTTTGATGTTTCGCCCTTGGGCAACATGAACATTTGACTTTTGCAGTAATGCATGCTTTTTTGATGTTTCAACCACACTAGGCAATTCTAAATAAATGGAATGGACAACACCTTCAGACTAGCTCTATGGATTGAGTATTTTACCTCCTCTGTAATAGCTGGAATGCTGCAAATATACAAAGTGAACAATTGTCAACAATTCAGGAAAATCCTGCTTATAGCACAACTCAAATTCTGTACACTATATCTTCTCCATCTCCATCTCAAATGACACTGCCCATGAGGATCCTGACAATATTTTTCTCCTGTTTTATAAGTAAGGCTGTACATTGGAGCCCAGGAGTTATACCTCTGGATAAATAACTACAAGGACTTATAGTTGTAGGTGGTAGATAGTCAAGTACTGATTATGAGGAAAAACCTTCTGTGTTTGTGTGTCTCATAAGCTAATGAAAATACTCCAGTTTAGATGGGGAGGATAGGGAAGAGGAGTTCTTAAATCTTCTTTAGATAGTATGCTATGACATATTGTTAAGCAAATTCCATTATATTATAAGCATTATAATATATAACTAAAATATGCATAATTGTTCTTGCAAAGCACACACTATTCAAGCTATATTATTCATTCAGATGCTGCACATAACTATCTGAATTGTACACCTTGTGCTAAGAAAGGTTATGCTGCCATAAGATGTAAGTTGCAAAAATTTTCATAACATCTTCAAAGGGTCAGTGGTTTGGTCATTATCACAAAAAGAAAATGCTCTTCTTCTTTAATCTAAAGTAAAATATTCTGACTTGATGACCTGGGTCAGGCCTAGTTGATAAGCTGTGATTGCAATTATTGAAATAAACTGAAATACATTGTTATACTTCGGAAGAGTAGGAAGACAGCAAGTGTCTGGTACAGCTTCTGGGACTTATGACACTAACAGCATGGGTCTGATTAATGTCTATCATATGGGAAACTAAAAGCATTGCTATCACCGTACATTTTAAAACAGTGTAATTGAATATTCAGCCTGTCTGATAGTAATTATCTAGAAAACAAAACATATAATTGCATAATGTATTTATGAATTCTTTGAATCGAGTCAATGATGAGCATAACCATTAAAATGATATGTTAGCAAGCATTGCAAACTTTGGATACATTAAAAACTCCCTGCATATGGAAAAAAACTAAAGCCATTTTATGCACTTTATATAATTTGCTATAAAATAATGATTGGGGAAAACCAACTGCTAGGGACCACACCAATAGCAAGAACGACCGTTCTTTCCCTGTGGCCATCGACAATATTTTACAGTTCTGTCAAACAATGTGTGTAGCGAAAATATAGAAGTCAACTCACCTGTTCAGGCTGCTCCACATCTAGTCCTGCACGGACTAGATGTACATATCCACACTAGCCATGAGTAAGACGTTTTTCGAAACACGTAGGCCATTATTGCTGTAGGGCTACAAGCTGTAATGTATTGATGTTCACCCAATAACTTTTTATGGTACAGCATTGGAATAATTTTAATCAGGGATAAATACATTTTGCTTTTCATAGAAATATCCGTTCACCGCTGGATTACTCTTCATGTGTGAATGTGTGTAGTGAGGTAAAAGCAAAAAATCCAGACTGCTGTGGATGCCTTATTAAGCATAGTGTATGTTACACTATATGGAATTAAAATATTTAAAGGTATAGTTCTAAGGAAAGATGATCAAATCTTTTGAAATTTGAGTTTGCAGCTGGGGCAAGTTATTTCCAAAAATTCAATATGCAGTGCATATGTTTACTGCATATTGCAAATACTCCAATTACCCCCCAAAATACATACACATTCAGGCCATCTAAGGCACCTTTTAAGCTCTTTAATGCAATTATACCCTTAGTAATACCAAAATTACCTCCAAGTATATTGCTCTGGGTAAATGATTGGCAACCACTCCTCACTGCTGTTTTATCACATTCACTATTTGGACAGTATATTCAGCATTTTTTTTATTTTTCTCCCTGTTTTGTTGCTAGTCTGTGATCTGTGTTATCTTTTCACAAAACAGATTCACCCCCAAAACGGTTGCTGCCCTGTATTCCCTGATTTGGCTTTTAGGCTTTTATACAGGCTATGAGATTCCGTGCTATACCAACTGATGTGATTTATTATGAGCTATCTATGCTATACTATCTGATATCTACAATATAGATACTGGGCAAATGCCCTGGAATAAATAATAAGGACCAAAGAACTACAAATAGTACAGTAACGACAACAGGTGAAAACACACACCAACAGCGGAGTATAATCCTCAATGTAGATTTTATTAAGACACCAAAAATAAATAAACAAAACACATTAAACATTAAAATAAGAACCACTGGAAACCAGTAACAGGACACAACATTACCGGCATATAAAAGCCAATACATAAATATAATAAGTAGAAATTCAATGCTCCATGGGATGCCAGCCAAACACAATATCACAGCATCTCAGCATGTGCTTTAACAGCTAAATGCATTGCATAGTACGAGTAAGTGCATAGTGCATAGGGAATATAGGTCTAAATTAGACCTGACAATGATATAGACCTTAAAAAAGGAGACATGATATACTTACTAAATAAATAGCAGCAATGTGCCGGTAAAAGGTTGGTCCCTGCCGCCCCAACACACATTTCGTCGAGACTTCCTCAGGAGGCGTGCATTGGGGGGGAGGGTTTTGACTATTTATACAGTGCCTGGCCAATGATGACAAATAAACTATTCCTGATTGCAAATATGCGTCCATACAATCACAACCGCCTGCACTGACGTCCAGCAACATCCGGTAATAGCGGCGCATGCACCACCGCCATGGCGACCAAGGAACCATCACAAGAGCGGCCGTGGAACGCAAGCAGGCAGAGCCGTCAAGGAGACAGAATCTGCATGCCGCGTGCCGAGCGCCACCCACACAATGGTCCGGAGCCACAGAGGCAGAGCATGCGCACACCGGACCCGCACAGACTAACCCTTAAGAGGCCAGGAAAAACTGACGGGGATTGACAAAGTGAGTACATAACAACATATAATACAAGGCATAATGGCGTGAATCATTAAAATCAAAACATAAATAAATTTCAGATAAACATGTGCATATATCATAGTAATCTGACATCCTGGTGATGTCCGTTTCCATGGCTTCAGATTACTACGATATATGCACATGTTTATCTGAAATTTATTTCTGTTTTGATTTTAATGATTCACGCCATTATGCCTTGTATTATATGTTGTTATGTACTCACTTTGTCAATCCCCGTCAGTTTTTCCTGGCCTCTTTAGTCTGTGCGGGTCCGGTGTGCGCATGCGCCGCCTCTGTGGCTCCAGACCATTGTGTGGGTGGCGCTCGGCGCGCAGCATGCAGATTCTGTCTCCCTGACGCCTATGCCTGCTTGCGTTCCACGGCCGCTCTTGTGATGGTTCCTTTGTCGCCATGGCGGTGGCGCATGCGCCGCTATTACCGGATATTGCTGGATGTCAGTGCAGGCGGTTGTGATTGTATGGACGCATATTTGCAATCAGGAATAGGTTCTTTGTCCTCATTGGCCAGGCACTGTATAAATAGTCGAAACCCTCCCCCCCAATGAACGCCTCCTGAGGAAGTCTCGACGAAACGTGCATTGGGGCGGCAGGGACCAACCTTTTACCGGCACATTGCTGCTATTTATTGTCAGGTCTAATTTAGACCTATATTCCCTATGCACTATGCACTTACTCGTACTATGCAATGCATTTAAAGCACATGCTGAGATGCTGTGATATTGTGTTTGGCTGGCATCCCATGGAGCATTGAATTTCTACTTATTATATTTATGTATTGGCTTTTATATGCCGGTAATGTTGTGTCCTGTTACTGGTTTCCAGTGGTTCTTATTTTAATGTTTAACCCCTTAGCGACCGCCGATACGCCTTTTAACGGCGGCCGCTAAGGGTACTTAAACCACAGCGCCGTTAATTAACGGCGCTGTGGAAAAAGACCATAGCGCCCCCCAGAGGCCGATTTTCTCCGGGGTCTCGGCTGCCGAGGGTAGCTGAGACCCCAGAGAACATGATTCGGGGGGGTTTTAACCCACCCCGCATTTGCGATCGCCGGTAATTAACCGTTTACCGGCGATCGCAAAAAAAAACAAAAAAAGAAAAGCGATCTCTTTTTAATTTCTCTGTCCTCCGATGTGATTGCACATCGGAGGACAGAGAAAAGGGGTCCCAGGTGGCCCCCCAATACTCACCTAGCTCCCCCGATGCTCCTCGTGTCTCCCGGTGGGCGCCGCCATCTTCAAAATGGCGGGCGCATGCGCAGTGCGCCCGCCGGCCGGCACCAGGAGAATCTTTGGGGTCTCGGCTGCCGGGGGTAGCCGAGACCCCAAAGAGCATGATCGGGGTCGGTATTACCGACCCCTGTTTTGCGATCGCCGGTAATTAACTGTTTACCGGCGACCGAAAAAAAAAAAAAAAAAAAAAAGTAAAGTGTAATTCTCTGTCTTCTGATGTGATCGCACATCAGAGGACAGAGAAATAGGGGGATTCGGGGACCCTAGCATAGTCACCTAGGTCCCTGGATCCTCTTGCTGCTCCTCCTGGCCGCCGGCAGAAGAACATGGCGGACGCATGCCCAGTGCGCCCGCCATCTGTCTCCATCTGCCGGCCGGCAGGAGAACAGCAGTTGGGGCTAAAATTAGGGTTAGGGGTAGGGTTAGGGGTAGGGTTAGGGGTAGGGTTAGGGGTAGGGGTAGGGTTAGGGTTAGGGTTAGGGTTAGGGGTAGGGTTAGGGGTAGGGTTAGGGGTAGGGTTAGGGTTAGGGTTAGGGGCAGGGTTAGGGGTAGGGTTAGGGGTAGGGCTAGGGTTAGGGCTAGGGTTAGGGCTAGGGTTGGGGCTAAATTTAGGGTTAGGGTTGGGGCTAAATTTAGGGTTAGGGTTGGGGCTAAACTTAGGGTTAGACTTCTTTCACACTTACGTCGGTACGGGGCCGTCGCAATGCGTCGGCCCTACATACCGACACACGTTGTGAAAATTGTGCACAACGTGGGCAGCAGCTGTAGTTTTTCAACGCATCCGCTGCCCAATCTATGTCCTGGGGAGGAGGGGGCGGAGTTACGGCCACGCATGCGCGGTCAGAAATGGCGGATGCGACGTACAAAAAAACGTTCCATTGAACGTTTTTTTGTGCCGACGCTCCGCCAAAACACAACTGATCCAGTGCACGACGGACGCGACGTGTGGCCATCCGTCACGATCCGTCGGCAATACAAGTCTATGGGCAAAAAACGCATCCTGCGGGCACATTTGCAGGATCCGTTTCTTGTCCAAAACGACGGATTGCGACGGAATGCCAAACGACGCAAGTGTGAAAGTAGCCTTAGGGCTAGGTTTAGGGTTGGGGCTAAAGTTAGGGCTAGGGTTGGGGCTAAAGTTAGGGTTAGAGCTGGGATTAGGGTTAGGGTTTGGATTAGGGTTGGTATTAGGGTTAGGGTTGGCATTAGGGTTACGCTTGGGATTAGGGTTAGGTTTGGGATTAGGGTTAAGGTTAGGGTTGTGATTAGGGGTGTATTGGGATTAGGGTTAGGTTTGAGGTCAGGGTTGAGATTAGGATTAGGGGTGTGTTGGATTTAGGGTTTTGATTAGGGTTATGGTTAGGGTTGACATTAGGGTTGTTTTGGGGTAAGGGTTGTGATTATGGTTAGGGTTAGTGATTAGGATTATGGATCAGGTTGGGATTAGGGTTAGGAGTTTGTTGGGGTTAGGGTTGGAGCTAGAATTGGGGGGTTTCCACTGTTTAGGTACATCAGGGGGTCTCCAAACACGACAGCCAATTTTGCGCTCAAAAAGTCAAATGGTGCTCCCTCCCTTCTGAGCTCTGCCGTGCGCCCAAACAGTGGGTTACCCCCACATATGGGGCATCAGCGTACTCGGGATAAATTGGACAACAACTTCTGGGGTCCAATTTCTCTTGTTACCCTTGTGAAAATAAAAACTTGGGGGCTACAAAATCTTTTTTGTGAAAAAAAAAAATATTTTTTATTTTCACGACTCTGCATTCTAAACTTCTGTGAAGCACTTGGGCATTCAAGGTTCTCACCACACATCTAGATAAGTTCCTTGGGGGGTCTAGTTTCCAAAATGGGGTCACTTGTGGGGGGTTACTACAGTTTAGGTACATCAGGGGCTCTGCAATCGCAACATAATGCCCACAGACCATTCTATCAAAGTCTGCATTCCAAAAAGGCGCTCCTTCCCTTCCGAGCTCTGCCGTGCGCCCAAACAGTGGTTTACCCCCACACATGGCGCATCAGCGTACTCGGGATAAATTGGACAACAACTATTGCAGTCCAATTTCTCCTGTTACCCTTGTGAAAATAAAAACTTGGGGGCTACAATATCTTTTTTGTGGAAAAAAAAATATTTTTTATTTTCACGACTCTGCATTCTAAACTTCTGTGAAGCACTTGGGCATTCAAAGTTCTCACCACACATCTAGATAAGTTCCTTGGGGGGTCTAGTTTCCAAAATGGGGTCACTTGTGGGGGGTTACTACAGTTTAGGTACATCAGGGGCTCTGCAATCGCAACATAATGCCCACAGACCATTCTATCAAAGTCTGCATTCCAAAAAGGCGCTCCTTCCCTTCCGAGCTCTGCCGTGCGCCCAAACAGTGGTTTACCCCCACATATGGTGCATCAGCGTACTCGGGATAAATTGGACAACAACTATTGCAGTCCAATTTCCCCTGTTACCCTTGTGAAAATAAAAACTTGGGGGCTACAATATCTTTTTTGTGGAAAAAAAAAATATTTTTTATTTTCACGGCTCTGCATTATAAACTTCTGTGAAGCACTTGGGCATTCAAGGTTCTCACCACACATCTAGATAAGTTCCATGGGGGGTCTAGTTTCCAAAATGGGGTCACTTGTGGGGGATTTCTACTGTTTAGGCACATCAGGGGCTCTCCAAACGCGACATGGCGTCCGATCTCAATTCCAGCCAATTCTACATTGAAAAAGTAAAACGGCACTCTTTCTCTTCCAAGCTCTGCGGTGCGCCCAAACAGTGGTTTATCCCCACATATTGGGTATCGACGTACTCAGGAGAAATTGCACTACAACGTTAGTGGTCTAATTTCTCCTGTTACCCTTGTGAAAATAAAAATTTGTGGGCAAAAAGATCATTTTTGTAGAAAAAATGCTATTTTTTTTTTCACGGCTCTACGTTATAAACTTCTGTGAAGCACATGGGGGTTCAAAGTGCTCACCACACATCTAGATACGTTCCTTAAGGGGTCTAGTTTCCAAAATGGTGTCACTTGTGGGGGGTTTCCACTGTTTAGGCACATCAGGGGCTCTCCAAACGCGACATGGCGTCCAATCTCAATTCCAGCCAATTCTACATTGAAAAAGTAAAACGGCGCTCCTTCTCTTCCAAGCTCTGCGGTGCGCCCTAACAGTTGTTTACCCCCACATATTGGGTATCAGCGTACTCAGGAGAAATTGCACAACAACTTTTGTGGTCTAATTTCTCCTGTTACCCTTGTGAAAATAAAAATTTGTGGGCAAAAAGATCGTTTTTGTAGAAAAAATGCAATTTTTTTTTTCACGGCTCTACGTTATAAACTTCTGTGAAGCACATGGGGGTTCAAAGTGCTCGCCACACATCTAGATAAGTTCCTTAAGGGGTCTAGTTTCCAAAATGGTGTCACTTGTGGGGGGTTTCCACTGTTTAGGCACATCAGGGGCTCTCCAAACGCGACATGGCGTCCAATCTCAATTCCAGCCAATTCAACATTGAAAAAGTAAAACGGCGCTCCTTCATTTCCAAGCTTTGCGGTGCGCCCAAACAGTGGTTTACCCTCACATATGGGGTATCGACGTATTCAGGAGAAATCGCACAACAACTTTTGTGGTCTAATTTCTCCTGTTACCCTTGTGAAAATAAGAATTTGTGGGTGAAATGATCATTTTTGTGTAAACAAAAGCGATTTTTTATTTTCACGGCTCTACGTTATAAACTTCTGTGAAGCACTTGGGGGTTCAAAGTGCTCACCACACATCTAGATAAGTTCCTTAAGGGGTCTAGTTTCCAAAATGGTGTCACTTGTGGGGAGTTTCCACTGTTTAGGCACATCAGGGGCTCTCTAAACGTGACATGGCGTCCGATCTCAATTCCAGCCAATTCTGCATTGAAAAAGTAAAACGGCACTCCTTCACTTCTAAGTTCTGCGGTGCGCCCTAACAGTGGTTTACCCCCACATATGGGGTATTGGCATATTCACGAGAAATTGCATAACAAAATTTATGGTTACATTTCTGTTTTTACACTTGTGAAAATAAAAAAAATGGTTCTGAATTAAGATGTTTGCAAAAAAAAGTTAAATGTTCATTTTTTCCTTCCACATTGTTTCAGTTCCTGTGAAGCACGTAAAGGGTTAATAAACTTCTTGAATGTGGTTTTGAGAACCTTGAGGGGTGTAGTTTTTAGAATGGTGTCACACTTCATTATTTTCTATCATATAGACCCCTCAAAATGACTTCAAATGTGATGTGGTCCCTAAAAAAAATGGTGTTGTAAAAATGAGAAATTGCTGGTCAACTTTTAACCCTTATAACTCCCTAACAAAAAAAAATTTTGTTTCCAAAATTGTGCTGATGTAAAGTAGACATGTGGGAAATGTTATTTATTAACTATTTTTCGTGACATATCTCTCTGATTTAAGGGCATAAAAATACAAAGTTTGAAAATTGCAAAATTTTAAAAATTTTCGCCATATTTCCGTTTTTTTCATAAATAATCGCAAGTAATATCGAAGAAATGTTACCACTCACATGAAGTACAATATGTCACGAAAAAACAATCTCAGAATCAGCGGGATCCGTTGAAGCGTTCCAGAGTTATAACCTCATAAAGTGACAGTGGTCAGAATTGCAAAAATTGGCCTGGTCATTAAGTACCAAATTGGCTCTGTCACTAAGGGGTTAATGTGTATTGTTTATTTATTTTTGGTGTCTTAATAAAATCTACATTGAGGATTAAACTCCGCTGTTGGTGTGTGTTTTCACCTGTTGTTGTTACTGATATCTACAATGCATTATTAATAAGCCTGCCTGGTCACACCCAAGGTCATGCTACCATGGTAGCTTTCTTTGGTTGGTTGACGCAATCTTCTGCATTGTGTAAAATAGTGATGAGCAGTTTTGGCAATTCATGGGAATGTAATCTCAAATTGTTTGATTTCCTTAGGTCCATGGAATTCCTTAAATTTAACAGTAATTTGATTCACCTTAAATCAATTTGCTCAACTCTATTTGTATTGCCCACATTCCTAGATGTTTAGGGTAATGGAGACAAGAGCATCAGCATTCTAAGTGATAAATATGAGTTGAAGGAATATTGCTCACTCCATTAGTGGTTTCATTAGTGGTTTATGGTAGTAGAGTTAATTGCAACTTACATGGTGATCAAAGGGAAGTGTGTATGAGTACGGTCTTATTCTATTTTTCCCATTTTATCTAGTGAATGGACTAGACATGAGCAGGTATGACAAAATCTTAATTTGCCAAATTGTAAGTATTTTTCTGGAAATACCAATTTGCAGCTAAGTTTGTCTCTGAATTCAGTGCTCTTACTGTATTATGCTTTAGGGTCTATCCAGACCCCAAAACAAAATAAATGTAATATTTAGAAAATAAGTAAACACATATACTCACATTATTGTTCATCTCTCTGACCCTTCTGTTCATCACTGTCCCTGTCTGGTCCTCGGTACACTTTCTTTTTACCACTGTTGCACACTTAATCCCCAGACTGGATGGTGGATGATGGATAGTGAAGGGTTTAGAGAGGTGAATAATAAGGTGAATGTACATTTTTTTAATCTTTTGATGACCCAATCGGCTGCCTTTTTATTGAATGCATTACAAATGTCTGCATTTTATTGAATGTGGATTTTTATTGTAGTGTTCGAGTAGAACTCAATTTCACTGGAATATATATTATTCACTCATCTCTAAAAGGCATTAAAAATATTTTTTCTTGAAGGTTTATGGTAATTGATAGCCGAATTTCAACATGTCTAAAGTATGTGAGAAGTTAACAATATCTGATGTGTAGTGATTTACGCAATACCCAAGTTACAGTGATGTATCCTACTGTATTGTCTCCCAAAGAGAACACAAAATACTCATTGTACAATGCAAAATTTGTTTTTTCTTCCTGCCTTGAACTTAAGGTACCTTCACACTCAGCAACTTTGCAGCGAGAACGAGAACGATCCGTGACGTTGCATCGTCCTGGATAGCGATCTCGTTGTGTTTGACACGCAGCAGCGATCTGGATCCCGCTGTGCCATCACTGGTTGGAGCTAGAAGTCCAGAACTTTATTTTGTCGTCAGGTCGGCGTGTATCGTCATGTTTGACAGCAAAAGCAACGATGCCAGCAATGTTTTACATGGAGCTAACAACCAGCGAGATTGATAAGTGAGTCGCCGTTACGTCATTGGATTCTTCCTGCATCGTTCTGGCGTTGCTGTGTTTGACGTCTCTACAGCGACGTAAACAGCAACGCTGCAGCGATCGGCTCGTTGTCTATATCACTGCAGTGTCGCTGAGTGTGACGGTACCTTTACTCTGCAGAACTAGCTTAGGAGGGAGTGTGTATCTGCGATTAAACAATCACACTTCTTTGTGAGAAAAAATATTTGTACAGTTTAGGTTCTCTTCTAAAAGCATTGGCTGATGAAAAGGTGCATCACACATGCACCATATGTGTCACACAGAATGGATATTTTTCATAATTCATAATAGATGCATGTTCCTACTCCAAGTGGCATCGTGCAGCGTCTATATATCTGATATACAATATACATAATCTCTAAATTTTAAGATATTATTGTGATAAATTCTGGTTATACAGTTTCTGTTTTCTTCTACTAAGTTTAGGCTTGAATTCAATTCAAAATGCAAAAATCAGAAGAATTTTTGTAAATTGTATTAAAGGGACTCTGTCACCTGAATTTGGAGGGAACAATCTTCAGCCATAGGGGCGGGGTTTTCAGGTGTTTGATTCACCCTTTCCTTACCCGCCGGCTGCATGCTGGCTGCAATATTGGATTGAAGTTCATTCTCTGTCCTCCGTAGTACGTGCCCTGCCAAGGTAATTGTTCCCTCCAAATTCAGGTGACAGAATCCCTTTAATTTTGATCCACTCCAACTCCTAAAAAAGGGCAATAAAATGCTACACAAAACTGCAATTTCAAATATTTCTTAATCAATGTATTTTAAGAATATGGATTGCTTTGATCTACCAATTATGAGTCAATAAATAAACTTTATTCACTTTGTAGAACTAGAAACATGCTTAACATTGACTGTTATGTTTTATTTTTGATATGCAAATGAATTTCATATCTCCCCAAAAATATTTATGTATCACCCTTATTGGAATGAAAACACTGCTAATTAAATTAACTTACTTAGTTTTATTGGTGTTACACAATATTTTATCTCCCAGCAAGTACCTGCAGGCAGTTTTTGTATAAATGATTATTTCACCCTTTGCATACACCAATTCTGTAATATAGTACTTCCAGTGGTTTCTAGGAATTTGTCAATTAGTGTAAATATTGCAATTAAAGCAATCAAATCCAGACCATAATGTGTGACATCTGTTTTCCTCTTTCCTTTTAACCATGTTAAACAAAATAGCCTGGTGCATAAATCCTTTGCAGTACCAGAAGCAATTTTGTTAAGACATGAAGTGAACATATGTTGTCTACAAGCCTTCAGGCTCTAGCTGAAAAAGGGAAATATAGCACTTCAAGGCAAATATTGTCCCAACAGAAAATGTGCCAAAACCAATATGTCGGTATATTGTCAAGTCTATTTTGCCATAAATCACATAGTGATTTGTGCATATTTAAGGGTGGTGCAACTTTGTATCTCCTCTAATAAGCAGAGACCGTAAAAGAAATTGATCTTGTTTATGCTATAGGCAGAAAAATGCTGAAAACTAAAATACGTTTACACAGTTTCAAAGATAACTTAATTTATCTTGTTTAACTGAATAATTTACACTTACAGCAAAACTACAAGTTCTGTCAGCTTTTAATGTTCTCCTTATGCCCTAAGCTGTAGTGCAAGTAAATGATTGAATTTTTTTTAATAGTAAGAAATGCTTTATTTTATTTCTTGCTTTTAAATTTTGCTTTTAATTTACCACAAATTTTGCTAAATTATTTTAACTTTAAAAGTAAGATAAAACTTAGTAAAATCTGATTATTTTGTGATGATTGTAGACTAATCTAAAGTGTTTTGAGAGAACCTGACTGTCCCATTATTTTGGAGATCTGCAGAAGTTGCAACTTCTAAAGAAATATTGCACATGAATAGTTTTGTCAAATTTTCCATCAAAATTGGAAACTACTGTGACAGTTGCATGCAATTTGCTGGAACATGTATGAAGTCACAGCACACCGCCAGTCTTACTATTAATTTAGGTCTAGTTGGCAGTATGTACACTTTGTTCCCAATTCATAATGACTGGGCTGGTGAAGTGAAAACGCCTAAGGCTAGGTTCACATTGCGCTAGGTGAGTCTATCTAATGGACACATTTTTAAGTACTGAAAACGAAATATAACACACATACTAACGGGCCCATAGACTTGCATTGTGTGACGCATCGTGACGCATGCCAAAATTGGTATGCGTTTTTCACATAACATTTTTTTCTGACGGACCTTGGAACGCGGCTTGCAGCGTTTTTGGGTCCAGCCAAGCTAACGCAATACTAACGGAAGCGTTCATTCTGCCATAGAAGGCTGTGGCAAACGCAGTCAGACGGAAATCATGAAAAATTTCCAAATAGAACCACACGTTTTAATAGCGTTTGAGGGTGGTCCATGTGGTCATGTGACATGAAATGTGATTTCGGCCATTAAAGGAGGAATATCCCACCCACACATTTCTCCTGAGGCCTACTGCATGTGACAGAGTCTTGCAAGAGATCACAGGAAATGTAAGTACATTTCTATATATATATCTCTGTATACATCATGGGAGTCTGTATTGTCCGTCGGATGTGTGTGTACTAAAAATGTATTGCTTTGTTGCACGCAGATGTCGGATACTGATGTCAGCAGCAGCAGCGTGTCTGCGGTGTTTTCTTCTCAATCGGTAGGTTTGCACTTTAAAAAACCACAATAATGTTGTGTGAAACTCCATTGTATTGAGCTAAGCAGGTTTATAAAAATCATGTTTTTATTGTAAATAGGAGTCTTCTGAGCCCGAGGCTGCTAGACCCCCCCAAAAAAAAACAGGCAAAAACCACAAAGGTACATGGCACACATTTTTAATTTTTCAGGCATAAATTTATTGATCCAATTAATGTAATTTTTTTTTTCATTTCACATATACAATAGGTTGTGGCACACGGAGGACACAAGAGAAAGAAGGTTCCTCGCCGTCTGTCGTCGCCAAAACTGCCAGTGGTAAATATAAAACTAGACATTTTCTATCCAATATTTATCAACAATCTATCTATTCACTTTCTATCTACTATATCTATAAACTATCTATCCACTATCTATCGCTCTATGTATCTATCTATCGCTATATCTATGTATCTATCTCTCTATATCTATGTATCTATCGCTATATCTATGTATCTATCTCTCTATATCTATGTATCTATCTATCGCTATATCTATGTATCTATCTATCTCTGTATCTATGAATATGGCCATCAAGTGAAATTGACCCTTTCAACATAACTTTTTGTGTTTACATAGTCCAAGTCAGCGACCAAAAAAAAAGGATTGTCGTTGACGAAGAGCCATTGACTATTCACAACGAGACACTGATCAACCTTGTGGAAGCCAACCCCTCCATATGGGACCAGAGCGACAGCTCCCACCATGACATCGTGAAGAACCGCAAGTTGGAGAAGTCGACAATACATGGAGAAGTCGACAACCTCAAAGAAAAAAATTGGTAAATATTGGTGATGTTACATTGCAAAATGTGAAAAAATAAAAATAAATTTTTCTATCCTATCTACCTATCCACTTGTTGTCTACTATCTATCTCTCAACTCTCAACTATCTATACACTATTTCTCTATTATATATCTACTATCTATCCACTATCTATATATCAACTATCTTAACAAACTATCTATCAACAATTTTTCTACTATTAATATTAATATATCTTCAAACTATCTATCTACTATTTATATAACTTATTGTTTTTTTGTTTTTTTTTTAATTTAAAGCCGATGCTGTCCATACCCGTTGGAAATCCATACGCGATCGCTTTGTCCGTGACTACCGCAACAGTCAAAATGCACCAAGCGGATCAGGTGGCAAATGGGTGACCCCGTATGTGCATTACGACCAATTGCTCTTTCTTCAAAAAACATTGTCTCAGCGCTCGTAAGTACAAATAGGTCTGTGTGCGAGACAAAATTGTTGAAAGGAAAATAATTAATTTTTGTTTTTTTGGGTTACAGCATGATATGCAGTACCACTGCACGTAGACCGGCAGAGGAACTGGAGCCTTCTCCAGTGGAACCAACCCAACCTGAAGATGTGTCTGGCATCAGCGAGCCACGATCTGTGGAGAGAAGCACTGTTGCTGCTGGTGTGAGTGCCCGGTTACAATCACAGCGTGGACACAAGCGAGCATCACAAAAAGATGAAGCTGATGCAATTATCGTCGATGGACTCCAATGGGTAGAGGACATGTGTCGCAGTGAACTCAGAGACCTGAGGCCGGAAATTACCGACCTGCAATCCCGCGAGTCTGTATACTCTGCTAATGAGTGGAAGCTACTTTTTTTGTCCTATGTGCCTGGCGCTCAAAATATCCCGGCACATAGAAACCTTATGTTTAGGCAAAGACTGAACAACCTTCTTGAGGAATTTGTGGGCCCCCAGGAACCCGCTCCATCGGGAACAAGAAGAATGGACATGCCAGCCTACAACCCTCAATATAGAGGCCAGGGTGAAACGAGCATGGAACATCATAGACAATGTAGCAGTCCATCATACAGTTGGGCAGACAATACGCCCGCGCAGTACCAAAGTCTATAGTACTGTTCACTGTCCCCAGCCAGGTGCAATTACTGCGTTGCAAGTTTTGTTGGTTATTTTTTTTTTTTGTAACACCCAATTTCTATTTTAGTTTTTTTTTCATCCCTATGGGATATCATATGTTAAACCTGTCTACCAACAGTTTGTTGGAAAAAATCCATAAACATTTAGTAAACTGTTTCAAATTTAAGATTCTTGTATGACTTTAACTTTTAACACGACACAATAACATGAAGGTAACTTTTTACACGACATAAGGTTGGGGGAAATAAAGCAAACAATAAAAGCCACACACATTTCAGCAAAACATCAGGATACAACTTCAGACTTTAAATTATTTTCACACGTGTTTGTCTTGCCATGGAACATGGCCTTCATGCGGAAGTAATGTGCAAATTGATCACGAATCCTCATTATTTGTGCTGTAGACCGAACAGCAGTCGATTCAATGCTAATGAGGTTCGACTCACATTCATCGGGGTCTACCACCTGGGGTTCATGTCTCGCCACAAAATTATGCAGACAGATGCATGCCTTCACAACACAGTCCACATTTTCTGATTGCAGTTGCATGCAGGTTAGTAAAATCCGCCATTTTAATGTCAAAATCCCAAAGGCACACTCCACATAACGTCTTGCCCGGCTCAAGCGATAATTAAAAATGCGCCTGGTGGAGTTTAGACTACGGCTTGAGTACGGCTTGAGGAGATTTTGTCCGAGTTGGAACGCCTCATCACCAACTAAAACAAAGGGCAAACTTGGATCTTCGGTTCCCGGTAGAGGTCGTGATGATGGTATGTTAAAATTTTGGCTGTACAAACATCGGCCCATGTTGGAGTCTCTGAAGACTCTGGAATCGTTAGTCCAGCCATAAGAACCAATATCCACAGCAACAAAACGGTACCTTGCATCCGCAATTGCCATCAAAACAATAGAAAAGTATTTTTTATAGTTGTAGTATAGCGAGCCACTATACGCTGGTTTCTGAATTCGAATGTGCTTGCCGTCCACGGCACCAATACAATTGGTGAAATTAGCCACATGTTGGGAAATGGCTAGCCAAATTTCTGATGTCGGTGTTGGTAGCACAAGTGGTTGCAAGTTGTTCCAAATGGCATCACGAGTTTCCCGAACCAGTTGGCAAATTGTTGACTTCCCAAGTCAAATTGATAATGCAGTGATGCAAAAGATTCTCCGGTAGCCAGATATCTGTCGGCATTCAAAAAGAAAAAAAAAAAAATTAGGATTTTAAAGATCAACTAAAAGGCTTGTTACAATAGAATATACAATTGCTAAATGAACATTAGGCCACACGATACTGAGATCTAGTCTTTGTCAATAGAATGATAAAAAAATGTATAATTACCTCACAGTCACTACTAAACGTTGCTCCGCACAGATGCTTTCACGGAAAGTGCTGCGATGATGATGTATCTCATCCTTCACATGCGAGAGCAGAACATCAAAGGTCTCAATGGACATCTGTAGATAGCGTTGGAATTTGAAGGGATGATCCCGAAGCTGAACATACAGGGTGTGAAAGGCACCATATGTATTCCGCAAGAAATTCACTTCATGGATCCAATATCTCCTTTGCGAACTACGCTTTCTCTGCCGAAGTCACAACCGCATCAAGCGAAATCTAACGAGCTCAGACACAAACATCTTGCTAGCAGAAGTTCACTCAATGCTTTCAAAATGGAGAATGAGTCTGTGCCCACACCCGACGATGACAAAAGGAAACAAAAAAAAGAACAACTTTATTGACAGTGACAAACGCAGACAAACGGATACTTTGCTAACGGACATCCAAATGAAAAAACGCGATCACATGCGTTAACGCAAGCGTTACCGTGATGACGATTTTACACAAATTTTGGCTCCTTTTCTGCACATGCGTTTAACGGATCCGTTTAACGCCATGTACTTGACGCAATGTGAACCTAGCCTAATTATTCATTAGTAGACGGCCACCAGTTATGAATCTGGCAAGGAGCTAAGTTACATGCACCTTTGTGTGCTCTTTGATACAAATCTAACTCCAGTTGATGACTGGAGTAAGATTTATGGCATAAGGAATGCCACTGCTTGTCATGAATTCTATGAGTGAGGATCGACACATCTTCTCACTCCTGTATATTGTGAGATCCTGGTGAAAATGGCATTTAAATGTCAAAAGTCACAACAATTTTGCACTGCATTGTGTTGTGAAAAAATTTAGTGACTATTCACAGCTTTTTACGCCAGTTTTGTAGCATAAAAGCTTTGATGAATTGGGTTGTTTATGACTGTGACTCCTCTTACTTTGTGTCACTGAAGTTAGTTCTATTACTGTATCTACAGTTTATCCTCAGCGTTAATCTGTCATTTTAGGTCTGCTATCGTTTCTATTCATTTCCTAGGACTGAACATGGTCCATTGGTGTTCTGACTGGAAGCCATATTTTGCTAATTTTTATGACACCCAGTAAGTCATAAAAAAAATCAACCCCAAATATTCTTTATAAAAATCAACTAATACATTAAATGTTACCAAAAATGCTGCTTGTAAAAACTACAAGTGGCAACATGGTGGGAAATAAGGTCAGTCTCTCTTTGTTTGCTCTAGGACTAGGCACCCCAGTTTGACACTGCCCGCTGGTGGTGTTTGGTGCAGAAGAAAGCGACCAAGTTTGATACGCTGAGCTCACACTAGGAGACAGGACAAATAGCACAGCAATAGAAGACCGCAAGGTTAAAAGGCAACGCATATCAACAACACAGGTGAAACAGCAAGGAAAAATAGGCCAATGTAATTACAACCATAATTAACATGAAGATGCATATGATAATTCCATCCATTATAGTCATCTACCAAATTAAAAAACTTTGAACAATTAACTATTAGGGGTTAATTTTGTGCTAGTCATTCAAGGGCGAGTGCCTAGTGAGGCAGTGTTTAGACCAATAAAATACTTTTTTTCCTAGCTACTGATTGTAGCTACCATTTCATCTGCACTAATGATTGATGTATTGATATTGGAAGCCTGGAAGTCTTTTAACTAATGGATAGCCTTAAAAAACATAAGTTCTTCTTGCAGTTTTGGGAAAAGCAATGGTGTGACAGGCCATGATTTGAGCCCATCCTGCAAGTCAAAGCAGGTAAGATGCAGGAGAAAGTAAGAAAGTCTGCTGTTTACTACAAAAAGCAAGACTGAGGAGGCAAAAGCTGTCATTTCCCTATTGTCCCCATTTTACCGGAAGGCTGCACAAGTGCTGGAAAAGGTAACCTATTTTTTCCTCACCAGGAAGAAATTCCCATGATATAGCTTCTCGTCACTGTTAGGACACATACAGATCCTGCATCATCATCCTTCCCCTGCTAGCACTGAATTCGGTTACAAGATTTTTGCTGTGGTACCTTAGTAGAGGCAGCTGCTCAGCTCTGAGAAGTAAGGAGAGGGAGGACAAAGTCGGCAGAAATAAACACATAAATATTGTTCTCCAATCGTCCTTCAGATGCCCATTCAGTGACAGCTTCACTATTGCTGATCTGAGCTGCATAGATGATAAAATACAACTATGTACAGTAGTAGAAAATACATGTGCAATGAGATTGTATATGTGTGTGTAACGCTCGCGCCCAAACTGGTTGGTGTGGGCGTGCGGGGGTGTGGCCCCACTGGACCTAAGTAGCTTCCTAGGTTTTTGCTGGAGCCTCTGATGGTGAGGTCAGACTTGTGCGGCAGGTAGCTACCAGGTACCACTCTAAGGTGGAGTCTGACCGTGGATGCTGATCCCACCGGGGGACTGGACACAGGCAGGCACAGCAGTGATACTGGCTGATAGATGGCTACGGCAGAGGCCCTGACAGGCAGACTGGCTTGATGGAGATACTGGCAGGCAGACGGGCATGGCTGGCACTCTGGCAGACAGGCGGGTATGGCTGGCACTCTGGCAGACAGGAAAGGACATAGACCAGAGTACAGACAGGAATGGACTTAAACCAGAGTTCAGACACAGAAGTAACGGAACACAGATTCAGACCAGGGTATGACGCCCCACTGGGTGGCGAACACAGACCAGGGTACTACGCCCCACTGGGTGATGGACACAGAGACAGAACCAGACACCTCAGCAGCAAAGTACTAACTGAGGAAGTAAGTTTGCTCAGGCGTCCTCCAAAGGGTGAGGATGCCTTAAAGGGAACCTGTCACCTGAATTTGGCGGAACTGGTTTTCGGTCATGTGGCCGGAGTTTTCGGGTGTTTGATTCACCCTTTCCTTACCCGCTGGCTGCATGCTGGCCGCAATATTGGATTGAAGTTCATTCTATGTCCTCCGTAGTACACGCCTGCGCAAGGCAATCAAACACCCGAAAAATCTGCCCATATTACCGAAAACCGGTCCCGCCAAATTCAGGTGACAGGTTCCCTTTAAGAACCAGAGGCCTCTAGGCTGTTGGCCAGGGACACCTTAGGGAGGTGCACACAGACTGAATAAGAAACAGGAGTTAAGGCCCCTTCACATTAAGCGACGCTGCAGCGATACCGACAACGATCCGGATCGCTGCAGCGTCGCTGTTTGGTCGCTGGAGAGCTGTCACACAGACCGCTCTCCAGCGACCAACGATGCCGGTAACCAGGGTAAACATCGGGTAACTAAGCGCAGGGCCGCGCTTAGTAACCCGATGTTTACCCTGGTTACCATCCTAAAAGTAAAAAAAACAAACAGTACATACTTACCTGCCGCTGTCTGTCCCCGGCGCTGTGCTCTGCACTCCTCCTGTACTGGCTGTGAGCGTCGGTCAGCTGGAAAGCAGAGCGGTGATGTCACCGCTCTGCTTTCCGGCCGCTGTGCTCACAGCCAGTACAGGAGGAGTGCAGAGCACAGCGCCGGGGACAGACAGCGGCAGGTAAGTATGTACTGTTTGTTTTTTTTACTTTTAGGATGGTAACCAGGGTAAACATCGGGTTACTAAGCGCGGCCCTGCGCTTAGTTACCCGATGTTTGCCCTGGTTACCAGTGAAGACATCGCTGGATCGGTGTCACACACGCCGATCCAGTGATGTCAGCAGGGAGTCCAGCGACGAAATAAAGTTCTGGACTTTCTTCAGTGACCAACGATCTCCCAGCAGGGGCCTGATCGTTGGTCGCTGTCACACATAACGATTTTATTAACGATATCGTTGCTATGTCACAAAAAGCAACGATATCGTTAACAATATCGTTATGTGTGAAGGTACCTTTACTGGCGCCACCCCCCATGCGCACAGACAGAAAGTGTACACAGAGCAAGCGGCCATGAAGCACACGGCATGGAGCTGGCAGCAGACAGATATCACAGCATGGCACAGGGTGAGTGAGTTGATGTATCAAGCAGGTGGGGGATGGAAGGCCATGCCGTGAAGCCGGCAGGGTTGTTACAGTGTGCACGGTATACATTGTGTATATTTTGTCTATATTTATGTATGTAATGTGTGTACTGTATGTTACTAGCTGATACAGAGAACATATGCAGTCTAGGACACTAAGTAATGCTTCTGTCATACTGTAGAACTTGAACTATAAATGTTAAATGTAAATTTCCCTACATTACTAATTCATTGCCATAAGTCATGGACTCTTGGTAAACTGCAAAAATTTTAGAATAGTGTTTGATATTCTGCATTGCTTATACTGTAACTGCCATATAGCAATATTCCATCTAAAGGGAATCAATCAGCAGGATTTGCTACTGCATCTGAGAGCAACATGATGTAGGGGCAGAAACCCCAGATGACTGAGATGCTTACTGTCATTTCTGTAAAATCACTGTTTTATCTGCTGCACATCTAGTAGGTATCTGAATATTGAGCTAACCCTGCCCATGTCACAGATTATCAGCTTTATGTCCATATACAGTGTACACAGACAGCTGCCAATCAGTGGTGGGGCAGGGTTATACACAACTCATGAATATGATTAACTAAGTGGCCGCAGATTTCCAAGTCAAGTGATAATTTAGTGATAATACATTTTTAGGTAATTTTTATGTCCACATTTTTTTCTGTCACAGAATATGCAAAAACAGTAAATTCTTGTCTTTTTCCCCATTTTCTGTTTTTTTTCTACAATTGCAAAGAACCACAAAGCACATTTTAAAAAGTAACCGTCATTTTAATTCTTATTTTACAAATCAATAGTACACGTGAAAATAATCAACTTTGCATTATATCTTTTCTGACAAATTTGTTTTCTCCTCCTCCTGGACTGATCTTTCACTTTCAACTAATTGGTCAAATCTGTAAATTGTTTAAGCAAAGTTTGGAATTTTTTTTCACCACTTGGATAAAAAATAACCTAGACATGTTAGATGTCTAGGAACTTGTAATGACCTAGAGAATCACAATGGCAGGTCAGTTTTAGCATTTAATGAACCTAGCAAAAAAGCCAAACCAAAAACAAGTGTGGGATTGCACTTTTTTTGCAATTTCACCGCACTTGGAATTTTTTTCCCATTTTCTAGTAAAAGACATGGTAAAACCAATGGTGTTGTTTAAAAGTACAACTCGTCCCGCAAAAAATAAGCCCTCACATGGCCATATTGACGGAAAAATAAAAAAGTTATGGCTCTGGGAAGGAGGGAAGTGAAAAATGAAAACGCAAAAACGAAAAAGGGCCGCGACTTGAAGGGGATAATTATGTTCGGATGAGGCAGGAGCATTTTGATTTGTTGCTGAAACAAGTTGGGGATGTCATCCAAAGGCAGGACACATGCATGAGGTTTTCCATTTCACCGGCGGAGCGGCTGATGGTGACCCTGCGGTCAGCTTATTTTTTTTTTTTTTAATCATTGTTCATATTTAACGCCATGTAAACATATTTTAACCTATGAAAGACCACATCAGCAGTGAACATGCTCCACAAAATACTGCACTGTAACTCTGTGTTGTATTTTCTGGAGAATGTTAATTTTTTTATTGTTTGTGGCCATTCCACTGTTTTTTACACCTGCTCCATAATAGGAATGCACAGATGTAAAAATGGGTTTTTTAATGTGCACTAAAACAGAACAAAAACTTCCGCAGTGCCATTTATTGAAACTTAAAAAAAAATGTAATATTTGTGTAAATTGCTTAAAAAATTTATGTTGGTCTTTGCAATTTTTACTAACATTTTTGTTTTTCACAGATTCCTGGCTACAGGAGAATCCCTAACTTCACTACACTACCAGTTCCGACTTGGAGTATCAACTATTTCCGGAATTGTGAAAGTTACCTGCCTGGCTAAATGGGATACCTTGCACACGGAGTACATTCCACAACCGACAAAGGACATCTGACTGCAGAGTGCAGAACTATTTGAGAAACTGTGCCATTTCCCACATTGCTTGGGTGCCGCAGATGGCAAACACATCCGTATTACAAAACCGGCAGGATCAGGCTCAGAGTACTTCAATTACAAGAAGTACTTTTCAATAGTACTCATGGGCATAGCAGATGCAAACTGTAAATTTCTGGCTGTGGATATTGGAGCCTATGGCCGGTTCAACGACTCCCAAGTCTTCAAAACTTCACCGATGGGCCGTTGTTTGTATGGCGACACGTATGACTTTCCACCAGCAAGACCACTCCTGGGAACAACTGGACCACCTATGCCTATTGTCTGTGTTGGTGATGAGGGATTCCAGTTGTCCCCACATCTACTAAAACCGTATGCAAGCAGAGACTTGACCCGAACAAAAAGAGTTTTCAATTACCGCTTTACAAGAGCCAGATGAGTGGTGGAGTGTGCATTTGGCATTCTAACTGCAAAGTGGCGCGTGCTGCTCACTGCCATAAGACTGCACACACAAACAGTGGATGAGGTTGTCAAGGCCTTTGTGGTCCTGTGTTACTATATACTTTCCAAGGAGCCTGTTTCCGTGGATGATGAGGACTTGGTGACCACCTTGAGGGATTACCACAGCAGCTCTGTACACTCCGCCGGTTCTGTTTCCAGAATGAAGGACCACTTTGCAGAGTATTTTGTGTCACCTGTGGGCAGGGTTCCATAGCAAGAGAACATTGTGTGACATCTTTCTTTCATGTGTCTGTGATTTATGTTGGGTGATAAACCAAATATTTGGGTAATAAACCAAATGTTATACCTTCTAACGTGTGGTGTGTAATGTTTTTTTTCATTTAGTTAGCATACTTAAATGAAGGCACTTCACAAAAAAATTGTTTTTAAACCAAATCAAATTTTATTTTACATATGACAATATAATAAACTTTTGTCATATCTTTTTTATAAAAAAAAAAAAATTTGGTAAACCTTTTTTTTTCTTGTTGGTAAACCTTTTTTTCTTTGGTAAACCTTTTTTTTGGGTAAACCTTTTTTTGTAAAGCTTTTTATTGGGCAAACCTTTTTTTGTAAAAACTTTATTTTGTTTGGTTAGACCTTTTTGTAAAAATAAAAATATAACATCACAACTTTTTTACAAAACATTACAAATCTGTAAAGTGTGGGGTGGAGATACTAGCGGAGGAGCTGGAAGGTTGGACCACGTCGATAGTTGGGGAAAGCCTACTGGGTTGGGGTGTAGTGGAAGGGGGGGGAACAGACAGGGGCCTGAGCAGGGAGGGTGGTGTGTGGTAGGTGGAATACTATATGGGGAAGGTAAGTTGGATAAGGAAGAAAACATTGGGGAAGACATTTGGTTTTGGGGCCGGGATGGGAATTGGGACAGGGTTGGGTATTGCGACTGTGTTTGGTATTGGGCCTGGGGTGGGAATTGGGCATTGGTTTGGTATTGGGCCTGGGCTGGGAATTGGGCCTGTGTTTGGTATTGGAACTGAGCTGGAAATTGGGACTGGGCTGGAAATTGGGACTGGGCTGGAAATTGGGACTGGGCTGGAAATTAGGACTGGGCTGGGAAAGTTATAGTGGCTGTGTGGGGAGGTGTAGGATTTTGGGTTTCGGACATGACCTGCACTAGGCCAGCTTGGCAGGCTTGCATTACCCGCATCTGCTGGTCAAGAGTTAGCTTTTCCATGCCTCTGAGCATGGATTGAAAGAAAAGGTTGTTTGGTGATTAACTTGCATCTCAATGCAGCCTATCCAAGCGACTGCTGTGTTCACTCATGCGTGTTTGCATCATGTTGAACCCAGCAGTCACTTGCTCTGCCAAAATTTTGAAAGAGCTTTGGAAGGCTGCATTCAGATGCAAGAACTCAGGAGCATAGCTCCATTCTGGACCCCTCTATCACTGCCGCCACAAACCTAATGGTGGTCTAGAGGTGGCAGGATCAGAGGGATATGGTAAAGGGAATGCTAAGTCTTGACCAGCAGCTTCAAGTAACGAAGGCTGCGCTGATGCTCCAGTGCTGGCGGCGGTGGAAGTGGATGGGGCAGAGGTATCGGAACGGTGAGACGAGGGGTCAGAGGGGTGGGGTCTACCGATGTGGCACTCGGTGGCGGACTCCTGAGAGATCGTTCCAGAGGGGTCCAAGGTAGATGCAGGTGCTCGATGGCTACAGACGGTGGTGTGAAATAGAGAAAAAAACAATTAATATATTGATAAGAAAAAGCCCTGACTGAAACCAAACAAGTATTATACAGGTAAACATGGTTATTTATTCAATGGGCTGTTGAATACTTATGTTCTACTCAGCATTGTTTCCCTGAAGAAGGACAGTGCCCGGCCATTTTTATACCAAGTCCTTCATCGTGCTGAGCCACTCAGGGCCTGCATCTCCTCGTTAGACTCCCTCTTGAAGTGATCCCTGAGTGACCGCCACCGCTTCCTAACCCTTTCACCTGTAAAGACAAGAATAAAATTAAAGCAAGTGTTAATTAAAACACATTCCGTTCAGTTCAAAACCTAACTGAGAAGTGAATACTTACATTCTTGAGTCTGCTGCCTTGGCTGAAGGTTTTCCCACCTCGGAAAAATGTTTTGGCAGACTTCCTCCCAGAGCCGACGGGTCACATGTGTATCAGAATGCCTGCGGTGAGCCATATTCCACAGCAGCTCCCACTCGTGGGCCTCCTCGATGAGGCGGTCCACATCGATGCCGATATCCTCACTGTCTGAGTCGGGAGCACGCTGTGAATACTTTGAAAAGAAAAAAAAAATTAATACACTAAAACACACAACTTAACACAAGAAAAAAAAAACAACTCACTGCTGGCTGACCGCGGCGGCGATTACGCCGGCTCTGGGAGCGGCTGGGAGGATCTTGATGGCGTTGGCCAGAAGGTGCAGCAGACTAAAAAAAAAAAAATAGAAATATGTTGTATGTGTACTGGGATGTATGATGAAGTGTTTTGTATTTGTTGGGTGCACTGTGATGTGTGAAGCGACTGTTTCGGCACAACTTACACTCTGTGCACCTGCTCCTTGGATTTCTCCACCCCTCTCGTCTCCTTCTGAGAGGCCCTCGGCTGCTTCAGCTTCCTGTAAAAACATAATGAATGCATATAGTGATTAACCGACATTTTAACTATAGCACCAAAAACTTAAAAAATTTAAAATTACCGCAACACGCTCTCGCTGTGGAGAAGGGCTCCCAGAAGAAGACATTCTTGATTGCAGTATTTCCAGGCAGGCGGCTGTGGTCCCTGGTGGCTCTGCAAGTATAAAGACCCTTGTAATCTACTATACACATTGAAAAGTCAGCTTCATAGAATGTAAGTCTTTACACTTACATCAGCAAAGCGGCTTGCTCCTGTGGTCCCTGGTGTGGTATTTCCGGGCAGGCGGCTGTGGTCCCTGGTGCAGTTTTTCTGGGCAGGCGGCTGTGGTCCCTGGTGGATCTGCAAGTATAAAGAATGTATCGTTAGAACCACCCCCATAACTAGCTAATATAAAAGATTTAATAACCACCCTGCTCAAGTAATGTGAGCAATGTTTATGCAGGCGTACACCAAAAGTTTTGAAAAACAAACCCAAATAAAAAAAACCAAAGCACACCAGTCTGAGCTGGATTACCTACTTCAATAATATATGCAAGCAGTAAAACCATTTCCCCCCCCCCCCAAAAAAAAGATACCCTCTTGTAAAATAGAAATGCCTACACACCAGTTGAAAATGTATTGAGAACATATATCTGATTTTAAAAGATCCCTCTTAAAATCACTTTTGAAAATTTTACCCTTTAAAAACTTTAGATAACCTTTTATCTTAACCCCTTCCCGACCCATGATGCCACGTAGGCGTCATGAAAGTCGGTGCCAATCCGACCCATGACGCCTATGTGGCGTCATGGAAAGATCGCGTCCCTGCAGATCGGGTGAAAGGGTTAACTCCCATTTCACCCGATCTGCAGGGACAGGGGGAGTGGTAGTTTAGCCCAGGGGGGGTGGCTTCACCCCCCCCCGTGGCTACGATCGCTCTGATTGGCTGTTGAAAGTGAAACTGCCAATCAGAGCGATTTGTAATATTTCACCTATTATAACTGGTGATATATTACAATCCAGCCATGGCCGATGCTGCAATATCATCGGCCATGGCTGGAAACACTAATGTGCCCCCACCGATCGCCCCCCCAGCCCTCCGATCTGTCCGGTACACTGCTCCGGCTCCCCTCCGTCCTGTGCTCCGCTCCCTCCGTGCTCTTGTCCGCTCCCCCCGTGCTCCAATCACCCCCCCGTGCTCCAATCACCCCCCCTGCACTCCGATCCACCCCCCCGTGCTCCGTTCCACCCCCCCGTGCTCCGTTCCACCCCCCCGTGATCCATTCCACCCCCCGTGCTCCGTTCCACCCCTCCCGCACTCCGATCCACTCCCCGTGCTCCGATCCCCCCCCCGTGCTCCCCCCCACCCCATCATACTTACCGATCCTGCCGGGGTCCGTCCGTCTTCTCCCTCGGCGCCGCCATCTTCCAAAATGGCGGGCGCATGCGCAGTGCGCCCGCCGAATCTGCCGGCCGGCAGATTCGTTCCAAAGTGCATTTTGATCACTGAGATATAATCTATCACAGTGATCAAAATAAAAAAAATAATAAATGACCCCCCCCCCCTTTGTCACCCCCATAGGTAGGGACAATAAAAAAATAAAGAATTTTTTTTTCCCACTAATGTTAGAAAAGGGTTAGGGTTAGGGCTAGGGTTAGGGCTAGGGTTAGGGTTAGGGTTAGGGCTAGGGTTAGGGCTAGGGTTAGGGCTAGGGTTAGGGTTATGGCTAGGATTAGGGCTAGGGTTAGGGTTTCGGTATGTGCACACGTATTCTGGTCCTCTGCGGATTTTTCCGCTGCGGATTTGATAAATCCGCAGTGCTAAACCGCTGCGGATTTATGGCGGATTTACCGCGTTTTTTCTGCGCATTTCACTGCGGTTTTACAACTGCAATTTTCTATTTGAGCAGTTGTAAAACCGCTGCGGAATCCGCACAAAGAAGTGACATGCTGCGGAATGTAAACCGCTGCGTTTCCGTGCAGTTTTTTCCACAGCATGTGTACAGCGATTTTTGTTTCCCATAGGTTTACATTGAACTGTAAACTCATGGGAAACTGCTGCGGATCCGCATCGTTTTCCGCAGCATGTGCACATACCTTTAGGCTATGTGCACACGTTCATGATTTCTTGCAGAAAATTCCGGAGAATTCCGGACATTTTCTGCAAGAAATCCGCAAGAAAACCGCATGCGTTTTTGCCGCGTTTTTGCCGCGGTTTTTTCCGGACACTTCCCAATGCATTTTGGAGTGGGAAATCCGCAAGAAAAACGGAAAATTAATGAACATGCTGCGTTTTTTGCCGCGATGCGTTTTTTTCGCGGAAAAAAACGCATCATGTGCACAAAACATGCGGAATTCATTCTAAATGATGGGATGCTTATTGTATGCGGTTTGTTTGCGGTTTTATAGCGTGTTTATCGCGAAAAAACGCGAAAAAATCGCAACGTGTGAACACAGCCTTAGAATTAGGCTATGTGCACACGGTGCGGATTTGGCTGTGGATCCGCAGCGGATTGGCCGCTGCGGATTCGCATCAGTGTTCCATCAGGTTTACAGTACCATGTAAACCTATGGAAAACCAAATCCGCTCTGCCCATGGTGCGGAAAATACCGCGCGGAAACGCTGCGTTGTATTTTCCGCAGCATGTCAATTCTTTGTGCGGATTCCGCAGCGTTTTACACCTGTTCTTCAATAGGAATCCGCAGGTGAAATCCGCACAAAAAACACTGGAAATCCGCGGAAAATCCGCAGGTAAAACGCAGTGCCTTTTACCCGCGGATTTTTCAAAAATGATGCTGAAAAATCTCACACGAATCCGCAACGTGGGCACATAGCCTTAGGGTTAGGGTTGGAATTAGGGTTGTGGTTAGGGTTGTGATTAGGGTTATGGCTACAGTTGGGATTAGAGTTAGGGGTGTGTTGGGGTTAGTGTTGGAGGTAGATTTGAGGGGTTACCACTGTTTAGGCACATCAGGGGTCTCCAAACGCAACATGGCGCCACCATTGATTCCAGCCAATCTCGTATTCAAAAAGTCAAATGGTGCTGCCTCAATTCCGAGCCCCGACGTGTTCCCTAACAGTGGTTTACTCCCACATATGGGGTACCAGCATACTCAGGATAAACTGCGCAACAATTACTGGGGTCCAATTTCTCCTGTTACCCTTGTGAAAATAAAAAAATGCTTGCTAAAACATCATTTTTGAGGAAAGAAAAATGATTTTTTATTTTCACGGCTCTGCGTTGTAAACGTCTGTGAAGCACTTGGGGGTTCAAAGTGCTCACCACATATCTAAATAAGTTCCTTTCGGGGTCTAGTTTCCAAAATGGGGTCACTTGTGGGGGGTTTCTACTGTTTAGGCACACCAGGGGCTCTGCAAACGCAACGTGACACCCGCAGACCATTCCATCAAAGTCTGCATTTCAAAACGTCACTACTTCAATTCCGAGCCCCGGCATGTGCCCAAACAGTAGTTTACCCCCACATATGGGGTATCACCGTACTCAGGAGAAACTGGACAACAAATATTGGCATCAAATTTCTCCTGTTACCCTTGGGAAAATAAAAAATTCTGGGCTAAATAATTATTTTTGAGGAAAGAAAACGTATTTATTATTTTCACGGCTCTGCATTATAAACTTCTATGAAGCACTTTGGGGTTCAAAGTGCTCACCACACATCTAGATAAGTTCCTTTCGGGGTCTAACTTCCAAAATGGGGTCACTTGTGGGGGGTTTCTACTGTTTAGCCACATCAGGGGCTCTGCAAATGCAACGTGATGCCCGCAGAGCATTCCATCAAAGTCTGCATTTCAAAACGTCACTACTTCAATTCCGAGCCCCGGCTTGTGCCCAAACAGTAGTTTATAAAGGCACAGATGATTGGCCTCGGGGAGACCAAAACATCCAACACCGCGGAGACACCATCACGTGTTTCTCAACGCAGTGATTCCAGAACACTGCCCCCATCCCTTATGGGAAATATGCAGATGCAAGTAAAGAAGCTGCGGAGACACCATCACGTGTTTCTCGATGCAAGCAGTGAATAGCCAGGCCTTTCCCCGGGAAGGAACAACCACGGGAAAGGCAGCATCCTATGAAGGAAAGCCACCTATGCCAAGCATGGTATCCATCCACAGACAGCTGTTTCACACGTGATGGTGTCTTCGCAGCTTCTTTACATGCATCTGCATATTTCCCATAAGGGATGGGGGCAGTGTTCTGGAATCACTGCGTTGAGAAACACGTGATGGTGTCTCCGCGGTGTTGGATGTTTTGGTCTCCCCGAGGCCAATCATCTGTGCCTTTATAGCCTTTTTACTAGGCACTGCTCCTAATAGCCAGATTCCTACTCCACACTGATGAGGGGCAAAAACCCCGAAACAGCTGTCTGTGGATGGATACCATGCTTGGCATAGGTGGCTTTCCTTCATAGGATGCTGCCCTTCCCGTGGTTGTTCCTTCCCGGGGAAAGGCCTGGCTATTCACTGCTTGCGTCGAGAAACACGTGATGGTGTCTCCGCAGCTTCTTTACTTGCATCTGCATATTTCCCATAAGGGATGGGGGCAGTGTTCTGGAATCACTGTGTTGAGAAACACGTGATGGTGTCTCCGCGGTGTTGGATGTTTTGGTCTCCCCAAGGCCAATCATCTGTGCCTTTATAGCCTTTTTACTAGGCACTGCTCCTAATAGCCAGATTCCTACTCCACACTGATGAGGGGCAAAAACCCCGAAACAGCTGTCTGTGGATGGATACCATGCTTGGCATAGGTGGCTTTCCTTCATAGGATGCTGCCCTTCCCGTGGTTGTTCCTTCCCGGGGAAAGGCCTGGCTATTCACTGCTTGCGTCGAGAAACACGTGATGGTGTCTCCGCAGCTTCTTTACTTGCAAACAGTAGTTTACCCCCACATATGGGGTATCACCGTACTCAGGAGAAACTGGACAATAAATATTGGCATCAAATTTCTCCTGTTACCCTTGGGAAAATTAAAAAATTCTGGGCTAAATAATTATTTTTGAGGAAAGAAAACGTATTTATTATTTTCACGGCTCTGCATTATAAACTTCTGTGAAGCACTTGGGGGTTCAAAGTGCTCACCAAACATCTAGATAAGTTCCTTTTGGGGTCTAGTTTCCAAAATGGGGTCACTTGTGGGGGGTTTCTACTGTTTAGACCACATCAGGGGCTCTGCAAATGCAACGTGACGCCCACAGAGCATTCCATCAAAGTCTGCATTTCAAAACGTCACAACTTCACTTCCGAGCCCCGGCATGTGCCCAAACAGTGGTTTACCCCCACATATGGGGTATCAGCGTACTCAGGAGAAACTGGACAACAACTTTTGGGGTCAAATTTCTCCTGTTACCTTTGGGAAAATAAAAAATTGCAGGCTAAAAATCATTTTTGAGGAAAGAAAAATTATTTTTTATTTTCATGGCTCTGCGTTATAAACTTCTGTGAAGCACCTGGGGGTTTAAAGTGCTCAATATGCATCTAGATAAGTTCCTTGGGGGGTCTAGTTTCCAAAATGGGGTCACTTGTGGGGGAGCTCCAATGTTTAGGCACACAGGGGCTCTCCAAACGCGACATGGTGTCCACTAACAATTGGAGCTAATTTTCCATTCAAAAAGTCAAATGGCGCGCCTTCCCTTCCGAGTCCTGCCGTGTGCCTAAACAGTGGTTTACCCCCACATGTGAGGTATCGGTGTACTCGTGAGAAATTGCCCAAAAAAATTTAGGATCCATTTTATCCTGTTGCCCATGTGAAAATGAAAAAATTGAGGCTAAAAGAATTTTTTTGTGAAAAAAAAGTACTTTTTCATTTTTACAGATCAATTTGTGAAGCACCTGGGGGATCAAAGTGCTCACTATGCATCTAGATAAGTTCCTTGGGGCATCTAGATTCCAAAATGGGGTCACTTGTGGGGGAGCTCCAATTTTTAGGCACACGGAGGCTCTTCAAACGTGACATGGTGTCCGCTAAAGAGTGGAGCCAATTTTTAATTCAAAAAGTCAAATGGCGCTCCTTCCCTTCCAAGCCCTGCCGTGCGCCCAAACAGTGGTTTACCCCCACATATGAGGTATCAGCATACTCAGGACAAATTGGACAACAACTTTCGTGGTTCAGTTTCTCCTTTTACCATTGGGAAAATAAAAAAATTGTTGCTAAAAGATAATTTTTGTGACTAAAAAGTTAAATGTTCATTTTTTCCTTCCATGTTGCTTCTGCTGCTGTGAAGCACCTGAAGGGTTAATAAACTTCTTGAATGTGGTTTTGAGTACCTTGAGGGGTGCAGTTTTTAGAATGGTGTCACTTTTGGGTATTTTCAGCCATATAGACCCCTCAAACTGACTTCAAATGTGAGGTGGTCAATAAAAAAATGGTTTTGTAAATTTCGTTGTAAAAATGAGAAATCGCTGGTCAAATTTTAACCCTTATAACTTCCTAGCAAAAAAAAATTTTGTTTCCAAAATTGTGCTGATGTCAAGTATACATGAGAGAAATGTTATTTATTAACTATTTTGTGTCACATAACTCTCTGGTTTAACAGAATAAAAATTCAAAATGTGAAAATTGCAAAATTTTCAAAATTTTCGCCAAATTTCCGTTTTTATCACAAATAAACGCAGAATTTATTGACGTAAATTTACCACTTACATGAAGCCCAATATGTCACGAAAAAACAATCTCAGAACCGCTAAGATCCGTTGAAGCGTTCCTGAGTTATTATAAAGGGACACTGGTCAGAATAGCAAAAAACGGCAAGGTCTTTAAGGTCATAATAGGCTGGGTCATGAAGGGGTTAAACAATACACCCTAAAACCAACTCAGTATTGCATATGTGGCCATTTGTACATACAGCATTTTAAAATTTACCATTGTGAAATGATACTATGGACATTTTTAAGAAAATTTTTATTAATTCTTTTTTAATTTTCTTTTTTTTTACGATCACAGGAGCTACAATGCTCCTTATTTTAAATACAAGTACATCTACTGGAAATGTTTTCAACCATAACCAAAAAAAGAAATAGAAAGAAAAAACCTAACACATACACACAAGACACACGCTCACACACTGAAACCACATGCTGCACAGACCACACTACATGGTAAATACATCACATTAAAAAAAAATGCACATGCACGCACCCAGTCGCATGGACGCATACACCCGCATACACACGCGCAGGAATAACGCACGCACACTCACAAAAGCACAAAGCCATACGCAAACACACACAGATGCACACAGGCTTATGCAAACAAACACAGATACACAAAAGCACACAGGCGGACAAAACCACAAAGCCGCACACAGACACACACACACACATGCATGCACTCACAGATGCACGCAAAAATGGCAGGACACACACTGTCTGGATGCTGGCAGGCCTGAGGCTGGAGCTGGACGCTGGCTGTCTTCACAGTGGCAGGCCTCAGGCTGGAGCTGGACTCTGGCAGGATGCTGGCTGTTGCAGGACGATGGCAGGCCTCTGGCTGTATTCAGGTTTAGCTCTGGCTGTATTCAGTACGTCATACAGACATAAACACATGCACACGCACACACAGCACATGCACATACATGCACACAGACGCACACAAAAATGGCAGTACGCACACTGGTTTGAAGGCTGTAGCGTAATGCTGGCTTCTGGCAGCACAGTCAGGCCTCTGGGTAGGTTTTATAGCTGGCTGGCTGGCTGTGCGCTGCCTGTATGGTGGCTGTATGGTGGCTGCAGTCTTGCTGGCTGGAGTCTTGCTGGCTGGAGTCTTGCTGGCAGGAGTCTTGCTGGCACATGTGGGGGTGCCGCCCCAGGCCAGGATTATATAGATTTGGGGGTGTCTGGTGAATTGGCAAAAAAATCCTGAATCTGAGCATGCTCAGTGTAAAAAAATGTATTGCAGCTCTGCATTCCGTCATACGATGTGTCACGACGGATCCTGCGTCCATAGGCCGCAGGATGCGTCGCAACACTTTTTCCGGCGCAGACAAAAAACGTTACAATCAACATTTTTTCCAGATGACGTGTCGCCAAATTTTGACGCATCCATCGCACGACGTACACGACGCGTGACAATCCATCATGATGCGTCACCAATACAAGTCTATGGGAAAAAAACGCATCCTGCGGGAGATTTTGCAGGATGCGTTTTTTTCACAAAACAATGTATTTTGACGTCCGCCGAACAACGCTAGTGTGAAAGTAGCCTTAATTGTTTGCATGCCGACCTGATGTTTTTATTAATACCATTTTGGTGTAGATATGATCTTTTGATCGCCCAT
The DNA here is from genome assembly GCF_032444005.1 of Ranitomeya imitator. Classification (NCBI taxonomy): domain Eukaryota; kingdom Metazoa; phylum Chordata; class Amphibia; order Anura; family Dendrobatidae; genus Ranitomeya; species Ranitomeya imitator. The sequence goes on along the minus strand of NC_091285.1, from coordinate 308,941,138 downwards.
TATTGCATTTTATTGCAATGTTGCATCGACCAAAAAAAGTAATTCTGGTGTTTTGACATTTTTTTTCTCGTTACGCCGTTTACCGATAATATTAATTATTTTTATATATTGATAAATCAGGCGATTATGAAAGTGGCAATACCAAATATGTGTATTTTATATTTATTTTAATTGTTTTATATCGAATGGGGAGAATGGGGGTGATTTAAACTTAATTTTTTTATATTTTAATATTTTTAAAAACTTTTTTTTTGCTTTTCACTTGCTTCAATAGTCTCTATGGAAGACTAGAAGCTGCGATCATTCGAATGCTTGTGCTTCACAGAGCAAGGCTTCAGCCCTGCTCTGAATAGCAGAAATGCTCACTTGCTATGAGCGCTGACCGTTAGGAGACAGAAGAAGAAGGAGTACAACACGAAGAACACTGTCCCAACCATGAAGCATGGTGGGGAAAACATCATACTTTAGGGGGAGCTTTTCTTCAAAGGAGACAGAATGACTGAACATTATTAATGGGATGATCAATGGGGTCATGTATACTGAGATTTTGGTCAACAACATCCTTCCTTCAGTAAGAGCATTAAAGATGGGTCATGGCTGGGTCTTCCAGCATGACAATTACCCAAAACAGACAATCAGGGCAAATAAAGAGTAGAAAGCATTTCAAGGTCCTGGAGTGGCCTAGCCAGTCTCCAGACCTGTACCCTATAGATATTCTTTGGAGGGAGCTGAAACTCAGTGTTGCCCAATGACAGCCTCGAAACCTGAAAGATCTATAGAAGATCTATATGGAGGAGTGGGACAAAATCCCTGCTGCAGTCTGTGCAAATTTGGTCAAGAACTGCAAGAAATGTCTGACCTCTGTAATTACAAAGGTTTTGGTACCAAATATTAAGTTCTGTTTGTGTTCTATTATATCACATAATTATTTCATGCAAATCAATTATATAGAAATCATACAATGTGATTTTCCATATTTTTTAAGACTGTCTCTCACAGTTGAAGTGTACCTACAATAGAAATTACAGACCTCTCCATTTTCGCATTATATATATATGTATATATATATATATATATATATTTATATATATACAGTGGGGCAAAAAAGTATTTAGTCAGTCAGCAATAGTGCAAGTTCCACCACTTAAAAAGATGAGAGGCGTCTGTAATTTCCATCATAGGTAGACCTCAACTATGGGAGACAAACTGAGAAAAAAAAATCCAGAAAATCACATTGTCTGTTTTTTTAACATTTTATTTGCATATTATGGTGGAAAATAAGTATTTGGTCAGAAACAAAATTTCATCTCAATACTTTGTAATATATCCTTTGTTGGCAATGACAGAGGTCAAACGTTTTCTGTAAGTCTTCACAAGGTTGCCACACACTGTTGTTGGTATGTTGGCCCATTCCTCCATGCAGATCTCCTCTAGAGCAGTGATGTTTTTGGCTTTTCGCTTGGCAACACGGACTTTCAACTCCCTCCAAAGGTTTTCTATAGGGTTGAGATCTGGAGACTGGCTAGGCCACTCCAGGACCTTGAAATGCTTCTTACGAAGCCAATCCTTCGTTGCCCTGGCGGTGTGCTTTGGATCATTGTCATGTTGAAAGACCCAGCCACGTTTCATCTTCAATGCCCTTCCTGATGGAAGGAGGTTTGCACTCAAAATCTCACGATACATGGCCCCATTCATTCTTTCATGTACCCGGATCAGTCGTCCTGGCCCCTTTGCAGAGAAACAGCCCCAAAGCATGATGTTTCCACCACCATGCTTTACAGTAGGTATGGTGTTTGATGGATGCAACTCAGTATTCTTTTTCCTCCAAACACGACAAGTTGTGTTTCTACCAAACAGTTCCAGTTTGGTTTCATCAGACCATAGGACATTCTCCCAAAACTCCTCTGGATCATCCAAATGCTCTCTAGCAAACTTCAGACGGGCCCGGACATGTACTGGCTTAAGCAGTGGGACACGTCTGGCACTGCAGGATCTGAGTCCATGGTGGCGTAGTGTGTTACTTATGGTAGGCCTTGTTACATTGGTCCCAGTTCTCTGCAGTTCATTCACTAGGTCCCCCCGCGTGGTTCTGTGATTTTTGCTCACCGTTCTTGTGATCATTCTGACCCCACGGGGTGGGATTTTGCGTGGAGCCCCAGATCGAGGGAGATTATCAGTGGTCTTGTATGTCTTCCATTTTCTAATTATTGCTCCCACTGTTAATTTCTTCACTCCAAGCTGGTTGGCTATTGCAGATTCAGTCTTCCCAGCCTGGTGCAGGGCTACAATTTTGTTTCTGGTGTCCTTTGACAGCTCTTTGGTCTTCACCATAGTGGAGTTTGGAGTCAGACTGTTTGAGGGTGTGCACAGGTGTCTTTTTATACTGATAACAAGTTTAAACAGGTGCCATTACTACAGGTAATGAGTGGAGGAAAGAGGAGACTCTTAAAGAAGAAGTTACAGGTCTGTGAGAGCCAGAAATCTTGATTGTTTGTTTCTGACCAAATACTTATTTTCCACCATAATATGCTAAAAAAATGATAAAAAAACAGACAATGTGATTTTCTGGATTTTTTTTTCTCAGTTTGTCTCCTGTAGTTGAGGTCTACCTATGATGTAAATTACAGACGCCTCTCATCTTTTTAAGTGGTGGAACTTGCACTATTGCTGACTGACTAAATACTTTTTTGCCCCACTGTATATATATATACATATATATATAAATATATATAGTTAGATTGCTTTTACTGAGTGTATTGGGGGACACTCACTTGGCACAGGATTCAAGCACACGGGCATGGTTTTTGAACACAAAAACAGTTCATACGGTTTATTATATACAGCATAAACCGCATCGTAAGCCAAGTTGCATACCACTGACTCACATGTAGTCCATTCATTAACACAGCACGGTGTGTTTTTTTATTTCATATAAAGGGCTTTATTCTGGGTGCTTTTTACTGACAATATGGCTATGAGGTTAGTAATGGAAAGGTGTTTCAATTACTAACTGATGTGTGATGTCACCTGAAAATACAAAGGTGACATCAACCCACAAATATAAACTCCACTTGTCACCATCACAGGTCAAGAGCCGGGCAAAGCAACAGAATTGGCCCATCTAATAAAACTGACATTTTTAGGCTGGGTGGTTCAATATACATTGCCCCTTACCAGCCAGAGAATTCCAGCCCCAAGTTGTCTGATTTAGCTGGTTATCAAAAATGGGGGGACCCCAAGACATTTTTGTTTATTATTTGTGTAAATAATAAAGAAAAATGGCATGAGCACCCCTCTATTCTTGATAACCAGCCATGATAAAGCTGGCATCTGAGGGTTGCAGCCCACTGGTTATCAAAAATAGACCCAATGCTTTTTCTTTATTCATTTATTTATAGCGCAGTCGCCAGCTGATGAATACTCCCATCAGCCGCACTTGCTCTTGCTGTTATTAGCGGCAGCAGAGGAAGGCTTTTGGATGTAGTACTCTATCATAAGCCCACTCCTCTGTAACCAGAGGTAAATATTTTACCATCAGTCACAGCTTCTGGCTCACGATGTCATTGGATAGCATGAGATGATCTTACCACTGATCAGAGTCAATTTTTGCCACGCTGTCATGAGATGACAGAATGGCAAACAATGAATGATCAGGCTCTCCATTCATCTGAATGGGGTCTGGGTTCGGGTACTGTTCTTTTTTAATTGTTCAGCCAAACCCGACACATCCAAACATGCAGAAGGTCGCCCATAACTATTGGCAATGCCTTTTTGTGCTCCTAGGGACATGAACAGAAATTGTTTAATAATACATACCTTCAAATTGAAGTTACAAAACTTAGAAGGAAAAGTCATGGGATTATGGAAATCAAAGGATGAAAAAGCATTTTAATGACATATAAATGATGAAAAACAAGAAACAACATTTTTAAACATCTTAATTTAAACATTTTACCAGCATCGATTATAGGAGCCACATGCAGAATTACATCTACTTACATCCTCTAGCATGCTAATAATGAGGATTATAATAATGTAAATCATCAAGATCTACTGAAGGAAAATCTGTGTCATGGTTAGGACAAGGCTATGTCTTGTACTCTCAGGGTTAATGTTCTAAGCCTCTCTTTCAAGATGGGAGGGCTATTTATACTTGCTCCTAACCTGGTATCCTTGTCAGCTATAGGTTTTTCTGCAGTCTGTATGCTTGACCTCTGAAGTGTGTGCTGGCTTGCTTTATGTCTTGCTGTCACCTGCTTTATTCTTTTTCCTGGGTACTGACTTCTGGCTTGGCTTCTGACTATTCCCTGACTCTCCCTGTTGGTATCTTCTAATCTCCTGATTACGACCTCTGTTTGTTTCACTATTCCTTTATGCTGGTCTCCTCTCTGTTTCCCCAGCGTCTGGCTCTGCCCCCTGACCGCCTCCCACTCTGTCACATGAACGTAGGTCCTTTTGCTTTACCTGACCACTCTGTCACATGTGGTCCAGCTCCGTTGCTGCTGGGTGCAGTTTCCCCCACACCCTGGTATTGACCAATGACTACCCACCCACAGGTGCTTAATGGAAGACAGGTACGGAGATGTTGCAGGCCATGGTAGCAGATTTCAGCCATGTAGATTACTTATAGTAGCATGAGCTACTTATATGCACCTGGCTGTTAAAAAGCAGTGGATAGTTTGGAGAAATCAATAGACCATTGTTTCTATAATCAAATCAGCGTAATGCCAAGTTGTTAGGGTACCGTCACACAGTGGCATTTTGATCGCTACGATGGCACGATCCGTGACGCTCCAGCATCGTAACAATATCGCTCCAGCGTCGTAGACTGCTGTCACACTTTGCAATGTACGACGCTGGAGCGATAATTTCATGACGTATGTGCGATGTAGAAGCCGTTGGTTACTATGCGCACATCGTATACAATATCGTGCACACCTTTGTTACACCATGCGATCATGCCGCCACAGCGGGACACTAGACGACGAAAGAAAGTTTCAAACGATCTGCTACAACGTACGATTCTCAGCGGGGTCCCTGATCGCAGGAGCGTGTCAGACACAGCGAGATCGCTGGAACGTCACGGATATATCGCTGGAATGTCACAAATCATGCCGTCGTAGCGATCAAAATGCCACTGTGTGACGGTACCCTTAGAGTACATAGTTTGAAGACTTGATCGGTCAGGCTATAGTATATTCTGCTAGCCCACATCATAATCCTTGAAGTAGGACCAGTGTGACATTCCACAATGAAGGGCATTTCATGACGTTGCCCAAGGGACTCCAAAACCGTCTCCAGATATCATTGAATCCATGATAAATGGGGGACTCATCGCTAAAGAGTATGGAAGTCCATTCGAACCTCATTGCTGTCTTGCTTTTTACCATGAGAGCATTGAGATTGGTGGCACACCTGTAGCTGGACTAATGGCTCATGGATCAATGATATGCAAATGATTTATTTGGCTTGTGTAGACTCTGTTTGATCGCTTAGGCTTTCTATTTGACATTCAGAATGAATCGATCGGGAAACCAGTGGCACAGCCATTTCTCCAAAGTGTCTAAAATATTTTTTTCAATTCGACAACACCAGGCTGCATGTTGCTCTTATTACGGTGAGCTGTCTATGTTGCCAAAATGTTCTACTACGACCTGCCATGTAACCGAATTTGTTTCCCATCTACCACATCTTGGATGTCATTAATCGGCAGTTACAAGGGGGGGTGCCAGTGGCAGATGTTCATGTTTTGTGTGCTCAAGTACTTTTAATGTGCAGAACATTCCTCATACAACTATAAATAACCTTCTGCTTATGGCACTCATGTTCAATGCTAAAAAAATTGAGATGTTTTGAAGAATATGTTTTTTTTTTCATCATTTACATGTTATGGACATTAAAGATAAGCAGATCAGACAAAATTCAAATTTATTAGTTTGTGCAGATTTTACTAGGAAGTTAAATGGCAGAGAAATTTATTCTTCATGAATTTAATGTCCCTTTTCATGCTCAGAGATCTGTGCAAACCATAGAGTATAACAAACGTAAGATATAAAAATAACAGAAAACAAAATGCCATGTCCACTCACCTCTCTCCCTGCTCCCTTTCCGCTGTCCAGTCTTTTGCAACTCCATCATTTCACATCTCCAGCCTGATGTTCATTCTAGGCTGGGGCTTCTGTAGTTCATTGCGCATGCTTTGGGACCTGCTTACAGCTTAAGTCCCAGCCTAGGGTTAACATTGGGCTGCGACTTAACTACCTACAATGTAGGTAGTGCAGAAGTCCTTACCTATAATGAACATCAGGCTGGAGATGTGACAATATCGAGGTGTGGAGAACCAGGCAGTGGGTAGGAAGCTGTGGTGATCACCAGAGAAGTAAGCGGCTGGAAAAAAAATTAAATGAAACACACTCACCTCACTGCTCACTTCTCCTATCACCCTTGCTGTTCTTTGCAAACTGTCCAGTCCTCCACACATCCATCACATCATATCTCTGGACCATGTTCACTCTAGGCCGGGGCTTCCGAACATGAGTAGTCCCTGCAGCATGCACAGTGAACTTTGGGCTTCTTCTTCTAGCTTGAAACCCTGGTCTGGAGTAAATACAGGCTGGAGACAAGGACCAGACTGCAAACAAGGGGGACAGCCGAAAAAGTGAGCAGTGAGATTGTTTTTAACCTTTTTCCAACTCTTTACTGTTCAGAAAAATGGAGGCTACTAGGGTTGAGCGAAACGGGTCGTTCATTTTCAAAAGTCGCCGACTTTTGGCAAAGTCGGGTTTCATGAAACCCGATCCGACCCCTGTGCGGGGTCGGCCATGCGGTACGCGACTTTCGCGCCAAAGTCGCGTTTCAATGACGTGAAAAGCGCCATTTCTCAGCCAATGAAGGTAAACGCAGAGTGTGGGCAGCGTGATGACATAGGTCCTGGTCCCCACCATCTTAGAGAAGGGCATTGCAGTGATTGGCTTGCTGTCTGCGGCGTCACAGGGGCTATAAAGGGGCGTTCCCGCCGACCGCCATGTTACTGCTGCTGATCTGAGCTTAGGGAGAGGTTGCTGCCGCTTCATCAGAAGCAGGGATAGCGTTAGGAAGGGTCCATTAACCACCAAAACGCTTGTGCTGTAGCGATTTCCACTGCCCAACACCACCTTCGGTGTGCAGGGACAGTGGAAGCTACATTTTTTTTTTCCCCTCAGCGCTGTAGCTCATTGGGCTGCCCTAGAAGGCTCCCTGATAGCTGCATTGCTGTGTGTACGCCGCTGTGCAAACCAACTGCTTTTTTCAAAGCACAAATCCTCTTGTTCCTTCCTTTCTGCATAGCTATCTTTTTTGTTTGTCCACACTTTTTATTTAATTTGTGCATCAGTCCACTCCTTATTGCTGCCTGCCATACCTGGCTGAGATTACTGCAGGGAGATAGTAATTGTTGGACACTCCCTGTTTTTTTTTTTTTTTTTTTTTTTTGTGGGAGATTAAGATTGACATTTCTGCTAGAGTGCAATCCCTGTGTGTGCCATCTCTCACTCAGTGGGCCATAGAAAGCCTATTTATTTTTTTGCTTGATTTGGGTTATAAAATCTACCTGAAAAAAATCACTACATCAATCAGTGTGAGAAAAATATTGGCCTCAGGGCTTGTGTGCCACTCCTGACTCCTGTGTGCATCATCACTCACTCAGTGGGCCATAGAAAGCCTATTTTTTTTTTTTTGCTTTATTTGGGTTCTAAATTCTACCTGAAAAAATCAATAAATCAATCAGTGGGAGATTAATATTGGCCTTTGGGCTTGTGTGCCAGTCCTAAGCGTGCCATCTCTCTCTCTCAGATAGTGGGCCATAGAAAGCCTATTTATTATTTTTTTTATTGGGTTTATAAATTTTCCCTGGAACAAAAAAAAAAAAGTGGGAGATTAATATTGGCCTCTGGGCTTGTGTGCCAGTCCTGAGCGTGCCATCTCTCTCACAAATAGTGGGCAATAGAAAGCCTATTTATTTTTTTTTTTTTGGTTTTATAAATTCTCCCTGAAAAAAAAAAGGGAGATTAATATTGGCCTTTGGGCTTGTGTGCCAGTCCTAAGCGTGCCATCTCTCTCTCTCAGATAGTGGGCCATAGAAAGCCTATTTATTATTTTTTTTATTGGGTTTATAAATTTTCCCTGAAAAAAAAAAAAAGTGGGAGATTAATATTGGCCTCTGGGCTTGTGTGCCAGTCCTGAGCGTGCCATCTCTCTCACAAATAGTGGGCCATAGAAAGCCTATTTATTTTTTTGGTTGATTTGGGTTCTAAATTCTACCTGAAAAAATCAATAAATCAATCAGTGGGAGATAAATATTGGCCTCTGGGCTTGTGTGCCACTCCTGACTCCTGTGTGCGTCATCTCTCACTCAGTGGGCCATAGAAAGCCTATTTTTTGTTTTATTTGTTTTATAAATTCTCCCTGAAAAAAAAAAGGGAGATTAATATTGGCCTTTGGGCTTGTGTGCCAGTCCTAATCGTGCCATCTCTCTCTCTCAGATAGTGGGCCATAGAAAGCCTATTTATTATTTTTTTTATTGGGTTTATAAATTTTCCCTGAAAAAAAAAAAAAGTGGGAGATTAATATTGGCCTCTGGGCTTGTGTGCCAGTCCTGAGCGTGCCATCTCTCTCACAAATAGTGGGCCATAGAAAGCCTATTTATTTTTTTGGTTGATTTGGGTTCTAAATTCTACCTGAAAAAATCAATAAATCAATCAGTGGGAGATAAATATTGGCCTCTGGGCTTGTGTGCCACTCCTGACTCCTGTGTGCGTCATCTCTCACTCAGTGGGCCATAGAAAGCCTATTTTTTGTTTTATTTGTTTTATAAATTCTCCCTGAAAAAAAAAGGGAGATTAATATTGGCCTTTGGGCTTGTGTGCCAGTCCTAAGCGTGCCATCTCTCTCTCTCAGATAGTGGGCCATAGAAAGCCTATTTATTTTTTTGCTTGATTTGGGTTCTAAAATCTACCTGAAAAAATCACTACATCAATCAGTGGGAGAAAAATATTGGCCTCAGGGCTTGTGTGCCACTCCTGACTCCTGTGTGCATCATCACTCACTCAGTGGGCCATAGAAAGCCTTTTTTTGTTTTATTTGTTTTCTAAATTCTCCCTGAAAAAATCATTTTATTTTATTTGGTTTCTAAATTCTTCCTGAAAAAATCTTTTATTCTATTATTAATTTTTTTCCTAAAGTCTCCCTGAAAAAAATCAAATCAGTGGGAGATTAATATTGCCCTTTCTGCTTGTGTGCCAGTCTTGACTCCTGGGTGTGTCATCTCTCTCTCTCTCTCCAATTGTGGGCCATAGAAAGCCTATTTATTTTTTTGCTTGATTTGGGTTCTAAAATCTACCTGAAAAAATCACTACATCAATCAGTGGGAGAAAAATATTGGCCTCAGGGCTTGTGTGCCACTCCTGACTCCTGTGTGCGTCATCTCTCACTCAGTGGGCCATAGAAAGCCTTTTTTTGTTTTATTTGTTTTCTAAATTCTCCCTGAAAAAATCATTTTGTTTTATTGGGTTTCTAAATTCTTCCTGAAAAAATCATTTTATTCTATTTTTTTTTTCCTAAAGTCTCCCTGAAAAAAAAAAAAAAATCAAATCAGTGGGAGATTAATATTTACATTTGTGCTTCAGTGACAGTCCTGCGTGTGTGGCATCTCTCTCATTTGTTGCCACCAACAACAGAGTGTGTAACATTGTGCCTGATTTTCGTTGTGGTCTCACTCACCTGTAAAGGGGTAGCTAAATCATACTGAAGTTATAGCTCACCGTGTAAGTTGTGTGACAGCAACAAATACCGTTAGTTTTGTTACGTTTTTAAAACAATGAGGAAGTCTGGTGGAAGAGGTCGTGGCCGGGGGCGTTCATTGTCAGCTGGTAATGAGGGTAGTGGTAGTGGTGGAGCATCAGCTGGTCGTGGGAAAAAAAATATTGCACCTAAGTCTGGAGCTGTGTTGCCAGGTTCGTCGTCTGGCTACACAAGGCCTCGAACGCTCCCTTTTCTGGGAGTAGGAAAACCGCTTTTAAAGCCGGAGCAGCAAGAGCAAGTTTTGGCTTATCTTGCTGACTCAGCCTCTAGCTCTTTTGCCTCCTCTCGTGAAACTGGTAAATGTCAAAGCAGCGCGTCGTTAGTGGATGTTCACGGTCAGGGACAAGTCGCTTCCTTGTCCTCTTCAGCAAAAACAACAACAGAGAAGAATGCAGCAGGCGACACAACGGGTTACTCCATGGAGCTCTTTACACATACCGTCCCTGGCTTAGAAAGTGAAGCAGTTAACAGTCCATGCCCATTACAAGTTGAATATGACATGGAGTGCACTGATGCACAGCCACAGCCAGACTACTATGCTGGTCCTTTGACTCAGACCACAACATTGCCCTCGCAGGGTAATGATCAAGAATCAGACCATGATGAGACTATGTTGCCCCATCACGAACGCTATACCACCGACCGACACGGTGACACATGAGCACATGAGCTACAAGAAGAGGTAATAGATGACCCAGTTCTTGACCCCGATTGGCAGCCATTGGGGGAACAGGGTGCAGGCGGCAGCAGTTCTGAAGCGGAGGAGGAGGGGCCGCAGCAGGTATCAACATCGCAACAGGTTCCATCTGCCGGGCCCGTATCTTGCCCAAAACGCGTGGCAAAGCCAAAACCTGTTGGAGGACAGCGTGGCCATCCGGTTAAAGCTCAGTCTGCAATGCCTGAAAAGGTATCCGATGCTAGAAAGAGTGCAGTCTGGCATTTTTTTTAAACAACATCCAATTGATCAGCGCAAAGTCATCTGTCAAAAATGTTCAACTACCTTAAGCAGAGGACAGAATCTGAAAAGTCTCAATACAAGTTGCATGCATAGACATTTAACCACCATGCATATGCAAGCCTGGACTAACTACCAAACGTCCCTTAAGGTTGTAGCACCCTCGGCCAATGAAGCTAGTCAGCAACGCAACATCCCTTCCGGCAGTGTAGGGCCACCATTTTCCGCACCACCTGCAGTATCTGTGCAGGTTTCTTTGCCAGGCCAAAGCAGTCAGGGTCAGGGAATCACCAGTTTCGTAGTAGGAAACACTGCATCTAGGGCACCGGCGGCAACAATACCATCTCCCACCGTCTCTCAGTCTGCCATGTCCACCGGCACCCCCGCTATTTCCACGATCTCCAGCTCTCCAGTCCAGCTCACCCTACATGAGACTATGGTTAGAAAAAGGAAGTACTTAGCCTCGCATCCGCGTACACAGGGTTTGAAAGCCCACATAGCTAGACTAATCTCGTTAGAGATGATGCCCTACCGGTTAGTTGAAAGCAAAGCTTTCAAAGCCCTGATGGACTACGCTGTACCACGCTACGAGCTACCCAGTCGACACTTTTTTTCCAGAAAAGCCATCCCAGCCCTCCACCAGCATGTTAAAGAGCGCATCGTCCATGCACTCAGGCAATCTGTGAGCACAAAGGTGCACCTGACAACAGATGCATGGACCAGTAGGCATGGCCAGGGACGTTACGTGTCCATCACGGCACACTGGGTGAATGTTGTGGATGCAGGGTCCACAGGGGACAGCAAGTTTGGGACAGTTCTGCCTAGCCCACGGTCTAGGAAACAGTTGGCTGTAGCCGTTCGCACCCCCTCCTCCTCCTCTTCGTCCTCCTGCAGAAGCGAGAGCTCGTCCACAGACCGCAGTCGCACAACCACTCCATCCGCAGCTGCCACTGTTGCACACCAGGTCTCCCATTATGGGGCAGCTACTGGCAAACGTCAGCAGGCTGTATTGGCTATGAAGTGTTTGGGCAACAACAGACACACCGCGGAAGTTCTGTCCGAGTTCTTGCAGAAAGAAACGCAGTCGTGGCTGGGCACTGTAGATCTTGAGGCAGGCAAGGTAGTGAGTGATAACGGAAGGAATTTCACGGCTGCCATCTCCCTTTCCCAACTGAAACACATTCCTTGCCTGGCTCACACCTTAAACCTGGTGGTGCAGTGCTTCCTGAAAAGTTATCCGGGGTTATCCGACCTGCTCCTCAAAGTGCGTGGACTTTGCTCACATATCCGCCGTTCGCCCGTACACTCCAGCCGTATGCAGACCTATCAGCGTTCTTTGAACCTTCCCCAGCATCGCCTAATCATAGACGTTGCAACAAGGTGGAACTCAACACTGCACATGCTTCAGAGACTGTGCGAACAGAGGCGGGCTGTTATGTTTTTTTTTTGGGAGGATACACATACACGGGCAGGCAGTAGGATGGCAGACATGGAGTTGTCAGGTGTGCAGTGGTCGAAGATTCAAGACATGTGTCAAGTCCTTCAGTGTTTTGAGGAATGCACACGGCTGGTTAGTGCAGACAACGCCATAATAAGCATGAGCATCCCCCTAATGCGTCTGCTGATGCAAAGTTTGACGCACATAAAGGATCAGGCGTCTGCAGCTGAGGAAGAGGAAAGCCTTGATGACAGTCAGCCATTGTCTGGCCAGGGCAGTGTACAGGACGAGTTAGCGGGCGAAGAGGAGGAGGAGGATGAGGAGGATGATGGGGATGATTATATTTTTAATGAGGAAGCTTTTCCGGGGCCACTGGAAATTGGTGGCGCGGCAAGGCCGGGTTCTGGTTTTTGGAGGGACACAAGTGACGTGGATTTGCCTGAAACTGCCCCTCAACCAAGCACAACCGCAGATTTGAGAACTGGAACTTTGGCCCACATAGCGGATTATGCCTTACGTATCCTCAAAAGGGACACACGCATAACTAAAATGACGAACGATGATGATTACTGGTTGGCCTGCCTCCTTGATCCTCGCTATAAAGGCAAATTGCAAAATATAATGCCACATGAGAACTTGGAACTAATATTAGCAACCAAACAATCAACTCTTGTTGACCGTTTGCTTCTGGCATTCCCTGCACACAGCGCCCGTGATCGTTCTCACACGAGCTGCAGGGGCCAGCAGACCAGAGGAGTTAGAGGGGCAGAAATCAGAAGTGGCGTTGGCCAGAGGGGTTTTCTGACCAGGTTGTGGAGTGATTTATAATAATAATAATAATAATTTTATTTATATAGCGCCAACATATTCCGCAGCGCTTTACAAATTATAGAGGGGACTTGTACAGACAATAGACATTACAGCATAACAGAAATACAGTTCAAAACAGATACCAGGAGGAGTGAGGGCCCTGCTCGCAAGCTTACAAACTATGGGGAAAAGGGGAGACACGAGAGGTGGATGGTAACAATTGCTTTAGTTATTCGGACCAGCTATAGTGTAAGGCTCAGGTGTTCATGTAAAGCTGCATGAACCAGTTACCTGCCTAAGTATGTAGCAGTACAGACACAGAGGGCTAATACTGCATAAAGTGTATGAGAACATGATGCGAGGAACCTTTTTTTTTTTTTTTTTTTTTTTATTATAAATAGGCCACACAGGGATCGTTAGGTTAATGCATTGAGGCGGTAGGCCAGTCTGAACAAATGAGTTTTTAGGGCACGCTTAAAACTGTGGGGATTGGGGATTAATCGTATTAACCTAGGTAGTGCATTCCAAAGAATCGGCGCAGCACGTGTAAAGTCTTGGAGACGGGAGTGGGAGGTTCTGATTATTGAGGATGCTAACCTGAGGTCATTAGCGGAGCGGAGGGCACGGGTAGGGTGGTAGACTGATACCAGGGAGGAGATGTAGGGTGGTGCTGAGCCATGGAGTGCTTTGTGGATGAGGGTAGTAGTTTTGTACTGGATTCTGGAGTGGATGGGTAGCCAGTGTAATGACTGGCACAGGGTAAAGGCATCGGTGTAACGGTTGGTGAGGAATATGATCCTGGCTGCAGCATTCAGGACAGATTGGAGCGGGGAGAGTTTTGCAAGAGGGAGACCGATTAGTAGAGAGTTACAATAGTCCAGACGAGAATGAATAAGTGAAACAGTCAGAGTTTTTGCAGAGTCGAAATTAAGAAAAGGGCGAATTCTAGAAATGTTTTTGAGATGCAGGTAAGAAGAGCGAGCCAGTGATCGGATGTAGGGGGTGAATGAAAGGTCAGAATCAAGGATGACTCCAAGGCAGCGGGCATGTTGCTTTGGAGTAATGGTGGAACCGCACACGGAGATGGCAATGTCTGGCAAAGGTAGGTTAGTAGAGGGAGAGAACACGAGGAGTTCAGTTTTTGACAGGTTTAGTTTCAGATAGAGGGAGGACATGATGTTAGAGACAGCGGTAAGACAATCACTGGTGTTTTCTAAAAAGGTCGGTGTGATATCGGGAGCAGAAGTGTATAATTGGGTGTCGTCAGCATAGAGATGGTACTGGAAACCAAATCTACTGATTGTTTGTCCAATAGGGGCAGTATACAACGAGAAGAGTAGGGGGCCTAGGACTGATCCTTGAGGAACCCCAACAGTAAGGGGAAGGTGAGAGGAGGAGGAACCAGCAAAACATACAGTGAAGGATCGGTCAGAGAGATAGGAGGAGAACCAGGAGAGAACGGTGTCCTTGAGGCCGATGGAGCGGAGCATAGTGAGGAGGAGCTGATGATCCACAGTGTCGAATGCTGCAGAGAGATCCAAGAGAATTAGCATGGAGTAGTGACCATTAGATTTAGCTGTTAGTAGGTCATTAGAGACTTTAATGAGGGCAGTTTCAGTAGAGTGTAAAGAGCGGAAGCCAGATTGAAGAGGGTCGAGAAGAGAGTTATCTGAGAGATAGCGGGTAAGACGGGAGTGGACCAGGCGTTCGAGGAGTTTAGAGATGAAGGGAAGATTAGAGACAGGTCTATAATTAGCGGCACAGTTTTGATCGAGGGATGGTTTTTTAAGTAATGGATGTATGATGGCATGCTTAAATGAGGAGGGAAAAATACCGGAAGTGAGGGAAAGGTTGAATATTTTTGTTAGGTGAGAGGTGATAGCCGGGGAAAGGGACTGGAGGAGATGTGACGGAATGGGGTCACTGGTGCAAGTGGTCGGGCGAGAAGATGCAAGGAGCCTGCTTACTTCTTCTTCTGTAACTGCTTCAAAGTCAGAGAGTGAACTAGATGCAGTGGGGGAGGGAGGACAGTGCATGGTATGAAGAGATTGGGAGATGATTTCCTGTCGAATGTGGTCAATTTTTTCTTTGAAGTAATTGGCCAGATCGTCAGCACGGAGATCCGTGGTTGGGGCCTGCTCTCTTGGGTTGAGTAGGGACTGGAACGTGTCAAAGAGACGTTTAGGGTTATTGGACAGGGAGGTGATGAGGGTGTTGAAGTACGTTTGTTTGGAGAGGTGAAGGGCAGAATTGTATGTCTTTAGCATGAACTTATAATGGATGAAATCTTCGGGTAGATTAGATTTTCTCCACAGACGTTCTGCGCACCTGGAGCACCGCTGCAGGAAACGTGTTTGCAGCGTGTGCCACGGTTGTTGCCGTCTGTGCCGAGTTGTTTTATGTATAGGAGGAGCAGCTTCATCCAGAGCACTTTGCAGGGTTTCATTGTAATGCTTCAATGCAGAATCAGGACATGAGATGGAGGAAATAGGGGCCAATGAGGACTGCAAGTTCATCATAAGTTTCTGGGTGTTAATGGCCTGTATGTTTCTATAGGTGTGGAAAGTGGGGGTGACCTGAGCGGGATGGCAGTTCTTGATAGAGAATGAAAGAAGGTTGTGGTCAGAGAGCGGGAGAGGGGAGTTTGTGAAGTGATTTTGCTATGACCGCAGACAGGACAGGTACTGCAGCATCAATTCAAAGTGACAGGAGACAACATTTGTCCAGTATGGTTACAAACTATTTTTCATCCCTTATCGATGTTCTCCCTCAACCGTCATTCCCATTTGATTACTGGGCATCAAAATTAGACACCTGGCCAGAATTGGCAGAATATGCATTGCAGGAGCTTGCTTGCCCGGCAGCTAGTGTCCTATCAGAAAGAGTATTCAGTGCTGCGGGTTCAATACTAACAGAAAAAAGGACTCGTCTGGCTACCCAAAATGTAGATGATCTAACCTTCATTAAAATGAACCACAACTGGATTTCGAAATCTTTTGCCCCACCTTGCCCGGCTGACACCTAGCTTTCCTATGAAAAGGTCTTGCCTGTGGACTATTCTGAATGCCTTTTCCAATCTCGTAATTTTCTGCACCTGATTGTCCAGCATACGACATGTTTACACCTCACTAAATGGCCAAACTCCCCACACGGGGCCGTGGTATCGACACTTGGCGACAGCACCCGTGAGAGTGCTGTTTGTCTGAAGAGGTGGGTGTGCCCGCTTTTGGTCGACGGCACTGCCACTGGGTCCCTCCTAGTACAATAAAGTGTCTCTGGTGGTGGTGGTGCGCACCCAACGTCAAACACACCGTTGTAATATGAGGGGCCCTGGGCCTGTACCGCCGGCCACAAGACAGTTCCCCCCCCAGCTCAAACAGTGCTCTACCACTTGCAAAATTATCTCACAGCTCCACCAATGTTTAGTCTATGCGCTGACATCCTTCAATGCCTGCCACTGACAATACCATTGTATTGACATTTTTGTTATGTTAGGCCTTCGAAGCCTGTCTGCGGTCACTCCTTCCACTATGCCTCCACTGACCACACCACTGCTGCCCGTGTACCCCTGGAAGCAATTTAAAATTGCCTACAGCCATGTGTTATTATTTTAGGCCTTCGATGCCTGTCTGCGGTCACTCCTTACAATATGCTTCCACTGACCACACCACTGCTGCCCGTGTACCCCTGGAACCAATTTAAAATTGCCTACAGCCAGCCCAATTTTTTTATTTTAGGCCTTCGATGCCTGTCTGCGGTCCATTCTTTCTACTACTACTACACTGACCAGGCCACTGCTGCCCGTGTACCCCTGGAACCAATTTAAAATTGCCTACAGCCATGTGTTATTATTTTAGGCCTTCGATGCCTGTCTGCGGTCACTCCTTCCACTAGGCCTCCACTGACCACACCACTGCTGCCCGTGTACCCCTGAAACCAATTTAAAATTGCCTACAGCCAGCCCAATTTTTTTATTTTAGGCCTTCGATGCCTGTCTGCGGTCACTCCTTCCACTAGGCCTCCACTGACCACACCACTGCTGCCCGTGTACCCCTGGAAGCAATTTAAAATTGCCTACAGCCATGTGTTATTATTTTAGGCCTTCGATGCCTGTCTGCGGTCACTCCTTACAATATGCCTCCACTGACCACACCACTGCTGCCCGTGTACCCCTGGAACCAATTTAAAATTGCCTACAGCCAGCCCAATTTTTTTATTTTAGGCCTTCGATGCCTGTCTGCGGTCCGTTCTTTCTACTACTACTACACTGACCAGGCCACTGCTGCCCGTGTACCCCTGGAACCAATTTAAAATTGCCTACAGCCATGTGTTATTATTTTAGGCCTTCGATGCCTGTCTGCGGTCACTCCTTCCACTAGGCCTCCACTGACCACACCACTGCTGCCCGTGTACCCCTGGAACCTATTTATAATTGCATAGAGCATCCTTTTTTTAATAGTAGGCGTACAAAGTCTGTCTGCGGTTCACTATTGAAATTGTCCTCCACTGCCCAGAGCACTGCAGCTTGTGTACCCCTGTAACTTTTTTCTGCTGCAGTGAGCCACATTTTTGGTTTGAGTCCTACTACCTGTGTCTGTCTGCGCCACTCAATTCAGCTGTGTTCCTTTGAAAAAAGCTGAGCGTCAATAGTCTTGTTTTCAGCCTCTAGGAATTTTAAAACTGCATTGGGTGTACAACTTTGGTAGGGCCTACTAACGGTGTCTGCCTCCCCAAGGTGTTCTCCAGGTTTCCTCTCCATTGCTTCAATCTTCATGCTCTCGTTTAGTAGTTGTTGGAAACTACGCTGCATTAGGCCTACAAATTGGGTATGGGGTGTAGAGAGATGGTGTGTTCCACTCCAAGGTGTTCTCCAGGTTGCCTTTCCTGAGCTTCAATCTTCATGCTCTCGTTTAGTAGTTGTTGGAAACTATGCTGCATTAGGCCTACAAATTGGGTATGGGGTGCAGAGAGATGGTGTGTTCCACTCCAAGGTGTTCCCCAGGTTTCATCACCATTGCTTCGATCTTCATGCTCTCGTTTAGTAGTTGTTGGAAACTACGCTGCATTAGGCCTACAAATTGGGTATGGGGTGTAGAGAGATGGTGTGTTCCACTCCAAGGTGTTCTCCAGGTTGCCTTTCCTGAGCTTCAATCTTCATGCTCTCGTTTAGTAGTTGTTGGAAACTACGCTGCATTAGGCCTACAAATTGGGTATGGGGTGTAGAGAGATGGTGTGTTCCACTCCAAGGTGTTCTCCAGGTTGCCTTTCCTGAGCTTCAATCTTCATGCTCTCGTTTAGTAGTTGTTGGAAACTATGCTGCATTAGGCCTACAAATTGGGTATGGGGTGTAGAGAGATGGTGTGTTCCACTCCAAGGTGTTCTCCAGGTTGCCTTTCCTGAGCTTCAATCTTCATGCTCTCGTTTAGTAGTTGTTGGAAACTATGCTGCATTAGGCCTACAAATTGGGTATGGGGTGCAGAGAGATGGTGTGTTCCACTCCAAGGTGTTCCCCAGGTTTCATCACCATTGCTTCGATCTTCATGCTCTCGTTTAGTAGTTGTTGGAAACTACGCTGCATTAGGCCTACAAATTGGGTATGGGGTGTAGAGAGATGGTGTGTTCCACTCCAAGGTGTTCTCCAGGTTGCCTTTCCTGAGCTTCAATCTTCATGCTCTCGTTTAGTAGTTGTTGGAAACTACGCTGCATTAGGCCTACAAATTGGGTATGGGGTGTAGAGAGATGGTGTGTTCCACTCCAAGGTGTTCTCCAGGTTGCCTTTCCTGAGCTTCAATCTTCATGCTCTCGTTTAGTAGTTGTTGGAAACTATGCTGCATTAGGCCTACAAATTGGGTATGGGGTGTAGAGAGATGGTGTGTTCCACTCCAAGGTGTTCTCCAGGTTGCCTTTCCTGAGCTTCAATCTTCATGCTCTCGTTTAGTAGTTGTTGGAAACTACGCTGCATTAGGCCTACAAATTGGGTATGGGGTGTAGAGAGATGGTGTGTTCCACTCCAAGGTGTTCTCCAGGTTGCCTTTCCTGAGCTTCAATCTTCATGCTCTCGTTTAGTAGTTGTTGGAAACTACGCTGCATTAGGCCTACAAATTGGGTATGGGGTGTAGAGAGATGGTGTGTTCCACTCCAAGGTGTTCTCCAGGTTGCCTTTCCTGAGCTTCAATCTTCATGCTCTCGTTTAGTAGTTGTTGGAAACTACGCTGCATTAGGCCTACAAATTGGGTATGGGGTGTAGAGAGATGGTGTGTTCCACTCCAAGGTGTTCTCCAGGTTGCCTTTCCTGAGCTTCAATCTTCATGCTCTCGTTTAGTAGTTGTTGGAAACTACGCTGCATTAGGCCTACAAATTGGGTATGGGGTGTAGAGAGATGGTGTGTTCCACTCCAAGGTGTTCTCCAGGTTGCCTTTCCTGAGCTTCAATCTTCATGCTCTCGTTTAGTAGTTATTGGAAACTACGCTGCATTAGGCCTACAAATTGGGTATGGGGTGTAGAGAGATGGTGTGTTCCACTCCAAGGTGTTCCCCAGGTTTCATCGCCATTGGTTCGATCTTCATGCTCTCGTTTAGTAGTTGTTGGAAACTACGCTGCATTAGGCCTACAAATTGGGTATGGGGTGTAGAGAGATGATGTGTTCCACTCCAAGGTGTTCCCCAGGTTTCCTCTCCATTGCTTCGATCTTCATGCTCTCGTTTAGTAGTTGTAGAAAACTACACTGCATTAGGCCTACAAATTGGGTATGGGGTGTAGAGAGATGGTGTGTTCCACTCCAAGGTGTTCCCCAGGTTTCGTCCACATTGCTTCGGTCTTCCGACTCTCGTTTAGTAGTTGTAGAAAACTACACTGCATTAGGCCTACAAATTGGGTATGGGGTGTAGAGAGACGGTGTGTTACACTCCAAGGTGTTCCCCAGGTTTCGTCCACATTGCTTCTATCTTCCGACTCTCGTTTAGTAGTTGTTGAAAACTACACTGCATTAGGCCTACAAATTGGGTATGGGGTGTAGAGAGATGGTGTGTTCCACTCCAAGGTGTTCTCCAGGTTGCCTTTCCTGAACTTCTATCTTCAGGCTCTCATTAAATTGTAGTTAAATGGAACAACTGCATTTGGCGTACTAGTTGGTTTGGGGCCTACTATCGGTGTCTGCCACTCCTTGCTGTTCTCCTGGTTTCCTGTCCTGAAATTCCATTTTCAGGCTCTTGTTAAGTAGTTGTTAATGTTAGACTGCATTTGGCCTACTAGTTGGGTTGGGGCCTACTATCGGTGTCTGCCACTCCTTGCTGTTCTCCTCAACTGAACAAAGCTGGGCCGCCTGTTTACTACGGTTGCCAATTTTGAACTGCATGTCGACTACTTACTGATTTGGGCCTACTCTCTGTGTCAGCCTCTCATTCCAGTTGTCCTCCACTGCAATGCCCCCTGGTTAGTCCTGTGTTACCAATTTTGAACTGCATTTAGCCCACTTTATTCTTTGGGCCTATATCTGTGTTTCCTCCTCATCCTGCCCATTGCCCAGCCAGTGATAGATGAGTCTGCTGGTACATTGACCCATAACGCAAAATTCCCCGTGCACGCTACACAGCAAGATTGTGACCCTGCTGAAAGTCAGGTTCCTCTTCCCGCATACCATACCACCTTACACGGGGACAAAGAGGAAGGTGCAGATGAAAGTGCAGGTTCCTTCATCAGGTGGGGGGAGGAATACTAGTTGGCGACGTCACTGGCACAGGGCCTCTCATAGTACGCAAAAGTGTTGCTGCCGGTGGGAGGCGCCCCCGCCGTGCAAACACACCGCTGTACTTTGAGGGGCCCTGTGCCAGTGCCAATGCCAACGAGTGGGCCCCCCCTGCTTGCTCAGGATCACAGCACTTGCAAAGTTTAAATACTTACCTCTCCCTGCTCCACTGCCGTGACGTGGTCCAGATTTACTGGGCCCACTAATTACTTGAACCAGCCCTACCCCCCACAACTTTAGCCAAATGACCCCCAATTTCAAATGCCTTCCAATTACGATTGACAAGCTTCTTTAACAAGAATGGATGTTTTTGCCATTAAAATGGGCAGTGTAGGTGTTTTCCTGGCCTCCACTCACTGCCGACTATGCTCCCCCATTGACTTGCATTGGGTTTCGTGTTTCAGGCGATACCCGACTTTTCGCGATAATCGGCCGATTCCACTCGACTCGACTTCTAAGATAGTCGGGTTTCGCGAAACACGGCTCGACTCTAAAAAGGTCAAGGTCGCTCAACCCTAGAGGCTACAACTGGCTGATATATTGCTGAATTTGCACCTAGCAAATTACAAAAAATGATTATTCTTCAGATTGTTAATTTTTTTTAGAATTTAGATTTTAATTTCACTTGAATAAGTTTGTCCATCTTTACTAGCATGTTTATCCATCTTCTGATTTCAATAATTTCACATCTTTTCCTTGTTGTTCTTGCAATTTTAATGTTGAAGAGTGTATAATTGGATTGGGTTCCCAACATATGTCACGTAATGTCAATTAGGCAAACATTTTGTTAGGCATGGGTAGGTAGGGATATAATTTTTTGTGGGTCACCTCTCTGGAAGGGAAGTGCAGTGCCTAAACAACAACCTACCTAAGCTTTGTACCTTTCCATGTAATATTCTATTATATAATCTCATCATATTCCCTCCTAAGATTGATTACTAAATTACATGTCTGTGAAAACTTTAGGCATGCAAATCAAGGTTTAAGTGTGTATGTACAGGTGCCACTCACAAAATTAGAATATCATGAAAAAGTTAATTTATTTCAGTTCTTCAAAACAAAAAGTGAAACTTCTATATTATAAAGAGTCATTACAGAGTGATCTATTTGAAGTGTTTATTTCTGTTAATATTGATGATTATAACTTATAGCCAATAAAAGGACCCAAAAGTCATTATTTCAGTAAATTAGAATACTTTTTAACACCAGTTTGAAAAAATGGTTTTCAAATCCTAAATGTTGGCCTACTGCAATATATATTCAGCAAATGCACTCAATACTTGGTCAGGACTTCTTTGGCATCAACTACTACATCAATGCGGTGTGGCATGGTGGCAATCAGCTTGTGGTACTACTGAGGTGTTATGGAAGTCTAAGTGCTTTGATAGCCACCTTCAGCTCGTCTGCATTGTTGGGTCTGTTGTCTCTCATCTTCCTCTTTAAATTACCTCATAGATTCTCTATGGGATTAACGTCAGGCGAGTTTGCTGGCCAATCAAGCATAGTGATACTGTTTGTAAACCAGGTATTGGTACTTCTGGCAGTGTGGAAAGGTGCCAAGTCCTGATAGAGAATGAAGTTTCCAGCTACAAAAAGCTTGTCAGCAGAGGGAAGCATGAAGAGCTCTACAATTTCCTGGTAGAGGGCTGTGGTGACTTTGGTCTTGATAAAACACATTGTACCTACACCAGCAGATGACATGGCTCCCCAAACCAT
This sequence comes from Ranitomeya imitator, assembly GCF_032444005.1. NCBI lineage: Eukaryota > Metazoa > Chordata > Amphibia > Anura > Dendrobatidae > Ranitomeya > Ranitomeya imitator. The sequence continues at coordinate 308,918,638 of NC_091285.1, read as the reverse complement.
CACTGGTTGTGGAAAATTCACACTAGACCTTAAGCAGCCTAGATTGTCTGTCTCTCAACTCTTCCTCTAGACTCTGGGACCTTGATTTCCAAGGTCAAGTGTGAAGTAAAATTTGGAAAATTAGATTCAGATGTCACCCTTGCTACTCACCATCCTTTCCACAGCTTGATGCAGTGAAATTGCAGCATTATGCCTCTTAACTCTCTCTTTTGCATAATTTTGACCTAAAATTTCATAAAAAAATATTTTGCGCATGTGAATTCCATAGTGACATTACATCACCCTATCTACAATGGGAACTTGTTCCTCAATCATGCTGCTCAAACCACGATCAGCATGAATCCTGCAGTGGCTGTGCAATTGCAGCCATTAACACTCTACTCCACAACTCTATAAGATATCAGAGTAAACATACTTTGAAAACTCGGCTATAGACTATGTGTCATGTACATACATAGAGCGAGACCTGTCAGACAACTGGACTACGTTAGTCCTTGATTGGCTTCTCAAAGTACGTTGGTGAAAAAAGTATTTAGTCATCCACCAAGTGTGCAAGTTCTCCCACTTAAAGGGAACCTGTCACTTGAATTTGGCGGGACTGGTTTTGGGTCATATGGGCGGAGTGTTCAGGTGTTTGATTCACCCTTTCCTTACCCGCTGGCTGCATGCTGGCTGAAATATTGGATTGAAGTTCATTCTCTGTCCTCCATAGTACACGCCTGCACAAGGTAATCTTGCCTTGTGCAGGCATGTACTATGGAGGACAGAGAATGAACTTCAATCCAATATTGCAGCCAGCATGCAGCCAGCGGGTAAGGAAAGGGTGAATCAAACACCCGAAAAATCCGCCCATATGACCCAAAACCAGTCCCGCCAAATTCAGGTGACAGAGTCCCTTTAAAAAGATGAGAGAGGCCTGTAATTGACATCATGGGTAGACCACAACTATGAGAGTCAAAATTGAAAAAACAAATCCAGAAAATCACCTTGTCTGATTTGGCAAGATTTATTTTGCAAATTATGGTGGAAAATAAGTATTTGGTCATTTAAAAACATGCAAGATTTCTAGCTCTCACAGACCTGTAACTTCATCTTTAAGAGAAACCTGTGTCCTTCACTCATTACCTGTAGTAATGGCACCTGTTTGAACTTTTTTTTCCCCATTGTATGATTACTCTGGAACATTACAGCATTTTAGAGTAAAAAATACCTGGCTGCAATTTGGAATCCAGTGTCTGATTCATGCTGCCCATTGTTTGGTCATCATAAGTCTGCATATAAAGAGATCATAGCAAGAACCTGAGCAATGCAGAATTAGCATTTGAATTATGTCCGTATTATCCAATTTGCAGCTGAAATATTTTTATTAGTTCAATGTTGATTTATGCTTGCATGTATATACAGTATAGATATCACAAATACATTGGTATGCCTCAATCTGACAAACGGAATAGATTTTCTTGTATATATAGCGTGCATATGTAAATTTTTAGATGCAACATTATTTTTTTACATATTTTGCTGAGAAGAAGAAATCACATGTAATACATGCATGTGTAGTCTATTGGTATAAATAGAAATAGTTTTTACAGTATGGAAGCCATATCTACATGCATCATAAATGCTTAGAAAAACAACCATCCGCACATATCATGCATCACCTTATATTGACAAATAATGCTCATGTAAGTGTAGATTCTGTCTGCGTAAGGAAAAATATATTAAACCTGTAGCAGGTTTTAAACTGTAATTGCTTGTAATTTGTGATTGCTACCAGCTTGCCTAATTATCTGTGTTTACCTTCTTTTGAAATACTGTATTTCTATTCTAATATATCCAATTTGTAGTTTATAATTGGTAACAGTATGGGTAATTACCTGTGTTTACTTCTTTTTGAAATGTGTTTTTTCAAATATAGATAAATGGTAATTGGTACAAGCAGGAGTAATTATGCATGTCTATGTCTACCTCCTTCTGAGCAACAGACACTCACAATCCAGGAGTCAGTATTTCTGAATAATGGACTTTTTTCAGCAAAAGTGAAAATAGCATACCACAAATAGAAAAGCTATAGAAATTGAGAAGAAATTCAAGGTAAATGTTTATCAGTATGTTGTACTCAAATGTAAAGTATTTACTGTCATGATGGGAAAAATAGTTAATTTCAATAATATTGTACCTTCATACAATTGACAAAAAAAATAAGTGTTCCAACAAATTCAAATGTTTAAAACCAGATAGAGATATTTGCATTGGTAAATGCAATGATAAAGCCTAAATTCTGCTTATCAAGACCTATATCAAACAAAAAGTGATCATATTTATTCGAAATAGAACAAATAGTTTGTATATAGTAGAGGAGGAGTAGAAAGTAAGAGAGATAATGTACAAGCCAGGGGCCTTTCGAATGTCCTAAATGATCAGGGGCCAAAGCCCCAATACAACCTCCACGCTACTTAATCTCTTTGTGGCCAGGCTAATTTTGATCTTAATGACCAAGCCATTTTTTATAATTCTGCCCACTGTCAATTTATATGGTAATAGCTCGGGAACATTTCAATGGATCCCACTGATTCTGAGATGTTTTTTTTCATGACTAGTGTTGAGCGATACCTTCAGATATTAGGAAATATCGGTATCGGATTGGATCGGCCGATATCCAAAAAATATCGGATATCGCTGATACCGATATCCGATATCAATGCAAGTCAATGGGACAGAAATATCGGAATTAAAATAAAACCTTTCTTTCCTTGTAGGTTAATTCTTCATGAAGGAAAACAACTAAGAATAATGTAGGCTGTATTGGGGGAGGTGGAGGAGACATTAAAGGCATAGAGGTTTAGCCCAATCAAAAGGAATAACAGGAATTATTTTTTTTTATGACGTTCGGAGTTGCAAAGGTATTGACTATGTTAAGATTTTTTATATTTTGTCAGATATTTATATTTCACTACTTCCATGCTGTTCATATTCTTTTTTACTTCTCCCACACTTTCTTCTTCATCATCCTCAGCAGCATCTTTTTCATCAACTTCTTCTTCACTTTATTCATCTTCTTCTTCTTCACCCTCTTCCTATTATTCTTAATTTTTACATTCTTCATATTCTTCTTATTCAACTATTATTATTCTTCATATTCTACTTCTTCATCTTCTTCATATTCTTCTTCTTCCTTATATTCTTATTTGTGACAGGAATTCCTGTAGTTGTTATCTATAAAAGTTTGAAAATTACACCTTCCGTTCTGCCTGTAACAAAAGATTTACAACAGGATTTGTCCTCACTCAGTTTGGTCTGCAGCAGCAGGTTTTTTCCAGGGGCACCACGAGGAGGAACGGACTCACCCCCATACACTGCTTAGTCTTCTTCTGCTTATAATTTAGATAATATCTTTTGCTCTGATTTTTAGTCATATGCTTAATGTTCTTCTGCTTTTTGTTCTGCAGCTTCTTGTTTTTTTGCTTCTTGGTCTTCTTTGGCGTGGTCTTCAGGGTCGTTGTCTCCAGGGTCGTCGTCTCCGAGGTCGTCGTCTCCGGGGTCGTCGTCTTCTTTGGGGTGGTCTTCAGGGTCGTCATCTTTAGGGTTGTCGTTAGGGAGACCCAGAGGGATTAGCAAAAACAATATCCTAAAGCTTGAACTTGGAAATGTAGCAGAAGGCACAAGAAGGCTGAGGAACTGCCGAGAACCAACTGACTGTACTGGAACCCGGATGGCTACCCAAAGTTACAAGAGCCAATGGAACTACTGAGGGCCAGCTGATGGTACTGGAACCTGGTTACTAAGCAGGAGGTAACCATGCCAGAAAGCACTACCAAGGGCCACCTGACATTGGTGGTACTCGGATACTGAGAAGGAGGCACCTAAGCCAAAGGCTGTGTCTGGAACCAACTGATGGTACTGGAACCATGATGGGGAGCAGAAGCTACATGAGCAAAAGACACTGCCAAGAACCAGCTGACGGTACTGGAACCCGGATGGGTAGCAGAAGGTACAAGAGCCAATGGAACTACAGAGGACCCGATGACGGTACTGGAACCTGGTTACTAAGCAGGAGGTACCCATGCCAGAAAGCAGTACCAAGGACAACCAGACGTTAGTGGAACTCGGATACCCAGAAGGAGGCACCTAAGCCAAAGGCTCTGCCTGGAACTAGCTGATGGTACTGGAACCAGGATGGGGAGCAGAAGGTACAAAAGCAAAAGACACTGCCGAGAGCCAGCTGAAGGTATTGGAACCCAGAGGTGTAGCAGAAGGTACAAGAGCCAATGGAACTACCGAGGACCCGATGACGGTACTGGAACCCTGTCACTAAGCAGGAGGTACCCGAGCCAGAAAGCACTACAATGACCACCAGACATTGGTGGAACACGGATACCGAGAAGGAGGCACCTAAGCCAAAGGCTCAGCCTGGAACCATCTGACGGTACTGGAACCAGGATGGGGAGCAGAAGGTACAAGAGCCAATGGAACTACCGAGGACAAGCTGACGGTACTGGAACGCTGTCACTAAGCAGGAGGTACCCGAGCCAGAAAGCACTACCAAGGACCACCAGACATTGGTGGAACACGGATACCATGAAGGAGGCACCTAAGCCAAAGGCTCAGCCTGGAACCATCTGACGGTACTGAAACCAGGATGGGGAGCAGAAGGTACAAGAGCCAATGGAACTACTGAGGACTAGCTGACGGTACTGGAACCCTGTCACTAAGCAGGAGGTTCCTGAGCCAGAAAGCACTTTCAAGGACCACCAGACGTTGGTGTAACTTGGATACCAAGAAGGAGGCACCTAAGCCAAAGGCTCTACCTCGAACCAGCTGACGGTACTGGAACTAGGGAGACCTATTCAAGATTGTCTTCCAAAGAACCAGTTAATGGTGCTGGAACTCAGATAGGCAGAAGAAGGTCCACATGAAATATAAATTGCTAGGCCACATGAAAACTAAATTGCTAGGCCTCGAGCCGACCGGAGTTACCGAAAACCCACAGTCCTACAGGGGGAGCTTGTCCTATTGGCACTACGGAACCAGCCTTGATTGCCAGTTCCCGCAGCCCACATAGGAAGCACCTAAACTGCAGGCACCATAGAGTTGGTTAACCCGACCGCAACCCAACAGGACAACGTATTGGAGGCAAAGTGACCAAGACCCCACCCGGAAACAGTTGGTGTGCTGGAACCAGGCTGAGCAGGAGGGAGTACCCATGCCAAAGACACTTCTGAGCAGCAACTGGCAGTGTTGGAGCCAGGGATTACAGGAGAAACAGAGTGTAGGCTGAGGCCTAATTGGAGCAAGTTGAAAGGGAACCTGTAACCCCCCAGGCGTTTGTAACTAATAGAGCCACCTTGTGCAGTACTAATGCTGCACAAGGAAAAGGTGGCTCTTTTAGTTATGCTCCTTGCACACGCTGAAATAAACACTTATAAAATTTGCCCCCTCATACCGTGAAACAGTCCCGGAGGTGGGACTTTCCTTCTTAATGAGACGCAGCACAGCCGTCATTCATACCCCGTTGTCACCAGGTGCCGCCTCCTCAGCAATGTTTAAATCTGTCCTGGAGCCTGCACTGTTATGTTATCCCTTGGGCATGCGCAGCTAGTGCTGCCCGTCTTCTGACATCATTTGTTGTCAGGCTGACTGCGGCTGTGTGGCCGTGCTGCCCGAGATCCCGCCCCACAGTGTCTTCTGATTTATTCACACTGCGGGGCTGGGATTCATGAGCATGTGCAGTGCATATCTTTGCCTCTCACTCATCTCCTTCCGCCTTCTCAGACTGTGCGGTTTCAGCTGATCCCTAATTGCCATGGCATGCGCTTAGGGATCAGCTGATGCCACAAAGTCTTAAGAAGGCAGAAGGAGATGATGTCAGATGTCAAATGATGTCAGAAGAAAGGCAGTGCTAACTGCGCATGGTCAAGGGATAACATAACAGCGCAGGCTCCGGGACAGATTCAAACAACGCTCAGGAGGCGGCGCACAGCGCCAAGGGGGTATGAATGATGGCCGTTCCGCGTCTGATTAGGAAGGAAAGTCCCGCCTCCGGGACTTTCACGTTATGAGGGTGCACATTTTGTAAGTGTTTAGTTCAGCTGAGCCCTAATTGGAGCAAGTTTAATATCTGTTGCAGTGTGAGTGTTGACAGAGCAGGAGAAATTGCCGGATACACAGCTGGGGATCAGCTGACGTTACTGAACCCCAATAACAGAGGAGCAACTGTTGACTGTGCAGAAAGCACTTCCGAGCAGCAACTGGCGGTGTTCGAGCCCAGGGATTACAGGAGAAACAGAGTGTAGGCCGAGACCTAATTGGAGCAAGTTTCAAATCTGTAGTAGTGTGAGTGTGGAAGTAGCAGGAGCAATTGCCGGATTCACAGCTGGGGATCAGCTGATGTGACTGAATTCCAATAACACTGGAGCAGGTGTTGACTGTGCAGACAGCACTTTCGAGCAGCAAGTGGCAGTGTTGGAGCCCAGGGAATCCAGGAGAGGCAGAGTGTAGGCTGAGGCCTAATTGGAGCAAGTTTAATATGTGTTGTAGTGTGAGTGTGGATGGAGCAGGAGAAATTGCCGGATACACAGCTGGGGATCAGCTGACGTTACTGAAACCCAATAACACTGGGTCATGTGTTGACTGCAGATGGCACTTCTGAGCAGCAACTGGTGATGTTGGAGCCCAGGGATTACAGTTCAGGTACTAGAAACATGAACACAACAGGAGACCTGGATACTGTTGCCAACCAATTATTTAATCTGGAAGAGGAGTGGCAAATTCCTGTGAGATCCAGGCCTTGTTCATTTTCAGAAAAGTAAGCCGGTCAACATTATCAGAGAATAGTCGCATGCAACAGTCTGTTAGTACACCACCTGCGGCACTAAAGACGCGTTCCGATAATACACTAGCAGCAGGGCAAGCCAGCACCTCCAATGCATACTGGCTAAGCTCTGGCTATGAGTCCAGCTAGAGACCCAAAACTTGAAGGGGGAAGAGCCGTCTGGGAGTACACTGAGAGGGCAAGACATGTAGTCTGTCACCATCTGACAGAAATGTTACCTCCTGCTGACTGGAGCCATCAGTGATGGTGTAGACATTTGTGGCAGGCACACAAAAGTTTGCCACATTTGGGCCAAACTGGTCTTGACTTGTGCTGAGGCACTGCTTCTGCTCCCTCTTTGTGCAGAGCTTCCTCCACTGCCTCGTTGCTCTGAGCTGCTTTGTAAGGCACTAGCAGCACTGTTCTCGGTTGGACTGAAGAAGATGATGGAATGCTCCAGTGTGTCTTGGTGCTCCTGCATTTTACGCTCCCGGTTCAACGGTGTTATGTGGCTTTGTAAGTTGTCCCGGTAGCGAGGATCTAGGAGGGTGTACACCCAATAATCAGTCGTGCTGAGAATGTGGGCGATGCGGAGGTCATTTCTCAGGCACTGCAGCATGAAATCAACCATGTGCAGCAGACTGCCAACTGGCCAAGAAACGCTGTCCCCTGCTTGAGGCGTGATCTCTGCCTGCTCTGAATCACCCCACCCTCACTCTACATACTGACTACTGGAGCATTGTGTAACTCCCTCCTCTGGACAGATGTCCTCCTTCTCCATTGATTCCTCCTCATCCTCCTCACAAAATGTCCCCTGCCTAGGCCTTTGTGAGGAACCACATTGCGCAGACTGTCCAGAAGCAGATGGCATTTGTGACTCCTCATCCTCTACCTCTTCCACAACCTCCTCCCTTAGCGCTTGCAGTAGTATTTTAAGCAGGCAGATAAGGAGGATAATCATGCTGACTAGTGCATCATCTGCATTCGCCATCCATGTGGAACCATCTAAGGCACGTAAAACCTGGCAGATGTCCTTCATAGTGGCCCACTCAGTGGTTGTGAAGTCTGAACGGCGCGCAGTGTGACTTTTTTGCGCCTGATGCAGCTGGTACTCCATTACTGCTGGCTGCTGCTCACAAAACCGCTCCAACATGTGTAACATTGAATTCCACCTGGTTGGAATGTCACATATGATGCGATGTTCCGGAATGCGGAATCGGCACTGCAGAGCTGCAATGCTGGAATGCCGCAAGTGAGCGCACTCTAGGCGGACCTTGTGCAGCAGTGCATCAAGAACCGGATAGTCCCTCAAAAAACTCTGCATTACCGAATTGAGCACATATGCCAGACATGGGATGTGAGTGAGGTTGCTTAGGCCCAGAGATGCCACCAGATTTCAGCCATTGTCACACACTACCAAGCCTGGCAGGAGATTTGCTGGCACAAACCACACATTGCTCTCCTGCTTGATGGCATTCCAGAGCTCCTGCTCTGTGTGGCTTCGATTCCCCAAAGAAATTAATTTCAATATGGCCTGTTGACATTTGGCCAAGGCTGTGCTCATATCGGTCATAACAGGTAAGCATTCATGGGTCCATGTGGAGATAGACTGATGGCTCCTGCAGTGCTGATTCAGAGGAACTGGAGTATGAGGAGGAGTCACTGTGTACAGACTGGATTCCTGCAATCCTTGGAGTTGGCAGAACACATAAAGCGTCACTCTCAAGATCTGTACCCGGCTCCACAACATTTACCCAATGGGCAGTGAGGGAAAGGTATCGTCCATGTCCATGATGACTGGTCCACGCATCGGTGGTCAGGTGGACCTTGCTACTGAAGGGGTTTAGTAGCGCATGTTTAATGTTTCCCTCCACATGCTTTTGCAGGGCAGGGACGGCTTGCCTGCTGAAATAAAAGCGGCTAGGCGCGTTGTATTGTGGGACTGCCAGTGCCATCAAGTTACAGAAGGTGTCAGTCTCCACCAGCCTGAATTACAGCATTTCAAGGGACAATAGTTTTGCAATGCCAGCATTCAGAGCCTGAACTGTAATCCCTCGGCTCTAACACCACCAGTTGCTGCTCAGAAGTGCAGTCTGCACAGTCAACACATGACCCAGGGTTTCAGTAACGTCAGCTGAACCCCTGCTGTGTATCCGGCAGATGCTCCTGCTTCCTCCACACTCACAATACTACAGAAATTAAAGGGAACCTGTCCCCCCAGGTGTTTGTAACTGAAAGAGCCACCTTGTGCAGTACAAATGCTGCACCAGGAAAAGGTGGCTCTTTTACTTATGCTCCTTGCACATGCTGAACTTAACACTTATAAAATATGTGTCTCCTCATACCATGAAACCCTCCCGGAGGTGGGACTTTCCTTCATAATGAGACGCAGCACAGCCAGCATTCTATCCCCTTGGTGCTGAGCGCCGCCCCCTCAACGTTGTTTGAATCTGTCCTGGAACCTGCGCTGTTATGTTAAACCTTTGGCATGCGCAATTAGCGCTGTCCATCTTCTGGCATCATTTGATGTCAGGCTGACTGCGCCTGTGCGGTCGCGCTGCCCGAGATCCCTCCCCGCAGTGTCTTCTGATTTATTAATATTGCAGGGCTGGGATTCATGGGCATGCGCAGAGCATATCTTTGCCTCAGGCTCTCACTCATCTCCCTCCGCCTTCTTCAGACTGTGCGCCATCAGCTGATCCCTAATCACATGCCACGGCCGTGACGCCGCACAGTCTGAAGAAGGTGGAAGGAGATGAGTGAGAGGCGAAGATATGCATTGTGCATGCACATGAATCCCAGCCAGGCAGTGTGAATAAATCAGAAGACACTGTGGGTCGTGATCTCTGGCAGCGCGGTCGCACAGGCGCAGTCAGCCTGACACCAAATGATGTCAGAAGACTGGCATCGCTAACTGCGCATGCCCAAGGTTTAACATAATAGTGCAAGCTCGGGGACAGATTTAAACAACGCTGAGGAGGCGGCGTCCAGCACCAAGGGGGTTTGAATGCCGGCTGTGCTGCGTCTCATTATGAAGGAAAGTCCCAACTCCAGGATGGTCTCACGGTATGAGGGGGCACATTTAATAAGTGTTTAGTTCAGCGTGTGCAAGGAGCATAACTAAAAGAACCACCTTTTCCTTGTGCAGCATTAGTGCAAGGTGGCTCTTTCAGTTATTAATGCCAGGGGGTTAAAGGTTCCCTTTCAACTTGCTCCAATTAGGCCTCAGCTTACACTCTGTTTCTCCTGTAATCCCTGGGCTCTAACACTGCCAGTTGCTGCCTGGAAGTGTTGTCTGCACAGTCAACACTTGCAACACAGTCAAACAGGGTGCCAAAGGGGTATAAATGACAGTTGTGCCCCATCTGATTTGGAAGGAAAGTTCCGTCTCGAGGACTTTCACGGTATGAGGGGACACATTTTATAAGTGTTTAGTTCAGTGTGTGCAAGGAGCATAACTAAAAGAGTCACCTTTTCCTTGTGCAGCTTTAGTGCTGTACAAGGTGGCTCTTTCAGTTACTAATGGCTGAGGGGGTTCCAGGTTCCCTTTCAAATTGCTCCAATTAGGCCTCAGCCTACACTCTGCTTCTCCTGGATTCCCTGGGCTCCAACACTGCCAGTTGCTGCTCGGAAGTGCTGTCCGCACAGTCAACAGTTGCTCCTCTGTTATTGGGGTTCAGTAACGCCAGCTTCTCCCCTGCTGTGTGTGTGGCAAGTTCTCCTGACAGTTTCTTGCATTGACCCTTGTCTCCAACACCACCAGTTGCTGCCCGGAAGTGCTGTCCGCACAGTCAACAGTTGCTCCTCTTTTACTCTTTTATTGGGGTTCAGTAACGCCAGCTGCTCCCTTGCTGTGTGTGCGGCAAGTTCTCCTGCTCCCTCCACACTAAGACTACAACAGATAGTTAATTTGCTCAAATTAGGCCTCGGCCTACACTCTGCTTCTAGCTTTGACAGTGGGCTCCAACACTGCCAGTTGCTGCCCAGAAGTGCTGTCCGCACAGTCAACAGTTGCTCCTCTGTTATTGGGGTTCAGTAACACCAGCTGCTCTCCTGCTGTGTATGTGGCAAGTTCTGCTGCCAGTTTCTTGCATTGACCCTGGGCTCCAACACCATCAGTTGCTGCCCGGATGTGCTGTCTGCACAGTCAACAGTTGCTCCTCTGTTATTGGGGTTTAGTAATGCCAGCTGCTCCCCTGCTGTGTGTGCGGCAAGTTCTCCTGCCAGTTTCTTGCATTGACCCTGGGCTCCAACACCGCCAGTTGCTGCCCAGAAGTGCTGTCCAAACAGTCAACAGTTGCTCCTCTGTTATTGGGGTTTAGTAATGCCAGCTGCTCCCCTGCTGTGTGTGCGGCAAGTTCTCCTACCAGTTTCTTGCATTGACCCTGGGCTCCAACACCGCCAGTTGCTGCTCTGAAGTGCCATCTGCACAGTCAACACTTGCTGCCATGTTATTGGGGTTCAGTAATGTCAGCTGATCCCCAGCTGTGCATCCGGCAATTGCTCCTGCTCCCTCCACAGTCACACTAATACAGAAATTAAAGGGAACCTGTCCTCCCTAGGCATTTGTAACTGAAACAGCCACCTTGTGCAGCTCTAATGCTGCACAAGGAAAAGGTGGCTCTTTTAATTATGCTCCTTGCACACGCTGAAGTATACAATTATAAAATGTGTCCCCTCATACCGTGAAACCATCCCGGAGGTGGGACTTTCCTTCTTAATGAGACGCAGCACAACTGTCATTCATACCTCCTTGGCGCCAGGCGCAGCCTCCTGAGCATTGTTTGTTTCAGTCCTCGAGCCAGCGCTGTTATGTTATCCCTTGGTCATGTGTGGTTAGCGCTGCCCGTCTTCTGACATAATTTGATGTCAGGCTGACTGCGCCTCTGCAGTTGCGCAGCCCGAGAACCCTCCCTGCAGTGTCTTCTGATTTATGCACTGCGGGGCTGGGATTCATGGGCACGAGCAGTGCATATCTTCGCCTCTCACTCATCTCCTTCCGCCTTCTTCAGACTAGGTGGCGTCACGGCCGTGGTATGTGATTAGGGATCAGCTGACGCCGCACAGTCTGAAGAAGGCAGAAGGAGATGAGTGACAGGCAAAGATATGCACTGCGCAAGGCCATGAATACAGCCCTGCAGTGTGAATAAATCAGAAGACACTGCAGGGCTGGGATTCATTGGCATGTGCAGTGCATGTCTTTGCCTCTCACTCATCTCCTTCCATCTTCTTCAGACTGTGCGGCGTCACGGCCATGGCATGTGATTAGGGATCAGCTGATGCCACACAGTCTGAAGAAGGCGGAAGGAGATGAGTGAGAGGCGAAGATATGCACTGCGCATGCCCATGAATCCCAGCACCGCAGTGTCTTCTGATTTATTCACACTGAGGGGCTGGGATTCATGGCCTTGCGCAGTGCATATGTTTGCCTCTCACTCATCTCCTTCCACCATCTTCAGACTGTGCGGCATCCCGGCCATGGCATGTGATTAGGGATCAGCTGACGCCGCACAGTCTGAAGATTGCGGAAGGAGATGAGTGAGAGGCGAAGATATGCTCTGCGCATGCCCATGAATCCCAGACCCGCAGTGTCTTCTGATTTATTCACACTGAGGGGCTGGGATTCATGGCCTTGCGCAGTGCATATCTTCGCCTCTCACTCATCTCCTCCCGCCTTCTTCAGACTGTGCGGCCTCACGGCCGTGGCATGTGATTAGGGATCAGCTGACGCCGCACAGTCTGAAGAAGGCGGAAGGAGATGAGTGACAGGCAAAGATATGCACTGCGCAAGGCCATGAATACCAGCCCCGCAGTGTGAATAAATCAAAAGACACTCGGGCAGCGTGACCATAGAGGCGCAGTCAGCCTGACATCAAATTATGTCAGAAGATGGGCATCGCTAACTGCGCATGCCCAAGGGATAACATAACAGCACAGGCTCCAGGACAGAAACAAAAAACGCTCAGGAGGCTGCGCCCGGCGCCAAGGGGGTACGAATGACAGCTGTGCTGCATCTCATTAAGAAGGAAAGTCCCGCCTCCGGGACGGTTTCACGGTATGAGGGGACACATTATATAATTGTTAACTTCAGCGTGTGCAAGGAGCATAATTAAAAGAGCCACCTTTTCCTTGTGCAGCATTTGTGCTGCACAAGATGGCTCTTTTGGTTGCAAACACCTGGGGGGGTTAAAGGTTCCCTTTCAACTTGCTCCAATTAGGCCTCAGCATACACTCTGTTTGTCATTTAATCCCAGGGCTCCAACACCGCCAGTTGCTGCTCAGAAGTGTATGTCACAAGGGTATTCCCTCCTGCCCAGCCTGCTTCCAGCACGCCAGCTGTTTCCGGGTAGTGTAGGGTCACTTTGCCTCCAATACGTTGTCCAGTCGTGTTGCGGTCGGGTTATCCGACTCTATGGTGCCTGCAGTTTAGGTGCTTCCTATGTGGGCTGTGGGAACTGGCAATCAAGGCTGGTTCCGTAGTGCCAATAGGGTAAGCTCCCCCTGTAGGACTGTGGGTTTTCGGTAACTCCGGCCGGCTCGTGGCCTAGAAATTTTTTTTCTCCTGTGGACCTTCTGCTGCCTATCTGAGTTCCAGCACCATTAGCTGGTTCTTAGGAAGACAATCTTGAATAGGTCCCCCTGGTTCCAGTACTGTCAGCTGGTTCCGGGCAGAGCCTTTGGTTTAGGTGCCTCCTTCTGGCTATCTGAGTTCCACCAATGTCAGGTGGTCCTTGGTAATGCTTTCTGTCACGGGTACCTCCTGCTTAGTAACCGGGTTCCAGTAACGACAGCTGGTCCTCAGTTGTTCCATTGGCTCTTGTATCTTCTGCTACCCATCCAGGTTCCAGTACCATCAGCTGGTTCTCGGCAGTGTCTTTTGCTCTTTTACCTTCTGCTCCCCATCCAGGTTCCAGTACCATCAGCTGGTTCTGGGCAGAGCCTTTGGCTTAGGTGCCTCCTTCTGGGTATCTGAGTTCCACCAACATCAGGTGGTCCTTGGTAGTGCTTTCTGGCACGGGTACCTCCTGCTTAATACACGGGTTCCAGTACCGTCACATGGTCCTCGATAGTTCCATTGGCTGTTGGACCTTTTGGTAGCCATCCGGGTTCCAGTACCGTCAGCTGGTTCTCGGCAGTTCCTCAGCCTTCTTGTACCTTCTGGTACATTTCCAAGTTCAAAACCCGAAAGACGACGACCCTGAAGACCACCCCGAACATGACGACGACCCCGGAGATGACGACCCCTGAGATGACGACCCTGGAGACAACGACCCCGAAGACCACCCCGAAGAAGACGACGTCCCCAGAGACGATGACCCTGGAAACGATGACCCTGGAGACGACGACCCTGAAGACTGAGCAGCAGAAAAACAAGATGCTGCAGAACAAAAAGCAGAAGAACATTAAGCATAAGACTAAAAATCAGAGCAAAAGATATTATCTAAATTATAAGCAGAAGAAGACTAATCAGTGTATGGGGGTGAGTCTGTTCCTCCTCGTGGTGACCCTGGAAAAAGCTTGCTGCTGCAGGTCAAACTGAACGCGGACAAATCATGTTGTAACTCTTTTGTGACAGGTAGAAAGGAAGGTGTAATCTTCAAAGTTTTATAGATAACAACTACAGGAATGCCTGTCACGAAGAAGAATATGAAGAAGATGAAGAAGTAGAATATGAAGAAGAAGAATAGTTAAATAAAAAGAATATGAGGAATGTTAAAAAAAAAAGAATAATAGGAATAAGGTGAAGAAGAAGAAGATGAATAAGGTGAAGAAGAAGTTGATGAAAAAGGTGCTGCTGCTGAGGATGATGAAGAAGAAAGTCTGGGAGAAGTAAAAAAGAAGGTGAAGATCTTAACATAGTCAATATTCTTTGTAACTCCGAACGTCTTAAAAAAAAAATTCCTGCTATTCCATTTGATTGGGTAAACCTCTATGCATTTAATGTCTCCTCCACCTCCCTCAATACATCCAACATTATTCTTAGTCGTTTTCCTTCATGTAGAATTAACCTACAATGAAAGAAAGGGTTTATTTTAATTCCGATATTTTTGTCCCATTGACTTGCATTGGTATCAGGTATTGATATCAGCGATATCCGATATTTTTTGACTATCGGCCGATCCAATCCGATACCGATATTTCCGAATATTGGAAGGTATCGCTCAACACCAGGGGTGTCAAACTGCATTCCACAAGGGCTGCAAACAGGTCATGTTTTCAGGATTTCCTTGTACTGCACAGGTGATAATTTAATCACCTACACACATAATGATTACAGCACCTTGTGCAAAGCTAAGGAAATCTTGAAAACACGCATGGTTTGCGGCCCTCGAGGAATGCAGTTTGACAACCCTGCTCAACACTAATGATGAGCTAACACGAACTGAGATGAAAAAGTGTGAACAGGCGAGAACCAAGATAAAACAATTGAATCAAGCCCAAGCATGTCAGAGCCTGCTCGTTCAGCTTGCAACATGTTGATGCTGGTTTCATTAGCTAACTCTGAATGTTCTTTTCTTTGAAAGTTATTTTTTTTGGTGTTGTATATCTTCAATACATTGATGTGAATTAATTAATAGTAATTTTGACTTTCAAAACCCTAAGATAAAAAAAATGCCAAAAATTGAGAAAAATATACTAAATTTGAAGAGAATTTTGCATTTTGTGGCAAATCCTGACATCCAGGATTTTTTTAAATATTTTTTTCGTTTTCAGCACACCAAAATACATGGAAATTAGATGAAAATAATCAAACAGCTTTTTAGTCGCAGATCTGTGTAATCTATGAAAATAATCAAATTATAGTCAGACATTGCTTTTCAACCATGCTTCCACAGAATTAAAAAAAAAAATAAAGCTCATGAAATAGGCCTGGACAGAAATGATGGAACCCTTAACTTAATATTTTGTTGCACAACCTTTTGAGGCAATCACTGCAATCAAACGATTCCTGTTACTTTCAATGAGACTTCTGCACATCTTGACAGGTATTTTGTCCCACTTGTCAGGATAAAACTGCTCCAGTTATCTCGTGTTTGAAGGTTGGCTTTTCCAGACAGCATGTTTCAGCTTTTTCCAAAGATGCTCAATAGGATTTTGGTCAGGGATAATAGAAAGCCACTTCAGAATAGTCCAATGTTTGGGTGTTTTTAGCTGTTGCAATAACCATGACCTGCGACTGAGACCAAGCTTTCTAACACTGATAGCACATTTCTGTTCTAGAATCCCTTGATACTCTTGACATTTTATTGTACCCTGCACAGATTCTAGACACCAGTGCCAGATGCAGAAAAGCAGCCCCAGAACAAAACAGAGCCTCCTCCATGTTTCACAGTAGGGACAGTGTTCTTTACTGGATACGCTTCATTTTTCTGTCTGTGAACATAAAGCAGATGTGCCTTGCCAAAAAGTTCAATTTTTGTCTCATCTGTCCATAAGACATTCTACCAGAAGCTTTGTGGCTTGTCAACATGTAGTTTTGCAAATTAAAATCTGGCTTTGTAATGATTTTTTTTCTACAATGTTTTCCTCCTTGGTCGTCTCCCATGAAGTCGACTTTTTCTCACACAACGACAGATGTGCGATGTGACACTGTTGTTCCTTTAGCTTGAAGTTCACCTTTAATCTGTTTAGAAATTTTTCTGGGCTCTTTCTGTTACCATTCGTATTATCCAACTCTTTGATTTGTCATCAATTTTCCTCCTGCAGCCACATCCAGGAAGGTTGGCTACAGTCCCATGGATCTTAAATTTCTGAATAATATGTGCAACTATAGTCACAGACACATCAAGCTGCTTGGAGATGGTCTTAGAACTTTTACCTTTAACATGTTTGTCTATAATTTTCTTTCTAATCTCCTGAGACAACTCTTTCCTTTGCTTCCTCTGGTCCATGTTAAGTGTGATACACACCATGTCACCAAACAGAACAGTGAGTATCTGTGGCCCTATATAGAGGCCCACTCACTGATTCCAAGATTGTAGTCACCTGTGATGCTAGTTAGTGGACACACCTAGATTTAACATGTCCCTTTTGTGACATTATTTTCAGGGGTACCATCATTTCTGTCCAGACCCAATTCATGTGTTTTATTTATTTATTTATTTATTCTGTGGAATCTTGGTTGAAAAGTAATATCTGACTTTCATTTGTTCATTTTCATATTTATTTTATTTATTATTACTTTTGTCAGATTCAAGTTATTTCTGTGATCATTGTGGGTTTTTCTGTCATTAAACGAGGGGTACCAACAATTTTGACCATGTGTGAATGTCCACAATACCATGGCTATTTAACCTTTCATTTTTGGCTGTTAATCTGTGCGTGTTTTTTAGGCACATTATTAGAGGATAAGGATTGATATACCTCTTATGCTAGTGCAGACTCTGGTTCTGCCCCACAACAGCCACATTTAGCACATCAGCACTTTAGCACTTCGAGATAATTGAGATCCAGTTCCCAATGGGACTATGTTGTCTCCCCATTAGAGGTATTTTTTACATTTTTTTATGTGTGTGTGTTTTTCTTGTGTGTCCAATTTTTTGGTATGTCTCAGGTGGTCTAGGGTTCACAGGGCTAACGACAATGAGCGTGAGTGCCATTAAGTCAACTACTAGGGTGCCAACTTCCACTGGTAGGCAGGCAGGACTGCTCTCAGAGACTTCTAAGGAGAGAGTAGCCCCCTTCCTTTCTATATTTGGTCATTATATCATTTTTGAGGTATATTGTGCATTGGCTGGTTCCTGGTTGACTCTAGCACCTTTTTTATTAAGTACACTTTTAATATATTAATAAACATTAATTTTTCAGGAGTCTCTATCTTGTCCACATGCCATGATGACTTTTCTCATAAACAGCTCATCTCTGCAGATTTCAATCTTCTCCATTTTTCTGCAGCACATCCCCACAAAAAGCCCTTAAAGATATGAGTGTTGTTATATGATACTGAAATAAAAATATCTGCCCTATGCTGAGCCCTTAAATAAATAATTGACCCTCACTATATTCCCCATGCAAAATATGACTCCCATACTGTCCTTATTATGGTACATTATCTCTACACTACACTCTCCATTCAATACAAGGCCCTCTCTTAACACCTTCCTCTCATACTGTGTCCACCCTATATGGCCTAATCTCTATACTGTGCCCCCTCATCACACTCCCCATCCTTGGCTTACTGTTCCCTCATAGCTGTGCCCTTATACTGTTTCCCACACTACTCAGTCTCTATTCTGCACCCACTCACACTTTTCTCTCCCCATATTGTCTCCTCACATGTTTCCCCTCCTTCCTCATGTACGTCCCCCCGCTAATCATACTGTCTCCTCACATATTTACCCCCTCGCTCCCCATACTTCCTCCTCACACATCCCCTGACTCCCCATACTGTGTCCGCACACATTATATCACTCTCACTTCCCATAATGTGTCTGCACAGATTTTTCCCCTTGCTACTCATAATGTTTCAACACCCATTTCCCCACTCACCCCCACAGAATAGACCTTCCTACACAGAATAAATGCCAGACATCACAGAATGAATCCCCCCACACTAATAGAATAAATCCCCCATCCACACATAATAAATTCCCCTACACAGGCACACAGAATAAATCACCCCCACAATCACACAGAATAAATCCCCTCACAGACAAAATAATTCCCCCTCCACACACACAGAATAAATCCACGCACACAAATAAATCCAACCTCCACACAGAAAAAGATCCCTTTCTCCACACAGAATAAATCCCCCCTCCACACACAATAAATCCACCCCTCCAAACAGAATAAATCCACCCCCTCCACACAGAATAAATCCACCCCACTCTACACAGAATAAAACCCCTCCACACAGAATAAATCCACCCCACTCCACACAGAATAAAGCCCCTCCACAAAGAATAAATTCCCCCACATAGAATAAATGCCCCACACACAGGATAAATCTCCACACAAACATAATAAATACCCCCTCCATACAGAATAAATTCCCCCACGCACAGAATAAATCCCCTTCCACACAGAATAAAACCCCACACACGCTGAATAAATCCCTCATCCACACTGAATAAATCGACCCTCAAGACAGAATAAATCTCCCCGCTCAACACTGAATAAATCTCCCCCCTCAACACAAAATAAATCATCCTTCCCCAACACAGAATAAATCTCCCTGTCAACACAAAATACATTCACCCTCAACACAGAATAAATCCTGCTCTCAGTACAGAATAAATCCCCCAAACGCACAGAATAAACTCCCCACACACATGCACAGAATAAATCCCCCCCACACACACACACACACACACAAATCTCGCACCAATGCTGAATCTTTGGTGTCTTCAGTTCTACAGCCACAGGAACACTTACCACTGATGCTCTTCTTTCTTCTGCATGCCAGGGAGTGACGTCAGCAGCGTGATCACATGACCTGATCGTGCTTCTGGCATCTCTCTGACCCGGTTGTCAGAGCTTCAGTTGTACTCGCATAACTTTTCCCACATGTCTGCTATATATCAGTGCAATTTTTGAAACATTTTTTTTGTTAGGGAGTTATAAGGGTTAAAAGTTGACCAGCGATTTCTCATTTTTACAACAAAATTTACAAAACCATATTTTTAGGAACCACCTCACATTTTAAGTGACTATAACAGAAAGTACCCAAAGGTGACACCATTATAAAAACTACACCCCTCAGGGAGCTCAAAACCACACTCAAGACGTTTATTAACTTCAGGTGCTTCACAGGAGTGAATGGAATGTGAAAGGAAAATATATTTTTATTTACTGTTGTAAGGGTAACAGGAGAAAAAAGGACCACCCAATTTGTTGTGCAATTTCTCCTGAGCCTGTAGATACCCCATATGTGGAGGAAAACCACTGTTTGGGCGCACAGCAGAGCTCGAAAGGAAAGGAGTGCCATTTCACTTTTTGAATGTAAAATTTGCTGGTATAATTAGAGGACGCCATGTCGTGTTTGGAGGGCCCCTGATGTGCCTAAACAGTGTAAACCCCCCACAAGTGACACAATATTGTAAACTAGACACCTCAGGGAACTTTTCTAGATGTGTATTGAGCACCTGGAGCCCACAGATGCTTCACAGAAGTTTATAATGTTTATAATGTTAAGCTGTGAAAATAAATTTTTTTTGTAGCTCCAATCTTTGCATTTTCATGAGGGTAGCAGGAGAAATTGCAACATATGATTTGTTGTGCAAATGCTCCGGACTACGCAGAAAGCCAATATGAGGGAGAAATCTACTGTTTGGGCACATGGCAGAGATTGGAAGGGAAGGAGCGCCATTTCATTTTTTGTGGAAAATTTGCCAGAATAATGTTTCGTTTGGTGAGCCGTTGATGTTCATAAGTAGTGGAAACTTACCAAAAGTAACACCATTTTGGAAATTAGACCCATCGGACAACTTATATACAGTGCAGGAAATAATTATTTGATCCCTTGCTGATTTTGTAAGCTTGCCCACTGAAAAAGACATGAACAATCTATAATTTTAAGGGTAGGTTAATTTTAACATTGAGAGGCAGAATATCAAAAATAAAATCCAGAAAATCACATTGTATGAATTATATAAATGTACTGAAGAGCCCGGCGTTGCCTGGGCATAGTAAATATCTGTGGTTAGTTATAGCACCTCACGTCTCTTATTTTCCCATCATGCCTCTCATTTTCCCCCTTACACCTCTCATTTTCTCCCTTACACCTCTCATTTTCCCCCTCACTCCTCTTATTTTTCCCCTCACTCCCGCCTAACACTTGTCATTTCGACCTCACATCTGTCATTTTCTGATCACTCCACTATTTTCCCTCACTCCTCTCATTTTGCACTCACACCTTTTCATTTTCACCTCACACCCCTCATTTTCACCTCAGTATATACATGTTTGTCATCTCCCTTATATATAGTGTACACCTGTATGTCTTGTCTTCTATATAGTATATACCTGTATGTCATCTCCCCTGTAAATAGTATATACCTGCTGGATGTCATCTCCTCCTGTATATTGTATATAGCCATGTGTCATCTCCTCCTGTATATATTATATACCTGTATGTCATCTCTTCTGTATATACTATATACCTGTATGTCATCTCCTCCTATATATAGTAACATAGTAACATAGTAACATAGTTAGTAAGGCCGAAAAAAGACATTTGTCCATCCAGTTCAGCCTATATTCCATCATAATAAATCCCCAGATCTACGTCCTTCTACATAACCTAATAATTGTATGATACAATATTGTTCTGCTCCAGGAAGACATCCAGGCCTCTCTTGAACCCCTCGACTGAGTTCGCCATCACCACCTCCTCAGGCAAGCAATTCCAGATTCTCACTGCCCTAACAGTAAAGAATCCTCTTCTATGTTGGTGGAAAAACCTTCTCTCCTCCAGACGCAAAGAATGCCCCCTTGTGCCCGTCACCCTCCTTGGTATAAACAGATCCTCAGCGAGATATTTGTATTGTCCCCTTATATACTTATACATGGTTATTAGATCGCCCCTCAGTCGTCTTTTTTCTAGACTAAATAATCCTAATTTCGCTAATCTATCTGGCTATTGTAGTTCTCCCATCCCCTTTATTAATTTTGTTGCCCTCCTTTGTACTCTCTCTAGTTCCATTATATCCTTCCTGAGCACAGGTGCCCAAAACTGGACACAGTACTCCATGTGCGGTCTAACTAGGGATTTGTACAGAGGCAGTATAATGCTCTCATCATGTGTATCCAGACCTCTTTTAATGCACCCCATGATCCTGTTTGCCTTGGCAGCTGCTGCCTGGCACTGGCTGCTCCAGGTAAGTTTATCATTAACTAGGATCCCCAAGTCCTTCTCCCTGTCTGATTTACCCAGTGGTTTCCCATTCAGTGTGTAATGGTGATATTGATTCCTTCTTCCCATGTGTATAACCTTACGTTTATCATTGTTAAACCTCATCTGCCACCTTTCAGCCCAAGTTTCCAACTTATCCAGATCCATCTGTAGCAGAATACTATCTTCTCTTGTATTAACTGCTTTACATAGTTTTGTATCATCTGCAAATATCGATATTTTACTGTGTAAACCTTCTACCAGATCATTAATGAATATGTTGAAGAGAACAGGTCCCAATACTGACCCCTGCGGTACCCCACTGGTCACAGCGACCCAGTTAGAGACCATACCATTTATAACCACCCTCTGCTTTCTATCACTAAGCCAGTTACTAACCCATTTACACACATTTTCCCCCAGACCAAGCATTCTCATTTTGTGTACCAACCTCTTGTGCGGCACGGTATCAAACGCTTTGGAAAAATCGAGATATACCACGTCCAATGACTCACCGTGGTCCAGCCTATAGTAACATAGTAACATAGTAACATAGTTAGTAAGGCCGAAAAAAGACATTTGTCCATCCAGTTCAGCCTATATTCCATCATAATAAATACCCAGATCTACGTCCTTCTACAGAACCTAATAATTGTATGATACAATATTGTTCTGCTCCAGGAAGACATCCAGGCCTCTCTTGAACCCCTCGACTGAGTTCGCCATCACCACCTCCTCAGGCAAGCAATTCCAGATTCTCACTGCCCTAACAGTAAAGAATCCTCTTCTATGTTGGTGGAAAAACCTTCTCTCCTCCAGACGCAAAGAATGCCCCCTTGTGCCCGTCACCTTCCTTGGTATAAACAGATCCTCAGCAAGATATTTGTATTGTCCCCTTATATACTTATACATGGTTATTAGATCGCCCCTCAGTCGTCTTTTTTCTAGACTAAATAATTCTAATTTCGCTAATCTATCTGGGTATTGTAGTTCTCCCATCCCCTTTATTAATTTTGTTGCCCTCCTTTGTACTCTCTCTAGTTCCATTATATCCTTCCTGAGCACCGGTGCCCAAAACTGGACACAGTACTCCATGTGCGGTCTAACTAGGGATTTGTACAGAGGCAGTATAATGCTCTCATCATGTGTATCCAGACCTCTTTTAATGCACCCCATGATCCTGTTTGCCTTGGCAGCTGCTGCCTGGCACTGGCTGCTCCAGGTAAGTTTATCATTAACTAGGATCCCCAAGTCCTTCTCCCTGTCAGATTTACCCAGTGGTTTCCCGTTCAGTGTGTAATGGTGATATTGATTCCCTCTTCCCATGTGTATAACCTTACATTTATCATTGTTAAACCTCATCTGCCACCTTTCAGCCCAAGTTTCCAACTTATCCAGATCCATCTGTAGCAGAATACTATCTTCTCTTGTATTAACTGCTTTACATAGTTTTGTATCATCTGCAAATATCGATATTTTACTGTGTAAACCTTCTACCAGATCATTAATGAATATGTTGAAGAGAACAGGTCCCAATACTGACCCCTGCGGTACCCCACTGGTCACAGCGACCCAGTTAGAGACTATACCATTTATAACCACCCTCTGCTTTCTATCACTAAGCCAGTTACTAACCCATTTACACACATTTTCCCCCAGACCAAGCATTCTCATTTTGTGTACCAACCTCTTGTGCGGCACGGTATCAAACGCTTTGGAAAAATCGAGATATACCACGTCCAATGACTCACCGTGGTCCAGTCTATAGCTTACCTCTTCATAAAAACTGATTAGATTGGTTTGACAGGAGCGATTTCTCATAAACCCATGCTGATATGGAGTTAAACAGTTATTCTCATTGAGATAATCCAGAATAACATCCCTCAGAAACCCTTCAAATATTTTACCAACAATAGAGGTTAGACTTACTGGCCTATAATTTCCAGGTTCACTTTTAGAGCCCTTTTTGAATATTGGCACCACATTTGCTATGCGCCAGTCCTGCGGAACAGACCCTGTCGCTATAGAGTCACTAAAAATAAGAAATAATGGTTTATCTATTACATTACTTAGTTCTCTTAGTACTCGTGGGTGTATGCCATCCGGACCCGGAGATTTATCTATTTTAATCTTATTTAGCCGGTTTCGCACCTCTTCTTGGGTTAGATTGGTGACCCTTAATATAGGGTTTTCATTGTTTCTTGGGATTTCACCTAGCATTTCATTTTCCACCGTGAATACCGTGGAGAAGAAGGTGTTTAATATGTTAGCTTTTTCCTCGTCATTTACAACCATTCTTTCCTCACTATTTTTTAAGGGGCCTACATTTTCAGTTTTTATTCTTTTACTATTGATATAGTTGAAGAACAGTTTGGGATTAGTTTTACTCTCCTTAGCAATGTGCTTCTCTGTTTCCTTTTTGGCAGCTTTAATTAGTTTTTTAGATAAAGTATTTTTCTCCCTATAGTTTTTTAGAGCTTCAATGGTGCCATCCTGCTTTAGTAGTGCAAATGCTTTCTTTTTACTGTTAATTGCCTGTCTTACTTCTTTGTTTAGCCACATTGGGTTTTTCCTATTTCTAGTCCTTTTATTCCCACAAGGTATAAACCGCTTACACTGCCTATTTAGGATGTTCTTAAACATTTCCCATTTATTATCTGTATTCTCATTTCTGAGGATATTGTCCCAGTCTACCAGATTAAGGGCATCTCTAAGCTGTTCAAACTTTGCCTTCCTAAAGTTCAATGTTTTTGTGACTCCCTGACAAGTCCCCCTAGTGAAAGACAGGTGAAACTGCACAATATTGTGGTCGCTATTTCCTAAATGCCCAACCACCTGCAGATTTGTTATTCTGTCAGGTCTATTAGATAGTATTAGGTCTAAAAGTGCTGCTCCTCTGGTTGGATTCTGCACCAATTGTGAAAGATAATTTTTCTTGGTTATTAGCAGAAACCTGTTGCCTTTATGGGTTTCACAGGTTTCTGTTTCCCAGTTAATATCCGGGTAGTTAAAGTCCCCCATAACCAGGACCTCATTATGGGTTGCAGCTTCATCTATCTGCTTTAGAAGCTTACCTCTTCATAAAAACTGATTAGATTGGTTTGACAGGAACGATTTCTCATAAACCCATGCTGATATGGAGTTAAACAGTTATTCTCATTGAGATAATCCAGAATAACATCCCTCAGAAACCCTTCAAATATTTTACCAACAATAGAGGTTAGACTTACTGGCCTATAATTTCCAGGTTCACTTTTAGAGCCCTTTTTGAATATTGGCACCACATTTGCTATGCGCCAGTCCTGCGGAACAGACCCTGTCGCTATAGAGTCCCTAAAAATAAGAAATAATGGTTTATCTATTACATTACTTAGTTCTCTTAGTACTCGTTGGTGTATGCCATCCGGACCCGGAGATTTATCTATTTTAATCTTATTTAGCCGGTTTCGCACCTCTTCTTGGGTTAGATTGGTGACCCTTAATATAGGGTTTTCATTGTTTCTTGGGATTTCATCTAGCATTTCATTTTCCACCGTGAATACCGTGGAGAAGAAGGTGTTTAATATGTTAGCTTTTTCCTCGTCATCTACAACCATTCTTTCCTCACTATTTTTTAAGGGGCCTATATTTTCAGTTTTTATTCTTTTACTATTGATATAGTTGAAGAACAGTTTGGGATTAGTTTTACTCTCCTTAGCAATGTGCTTCTCTGTTTCCTTTTTGGCAGCTTTAATTAGTTTTTTAGATAAAGTATTTTTCTCCCTATAGTTTTTTAGAGCTTCAATGGTGCCATCCTGCTTTAGTAGTGCAAATGCTTTCTTTTTACTGTTAATTGCCTGTCTTACTTCTTTGTTTAGCCACATTGGGTTTTTCCTATTTCTAGTCCTTTTATTACCACAAGGTATAAACCGCTTACACTGCCTATTTAGGATGTTCTTAAACATTTCCCATTTATTATCTGTATTCTTATTTCTGAGGATATTGTCCCAGTCTACCAGATTAAGGGCATCTCTAAGCTGGTCAAACTTTGCCTTCCTAAAGTTCAGTGTTTTTGTGACTCCCTGACAAGTCCCCCTAGTGAAAGACAGGTGAAACTGCACAATATTGTGGTCGCTATTTCCTAGATGCCCAACCACCTGCAGATTTGTTATTCTGTCAGGTCTATTAGATAGTAGTATGTACCTGTATGTCATCTCCTGTATATAGTATATACCTGAATGTCATCTCCCCTTTATATATTATATACCTGCTGTATGCCATCTCCTCTATATACCTATGTGTCATCTCCTCTTTTATATAGTATATACCTGTATGTCATCTCCTCCTGTATATAGTGTATATGTGTGTCATCTCCTCCTGTATATAGTATGTACCTGTAAGCCATCTCCTCCTGTATATAGTATATACCTGTAAGTCATCTCCTCCTGTATATAGTATATAACTGTGTGTCATCTGCTCCTGTATATAGTATATACCTGTGTGTCATCTGCTCCTGTATATAGTATATACCTGTGTGTCATCTCCTCCTGTATATAGTATATACTTGTGTGTCATCTCCTCTTGTATATAGTATATACCTGTGTGTCATCTCTCCTGTATATAGTATATATCTGTATGTCATCTTCTCCTGTATTAGACCGCCTTTACACGTTATTTGGTCAGAATTTTTACCTCAGAATTTGTAAGCTAAATTGGCAGCCTGATAAATCCCCAGCCAACAGGAAGCCCACCCCCCTGGCAGTATATATTAGCTCACACATACAGAATAGACAGGTCATGTGACTGACAGCTGCCATATTTCCTATATGGTACATTTGTTGCTCTTGTAGTTTGTCTGCTTATTAATCAGATTTTTATTTTTGAAGGATAATACCAGACTTGTGTGTGTTTTAGGGCGAGATTCATGTGTCAAGTTGTGTGTGTTGAGTTGCATGTGGCGACATGCATGTAGCGACTTTTGTGAGATGAGTTTTGTGTGGCGACGTGCGTGTAGCAACTTTTTGTGTGTCGAGTTGCATGTGACAGGTTAGTGTAGCAAGTTGTGTGCAGCAAGTTTTGCGCATGGCGAGTTTTGCGCGTGGCGAGTTTTATGTGTGGTGCGTTTTGAGTATGTGCAAGTTTTGTGTGAGGCAACTTTTGCATGTGTTGCAACTTTTGTGCATGTGGCAATTTTCCCGCGTGTGCAAGTTTTGCGTGTGGCGAGTTTTCCATGAGGTGAGTTTTGCACGTGTGGTGAGTTTTGCGTGAGCCTAGTTTTGCATGTGGCGAGTTTTGAGCGGCGACTTTTGTGTTTCGACTTTTATGTGGCGAGGTTGGTGTATTTGTGGTGAAATGTGTGCTGAGGGTGGTATATGTGTTCAAGCACGTGGTAGTTTGTGGCGCCTTTTGTGTGTGTGTTCATATCTCAGTGTGTGGTGAGTATCCCATGTCGGGGCCCCACCTTAGCAACTGTACAGTATATACTCTTTGGCGCCATCGCTCTCACTCTTTAAGTCCCCCTTGTTCACATCTGGCAGCTTTGAATTTGCCTCCAACACTTTTCCTTTCACTTTTTCCCCATTATGTAGATAGGGGCAAAATTGTTTGGTGAATTGGAAAGCGCTGGGTTAAAATTTCACCTCCCAACATAGCCTATGACGCTCTCAGGGTCCAGACGTTTGATTGTGCAAACTTTTGTGGCTGTAGCTGCGACGCCTCCAACACTTTTCCTTTCACTTTTTCCCCATTATGTAGATAGGGGCAAAATTGTTTGGTGAATTGGAACGTGCGGGGTTAAAATTTCACCTCACAACATAGCCTATGACACTCTCGGGGTCCAGACGTATGACTGTGCAAAATTTTGTGGCTGTAGCTGCGACGGTGCAGATGCCAGTCCCGGACATACACACATACATACATACATACATACACACACACACATTGAGCTTTATATATTAGACTAGCTGAAGAGCCCGGCGTTGCCTGGGCATAGTAAATATCTGTGGTTAGTTATAGCACGTCACTTCTCTTATTTTCCCATCACGCCTCTCATTTTCCCAATCACATCTTTAATTTTCCCCCTCATATCTCTCATTTTCTCCCTCATACCTCTCATTTTCTCCCTCACTACTCTCATTCCCGCCTAACACTTGTCATTTCGACCTCACATCTGTCATTTTCCGATCCCTACACTATTTTCCCTCACTCCTCTCATTTTGCACTCACACCTTTTCATTTTCACCTCACACCTCTCATTTTCACCTCAGTATATACATGTTTGTCATCTCCCTTATATATAGTATACACCTGTATGTCATCTCCTGTATATAGTATATACCTGTATGTCATCTCCCCTGTATATAGTATATACCTGCTGTGTGTCATCTCCCCTGTATATAGTATATACCTGTATGTCATCTCCTCCTATATATAGTATATACCTGTATGTCATCTTCTATATATAGCATATACCTGTATGTCATCTCCTCCTGTATATAGTATATACCTGTAGGTAATCTGCTCCTGTATATAGTATATACCTGTGTGTCATCTCCTCCTGTATATAGTATATACCTGTATGTCATCTCCTCCTGTATATAGTATGTACTTGTATGTCATCTCCTCCTTTATATAGTATATACCTGTGTGTCATCTCTCCTGTATATAGTATATATCTGTGTGTCATCTCCACTGTATATAGTATATACCTGTGTGATCTCCTGTATTAGACCTCGTTAACACGTTATTTGCTCAGTATTTTTACCTCAGTATTTGTAAGATAAATTGGCAGCCTGATAAATCCCCAGCCAACAGGAAGCCCTTCCCCTGGCAGTATATATTAGATCACACATACACATAATAGACAGGTTATGTGACTGACAGCTGTCGTATTTCCTCTATGGTACATTTGTTGCTCTTGTAGTTTGTCTGCTTATTAATCAGAATTTTATTTTTGAAGGCTAATACCAGACTTGTGTGTGTTTTAGGGCGAGTTTCGTTTGTCAAGTTGTGTGTGTTGAGTTGTGTGTGGCGACATGCATGTAGCGACTTTTGTGAGATGAGTTTTGTGTGGCAACATGCGTGTAGCAACTTTTTGTGTGTCGAGTTGCATGTAACAGGTTAGTGTAGCAAGTTGTGTGCAGCAAGTTTTGCGCATGGCGAGTTTTGCGCGTGGTGAGTTTTATGTCTGGTGCCTTTTGAGTATGTGCAAGTTTTGTGTGAGGCAACTTTTGCATGTGTTGCAAATTTTGTGCATGTGGCAATTTTTCCGCATGTGCAAGTTTTGCGTGTGTCGAGTTTTCCATGAGGTGAGTTTTGCACTTGTGGCGAATTTTGCGTGAGCCTATTTTTTGCATGTGGCGAGTTTTGCGCGTGGTGAGTTTTGAGCGGCGACTTTTGTGTTTCGACTTTTATGTGGAGAGGTTGGTGTATGTGTGGTGAAATGTGTGCTGAGGGTGGTATATGTGTTCAAGCACGTAGTAGTGTGTGACGCATTTTGTGTGTGTGTTCATATCCCCGTGTGTGGTGAGTATCCCATGTCGGGGTCCCACCTTAGCAACTGTACGGTATATACTCTTTGGCGCCATCGCTCTCACTCTTTAAGTCCCCCTTGTTCACATCTGGCAGCTGTCAATTTGCCTCCAACACTTTTCCATTCACTTTTCCCCATTATGTAGATAGGGGAAAAATAGTTTGATGAATTGGAAAGCGCGGAGTTAAAATTTCACCTCACAACACAGCCTATGACGCTCTCGGGGTCCAGACGTGTGACTGTGCAAAATTTTGTTTCTGTAGCTGCGACGCCTCCAACACTTTTCCTTTCACTTTTTTCCCCATTATGTAGATAGGGGCAAAATTGTTTGGTGAATTGGAAAGCGCGGGGTTAAAATTTCACCTCACAACGTAGCCTATGACGCTCTCAGGGTCCAGACGTGTGACTGTGCAAAATTTTGTTGCTGTAGCTGCGACGCTTCCAACACTTTTCCTTTCACTTTTTTCCCCATTATGTAGATAGGGGCAAAATTGTTTGGTGAATTGGAGCGCGCGGGGTTAAAATTTCGCCTCACAATATAGCCTATGACGCTCTCGGGGTCCAGACGTGTGACTGTGCAAAATTTTGTGGCTGTAGCTGCGACGGTGCAGATGCCAATCCCGGACATACACACATACCCACACACACACACACACATTCAGCTTTATATAGTAGATTTGCATTTTACTGTGGGAAATACATATTTGATCCCCTACCAACTACTAAGAGTTCTGGCTCCTACAGACCAGTTAGACACTCCTAATCAACTTGTTACCTGCATTAAAGACAGCTATCTTACATAGTCACTTTTATAAAAGACTCCTATCCACAAACTCAATTAATCAGTTAGATTATAACCCTTACAACATGGGCAAGACGAAAGAGCTTTATAAGGATGCCAGGGACAAGATCATAGACCTGCATAAAGCTGGAATGGGTGACAAAACCATTATTAACCCTAGAATGCATGACGTTAAAAATATACATATTAATGTATTGGGGGCCTTTTAGGACCCCATGCACATAATGTAGAAAAACACACTTAACCCCTTCATGACCCAGCCTATTTTGACCTTAATGACCAGGCCGTTTTTTGCAATTCTGACCAGTGTCCCTTTATGAGTTAATAACTCAGGAACGCTTCAACGGATTCTAGCGGTTCTGAGATTATTTTTTCGTGACATATTGCACTTTATGTTAGTGGTAAATTTAGGTAATTAAATTCTGCATTTATTTGTGATAAAAACGGAAATTTGGCGAAAATTTTGAAAATTTCGCAATTTTCACATTTTGAATTTTTATTCTGTTAAACCAGAGAGTTATATGGCACAAAATAGTTAATAAATAACATTTCCCACATGTATACTTTACATCAGCACAATTTTGGAAACAAAATTTTTTTTTGCTAGGAAGTTAAAAGGGTTAAAATTTGACCAGCGATTTCTCATTTTTACAACAAAATTTACAAAACCATTTTTTTTAGGGACCACCTCACATTTGAAGTCAGTTTGAGGGGTCTATATGGCTGAAATTACCCAAAAGTGACACCATTCTAAAAACTGCACCCCTCAAGGTGCACAAAACCACATTCAAGAAGTTTATTAACCCTTCAGGTGCTTCACAGCAGCAGAAGCAACATGGAAGGAAAAAATGAACATTTAACTTTTTAGTCACAAAAATGATTTTTAGCAACAATTTTTTTATTTTCCCAATGGTAAAAGGAGAAACTGAACCACGAACGTTGTTGTACAATTTGTCCTGAGTACGCTGATACCTCATATGTGGGGGTAAACCACTGTCTGGGCGCACGGCAGGGCTTGGAAGGGAAGGAGCGCCATTTGACTTTTTGAATGAAAAATTGGCTCCACTCTTTAGCGGACACCATGTCACGTTTGGAGAGCCCCCGTGTGCCTAAAAATTGGAGCTCCCCCACAAGTGACCTCATTTTGGAAACTAGACGCCCCAAGAAACTTATCTAGATGCATAGTGAGAGCTTTAAACCCCCAGGTGCTTCACAAATTGATCCGTAAAAATGAAAAAGTACTTTTTTTCACAAAAAAATTCTTTTAGCCTCAATTCTTTCATTTTCACATGGGCAACAGGATAAAATGGATCCGAAAATTTGTTGGGCAATTTCTCCTGAGTACACCAATACCTCACATGTGGGGGTAAACCACTGTTTGGGCACATGGTAAGGCTCAGAAGGGAAGGAGCGCCATTTGACTTTTTGAATGAAAAATTATCTCCATCGTTAGCGGACACCATGTTGCATTTGGAGATCCCCTGTGTGCCTAAACATTGGAGCTCCCCCACAAGTGACCCCATTTTGGAAACTGGACCCCCCAAGGAACTTATCTAGTTGCCTAGTGAGCACTTTAAACCCTCAGGTGCTTCACAAATTGATCCGTAAATATGAAAAAATACTTTTTTTCACAAAAATATTTTTTTGCCTCAATTTTTTCATTTTCTCATGGGCAATAGGATAAAATGGATCAGAAAATTTGTTGGGCAATTTTTCCCGAGTATGCCGATACCTCATATGTGGGGGTAAACCACTGTTTGGGCACACGTCAGGGCTCGGAAGCGAAGGCGCGCCATTTGACTTTTTGAATGGAAAATTAGCTCCAATTGTTAGCGGACACCATGTCGCGTTTGGAGAGCCCCTGTGTGCCTAAACATTGGAGCTCCCCCACAAGTGACCCCATTTTGGAAACTAGACCCCCCAAGGAACTTATCTAGATGCATATTGAGCACTTTAAACCCCCAGGTGCTTCACAGAAGTTTATTACGCAGAGCCATGAAAATAAAAAATAATTTTACTTTCCTCAAAAATGATTATTAGCCTGGTATTTCCTATTTTGCCAAGGGTAATAGAAGAAATTGGACCCCAAATGTTGTTTTCCAGTTTGTCCTGAGTACGCTGATACCCCATATGTGGGGGTAAACCACTGTTTGGGCGCACGGCAGGGCTCGGAAGGGAAGGCACGCCATTTGGCTTTTTAAATGGAAAATTAGCTCCAATCATTAGCGGACACCATGTCACGTTTGGAGAGCCCCTGTGTGCCTAAACATTGGAGATCCCCCACAAATGACCCCATTTTGGAAACTAGACCCCCAAAGGAACTAATCTAGATGTGTGGTGAGCAATTTGAACCCCCAAGTGCTTCACAGAAGTTTATAACGCAGAGCCATGAAAACAAAAAAAAAATTTCTTTTCTCAAAAATGATTTTTTAGCCCGCAATTTTTTATTTTCCCAAGGGTAACAGGAGAAATTTGACCCCAATATTTGTTGTCCAGTTTCTCCTGAGTACAGTGATACCCCATATGTGGGGGTAAACCACTGTTTGGGCACATGCCGGGGCTCGGAAGTGAAGTAGTGACTTTTGAAATGTGTGGTGAGCACTTTGAACCCCCAAGTGCTTCACAGAAGTTTATAACGCAGAGCCGTGAAAATAATAAATACGTTTTCTTTCCTCAAAAATAATTTTTTAGCCCAGAATTTTTTATTTTCCCAAGGGTTACAGGAGAAATTGGACCCCAAAAGTTGTTGTCCAGTTTCTCCTGAGTATGCTGATACCCCATGTGTGGGGGTAAACCACTGTTTGGGCACACATCGGGGCTCAGAAGGGAAGTAGTGACTTTTGAAATGCAGACTTTGATGGAATGGTCTGCGTGCGTTTGCAGAGCCCCTGGTGTGCCTAAACAGTAGAAACCCCCCACAAGTGAACCCCATTTTGGAAACTAGACCCCCCAAGGAACTTATCTAGATATGTGGTGAGCACTTTGAACCCCCAAGTGCTTCACAGACGTTTACAACGCAGAGCCGTGAAAATAAAAAATCATTTTTCTTTCCTCAAAAATGATGTTTTAGCAACCAATTTTTTATTTTCACAAGGGTAACAGAAGAATTTGGACCCCAGTAATTGTTGCGCAGTTTGTCCTGAGTATGCTGGTACCCCAAATGTGGGGATAAACCCCTGTTTGGGCACAGGTCGGGGCTCGGAAGTGAGGGAGCACCATTTGACTTTTTAAACACAAGATTGGCTGGAATCAATGGTGGCGCCATGTTGCGTTTGGAGACCCCTGATGTGCCTAAACAGTGGAAACCCCTCAATTCTACCTCCAACACTAACCCCAACACACCCCTTACCCTAATCCCAACTGTAGCCATAACCCTAATCACAACCCTAAACCACAGCCCAAATTCTAACCCTAACCCTAAGGCTATGTGCCCACGTTGCGGATTCGTGTGGGATTTTTCAGCATTATTTTTACCTGTGGATTTACCGCGGATTTCCAGTGTTTTTTGTGCGGATTTCACCTGCGGATTCCTATTGAGGAACAGGTGTAAAACGCTGCGGAATCCGCACAAAGAATTGACATGCTGCAGAAAATACAACGCAGCGTTTCCACGCGGTATTTTCCGCACCATGGGCACGGGGGGAGCGGACAGGAGGAAGGAGGGGAGCGGAGCAGTGTACAGGACTGATCGGAGGACTGAGGGGGCGATCGGTGGGGTGGGGGGGCAGACCAGTGTTTCCAGCCATGGCCGATGATATTGCAGCATCGGCCATGGCTGGATTGTAATATTTCACCCGTTATAATAGGTGAAATATTACATGAATTAACCCTTTCACCTGATCTGCAGGGACGCGATCTTTCCATGACGCCACATAGGCATCATGGGTCGGATTGGCACCGACTTTCATGACGCCTACGTGACGTCAAAGGTCGGGAAGAGGTTAAATAACTTTCGCAAGTTTATTTAAAAATTGCTCAATAAAATATGAATAGTGGACAAAATTTTAATTATAATTTTTCACAGAAAACACCAAAAAATCTTTTTTTCCCCCAAATTTCACACAAAAACATGAAAACACACTAAAACGCATAGAAATCTATAGCAAACTAGCTGCAGGTACATTTTTATTCTAACTTTATTTTCTATTATAATAGTCTTCCAAACAATTCTGACATGTTAGTTTTTCAGACGTTTTGTGCAATTTTTGATAAATATGTTCCAGATATAACTGATAGGGGCTAATTTGTCTTTTTCAAACTTCGCTGCACGAGTTCGCTTATCATCAAAGCGAATGATTCTTCTAATTTCCTCATATCTGCCCACTGACATTGTCGCCTTATAGTGTGGATCAGAAAGTGGGTCCAGAAATAATTCTCGTATTGGGACATCATACAATTTTTGACTCCCTGCCAGCAGTAAAAGTCCAATATATGCATAAAGTTTCACTTTTGAGATATTTTTCCAGGACTTATTTTTTGCAGAAGCGATACGTCTTCATTCTAGGTTTGAACATAATAAGACCTCTTCTGCAATATTGTCAGAAAAATAAGTACAGAATACATCTTTAGGGGTAAAGTAACTGGGACTTCCCACAGCTCCTTGAGCCTGTCTCACAATATTGTGTGTTGTAGGATTACTGTCCCAAAAAACATTCGTTTTGGATGTTCTGCTTATCACTTCTTGAGGATCCACTAGATTCACTTCTTCATCATCAGAAGAATCACTGGATGAGGATGTTTGATTAGCTGGTGGCAGATATTCTTCATCAGACAAAGATAGTTCACTTTCATCATCGCTTTGAAACATAATCGCTTCAATCTCTTGGTCAGTCAGACACTTGGAGGAAGAGTGCTGACTAGATGTTAGCAAACTAAAAGAAAAAACAATGAACAGAATCAGGGTTGTCCACTCTTTGCTTGTGTGTGACACACTGTAAGTGTAATGTCCCCCCTTCTTCCTCTCACCCTCAGCAGCTCTTACCTTTTATACTTTTAGGTGGTGTACAATTCTCTGGATTTTTGTGGCTCACAAGCTCTATCTAGCCTTTGCAAGCTTCTTAGAAACAGAAACTGAAAATGAATCAGATTTCCTCTCAACAGCTTATCTTATCACAGGTCCTTCAGCAATTAGCTCACAGTGTATACTGTCCTCAGTACTCTATACACAGCTCATTACTGTGTTCTGAAGGACCTGAGGTGATGTCATGGCCTTATCACTCCCTGCAAAAATTACATGACATCCTCACATGTTATTATCCACACCCTGGCCCCTCCACCAGCATTACTGAGTACAAATAAAGTAACTTGAGACACAAACACTACTGAGAACATGATAAAAATAGCAGGGGCCTAAAAGGCCCCGAATTCGTACAGATGTAGTTTTCACCAAACAAGCATTGTTACACCATAATGCCTATGAAAAAAATTATATAAGCAACTAGATATTATCAACAACGATATACTTGAGGAATACCTGGAGTTTCAAAATTATAACTAAAGTAATTTTGCAGATAATAGCAAAAATGTAAGCATGGGGCCTAAAAGGCCCCCAATATGCGTTCTAGGGTTAAGATGCTGGGTGAGAAGGAGACAACTATTGGTGCAATACTAAGAAAATAGAAGAAATACAAAATGACTATCAATCGACATTGATCTGGGGTACTATGCAGAATCTCACCTCGTGGGCTGTCCTTGATCATGAGGAAGGTGAGAGATCAGCCTAAAACTACATGGGGGAACTTGTTAATTATCTCAGGGCAGCTGGGACCACAGTCACCAACAAAACCACATTATGCTGTAAAGGTTTTAAATCCTGCAGTGCCCTCAAGGTCCTCCTGCTCAAGAAGGCACATGTACAGGCCCATCGGACGTTTGCCAATGAACACATGGATTATTTTGTGAGTGATTGGAAGATGGTGCTATGGTCAGACGAGACAAAAATTGAGGTCTTTGGCATTAACTCAACTTGCCGTGTTTGGAGGAACAGAAATGCTGCATATGACCTAAAGAACATCGTCCCCACTGTAAAGCATGGAGGTGGAAACATTATGTAAATGGGGTGTTTCTGTGCTAAGGGCACAGGTCTACTTCACTGCATCAATGGGAGAATGGATGGAACATGTACCTTAAAATCCTGAGTGATACACCAGGATATTAAAAATGGGTCATGGCTGTGTCTTCCAGAAAGACAATAACCAAAAACATACAGCCAAGGCAATAAAGAAATGGCTCAAAAAGAATCACATTAAGGTCCTTGAGTGGCCTTGCCAGTCTCCAGACCTTAATCCCATAGAAAACTTATGGAGGGAGTTGAAGCTCCGAGTTGCCAATTGACAGCCTCAAAATCTTAATGATTGAGAGATGATCCACAAAGAGGAGTGGACTAAAATATCTCCTGACATGTGTGCAAACCTCATCATTAAATCATCAACTACAAAAAACGTGTGCTTGCTAACAAGAGTTTTGCCATCAAGTATTAAGTCTTGTTTGACAGAGGAATCAAATACTTATTTCTCACTGCAAAATGCAAATAAATGTGTATAATTTATACAATGTGATTTTCTGGATTTTATTTTTGATATTCTATCTCTCAATGTTAAAATTAACTTACCCTTAAAATTATATACTGTTCATGTCTTTGTCAGTGGGCAAACTTACAATATTAGAAAGGGATCAAATAATTATTTCCTTCACTGTAGATGTGCATTGAGCACCTTGAAAGCCCAGATGCTTCACAGCCGTTTATAACGTTGAGCTGTGAAAATAACAAAAAAATCACAGTTTTCACACAAAAATGTTTTTAGCAACAAATTTTGTATTTTTACTATAGTAATAGGACAAAATTGACCCCATATTTGTTGCACCATTTCTCCTGAGTTCTCTGATACCTCATATGTAGTCAAAAACTACTTTTGAGGCACAGTGCTGAGCTCAGAAGGGAAGAAGAACCATATTACAGTGCAGATTTTGCTGCACTGGTTTTAGGGTGCTATGCCACATTGGCAGATCCCCTAAGGTACCAGAACAGAAGAATCCCCCCATAAGTGACCCCATTTTACAAACTAAACCTCAAATGATTACAAGAGCGGTGAGCAAAAATCCCAAAACCAAAAGGGGACATAGTGAATGACCTGCATATAGCAAGGACCATCTTAACAAAGGCTATCAACAGTAACACATTACACTGCCAGGGACTCAGATCCTGCAGTGCCAGACATGTCCCCCTGCTTAAGCCAGTACATGTCTGGGCCCGTATGAAGTTTGCTAGGAAGCATTTGGATTATCCAGAAGAGTATTGCTAGAATGTCATATGGTCTGGTGAAACCAAAGTAGAACTGTTTTGTGGAAACAAAACTCATCATGTTTGGAGGAGACAAAATGTTGAATTGCATCCAAAGAACACCATACTTACTGTGAAGCATGGGGGTGGCAACATCTCTTTCTCTGCAAAGGGACTAGGACGACTGATCCGTGTACATGAAAGAATGAATGGGGTCATGTACCATGAGATATTGAGTGCAAACCTCTTTCCATCAGCAAGAGCATTGAAGATGAAATGTGGATGCGTCTTTCAATATGATAATGATCCCAAACACACCGCCAGGGCAATGAAGGAGTGGCTTTTTAAGAAGCATATGAAGGTCCTGGAGTGGCCTAGCCAGTCTTCAGATCTCACCCAAATAGAAAACATTTTGAGGGAGTTGAAAGCCAAGGTGAAAATCCACGCAAGCAGAGAAATCAAACTGTACTGTCCAATATTCAAAAAGGGCTCTAAAAGTGAACCTGGAAATTATAGGCCAGTAAGTCTAACCTCTATTGTTGGTAAAATATTTGAAGGGTTTCTGAAGGATGTTATTCTGGATTATCTCAATGAGAATAACTGTTTAACTCCATATCAGCATGGGTTTATGAGAAATCGCTACTGTCAAACCAATCTAATTAGTTTTTATGAAGAGGTAAGCTATAGGTTGGACCACGGTGTGAGTCATTGGACGTGGTATATCTCGATTTTTCCAAAGCGTTTGATACCGTGCCGCACAAGAGGTTGGTACACAAAATGAGAATGCTTGGTCTGGGGGAAAATGTGTGTAAATGGGTTAGTAACTGGCTTAGTGATAGAAAGCAGAGGGTGGTTATAAATGGTATAGTCTCTAACTGGGTCGCTGTGACCAGTGGGGTACCGCAGGGGTCGGTATTGGGACCTGTTCTCTTCAACATATTCATTAATAGTGTTGAGCATTCCGATACCGCAAGTATCGGGTATCGGCCGATATTTGCGGTATCGGAATTCCGATACCGAATTCCGATACTTCCCGCGTATCGGATACTGGAATCGGAAGTTCCCAGAATTCAAACTGAACGCAGCAGCCAATGAGGAATGATTGGAAGTGTGGGCACATCCTGTTTAGCATGGTGGGCATGTAAGTACTGGCAAGGCTGTGATTGGCTGCTGAAATGATGTCACTCTGCACTATAAAAAACGCTGCCGCCATTTTGCGCTCACTCTGCTGTGATTTCAGTTAGGGACAGGACGCTGTGTTCTAACTGAGGGCCAGTTGAGCTAGCTAATTGCTTTATTTTCCTTTCCAAAGGCTAATTTAGCAAAACGCTGTGTGTTCTTCACTGTTCACCTTGCTCTTGCCTTGCAGCGCTGTTTTAACAGCGTTCTGCAAGGTCTCTGTGTGTGTGTGTGCAGCTCACTCTGTAGTCTGTGTGCAGCCATATACCCGGTTGTATTCAGTTCAGGGGGGGTTCACACTGCCTCACACAGTTGTCCTTTTTTGCTCATAGTGCAGCCTGCTGCACATTTTTTCTCAAATTTCCTATTAGTGTTTTTCTACCCGTCTCCAGCTAAATTGTGGAAAAACACTACATAGGATAACCTAGAGGGGGGTTTTGGGCCTTGCAGCGCCGTTTACGGCTGTCTGCACGGTCTCCGTGTGAGCCCAGCTCGCCCTGTAGTCTGTGTGCAGCCATAGCCGGTTGGATTCAGCTCAGGGTTCGTTACTGCCTCATACCTTGAGAAAAATTTTCCTTTTTTTCAAATAGTGCAGCCTGTTTAAAATTTGAAAAAAAAAATTCCTATTAGTGTTTTTCCACCCGTCTCCAGCTAAATTGTGGAAAAACACTACATAGGCTAACCTAGAGGGGTTTTTTTGGGCCTTGCAGCGCCGTTTACGGCTGTCTGCACGGTCTCTGTGTGAGCGCAGCTCGCCCTGTAGTCTGCGTGCAGCCATAGCCGGTTGGATTCAGCTCAGGGTGCGTTACTGCCTCATACCTTGAAAAAAAATTTACTTTTTTTCAAATAGTGCAGCCTGTTTAAACTTTAAAAAAAAAATTTCCTATTAGTGTTTTTCCACCCGTCTCCAGCTAAATTGTGGAAAAACACTACATAGGCTAACCTAGAGGGTTTTTTTGGGCCTTGCAGCGCCGTTTACGGCTGTCTGCACGGTCTCTGTGTGAGCGCAGCTCTCCCTGTAGTCTGTGTGCAGCCATAGCCGGTTGGATTCAGCTCAGGGTGCGTTACTGCCTCATACCTTGAAAAAAAATTTCATTTTTTTCAAATAGTGCAGCCAGTTTAAAATTTTAAAAAAAAAATTCCTATTAGTGTTTTTCCACCCGTCTCCAGCTAAATAGTGGAAAAACACTAAATAGGATAACCTAGAGGAGGTTTTTTGGGCCTTGCAGCGCCGTTTACGGCTGTCTGCACGGTCTCCGTGTGATTTAAACTAGCTCTGTAGCCCGATCTGCAAAAAAAAAAAAAGTAAAGTTCACCAAACACAACTTAACACTTGTGTAGGCCACATTTGAAAAATAATAAAGTTTAGTCCACACTTTACAACATTAGTGTTTCTTACACCTGTTAGGAGGAGCATTTCAGGAATAAGCACACTAAGGCCTTAGTACTTTTCTGCTTATCTTTATCTGTCAATCAAGATGAAGAGGGCAGGGAGTAAGGCACGTGGGCGTGGGCGCGGAGCAGGGAGAGGAGCAGGGAGAGGACGTGGTGATTCTGTGCCTGCTGCGGGCGCCGGTGACTCGTCGTCACTCAGTTTCAGCAGGGAACAGTCCTTCATGCGCAGCTTTGTCGGAGAGCGCCGTGCACCGCTGCTGCGTGAAGACCAAATTGAAGCCGTTGTCGGGTGGATGGCAGCTAACGCCTCGGCGTCGACTTCAGTTAGTGCCACATCCTCTTAGGCACAGACCACTGGAGAGCAGCCATCTGTCTCTTCACCACCTGCCAAATTGGCCAGGCAGTCAGAGAGAGCCCAGGACAGGAGCCGTCTCTACTTCTGTTCTCTGAATCTCTTGGCTTGGAAACAGGGGGCCAGCCAAGCAGCATTGGAGAAATGGAAGAAGAGGCAGTGTGCAGTGATGCCCAACAGCTTTGTCTCTCTGACTCTGAAGAGGCGGGTGGGCCAGTGCCTCCGGTGACCACAGCGCAGTACGCATCTGATGATGAAACTCAGGTGCCGCTTTCTGGTGCGTACTGTGCTGCCGAGACTACCCAGGAGGAGCAGTTGGTGGCAGAGGGTAGTGGAGATGATGAGGTCGTTGACCCATCGTGGCGTGAGGAACAGGAAGGTGGTGGGAGCAGCTCTGAGGAAGAGATTCCCCTTACGGGCCAAAGAGGGAGAGGGAGGGGGAAGACTGCGGAGCCTGTAGCCTCCACTTTGGCACCCGTTAGGAGCCTGTCTCTTTCCAAAGCCAAAAAGGGCGCTCCCAAGACTTGCAGTGCCTGGTCCTTTTTTGACACAGTTGCAGATGACATTTGTTTTGTCAAATGCAAGCTGTGTCATCAGAAAGTAAAAAGAGGGAAAAATGTCAGCAACCTCAATACCACAAATATGTGGAAACATGTGCGGACCAGGCACGCGGTGGAGTTACAGAAACAGACTGAAGATGTAGGCCAACCAACAGCGGCAGCTACCACCTCTTCAGCTCGTGTTGCCTCTTCCTCCAGCTCACGCACAGCTGGTTTGGCTTCCTCCCAGGATCGCCATGGAAGAACCTCTGGCACTGTTGTCCAGAGACCTTGTGTAATTCCACCCACAGCACCACCTTCCCAGTCATCCTCACACTCCCAGTCTACTCTACAGCCATCGGTAGTACAGGCATGGGAGAAAAGGCGGGCATTCTCGGCCAACCACCCCCGAGCACAGGCTCTGAATGCAGGCATTGCCAAACTGTTGTCCCTGGAAATGCTCTCGTTCAGGCTGGTGGAGACTGACAGCTTCCGTGACTTGATGGCATTGGCAGTCCCACAGTACAAGGTGCCCAGCCGCTTTTACTTCAGCAGGCAAGCTGTCCCTGCCCTGCACAGGCATGTTGAGGGAAACATAAAACATGCGCTACTGAACGCCGTCAGTAGCAAGGTCCACCTCACCACCGATGCGTGGACCAGTCAGCTTGGACAGGGGCGATACGCTTCCCTCACTGCCCATTGGGTTAATGTTGTTGAGCCAGGTACAGATCGTGCGAGTGGCGCAGGACATGTCCTGCCCACTCCAAGGATTGCAGGAATCCAGTCTGTACGCATTGACTCCTCCTCTTACACAAGTTCCTCAGAATCAACTCTGCAGGAGCCGTCACAGTCCACCTCCACATGGACCCGTGAACGTTTACCTATGACCGACATGAGCACAGCCGTGGCCAAACGTCAGCAGGCCGTCTTGAAACTTGTTTCATTGGGAAATCGAAGCCACACAGCGCAGGAGCTCTGGAATGCCATCAAGCAGGAGAGCGATGTGTGGTTACTGCCAGCGAATCTCCAGCCAGGCATGGTAGTGTGTGACAATGGCCGAAATCTGGTGGCAGCTTTGGCCCTTGGCAACCTCACTCACATCCCATGTCTGGCACATGTGCTCAATTTGGTTGTGCAGAGTTTTCTGAGGGACTATCCGGATCTTGATGCCCTGCTGCACAAGGTCCGCCTAGTGTGTGCTCACTTGCGGCGTTCCAGCTTGGCCAGATCCCGCATTGCTGCTCTGCAGCGCCGATTCCGCCTTCCGGAACACCGCATCATATGTGACCTACCTACCCGGTGGAATTCCACGTTACATATGTTGGAGCGGTTGTGTGAGCAGCAGCAAGCAGTTATGGAGTACCAGCTGCATCAGGTGCAAAGAAGTCGCAGTCAGCGCCGATCAGACTTCACAACCACAGAGTGGGCCACTATGAAGGACGTCTGCCAGGTTTTGCGTCCTTTTGATTATTCTACGCGGATGGCAAGTGCAGATGATGCACTAGTCAGCATGACTGTCCCCATTATCTGCCTGCTTCAGCAAACTTTGCAAGGGTTAAGGGATGATGTTGTGGAAGAGGTGGAGGATGAGGAGTCACCTTTTCTATCAGCTTCTGGAGAGTCAGCGCCACGTGGTTCCTCACAAAGGGGTACGCAGGGGCCAATTTGTGAGGAGGATGAGGAGGAGTCAATGGAGGAGGAAGAGCTCCGTCCAGAGGAGGGAGCGACACAATTGTCCAGTGGTCAGTGTGTACAGCGAGGGTGGGGTGATGACGAGCAGGAAGAGATCATGTCTCAAGCAGGGGACAGCGTTTCTGGGCCAGTTGGCACTCTGCAGCACATGGTGGATTTCATGCTGCAGTGCCTGAGAAACGACCGCCGCATCGACCACATTCTCAACATGCCTGATTATTGGGTGTTCACCCTCCTCGATCCTCGCTACCGGGACAACGTCCAAAACCTCATCCCTGCGTTGACCCGGGAGCGTAAATTGCGGGAGTACCACGACACACTGGTGAATTCCATCATCTTCTCCTGTCCAACTGAGAGGAGTGCTGCTAGTGCTTTACAAAGCAGCTCAGTGCGTCGAGGCAGTGGGGGAGGCTCTGCCCAAAGAGGGAGCAGAAGCAGTGCCTCTGCCCAAGGCAAGCCCAGTATGGCACAACTCTGGCACACTTTTGTGTGCCCGCCCCAAATGTCTACACCATCACCGGCGGCTCCAGTCAGCAGGAGGCAACGGTTCCGTCAGATGGTGACAGACTACATGGCTTGCCCTCTTACTGTACTCCCAGACGGCTCTTCCCCGTTCAAGTTTTGGGTCTCTAAGCTGGATACATGGCCAGAGCTAAGCCAGTATGCATTGGAGGTGCTGGCTTGCCCTGCGGCTAGTGTCTTATCGGAACGTGTCTTTAGTGCCGCAGGTGGTGTACTAACAGACCGTCGCATGCGACTGTCCTCCGATAATGTTGACCGGCTTACTTTCCTGAAAATGAACCAGGCCTGGATCTCGCAGGAATTTGCCACTCCTCTGCCTGATTAAGTAATTGGGTGTCATCCAGGTCTCCTGCTGTGTTCATCTTTCTACCACCTGAACTGCTATTCCTGGGCTCCAACACCGCCAGTTGCGGCTCAGAAGTGCAGGCTGCACAGTAAAAACATACGACCCAGTGTTATTGGGTTTCAGTAACGTCAGCTGATCCCCAGCTGTGTAGCCGGCAATGTGTCCTGCGACCGCCACGCTGGCACAACAACCTAAATGTAAGGGAACCTGTCCCCCCCCCCCGTCGTTTGTTACTGAAAGAGCCATCTTGTGCAGCAGTAATTCTGCACAAGGAAAAGGTAGCTCTTTTGGTTTAGCTCCTTGCACACGCAGAACTTAACACTTATAAAATGTGTTCACTGATACCGTTATACCGTCCCGGAGCTGGGACTTTCCTTCGTAATGTGACGCAGCACAGCCGTCATTCCTACCCCCTTGGTGCCATGCGCTGCCTCCTCAGCGTTGTTTTAAGCTGTCACGGAGCCTGCGCTGTTCTGTTATCCCTTGGGCATGCCCTATTTGCGCTGCCTGTCTTCTGACATAATTTGGTGTCAGGCTGTCAGTGCCTGTGCAGCCGCGCTGCCCGAGATCCCGCCTCGCAGTGTCTTCTGATTGAGTCACACTGCGGGCCTGGGATCCATGGGCATGCGCAGTGCATATCTTCCCCTCGGGGTCTCGCTCATTTCCCTCCGCCTTCTTTAGACTGTGCGCCGTCAGCTGATCCCTAATAGCATGCCACGGCCGTGACACCGCACAGTCTGAAGAAGAGGGAAGGAGGGGAGTGAGAGTCGAGTATATGCACTGTGCATGCCCATGGATCCAAGGCCCGCAGTGGGATTACGTTAGACGAGACTGCGAGGTGGGATCTGGAGCAGCGTGGACGCACAGGCACTGACAGCCTGACACCAAATTATGTCAGAAGACAGGCAGCGCTAATTGGGCATGGCCAAGGGCTAACAGAACAGCGCAGGCTCCGTGACAGCTTAAAACATCGCTGAGGAGGCAGCGCACGGCACCAAGGGGATAGGAATGACA
This sequence comes from Ranitomeya imitator, assembly GCF_032444005.1. NCBI lineage: Eukaryota > Metazoa > Chordata > Amphibia > Anura > Dendrobatidae > Ranitomeya > Ranitomeya imitator. Next base: position 308,874,361 of record NC_091285.1, on the reverse strand, counting down.
GCTGTGCTGTGTCCCATTACGAAGGAAATTCGCACCTCCGGGACGGTTGAACGGTATAAGGGGACACATTTTTAGTGTTTACTTCAGTGTTTGCAAGGAGCATAATTAAAAGAGCAACCTTTTCCTTTTGCATCCTTAGTGCTGCACAAGATGGCTCTTTCAGCTACAAACGTCTTGGGGGGGGGTTAAAGGTTTCCTTTCAACTTGCTCCAATCAGGCTTCGGCCTACACTCTGTTCCTCTGCTCCTCCTGCTGACCCTGGGCTCTAACACCGCCAGTTGGTGCCTGGAAGTGCTGTGTGCACAGTTAACAGTCGCTCCTCTGTTATTGGGGTTCAGTAACGTCAGCTGATCCCCAGCTGTGTGCGGCAATACCTCCAATCTGCTCCTCCTGCTGTCCCTGGGCTCTAACACCGCCAGTTGGTGCCTGGAAGTGCTGTGTGCACAGTTAACAGTCGCTCCTCTGTTATTGGGGTTCAGTAATGTCAGCTGATCCCCAGCTGTGTGTGCGGCAATACCTCCAATCTGCTCCTCCTGCTGTCCCTGGGCTCTAACACCGCCAGTTGGTGCCTGGAAGTGCTGTGTGCACAGTTAACAGTCACTCCTCTGTTATTGGAGATCAGTAACGTCAGCTGATCCCCAGCTGTGTATCCGGCAACGTGTCATGCGACCGCCATGCTGGCACAACTAAAATGTAAGGGGACCTGTCCCCCCCCCCCTAGGCGTTTGTTACTGAAAGAGCCACCATGTGCAGCACTAATACTGCACAAGGGAAAGGTCGCTCTTGAAATTATGCTCCTTGCAAACGCTGAACTACACACTCATGTAATGTGTCCCCTCACACCGTCCAACCGTCCCGGAGGTGGGACTTTCCTTTGTAATGTGACGCAGCACAGCCGTCATTGCTACCCCCTTGCCACCGTGCGCTGGCTCCTTAGCGTTGTTTGATTCCGTCATGGACCCTGCGCTGTTATGTTATCCCTTGGCCATGCACAGTTTGCGCTGCCCGTCCTCTGACATCATTTGTTGTCGTCCTGGCTGCGCCTGTGCGTGCACGCTGCCCGAAATCCCACCTCGCAGTGTCGTCTAATGTGATCCCACAGTGGGCCTGGTATCCATGGCCATGCGCAGTGCATATACTAGCCTCTCACTCCCCTTCTTCATGCTTCTTCAGACTAGGCGGCGTCAGCTGATCCCTAATAGCATGCCACGGCCGTGACGCCGCACAGTCTGAAGAAGCAGGAAGGAGGTGAGTGAGAGGCGATGATATGCACTGCGCATGCCCATGGATCCCTGGCCCGCAGTGGGACTACATTAGATGAAACTGCAAGGTTAGATCTCGGGCAGCTTGGACGCACAGGCACTGCCAGCCTGACACCTACATGATGTCAGAAGACGGGCACCGCTAACTGTGCATGGCCAAGGGATAACATTACAGCGCGGGCTCCGTGACAGAACCAAACAACGTTGAGGAGGTGGCGCACGGCACCAAGGGGGTTGGAATGGCGGCTTTGCTGTGTCACATTACAAAGGAAAGTCCCACTTCCGGGACGGTTTGACAGTGTGAGGGGACACATTATATGAGTGTGTACTTCAGCGTTTGCAAGGAGCATAATTTTCAGAGCCACCATTTGCCATGTGCAGTATTACTGCTGTACAAGATGGCTCTTTCAGCAACAAATGCCTGGGGGGGGGTTAAAGGTTCCTTTCAACTTGCTCCACTGCAGGCTTCGGCCTACACTCTGCTCCTCTTTGATTCCCTGGGTTTCAACACTGTCAGTTGCCACCTGGAAGTGTTGTCTACACAGAAAAAACACTAGCTGATGTGTCAATGGGGTTCAGCACCGCCAGCTGTTCCCCTGCTGTGTAGTCGGCAACGTGTCCAGCACAAGCCACGCTGGCACAACAGAACAAAAGCTGCCACCAGTGCAGGCTTCGGCCTACACTCTGCTCCTCTCCTCCTCCTGCTGACCCTGGGCTTAAACACCGCTAGTTTTTGCCCGGAAGTGCTAGCTGCACAGAGAAAAACACCAGCCAATGTGTTAGTGGGGTTCAGCAACGCCAGCTGTTCCCCTGCTGTGTAGCCGGCAACGTAACCTGCAAACGCCACGCAGGCACATGAACTGAAATTAAAGGGAACCTGGCCCCACCCCCCCAGGTGTTTCTATGTATAACAGCCACCTAGTACAGCAGTACTGCTGCATTTGTACAAGGTGGCTGATTTTTTATCCTTGCCCACGTAGAATTAAACACGTAAAATATGTGTCTCATTACAGACCATTACAATGTCCCTGAGGTGTGACTTTCCTTTTTAATGACACGCAGCACCCCCATTGTTAGCGCTGCCCGTCTTCTGACATCATTGGTTTGCTGGCTGTGCCTGTGCGTCCGCCCTGCCCGACACAACCCCCCTCGTTTCATATATTTTGGCTGCGAGGGTGTGATTGATGGGCATGTGCAGTGCATATGTTCGCCTGTCTTAACTCATCTCCTTCCGCCTTCTTCAGACTGTGCGGCCTCCTGGCCGTGGTAGGCGATAAGGGATCAGCTGAGGCCGCCCAGTCTGAAGCAGGTGTAAGGACATGTGTGAGCGGCAAACATATTTACTGCACAAGGCCACGAATCCCAGCCACGCAGTGTGATTTTTTGAAAACACACTGCGGGCCTGGGATTCATATCCATTGCTAACCGCAACGGCCAACATGAAATGAGGTGAGAAGACAGGCAGCGCTCACAGCGCATGGCCAAGGGATCACAATAGCGCAGACTCCTGTACAGCTAATAACAACGCTCAGGATTCTGCGCCCAGCACCTAGGTGTAAATTTTGACACCTGTGCTGCGTCTCCTTAAAAAGACAAGTCACGCCTCCACTACTGTTAGACAGTATAATGGGCTAAATAGTGTACGTGTTTTATTCAGCGTGTGCAAAGAGCAAACTAAATAGAGCAACCTTTTACTTGTGCAGCAATAATGCTGCACAAGGTGTGGCTCTTTTACCTTGCAACACCTGAGGGGTGGGTTAAAGGTTACCTTTGAAATTGGTTCAACTAGGCTTTGGCCTACAGTCTGCTCCTCTCCTCCTCCTGCTGACCCTGGGCTCTAACACGGCTAGTTTTTGCCCGGAAATGCGAGCTTCACAGAGAAAAACAACAGCCAATGTGTTAGTGGGGTTCAGCACCGCCAGCTGTTCCCCTGCTGTGTAGCCGGCATCGTGTCCAGCACAAGCCACGCTGGCACAACCAACCAAAAGCTGCCACCAGTGCAGGCTTCGGCCTACACTTTGCTCCTCTCCTCCTCCTGCTGACCCTGGGCTCTAACACTGCCAGTTTTTGCCCGGACATGCGAGCTGCACAGAGAAAAACACCAGTCAATGTGTCAGTGGGGTTCAGCAATGCCAGCTGTTCCCCTGCTGTGTAGCTGGCAACGTGTCCTGCAAACGCCACGTAGGCACATGAACTGAAATTGAAGGAAGCCTGCCCCCCACCCCCAGGTGTTTCTATGTATAACAGCCACCTTGTACAGCAGTACTGCTGCATTTGTACAAGGTGGCTGACTTTTTCTCCTTGCCCACGTTTAATTAAACACGTACTAAATGTGTCTCATTGAGACCATTCCACTGTCCCTGAGGTGTGACTTTCCTTTCTAATGATACGCAGCACCACCCTTGTTAGTGCTGCCCGTTTTTTGACATCATAGGTTAGCTGGCTGCGCCTGTGCGTCTGCCCTGCTCGAAACAACGCCCCTCGGTGTCTTATTTTTTTGGACAGCGAGGGTGTGATTGATGGGCATGTGCAGTGCATATGTTTGCCTGTGTTCACTCATCTCCTTCCGCCTTCTTCAGACTGGGTGGCCTCATGGCCGCGGCATGCGATAAGAGATCAGATAAGGCCGCCCAGTCTGAAGCAGGTGTAAGGACATGTGTGAGCGGCAAACATATTTACTGCACAAGGCCACGAATCCCAGCCACGCAGTGTGATTTTTTGAAAACACACTGTGGGTCTGGGATTCATGTCCATCGCTAACCGCATCGGCCAACATGAAATGAGGTCATAAGACGGCCTGCACTAACAGGGTATTGCCAAGGGATAACACAAGAGCGCACTCTCCTGTACTGCAAATAACAACAGTAAGGAGTCTGCGCCCAGCACCTAGGTGTAAATTTTGACACCTGTGCTGCGTCTTCTTCAAAAGAAAAGTCACGCCTCCACTACTGTTTGACAGTATAATGGGCTAAATAGTGTACGTATTTTATTCAGTGTGTGCAAGGAGAAAAATGAAGAGACCAACCTTTTACTTGTGGAGCATTAATGCTGCACAAGGTGTGTCTCTTGTACCTTGCAACACCTGAGGGGGGGTTAAAGGTTACCTTTGAAATTGGTTCAACTAGGCTTCGGCCTACACTCTGCTCCTCTCCTCCTCCTGCTGACCCTGGGCTATAACACCGCCAGTTGTAGCCTGGAAGTGCTAGGTGCACAGAGAAAAACACCCGCCAATGTGTTAGTGGGGTTCAGCACCGCCAGCTGTTCCCCTGCTGTGTAGCCGGCATCGTGTCCACCACAAGCCACGCTGGCACAACTGACCAAAAGCTGCCACCAGTGCAGGCTTCGGCCTACACTCTGCTCCTCTCCTCCTCCTGCTGCCCCTGGGCTCAAACACCGCTAGTTTTTGCCCGGAAATGCGAGCTGCACAGAGAAAAAAAACAAACAATGTGTTTGTGGGGTTCAGCACCGCCAGCTGTTCCCCTGCTGTGTAGCCTGCATCGTGTCCAGCACAAGCCACGCTGGCACAACTGACCAAAAGCTGCCACCAGTGCAGGCTTCGGCCTACACTTTGCTCCTCTCCTCCTCCTGCTGACCCTGGGCTCTAACACCGCCAGTTTTTGCCCGGACATGCAAGCTGCACAGAGAAAAACACCAGTCAATGTGTCAGTGGGGTTCAGCAACGCCAGCTGTTCCCCTGCTGTGTAGCTGGCAACGTGTCCTGCAAACGCCACGCAGGCACATGAACTGAAATTGAAGTGAGCCTGCCCCCCACCCCCAGGTGTTTCTATGTATAACAGCCACCTTGTACAGCAGTACTGCTGCATTTGTACAAGGTGGCTGACTTTTTCTCCTTGCCCACGTGGAACTCAACACGTACAAAATGTGTCTCATTACAGACCATTACAATGTCCCTGAGGTGTGACTTTCCTTTTTAATGACACGCAGCACCCCCATTGTTAGCGCTGCCCGTCTTCAGACATCATTGGTTGGCTGGCTGTGCCTGTGCGTCCGCCCTGCCCGACACAACGCCCCTCGTTGTCTCATATATTTTGACTGCGAGGGTGTGATTGACGGGCACGAGCAGTGCATATGTTCGCCTGTCTTCACTCCCCTCCTTCCGCCTTCTTCAGACTGTGCGGCCTCATGGCCGTGGCAGGCAATAAGGGATCAGCTGAGGTCGCCCAGTCTGAAGCAGGTGTAAGGACATGTGTGAGCGGCGAACATATTTACTGCACAAGGCCACGAATCCCAGCACCGCAGTGTGACTTTATGGAAAGGCACTGTGGGTCTGGGATTTATGGCCATCGCTAACCGCACCGGCCAACATGAAATGAGGTCATAAGACAGCCTGCACTAACAGGGTATTGCCAAGGGATAACACAAGAGCGCACTCTCCTGTACTGCAAATAACAACAGTAAGGAGTCTGCGCCCAGCACCTAGGTGTAAATTTTTATACCTGTGCTGTGTCTTCTTCAAAAGAAAAGTCACGCCTCCACTACTGTTTGACATTATAATGGGCTAAATAGTGTACGTGTTTTATTCAGCGTGTGCAAGGAGAAAAATGAAGAGAGCAACCTTTTACTTGTGCAGCATTAATGCTGCACAAGGTGTGGCTCTTGTACCTTGCAACACCTGAGGGGGGTTAAAGGTTACCTTTGAAATTGGTTCAACTAGGCTTCGGCCTACACTCTGCTCCTCTCCTCCTCCTGCTGACCCTGGGCTCTAACACCGCCAGTTTTTGCCCGGACGTGCTAGCTGCACAGAGAAAAACACCAGCCAATGTGTTAGTGGGGTTCAGCACCGCCAGCTGTTCCCCTGCTGTGTAGCCGGCATCGTCTCCAGCACAAGCCACGCTGGCACAACCAACCAAAAGCTGCCACCAGTGCTGGCTTCGGCCTACACTCTGCTCATCTCCTCCTCCTGCTGACCCTGGGCTCTAACACCGCTAGTTTTTGCCCGGAATTGCTAGCTGCACAGAGAAAAACACCAGCCAATGTGTTAGTGGGGTTCAGCACCGCCAGCTGTTCCCCAGCTGTGTAGCCGGCAACGTGACCTGCAAACGCCACGCAGGCACAGCAGAACAAAAGCTGCCACCAGTGCAGGCTTCGGCCTACACTCTGCTCCTCTCCTCCTCCTGCTGACCCTGGGCTCATAACACCGCCAGATTTAGCCTGGAAGTGCTAGCTGCACAGAGAAAAACACCAGCCAATGTGTCAGTGGGGTTCAGCACCGCCAGCTGTTCCCCAGCTGTGTAGCCGGCAACGTGACCTGCAAACGCCATGCAGGCACATGAACTGAAATTGAAGGGAGCCTGCCCCCCACCCCCAGGTGTTTCTATGTATAACAGCCACCTTGTTCAGCAGTACTGCTGCATTTGTACAAGGTGCCTGAGTTTTTTTCCTTGACCACGTGGAACTCAACACGTGCAAAATGTGTCTCATTGAGACCATTCCACTGTCCCTGAGGTGTGAGTTTCCTTTCTAATGATACGCAGCACCCCCCTTGGTAGCGCTTCCCGTCTTTTGACATCATGGTTAGCTGGCTGCGCCTGTGCATGCGCCCTGCGTGAAACAACACCCCTCGATGTCTTATTTATTTTGTCAGCGAGGGTGTGGTTTATGGGCACGAGCAGTGCATATGTTCGCCTGTCGTCACTCATCTCCTTCCGCCTTCTTCTGACTGTGCAGCCTCATGGCCGCGGCATGCGAAAAGGGATCAGCAGAGGCCGCCCAGTCAGAAGCAGGTGTAAGGACGTGTGTGAGCGTCGAAAATATTTACTGCTCAAGGCCACGAATCCCAGCACCGCAGTGTGACTTTATGAAAAGGCACTGTGGGTCTGGGATTTATGGCCATCGTTAACCGCAGCGGCCAACATGAAATGAGGTCATAAGACGGGCAGCGCTAACAGGGCATTGCCAAGGGATAACACAAGAGCGCAGACTCCTGTACAGCAAAAAACAACGCTCAGGAAGCTGCGCCAAGCACAAAGGCGTTATTTGGGACACCTATGCTGCGTCTACTTAAAAATACAAGTCACGCCTCAACTACAGTTTGACTGTAGAATGGGCTAAATTGTGTACGTGTTGCATTCAGCGTGTGCAAGTAGAAAAATTAATAGAGCAACCTTTTACTTGTGCAGCATTAATGCTGCACAAGGTGTGGCTATTGTACTTTGTAACACCTGAGGGGGGGTTAAAGTTTACCTTTGAAATTGGTTCAACTAGGCTTCGGCCTACACTCTGCTCCTCTCCTCCTCCTGCTGCCCCTGGGCTATAACACCGCTAGTTTTTGCCGGAAGTGCTAGCTGCACAGAGAAAAACACCAGCCAATGTGTTAGTGGGGTTCAGCACCGCCTGCTGTTCCCCCACTGTGTAGCCGGCAAAGTGTCCTGCAAACGCAACGCAGACACAAAGCTGACTCCAGTGCAGGCTTCGGCCTACACTCTGCTCCCCCTGCTTACCCTTTGCTCCAACACCGCTAGTTGGGGCTGTAGGAAGACAATCTTTGATAGGCAACGCATCCGGGTTACAGCACCGCCAGCTGGTTCTCGGCAGTGTTTTTGTCACAGGTACTCCCTCGTGCCAAACCTGGTTCCAGCACCGTCAGCTGTTTCTGGGTAGTGTCAAGCTCACTGAGACGCCTATGCTTGCCCCGTCGTGGTGCGGTCGGGTTAGCCAACTCCAGGGTGCCTCCAGTTTAGGAGCTTCCTATGTGGGCTGCGTGAACTGGTAGTCAAGGCTGGTTCTGTAGTGCCAGTAGGCCCTGCTCCCCCTGTAGGACTGTTGGGGTTCGGTAACTGCGGCTGCCTCGTGGCCTAGCTGTTCTCTCCTCTCCTGTGGGCCTTGGGGTCCACCACCTGGTTCCAGCACCGTCAGCTGGTTCCGGGCCGAGCCTTTGGCTTAGGTGCCTCCTCCTGGGTATCCGAGTTCCGCCAACGTCAGGCGGTCCTTGGTAGTGCTTTTAAGCGCGGGCACCTACAGCTTACTAACCGGGTTCCAGCACCGTCAGCTGGTCCTCGGTCGTGCCATTGGCTCTTGCACACTGGGGCAACGCATCTGGGTTCCAGCACCGCCAGCTGGTTCTCGGCAGTGTTTTTGTCACAGGTACTCCCTCGTGCCAAACCTGGTTCCAGCACCGTCAGCTGTTTCCGGGTAGTGTCAAGCTCACTGAGACGCCTATGCTTGCCCCGTCGTGGTGCGGTCGGGTTAGCCAACTCCAGGGTGCCTCCAGTTTAGGAGCTTCCTATGTGGGCTGCGTGAACTGGTAGTCAAGGCTGGTTCTGTAGTGCCAGTAGGCCCTGCTCCCCCTGTAGGACTGTTGGGGTTCGGTAACTGCGGCTGCCTCGCGGCCTAGCTGTTCTCTCCTCTCCTGTGGGCCTTGGGGTCCACCACCTGGTTCCAGTACCGTCAGCTGGTTCCGGGCAGAGCCTTTGGCTTAGGTGCCTCCTTCTGGGTATCCAAGTTCCACCAACGTCAGGTGGTCCTTGGTAGTGCTTTCAGGCACGGGTACCTCCTGCTTAGTAACCAGGTTCCAGTAACGTCAGCTGGTCCTCGGTAGTTCCATTGGCTCTTGGACCTTCGGCTACCCATCCGGGTTCCAGTACCGTCAGCTGGTTCTCGGCAGTGTCTTTTGCTCTTGTACCTTCTGCTCCCCATCCTGGTTCCAGTACCGTCAGCTGGTTCCGGGCAGAGCCTTTGGCTTAGGTGCCTCCTTCTGGGTATCCGAGTTCCGCCAACGTCAGGCGGTCCTTGGTAGTGCTTTTTAGCACGGGTACCTCCTGCTTAGTAACCGGGTTCCAGTAACGTCAGCTGGTCCTCGGTAGTTCCATAGGCTCTTGAACCTTTGGGTAGCCATCCGAGTTCCAGTTCCATCAGCTGGTTCTTGGCATTTTCTCAGCCTTCTTGTACCTTCTGCTACATTTCCAAGTTGAAGACCCTAACGTCGACGACCCGGAAGACCACCCCGATGACGACGACGACGACGACGGCGGAGACGACAACGGCGGAGACGACGACGGCGGAGACGACGACGGCGGAGACGACGACACTGGAGACGACGACCCTGGAGACGACGACATGGAAGACCGAGAAGCAGAAGAACAAGAGGCTGCTGAACAAAGAGCAGAAGAACATTAAGCATAACACTTAATATCAGAGCAAAAGATATTATCTAAATTATATGCAGAAGAAGACTAAGCAGTGTATGGGGGTGAGTCCGTTCCTCCTCGTGGTGCCCCTGGATAAAGCCTGATGCTGCAGGCCAAACTGAACGCGGACAAATGTAACTTTTGTGACTGGCAGAACGGAAGGTGTAATCTTCCAACTTTTATAGAAAACAACCACGGGAATGCCTGTCACAAATGAGAATATGATGAAGAAGTAGAATAGGAAGAATAATAACAGTTGAATAAAATGAATATGTAGAATAGGAAGAATAATAATAGTTGAATAAAATGAATATGAAGAATGTATTAAAAAAAAAAAAAAGGTAAAGGATGAAGAAGAAGATGAATAAGGTGAAGAAGAAGTTGATGTCAAAGATGCTGATGATGATGAAGATGAAAATGTGGGAAAAGTAAAAAAAAAAGAAGGGGAAGGGCGTGGAATAGTGAAACATCAATATCTGACAAAATAAAAAAAAAATTTACATAGTCAATATCTTTGTCACTCCGAACGTCTTTAAAAAAAAACAAAAACATGCTATTCTATTTGATTGGGCTAAACCTCTATGACTTTAATGTCTCCGCCACCTCCCCAAATACATCCTGCATTATTCTTAGTTGTTTTCCTTCATGTAGAATGAACCTACAAGGAAAGAAATGGTTTATTTTAATTCCGATATTTTGGTCCCATTGACTTGCATTGGGATCGGGTATCGGTATCGGCGATATCCGATATTTTTTGAATATCGGCCGATCCTATCCGATACCGATACTTTCCGATATCGGAAGGTATCGCTCAACACTAATCATTAATGATCTGGTAGAAGGTTTACACAGTAAAATATCGATATTTGCAGATGATACAAAACTATGTAAAGCAGTTAATACAAGATAAGATAGTATTCTGCTACAGATGGATCTGGATAAGTTGGAAACTTAGGCTGAAAGGTGGCAGATGAGGTTTAACAATGATAAATGTAAGGTTATACACATGGGAAGAAGGAATCAATATCACCATTACACACTGAACGGGAAACCACTGGGTAAATCTGACAGGGAGAAGGACTTGGGGATCCTAGTTAATGATAAACTTACCTGGAGCAGCCAGTGCCAGGCAGCAGCTGCCAAGGCAAACAGGATCATGGGGTGCATTAAGAGAGGTCTGGATACACATGATGAGAGCATTATACTGCCTCTGTACAAATCCCTAGTTAGACCGCACATGGAGTACTGTGTTCAGTTTTGGGCACCGGTGCTCAGGAAGGATATAATGGAACTAGAGAGAGTACAAAGGAGGGCAACAAAATTAATAAAAGGGATGGGAGAACTACAATACCCAGATAGATTAGCAAAATTAGGATTATTTAGTCTAGAAAAAAGACGACTGAGGGGCGATCTAATAACCATGTATAAGTATATAAGGGGACAATACAAATATCTCGCTGAGGATCTGTTTATACCAAGGAAGGTGACGGGCACAAGAGGGCATTCTTTGCGTCTGGAGGAGAGAAGGTTTTTCCACCAACATAGAAGAGGATTCTTTACTGTTAGGGAGGTGAGAATCTGGAATTGCTTGCCTGAGGAGGTGGTGATGGCGAACTCAGTCAAGGGGTTCAAGAGAGGCCTGGATGTCTTCCTGGAGCAGGACAATATTGTATCATACACTTATTAGGTTCTGTAGAAGGACGTAGATCTGGGGATTTATTATGATGGAATATAGGCTGAACTGGATGGACAAATGTATTTTTTCGGCCTTACTAACTATGTTACTATGTCCATAAATTGTGTGTAATAATGAGAAATGACACAGAGAAAAAGTATTGAACACATGATTAAAGAATGGTGCAAAACTCATGTAAAGTCATGACATCAGATAAAATATGTCACTAATTAGAAAGTAATCCTGTCACTTAGTGAAAAATAATATCAGCTGGTTCAACTGATGGCCTGTAAAAAGGTGTCCCATTACCAAGGTGCCACACAAGAAATATCTCTTGAGTTAGCTGTCTCAAGACCTTCACAACCTTGCTGTTGCAAAACATACTTTTTTTGTCTGTGATCTGATGTTTTGTCTGAATGCAATCGGATTGATAATACTGCTGTCTGCATGAGCCCTAACCCTGACAAATATTAAAGGCTAGATAAGCATAATACCCAAGGACATTTTCCTTACACAAGGAATGGGCAACACTCCACATAAAAAAACAAGCATATTGATCCCGTAGTAATTATACTGCGTGTTTATCAAGAAGTTTTCATAAATTGAAAAGTATTTTAAAAAACAAATTGCTTTATTTTAACTACTCTAAAACACAAATTAACAACAAACATATATTATTTAAAACAAGGGTGCCTCAAACCAAAACCACATGCTGAAGCAGTAGGCATTAATACACAGAGAGATATCTATGTATGACAGAATATATCACATATGTAAATAAAATAAGTATCAAAAAATTGGAATAATATCCAGTTAAAACTATTCTAATAATCAGGGGCATAATCAACACAGTTTATCTGTACATTAAAATAATAATCATGTATTTACATTGATCAGCACTACCACATACATAGACAGGAAAAATGTCATGCATGGACACAGAATGTGCCTCAGACCAAGTGGTGCACAACCTACTGTGTTAAGGTGCATTTGCAGAGCAACTAGAGTTTCACTGCTGGATCTGTGTCTGTGCATAGAAGATCACAGTGGCAATTGCTGCCAGTATACTACTGCAAACAATGTTTAGAATTAAGTTCCTCTAACTTTCGCCATGCACATATTACCTGTGTCTGCGCTGCTTCAAGAAGTGTGGCACCGAGTGACACACTGTTCCTCCTGACCCCGATGCGCGTTTCGCTCGTGCCTCTTCCCGGGGGCGTGTCTGGGAGATGGGTGTCTTTGGAATTTTAATATCCGGTGATCAATAGAAATGAAGAAAGAGGGTCTGTCCTTGTCATATAAAGATCTATGTACCACCCAGCTGTATCATGACGGTAACCATGTAGCCGATGTTAGGCAAAGATATTAAAGGGGATGCTAGAGGAGACTGTACATCAGAAAATATCTACCATGGGATCATTACCTTCTAATGAAAAAATTCAAATGGTGCCAGGTAGTGCCACAATGTTGCTGGATATCCAGAAGGCACACAAATAACATGCCCACATGAAAATATAAGAAACTAATGCCTAAGAACGCCTACAGTGATATGTTAAGATGGGGGCATGTACCACACATAGAAAAAAAAATTAAAGGAGAAGTGCAGAGCAAAAAATCCAATCCCTTGAAAAAAACAAAGTGAGAATACTAAATATAGTCAACGAGGAGAGTATTACCACAAATAGAAACTACATTATTGCACATTCAGCCATTATATACATAGTGTGCCTATAAGTATCCAACTGAAGCTTTGATAATAATGGATAGTATATGGATGGACAGAGTACTGTGATAGTGTATCAAACTGCCTAGTGTAAATAGAGAGTATAGAACACAGTGATACAAGATAGGACATTTGTAAAAAATGTCGTGCAAAGTCCTAATATGAATTGCTTTAAACTATGAGATTTCTACTATATAATTGTCTAAGGGTCACTTCCGTCTGTCTGTCTTTCTGTCTGTCTGTCATGGATATTCATTGGTCATGGCCTTTGTCTGTCATAGAAATCCAAGTCGCTGATTGGTCGTGGCAAAACAGCCACGACCAATCAGCGACGGGCACAGTCCGGAAGAAAATGGCCGCTCCTTACTCCCCGCAGTCAGTGCCCGGAGCCCGCATACTCCCCTCCAGTCACCGCTCACACAGGGTTAATGCCAGCGGTAACGGACCGCGTTATGCTGCGGGTAACGCACTCCGTAACCGCTGATATTAACCCTGTGTGTCCGCAACTTTTTACTATTGATGCTGCCTATGCGGCATCAATAGTAAAAAGATCTAATGTTAAAAATAATAAAAAAACAAAAAACCCGCTATTCTCACCTTCCATCGTCCAATGATGTGCTCGTGCCTGCCGCCTGCTTTTCCCATTCCTCACGATGCCCCGGTGACCACTCCATGCATTGCGATCTCGCGAGATGATGACGAAGCGAGATCTAGCGAGAGTGAGACAAGGAAAAACAAGAGGGCGGCGGGAAGGTGGCACGAATCCCCACGGGAGCAGAGGCTAGATCAGACTCAGAGGAATGAATATGTGGCTCCACCCCTATGGGAGTAGAGTCCATATTCATTTCTCTAATGAGCGGTGCCAGTGACCGCTGACAAGAAGAGCTTTGGCACCCGGAGACTGTGTGACAGGCAGGGGCAGTGTCAGGAGCGCCAGGACTAGGTGAGTATGCCTCAGCGCCCTCTCCCCCTCACCCGCCGACCCTGCCACCCACCGTGACTCGAGTATAAGCCGAGAGGGGCACTTTCAGCCCAAAAATTTGGGCTGAAAATCTCGGCTTATACTCGAGTATATACGGTATGTTATTGATGCTTTTCTTATGCAAATTTTCAGCTGCATTTTACAGAACCAGCAAAGTCTATAAGATTTCAGAAATCTCATGCACACATTGTTTTTTTTGTCATCAGGATTTTGTGCTTTGCATGTTTTTTTGCACAATGGAGCATGTCACTTTCACCATTTGTTTACCCACTGAAATGAATGGGTGGTGAAAAAATGTTGACAAAACACACCAAAAACTCAGGTATCAGGTTTTGCTGCGTTTTTTGTGCCAAAACCCTGATTCTATAGAATAGGACTTTTTTTTCAATACTAAACTTTATCAGCATGCACAAGAGACAAATCTAGCATGCCAAAACCGCAGCAAAAACCTCATAAAAAAACGCAAGAAAAACATACTTTTTTCTGCAACTTCTTTCCTGCCAAGAGATCAGGTTTTGCTGCAGAAAAACCGCATAATGTGAACTTACCCTTTCAGATTCGGTGCAGAGAATACTCTGCAGCATGTCAATTCTCTGTGCATTTTTCCCTGTGTTTTTCACCATTGACTTCAGTCAAATCAGTTAAAAACGCAGGGATAAAAAATACCGGTTTTGTAGCTGCGTGTTTCCTGCCAAGAAAGGCTGAAATTTTACTTTGTGCGCATACCCCAAGGGTATGTCCACAGTATTTGGTGCAGAAATTTCTGCCCCATTTCTGTCTTTCTTTGCAGGAAAAAGGCTGCATATAGTAGTTTTTGAGGTGTTTTTTTACATGCATTTTTATTGCAGATTTTTCCCCACTTATTAGTCTGAGTGAAATCTGCAGCAAAAGCACTGATAAAAGTGACATGCTGAAGATTTACATCTATACCAAATCTGCAAGGAAAACATATAAGGAATGTTTGCACGAGACATCAGCATTCTCAGTCACTTGCTGGCATTAGGAATCCCTTTAGGTTTGGTGAGAAATCTGTGCAGAAAAATCTGCGACAATCTGCAGCGTGTGCACAGGCCCTAACACATACAACATAACATAACTGGCATTTGATATACTGTTAGGCAGGGTTCACATTAGCGTTTGAGTCCACAGCGTGGTGCTGCGGACTTCTCTCCTTAAGCTCTGCCTACTTCCACATGCGTCCTGCTACCTATCTTTAACATTGTGTACGCAGGGACATGTGTTCTATGCGGTGCGTCCTTGTGCGACGTTTTGACGTGCCTGCAGCAACATGTTGCATTTTCTTGCGTTCTAAGGGGATGTCAAAATGATGCACGCGGATGCATCCACATACAATGCCCGTCCCTGCGTACACAATGTTAAAGATAGGTACGCAGGACGCAGCATGCAGAGTAGGCGGGGCTTAAGGAAAGAAGTCCACAGCACCACGCTGCAGACTCAAACGCTAATGTGAACTTTGCCTTATACAGTACACGCATTTTTGTATGTATAATACAGATCTAGAATAGTGTGTACACGGTATAACCTCTGATCTCTGTATTATAATTCTTTGTACCAGGCTCAGGCTGGATCAGTCCAGGGCAGGATTCAGTATTGTGTCTCTGGTCACTCTGAAGTACAGGGATGGAGATTTATTGCAGGAGATTGAACTTTCCTGCAGAGCTGGTGACCCTGGAGCTGATAACCTGTGACTGGCAGGGCGACCCTTCAGAATTCACTCTCCTGCAATAAATCTCAGTGATCATCAGGAGAGCAGCGGCCGGCCGCTGACTCTATACAGGACCGGCCCTAGATTTATCAGCGTCCCCCTCCTCACCACACAGAAGCTCTACAGAACTCACCATCAGGCCTCCTGTCTGAGCCGCCCACAAGCTCCTCTCCGGCCGGATGAAGATACAGCCACGCTGCCCCACTTCAGCAGAGCAGATGGCCGCACACCGGGAGCTGTGGCTGCATCTGTGTCTGCTCCACTGTGATGCCGCCTGCTTAAGATCAAACAAGGCGACCCCATGGCGGCCTTAATCAGCTGCTTGGTGACCGTCCCAGGGGGCAAATGCCCCTTTGTAACCTGGCCCAGTCCGCCCCTGTAAGGGGCTCTGCAAATGCAACGTGACGCCTGCAGACCATCTAAGTCTGCATTTCAAATGGTGCTCCTTCCCTTCCGAGCTCTGCCATGTGCCCAAACGGTGGTTCCCCCACACATATGGGATATCAGCGTACTCAGGACAAATTGGACAACAACTTTTGAGGTCCAATTTCTCCTGTTACCTTTTGGAAAATACAAAACTGGAGGCTAAAAAACAATTTTTGTGGATTTTTTTTTTTTTTTAATTTTCACGGCTCGGCGTTATAAACTTCTGTGAAGCACTTGGTGGGTCAAAGTGCTCACCACACATCTAGATAAGTTCCTTTATTGGGTCTACTTTCCTAAATGTTGTCACTTGTGGCGGTTTTTAATGTTTAGGCACATCAGTGGCTCTCCAAGCGCGACATGGCATTCTATCTCAATTCCAGTCAATTTTGCATTGAAAAGTCAAACGGCGCTCCTCCCCTTCCGAGCTCTCCCATGCACCCAAACAGAGGTTTACCCCCACATATGGGGTATCAGCATACTCAAGACAAATTGCACAACAATGTTTGTGGTCCAATTTCTCTTGTGGCCCATGGTAAAATAAAACAAATTGGAGCTGAATAAATGTTTTGTGAAAAAACTTAAATGTTTATTTTTTTTAAACATTCCAAAAATTCCTATGAAGCACCTGAAGGGTTAATAATCTTCTTGAATGTGGTTTGAGCACCTTGAGGGGTGTAGTTTTTAGAATGGTGTCACACTTGGGTATTTTCTATCATGTAGACCCCTCAAAGTGACTTCAAATGTGATGTAGTCCCTAAAAAAAATGGTGTTGTAAAAATGAGAAATTGCTGGTCAAATTTTAACACTTATAACTCCATAATAAAAAAAAAATGTTTCCAATATTGTGCTGATGTAAAGTAGACATGTTGGAAATGTTACTTATTAAGTATTTTGTGTGACATATCTGTGATTTAAGGGCATAAAAATTCAAAGTTGGAGAATTGCTAAATTTTCCAAATTTTCGCCAATTTTGTTTTACATGACGTACTATGCCGAAGGTGGTCATACATGCCCACCCCACCTCGACGAGATAGTACATCATATGTCAGTAAGGGGTTAAACTGTAGGGCTGGTATTGCAGGTACTGGAATTTGGTATTGGCATTGGTATAGGGCAGGTGCTGCAGACATTGGAATTTTTTGCTTTGGTTAAAGGAAAGTCTAGCAACAGCGCTTGTATAATTGCTACCTACTTTTTTTGATGGCATTGTCTAGATGGAATAGTTTACTGTATACAGTTGCATATATAGTATCCATTTGAAATGTTTACTTTTGTAATGGGGAAGTAAAAGAGTGAAATAATGAAGGTATTTTATCATTGTACTAATAAAAAATAAAAAGGAATAGTGTGAACTGAATTTTTGCATGTTCTTTTTATTTTCAATCTTTAATAGTATAAAACCAAATTACAAATAACAAACATAAAGATATAAAAATCATTCATATCATTAGAGAAAAAAAAGAAAAGAGATATAAGCTTGAAAAGGCTTGATGTTACCTGGTAATAAGGGATCAAATTACCTGGATTGACTAATTGTCAGTAGAGGACCAAGTGGCTCCACACATGAGATTTTTTTGTTCATTTTAATTTTAATTCGTTTTTTATGATTATGCACTTATGACCATATAGCTTAACACACTACTACTGTATATGCCATGTATTGCAAATTACATTTGCAATTACAAATGCATGAGCCTATATCATCACAGTCTTATGGAACCACCTTGATGTTGGTTGATGGGCAGACATTATTTGGCTAAATTTTGTGCAAAGCATCTCAAATATTCAAAAGCAGTATTGCTATTCATATTTCATATATTTCACATCGACATGCTTTAGCACAATAGAGTGCAGCCTTTTTTGTATATTGTATGTGGAGGTAGCTGCTCGTGGTATGCACCTATTCAGACTAGTTTGGATATGCCATTCGGTTTTTTGTTGTTTAGCTTACTGACCGAACACTATGCCCTATACCATGTGGTGATTTTAATTACAGCAGGTTCCTACCTAGCCATAAATGCAGGCTTTACTGAGAGAGGTGTCCACATTCACCCAGGAATTCAGACATCAGCCTTAGAGAAGTGTTCCCATTGGTTATGGACCCATCAGTCTTATAAGACCACCTTGACGTTGGTTGATGAGCAGACATAATTTGGCCAAATTTTGTGCAAAGCATCTTATTCATTTTTTCCTAATATTCCAAAGCCGTATTGCTATTCATATTTCATATATTTCACATTGACATGCCTTTTAGAGTGCAACTTTTTTGCATCTACTATATAATTGTCTAAGGGTCACTTCCATCTGTCTGTCTTTCTGTCTGTCACGGTTATTCATTCGCTGATTGGTCTCGGCAGCTGCCTGTCATGGCTGCCGCGACCAATCAGCGACGGGCACAGTCTAGAAGAAAATGGACGCTCCTTACTCCCCGCAGTCAGTGCCTGTCGCCCGCATACTCCCCTCCGGTCACCGCTAACACAGGGTTAATGCCGGCGGTAACGGACCGCGTTATGCCGCGGGTAACACACTCCGTTACCACCGCTATTAACCCTGTGTGTCCCCAACTTTTTACTATTGATGCTGCACATGCAGCATCAATAGTAAAATGATCTAATATTAAAAATAATAATAATTAAAAAAACCTTATTCTCACCTTCCGCCGTCGCGTCCTCTCCTCAGCACTGCAAGCGGCAGGTTCCACTTTCAAAGATGCTATGGGAGAAGGCCCATCCATGACGTCACGGTCATACTATGTGACTGGGGCAATATACTATGTGACTGGGCAATATACTATGTGGCTGGGCAATATACTATGTGGCTGGCCAATATACTGTGTGGCTGGGCAATATACTACGTGGCTGGGCAATATTCTAGGTGGCTGGGCAATATTCTACGTGGCTGGGCAATATACTACATGACTGGGCAATATACTACGTGGCTGGGCAATATACAGTGCCTACAAGTAGTATTCAACCCCCTGCAGATTTAGCAGGTTTAATAAGATGCAAATAAGTTAGAGCCTTCAAACTTCAAACAAGAGCAGGATTTATTAACAGATGCATAAATCTTACAAACCAAAAAGTTTTGTTGCCCAGTTAAATTTTTATAAATTTTAAACATAAAAGTGTGGGTCAATTATTATTCAACCCCTAGGTTTAATATTTTGTGGAATAACCTTTGTTTGCAATTACAGCTAATAATCGTCTTTTATAAGACCTGATCAGGCCGGCACAGGTCTCTGGAGTTATCTTGGCCCACTCCTCCATGCAGATCTTCTCCAAGTTATCTAGGTTCTTTGGGTGTCTCATGTGGACTTTAATCTTGAGCTCCTTCCACAAGTTTTCAATTGGGTTAAGGTCAGGAGACTGACTAGACCACTGCAACACCTTGATTTTTTGCCTCTTGAACCAGGCCTTGGTTTTCTTGGCTGTGTGCTTTGGGTCGTTGTCTTGTTGGAAGATGAAATGATGACCCATCTTAAGATCCTTGATGGAGGAGCAGAGGTTCTTGTCCAAAATCTCCAGGTAGGCCGTGCTATCCATCTTCCCATGGATGCGGACCAGATGGCCAGGCCCCTTGGCTGAGAAACAGCCCCACAGCATGATGCTGCCACCACCATGCTTGACTGTAGGGATGGTATTCTTGGGGTCGTATGCAGTGCCATCCAGTCTCCAAATGTCACGTGTGTGGTTGGCACCAAAGATCTCGATCTTGGTCTCATCAGACCAGAGAACCTTGAACCAGTCAGTCTCAGAGTCCTCCAAGTGATCATGAGCAAACTGTAGACGAGCCTTGACATGACGCTTTGAAAGTAAAGGTACCTTACGGGCTCATCTGGAACGGAGACCATTGCGGTGGAGTACGTTACTTATGGTATTGACTGAAACCAACGTCCCCACTGCCATGAGATCTTCCCGGAGCTCCTTCCTTGTTGTCCTTGGGTTAGCCTTGACTCTTCGGACAAGCCTGGCCTCGGCACGGGAGGAAACTTTCAAATGCTGTTCAGGCCGTGGAAGGCTAACAGTAGTTCCATAAGCCTTCCACTTCCGGATGATGCTCCCAACAGTGGAGACAGGTAGGCCCAACTCCTTGGAAAGGGTTTTGTACCCCTTGCCAGCCTTGTGACCCTCCACGATCTTGTCTCTGATGGCCTTGGAATGCTCCTTTCTCTTTCCCATGTTGACCATATATGAGTGCTGTTCACAAGTTTGGGGAGGGTCTTAAATAGTCAGAAAAGGCTGGAAAAAGAGATAATTAATCCAAACATGTGAAGCTCATTGTTCTTTGTGCCTGAACTACTTCTTAATACTTTAGGGGAACCAAACAGAATTCTGGTGGGTTGAGGGGTTGAATAATAAATGACACTCTGAAAAGACTTTTCACAATTTAAAAAAAAAATAAACAAAGAAATAACATTCTTTTTTGCTGCAGTGCATTTCACACTTCCAGGCTGATCTACAGTCCAAATGTCACAATGCCAAGTTAATTCCAAATGTGTAAACCTGCTAAATCTGCAGGGGGTTGAATACTACTTGTAGGCACTGTACTATGTGGCTGGCCAATAAACTACGTGACTGGGCAGTATACTACGTGGCTGGGCAATATACTACGTGGCTGGGCAATATACTACGTGGCTGGGCAATATAGTATGTGGCTGGGCAATATTCTACGTGGCTGGGCAATATACCACGTGGCTGGCCAATATTCTACGTGACTGGGCAATATAGTACGTGGCTGGCCAATATAGTACGTGGCTGGGCAAAATAGTACGTGGCTGTGCAATATAGTACGTGGCTGGGCAATATAGTATGTGGCTGGGCAATATACTATGTGACTGGGCAATATACTACGAGGACATGCATATTCTAGAATACCCAATGCGTTAGAATCGGGCCACCATCTAGTATTATATAATCACATTCACATTCGTATTCAGATCACACCATGCCATGCTGTCAATGAGTGTGTATAAACTATTGGACTGCACTTGGATGACATCTGAGTGCAGTCCGATTTCAGGGCACTGGCACAGCAGAGAAGATGAAGAAATGTTGCTTTCCATCTTCTACTCACAATGTGCTCCAATTCTCCCATTGGATCACACTGTGCTGCCACTATGAGGAAACATTGATCAGAGTTTAATCAGAGTGCCATTTGTATAATTGGCTCGATTCTCTGGGAAGAGAGCATCTGCTTCCATCTGCATCTGTCCTTATCTTAAGTTCATAATAATTTCAAAGGCCGTGAATATTAGGGCTCTGCATTATTTTAGTTTGTTTTTAAACATTATTATGACATAGATACATTTGAGGAAAACGAAGATCTCGTTGATAACAAAAAGTTTAAGCTCAATGCAAAAAATGCAAATTGTGTTAAAATTTTCTCACAAAAAAATTATAAAACAATGTAAGTCAATTTAAATGAAATAAAAGTAATAAATAAATGAAGAGAAGGTAATTATACAGTATTTAATAATATTTTTATGCCACATATTAATCAAAGCCAAAGTGATAATATTTGTTTTACTTTCTATGGATAGAGGCAAGAGATGTGAATGTATGTATTCTAAACATATCATGTGCGTGTGTATACGAGCCTTATTTAGAAATGTAGTCTGAACATGTGCATAATTAATCTTGAAGACAATTAGACATTGTTCAGTTCACAGCTGAATGCAATTAGCATTAGGAAGTTTACATATGTTGGCAATAACACAGATTAGCGACTAAAGTGCTCGTTAAAAAAATTAACCTGAGGCTGCTTGAGTAGACCTTTCTTAATGATCTTGTAAATGCTGTTGATGAAGTAATAATCAATTTTCTTTCATAAATAGTAAATCAAGATTTTTTGCTAATTAGGAAAGCTACAGATCACTTAACTTAAGTTAATACCCATGTTGGGTGTTATCAATGCAATGAACTTATCTTGCGCGGCTATGAGGATTGATTTTATAGTTACACATATAGTATAAAAAATGCATCTATTTCTTATTAAAAGATAAATTTCTGCATTTTTCCACAAAGCAGAAATGTTGCTTTTATTAACATCAATAAGCTTATTAAAATAAAATCCTGTAAAAGGAAACATCGTTATATACTCAATGCTCCATAAGATAGGAGTAATTGTCATTTAAAAATGGTGGGTTTAATGAAAATATTTTTCCATCGTTTCGGAAACAATGTCAAGTATGATGACTATTTGCAAAACGTAGTGGTTGGGGGAAACAAATGACACTGACACAATTAGAGAAAAGGTTGCAGCTTTTTTATAACAACAGTTCATTGCCGGTGACCTTTATATGTAAACCAGTAAATCTATTCATCTCACCATATTTATGCTTTGTATATTGCAGCCATCCCCCGGACCACTATAAGAATTGTTTGTATATTTTCCCAGGCACTACAGACAAGTCACTGTGCAGCAGCTTTACCTTCTTTTAATGATGAAAGATGCAAATAGACTTTCACTGCTGACAGTATCACACTCCACTGAAATTGAGCAAGCTACTGTATAATTAGCCTCTGCTTTAAATAGATGTCTTCAAAATCTGGAATTTTACTGACATATTTCAAACATTCTCTCTAGAAGTCACTGCTATGATAAATCTTAGACTTACTAGCAGCATTTAATATGTAACATATTTATTTTGTATATACAATATTTAAAGCAAATGTCACATTTTTGAGAACACCACTGCAATGAGACATTTAGATTGGGAAATATATTTTCTAATTTTATAAACTAATTTAAATTGCCATAAGTCTTACCTGGTGGCAAAATTTCCCAAAAAATGTTGGTATCCTAGTGAGATTTTAAGAAAAAGATTGAATCAGAAATTAATGTTAATCTGTCTAGTTTTAAAGGAAAAATAATGGTACAAAGTTGTCAAGATATCTCTGCCATGATACAGGCTTTATCAATTGGGGGTCTTCCCATTATCCTTTGCTGTGATTTTAATTGGCAGCACAGTGTATGTTTATAGCCCTAAGTCTACTTTCATGTAATTTGTTTGACTAGGGATTACTTGGCTTAGGACTATTGATAAATACTGATCTATATAACCGCAACCACTTTATATGATCCCAGGCATTAATAAGATCATACTATTAGGATTGCTCGATCTGATCATGTAAGATCGGAATTTTACCGATTTTCACTATGATCCAAATTCCGAATCCCGATTCCGATCTTTGAATGTGATTGGAAATCGGAAATCGGAAGTGCGTATTTTTTTTTGCACAATGCTTGTGTTTGACACATGCACCACCCAATGAAGAGCCTGTGAAGTGTGGGCACATCCTGAAATGCTAGTAGGCATTTTAACTACTGGCATAACTGTGATTGGCTGTGATCAGGCACTATAAAAGGCTGGCACTGCCATTTTGTGTTCACTCTACTGTGAATTCAGTTAGGGAGTAGGGTTGAGCGACCTTGACCTTTTTGGAGTCGAGCCGTGTTTCGCGAAACCCGACTATCTCTAAAGTCGGGTCGAGTGAAATCGGCCGCTTATGGCGTAAAGTCGGGGATCGACCGAAACACGAAACCCAATGCAAAGTCAATGGGATTTTTTTTTTTTTTTCTTCTCTCTCTCTCTCTCTCTCTCTCTCTCTCTCTCTCTCTCTCCCCCGTCCCTGAACAGAAAAGCTGATGTTACACATTTCAAATCGCTGCTGCGCACAAGCGACAAGATGACGATAGGCGTCCACGCCCCTAAGACCTATGTCATCACTCTGCCCACGCTCCTTCATTGGCTGAAAAAATGGCGCCAAGCGCATCATTCGAAACGCGAAAAAATGGCGCCAAAGTCGCGTACCGCATGGCCGACCCCACACAGGGGTCGGGTCGGGTTTCATGAAACCCGACTTTGCCAAAAGTCGGCGACTTTTGAAAATGAACGACCCGTTTCGCTCAACCCTATTAGGGAGAGCTTGTCTCTGTCATTAGAGAGAGAGAGCGAAAATATTGTGTCTCTATTAGCGTTTTTGTCCTATCTATTTTAACACATCCTGTGTTAAAGTACCTTCCCTGACTGTGCTTCACTACCCTGTGCTTTTTTTCTTAAGGCCTGCACAGAGTTCTGTGGAGCCAGCAGTGTCACTGTGCAGCATACACTGGTCTGCTTACTGCATTCTCTGCAGATTGCAGCGCCTGTCTTTTTGCTGTTTCAGCACACTATCCACCAATCTTTTATTGTTTTCAGACTGCAGCCATTAAGAATTGGATAGATAGATAGAGGGAGCAAATGTTATTTAGTTGGGTGATCCTATACCTCTTAGTGAGGACTGGGGAGGGGAGAGGTGTGGGAATTGGTAAATATTCTTACCTAGTATTAGCAGAATATTTGTAGCTTTCACTTTTGCACCGTAGATTACGCCCCCAACTGCTACAAAAAATTTCTAATACTACCACCTGCATTTTGTGTGTGATTGTACTCTAATTGGAATCACCACAATACTTCCAATTAGTGTCGGTTTACACCTCTGTGCAGCAGTCGAGGTGTAATCACACTATCGTATTTTTGTTGTGGGATTGTGCCGCCTTGCACATTCTCACCTAGTATTCGCAGAATATTTGTAGATTCCACTTTTGCACCATAGATTATGCCCCATAGTGCAACTGCTACAAAAACTCGGTGATACTTTCAGATTGTGATAAATACAGTTCACACAACACCAGTTCATATTCGTTTAGGCCACACCAGTTTCTATTAAAGTTTACGCCAAACTAGATGAAATTAGTGTTTCTTACACCTGTCTGCAGCTTTACAGGTTTAGGCACACTAAATATGAGAACTCTTCTGCCCTTCCGCCCATCTATATCTAGAGAGATGAGGAAGGCAGGGAGTAAGGGACGTGGTCACAGCCGCGGTCGCAGAGGTGTTGCAGGGAGAGGACGTGGAGAATATTTGCCTGCACAAGTTACTCAGCCACTAGCTATTCCCGGGAACAGTCCATCATGCGCAGTTTTGTTGGAGATCGTGGTATCCCATTGCTGGGGGAGGAACAAATTGAAACTGTTGTTGGATGGATGGCATCGACTTCAATTCGTTCCTCATCCTCATCCTCCCAGATACAGAGCACAGAGTCCGCTCATGTCAGTGTAGAGCACTGCTCTGCTTCTTCACCACCACCTGCCAAATTACACAGGCAGTTAGAGGGACCAGTACAGTAGCCATCTTTACTCCTGTTTGAAGAATCTGTTGGCTGTGGATCAGAGGGCCAGTCAGGTAGTATTCAACAACAGGAAGAAGAGCTTTTAAGCAGTGATGTCCAACTTTTATTTCTCTCAGAAGAAGAAGAGGCGGGTAGCCCTGTGCACACAGTCAGCCGACCACAGTACGCATCAGATGATGAAACTCAGGTGGCATTAGCTGGTGCATCCTGCAATATACAAACGACCCGGGAGGAGCAATCATCTGAGGTGTTAGAAAAGGGTCCAACAGATGATGAGTTCCTTGATCCATCATGGTGTGAGGGACAGCAAAGTGGTGGTAGCAGCTCAGAGGAAGAGATTCCCACAACAGTACAGCAGCAGAGGGCCAAAAAAAGGGAGTAGAGTGAGGGGCGAGAGTTGGTTGCCTGTAGCCTCCACTTCGGCACCCAGAAGGAGCAGGACCCATGCAAAAACTAGTGCAAGTGGTGCTCCAAAGAGATGTGGTGCCTGGGTCTTTTTGACCAAGTTGCCGATGACATTACAGCAGTCAGATGCAATCTGTGTCATCTAACTCTGAAGCGAGGGAAAAACGTCCACAACTTCAATACCACCAATATGTTGCAGCATTTGAGGAACAAGCACGTTGCGGAGTGGACAAGTCACATAAACATTCTTGCTGAACCTGCAGCTCCATGTGCCACCTCTTCCACTAACGTTGTAGCTTGTTCCTCCCAAGAGAGAGAGGGAACGTCCTCCAGCAGTAGTGTACAAACAGCCATCGTCACTGTCACATCTCCACCAACCTCACAATCCCGGTTATCCTCACAGTCCCAGTCTAGCCTGCAGCCATCCGTCCCACAGTTATGGGCTTGAAAAAAGAAATTCCCGGCAAGCCACCCCCGAGCACAGGCCCTCAATGCTAGCATTTCAAAACTGCTGGCCCTTGAAATGCTATCATTCAGGCTGGTGGACACAGACGCCTTTCACAACCTCATGGCATTGGCAGTCCCACAATACTCTGTTCCTAGCCGCCACTATTTTAGTTGAAAAGCCGTCCCTGCGCTGCAACAGCATGTGGAGAAAAAAATTAAGCGTGCGCTACTTAACGCCATCAGCAGCAAGGTCCACCTGACCACCGATGCATGGACCAGTAAGCACGGTCAGGGATGCTACATTTCC
Source organism: Ranitomeya imitator (assembly GCF_032444005.1). NCBI lineage: Eukaryota > Metazoa > Chordata > Amphibia > Anura > Dendrobatidae > Ranitomeya > Ranitomeya imitator. The sequence continues at coordinate 308,848,088 of NC_091285.1, read as the reverse complement.
CTCAATGCCCATTGGGTAAATGTGGTGGAGCCGGGTACAGAAGTGGATAGTGGCACTGTGCAGGTCCTGCCAACGCCAAGGATTGCAGGACTTTCGTCCCTTCTCATTGCCTCTTCCTCCTACTCCACTTCCTCAGATTTCTCCGCACAGCAGTTGGCACCATCTACATCCACAAGGATTGGTGAAATGTTCACTGACACGACCAAGTTGAGCACTGCTGTGGCCAAACATCAACAGGCCATGTTGAAATTGATTAGTTTGGGGGATGCAAGCCACACTGCAGAGCAGCTGTGGAATGCCATCAAGCAGCAGAGAGAACAGTGGTTTGGGCCGCTGAACCTCCAGCCAGGTATGATGGTGTGTGATAATGGGTGAAACCTGGTGGCAGCTCTGGGTCTAGCCAATCTGACTCACATCCCGTGCCTGGCACATGTGTTAAATTTGGTCATGCAGAGTTTTCTTAAAAGCTATCCAGATCTTGAAGATCTTCTGCACAAGGTCCGTGGCGAGTGCGCTCACTTGCGCTGTTCGAGCGCACACAATGCACGCATTGCAGCTCTGCAGCAAAGATTTAACCTGCCTGAACACCGCCTCATATGTGACGTCCGCACTAGGTGGAATTCCACATTGCATATGCTGGAGAGGTTGTGTGGGCAGCAGCAGGCAGTAATGAAATTCCAGCTGCATCAGGCGCAAACGAGTCGCACGGCTCACAGGTCACGCTTCACATGTGCCGAGTGGGCTTCCACGAAGGACAACTGCTGTCTTTTGCGGCCCTTTCATGATTCCACTCTCATGTCGAGCACGGATGATGTCATAGTCAGTATCACTGTGCCCCTCATATTCCTTCTTGAAAAAACTATCCTAGGGATCAGGGATGCAGTTTTGGACGAGGAGGAGGAACAAATGCTGACAATGCCTTCTTGCCTTCTGTATCGGGACAGTCTACCCACAGCTTTATGGGTGGGTTGTTAGCCAGGCAACACGGCAACTCAAAAAAGGTCCAGAAAGGGGACACTTTTTGATGAAGAGGAGGAGGAAGAATTGGAGGAGGAAGTAGTATGGCCAGAGGAGGATGGTACAGCACACACTGGTAGTCATCATTTACAGTGAGGATTGGGGGATGCAGAGGAGACAGATAGCACACCTCAAGCAGGGGACAGTGGGGCATGGCCAGTCGGCAGTCTGCAACACATGAGTGATTTCATGCTGCAGTGCCTTCGAAACAACCGTCATATCGCTCGCATTCTCAACACTGATGATTACTGGATGGCCAGCCTCCTGGATCCTCGCTACCGGGACAACCTACAAACCCTGATAACACCGTTGAACCGGGGTAGTAAAATGCAAGAGTTCCAAGACACACTGGTACATTCGATGATGTCCTCATTTCCACCTGAGAGGACTACTTCGAGTGTTTCACATGGCAGCTCAGTGCCTCCAGGATGGGGAGGAAGCCATCCACAGAGCAGGAGCAGCACCTCTGCAGAAGGCCAGTTCAGTCTTGCCAAAATGTGGCAAAGTTTTGTGTGCCTGCAACCACGTCATGCACCATCCCATACAGTTCCATTCAGCAGGACGCACCATTACCGTCAGATGGTGGCAGACTACATGTCCTGCCATGTCAGTGTGTCCCAGGATGGTTCTGCCCCCTTTAAGTTTTGGGTCTCCAAGCATGATATATGGCCAGAGCTTATCCAGTATGCCCCGCTGCCAGTGTGTTATCGGAGCGTGTCTTTAGCACCGCTGGTGGAGTCCTAACAGACCAATGCATGCGCCAATCCACCGATAACGTTGACCGCCTAACTTTTATAAAGATGAACCAGGCCTGCTTTTTTACGGGGTTCAGCACCGCAAGCTTTACTCTGGCTGTGCCACTGGCAAATCAGATACTCCAGTCCACCTACAAACACTCCAGTCCACCTACAAATACTCCAGTCCACCTGGGCTTCAGCACCATCAGCTGTTGCTTGGAAGTGTCAGTAGCACAGTGAACACCTGCTGCCGTGTTGTCGGGATTCAGCAATGCAAGCTGGACTCTGGCTGTGCTACTGGCAATTCAAATTCTGCTGTCCACCTACAATGAATCCTGTACCACTGGGCCTCAGCACTACCCGCTGTTGCCCTGCACTGTTTCCTCTGTTAGCTGGTTCTCAAGAGTGCCGGCAGGACAGTTGCCTCCTAGCTTGGCTCCGGGTTCTGGTAACATAGACTGGTAATCGGGGAGATGCACAACTTGATCTGCTTCTGCTCTGTGCCCCAGTAGAGTTAGCTGGGTCTCCAGAGTGCAGGTAGTCCAGGTGGCTCCTGCTGTTGCTCCGGGTTCCAGTAACAGAAGCTGTCCTTTATTTTGGAGGTTAATAACACATGTTAACCCTGCAGTCCAATACGAGTTCCAGAACTGCCAGATGGTTCTTGATAGTGCCAATGGCACTTATACCTTCTGCTTAGTAACAGGGTTCCAGCAGCACCAGATGGTTCTCGCTCGTGGCAATGGCAGTTATACCTTCTGCTTAGTAACAGGGTTCCAGCAGCACCAGATGGTTATCGCTAGTGCCAATAGCACTTATACCTTCTGCTTAATAACAGAGTCCCAGTACCACCAGCTGGTTCTCGATAATGTCTTTGCCACAGGTTCCTTCTACTGTGTATCCGGGTTCCATTAACATCAGCTGGTCCACGAATGTGCTTTCGGACACTGGTACTTTTTTCTGTTCCTCCGTGCACCTGAACTACATGCTTCACAAATTACAATTATAAATACAAGTACCAAAAGAAGAAGAACTAGAAGAAGAAGAACCAGATGAAGAACAACCGGAAGAAGAAGAACCGGAACCAAAGGAAGAAGAACCAGAGGAAGAAGAAGAACCGAAACCAGAGGAAGAAGAACAACCGGAAGAAGTAGAACCGGAACAAGAGGAAGAAGTACCAGAGAAAGAAGAAGAAGAACTGGAAACAGAGGAAGAAGAACCAGAGGAAGAAGAAGAACTGGAACCAGAGGAAGAAGAACCAGAGGAAGAAAAAGAACCAGAACCAGAGGAAGAAGAACCAGAGGAAGAAGAAGCGGAAGAAGAACCGGTACAAGAGGAAGAAGACCCAGAAGAAGAACCAGAGGAAGAAGATGAAGCAAAGGTTTAGGAAATGGAAGAACTAGAAGCACCAGTACACAAAGCAACAGAACCAGAAGAACCAGATACCATAATACCACTAAAAGAAGAATAAGCAGAATAAGAATAAGCAGAATGACAAAATGCAGAAGAAGAAAAAAATAGGTCTAAGCAGAAGAAGACGAAACAGTGTAAGGGGGTGAGTCCATTCCTCCTCGTGATACCCCTGGAGACTCCCTGCTGCTGCGGGGCAAGCTGAACACGGACCCCTCCCGGTGAGAGTCCCATGAGACAGGCCTCCTGGTAAGTGTATTTTTCAAATGTCGCTAAACCATGCAAAGTTCTTATATTTAAACCAACTCTGACACAACAGAGGACTAAGGCAAGCAAAATTATTATTATTTTTTTTTTAACAATAAACACATTTTCTTAAAAAAGCTATCAGAATGAGATATTTAAAAAAGAAGGATGAAAGGTAAAAAAAAAATTTAAATTAATAGTGGATAGAACTCGGTACCATTTATTGTACCCAGGGCAAGAAACAGCAAACATTGCATCAATGCTGCTGCCGCGGAATGATGTGCAGACAAAAATGTAGGCAGGACTCTTGCTACAGTACACTCTATTTTGGATTGTGGTGCGCAGCTTTAGATCTCTTTAATATTTTTATTGACTGTGGCGACTGGGCGTTAGCTGTAGACTAGAGCCTTCCAGCATCTTGTTGTGTGCGACGTGAGTCAGAAAGGTGTTGGTGTGATTTTGAGTCATCAGTATCTATAATGAACTTTGTGGTTTTCCCCGCTGGTTCCAGTGTATGGCCTCCCTGCATCTCAGGCGTAGATTGCAGCGGAAGTGACAATCATTTAAGAACCGTTTTTGCCCTTGATCTTAGCGGAAAAAAGAGCGAAGCAGGCATCTCGGCCTGGGAGATCCACAGGCGTGATAATGGTATCTACAACGCCGTGCCCACCATTGAAGAATAAAATGAAATGAATGAAGAAAAAGAAAATTCCAAAGAGTTTGCCAAGCATTACGTTATTATTTTGACACGTAGACCAAATGTGCCCCATTATAACCGCTATTCATACTAAAAACAGTACTTGTGCCCATTATTATTTGCTTTCTCTGGCTCTGCTGCCTCCTATTACTAATTCTACATGTTATTTTGGCATTTTTAGTATTTTAGAAAACACCACAATGTAAAATAGGTAATTTAGGAATTCTGATTTTTTTATCCCCATTGACCGATTTTCAAGTGTGATCGGACCGATCCTTTCGGTTCTGATTTTTAGGGTGATCGATCAACCCTACATAATATACATTTATATAGTAAATATTGAATGCAAGTGATGTGTTAGGTACTGTAATGGGAGTGGTGGAACCACTGTGCCATGATTCGAGGACAGCCTGGAGGGGTGTGGCTTGGTGAGCACCTGATTCTTCACTAGAGCCCCTGATGGTGGATAGCTGTAATGGCCCAGTAGGTTGATACAGTTGATACAGGCAGACATGACTGGAAGACAGGAACTACAGATGCAGGCAAGTCCAGCTGCTATACAGATTGGCATGGCAGGTGAAGGTGGGTCTGGGTGATATACAGATTGGCATGGCAGATGTAGACAGGAACAGCTGATACACAGATTGGCATGGCAGGTGCAGATGGGTCCAGCTGATAAACAGACTGGCACAACATGAGTTGGTACAGAGAATAAGGGCAGACAGACACTAGCAGTACTAGAGGGAACAAATGGACAGGGACCTGAGAGCTAGCAAGCGTGCAGGTACTAAATAACAATGTTACACAGGCACCTCCATGCAGGTGGAGATGCCTTAATTAATAAGTGTTTCCCTGTCATTGGCTGGGCATACTTTAGGATGGCACACAAGGCCCCTTTAAGAAGTAGAAGTGCTCCCTAAGCAAAGTACCTGGGGATCGGCCCGCAGTGCACAGACCCCGGGCAGCAGCTGGAGAGGAAGAAGGAGGATGGGCAGGACGGGAGCTGTGGCAATGAGTCGGTGTCCCTGCTGGGGGAAAAGAGTATATGTGGCACCCCTAGGGGTATTTGCCACAAAAATAGTTACTGACAGTAAATGCAAATACTAAAATAGCAAGACTGCACTACCACCTCCGGCCAGAAGGGGGAGCTCCAGGGACTCCCCTTGATCCATTCTGGTCTGAGAGAAGAACTGGCAGTTGGGCTAAGGAGCTGAAAGTGAGAGGTCATACAGTTGAATCTCTAACAGCCCTGTGACTGTTACCAGGCCTAAATCACCGGCCTGAGGAGAAGAGGGATAGAGAAAAAGGACATTGTGAGAACCGGGTAGCATTAATCACTACCCAGAACAGGCGCAAAGACGGATACCGGATCCGTGGCTGTATTCATTACATATAATACAGCAACCGGAAAAACGTGAGGTGATATCAGCTTCACTAGGGTCGGACGCAGCAACAGACACAGAGTTCAGCGGTACTCCTGGAGGGGGTAAGCCGATAAAAGGACTCGGGTTGCCCGTCGAACCAGGACCCGGAGGGGACAGATTGGGCCGGCAGCCAGTTCACATACAGCAGCAGGGCCACACAGATATTGCGTACAATAAGAGGCGAAGACCCCGGCAGGGTCAAAGTAACTCAGAGTTCCCATACAGACTCCGGTGACAGGACTGGTTGTAAATCCTTTTTTGTTAAAGTAAACTGGTTAAACGTTTCAGTGCCTCAGTCTTTCATTTGGACAATAGCCATCTATCCAGGATTGGGATCATCACCGCTGGGAGAACCTGCTGCTGATCAAGTAAGTGCCTGTTCCCTCACGATACCCTTTACACTGTGCATTGCCTGAGGCCACAGCACCGGGTCAAGCCACCCGTGACACCCCCCTCAAGAGACAGACCCCATTGGTCCGGTGCTGGGTACCCCGGTCTCTTGGGCGTCACAATTGGCGTCACGAACAGGATCTAGCCAGCCCGTATACCGGGTATTGTGTGCCGTGATTGGAGCCCAAAACTGTGAAAACTTGGATGAAAAATCTGGAAAATTGACTTTATTAAAGAAAAATCCATTCTCCATTGAAAACTATTGAAAGTGACTTTTCCCCATTGGTTATAATGGAGTAAAGATGGCCGCCATCCCCTGAGGTAATCACTTCATAACCGTTAGGCACGAGACTGTTAATTGAGCTACGCCATCACCTGAGCCCCAGTCTAACTGAAAAACTTCAGAATCCGCCATTACAGAGCGCGGTGGGTGGGAGCAGCAGGGGGCGTGTCATTGTGGGCGGCACCAAGCTGAGCGCTCTGACATCAGAGCAAGGGGAAAATCGATCCTGCTGCACAGCGGAACGAATCTACACTATCCCGACGGAAGCGGAGGACCGGAAGGGTCCGGATTAACTAAGGGGGCACAGTATGTCGCAGCACGGAGACGCCGCAGCACCCGGCGACGCTAATGCAGCTGAAAGACAGAGTGTCGATAGAGAGTCCGGTAGCGCAGCGGTGCAAGGAGTGGCGCCCATCATGCCGGTGCTGATGCCATATACCCCGGGTGGCCCATGGCTTCCAATGTATGAAGGTGAGCCTAATACCCTTGACGATTTCAGAGAAAAGATGCTGGCTCATTTTGACATGTTCCCCGTGGGTGAAGTTCAGCGTGTTAGTCTCCTGATGATGCAGTTAAGTGGCCATGCTAAGCGAGAAGTCACAGCATGGGCAGCTGATCTAAAAGGCACTGTTGAACGCATATTTGCTGGATTAAAAGCTACATTTGAAACCACTGCCAGCAGCAAAGCTAAAGTACGATTCTTTAATTGCAAACAAAAAGTTAATGAGGGCGTGAGAGACTTTGCCTTAAACCTGCAGGAAGCCCTTAAATCACTTACACTGGCTGAACCCATTTTTAACACCGGAGCGGATAAACTGCTAAGAGATCAATTTATTGAGGGACTCTACACCCCTTCTCACCGGGGGCATGTGAGCATGCTTGTTTTTAAGAACCCTGAATTGACATTTGCCCAATTAAAGGAGAGCGTTATACGTCTCCAGCTGGCAGAGGCACCTCGGGATCAGGATCCTGCGCAACTCATGGCAGAGGCTCCTCAACAACATGGAGTACCAGTGACATCAGCTATGTCCGGGGCCATTGCTAAGCCCCTGGGGCCCAGTACTAATGAGGCTCTTCAACAAAAGCTTGACTCTTTAACTGATGTTGTTGCTTCAATGGCTAAAACCATGCAGGAGATGAGAGGACCCAAGATGGAGTTGTCAAACCGTAGAGAAGGTGTTCCATGGATGAGACCCCAGAGATACCCGACATGGAGAGGACGACCCCGCGACCGCTACCAACCGGATGGACAGCCCATTTGCCGCCGTTGCCAGCAGCCAGGCCACTTTGCACGAGATTGTGATTTAAACGGGAATCCCCTGGGAATGCGGGCCGCTTCGCAGGAATGAACTTTCAAGGCCCAACACCCTGGCACGACAGGTACATCGGAGGACGACCCATTATCCCTATCGTGCTGGACGGAATGCCCCTCAACGCTTTGCTGGACACAGGTTCCCAGATTTCATTTATACCGTATATCCTTTATAAGAGGTACTGGGCTGATGCAGATATTGATAAAGGGCCCTCTGATGTTGAACTAGATATATGGGCCAGTAATGGTAAGTTGGTACCGAAACTAGGATTCAGGGAGATGACCATAAAGATTGGTAAAGTAGAATTGAAGAAACAGGGTATAATTGTTGTTGATGTTGACCGGCGGAACTGTGAACCAACTGTATTGATAGGAATGAATGTGTTAGAGAACTGCTTTTCCGAAGTCATTTCTGTCTTACAGCAAATTGCTGAAACTGCCCAATCCTGCCAGCAGAGAGTTCTCCGGAGGGAAATAAAAGTATTGATGTTAAGGCAACAGGTAGAAGTTGCAGGTGGAGAAATCGGCAGTGTGAGGGTAAGTGATCCAACATCTATTGTAATCCCACCAAAAACAGAAATGCTGGTATGGTGTAGAGCAGCCATTGGTACTAAGGGACGAGACTATCAAGCCTTAATAGAACCAGTGTACACCGACAGCAGGCCCACTATACTCACAGCACGAGGGATAGTCGAGGTACACCGAGGACGAGTGCCGGTACGACTTTTGAACTGTGGAGAGGAAGAGGTCACTTTGCCAAGGTATGCTACAATGGCAAAGCTATATACTGTTGACAACAATGCCATCACAACCATTGAGCCCTTAGAACCAACCTGTCAGGTGGAAGGCAATGGCTCAGATGGAGAAATGGAGGATTGGTGCCAACAGCTACACGTGGGCATAAATTCAACACCTACCCATCAAAAACAAGGGGTGTATAGGCTAGTGACGGAATATGAACAAGTCTTCAGTAAACACCCATTGGACTTCGGACGGATAGAAGGGGTAGAACACACAATCCCCACCGGTGACCATCCCCCAATAAAAGAAAGATATAGACCCATACCGCCCGCTCACTATCAATGTGCAAAAGATATGCTGAGGGAGATGAAACAGGCCGGGGTAATAAGAGACAGCTGTAGCCCCTGGGCGGCCCCTCTAGTGATTGTCAAAAAAAAAGGACGGAACCATGAGAATGTGCGTAGACTACCGGAAGATTAATAACATCACCCATAAAGACGCCTACCCCTTGCCTAGGATAGAAGAGTCCTTAACTGCTTTGAAATCTGCTAATTATTTTTCCACCTTAGACTTAACAAGCGGGTATTGGCAAGTCCCTGTGGCTGAGCGAGATAAGGAAAAGACGGCATTCACCACACCAATGGGTCTATGTGAATTTAATCGCATGCCGTTCGGACTCTGCAACGCATCCGGTACCTTCCAGCGGCTGATGGAATGCTGCCTCGGACACAAGAACTTCGAGACCGTCCTCCTGTACCTAGATGATGTGATCGTCTACTCAAAGACTTACGAACAACACTTAATAGACCTGGCAGAAGTGTTCGAAGCCTTATCCAGGTATGGCATGAAAGTCAAGCCATCCAAATGTCACCTTCTCAAGCCAAAGGTACAGTACCTGGGACACATCGTGAGTTCGGAGGGAGTAGCACCAGATCCCGAGAAAATAAGCGCCATAAGGGATTGGCCAAGACCTACCAGCGCAAAAGAAGTGAGACAATTCCTGGGATTGGTGGGTTACTATCGCAGATTTATAAAAGGATTTACCAAGTTGGCAGCACCCTTGCAAGACACCTTGGTAGGGCAGACGAAGAAACCTTCAAACCGAAACCCTCCTTTTCAGTGGAACGACGAAAGGGAAGACTCCTTTGAACAACTAAAGAAGGCACTAACCGGAGAAGAGGTTCTGGCATACCCAGATTACCATCAACCTTTCATCCTCTACACCGATGCCAGTAATGTGGGACTAGGAGCGGTGCTGTCACAAAAGCAAGAAGGTCGGGAGAAAGTCATCGCCTTTGCAAGTAGAAAGCTCCGGCCTACTGAAAGAAATTCAGAAAATTACAGCTCCTTCAAATTGGAACTACTGGCAGTAGTTTGGGCTGTGACTGAACGTTTCAAACACTATCTGGCTGCTGCAGAATTTATTGTCTATACTGACAACAATCCGTTGACCCACCTGGACACAGCCAAATTAGGTGCGTTAGAACAGCGATGGATAGCCCGGTTATCTAATTACAACTTCAAGATCAAGTATCGAGCAGGTCGCAAGAATGGAAATGCCGATGCCCTATCCCGGATGCCACACTTGAGAGATGTAGAAGAAGAAATGGGGGAGCTTGAAGAAATTGAACTACCAGCCTTCCATCATCCCAAGGCAAAACATCATCAGTCAAGTACCTATCAGAAACAACAAGAGGTGAATTTAAATCCGTTAGCACACCATAGATGGGCTGACACCCAAGACAGCAATCCGGCTGTGAAGTTGGTGAAGGAACTGTTAACTGAGCAAAGTGCATATCCCGATGAGGATGCCCCAGAAGAGACGCATCAACTCTGGAAAGAGAGAGGCAAAATGTTCCTGTATCAAGGGAAGCTCTGTAGAAGGTACACCAATCCGAAAACACATGAATTGGTTTGGCAGATTATCGTGCCTAAACAAGATGTCAAGATGGTCCTTGAAGCTTACCATAATGGTGCTGGTCACTTCGGTTGGAAAAAGTTAGAAGTACTTCTAAGAGAAAGATTTTATTGGGTCGGGATGAGAAAATCAATCGAACAGTGGTGCAGAAATTGTGGCCCGTGCAACCTCAGAAGAAACGATCAAAAGAACCAAAGAGCACCACTGCAGCCCATAATCACCAAACAACCACTTGAACTTGTAGCCATGGACCACGTGAAGTTGACACCAAGCCGGTCTGGCTATGTCTATGCCTTGATCATCGTGGACCATTATTCACGCTTCTTGGTAGTAGTACCCGTAAAAGATCTGACAGCAAAAACAGCAGCCAAAGCGTTCCAAACGTACTTTTGTAGACCCCATGGATATCCGGAACAGGTTCTCACCGACCAAGGTACAGCCTTTGAATCAGAGATCTTCAGAGAATTCTGTAATATGTATGGTTGCAAAAAGGTCCGGACGACGGCCTATCATCCACAAACAAACGGCTTATGCGAGAAGATGAACCATATTGTAATAGAACTACTAAAGACTTTACCTGAGGCAGAAAGGAATCAATGGCCAGAGAAATTGCCTGACTTGGTGGATCTGTATAATCATGTCCCGGTGAGTTCCACCAATTGCACCCCAGCTTACCTTATGCGTGCAAGACCCGGCCAATTACCAATCGATCTAGAAATGGGAATTCTGAAACCAGACGCAGAAGTCCAAGACTCCAATTGGGATATCATACGGCAAAAGCAGTATCGCCAAGTGCAAGAGAGTGTGGAAAGAAGCCTTCAGCAAACTAGAGAAAGACAAGAGCGAACTTTCAACCAGAATGCTCTAGCGACCCCATTAAGACCAGGTGACCAAGTGCTCAAGAGAAATCGTCGAACCAATAAACTGGACAATCAGTGGGAAGCCGTACCCTACACAGTTTTACCAACAAGAGTGGATAATCCTAAAATGTGTCTCATTAGCAAAAACGGAGGCTTAAAATCTGTACTAGTGTCAAGAGACAATCTTAAATTATGTCCGGAAGCATTGAAAGAGCCAGACGTTGTCCAGCCAGAACCAGAAGTTATTCAACCCATACAGGTTCAACCAGTAAAGGAAAAAGAAGAGGAAGTGTATCACACCTGTATAGGAGACTTTCCCAAAACCCTACTAACATACCATGGTGCAGTAGTGGTTCCCATGGTGGCCTTTTACCCAACACCAAACCCAATACCAGAAGTCCCAAGACAGGAAGAGGCTGACCCCGTACTACAGGAGGTTCCAGGCCAGGAAGAACAGATTCCTGGTCAGAGTAATCCCATTCACGGTGGACTTGCCAACTCCATAGTCGTGGAATTATCTTTAGCAGAGCGGGCAGATACTACATCCGCAGTAGACAGTAGTACACCACATGAAGAGACACCGCTATTACGTAGATCACAGCGTAGTACCCAGGGTCAATTACCGGCCAGGTGAATTGTATATATGTTATGCCGTATATAGTTAAACAGAAAATGTAGTATAGTCATTGTTATCAGTCTGCAACGTTTAAGCCCAGTGCCTACAGAGACTTGTCTGTATGAACTTATTGCATATTCTTGAACTTTTTATCAGCCCGGAGGCACTAAATCAAAGCTCCGGAAAGACTGCTTTTTGAACTTTGCTTTTTGCTCTTTTTGAACTTTCTTTAGACTTTATATTGATAACTCCGTTGGAAAAATGGAACTAAATTCCTGGACATTAAGTACAGTGCCGTTCCTAATACCTTCAAGGATAGAACTGTATTAATGGACGCTATTTGAAGTGACTTTTTACAGAACTCTATTTTTGTTTCCTTGAGTGGTTTTTGTAACTTTTCATTTTTAAGACTCTGTACATATTAATTGTTATTTCAAAATGTTATTGTCCCACAGTCCCGGAGTACTTTTCTTAACTAAGGGGGAATGTGGCACCCCTATGGGTATTTGCCACAAAAATAGTTACTGACAGTAAATGCAAATACTAAAATAGCAAAACTGCACTACCACCTCCGGCCAGAAGGGGGAGCTCCAGAGACTCCCCTTAATCCATTCTGGTCTGAGAGAAGAAATGGCAGTTGGGCTAAGGAGCTGAAAGTGAGAGGTCATACAGTTGAATCTCTAACAGCCCTGTGACTGTTACCAGGCCTAAATCACCGGTCTGAGGAGAAGAGGGATAGAGAAAAAGGACATTGTGAGAACCGGGTAGCATTAATCACTACCCAGAACAGGCGCAAAGACGGATACCGGATCCGTGGCTGTATTCATTACATATAATACAGCAACCGGAAAAACGTGAGGTGATATCAGCTTCACTAGGGTCGGACGCAGCAACAGACACAGAGTTCAGCGGTACTCCTGGAGGGGGTAAGCCGATAAAAGGACTCGGGTTGCCCGTCGAACCTGGACCCGGAGGGGACAGATTGGGCCGGCAGCCAGTTCACATACAGCAGCAGGGCCACACAGATATTGCGTACAATAAGAGGCGAAGACCCCGGCAGGGTCAAAGTAACTCAGAGTTCCCATACAGACTCCGGTGACAGGACTGGTTGTAAATCCTTTTTTGTTAAAGTAAACTGGTTAAACGTTTCAGTGCCTCAGTCTTTCATTTGGACAATAGCCATCTATCCAGGATTGGGATCATCACCGCTGGGAGAACCTGCTGCTGATCAAGTAAGTGCCTGTTCCCTCACGATACCCTTTACACTGTGCATTGCCTGAGGCCACAGCACCGGGTCAAGCCACCCGTGACACCCCCCTCAAGAGACAGACCCCATTGGTCCGGTGCTGGGTACCCCGGTCTCTTGGGCGTCACATATACATCACTACATCCTTCTTAAAAATATAAGTATAATTATTAGACTTGTTAGCTAGCATTAGTGCACAGCAATTTTTGGTAAAAGGGCAACATTGTCATACTGAACCAATCCAAAGGGCTGCCAAAAAATTAAAGAGCTATTTACATGAACATAAGTGCATCAGCAGAACCAAGTTTTGAATATTTGAGAAGGATTTGTAGAGTTTCTGCTATAAAAAATCAGTGTGAACACACCCAAACTTACACTGAGGTTTTGGAGCAGGACCTCAACCAAATACTTTTCAGAATCTCAAAACAAAGTTTTGAGGAATTTTCAGTTTTAATATGAAGCATTTTATGTATTGATCAGAACCATTTTATGATGATCAGAACCATCATCAGTGCAGGAATACAGCTCCAAACTTGGTACAGTGATCAACTGCAGTTTAAGGTCAGACCAGTATATACTTGTATCATGTGAGCCTGCAATTCCCAGTGTGTCCTTAGCAATAGTAAGGAGATACTGGGAGTTTTTATCACCATTCATCGTCAGACGGTTGACCATACAGGAAGCACAGCACTGATTAGACACAGGCAGTATTACAAATAAACATTTACACCCATGAACCTTATAGTTACCATCTTTGCTGTTTGAAGTTGTTCAGTAAAAATGCCATGATGAGATATAATGCAGACAGTTCCATTATGCAGACCCATAAATAAAAATAACTCCAATACTGCTCTTCTAATATTCCCCCACATTGCCCCTCTTCATAATGTTCCCCCAACTGCCTTTCTCTGTAATGTCCCCCATACCACTCCTCTCTGTAATGTTCCCCAACACTGTCCTTCACAATATATCTGCACACAGCTCTTCTTCAAAATATTCCCCACACGCTGGTCCTCTCTGTTATGTTCTCCCACACTACCCCTCTTTGCAATGTCCCCCCCACACTGCACATTTCTGTAATGTAACCCCACACTGACCCTCCTTTCTCAGAGGACTGGAATACGTAATACCATAGAATTTAAAAAAATGAAACAGAACAGAAGTAAAAAATTAGAACCAGCTCTTCGGTGTGATGTTTTGAAAAAACAAACAAACAGATATATAAATATATATATGGTGTTGTAGTGCATGCTAGTTGATTAACCCCTTTGTGATATGTCATTAATGCAGTTTTTTACAATTGCAAAAAACATAATGCTGTTTACTTCTGTGTAAACCTTTCTCGACAGTGTGAGAGGCAGAACCAGGGCCTTAGTTGTGGCTGAGTTTCCATACTTTAACACGTCCTGGTCTCCCGTCACATGAAAATAGTGCTCCAATTTTTACTAACGCTGTCACTGCTGCTGTTCTGCTGCTGATCTGCTGCTGATCTGGCCAGCTGACCCAGGATGCTGGGCTTCCCCCTTAACGTTACGTGGTCACTGTGCGGTCCCGGGCATTATGCCTGTCGGGACTGACTGGGCACTCAGGCCCCCCTAAGCTGTTCAGCTCCCAAGTTTCTCTTGACTCCAACAAGGAAATCCTCCTATCTTATCCCACAGCGGATTAACTATTAACAGGGTACTGGCTGCTAAGCTCTAAGGTGCTCCCTCTAGTAAACCTCTTAGTTAACTATGCTTTACCTAGTCAGATATACACATATACATATATATATATATATATATATACATACATATATATATATATATACATTGCATTACACCTAGCAGCATACAGGAAAATGACAATATTTACATTACATTAACTAGTAAAAGGGAAGGGTTACAAGACAGTCCTGGTACATCCCTTGCAACTATACTAAGATCCTGAATGTAAAATGTACTAACAAAGGAATAAAATACAAATTGATTATATAAAAAATAACCAGCTCTGGTCTTTATTAAAGCTGGGCTACAGACACTTTAAGAGTAAAAATGGTTGCTGTATTGTCTATCAAATTAATTTCCATCAACAAAAGCCACTAAGAAATACATTTTTAACACATGATGTTTGATGTTTGGGAGTATTATCAATTAAGTGATTCTAACTGTATTGTAATGGTAATTGAATATTTTCATAACTTGTTTTTCAGCCTACAAGTGAAATATGAGTTTCTTACTACTATAAGGACTGTGGTTTGTATAGTGCTGTTTGTAGTAGAAAATTATGGATCTTACACAGAAATGAAAATACATCCTGCAAAATTAAGCTTTTAATATTGAAAACATAATTCTGTTAAATCTAAGTAACAGTTCACACATCATCGGTAATGGCATGAGGAAAATAAGATTTGAATAATTTTATTCATTTGTGACAGAGCAAGGATGAAAGAAGAAATGGAAAATATAACTACTTTTTGAGTACACTTAATATCAGTTATAATAGCTTTGATTGCTTAGAATTATCTAGAGGTACAAAATGTGTAATGGCATGAACAAAGGCAGAGAAAAACAACCAGCACTGTGTATGGTACATTAAAGAAGGGAGAGAGGATTACAGAATGAAGAAAATTAACAGAAAAGCAAGCCGCACTGGTTAATTATTAGGAAGAAAATAGTCCATTTTAACTTCCTTTGTGGGTATAATTATCCCTTGTATTTCTATTCATCCTAATCATCCGGTCCACTTAGAGTGATATTATTGCTTCTTTTACAACTTCACCTTGGTGATTTCATTACAACTCTATAACATCTGTGTACTGCTAAAGCATATAAAAGAGCTCTACCTTATTTTCTTAAAAAAAAAATATTTTACCTTAGTAATGTATAACCTGCTGACTTAACTGCAACTTTTTATTCTTTGTATAGCTTCTTGATATGTTGACTATGTGAGTGTTGGGTGATTCACTGTATACATATTAATTTCATCTGTTGTTTGAAAGGAAATCTATGCATAGTGTTATCCCTGCTAATTTTAAATAATTAGACTGAAACTAATCATGAAGTCATTATTTTTAATTTATACTGTTTATTGATTATATGTTGCACGTAACTTTCTCTAGTGTTGAGAATCAGTTAATTTCGTCATCAATGAAGACAAGTACTTGTAGATTCAATCACTCTACCTTTGCATGAATTGTAGTTATGGAATCCTTTTATATTCATATTCTTAATCATGGGCATAAGGTGTTTTCTATCTTGTTAATAATAACATATATTTTCAGGACCATTTAGTTTCGGAAAATATTTCTACTAACACCTTTAAACCTGAAAGGGGTAGTCCGCAGCTAAAAGAAATTTTAATCTAAATACTTATCTATTTGATGCTGTAATCTAAACTAATTTCTAATATATTTGAATTAAAAATTCCCTACTGGGATGCTCAAATGAAGCATCATCAGAGCAGGGGGCATAAGCTGCTGTCACTCCCTGAAGCGAAGCATCATCAGTTACACTAAATTCAGGGACTAGCCTGCTGTGTCACACCCTGTAAGCGGTGCACTATGCAATCTGCACAGTGACAGTGCCCACTCTGCTGTCTTTGCATATCAGTAGTAATGAGCCAGAAACACAGACAAGACAACACACGTACTGTCAGAGCGTAGTGTCAGAGATTTTGGCATTCAGATGCCAACACCGCCCCTGTGGTCACTTGTGGGGTCAGCGCTGGTCTCTGAATACTAGGTAACCCAACACTGTGCTCTGTCAGTGCACTCTCCTCTGTGCTGCTGGCTCGTTTCTACTGCAATATGACTTAGGATTAAAGCCAAATCAGTGCATTGATGACGCTTCACTTCAGGAAGATTAAAATTTGATTAATTAAGCTCGACCATATTTTTTTTATAAAATCTATGACTTAGTTTTCATATACTTGTAAAGCCCCAGAAATACTAAAAATACATTAATTTGATCGCTGGCATAAAATTAAATTTTAATATTAGCCTGTTGATTTCTGCTAATGTGCATGATTCATATGTTACAGGTAGACAAGAAAATATCTCTTCTTAAATCACTAAATAATGACCCCCTACACATGTATACAGCACAGCATTGCAGTTTCCATACAGAATTTAACTAAAACGCAGGATAGAAACTGATGGAAGTAATACATTGGGGAGAAAATGGTGAACAGCCTAATGTTTTTGCCAAGGATAATGTATGCTGTTCAATAAATCTGGTACAATTTGTTTGATTTTCATGCTAGTGCATTATTTACTTCTGTTGCATAAATGTCATTAAATGACCTGAATAAAATATGTGCTTCTTCAAAAATAAGACTAAACTGATTGGAATGATTTTGCTGAAGCAACATAAATGATTATGTCACAAAGGGGTCAAATTAATAAAGAAAAAAACTTAGTTGCAATTTCTTGCAATCACTTTGTAAAAACTATTTTTATATCTTTCCTAACAAAACCTGGACATATGAATCCACACCTTTTTCCCATGTACATTCCTTTTATTCCCTTAATTGTTTGAAAGTGACATTTGCTTTCAGTATTTACATTACTTGCACAATGATTTCACATAAATCCATTTTTTGCTTTAAGAATATTTGAAAATGATATATGCATAATTAGTCTTAATTACAGAATTATTTCTTTTTCACTATATACCGTATATACTCGAGTATAAGCCGACCCGAGTATAAGCCGACCCCCCTAATTTTGCCACAAAAAACTGGGAAAATGTATTGACTCGAGTATAAGCCTAGGGTGGAAATGCAGCATTTACCGGTGAATTTCAAAAATAAAAATAGATCATTATTTCCCCATAGCTGTGCCATATAGTGCTCTGCACCGTTCATTATTTCCCCATAGCTGTGCCCCATATAGTGCTCTGCACCGTTCATTGTGCCCCATAGCTGTGCCATATACGGTGCTCTGCACCGTTCATTGTGCCCCATAGCTGTGCCATATACGGTGCTCTGCACCGTTCATTGTGCCCCATTGCTGTGCCATATACGGTGCTCTGCACCGTTCATTGTGCTCCATTGCTGTGCCATATACGGTGCTCTGCACCGTTCATTGTGCCCCATTGCTGTGCCATATACGGTGCTCTGCACCGTTCATTGTGCCCCATTGCTGTGCCATATACGGTGCTCTGCACCGTTCATTGTGCCCCATTGCTGTGCCATATACGGTGCTCTGCACCGTTCATTGTGCCCCATTGCTGTGCCATATACGGTGCTCTGCACCGTTCATTGTGCCCCATTGCTGTGCCATATACGGTGCTCTGCACCGTTCATTGTGCCCCATTGCTGTGCCATATACGGTGCTCTGCACCGTTCATTGTGCCCCATTGCTGTGCCATATACGGTGCTCTGCACCGTTCATTGTGCCCCATTGCTGTGCCATATACGGTGCTCTGCACCGTTCATTGTGCCCCATTGCTGTGCCATATACGGTGCTCTGCACCGTTCATTGTGCCCCATTGCTGTGCCATATACAGTGCTCTGCACCGTTCATTGTGCCCCATATCTGTGCCCATATACAGTGCTCTGCTCCGTTCATTGTGCCCCATTGCTGTGCCATATACGGTGCTCTGCACCGTTCATTGTGCCCCATATCTGTGCCCATATACGGTGCTCTGCACCGTTCATTGTGCCCCATTGCTGTGCCATATACGGTGCTTTGCACCGTTCATTGTGCCCCATTGCTGTGCCATATACGGTGCTTTGCACCGTTCATTGTGCCCCATTGCTGTGCCATATACGGTGCTCTGCACCGTTCATTGTGCCCCATAGAAATCTCTGCCGCCGCTGCTGCAATAAAAAAAAAAACACATACCTCCCTTGATTGCAGCTCCCGGCGTCTCGTTCCGGCGCCTCCATCTTCCCGGCGTCTCTGCTCTGACTGATCAGGCAGAGGGCGCCGCGCACACTGTATGCGTCATCACGCCCTCTGCCTGAACAGTCAGAGCGCAGACGCAGGGAAGATGGAGGCGCCGGCCGGGAAGATGGAGCGGCGCCCGGCGGCTGGAACGAGGACAGGTGAATATGCTATACTTACCTAGTCCTGGCGATCCTCGCGCTGTCCCTCTGCCTGGTCTTCGGTGCCGCAGCTCTTCCTGTCAGTGGTCACCGGCACCGCTGATTAGAGGAATGAATAGGCGGCTCCGCCCCTATGGGAGGTGGAGCCGCTTATTCATATCTCTAATGAGCGGTCCCACGTGACCGCTGAAGAGGGGAAGAAGCTGCAGCACAGAAGCCCGTGGGACGGCAGGGACAGCGCGAGGATCGCTGGGACTAGGTAAGTATACCTCAGCGCCCTCACCCCCTCACCCGCCGACCCTGCCACCCACATTGACTCGAGTATAAGCTGAGAGGGGCACTTTCAGCCCAAAAATTTGGGCTGAAAATCTCGGCTTATACTCGAGTATATACGGTAATAGAAAAACAAGCAATCTTACATTTCCCTCTATTTTATTTATTTTTTTTACATTAATTTTCTATTATATTAATTGCATTTCATTGAACCTGCATAGGGCGGTTATTGTGTGCTGCTCTATGCTTACCAAGAATAGCTGACACTCGAAGCTGAAGCTAATGTTAATGGATTTTTGGCTGACAAAGGTCATATAATAATCAAATCATCACCTGCAAAGTTGATGTGACAATGTGACATGGATAATGTTCCGAGAAGAGAGGAGATGTCCTAAATTATTTCACAATAGCCTTAGGAGAGCAAACATTGTTGTTGATATATATTTGATCTGCTATTTAATTATACTTCTTTGACATTGTAAAACTGGATTTTATTCTCCTTTTATGTGATCTTTCACCTATGTAAGAACCAACACCTGGCATCTTTTCAAATACTTTTTTCTTACATCAGTGGCAAAAGTTAAAAAGGTAACATGAAAAGAAAGATGAAAAAGGAATACTGTTCAAATTGAAGGACGTTAGTTTCAAGTTTCAATCTTGTTTCAAAACATCTCCGCCTTAGCTTCTTTCTCAGTCATCATAAATGAGAAGTACAAAGAGGTACACAAACATCAGTACAATGCAATGTGTATACTGCTATCCAAAAATCAGAGTTACAAAATTATACCTGACATATCAAAAAACTGACAGTCATATCCTTAAGATTTTCTTCTGTGCGTTCCCATGGATTTCCTTTATTAATAAATCTGACACATAAAAAGCATCTGTATGACTAAAGTGTCAGTTACTCGAAAGGCCGTTTTGATCTATTTCTTAACTTTTAAAAGGAATATTCTCTTTTTCACAGAGACGAGATCCGCTCACTCACTGCCGGCTTTCAAATGACCAGCTCTTGAAGTTTAATTCTAAGTTTTAAATAAATATTGTATGCAAGACGAATAATTATGATGCTCGAGAGAGATGTAATGACATTGATTCTTTTTTATCTGAAAAATCTCACGCCTGGGGGCTGCAAAGTCTGTATTTTCTGCAGTTGTATAAAGGTACATTCTACATATTAAATATGCTCGATGGAAATGACATGAATACATTGCATAATAATTGTGAAACTATTGAAATTTATATAATCCGGAACATGCATTTTATTTTAAAAATTAATAATGCGCAGGAGGAAAAAAAACAACCTCATTTGAGCAAGAGACCTTACAAAAATATTACAATATAAATCTTATGGAGCGTTTCCTAGTATTACAGCATAAGTAAAGATAACTAGATGCATGCTTTGCAAACATAATCTATTTAGCTCTGCATTATAGCAAATGAATATATGCAGTTTTTATGTCATATAATATATAGTATATAATGGTTTACATATTGCAGCAGCATTGCTAGATTTGATTTGTGAGATTAGAGGAAATGATCACTGATAATTTAAATAAGTCGGCATACTATAAACTATATTCACTGACTAGATAATGCCAGTATGCATGGCTTCAAAATATGTCAGTGACTGAATGCTGCCTCTGTACCATGTCTAAATAAAACTCCTATGTAGTGACAGAGTAATACCAATATATAGTGACCAATGATTACCACCCTACGAAAAACAAGTAGTAATCATGTATAGTCAGAGTCAAAATAAGCAATAAATGAATTGACAAGTCATTTTTAAGATCTGTTGATTGTTGTGCTTTGCTTTTTTATTTTTTTCTCCATCTTTTCCAAAATGGCATGATGACCTTTCTCAGTTCTAGTTTGCCATCTAAGCATCATAGGCAAATTGTTTTGTAGTCTCCCTTTAAGATCATAGATACCCCCGCACAACAGGTAAAGCTACAGTTGTGCTCAAAAGTTTACATACCCTTGAAAAATTTTTGCTTTCTTGGCCTTTTTTCAGAGAATATGAATGATAACACCAAAACTGTTTCTTCACTCATGGCTAGTGGTTGGGTGAAGCCATTTATTGTCAAATTACTGTGTTTTCTCTTTTTAAATCATAATGACAACCAAAAACATCCAAATGACCCTTATCAAAAGTTTACATGCCCTGGTCATTTTGGCCTGATAACACGCAAAAAAGTTGACATAAATGGGTTTGAATGGCTACTAAAGGTAACATCCTCACGTGTGACCTGTTTGCTCGCAGCCCATTTTTCTTCAAGTGCCTCCTTATTGTGCATCTTGAAACAGCCACACCGCTTGTTTTCAGAGAGTCCTGTATTTCAGCTGATGTTATTTGTGGGTTTTTCTTTGCATCCCAAACAATTTTCTTGGCAGTTGTGGACAAAATTTTTGTTGGTCTACCTGACCGTGGTTTTGTTTTTATGGAGCCACTAATTTTAGTTTGAACGCTGCTGACTGGCATTATCAATTCCTTGGATAACTTTTTGTATCCCTTTCTTGTTTTATACAGTTCAACTAACTTTCCCCGTAGGTCCGTTGACAATTCTTTTGCTTTCCCCATGACTCACAGTCCAAAAACGTCAGTGGCTGGATGAAAGATGTAAGAGTCTGGATCCCAGAAACTCACTCAGCTTTTATGCACACACACTGATTACAAGCAAACAGGTCACAGGTGAGGAAGTTACCTTTAGTAGCCATTCAAACCCATTTGTGTCAATTTCTGTGTATGTTATCAGGCCAAAATCACCAGAGTATGTAAACTTTTGATCAGAATCATTTAGATGTTTTGATCTTTCATTGTGATTAAAAAAGAGAAAACGCAGTAGTCTGACAATAAATGGCTTCACCAAAGCACTAACAATGAGTGGAGAAAAACCATTGGTATTGTGATTCATATTCTATGAAGAAAGGCCAAGAAAGCAAAAATTTTGCTGTGGTATGTATACTTTTAAGCACAACTGTATACACTCCCAGACAGAAGTAATGTCGCTTATAAATATTATGTAAATAAAAGCTTATAGCCTGACATAAAATTCATCCATTGGTTGTATAAATTATTCTTTTGAAAGCTGAAACCCTCCAAAATGTGGTTTAGGTTAAGAAATTAGATTTGCATCAATGCAGAAATATTGATCAGTTAATGGACACAGAATGGTCAGATTTTGGCAAGACAAAAGTTTTGTCGCTCACAGAAAGTAATGTGATATTCAAACAAATAAGTAACTTAAAATACAAATATATGTTGCATAAGATTGATGAATGAAGTTGTGGTGCTATTAGAGTCATATTTAATATTTTGTGTGACTTCCATGAGCTTGAAGGACTGCATCCATGCGGTTCAACAATGATTCATACAATCATACAATTTATTAATGAAATCATCAGGAATAGCAAAGAATGCAGTCTTACATGCCTCCCAGATGTCATGCCGCTGCTGCTCCCCGCGCCCTGTCATACTCACCTGTCCTTGACGTACCGGCGCGGCTCCTCTGCTGAAGCCTCTTCTCTCCAGCGCTCGCTCCCAGCTTCTGCAGCTCGTCGGGTGCGCGCGCACGCCACATTCAGCTCTACACGTGGGCACCTCTAGTTCCCCTGCTGGCCCTCCTTCCCGTCCTCTCTGTGATCCTGGAGGGCTGTAAATCGGAAGTGTCTCCACACTGGTATGTAAACCGCTTACTGCCGCCCCTCAGTGCCTGATGTTCATTTGTGCTATCAAGTGCTTCTGGTCGCCCGTGTTCTCTGTGCATTCCTTGCCCTCTGACCTTGGGTCTCTTCTTTTCTCTGCAGTACCTTGCCTGTTTCCTGTGTTCCTTCTGTGTTCCATCAGTTCCTATTTCTCTGTGGTACCTACTCTGCTCCTGTGTCCCTGCCTTGCTCCCGTCCATCTCTGTTTCTCCGTAATGTTCCTGCGAGTCTCTGTATAACCGTAGTGTTTTCTACCAGCTCCCTCGTCTCTGTAGTACCTTACCATTCCCTGTGTCTCTTCCCTGTTCCCCTCAGTCCCTGTGTGGCTGCAGTGTTCCCGCCAGGCCTTTGTCTCAGTCATACCCACCAGTTCTTAGTCTCTGCAGTTCCCATCTATCCTGAGTTCCTGCCATCATCGCCAACCTGTTACTTTCCCCTTTTTCCGTCTTGATCCTCCAGCTTCCGTGGCGATAGTCCCTCACGGGACTTCCCCTAACTCTCCCTGTATAGGGGGCGGTCCATCTGGTCAGCTCGTCCGTGAGGGAATCGTCGCGGTCCAGAGGGTTCACTTTTCGTTTTTTATCTATGAATCATCACAGTAACATCAGGCCATGGACCCCACTGGTGTCTCCGCACTCAAAAGAGTTACTTTTTTTTGCGGGAAAACCAGACTAGGATTATGTTGTTTCTAAAAAATGTGGAGTCTCGGCTAGCGGCCTTGCAGTCCTCTGATCCTGGTATTGCCCCGCAGTTGGCTGCTCTTCAGCAGGAGCTTGGCTAACAACGGGACACTCAGTCCCATATTTTGAATTTTATGGCCTCCATAAATGATCGGCTTCTCTCCCTCCAGAATGTTGCCTCTGTTCCTACTCTATCCTTCGCGCCACAAACCTCACCCCAACTTGCCAGGCCTCCTCGGTATGGTGAGGATCTTAAATCATGTCATGGCTTTCTTAATCAGTGCCAGTTGCATTTTGAAGTATCTCCGATACTTTAACCTTCTGACCGAGCTAAGGTAGCTTTTGTAGTTTCCCATTTGGAGGGTGAGGCTCTGGCGTGGTTTAATCCCCTCTGGGAGCATGATGATCCTTTGGTCTCCCAACTCAATCTGTTCCTAGATACTGTACCTTCCGCAAGGTATTTGATGAACCTGGTTGTCTGGTCTCTACCACTGAGTCCCTCTTCAACCTTCACCAGGGTACTCTCTCTGTAGCCCAGTACGCCATCCGTTTCCAAACTCTGTCCTCAGATTTAGGGTGGAACAATGAGGCTTTGGTTGGTGCATTTTGGCGTGGTTTGTCTTCACGGATTAAGGATGAGCTGGTGGGACGGGACACTCTCACCTCTTTGTTTGATCTTATCTCCTTGGCTATACGCATAGATTTGCGCTTTCAGGAGCGCACTCGCGAGCTTGTCAGAGAGAGGAGACCTCTTCGCCAGACCACTGGTACACGAGGGGCTTCTTCTTCCCAAGCAGCACCTGTAGCCTCCGCATCTTCTCCTGAACCCATGCAGGTTGATCGCCTTAAGTCCTCCGAACAATGCCGCAAGGAAAGACTCGAACAAGGTCTTTGCTTTTATTGTGGCAGTGCCTCTCATCTCTTACACTCCTGTCCTCAGAAGCCAGGAAACGCCTCCACATAGGACAGGTAAGAGAGGTCTTCCTAGGTGGTTATGATTCCTCTATACCTCTGATTTTGCCTGTTATTCTGCATTTGGGTTCCAGTCACTTTTCTCTGGAGGCATATGTGTTAGGAGTCGAGTTTCCTCTGCTGCACAGGGGGAATCTCGATCCATGTCTGCTGCGGTCTCCCATTCGGTATCGGCCGCAGTGGGCTCTGCTCAGCGGAGACGTCGCTCCCAGCGTCTCGCTGGGGCTGATTCGGTGCATAGGGTCACTACTGCCTTTTCTGGCTTTCCTATGGTACCCTGCACTAATCTGCGGCAAGCGAGCCTCTCTGGGACTAAGTCCTTGTTTACTCACACTGAGCATGCCCAGGGCAGGGTCTCCCATTGGAGGTCGAGGGCCACATGTTCGGTCACATGCTCAGGTGCTGCAGTACATTCCATTGGTCCTTCTGGAAGGTCCTGAAAGGGCAAAACATGCTCAGGTACTGCAGCACTTTCCATTGGTCCTTCTGGAAGGTCCTGAAAGGGCAAAAACTTCAGTAGCAGCTTCCTGTGCTGCAACTATATAAACTGCGCATGACCGCACGGCCATGCGCTAGTATTGTCTTATGTTATGTGCTTTGCGCCAGTGTGGTCACATGTATGTGTGTTCAGGGACCCGGCTGAAATAAGCCCCTAGAATGCTGGTTCCTCCGGCGAGGAGTTTTGTGTGTTTGTGTGACCACTGACTGCTCTCTGTTTGGGCAGTTAGCCTGTGCCTCTGTGGAGTCTAACAGGGCACAGTGCTTTCCTTTCACGGCTACTCAGTGAATTAACTGAGTTAGTCTATACCGCCATATAGCTCCGCCGTTTGCTAGCAGCAGGTACTCCTGCACGGTGGACCCCGGGCTGCGAACGCACCAATATCAATAAACATCTCTATTTACTCGGTGCGTTCCGCTAGCCCTAACAGAATACTAGCGCCAGGGTCTGGCTAGTAAATGGCGGACATTCAGCAATCTTTGCGGTATATCCAGCAGCTGGAGGGTAGGTTGACGACTCTCGAGAGCTCAACCTCAGCTGTGGATGTTACCGCAGTTGCTGTACAGGCTGCTAGCGTGGCTGCAGCAACATTGTCCACTGCCACCCCTGTTCCGACGTTATCTCGCCTCCCGCTGCCAGAAAAATTTTCTGGAAATAGCAAAACTTGTAGGGGATTCGTGAGTCAGTGATCTATTCACCTCGAGCTCCTGGCTGCACGTTTTCCTACAGAGCGGGCTAAGGTGGGATTTATTGTGTCTCTTTTGTCGGACAGGGCGTTGGAGTGGGCTACGCCGCTGTGGGAGCGTGGTGATCATGTGGTGCAGAGTGCTCCGTTTTTCCTGAGCACTCTGAAAAAGGTCTTTTTAGGACCTCAAGTCACCCATGACACAGCGCTCCAACTACTGGCATTAACTCAGGGTGAGTCCTTGGTCAGCCATTTTTCCGTCCGCTTCCGTACTTTAGCTTCCAAGCTGGAGTGGTCAGATAAAGCCCTTATCCCCATATTTTGGAGGGGCCTGGCTGACCACATTAAGGACGCTCTGGCCACTAGGGAGATTCCTGCCACACTGGAGGAGTTAATAACTGTCTCTACTCGTATTGACCTCCGTTTTAACGAGCGGAGGTTGGAGCGAGCCCAGTGTAGGCAGAGGTTTCGGCTGGCTCCCACCTTCGCCAAACCTTTGGAATCTCCAGTCCAGGCATCCGAGTCACATGAGGCCTTAGAGGTGACACGAGCGGGATCCAAGTCTCAGTCTGCCCGTGCACATAAGGTCCGTCAAGTTTGCCAGCAGTCAGGACACCTTGCCTCCAAGGGTCCTCAGCGGTCGGGGAAACGTCAGCGTCTAGTGGCAGTTGGAGGAGGTACACTAGACACGGCGACGTTTGCCTCAAAGTTGTCCTTCAAGGGGACAATTACCATAGGCCCATCCACTCTTATGGTCGAGCTATGCGTGGATTTTGAGGCAGAGGGTAACTTTATGTCTTCCGCTTTTGCCCAGCGTCACGCAATACCCTTGGTGATGCTCGCCAAGCCAGTAACCGTTCGAGTGGTAAATGGGTCAACACTACCTTCACAGATTACCCACCAAACCATTCCTTTCACGCTATCTGTGTCTCCATCACATCAGGAGATATTCTCTCTATTAGTCATTCCTGAGGGAATTGATGAGGTCCTGTTGGGGATACCATGGCTTCGCTACC
Source organism: Ranitomeya imitator (assembly GCF_032444005.1). NCBI lineage: Eukaryota > Metazoa > Chordata > Amphibia > Anura > Dendrobatidae > Ranitomeya > Ranitomeya imitator. The sequence goes on along the minus strand of NC_091285.1, from coordinate 308,821,331 downwards.
ATTCTCCTCATATTGAGTGGTCCTCTGGGAGAATTTTGGGATGGAGTAAATCCTGTGAGGGTAGATGTCTGAGGGAGTGCGTTCAGGGTGCTACTACACAGGTACCCGCAGATCTTTCCTCTCTCCCCAAGCACTATTGGTCCTATGCAGACGTGTTCTCCAAAAGAGCTGCGGAGACCCTTCCGCCTCACCGCCCCTATGACTGTCCTATTGACCTCTTGCCTGGTGCTGAGCCTCCCCGGGGTTGAGTCTATCCGTTATCTCTCCCGGAGACGGACGCAATGTCCCAGTACATCCAAGAGAATCTGGCAAGAGGATTCATTAAGAAGTCAGTGTCACCGGCAGGGGCAGGGTTCTTCTTCGTACAAAAGAAGACTGGAGACTTACGTCCATGCATAGACTACAGGGGTCTTAACACCATCACCGTTAAGAACAAGTACCCACTACCCCTGATATCTGAGCTGTTTGATAGGCTACGGGGAGCGAGGGTATTTACAAAGTTAGATCTGCGGGGTGCTTACAACCTGATTCGCATCCGTGAGCGGGATGAATGGAAGACAGCTTTTAACACCAGGGATGGGCACTATGAATATCTGGTGATGCCCTTCGGGCACTGTAATGCCCCAGCCGTTTTCCAAGACTTTGTGAACGACATCTTCCGGGATATGCTCACCACCTCGGTCGTAGTCTATCTGGATGATATTCTCATCTTCTCTCCAGATATTGACTCCCATCGGAGAGATGTTCGCAAAGTCTTCGACCTCTTACGGGCAAACTCCCTCTACGCCAAGTTGGAGAAGTGTGTGTTTGAGCAGGAGTCCTTGCCTTTCCTTGGTTATATCATCTCTGCCCAGGGTTTGGCTATGGATCCTGCCAAGCTACAGGCTGTAATGGACTGGCAGGAACCCCATTCTCTTAAAGCAGTGCAGCGCTTTATGGGGTTCATTAATTACTATCGCCAGTTCATTCCACACTTCTCAACTTTGGTAGCTCCCTTGGTTGCCCTCACCAAGAAGGGAGCAAATCCCAAGTTGTGGTCAGAGGAGGTCTCCAAAGCCTTTCTCTCGATCAAGTCACACTTCGCTAGCGCTCCCATCCTACATCGCCCCGATGTTGATAAGCCATTTATCTTGGAGGTGGATGCCTCATCCGTTGGTGCTGGAGCAGTCCTTTTCCAAAAGGATGCTCAAGGTCGGAAGCATCCTTGCTTCTTCTTCTCCAAGACCTTCACACCAGCGGAGAGGAATTATTCCATCGGGGACAGGGAGTTGCTGGCCATGAAGTTGGCTTCTTCGGAGTGGAGACATCTCTTGGAGGGAGCTCGCTTTCCCTTCCAAGTCTTCACTGACCACAAGAACTTGGTGTATCTGCAAACGGCCCAGCGGCTGAATTCTCGCCAGGCTAGATGGTCCCTGTTCTTCTCCCGGTTCCATTTTACTCTCCATTTCCTCTCCGGGGAGAAGAACGTTCGCGCTGACGCTCTCTCCCTCTCCGTGGTGTCATCGGAGGAGGAGGAGGAGGAGCCTCGGCTTATTGTCCCTTCTGAGAGCCTGAGAACTGTAGCTCCGGTGTTGTGAATTCTGTGGCTGAATTCACTCCTGTGGTCACAAGTGGTACTGCAGCTTCTGAGCTTCCTCCCTCAGGTGTTCTGGTGAGCTCGTTAACTGCTTCATTACTTAACTCCGCCTGATGCTGCTATCCTTGCTCCTTGTCAATGTTTCAGTGTTGGATCTGAGCTACTCCTGATTGTTCCTGTGACCTGCTGCTCTGTATAGCTAAGTGCTTTTTGCTTTTTTGTTGCTTTTTTTCTGTCCAGCTTGTCTTTTGTTTTGCTGGAAGCTCTGAGACACGAGCGGGATCCAAGTCTCAGTCTGCCCGTGCACATAAGGTCCGTCAAGTTTGCCAGCAGTCAGGACACCTTGCCTCCAAGGGTCCTCAGCGGTCGGGGAAACGTCAGCGTCTAGTGGCAGTTGGAGGAGGTACACTAGACACGGCGACGTTTGCCTCAAAGTTGTCCTTCAAGGGGACAATTACCATAGGCCCATCCACTCTTATGGTCGAGCTATGCGTGGATTTTGAGGCAGAGGGTAACTTTATGTCTTCCGCTTTTGCCCAGCGTCACGCAATACCCTTGGTGATGCTCGCCAAGCCAGTAACCGTTCGAGTGGTAAATGGGTCAACACTACCTTCACAGATTACCCACCAAACCATTCCTTTCACGCTATCTGTGTCTCCATCACATCAGGAGATATTCTCTCTATTAGTCATTCCTGAGGGAATTGATGAGGTCCTGTTGGGGATACCATGGCTTCGCTACCATTCTCCTCATATTGAGTGGTCCTCTGGGAGAATTTTGGGATGGAGTAAATCCTGTGAGGGTAGATGTCTGAGGGAGTGCGTTCAGGGTGCTACTACACAGGTACCCGCAGATCTTTCCTCTCTCCCCAAGCACTATTGGTCCTATGCAGACGTGTTCTCCAAAAGAGCTGCGGAGACCCTTCCGCCTCACCGCCCCTATGACTGTCCTATTGACCTCTTGCCTGGTGCTGAGCCTCCCCGGGGTTGAGTCTATCCGTTATCTCTCCCGGAGACGGACGCAATGTCCCAGTACATCCAAGAGAATCTGGCAAGAGGATTCATTAAGAAGTCAGTGTCACCGGCAGGGGCAGGGTTCTTCTTCGTACAAAAGAAGACTGGAGACTTACGTCCATGCATAGACTACAGGGGTCTTAACACCATCACCGTTAAGAACAAGTACCCACTACCCCTGATATCTGAGCTGTTTGATAGGCTACGGGGAGCGAGGGTATTTACAAAGTTAGATCTGCGGGGTGCTTACAACCTGATTCGCATCCGTGAGCGGGATGAATGGAAGACAGCTTTTAACACCAGGGATGGGCACTATGAATATCTGGTGATGCCCTTCGGGCACTGTAATGCCCCAGCCGTTTTCCAAGACTTTGTGAACGACATCTTCCGGGATATGCTCACCACCTCGGTCGTAGTCTATCTGGATGATATTCTCATCTTCTCTCCAGATATTGACTCCCATCGGAGAGATGTTCGCAAAGTCTTCGACCTCTTACGGGCAAACTCCCTCTACGCCAAGTTGGAGAAGTGTGTGTTTGAGCAGGAGTCCTTGCCTTTCCTTGGTTATATCATCTCTGCCCAGGGTTTGGCTATGGATCCTGCCAAGCTACAGGCTGTAATGGACTGGCAGGAACCCCATTCTCTTAAAGCAGTGCAGCGCTTTATGGGGTTCATTAATTACTATCGCCAGTTCATTCCACACTTCTCAACTTTGGTAGCTCCCTTGGTTGCCCTCACCAAGAAGGGAGCAAATCCCAAGTTGTGGTCAGAGGAGGTCTCCAAAGCCTTTCTCTCGATCAAGTCACACTTCGCTAGCGCTCCCATCCTACATCGCCCCGATGTTGATAAGCCATTTATCTTGGAGGTGGATGCCTCATCCGTTGGTGCTGGAGCAGTCCTTTTCCAAAAGGATGCTCAAGGTCGGAAGCATCCTTGCTTCTTCTTCTCCAAGACCTTCACACCAGCGGAGAGGAATTATTCCATCGGGGACAGGGAGTTGCTGGCCATGAAGTTGGCTTCTTCGGAGTGGAGACATCTCTTGGAGGGAGCTCGCTTTCCCTTCCAAGTCTTCACTGACCACAAGAACTTGGTGTATCTGCAAACGGCCCAGCGGCTGAATTCTCGCCAGGCTAGATGGTCCCTGTTCTTCTCCCGGTTCCATTTTACTCTCCATTTCCTCTCCGGGGAGAAGAACGTTCGCGCTGACGCTCTCTCCCTCTCCGTGGTGTCATCGGAGGAGGAGGAGGAGGAGCCTCGGCTTATTGTCCCTTCTGAGAGCCTGAGAACTGTAGCTCCGGTGTTGTGAATTCTGTGGCTGAATTCACTCCTGTGGTCACAAGTGGTACTGCAGCTTCTGAGCTTCCTCCCTCAGGTGTTCTGGTGAGCTCGTTAACTGCTTCATTACTTAACTCCGCCTGATGCTGCTATCCTTGCTCCTTGTCAATGTTTCAGTGTTGGATCTGAGCTACTCCTGATTGTTCCTGTGACCTGCTGCTCTGTATAGCTAAGTGCTTTTTGCTTTTTTGTTGCTTTTTTTCTGTCCAGCTTGTCTTTTGTTTTGCTGGAAGCTCTGAGACACGAGCGGGATCCAAGTCTCAGTCTGCCCGTGCACATAAGGTCCGTCAAGTTTGCCAGCAGTCAGGACACCTTGCCTCCAAGGGTCCTCAGCGGTCGGGGAAACGTCAGCGTCTAGTGGCAGTTGGAGGAGGTACACTAGACACGGCGACGTTTGCCTCAAAGTTGTCCTTCAAGGGGACAATTACCATAGGCCCATCCACTCTTATGGTCGAGCTATGCGTGGATTTTGAGGCAGAGGGTAACTTTATGTCTTCCGCTTTTGCCCAGCGTCACGCAATACCCTTGGTGATGCTCGCCAAGCCAGTAACCGTTCGAGTGGTAAATGGGTCAACACTACCTTCACAGATTACCCACCAAACCATTCCTTTCACGCTATCTGTGTCTCCATCACATCAGGAGATATTCTCTCTATTAGTCATTCCTGAGGGAATTGATGAGGTCCTGTTGGGGATACCATGGCTTCGCTACCATTCTCCTCATATTGAGTGGTCCTCTGGGAGAATTTTGGGATGGAGTAAATCCTGTGAGGGTAGATGTCTGAGGGAGTGCGTTCAGGGTGCTACTACACAGGTACCCGCAGATCTTTCCTCTCTCCCCAAGCACTATTGGTCCTATGCAGACGTGTTCTCCAAAAGAGCTGCGGAGACCCTTCCGCCTCACCGCCCCTATGACTGTCCTATTGACCTCTTGCCTGGTGCTGAGCCTCCCCGGGGTTGAGTCTATCCGTTATCTCTCCCGGAGACGGACGCAATGTCCCAGTACATCCAAGAGAATCTGGCAAGAGGATTCATTAAGAAGTCAGTGTCACCGGCAGGGGCAGGGTTCTTCTTCGTACAAAAGAAGACTGGAGACTTACGTCCATGCATAGACTACAGGGGTCTTAACACCATCACCGTTAAGAACAAGTACCCACTACCCCTGATATCTGAGCTGTTTGATAGGCTACGGGGAGCGAGGGTATTTACAAAGTTAGATCTGCGGGGTGCTTACAACCTGATTCGCATCCGTGAGCGGGATGAATGGAAGACAGCTTTTAACACCAGGGATGGGCACTATGAATATCTGGTGATGCCCTTCGGGCACTGTAATGCCCCAGCCGTTTTCCAAGACTTTGTGAACGACATCTTCCGGGATATGCTCACCACCTCGGTCGTAGTCTATCTGGATGATATTCTCATCTTCTCTCCAGATATTGACTCCCATCGGAGAGATGTTCGCAAAGTCTTCGACCTCTTACGGGCAAACTCCCTCTACGCCAAGTTGGAGAAGTGTGTGTTTGAGCAGGAGTCCTTGCCTTTCCTTGGTTATATCATCTCTGCCCAGGGTTTGGCTATGGATCCTGCCAAGCTACAGGCTGTAATGGACTGGCAGGAACCCCATTCTCTTAAAGCAGTGCAGCGCTTTATGGGGTTCATTAATTACTATCGCCAGTTCATTCCACACTTCTCAACTTTGGTAGCTCCCTTGGTTGCCCTCACCAAGAAGGGAGCAAATCCCAAGTTGTGGTCAGAGGAGGTCTCCAAAGCCTTTCTCTCGATCAAGTCACACTTCGCTAGCGCTCCCATCCTACATCGCCCCGATGTTGATAAGCCATTTATCTTGGAGGTGGATGCCTCATCCGTTGGTGCTGGAGCAGTCCTTTTCCAAAAGGATGCTCAAGGTCGGAAGCATCCTTGCTTCTTCTTCTCCAAGACCTTCACACCAGCGGAGAGGAATTATTCCATCGGGGACAGGGAGTTGCTGGCCATGAAGTTGGCTTCTTCGGAGTGGAGACATCTCTTGGAGGGAGCTCGCTTTCCCTTCCAAGTCTTCACTGACCACAAGAACTTGGTGTATCTGCAAACGGCCCAGCGGCTGAATTCTCGCCAGGCTAGATGGTCCCTGTTCTTCTCCCGGTTCCATTTTACTCTCCATTTCCTCTCCGGGGAGAAGAACGTTCGCGCTGACGCTCTCTCCCTCTCCGTGGTGTCATCGGAGGAGGAGGAGGAGGAGCCTCGGCTTATTGTCCCTTCTGAGAGCCTGAGAACTGTAGCTCCGGTGTTGTGAATTCTGTGGCTGAATTCACTCCTGTGGTCACAAGTGGTACTGCAGCTTCTGAGCTTCCTCCCTCAGGTGTTCTGGTGAGCTCGTTAACTGCTTCATTACTTAACTCCGCCTGATGCTGCTATCCTTGCTCCTTGTCAATGTTTCAGTGTTGGATCTGAGCTACTCCTGATTGTTCCTGTGACCTGCTGCTCTGTATAGCTAAGTGCTTTTTGCTTTTTTGTTGCTTTTTTTCTGTCCAGCTTGTCTTTTGTTTTGCTGGAAGCTCTGAGATGCAAAGGGTGTACCGCCGTGCCGTTAGTTCGGCACGGTGGGTTTTTTTTGCCCCCTTTGCGTGGTTTTGCTTTAGGGTTTTTTGTAGACTGCAAAGTTCGCTTTACTGTCCTCGCTCTGTCCTAGAATATCGGGCCCCACTTTGCTGAATCTATTTCATCCCTACGTTTTGTCTTTTCATCTTACTCACAGTCATTATATGTGGGGGGCTGCCTTTTCCTTTGGGGAATTTCTCTGGGGCAAGTCAGGCCTATTTTTCTATCTTCAGGCTAGCTAGTTTCTTAGGCTGTGCCGAGTTGCCTAGGTAGTTGTTAGGCGCAATCCACAGCCGCTTTTAGTTGTGTTTAGGATAGGATCAGGTGTGCAGTCTACAGAGTTTCCACGTCTCAGAGCTCGTTCTTGTATTTTTGGGTATTTGTCAGATCACTGTGTGCGCTCTGATCGCTAAGCACACTGTGTTTCTGGATTGCCTTCATAACACCTGTCATTAGCAAACATAACAGTACAAGGAGCCCAAACTAATGATTCTCAATAGAGGGAAAGAAAAAGTTCTGACATCATTTTTTTTTTTTCTGCTCTGTGTTCACTTTTTTTTTTTTTCCCCTAGACATTTGGGTGATTCTGGACACAGGTGTGGACATGGATATTCAGGGTCTGTGCTCTTCAATGGATAATCTCGTTATAAATGTACAAAAAATTCAAGATACTATTGATCAGAAATCTATGTTAGAACCAAGAATTCCTATTCCTGATTTGTTTTTTGGAGATAGAACTAAGTTTCTAAGTTTCAAAAATAATTGTAAGCTATTTCTGGCCTTGAAACCTCATTCTTCTGGTAATCCTATTCAACAGGTTTTGATTATTATTTCTTTTTTGCGCGGCGACCCTCAAGACTGGGCATTTTCTCTTGCGCCAGGAGACCCTGCATTGAGTAGTGTCAATGCGTTTTTCCTGGCGCTCGGATTGCTGTACGATGAGCCTAATTCAGTGGATCAGGCTGAGAAAAATTTGCTGGCTTTGTGTCAGGGTCAGGATGATATAGAAGTATATTGTCAGAAATTTAGGAAATGGTCAGTACTCACTCAGTGGAATGAATCTGCGCTGGCAGCTTTGTTCAGAAAGGGTCTCTCTGAGGCTCTTAAGGATGTCATGGTGGGATTTCCTATGCCTGCTGGTTTGAATGAGTCTTTGTCTTTGGCCATTCAGATCGGTCGACGCTTGCGCGAGCGTAAATCTGTGCACCATTTGGCGGTACTGCCTGAGGTTAAACCTGAGCCTATGCAGTGCGATAGGACCATGACTAGAGTTGAACGGCAGGAATACAGACGTCTGAATGGTCTGTGTTTCTACTGTGGTGATTCCACTCATGCTATTTCTGATTGTCCTAAGCGCACTAAGCGGTCCGCTAGGTCTGCCGTCATTGGTACTGTACAGTCCAAATTCCTTCTGTCCATTACCTTGATATGCTCTTTGTCGTCGTTTTCTGTCATGGCATTTGTGGATTCGGGCGCTGCCCTGAATCTGATGGATTTGGATTATGCTAAACATTGTGGGTTTTTCTTGGAGCCTTTGCGGTGTCCTATTCCATTGAGAGGAATTGATGCTACACCTTTGGCCAAGAATAAACCTCAATACTGGGCCCAGCTGACCATGTGCATGGCTCCTGCACATCAGGAAGTTATTCGCTTTCTGGTGTTGCATAATCTGCATGATGTGGTCGTGTTGGGGTTGCCATGGCTACAAACCCATAATCCAGTATTGGATTGGAATTCCATGTCGGTATCCAGCTGGGGTTGTCAGGGGGTACATGGTGATGTTCCATTTTTGTCGATTTCGTCATCCACCCCTTCTGAGGTCCCAGAGTTCTTGTCTGATTATCAGGATGTATTTGAAGAGCCCAAGTCCGATGCTCTACCTCCGCATAGGGATTGTGATTGTGCTATCAATTTGATTCCTGGTAGTAAATTCCCTAAAGGTCGATTATTTAATTTATCCGTGCCCGAACACGCCGCTATGCGCAGTTATGTGAAGGAATCCCTGGAGAAGGGACATATTCGCCCATCGTCATCACCACTGGGAGCAGGGTTCTTCTTTGTAGCCAAGAAGGATGGTTCGCTGAGACCGTGTATTGATTACCGCCTTCTTAATAAGATCACTGTTAAATTTCAGTATCCCTTGCCATTGTTATCTGACTTGTTTGCTCGGATTAAGGGGGCTAGTTGGTTCACTAAGATAGATCTTCGTGGTGCGTATAATCTGGTGAGAATCAGGCAAGGAGATGAATGGAAAACTGCATTCAATACGCCCGAGGGTCATTGTGAGTATCTAGTGATGCCGTTCGGACTTGCCAATGCTCCATCTGTGTTTCAGTCTTTTATGCATGACATCTTCCGTGAGTATCTGGATAAATTCCTGATTGTTTACTTGGATGACATTTTGATCTTCTCAGATGATTGGGAGTCTCATGTGAAGCAGGTCAGAATGGTTTTTCAGGTCCTGCGTGCTAACTCTTTGTTTGTGAAGGGATCAAAGTGTCTCTTCGGTGTGCAGAAAGTTTCATTTTTGGGGTTCATCTTTACCCCTTCTACTATCGAGATGGATCCAGTTAAGGTCCAAGCCATCCAGGATTGGATTCAGCCGACATCTCTGAAAAGTCTGCAAAAGTTCCTGGGCTTTGCTAATTTTTATCGTCGCTTCATCTGTAATTTTTCTAGCATTGCCAAACCATTGACCGATTTGACCAAGAAGGGTGCTGATTTGGTTAATTGGTCTTCTGCTGCTGTGGAAGCTTTTCAGGAGTTGAAGCGTCGTTTTTGTTCTGCCCCTGTGTTGTGTCAGCCAGATGTTTCTCTTCCGTTCCAGGTCGAGGTTGATGCTTCTGAGATTGGAGCAGGGGCGGTTTTGTCACAGAGAGGTTCTGATTGCTCAGTAATGAAACCATGTGCTTTCTTTTCCAGGAAGTTTTCGCCCGCTGAGCGTAATGATGATGTGGGCAATCGAGAGTTGCTGGCCATGAAGTGGGCATTCGAGGAGTGGCGTCATTGGCTTGAAGGAGCTAAGCATCGCGTGGTGGTATTGACTGATCATAAGAACTTGACTTATCTCGAGTCTGCCAAGCGCTTGAATCCTAGACAGGCCCGTTGGTCGTTATTTTTTGCCCGCTTCGACTTTGTGATTTCGTACCTTCCTGGCTCTAAAAATGTGAAGGCGGATGCTCTGTCTAGGAGTTTTGTGCCCGACTCTCCGGGTTTATCTGAGCCAGCGGGTATCCTCAAGGAAGGAGTCATTGTGTCTGCCATCTCCCCTGATTTGCGGCGGGTGCTGCAAAAATTTCAGGCGAATAAACCTGATCGTTGTCCAGCAGAGAAACTGTTCGTCCCTGATAGGTGGACTAATAAACTTATCTCTGAACTTCATTGTTCGGTGTTGGCTGGTCATCCTGGAATCTTTGGTACCAGAGAGTTAGTGGCTAGATCCTTCTGGTGGCCATCTCTGTCACGGGATGTACGTACTTTTGTGCAGTCCTGTGGGATTTGTGCTAGGGCTAAGCCCTGCTGTTCTCGTGCCAGTGGGTTGCTTTTGCCCTTGCCGGTCCCAAAGAGGCCTTGGACACATATTTCGATGGATTTCATTTCTGACCTTCCCGTTTCTCAAAAGATGTCAGTCATTTGGGTGGTCTGTGATCGCTTTTCTAAAATGGTCCATCTGGTGCCCTTGGCTAAATTGCCTTCCTCCTCTGATTTGGTACCTTTGTTCTTTCAGCATGTGGTTCGGTTGCATGGCATTCCTGAGAATATTGTTTCTGACAGAGGTTCCCAGTTTGTTTCAAGGTTTTGGCGAGCCTTTTGTGGTAGGATGGGCATTGACCTATCCTTTTCCTCGGCTTTCCATCCTCAGACTAATGGCCAGACCGAACGAACCAATCAGACCTTGGAAACATATCTGAGACGTTTTGTTTCTGCAGACCAGGATGATTGGGTGTCCTTTTTGCCGTTGGCTGAGTTCGCCCTTAATAATCGGGCCAGCTCGGCTACCTTGGTTTCTCCATTTTTTTGCAATTCTGGGTTCCATCCTCGTTTCTCTTCAGGACAGGTTGAGTCTTCGGACTGTCCTGGTGTGGATTCTGTGGTGGATAGGTTGCAGCAGATCTGGACTCAGGTAGTGGACAATTTGATCTTGTCCCAGGAGAAAGCTCAACTTTTCGCTAATCGCAGACGCCGTGTGGGTCCCCGACTTCGTGTTGGGGATCTGGTTTGGTTATCTTCTCGTCATATTCCTATGAAGGTTTCCTCTCCTAAATTTAAACCTCGTTTTATTGGTCCATATAGGATTTCTGAGGTTCTCAATCCTGTGTCTTTTCGTTTGACCCTCCCAGACTCCTTTTCCATACATAATGTATTCCATAGGTCGTTGTTGCGGAGATACGTGGCACCTATGGTTCCATCTGTTGAGCCTCCTGCCCCGGTTTTGGTGGAGGGGGAATTGGAGTATATTGTGGAGAAGATTTTGGATTCTCGTGTTTCTAGACGGAAACTCCAGTATCTGGTTAAATGGAAGGGTTATGCTCAGGAAGATAATTCCTGGGTTTTTGCCTCTGATGTTCATGCTTCCGATCTTGTTCGTGCCTTTCATGCGGCTCATCCTGGTCGGCCTGGGGGCTCTGGTGAGGGTTCGGTGACCCCTCCTCAAGGGGGGGGTACTGTTGTGAATTCTGTGGCTGAATTCACTCCTGTGGTCACAAGTGGTACTGCAGCTTCTGAGCTTCCTCCCTCAGGTGTTCTGGTGAGCTCGTTAACTGCTTCATTACTTAACTCCGCCTGATGCTGCTATCCTTGCTCCTTGTCAATGTTTCAGTGTTGGATCTGAGCTTCTCCTGATTGTTCCTGTGACCTGCTGCTCTGTATAGCTAAGTGCTTTTTGCTTTTTTGTTGCTTTTTTTCTGTCCAGCTTGTCTTTTGTTTTGCTGGAAGCTCTGAGACGCAAAAGGTGTACCGCCGTGCCGTTAGTTCGGCACGGTGGGTTTTTTTTGCCCCCTTTGCGTGGTTTTGCTTTAGGGTTTTTTGTAGACTGCAAAGTTCGCTTTACTGTCCTCGCTCTGTCCTAGAATATCGGGCCCCACTTTGCTGAATCTATTTCATCCCTACGTTTTGTCTTTTCATCTTACTCACAGTCATTATATGTGGGGGGCTGCCTTTTCCTTTGGGGAATTTCTCTGGGGCAAGTCAGGCCTATTTTTCTATCTTCAGGCTAGCTAGTTTCTTAGGCTGTGCCGAGTTGCCTAGGTAGTTGTTAGGCGCAATCCACAGCCGCTTTTAGTTGTGTTTAGGATAGGATCAGGTGTGCAGTCTACAGAGTTTCCACGTCTCAGAGCTCGTTCTTGTATTTTTGGGTATTTGTCAGATCACTGTGTGCGCTCTGATCGCTAAGCACACTGTGTTTCTGGATTGCCTTCATAACACCTGTCATTAGGAAACATAACACTCCGGTTTCGCTAGAGTCTGTGCCCCCGGGCAAGACTTTCGTACCAGCTAACTTGCGACCGGAGGTTCTCTCTTGGGCTCACTCCTCCAGAGTGGGTGGGCATTTTGGGACCAAGAGGACATCTGAGCTTCTGGCGAGAACATACTGGTGGCCGCATATGGCCTGAGATGTCAAGGACTATATTCAGGCGTGCGTTTCTTGCGCCCAGAATCGGTCTCCTCGGCAACGGCCTGCTGGGTTGCTTTACCCTCTACCGGTGGCAGACAGGCCCTGGGAGATGGTCGGGATGGACTTTGTGGTGGGTCTACCCAAGTCGCGTGGCTGCTCCATTATTTGGGTTGTCACCGACCATTTCTCCAAGATGGTGCATTTGGTGCCGCTTCCTCGGTTACCCTCAGCACGGGCCTTGGCGGTGTTGTTCATTAAACACGTTTTCCGATTGCATGGTATGCCTGATAAGATTGTCAGCGATCGGGGTCCCCAGTTCGCATCTCGGTTTTGGAGAGAGCTCTGCCGTTTACTCAGCATAGAGTTAAACCTCTCCTCTGCATACCATCCCGAGACAAATGGGTTGGTGGAGAGAACCAACCAGACTCTGGTGACATATTTATACACCAATAGAGAACTATGAAGACGCTGGATCAAGAATAAAACCACAATTTTATTAGAAAATATCAAAAATACATATACATAATATAAATAGTGTAACACACTAGTAAGACTAGAATAGACATATACAGGGTCAGAACAGAAGCTCCAACCAGGTACAACCCCCTAATATATAACACATAACAGGTCCAAAAAATGCCGTAATTAACTAGCAGATCCCTCAATAGTCCTGGTACAGCAGAAGTCCCACATGACTAGAAACCCTATACCCCATAACCATATAGCAGTGCCAATATACATAAAGTAGTAACCAGAGACTGGGAACAGAGCTAGCAGCCAGAAATAATCGGTATCTATGCCGTGTGTACTAACGGCGTAGGCACAACAATCACCAGAAGGTAAGAAAACATAAGCAGCTAGAGATGATAACTACCTGTGGTCATGCTGGAACCAGGGAGGGAGGGGTCGTACCGGCTGGGCGCATTTCTCCAAGATGGTGCATTTGGTGCCGCTTCCTCGGTTACCCTCAGCACGGGCCTTGGCGGTGTTGTTCATTAAACACGTTTTCCGATTGCATGGTATGCCTGATAAGATTGTCAGCGATCGGGGTCCCCAGTTCGCATCTCGGTTTTGGAGAGGGCTCTGCTGTTTACTCAGCATAGAGTTAAACCTCTCCTCTGCATACCATCCCGAGACAAATGGGTTGGTGGAGAGAACCAACCAGACTCTGGTGACATATTTGCGACATTTCGTCTCTGCTAGGCAGGATGACTGGGCATCTTTGCTACCTTGGGCGGAATTTGCCCTGAACAACTCCGTAGCCGATTCCACTGGTCAAACTCCTTTTCTCCTTAATTACGGCCAGCATCCGCGTGTCCCTGTGCCCATGCCCGTGTCATCCACCGATTCTAGGGTGGCAGACTGGGCGGTGGAGGCACGTGACATCTGGGACCGCACACAGGATGCCATCCGGGCCTCCAAGGAGAGAATGAGGATTTCGGCTGATACACACCGGCGCCCCGCTCCGGTCATTGCTCCTGGCGACTTAGTGTGGCTCTCCGCCCGTAACATCAGGCTGCGAGTTGAGTCCACTAAGTTTGCTCCTCGCTACATTGGCCCGTTTAAGGTTCTGGAACAGGTCAACCCTGTGGTCTACCGTTTGGCTATTCCTCCACGCCTTGGTATCACCGATACTTTCCACGTTTCCCTCTTAAAGCCTGTTCATTTGTCCCGGTTTTCCGAGTCATCTGCTGGGACATCGGGTTCATCCACGGATGAGTTTGAGGTGAATGCTATTGTGGGGTGCAAGGTGGTACGTGGCAAGAAATTTTATCTGGTGGACTGGAAGGGTCACGGCCCAGAGGATAGAACCTGGGAGCCTGTGGAGCACATTCGGGCTCCGCTGCTTATCGCAGCTTTTGAGCGTAGTGAGGCTCAAGGAGGGGGGGGTCCTAGGAGGGGGGTAATGTTAGGAGTCGAGTTTCCTCTGCTGCACAGGGGGAATCTCGATCCGTGTCTGCTGCGGTCTCCCATTCGGTATCGGCCGCAGTGGGCTCTGCTCAGCGGAGACGTCGCTCCCAGCGTCTCGCTGGGGCTGATTCGGTGCATAGGGTCACTACTGCCTTTTCTGGCTTTCCTATGGTACCCTGCACTGATCTGCGGCGAGCGAGCCTCTCTGGGACTAAGTCCTTGTTTACTCACACTGAGCATGCCCAGGGCAGGGTCTCCCATTGGAGGTCAAGGGCCACATGTTCGGTCACATGCTCAGGTGCTGCAGTACATTCCATTGGTCCTTCTGGAAAGTCCTGAAAGGGCAAAACATGCTCAGGTACTGCAGCACTTTCCATTGGTCCTTCTGGAAGGTCCTGAAAGGGCAAAAACTTCAGTAGCAGCTTCCTGTGCTGCAACTATATAAACTGCGCATGACCGCACGGCCATGCGCTAGTATTGTCTTATGTTATGTGCTTTGTGCCAGTGTGGTCACATGTATGTTTGTTCAGGGACCCGGCTGAAATAAGCCCCTAGAATGCTGGCTCCTCCGGCGAGGAGATTGAGTCTGAGTGTATTCAGGGACCCGGCTGAAATAAGCCCCTAGAATGCTGGCTCCTCCGGCGAGGAGTTTTGTGTGTTTGTGTGACCACTGACTGCTCTCTGTTTGGGCAGTTAGCCTGTGCCTCTGTGGAGTCTAACAGGGCACAGTGCTTTCCTTTCACGGCTACTCAGTGAATTAACTGAGTTAGTCTATACCGCCATATAGCTCCGCCGTTTGCTAGCAGCAGGTACTCCTGCACGGTGGACCCCGGGCTGCGAACGCACCAATATCAATAAACATCTCTATTTACTCGGTGCGTTCCGCTAGCCCTAACAATATGTTGATTCGGGAGCAGCTGGGAACTTTGTTCAACTCGAGGTTGTTAACAGGCTTGGGATACCTGTTAGACCCTTGGAGACTCCTAGACAAATAGCTTCTGTCTATGTTCAGCCTTTGCGGGAGACCGTCAACTTCGTTACGGAAGAAGTTGAACTTCAGATTGAAGCTCTATACCGTGACAAATTGGCCTTTTATGTTTTACCTTCTTTGTCTCATTCTTTCCTTTTGGGTCTTCCCTGGTTAAGAAATCATGAACCCACTCTGGACTGTAGTATTGGAGGCATTTTACGTTGGGGACAGTCTTGTCTGAATTGGTGCCTTCTCACCATCAAGCCTGCAAGTTCCTCTCGGTCTGCTCCGGAATCTGTGGGTATTCCTCCAGCCTATTGCACTTTTTTGGATGTTTTTAACAAGAAGGAGGCGGAGATCTTGCCACCGCACCGCTCTTATGACTGTCCGATAGAACTAGTTCCCGGTTCTACTCCTCCTAGAGGTCGTATTTACCCTCTGTCTCCTACCGAAACTCAAGCCATGTCCGAATATGTCCAAGAGAATCTGGCCAGAGGCTTTATTTGAATGTCTTCAACTGCAGGAGCTGGCTTTTTCTTCGTTAAGAAGGATGGTTCTCTTCGTTCATGTATTGACTACTTGGGCATCAATACTATCACGATTAAAAACAAGTACCCACTTCCTCTCATTCCGGAACTCTTTGATTGTTTGCATGGAGCACGAATCTTCACTAAATTGGATCTCAGAGGAGCTTATAATTTGGTCCGTATCCGTTCTGGAGACGAGTGGAAGACTACGTTTAACACCAGAGATGGCTATTATGAATATTTGGTTATGCCCTTTGGCTTATGCAGTGCACCCGCAGTCTTCCAGGAGTTTGTAAATGATGTTTTTCGGGATCTACTTTACATCTGTGTTGTGGTGTACTTGGACGATATTCTTGTGTTCTCACCAGATCTGTCTACTCACAGAAGAGATGTACGGCAAGTACTTCTGCGTTTGAGAGAGAATCGGCTGTATTCAAAACTTGAAAAATGTGTCTTCGAACAGTCATCTCTACCTTTCTTAGGTTTTGTCATTTCTGATGCTGGTTTGAGTATGGATCCGGGAAAAGTTTCAGCCGTGCTCAGCTGGCCACGTCCACTTGGAGTGAAAGCAATTCAGCGATTTCTTGGATTCGCTAACTACTATCGGCAGTTTATCCCTCACTTTTCTTCTCTATCGGCTCCAATCTCCTCCATGATTCGGAAGGGTGTCAACCCTCATCAGTGGCCGGCAGAGGCCAAAGAGGCTTTCCGATCCATCAAGCAAGCCTTTGCCTCTGCTCCTGTACTTCACTGTCCTGTGGCCAATAAACCCTTCATCCTCGAAGTGGATGCTTCTGCTATTGGAGCTGGAGCTGTGCTCTCTCAAAAATCCTCTTCTGGTCATCTTTTGCCCTGTGGTTTTTTTCCAAGATTTTCTCCTCCTCGGAAAAGAATTATTCCATCAGGGATAAGGAACTTTTGGCTATCAGGTTGGCATTAGAAGAGTGGTGGTATCTCTTAGAGGGGGCCTTGAATCATTTTGTAATCTACACGGATCACAAGAATCTGGCGTATATTTGTTCTGCGCATAGACTTAATCCTCGGCAGGCCAGGTGGGCCTTGTTTTTTGCCAGGTTTGACATTGAACTTCGCTTCCTGCCTGGAAATAAAAACTCCAGCGCTGACGCTCTGTCTAGGTTATTCCTGGCGGTAGATATTGAGGAAGAGCCTGCACACATCATCGATCCTGCCAGAGTCATCACGGTAGCTCAAGTCTCTCTCTCCTTTTTGCCTCCAGGTAAGACCTTTTTTGCGAAGGGGATCCGAAGATGCGTCTTACTTTGGGGTCATGCCTTTAAACTGGCTGGACATGTTGGTTTAAAAAAAACCTTCCGTTTTATCTTTTGCTATTATTGGTGGCCAACGTTGTCTAAGGATGTCCAAAGTTTTGTCGCCTCTTGCCCTTCCTGTGCCAAGAATAAGATTCCCAGGCAACTACCTTCAGGGATTTTACATCCTTTACCGGTGCCTTCCACTCCGTGGCAACATTTATCAATGGATTTCATCACTGACCTGCCTCATCCTTCTGGTTTCACCGTCATCTTCGTGGTCATGGATCATTTCTCCAAGATGGCTCATTTCATTGCTCTACCAGGTTTACCTTCTGCTCCCGAATTGGCAAAGATTTTTGTCCACTATATTTTTCGTCCGTCTTTATGGTCTTCCCTTACATATTGTTTCTGACCGAGGAGTCCAGTTCACCGCCCGCTTCTGGAGATCTCTCTGTAAATCTATGAACATCTCACTTGACTTTTTTTCGGCCTACCATCCGCAGTCCAACGGCCAAGTGGAACGTACTAATCAGACTTTGGTATCCTATCTCCGTCATTTTTCCAATACCCATCAGAATGATTGGTCAGACTTACTACCGTGGGCTGAGTTTTCCTACAATAACCATCCCAGCGAAGCTACTAACAAATCTCCATTTTTCATTGTCTACGGTCAACATCCTGGTCTTCCTCTACAGATTCCTCCTGTCTCTACTGTACCAGTGGCTGATCTTCTGTCTAGAGAGTTCTCCAGGGTCTGGCAGGAGACCAAGTCCACTCTCGAGTTGGCTCAAGTTAGGATGAAGAGACATACGGATAAAAGGCGTCTTGATTCTCCCATATTTCATCCTGGGAACAAGGTCTGGGTTTCTTCCAAATTTATCCACCTCAAAATCCCTTCACATAAGCTGGGTCCTCGCTATATCGGTCCATTCGAGGTTTTGTCTCGCATTAATGATGTTTCTTACAAACTTAAGTTGCCTGCCTCTCTTTGTATTCCTAATTCTTTCCATGTGTCTCTCCTTAAGCCAGAAGTTTTCAATCAGTTTCATGTTTCTACCCTTTGTTCTCCTTCGCCTATTTCCAAGGATGATGTCTTTGAAGTTAAGTACATTTTAGCCGTGAAAAAACTTAGAGGGAGAACTTTGTTTTTGGTTGTCTGGAAGGGTTTTGGTTCTGGGAGCCCCGAGAGAACATTAAAGCTCCTCGTATTTTGTCCAGGTTTCTTTCCAGTCTTAAAAAAAGGCCGCTCCCCACGCCTTGTCATACTCACCTGTCCTCGGCATCCCGGCGCGGCTCCTCTGCTGAAGTGTCTTCTCTCCAGCGTTCGCTCCCAGCTTCTGCAGCTCGTCAGGTGCGCGTGCACACCGCATTCAGCTCTGCACGTGCGCACCTCTAGTTCCCCTGCTGGTGCTCCTTCCCGTCCTCTCCGTGATCCTGGAGGGCTGTAACCTGGAAGTGTCTCCACACTGTTATGTAAACTGCTTCCTGTGCCCCTCAGTGCCTGATGTTCATCTGTGCTATCAAGTGTTTCTGGTCGCCCGTGTTCTCTGTGCGTTCCTTGCCCTCTGACCTTGGGTGTCTTCTTTTCTCTGCAGTGCCTTGCCTGTTTCCTGTGTTCCTGCCATGTTTCCATCAGTTCCTGTTTCTCTGTGGTACCTACTCTGCTCTGTGTCCCTGCCTTGCTCCCGTCCATCTCTGTGTCTCCGTAATGTTCCTGCCAGTCTCTGTGTAACCGTAGTGTTTTCTACCAGCTCTCTCGTCTCTGTAGTACCTTGCCATTCCCTGTGTCTCTTCCCTGTTCCCCTCAGTCCCTGTGTGACTGCAGTGTTCCTGCCAGGCCTTTGTCCCAGTCATACCTGCCAGTTCTTAGTCTCTGCAGTTCCTATCTATCCTGAGTTCCTGCCATCATCGCCAGCCTGTTATTTTCCCCTTTTTCTGTCTTGATCCTCCAGCTTCCGTGGTGATAGTCACTCACGGGCTGGCCCCTAACTCTCCCTGTATAGGGGGCAGTCCATCTGGTCAGCTCGTCCGTGAGGGGATCGTCGTCGCGGTCCAGAGGGTTCACTTTTCGTTTTTTATCTACGAATCGTCACACCAGAGTTCATCTAGATTATTTCGTATTGTCTTAAAAGCATCCTCTTTCATCCTACCCCAAACATGCTCAATGATGTTCTTGTCTGGTGACTGGGCTGGGCAGTCCTTGAGCACCTTGATCTTTTTTGCCTGGAGGAACTTTGTTGTAGAGATGGATGTATGAGATGGAGCACCATCCTGCTGTAGAATTTGAGCCATTTTATAATTTGGAATATAAGAGGTAGTTAATACGCCTTGATATTTTAGGCTATTGATATTGACTTCCACCTTGCAAATGCTCTGCCCGCCCCCATACTGGATGTAACCCCAGACCATGATCTTTCCTCCACCAAATTTAACTGTTTTCTGGGTGTATTTTGGATCCATACGGGCTTCAGGAGGTCTCCTGCAGTATTTGCGGTGGCTGTGGTGTAATTCTACTGAAGATTCATCAAAGAAATCCACCTTCTGCCACTTTTCCAGCGTCCATCTGTTTAGCAGGCTGTGCGACTTTGCAAATGCCACACGTTTTTTTATTTGCCTTTTGTTTGGTGCTGGCTTCTGGGCACTGATACGACCATGGAGGCTATTTCGAGATAGAATCCTACAAACTGTTCTAGTAGACACAGGGACTTGAGGTGACCAGGCCGGTTCGAGCTCTGCTGCAGTGAAAGAGGGGCTTGCTTTGGATTTTCTAACCAACAAACGTTCCTCCTGAGCAGTTGTCTTGCGGGGTCTGCTGTTGTGAGTTCTGTTTTTGGGCTCCCTCTGGTGGTTACTGATGGTACTGGGTGATTTGTGTTCTGCTGTCTCTGGTGTCCACCTGTTCTATTAGGATTTGGGAGTTTCCTATTTAACCGGGCTTTCTTGTCATTTCCCCGCCGGCTATCAAGGTTATCAGAGTGTTTTGTTACCTCAGCTTCTGGCTTCAGTAATCTTCAGGACAAGCTAAGTTTTTGATTTTCTTGTTCCACGTTTTGATTTATTTTTGTCTTGTCCAGCTTGCATATAATTGTTTCTTTGCTGCTGGTTGCTCTAGCGGGCTGTAATTGCTCCTCATGTTCCATGAGTTGGAACATGAGTTCAAGTAATTACAGGATGGTTTTTTGAAGGGTTTTTTGCTGACCGCGCAGTTTACTTTTGTATCCTCTGCTATCTAGTTTTAGCGGGCCTCATTTTGCTGAATCTGATTTCATACTGTGTATGTGCCTTCCTCTCATTTCACCGTCATTATATGTGGGGGGGCTGCTATTTCTGTGGGGTTTTTCTCTGGAGGCAAGAGAGGTCTGTGTTTCTTCTAATAGGGGAAGTTAGATCTTCGGCTGGTGCGAGACGTCTAGGATCAACGTAGGCACGTTCCCCGGCTATTGTTATTTGTGTGTTCAGGTTTAGGGTCGCGGTCAGCTCAGGTTCCATCACCCTAGAGCTCTTTGGTGCTTGTCCTTTTGTGATTCCCTGCCATTGGAATCATGACAGTATAGCCGGCCAAAAATGTTTGGGCTGAAGTAGGAGGAAAAGTAGTCTGAGGAAGTTTTTTTTTTTTTTCTCCTCTGAGGTTGCTGCCTAGCCCTAATTGCAGCCTGGCTGATTTTTTTTTTTTTTTCCTCCTCTTAATCCTTGAATGGCTCTGACCTTAGCTGTTTATCATGGACGTCCAGAGTTTAGCTTCCAGCTTGAATAATCTTGCTGCTAAGGTTCAAAATATACAAGATTTTGTTGTACATGCTCCTATGTCTGAACCTAGAATTCCTATTCCAGAGTTCTTTGCTGGAGATAGATCTAGTTTTCTGAATTTTAGGAAAAATTGCAAGCTGTTCCTTTCTTTGAAATCTCGCTCTTCTGGAGACCCTGCTCAGCAGGTTAAGATTATTATATCTTTCCTGCGGGGTGACCCTCAAAATTGGGCATTTGCATTGGCACCAGGGGATCCTGCGTTGCTTAATGTGGATGCGTTTTTTCTGGCATTGGGTTTGCTCTATGAGGAACCTAACCAAGAGATTCAGGCTGAAAAAGCTTTATTAGCTCTCTCTCAGGGGCAAGATGAAGCAGAAATATATTGTCAATAATTTCGGAAATGGTCAGTGCTTACTCAGTGGAATGAGTGCGCCCTGGCTGCAAAGTTTAGAGATGGCCTTTCTGAGGCCATTAAAGATGTTATGGTGGGGTTCCCTGCGCCTACAGGTCTGAATGAGTCTATGACTATGGCTATTCAGATTGATCGGCGTTTACGGGAGCGCAAACCTGTGCACCATTTGGCGGTGTCTTCTGAACAGGCACTTGAGACAATGCAATGTGATAGAGTTCAGTCTAGAAGTGAACGGCAAAACTATAGGCGGAAAAATGGGTTGTGCTTTTATTGTGGTGATTCAGCTCATGTTATATCAGCATGCTCTAAACGCACAAAAAAGGTTGATAAGTCTGTTGCCATTAGTACGTTACAGTCTAAGTTCATTCTGTCTGTGACTCTGATTTGCTCATTATCATCCATTTCCGTCGATGCCTATGTAGATTCAGGCGCTGCCCTGAGTCTTATGGATTGGTCATTTGCCAAGCGATGTGGGTTTAGTCTTGAGCCTCTGGAAGTCCCTATTTCTTTGAAGGGAATTGACTCTACTCCTTTAGCTATGAATAAACCTCAGTACTGGACACAAGTGACCATGCGTATGACTCCCGTTCATCAGGAGGTGATTCGCTTCCTGGTGTTGTATAATTTACATGATGTTCTAGTACTTGGTCTGCCATGGTTACAAACTCATAATCCAGTCCTTGACTGGAAAACAATGTCTGTGTTAAGCTGGGGATGTCAGGGGGTTCATGATGATGCACCTCCGATTTCTATCGCTTCATCTACTCCTTCTGAGGTTCCTGTATTTTTGTCGGATTATCGGGATGTTTTTGAGGAGCCTAAGCTCAGTTCGCTTCCTCCTCACAGGGATTGCGATTGTGCTATAGATTTAATTCCTGGTAGTAAATTTCCTAAAGGTCGTTTGTTCAATCTGTCAGTGCCAGAGCATACTGCTATGCGGGATTATGTTAAGGAGTCCTTGGAAAAGGGACATATCCGTCCATCTTCGTCCCCTTTGGGAGCAGGTTTTTTTTTCGTGGCCAAGAAAGATGGGTCCTTGAGACCTTGTATAGATTATCGTCTTTTGAATAAGATTACCGTAAAATATCAGTATCCTTTGCCTTTGTTGACTGATTTGTTTGCTCGCATTAAGGGGGCTAAATGGTTCACTAAGATTGATCTCCGGGGTGCGTATAATCTTATACGAATAAAGCAAGGTGATGAGTGGAAAACCGCATTTAATACGCCTGAGGGCCATTTTGAGTATTTGGTAATGCCTTTCGGACTTTCTAATGCTCCTTCAGTCTTCCAGTCCTTTATGCACGATATTTTCCGTGAATATCTGGATAAATTTATGATTGTGTATTTGGATGATATTTTGGTTTTTTCTGATGACTGGGAGTCTCATGTTCAGCAGGTCAGGAAGGTGTTTCAGGTCCTGCGGGCTAATTCCTTGCTTGTAAAGGGCTCAAAGTGTCTCTTTGGAGTCCAGAAGATTTCTTTCTTGGGGTATATTTTTTCCCCTTCTACTATTGAGATGGATCCTGTCAAGGTTCGGGCTATTTGTGACTGGACGCAGCCTGCATCTCTTAAGAGTTTGCAGAAGTTCTTGGGCTTTGCTAATTTCTATCGTCGTTTTATAACTAATTTTTCTAGTGTTGTTAAGCCTTTGACGGATTTGACTAAGAAGGGTGCTGATGTTGCTGATTGGTCTCCTGCGGCTGTGGAGGCCTTTCAGGAACTTAAACGCCGGTTTTCTTCTGCTCCTGTGTTGCGTCAGCCTGATGTTTTGCTTCCTTTCCAAGTTGAGGTTGATGCTTCCGAGATTGGAGCGGGGGCGGTTTTGTCACAGAGAAGCTCCGATTGCTCGGTGATGAAGCAATGTGCGTTCTTTTCTAGAAAATTTTCGCCCGCTGAGCGGAATTATGATGTGGGTAATCGGGAACTTTTGGCCATGAAGTGGGCATTTGAGGAGTGGCGTCATTGGCTGGAGGGTGCTAGACATCGTGTGGTGGTCTTGACTGATCACAAAAATCTGATTTACCTTGAGTCTGCCAGGCGTCTGAATCCTAGACACGCTCGTTGGTCACTGTTTTTCTCTCGTTTCAATTTTGTGGTTTCATACCTGCCAGGTTCAAAGAATGTGAAGGCGGATGCTCTTTCTAGGAGTTTTGTGCCTGACTCCCCTGGAAATTCTGAGCCCACTGGTATCCGTAGGGATGGGGTGATTTTGTCGGCCGTCTTCCCAGACTTGCGACGTGCTTTGCAGGAGTTTCAGGCGGGTAAACCTGATCGTTGTCCGCCTGAGAGACTGTTTGTTCTGGATAGCTGGACCAGTAGAGACATCTCTGAGGTCCATTCTTCTGCGTTGGCAGGTCATCCTGGAATATTTGGTACTAGAGACTTGGTGGCCAGGTCTTTTTGGTGGCCTTCCTTGTCTAGGGATGTGCGTTCTTTTGTGCAGTCTTGTGAGGTTTGTGCTCGGGCTAAGCCTTGCTGTTCTCGAGCCAGTGGATTGTTGTCACCTTTGCCTATCCCGAAGAGGCCTTGGACGCACATTTCCATGGACTTTATTTCGGATCTCCCTGTCTCTCAAAAAATGTCCGTCATCTGGGTTGTGTGTGACCGCTTTTCTAAAATGGTTCATCTTGTACCCTTGCCTAAGTTGCCTTCCTCCTCTGAGTTGGTCCCTCTGTTTTTCCAGAACGTGGTTCGTTTGCATGGGATTCCGGAGAACATCGTTTCTGACAGGGGATCCCAGTTTGTGTCTAGATTTTGGAGGACGTTCTGTGCTAAGATGGGCATTGATTTGTCCTTTTCGTCTGCATTCCACCCTCAGACGAATGGCCAGATGGAGCGAACTAATCAGACCTTGGAAACTTATTTGAGGTGTTTTGTTTCTGCTGATCAGGATGACTGGGTTACCTTTTTGCCGCTGGCCGAGTTTGCCCTTAATAATCGGGCTAGTTCTGCTACCTTGGTTTCTCCTTTCTTTTGTAATTCGGGGTTTCATCCTCGTTTTTCCTCTGGTCAGGTGGAGCCTTCTGATTGTCCTGGAGTGGACATGGTGGTGGATAGGTTGCATCAGATTTGGAGTCATGTGGTGGACAATTTGAAGTTGTCCCAGGAGAAGGCTCAGCAGTTTGCTAATCGCCGTCGCCGCGTGGGTCCTCGACTTCGTGTTGGGGACTTGGTGTGGTTGTCTTCTCGTTTTGTTCCTATGAAGGTCTCTTCTCCTAAGTTCAAGCCTCGGTTCATCGGTCCTTATAGGATCTTGGAAATTTTTAACCCTGTGTCGTTTCGTTTGGATCTCCCGGCATCGTTTGCTATTCATAATGTGTTCCATCGGTCGTTGTTGCGGAGGTATGAGGTACCTGTTGTTCCTTCGCCTGAGCCTCCTGCTCCGGTGCTGGTGGAGGGAGAATTGGAGTATGTTGTGGAGAAGATCTTGGATTCTCGTGTTTCCAGACGGAAACTCCAATATTTGGTCAAGTGGAAGGGTTATGGTCAGGAGGATAATTTTTGGGTGGTTGCCTCTGATGTTCATGCTGATGATTTGGTCCGCGCTTTTCATAGGGCTCATCCTGGTCGCCCTGGTGGTTCTCGTGAGGGTTCGGTGACCCCTCCTCAAGGGGGGGGTACTGTTGTGAGTTCTGTTTTTGGGCTCCCTCTGGTGGTTACTGATGGTACTGGGTGATTTGTGTTCTGCTGTCTCTGGTGTCCACCTGTTCTATTAGGATTTGGGAGTTTCCTATTTAACCGGGCTTTCTTGTCATTTCCCCGCTGGCTATCAAGGTTATCAGAGTGTTTTGTTACCTCAGCTTCTGGCTTCAGTAATCTTCAGGACAAGCTAAGTTTTTGATTTTCTTGTTCCACGTTTTGATTTATTTTTGTCTTGTCCAGCTTGCATATAATTGTTTCTTTGCTGCTGGTTGCTCTAGCGGGCTGTAATTGCTCCTCATGTTCCATGAGTTGGAACATGAGTTCAAGTAATTACAGGATGGTTTTTTGAAGGGTTTTTTGCTGACCGCGCAGTTTACTTTTGTATCCTCTGCTATCTAGTTTTAGCGGGCCTCATTTTGCTGAATCTGATTTCATACTGTGTATGTGCCTTCCTCTCATTTCACCGTCATTATATGTGGGGGGCTGCTATTTCTGTGGGGTTTTTCTCTGGAGGCAAGAGAGGTCTGTGTTTCTTCTAATAGGGGAAGTTAGATCTTCGGCTGGTGCGAGACGTCTAGGATCAACGTAGGCACGTTCCCCGGCTATTGTTATTTGTGTGTTCAGGTTTAGGGTCGCGGTCAGCTCAGGTTCCATCACCCTAGAGCTCGTTGGTGCTTGTCCTTTTGTGATTCCCTGCCATTGGAATCATGACAGTCTGCCGGACCTGGGCTTGTCAAACACATCTCCAGTCTCTTCAAATCTTTTTTAATTCTTTGTACTTGACGCTGAGACACATTAAAGGTGCCAGCCACCTCTGCAGTGGATCTGGTCTTGAGCCTCTTGATAATCCAGGATTTGGTCGCAGGGTGGAATTTTGGCATGTTGGCAGAGCTCAAGTTGCAGTTCAAGCGAAGGTCTGGGGTGCTGGGTTTCTTTTTATACACACACTAATTAACCGATCATTTACTGATCACAGGTGAGGATGTAAACTAGGATTGGGTGCATTATATGACCAGGCGACAAAACTTTTGTCTTGCCAAAATCTGACAATTCTGTGTCCATTTACTGATCAATATTTCTGCATTGATGTCAATTTATTTTCTTAACCTAAACCGCATTTCGGAGGGTTTCAGCTTTCAAAAGAATAATTTATACAAACAATGGATTAATTTAACTTCACGTTTTAAGCTTTTATTTACATAACATGGATAGGCGACATAACTTCTGTCAGGGAGTGTATATACCCCACATGACATTCTCAGTCCCCTCTAAGCTGTCCTCCAACAATCTGACTTTAAGTCTCAAATGCCTCCATGACAGACACAAATGCCCTCACATCACCCACAGTACTTTCCAGATGTTCCATCCTCATAAATGTCTCCCAAGACAGGAACAAACCTTCTGACCCTAGACTATTACCCCCAATGCTTATAGTAAATATCTTTATTATAAATGCATTTATTATGCCGGAGCTCCAGCAGCAAATACTGTAGTGACAGCCACTGGCTCCATGTCCCCTGATGTCAGTCTCAGGCCTTCCATGATAGCACTTTTGCCCTTTCACCAGTGACAATGGCAACATGATTGGAACAATTGAATTAAATAAGCCATGCTGATGCTTACCTTCTGCAACTGTTTTGTTTTTCTAACTAATCTTACTATATCCATGTCCTGAAGAGATAAATACAATAGAAAGTGGGGACCCTTGTTCAGAAAAAAAGATTCACAAAGCATAAAGCCAAGAGCCATAATTTGGGATACAGACACACAAATGTCCCTTATGTTGTGCTAATAGTAATAATAATAATAATATTAATAGCAACAATGCAATATTATACTAATATATTAAATTAATACCTCTCTATATGTGTTGTTTTTGTATTATATTAGTTTAATATACACTGTTCAAAAAATAAAGAGAACACTTAAACAACACAATGTAACTCCAAGTCAATGACAATTCTGATTGTAAGGAGAAGCCGAAGGAGTAGTGCCAGAGCCCTGTAAAATGAAGTACAGTACCCCACTAACATCCACCTGTCTACGCATACTGTCAGAAACAGGCTTCTTTTGGGTAGTATGAAGGCCACAAGTGCGATTGGCATTTGCCACAGAACATTAGGATTGTCAGATTCGACATTGGCTCTCTATGCTCTTCCGGATGAGAGCAGGTTCACACTAAGCACATAGGACACACATGACAGGGGTGATGCAGTGGAGAACGTTCTGCTGCCTGCAACATCCTCCAGCATGACCAGTTTGACAGTGGGTCCATATTGGTTTGGGGAGGTTTTTCTTAGGAGGGCCTCACAGTGCTCCATGTGCTAGCCAGAAGTACCTTGACTGTCATTAGGTACTGAGATGAGATCCTCAGACCCATTGTGAGATCATATGCAGGTGCACTGCCCTGGGTTAATTCTGATGCATGACAGTGCTAGGCCTCATGTGGCTGAAGGGTGTTAGCAGATCCTGCATGATGAAGGCATTGTGGCTATGGAATGGCCTACCTGTTCCCCATACCTGAATCCATTTGAACACATTTGGGACATCATGTCCCGTTCCAGCCATCAATGTCACGTTGCACCACAGACTGTTCAGGAGTTGATTGATGCTTTAATCCTGGTCTAGGAGGAGATCCCTCAGGAGAACATCCACTGACTTGGGAGGAGCATGCTCAGGCGTTATAGGGAGGTCGTACAGGCACGTGGAGGCCACACAGACAACTGAGCATCATTTCCTTGTCTTGAGTCATTTCCACTGAAGTTGGATCAGCCTGTAATTTAATTTTCCACTTTGATTTTGAGTATCATTCCAAACAAAGACCTGCATGAGTTAATAATTTTGATTTACATTGATAATTTTTTATGTTTTATTGATCTCAATGCAGTCCACTATGGGGTGAATAAAGATTTGTTTCAGCAGTGTATAATTACATACCAAATATAAAGTCAGGGCCGTATTTAAAGTTTTTGCTGCCCTAGGCACTTTTCGTGCTGCCTCCCTATTGGTGAGTATGGTCAGTGTGTCAGATTTAACTATAATGCCGGGGTCACACTAGCGTATTGCATCCGATGTGAGAGCATTGGACATTGGAGGCGATATGCTAATGACACTCAACTCCTGCTCTGCTGTCAGCAGGAGCCGAGTGTCATGCGTCTGTGCTCCAAGCCTCTCGCAGAGAGCGGATCGGAGCACAGCTGCGGAGGAGGCTGTGAAATGACTTTCTCCATCTCCTCCATTGCCGGGGTCAGCGTTTAACGTACATCACTCGGATGATATCTGAGTGCAGAGACTTGGCCGAGTGTCGGTGACAATCGCAGCATGCTGTGATTTCACTCGCACACTGAAAACGGCTGAGGAAAAAAACAGTTATGTGAGCTGCTCCTTAATAGAATACTGGTCCGAGTGCTATGCGTTTTTTTATCGCATAGCACTTGTTCGTATTACACTCTAGTGTGATGCCGGCCTAAGTGTTTTTCAAGAATGGATATATAAATAAATGACAAAAATTATCCTATATTTTGCAAAATTACATATATTAATGTATTATCTGTAATTATCTGTGATATATATATATATATATATATATATATATATATATATTATGTACAATCTATCATACATAATGTCCAGTGACATTTATGATGTTTAACCCCTTTACCCCCAAGGGTGGTTTGCACGTTAATGACCAGGCCAATTTTTACAATTCTGACCACTGTCCCTTTATGAGGTTATAACTCTGGAACGCTTCAACGGATCCTAGTGATTCTGACACTGTTTTCTCGGGACATATTGTACTTCATGATATTGGTAAAAATTATTTGATAGTACCTGCATTTGCTTGTTAAAAAACGGAAATTTGGCAAAAATTATGAATATTTCGCAATTTTCCAACTTTGAATTTTTATGCAATTAAATCACAGAGATATGTCACACAAAATACTTAATAAGTAACATTTCCCACATGTTTACTTTACATCAGCACCATTTTGGAACCAAATTTTTTTTTTGTTAGGGAGTTATAAGGGTTAAAAGTTGACCAGCAATTTCTCATTTTTACAACACCATTTTTTTTAGGGACCACATCTCATTTGAGGTCATTTTGAGGGGTCTATATGATAGAAAATAACCAAGTGTGACACCATTCTAAAAACTGCACCCATCAAGGTGCTCAAAACCATATTCAAGAAGTTTATTTACCCTTCTGGTGCTTCATAGGAATTTTTGGAATGTTTAAATAAAAATTAACATTTACCTTTTTTCCACAAAAAATTTAATTCAGCTCCAATTTGTTTTATTTTACCAAGGGTAACAGGAGAAAATGGACCCCAAAAGTTGTTGGACAATTTGTCCTGAGTACACCGATACCCCATATGTGGGGGTAAACCACTGATTTGGCGCATGACAGAGCTCGGAAGCGAAGGAGCGCCATTTGACTTTTCAATGCAAAATTGACTGGAATCGAGATGGGACACGATGTTGCGTTTGGAGAGCCTCTGATGTGCCTAAGCATTGAAACCCCCCACATGTGACACCATTTTGGAAAGGAGACCCCCTATGGAACTTATCTAGAGGTGTGGTGAGCACTTTGACCCACCAAGTGCTTCACAGAAGTTTATAATGCAGAACCGTAAAAATAAAAAAATCATATTTTTTCACAAAAATTATTTTTTCACCCCCAATTTTTTATTTTCCCAAGGGTAAGAGAATAAATTGGACCCCAAAAGTTGTTGTACAATTTGTCCTGAGTATGCTGATACCCCATATGTTGGGATAAACCACTGTTTGGGCGAATGGGAGAGCTCGGAAGGGAAGGAGCGCCGTTTGACTTTTCAATGCAAAATTGACAGGAATTGAGATGGGACACCATGTTGCGTTTGGAGAGCTACTGATGTGCCTAAACATTGAAACCCCCACAAGTGACACCATTTTTGAAAGTAGACCCCCTAAGGAACTTATCTAGAGGTGTGGTGAGCACTTTGACCCACCAAGTGCTTCACAGAAGTTTATAATGCAGAACCGTAAAAATAAAAAATCATATTTTTTCACAAAAATTATCTTTTCGCCCCCAATTTTTTATTTTCCCAAGGGTAAGAGAAGAAATTGGACCGCAAATGTTGTTGTACAATTTGTCCTGAATATGCTGATACCCCATATGTGGGTGTAAACCACTGTTTGGGCGAATGGGAGAGCTCGGAAGGGAAGGAGCGCCGTTTGACTTTTCAATGCAAAATTGACAGGAATTGAGATGGGACACTATGTTGAGTTTGGAGAGCCACTGATGTGCCTAAACATTGAAACTCCCCACAATTGACACCATTTTGGAACGTAGACCCCCTAAGGAACTTATCTAGAGGTGTGTTGAGCACTTTGACCCACCAAGTGCTTCACAGAAGTTTATAATGCAGATCCTTAAAAATAAAAAATCATATTTTTTCACAAAAATTATCTTTTCTCCCCCAATTTTTTATTTTCCCAAGGGTAAGAGAAGAAATTGGATGCTAAAAGTTGTTGTACAATTTGTCCTGAGTACGCTGATACCACATATGTGGGTGTAAACCACTGTTTGGGCGCATGGGAGAGCTCGGAAGGGAAGGAGCGCCGTTTGACTTTTCAATGCAAAATTGACAGAAATTGAGATGGGATGCCATGTTGCGTTTGGAGAGCCACTGATGTGCCTAAACATTGAAATCCCCCACAAGTGACACCGTTTTGGAAAGTAGACCCCCTAAGGAATTTATCTAGATGTGTTTTGAGCGCTTTGACCCACCAAGAGCTTCACAGAAGTTTATAATGCAGAGCCGTAAAAATAAAACAAAATTTTTTTCCCACAAAAATTATTTTTAAGCCCCCAGTTTTGTATTTTCCCGAGGGTAACAGGAGAAATTAGACCACAAAATTTGTTGTACAATTTGTCCTGAGTGCGTTGATACCCCATATGTGGGGGGAACTACTGTTTGGCCGCATGGGGGGCTCAGAAGGGAAGGAGCGCCATTTGGAATGCAGACTTAGATGGAATGGTCTGCAGGTGTCACATTGCGTTTGCAGACCCCCTAATGTACCTAAACAGTAGAAACCCCCCACAAGTGACACCATTTTGGAAAGTAGACCTCCTAAGGAACTTACCTAGATGTGTGGAGAGCACTTTGACCCACCAAGGGCTTCACAGAAGTTTATAATGCAGAGCTGTAAAAATAAAACAAAAATTTTTTCCCACAAAAATTATTTTTTAGCCCCCAGTTTTGTATTTTCCCGAGGGTAACAGAAGAAATTGGATCCCAAAATTTGTTGTCCAATTTGTCCTGAGTGCGCTGATACCCCATATGTGGGGGAAACCACTGTTTGGGCGCATGGCAGGGCTCGGAAGGGAAGGAGCTCCATTTGGAATGTAGACTTAGATGGAATTGTCTGCAGGTGTCACATTGCGTTTGCAGAGCCCCTAATGTACCTAAACAGTAGAAACCCCCACAAGTGACACCATTTTGGAAACTAGACCCCCTAAGGAACTCATCTAGATGTGTTGTGAGAGCTTTGAACCCCCAAGTGTTTCACTACAGTTTGTAACGCAGAGCCGTGAAAATTAAAATAAAAAACTTTCCCCAAAAAATTATTTTTTAGCCCCCAGTTTTGTATTTTCCCGAGGGTAACAGAAGAAATTGGATCCCAAAATTTGTTGTACAATTTGTCCTGAGTGCGCTGATACCCAAAATGTGGGGGGAACCACTGTTTGGCCGCATGGGAGGGCTCGGAAGGGAAGGAGCGCCACTTGGAATCCAGACTTAGATGGAATGGTCTGCAGGTGTCACATTGCATTTGCAGAGCCCCTAATGTACCTAAACAGTAGAAACCCCCACAAGTGACCCCCCAGGGAACTCATCTAGATGTGTTGTGAGAACTTTGAACCCCTAAGTGTTTCACTACAGTTTATAACGCAGAGCCGTGAAAATAAAAAATCTTTTTTTTTTCCCACAAAAATTATATTTTAGCCCCCAGTTTTGTATTTTCCCAAGGGTAACAGGAAAAATTGGACCCCAAAAGTTGTTGTCCTATTTGTCCTGAGTACGCTGATACCCCATATGTTGGGGTAAACCCCTGTTTGGGCACACGGGAGAACTCGGAACGGAAGGAGCACTGTTTTACTTTTTCAACGCAGAATTGGCTGGAATTGAGATCGGACACCATGTCGCGTTTGGAGAGCCCCTGATGTGCCTAAACAGTGGAAACCCCCCAATTATAACTGAAACCCTAATCCAAACACACCCCTAACCCTAATCCCAACAGTAACCCTAACCACACCTCTAACCCTGACACACCCCTAACCCTAATCCCAACCCTATTCCCAACTGTAAATGTAATCTTAACCCTAACCGTAACTTTAGCCCCAACCCTAACCCTAACTTTAGCACCAACCCTAACTGTAGCCCAAACCCTAACCCTATGCCTAACCCTAGCCCTAGCCCTAGCCCTAACCCTGACCCTAACCCTAACCCTAGCCCTAACCCTAGCTCTAACCCTAGCCCTAACCCTAACCTTAACCCTAACCCTAGCTCTAACCCTAGCCCTAACCCTAGCCCTAGCCTTAACCCTAACCCTAACCCGAGCCCTAACCCTAACCCTAGCCCTAACCCTAGCCCTAACCCTAACCCTAACCCTTGCCCTAACCTTAACCCTAGCCCTAACCCTAGCCCTAACCCTAGCCCTAGCCCTAACCCTAACCCTAACCCTAGCCCTAACCCTAGCCCTAACCCTAGCCCTAATGGGAAAATGGAAATAAATACATTTTTTTAATTTTTCCCTAACTAAGGGGTGATGAAGGGGGGTTTCATTTACTTTTATAGCGGGTTTTTTAGCGGATTTTTATGATTGGCAGCTGTCACACACTGAAAGACGCTTTTTATTGCAAAAAATATTTTTTGCGTTACCACATTTTGAGAGCTATAATTTTTCCATAATTTGGTCCACAGAGTCATGTGAGCTCTTGTTTTTTGGGGGACGAGGTGACGCTATTATTGTTAACATTTTCGGGCACGTGACATTTTTTGATCGCATTTTATTACGATTTTTGTGAAGCAGAATGACCAAAAACCAGCAATTCATGAATTTCTTTTGGGGGAGGCATTTATACCGTTCCGCGTTTGGTAAAATGGATAAAGCAGTTTTATTCTTCGGGTCAGTACGATTACAGCGTTACCTCATTTATATCATTTTTTTATGTTTTGGTGCTTTTATACGATAAAAACTATTTTATAGAAAAAATAATTATTTTTGCATCGCTTTATTCTCAGGACTATAACTTTTCTATTTTTTCGCTGATGATGCTGTATGGCAGCTCGTTTTTTGCGGGACAAGATGACGTTTTCAGCGGTATCATGGTTATTTATATCCGTCTTTTTGATCGCGTGTTATTCCACTTTTTGTTCGGCGGTATGATAATAAAGCGTTGTTTTTTGCCTCGTTTTTTTTTTTCTACGGTGTTTCCTGAAGGGGTTAACTGTTGTGAACTCTGCTCTTGGGTTCCCTCCGGTGGTTGTAGGTGGGAATGCAGTTGTCTCTGAGTCACAGTCCTGGCCAGGTGTATCTGATGATTACAATTCGGACTGGGTTATTTAGATGTGCTGGATCCTTTAGCCCTTGCCAGTTGTCAATGTTTCTTGTGAAGTGATGGATCACTTTCTGGCTTCTCCTGCCTGCTGCCAAATTCAGCAAAGATAAGTGTTTGGTTCTTTGTATCTGTGGCGCACTGCTGTGTGCTGGTTTCAGTTTTATTCCTGCTCTGATTGTAGGATTCACTGGAGTTGCAGATTTACGCTCCTACATCTATTAGTTAGATGTAGGAAGTTTTTGTTATTTCTGCTGTGGATGTTTTGAAGGGTTTTTTACTGACCGCACAGAACTCTGCCCTATTCTGTCCTATTTAGCAAGTGTGGCCTCCTGTGCTAAATTCTGTTTTCTGCCTGTGTATGTTTTTTCCTCTCCGACTCACCGCCAATATTTGTGGGGGGCTGTCTATCCTTTGGGGATTTTCTCTGAGGCAAGATAGTATTCCTCTTTCCATCTTTAGGGGTAATTAGTCCTCCGGCTGTGACAAGGTGTCTAGGTGTGTTAGGTACACTCCACGGCTACTTCTAGTTGCGGTGTTAAGTTCAGGATTGCGGTCAGTACAGTGGCCACCATCTCCAGTGAAAGTTCTCATGCAGCTCCAAAGTCACCGGATCATAACAGTACAACTGGCCAACAATGAGTTAAATGCATCTCAGAAGAAGGGAAGGAAGCTCTTGAGCCATTTTTTTTCTCCAGTCTATTTTGTGTTCTCCCTCTTAATATCTGGGTGACTGAGGAGCCTGGTGGAAGCATGAATGTTCAGCATTTGGCTTCTCGTTGTAGACCAGATTGCTGCTAAGGTGCAAGGTATTTCTGAGTATATTTTTCAGACTCCTGCTTTAGAACCAAAGATCCCTACTCCTGATTTATTTTCTGGTGACAGGTCTAAATTTTTGAGTTTCAAAAACAACTGTAAACTTTTTTTTGCCCTGAGACCTCGATCCTCTGGTGACTCCAGTCAGCAGGTAAAAATAGGTATTTCACTGCTGCGTGGCGACCCGCAGGAGTGGGCGTTTTCTCTGGAATCTGGAAATCCGGCTTTGCTTAATATTGATTCCTTTTTTCAGGCTTTAGTATTATTGTATGATGAGCCTAATTCTGTGGATCAAGCTTAGAAGACCTTGTTGGCCCTGTCTCAGGGTCAAGAGGCGACAGAATTGTATTGTCAGAAATTCAGAAAATAATCGGTGTTGACTAAATGGAATAATGACGCTTTAGCGGCAATTTTCAGAAGGGGGCTTTCTGAATCCGTTAAAGATGTTATGGTGGGGTTTCCTACGCCTTCCGGTC
Source organism: Ranitomeya imitator (assembly GCF_032444005.1). Classification (NCBI taxonomy): domain Eukaryota; kingdom Metazoa; phylum Chordata; class Amphibia; order Anura; family Dendrobatidae; genus Ranitomeya; species Ranitomeya imitator. Next base: position 308,786,828 of record NC_091285.1, on the reverse strand, counting down.
TGAGTGAATCTATGTCTCTGGCCATTCAGATTGACCGACACCTGCGGGAGCGCAGAACTATGCGCGCTGTGGCGTTATCTTCAGAGCAAATTCCTGAGCCTATGCAGTGTGATAGATTTCTGTCTAGAACGGAACGACAAGGTTTCAGACGTCAAAATAGGTTGTGTTATTATTGTGGCAATGCTTCTCATGTCATTTCTGTCTGCCCTAAGCGGACTAAGAGGATCGCCAGTTCAATTACCATCAGCACTGTACAACCTAAATTTTTATTAACTGTGTCCTTGATCTGCTCATTGTCATCATGTTCTGTCATGGCGTTTGTGGATTCAGGCGCCGCCTTGAATTTAATGGATTTAGAATTTGCCAAGTGTTGTGGTTTTCCCTTGCAGCCTTTGCAGAACCCTATTCCTTTAAGGGGCATTGATGCTACACCCTTGGCTAAAAATAAGCCCCAGTTTTGGACACAGGTAACCACGCGCATGGCGCCAGCCCATCAGGAAGATTGTCGATTTCTGGTGTTGCATAACTTGCATGATGTTGTCGTGCTGGGTTTTCCGTGGTTGCAGGTACATAATCCTGTGCTGGACTGGAAATCCATGTCTGTGGCTAGTTGGGGTTGTCAGGAGGTTCATAATGATGTTCCTTTAATGTCAATCTCCTCTTCTTCACCTTCTGAGATTCCAGAGTTTTTGTATGATTTTCAGGATTTATTCGATGAGCCCAAGTCCAGTTTTCTTCCACCGCACAGGGATTGTGATTGTGCTATTGACTTGATTCCAGGCTGTAAGTTTCCTAAGGGTCGACTTTTCAACCTATCTGTGCCTGAACATACCGCCATGCGGAGCTATATTAAAGAGTCTTTGGAAAAAGGGCATATTCGACCATCTTCTTCACCGTTGGGAGCAGGGTTCTTTTTTGTTGCTAAAAAAAATGGTTCCTTGAGACCCTGTATAGATTATCGCCTCTTGAATAAAATCACGGTCAAGTTTCAATACCCTTTACCTTTGCTTACCGATTTGTTTGCTAGGATTAAGGGAGCTAGTTCGTTTATGAAGATTGACCTTCGGGGGGCATATAATCTTGTTCGTATTAAGCAGGGTGATGAATGGAAAACTGCGTTTAACACGCCCGAAGGCCATTTTGAATACCTTGTGATGCCATTCGGGCTCACTAATGCTCCGTCTGTTTTTCAGTCCTTCATGCATGATATCTTCCGAACTTATCTTGATAAATTCTTGATTATATATTTGGACAATATTTTGATTTTTTCCGATGACTGGGATTCTCATGTGAAGCAGGTCAGGATGGTATTTCAGATCCTTCGTGACAATGCCCTGTTTGTGAAGGGGTCTAAGTGTCTCTTTGGGGTGCAGAAAGTCTCTTTTTTGGGCTTCATTTTTTCTCCCTCGTCTATAGAGATGGATCCGGTTAAGATTCAGGCTATTCATGATTGGATTCAGCCCACATCCATGAAGAGCCTTCAGAAATTTTTGGGTTTTGCAAATTTTTATCGTCGTTTCATTGCTAATTTTTCTAGCGTAGTTAAACCCTTGACAGATTTGACGAAGAAAGGTGCTGATGTGGCTAATTGATCCTCTGTGGCTGTCTCTGCCTTTCAGGAGCTTAAACGTCGATTTACTTCTGCTCCGGTGTTGCGCCAACTGGATGTTTCTCTTCCGTTTCAGGTTGAGGTTGACGCTTCTGAGATTGGGGCAGGGGCCGTTTTATCTCAGAGGGATCCTGTTGGTTCCTTAATGAAACCGTGTGCCTTCTTTTCCCGTAAGTTTTCGCCTGCTGAACGCAATTATGATGTCGGCAATCGGGAGTTGTTGGCTATGAAGTGGCGTTTGAGGAGTGGCACCACCGGAGGGAACCCAAGAGTAGAATTCACAACAGAACCCCCCCCTTGAGGAGGGGTCACCGAACCCTCACCAGGGCCCCCAGGGCGATCAGGACGAGCCAGATGAAAGGCACGGACCAAATCAGCAGCATGGTTATCCGAGGCAAAAACCCAAAATTATCCTCCTGGCCATAACTCTTCCATTTGACCAGGTACTGAAGCTTCCGCCTCGAAAAATGGGAATCCAAAATCTTCTCAACAACATATTCCAACTCCCCATCAACCAACACAGGGGCCGGAGGATCAACAAAACCCAAAAATTTCTGAAGGCTCTTCATGGATGTGGGCTGAATCAATCATGAATGGCCTGAACCTTAACCGGATCCATCTCTATAGACGAGGGAGAAAAAATAAAGCCCAAAAAAGAGACCTTCTGCACCCCAAAGAGACACTTAGACCCTTTCACAAACAGGGCATTGTCACGAAGGATCTGAAATTCCATCCTGACTCCCAATCATCGGAAAAAATCAAAATATCGTCCAAATATACAATCAAGAACTTATCAATATAAGTCCGGAAAATATCATGCATGAAGGACTGAAAAACAGATGGAGTATTAGTGAGCCCGAATGGCATCACAAGGTATTCAAAATGGCCTTCGGGCGTGTTAAACGCAGTTTTCCATTCATCACCCTGCTTAATACGAACAAGATTATATGCCCCCCGAAGGTCAATCTTAGTAAACCAACTAGCTCCCTTAATCCTAGCAAACAAATCGATAAGCAAAGGTAAAGGGTATTGAAACTTGACCGTGATTTTATTCAAGAGGCGATAATCAATACAGGGTCTCAAGGAACCATCTTTTTTAGCAACAAAAAAAAACCCTGCTCCCAACGGTGAAGAAGATGGCCGAATATGCCCTTTCTCCAAAGACTCCTTAATATAGCTCCGCATGGCGGTATGTTCAGGCACAGACAGGTTGAAAAGTCGACCCTTAGGAAACTTACAGCCTGGAATCAAGTCAATAGCACAATCGCAGTCCCTGTGCGGTGGAAGGAAACTGGACTTGGGCTCATCGAATACATCCTGAAAATCAGACAAAAACTCTGGAATTTCAGAAGAGGAAGAAGAGGAGATTGACATCAAAGGAACATCATTATGAACCCCCTGACAACCCCAACTAGTCACAGACATGGACTTCCAATCCAACACAGGATTATGTACCTGCAACCAAGGAAAACCCAGCACGATAGCATCATGCAAATTATGCAACACCAGAAATCGACAATCTTCCTGATGGGCTGGCGCCATGCGCATTGTCACCTGTGTCCAAGACTGGGGCTTATTTTTAGCCAAGGGTGTAGCATCAATGCCCCTTAAAGGAATAGGGATCTGCAAAGGCTGCAAGGGAAAACCACAACGCCTGGCAAACTCAAAGTCCATTAAGTTCAAGGCGGCGCCTGAATCCACAAACGCCATGACAGAACATGATGACAATGAGCAGATCAAGGACATAGATAACAGAAATTTAGGTTGTACAGTACTGATGGTAAATGAACTAGCGATCCTCTTTGTCCGCTTAGGGCAGACTGAAATGACATGAGAAGCATCGCCACAATAATAACACAACCTATTCTGACGTCTGAATCCTTGTCGTTCCGTTCTGGACAGAACACTGCATTGGCTCAGGAATCTGCTCTGAGGACAACGCCACAGCACGCACAGTTCTGCGCTCCCGCAAGCGCCGATCAATCTGAATGGCCAGAGACATAGAATCACTCAGACTGGAAGGCGTGGGAAACCCCACCATAACATCTTTAACGGATTCAGAAAGACCCTTTCTGAAAATTGACGCCAAAGCATCATTATTCCATTTAGTCAACACAGACCATTTTCTGAATTTCTGACAATACAATTCTGCCGCCTCTTGACCCTGAGACAGGGCCAACAAGGTCTTCTCAGCTTGATCCACAGAATTAGGTTCATCATGTAATAATCCTAAAGCCTGAAAAAAGGGGTCTACATTAAACAAAGCCGGATTCCCAGATTCCAAGGAAAACGCCCAATCCTGCGGGTCGCCACGCAGCAGGGAGATGACGATTTTAACCTGCTGAATGGAATCACCAGAGGATCGAGGTCTCAGAGCAAAAAACAGTTTACAGTTGTTTTAAAACTCAAAAATTTGGACCTGTCACCAAAAAACAAATCAGGAGTAGGAATCTTCGGTTCTAAAACAGGAGTCTGAATAATATAATCAGAAATACCCTGTACCCTAGCAGTAAGCTCGTCTACACGAGAAGCTATTTCCTGAACATTCATGCTAGCACAAGGCTCCTCAGCCACCCAGAGATAAAGAGGGAAGAGAATATAAAGCAGACTGAAGAAAAAAAATGGCTCAACACCTTTTTTCCCTTCTTCTGAGATGCAATTAACTCATTATGGGCCAGTTGTACTGTTATAATCCGGTGACCTTGGAGCAGCATGAAAACTTTCTCTGGAGTAGGTGGTAACTATACTGACCGCAAATCCTGATCTTAACACTGCAACTAGAAGTAGCCGTGGGGTGTACCTAACAAATCCCAGACACCTCGTCACAGCCGGAGGACTAAATAGCCCTATAGATGGAAATAGGAATACTATCTTGCCTCAGAGCAGAACCCCAAAGGATAGGCAGCCCCCCACAAATATTGGCTGTGAGTAGGAGAGGAAAGACACATACAGGCAGAAAAACAGGATTTAGCACAAGAGGCCACTTCTAGCTAAAATAGGAAAGGATAGGACAGAGTTCTGTGCGGTCAGTATTAAAACCCTTCCAAAAATATCCACAGCAGATTATACAAAAAATTCCTCCATCTAACTAAAGACGTGGAACGTATATCTGCAACTCCAGAGACTCCAACACTCAGAGCAGGAATACAATCAAAAAACAAGCACACAGCTTGTTTGCCATAGAAAAAGAAACAGACACTTATCTTTGCTGAATTGGCAGCTAAGCAGGAGAAGCCAGACAGAGATCCAACACTTCCCAAGAAACATTGACAACTGGAAAGGACTAATGAGTCCTGCAAACCTAAATACCCCAGTCAGAATTGCAATTAGCAGATACACCTGTCCAGGACTGCAGCCCAGGGACAACTGCATTACCACCTACAACCACCGGAGGGAGCCCAAAAGCAGAATTCACAACAGATTACATCGGATCAGGGAGAAAACTGTTGGTTTTATTATTATTATTTTTTTACAGGTGATCAAGGGCTTTGGGGATTAGGTATATAGTGAGTATACACAATGTTCCAAATTATTATGCAGATGACATTTTTCTCAGATTTTACTAAATGGTCGGTGCAAATGACAGTCAGTGTAATAAAAGTCATCACCCATTAGAGTATGCATCGAATTTTATTGAAGAAACCTCCCAATTATAACAGTATAATCTCCAAAATGAATAAAAACTCAAAATGCACTGTTCCAAATTATTAGGCACAGTAGAATTTCTAAGCATTTGATATGTTTTAAAGAACTGAAAATGCTCATTTGTGGAATTTGCAGCATTAGGAGGTCACATTCACTGAACTTAAAAGCTATTTAACTCCAAAACATCCTAAAAGGCCAAGTTAAATGTTAACATAGGAACCCTTCTTTGATATCACCTTCACAATTCTTGCATTCTTGAGTTTTTGGAGAGTTTCTGCTTGTACGTCTTTGCATGAAGTCAGAATAACTTCCCAGAGCTGCTTTTTGATGTGAACTGCCTCCAACCCTCATAGATCTTGTGCTGGATGATACTCCAAAGGTTTTCTACAGGGTTGAGGTTAGAGGAAGATGGTGGCCACACCATGAGTTTATCTCCTTTTATGCCCATAGCAGCCAATGACTCAGAGGTATTATTTGCAGCATGAGATGGGGCATTGTCATGCATGAAGATGATTTTGCTCCTGAAGGCACGTTTCTGCTTTTAGACCATGGAAGAAAGTTGTCAGTCAGAAACGCTATTTACTTTATAGAGGTCATTTTCACATCTTCAGGAACCTTAAAGGGCACCACCAGCTGTTTCCCCATGATTCCAGCCCAAAACATGATTTCTCCACCTCCTTGCTGACGTCGCAGCCTTGTTGTGACATCAACCATCCACTACTCCATCCATCTGGACCACCAACAAAATTAGTCTTCATGTATGTCTGGGCCCACTGCAAACGTTTCTGCTCATGAACACTGTTTAGGGGTAGCTGAATAGTAGGTTTATGTACCACAGCAAGCCTTTGAAGGATCATACACCTTGAGGTTCGAGGGACTCCAGAGGCACCAGCAGCTTCAAATAACTGTTTGCTGCTTTGTAATGGTATTTTGGCAGCTGGTCTCTTAATCTAATAAATTTTTCTGGCAGAAACCTTCCTCATTATGCCTTTATCTGCATGAACTCTGTCTGTGCTCTGTTTCAGTCACAAATCTCTTCACAGTATGATGATCACAAAGTTTTTGTGAAGTATCTAATTTTTTCATACCTTGTCCAAGGCATTGCACTATTTAACGCTTTTCAGTAGCAGAGAGACCTTTTTTATTTCTCATATTGCTTGAAAATTTTGGCCTGCTTAATAATGTGGAACATCATTTTTAAGTAGTTTTCCTTTGATTAGAATCACCTGGAAAACTAATTATCACATGTGTTTAAGATTGATTTCAGTTATCTATTGAGCCCTGAGACACAATACCATACACAAGTTTATTTGAAAAGCAAAACAATTAAATATTTATGACACATAAATCCAATTTGCATAATAATTTGGAACACAGTGTATACTGTATGTTGTATTTACTGTATGTATATATATTTTTTTGTTTTTTTAACCCTTGAACACAGTAGCCAGATTATGAGACTACTACTGTCCCATCATCAGGCTACCTGTCACTGTAGCAGGCATAGCCGGATGGGACTATTTGTCCCATCGGACGGTACCTGACACACACACAGCCCGGCACACACACACACACCTACAGCCCCGCGCACGGCACACACAGCCCAGCACACATACACAGCCCCGCACAGCCAATCATACAGCCCCACACACACACAGCCCCACAGACACACATACAGCCACAAACATGCACACACAGCCCCGCAGGCTGCACACACACATGCAGCTCCGCACACACAGACATACAGCCACGCACACGCACACACAGCCCCGCACGCGTACGCACATAGAGCTCCGCACACACAGACATACAGCTCCGCACACACACACATACAGCTCCACACACACACACAGCTCCGCACACACACAGCTCCACTCACACACAGCTCCGCACAAGCACATACTGTACAGCTCCGCACACACACACATACCGCGCCGCACAAACACAGCTCCACACACACATACAGCCATGCACACACACACACACACACATACAGCTCCGCACACACATACAGCTTAGCGCACACACACAGTTCCGCACACACAAAGCTCCGCACACACACACAGCTCCGCACACACACAGCTCCGCACACACAGCTCCAAACACACAGCTCCACACACACACCCAGCTCCACACACACACAGCTCCGCAAACACAAACATAGTTCCGCACATGACGCACACCCACACAGCTCCGCATGCACACACACACAGCAGCAGCACTGGCAATGTTTGCTTCCAGGGCACAGATAGAGTGAGTGGGGGTGTATTATACACCCCCACTCACTCTCTGGGTTCATCTCCTGGCTGGGAGCAAACATCAAACATTCCACTGCTGCTGTGTTTGCACTTCTCTTCCAGCCTCAGGCACTAACGAGACTGAGGAATCTGAGGGAAGGGGTGAGGGACTGTGACATGAGGTGAGTAGTGTTGAGCGATACCTTCCGATATCAAGAAGTATCAGTATCAGATTGGAACGGCTGATATCCAAAAAATATTGTATATCACCAATACCGATACCCGATACCAATGAAAGTCAATGGGACACAAACATCGGAATGTAAATAAGCCATTTCTTTCCTTCTACATCCTGTTCTGGAGGGGGAAAGAGTGTGGGTGGTGCATGGGCGGACACTGTGCCTGTCTGTGTGTGCGGGTGGGGGCTGTGTGGGCCTGCCGGGGATCTGTACGGGCATCTCGGGGGTTTTTGCGGGCTGCCGGGGGTCTGTGCGGCCTGCCGGAGCTCTGTGCGTGCCTGGCGGGGCTCTGTGTGCCCTGCCGGGGCTCTGTACGGCCTGCTGGGGCTCTGTGCGGCCTGCCGCAGCTCTGGGCGACCTGCCGAGGCCCTGTGTGGCCTGCCGGGGCTCTTTGCGGCCTGCCAGGGCTCTGTGCGGGCTTGCAGGGGCTCTGTGCAGGCTGCCGTGGCTCTGTGCGGGCTATCCAGCACTCTGTGCGGGCTTGCCGGGGCTCTGTGCGGGCATGTCGGGGCTCTGTGTGGGCTGCCGGGGCTCTGTGCGGGCTTGCCAGGGGTCTGTGCGGGCTGCCGGAGGTCAGTGCAGGCATCGTCCGATGGGACCACAAGTCCCATCGGACGATGCCTGTGACAGTGGTTGACACATTAGCCAATAATGGGACAGTAGTAGTCCCATCATCCGGCTAATGTGTTAAATGTAAAAAAAAAAAAAACATTCATGCTACATACACTACATTCATACACTATAAACAATACATACATACAGACATACAGTACATATAACATAGAGTACATACTCACCATTGCTTGTCATTTTGATCCCCGAAGCCAGTGTCACCTGTAAAAAATATTAAAGTAACAAACAACCAATATACTCCCTGTCTGCAGAAATCCACGAGTGTCCCAACAATGATCTCCCATGGAGAACGGCAGCATCAGCTGGTGCGACCTCTCTTCAGAGGCTCCAGGAACACAATGATGGGAGGAAGGTATCCTTCCGCACTGTATTCCTCCGCCGCTGTAAAAAAATAGTCACTAGTCTCACTTTTGGCATTGCTGTGTGAGAAATTTCTCATGCAGCAATTGCCATAAAGTGAGTAATAAGGGGTTAATGTCACCTTGCTATTGTAAGGTGACATTAAATCAGCTTAATAATGGAGAGGCGTCAATAAGACGCCTATCCATTATTAATTCTATAGTAATAAAGGGTTAATAAAACACGCACACATTAGGAAAAAAGTATTTTAATATTATTCATTTAACCATACTTACCATACTTCAGTGCTGCAAAAAAGGTAAAATAATAAACCATATACTACGTGTGCGCCGTAGTACAATTAATAACGAGGGTCCCACGATGATCTCCCCTACAGAACAGTGACATCGGGTGATGTCACTGCTCTATAGTAACTTCAGTGACACACTGACAGGCGACAATGACTCCTGCAGTGCATCACTGAGGTTACTAAAGTTCATAGTCTCACTTTATGACAATTGCTGCATGGGAAAATTTCTCACACAGCAATGCCAAAAGTGAGACTAGGGACTATTTTTTTTACAGTGGCGGAGGAATACAGTGCGGAAGGATACCTTCCTCCCATCATTGTGTTCCTGGAGCCCCTGGAGAGCGGTTACATCAGCTGATGTTGCCGTTCTCCACAGGAGATCGTCGTGGGACACTCGTGAATTTCTGCAGACAGGGAGTATATTGGTTGTTTGTTACTTTAATATTTTTTACAGGTGACACTGGCTTCGGGAAACAAGGTGACAAGTGATGGTGAGTATGTAATCTATGTTATATGTACTGTATGTCTGCATATATGTATTGTATGTAATGTATGAATGTATTGTATGTAGAATGTATGTAGTATGTAGTATGTATGTAATATGTATGTAGTATGTATGTTGCATATATGTTGTATGTAGTATGTATGTAGTATGTATGTATGTATTACATAGATAGTGTTTCTGCATTAGGCAGTCCTGCCAAAGGTACAAAATGCACCTGTTTACTGAATCTGTCTACCGTTACCCAGATTACTGTTTTGCCATTGGAAGGAGGGAGATCAGTGATAATATCCATGGACAAATGAGTCCAAGGTCTATACGGAAATGGCAATGGCACCAATTCCCCAGCCAACAGGATATGGGAGCTCTTAGCTTGGACACAGGTATTACAAGCAGACACAAACACAGCGACATCAGGGGTCATGAAAGACCACCAAAACAGCCTAGCAATAGCTTTCTGGGTGGCCGAGATCCCCGGGTGTCCACTGAGAGGAGAATCGTGGAACTCCCAGAGAAACTTCAACCGGTACATAACCAGGACAAAGAGCTTATTGTCAGGTAAAGACGGAGGAGCAAGAGACTGAGCCTCCCTAAATTCCAGCTCCAATTCAGAGTATACCCCAGCAACAACCACCCATTCTGAAGAATGGAGGAAGGAGGTACGAGGGGTGATATCAGATCAAAACTGCGAGATAAGGCATCCACCTTGACATTCTTGGAACCAGGCCGAAAGGTGATAGAAAAATGAAAACGAGAAGAGAAAGCGACCACCTAGCCTGTCTAGGAGTTAACCGCTTGGCAGACTCAATGTAAGACAGGTTCTTGTGGTCCATAATCACCGTGATCCGATGAACTGCCCCCTCCAAAAAGTGCCTCCATTCTTCAAAAGCCAATTTTATGGCCAATAAACTCCAGTTACCAACATCATAATTCCTCTCTGCAGAAGAAAACTTCCTGGAGAAAATGGCATATGGTCTTGAATTGGTCAAAGTAGCTGGTACCTGAGACAACACCACCCCCACTACCACCTCCGATGCATCCACCTCTACACTGAATGGCTCTGACGGATCGGGCTGAACCAATATAGGAGCAGACATAAAACACTTCTTTAATGTAGTAAATGCTTCAACCACCAGGGGTGACCATATTTTGAGATCAGCCCCCTTGCGAGTGAGAGCGGTGAGTGGCTTGACCACCTGAGAAAACCCCTTGATATATTTTTGATAATAATTGAAGAAACCTAGAAAGCACTGCAGAGCCTTGAGGTCTCTGGGTTGCACCCAATTCACAATGGCCTGTACCCCAGAAAGTAAAGCTCCTGGACACAAAAAGTACATTTGTCTGGTTTAGTGAAACAGGGAATTTCCCTGTAACCTATGAAGAACAGCATGCAAATGACCAATGTGGAATTCCTTGTTTGGAGAGAAAACAAGGATGTTGTACATGTATACAACCATAAAGCACCTGATAAAATCAGAATAAACATCATTCATGAAGTTCTGAAACACCGCAGGCGCACTTGTGAGACCAAAGGGCATGACCAAATTTTCAAACAGACCTTCAGACGTGAGAAATGCAGTTTTCCACTCATTCCCTTCCCGAATGCGGATATGCTCCCCAGAGATCAAGTTTGGAAAACCACTTAGCCCCAGACAATTGGTTATAAAGATCTGAAATGAGTGAGAGAGGGTAGGTATTTCTCACCGTAATTTTATTTTGTTGCTGGAAAGTGAGGCACAGGTGTAAACCACCATCTTTTTTTCTTAACAAAATAGAATCCAGCGGCCACAGGAGAGACAGAGGGATGGATATAACCTTTGCATAGACTATCAGAGATATAGTTTTTCATAGTGATACATTCCGGGCCAGAAATATTGTACAAACGGGCCTTGGGCAATTTAGAACCCGGAATAAGATTAATAGTACAATCCTAAGGACGAGGCGATGGCAAGACGTCAGCCTCTTTTTCGGAGATCACGTCCCCAAAATCCTTCAAGTTCTCAGGAATACCCTCCAGATCAATGGCAGACACACAAACAGCAGAAAGACACACATTGGAAAAATTAGGACCCCATTTAAGAATATCATGAGATCCCCAGTCTAAAACACGATTATACCTCTGTAACCAGGGGAACCCCAACATCAGTCCTGCAGGACTGATTATTCATAACATAACATGAAATTTGTTCCTGGTGCAAGGAACCCACCTTGAGGAGGAACTCCTCAAAGACAAACTTAATGACATTTTGAGCCAAAGGTTTCTTATCAATGGCAATGATATGAATGGGAGTCTCTAGCCTAACTGTCCCTAACTTTAACTTGGACACCAGTCTAGACTCAATGAAGTTTTTGGAAGATCCACAGTCCACAAAAGCTGAAGTAGGTGTGTAACCACTACCTCCATAACACAGTTCCACCTGTATCAAAACTTTTTGAAAGTATGAAATTGGTCCCAGAGAATCTGGGTGACCTCCCGGACAATCACCCATCCTTCTTCCAATGTCCTGGATCTTCACAATAAAACATAGTTTCCCATCACATCGTCACTTCTTCTCCTACTCCTTGAGGTTGATGGCACCAACCACCATGGTCTCCATAAATGGCATCACCTCAGACTTAGCAGGTAATACAGGAATATCTCACTGGATAATTCCTCTCTCCTGTAATCTCCAGTTCATACGAATGGCCTGGGTCATGGCCTCTTCCAGGGAACTTGGTGAAAGATGGAGGGCCAGAGCATCTTTGAGATGATCCGAAAGGTCCTCTCCTGAACTGGCATCTCAAAGCGGAGTCATCCCAAAACACCTCAGAGGACCGCGGTCTAAACTTACAACAATACCATTCAGCAGTGAGTTTACTCTGGGAGAGACCCTTGATAACATCCATCCTCTGCCACCCTGACCAGGTCTGGTTCATCATAAATCAGTCCTAAAGCCTCAAACAACCTATCCACAGACATACGTTCAGGGGCAGTAGCAGGTAAAGAAAAAGCCCAGAAAAAGCCCAGAAAACTCTCCTGAGGATCTGGGTCTAAAGGAAAAAAGTAGCTTACAACTCTTTCTGAATGTAAACAACCTCTCCTTCTCACCAGAGAAAGTATCAAGTAGCCTGAATTTAGGTTCAGGAGAGTGTAAAGAAATATCAATGGGGTTAGATTGCTTAACAGCTGATTTTGTCATGGAACCCTGAAAAATGTTACTCCCGCTGGAGTTGGTTGTGAGAGGAAGCAAGAGCCCTATGTTACACTGACAAATCCTGCATCATTTGGGTCAGATTGGACATTTGACCACAAGAGTGTGCAGCGGATCAGTCATAATGTCACGCCGCAGCTATGCAGGCAGATGCACACTCCAATAGATGGCAGTAGAGCGGAGGGAAGACCGCAACACTTGCCAGAGCAGACCTGCAGTGCTGCAGCAAGGCCACCACCATGTGGCAACAGAGTAGTCAAACAAGCTGCATCAAAACCTGGAGAGTAACATAATAGCAAGGGGAAAATCAACTCAGAGTCAGAGATGCGCCAGAGGGTCAATACCAGATGGAAGCAGAAGTACCAGGAGCAAAAGACAGAGTCAGGTAAGAGTCAAAGCCGAGTCAAGTACCAGAGAGTCCAAACACAAAGGGAAAACACTAATTCGGAACAGGGAGGGGAATGAACAGACACGGGAACAGTCAGGAATCTCAGCATTGCAAATCAGGATACAACCAGAGTTAGCTACTCATGCCGTAGGCCGAAGCTGTAACTGACATGGTCTGCTGGACACAGTGGAGATAAATAGAAACCTGAGATCAGACTGAGGCTGAGAAAAGTTAACCCCTGACATGATCAGACCGGTAAAAGGGAAGCACTCAAAACCTAGTCTGGATCATGACAAATATTATCTGAAATATGTTTGATTAGGAAATATGGACTCCTGCCTGCATTACAGTATTAGCCCAAATGATTTGCCATAGGAAATGTGGCATGGTGCCTTCACAACAATATAAGACCTAACAATTTGGATAAGGAAATGGGGCCTGTACCCCAATATTAGCCAAACCGATTTTTAATAGGAAATGTGGCATGGTGCCTGCAAAACAATATTAGGCTAAACTATTTTAATTAGGAAATGGGGCCTGATACCTGCACTATATTAGCCCAAACAATTTTGATTAGGAAATAGGGCCTGGTTCCTGCACAACAATAATAGCTTAAATATTTGTCATTAGAAAATTTTGCCTGCTGCCTGCACAACAATATTAGCCTAAAATGATTTTGATTAGGAATTGTGGCCTTGTGCCCTATAAATAATATTAGCTCAGCAACAGACAAAAAAGCAAAGTCAAAAACACAATGTAAACACATGTTAAAAAAGTCACCCTAAAATGCAATAAAAAAACACAAATAATCTATTATAAAAAAGCCTATGGTCTAATTTATAAGTGGTTGTTCAACACCAATTTGCATTTCTTATTTCTGCATGCTATTGAAAAAACAGAAGTTTTGGCAAGGAATATTAAATAATTGGATAAACATTAAATGAACATTGTCATAAAAAATACTTTCAAAAATAGAATGCTTCAGTTAAAAAGGGCTTTCAGACTTAACACTTTACCATTTGTCAACCCTCCTATATTTTTTCCATATTGACAAATTTCTTTATCTTATCCAATAAAGTCACTGCCCTTTTATGACCAACATGGCTACATTGCAGTTGAAAGAATCCGTAAAAGGTTAGAAAGGTGTTAAAATATTTGCTTCTTGCGTATAGTCCCAAAAGTGATTTTATTTATAATGTTAAGTAGAATATTACACTAGCAGCAGATTAGTGAAAAGCCTCTGCAAATGCTAGCATAGTTCATAGGTGAGCATTAGGCATAGGCATTTTTAAAAGTCAATGCGGCTGACCATGATGAACAATATAACGTACTGTAAAAAACAGATTGTAATCTTTATAATTTAGGAGTTACGTTACCCACAAAGTTTCACTAGAGATTTTTTTCCTTGAGGGACACATAAATGAAGCTCCTATACCTTAATGGAAAACTGTGAGTCACTTCACTATAAAGCAGTAGAAAGAAATATAATAAAAAGTTATGCCAGAAAACTAAAGGTCAACTGAAATAAATGTTGTAGGCATTATGCTTGCTACAACTAAACTAGCTCTTAAGGCATTCTACAGATAGTATAGAACATATGTACAGTGCATTTAGACTCCAATGTTCTGCAAAAAAATTTGGTCTAATTGAAGACAAGTAGATCAAAGTTCAAATGTGCCTGTTCACATTTTAGCAACTTTTTTCAAAAACCCGCAATAGTGACTGTCCAAAGTCTGCACAGTCCACACTAGAATATGCAGCATAATAGAATTTTACAGTGCTTGCTCCCACACAAAACAGTAGCTGAGAATGGCAAGCAAGATCCTGCATATTTTAGTGTTGCCCTAAGCATAGAGTTTGAGCCATTTTGACTGCTGGTTATTGGTAGAAATCACTAAAAGGGTTTGTTCACACTCTGTGCTTTTTTCCCCCAAAGTTTTTACCATAGAAAAATACAGCATTTTACAGTACCAGCAAAGTTAATGAGATTTCTGGTATCAAAGGCACTTATTTTTTCCTTACTGATTTGAAGCATCAATGCGTTTTTTTCAAATATGCAGGATGTTAATTCTTTTAGCGCTTTACAGCGTTTTTCATTCACTAAAATTAATAGGATAAAAATGCATGTAACATAGTAACATAGTTGTCCATCCAGTTCAGCCTATATTCCGTCACAATTAGTGTTGAGCATTCCGATACCGCAAGTATCAGGTATCGGCCGATATTTGCGGTATCGGAATTCTGATACCGAGTTCCGATACTTTCAGTATATCAGATACCGAAATCGGAAGTTCCCATAATTAAAAGAGCCAGAATTCAGCCAATGAGGAATGATTAGAAGTGTGGGCACATCCTGTTCTGCATGGTAGGCATGTAACTACTGGCATGGCTGTGATTGGCTGATGAAATGATGTCATGATTCACTATAAAAGTCCCCGCCACCATTTTGGGTTCACTCTGCTGTGAATTCAGTTAGGGACAGGACGCTGTGTTCTGACTGAGGGCCAGTTTAGAGATAGCGATTTGCTTCATTGAGCTTTACCCAGGCTAATTTAGCAACCGCTGTGTGAGAACCTTGTTTTTGCCTTGCAGAGCTGTTCACAGGTGTCTGGAAGGTGTCTGTGAGAGAGCAGCTCACTCTGTAGTCTGGTCTGAAGCCACTGCTGGTTGTAGTCAGCTCAGGGTGCATCACTGCCTCATACCATTCCATTGTCGGTTTTTCAATTAGTGCAGCCAGCTGCAAATTTGTTCAAATTTATCCTATTAGTGGCTTCCCATCCGTATACAGCTAGATTGTGGGAAAACACTATAGGATTGCATAGAGGAGCTTTTTTGGCCTTGCAACACCATTCACGGCGATCTGCATGGTCTCTGTGTGAGTGCAGCTCACTCTGTAGTGTGTTCTACCGCCACAGCCGGTTGTAGTCAGCTCAGGGTGCATCACTGCCTCATACCGTTCCATTGTCCATTTCTCAATTGGTGCAGCCTGCTGCACATTTGTTCAAATTTATCCTATTAGTGGCTTTCCATCTTTATCCTGCTAGATTGTGGAAAAACACTATATAGGAGTACATAGAGGAGCTTTTTTGGCCTTGCAGGGCCGTTAACGGCTGTCTGCACTGTCTGTGTGTGAGTGCAGCTCACTCTGTAGTCTGTTCTACAAAAAAATAAAAAAATACAGTTCACCAAACACACCACTTTACAGTTGTGTAGGCCACATTAGCTCATATAAAAGTCTAGTCCACACTTTTGAAAATTAGTGTTTATTATACCTGTTAGGAGCTGTTCAGGAATAAGCACACTAAGCCCTTAGTACTTTTCTGCCTATCTTTATCAGTCTACCAAGATGAAGAAGGCAGGGAGTAAGGCACGTGGGTGTGGGCGTGGAGCATGGAGAGGACGTGGGGATTATGTGCCTGCTGCGGGCACCAGTGACTCATCATCACCCAGTTTCAGCAGGGAACAGTCCTTCATGCGCAGCTTTGTAGGAGATTGCCGTACCCCGCTGCGGGAAGAACATATTGAAGCCATTGTCAGATGGATGGCAGCTAACACATCGACTTCAATTAGTGCCACATCTTCTCAGGCACAGAGCGCTGGAGAGCACCCATCTGTCTCTTCACCACCTGCCAAATTGCCCAGGCAGTCAGAGAGTCCAGGACAGGAGCCATCTCTACTTCTTTAGTATGCAGTGATGCCCAACAGCTTTGTCTCTCTGATTCTGAAGAGTCGGATGGGCCAGTGCCTCCGGTCAGCACACCTCAGTACGCATCTGATGACGAGACTCAGGTGCCACTTTCTGGTGCATACTGTGCTGCCGAGACTACCCAGGAGAAGCAGTTGGTGGAAGAGGGTTGTGTAGATGATGAGGTCCTTCACCCATCATGGCGTGAGGTACAGGAAGGTGGTGGGAGCAGCTCTGAGGAAGAGATTCCCTGAACGGCCCAAAGAGGGAGAGGGAGGGGGAAGACTGCAGTGCCTGTAGCCTCCACTTCGGCACCCATTAGGAGCATGGCTCTTCCAAAAGCCAAAACGGGTGCTCCCAAGACTTGCAGTGCCTGGTCCTTTTTTGACAAAGTTGCAGATGACATTTGCTTTGTCACATGCAAGCTGTGTCATCAGAAAGTCAAACGAGGTAAAAGTGTCAGCAACCTCAATACCACAAATATGTGGAAACATGTGTGGACCAAGCACGTGGTGGAGTTACAAAAACACACCGAAGACCTTGGCCAACCTACAGCGGCACCTACCACTTCTACAGCTCGTGTTGCAGCCTCTTCCTCCAGCTCACACACAGCTGGTTTGGCTTCCTCACAGGATCGTTATGGAAGAACCTCTGGCACTGTTATCCAGAGACCCAGTGTAATTCCACCCACAACACCACGCTCCCAGTCATCCTCACACTCCCAACCCAGTCTACAGCCATCGGTAGCACAGGCATGGAAGAAAAGGCGGCCATTCTCAGCAAACCACCCCCAAGCACAGGCTCTGAATGCTGGCATTGCAAAACTACTGTCCCTTGAAATGCTGTCATTCAGGCTGGTGGAGACTGACACTTTCTGTAACTTGATGGCATTGGCAGTCCCACAATTCAACGTGCCTAGCCGCTTTTATTTCAGCAGGCAAGCCGTCCCTGCCCTGCAAAAGCATGTGGAGGGAAACATTAAACATGCGCTACTAAACACCATCAGTAGCAAGGTCCACCTTACCACAGATGTGTGGACCAGTCACCATGGACAGGGACGATACCTTTCCCTCACTCCCCATTGAGCCAATGTTGTGGATCAGGGTACAGATCTTGCAAGTGGCGCTGTACGTGTTCTGCCAACTCCAAGGATTGCAGGAATCCAGTCTTTACACATTGCCTCCTCCTCATACTCCAGTTCCTCAGAATCATCGCTGCAGGAGCCGTCACGGTCTACCTCCACCTTGACCCGTGAACGCTTACCTGTTATGACCAATATGAGCACAGCCGTGGCCAAACGTCAACAGGCCGTACTGAAATTAATTTTGGGGGGAATCGAAGCCACACAGTGCAGGAGCTCTGGAATGCCATCAACAGGAGAGCGACGTGTGGTTTGTGCCAGCGAATCTCCAGCCAGGCATGGTAGTGTGTGACAATGGCCGAAATCTGATGGCAGCTCTGGGACTAGGCAATCTCACTCACATCCCATGTCTGGCACATGTGCTCAACTTGGTCGTGCAGAGGTTTTTGAGGGACTATCCAAATCTTGATGCACTGCTGCACAAGGTCCGCCTAGGGTGTGCTCACTTGCGGCTTTCCAGCATTTCAATATCGCGCACTGCAGCTCTGCAGCACCGATTCCGCCTTCCGGAACATCGCATCATATGTGACCTACCACCAGGTGGAATTCAACATTACATCTTTTGGAGCGGTTGTGTGAGCAGCAGACAGCAGTAATGGAGTACCAGCTGCATCAGGCGCAAAGAAGTCACACTGTGCGCCGTTCAGACTTCACAACCACAGAGTGGGCCACTATGAAGGACATCTGACAGGTTTTGCATGCCTTTGATGATTCCACGCGGATGGCGAGTGCAGATGATGCACTAGTCAGCATGACTGTCCCCCTTATATGCCCGCTTGAAAGAAAAATGCAAGCGTTAAGAGATGATGTTGTGGAAGAGGCGGAGGGAGAGGAGTCACAAATGCCATCTGCTTCTGGACAGTCTGCGCGATGTGGTTCCTCACAAAGGCCTAGGCAGGGGACACTTTGTGAGGAGGATGAGGAGTCTTTTGAGGAGGAAGACATCTCTGCAGAGGAGAGAGTTACACAATTCACCAGTAGTCAGTGTGCAGAGCGAGGTTGAGGTGATGCTGAGCAGGCAGAGGTCACGCCTCAAGCAGGGGACAGCATTTCTTGGCCAGTTGGCAGTCTGCAGCACATGGTTGATTTCATGCTGCAGTGCCTGAGAAACGACGGCCGCATCGCCCACATTCTCAACACGGCTGATTATTGGGTGTACACCCTCCTAGATCCTAGCTACCGGGACAACTTTCAAAGCCTCATAAAACCGTTGAACCGGGAGCGTAAAATGCGGGAGTACCAAGACACACTGGTACAGTCCATCATCTTCTCCAGAACAAGCGATAGCAGTGCTGCTAGTGATTTTTTAGCATATTTAATTAAAAGTTATATTTTAGTCCAATTGCTTCATACATACTATTTTTTTGGATTATATCCCGCTACATATATAGTGCTTTACAAAGCAGCTCTGTGCATCGAGGCAGTGGAGAAAGCTCTGCACAAAGAGGGAGCAGAAGCACTGCCTCAGCACAAGGCAAGACCAGTATGGCCCAACAGTGGCAAAGTTTTGTATGCCCGCCACAAATGTCTACACCATCACAGACGGCTCCAGTCAGCAGGAGGCAATGTTTCCGTCAGATGGTGACAGACTACATGGCTTGTCCTCTCATTGTACTTCCAGACGGCTCTTTCCCCTTCAAGTTTTGGGTCTCTAAGCTGGATACATGTCCAGAGCTTAGCCAGTATGCATTGGAGGTGCTGGCTTGTTCTGCTGCTAGTGTATTATCGGAACACGTCTTTAGTGCTGCAGGTGGTGTGCTAACATGTGACTATCCTCCGATAACGTTGACCGGCTTACTTTTCTGAAAATGAACAAGGCTTAGATCTCGCAGAAATTTGCCACTCCTCTTCCAGATTAAATAATTGGTTGGCAACAGTATCCAGGTCTCCTGTTGTGTTCATGTTTCTGCCACCTGAACTGTAATCCCTGGGCTCCAACACCACCAGTTGCTGCTCAGAAGTGCCATCTGCACAGTCAACACATGACCCAGTGATATTGGGTTTCAGTAACATCAGCTGTTCCCCTGCTGTGTGTGTGGCAATAACTAAAGTCTGCTCCTCCTGCTTTTCCTGGGCTTCAACACCGCCAGTTGTTGCCCGAAAGTGCTGTCTCCACAATCAACAGTTGCTCCTCTGTTATTGGGGTTCAGTAACGTCAGCTGCTCACCTGCTGTGTGCGGCAATAGCTAAAGTCTGCTCCTCCTGCTTTCCCTGGGCTTCAACACCACCAGTTGTTGCCCGGAAGTCCTGGCTGCACAGTCAACATTTGCTCCTCTGTTACTGGGGTTCAGTAACATTAGCTGCTCCCCTGCTGTGTGTGCGGCAATAACTAAAGTCTGCTCCTCCTGCTTTCCCTGGGCTTCAACACCGCCAGTTGGTGCCCGGAAGTGCTGGCTGCACAGAGAAAAACACTTGCTCATGTGTCAGTGGGGTTCAGTAACACCAGCTGCTCCCCTGCTGTGTATCCGGCAAAGTATCCTGTGATCGCCATGCTGGCACAACAACAGACATTAAACTGCCTCCCTTGCAGGCCTCGGCCTACACTCTGTTTCTCCTGCTTTCCCTGGGCTTCAACACCGCCAGTTGGTGCCCGGAAGTGCTGGCTGCACAGAGAAAAACACTTGCTCATGTGTCAGTGGGGTTCAGTAACGCCAGCTGCTCCCCTGCTGTGTATCCGGCAACGTGTCCTGCGACTGCCATGCTGACACAACAACAGATATTAAACTGCCTCCAGTGCAGACTTCAGCCTACACTCTGCTCCTTCTGCTGTCCCTGGGCTCCAACACCGCCAGTTGCTACCCAGAAGTGCCGTCTGCACAGTCAACACTTGCTGCCGTGTTCTTGGGTTTCAGTATCGTAAGCTTATCCTCAGGTGTGTATCCGGCAATGTGTCCTATGACCGCCATGCTGACACAACAGCAGAAACTAAACTGCCTCCAGTGCAGGCTTCGGCCTATACTCTGCTCCTCCTGCTGTCCCTGGGCTCCAACACCGCCAGTTGCTGCCCAGAAATGCCATCTGCACAGTCAACACTTGCTGCCGTGTTCTAGGGTTTCAGTAACGTCAGCTGATCCCCAGCTGTGTATCCAGCAATGTGTCCTGCGACCGCCACGCTGACACAACAACAAATTTTAAACTGCCTCCAGTGCAGGCTTCGGCCTACACTCTGCTCCTCCTGCTGTCCCTGGGCTCCAACACCGCCAGTTGCTGCTCGAAAATGCTGTCTGCACAGTCAACACTTGGTGCCGTGTGTTGTGAATTCTGTGATCGAACTCCCTCTTGTGGTCATGAATGGTACTTCGGCGAGTTCTGTCCATGGACTCCCTCTGGTGGCTGTGGGTGGAGCTGCTGCTTCTGAGGTTCCTTCCACAGGTGACGTAGTTTATTCTTTGGCTGGCTGCTCTATTTAACTCCACTCAGATCGTTACTCCATGCCAGCTGTCAATGTTCTTGTACTGGTTCAGTTGCTCTTGGATCTTTCTGGTGACCTGTCTACTCCAGCAGAAGCTAAGTCCCTGCTAGTTAATTATTTGTTCATTGTTTCCTTGTCCAGCTTGCTATCATGATTTTGCCATGCTAGCTGGAAGCTCTGGGATGCAGAGTGGCACCTCCGCACCGTGAGTCGGTGCGGAGGTCTTTTTGCACACTCTGCGTGGTCTTTTTGTAGTTTTTTGTGCTGACCGCAAAGATACCTTTCCTATCCTCAGTCTGTTTAGTAAGTCTGGCCTCCCTCTGCTGAAACCTGTTTCATTTCTGTGTTTGTGACTTTCATCTTTACTCACAGTCAATATATGTGGGGGCTGCCTTTTCCTTTGGGGAATTTCTCTGAGGCAAGGTAGGCTTTATTTTCTATCTTTAGGGCTAGGTAGCTCTTAGGCTGTGAAGAGGCATCTAGGCAGTGTTTGGTACGCTCCACGGCTATTTCTAGTTGTGTGATAGGATTAGGGGTTGCGGTCAGCAGAGCTCCCACTTCCCAGAGCTTGTCCTGTGTGAGTTTAACCATCAGGTCGTTCCGGGTGCTCCTAACCACCAGGTCCATACCAGCCGTGTTCTTGGGCTTCAGTAACGTCAGCTTATCCCCTGCTGTGTATCTGGCAATGTGTCCTGTGACTGCCACGCTGACACAACAACAGATAATAAACTGCCACCAGTGCAGTCTTCGGCCTATACTTGGCTTCTCCTGCATTTCCTGGGCTCCAACACCGCCAGTTGCTGCTCAGAAGTGTCTTTGGCATAGGTACTCCCTCGTGCCCAGCCTGATTCCAGCACGCCAGCTGTTTCCGGGTAGTGTCAAGGTCACTTAGCCTCCAATACGTTGTCCTGTCATGTTGCGGTCTGGTTAGCTGACTCTATGGTGCCTGCAGTTTAGGTGCTTCCTATGTGGGCTGCGGGAACTGGCAATGAAGGCTGGCTCCATTGTGCCACTAGGACAAGCTGCCCCTGTTAGACTGTGGGTTTTCGGTAACTACGGCGGCTCGCGGCCTAGCATTTTTTTCCTGTGGACCTTCTGCTGCCTATCTGAGTTCCAGCATGATTAGCTGGTTCTTAGGAACAAAAGCCTGAATAGGTCCCTCTGGTTCCAGTACCATCAGCTAGTTCCGGGCAGAGCCTTTGGTTTAGGTTCCTCCTTTTGAGTATCTGAGTTCCACCAACGTCAGGTGGTCCTTGGTAGTGCTTTCTGGCATGGATACCTCCTGCTTAGTAACGGGGTTCCAGTAACGTCAGCTGGTCCTCGGTTGTTCCATTGGCTCTTGCACCTTCGGCCAGCCATCCGGGTTCCAGTACCGTCAGCTTGTTCTCGGCAGGGTCTTTTGCTCTAGCACCTTATGTTCCCCATCTTGGTTCCAGTACCGTCAGCTGGTTCCAGGAAGAGCCTTTGGCTTAGGTGCCTCCTTCTGGGTATCCAAGTTCCACCAACGTCAGGTGGTCCTTGGTAGTGCTTTCTGGCATGGGTACCTCCTGCTTAGTAACCAGGTTCCAGTAACCTCAGTTGGTCCTCGGTTGTTCCATTGGCTCTTGTACCTTCAGCTACCCATCGGGGTTCCAGTACCGTCAGCTGGTTCTCGGCAGGGTCTTTTGCTCTTGTGCCTTCTGATCCCCATCATGGTTCCAGTACCGTCAACTGGTTCCGGGCAGAGACTTTGGCTTAGGTGCCTCCTTCAGGGTATTTGAGTTCCACCAACGTCAGGTGGTCCTTGGTAGTGCTTTCTGGCACGGGTACCTCCTGCTTAGTAACCGGGTTTCAGTAACGTCAGCTGGTCCTCGGTTGTTCCATTGGCTCTTGTACCTTCAGCTACCCATCGGGGTTCCAGTACCGTCAGCTGGTTCTCGGCAGGGTCTTTAGCTCTTGTATGTTCTGCTCCCCATCCTGGTTAAAGTACCGTCAGCTGGTTCTGGGCAGAGCCTTTGGCTTAGGTGCCTCCTTCTGGGTATCCGAGTTCCACCAATGTCAGGTGGTCCTTGCTAGTGCTTTCTGGCCCGGGTACCTCCTGCTTAGTAACCAGGTTCCAGTAACGTCAGCTGGTCCTTGGTTGTTCCTTTGACTCTTGTACCTTCGGCTAGCCATCCGGGTTCCATTACAGTCAGCTGGTTCTTGGCAGTGTCTTTTGCTCTTGTACCTTCTGCTCCCCATCCTGGTTCCAGTACCGTCAGCTGGTTCCGGGCAGAGCCTTTGGCTTAGGTGCCCCCTTCTGGGTATTTGAGTTCCACCAATGTCAGGTGGTCCTTGGAAGTGTTTTTTGGCACGGGTACCTCTTCCTTATTAACCGGGTTCCAGTAACATCAGCTGGTCCTCGGTTGTTCCATTGGCTTTTGTACCTACAGCTAGCCATCCGGGTTCCAGTACCGTCAGCTGGTTTTCGGCATAGTCTTTGGCTCTTGTACCTTCTGCTCAACATCCTGGTTCCAGTACTGTCAACTTTTTCCAGGCAGATCCTTTGGCTTAGGTGCCTCCTTCTGGGTATCCGAGTTCCACCAACGCCAGGTGGTCCTTGGTAGTGCTTTCTGGCATGGGTACCTCATGCTTAGTAACCGGGATCCAGTAATGTCAGCTGGTCCTCGATTGTTCCATTGGCTCTTGTACCTTCGGCTAGCCATCCAGGTTCCAGTACCGTCAGCTGGTTCTCGGCAGGGTATTTTGCTCTTGTACCTTCTGCTCCCCATCCTGGTTCCAGTACCATCAGCTGGTTCCACACAGAGTCTTTGGCTTAGGTGCCTCCTTCTGGGTATCCGAGTTCCACCAACGCCAGGTGGTCCTTGGTAGTGCTTTCTGGCATGGGTACCTCCTGCTTAGTAACCGGGTTCCAGTAACGTCAGCTGGTCCTCGGTTGTTCCATTGGCTCTTGTACCTTCGGCTAGCCATCCGGGTTCCAATACCATCAGCTGGATCTCGGCAGGGTCTTTTGCTCTTGAACCTTCTGCTCCCCATCCTGATTCCAGTACCTTCAACTCGTTCCGGATAGAGCCTTTGGCTTAGTTGCTGGTCCTCGGCAGGGTCTCTTGCTCTAGCACCTTCTGTTCCCCATCCTGGTTCCAGTACCGTCAGCTGGTTCCGGGAAGAGCCTTTGGCTTAGGTGCCTCCTTCTGGGTATCCAAGTTCCACCAACGTCAGGTGGTCCTTGGTAGTGCTTTCTGGCACGGGTACCTCTTGCTTAGTAACCGGGTTCCAGTAATGTCAGCTGGTCCTCGGTTGTTCCATTGGCTCTTGTACCTTCAGCTAACCATCCGGGTTCCAGTACCGTCAGCTGGTTCCCGGCAGGGACTTTTACTCTTGTACCTTCTGCTCCCCATCCTGGTTAAAGTACCGTCAGCTGGTTCCGGGCAGAGCCTTTGGCTTAGGTGCCTCCTTCTGGGTATCTGAGTTCCACCAATGTCAGGTGGTCCTTGCTAGTGCTTTCTGGCCCGGGTACCTCCTGCTTAGTAACCAGGTTCCAGTAACGTCAGCTGGTCCTTGGTTGTTCCTTTGGCTCTTGTACCTTCGGCTAGCCATAAGGGTTCCAGTACAGTCAGCTGGTTCTTGGCAGGGTCTTTTGCTCTTGTACCTTCTGCTCCCTGTTGTGAATTCTGTTGTTGAACTCCCTCCTGTGGTCGTGAATGGTACTTCGGCGAGTTCAGTCTATGGGCTCCCTCTGGTGGCTATGAGTGAAGCTGCTGCTTCTGAGGTTCCTTACACAGGTGACGTGGTTTATCCTTAGGTTGGCTGCTCTATTTAACTCCTCTCAGATCGTTACTCCATGCCAGCTGTCAATGTTTTTGCATTGGTTCAGTTCGCTCCTGGATCTCTCTGGTGACCTGCCTTCTCCTGCAGAAGCTAAGTTCCTGATAGTCATTATTTGTTCACTGTTTTCTTGTCCAGCTGGTTATCATGATTTTGTCTTGCTAGCTGGAAGCTCTGGGATGCATGGGATGCAGAGTGGCCCCTCCGCACCGTGAGTCGGTGCGGAGGTCTTTTTTGCACACTCTGCGTGGTCTTTTGTAGGTTTTTGTGCTGATCGCAAAGTTACCTTTCCTATCCTCTGTCTATTTAGTAAGTCTGGCCTCCCTTTGCTGAAACCTGTTTCATTTCTGCATTTGTGACTTTCATCTTTACTCTCAGTCAATATAAATGGGGGGCTTCCTTTACCTTTGGGGAATTTCTCTGAGGCAAGGTAGGCTTTATTTTCTATCTCTAGGGCTAGATAGTTCTTAGGCTGTGACGAGGCGCCTAGGTCTGGTCAGGAGCGCTCCACGGCTATTTCTAGTGTGTGTGATAGGATTAGGGCTTGCGGTCAGCAGAGCTTCCACATCCCAGAGCTCGTCCTGTATGAGGTTTAACTATCAGGTCATTCCGGGTGCTCCTAACCACCAGGTCATAACAGCTCCCCATCCTGGTTCCAGTACCGTCAGTTGTTTCCGGGCAGAGCCTTTGGCTTAGGTGCTCCCTTCTGGGTATTCGAGTTCCACCAACGTCAGGTGGTCCTTGGTAGTGCTTTCTGGCACGGGTACCTCTTCCTTAGTAACCGGGTTCCAGTAACATCAGCTGGTCCTCGGTTGTTCCATTGGCTCTTGTACCTTCGGCTAGCCATCCAGGTTCCAGTACCGTCAGCTGGTTCCAGACAGAGCCTTAGGCTTAGGTGCTGGTTCACGGCAGGGTCTTTTGCTCTAGCACCTTCTGCTCCCCATCCTGGTTCCAGTACCGTCAGCTGGTTCCAGACAGAGCCTTAAGCTTAGGTGCTGGTTCTTGGCAGGGTCTTTTGCTCTAGCACCTTCTGTTCCCCATCCTGGTTTCAGTACCATCAGCTGGTTCCGGCAAGAGCCTTTGGCTTAGGTGCCCCCTTCTGGGTATTCGAGTTCCACCAACGTCAGGTGGTGCTTGGTAGTGCTTTCTGGCACGGGTATCTCTTGCTTAGTAACCGGGTTCCAGTAACATCAGCTGGTCCTCGGATGTTCCATTTGCTCTTGTACCTTCGGCTAGCCATCCGGGTTCCAGTACCATCAGCTGGTTCTCAGCAGGGTCTTTTGCTCTTGTATCTTCTGCTCCCCATCCTGGTTTCAGTACTGTCAACTTGTTCCAGGCTGAGCCTTTGGCTTAGGTGACTCCTTCTGGGTATCCGAGTTCCACCAACGCCAGGTGGTCCTTGGTAGTGCTTTCTGGCATGAGTACCTCATGCTTAGTAACCGGGATCCAGTAACGTCAGCTGGTCCTCGGTTGTTCCATTGGCTCTTGTACCTTCAGCTAGGGAACCAGGTTCCAGTACCGTCAGCTGGTTCTCAGCAGGGTCTTTTGCTCTTGTGCCTTCTGCTCCCCATCATGGTTCCAGTACCGTCAACTGGTTCCGGACAGAGCCGTTGGCATAGGTGCCTCCTTCTGGGTATCCGAGTTCCACCAACGTCAGGTCGTCCTTGGTAGTGCTTTGTGGCATGGGTAACTACTGCTTAGTAACCGGGTTCCAGTAACGTCAGCTGGTCCTCGGTTGTTCCATTGGCTCTTGTACCTTCGGCTAGCCATCCGGGTTCCAATACCATCAGCTGGTTCTCGGCAGGGTCTTTTGCTCTTGTACCTTCTGCTCCCCATCCTGGTTCCAGTACCGTCAGCTGGTTCCGGACAGAGCCTTTGGCTTAGGTGCTGGTTCTTGGCAGGGTCTTTTGCTCTAGCACCTTCTGTTCCCCATCCTCGTTCCAGTACCGTCAGCAGGTTCCGGGAAGAGCCTTTGGCTTAGGTGCCTCCTTCTGGGTATCCAAGTTCCACTAACGTCAGGTGGTCCTGGGTAGTGCTTTCAGGCACGGGTATCTCCTGCTTAGTAACCAGTTCCAGTAACCTCAGCTGGTCCTCGGTTGTTCCATTGGCTCTTGTACCTTCGGCTAGCCATCCGGGTTCCAATACCTTCAGGTGGTTCTCGGCAGGCTCTTTTGCTCTTTTGCCTTCTGCTCCCCATCATGGTTCCAGTACCATCAACTGGTTCCGGGCAGAGCCTTTGGCTTAGGTGCCTCCTTCAGGGTATCCGAGTTCCACCAACTTCAGGTGGTCCTTGGTAGTGCTTTCTGGCACGGGTACCTCCTGCTTAGTAACCGGGTTCCAGTAACGTCAGCTGGTCCTTGGTTGTTCCATTGGCTCTTGTACCTTCAGCTCCCCATCCTGGTTAAAGTACTGTCAGCTGGTTCCGGGCAGAGTCTTTGGCTTAGGTGCCTCCTTCTGGGTATCCGAGTTCCATCAATGTCAGGTGTTCCTTGCTGGTGCTTTCTGGCCCGGGTACCTCCTGCTTAGTAACCAGGTTCCAGTAACGTCAGCTGGTACTCGGTTGTTCCATTGGCTCTTGTACCTTCGGCTAGCCATTCGGGTTCCAATACCATCAGCTGGTTCTTGGCAGGGTCTTTTGCTCTTGTACCTTCTGCTACATTTACAAGTTCAAGACCCTAAAGATGACAACCCTGAAGACCGAGAAGCAGAAGAACAAGAAGCTGCAGAACAAAAAGCAGAAGAACATTAAGCATAAGACTAAAAATCAGAGCAAAAGATATTATCTAAATTATAAGCAGAAGAAGACTAAGCAGTGTATGGGGGTGAGTCATTTCCTCCTCGTGGTGCCCCTGGAAAAAACCTGCTGCTGCAGGCCAAACTCAACGCGTACAAATCCTGTTGTAAATCTTTTGTGACAGGCAGAACAGAAGGTGTAATCTTCAAACTTTTTATATATAACAACTACAGGAAGGCCTGGCTGTCA
This sequence comes from Ranitomeya imitator, assembly GCF_032444005.1. Taxonomy (NCBI): domain Eukaryota; kingdom Metazoa; phylum Chordata; class Amphibia; order Anura; family Dendrobatidae; genus Ranitomeya; species Ranitomeya imitator. Next base: position 308,758,710 of record NC_091285.1, on the reverse strand, counting down.
CAAATAAGAATATGATGAAGAAGAAGAATATGAAGATGAAGTTGATTATGAAGAAGAATAGTTTAATAAAAAGAATATGAAGAATGAAAAAAAAATGATACGAAGAGGTGAAGAAGAAGAAGATGAATAAGGTGAAGGAGAAGTTGATGGAAAAGATGCTGCTGCTGAGGATGATGAAGAAGAAAGTGTGGGAGAAGTTAAAAAGAAGGTGAACAGCATGGAAGTAGTGAAACGTAAATATCTGACTAAATATCAAAAATCTTAACATAGTCAATAGCTTTGTAACTCCGAACGTCTTAAAAAAAATGAATTCCTGCTATTTTATTTGATTGGGCTAAACCTCTATGCCTTTAATATCTCCTCCACCTCCCCCAATACAGCCTACATTATTCTTAGTTGTTTTCCTTCATGTAGAATTAACCTACAAGGAAAGAAAGGGTTTATTTTAATTCCGATATTTTGGTCCCATTGACTTGCATTGGTATCGGGTATCAGTATCGGCGATATCCGATATTTTTTCTACAGCGGCCGATACAATCCAATACCGATACTTAGGGATATCGGTAGGTATCGCTCAACACTAGTCATAATAAATCACCAGATCTACGTCCTTCTAAAGAACTTAATAACCGTAAAATACAATATTGTTACGCTCCAGGAAAACATCCAGGCCTCTTCTGAACCCCTCGACTGAGTTTGCCATCATCACCTCTTCAGGCAAGGAATTCCAGATTCCAGATAGTAAAGAATCCTCTTCTATGTTGGTGGAAAATCCTTCTCTCCTCCAGACCCAAAGAATGCCCCCTTGTGACCATCACCTTCCTTGGTATAAACAGATCTTCGGAAAGATATTTGTATTGTCCCCTTATATACATGATTATTAGTTCGCCCTACAGTCGTCTTTTTTCTAGACTAAATAATCCTACTTTTGCTAATCTCTTTGGGTATTGTAGTTCTCCCATCCCCTTTATTAATTTTATTGCCCTCCTTTGTACTCTCTCTAGTTCCATTATATCCTTCCTGGGCACGGGTGCCCACAACTGTACACAGTACTCCATGTTTGGTCTAACCAGGGATTTGTAAAGAGGCAGTATAATCCTTTCATCATGTGTATCCAGACCTCTTTTAATGCACCCCATGATCTTGTTTGCCTTGGCAGCCGCTGTTAGGGTTGGAGGATTGCACCAAATAAAAATAAATAACAAATAAGGTGCAATCGCAACCCGGGGTCCACCGTGCAGTTAACTGCTTTTAGTATGAACAAGATGGATAAAAAAACTAGGGAACGTTCCTCCTTAAACACACTGAGTTAACTCCACACAGTGTGAATGGAACGCAGAAAACCAAACCCAAATACAACTCAGAGGTGCAGAGGGAGAGGAGTACCTACTCAGCTAACCACCGAGAGGTACAGGGACAGTAAGTACCAGCTCAGCTAACCACCGAAGAGTACAGGGAAGGTTAGTACCTGCTCAGCTAACTACCAAGGGTACAGGGATGGTAAATACCAGCTCAGCTAAACACAGAGTGGTACAGGGACAATAAGAAGTGTGCAATACCCCATTACAATCACTGAAAAAGAACACGTAAGTTGAACTTTCTCTGTGGTGCAATACCCTATTAACCCCACAGGGAAGTATAGCATACACACAGGATGGGAACAGATAGCAAGAACTCATAGACAGCAAGAACACGCAGCCAACCTCCTCTCTAGAGGAGCTGGAATTCTAATGGCTTGATGCCAGCTGTGAACTCACACAGCCAATTTCCTCTCTGGAGTTGCCGGAATTCTAATGGCACAGGACCGGCCCTGAACACATGCTGACACAGATCACTGATGTCGCACTGGTAGCTGATACGGTGCTAAACACACAAAACACACACAGAGCAGTAGCGAATCCACCCACACATACACCAAACATAAGTGCCGCTAGCATGTCCACGTGCTTCGCTGAAAGCCATTTATGCACCAGGCTCCACCCCAAACACTCACACCCAGTCAGGTGGGGTGTCACCCGTGGATCAATCCGATGCTGCCACATCACTAGAGCAGAAAGCATGCAAGCTTTAATGACTAGGCGCCACATCATGGACATGCTCAATAAGTTGATTTCTGTACTTAGACTCCAGAGATTGGGGCTGCCTCTGTATACCACTAGTTACCATAGACTTTGTTTGGAGTGCCAGCAGTAACCACCTGTTTAATAGGAGCCTGAACAAGATGCTGGAACCGACGTCTGCGAGACCAGAGCACCAAACAGTGCCTGTGATACATCCCACATGGCAGGGAAGTCCCAGCCAATAACATTACCCATTGCTAAGATCCCCCTTTGATGCTTGAAAGCCACCACATGTGGAGAGGCTGGGGAGAACTTTTTCTCGACGGCCGAAGCTTTCTTTTGCTCCAACCATACTTCTTCCATAACTACTCAGACCCTGGTGCTAGCGTACTGTTAGGGTTGGCGGATTCCACCAAATAAAAATAAATAACAAATCACAACCCGGGTCCACCATGCAGTAAACTGCTGCTAGTATGAACAAGACGGATAAAAAACTAGTGAACATTCCTTCTTAAACACAGTGAGTTAAATCCACACAGCATGAATGGAATGCAGAAAATCAAACCCAAATACAACTCATAGGTGCACAGGGACAGGAGTACCTACTCAGCTAACCACCGAGAGGTACAGGGACAGTAAGTACCAGCTCAGCTAACCACCGAGAGGTACAGGGATGGTAAATACCAGCTCAGCTAACTACCAAGGGGTACAGGGACAATAGGAAGTGTGCAATACCCCGTTAGAACCACTGCAAAAGAAAACGTGGGTTGAACTTTCTCTGTAGTGCAATACCCTGTTAACCCCACAGGGAAGTATAGCATACACACGGGATGGGAACAGATAGCAAAAACTCACAGACAGCAAGAACATAAAGCAAACCTCCTCTCCGGTGGAGCTGGAATTCTAATGGTTTGATGCCAGCTGTGAACTCACACAGCCAATTTCCTCTCTGGAATTCTAATGGCACAGGACCGGCCCTGAACACCTGCTGACACAGATCACTGATGTCCCACTGGTAGCTGATATGGTGCTAAACACACAAAACACACAGACAGAGCAGTAGCGAATCCACCCACACATACACCAAACATAAGCGATGCTAGCACGTCCACGTGCTTCGCTGAAAGCCATTTATGCACCAGGCTCCACCCCAAACACACACTCCCAGTTGGATGGGGTGTCACCCGTGGGCAAATCTGGAGCTGCTACATCACCAGAGCAGAAAGCATCCAAGCACCAATGACAAGTTGCCACATCATGGACATGCTTAGTAAGGTGATTTCTGTACTTAGACTCCAGAGAGTGGGGCTGCCTCTGTATACCACTAGTTACCATAGACTTTAGCTGGAGAGCCAGCAGTAAACACACGTATAACAGGAGCCTGAGCAAGATGCTGGGACCAATGCCTGCGCTAAGCAGCTGGGCCTGAATGGGAGACCAGAGCACCAAACAGTGCTTGTAGTCCTGGCCTCTAACAACTGCTGCCTGGCACTGGCTGCTCCAGGTAAGTTTATCATTAACTAGGATCCCCAAGTCCTTCTCCCTGTCAGATTTTCCCAGTGGTTTCCCTTTCAATGTGTAATAGTGATATTGATTTCTTCTTCCCATTTCTATAACCTTACATTTATCATTGTTAAACGGCATCTGCCACCTCTTGGCCCAAGTTTCCAACTTATTCAGATCCATCTGTAGCAGAATACTATCTTCTCTTGTATTAACTGCTTTACATAGTTTTGTATCATCTGCAAATATCAATATTTTACTGTGTAAACCTTCTACCAGATCATTAATGAATATGTTGAAGAGAACAGGTTCCAATACCGACCCCTGCGATACCCCACTGGTCACAGCGACCCAGTTAGAGAATATACCATTTATAACCACCCTCTGCCTGCTATCACTTTGCCAGTTACTAAGCCATTTACACACATTTTCCTCCAGACCCAGTGTTCTAATTTTATGTTCCAACCTCTTGTGTGGCACGGTATCAAATGCTTTGGAAAAATCAAGATACTGTATATTATGTGCAGTAACTCACCTTGGTCTAGTCTATAGCTTACCTCTTCATAAAAGCTGATTAGATTGTTTTGACAGGAACGATTTCTCATAAACCCATGCTGATATGGAGTTAAACAGTTATTCTCATTGAGATAATCCAGAATAACATCCCTCAGAAACCCTTCAAATATTTTACCAACAATAGAGGTTAGACTTACTGGCCAATAATTTCCAGGTTCATTTTTAGAGCCCTTTTTGAATGTTGTTACCACATTTGCTATGCACCAATCGTGTGGAACAGACCCCATTGCTATAGAGTCCATAAATATAAGAAATAATGGTTTGTCTATTACATTACTTAGTTCTCTTAGTACTCGTGGGTGTATGCCATGCAGACCCAGAAATGTATCTATTTTAATCTTATTTGGCCGTTTCGCACCTCTACTTGGGCTAGATTGGTGACCCTTAATATAGGGTTTTCTTTGCTTCTTCACCTAGCATTTTATTTTCCACCTTGAATACCATGGAGAAGAAGGTGTGCAATATATCAGCTTTTTTCCCCTCATTTACAACCATTCATTCCTCACAATTTTTTAAGGAGCCTTCACTTTCACTTTTGATTCTTTTGCTATAGATATACTTGAAGAACGTTTGGGATTAGTTTTACTCTCCTTAGCAATGTGCTTCTCTGTTTTTGTTTGGCAGCTTTAATTATTTTTTTTAGATAAAGTATTTTTCTCCCTATAGTTTTTTAGAGCTGCAACGGTGCCATCCTGCATTAGCAGCTTAAATGCTTTTCTTTTTACTGTTAATTACCCCTTTTACTTCTTTGTTTAGCCACATTGGGTTTTTCCTATTTCTTGTCCTTTTATTCCCACAAGGTATACACCGCTTACAGTGCCTATTTAGGATGTTCTTAAACATTTTCCATTTAATATCTGTATTCTTATTTCTGAGGACATTGTCCCAGTCAACCAGAATAAGTGCATCTCTAAGCTGGTCAAACTTTGCCTTCCTAAAGTTCAGTGTTTTTGTGACTCCCTGATAAGTCCCCCTAGTGAAAGACAAGTGAAGCTGTACAATATTGTGGTCGCTATTTCCTAGATGCCCGACCACCTGCAGATTTGTTATTCTGTCAGGCCTATAAGATAATATTGGGTCTAAAAGTGCTACTCCTCTGGTTGGATTCTGCACCAATTGTGAAATATTATGTTTCTTGGTTATTAGCAGAAACCTGTTGCCTTTATGGGTTTCGCAGGTCACTGTTTCCCAGTTAATATTCGGTTAGTGAAAGTCCCCCATAGCATGGACCTCATTGTGGGTTGCATCTTCATCTATCTGCCTTAGTAGTATACTTTCCATGATTTCTGTTATATTTGGGGGTTTGTAACAGACCCCAATGAGAATTTTTTTTACTATTTTTCCCTTCATGTATTTCGACCCATATGGACAAGACATCCTCATTCCCTTTGCTAATATCCTCCCTTAGGCTATGTGCACATGTTGCGGATTTAGATGAGGATCTGCAGCATTTTTGGACTCACGGAATTGCATCAAATCCGTAGTGCACAAGCAATGTTAGTCAATGGGAAATTGATAATTTTTGTGCATATGCTGCAGAAAAAAATGTGTGAATTTGCAGCATTTTATTTTATGCAGCATGTCAATTCTTTTTGCTGATCTCCAGCATTTCTGCACCCATTGATTTCCATTGTGTCAGGCCAATCCGGAGCAAAACTGATGGTTTAAAAAAAATCTGCAGCCTTTCTGCAGATGTGCCTGCAAAAAATGCAGCAGATTAGGAGAGGGAAGAGGAGACTATGTGTGTGTGTGTGCGAAGAAGATGTGCGTGTCTGTGTGTGGGTGTTTGTGTGTGTCTGTGTGTGTCTGCAGGGGGTCTGCGAGGGTGTGCAGGGCTGTGTGTGTGGGGCTGTGTGTGCTTGTGTGTGTGTGCCTGGGTCTGTGGGTGTCTGCAGGGCTGTGTGTGTGCGGGGCTGTATGTGTATATGTGCGGGGCTGTATGTGTGTGTGTGTGCGGGACTGTGTGTGTGTCTGTGTGTAGGCAGGCATCGTCCAATAGTCCCATCCAGATATGCCTGCCACAGTTACAGCTAGCCGAATGATGGGACAGTAGTAGTCCCTTCGTCTGGCTGCTGTGTTCAAGTGTAAAAAAAAAAACATACACACATATACAGAACATACATACAGACATACAGTACATGCAACATACAGTACATACTCACCATAGAGATAATCCCCGAAGCCATTGATCACCTGTAAAAAAAATTTTTAAATAATAAACCATCAGTATACTCCCTGCTCAGATGTAATCCATTTAATAATGAGTGTCCCACAATCTACCATGGAAAGCTGTCAGATAGGCAGATGCAACTGCTCTCCAGGGGCTCCAATGATACAATGACAGAATGTTTCTTTCCACACTGTATCCCTTCACCGCTGTGAGTGCAGAATTCATACTGTCACTTGCGGCACTGCTGCATGGAAAAATTTTCACACAGAAGAGCCATAAAGTGAGAGGCCATTGAACTCTCAGTGATAACACTGCAGGAGCCATTGTCTTGAGTCAGTGTCACTGGAGGCCTATAGAGCTGTCTTATCTCCTGATGTGACAGCTCTATAGAGGAGATCGTCGTGGGGCACTCGTTATTAAATGGACTGCATCGGACCAGGAAGTATTTGTGTTGGTTTATTATTTTTTCTTTTTTTCCATGTGATCGATGGCTTCGCATTGATTGGCAGAAAAATAAAGATGGCAAAACTGTGTGGTGTTTTATTTCATTAAATAATGTGCTGGTGTTTGTAGCCTGGGTCCCTTCCTATGCTATGAATATCAACCTGCAGCTGTCTGCATAGCCTTTTCTGACTATTAATTATAGGGGGACCCCACATCTTTTTTTTGGAGGGTCCCCCTATTTTAATAGCCAGTAAAGGCTAAATATACAGCTGCGGGCTGATATTCATAGCCTGGGAAGATCCACGGGTATTAACTCTCTCCCAGGCTATAAACAACATCCCCCTAGTCGCTGGCTTTCCCTCTCTGGTGCAGAGAATTGCATGGGAGCCCACGCCATATTTTTTTTAAATTAAACAGATATGGTATTTAACCCCTTTCTGCTATCGGACAAACTATCCTGTCCATGTGACCTAATTCCCATGGATGGGATAGTACGTCATACGCGATCAACTACGCTCACAGGGGGAGCGCGGGCTATTACAGCCGGGTGTCAGCTGATTATCACAGCTGACACCCATTGACAGCTCCCGGCACTGTAACCCCTGCAACACTGCGATCAAACAAGATCCCCTCTCTGCGTGCTTCCATGAGGAACTCTTGTTCTGAGGTTCCCCCTGCCTGCAGACCCCCGAATCCAAGATGCCACGGGGTCCTTCCAGGTTCTGCAGGGAGGTGGCTTGCCAATGCCTGCTGAGAGCAGGACCTGAGAAGCCTACTTCACTGCCTGTCAGATCGTTGATCTGACACAGTGCTGTGCAAAGTGTCAGATCAGCGATCTGACATTATACAGTAATATCCAACTCAGGAACAATGTAAAAAAGTAAAAACAAAATATTATACTGGGTAAAAATATATTTTTTAAAATTCCTAAAATAGAAAAAAAATAAATATTGTCCCAATAAATACATTTCTTTATGTAAATAAAAAAATAAACGTACACATATTTAGTGTCCGTAACAACCCCACTATAAAACTGTCCCACTAGTTAACCCCTTCAGTGAACACCGTAAAAAAATAAATAAAAAAGAGGCAAAAAACAATGCTTTATCATCATACCGCTGAACAAAAAGTGTAATAACATGCGATCAAAACAACAGATTTAAAAAAGCATGGTACCACTGAAAACATTTTCTTGTCCTGCAAAAACTAGCCATGATACAGCATCATCAGTGAAAAAATAAAATAGTTATAGCCCTCAGAATATAGTGATGCAAAAATAATAATTTTTATGTAAAATAGTTTTTATTGTATAAAAGCGCCAAAACATAAAAAAAATATAAATGAGGTATCGCTGTAATCATACTAATCCATAAAATAAAACTGCTTAATCAATTTTACCACACGTGTAGCGGCATAAGCACCCCACCCAAAAGAAATTTGTGAATTGCTGGTTTTTGCTCATTCTGCCTCCCAAAAATGGTATTAAAACGCGATCAAAAAATGTCATGTGCCTAAACATGGTACCAACAAAAATGTCAACTTGTCCAGCAAAAAACAAGACCTCACTTGACTCTGTGGGTCAAAATATGGAAAAATTTTAGCTCTCAAAATGTGGTGATGCAAAAACTATTTGTTGTAATAAAAAGCGTCTTTTAGTGTGTGACAGTTGCAAACATAATAAATAGTAAATCAAACCCCCCTTTATCATCCCCTTAGGGAAAAATACTAAAATAAAAAAATGTATTTAAATTTTCCCATTAGGCTTAGGGCTAAAGTTAGGGTTAGGGTTGGGGCTAAAGTTAGGGTTAGGGTTGGGATAGAGTTGGGGTTAGAGTATGGATTATGTTTACGGTTGGGGTTAGGGTTGGGATTAGGGTTAGGAGTGTGCTTGGGTTAGGGGTGTGGTTAAGATTATGGTTATGGTTTGGTTTAGGGTTAGGAGTGTTTTCGGGTTAGGGTTGGAGTTAGAATTGGGGGACTTCCACTGTTTAGGCACATCTTGGGCTCTCCAAACGCGACATTGCATCCGATCTCAATTACAGCCAATTTTGTGTTGAAAGAGTAAAATGATGCTCCTTCCATTCCGAGCGATGCCGTGCTCTCAAACAGTGGTTTACCCCCACATATGGGATATCAGCATACTCAGGACAAATTGGACAACCTTTGCGTTCCAATTTCTCCTGTTACCCTAGGGAAAATTGGGGGCAAAAAAGATCATTTTTGTGAAAAAAATATGATTTTTTTTATTTTTTCTGCTCTACATTATAAACTTCTGTGAAGCACTTGGGGTTCAAAATGCTCACCACACATCTAGATAAGTTCCTTACTGGGTCTACTTTCCACAATGGTGTTATTTGTGGGGGCTCTCCACTGTTTAGGCACATCAGGCATTCTCCAAACGCGACAAGGCGTCCAATCTCAATTCCAGTTAATTTTGCATTGAAAAGTCAAACGGCGCTTGTTCCCTTCTGAGCTCTGCCATGCGCCCAAACAGTGGTTTACTCCCACATATGGAGTATTGGGGTACTCAGGACAAATTTTACAACAACTTTTGGGGTCCAATTTCTCCTGTAACCCTTGGTAAAATAAAATAATTGTATCTGAAGTAAATTTTTTGTGAAAAAAAGTGAAATGTTCTTTTTTTTAAACATTCCAAAAATTCCTGTGAAAAACCCGAAGGGTTACTAAACTTCTTGAGTGTGGTTTTCAGCACATTGAGTGGTGCAGTTTTTAGAATGGTGCCACTTTTGGGAATTTTTTTATCATATAGACTCCTCAAAGTGGCTTCAAAAGTGATGTGGTCCCCAAAAGAAAAATGGTTTTATAAAAATGAGAAATTGCTGGTCAAATTTTAACCCCTATAAACTTCCTAACAAAAAAAATTTTGGTTCCGAAATTGTGCTTATGTATAGTGTTGAGCAATACCTTCCGATATTTGGAAATATCGGTATCGGATTGGATCGGTCGATATCAAAAAAATATCAGATATCGCCATACCAATGCGAGTCAATGGGACAAAAATGTCAGAATAAAAATAAACCCTTTCTTTCCTTGTAAGTTAATTCTGCATGAAGGAAAACAACTAAGAATAATGTAGGATGTATTGGTGGAGGAGATATTAAAGGCATAGAGGTTTAGCCCAATCAAATGAAAAAGCAGGAATTATTTTTTTTTTAGACATTCGGAGTTACAAAGCTATTGACTATGTTAAGATTTTTTATATTTTTTCAGATATTTATGTTTCACTACTTCCAAGCTCTTCACCTTCTTTTTAACTTCTCCCACACTTTCTTCTTCATCATCCTCAGCAGCAGCATCTTTTTCATCAACTTCTCCTTCACCTTATTCATCTTCTTCACCTTCTTCCTATTATTCTTTTTTTTTTACATTCTTCATATTCTTTTTCTTCAACTATTATTCTCCTTCATATTCTACTTCTTCATCTTCTTCATATTCTTCTTCTTCATCATATTCTTATTTGTGACAGGCATTCCTGAAGTTGTTATCTATAAAAGTTTAAAGATTACACCTTCGGTTCTGCCTGTCACAAAAGATTTACAACAGGATTTGTCCTTGTTGAGTTTGGCCTGTAGTAGCAGGTTTTTTCCAGGGGCAACACGAGGAGGAACGGACTCACCCCCATACACTGCTTAGTCTTCTTCTGCTTATAATTTAGATAACATATTTTGCTCTGATTTTTAGTGTTATGCTTAATGTTCTTCTGCTTTTTGTTCTGCAGCTTCTTGTTCTTCTGCTTCTTGGTCTTCAGGGTCGTCGTCTCCAGGGTCATCGTCGTATCCGGGGTCGTATCGTCGTATCCGGGGTCGTCGTCTTCTTCGGAGTGGTCTTCAGGGTCATTGTCTCCAGGGTTGTCATCTCCGGGGTTGTCGTCTTCTTCAGTGTGGTCTTCAGGGTTGTCGTCTTTAGAGTCTTGAAATTGGAAATGTAGCAGAAGGTAGAAGAAGGCTGAGGAAGTGCCGAGAACCAGCTGACGGTACTGGAATCCGGATGGTTATCCCAAGGTACAAGAGCCAATGGAACTACCAAGGACCAGCTGACAGTACTTTAACCCGGTTACTAAGCAGGAGGTACCCGTGCCAGAAAGCACTACCAAGGACCACCAGACATTGGTGGAACTCGGATACCCAGAAGGAGGCACCTAATCCAAAGGCTCTGCCTGGAACCAGCTGGCAATACTGGAAACAGGATGGGGAGGAGAAGGTACAAGAGCAAAAGACTCTGCCGAGAACCAGCTGACGGTACTGGAACCCGGATGGGTAGCAGAAGGTACAAGAGCCAATAGAACTACCGAGGACCACCTGATGGTACTGGAACCCGGTTACTAAGCAAGAAGTACCCGTGCCAGAAAGCACTACCAAGGACCACCAGACATTGGTGAAACTTGGATACCCAGAAGGAGGCACCTAAGCCAAAGGCTCTGCCTGGAACCAGCTGACGGTACTGGAACCAGGGGGATCTATTCAAGATTGTCTTACAAAGAACCAGCTAATGGTGCTGGAACTCAGATAGGCAGCAGAAGGTACACAGGAAAAAAAAATTGTTGGCCGTGAGCCGGCCGTAGTTACTGAAAACCCACAGTCCTACAGGGGGAGCTTGTCCTGTTGGCACTACGGAACCCGCCTTGATTGCTGGTTCCCTCAGTCCACATAGGAAGCACCTAAACTGCAGGCACCATAGAGTTGGCTAACCCGACCGCAACCCGACAGGACAACGTATTGGAGGCAAAGTGACCTTGACACTACCCGTAAACAGCTGGCGTGCTGGAACCAGGCTGGGCAGGAGGGATTACCCGTGCCAAAGACACTGCCGAGAACCAGCTGACGGTACTGGATCCCGGTTACTAAGCAGGAGGTACCCGTGCCAGAAAGCACTACCAAGGATCACCAGACGTTGGTGGAACTCGGATACCCAGAAGGAGGCACCTAAGCCAAAGGCTCTGCCTGGAACCAGCTGACGGTACTGGAACCAGGGTGACCTATTCAAGATTGTCTTCTAAAGAACCAGCTAATGGTGCTGGAATGCAGATAGGCAGCAGAAGGTCCATAGGAAAAAAAATTGCTAGGCCACGAGCCGGCCATAGTTACTGAAAACCCACAGTCCTACAGGGGGAGCTTGTCCTATTGGCACTATGGAACCAGCCTTGATTGCAATTTCCCACAGCCCACATAGGAAGCACCTAAACTGCAGACACCATAGAGTTGGCTAAGCCAACCGCAACCCGACAGGACAATGTATTGGAGGCAAAGAGACCTTGACACTACCCGGAAACAGCTGGCGTGCTGGAAGCAGGCTGGGCAGGAGGGAGTACTCGTGCCAAAGACACTGCCGAGAACCAGCTGATGGTACTGGAACACGGATGGATAGCAGAAGGTACAAGAGCCAATGGAACTACCGAGGACCAGCTGATGGTACTAAAACCCGGTTACTAAGCAGGAGGTACCCGTGCCAGAAAGCACTACCAAGGAGCTCCAGACGTTGGTGGAACTCAGATACCCAGAAGGAGGCACCTAAGCAAAAGGCTCTGCCTGGAACCAGCTGACGGTACTGGAACCAGGGGGACCTATTCAAGATTGTCTTCCAAAGAATCAGCTAATGGTGCTGGAACGCAGATAGGCAGCAGATGGTCCACAGGGGAAAAAAATTGCTAAGCCGCGAGCCGGCCGTAGTTACCAAAAACCCACAGTCCTACAGGGGGAGCTTGTCCTATTGGCACCATGGAACCAGCCTTGATTGCCAGTTCCGGCAGACCAGATAGGAAGCACCTAAACTGCAGGCACCGTAGAGTTGGCTAAGCCGACCGCAACCCGACAGGACAATGTATTGGAGGCAAAGTGACCTTGACACTACCCGGAAACAGCTGGCGTGCTGGAACCAGGCTGGGTAGGAGGGAGTACCCATGCCAAAGACACTTCTGAGCAGCAACTGGCGGTGTTGGAGCCCAGGGACTACATGAGAAACAGAGTGTAGGCTCAGGCCTAATTGAAGCAAGTTTAAAATCTGTAGTGGTGTCAATGTGGAGGGAGCAGGAGAAATTGACGCACACACAGCTGGGGATCAGCTGACGTTACTGAACCCCAAAACACTGGAGCATGTGTTGACTTTGCAGATGGCACTTCCGAGCAGCAGCTGGCGGTGTTGGAGCCCAGGAATTACAGGAGAAACAGAGTGTAGGCTGAGACCTAATTGGAGCAAGTTGAAAGGGAACCTGTAACCCCCCAAGGTGTTTGTAACTAAAAGAGCCATACCGTGAAACCATCCCGGAGGTAGGACTTTCCTTCTTAATGAGACACAGCACAGCTGTCATTCATACCCCCTTGGCCACCTCCTCAGCATTGTTAGAATCTGTCCTGGAGCCTGTGCTGTCATGTTATCCCTTGGGCATGCGCAGTTAGCATTGCCCGTCTTCTGACATCATTTGTTGTCAGGCTGATTGCGCCTTTGTGGCGTGCTGCCCGAGATCCAGCCCCGCAGTGTCTTCTTATTTATTCACACTGTGGGGCTGGGATTCATGGGCATGCGCAGTGCATATCTTTGCCTCTCACTCATCTCCTTACGCCTTCTTCAGACTGTGCAGCTGATCCCTAAGCGCATGCCACGGCTGACATTACTGAACCCCAATAACACGGCAGCAAGTGTTGACTGTGCAGACAGCACTTTCGAGCACTTTCAGGAACTGGTACTTCGCCCCTTTTTTCTCCTCCTTCATTTTTTGAGTTGGTAGGAGATTTACATTTAAAACTCTATATCTATGGACCAGTGAAAATTCAGGCTGGTATAACGTTCTTAATAAAAGAAATTTATATAAATTCAAGATCCACCTCTTTGTCAACATCATTTGTAGATGTACCTTACATTGGGACTTACATTTTAACATCTTTTTATAATTACAATAATGAATCCCACCCCCGGGCATGATGTCTAGTGTTGAGCATTCCGATACCGCAAGTATCGGGTATCGGCCGATATTTGCGGTATCGGAATTCCGATACCGAGTTCTGATATTTTTGCGATATTGGGAATCGGTATCGGTATGAAGATTCATGTGCAAAATAAAGAATAAAAATAAAAAATATTGATATACTCACCCTCGGACGCGCCCTGGTTGTAATCGCTGCAACCGCCATGTTTCTGTTCCTAAGAATGAGCGCGTGAAGGACCTTCGATGACGTCGCGGCTTGTGATTGGTCACGTGAGCGGTCACATGAGCGGTCATGCGACCAATCACAAGCCACGACATCATCGAAGGTCCTTCACGCGCTCATTCTTAGGAACTGAAGCATGGCGGTTGCAGCGGTTACAACCAGGGCGCGTCCGAGGGTGAGTATATCAATATTTTTTATTTTTATTCTTTATTTTACACATGAATATGGATCCCAGGGCCTGAAGGAGAGTTTCCTCTCCTTCAGACTCTGGGAACCATTACAGGATACATTCCGATATTTGTGTCCCATTGACTTGTATTGGTATCGGATATCGGTATCGGCGATATCCGATATTTTTCGGATATCGGCCGATACAATCCGATACCGATACTTTCAAATATCGGAAGGTATCGCTCAACACTATTGATGTCTCATATACCGGAAGTGACGGACCCATTGAGATGCGGGATATAGTGATACAGTGCTTGGAATGTGGATTAATAGATCCAGGCTCGGACTGGCCCACTGGGTAACAGGGGAATCCCCCGGCGGGCCCCTGTTCAGATCTGGGGCCCGAACCCCACTATTTGGGCATTATTTGGCATAATTAAAATTGATTCACTCTGTAGATAAAAAAGCAGCATCTCATCATTCATTGACAATATAGCAGCTACAGCTTAGAATAACCAAGCTGTTGCACAACTCTTGAGGTAGATAATAGGAAACAGCTAGAAGAGTATAACCCAATAAAATAAAACGTAACTTTTACTCATACTATTAAAACATGGACAAAACAATACAACAAACAATTGTGCTCACGCCGAAAACTGTGCTCTATTAAAAAAACTGGTTTGGTCTCACCAATTATGGACGCAGGGTACCCATACCGATGAAGAAAGGCCCCTGGGAGGGTCCAATAGATGTAGGGTGTAACAACAAGAGGGACCTTCTTACTACACCCCTGTCGTGCACCAGCAATGACTCCTGTCCTTACAAGGACAGGCCCAAATGTGCCCTACTATGGACTCCCCCCACCATATATAATGCAGTATCTTCTCCCTACGCGTTTCTTCTCCAGTAATGAAGATTCATCAGGGGAGCTTCTAGTAGCCAAAAGGCCCAAATATAAAGTAAAAAAAAGCAGTCCATTCAATTGTCCATAAAGAAGGGGAATATACGCAGTGGCTGTACAGAATTCCCAGCATGGGCAGTCCAATGTAACGTCTGCCACAGACGGTGAGTCAGCTAAGTGTGGCGCCCGCTGCCCCTATATAAATAAGGGGACACTCCTCCCCAAAACCAATGGCGCCCCCCCCATCCCCACCCCCACCAACCTGCAAGTCCGGAAACGGTCCGGCCGGTCCACGCTGCGCTCCAGTGTTGGAACGCACGCCAAGTTCCCCGATGGTGGCGGAGATACCGGAAGTCTAAGCGCCATGTTAGATATGTAACTTCCGGTGCGCCGGCAAACTGGTGCGTTCCAAAGGTGGAACGCAAGCACAGAGCGCTCCCAAATGACGAGCGTCTATGCGGATAGCTACGCCCCCTGTGTCAGCATCACATTAAATGTGTAACTACCGGTGCACCGACATCCTTGTGCGTTCCACAATATGGAATGCAAACATAGGGCGCTCCCCCATAACATGCGCCTGCACTGAAATCAGTGACGTCCACCTGTACATTCCCGGCGATGTGCTGCTAGCATTATCAAAACTGACGCTGAGAGCGTTAACGTCATATTAGAATGGAAGCGCCGGACGCCAATGCGCTCCAATATTGGAACGCATAGCTAGGACGCCTTATGATGACTAGTGCGAACACCCAGTACTTAATGCGCTGAAACTAGAATGCCCCAAAGATAGAATAGAGCGCCAGCGGGTACCAAGCAGTGCGCATGGTAATAGATGTTGTCCATAGATGCTCACTGATGAAAATACTGGCATCTATGGTCCACCAATGACATGCCCCATATATGTAGCCCTCATAACACACAGTATCTATACATAGCTGGAAGTGTCCATGCCCGTAAGTAATAGGAGGCGATTGCTGGCTGGAAGTCTCCAGATTAGAAGGACAGAAATACTGTCACGGATATAAATATTATAATATTTTATACCCAATAATGTGCCCCACAGTTCACAAAAATAATAATGTCCATGCGTATCCAGACAGTATATTGATAACAAAGGACAATTGTATGCTGGAAATGTCCAGACAAAACAAAGAGAGCCACTATCACATATCTATATATATATGTTATAGCATATTATGCCAATAGAATGCCCCATATGTACAACACATATCACTCAAAACAGGTGTTGATGGTATCTACACATAGCTGCCAATCAGTATGATGGAAAAGTGGGACAGTTAGAGGCTGAAAGTGTCCAGAACAGGTTATGAGGTACCGTGACAGACCCCAATTAACTACAGGTGGATAAAGGGGATGGAGTAGAAAATATAGGAAAGGGGGGGGGGGGAGGAGGGGGGAGGACACACGAGTCCCGGAGAAGAACAATAAGGGTTCCCATCATCAATTCATCAATTGAATTCCTATCAGCATCTAGCGCCACACAGAATAGAGGTGTAAAAATGTGTCCATATAGAATGTACCCCTCAGCCCTGGAAACTCATACGGTACCATATATAAAATTTACATGAACCGATACCAGGGGAAAAGTCAGGAGGGGAAAAACACTTAGCACAGGGTAGTGACCCAATGCCGATGGAGTGCACGAGTTTTGTTAATTATGGCTATTTCCCCAAACAGAAGGTCCAGAAAACAGACTGACAAACAGAAGCTAACATGCTAAATGTGTTGAAAGCGAAAAGAATAAAAAGAGAAAAACAGGTAGGCAGGCAGGAGAGGGGAGGGAACAAGGAAAATAGGGGGGGGGGAGTTTATATAGGGGGAGGTTGAAGAGGGGAGAAGACCACCAGATCAGCGTTGTAAGGACAACGAGGGCATACATGAAAAACCAAGGGGACATATTCTGATTGTTACGATGGAGTTATAAAAAGCAACTAAAGTTAAGCTGGTCATTGAGTCCATGGGGATAGCAGGTGTCTAACAGGAAAATCCATCTTGTCTCCCTTTGTAATAAGATCTTATCAAAATCACCCCCTAGGGGTGGTGGGGTAACCTTGTCGATCCCCATGAAACTCATAGCCTTAGTATCTCCATCAGGATACGTATTGACATGCCTCGAGATGGGGGTGTCCCTCCGATTTCGGATATCCCCCAAGTGTTCACCTATTCTTCTTCTGAGTTCTCTAATGGTTTTGCCAATATAAGTGACTCCACAAGTACAGGCAGCTCTGTAAATTACCCCTTTAGATTTACAGTTAATGAATTCCTTGATGGTATATGTTTTTTGTGTGTGAGTATTAAAAAACTCTTTGCCCACCTGTACTGAGTCACACGCCACACACGTGCCACATCTGTAACAACCTCTAGGTCTGTTCGATAGCCAGTTCGTCTTGCTAGATGTGGTTAAATGGCTATGAACCAATCGGTCCCCCAGCGTCTTGCATTTTCTGTATGTAATTTGTGGCTGTGTGCCCACGGCATCCCTCAGGTCATCATCCATTGAAAGGATGCCCCAATACTTCTTAAGGATGGCCCTGACTGATGGAGCCCCATTGTCAAAAGCACAAATCATCCTGATGGTCTTCTGATTCTCCCCTCCCCTCTCTTGTGGTATCAGTAAGTTATTTCTGGCCTGCCCTCTGGCATGATGGTATGCCTCCCTCAGCACCCGATCAGGGTATCCCCTATCCAAAAATCTGGATCTAAGGTCTCTTGCCTTAATTTTAAAATCTGTATCATTGGAGCAATTCCTCCTAAGAAGGAGGTATTGGCCCTTGGGGATACCTTTTTTAAGGGAATAATGGTGATGGCTATCCCACCTCAACACAGAGTTCGTGGAGGTGGGCTTCCTGAAGATCGTAGTATCTAAGCCCTCACCATCACCAGTTTTCGAGATCATGATGTCCAGGAAGGGTAGGTTCTCCTCCTCCATTTCAAAGGTAAACCTAAGACCAATGTTGTTATGGTTCAATGATGACATGAACCTTTCAAATATCTCTCTGGTACCACTCCACAAGACAAAAACGTCGTCTATATAACGAACCCACAGGTCGATATAGACAGTAAATTCCTCATTATTCTCCGAGAAGACGATACTGTCCTCCCACCAGCCCAGGAACAGGTTGGTGTAGCTGGGCGCACAAGGGCTGCCCATAGCAGTGCCCCTGAGCTGGTGGAGGATCCTGCCGTCAAAGCAGAAGTAGTTATTATTGAGGACAAAATTCAGAAGGTTCAAAACAAAATCATTGTGGGGGATATACTGTTGACCCCTCATCCCCAAGAAATGTCGCACTCCTTGTACTCCATAGCTGTGTGGAATGGAGGAGTACAATGATTCCACATCAATGCTTATCAGGAATGACCCCGGTTCCAGGGAAATTCCCTCGAGCCTATGTAAGAGATCCATGGTATCCCTGATGTAGGAGGGAAGAGAGGTCACAAATGGTCTCAATATCTGGTCAATGTATGTTCCAGCGTTTTGGCAAATGCTACCTATCCCCGAGACTATGGGCCTCCCCTTCAACGGCTCAATGCTCTTATGGACCTTCGGCAGGGCATAAAAGGTAGCCATGATCAGGTGCTGAGGGAGGAGGAAAAAATATTCCTCTTGACTAATAAGATTGTCCATTCTGGCCTTTTTCAAGATACCCTCCAAATCCCTCATACAACACGCTGTTGGATTCTGCATTACCCGTGTATAAGTGGTCTGATAATTTAAAAGAGCCAGGCACATATCCTTATAGTTCCCCACATCCATAACAACCACATTGCCCCCCTTATCAGAGGGCTTAAATATGATTGATTTATCTGTCTCAAGGCTGTGGAGAGCTGTAATCTGTGCTTTTCTTAAGTTATGCCTTGGCTGTGTCTGCTGTTGTGAATTCTGTGGCCAAGCTCCCTCCTGTGGTCGTGAGTGGTACTTCGGCTGGTTCTGTCTATGAGCTTCCTTTGGTGGATGAGAGTGGTACTGCGGCTTCTGAGTTTCCTTCCTCAGGTGATGAGGTTAAGTCGTTAGGTGCTGCTCTATTTAACTCCACCTGGTGCTTTGATCCTGGCCTCCAGTCAATGTTCAAGTATTGGTCTTGCTTTCTCCTGGATCGTTCCTGTGGCCTGTCTTCCTGCATAAGCTAAGTTCTGCTTGTGTTACTTTTGTTTGCTATATTTTTCTGTCCAGCTTGCTTAATTGGTTTTTTCTTGCTTGCTGGAAGCTCTGAGACGCAGAGGGAGCACCTCCGTACCGCTCTCCCATCACCTGATAAATCTTGTTGTCCTTAAAATCTTGTAGATCTCTAAGGTACTGCTTATGCTTTCTTTCTTTTAGGTTGTACTGAAATTTTTCAATAGTGTTCTGCAGCTGGCTTTCTTTAGCCGTAAAGTCACTTTCTCTGCTAAACTTCTTGGTGATGTCAATCTGCTCTTTAAGTTTCAAATTAAGCCTCTCTAGATTGACCTTTTCTTCATTCACCAGAATCTGCATCAGTCCTAGGGAACTAGATGTAGCTTCCTTCTCCCATAAGCTCATAAGTTGTGGTGTTCTACAGCGTACTGCTGGTATTAAGGAGATACGGAGGACCCTAGGTACGATATTGTTTGTCAAATAATTCTCCAAGCTCTGCAGCTCCCACCACGATACTATTTGCTCCTTATAAATTCTGGTAAGGTCTTTAAAGACTGAACTATATGTAGGAGTATATTTCTTTTGTGAAAATGTCTTTTCAGAAAAAATGTCTTTTGCTTCCGTAAGCCATAGATCCGTGTCTGGCCCTGCTGCCAGAAAGCCAGCCATACCAAAACTAAATAGATAATATAGCAGCTACAGCTTAGAATAACCAAGCTGTTGCACAACTCTTGAGGTAGATAATAGGAAACAGCTAGAAGAGTATAACCCAATAAAATAAAACGTAACTTTTACTCATACTATTAAAACATGGACAAAACAATACAACAAACAATAGTGCTCACGCCGAAAACTGTGCTCTATTAAAAAACTGGTTTGGTCTCACCAATTATGGGCTACATATATGGGGCATGTCATTGGTGGACCATAGATGCCAGTATTTTCATAAGTGAGCATCTATGGACAACATCTATTACCATGCGCACTGCTTGGTACCCGCTGGCGCTCTATTCTATCTTTGGGGCGTTCTAGTTTCAGAGCATTAAGTACTGGGTGTTCGCACTAGTCATCATAAGGCGTCCTAGCTATGCGTTCCAATATTGGAGCGCATTGGCGTCCGGCGCTTCCATTCTAATATGACGTTAACGCTCTCAGCGTCAGTTTTGATAATGCTAGCAGCGCATCGCCAGGAATGTACAGGTGGACGTCACTGATTTCAGTGCAGGCGCATGTTACGGGGGAGCGCCCTATGTTTGCGTTCCATAGTGTGGAACGCACAAGGATGTCGGTGGACCGGTAGTTCCACATTTAATGTGATGCTGACACAGGGGGCGTAGCTATCCGCATAGACGCTCGTCATTTGGGAGCGCTCTGTGCTTGCGTTCCACCTTTGGAACGCACCAGTTTTGCCGACACACCGGAAGTTACATATCTAACATGGCGCTTAGACTTCCGGTATCTCCACCATCGGAGAACTTGGCGTGCGTTCCAACACTGGAGCGCAGCGTGGACTGGCCGGACCGTTTCCGGAGTTGCAGGTTGGTGGGGGTGGGGATGGGGGGGGGGGACGCCATTGGTTTTGGGGAGGAGTGTCCCCTTATTTATATAGGGGCAGCGGGCGCCACACTTAGCTGACTCACCGTCTGTGGCAGACGTTACATTGGACCGCCCATGCTGGGAATTCTATACAGCCACTGCGTATATTCCCCTTCTTAATGGACAATTGAATGGACTGCTTTTTTTGACTTTATATTTGGGCCTTTTGGCTACTAGAAGCTCCCCTGATGAATCTTCATTACCGGAAACGCGTAGGGAGAAGATACTACATTATATATGGTGGGGGGAGTCCATAGTAGGGCACATTTGGGCCTGTCCTTGTGAGGACAGGAGTCATTGCTGGGGCACGACAGGGGTGTAGTAAGAAGGTCCCCCGTCCCTCTTGTTGTTACACCCTACATCTATTGGACCCTCCCAGGGACCTTTCTTCATCGGTATGGGTACCCTGCGTCCATAATTGGTGAGACCAAACCAGTTTTTTAATAGAGCACAGTTTTCGGCGTGAGCACTATTGTTTGTTGTATTGTTTTGTCCATGTTTTAATAGTATGAGTAAAAGTTACGTTTTATTTTATTGGGTTATACTCTTCTAGCTGTTTCCCATCATTCATTGACCAAATTACCATAGGTAAATTTGTGAACGAACGAGGGTAGTATAATATTTGTATGCAGGTGAAAAGTGGGCCCCCACAGTCAGTTACTGGTGGGCCCTTAGCACCCCAGTCCGACACTGAATAGATCCCTTAATGAGCCTGATAATGCTCATGAGATCTTTTTAGAGAGTGAGTCTGAAACTTAGAGTTACTGTTTGTAGAGGGACACAGCGGTATGGTATGCCGTCGACGTGTTTTGTCGGGTGCACACCGGAAGTGATGGAGTTATTGCAGGCCTGGAACGCAGAGGAATGGAGCCTCTGGCAGACTTGACAGCGTCTTCTAGATGACGCACTGGGTGGGCGTGTGTTGTGGCTGGCAATCAGGCAACACAGCGTGCAGTAATCAGCGCACATACAGAGATCTGGCAATAACCAAAAACAATAGGACGAGCTCTGAGACGTGGAATCTCTGTAGACTGCAGTACCTGATCTATCCTCACACAACTATAAGCAGCAGTGGATTGCGCCTAACAACTACCTATGCAACTCGGCACTGCCTGAGGAGCTGACTAGCCTGAAGATAGAAATACAAGCCTGACTTACCTCAGAGAAATACCCCAAAGGAATAGGCAGCCCCCCACATATAATGACTGTTAGCAAGATGAAAAGACAAACGTAGGAATGAAATAGATTCAGCAAAGTGAGGCCCGATATTCTAGACAGAGCGAGGATAGCAAAGAGAACTATGCAGTCTACAAAAAACCCTAAAACGAAAACCACGCAAAGGGGCAAAAAGACCCACCGTGCCGAACTAACAGCACGGCGGTGCACCCCTCTGCTTCTCAGAGCTTCCAGCAAAAGACAATAGCAAGCTGGACAGAAAAAAACAGAAAACAAACTAGAAGCACTTATCTAGCAGAGCAGCAGGCCCAAGGAAAGATGCAGTAGCTCAGATCCAACACTGGAACATTGACAAGGAGCAAGGAAGACAGACTCAGGTGGAGCTAAATAGCAAGGCAGCCAACGAGCTCACCAAAACACCTGAGGGAGGAAGCCCAGAGACTGCAATACCACTTGTGACCACAGAAGTGAATTCAGCCACAGAATTCACAACAGGCGTGGTTATGACGCCGAAGCATAGGGGCGAACTTCCGCCCTACTCTGAATTCCCTAGCGTTCTTCCGGTGAGACGCACGTGGAGGAGATGCACTTGGAGGATCCCGGAAATAATAGAGGTGGACTCTGTGGCGTTTAGGGTCATGATGAGGATTAACCTTTAACAAGTAAGTCACTATAAGTGGCAGAGACAAGAGCGGCGGCAGACCGCACGATGATTCTGAACAAGAAGGTTGTTTATTCATTGTGAGGGAAACACCTTCCTTCCCCAAACTGGCAATTTATTGATTTAATTTTCCTCCCCTGATGATTTGAAAAAATGAAACGCATTGGGAGGCCACGGGGATAACCTTTGATGCTGTAGTATCCTAATGGTGGGTTCTCAATTTTATGGGGACTGAAGCATACCCGTTTCCCCACATTTTTGGGATCAAGTTAACCCCTTCATGACCCAGCCTATTTTGACCTTAATGACCTGGCCGTTTTTTGCAATTCTGACCAGTGTCCCTTTATGAGGTAATAACTCAGGAATGCTTCAATGGATCCTAGCGGTTCTGAGATTGTTTTTTCGTGACATATTGGGCTTCATGTTAGTGGTAAATTTAGGTCAATAAATTCTGTGTTTATTTGTGATAAAAACGGAAATTTGGCGAAAATTTTGAAAATTTTGCAATTTTCACATTTTGAATTTTTATTCTGTTAAAGCAGAGAGTTATGTGACACAAAATAGTTAATAAATAACATTTCCCACACGTCTACTTTACATCAGCACAATTTTCGAAACAAAATTTTTTTTTGCTAGGAAGTTATAAGGGTTAAAATTTGACCAGCGATTTCTCATTTTTACAACGAAATTTACAAAACCATTTTTTTTAGGGACCACCTCACATTTGAAGTCAGTTTGAGGGGTCTATATGGCTGAAAATACCCAAAAGTGACACCATTCTAAAAACTGCACCCCTCAAGGTGCACAAAACCACATTCAAGAAGTTTATTAACCCTTCAGGTGCTTCACAGCAGCAGAAGCAACATGGAAGGAAAAAATGAACATTTAACTTTTTAGTCACAAAAATGATATTTCAGCAACAATTTTTTTATTTTCCCAATGGTAAAAGGAGAAACTGAACCACGAAAGTTGTTGTCCAATTTGTCCTGAGTACGCTGATAACTCATATGTGGGGGTAAACCACTGTTTGGATGCACGGCAGGGCTTGGAAGGGAAGGAGCGCCATTTGACTTTTTGAATCAAAAATTGGCTGCACTCTTTAGCGGACACCATGTCACGTTTGGAGAGCCCCCATGTGCCTAAAAATTGGAGCTCCCCCACAAGTGACCCCATTTTGGAAACTAGACGCCCCAAGGAACTTATCTACATGCATAGTGAGCCCTTTAAACCCCCAGATGCTTCACAAATTGATCCGTAAAAATGAAAAAGTACTTTTTTTTCACAAAAAAATTCTTTTAGCCTCAATTTTTTCATTTTTACATTGACAACAGGATAAAGTGGATCCTAAAATTTGTTGGGCAATTTCTCCTGAGTACACCGATACCTCACATGTGGAGGTAAACCACTGTTTGGGCACATGGTAAGGCTCGGAAGGGAAGGAGCGCTATTTGACTTTTTGAATGAAAAATTATCTCCATCGTTAGCGGACACCATGTCGCGTTTGGAGAGACCCTGTGTGCCTAAACATTGGAGCTCCCCCACAAGTGACCCCATTTTGGAAACTGGACCCCCCAAGGAACTTATCTAGATGCCTAGTGAGCACTTTAAACCCTCAGGTGCTTCACAAATTGATCCGTAAAAATGAAAAAGTACTTTTTTTTCACAAAAAATTTCTTTTCGCCTCAATTTTTTCATTTTCACATGGGCAATAGGATAAAATGGATCCTAAAATTTGTTGAGCAATTTCTCCCGAGTACGCCGATACCTCATATGTGGGGGTAAACCACTGTTTGGGCACACGGCAGGGCTCGGAAGGGAAGGCGCGCCTTTTGACTTTTTGAGTGGAAAATTAGCTCCAATTGTTAGCGGACACCATGTCGCGTTTGGAGAGCCCCTGTGTACCTATGCATTGGAGCTCCCCCACAAGTGACCCCATTTTGGAAACTAGACCCCCCAAGGAACTTATCTAGATGCATTATGAGCACTTTAAACCCCCAGGTGCTTCACAGAAGTTTATAATGCAGAGCCATGAAAATAAAAAATAATTTTTGTTTTCTCAAAAATGGTTTTTTAGCCTGGAATTTCCTATTTTGCCAATGGTAATAGGAGAAATTGGACCACAAATGTTGTTGTCCAGTTTGTCCTGAGTACGCAGATACCCCATATGTGGGGGTGAACTACTGTTTGGGCGCACGGCAGGGCTCAGAAGGGAAGGCATGGCATTTGGCTTTTTAAATGGAAAATTAGCTCCAATCATTAGCGGACACCATGTCGCGTTTGGAGAGCCCCTGTGTGCCTAAACATTGGAGATCCCCCACAAATGACCCCATTTTGGAAACTAGACCCCCAAAGGAACTAATCTAGATGTGTGGTGAGCACTTTGAACCCTCAAGTGCTTCACAGAAGTTAATAACGCAGAGCCATGAAAATTAAAAAAAAAATTTCTTTTCTCAAAAATGATTTTTTAGCCCGCTATTTTTTATTTTCCCAAGTGTAACAGGAGAAATTGGACCACAAAAGTTGTTGTCCAGTTTGTCCTGAGTACGCTGATACCCCATGTGTGGGGGTAAACCACTGTTTGGGCACACGTCGGGGCTCAGAAGGGAAGTAGTGACTTTTGAAATGCAGACTTTGATGGAATGGTCTGCGGATGTCACGTTGCGTTTGCAGAGCCCCTGGTGTGCCTAAACAGTAGAAACCCCCCACAAGTGACCCCATTTTAGAAACTAGACCCCCAAGGAACTTATCTAGATATGTGGTGAGCACTTTGAACCCCCAAGTGCTTCATAGACGTTTACAACGCAGAGCCGTGAAAATAAAAAATAATTTTTCTTTCCTCAAAAATGATGTTTTAGCAAGCATTTTTTTATTTTCACAATGGTAACAGGAGAAATTGGACCCCAGTAATTGTTGCGCAGTTTGTCCTGAGTATGCTGGTACCCATATGTGGGGGTAAACCACTGTTTGGGCACACGTCGGGGCTCGGAAGTGAGGGAGCACCATTTGACTTTATGAATACAAGATTGGCTGGAATCAATGGTGGCGCCATGTTGCGTTTGGAGACCCCTGATGTGCCTAAACAGTGGAAACCCCTCAATTCTAACGCCAACATACCCCTAACCCTAATCCCAACTGTAGCCATAACCCTAATCACACCCATAACCCCAACACACCCCTAACCACAACCCTAACCTCAACACACCCCTAACCCTAACCACAACCCTAATTCCAACCCTAACCCTAAGGCTATGTGCCCACGTTGCGAATTCGTGTGAGATTTTTCAGCATCATTTTTGAAAAATCCGCAGGTAAAGGGCACTGCGTTTTACCTGCGGATTTACCGCGGATTGCCAGTGTTTTTTGTGCGGATTTCACCTGCGGATTCCTATTGAGGAACAGGTGTAAAACACTGCGGAATCCGCACAAAGAATTGACATGCTGCGGAAAATACAACGCAGCATTTCCGCGTGGTATTTTCCGCACCATGGGCACAGCGGATTTAGTTTTCCATAGGTTTACATGGAACTGTAAACCTGATGGAACACTGCTGCGAATCCGCAGCGGCCAATCCGCTGCGGATCCGCAGC
The DNA here is from genome assembly GCF_032444005.1 of Ranitomeya imitator. Taxonomy (NCBI): domain Eukaryota; kingdom Metazoa; phylum Chordata; class Amphibia; order Anura; family Dendrobatidae; genus Ranitomeya; species Ranitomeya imitator. The sequence continues at coordinate 308,732,567 of NC_091285.1, read as the reverse complement.
CAAATCCGCACCGTGTGCACATAGCCTAATTCTAAAGGTATGTGCACACGCTGCGGAAAACGCTGCGGATCCGCAGCAGTTTCCCATGAGTTTACAGTTCAATGTAAACCTATGGGAAACACAAATCGCTGTACACATGCTGCGGAAAAACTGCACGGAAACGCAGCGGTTTACATTCCGCAGCATGTCACTTATTTCTGCGGATTCCGCAGCGGTTTTACAACTGCTCCAATAGAAAATCGCAGTTGTAAAACCGCAGTGAAATGCGCAGAAAAACCGCGGTAAATCCGCGATAAATCCACAGCGGTTTAGCACTGCGGATTTATCAAATCTGCAGCGGAAAAATCAGCAGAGGAACAGAATATGTGTGCACATACCGAAACCCTAACCCTACCCCTACCCCTAACCCTACCCCTAACCCTAACCCTACCCCTACCCCTAACCCTAACCCTACCCCTAACCCTAACCCTAGTTCTTACCCCAAACTTAGTGGAAAAAAAAAATACATATATATTTTTTTTTATTGTCCCTACCTATGGGGGTGACAAAGGGGGGGGGGGCATTTACTATTTTTTTTATTTTGATCACTGAGATAGGTTATATCTCAGTGATCAAAACTCACTTTGGAACGAATCTCCCGGCCGGCAGATTCGGCGGGCGCACTGCATATGCGCCCGCCATTTTGGAAGATGGCGGCGCCCAGGAAAGAAGACGGACGGATCCCGGGAGGCTAGGTAAGTATAAGGGGGGGGAGATCAGGGCACGGGGGGGCGTCGGAGCACGGGGGGGTGGATCGGAGCATGGGGGGTGGATCGGAACATGGGGGGGTGGATTGGAGCACGGGGTGGGGGATCGCTGTGCAGGGGGGTGGATCGGAGCACGGGGGGGATCGCTGTGCGGGGGGGGTGATTGGAGCACGGGGGGTTTGATTGGAGCACGGGGGGTGTGATTGGAGCACGGGGGGAGCGGACAGGAGGACGGGGGAGCGGAGCACAGGTCGGAGGGGAGCGGACCACAGATCGAGGGGCTGGGGGGGCGATCGGTGGGGTGGGGTGGGTGCACATAAGTGTTTCCAGCCATGGCCGATGATATTGCAGCATCGGCCATGGCTGGATTGTAATATATCACCAGTTTTTTAGGTGAAATATTACAAATCGCTCTGATTGGCAGTTTCACTTTCAACAGCCAATCAGAGCGATCGTAGCTACGGGGAGGTGAAGCCACCCCCCCCCCCCTGGGCTAAACTACCACTCCCCCTGTCCCTGCAGGCCGGGTGAAATTGGAGTTAACCCTTTCACCCGATCTGCAGGGACGCGATCTTTCTGTGACACAGCATATGCGTCACAGGTCGGATTGGCACCGACTTTCATGACGCATACGCTGTGTCACAGGTCGGGAAGGGGTTAAAGCATCTTTCTGGAGCCGTCCGAGAGAGACCAGGAGGAACCTATGCATATGAATCTGAGCGAGACTGTTTCATTATTTCAGCAGATGTCTTTTTTGTTCATAGCCGCTCTGCATTATATGACACCTATGTGGTACAGCTAGGTTTTCTGTTCATTGAGAATATAGAGAACAATTGCATGAGGCCAAAGGTCACTGCTTTGCTATTATTGCTCAAATTGTAAGAGTCTACTGGTTGAGAGACTTGGGAATTTATTTGAGTAATTTTTTTGATACACCTATAAAAGGTGAATATGCAATTTTGGGTGTATATTGTTATTTGTTACTGTCTGTAATTAGTGTTTGTTCTGTTGTTCTTGTCCAAATTGGTTTTAAAATAGTAATATTAAAAATTTTAATTTTATTTAATCTAGTACCACATCTACCTTGCTGTATACAACGAGACGTAATTGGAGCAAGTTTAATATCTGAAATAGTGTGATTGTGGAGGTAGCAGGAGCAATTGCCGGATACACAGCAGGGATGCAGCTGACGTCACTGAACCCCACTAACACAGGAGCTAGTGTTTTTCTCTGTGCAGACAGCACTTCTGAGCAGCAACTGGTGGTGTTGGAGCCCAGGGAATCCAGGAGAAGCAGAGTGTAGGCAGAGGACTAATTGGAGCAAGTTTAATATCTGAAGTAGTGTGAGTGTGGAGGTAGCAGGAGCAATTGCCGGATACACAGCTGGGGAGCAGCTGACGTTACCGAACCCTACTAACACAGGAGCTAGTGTTTTTCTCTGTGCAGATGGCACTTCTGAACAGCAACTGGCGGTGTTGGAGCCCAGGGAATCCAGTAGAAGCAGAGTGTAGGCTGAGGCCTAATTGTAGCAAGTTTAATATCAGAAGTATTGTGAGTGTGGAGGTAGAAGGAGCAATTGCCGGATACACAGCATGGGAGCAGCTGACGTTACTGAACTCCACTAACACAGGAGATAGTGTTTTTCTCTGTGCAGATGGCACTTCTGAGCAGCAACTGGCGGTGTTGGAGCCCAGGGTCAATCAGGGTGTATGCCAAGGCCTAATTGGAGCAATTTAATATCTGATGTAACGTGAATCTGGAGGGAGCAGGAGACATTGCCGGACACGCAGCAGGGGAGCAGCTGACGTTACTGAACCCCACTACCACAGGAGCTAGTGTTTTTCTCTGTGCAGATGGCACTTCTGAGCAGCAACTGGTGGTGTTGGAGCCCAGGGAATCAGGAGAAGCAGAGTGTAGGCCGAGGCCTAATTGGAGCAACTTTAATATCTGAAGTAGTGTGAGTGTGGAGGTAGCAGGAATAATTGCCGGATACACAGCAGAGGAGCAGCTGACATTACTGAGCCCCACTAACACAGGAGCTAGTGTTTTTCTCTGTGAACACGGCACTTCTGAGCAGCAACTGGCGGTGTTGGAGCCCAGGGTCAATCAGGGTGTAGGCCGAGGCCTAGTTGGAGCAAGTTTAATATCTGAAGTAGTGTGAGTGTAGAGGTAACAGGACAAATTGCTGGATACACAGCTGGGGATCAGCTGATGTTACTGAAACCCAATAACACTGCAGAAAGTGCTGACTGTGCAGATGGCACTTCTGAGCAGCAACTGGCGGTGTTGGAGCCCAGGGAATCCAGGAGAAGCAGAGTGTAGGCACAGGCCTAATTTGAGCTAGTTTACTACCAGTTGTAGTGTGAGTGTGAATGGAGCAGGAGAAATTGACAGATACACAGTTGGGGATCAGCTGACGTTACTGAAACCCTATAACATTGGGTCATGTGTTGACTGTGCAGACGGCACTTCTGAGCAGCAACTGGCAGTGTTGGAGCCCAGGGATTACAGTTCAGGTGGTAGAAACATGAACTCAACAGGAGACCTGGATACTGTTGCCAACCAATTATTTAATCTGGAAGAGGAGTGTCAAATTCCTGTGAGATCCAGGCCTTGTTCATTTTCAGAAAAGTAAGCCGGTCAACGCTATCGGAGGATAGTGGCATGCGACGGACTGTTAGTACACCACCTGCGGCACTAAAGACGCGTTCCGATAATACACTAGCAGCAGGGCAAGCCAGCACCTCCAATGCATACTGGCTAAGCTCTGGCCATGTATCCAGCTTATAGACCCAAAACTTGAAGGGGGAAGAGCCGTCTGGGAGTGCACTGAGAGGGCAAGCCATGTAGTCTGTCACCATCTGACAGAAACATTTCCTCCTGCTGACAGGAGCTGTGATGGTGTAGACATTTGTGTCGGGCACACAAAACTTTGCCACAGTTGGGCCATACTTTACGCTCCTGGTTCAATGGTGTTATTAGGCTTTGTAAGTTGTCCCGGTAGCAAGGATCTAGGAGGGTGTACACCCAATAATCAGCCGTGCTGAGAATGTGGGCGATGTGGCGGTCGTTTCTCAGGCACTGCAGCATGAAATCAACCATGGGCTGCAAACTGCCAACTGGTCAAGAAACACTGTCCCCTGCTTGAGGCGTAATCTCTGCCCACTCTTCATCACCCCACCCTTGCTCTACATACTGACTACTGGAGCATTGTGTAACTCCCTCCTCTGGACAGATGTCTTCTTCCTCTATTAACTCCTCCTCATCCTCCTCACAAAGTTTCCCCTGCCTAGGCGTTTTTGAGGAAACAAGTTGCGCAGATTGTCCAGAAGCAGATGGCATTTGTGACTCCTCATCCTCCACCTCTTCCACAACCTCATCCCTTAGCGCTTGCAGTGCTTTTTCAAGCAGGCAGATAAGGGGGATAGTCATGCTGACTAGTGCATCACCTGCACTCGCCATCCGCGTGGAATCATCGAAGGCACGCAAAACCTGGCAGACATCCTTCATAGTGGCCAGTGGTTGTGAAGTCTGAACGGCGCGCATTGCGACTTCTTGGCGCCTGATGCAGCTGGTACTCCATTACTGCTTGCTGCTGCTCACACAACCGCTCCAACATATGTAACGTAGAATTCCACCTGGTGTGTAGGTCACATATGATGCAATGTTCCAGAAGGCTGAATCGGCGCTGCAGATCTGCAATGCGCGATCTTGCCATGCTGAAACGCCACATGTGAGCACACTCTAGTCGAACCTTGTGCAGCAGTGCATCAAGATCTGGATAGTCCCTCAAAAAACTCTGCACGACCAAGTTGAGCACATGTGCCAGACATGGGATGTGAGTGAGGTTGCCTAGGCCCAGTGCTGCCATCAAGATTTCGGCCATTGTCACACACTACCATGCCTTGCTGGAGATTCGCTGGCACAAACCACACATCGCTCTCCTGCTTGATGGCATTCCAGAGCTCTTGCGCTGTGTGGGTTCGATTCCCCAAAGAAATTAATTTCAATATGGCCTGTTGACGTTTGGCCACGGCTGTGCTCATATCGGTCATTACAGGTAAGCGTTCACGGGTCCATGTGAGGGTGGACTGTGACTGCTCCTGCAGCGCTGAGCACAAAAGAAAAAAGAATATGCACACAGTGGGATCAACTTAATGTAACAAATTTTATTATATATTACACCTCACCATACACTTTGTGTATGGTGAGGTGTTATCTATATATATAATTGTCTAAAGGTTTTTCCGTCTGTCTGTCTGTCTGTCCTGGAAATCCCGCGTCTGTGATTGGTCGAGGCCGCCAGGCCTCGACCAATCAGAGACCGGCACAGCATCGACGTAGAAATCCCGCGTCTCTGATTGGTCGAGGCCGCCAGGCCTCGACCAATCAGCAACGGGCACAGCGACGATGATGTCATAAAGGACGTAGACATCCCGCGTCTGATTGGTCGAGGCCGCCAGGCCTCAACTAATCAGCAACGGGCACAGCGACGATGCTGATTGGTCGAGGCCGCCAGGCCTCGACCAATCAGCAACGGGCACAGCGACGATGATGTCATAAGGGACGTAGACATCTCACGTTTCTGATTCAGCGACGGGCACAGTATCGACGTAGATGTCATAATGGTTGCCATGGCGACGATGATGTCATAAAGGTTGCCTCGACCAATCAGCGACGGGCACAGTCTGCCGCAAATTCTGGAATCATCATTGTCCATATACTACGGGGACATGCATATTCTAGAATACCCGATGCGTTAGAATCGGGCCACAATCTAGTATATAATAAAATTTGTTACATTAAGTTGATCCCACTGTGTGCATATTCTTTTTTCTTTTGTGTTCTGTGGACTTTATATATGCTCGTGGTTGATCTCCTTAGCATATTTTCTGTGCGGTGCCCGCCTCTCTGTTCTTTAAATTTCTCATGCAGCGCTGATTCAGAGGAACTGGAGTATGAGGAGGAGTCAATGTGTACATCCTTGGAGTTGGCAGACCACGTACAGAGCCACTCGCAAGATCGATACCCGGCTCCACAACATTTACCCAATAGGCAGTGAGAGAAAGGTATCATCCCTGTCCATGGAGACTGGTCCACGCATCAGTGGTGAGTTGGACCTTGCTACTGATGGCGTTTAGTAGCGCATGTTTAATGTTTCCCTCCACATGCTTTTGCAGGGCAGGGATGGCTTGCCTGCTGAAATAAAAGAGGCTGGGCATGTTGTATTGTGGGACTGCCAATGCCATGAAGGTACGGAAGGTGTCAGTCTCCACCAGCCTGAATGACAGCATTTCAAGGGACAGTAGTTTTGCAATGCCAGCATTCAGAGCCTGTGCTTAGGGGTGGTTTGCTGAGAATGGCTGCCTTTTCTTCCATGCTTGTGCTACCGATGGCTATAGACTGGGCTGGGAATGTGAGGATGACAGGGAACGTGGTGCTGTGGGTGGAATTACACTGGGTCTCTGTACAACAGTGCCAGAGGTTCTTCCATGGTGATCCTGTGAGGAAGCCGAACCAGCTGTGTGTGAGCTGGAGGAAGAGGCTACAACATGAGCCGAAGAGGTGGTAGGTGCCGCTGTAGGTTGGCCTAGGTCTTCAGTGTGTTTTTGTAACTCCACCACGTGCTTGGTCTGCACGTTTCCACATATTTGTGGTATTGAGGTTGTTGACACTTTTCCTTCTTTTGACTTTCTGATGACACAGCTTGCATTTGACAAAGCAAATGTCATCTGCAACTGTGTCAAAAAAGGACCAGGCACTGCAAGTCTTGGGAGTGCCCGTTTTGGGTTTTGGAAGAGGCATGCTCCTAATGGGTGCCGAAGTGGAGGCTACAGGCAACGCATTTTCCCCCCCCTCTCCCTCCTTTTTGGGCTGTTTGGTGAATCTCTTCCTCAGAGCTGCTCCCACCACCTTCCTGTACCTCACGCCAAGAGGGGTCATGGACCTCATCATCTACACTACCCACTTCCAACCACTGCTTCTCCTGGGTAGTCTCGGCAGCGCAGTACACACCAGAAAGTGGCACCTGAGTCTCATGATCAGATGCGTACTGAGGTGTGCTGACCGGAGGCACTGGCGCACCCGCCTCTTCAGATTCAGAGAGACAAAGAAGTTGGGCATCACTGCATACTGCCTCTTCTTTCATTTCTCGAATGCTGCTTGGCTGGGTCCCTCCTTCCAAGCCAAGAGATTCAGAGAACAGAAATAGAGATGGCTCCTGTCCTGGGCTCTCTGACTTCCTGGACAATTTGGCAGGTGGTGAAGAGACAGATGGGTGCTATTCAGTGCTCTGTGCCTGAGAGGATGTGGCACTAATTGAAGTCAATGTGTTAGCTGCCATCCATCCGACAACAGCTAAAATTTGTTTGTCCCGCAGCAGTGGTGTACGGCAATCTCCTACAAAACTACACATGAGGCACTGTTCCATGCTAAAACTGGGGGATGATGACTCCACCTCCACGCCCACGATCACGTGCCTTACTCCCTGCCTTCTTCATGTTCGTAGCCTGATAAAGATAGACAGAAAAGTACTAAGGGCTTAGTGTGCTTATTCCTGAACAGCTGCTAACAGGTTTAAGAAACACAAATTTTCTAAAGTGTGGAATAGACTTTAATATGAGCTAATGTGGCCTACACAACTGTAAAGTGGAGTGTTTGGTGAACTTTATTAACTTTTTGTTTTTTCGCAGAACAGACTACGGCGTGAGCTGAACTCACACAGAGACCTTGCAGACAGCCGTGAACAGCGCAGCAAGGCCAAAAAAAACCTCCTCTATGTACTCCTATATAGTGTTTTTCCACAATCTAGCAGGATACGGATGGAAACCCACTAATAGGATAAATCTGGAACAATGTGCAGCAGGCAGCACTAATTGATAAAAAGACAATGGAACAGTATGAGGCAGTGATGCACACTGAGCTGTCTACAACCTGCTGTGGCTGCAGAACAGACTACAGAGTGAGCTGCACTCACAGAGAGACCTTGCAGACAGCCATGAACAGCGCTACAAGGCAAAAACAAGGTTCTCACACAGCGGTTGCTAAATTAGCCTGGGTAAAGCACAATGAAGCAAATCGCTATCGCAAACTGGCCCTCAGTCAGAACACAGCGTCCTGTCCCTAACTGAATTCACAGCAGAGTGAACCCAAAATGGCGGCGGGAACTTTTATAGTGCATCATGACATCATTTCAGCAGCCAATCACAGCCATGCCAGTAGTTATATGACTAACATGCATAACAGAATGTGCCCACACTTCTTAGGATTCCTCATTGGCTGAATTAAATCAAACTGGCTTATTGAATTATGGGAACTTCCGATTCCGGTATCTGATATTGAGAAAGTATCGGATTTCTGTATCGGAATTCCGATACCGTGAATATCGGCCGATACCCAATATTTGCAGTATCGGAATGCTCAACACTACTTACGTAAAGTAGACATGTGGGAAATGTTACTTATTAAGTATTTTGGGTGACACATCTCTGTCATTTATAGGCATGAAAATTCAAAGTTGGAACATTTTCAAAATTTTCACCAAATTTCTGTTTTTTTTTACAAATAATCACAAGCCATATCCAAGAAATTTTACCAATAACCTGAAGAAAAAGATGTCACTAGAAAACAGTGTCAGAATCACCGGGATCGATGGAAGCATTCCAGAGTTATTACCTCATAAAGGGACAATGGTCAGAATAGTAAAAATTGGCCCGGTCATTAACATGCAAACCATCTTTGGGGATTAAGGCCGGGTCACACTTGCAAGAAACTCGCACGAGTCTCTCACATCAATACCCGGCACTCTCTCACATGCTGCTGGCACTCAGGACCAGAGCATACAGCTGCATAGAAATACATGCAGCCACACGCTTCGGTCCCAAGTGCCAGTGGCAGTGCCAGGTATTGATGCGAGAGACTCGTGCGAGTTTCTCACAAGTGTGACCCTGGCCTAACTCTTTATGTACCACTTTATTATGTTTATTACTAAACATCAGGCTTGGTATTATCTATCTATATATCTATAGATATATCTATCTATAGATAGATGGATAGACATATCTATAGATAGATGGATAGACATTTGTTCAGATTGGCCTACTTCCTCAGTGCATTAACCTAACTATCCCTGTGTGGCCCATTCAAAAAAAAAAAAAAAAAACATAATCCGGTTCCTTGGATCATGTTCTCATACACTTCACGCAGTTAATAGCCTCTGTGTCTGTACTGCTACATACTTAGGCAGTTAACTGGCTCATGCAGCTTTACATGAACACCCGAGCCTTACACTATGGCTGGTCTGAATAACTAAAGCAATTGTTACCATCCAACTCTCGTGTCTCCCCTCTTCCTCATTGGCCGGCGTCACACTCGGCGTAAGACAATATGGTCCGTATTTTACGGCCATACTACGGCCGTAATACGCAGAAATGTTCCCAAAATAGTGATCCGTATCTCCTCCGTAGGCAGGGTGTGGCAGCGTATTTTGCGCATAGCATCCTCCGTATGTAATCTGTATGGCATCCGTACTGCGAGATTTTCTCGCAGGCTTGCAAAACCGACATCTAATGGATTTATGGGCTCAAATGTTCGTTAAAACATATATACAGTATATATATAAATATATATGTCATTGAGACACATATATATATATATATATATATATATATATATATACACTGTATTTATATTTCATTCAGCGCGAGATATGTGAAAAGCCGGTAATTCAATTGCCGGCTTTTTCTTTCTCCTTCACAAACCCGACATGATATGAGACCTGGTTTACATACATCTCATATCCCCATTTTTTTTTGCATATTCCACACTACTAATGTTAGTAGTGTGTATGTGCAAAGTTTGTGCGCTCTAGCTATTAAATTTAAGGGTTAAATGGCGGACAAAATTGGCGTGGGCTCCCGCGCAATTTTCTCCGCCAGAGTAATAAAGCCAGTGACTGAGGGCAGATATTAATAGCCTGGAGAGGGTCCATGGTTATTGGCCCCCCCTGGCTAAAAACATCTGCCCCAGCCACCCCAGAAAAGGCACATCTGGAAGATGCACCTATTCTGGCACTTGGCCACTCTCTTCCCATTCCCATGTAGCGGTGGGATATGGGGTAATGAAGGGTTAATGTCACCTTGCTATTGTAAGGTGACATTAAGCCAGATTAATAATGGAGAGGCATCAATTATGACACCTATCCATTATTAATCCAATATTAGTAAAGGGTTAAAAAAACACAAACACATTATTAAAAAGTATTATAATGAAATAAACACAAAGGTTGTTGTAATATTTTATTGTACTCTCAATCCACCTGAAGACCCTCGCTCTGTAACAAAGAAAAAATAATAAACCAACAATATACATACCTTCCGAAAATCTGTAACGTCCCACGATGTAAATCCATCTGAAGGGGTTAAAATATTTTACAGCCAGGAGCTGTGCTAATGCAGCTGTGCTCGTGGCTGTAAAACCCTGGGGAATAAAGGTAATGTAGGTCAATGACCTATATTTACCTTCATTCGCGGTGATGCGCCCTCTGCTGGATTAATACTCAATAGAGGCTAAATTTTTGTGATCTGTGATTACAGTAATGGGGTGAATAGCCCCTTCCAAAACATGCCTCCATTCTTCAAAGGCCAATTTGACAGGCAACAGTTCCCTATTGCCCACATAATAATTTCTCTCTGTGGGAGAGAATGTTCTAGAAAAGAAGGCACAGGGTTTAAGGTTAGTAAGGGTAGAAGGACCTTGAGACAAGACTGCCCCCAGCCCCACCTCAGACGTATCGACCTCTACGATAAAAGGTCTTGACAAATCTAGCTGAAACAATACAAGAGCAGAATATAAACATTTTTTCAAAGCCAGAAAAATTTTTTTTGCAGACACAGTCCAATTCCTCACATCATCCCCCTTGCCTGTGAGGTCAGTCAAGGGTTTAACCACCTGTGAAAAAACCTTAATAAACTTTCTGTAATAATTTGCAAAGCCCAATAATTGTTGCAACCCTTTCAAATCTGTAATGGCCAGAACCTTCCCTGGATCCATACGGAATCCATCCCAGGACACAATCAACCCCTAAAAAGGACAATTCTTGAACTAAAAAAGAACATTTCTCCAGTTTGGCATACAAATGATTTTCCCTGAGTGTCGTAAGAACCATACGCAGATGATGATGAGACTGGCTGTCAGAAGAATACAATAAAATGTCATCCAGATCGATAACTGCAAAATGCTCAATTAAGTTAGAGAAAACAACATCAATGAAATTCTGGAAAATCGCAGATGCGTGTTAGGTGTCAAGTTCCCACCACTGCGCAAGGGGAATTTCGAACCATATCTGCTGCAGTCTCCCATTCTCCTCCAGCCGCATCGGAATCTGCTCAGCAGAGACATCGATCCCAGCGTCTGGCTTAAGGTGATTATGTGCACTTGGTTACTGCTGCTTTTCCAAGCTCAGCCCTTGTAGCCAGCACTGATCAGTGGCGAGCTGACGTTCAAAGGACTATGTCCTGCTTTTCCCCTACTGAGCATGCCCATGGGTTGACCTCTCATTGGAGGTCAGGGGTCACATGCTCAGGTCCTGTAGCGACTCCTATTGGATCACTAGGAAGGTCCTGGATAGCTACAGCTATAAAAGGTATGCATGGCCACATGGCCATGCGCTAGTATTAGTGATGAGCGAATATACTCGTTACTCAAGATTTCCCGAGCACGATCGGGTGTCCTCCGAGTATTTTTTAGTGCTCGGAAATTTAGTTTTTATTGCTGCATCTAAATGATTTACATCTGTTAGCCAGCATAAGTACTTGTGGGGTTGCCTGGTTGCTAGGGAATCCCCACATCTACTTATGCTGGCTAACAGATGTAAATCATTCAGCTGCGGCAATAAAAACTAAATTTCCGAGCACTAAAAAATACTCAGAAGACACCTGAGCATGCTCGGGAAATCTCGAGTAACGAGTATATTCACTCATCCCTAGCTAGTATAAATCAGTTATTGTGTGTGTTTGGATGTATGCCTGTTCTGGTGAAACCTCCAAATCATTCCCAATCCCAACCCTAGTGTTGATGAATTCTCGCGACTGCTGGAACTGTCTAGCTCCAGTTAGTGCCATCCAGCACTAGGCACAATCAATAGCGTCTAACAGCAGCGTTAGCCAGTGTGGCACCATGCGTAACTAGTGCGCTTACCTGTCCCTAGTTAGGGCGGTAAGTGGCGTTCACCAGAGCGGCGATGTGCGCACCCAGTGCGCTAAATCTATTTTAAATTTAGTTTACTCCTGACACCACTGTAGCAGTGTCGAGCACAAGAGGTCTCAAGGGACTCTGACCCTGAGTCTTGGGGCAGAGTTCTGTGACTCCTTGCTTGCACTCTCTGTGCAGTATTGTGGCCCTGTGATGCAACAGGGTTCACTTGCTTTATACCGGGTGAAGCTAGCCTGTGTGTGTCTTCTCTTAATACCACCATATAGTCTGCCATTACTGAGCAGCAGGTGTCTTCTCTGCAAGGTGGACCCCAGACTGCGAACGCATCTTATATTGCCCCTTATTTATATTTGGTGCATTCTGCTAGTCCTAACATTGCGTTAGTGAGACCGAAGGGCATGACCAAGTTTTTAACAGCCCCTTGGTCTTGAGGAAGGCAGTTTTCCATTCATCCTCTTCCCGGACTCTTTTGAGATTATAGGCCCCCCGAAGATCAAACTTGGAAAACCATTTAGCCCCAGTAAGTTGATTACATAGATTCGGAATAAGATGAAGAGGATATGTGTTCTTCACAGTAATTTTATTTATTCCCGAAAGTCAAGGCACGGCCGCAATCCACCATCTTTTTTTTTAACAAAAAAGAAACCCGCCGCCATCGGTGACACAGAAGGCCAAATATGCCCCTTGTGGAGACTTTTGGAAATCTAGTCCTTCATATCTTGGCGCTCAGGCCCGGACAAATTAAACAGGCGAGCCTTGGGCAATTTGGCTCCTGGGATTATATCAATGGCACAATCAAAAGGTCTATATGGTGCAAGCGCTTCTGCCTCACTTTCGGAAAACACGTCTTCGAAGTCTTTCAGGTATTCCAAAATACCCTCCAGACCGACAGACGACACTGACACAGATTACACAGGAGTGATAGTACAACCCCCCAAAAATTATGGAATCACCAGCCTTGGAGGATGTTCATTCAGTTGTTTAATTTTGTAGAAAAAAAGCAGATCACAGACATGGCACAAAGCTAAAGTCATTTCAATCAAATTGACAGTAGAACCACAGTCAACAAAAGCGGTAGTCACCACGGGATCACCAGAAAGATCCAACTCTACCTGAAGAAGGATCTTAGAAAGCGAGGACAAAAGTACCTGGGAGTCTGGGCAACCTCCCCGATCGTTACCCAGACTTAGTCGATTCCCGAAGTCTTCACCAATAACAGACTAGAGGGACAATCTCTTTTCCAATGTCCAGATTCTTCACAATAGAAGCATAACTGCTTCTCATGGCCGCGTATCCTTTCTTTTTACTTAAGCATGGTGCCAATCTCCATAGGTTCAGATGTGGGATTGGCTCCCCTTCCACTGGTGAACAACAGGGTCTCAGGTTGCATCACCCCTCTTGCCCATAGTCTGCGATCCATCTGGATGACGTGGGTCATGGTGTCCTCCAGATATTCAGGCGGGGGGGTGAAGTGCCAGGGCATCTTTCAGACATTCAGACAGATCTCTACGGAACATTCATTCCAGGATACCTCAGTGGCCCAGTGTCTGAACTCTGAGCAGGACCACTCGACTGAGTGCTTCCCCTGACATACGATACGATACGATACACTTTATTGATCCCGTGGGAAATTATGGTATCACAGCAGCACAACTTAAATCAAATCATAAAAGTCATAAAAGAATTACATAGTTGACATGACAGTGGAGTTGACAGAAGAACATTATACATTATACATTCGCCATGTCCTCAGCCAGACACACTCGATCAGGCTCATAGTAGATATGCCCCAGGACCTCAAAAAATGAAGCCACTATCATTCTCTCAGGGCCTGTAGAAGGAAGGGAAAAGCCCAAGCCAAAGAGGCTCCTCTAAGTAGAGACATAATGACCCCCACCCTATTAATTTCATCCCCAGAAGAGTAGGGTCTTAATGAGAAAAAGAGCTTACAACCCTCCTTAAAAACTTTAAATCCTTTTTATCTCCAGAAAAGGTATCAGGTAGCTTAACTGGAGGTTTGGGGGAAGCTAATGTAACATCCTGAGCCTTTGCCCCCTGAGCACCAGCCGGCAAAGTCCCCTACACAGTGTCAGCTATCAATTGCTGGGATCGAGCCAGAGCTCATTGCTCCACATTTAATTTCTGGAACATCTGAGTCAGGTGCTCAACCTGCTCAGAAAGAGCGTGCATTGGATCCATAATAATGAAGGACCTACAGAATTCCCTAACACACAAACACAGGAAAAAGTATCGGTCAGTTATAATGTCATGCACTCCACACAATACTTACAGACCAGCCTGGTGCGAGTGCCCAGAATGACAGATTCCGGGGTCAGTTTAGGATCCCAGAGACAAGGAGTGGCGGTGGCAGAGAGATGTGCTTCAGACGGACAGGACCACTACCTGAGCTCCGTAGAGCTAGGCTCCGACGGGGAAAGAAGAAGAGCTGTCAGACAGATGGAGATAACAACCAGAGAATGACACCGTTACCAGGGGGAACAGTCAGGGACGTAATCAGGGCCAAGCCGAGGTCAGAACCAGAGATATCATAGCGGTACCACAGAGGAAAGACAGAGCAGGTAGTCAAAAATCCAGGCAAGAGTCAATATTAGTGTTGAGCATTCCGATACCGCAAGTATCGGGTATCGGCCGATACTTGCGGTATCGGAATTCCGATACCGAGATCCGATACTTTTGTGGTATCGGGTATCGGTATCGGATACATAGAGATGTGTAAAATAAAGAATTAAAATAAAAAATATTGATATATTTACCTCTCCGGCGGCCCCTGGTGAGTCCGCGGGTAACCGGCAGGCTTCGTTGTTCAAAATCAGCGCTTTTAGGACCTGAGAATCACGTCCCGGCTTCTGATTGGTCGCGGGCCGCCCATGTGACCGCCACGTGACCAATCACAAGCCGCGACGTCACCGCAAGCTATTAACGCGCTCATTTTTAAAAATGAGCGCGTTAATGGCTTTCAAAGACGTAGCGGCTTGTGATTGGTCGCGTGGCCGCGACCAATCACAAGCCGCGACGTCACCGCAAGCTATTAACGCGCTCATTTTTAAAAATGAGCGCGTTAATGGCTTTCAAAGACGTAGCGGCTTGTGATTGGTCGCGTGGCCGCGACCAATCACAAGCCGCGACGTCACCGCAAGCTATTAACGCGCTCATTTTTAAAAATGAGCGCGTTAATGGCTTTCAAAGACGTAGCGGCTTGTGATTGGTCGCGTGGCCGCGACCAATCACTAGCCGCGACGTCACCGCAAGCTATTAACGCGCTCATTTTTAAAAATGAGCGCGTTAATGGCTTTCAAAGACGTAGCGGGTTGTGATTGGTCGCGGCCACGCGACCAATCACAAGCCGCTAGGTCTTTGAAAGTCATTAACGCGCTCATTTTTCAAAAATGAGCGCGCTAATAGCTTGCGGTGACGTCGCGGCTTGTGATTGGTCGCGTGGCGGTCACATGGGCGGCCCGCGACCAATCAGAAGCCGGGACGTGATTCTCAGGTCCTAAAAGCGCTGATTTTGAACAAAGAAGCCTGCCGGTTACCCGCGCTGAGTTCAGGGGCCGCCGGAGAGGTAAATATATCAATATTTTTTATTTTAATTCTTTATTTTACACATCCCTATGGATCCCAGGGCCTGAAGGAGAGTTTCCTCTCCTTCAGACCCTGGGAACCATGAGAATACCTTCCGATACTTGATGTCCCATTGACTTGTATTGGTATCGGATATCGGTATCGGCGATATCAGATATTTTTCGGGTATTGGCCGATACTATCCGATACCGATACTTTCAAGTATCGGACGGTATCGCTCAACACTAGTCAATATACAAAACGGGCAAACAAACAGTACCGAGACAGAATACCAAAACACAATCAAAGGGACAAACAGGGTCAGAGCCAAAAGATCAAGCACAAGAGCAGGCACAAAGCACAAGCACACGAGGGTCAACACACTTAGCCGAGGGTGTAAGTATAACTGACAGGGAACCTGAGCCTGGTGTGGGTATATATGTCCCTCCCAGATCCAAAAGGAGGCCTAAGACAATTAACCCCATGAGGACCAGGAAAGAACCCAGACCACAAGCATGACAACAAAGCAATTTTTTTTTTCAAATGCCTGAAAATCCACATCAAAGCCGAGCAGAATTTTACCTGTGTTTTCTGCCAAGAGATGAAGAATCTGCGCAGAAAATTCCACAGGCAAATCTGCAACATATACACATACTCTAAAAGTGGACTTTAGACAAGACTTTTCATGAAGACAAACCCCTCCTCATCTCTGATTTTTATGATCCTTTCTAAACAGACTGTAACCCTGTAAGTTAACTGCCCAGTCTTAGCTTTCATCTAACCATGACTCAGTTATTCACACTATGTCACAGTTACCTGTAGATATTTCTGCTTCTAGTTCTTCCAGCTTGTTTGTCAGACTTCTGGCATTTTCAAGCATGCAGTTTAGAGGATTTTGTTTTGTTCCAATCTGCTCCCTGTGGATTGTTTTAGAGATTTTCTTACCTCCCTTCCGAGTATTTTGTTCTGGGTCTTGTTTGCTGCACCTCATATCCTTCATCACTATATTTTCTGGCTTCATGTTTGTGTCTAACATTTTTCTTCCCATCCTCTCTTCTTCTACTTTAACACCCTTCTGGTGAGTGCAGCAAGTCTTCTGGTGAACGTGTGTTTCCCAGGTTTGTTCAGGTGTAGTCCATCTCTGGCAAGGAGTCCATCATATAGGTAAATCACACCATGGTCCAGGAATCCAAATCCTTGTTGTCTGTCTCATTGTCTTAGCCAGTTATTCACATCAAGGATCCTGTTCCATCTCCTGGTGCCATGCCTGTCTACTGGAAAGATAGAAGAAAAAACTACCTGGGCCTCCTGTTCCTTTACTTTCTTCCACAACTCTTCAAAGTCCTTGCAGATTGTCGGTAGGTCCTTCCTTGCCATGTCATTGGTGCCAATGTGAATCAGAAGAAATGGGTTGATGTCGTTGGAACTGATGAGCTGTGGTATCCTATCGGTCACATCCTTGATCTTCGCACATGGGAGGCAGCATACTTTTCTTGCAGGTATGTCTGGTCTGAAGATGGCTGAGTCTGTGCCTCCCAGTAGTGAGACTCCCACCACTACCATTCTTCTTCGCATCTTTACTGTACATTTTGTTGTCACTTCAAGGTGTTGCTGTTTGCCCTTTTCGTCTTTGCTTGTAGTGGTAGTGCCTCATCCTTAGGTGTGCTATCTTTGTCCTCCACAAGGCCTTGGTATCGGTTTCTCAGTTGTGTGATGTCTCCATGATCTTTTGGTCACATGCGTCCACTCATTTGCTTTTGGAGGTCCTCTGACACTTTCTTCACCTTCTGTGACCAGTAGAGATGCTTCTGTTCTGTCTGTAAAGTGTTCATTGGCTTTGAGGAGTTTCAATGTTGCAATTCTTTCATCCAGAGCCTGCCCCTTTTCTTCTAAAAGGGTCAGTAGTCTACATTTCTGGAAGGTGAAGTTGGATGAAGTTGATCTGTGAACATGTAGCACATGTTGCAGCTTACCATGTAGGTTGTCACATCTGTCATGTTGCTCCAAGATCCTGCTGACTTGCTGTATGTCTTCCTTCTTGTGTAATCTACTGTGTGTAACATTCTTGCGCAATCTGCTGTGTGTTTTCCTTCTTGTGTAATCTACTCAATTAGCCAAGCTTTCTTGTAAAAATGTCCTAGACGCAAAAATTTGTGCGCCATAAGGCGTGCTGTTTGGCGATGCTTTCCAAGTAGCTGGTCCGAGCTGTACACAATGATCTTCTTGCTGATTGAGACTCTTCCCTTTTCCCAGAAGGCACCTGGAATATGCAAATTGTCCTCCTCAAACTTCAATCCTTGGTTTGGCAATGCTTTCCAAGTAGCTGGTCCAGTCTGAACTCAATGTAAAATATGCATCTAAAGCACACAAAAACACAGCAAAGACGCATAAAAACTAGTGTTTTTTTACATAGCATTTTCCCTGTCTATTCCAATCTGCTGCAAAAACTCTACGTGTGCACATGCCCATGCGGTATAAAAAAAATTATCATGCTGTAAAGTCCTGCACGATAATAATTTTCATGTGTAAGTGTGGGTATTGTAGTTGGATTAATTTATTTAAGTGGATTGAATTCTACTCACATGTAAAAAAAAATCTGTAGTCTCTGGAACACAGATTTTTTATGTGCTCTGTCATTTTGTTGAATCATAGTGTGCCGTCAAAAGGTTGAAAACAAAAAACTAATACCACTTCACCTCTTCAGCCACCTTTGATGCTTACTGTCCCCTGTATATTATTTGGCATCTCCTCTTACCTTTGCATGCTGAAATCAAAGGCCTCTTTTTGGCCTAGTATAAAGATACCCAGGGTTTCAGGGCATGGTGGCGTTAACGATTGACCTCGAGGAATTTATGGGGACTGTGCGCAGCAGAGATATGTGGAGAGGTGGGTGAGTATTATTTTTTTTTCAACATCTTATGTTTATTATGCTCTGAGGGCTCTCCAGATCACAGTCAATTTATGGAGGTTAAATTTACTGTGAATCAATTTTTTCAATATAATACAAACAATTTGACAAATTCAAACCTTGCTAGATCTGCTCATCCCTAATAGGTATGGTTAAAGTTAAATGAAGAATTCCTGGATTCTCTGATTTGAGGTGTAATAGCGGACTGTTTAATTGGGCCATTTAGAGCATAAAACCATAGGTTCATATATTAACAGTCACCTACTTTGGAGATTGGATTAGATTTGTTTAGTCTGTTAATTTACATGTACAGGACTCCTCTAAAAGCACAGTGTAGTGAGAGTGCCTTACGAAATGTAAGAAATTCTAAAATTTATACAAAAAATGTGTTTTTATCCATTTGGATGCCTTTAATTATTTTAAGAGCCCTGAATTTCATCAATAAGAAAATGAATAAAAACTCATAATATTGCATAGTAGTGTGAATTGTACTTTAGAATAAGTCTACTTTTTACTTCTAACATAAAAATAGACAATAGGTATGTATATCCTCAATGAGCCTTGATGCAGAAACATAGCGCAATGGAACTCGATACATCCATGTAGACTGTATGCATCTTTTTCTTACTTGGTGGTGAACTACATGCTAGGGAAAATTACATTGTCTAACTCAAACATCTGCAACCTTTATAGGTCACACTTTACTTTGAAATATGATAGATGGTGTTGAGCCTCAGTTAACATTAAAAATAAAAATGTTGATTAACCCTCCGTCACATACAATATTCGGACTAACGAGTTCACATACAATGTGCCTGTCAGGCGCCTGCTGGAAAAATACCTATAATATCTAATGTTTGCAATTTCAGTGCTCTAAAAGTGATCAGTGACCTTCATAGGGATGTAATAAAAGAGACTACACATAATCAGTTGCAAAAAAAAACATTTACTTAACATAAAACTAATAACTATGAAATACAAACTTTTCAAAACTCCCGCCAAATAGTCCCCAGTTCGACTCTCTCAAAAAAAATGTACAAAGAAAATTTTTGAACACAAACTTAATTTTAAGGTACCTTAAGTACTATTAAAAACATATTCAATCAGAAGTAGATGCTGAGGTTTCCCCAGAAAAGTCACACTTGCAGAGCAAATAGCAAGAATTACACACCATTTTTGCATGTGTCAGGCAAATTGCTTTATGACATTTGAGACATTCATAATTTGAAATCCTTCTGGTTCCGCTTTCCGTTTGGCAGGTGGTGCATCTCCTTCTTTTGTGAGGTGGTGCAGATGGTGACTTTTCACCATCATCTTCTGGGCGGAACCTTTTGAGCTGAACTTGAAGGCGAGAGGGGATACCGATTGTTTTCACGCTTCTCCTGCTTAGCTCTCCAAGTACTAGTTCATGGGCCAATTTTTTCAGATACAATCGTCTACGGAGTGGTTCAAGCTTGTTTTCAAGATAAATTACTTGTGAATTTATACCACCCAAATTCAACATAGCAAAAAATATGACCATTGGCCAGCGTTTGATGTTTCTGCTGACGTTGAAAGTGGAGCACATCTGATCTGCTGTATCCACACCCCCTTTGGTGGCATTGTAAAATGTAATTATCTCCGGGTTTTTTTCTGCCCCAGTCCCAGGATCGATGGCAGCATCATCATGAAGTGTTGATAGAAGAAGTACGATTTTTTTGGCATGTGGTACATAGGAAACTAAAGCCTTTCCATTATGGAATGCAAACATACTGCTGTACTGTTGTCTCTCTTTCACACTTACAAACTGTGGCGGCAATTCCCTTTTGTTTTTTCTTACAGTTCCCACATATGACAGCTTCTGAATTTTCAGATAATCAATCAGATCACAACTTGTAAACCAATTGTCAGCTGTAATATTGCGACCCGATCCAAATAAGGGTTCAGCCAGTCTTTTTACAACATCAATGGGTTTGTTGCTCGCACAGTAAGGACCTTCTGGTTGTTTTCCTGCATAAACTTCCAGGTTGTAAGTGTAGGTCTTACTGGCATCAACAAGGGCATACATTTTTATTCCATATTTGTTTGGCTTTGATGGAATATATTGACGAAAGGCACATCTACCACGAAAACCAGGGAGCATTTCGTCAATAGTGAGATTCTCTCCAGGGTAATTACTTTGTTTACAGTTTACAACAAATCTTTGAAATATATCACGAATTGGAGCAAGTCGGTCATGTGTTTTGCGTTCGGTTTGGGTAGTTCTGTCGTCAAACCGAAGGCAACAAATTAGAATCTTGAATCTGTTTATGGACATAACAAGGCTAAATTTTTCAACTCCATCCCCATCTTTACCCCAAAGTTCCTCCAAACTTTGTCTATTTGCCCTATAAGCTCCTGCAAGGTACAGTAATCCAAAAAAAGCACGCAGTTCTATTTCATCTGTGGGCTTGATGGTTCTGTTGCAGATGTACTTGTCCTTTATAATGTCTATATATTGGTTGGTATATGTAACAATAGAGTCCAGAATGTCATCTGTAAATATACTGTTCCAGCATTCAACTGCAGTTTTTGCATTACGTGCAGTTCCTATTACTGCAGGAAGGTGAGTAATAATGTTTAAAGGTTCCCTACGTTTTTTCTGGAATGGCTTCTTGTTCCATTTAGTATTTTTATCTTTTCCAATATAATATGATCCAACTTCTTCATCCTCACCACTGTCACCATCTTGCTCTGTTTCAGAATCCAGGACACATTCTTCCACCTCTCCGCGTCTGCTTCCTGGCACACTTCTCCTCTCACTCTATCAGTTGGGATTAGGTCCCTGAGTTTACGTTACTCCTCGTTCTCTAAGACGCAGTGTTCAGTGTGCACAGAGACACGGTTGTCTCTCCATTTATCTCTAAGTACGTTACTGATGAAGGTCCTGCTATATTGGACCGAAACATTTATGAGTACTACATTAAAATTTCACCAGAGCATCTAAGTTGAGTGCAAGGTTTTTTTCTTTATACATTCTTCCACCTCATCATGAGAATCAATCTCACTTTCCTCTCCTAAATCCTCATTCAGTGTGAGGTCTCTATCATCTAACAGCATGTTTGTTACTTCCTCAACATCAAGTTGTTTGGATAAATTGTACATTTTCCTCTCCATTTCAGCAGATAATCTGAAGCAAGAGAAGGAATATGTTAGGGAACTACTGTATATGCCTGAGCAGCACACTTTCTTTTATAAAATCTCCCTTATTTCTATGAAATATCCTCACATTTTGTGCTATACATTCATAAAACAAGCTAAATAAACTATTGTGATGAATAAAAACATAAAATACCAACCTTACTGAATGTGACGTATTCACATACAATGAGCCTGAGAGATCTGTGCAGCTATATCCTCTCCCCTGAAGCTCTGAAATCCAACAGTGATATCAGGTTTCACAGACCTTCAAGAGACAGGAGACTACCTGGAGGGAGGGGGTTTCCTCACAATCTGGTGAGGAAGGAGAAATGAAAGTAAAAGAGAAGCGCCTGTCAGATCAGTTGTATGTGACGGAGGGTTAAAATGTGGCTTTCTTATATAACTAGCTCTCATTACCAGCCAGTGAAACATTTTTTACCTTTTCTACCATTTCCAGTAATGTTATGACATGTGTGGTGCTGCTAGTTCACAATAGTATCAGTTAACAGCATGGGAGCCAAAAGCAAGGAACCTAGGGATGTGGCCCCTGAGTCGATGAATGTAAAGACACTTGCCCGGTTACAAAGTCAGGACTTAAGTTAAGGTTTTTACTTTTTAATTATCAAATCCTATCTTTCTTTGTCATTCATAGCTTATAGACAGAGGAAAGAAAGTAAGAAATTAGTAATCTCAAATGGTAATGTGCTTACATTAACAAGACATACAGTACATTCTTAAATCTCCCTTTTTGGTCTATGCCTTGTATTACAATCCTATTAATTAATGTCATGTATTCCATAATTAATGACAGTATTGCTACATTGAAATGATATTGCATATCCACCTAATACTTTATGTCAAAGCAACAAGGATTATTCTGTTTTGAAAAATTATTAAACATGTCCATTTCCATTCATAAAAGCAATTTTCTACTTCCCATAATCGAAATTCACAATAAGAAATTTATACAATCAGAGATTTCATCTTAAATTTAATTAAAACGTTTAAATAATTACAAGCACCTCTAATTTCTTAACTCAATCTTTTGACGGTGTTTAGTCTGGTTAATTTTAGCACAAATGAGATCCATTTCATTTAAGTATCTTAAATTAAAACTTCCTACTTGGAGATATGGTGAAATTATTTGGGCCTGTGTTTCTGTTCTAAACATGCTTTTTATGGTTTCAAAATCTAGTTTATTTCAGAGACCTAAGAGCATAGCAGCTGATTAAGTGATTTGCCACACAGGGTATTCTAATAATCCTGGGTTATTAAGAGCTCCAATCATACTGCTATCAGTTGATTACAAGCTGAAAATTATAGCATAAGTGCTGAGTTTTGAGTCTTTGCCCAAGCAGACTAGCTTTATTTTAATGGTTGTCAAACGAAACGTAGGTGCATTTCGGGAAGGACAATTAGGCTGGTTTGTGACACTAGACTCCGTGGTGACAGTTTCAGAACACTGCTGTGCGTAAGCCAGTAGGACATGAATACAAGAAAACTATGTTAATTTACAAAGTTTCTCTTTCTTTCTTCACAGATTGAACCTATTACAAATGGAGATGGTGACATTTGGCAAGGCAAAAATGCAAATAATGTTGACAATAACAATTCACTAATGAAAAGTCATCGCATTTTCAAATATAAATCTCGACATGGCAGAAAGTAACATTTTCCAAATCAAAATATAACAGTTTGCTAGTTCAGGAAAAATCTATTTTTAACAATACTGTTTATATTCTGCTTTACACAAGCTTGGAAGATAGGGAAAGAGGCAATTATTTTAAGGACTGTTTCACATTACATGTGTACATTTCTATTGTCCTCCCTATTACAATGAATGGCCTTATTAGCCAGTCAAAATATGTGGATCACCATAAAACCTTTCTGCAAAGTCTTCTTTCGTAAGCTATTAAAACATCCAATGCCCTTAGATGACAACAATTTCTCTACCATTTGAAATTTCTTTTCTACCCTGCAGAGTTCATAGGGATATGCTTGGTTAAAATCAACTTATATAAAACTATGCACTGTAAATTTTGACACTTCTTTTTGAATCTCTTTTCAAACACTTGTCTTTGCTTGCCATAATAGATGTCAGTTCTTCTGATGTAGTTCAAGCATGAGCTTCATATGAAGACTCAGCTATGTCTATTGCATTTCTGAAGCTACTAGTCACTGAAGTTTTGTGCTGTTTGACATCAAAGTTAGGCAAGAATCACCTGCTGAGTTCACATGCATGGAGCAAAACATCTTCAAATCACTAGTGCTAGACAAAAGTTTTCATATTAAGGTTTCACCATCAGATGGGTTTGCAGACATATGTAGTTCTTGTTACAGTGCCACATTGATACAATATTAACCATAAATTCAGAGCACAAGACTAGGACTACAACATATTGTTGTTCCATCTTGTTATGAAGTTTTTGTATGGAGTGTGCATACATATTAGTGCGTATATATACAGTATATATATATATATATATGTATATATATATATATATATATATATATATATACTAGATGGTGGCCCGATTCTAACGCATCGGGTATTCTAGAATATGCATGTCCATGTAGTATATTGCCCAGCCGCGTAGTATATTGCCCAGCCAGGTAGTAAATTGCCCAGCTATGTAGTATATTGCCCAGTGACATAGTATATTGCCCAGCCATGTAGTATATTGCCCAGTCACATAGTATATTGCCCAGCCACGTAGTATGTTGCCCAGCTATGTAGTATACAGCACAGAGCCATGTAGTATATTGCCCAGTGATGTAGTATATTGCCCAGTCACATAGTATATTGCCCAGCCATGTAGTATATTGCCAAGTCACGTAGTATAGTGCCCAGTCACATAGTATATTGCCCAGTGATGTAGTATATTGCCCAGCTATGTAGTATATTGCCCAGCCACGTATGTAACAGGTTAAAAAATAAAAAATAAACATACTCACCTTCTGAAGTGCCCCTTGTAGTCCGCTCGCCTGTGTTCGGTGCACGCGGCAGCTTCCAGTCCCAGGTTTGGTATAAGCGCAGGACCTGTGATGACGTCGCGGTCACATGACTGTGATGTCATGACAGGTCCTTCTCGCATAGCATCCTTAGCACCGGAACCTGCCGCTTGCACTGCCGAGGACAGGATGACACGTCGGAGGGTGAGAATAATGTATTTTTTTAATATTATTATTATTTGTAACAGTAGATCTTTTTACTATTGATGCTGCATATGCATCATCAATAGTAAAAAGTTGGTCACACAGGGTTAATAGCTGCATAACCGGAGTGCGTTACACCGCGCTCCTGTAACACTGGCATTAACCCTGTATGAGGGCTGACTGGAGGGGAGTACGGAGCGGGCACTGACTGCAGGGAGGAAGAAGCCACCATGTTGCCGCTGGACTGCGCCCGTTGCTGATTGGTCATGGCAATAATCGTGGGCATTTTGCCACGACCAATCAGCGACTTGGATTCCATGACAGACAGAGGCCGCGACCAATGAATATCCATGACAGAAAGACAGAAGGACAGACAGAAGGACAGACAGAAAGACGGAAGTGACCCTTAGACAATTATATAGTAGATATATATATATATATATATATATATATTTATAGAAGATGATTAGCAAAATATGTTTTTTAAAAATTCATTTTTTTAACTATGTAATGTATGATTATTTTCACAGATGTATTACTGTAATCACCATGAGAATATATGCTAATCCAGGAAGAGGTATTGCTATATTGAGGGAAAAAATTCAATCTCAACTTCTTAAAGAAAAAAAAATAGTTTTTTCTGTAAAAAAAAAATAGTTTTCTAAAATATACTGCTATCCTATTATTATAGCTTGACAGCCAATATTAACTAATGATAGATTATTATTGTATTTATCCTTAAATAATTTCAGGCTATATTGAGTTGGATTGGTGCATAAACCAAGGCTTACCTTTATGGCTATACTGGTTGAGGTATTACTACCAGGAGGAGTTTTATGTAGAGATGAGAAATTATTTCGATCACCAAATTTGCAATATTCGACGATTCATTCATTGATAATTCGCTGAACCTAATGCCATTCTAGTCAATGGGAGGAAAAAACAAACGCATGCACTATACCTTATAACTGCTCCAAATGCTGCCAAAGCACATCAAATGAGGGATAGACACAAGGAAAGTGGCCTCAGTTTACCCACAGTGCAAATTGTAGCATGGCACTGCAGCAACTAAGCCATGCATGAGGTATCATGGTCTGGGCCAGCATTTACCGCTTTCAATTGAATGTTAAAGTAAGACGAGGAGGGTGAGGGATTTATGTAGGCCTGCTATGCTGGGTGCCCTGATACCAAATAAAACAGCTTAACCTGCATTCATGCTGATCCACACTCAAAAGCCAAAAATATCAGTTATCAGTAGACTACCATTGTCAGAAAAATCAAAGGATAGTAGTAGTAGTTGACTCCAAAGAAGTGGAGGCCTGACGATCTCGGAGGCCTACTGCTACAGGCAACACACATGAAGGAGATCCAACCAGGAGTCTACACATTTTCAAAAATTAGTGGCAGACACCAACAAAGTGCCATCAATTACACAACAGTAAAAATAATATAATAAGGACCAACAGGTCTGCCACTACGTCCAATCAAGCAGATGGACACCCAAACAGAAGTTTTCACATTTAAAAAAAATATTAGCAAACACCACTAAAGTGACATCAATTTTACCACACTATAAATAGTATAATAGGGACCGACGGGTCTTCCACTACACCCAACCCAGCAGATGAACACCCAAACAAGAGTGTTCACATTTCCAAAAAATACTGGCAGATACCACCAAAGTGGCATCAATTTCACGAGAGCAGAAATAGTATAATAGTGAACAACAGGTCTTCCACTACACCCAACCAAGCAGAAGGACAGCCAACCAGGAGTTTTCAAATTTAAAAAAATGAGGGAGTGATACCACAGAAGTGGCATAAATTTCACAAGAGAAGAAATAGTAAAGTATGGACTGACCGGTCTTCCTCTATGCCCATTCCAGCAGATGGACACCCAACCAGAAGTGTTTACATTTCCAAAAATTATTGGCAGATACTACTAATGTGGCATCAATGTCACCACAGTATAAATAGTATAATAGGGACTGACAGGTCTTCCACTACACCCAACCTATCAGATGGACAACAACCAGGAGTGTTCACATTTCCAAAAATTATTGGCAGATACCACCAAAGTGGCATCAATTATAATGGAACTAGAGAGAGTACAAAGGAGGGCAACAAAATTAATAAAGGGGATGGGAGAACTACAATACCCAGATAGATTAGCGAAATTAGGATTATTTAGTCTAGAAAAAAGACGACTGAGGGGCGATCTAATAACCATGTATAAGTATATAAGGGGACAATACAAATATCTCGCTGAGGATCTGTTTATACCAAGGAAGGTGACGGGCACAAGGGGGCATTCTTTGCGTCTGGAGGAGAGAAGGTTTTTCCACCAACATAGAAGAGGATTCTTTACTGTTAGGGCAGTGAGAATCTGGAATTGCTTGCCTGAGGAGGTGGTGATGGCGAACTCAGTCGAGGGGTTCAAGAGAGGCCTGGATGTCTTCCTGGAGCAGAACAATATTGTATCATACAATTATTAGGTTCTGTAGAAGGACGTAGATCTGGGTATTTATTATGATGGAATATAGGCTGAACTGGATGGACAAATGTCTTTTTTCGGCCTTACTAACTATGTTACTATGTTACTAATTTCATGAGAGTAGAAATAGTATAATAGTGAATGACAGGTCTTCCACTACACTCAGCCCAGCAGTTGGACACCCAAGCAGGAGTGTTCATATTTCCAAAAATTATTGGCAGACACCATCAAAGTGGCATCAATTTCATGAGAGTATAAATAGTATAATAGTGAATGGCAGGTCTTCCACTATACCCAACCCAGCAGTTGAACACCCAACCAACGAGTTTTCAAATTTTTTAAAAAAAGGTCCTGACACCACAGAAGTGGCATAAATTTCACGAGAGTATAAATAGTGTAATAGAGACCAACTGGTCTTTCACTACTCTGATCTGCGTTCTGACACTACACAACCATGTCCCACCATAGGACAAAGTAAAAAAGTTAAGAAAAAAATATTAACATATGTAAAAAAAACTAAAAATTCCAAAAGAAAGAAAAAAACTATATTGTTCCAATAAATACATTTCTTTATCTAAATAAAAAAACAATAAAAGTACACATTTTTAGTATCGCCGCATCCGTAATGACCCGACCTATAAAACTGTCCCACTTGTTAACCCCTTCAGTGAACACCGTAAAAAAAAGAAAACAAGGCTAAAAACAACGCTTTATTATCATACCGCCGAACAAAAAGTGGAATAAGACGCTATCAAAAAGACGGATATAAATAAACATGGTACCTCTCAAAACGTCATCTTGTCCTGCAAAAAAATGAGCTGCCGTACAGCGTCATCAGTGAAAAAATAAAAAAAATTATAGTCCGCAGAATAAAGCAAAGCAAAAATAATAATTTTTTTTATAAAATAGTTTTTATTGTATAAAAGCACCAAAACATAAAAAAAATAAATGAGGTATCACTGTAATCGTACTTTCTCGAAGAATAAAACTGATTTATCAATTTTACCAAACGCGGAACGGTATAAACGCCCCCCCCCAAAGAAATTCATGAATTGCTGGTTTTGTTCCTTCTGCCTCCCAAAAATCGGAATAAAAAGCGATAAAAAAAGTCACGTGCCCAAAAATGGTACCAATAAAAACGTCAACTCGTTCCGCAAAAACCAAGACCTCACATGACTCTGTGGACCAAAATATGGAAAAATTATAGCTTTCAAAATGTGGAGACGCAAAACCTATTTTTGCAAGAAAAAGAGTCGTTTAGTGTGAACAGCTGCCAATCATAAAAGTCCACTAAAAAACCCCGCTATGAATAGTAAATCAAACCCCCTTTCATCACCCCCTTAGTTAGGAGAAAATAATAAAACTAAAAAAAATGTATTTATTTCTATTTTCCCATTAGGGTTAGGGTTAGGGTTGGGGCTACAGTTAGGCTTGGGGCTACAGTTAGGGTTGGGTCTAAAGTTAGGGTTAGAGTTGGGGCTAAAGTTAGGGTTAGGGTTTGGATTACATTTACGGCTGGGATTAGGGTTGAGGTTAGGGGTGTGGTTAGGGTTATGGTTGGGATTAGGGTTAGGGGTGTCTTGGAGTTAGGGATGTGGTTAGGGTTGGGATTAGGGTTAGGGGTGTGTTGGGTATAGGAGTGTGTTCGGGTTATGGGTTGTTGTGAATTCAGCTTTTGGGCTCCCTCCGGTGGTTGTAGAGGGTAATGCAGTTGTGCCTGGACTGCAGGATTGGACAGGTGTATCTACTAATTGCAAAACTGACTGGGGTATATAGCTTTGCAGGACTCTTTAGTCCCTGCCAGTTGTCCATTGTTTTTGGAGGACTCACATCCCTTCTGGTCTCTCCTGTTCGCTGTGCTTTTCTTCAAAGATAAGTCCTGGCTTTGTTTTTGCTGTCCACCTGCTGTGGACCTTATAGTTCTGTGCATTGTCATGTTTTTTCTTGTCCAGCTTTGTCTGTGAAGTATTTTTTGCAGCCTTGCTGTGTCTCTGGAGATGCAGATATACCCTCCATGTCTTTAGTCAGATGTGGTGTTTTGTATTTTCTGTGGTGGATATTTTCTAGTGTTTTAATACTGACCGCATAGTACTCTGTTCTATTCTTTCTATTTAGCTAGTATGGCCTCCTATGCTAAATCCTGATTTCATGTCTGCGTATGTTTTTTCCCTCTCCTCTCACAGTCAATATATGTGGGGGGCTGTCTGTCCTTTGGGGATTTTCTCTGAGGCAAGATAGGTTTCCTGTTTCTGTCTTTAGGGGTAGTTAGTTTCTTAGGCTGTGTCAAGGGGTCTAGGGAGTGTTAGGTACCCCCCACGGCTACTTCTAGTTGAGCTGCTAGGTTCAGGGTTTGCGGTCAGTACAGGGGCCTCCTTCTCCAGAGTACGTCTCATGCTGCTCCAAGGCCACCAGATCATAAGAGTACAACTGGCCAACAATGAGTTAATTGCATCTCAGAAGAAGGGAGGGAAGGTTTTGAGCCATTGTTTTTCCTTAGCCTGTTCCTCCCTCTTAATCTCTGAGTGGCTGCGGAATCTAGTAATAACATGAGTGTTCAGGAGTTAGTTTCTCGTGTGCATCAGCTTGCTGCTAGGGTACAGGGTATTTCAGATTGTATTGTTCAGACTCCTGCCTTAGAACCTAGGATTCCCACTCCTGATTTATTCTTTGCTGACAGATCCAAATGTTTGAGTTTCAAAAATAACTGTAAACTATTTTTTGCATTGAGACCCCGGTCTTCTGGTGATCCCATTCAGCAGGTTAAAATTATCATATCCCTGCTGCGTGGTGACCCACAGGATTGGCCATTTTCCCTGGAAACTGGAAATTCTGCTTTGCTTAATGTTGATTCTTTCTTTCAAGCATTGGGGTTATTGTATGATGAGCCTAATTCTGTGGATCAAGCTGAGAAGATCTTGCTGGCCCTGTGTCAGGGTCAAGAAGCGGCAGAATCGCATTGCCAGAAATTTAGAAAATGGTCTGTACTGACTAAATGGAATGAGGATTCCTTGGCGGCAATTTTCAGAAAGGGTCTTTCTGAATCCATTAAAGATGTTATGGTGGGGTTCCCCATGCCTGCTGGTCTGAGTGATTCTATGTCTCTGGCCATTCAGATTGATCGGTGCTTGCGTGAGCGCAGAGTTGTGCACACTGTGGCGTTGTCCTCCGAGCGGAGCCCGGAGCCTATGCAGTGTGATAGGATTTTGTCGAGAGCTGAACGTCTAAGATTCAGGCGCCAGAATAGGTTGTGTTTTTACTGCGGCGATTCAGCTCATGTTATTTCTGATTGCCCTAAGCGTACAAAGAGAATCGCTAGTTCTGTTACCATCAGTACTGCGCAACCTAAATTTTTGTTATCTGTGACCTTGATCTGCTCATTATCATCATTTTCTGTCATGGCATTTGTGGATTCAGGCGCCGCTCTGAACTTAATGGACTTAAAATTTGCCAGACGTTGTGGTTTCCCCTTGCAGCCTTTGCAGAACCCTATTCCTTTAAGGGGCATTGATGCTACACCGTTGGCTAAAAATAAACCTCAGTTTTGGACACAGCTGACCATGCGCATGGCGCCAGCCCATCAGGAAGATTGTCGTTTTCTGGTGTTGCATAATTTGCATGATATTGTGCTGGGTTTCCCATGGTTACAGGAACATAATCCGGGGTAAGATTGGAGATCTATGTCTGTGACTAGTTGGGGTTGTCAGGGGGTTCATGGTCACGTTCCTTTGATGTCATTTTCCTCTTCCCCCTCTTCTGAAATTCCTGAGTTTTTGTCAGATTTCCAGGATGTATTCGATGAGCCCAAGTCCAGTTCCCTTCCACCGCATAGGGACTGTGATTGTGCTATTGACTTGATTCCAGGTTGTAAGTTCCCTAAGGGTCGACTTTTCAACCTGTCTGTGCCAGAACATGCCGCCATGCGGAGCTATATAAAGGAGTCTTTGGAGAAGGGGCATATTCGGCCATCTTCTTCACCATTGGGAGCAGGTTTTTTTTTGTTGCCAAGAAGGATGGCTCCTTGAGACCCTGTATTGATTATCGCCTCTTGAATAAGATCGCGGTCAAATTTCAATACCCTTTGCCTTTGCTTACTGATTTGTTTGCTAGGATTAAGGGGGCTAGCTGGTTTACCAAGATAGACCTTCGAGGGGCATATAATCTTATTCGTATTAAGCAGGGTGACGAATGGAAAACTGCATTTAATACGCCCGAAGGCCATTTTGAATACCTTGTGATGCCATTCGGACTCTCTAATGCCCCATCTGTGTTCCAATCCTTCATGCATGATATCTTTCGGAGTTATCTTGATAAATTCATGGTTGTATATTTGGATGATATTTCGATTTTTTCTGATGATTGGGAGTCTCATGTGAAACAGGTCAGGATGGTATTTCAGATCCTCCGTAGTAATGCTTTATTTGTGAAGGGGTCGAAGTGCCTCTTTGGAGTGCAGAAGGTTTCTTTTTTGGGCTTCATTTTTTCTCCCTCATCTATAGAAATGGATCCGGTTAAGGTTCAGGCCATTCATGATTGGATTCAGCGCACATCTGTGAAGAGCCTTCAGAAATTCTTGGGCTTTGCTAATTTTTATCGTCGTTTCATTGCCAACTTCTCCAGTGTGGTTAAACCTCTGACCGATTTGACAAAGAAAGGCGCTGATGTGACGAATTGGTCCTCCGCAGCTTTTTCTGCCTTTCAGGAGCTTAAACGCCGATTTACAACTGCCCCTGTGTTGCGTCAGCCAGATGTTTCTCTTCCATTTCAGGTTGAGGTTGACGCGTCTGAGATTGGGGCAGGGGCCGTTTTGTCTCAGAGGAATTCTGATGGGTCCTTGATGAAACCGTGTGCCTTCTTTTCTCGGAAGTTTCCGCCTGCGGAACGCAGTTATGATGTCGGCAATCGGGAGTTGTTGGCTATGAAGTGGGCATTTGAGGAGTGGCGACATTGGCTTGAGGGGGCAAGCACCGTATTGTGGTCCTGACCGATCATAAGAATCTGATTTACCTCGAGTCTGCCAAACGGCTGAATCCTAGACAGGCTCGATGGTCCCTGTTTTTCTCCCATTTTGATTTTGTGGTCTCGTACATTCCTGGTACTGTTATGATCTGGTGTCCTTGGAGCAGCATGAGACGTACTCTGGAGAAGGTGGCCCCTGTACTGACCGCAAACCCTGAACCTAGCAGCACAACTAGAAGTAGCCGTGGGGGTACCTAACACTCCCTAGACCCCTCGACACAGCCTAAGAAACTAACTACCCCTAAAGACAGAAACAGGAAACCTATCTTGACTCAGAGAAAAACCCCAAAGGACAGATAGCCCCCCACAAATATTGACTGTGAGAGGAGAGGGAAAAAACATACGCAGACATGAAATCAGGATTTAGCATAGGAGGCCATACTAGCTAAATAGAAAGAATAGAACAGAGTACTATGCGGTCAGTATTAAAACACTAGAAAATATCCACCACAGAAAATACAAAACACCACATCTGACTAAAGACATGGAGGGTATATCTGCATCTCCAGAGACACAGCAAGGCTGCAAAAAATACTTCACAGACAAAGCTGGACAAGAAAAAACATGACAATGCACAGAACTATAAGGTCCACAGCAGGTGGACAGCAAAAACAAAGCCAGGACTTATCTTTGAAGAAAAGCACAGCGAACAGGAGAGACCAGAAGGGATGTGAATCCTCCAAAAACAATAGACAACTGGCAGAGACTAAAGAGTCCTGCAAAGCTATATACCCCAGTCAGTTTTGCAATTAGTAGATACACCTGTCCAATCCTGCAGTCAAGGCACAACTGCATTACCCTCTACAACCACCGGAGGGAGCCCAAAAGGTGAATTCTCAACATGGTACTAAGAATGTTAAGGCGTATGCCCTCTCTAGGAGTTTTTTTCCTGATTCCCCTGGGGTTCTTGAGCCGGTCGGCATTCTGAAGGAAGGGGTGGTCCTTTCTGCCATTTCCCCTGATTTACGACGGATTCTTCAGGAATTTCAGGCTGATAAACCTGACCGCTGTCCAGTGGGGAAACTGTTTGTTCCTGATAGATGGACTAGTAAAGTGATTTCTGAGGTTCATTGTTCTGTGTTGGCTGGCCATCCTGGGATTTTTGGTACCAGAGATTTGGTTGGTAGGTCCTTTTGGTGGCCTTCTTTGTCGCGGGATGTGCGTTCTTTTGTGCAGTCCTGTGGGATTTGTGCATGGGCTAAGCCTTGCTGTTCCTGCGCTAGCGGGTTGCTTATGCCATTACCGGTCCCCGAGAGGCCCTGGACACATATTTTCTATGGATTTTATTTCCGATCTTCCTGTTTCCCAAAGGATGTCGGTTATCTGGGTTGTCTGTGACCGATTTTCTAAGATGGATCATTTGGTGCCTTTGCCTAAATTACCTTCTTCTTCTGATTTGGTTCCGTTGTTTTTCAGCATGTGGTACATTTGCATGGTATTCCGGAGAATATTGTGTCTGACAGAGGTTCCCAGTTTGTTTCTAGGTTTTGGCGGGCCTTTTGTGCCAAGCTGGGCATTGATTTGTCTTTTTCTTCTGCATTTCATCCTCAGACAAATGGCCAGACTGAGCGAACTAATCAGACCTTGGAGACCTATTTGAGATGCTTTGTGTCTGCTGATCAGGATGATTGGGTGGCTTTTTTGCCATTGGCCGAGTTTGCCCTTAATAATCGGGCTAGTTTGGCTACTTTGGTTTCGCCTTTTTTTTGTAATTTTGTTTTTTCATCCTCGTTTTTCTTCTGGGCAGGTTGAGCCTTCTGATCTTCCTGGTGTGGATTCTGTGGTCGACAGGTTGCAGCAGATTTGGGCTCATGTGGTGGACAATTTGGTGCTGTCTCAGGAGGAGGCTCAACGTTTTGCTAACTGTCGTCGGTGTGTTGGTACCCGGCTTCGGGTTGGGGATCTGGTTTGGTTATCTTCCCGTCATGTTCCTATGAAGGTTTCTTCCCCTAAGTTTAAGCCTCGATTTATTGGTCCTTATAGGATTTCTGAGATTATTAATCCGGTGTCCTTTCGCCTGGCGCTTCCGGCCTCTTTTGCTATTCATAATGTCTTCCATAGATCTTTGTTGCGGAAATATGTGGAGCCCGTTGTTCCCTCTGTTGATCCTCCGGCCCCTGTGTTGGTCGATGGGGAGTTGGAATATGTTGTTGAGAAGATTTTGGATTCTCGTTTTTCGAGGCGGAAGCTTCAGTACCTTGTCAAATGGAAGGGTTATGGCCGGGAGGATAATTCTTGGGTTTCTGCCTCTGATGTCCATGCCGCTGATTTGGTTCGTACCTTTCATCAGGCTCATCCTGATCGGCCTGGGGGCTCTGGTGAGGGTTCGGTGACCCCTCCTCAAGGGGGAAGTACTGTTGTGAATTCAGCTTTTGGGCTCCCTCTGGTGGTTGTAGAGGATAATGCAGTTGTGCCTGGACTGCAGGATTGGACAGGTGTATCTACTAATTGCAAAACTGACTGGGGTATATGGCTTTGCAGGACTCTTTAGTCCCTGCCAGTTGTCCATTGTTTTTGGAGGATTCACATCCCTTCTGGTCTCTCCTGTTCACTGTGCTTTTCTTCAAAGATAAGTCCTGGCTTTGTTTTTGCTGTCCACCTGCTGTGGACCTTATAGTTCTGTGCATTTTCATGTTTTTTCTTGTCCAGCTTTGTCTGTGAAGTATTTTTTGCAACCTTGCTGTGTCTCTGGAGATGCAGATATACCCTCCATGTCTTTAGTCAGATGTGGTGTTTTGTATTTTCTGTGGTGGATATTTTCTAGTGTTTTAATACTGACCGCATAGTACTCTGTTCTATTCTTTCTATTTAGCTAGTATGGCCTCCTATGCTAAATCCTGATTTCATGTCTGCGTATGTTTTTTCCCTCTCCTCTCACAGTCAATATATGTGGGGGGCTGTCTGTCCTTTGGGGATTTTCTCTGAGGCAAGATAGGTTTCCTGTTTCTGTCTTTAGAGGTAGTTAGTTTCTTAGGCTGTGTCGAGGGGTCTAGGGAGTGTTAGGTACCCCCCACGGCTACTTCTAGTTGCGCTGCTAGGTTCAGGGTTTGCGGTCAGTACAGGGGCCACCTTCTCCAGAGTACGTCTCATGCTGCTCCAAGGCCACCAGATCATAACAATGGGTGTGGTTGGGATTAGGGATAGGGGCGTGATCGGGTTAGGGGTGTTGTTAGGGTTAGGGTTGGGATTAGGGTTAGGGGTCTGTTTATAATAATAATAATAATAATAATTTTTATTTATATAGCGCCAACATATTCCGCAGCGCTTTACAAATTATAGAGGGGACTTGCACAGACAATAGACATTACAGCATAACAGGAATACAGTTCAAAACAGATACCAGGAGGAATGAGGGCCCTGCTCGGAAGCTTACAAACTATGAGGAAAAGGGGAGACACGAGAGGTGGTTTGGGTTAGGGTTTCAGTTAGAATTGGGTGGTTTCCACTGTTTTGGCACATCGGGGACTGTCCAAACGTGACATGGCATCCGATCTCAATTCCAGCCAATTCTGCGTTGAAAAAGTAAAACAGTGCATCTTCACTTCCGAGCTCTCCCGTGTGCCCAAACAGGGGTTTTCCCCAACATATGGGGTATCAGTGTACAGTACACAAATTGGACAAATTTTGGGGTCCAATTTTGCTTGTTACCCTTGGGAAAAAAATTTGGAGGCTAAAAAATCATTTTTGTGGGTAACATAGTAACATAGTAACATAGTTAGTAAGGCCGAAAAAAGACATTTGTCCATCCAGTTCAGCCTATATTCCATCATAATAAATACCCAGATCTACGTCCTTCTACAGAACCTAATAATTGTATGATACAATATTGTTCTGCTCCAGGAAGACATCCAGGCCTCTCTTGAACCCCTCGACTGAGTTCGCCATCACCACCTCCTCAGGCAAGCAATTCCAGATTCTCACTGCCCTAACAGTAAAGAATCCTCTTCTATGTTGGTGGAAAAACCTTCTCTCCTCCAGACGCAAAGAATGCCCCCTTGTGCCCGTCACCTTCCTTGGTATAAACAGATCCTCAGCGAGATATTTGTATTGTCCCCTTATATACTTATACATGGTTATTAGATCGCCCCTCAGTCGTCTTTTTTCTAGACTAAATAATCCTAATTTCGCTAATCTATCTGGGTATTGTAGTTCTCCCATCCCCTTTATTAATTTTGTTGCCCTCCTTTGTACTCTCTCTAGTTCCATTATATCCTTCCTGAGCACCGGTGCCCAAAACTGGACACAGTACTCCATGTGCAGTCTAACTAGGGATTTGTACAGAGGCAGTATAATGCTCTCATCATGTGTATCCAGACCTCTTTTAATGCACCCCATGATCCTGTTTGCCTTGGCAGCTGCTGCCTGGCACTGGCTGCTCCAGGTAAGTTTATCATTAACTAGGATCCCCAAGTCCTTCTCCCTGTCAGATTTACCCAGTGGTTTCCCGTTCAGTGTGTAATGGTGATATTGATTCCCTCTTCCCATGTGTATAACCTTACATTTATCATTGTTAAACCTCATCTGCCACCTTTCAGCCCAAGTTTCCAACTTATCCAGATCCATCTGTAGCAGAATACTATCTTCTCTTGTATTAACTGCTTTACATAGTTTTGTATCATCTGCAAATATCGATATTTTACTGTGTAAACCTTCTACCAGATCATTAAAAATGATTTTTTATTTTCACGGTTATAAACTGTAGTGAAACACTTGGGGTTCAAAGTTCTCACAACACATCTAGATAAGTTCCTTGAGGGGTCTAGTTTCCAATATGGGGTCACTTGTGGGGGGTTTCTACTGTTTAGATACATCAGGGGCTCTGCAAACGCAGTGTGATGCCTGCAGACCATTCCATCTAAGTCTGCATTCTAAACGGTGCTCCTTCCCTTCCGAGCTCTACCACACGCCTAAACGGTGGTTCTCCCCACATATGGGGTATCAGCGTACCCAGGACAAATTGGACAACAACTTTTGGGGTCCAATTTCTTCTGTTACCCTTGGGAAAATACAAAACTGAGGGCTAAAAAATAATTTTTGTGGAAAAAAAGGATTTTTTATTTTCACGACTCTGCATTATAAAATGTAGTGAAACACTTGGGGGTTCAAAGTACTCACAACACATCTAGATAAGTTCCTTGGGGGGTCTAGTTTCCAATATGGTGTCACTTGTAGGGGGTTTTCACTATTTAGGCACATGTGGGGGTTTTCTACTGTTTAGGTACATCAGGGGCTCTGCAAAAACAATGTGACACCTGCAGACCATTCCATCTAAGTCTGCATTCCAAACGGCACTTCTTCCCTTCCGAGCTCTGCCATGCGCCCAATTGGTGGTTCCCCCCACATATGAGGTATCAGCATACTCAGGACAAATTGGACAGCAAATTTTGGGGTCCAATTTCTCCTATTACTCTTGGGAAAATACAAAACGGAGGGCTAAAAATAATTTTTGTGAAAACATATGATTTTTTATTTTTATGGCTCTACATTATAATCTTCTATGAAGCACTTGGTGGGTTAAAGTGCTCACCAAACAACTAGATAAGTTCCTTAGGTGGTCTACTTTCCAAATTGTGTCACTTGTAGGGGTTTTTTAATGTTTAGGCACATCAGGGGCTCTTCAAACGCAACATGGCGTCCTGTCTCAATTCCAGTCAATTTTGCATTGAAAAGTTAAATGACGCTTTTTCCCTTCCGAGCTCTGCCATGCGCCCAAACAGTGGTTTACCCCCAAATATGGGGTATCAGCATACTCAGGACAAATTGCACAACAACTTTTGGAGTTCAATTTTGTCTGTTACCCTTGGGAAGATAAAAAATTGGGGCAAAAAGATAATTTTTGTGAAAAAATATGATTTTTTATTTTTATGGCTCTACATTATAAACTTCAGTGAAGCACTTGGTGGGTTAAAGTGCTCACCACACATCTAGATAAGTTTCTTAGGGGGTCTACTTTCCAATATGGGGTCATTTGTGGGGGGTTTCAATGTTTAGGCACATTAGGGGCTCTCCAAACACGACATGGCATCCTATCTCAATTCCAGTCATTTTTGCAAAACAGTGGTATACTCCCAGAAATGGGGTATCAGGGTACTCAGGACAAATTGTACAACTTTTGCGGTCCAAATTCTCCTGTTACCCTTGGTAAAAAAAAAATTGGAGCTGAAGTAAATTTATTGTGAAAAAAAGTTAAATGTTCATTTTTTTAAACATTCCTGTGAAACACCTGAAGGGTTAATAAACTTCTTGAATGTGGTTTTGAGCACCTTGAGGGGTGCAGTTTTAAGAATGGTTTTACATTTGGTGATTTTCTATCATATAAACCCCTCAAAATGACTTCAAATGTGATGTGGTTCCTAAAAAAAAATGGTGTTGTAAAAATTAGAAATTTCTGGTCAACATTTAACCCTTATAACTCCCTAACAAAATAAATTTTGGTTCCAAAATTGTGCTGATGTTAACATGTAGACATGTGGGAAATGTTACTTATTAAGTATTTTGTGTGACATATCTCTGTAATGTAAGGGCATAAAAATTCAAAGTTGGGAAATTGCTAAATTTTCTAAGTTTTCGCCAAATTTCCGTTTTCTTCCACAAATAAATGCAGGTATTATCAAAGAAATTTTACAACTATCTTGAAGTACAATATGTCATGAGAAAACATTGTCAGAATCATCAAGATCTGTTGAAGCGTTCCAGAGTTATAACTTCATAAAGGGACAGTGGTCAGAAATGTAAAAATTGGCCTGGTCATTAACATGCAAACCACCCTTAGGGTTAAGGGGTTAATGATGGTGTTAAAAATGTATTTTTCATATAAGAACACAATAAGAAAGAAAGTTGCTGGGATAAGAAAGAGTTATTCTATTCGCAGAATCTCATGTGGATCAAACATACAGTAACAAATTTCCACAAATCATTAATTGGCTGTTAACAAAATTACATGAAAAAGTGAAAATTATACTATAAGTTTGTCACACGGCTGCAACAGCATGCCTTTATGGAAAAGTATCTGGACCCAAAGACAATTAACCCTCCGTCAGGAACAATGGTTCTGACAGGCGCAGCTCTTCTATTTTCATTTCTCCCTTCTCACCAGATTTTCAGGAAACCACTTCCCTCTAGATAGTCTCCTGGCTCTAGCTGCTGTGTGAAACCTGATACCACAGTTGGTCTGCAGAGCTTCAGGAAGGAAGATATAGCTGTGCTGGCTAGGGTTGAGCGAAACGGGTCGTTCATTTTCATAAGTCGCCGACTTTTGGCAAAGTCGGGTTTCATGAAACCCAACCCGATCCCTGTGTGGGGTCGGCCATGCGGTACGCGACTTTCGCGCCAAAGTCGCGTTTCAATGTCGCGAAAAGCGCCATTTCTCAACCAATGAAGGTGGACGCAGAGTATGGGCAGCGTGATGACATAGGTCTCAGTCCCCACCATCTTAGAGAAGGGCATTGCAGTGATTGGCTTGCTTTCTGCGGCTTCACAGGGGCTATAAAGGGGCGTTCCCGCCGACCGCCATCTTACTGCTGCTGATCTGAGCATAGGGAGAGGTTGCTGCCGCTTTGTCAGAAGCAGGGATAGCGTTAGGTAGGGTCCATTAACCCCCAAACCGCTTGTGCTGTAGCGATTTCCACTGTCCAACACCACCTTTTGTTTGCAGGGACAGTGGAGGCTACATTTTTTTCCCCAGCGCTGTAGCTCATTGGGCTGCCCTAGAAGGCTCCCAGATAGCTGCATTGCTGTTTGTACACCTCTGTGCAAACCAACTGCTTTTTTCAAAGCACAAGTCCTGTTGCTCCTTCCTTTCTGCACAGCTTCCTTGTTTGTTTGTCCACACTATTGACTTTTTTTGTGCAGCAGTCCACTCCTTGTTATTGCTGCCTGCCATACATTGCTGAGATTACTGCAGGGAGATAGTAATTGTAGGACAGTCCCTTTTTTTTTGTTTCGTTATATCTCTTCAAGCCACTTTCTGCCACAGAAAATATACTCTAATACAGTAGCCCAGATTTATTCACTAGTCTCCCTGAAGAAGAAAAGAGTACAGATTAAAATTGGCAAATCTGTATCAGTGGCAGTCCTGTGTGTGGCACCTGTCACAAATTGTGTGCCACATTAAACCTAGTGTGTAATACTGGGTCAGATTTCTTTTAAATTCTCCCTGAAAAAAAAAATAGTGGGAGATTAAGATTGGCATTTCTGCTTCAGTGCCACTCCTGTGTGTGCCACCTGTCTCAAATTGTGTGCCACATTAAACCTAGTGTGTAATACTGGGCCAGATTTCTTTTAAATTCTCCCTGAAAAAAAAATAGTGGGAGATTAAGATTGGCATTTCTGCTTCAGAGCCATACCTGTGTGTGCCACCTGTCTCAAACTGTGTGCCACATTAAACCTAATGTGTAACACTGGGCCAGATTTCTTTTAAATTCTCCCTGAAAAAAAAATAGTGGGAGATTAAGATTGGCATTTCTGCTTCAGAGCCACTCCTGTGTGTGCCACCTGTCTCAAATTGTGTGCCACATTAAACCTAGTGTGTAATACTGGGCCTGATTTCTTTTAAATTCTCCCTGAAAAAAAAAAATAGTGGGAGATTAAGATTGGCATTTCTGCTTCAGAGCCACTCTTGTGTGTGCCACCTGTCTCAAATTGTGTGCCACATTAAACCTAGTGTGTAATACTGGGCCTGATTTCTTTTAAATTCTCCCTGAAAAAAAAAATAGTGGGAGATTAAGATTGTCATTTCTGCTTCAGTGCCACTCCTGTGTTGTGCCACAGAACATATACTGTATGAGAGTGGGCCACATTTCCTCAATATTCTCCCAGAAAAAATAAAAAGGGGGAGATTTGAATTGTTAGTGTCTGCATCAGCGTCATTCCTGTTAGTGGCATATCTGTCTGCCACTGAAGCTGTGTACTGTTATACATTGGGCCTGATTTTCCCTGCAGTCTGACCCACCTATAAAGGGATATATAAATCCAACAGAAGTTTGAGTTTACCTTCTAACTGGTTTTACAGTAACAAATACCGTTAGTTTGGTTACGTTTTTCAAACAATGAGGAAGTCTGGTGGAAGAGGTCGTGGCCGTGGGCGGTCATTGCCAGCTGGTAATGATGGTAGTGGTGGTGGAGCATCAGGTGGTCGTGGGAAAAGCAATATAGCACCTAAGCCTCGAGTTGTTGAGCCAGGTTCGTCGTCTGGCTACATAAGGCCTCAAACGCTCCCTTTTCTGGGAGTAGGAAAACCGCTTTTAAAGCCAGAGCAGCAAGAACAAGTTTTGGCTTACCTTGCTGACTCAGCCTCTAGCTCTTTCGCCTCCTCTTCTGAAACTGCTAAATGTAAAAGCAGCGCGTCGTTAGTGGATGTTAACGGTCATGGACAAGTCACTTCCTTGTCTTCTTCACCAAGAACAACAGAGAAGGATGCGTCAGGC
Source organism: Ranitomeya imitator (assembly GCF_032444005.1). Classification (NCBI taxonomy): domain Eukaryota; kingdom Metazoa; phylum Chordata; class Amphibia; order Anura; family Dendrobatidae; genus Ranitomeya; species Ranitomeya imitator. Next base: position 308,690,871 of record NC_091285.1, on the reverse strand, counting down.
GACACAACGGGTTACTCCATGGAGCTCTTTACACATACTGTTCCTGGGTTAGAAAGTGAAACAGTTACCAGGCCATGCCCATTACAAGTTGAATCGGACATGGAGTGCACAGATGCTCAGCCACAGCCAGATTACTATGCTGTTCCTTTGACTCAGACCACAACATTGCCCTCGCAGTGTACTGATCCAGAATCAGACCCTGATGAGACTATGGTGCCCCGTCACGAACGCTATACCACCGGCTTACACGGTGACTCAGACGAAGTTGCACACGAGATAGAAGAGGAGGTCATAGATGACCCAGTTGTTGACCCCGATTGGCAGCCATTGGGGGAACAGGCGGCAGGCGGCAGTAGGCAGGCGGCAGTAGCTCTGAAGCGGAGAAGGAGGAGCCGCAGAAGGCATCAACATCGCAACAGGTTCCATCTGCCAGGCCCCTATCTGGCCAAAAACGCATGGCAAAACCAGTTGTAGGACAGCGTGGACATCCAGTTAAAGAAGCTCAGACTGCAATGCCTGAAAAGGTATCCGATAGTAGAAAGAGTGCAGTCTGGCATTTTTTTAAACAACATCCAAATGATCAGTGCAAAGTCATTTGTCAAAAATGTTCAACTACCTTAAGCAGAGGTCAGAATCTTAAAAGTCTAAATACAAGTTGCATGCGTAGACATTTAACCACCATGCATTTGCAAGCCTGGACTAACTACCAAACGTCCCTTAAGGCTGTAGCACCCTCGGCCAATGAATCTAGTCAGCAATGCTACATCCCTTCCCTCACTGTAAGCCCACCATTTCCCGCACCACCTGCAGCAAATATGCAGATTTCGTCGCCAGGCCAAAGCAGTCAGGGAATCACCAGTTTCGTAGTAGGAAACACTGCATGTAGGGCACCAGCAAGAATACCATCTCCAACCCTCTCTCAGTCTGCCATGTCCACCGGCACCCCCGCTAGTTCCACGATCTGCAGCTCTCCAGTCCAGCTCACCCTACATGAGACTCTCGTTAGGAAAAGGAAGTACTCATCTGTTATGATCTGGTGGTTTAGGAACAACATGAGACAAGCTCTGAAGGAGGTGGCATCTGTACTGACCACAGACCCTGAACCTAGCAGCGCAACTAGAAATAGCCGTGGGGGGTACCTGACGCTCCTTAGACCCCTCGGCACAGCCTAAGATCTAACTTCCCCTAAAGATGGAAACAGGAAACCTATCTTGCCTCAGAGAAAATCCCCAAAGGAAAGATAGCCCCCCACAAATATTGACGGTGAGAGGAGGGGAAAATAACATACGCAGAGATGAAATCAGATTTTAACATAGGAGGCCAGTCTAGCTTGATAGATAGGACAGGAAAGGATACTGTGCGGTCAGTATTAAAACTACAAAATAATCCACACAGAGTTTACAAAATCTCCACACCTGACTAAAGGTGTGGAGGGTAAATCTGCTTCCCAGAGCTTCCAGCTAACAGAAAAAATCCATAATGACAAGCTGGACAAAAATAGAATGCACAGAACAATAAGTCCGCAACATGTGGACTGAAATGAGCAAAGCCAGAACTTATCTTTGCAGAACTGGTCAGGAAACCAGGAGAATCCAAGCAGAGATGTGAATCCAGCCAGAGAACATTGACAAGTGGCATAGGCTGAAAACTAGAGCCAGGTTAAATAGCAGAGCCAGGAGAGACGATTAGTGAAAGCAGCTGCTAAAGCTAAACCCAAGGAGCGGCAGTACCACTCAAAACCACCAGAGGGAGCCCAGGGGCAGAATTCACAAAAGTGTCATTTACAACCACCGGAGGGAGCCCAAGAACGGAATTCACAACACTCATCCTCGCATCCGCGTACACAGGGTTTGAACGCCCACATTGCTAGACTAATCTCATTAGGGATGATGCCCTACCGGTTAGTTGAAAGCAAAGCTTTCAAAGCCCTGATGGACTATGCAGAACCACGCTACAAGCTACCCATTCGACACTTCTTTTCGAGAAAAGCCATCCCAGCCCTCCACCAGCATGTAAAAGACCGCATCGTCCATGCACTCAGGCAATCTGTGAGTACAAAGGTGCACCTGACAACAGATGCATGGACCAGTAGGCATGGCCAGGGATGTTACGTGTCCATCACGGCTCACTGGGTTAATGTGGTGGATGCAGGGTCCACAGGGGACAGCAATATTGGAACAGTTCTGCCTAGCCCACGGTCTAGGAAACAGTTGGCTGTAGGCGTTCGCCCCCCTCCTCCTCCTCCTCCTCATCCTCCTGCAGAAGCAAGAGCTCGTCCACAGACCGCAGTCGCACGAGCACTCCATCCGCAGCTGCCACTGTTGCACACGAGGTGTCCCATTATGGGAGTTATGGGACACCTAGTGGCAAGCGTCAGCAGGCTGTATTGGCAATGAAGTGTTTGGGCGACAACAGACACACCGCGGAAGTTCTGTCCGAGTTCTTGCAGAAAGAAACGCAGTCGTGGCTGGGCACTCTACATCTTGAGGCAGGCAAGGTAGTGAGTGAAAACGGAAGGAATTTTTTGGCTGCCATAGCCCTTTCACATCTGAAACACATTCCTTGCCTGGCTCATACCTTAAACCTGGTGGTGCAGTGATTCCTGAAAAGTTATCCGGGGTTACCCGACCTGCTCCTCCAAGTGCGCAGACTTTGCTCGCATATCCGCTGTTCGCCCGTGCACTCCAGCTGTATGCAGAACCATCAGCGGTCTTTGAACCTTCCCCAGCATCGCCTAATCATCGACGTTGTAGCAAGGTGGAACTCCACACTGCACATGCTTCAGAGACTGTGCGAACAGAGGCATGCTGTTATGTATTTGTGGGAGGATACATATACACGGGCAGGCAGTTGGATCGCAGACATGGAGTTGTCAGGTGTGCAGTGGTCGAAGGTACAAAACCTGTGTCAAGTCCTTCAGTGTTTTGAGGAATGCACACGGCTGGTTAGTGCAGACAACGCCATAATAAGCTTGAGCATCCCCCTAATGCGTCTGCTGATGCAAAGTTTGACGCACATAAAGGAGCAGGCGTCTGCAGCCGAGGAAGAGGGAATTCTTGATGACAGTCAGCCATTGTCTGGTCAGGGCAGTCTACAGGATGAGTTAGCGGGCGAAGAGGAGGAGGACGAGGGGGATGATGGGGATGAGTATTTTTTGTATGAGGAAGCTTCTCCGGGGCCAATAGCAACTGGTGGCGTTGCAAGGCCAGGTTCAGGGGATTTTTTAGGGAGACAAGTGAGGTAGATTTGCCTGAAACTGCCCCTCAACCCAGCACAACCGCAGATTTGACAACTGGAACTTTGGCCCACAGGGCGGATTATGCCTTACGTATCCTCAAAACGGACCCACGCATTATTAAAATGATGAACGATGACGATTACTGGTTGGCCTGCCTCCTTGATCCTCGCTATAAAGGCAAATTGCAAAAAATCATGCCACATGAGAACCTCGAACAAATATTAGCAACCAAACAAGCAACTCTTGTAGACCGTTTGATTCAGGCATTCCCAGCACACAGCGCCGGTGATAGTTCTCACACGAGCTGCAGGGGGCAACAGGGCAGAGGTGTTAGAGTTGCACAAATCAGAAATGGCATTGGACAGAGGGGTTTTCTGACCAGGTTTTGGAGTGATTTCGCAATGACCGCAGACAGGACAGGTACTGCAGCATCAATTCAAAGTGACAGGAGACAACATTTGTCCAGTATGGTTACTGTTGTGAATTCTGTTGTCGGGCTCCCTCCTGTGGTCATGAATGGTACTTCGGCTGGTTCTGTCCATGAACTTCCTCTGGTGGGTGTTTCTGAGTTTCCTTCCACAGGTGACGAGGTTGATTCATTAGCTGGCTGCTCTATTTAACTCCACTTAGATCTTTGCTCCATGCCACCTGTCAATGTTCCAGTATTGGTCTTGTTCACTCCTGGATCGTTCTTGTGACCTGTCTTCCCAGCAGAAGATAAGTTCCTGCTTGTTTTTCTTTGGTTTGCTATTTTTCTGTCCAGCTTGCTATTTTTATTGTTGTCTTGCTTGCTGGAAGCTCTGGGACGCAGAGGGAGCGCCTCCGCACCGTGAGTCGGTGCGTAGGGTCTTTTTGCGCCCTCTGTGTGGTCTTTTTGTAGGTTTTTGTGCTGACCGCAAAGCAACCTTTCCTATCCTCAGTCTGTTCAGTAAGTCGGGCCTCACTTTGCTAAATCTATTTCATCTCTGTGTTTGTATTTTCATCTTTACTCACAGTCATTATATGTGGGGGGGCTGCCTTTTCCTTTGGGGAATTTCTCTGAGGCAAGGTAGGCTTTATTTTTCTTTCTTCAGGGCTAGCTAGTTCCTTAGGCTGTGCCGAGTTGCATAGGGAGCGTTAGGAGCAATCCACGGCTATTTCTAGTGTGTGTGATAGGATTAGGGATTGCGTTCAGCAGAGTTCCCACGTCCCAGAGCTCGTCCTTTATTATCAGTAACTATCAGGTCATTCAGTGTGCTCTTAACCACCAGGTCCATTATTGTCCTGACCACCAGGTCATAACAGGTAACTAACTATTTTTCATCCCTTATCGTTGTTCTCCCTCAACCGTCATTCCCATTTGATTACTGGGCATCCAAAATAGACACCTGGCCTGAATTGGCAGAATATGCATTGCAGGAGCTTGCTTGCCCAGCAGCTAGTGTGCTATCAGAAAGAGTATTCAGTACTGCTGGTTCAATATTGACCGAAAAAAGGACTCGTCTGGCTACCCAAAATGTTGATGATCTAACCTTCATTAAAATGAACCACTCATGGATTTCGAATTATTTTGCCCCACCTTTCCCGGCTGACACCTAGCTTTCCTATAAAAAGGTCTTGCTTGTGGACTCGTCTTACAACATGTTTACCCCTCCCTAAATGGGCTAACTCCCCCCACGGGGCCGTGGTCGCGCCACTTGGCGCAAGCACCCGTGAGAGTGCCGTTTGTCTGAAGAGGTGGGTGTGCTCGCTTTTGGTTGACAGCACTGCAACTGGGTCCCTCAAAGTACAATAAAGTGTCTCTGGCGGTGGTGGTGCGCACCCAACGTCAGACACACCGTTGTAACATGAGGGGCCCTGGGCCTGTACCGCCGGCCACAAGAGAGTTCCCCCCCAGCTCAAACAGTGCTCTACCACTTGCAAAATTATCTCTCACAGCTCCACCAATGTTTAGTCTATGGGCTGACATCCTTCAATGCCTGGCACTGACAATACCAATTTGTTGATATGTATGATGCTAGTTAAAATAGTCAGGGTCAGTGTCCTATATTGACACCAGTAAATACTTAGCGCCAAATTACTATGTTTGAAACTCAGCAGAGGAGCCCTCCCCTGTACCTAAGTATGCCACCCTTTTTTTTTTGGTTTTGTTGTTTTGCGAGACATTAACATCTATTTATTTTTTGGGAGTACTAACTGTGTCAGACACTCCTTCCAATCGTCCTCCGCTGACCACACCAATGCTGCCTGTGTACCTCTGCAAGATAATTCAAACTGATTTGAGCCTAATTTTTCTATTTTAGGCCTAATAAGTCTGTCTGCGGTCCCTCCTTCCCTTTGTCCTCCGCTGAGCACACCAATGCTGACCGTGTACCCATGTAACTTTTTGTCATCCTGCAGTGAGCCTACTTTGTGGTGTAAGACCTACTAGCAGTGTCTGTCTGTGCCACTTAATACAGCTGTCCTCCTCTAAATAAAAAAAATGGCGGATTTTCAGCTTGTCACAATTATAAAACTGCATTGGGGCCACAAGTTTCGTTGTGGTCTACATACTGAGTCATCCACTCCAAGGTGTTCTCTCTGTTGCCCCTCCTTTGCTTCTATCTTGAAGCTCTTGTTAAGTAGTTGTTGAAACAACACTGCATTAGGCCTACGAGTTGGGTCTGGGTTGTAGAGACGGTGTCTCCCGCTCCAAGGTGTTCTCCAGGTTGCCTCTCCATAGATTCAATCTTCATGCTCTTGTTAAGTAGTTGTTGAAACAACACTGCATTAGGCCTACAAGTTGGGTCTGGGTTGTAGAGATGGTGTCTCCCGCTCCAAGGTGTTCTCCAGGTTGCCTCTCCATAGCTTCAATCTTCATGCTCTTGTTAAGTAGTTGTTGAAACAACACTGCATTAGGCCTACAAGTTGGGTCTGGGTTGTAGAGACAGTGTCTGCCGCTCCAAGGTGTTCTCCAGGTTGCCTCTCCATGGTGTTCTCCAGGTTGCCTCTCCATAGCTTCTACCTTCTAGCTCTCGTTAAGCAGTTGTTGAAACAGCACTGCATTAGGCCTACAAGTTGGGTCTGGGTTGTAGAGACGGTGTCTCCCGCTCCAAGGTGTTCTCCAGGTTGCCTCTCCATAGCTTCAATCTTCATGCTCTTGTTAAGTAGTTGTTGAAACAACACTGCATTAGGCCTACAAGTTGGGTCTAGGTTGTAGAGACGGTGTCTCCCGCTCCAAGGTGTTCTCCAGGTTGCCTCTCCATAGCTTCAATCTTCATGCTCTTGTTAAGTAGTTGTGGAAACAACACTGCATTAGGCCTACAAGTTGAGTCTGAGTTGTAGAGATGGTGTCTCCCGCTCCAAGGTGTTCTCCAGGTTGCCTCTCCATAGCTTCAATCTTCATGCTCTTGTTAAGTAGTTGTTGAAACAACACTGCATTAGGCCTACAAGTTGAGTCTGGGTTGTAGAGACTGTGTCTGCCGCTCCAAGGTGTTCTCCCGGTTGCCTCTCCATGGTGTTCTCCAGGTTGCCTCTCCATAGCTTCTATCTTCTAGCTCTCGTTAAGCAGTTGTTGAAACAACACTGCATTAGGCCTACAAGTTGGGTCTGGCTTGTAGAGACGGTGTCTCCCGCTCCAAGGTGCTCTCCAGGTTGCCACATAATCGAAGCTGCATAGAGCCTATTTTGTTATTTTAGGCCTACTAAGTCTTTCTGCGGTCCCTCCTTCCAATTGTCCTCCACTGAGCACACCAATGAAGACCGTGTACCCATGTAACCTTTTTTCAACCTGCGTCGAGCCAACTTTGTGGTGTAGTGCCTACCTGCAGTGTCTGGCTGCGCCACTCAATACAGCTGTCCTCTTTAAAAAAAATGACCTGCAATTATCAGGTTTTCAGCCTATCGGAATTTTAAAACTGCAGTGGGGCTACTAGTTTGGTTGGGGCCTACTAACAGTGTCTGCCGCTCCAAGGTGTTCTCCTGGTTGCCTTTCCTGAGTTTCTATCTTCAGGCTCTTGTTAAAGAGTTGTTAAATGGAACAACTGCATTTGGCCTACTAGTTGGGTTGGGGCCTACTAACAGTGTCTGCCGCTCCTTGCTGTTCTCCTGGTTTCCTGTCGTGAAATTCCATTTTCAGGCTCTCCTTAAGTAGTTGTTATTGTTAGACTGCATTTGGCCTACTAGTTGGGTTGGGGCCTACTATCGGTGTCTGCCGCTCCTTGATGTTCTCCTCCACTGAACAAACCAGTGCTGCCTGTTTACTTCTGTTACCAATTTTGAACTGCATTTAGCCTACTTACTGATTTGGGCCTACTCACTGTGTCAGCCTCTCATTACAGTTGTACTCCACTGAACAAAGCAATGCCCCCTGGTTAGTCCTGTTACCAATTTTGAACTGCATTTAGCCCACTTTATTCTTTGGGCCTATATCTGTGTTTCCTCCTCATCCTGCCCATTGCCCAGCCAGTGATAGATGAGTCTGCTGGTACATTGACCCATAACGCAACATTCCCCATGCACGCTACACAGCAAGATTGTGACCCTGCAGAAAGTCAGGTTCCCCTTCCCGCATACCATACCACCTTACACAGGGACAAAGAGGAAGGTGCAGAAAGTACAGGTTCCTTCATCAGGTGGGGGGAGGAATACTCGTTGGTGACGTCACTGGCACAGGGCCCCTCATAGTACGCAAAAGTGTCGCTGCCGGTGGGAGGCGCCCCCGCCGTGCAAACACACCGCCGTACTTTGAGGGGCCCTGTGCCAGTGCCAATGCCAACGAGTGGGCCCCCCCTGCTTGCTCAGGATCACAGCACTTGCAAAGTTGAAATACTTACCTCTCCCTGCTCGACTGCCGTGACGTGGTCCAGATTTCCTGGGCCCACTAAATACTTAAACCAGCCCTACCCCCCACAACTTTAGCCAAATGACCCCCAATTTCCAATGCCTTACTATTATTATAAGGTAAATTAAGATTGACAAGCTTCAGTAACAAGAATGTGTGTTTTTGCCATTAAAATGGGCACTGTACATGTTTTCCTGGCCTCCACTCACTGGCGACTATGCTCCCCCATTGTCTTGCATTGGGTTTCGTGTTTCGGTCGATCCCCGACTTTTCGCGATAATCGGCCGATTCCACTCGACTTGACTTTTGAGATAGTCGGGTTTCGCGAAACCCGACTCGACGCTAAAAAACTAAAAGTTGCTCAACCCTAGTGTTGGCTTCTCAGGCTCATTGGTCCCGAACACATCACACTTTATATGGTTGGTAAGTAATGTTTTTAGTCATTACTATTGTTTATTTAGCTTGTTTTATGAATGGATAGAGGAAGGTTTGTGGATATATTTCATATAAATAAGGCAGATTTTCTTACAAATGAAAGTGTGCTTCTCAGGCACATTGTTCCCTAATGCATATTCTCGCTCTTGCTTCAGATTATCTTCTGAAATGGAGAAGAAAATGTATGAACTTTCAAAACCCCATCATGTTGAGGAAGTGAGAAACATGCTGTTAGATGATGATGATGATGATGATGATGATGCAGACCCCACAATGAATGAGGATTTTGAAGAAAGTGAGATTGATTCTCATGATGAGGTGGAAGTCTGTGAACTAAATTCTGAAACAGAGCAAGATGGTGACAGTGATGAGGAGGAACAAGATATAGAATCTTATTATATGGGAAAAGATAAAAAAACCAAATGGAACAAGAATCCACCCATAAAAAAAATATGGAACCTCTTAACATTATCACTCACCTTCCTGCAGTTATGGGAGCAAAAACTGCAGCTGAATGCTGGAATACTTTTTTCACAGATGACATTCTGGACTCTATTGTCATATACACTAATCAATATATAGACAATATAAAGCACAAGTTCATCTGTGACAGAATCCTGAAGCCCATGGATGAAATCGAACTGCGTGCATTTTTTTGGATTATTATACCTTGCAGGAGCTTATAGGGCAAATCGGCAAAGTTTGGAGGAACGTTGGGGTATAGAAAGTGATGGAATTGAAAAATTTAGCCTTGTTATGTCTCTAAAAAGATTTAAGATTCTAATTCGTTGCCTTCGGTTTGATGACAGAACTACCCGAACCGAACGTAAAACATATGACCGGCTTGCTCCAATTCGCGATGTATTCCAAAAATTTGTGGAAAACTGTAAGATAAACTATCGCCCTGGGGCAAATGTCACAATTGACTAAATGCTCCCTGGTTTTCATGGCAGATGCGCATTTCGTCAATACATACCATCAAAACCTAGCAAATACGGAATAAAAATGTATGCCCTTGTTGATGCCAGTAAGACCTACACATACAACATTGAAATTTATGCTGGAAAACAGCCAGATGGTCCTTACTGTGTCAGCAACAAACCCACTGATGTTGTGAAAAGACTGGCTGAACCCTTATTTGGATCAGATCACAATATAACTGCTGATAATTGTTTTTCAAATTGTGATCTTATTGATTATCTAAAAACGCAGAAGCTTTCATATGTCGGAACTGTAAGAAAAAATAAAAAAGAATTGCCGCCACAGCTTGTTACTGAGGCAGGGAGAAAACAGTACAGCAGTATGTTTGCATTCCATGATGGAAAGGTTTTGGTTTCCTATGTACCACGCAAAAAAAAAATGTACTTCTTCGCTCAACGCTTCATAATGATGATGCCATCGATCGTAAATCTGAAGCACAACAAAAACCAGAGATTATTACATTTTATAATGAAACCAAAGGGGGTGTTGATACAGCTGATCAGATGTGCTCAACTTTCAGCGTCAGCAGAAACACCAAACGCTGGCCAATGGTCATATTTTTTGCTATGCTAAATTTGGGTGGTATAAATTCACAAATCATTTACCTTGAAAACCAGCATGAACCACTCCGTAGACGATTGTACCTGAAAAAATTGGCCCATGAACTAATGCTTGGAGAGCTACGCAGAAGTATGAAACCCATCAGTATCCCCTCTGGCCTTCAAGTTAGGCTCAAAAGATTCCGCCCAGATATTGATACTAAAAATCCAACACCTGTACCACCTCCCAAAAGAAGGAGATGCATGTATGTATGCATGAATGCATTGCAATTCTTGCTCTTTGCTTTGCAAATGTGTTTTTTCTGGGGCACCTTCAGGATCTAATTCAGATTAATTCTGTTTGTAATATTATTCTAGGTGCCTAGAAAATATTTTTGTGCCAAAATTTTCTCTTTTTAATAACCGTTACTTGATATCATTGGGGGCTGTTTGGTGGGAGTTTTGAAATTTGTGTTTATCAAAGTTATTACTTTTATGTTGAGTAAATGGGTTTGTTTTTCACCTGATAATGTGTAGTCTCTTTTATTACATCCATCTGAAGGTCTATGATCACTTTTAGATCACTGAAATTGAGAAAATTAGATATTCTAGGCATTTTTCTAGCCTGCGCTTGATAGGCACATTGTTCCATTACGAGTTAGTGCAAATATTGTTCCTGACGGAGGGTTAATGCCAAGAAATGAAAAAATAATGCGGAATAGAGTCACTGTGCAAAGTGCAAATGCAAAAATCACTAAACTCCTATATAAGACACCAGTTACCAAACGGAAATCAGTATAAGATGGCTGCTAAATAAGCATACCTACTGGGAGAATCAATGCATAAGCCTGTTGAATATGATCAGGGCCAAATCCCTGTCAGCCACAAACATGGGCACAAATACTCTGGCCAAAAAAGGGACAACATATAAAACTGAACTAACGGTGTAAAAATGAAACTGTACCTGTATTGCACAAGCCCGATGAACGAAGTGAAATCCCTCTGCCCCGATGCGCGTTTCACTCTGCTTTTTTTGCAGCTACAGATGACTCTAGTGGCCTACGGAATGACACTTTTTTCAACTACAGTTCAATTTATCATTTAATTTTTTTTTACTTATATAGCGCCATCATATTCCAAAGTGCTTTTCTGAATGAACAAAAGAGAAGGAAGGTGACGGGCACAAGGGGGCATTCTTTGCGTCTGGAGGAGAGAAGGTTTTTCCACCAACATAGAAGAGGATTCTTTACTGTTAGGGCAGTGAGAATCTGGAATTGCTTGCCTGAGGAGGTGGTGATGGCGAACTCAGTCGAGGGGTTCAAGAGAGGCCTGGATGTCTTCCTGGAGCAGAACAATATTGTATCATACAATTAGGTTCTGTAGAAGGACGTAGATCTGGGGATTTATTATGATGGAATATAGGCTGAACTGGATGGACAAATGTCTTTTTTCGGCCTTACTAACTATGTTACTATGTTACTATGTTACTATGTAAATCTAAAAAAAATCGATATTTTAAAACTGCTCCAAAGCATACATTTCTCTAGGTACACTTGCTCACTGTATTTTAAGGAACTCACCAAGGGAGATTGTTTCAAACATATTGCAGCACTAAGCACAAATTTTCTGTGAATATAAGATTACACAAATCCATTATATCTTCAGATAATCACAGATAGAGTGTCATGGGTTTACCACGACAAAGAGGTGTCTCCCCTGAAATGATAAGTAGCACTTCACCTTCTTATTAAATAATGTAAATTTCTTTTAGCAGTGCAGGGGTTATTCTGCTCAGTCGAGAGCCACTCCCATTTCCTATATAATCTGGGCCCTGATTAGCACTCATTGTCACAGTAGCTTATGCATCATGGCTGGAGGTTGTTGTTGGTTATTATTGGAGAAGGCATTTGGTGGATTTATCTGTGACTGTAGCAAGGTTTGAGTGTATGATAATACCATTTCTTCTTCTACTTTTTTGTAACCCCATCCTCCACTCCCTGGACACTCGACAGCAGAGTCGTGACATTAGCTCTGACTAAAACCATTTTTGATCCATTATGGATCCTATCACTGCTCTGACAGGATAACTGCAGCAGCTCATCCTGGAGGTGGCAGATCTAAGCACTGTCATTTTGCAGCACCCAAACATATCAGGTTATGGGATTGTGACTCCCTTGCAACCCTTAATGGAGCCCATGATCACTTTGCTTGATAGATTCCCTGGGGGGAATGACAAGTTTTCTTATTTTCAAGGAGGGTTATAAATTATACTTCAGGTTACCTCCTTGTTCCTCAGGAACCAACGAGCAAATGGTGAGAATATTAATTTCACTCTGTCAGGTGATCAACATGCATGGGCATTCTCTCTCTCGTCTGACTCCCAGTCAACCCAGTTGGTGGAGAATTTTTTTCTGGTGCTGGGTCATATAAATGATGACTAAATGAGTCCACACTATGTCAGCTTCAGGAAGGGAGACCGGCCAGCAGAGTATTGCTCCTATTTTCCGAGATGGTCCACTGAAACTAAGTAGAATTACCCCATGCTATGTAGCCAGTTCTGTGAAGAGCTATCAGTAAGGGTGAAGGATGCCTTAGCCCTGTATATGAGACTGGGCTGAGATCTCATCTCCCGAGATCTTGGTGCCAAGATCTCCATCTGCGCATGCGCCGCCCCTGGTTGCCATTTTCCTGGAGTCCATCGCACAGGAAACAATGGAACTGCGGGGGGCTCTGGCCTTTCACCAAATGTTGGCAGAGCCCGCGCAGCACCAGAGACACCAGCAGCAGTACCGGACACCTGCAGCAGCACCGCCGGACACCCACAGTAGCACCGGACACCCCCTCTTCCCAGCCTGCAGCCAGCAGAAATGGTAAGGTATATTCAGCATAAAGAAAAACAAGTAGTCCTGGAAGTGATTTTATGGACCCCACAGTGTCCTAGTTACAATGCCCTCAATTGTGAGGAAGTACATGAAGAAATAGAAGGATTTGCACCGTCAGGTAGTAGATGGTTGTCACAACTCCAGTCAAGGTTGTCCAGAAACATAGCTAATAGACTTTGTGCTGCAAATCAATTTGCGCTATCTCTAAATAATTAAATTAAACAAAATATATAAAGTCTTTTTCATTAAAAACAAAATTTTAAACTCCAGTCTTAAAGAAAGAGTATGCAAGGGTCACATCCAGTCTAATGAAATCTGTACCCATAACTACCCTTTCAGTCTCTGCTTCTATGGCACCCCACTCTCACTGCTACCAAACAGAGGCGGAAACTCTAATTTCATTTCCTCTTGGACTTGTAATACTACCTTGTTGGGAGATTGAGAATTAAGTACTTTTAATGTTTCCTCCCTGCTGTATTGCCTGGGTGGGGCTGCAAGCTTTTAAGCTCCTGAAATCATTTCTACTGCCAGTTACAACTTGACTAATTTCAGTGATCTTCTCAGTGGACATTCCTGATATTTAGTATCAACCTCTTGGTTGCACATTGACTACCGGACCATTATTTTTGGAACGCAGTACCACAGGCCAGTAGCTGACTCTGTGGCTCCAGCCAAGTGCTTTGTGTAAGTCCAGATTCCTGTACAGCTATTACAGTGTGCAGGGTGTAGAAATTTTTGAGAACTGGTAAATGGAGAGGCTTGCACCAAGTCTGTCCATGGTAGCAACTATAGCACTCCAGATGACTAATGACAGACCCAAAATACACAAGAGCTTTGTTTCTTTGCTAAATGTACAAATTATAGCTGTTCACTAGTGATGAGCGAGTATACTCGTTGCTTGGGTTTTCCCGAGCACGCTTGGGTGGTCTCCAAGTATTTGTTATTGCGTGGAGATTTAGTTTTCGTCACCTCAGCTGCATGATTTACGGCTGCTGGACAGCCTGAATGCATGTGGGAATTTCCTAACAAACAGGCATTTCTCACATGTATTCAGCCAGTCTAGTAGCCGTAAGGCTAGGTTCACATTTGCGGTTGAGTCCACAGCGTATCGTCCGCAACTGCGAACGCATTTTAAAAAAATGATTATGCAGCCTTTTTTATCTGTATCAGGTTGCGCATGATGGGAAAAAAACATGTTTGCACATGTTTGCATGCGTCTTTGCATGTGTTTGCGTTTTTTATGCGCATTCGTTTTGTAGATAAAAATTTTTTAAGAATTTCCTTGAAACAAGCCACACCAAATGGTCATGGCTCATGGGATTTCTGTTTATAAACCCTTGTACGGATGAAATCCTCAGATTTTGCTCCTGTATCCTGCGTCAAGATGGATCTTCGCATGGAGAGTTTCTATCGGAATCTGGATTTGGATGTCAACTTGTTTCTTTCCTTTGAATTTGCTTGTGAGCAAGAATGGAAAAGAGAAAAACAGAGAAGATGGCATCAGCGCTTTTGGCAGCACCCGATTCTTGAACTCCAACAGAGCCGTGGAGCCTACCATTCCTTATTCAGTGAGCTCCGTGAAAATCCGGAGAAATATTTAGAGTACACGAGGATGTCTCAAGACAGCTTCATGGAATAGCTTGTCCATGTACAAGGAGCCATCAGCAAGCAGGACACCCAGCTCCATAGAGTGATTCCTGCTGAGAAACATCTGCTGGTGACACTATGGTATGACTTTAAACATTAATGCCTGTCATAATTCTTATTGTTCTGCAATGTACTTAATATTTTTCCCTTTTTTTCTTTTGCAAAAAAACTGTCCTAAATATTATTGTTATAAAAGTCATGTTCTTTTCTTTTTTTTTCTCTGTTTTGCTGGAAATACCGAGTCTGCTGCATAGCCTGAACGTAAGCAACATTGCAGGCCTGCATCATGTTGAGCTGGAGTTCAGGCGTAAGGTGTTCCAACATGCCCTGCTCTATCTCATTAAAGGGAACCTGTCACCTGAATTTGGCGGGACTGGTTTTGGGTCATATGGGTGGGGTTTTCGGGTGTTTGATTCACCCTTTCATTACCTGCTGGCTGCATGCTGGCTGCAATATTGGGTTGAAGTTCATTCTCTGTCCTCCGTAGTACAGGCCTGCACAGTGCAATCTTGCCTTGCGCAGGCGTGTACTTCGGAGGACACAGGATGAACTTCAACCCAATATTGCAGCCAGCGGGTAAGGAAAGGGTGAATCAAACACCCGAAAATCCCGCCCATATGACCGCAAACCTGTCCCGCCAAATTCAGGTGACAGGTTCCCTTTAAAATAAAATGATGTGCTGGTCGGCTTCCAGACAGTTAAGGCATTGGTTGACATCCTGGAAAAACATGTTAATATGGGTCAGACCACTTTCCAGTCTATCTCCCATTGCCTTCAAGCCATTCTGGAAGAATGAGCTCAAGTGAATAAACTCTGGCATGAGTGAGGCAGAGGACTCGGACAGGGGAACACCTGAAGGACCAGCTGCCTGTTCTCCAGCCTGTGACTCCGGCCCACTTGCTGCTTCGCTGGTGGATGGCTGGGACTGGTCTGTGGCTGTTCGATGAGGAACTGCTCCAGAGGACAATCCAGGTTCAAGGGTGCTGCTCCAGGTTCTGTGAAAAGAAAAGAAAAGTTAAACATTACTCCAAAAAAATAACAATTGTAAAAGCACCAACTCCTGTGGAATAGAAAAATTCAGATTAGGGAATACAACACAATGGAATACAGCACAAAAATACTCTCGTTCTCTGAGCAAGGACAGGCCTCAGGAAATCCAGCACCCAGTGGTATTTGTATTTTCCTATCCTTGCTGCAGCACCACTGCAAACTTGGATCTCCTGTCTTAGGTCCTTGTTGAAGTGACCCTTCATCGAACTGCAACAAGTTTTGACTTTGTTCACTGTGAATAGGGAAAAAAAATTGTTAAACAATGCACTTTAGGTCGGGATCAGACAACCATATGTGATGCGAGAAACTCGCAGGCGTTTATCGCAACACACGATTTTGTGATCCCGGCCTGCAGGTTCACTGCTGCATCAGACCACATTGCAATACTTACGAAAAGCCTTTCTGATTCGTAGCATGGCATTGTCCCAGTCATCCATCATCACTTGGACCACCTCTTTCCACAGCCGCCGAATCACCACAGCGTCCGAGTGCTGCTGCTCCCTGGTGTCCCACAATGCACCAAGGTGATGAGGAGGTCATTGTCAAGGAATTCCTCCTCCCGTTGTGTAACCTAGAAATGAAACAAAGACATTAATGTTGAAAATATAACACACTTAAAACAAAAACAGTCAAAAAGAAAAAGAAACAGTCAAGAGTAACAGCAACAGTCAAGAATAAATAAAAACAGTCAAGAATACTTACACGCTGTCTTGCCACTAGAACTAGGGCCTGAGCCTGCTGCTCCTGCTCATCTGCACTGGAAGTGTTGTGTAAAAAGAAAAAGAAATATTTTGCCACATGTGTGTAATAATGACAGTGAATAATTACCAATCAGTAGCAAATGTACTTACTTCAGTCTCCTGTCCACTCTGTGAGGTCTGCTCTTCACTGGAGGACATGCTGAGGAATGCTGCAAGAGAGACAGAAATGATTACAGATTGCAGGGAGAAAAACAGACAGGCAGACATATAGCTTGTATACTCACATTATAGCCTTCCAATGCTTCCAAAAAAGAGGCTGCAATCCTAGTAGAGTCTTGGGAGTAATGGACTTCCCCTACCCACACCTACTTTTATAAGGTTTGTTTGGGGGGTGGCTTAAAACCAGTTCCTAGACATGTTTACTCATAAGAACGCATGCATGCGCAAATGCAATCGTACGCATGTACTTGTATACCAATGCATTCCAATAAACTGTAATGCATTTATTTGATGCACTCCTTCGCCAAGCGTCCACATGCGTATGGCGGCGGAAATTTGCAGCCACAAAAATGCAACATGGTGCATCAGCCGCACATCGCGAGAAGACGCATGCATAAGCAAATGTGGGCGAACGCATGCAAACGCGTGCACCTGTGTCTACAATGTTAAGGATAGGAAATCAAGACATATGCTGATGTATGCGTCAGAAACGCTGCGGACACAACCTAAGTCTCCGAGCACTAACAAATACTAGGAGACCACCTGAGCGTGCTTGGGAAAACCCGAGCAACGAGTATACTCGCTCATCACTACTGTTCACAAGCTGTCCAAAAATTATGCCTTTATTTAGGTAGGAAAAATAAAGCAATGTGCCCACGATGCGATTTTTGTGGTGCAGAAACGCTGCAGATCCGCAAATGATTTACAGTACAATGTAAATCAATGAGAAAAGAAAAAAGCTGTGCACACATTGTGGAAAATCCGCTGCGGAAACACTGTGGTTTAAAAGAAGTAGCATGTCACTTCTTTTTTGTGTATCTGCAGCGTTTTTGTACCCATTCCATTACAGAAAACCGCAGGGGTAAAAAACGCAGCAAATCTGCAGAACAACCGCAGCAAAAACACACAAAAAATGCTACGGAACCGTCCAAAAAAGTGACAAATCCGCAGGTGCATTTTCTGCCAGGAGAGGCAGAATGCGCACCAGAAATTCCTAGGACTACTCCGCAACGTGTGCACATAGCCTAAATGTGTTGTTTTGAAAATAAATAAGCCATAACTTCTGAACTATGAGTGAAATAAATATTTGTCTTTTAGGGATTGAAAAAAAGGGCTTTTTTATTGTTAAAGTGTCTAAAAAAGTTAAAAATGCATTTTATCAAGCCATTGAAAAATTCCCTTTTTAAGGAAGTAAGAACTGGCTAGCAGTTTTTAATGTGAAGAAGCAATGGCTTTTCAACATTTTTTTCAAAAAATTAGCCCTATATTTATGTATCATTAGGAGAGTATGCTTCAATATAGTATTGCATTGTAAAACCCAGTGGGCAGCAAATAGATGTGGCATGACTGTGCAGTAGCAGTAACAGCAGCAGAAGTCACACGTAAAGAATTAAAATTGGGCAGGTAACCTGATGTGTGGCAGTGTAAGGCCAATAACAGCAGTCCTATCAGCAGCAGTACAAAAGTATAAATTACCTTATAGATAGCAGTAGCTGACCAGCCTAGTGTGAGCTGTGGGCACTAGTGGCAATAGAACAATCTACAAGTCAGACAATGGACAATCAGAGAGCATGACCAATTTAATCATTGCAATCAGCTGTAGGTGAGTGAATGTTGGCATTGATCCATGCCTGATTAATTTTGACAAATATAAGGATTTCTAAGGGTATGTGTCCACTTTCAGGATGGCAGGCGGTATCGTCGGAGCGGCTTTGCCTCTCTGTGGTAAGCCCCGCCCCCTTCTGGGACGCGATGATGCCGGATGTGTTCATTAGGATTGAGCGACCTTGACCTTTTTAGAGTCGAGCCGTGTTTCGCGAAACCCGACTATCTTAGAAGTCGAGTCGAGTGGAATCGGCCGATTATCGCGAAAAGTCGGGTATCGCCCGAAACACGAAACCCAATGCAAGTCAATGGGGGAGCATAGTCGGCAGTGAGTGGAGGCCAGGAAAACACCTACACTGCCCATTTTAATGGCAAAAACATCCATTCTTGTTAAAGAAGCTTGTCAATCGTAATTTACCTTATAATAATTGGAAGGCATTTGAAATTGGGGGTCATTTGGCTAAAGTTGTGGGGGGTAGGGCTGGTTCAAGTAATTAGTGGGCCCAGTAAATCTGGACCACGTCACGGCAGTCGAGCAGGGAGAGGTAAGTATTTCAACTTTGCAAGTGCTGTGATCCTGAGCAAGCAGGGGGGGCCCACTCGTTGGCATTGGCACTGGCACAGGGCCCCTCAAAGTACAGCGGTGTGTTTGCATGGCGGGGGCGCCTCCCACCGGCAGCAACACTTTTGCGTACTATGAGAGGCCCTGTGCCAGTGACGTCGCCAACTAGTATTCCTCCCCCCACCTGATGAAGGAACCTGCACTTTCATCTGCACCTTCCTCTTTGTCCCGTGTAAGGTGGTATGGTATGCGGGAAGAGGAACCTGACTTTCAGCAGGGTCACAATCTTGCTGTGTAGCGTGCACGGGGAATTTTGCGTTATGGGTCAATGTACCAGCAGACTCATCTATCACTGGCTGGGCAATGGGCAGGATGAGGAGGAAACACAGATATAGGCCCAAAGAATAAAGTTGGCTAAATGCAGTTCAAAATTGGTAACACAGGACTAACCAGGGGGCATTGCAGTGGAGGACAACTGGAATGAGAGGCTGACACAGAGAGTAGGCCCAAATCAGTAAGTAGTCGAAATGCAGTTCAAAATTGGCAACCGTAGTAAACAGGCGGCACAGCTTTGTTCAGTGGAGGAGAACAGCAAGGAGTGGCAGACACCGATAGTAGGCCCCAACCCAACTAGTAGGCCAAATGCAGTCTAACATTAACAACTACTTAACGAGAGCCTGAAAATGGAATTTCAGGACAGGAAACCAGGAGAACAGCAAGGAGTGGCAGACACCGATAGTAGGCCCCAAACCAACTAGTACGCCAAATGCAGTTGTTCCGTTTAACCACAATTTAATGAGAGCCTGAAGATAGAAGTTCAGGAAAGGCAACCTGGAGAACACCTTGGAGTGTAACACACCATCTCTCTACACCCCATACCCAATTTGTAGGCCTAATGCAGCGTAGTTTCCAACAACTACTAAACGAGAGCCGGAAGATCGAAGCTCAGGAAAGGCAACCTGGAGAACACCTTGGAGTGGAACACACCATCTCTCTACACCCCATACCCAATTTGTAGGCCTAATGCAGTGTAGTTTCCAAGAACTACTAAACGAGAGCCGGAAGATCGAAGCTCAGGAAAGGCAACCTGGAGAACACCTTGGAGTGGAACACACCATCTCTCTACACCCCATACCCAATTTGTAGGCCTAATGCAGTGTAGTTTCCAACAACTACTAAACGAGAGCATGAAGATCGAAGCATTGGCGAAGAAACCTGGAGAACACCTTGGAGTGGAACACACCATCTCTCTACACCCCATACCCAATTTGTAGGCCTAATGCAGTGTAGTTTCCAACAACTACTAAACGAGAGCATGAAGATCGAAGCATTGGCGAGGAAACCTGGGGAACACCTTGGAGTGGAACACACCATCTCTCTACACCCCATACCCAATTTGTAGGCCTAATGCAGTGTAGTTTCCAACAACTACTAAACGAGAGCATGAAGATCGAAGCATTGGCGAGGAAACCTGGGGAACACCTAGGAGTGGAACACACCATCTCTCTACACCCCATACCCAATTTGTAGGCCTAATGCAGCGTAGTTTCCAACAACTACTAAACGAGAGCCGGAAGATCGAAGCTCAGGAAAGGCAACCTGGAGAACACCTTGGAGTGGAACACACCATCTCTCTACACCCCATACCCAATTTGTAGGCCTAATGCAGTGTAGTTTCCAACAACTACTAAACGAGAGCATAAAGATCGAAGCATTGGCGAGGAAACCTGGAGAACACCTTGGAGTGGAACACACCATCTCTCTACACCCCATACCCAATTTGTAGGCCTAATGCAGTGTAGTTTCCAAGAACTACTAAACGAGAGCCGGAAGATCGAAGCTCAGGAAAGACAACCTGGAGAAAACCTTGGAGTGGAACACACCATCTCTCTACACCCCATACCCAATTTGTAGGCCTAATGCAGTGTAGTTTCCAAGAACTACTAAACGAGAGCCGGAAGATCGAAGCTCAGGAAAGGCAACCTGGAGAACACCTTGGAGTGGAACACACCATCTCTCTACACCCCATACCCAATTTGTAGGCCTAATGCAGTGTAGTTTCCAAGAACTACTAAACGAGAGCCGGAAGATCGAAGCTCAGGAAAGGCAACCAGGAGAACACCTTGGAGTGGAACACACCATCTCTCTACACCCCATACCCAATTTGTAGGCCTAATGCAGTGTAGTTTCCAACAACTACTAAACGAGAGCATGAAGATCGAAGCATTGGCGAGGAAACCTGGAGAACACCTTGGAGTGGAACACACCATCTCTCTACACCCCATACCCAATTTGTAGGCCTAATGCAGTGTAGTTTCCAAGAACTACTAAACGAGAGCCGGAAGATCGAAGCTCAGGAAAGACAACCTGGAGAACACCTTGGAGTGGAACACACCATCTCTCTACACCCCATACCCAATTTGTAGGCCTAATGCAGTGTAGTTTCCAAGAACTACTAAACGAGAGCCGGAAGATCGAAGCTCAGGAAAGGCAACCTGGAGAACACCTTGGAGTGGAACACACCATCTCTCTACACCCCATACCCAATTTGTAGGCCTAATGCAGTGTAGTTTCCAAGAACTACTAAACGAGAGCCGGAAGATCGAAGCTCAGGAAAGGCAACCAGGAGAACACCTTGGAGTGGAACACACCATCTCTCTACACCCCATACCCAATTTGTAGGCCTAATGCAGTGTAGTTTCCAACAACTACTAAACGAGAGCATGAAGATCGAAGCATTGGCGAGGAAACCTGGAGAACACCTTGGAGTGGAACACACCATCTCTCTACACCCCATACCCAATTTGTAGGCCTAATGCAGTGTAGTTTCCAAGAACTACTAAACGAGAGCCGGAAGATCGAAGCTCAGGAAAGACAACCTGGAGAAAACCTTGGAGTGGAACACACCATCTCTCTACACCCCATACCCAATTTGTAGGCCTAATGCAGTGTAGTTTCCAAGAACTACTAAACGAGAGCCGGAAGATCGAAGCTCAGGAAAGGCAACCTGGAGAACACCTTGGAGTGGAACACACCATCTCT
This sequence comes from Ranitomeya imitator, assembly GCF_032444005.1. Taxonomy (NCBI): domain Eukaryota; kingdom Metazoa; phylum Chordata; class Amphibia; order Anura; family Dendrobatidae; genus Ranitomeya; species Ranitomeya imitator. The sequence continues at coordinate 308,669,169 of NC_091285.1, read as the reverse complement.
CTACACCCCATACCCAATTTGTAGGCCTAATGCAGTGTAGTTTCCAAGAACTACTAAACGAGAGCCGGAAGATCGAAGCTCAGGAAAGGCAACCAGGAGAACACCTTGGAGTGGAACACACCATCTCTCTACACCCCATACCCAATTTGTAGGCCTAATGCAGTGTAGTTTCCAACAACTACTAAACGAGAGCATGAAGATCGAAGCATTGGCGAGGAAACCTGGGGAACACCTTGGAGTGGAACACACCATCTCTCTACACCCCATACCCAATTTGTAGGCCTAATGCAGCGTAGTTTCCAACAACTACTAAACGAGAGCCGGAAGATCGAAGCTCAGGAAAGGCAACCTGGAGAACACCTTGGAGTGGAACACACCATCTCTCTACACCCCATACCCAATTTGTAGGCCTAATGCAGTGTAGTTTCCAAGAACTACTAAACGAGAGCCGGAAGATCGAAGCTCAGGAAAGGCAACCTGGAGAACACCTTGGAGTGGAACACACCATCTCTCTACACCCCATACCCAATTTGTAGGCCTAATGCAGTGTAGTTTCCAAGAACTACTAAACGAGAGCATGAAGATCGAAGCATTGGCGAGGAAACCTGGGGAACACCTTGGAGTGGAACACACCATCTCTCTACACCCCATACCCAATTTGTAGGCCTAATGCAGCGTAGTTTCCAACAACTACTAAACGAGAGCCGGAAGATCGAAGCTCAGGAAAGGCAACCTGGAGAACACCTTGGAGTGGAACACACCATCTCTCTACACCCCATACCCAATTTGTAGGCCTAATGCAGTGTAGTTTCCAACAACTACTAAACGAGAGCATTAAGATCGAAGCAATGGCGAGGAAACCTGGGGCACACCTTGGGGAGGCAGACACCGTTAGTAGGCCCTACCAAAGTTGTACCCCCAATGCAGTTTTAAAATTCCTAGAGGCTGAAAACAAGACTATTGACGCTCAGCTTTTTTCAAAGGAACACAGCTGAATTGAGTGGCGCAGACAGACACAGGTAGTAGGACTTAACCCAAAAATGTGGCTCACTGCAGCTTAAAAAAGTTACAGGGGTACACAAGCAGCAGTGCTCTGGGCAGTGGAGGACAATTTCAATAGTGGACCGCAGACAGACTTTGTACGCCTACTATTAAAAAAAGGATGCTCTATGCAATTAAAAATAGGTTCCAGGGGTCCACGGGCAGCAGTGGTGTGGTCAGTGCACGAGTATTGGAAGGAGGGACCGCAGACAGGCGTAGTAGGCCTAACATAACAAAATTAGGCTGTAGACACTGTAAAATTGGTTCCAGGGGTACACGGGCAGCAGTGTTGTGGTCAGTGGAGGCATATTGTAAGGAGTGACCGCAGACAGGCATCGAAAGCCTAAAATAATAACACATGGCTGTAGGCAATTTTAAATTGGTTCCAGGGGTACACGGGCAGCAGTGGTGTGGTCAGTGGAGGCCTAGTGGAAGGAGTGACCGCAGACAGGCATCGAAGGCCTAAAATAATAACACATGGCTGTAGGCAATTTTAAATTGGTTCCAGGGGTACACGGGCAGCAGTGGTGTGGTCAGTGGAGGCCTAGTGGAAGGAGTGACCGCAGACAGGCATCGAAGGCCTAAAATAAAAAAATTGGGCTGGCTGTAGGCAATTTTAAATTGGTTCCAGGGGTACACGGGCAGCAGTGGTGTGGTCAGTGGAGGCATATTGTAAGGAGTGACCGCAGACAGGCATCGAAGGCCTAAAATAATAACACATGGCTGTAGGCAATTTTAAATTGGTTCCAGGGGTACACGGGCATCAGTGGTGTGGTCAGTGGAGGCCTAGTGGAAGGAGTGACCGCAGACAGGCATCGAAGGCCTAAAATAATAACACATGGCTGTAGGCAATTTTAAATTGGTTCCAGGGGTACACGGGCAGCAGTGGTGTGGTCAGTGGAGGCCTAGTGGAAGGAGTGACCGCAGACAGGCATCGAAGGCCTAAAATAAAAAAATTGGGCTGGCTGTAGGCAATTTTAAATTGGTTCCAGGGGTACACGGGCAGCAGTGGTGTGGTCAGTGGAGGCCTAGTGGAAGGAGTGACCGCAGACAGGCATCGAAGGCCTAAAATAATAACACATGGCTGTAGGCAATTTTAAATTGGTTCCAGGGGTACACGGGCATAAGTGGTGTGGTCAGTGGAGGCATATTGTAAGGAGTGACCGCAGACAGGCATCGAAGGCCTAAAATAATAACACATGGCTGTAGGCAATTTTAAATTGGTTCCAGGGGTACACGGGCAGCAGTGGTGTGGTCAGTGGAGGCCTAGTGGAAGGAGTGACCGCAGACAGGCATCGAAGGCCTAAAATAAAAAAATTGGGCTGGCTGTAGGCAATTTTAAATTGGTTCCAGGGGTACACGGGCAGCAGTGGTGTGGTCAGTGGAGGCATATTGTAAGGAGTGACCGCAGACAGGCATCGAAGGCCTAAAATAATAACACATGGCTGTAGGCAATTTTAAATTGGTTCCAGGGGTACACGGGCAGCAGTGGTGTGGTCAGTGGAGGCCTAGTGGAAGGAGTGACCGCAGACAGGCATCGAAGGCCTAAAATAATAACACATGGCTGTAGGCAATTTTAAATTGGTTCCAGGGGTACACGGGCAGCAGTGGTGTGGTCAGTGGAGGCCTAGTGGAAGGAGTGACCGCAGACAGGCATCGAAGGCCTAAAATAAAAAAATTGGGCTGGCTGTAGGCAATTTTAAATTGGTTCCAGGGGTACACAGGCAGCAGTGGTGTGGTCAGTGGAGGCCTAGTGGAAGGAGTGACCGCAGACAGGCATCGAAGGCCTAAAATAAAAAAATTGGGCTGGCTGTAGGCAATTTTAAATTGGTTCCAGGGGTACACGGGCAGCAGTGGTGTGGTCAGTGGAGGCATAGTGGAAGGAGTGACCGCAGACAGGCTTCGAAGGCCTAACATAACAAAAATGTCAATGCAATGGTATTGTCAGTGGCAGGCATTGAAGGATGTCAGCGCATAGACTAAACATTGGTGGAGCTGTGAGATAATTTTGCAAGTGGTAGAGCACTGTTTGAGCTGGGGGGGGGGGAACTGTCTTGTGGCCGGCGGTACAGGCCCAGGGCCCCTCATATTACAACGGTGTGTCTGACGTTGGGTGCGCACCACCACCGCCAGAGACACTTTATTGTACTAGGAGGGACCCAGTGGCAGTGCCGTCGACCAAAAGCGGGCACACCCACCTCTTCAGACAAACAGCACTCTCACGGGTGCTGTCGCCAAGTGTCGATACCACAGCCCCGTGTGGGGAGTTTAGCCATTTAGTGAGGTGTAAACATGTCGTATGCTGGACAATCAGGTGCAGAAAATTACGAGATTGGAAAAGGCATTCAGAATAGTCCACAGGCAAGACCTTTTCATAGGAAAGCTAGGTGTCAGCCGGGCAAGGTGGGGCAAAAGATTTCGAAATCCAGTTGTGGTTCATTTTAATGAAAGTTAGATCATCTACATTTTGGGTAGCCAGACGAGTCCTTTTTTCTGTTAGTATTGAACCTGCAGCACTGAATACTCTTTCTGATAGGACCCTAGCTGCCGGGCAAGCAAGCTCCTGCAATGCATATTCTGCCAATTCTGGCCAGGTGTCTAATTTTGATGCCCAGTAATCAAATGGGAATGACGGTTGAGGGAGAACATCAATAAGGGATGAAAAATAGCTTGTAACCATACTGGACAAATGTTGTCTCCTGTCACTTTGAATTGATGCTGCAGTACCTGTCCTGTCTGCGGTCATAGCAAAATCACTCCACAACCTGGTCAGAAAACCCCTCTGGCCAACGCCACTTCTGATTTCTGCCCCTCTAACTCCTCTGGTCTGCTGGCCCCTGCAGCTCGTGTGAGAACGATCACGGGCGCTGTGTGCAGGGAATGCCAGAAGCAAACGGTCAACAAGAGTTGATTGTTTGGTTGCTAATATTAGTTCCAAGTTCTCATGTGGCATTATATTTTGCAATTTGCCTTTATAGCGAGGATCAAGGAGGCAGGCCAACCAGTAATCGTCATCGTTCATCATTTTAGTTATGCGTGTGTCCCTTTTGAGGATACGTAAGGCATAATCCGCCATGTGGGCCAAAGTTCCAGTTCTCAAATCTGCGGTTGTGCTTGGTTGAGGGGCAGTTTCAGGCAAATCCACGTCACTTGTGTCCCTCCAAAAACCAGAACCCGGCCTTGCCGCGCCACCAATTTCCAGTGGCCCCGGAAAAGCTTCCTCATTAAAAATATAATCATCCCCATCATCCTCCTCGTCCTCCTCCTCCTCTTCGCCCGCTAACTCGTCCTGTACACTGCCCTGGCCAGACAATGGCTGACTGTCATCAAGGCTTTCCTCTTCCTCAGCTGCAGACGCCTGATCCTTTATGTGCGTCAAACTTTGCATCAGCAGACGCATTAGGGGGATGCTCATGCTTATTATGGCGTTGTCTGCACTAACCAGCCGTGTGCATTCCTCAAAACACTGAAGGACTTGACACATGTCTTGAATCTTCGACCACTGCACACCTGACAACTCCATGTCTGCCATCCTACTGCCTGCCCGTGTATGTGTATCCTCCCACAAAAACATAACAGCCCGCCTCTGTTCGCACAGTCTCTGAAGCATGTGCAGTGTTGAGTTCCACCTTGTTGCAACGTCTATGATTAGGCGATGCTGGGGAAGGTTCAAAGAACGCTGATAGGTCTGCATACGGCTGGAGTGTACGGGCGAACGGCGGATATGTGAGCAAAGTCCACGCACTTTGAGGAGCAGGTTGGATAACCCCGGATAACTTTTCAGGAAGCACTGCACCACCAGGTTTAAGGTGTGAGCCAGGCAAGGAATGTGTTTCAGTTGGGAAAGGGAGAAGGCAGCCATGAAATTCCTTCCGTTATCACTCACTACCTTGCCTGCCTCAAGATCTACAGTGCCCAGCCACGACTGCGTTTTTTTCTGCAAGAACTCGGACAGAACTTCCGCGGTGTGTCTGTTGTCGCCCAAACACTTCATAGCCAATACAGCCTGCTGACGGTTGTCAGTAGCTGCCCCATAATGGGACAACTGGTGTGCAACAGTGGCAGCTGCGGATGGAGTGGTTGTGCGACTGCGGTCTGTGGATGAGCTCTCGCTTCTGCAGGAGGACGAAGAGGAGGAGGAGGGGGTGCGAACGGCTACTGTCCCAAACTTGCTGTCCCCTGTGGACCCTGCATCCACAACATTCACCCAGTGTGCCGTGATGGACACGTAACGTCCCTGGCCATGCCTACTGGTCCATGCATCTGTTGTCAGGTGCACCTTTGTGCTCACAGATTGCCTGAGTGCATGGACGATGCGCTCTTTAACATGCTGGTGGAGGGCTGGGATGGCTTTTCTGGAAAAAAGTGTCGACTGGGTAGCTTGTAGCGTGGTACAGCGTAGTCCATCAGGGCTTTGAAAGCTTCGCTTTCAACTAACCGGTAGGGCATCATCTCTAACGAGATTAGTCTAGCTATGTGGGCGTTCAAACCCTGTGTACGCGGATGCGAGGCTAAGTACTTCCTTTTTCTAACCATAGTCTCATGTAGGGTGAGCTGGACTGGAGAGCTGGAGATCGTGGAACTAGCGGGGATGCCGGTGGACATGGCAGACTGAGAGACGGTGGGAGATGGTATTGTTGCCGCCGGTGCCCTAGATGCAGTGTTTCCCACTACGAAACTGGTGATTCCCTGACCCTGACTGCTTTGGCCTGGCAAAGAAACCTGCACAGATACTGCAGGTGGTGCGGAAAATGGTGGCCCTACACTGCCGGAAGGGATGTTGCGTTGCTGACTAGCTTCATTGGCCGAGGGTGCTACAACCTTAAGGGACGTTTGGTAGTTAGTCCAGGCTTGCAAATGCATGGTGGTTAAATGTCTATGCATGCAACTTGTATTGAGACTTTTCAGATTCTGTCCTCTGCTTAAGGTAGTTGAACATTTTTGACAGATGACTTTGCGCTGATCAATTGGATGTTGTTTAAAAAAATGCCAGACTGCACTCTTTCTAGCATCGGATACCTTTTCAGGCATTGCAGACTGAGCTTTAACCGGATGGCCACGCTGTCCTCCAACAGGTTTTGGCTTTGCCACGCGCTTTGGGCAAGATACGGGCCCGGCAGATGGAACCTGTTGCGATGTTGATGCCTGCTGCGGCCCCTCCTCCTCCGCTTCAGAACTGCTGCCGCCTGCACCCTGTTCCCCCAATGGCTGCCAATCGGGGTCAAGAACTGGGTCATCTATTACCTCTTCTTGTAGCTCGTGTGCAACTTCGTCTGTGTCACCGTGTCGGTCGGTGGTATAGCGTTCGTGATGGGGCAACATAGTCTCATCAGGGTCTGATTCTTGATCATTACCCTGCGAGGGCAATGTTGTGGTCTGAGTCAAAGGACCAGCATAGCAGTCTGGCTGTGGCTGTGCATCAGTGCACTCCATGTCAGATTCAACTTGTAATGGGCATGGACTGTTAACTGCTTCACTTTCTAAGCCAGGGACGGTATGTGTAAAGAGCTCCATGGAGTAACCCGTTGTGTCGCCTGCTGCATTCTTCTCTGTTGTTGTTTTTGCTGAAGTGGACAATGAAGCGACTTGTCCCTGACCGTGAACATCCACTAACGACGCGCTGCTTTGACATCACGAGAGGAGGCAAAAGAGCTAGAGGCTGAGTCAGCAAGATAAGCCAAAACTTGCTCTTGCTGCTCCGGCTTTAAAAGCGGTTTTCCTACTCCCAGAAAAGGGAGTGTTTGAGGCCTTGTGTAGCCAGACGACGAACCTGGCTCCACAGCTCCAGACTTAGGTGCAATATTTTTTTTCCCACGACCAGCTGATGCTCCACCACTACCACTACCCTCATTACCAGCTGACAATGAACGCCCCCGGCCACGACCTCTTCCACCAGACTTCCTCATTGTTTTAAAAACGTAAACAAACTAACGGTATTTGTTGCTGCCACACAACTTACACGGTGAGCTATAACTTCAGTATGATTTAGCTACCCCTTTACAGGTGAGTGAGACCACAACGAAAATCAGGCACAATGTTACACACTCTGTTGTTGGTGGCAACAAATGAGAGAGATGCCACACACGCAGGACTGTCACTGAAGCACAAATGTAAATATTAATCTCCCACTGATTTGATTTTTTTTTTTTTTCAGGGAGACGTTAGGAAAAAAAAATAATAGAATAAAATGATTTTTTCAGGAAGAATTTAGAAACCAAATAAAATAAAATGATTTTTTCAGGGAGAATTTAGAAAACAAATAAAACAAAAAAAGGCTTTCTATGGCCCACTGAGTGAGAGATGACGCACACAGGAGTCAGGAGTGGCACACAAGCCCAGAGGCCAATATTTATCTCCCACTGATTGATGTAGTGATTTTTTCAGGTAGATTTTGGAACCCAAATCAAGCTAAAAAAATAATAGGCTTTCTATGGCCCACAATTGGAGAGAGAGAGAGAGATGGCACACCCAGGAGTCAAGACTGGCACACAAGCAGAAAGGGCAATATTAATCTCCCACTGATTTTTTTTTTTTTTTTTTCAGGGAGACTTTAGGAAAAAAAAATAATAGAATAAAATGATTTTTTCAGGAAGAATTTAGAAACCAAATAAAATAAAATGATTTTTTCAGGGAGAATTTAGAAAACAAATAAAACAAAAAAAGGCTTTCTATGGCCCACTGAGTGAGAGATGACGCACACAGGAGTCAGGAGTGGCACACAAGCCCAGAGGCCAATATTTATCTCCCACTGATTGATGTAGTGATTTTTTCAGGTAGATTTTGGAACCCAAATCAAGCTAAAAAAATAATAGGCTTTCTATGGCCCACAATTGGAGAGAGAGAGAGAGATGGCACACCCAGGAGTCAAGACTGGCACACAAGCAGAAAGGGCAATATTAATCTCCCACTGATTTTTTTTTTTTTTTTTTTTTTCAGGGAGACTGTAGGAAAAAAAATAATAGAATAAAATGATTTTTTCAGGAAGAATTTAGAAACCAAATAAAATAAAATGATTTTTTCAGGGAGAATTTAGAAAACAAATAAAACAAAAAAAGGCTTTCTATGGCCCACTGAGTGAGAGATGACGCACACAGGAGTCAGGAGTGGCACACAAGCCCAGAGGCCAATATTTATCTCCCACTGATTGATGTAGTGATTTTTTCAGGTAGATTTTGGAACCCAAATCAAGCTAAAAAAATAATAGGCTTTCTATGGCCCACAATTGGAGAGAGAGAGAGAGATGGCACACCCAGGAGTCAAGACTGGCACACAAGCAGAAAGGGCAATATTAATCTCCCACTGATTTTTTTTTTTTTTTTTTTTCAGGGAGACTTTAGGAAAAAAAAATAATAGAATAAAATGATTTTTTCAGGAAGAATTTAGAAACCAAATAAAATAAAATGATTTTTTCAGGGAGAATTTAGAAAACAAATAAAACAAAAAAAGGCTTTCTATGGCCCACTGAGTGAGAGATGACGCACACAGGAGTCAGGAGTGGCACACAAGCCCAGAGGCCAATATTTATCTCCCACTGATTGATGTAGTGATTTTTTCAGGTAGATTTTGGAACCCAAATCAAGCTAAAAAAATAATAGGCTTTCTATGGCCCACAATTGGAGAGAGAGAGAGATGGCACACCCAGGAGTCAAGACTGGCACACAAGCAGAAAGGGCAATATTAATCTCCCACTGATTTTTTTTTTTTTTTTTTTTCAGGGAGACTTTAGGAAAAAAAATAATAGAATAAAATGATTTTTTCAGGAAGAATTTAGAAACCAAATAAAATAAAATGATTTTGTCAGGGAGAATTTAGAAAACAAACAATACAAAAAAAGGCTTTCTATGGCCCACTGAGTGAGAGATGACGCACACAGGAGTCAGGAGTGGCACACAAGCCCAGAGGCCAATATTTATCTCCCACTGATTGATGTAGTGATTTTTTCAGGTAGATTTTGGAACCCAAATCAAGCTAAAAAAATAATAGGCTTTCTATGGCCCACAATTGGAGAGAGAGAGAGAGATGGCACACCCAGGAGTCAAGACTGGCACACAAGCAGAAAGGGCAATATTAATCTCCCACTGATTTGTTTTTGTTTTTTTTTTCAGGGAGACTTTAGGAAAAAAAAATAATAGAATAACATGATTTTTTTCAGGAAGAATTTAGAAACCAAATAAAATAAAATGATTTTTTCAGGGAGAATTTAGAAAACAAATAAAACAAAAAAAGGCTTTCTATGGCCCACTGAGTGAGAGATGACGCACACAGGAGTCAGGAGTGGCACACAAGCCCAGAGGCCAATATTTATCTCCCACTGATTGATTTATTGATTTTTTCAGGTAGAATTTAGAACCCAAATCAACCAAAAACATAAATAGGCTTTCTATGGCCCACTATTTGTGAGAGAGATGGCACGCTCAGGACTGGCACACAAGCCCAGAGGCCAATATTAATCTCCCACTTTTTATTTTTTTTCAGGGAAAATTTATAAACCCAATAAAAAAAAAATAAATAGGCTTTCTATGGCCCACTATCTGAGAGAGAGAGATGGCACGCTTAGGACTGGCACACAAGCCCAAAGGCCAATATTAATCTCCCTTTTTTTTTTCAGGGAGAATTTATAAAACCAAAAAAAAATAAATAAATAGGCTTTCTATGGCCCACTATTTGTGAGAGAGATGGCACGCTCAGGACTGGCACACAAGCCCAGAGGCCAATATTAATCTCCCACTTTTTTTTTTTGTTCCAGGGAAAATTTATAAACTCAATAAAAAAAATAATAAATAGGCTTTCTATGGCCCACTATCTGAGAGAGAGAGATGGCACGCTTAGGACTGGCACACAAGCCCAAAGGCCAATATTAATCTCCCACTGATTGATTTATTGATTTTTTCAGGTTGAATTTAGAACCCAAATAAAGCAAAAAAAAAAAAATGGGCTTTCTATGGCCCACTGAGTGAGTGATGATGCACACAGGAGTCAGGAGTGGCACACAAGCCCTGAGGCCAATATTTTTCTCCCACTGATTAATGTAGTGATTTTTTCAGGTAGATTTTAGAACCCAAATCAAGCAAAAAAATAAATAGGCTTTCTATGGCCCTCTATTTGTGAGAGAGATGGCACGCTCAGGACTGGCACACAAGCCCAGAGGCCAATATTAATCTCCCACTTTTTTTTTTTTGTTCCAGGGAAAATTTATAAACCCAATAAAAAAAATAATAAATAGGCTTTCTATGGCCCACTATCTGAGAGAGAGAGATGGCACGCTTAGGACTGGCACACAAGCCCAAAGGCCAATATTAATCTCCCACTGATTGATTTATTGATTTTTTCAGGTTGAATTTAGAACCCAAATAAAGCAAAAAAAAAAAATGGGCTTTCTATGGCCCACTGAGTGAGTGATGATGCACACAGGAGTCAGGAGTGGCACACAAGCCCTGAGGCCAATATTTTTCTCCCACTGATTGATGTAGTGATTTTTTCAGGTAGATTTTAGAACCCAAATCAAGCAAAAAAATAAATAGGCTTTCTATGGCCCACTATTTGTGAGAGAGATGGCACGCTCAGGACTGGCACACAAGCCCAGAGGCCAATATTAATCTCCCACTTTTTTTTTTTTGTTCCAGGGAAAATTTATAAACCCAATAAAAAAAATAATAAATAGGCTTTCTATGGCCCACTATCTGAGAGAGAGAGATGGCACGCTTAGGACTGGCACACAAGCCCAAAGGCCAATATTAATCTCCCACTGATTGATTTATTGATTTTTTCAGGTTGAATTTAGAACCCAAATAATGCAAAAAAAAAAAAAAAAGGGCTTTCTATGGCCCACTGAGTGAGTGATGATGCACACAGGAGTCAGGAGTGGCACACAAGCCCTGAGGCCAATATTTTTCTCCCACTGATTGATGTAGTGATTTTTTCAGGTAGATTTTAGAACCCAAATCAAGCAAAAAAATAAATAGGCTTTCTATGGCCCACTATTTGTGAGAGAGATGGCACGCTCAGGACTGGCACACAAGCCCAGAGGCCAATATTAATCTCCCACTTTTTTTTTTTTTGTTCCAGGGAAAATTTATAAACCCAATAAAAAAAATAATAAATAGGCTTTCTATGGCCCACTATCTGAGAGAGAGAGATGGCACGCTTAGGACTGGCACACAAGCCCAAAGGCCAATATTAATCTCCCACTGATTGATTTATTGATTTTTTCAGGTTGAATTTAGAACCCAAATAAAGCAAAAAAAAAAAAATGGGCTTTCTATGGCCCACTGAGTGAGTGATGATGCACACAGGAGTCAGGAGTGGCACACAAGCCCTGAGGCCAATATTTTTCTCCCACTGATTGATGTAGTGATTTTTTCAGGTAGATTTTAGAACCCAAATCAAGCAAAAAAATAAATAGGCTTTCTATGGCCCACTGACTGAGAGATGGCACACACAGGAGTCAAGAGTGGCACACAAGCCCAGAGGCCAATATTTTTCTCCCACTGATTGATGTAGTGATTTTTTCAGGTAGATTTTATAACCCAAATCAAGCAAAAAAATAAATAGGCTTTCTATGGCCCACTGAGTGAGAGATGGCACACACAGGGATGGCACTCTAGCAGAAATGTCAATCTTAATCTCCCACAAAAAAAAAAAAAAAAAAACAGGGAGTGTCCAACAATCACTATCTCCCTGCAGTAATCTCAGCCAGGTATGGCAGGGAGCAATAAGGAGTGGACTGATGCACAAATTAAATAAAAAGTGTGGACAAACAAAAAAGATAGCTGTGCAGAAAGGAAGGAACAAGAGGATTTGTGCTTTGAAAAAAGCAGTTGGTTTGCACAGCGGCGTACACACAGCAATGCAGCTATCAGGGAGCCTTCTAGGGCAGCCCAATGAGCTACAGCGCTGAGGGGAAAAAAAAAATGTAGCTTCCACTGTCCCTGCACACCGAAGGTGGTGTTGGGCAGTGGAAATCGCTACAGCACAAGCGGTTTGGTGGTTAATGGACCCTGCCTAACGCTATCCCTGCTTCTGACGAAGCGGCAGCAACCTCTCCCTAAGCTCAGATCAGCAGCAGTAACATGGCGGTCGGCGGGAACGCCCCTTTATAGCCCCTGTGACGCCGCAGACAGCAAGCCAATCACTGCAATGCCCTTCTCTAAGATGGTGGGGACCAGGACCTATGTCATCACGCTGCCCACACTCTGCGTTTACCTTCATTGGCTGAGAAATGGCGCTTTTCGCGTCATTGAAACGCGACTTTGGCGCGAAAGTCGCGTACCGCATGGCCGACCCCGCACAGGGGTCGGATCGGGTTTCATGAAACCCAACTTTGCCAAAAGTCGGCGACTTTTGAAAATGAACGACCCGTTTCGCTCAACCCTAGTGTTCATAGCACACATACGGCATCATCGCACCCATCGCATAGGGCCCTGTGCTATATCTTGCGGTGACGCTGATGCTGCGATCTGAAAAGACGCGAAGCATGTCCGGAGTCGCAGGGCCGCCGCGTGCGTGTTACCACGCATAGTGGAGATGGGATTTCATTCAATCCCCTCCACTATGCTGTAACATCTGGACGCTGCGTGTCTGATGCTGCGGCTCTATGCAGCGTCAGACACGCAGCGTTTCCTGCACGTGGAAACATACCCTAAGTTTGCAGTAAGTAGCCTGGTACGCTTGGGTGTGACAAAGTCATTCGCTGTGTTGAATATCATCTTTTACTTTATTCTGGAAACTGGACATGAGAATATGCCCATAACAAACTTGGCCATTTCTTGCCACTGGTCCAATCAGAAGTCTGGGCTTTGCAAAGCACTCCTTTCTGCAAGAAATAAATGCAACTGGGTATCTTCCAGAGAGGCTGGGAGCTCCATAATTTCTCATAAGGCAGACAACTCCACAAGGTGGTATGACAATGACTCCACCACCAGCAACTTGAAAGTGAGAGTTAAAAACCCATGGATTACTTGGAGCACACAGTTTTAGTGGATGTAGATGATGATTAAGACACCATCCAGTTACTAGTTGAAGGTGCAGCCTGGCTGTCATAAAGACAAACTTGATAAGAAGCATGAGAAAGACAACGCTACCAAAATACTTGTGCATGCCCTAATATCTCCCTCCTCGACTACCGCAACATCATCCTCTGTGGCCTACCTTAATCTAACACTCTCGCACCCATCGAGTCAGTCCTTAACTTTGCTGCCTGACTAATTAATCTCTCTCCTCGCTACACTCCTGCTTCCCTTTTTGCAAACCCCTCCATGGGCTCCCAATTTCCCAGCTTATCCAGTTTAAACTACTAACACTGACCTACAAAGCCATCCATAACCTTTCTCCTCTGTATATTTCTGAACTAATCTCACAATATGTTCCCTCACGTAATCTCTGGTCCCCCCAAGACCTCCTTCTCTTCTCCATGCTTATTCGCTCCTCACCCACTCGCCTCCAAGATTTTTCCTGAATATCCCCCATCATCTGGAATTCTGTGGCCCAACACATCAGGTTGTCCACCACATTTGAATCCTTCAGATGGAACCTGAAAACCCATCTCTTCAAAAAAATGTACAACCTGTAATGACCATGCAGCCACCTCAGCACCATTGGAGCTACTGCAACCCCTGACCTACTGTCTCCTTCCTCATGATCCTGTAGAATGTCAGCCTACAAGGGCAGGGTCCTCTTCCCTCTGTACCAGTCTGTCATTGTTAGTTTGTTTACTGTAATTAATATTTGTATTTTGATGTAACTCCTTCTCATGCACAGCACCGTGGAATTAATGGTGCTATAAAAATAAATAAATAATAATACTAATAACTTGAGTGTTGGTCTGCTGGCTCGCTTGATTTTCTCAAAGGAGCAGGTAATGTCATTTCATGTGCTGTCAGAAAGTCGCAGCTCCCAGTCAATACAAGCCAGGACATCAACAGCCTAATTTCCACTTGCAGAGCTTACTGACTGAAAAACAAATCTTTGGCAGCAACATGCAAAAAACCTCCCACACACGAGATAAATTGCATGTACGTCCATCCACCACCATGACTAGACCTTTCCGGTGCCATTGAGCCTACCACCACCAACAGCATGTGCGACATCATGTGTGCCAGTGCTGACTGCTGAACCAGAAGATTTTCTCTGCATGATCTTTTAGCTCTCTGTTGACATCAGTCTCGTCGTACCACATTTATCCCACAGAAGATAACACATTTCACCCACAGAGTATGTTTCCATATGTAATCCACAGAAGCCTATAGCACAATCTACCCACGGAGCATGTTTCAAAATTTCACCCACAGAACTGGTAAAAAAAATTCACTCACAGAACATGTTTCCACATTTATTTCACAGAAGCTGATAACAAATTTCACCCACAGAGCATGTTTCCACATTTGCCTTTGAAAGCTGATTAAAAATTTCACCCACAGAGCATATATACACTTTTTCCCCCACATAAGCTGATAACAAATTTCACCCACAGAAAATACAGTCATGGCCAAAAAGTATTGACATACCCTGCAATTCTGTCAGATAATACTCAGTTTCTTCCTGAAAATGATTGCAAACACAAATTCTTTGGTATTATTATCTTCATTTAATTTGTCTTAAATGAAAAAACACAAAAGAGAATGAAGCAAAAAGCAAAACATTGATCATTTCACACAAAACTCCAAAAATGGGCCAGACAAAAGTATTGGCACCCTCAGCCTAATACTTGGTTGCACAACCTTTAGCCAAAATAACTGCGACCAACCGCTTCCGGTAACCATCAATGAGTTTCTTACAATGCTCTGCTGGAATTTTAGACCATTCTTCTTTGGCAAACTGCTCCAGGTCCCTGATATTTGAAGGGTGCCTTCTCCAAACTGCCATTTTTAGATCTCTCCACTGGTGTTCTAGGTCTGGACTCATTGCTGGCCACCTTAGAAGTCTCCAGTGCTTTCTCTCAAACCATTTTCTAGTGCTTTTTGAAGTGTGTTTTGGGTCATTGTTCTGCTGGAAGACCCATGACCTCTGAGGGAGACCCAGCTTTCTCACACTGGGCCCTGCATTATGCTGCAAAATTTGTTGGTAGTCTTCAGACTTCATAATGCCATGCACACGGTCAAGCAGTTCAGTGTCAGAGGCAGCAAAGCAACCCCAAAACATATCCAATTTGGCTTTAGGACAATTCTTTTTGTGTTTTTTCATTTAAGACAAATTAAATGAAGATAATAATACCAAATAATTTGCGTTTGCAATCATTTTCAGGAAGAAAATGAGTATTATATGACAGAATTGCAGGGGTGTCAATACTTTTGGCCATGACTAGGGTTGAGCGAAACGGGTCGGCCATTTTCAGAAGTCGCCTTCAAGCGCTGATTCTTAGGAAGGAAGGCTGCCGGAAAGAAGCAGGGAGCATCTGAGGGTGAGTATATACCTAATAGGAATATACTCACCCTCGGACGCGCCCTGCTTCTTTCCGGCAGCCTTCCTTCCTAAGAATTAGCGCTTGAAGGACCTTCGGTGACGTCGCGGCTTGTGATTGGTCGCGCGAGCGGTCACATGGGCGGTCGTGCGACCAATCACAAGCCGCGACGTCATCTAAGGCCCTTCACGCGCTGATTCTAAGGAAGGAAGGCTGCCGGTTAGTACCTCTCCTTCAGACCCTGGGAACCATTGGAAACCCAATGCACTGCATTGGGTTTCGTGTTTCGGCCGACCCCGACCCCGACCCCAACTTTTTTATAGGATCGGCCGATTTCACTCGACCCGACTTTTGAAAAAGTCGGGTTTTGTGAAACCCGACCCGATCCTATAAAAGTAAAAGTCGCTCAACCCTAGCCATGACTGTATATACACTTTTTCCCCCACATAAGCTGATAACAAATTTCACCCACAGAGCGTGTTTCCACAAGTATCCCACAGAAACTGATAACAAATTTCACTCATAGATCACGTTTCCACATTTATCCCGTAGACACTTCTATCAAATCTCACCCAGAGAGCATGTTTCCACAGTTATCCCACATAAATTGATAGGAAATTTTAATTACAGAGCATATTTCCACATTCCCGTGAGAAATGTGTCTACAAATATTGTGTGCATCTACACACATACACTGTCTCAGATTATAGCAAAAATCCACTCCTGCTTATAACCAGAAATTTAAATTTCTGAGATTACTTTTCCAAAGAAAAAGTGAGCCACTTTTGTAATAAAACTTTTATTTTGCACCTGCTGTAAAATGGCTTTGGATCACATGGATAAAAGCTTGAATGGGTTATCCAGGTTAGGGAAGAAAGATTGCAGTCACTGTTTGTGACTGCAAACTTTTAAACCCCTAGAGCGTTCCCACTGCGCTTTGTCAGGATTCTCTGGTACAAGTTCTCAAGATGTGATGAAAGTATTGCAAGGATTCTGGGATTTTCATCTCAGACTTGGAAACCCCTTTAATGGATTTATGCACGATGGCTAATTTGAATAACATAGTATACTACAATGGTAAAGTTACATGCATCTAAGACAGTACAAAAACATACAAGATATCAAAATATATTATTAACAATTAGCAAGACAATAACAATAAACATATGTTATAGTTAACCTCCATATCTGGGGGGGCCATCTCTCCCTGTTATACAGCAAAGATCCAAATTGATGAGAGCAGTCTTGCTACGGAATGTTGCAGTCTCATGTGAGTTCCACTATTCATTGTTTAATCCTAGCTTTTATTCCCCCTCTACCCACCACACGTTTCTCAAAACAAGCATCTGTGTAATGCATTTATCCTAAAGTAATACATTAGAAATGTTGTCTGGCACCTAGTATTTCCTGATACCAACATTTACATAAGTCAAATCAAAGCTGAAACTGAGAATATTACAATGGTGAAATCAAGCCAAACCATTTACTTAAAGGGAGGGTGCCGTGATTTTAGTTTTTGTATTAATAATTATTGATTATATAATCAATTATTTTTAATACAAAAATAAATGTACTACTTTCATACTTTTTTATTTATTCATATTTACTTTTACCACTGGAGGCCGCCATTTTCATTAGTGTGGGTGTAAGTGTCTGGGCACGACACTTGCACTCCTCACTTACGGCAGCCATGGACATAGGAGCCAACGGTCGGACCCGACCGCATCTCTTTCATTGAGGCTGCTTCTCCTGCCTCTCAGCTGTGACTTGGGCACGCCCACTGAGCTGCTACGTCACAGCTGTGAGAGGAGATCGCGGCCATTTTGTTGTTTATTTTCCTCTGTCATCGCACACACAGCTCAGTGTGTGCGATGGCAGGAGCTGCCAGGGATAAGCTGCTGCTGGGAAGAGAGGTTCGGGGTGAGTATCTGCAGCCAGGAGCTGTGATTGCAGCCTGTACTTAGTATTACAGCACAGGCTGCAATCACTGCTCACTGCCGACCTGTTCTGAGCAGAGCAGGGAGATCGTCACACTGCTCTGCCCTGAACATGATTCAGCACTTCCTGGGAGAGGACTGAAGGTAAGTACAGAGTTTTTATTTTCTTATGCATCTGCCACTGTTACCTGTCCCTATATACCACTGCTACCTGCCCCTATATACCACTGCTACCTGCTCCTATATACCACTGCTACTAGCCCCTATATACCACTGCTACTAGCCCCTATATACCACTGCTACCTGCTCCTATATACCACTGCTACCTGCCCCTATATACCACTGCTACCTGCTCCTATATACCACTGCTACCTGCCCCTATATACCACTGCTACCTGCTCCTATATACCACTGCTACCTGCCCCTATATACCACTGCTACCTGCCCCTATATATCACCTACCACTGCTACCTGCCTCTGTATACCACTGCTACCTGCCCCTATATACCACTGCTACCAGCCCCGATATACCACTGCTACCTGCCCCTATATACCACTGCTACCTGCCCCTATATACCACTGCTACCTGCCCCTATATACCACTGCTACCAGCCCCTATATACCACTGCTACCAGCCCCTATATACCAATGCTACCTGCCCTTATATACCACTGCTACCAGCCCCTATATACCACTGCTACCTGCTCCTATATACCACTGCTACCAGCCCCTATATACCACTGCTACCTGCCCCTATATACCACTGCTACCTGCCCCTATATACCACTGCTACCAGCCCCTATATACCACTGCTACCTGCCCCTATATACCACTGCTACCAGCCCCTATATACCACTGCTACCTGCCCCTATATACCACTGCTACCTGCCCCTATATACCACTGCTACCAGCCCCTATATACCACTTCTATCTGCCCCTATATACCACTGCTACCTGCCCCTATATACCACTACTACCTGCTCCTATATACCACTGCTACCAGCCCCTATGTACCACTGCTACCTGCTCCTATATACCACTGCTACCAGCCCCTATATACCACTGCTACCTGCTCCTATATACCACTGCTACCTGCCCCTATATACCACTGCTACCAGCCCCTATATACCACTTCTATCTGCCCCTATATACCACTGCTACCTGCCCCTATATACCACTGCTACCTGCCCCTATATACCACTGCTACCTGCCCCTATATACCACTGCTGCCTGCCCCTATATACAACTGCTACCTGCCCCTATATACCATCTACCACTGCTGCCTGCCTCTATATACCATCTACCACTGCTGCCTGCCTCTATATACCATCTACCACTGCTGCCTGCCTCTATATACCATCTACCACTGCTGCCTGCCTATATATAGCATCTACCACTGCTGCCTGCCTCTATATACCATCTACCACTGCTGCCTGCCTCTATATACCATCTACCACTGCTGCCTGCCTCTATATACCATCTAGTATCTACCACTGCTACCTCTGTCCTGTGTAGCTAAGGCTACGTTCACACTAGCGTTCTGCTAGTGTGCGTCGCCTTAGCGTCGGGCGACGCAGCGGTGACGCACGCGTCATGCGCCCCTATGTTTAACATGGGGGACGCATGCGTTTTTGTGTGTTGCGTTTTGCAACACTTGCGTCTTTTTTGCCACTAGCGTCGGACCAAGAAAACGCAACAAGCGTCTTTGCGTGCGTTTTGCCGCATTTTTCTGTGCGTCGTGCGTTGCGTCGCCGACGCAGCGGCGCGCAACGCTAGTCTGAACGTAGCCTAATCTAGTCCTGTGTAGCTAATCCTGTCCTGTGTACAGTATCACACAAGATAGGATTAGATACACGGCGCAGCACAGTATCACACAGGACAGGATTAGATACACGGCTCAGCAGTCAGTATCTAATCCTCTGCTATGCACTCCTCTCCCCCTTGTGTGTCTTTCCCCATTGTGGTTTATTATTTTTGTTGTGAGAGATGAGGGAGTCGAGGATTATGCGTTCGGTATGGTTTAAAAAAGATTAATAAAGCACTTTATTCTGGCCGAGTATTTACAATACATGTGAGATCTATGTGGAGGCATTATGGGTGATCTATATGGCGGTATTATGTGAGAAGCATATGGTGGTATGTGAGAACACTGGCGGTATTATGTGTGATCTATATGGCGGTATGTGAGAACACTGGCGGTATTATGTGTGATCTATATGGCGGTATGTGAGAACACTGGCGGTATTATGTGTGATCTATATGGCGGTATGTGAGAACACTGGCGGTATTATGTGTGATCTATATGGTGGTATTATGTGAGAACTGTATGACAGTATTCTGTGATCTATTTGATAGTATTGTGTGTGATCTATATGGCGGTATTATGTGAGAACACTATGGCAGTATTATCTTCAGAAAGCGGACCCATTCTATGGTGGTTCTGGCTGAGCACCTGCACGCGGGTCTGGGGTAATAGAGGAGGCAGCATGACCTCCAGTTAGGTGTAGTCAGGGGAAGGCTGGTGAGGCAGCTGAAGAGAGGGGTCTCATTTTTATCGTTACTATATGGCTACATTTCCTTCCCAGCGTCACCCCAGACTGCGCCTGTCGCCTCGCTTTCACACATTGCCAGGACAGGATGGGGAAGACAGGATCTGAGGAGGGGAATGGGGTCTGTATGCAAAGTCTGGATCAGACCAGGCCATCAATCCGCAGAAATGTTTCCTGGATTTCTGTGGAGCAGACAAGCAGATGGTCCATCCATGTGTATTAGGCTGTGTGCACACGTTGCGTTTTTTTCGCGGTTTTTCCCGATAAAAACGCTAGAAAACCGCAAAAAAAACGCACACAATAAGCATCCCATCATTTAGAATGAATTCCGCATGTTTTGTGCACATGATGCGTTTTTTTCCGCGAAAAAAACGCATTGCGGCAAAAAACGCAGCATGTTCATTAATTTTCCGTTTTTTTTGCGGATTTCCCACTCCAAAATGCATTGGGAAGTGTCCGGAAAAAACCGCGGCAAAAACGCATCAAAACCGTGGCAAAAATGCATCAAAATCGCCGCAAAAACGCATGCGGTTTTCTTGCGGATTTCTTGCAGAAAATGTCCGGAATTCTCAGGAATTTTCTGCAAGAAATCCTGAACGTGTGCACATAGCCTAAAAGACAGCGCTCTATGTACAATCCCTGGCTGCTCCGCACACCGAACAGGGGGCCCCCATAGACCAGCACACTGCTCTCCTGAAATACTCCGTGCTGCTGTCACCCTGCTCCCTCCACCACATATCTCCCAAAATCCTTGCTGCCTGCCATCTTCGGTGACTGTCTACTTGTCAGTATAAGGCTGCCTTCACACTATCATTATTTGGTCAGTATTTTACCTCAGTATTTGTAAGCCAAAACCAGGAGTGGGTGATAAATGCAGAAGTGGTGCACATGTTTCTATTATACTTTTCCTCTAATTGTTCCACTCCTGGTTTTGGCTTACAAATACTGATGTAAAATACTGACCATACTCTGCAGTCACCAACAAAATGGCTGCTCACTGGGTTCCTGAATCTCATCCTCTCTAATCCCTTAGCAAACACCCTGAAGGGGAGGAGAGGAGACATCACACACGTCAGCAGACTCCGCCCATAATTACTGCAGTGCTGTAATGTGAGCTATATGTACACTAGGTTTTTCTGAAATTTCAGCAGCTGCTCCCCCTAGTGTTTAAAAGTGGAAATTCCAAAACTTTTCAAATTATTTTTCATATTTTACTAAATTATAAACAAATGATAATATTTTTTAAGAAAATGTAATCATTAATTCTTTACATTTTTACAATTTCTGAAAAAAATTTTTTTTTGATGGCACCTTCCCTTTAACTTTGCAGTGCATACCCACTGAGCACTTCAGTTTTAAAAAGTGCCTTATTAAATGCTAGTTTTGATATATTCCCCCCTAGGACTGTGTCCAAAAAGCAGTCAAAGAAGAAACTGCAAGATCAACTCAAGAGCTGTATTTTGATGGTGACAAGTGGGCCATTTGCTCCAGGCATTGCAGGTAGGCGAACTGCAATTCTCCGCCTAAGGTGGAATTCTGAGGTATTTGCCCAGTAGCGAGAATTTGCTACCCCTTCCCCCAGGAGTGGAATTCTGCTGATCTCGGAGTCGGTTATCAATCTGATAGCTGGTTCAGAGAAGCAGTGAACAGCTGAATCCCTGAATTTAATTGTACACTCATCTTTGAAGTGTGAGTACAATTGAATCTCTGACTGTTGGCACTTCCGATTTAGGGAGATGTCAGCAGCGTGATAACATCAGCTGATCAAGCTGCTGACTTCACAACTGCGTTGCATAGTACGTGGACAATGGCAAGGAAAGCGTTCCAATGGAGCCAAAGGCAGAGGAGTTTTACTGGAGGGTGTGGATAAATATATGAGGAGACAAGAATTGGGGGGAGTTGGAAAATGTGTGAGACAACAGTATGAGGTGGTGAAGGGGCAAATGTGAGAGGAGATGACAGTGTGGGGAGACGACAGCTTGTGTTGAGGGGGTAAATGTGTGAGGAGAGGACAGTATGGGATGAGGGAATAAATGTGTGAGGAGACTGTATGTGGAAGAGAGGGAGTAAATATGTGAGCAGACAATATCGGGTGAAATTGTGTGAGGTGACAGTATAGGGGAAAAAATGCAAATAAACAGTACAAGGGGAAGTGGAAGGGAGCACAGTAAGGGTAATGTGGGGAGCAGTACAGAGACAAATCAGCACGGTGGGGAAAGTGTGAGGGCAAAGGATGAAGAGGGCAGTATGCAGTGTGGGGAAAGTGTGAGGAGGATACACAGTATAGAGACTGGGCAATATAGAGGGGACACAGTGTGAGGGGACAGGATAGGACAGTGAGGAGAGCATGTACCATAAGAGGCATAGTGCAGGGAGCACACTAAGGGCAATGAATTATGGATAGATTTCTTAAAATTTCAAAATTCTTTGTTCCATTAATGTTGGCAATCTGTCCTGGCCCAGAAGCAGACAGGTACTCTAGAAGGTAAAGAGGCCCGAGTCGCCGACCGTACTGTGCTCCTGTTATCCCCTGATCTGTTCCCTCACCTCACCCCATGAGGTCTTGGACCAAAATATAAGGCAAACAAAACACAGAAACAACAAATTCCTATTCAGAACAGCGTCTCCATGGAGCTAGGAAACAAAGCTTTCACTGGCAAGGTAGAGGAAATCTGGCAAGGTTTTACAGGGTGAGGTAATGGCCAGATGAGAAGCACCTGAAATGGATTTGCAAGTTTCTGACCAGCATACAAAGGAAAACAAGTCCATTTAATGTGGGACACAAACACACAGGCTAAATGAAAGATCTGCAATTCACAATCCATATTGATATTCTAACCTCAGGTCTCCCAGAATGACATGACTCACTCGTGACACTACCCCCCCCCATCCCCTTCTACAAGGGGCCACAGGACTTTCTTGGCTGGGTATATAAAGATAAGAATAAGAAAGGACCGTATCAACCTACCAGCGTTAACCACAGATGTCGGCACCCACATCCTCTCCTCCAGACAATGCCCTTTAAATGTACCAGGAACTGTACAGAGTTGTGAACCATACGGAATCAATGATTTTCAGTACCTGAAATTCTAAATTGCCATCCCCAATAACCATTGGTGGCGGTAAATGTGACAGCTCCATGAGTGCAACAAATTTTTTGAGCAAAGACTTGTGAAAAACATTATGAATATTGACAGTCAGCAGAAGCTTGAAGCAAAAAGCTACCGGGTTGATTACGGTAAGGACCAAAAAACCTAGGACCTAATTTCAAAGAAGGAACCTTACTTTCAGTTTAATATTTTTGGTGGACATCCATACTAAATCATTCATCTCCAGGTCCGGATCTGACAATCGTTTCTTATCAGCTATACTTTTGTATTTGTCCCCCATGATGTATAAATTATTCTGAGCCCCTTCCCATGAAAATTATTCCTCCTCAGGAACCACTAAAGACTCATCTTTACGGAAGGTACAGAATTGTGGATGGAAGCCAAAAAATGGTGACTTACCAGTGGACTCACTATAACGATTGCTTAATGCAAAGTCAGCCAGTGGTAGCAAAGAAGACCAATCCTCCTGGTTATCTAACAAAGAACATCTGAGTTAAGTCTCCAAAGTTTGGTTGAGGCATTCAGTCTGGCCATTAGTTTGAGGATGTAACATCAAAGAAAAAGGATAGATGCATCCCTAAGTGAGAACAAGATGCCCTCCAAAAATTTAGATACAAATTTGGTCCTCCGGACTAACACCACATCAGACGGAACCCCATGAATAAAGCTTCATGAACTCAAGGACAAACATCTGAACCAGTTTCTTGGCATTAGGTGAATCAGGTAAAGCAATAAAGTGTGTCATTTTACTAAACCTGTCCACCACAACGAAGATAACAGTTTTACCAGAGAACGAAGGAAGATCCATAGATAAATAAGTCCATGGTCGGTCAGAAATGGTTAATTGTAAAAAAGCCCAGGACGGACGAGTATGCGGGGTCTTGAAAGATGCACAGACACAACAGAAGGACACAATGTCAACTACCGTATATACTCGA
Source organism: Ranitomeya imitator (assembly GCF_032444005.1). NCBI lineage: Eukaryota > Metazoa > Chordata > Amphibia > Anura > Dendrobatidae > Ranitomeya > Ranitomeya imitator. The sequence continues at coordinate 308,645,199 of NC_091285.1, read as the reverse complement.
GTATAAGCTGACCCGAGTATAAGCCGACCCCCCTAATTTTGCCGCAAAAAACTGGGAAAACTTATTGACTCGAGTATAAGCCTAGGGTGGAAAATGGAGCAGCTACCGGTTAATGTCAAAAATAAAAAAAGATGCCAATAAAAGTAAAATTAATTGAGACATCAGTAGGTTAAGTGTTTTTGAATATCCATATTGAATCAGGAGCCCCATATAATGCTCCATACAGTTCATTATTGCCCCATAGATGCTCCATATAAAGCTGTGCCTCATATACAATGCTCTGCACCGTTCATTCTTGCCCCATAGCTGTGCCATATAGTGCTCTGCACCGTTCATTCTTGCCCCATAGCTGTGCCATATAGTGCTCTGCACCGTTCATTATTGCCCCATAGCTGTGCCATATAGTGCTCTGCACCGTTCATTATTGCCCCATAGCTGTGCCATATAGTGCTCTGCACCGTTCATTATTGCCCCATAGCTGTGCTATATAGTGCTCTGCACCATTCATTATTGCCCCATAGCTGTGCCATATAGTGCTCTGCACCGTTTATTATTGCCCCATAGCTGTGCCATATAATGCTCTGCACCGTTCATTTTTGCCCCATAGCTGTGCCATATAGTGCTCTGCACCGTTCATTTTTGCCCCATAGCTGTGCCATATAGTGCCTGCACCGTTCATTTTTGTCCCATAGCTGTGCCATATAGTGCTCTGCACCGTTCATTATTGCCCCATAGCTGTGCCATATAGTGCTCTGCACCGTTCATTCTTGCCCCATAGCTGTGCCATATAGTGCTCTGCACCGTTCATTCTTGCCCCATAGCTGTGCCATATAGTGCTCTGCACCGTTCATTATTGCCCCATAGCTGTGCCATATAGTGCTCTGCACCGTTCATTATTGCCCCATAGCTGTGCCATATAGTGCTCTGCACCGTTCATTATTGCCCCATAGCTGTGCTATATAGTGCTCTGCACCATTCATTATTGCCCCATAGCTGTGCCATATAGTGCTCTGCACCGTTTATTATTGCCCCATAACTGTGCCATATAGTGCTCTGCACCGTTCATTTTTGCCCCATAGCTGTGCCATATAGTGCTCTGCACCGTTCATTTTTGTCCCATAGCTGTGCCATATAGTGCTCTGCACCATTCATTATTGTCCCATAGCTGTGCCATATAGTGCTCTGCATCGTTCATTTTTGTCCCATAGCTGTGCCATATAGTGCTCTGCACTGTTCATTTTTGCCCCATAGCTGTGCCATATAGTGCTTTGCACCGTTCACTATTGCCCCATAGCTGTGCCATATAGTGCTCTGCACCATTCATTATTGTCCCATAGCTGTGCCATATAGTGCTCTGCACCGTTCATTATTGCCCCATAGCTGTGCCATATAGTGCTCTGCATCGTTCATTATTGTCCCATAGCTGTGCCATATAGTGCTCTGCACCGTTCATTCTTGTCCCATAGCTGTGCCATATAGTGCTCTGCACCGTTCATTTTTGCCCCATAGCTGTGCCATATAGTGCTCTGCACCATTCATTTTTGTCCCATAGCTGTGCCATATAGTGCTCTGCACCGTTCATTATTGCCCCATTGATGTACCATAGAAAGCTCTCCCATTGCTGCTGCTGCAATAAAAAAAAAAGCCATACTCACCTCTCTTGCTTGCAGCTCCCAGCGTCCGGTCCCGGCATCTCTCCGCACTGACTGATCAGGCAGAGGGCGGCACGCACACTATATGCGTCATCGCGCCCTCTGACCTGCATAGTCAGAGCAGAGAGATGCCGGGAAGATGGAGCAGCGCCGGGAAAATGGAGCGACGCCCGGCGTGTGGAACGGGGATAGGTGAATATGACATACTTACCTGCTCCCGGCGTCCCGCTCCTTCTCCCGGACAGCTGGTCTTCGGTGCCGCAGCCTCTTCCTCTATCAGTGATCACCATTACCGCTGATTAGAGAAATGAATATGCGGCTCCACCCCTATGGGAGTGGAGTCTATATTCATTTATGTAATGAGCGGTCCCACGTGACCGCTGTACAGGGGAAGGACTGCGGCACCCGAAGACCGTGGGACGGCAGGGGGAGCGCCAGGATCGCCAGGACTAGGTAAGTATGCCTCAGCACCCTCTCCCCCTAACCCGCCGACCCTGCCACCCACCGTGACTCGAGTATAAGCCGAGATGGGCACTTTCAGCCCAAAAATTTGGGCTGAAAATCTCGGCTTATACTCGAGTATATACGGTATATATTTTTGCAACTTTGACCACCAAAAATGACAAGAAATTAGATAAAATGTCGCCTTACTACCTGGGTGACCAGCCAGAGCTGCATTATGATGTGCCTCCAACAATTTTAGATATGGATGCATAGGCACAAACAATTTCTTTGAAAGACCAGCAGGAGCATCTTCCTGAGCCTTCAGTGCCTCATCCTCAAGTTCAGAACACACTGCGGAGACACTAGAGATAATGGTACTTAAGCAATAATTTTTGCAGAAATCACGTCACTTAATTTTTTCACTGGCCTGCCAGTCTATGACCAGATTATACTTAGTCAACCAGGGAGAACTCAACACCAAAGGAGAAGGAAGAACTTCCAAGAGAAGCACACCCTGTAAAAAGCTCCTATACGCATGTTCACACTATGGACTACTTAAATAAAATTTCCCTGACTCCAATTTCAAATATGGGGATGGGCTTCCCTGGGGAACTACAGAGAAGACAAAGGTCTAGTGCAAACTGAGAATCCATCACATTGGCTTCACTTCCCAAGAGAATAGATATTTTCTCAGTTTTCATACCCGTAACAAATTCAGCAGGTAATAAAACTGAGATACTCATGAGGAGGAGATATATAAACCCAGGTTATTATCCCCTACACAACCTGGGGCTAGAAGTTTTCACATGGTTTTGTGCTTTTGGTAAAGGACAGACCCCAATGAAATGCCCCTTTTGACCATAGAAAAAAGCACAACCTCGCTTTGCAACATACCGTGAGAGACTCATATCGAGGGGAGGCTCCTCCTAAATGCATGGGTTCTTCAGAACACACAGGGAGAACATTGGTTTTAGGAAGTTTCATGGGGGGCAGAGTCATCACAGGTCTATACCTGAGGCGTCTATCAATGCGCATGTCCAAAGCCATGGCGACCTCTAACCACTCAGGAGTTTCGTAAAGCAGTAGTGCATCTTTTAATCTTTCAGACAGACAAAATTGACTCCTAAGAGCAGGATCGTTCCTCGAGGTATCAGTAGCTACAGAACATTGAGCAAAATTCATCTGCCGGCTGGTCTTCTTACTGGAGCTTATTAAGCTTAGACTCATCAAGGAAGACATCGGCTGCATTATCATACATGAGGCCTAGAACCTCAAAAAACCCATCATCCAACTGGAGGAACAGTGAGTCTGATGGAAGTGAAAAGGCTTAGGCCTCTTTCACACTTCCGTTTTTACAATCTGCATAGGATCCGTCAAAATGTTGAAAAGACGGATCCTGTGCAGATTGTAAAAAATGGGTGCACTGGGCCCTTTTTTCTGACGGACCCATCAAGGCTATGTGCACCTGTTGTGTATGCGTCTTCCCAGCTGTTTTCTGCTGTGAAAACGCATACACAACACAACCCAGGTTAAAAATAATAAAAAAATAAAAAATTGCAATATTGTTACCTTCTGGCGTCCCGCTCAGCGTTACCAATGCTCGCGATGCTCCCGGCAGCTGGCGTTCCCAGTAAAGCCTTGCGTGCAATGACCTCTGATGACATAGCGGTCTCATCAATAGTAAAAAGAGAGAGAGAGCGAGTGAGAGAGAATTTCCCTGACTGGAAATTCTTCCACGCTTGCTCAGTTTCAAAAGACGGAACCCGTCGCTGGAAGCTGCTTTTGACAGTCAGCAACAGATCCTGCACCCATAGGCTTCCATTATAGCCAACGATGGGCAGTGCAGGATCCGTCGCTGAGCGATTTTCCAATGCAGAGAAAAAAAGTTCCTCTGTGCATTGTCCCCCCCAACGGACAGCAATTTTCTGAGGGATCCAGTGCACGACTGATAAATGGATGGCCATCCACCACAATCCATCGCTAAGTCTATGAGAAAAAACAGGATCCAGAAGAAAAATTTGCTGGATCCTGTTTTTTCAAAAATCGATGGATTTTGACTGAAGCTCAAAGACATAAGTGTGAAAGAGGCATTAGGATTAAGGATCTCCTTTAATGTACCAACCAAATGGGAATAGGACAATGAGGAAAGCATATGCTCAAAAACAGCCTGCATGGCTGTTAACCTTTTTAGCACCACAGGAAAACAAATCCATTTAATATGAGACAAAAACACACAGGTTAAATGGAACATGTGCAATTTACAATACGTAGTGATCTTCTAACCCCAGATCTCCCAGGAGAACATGACATACTCGGGGCATAAACCTCTGACCGCGGGTCACTGATGACCGCGGGTCGCCGATGGGTTGGCATGATAACCTGGGGTCAGCAGGAGACCCCTTTGGTTGTCATAGCCAAATAGCTATGAGTGCTGCCCAGCGGTTGGCGCTCATAGCAAGTGAGCAAATCTGCTACATAGAGCAGGGCTGCAGGTCTATGTAGCACAAGCAATCGGATGATTGCAGCTTCTAGTCTCCCATGGACACTATGGAAGCAAGTAAAAAGTAAAAATAAAATGTTTAAAAAAAAATTAAAAAAAATAAAAAATATAAAAGTTCAAATCACCCCCCTTTAGTCACATTCAAAATAAAACAATTCAAAAAATCAAACAAACACATATTTGATATCACTGTGTTCAGAATCACCTGGTCTAGCAATATAAAAAAAGAATTAATACAATCGGTAAACGGCTTAGCGATAAAAAATTGTTGCTGCAACATTGCAATTAAATGCAATAACAGGCGATCAAAAGATTGTACATACAGCAAAATGGTATCAATAAAAACGTCAGATCGGCGCTCGAAAAATAAGCCCTCACTTCGGTCCAGATCCAGAAAAATTACACTGCAGGTCTCGGAATATGGCAACATTTTTTTTTCTACAAATTTTTGGAACTTTGTTTCACCATTTAAATAAAAAAGAACCTGGATATATTTGGTGTCTGTGAATTTGTAATGACCTGGAGAATCATAATCGCAGGCCAGTTTTAGCATTTAGTGAACATGGTAAAAAAATCCAAAAAACAATTGTTGAATTGCACTTTTTTGCAATTTCACATTGTTTGGAATTTTTTTCCTTTATTCTAGTACATGATATGGTAAAATAAATGGTGTCATTCAAAAAGTACAACTTGTCCGGCAAAAAACAAGCCCTCACATGGCCATATTGACTGAAAAATAAAAAAGTTATGGCCATGGGAAGAAGGGGAGCAAAAAATAAAAACACAAAAATGGAAATACCCCTGTTCCTTAAGGGGCTAAACCAAAATGCTGCATTTTGGTGTTATCCAACCACAAAACATTGGCTTTTCCAGTTAAGTTTGATCAAACTGAAGACTGACAGCGATATTCTTTTTGAAGATCAGTGGCTTTCTCTTTGCAATGATCAAAACACAATATTGGTATTTAGTGTCCTCCTTCTGGTGGACTCATGAACATTGACGCCTTCATCCCAGGAGTGAAAATCCATTTATAATTTTAAGTTTTGCTCTCTTTCTTCCCAGATCCATAACTTCTTAATTTCCATCAATATGGCTATATGAGGGCTTGATTTTTTTGGGACAAGTTGTATTTTGAATAACACAATTGATTTTTACCATATAGTGTACTGGAAAATGGGAAAAAATTCAAAGTGTGCTGAAATTACCAAAAAAGTGCAATTCCACAATTGTTTTGAGGTTTTTATATTTACCATGTTCACTAAATGATAAAATTAACCTGCCAATATGATTCTCCTGGTCATTATGAGTATGCAGATACCAAACATGTATAAATCCAAAGTTTCTAAGAATAAAGAATAAATACACATAGGGTCTATCACAGTGATCAAAAGTCAACAATCAATAGGAAAATTAGCTGTGGTTGCTGGATGCAGGTAGAAAACTGCATGCACCTGCCAGTTTGCTTCAGGAGAAGGAGAAGGGGACGAAGGATCACGGATCAGGGACTGAGGTAACATGTGGGGCCTGGGTTTATAATTTCTCTCATGTTATGTCAGAGGAGACAGAAATGATTTTTACACCAGATCTCACTTTTTTTAAGTGACAGGAAAACGTCCCTGATGGTGTTCTCCAGGGTCTCAGCTACCGCTAGATTTTTGGACTTCGGTGGGGTGCGATCATTAAGGGGTTAGAGTTGGCTTTGTAACCTTTTCCAGGCAGATAAACATCAATACCATTTTTGATACTCCTTTTGTTTGTGCCGTGATACACTTCCACAAATGTGTTGTGAGGATTTGACTTTCATAGATTCCTGCTCTGTAAATAAAACATGTCTCCCACTCACATCTTATTGTCATCCTATTGATTGAAAACAACATTGTAATTTCACCTTCCTAATTATTTGATAATCCTGCAGAATCACATACTTTTTGCACATGCTGATATTTGATCATTTTGCACAATAAAAAAAATGACAAAGTCTAATATTTTGACTCTTTTGTTTGATTTGGTTCTTCATCTATTATATAACCTTTGCGAAAATGTGATGTGTATCTATCATTATTTTTTCATTTTGTATATGGAGAGTTGTGTTGCATTTTTATTTTATGGGAAGCATTGGATTTATTGTGTATTGTACTTAATTATATATAATTTTATATTTACTGATTCTTACATTGTAAGACATATAGAGGTTCTATATCGTGGGAAAATGTGTACTGAAAAACAGCTTTAGTTAATGTACATAATAAACACCATATGGCAGCATGTTTGCACCGTGGAACTTAATGGCATGAAAAAACTTCTCAAAGATGCATTTGTCTTCTTCGCAAACAGCTGTTCTATTTTAGAGTTAAACATGGTAAATTTATGTGCGGAAACTAAGCAAAAGCCTTAAGGACAATCCATGACCAAGTAATCAAAATAAACTGTATAGTAACTGGGACACAAGTCCCTGTGGAAAAACTTTTATTTTGCATAAATGTGTGACATATATGCATGTATTGCTCTTCGAAGGTACACATAAAGCAGAGCGGAGTTTGTGATTTGGTAAAATGCATTGTGGCATTATAATGTGCATTTCAATGATTGAGAATCCATGCAAAAGTCACATTCTGCATGGCAAACATTGTTTTACTATGGAAATAAAGGTATAATTTATGTAGCTGTATGGTCATTTGTTTTATGATGTTATGTTTTGTGCCAAATGACAAATTCATCTTTAGTACATTTGTTTTTCTTTCCTACCAGATAAGAACTTTGCCTGGATTTCCTTTAAATGATCATATACTACAGCATATGCCCACAGTAATTACAAAGGCCATAGACCTATTGAATGATTTATCTAAGTCTCTGCATGTCTATTTTAATGTGTAAAATATTTATAAATATGAATTTCTAATTACTGTTGTCTATCATTCAATCAATACATTTTCATAAAAATATAATAAAATAAAAATGCAATAAGTTCTGATTAGATTTCACTGTATTTTAAATTAAATTTGAAAAATGAAAGCCGTAAATGGAAAAGTGGAGATTTATGTGTCAGGTTGCATACAAATACCTGTAACTAACTGTGACATCTACTCTTGTTATACTTGTCTTTTTAGCACTGTATAATGGGCTCAAAAATAGTATATATCCTGAAATATATTACCTCTTCCACTGGACAGGCAATAGATGTCAGTCTACTTTGTTTACCTTCCATGTTAGAAAGTATAATTTTTTTTTCATTTTTTTTTTTACATTTAATGACAAGTGACTGCATCTGACCTGTTCTGAGAGATCTCTAATAATATCTCAGTCCAGCACTGGGTCTCATTAAGGCAGAAGCAACTGTCATGCAACTTTGAATGTGCAGTAAGTGTAGAGGTAAAGATAGGAAAGTATGAAATATATTCTCCCTTCACATATTGGCACAAACCTGATATTTTGTGCCAGCAAATATAATTAAGCACACACTGAGTGTAAAACCTCAACAGTTTCTACTAAAATTTTATGAATTTAACTTCCTCAATAATTTACAGTATTAGTGGCAAATTCAGAGGTACTCGGCTAATGATTGAATGAAAACATTTATATTTAATTTGATGATTCTTAGTTGGAAAATAACATTTACATTTCCTGGCAGTAAGTATGTAGTATTGTATTTAAAGGTAAACACTACTTTTGAGGACCATTATCCAATGGTTCAATTTTACATTTTTAAATTTCTCGATTTTGCCTTGCACTAATGTAACCATAAAAGAGCAGTGGCATATGTTGTCCACATTACATTGCTGTATATACACGCACATGTATACACACTCATGCATGTACACTCAAGTATACATAATCATACATATATACACACTCCTACAGACACATACACAAACACACACATATATATCTATATATATATATAGATATATATATATATAATGTATATATTATTATTATTTACTAGATGGCAGCCCGATTCTAAAGAATCGGGAGTCTAGAATCCATATATACTTTATTTATTCAAATGTAAGAATAATACAATTAATAAATAATAGTAAGAAAGAACAAAAATAATAGGCAGTATATGGAGAAAACACCAAACAAAAGTTCAAAATTGGTGTGAAAATGTCACTGAACCACTTCACAACTAAATATATATAGTTTTGGTAAATGGTATTATCATTTTTTTGACGAAATTCGGCAGGAGCTTGAAGAGCAACGTCACTGGGCCCGCCTCCACGCAGTAGAAACTTGCTGTGAGGTAAAAATTCAAAAATCACACCAAAATGGCGGGCGGAGTGTGTCACAGTACGGCACGTTTCTGATTGGTCGCTCGCAGCAGGCGGCAACCAATCAGACACTGGACACTGTTGACGTCACTTATCTCCGGACATTAGCTCCGGACATTAGCTCTGGACATTAGCTCCGGACATTAGCTCCGGACATTATCTCCGCACATTAGCTCCGGACATTAGCTCCGGACATTAGCTCCGGACAAAGCCACGGAAGTTGGCACAAATTGCAGGAAGTAGTATTCTAGGCAATTAATCTCCGGACATTAGCTCCGGACATTAGCTCCGGACATTCGCTCCGGACAAAGCCACAGAAGTTGGCACAAATTGCAGGAAGTAGTATTCTAGGCAATTATATATTAGATTTATATAGCACCATTAATTCCATGGTGCTGTACATGAGAAAAAGGGTTACGTACTGGGTTATAGATTTCGTTTACTGGTACAGAGGGGAGAGGACACTGTCCTTGCGGACTTACATTCTATATATTCTTGCAAACAATCACTATTATGTAAATATATGGCACACAGTCTTCTTACTTGGCAGATCCTACATGATGTTCCCAACAAGACAAGGAGCTGCAGAAAGAGGACACGACTATTAACAACTTCCTGGTCCTGCCATCCTGTCCTCACTTTGAGCCCATGACGCTACCCTGCCTACCCCTCATCCCGGCCCTGCTGATAAGGGTTGGCATTTACTTTTAGGATTGCTAAGTACAATAGGCAGCAGACATGAAATTTAAAATCTCTACCTCTCTGAAAAGGTAATTTACCTATTTTCCAAGAGGAGAATGGCATTGGCCTATAGGTCTCTATATGCTAGCTTGACACTTATCAGTAGGAGAGACATACACACACAAACCTTTAACCTGTCAGAAGCTTCTTGACGATCCAAATTAGACATCTGGCTTTGCACTATTTTGTGGCAAATACACCAAAACACGTGTCTGCAAAAAGAGTGGATTGGATTTCATTCTAAGTTATGAAGCAAGGCTAGTTTAGCTAACGAACTGAGCAAAAAAGCCAGCCCAATTATAGACACCCCTGACACATAAAGAGGAAGAGGCATTTCTTAAAGCAGAAACTCAGAACTTCATTAATGATTTGATAAGGAATGAAATTGTGTAATCCATTCTGTTTCCCAACTTAAAATATTTAAGTAAAGTTATTAATTTGACATTTGCAAAATAATGATTTTTGCTTGCGTTAGGCAACCCCTTTATATGTGTTTGCTACCAAAGATCTTTTTTCTTTGTCAAATATAATTTTGTACATTGATTTTAAGTTAAAATATATCCTGAATTTGATGGCATACCAGGTAATATGTTAGGGAATCACAATATCTGCAATTCATGAATCATTAGTAAAAATTAAGCTAAGAACTTTGCATCTTATATTTACGGTAGAGTTTGCTTCTTTCCCCACTTATCAGTCACATTTTGTTTCCTGCATTGACCATTTACTCTCAGAAAGAACACAATCAAATTACACATGCTGCTAAAAAACTATGGAGAGGAGAAAGTTAGAAACTTGATGGAAATAAAAGCACAAGGTATAAGGAATAACTGCTACAGCTTTCCAGAGTTTCTTACATACACATGGAAACATGGACACAATTGTTGGTAACCATCTGATAAAGTAAAATCCACAATGGTTACTGAAATAACTTGAATCTGGCAAAACTAATTTTCAATTTAAATGTAATTAATGTCAATTAGTAACATCAGATACTGCTTTTGAATTGTGGTTCGACAGAAAAAATAAAATAATGAAAATGGTGGTACCCCCAGAAAAGATTGGAAATAATTTGACCTTAGGGACATGTTAAATTTAGATGTATTCTGTTGTTAGCATAACATGTCTACAAACTTGTAATCAGTCAGTCTGCCTATTTAAATAGTGACAATTAGTCATTGTGCTGATGGTAGCATGTTGACTACTTTATTGGACATGGACCAAAGAATGCTAAGGAGATCATTGTCTCAGGAGATTATAAAGGAAATTATAGGTGATAGATGTTTCGGTTATTACAGTTGCACATATTATTCAGAGGTTTAAGGTCTTTTGGGATGTAGCCAAACTCCCTGGATGTGACTGCCAGAGGAAAATTGATGACAGAGTGAAGAGACAGATATTACGAATGGTAACCAAAGAGCCCAAAACACTTTCAAAGATATTAAAGGTAAACTACAAGATCAAGGAATGTCATTGTAATATCACTCAATTTTTCATAGTCTTGGCCAAGGTGGACTTCATGGTAGACAAAGCAAGGAGATAACCACTGTTGAAAGGAAATCATAAAAAGCAAGTCTGCAATTTGCTAAATATATATTGAGAAGCAAAAACATCTTTACTTGAATGCCCCTTGGACAGATGAGGCAAAACTGAAGTTTTTTTGGCAAGTCACATCCACTCACAGGCAAAACAACAACAAAAGAACAATGTAGCTACTATGAAACATGGAGGAGACTTTGTAGGCTTTGTTATAATGTGGTCTGCTTTGCTGAATTTGTCTCAAGGTCTCTTGAATTTGCTTCAGAGTACAATTAAATCTAAGCAAAATCAAGCATTGAGGCGTATCAAGGAAACGGGAGCAAAATGTGCTTCCCAGTGTCAAAAAACTTGGTGTAAGTCCTACTGTAGGTCCTCTACTAAGTAATGACCCAAAACACAGCTAAAAACATCCAGAAAAGGATAAGAGTGAAGTCTGTTTGGAAGTTACAGAAATCATTTGACTGCACCATTTTTTTCCAGTCCATGTTCATTAGTTTTTTTCTGTTGAACCACAATTCCAATGCTATGTCTGATTTTTATTACCTGATATTAAGTAAATTGAATATGTAAAATTAATATAGCCAGTTGTAAGTTATTTCAGTGACCATTGTGGGTTTTTCTTACTTTAGCAGAAGAGCACTAACAATTTAGTCTATGTCTGTATATGGAAAAGTCATACTGAATGACAGGTGCACATTAAAGAACAATAAGCAAAGTGGTATTTATATCATTCTGTAGACAAGGCACAGGGGAGAAGTTCATGCTGCACCCAGTTGTTTCACAGCCGCACAGTGAAGAGGAAGAGTGGGGACATCAGACCAAAGGAAAGAAGCTATTCAAGCTGGGATTGCTGAGATTTTTTGTAATTGTCTTTGTCAATTTAATTATCAAAAGTGATTAGTTAAAGGGTTTATATATGTGTATATGAAACTATATAATATGGATGTGACAAAGTGTTTAAAACAATGAATCTCATGCTGTTTTGCTATGCATTATTGCATAAATTCTGCAGCATCAATTCAGTGCAAATATACATGCAGTAGCAGCTTTCTCCAGTGTTATCTTCAAATTTAAGTATCCAGATTTCCAGCAATTAGCAATTAATTAGATGCAGGCTAGTATTACGGAAGGGTTTGCATTTGATGGTCAAAACTTCCCTGATATGGTTCATGAAAAGAAGAGTCGTCTCCGCTACAAGCAATAGTTGCCTAAAGTAACAGCAGAGAAGCGACCAGGAAAGGTATCTCTGCATTTGACAGATTGCAGATTTTTGTTTTTAAAAAAAAGAAATGAGCAGGAACATATTCTTATAAGCGCAACGTGTAAGTGCACATTCACACTGTGGCCATTAAACAGACAAATTCTAAGATAAAAGCAGAATGAGCAAACACCCTGATGAAAGTAAATAAATAGTACTGGTACATATACATAAAATAAGGTTCTTAGTTTTCACTATGTTGATCAAAATAGAATAAAAGCCATCCCATAACGACATGGTGTACCCAATCAGGATGGACCTTTACTCTTGTATTGCACCTCGCTATGTGTCAGAAAACCTCAAAATATGCACAAAATGAGAAAAGACCAATGCATATGAACTGTGCACACCTGTAAATAGAATATAGCAAAAAACATTCTTTTTTATCACACAAGCACAAACATGATTAAAAACAAATTAAAAACACGATGCTGACACCATTATCCATACAAGGACGACCAATACAATGGAGCGTACTATACATGTACAATATGCCCAAAACATGAAATGGCGCAAAAAACAGAAATACAAAGCAGTGTACATCTTCTTTTCCATGCATCTTGTAGCACCCTGGAATATATTGTATTGTATTGTTATTATTAGGTATACTGTAGTGCACCCAATACCCTATTATTAGTACAAACTTCAAAATAGACTGGGGCAGACATGATTGTTTTCCTTAATATGGCTGATGAAAAAGACAGTTGCCTCTGTTAAAAGGAATAGTTGTCTAAAGCAAAAGCAGAGAAGTGATGGGGAAAACTAATTTTTATTAGGTACGGAAAGTATTCAGATCCCTTTAAATTTTTCACTCTTTGTTTCATTACAGTCATCTAGAAAAAAAACAGAAATGTAGAAATTTTTGCAAATTAATTAAGAAGGAAAAACTGAAATATCACATTGTCATAAGTATTCAGACCCTCTGCTCAGTATTGAGTAGAAGCACCCTTTTGCGCTAGTACAGCCATGAGTCTTCTTGGGAATGATGCAGCAAGTTTTTCATAACTGGATTTGGAGATCCTCTGCCATTCTTCCTTGTAGATCCTCAGGTAGGTTGGATGGTGAACATTGGTGGACAGCCATTTTCAGGTCTCTCCAGAGATGAACTTTATTGAATTTACCAAATGGCTGCAATGAAGCAACGTTTCCGTACCCATTGTACCTCATACTTTTGACAGGTTACTGATTTTATCAGCCTGGGCCCAAAATGCAATCAGTAGACATTCATTACAACATTCTATAGTTTGTCAATTTGTTCCAATTTAATTTTCTAGAACTTGCCAATTTCTAGTATTTAACTGCTAGCAAATCTGACAAAGTTCAATAAGAGATTATCAGTAATATCTGTTAGCTGAGGGCCATGGGTGCACAACCAATGTATGCAATCTGTTTATTCTGTAAGTATTATCCTATTTCTATACTTGTATATTACGGATGCTAGTTACAACACAACAAATATCATTGCAGTTTTTTTTGTCATCATTGACACATTATGAGAGATGCCATAGTTTTGACTCCTTGCCAGAGAATGGATTTTTCATTGCTGACATGAGTGGGTAGTGAACATTCCCATGTGCTGTTATGCTTCATGGCTAGTCTGCAATTGTTCTGGGCAGTTGCTTTGAAGTGTGGAAAATCAGGTTAAATTATACTATAAAGTTAATTTTATGTATGCATTTTACAGCTAGATAAGCCGCATTTGAGCATTTGAGAGAAAGAAAACCATACAAAGATGTGTTTAAAGAAGCTAGAAGGTAACTTTGTTCAAAAGCAAATGATTATGATCATTAAGTTATATGGATAATTGCTGTAATTAAGAAAACAGTGTTTTTTCTTTTAACTAAATTATATTTTATCAAACCAATCACATTATGACAAGGAAGCTATGGATACAATGACCGAGCAAACAGAATAATAACAATTGTTCAGCTTTTTATATCCAGGTAAAGCAATCATTTTATCATAATATCTGTATTTTCTATACTGAGGTGCTATCATACAGAGAAAATCAAAACTTTTAGGCTATGTGCACACGTTGCGGATTAGGCTTAGGAATTTCTGGTGTGGATTCTGCCTCTCCTGGCAGAAAACGCAGCTGCAGATTTTGTGCGGATCCGCAGCGTTTTTTGTGCATTTTTCCTGCGGTTTTCTTGCAGATTTGCTGCGTTTTTTACCCCTGCGGTTTTCTATAATGGAATGGGTAGAAAAACGCTGCAGATTTGCAAAAAAGAAGTGACATGCTACTTCTTTTAAACCGCAGTGTTTCCGCAGCGGATTTTCCGCAAAGTGTGCACAGCATTTTTTTTTTCTCATTGATTTACATTGTACTGTAAATCAATTGCGGATCTGCAGCGTTTCTGCACTGCAAAAAACACTGCGGATCCGCAGAGAATCCGCAACGTGTTCACATAGCCTTAGTATAAAATAAGAGTGCATTCATTTTCAAGTCAGAATATATTTTCTCCTATACAGTACAGAACTCAGACGTTTAACACCATACATTGTATGTTTTACTGCCATTGCAAAAAACACATACATATTTATTCATTGATAACATACAGATATTTTTATGTAGTTTTAAAAATCTGTAACACAACAGATAACACAGTGATAACTCTCTGAGTACAGATAATGTACTAAATGTGACCTGCAGACCTATTTGCAAATTGCCTTTTCATAGAGGAAGAGTACTTGAACTCTAGTGCCACCTAATGAAAGTAGCTGTCGTAAAAGTCAATATTAACCCTATAAAGAGTCTTGCCACATGACTTAAGAGAAAAACCAAACCACAATCTCAAGTAGCTGAAATTTCTGCTTCAAATTTTATCCTAAGTAATATAGCAAGGTTTGTTATAGGGTCGATATTGACTTCTAGGATTGTTACTTCCAATAGATGACACTACAGTTCAAATCCTCTCTCTAAAGAGGCAATTTGGATATTTAATTTCCCAGAGATGCATTACTTGGCCGATAAGTCTCCTTACACTGGGACAGTGTTCCCCAACTCCGGTCCTCAAGAGCCACTAACAGGTCATGTTTTCAGGAACTCCTTAGTATTGCATAGGTGATAATTGCATCACCTGCACAGGCAATAATTCAATCACCTGCGCAATACTAAGGAAATCCTGAAAACATGACCTGTTGGTGGCTCTTGAGGGCTGGAGTTGGGGAACACTGCACTGGGATGTCAGGCATGTTACTTTCCTCAAGTAGAGACATTACCCCTTAGACCTCAGTCAGAGTCAAATCTCATGCTTTGCACTGAGGAGAGGCAACACCCTGAAACACATCGGCAAATTGAGATTCTGGTTTAGCCTTTATCTTACATTATATGACGAGGTTCATTAAAGGGTTCATATTGACTTTCAGGATTTTCTACTTCCAATAGGTGGCACTAGAGTTCAAGTTATCTTCCTTTCTAAAGAGGCCATTTGTGCATTTAATTTTACAGAGGAGCATTGCATGGCCAATAAGTTTCCATAAACAGTCCTGTCAGGCATGTCACTCTCCACAATAAGTTAAAAAGATATCAATGCAATTTTAAAAGTTGTGGCGTACCGCTAATGGTGGCATGAAAGTGGCTGATATGGAACCGCTGTCATTGGGCCCCCTCTACCCATAATTGCAAGTTGGATGCCGATACAGTTGAAAGCAATAATGAAAGAGAGAGCATCAGCTGATGCTTCCTTCTCTATCATTCATCCTCGTCATCTGATGTCTTAGCTCAGCAAGCTCGATGATGTCACAACATGGCGCCCACTGTGCTGAGATGTGCGGGTGCATCAGAATACTAGCTGCAGAGATTGGAGCAGCAGGGGAATGAGGAGAGATGAGTACTTTTAAAAAAAAAATCAATGAGTATGTTGTGTTGGCCATGATACTCTATAAACGACTTTGGGGAGTAGATTATAATGTATGGACTAAGGAGGACTATGGTGAGTGCATTATACTATGTGAAGGACTATGAAGAGCATATTATACTATATGGGGGACTATTGAGAGAACATAATACTTTTTGGAAGACTGTGAGGAGTGCATTATTCTATATAGAGGACTATGGGGAGAGCATTATGCTATATAGAGGACAATGGGGAGTGCATTATACTATATGGAGGACTTTGGTGAGTGCATTATACTATATGGTGGACTATGCGGAATGCATTATATTATATGAAGGATTATCGGGAGCACTTTATATTATATTGAGGACTGTAAGGAGCTCATTGTACTATATGGAGTACTATAAAAAGAGCATTATGTTATAAGGAGGACAATGAGGTGCATTATAGTACTTGGAGGGCTATGGGGAGTGCATTATGTTATGTGGAGAACTATTGGCAGTGCATTATACTATATGGATAACTATAGGAAGCGCATTATACTATATGGAGGACTATGGGAATTAGAGTATACTATATGGAGGACCATGTGGGTGCATTATACCATATGGAGGACTATGGGAACTTTAATATACTGTATGAAGGACTATGGGGAGTACATTATACTGTACAGAAGACTATGGGAACTGCATTTTATTATATGGAGGACAATGGGGAGTGAATTATACTGTATAGAGGACTGTGGAAAGTGCATTAGGCTATATGTAGGATTATGGGGTGCAGTATACCGTATGGATAACTATAGGGTCATTATACTATATGGGGCTATTATAATATTTGGAGGGCTATGTGGGGACGTTATAACATTTGCAGGGCTATGTGTCGAGTATTTTAATATTAGGATGACAATGTTGGGGCTACTATAATATTTTGAGGGCTATGTGGGAGCATTTATATATTATGGAGGGCTCTGTGGGGGCCATTATACTGTATGTAAGCAGTTATGCAGTGTGAAGGTTTGTGTGGGGTCCATCATACTGTGTGGAGGGCTGCATAAGGGCCATTACACTATATGTAGGCTGTTGTGAATTCTGTTGTCGGGCTCCCTCCTGTGGTCATGAATGGTACTTCGGCTGGTTCTGTCCATGGACTTCCTCTGGTGGGTGTTTCTGAGTTTCTTTCCACAGGTGACGAGGTTAATTTGTTAGCTGGCTGCTCTATTTACTCCACTTAGATCTTTGCTCCATGCCACCTGTCAATGTTCCAGTATTGGTCTAGTTCACTCCTGGATCGTTCTTGTGACCTGTCTTCCCAGCAGAAGCTAAGTTCCTGCTTGTATTTTCTTTGGTTTGCTATTTTTCTGTCCAGCTTGCTATTTTTATTGTTGTCTTGCTTGCTGGAAGCTCTGGGACGCAGAGGGAGCGCCTCCGCACCGTGAGTCGGTGCGGAGGGTCTTTTTGCGCCCTCTGCGTGGTCTTTTTGTAGGTTTTTGTGCTGACCGCAAAGCAACCTTTCCTATCCTCAGTCTGTTCAGTAAGTCGGGCCTCACTTTGCTAAATCTATTTCATCTCTGTGTTTGTATTTTCATCTTTACTCACAGTCATTATATGTGGGGGGCTGCCTTTTCCTTTGGGGAATTTCTCTGAGGCAAGGTAGGCTTTATTTTTCTATCTTCAGGGCTAGCTAGTTCCTTAGGCTGTGCCGAGTTGCATAGGGAGCGTTAGGAGCAATCCATGGCTATTTCTAGTGTGTGTGATAGGATTAGGAATTGCGGTCAGCAGAGTTCCCACGTCCCAGAGCTCGTCCTTTATTATCAGTAACTATTAGGTCATTCCGTTTGCTCTTAACCACCAGGTCCATTATTGTCCTGACCACCAGGTCATAACAGTACAGGTGGCCCAAAGTACTAATGCATCTCAATAGAGGGATAAGAGAAGTTCTGAGACCATTTTTTTTTCTTTGCAGTGTGTTTTGTCTCTCTTTTCCCCTTTACCTCTGGGTGGTTCAGGACACAGGTGTAAACATGGACATTCAAGGTCTGTCCTCTTGGATGGATAATCTCACTACAAGGGTACAAAACATTCAAGATTTTGTGGTTCAGAATCCGATGTCAGAGCCTAGGATTCCAATTCCTGATTTGTTTTTTGGTGATAGATCTAAGTTCTTGAATTTCAAAAATAATTGTAAATTGTTTCTTGCCTTGAAACCTCGCTCCTCAGGTGACCCTGTTCAACAAGTAAAGATCATTATTTCTTTGTTACGTGGTGACCCTCAAGACTGGGCATTTTCCCTTGCGCCAGGAGATCCGGCATTGCGTGATGTTGATGCGTTTTTCCTGGCGCTTGGATTGCTTTATGACGAACCTAATTCAGTGGATCAGGCAGATAAAATCTTGCTGGCTCTGTGTCAGGGTCAGGATGAAGCGGAGATATATTGTCAGAAGTTTAGAAAGTGGTCTGTGCTCACTCAGTGGAATGAATGTGCCCTGGCAGCAATCTTCAGAAAGGGTCTCTCTGAAGCCCTTAAGGATGTCATGGTGGGATTTCCCATGCCTGCTGGTCTGAATGAGTCTATGTCTTTGGCCATTCAGATCGATCGACGCTTGCGTGAGCGTAAAGCTGTGCACCATTTGGCGGTATTATCTGAGCATGGGCCTGAGCCTATGCAATGTGATAGGATTTTGACCAGAGCTGAACGGCAAGAACACAGACGTCGGAATGGGCTATGTTTTTACTGTGGTGATTCCACTCATGTTATCTCCGATTGTCCTAAGCGCACTAAGCGGTTCGCTAGGTCTGCCACCATTGGTACGGTACAGTCTAAATTTCTATTGTCCGTTACTCTGATTTGCTCTTTGTCATCCTATTCTGTTATGGCATTTGTGGATTCAGGCACTGCCCTGAATTTGATGGACTTGGAGTATGCTAGGCGCTGTGGTTTTTTCTTGAAGCCCTTGCAGTATCCTATTCCATTGAGAGGAATTGATGCTACGCCTTTGGCCAAGAATAAGCCTCAGTACTGGACCCAATTGACCATGTGCATGGCTCCTGCACATCAGGAGGATATCCGCTTTCTGGTGTTGCATAATCTGCATGATGTGGTCGTTTTGGGGTTGCCATGGCTACAGGTTCATAATCCAGTATTGGACTGGAAATCAATGTCTGTGTCCAGCTGGGGTTGCCAGGGGGTACATGGTGATGTTCCATTTTTGTCTATTTCGTCTTCCACTCCTTCTGAAGTTCCAGAGTTTTTGTCGGATTATCGGGATGTATTTGATGAGCCCAAAGCCAGTGCCCTACCTCCTCATAGGGATTGCGATTGTGCAATTAATTTGATTCCTGGTAGTAAGTTTCCTAAGGGCCGATTGTTCAATTTTTCTGTGCCAGAACACGCCGCTATGCGGAGTTATATAAAGGAATCCTTGGAGAAAGGCCATATTCGCCCGTCGTCAACACCGTTAGGAGCAGGGTTCTTTTTTGTGGCCAAGAAGGATGGTTCTTTGAGACCTTGTATTGATTACCGCCTTCTTAATAAAATTACAGTCAAATTTCAGTATCCTTTGCCGTTGCTGTCTGATTTGTTTGCTCGTATTAAAGGGGCTAGTTGGTTCACCAAGATAGATCTTCGAGGGGCGTATAATCTTGTGCCTATTAAACAAGGCGATGAATGGAAAACAGCATTTAATACGCCTAAGGGCCATTTTGAGTACCTGGTTATGCCATTCGGGCTTTCCAATGCTCCATCAGTATTTCAGTCCTTTATGCATGACATCTTCCGAGAGTACCTGGATAAATTCCTGATTGTGTATTTGGATGATATTTTGGTCTTTTCGGATGATTGGGAGTCTCATGTGAAGCAGGTCAGAATGGTGTTCCAGGTCCTTCGTGCGAATTCCTTGTTTGTGAAGGGGTCAAAGTGTCTCTTTGGAGTTCAGAAGGTTTCATTTTTGGTGTTCATTTTTTCCCCTTCTACTATCGAGATGGACCCTGTTAAAGTCCAGGCCATTTACGATTGGACTCATGTGGTGGACAATTTGACATTGTCCCAGGAGAAGGCTCAACGTTTCGCTAACCGCCGGCGCTGTGTGGGTCCCCGACTTCGTGTTGGGGATTTGGTTTGGTTGTCGTCTCGTTATGTTCCTATGAAGGTTTCCTCTCCTAAGTTTAAGCCTCGTTTCATTGGTCCGTATAAGATTTCTGAGGTTATCAATTCTGTGTAATTTCGTTTGGCCCTTCCTGCTTCTTTTGCCATCCATAATGTGTTCCATAGGTCGTTATTGCGGAGATGCGTGGCGCCTGTGGTTCCATCCGTTGATCCTCCTGCCCCGGTGTTGGTTGAGGGGGAGTTGGAGTATGTGGTGGAGAAGATTTTGGATTCTCATATTTCGAGACGGAAACTCCAGTACCTGGTCAAGTGGAAGGGTTATGGTCAGGAAGATAATTCCTGGGTTTTTGCCTCTGATGTTCATGCTGCCGATCTGGTTCGTGCCTTTCATTTGGCTCATCCTGGTCGGCCTGGGGGCTCTGGTGAGGGTTCGGCGACCCCTCCTCAAAGGGGGGGTACTGTTGTGAATTCTGTTGTCGGGCTCCCTCCTGTGGTCATGAATGTTACTTCGGCTGGTTCTGTCCATGGACTTCCTCTGGTGGGTGTTTCTGAGTTTCCTTCCACAGGTGACGAGGTTAATTCGTTAGCTGGCTGCTCTATTTAACTCCACTTAGATCTTTGCTCCATGCCACCTGTCAATGTTCCAGTATTGGTCTAGTTCACTCCTGGATCGTTCTTGTGACCTGTCTTCCCAGCAGAAGCTAAGTTCCTGCTTGTATTTTCTTTGGTTTGCTATTTTTCTGTCCAGCTTGCTATTTTTATTGTTGTCTTGCTTGCTGGAAGCTCTGGGACGCAGAGGGAGCGCCTCCGCACCGTGAGTCAGTGCGGAGGGTCTTTTTGTGCCCTCTGCGTGGTCTTTTTGTAGGTTTTTGTGCTGACCGCAAAGCAACCTTTCCTATCCTCAGTCTGTTCAGTAAGTCGGGCCTCACTTTGCTAAATCTATTTCATCTCTGTGTTTGTATTTTCATCTTTACTCACAGTCATTATATGTGGGGGGCTGCCTTTTCCTTTGGGGAATTTCTCTGAGGCAAGGTAGGCTTTATTTTTCTATCTTCAGGGCTAGCTAGTTCCTTAGGCTGTGCCGAGTTGCATAGGGAGCGTTAGGAGCAATCCATGGCTATTTCTAGTGTGTGTGATAGGATTAGGAATTGCGGTCAGCAGAATTCCCACGTCCCAGAGCTCGTCCTTTATTATCAGTAACTATTAGGTCATTCCGTTTGCTCTTAACCACCAGGTCCATTATTGTCCTGACCACCAGGTCATAACAGTACAGGTGGCCCAAAGTACTAATGCATCTCAATAGAGGGATAAGAGAAGTTCTGAGACCATTTTTTTTTCTTTGCAGTGTGTTTTGTCTCTCTTTTCCCCTTTACCTCTGGGTGGTTCAGGACACAGGTGTAAACATGGACATTCAAGGTCTGTCCTCTTGGATGGATAATCTCACTACAAGGGTACAAAACATTCAAGATTTTGTGGTTCAGAATCCGATGTCAGAGCCTAGGATTCCAATTCCTGATTTGTTTTTTGGTGATAGATCTAAGTTCTTGAATTTCAAAAATAATTGTAAATTGTTTCTTGCCTTGAAACCTCGCTCCTCAGGTGACCCTGTTCAACAAGTAAAGATCATTATTTCTTTGTTACGTGGTGACCCTCAAGACTGGGCATTTTCCCTTGCGCCAGGAGATCCGGCATTGCGTGATGTTGATGCGTTTTTCCTGGCGCTTGGATTGCTTTATGACGAACCTAATTCAGTGGATCAGGCAGATAAAATCTTGCTGGCTCTGTGTCAGGGTCAGGATGAAGCGGAGATATATTGTCAGAAGTTTAGAAAGTGGTCTGTGCTCACTCAGTGGAATGAATGTGCCCTGGCAGCAATCTTCAGAAAGGGTCTCTCTGAAGCCCTTAAGGATGTCATGGTGGGATTTCCCATGCCTGCTGGTCTGAATGAGTCTATGTCTTTGGCCATTCAGATCGATCGACGCTTGCGTGAGCGTAAAGCTGTGCACCATTTGGCGGTATTATCTGAGCATGGGCCTGAGCCTATGCAATGTGATAGGATTTTGACCAGAGCTGAACGGCAAGAACACAGACGTCGGAATGGGCTATGTTTTTACTGTGGTGATTCCACTCATGTTATCTCCGATTGTCCTAAGCGCACTAAGCGGTTCGCTAGGTCTGCCACCATTGGTACGGTACAGTCTAAATTTCTATTGTCCGTTACTCTGATTTGCTCTTTGTCATCCTATTCTGTTATGGCATTTGTGGATTCAGGCACTGCCCTGAATTTGATGGACTTGGAGTATGCTAGGCGCTGTGGTTTTTTCTTGAAGCCCTTGCAGTATCCTATTCCATTGAGAGGAATTGATGCTACGCCTTTGGCCAAGAATAAGCCTCAGTACTGGACCCAATTGACCATGTGCATGGCTCCTGCACATCAGGAGGATATCCGCTTTCTGGTGTTGCATAATCTGCATGATGTGGTCGTTTTGGGGTTGCCATGGCTACAGGTTCATAATCCAGTATTGGACTGGAAATCAATGTCTGTGTCCAGCTGGGGTTGCCAGGGGGTACATGGTGATGTTCCATTTTTGTCTATTTCGTCTTCCACTCCTTCTGAAGTTCCAGAGTTTTTGTCGGATTATCGGGATGTATTTGATGAGCCCAAAGCCAGTGCCCTACCTCCTCATAGGGATTGCGATTGTGCAATTAATTTGATTCCTGGTAGTAAGTTTCCTAAGGGCCGATTGTTCAATTCTTCTGTGCCAGAACACGCCGCTATGCGGAGTTATATAAAGGAATCCTTGGAGAAAGGCCATATTCGCCCGTCGTCAACACCGTTAGGAGCAGGGTTCTTTTTTGTGGCCAAGAAGGATGGTTCTTTGAGACCTTGTATTGATTACCGCCTTCTTAATAAAATTACAGTCAAATTTCAGTATCCTTTGCCGTTGCTGTCTGATTTGTTTGCTCGTATTAAAGGGGCTAGTTGGTTCACCAAGATAGATCTTCGAGGGGCGTATAATCTTGTGCCTATTAAACAAGGCGATGAATGGAAAACAGCATTTAATACGCCTAAGGGCCATTTTGAGTACCTGGTTATGCCATTCGGGCTTTCCAATGCTCCATCAGTATTTCAGTCCTTTATGCATGACATCTTCCGAGAGTACCTGGATAAATTCCTGATTGTGTATTTGGATGATATTTTGGTCTTTTCGGATGATTGGGAGTCTCATGTGAAGCAGGTCAGAATGGTGTTCCAGGTCCTTCGTGCGAATTCCTTGTTTGTGAAGGGGTCAAAGTGTCTCTTTGGAGTTCAGAAGGTTTCATTTTTGGTGTTCATTTTTTCCCCTTCTACTATCGAGATGGACCCTGTTAAAGTCCAGGCCATTTACGATTGGACTCATGTGGTGGACAATTTGACATTGTCCCAGGAGAAGGCTCAACGTTTCGCTAACCGCCGGCGCTGTGTGGGTCCCCGACTTCGTGTTGGGGATTTGGTTTGGTTGTCGTCTCGTTATGTTCCTATGAAGGTTTCCTCTCCTAAGTTTAAGCCTCGTTTCATTGGTCCGTATAAGATTTCTGAGGTTATCAATTCTGTGTAATTTCGTTTGGCCCTTCCTGCTTCTTTTGCCATCCATAATGTGTTCCATAGGTCGTTATTGCGGAGATGCGTGGCGCCTGTGGTTCCATCCGTTGATCCTCCTGCCCCGGTGTTGGTTGAGGGGGAGTTGGAGTATGTGGTGGAGAAGATTTTGGATTCTCATATTTCGAGACGGAAACTCCAGTACCTGGTCAAGTGGAAGGGTTATGGTCAGGAAGATAATTCCTGGGTTTTTGCCTCTGATGTTCATGCTGCCGATCTGGTTCGTGCCTTTCATTTGGCTCATCCTGGTCGGCCTGGGGGCTCTGGTGAGGGTTCGGCGACCCCTCCTCAAAGGGGGGGTACTGTTGTGAATTCTGTTGTCGGGCTCCCTCCTGTGGTCATGAATGTTACTTCGGCTGGTTCTGTCCATGGACTTCCTCTGGTGGGTGTTTCTGAGTTTCCTTCCACAGGTGACGAGGTTAATTCGTTAGCTGGCTGCTCTATTTAACTCCACTTAGATCTTTGCTCCATGCCACCTGTCAATGTTCCAGTATTGGTCTAGTTCACTCCTGGATCGTTCTTGTGACCTGTCTTCCCAGCAGAAGCTAAGTTCCTGCTTGTATTTTCTTTGGTTTGCTATTTTTCTGTCCAGCTTGCTATTTTTATTGTTGTCTTGCTTGCTGGAAGCTCTGGGACGCAGAGGGAGCGCCTCCGCACCGTGAGTCAGTGCGGAGGGTCTTTTTGCGCCCTCTGCGTGGTCTTTTTGTAGGTTTTTGTGCTGACCGCAAAGCAACCTTTCCTATCCTCAGTCTGTTCAGTAAGTCGGGCCTCACTTTGCTAAATCTATTTCATCTCTGTGTTTGTATTTTCATCTTTACTCACAGTCATTATATGTGGGGGGCTGCCTTTTCCTTTGGGGAATTTCTCTGAGGCAAGGTAGGCTTTATTTTTCTATCTTCAGGGCTAGCTAGTTCCTTAGGCTGTGCCGAGTTGCATAGGGAGCGTTAGGAGCAATCCACGGCTATTTCTAGTGTGTGTGATAGGATTAGGGATTGCGGTCAGCAGAGTTCCCACGTCCCAGAGCTCGTCCTTTATTATCAGTAACTATTAGGTCATTCCATGTGCTCTTAACCACCAGGTCCATTATTGTCCTGACCACCAGGTCTTAACAGTAGGCCCTTTATTCTGCATGGATAGTTGTGTTGGGATCAAACTGTGTTGAGGTCACCATACTTTGCTGGGGGAGTTGAGCATACTTTGCTGGGGGAGTACTGTGGATGAATTCACTGTGTGAGTATCATACAATGTTTGGAGGGCACTTTTGTTGAAAATCTGGTGCTTCAGTAGGATGAAAATAAATTACTTTGTAAAGCCTTCAAAGTTGTAAGTTATGCTCTTCTGTGGCCCTGCTGAATATTACTTATGTTGTTTTATTGTTGGGGTTGCTCAATTAGAATTTCTGCTATGGGACCCCATGACTTCTATTTATGCCACTATGTAAAAGATAACAGTCCTATGTAATACCATAGATATCAAAACTGTAAGGTACAGTTTTTTTTGCACTTAACACAGGTGCCAGTCTGTTGTCAATGCATTGTGGAATAAAGGTTGCTTATTCATATAATTGGATCAAGGATATTTTTTCGGAAGCGCAGCCCATAAACATGATTTTTTTTTCTCCTATCAAGCATCCTGGTTGAGTTTGTACCCTAGTCACGGTGTATCCATTATTGAGCTTTTATAGGAGTTGCGCTTACATCTGGATTTACCTTCATTTTTATGAGGGTATCACGCTATAGTCTATTGCGCTCTGTTTTATTAACGTTTTCTGCTACTTTTCTTGCTTCACATATATCCTTTATAAGTCACTCCTTAGATTGGTCTCAGAGTGCTGCTCCACGTGCTCCTCACCATAGAGCATGATTGCAGAAGTTGTGCACTAGATGAATAATTTAGGCCAGATAATTACATGCTGTTGTTTTTCCATGAAGATCTGAGGTCTATGTGGCAAATAACCCATTTGCAGAAGGACATAGGCTAATATGGTCCCATTTGTGCTTTCTCTGTGCGGTCCATTCCTGGGTAATCCTGGCCTCTTCCAGCAATATATGTCCCTTATCTTGGGCCTCTTCCTGGTTTAATGCCTCAGCTCCTGGGCCCATCCTGTAATATTGCTCCTTGTTCTGCCGCTGTTCTGTAACACATTACAAAAAAAAACAGCTCTTCCCCTCTCCCATGCCTGGTGCTGTCCTCTTCTGTAGCCTTTGACATGTTTGATATTGATGACGTATTGTAAAGGGTCGAGTTCCCACCGCTGCACAGAGGGAATCTCGAACCATGTCCTCTGTAATCTCCCGTTCATCCCAAGCCACAGAGAAGCCGTTCATCAGAGATGCCAGTCCGTGTCTTGCTCAACCTGATGCTGTGCATCTGGTTACCACTGTCATCCCTGGTTCTGCTATTATAACCAACAGTGGTCAGCGGCGGGCAGATGTTCCTTGGACTAAGCCCTGCTTTTTTTCAACTGAGTATGCCCATGGGATGACCTCCCATTGGAGGTTGGGAGTCACATGCTCAGGTCCTGAAGCGGCCCTGATTGGACCACTGGGAAGGTCCAGGAAGGACACCGCTACAAAGGGATTGCATGGTGATGTGGTTATATCTGGTGAAAGCTACTAATCAATCTTCTCCCTAGCATTGTATGTGGTTTGGGTGTTGGAGCTGATTAATGCCAGTCTTTACCATCCTGCACAAGGCAAGATTATACTGCGTCATCTCAGCAGCATCCACTAGTGTGGGGCAATGCACATCTAGTGCGCTTTCTGGTCCCTAGCTAGGGCGGTTAGTGGCGTCCACCAGAGCGGCGCTGCGTGCACTCAGTGCGCTAAATCTTTATTATTTAGATTTCTCCCTGGCACTGCAGTTGTGGTGCCGAGCACTAGTGGGTCTAGAGTGACTCTAACCCTGTGTCCTTGGGGCAGAGTCCTGTGACCTAACACTAGCATTCACTCAGCGGTATTGCGGCCCTGTGAAGAAACATGCTTTGCCTCCTTACTTACCGGGTGAAGTTAACCCATATGTATTCACATTATACCACCATATAGTCCGCCATTACTGAGCAGCAGGTGTCATCTCTGCACAGTGGCTGCGAAGGCACCATATATCTTCCTTTATATTATTTGTTGCATTCTGCCAGCCCCAACATGCATGACATCACACTTGTGACTCGCACGCCGGCGACAGCTTCCGTTCATTGATTGGCCGGCAGTGTATTGCAGTGTAGATACCCAGTGGGTCTCTGAGCTGCAATACATTTCAACTGAATGTGTGTTCTCAGACACACATTCAACTGAAATAGGCACTGGTGTCGGCTGCCTATTATGAGAGGGGTACACTGCAGGGAACAAAAAATGTACCACCAGGTCTATTGGACCACTATTAACAGAATAAAGCATGGCAATGCACAAAGTATATGTAAATATTGATATAATACTCAAGTAACACCCTAAACAATAGAAGATATATAAGGTATGAAAATGTATGAAAAACAACTGGCACTATGCTAAGTGCTACAAAGTGCAATTAATGCCATGCACAAATGAAATGAAGTCATTCAAGTAAAAACTTTTGAAAGAACATTTGTGAGAATAACTGACCAGATGTCTCCATGCCTTACTACTCGCGCAACCTCCACTTCACCCCCCAACGCCCGTTTCACTGACGCTTCCATTTCAAACTAAGGTGTATCCTTTATAAAATGGATGCATAGGCTAAAGCACCACATGGATAGGGAATATGACAGTGAACAATTACCAACTAGCTTATTTTTTGTGTGTTTTATAACTAAATACCACAGGAGTAGGGCATATATTATTATATGTCTATTGAAAGATATTTCCTATTTTGATTGCCAGTCTCTCTTACTTTCAAAAGTATTAATCCCTGGAAAGAATTGATGATAAAAAAACTTTGCAACTATCATACTTTTCACTTAACATCTTGAAGTCTATGATATTGCTTAGTGTTGCTTTCTTTTTTTTACCATTTTACCAATGTTTCCACATATCACTCATAGAAATGTGTGGCTTTATGATGTGACTAAGAAGGACTGAAATTTTGGTATAAACTGTAATTCATGACCATACACATTGGATAACTATTCAACATGTTTGAAATAGCAAAACTTGCATTTTTAAGTGCAGAACCTCATGTTATTTTTACTTTTGAAGCATGAACTGTGTTTGGATTGAGAATTTTGTTCGCTTAGCACTATATACGGCTCATGTACTATTAGATCACTCACTTGCATACATAAGCAAAATCTTTGACAGGATTACACTAAATCTCACACATATTGGTTTCCTCATATATAGCAGATAAACTTTTTGACCATTTAATCTCCAAAAGTAGAGATGGTTGGCAACCCTGAACTCTGTATAGCTGTCACCCTATTAACACTCTATTATTCATTTGCATTTGAGAACTATTACACTATTATATCATTGCCAGTGGGAGACACTAGAGAAACAATTAAGAGCATGATCATCCAGTTACTAAAGGGGATCCTACAGTGATTAAAGTTTGTAAGTTATCCCTTATCCATTAGATATGGGATAATTTCCGATTGCTGGGAGGTCCAAATGCCGGAACCCCCATGAGTCCAAGAAGAATTCAGGCTCTGAAGAGTGCTGTGTAACTGGAGCAGTAGTAGATCATTCTCACATCTGTCCATTCATTCTTTATGGGAAAACTGGCTTTCAGCTGATCTTTGGCATTCCCATTTAGAATGCATGGAACCCCAGAGTCCCAATTCTAGGGATCAATGAGAATCCTAGTGATCAAGAAGTTATCCCTCTATCCGATGAATAGGAGATCACTTTCAAACTGAAAATAACCCCTTAAAGGTTATTACCCACACTGCCTTTCTTGGCATCCATTTCTATTTTTGATTAAAAAACTAAACTGTAACCAAACTCGCATAAGCAAGTCAGATTATGTTCGTTTCAATATGTGGCAATGAAGTTTTCAAAAACTGATTAAAACAAGATATGACAAATTTAGGAAAAAGAAACTTTGATTAAACATACACGAGCTGCATTTTACATACACCTAGCATTAATTTGGTTATTGCTACTTTACAATTCTAACTATGTGAACAGACACATAATTTTGCTTTCCTAACATTATTTAAGGTTTGTTCTTTAGATCTGTATTTTTAAAAAGTCTCCTTGCAAAGACTGCCAATCTTTATTGGTCAATTTTTAAGTATTACTTACAGCATCTCTTTTCATTTTGTAATTACCGTAATTAGCTAATAATTATAAGTACTTCCATATGATCTATATTTTCACCGTCAATGATCATTTTCTGCTATGTTTATATTAAACCAAATCTTCTCCACTGTGTGTTAAAACTACATTTGAAGGTAAGGGCTAGAGAAAGCTAAATATCCCTTTAAACATTTCTACAGTTAACAATGTCTTTATAAAGCACTTGTTCAATATCTCTCATAGCTTGAGAGTGATTCCTTAGACTGCCAGAGGAATGGCAAAGAAAATTTTATCCATATTAACTTTATTCCCTCAATTTAAACAAAAGTTTAAACAGAGTTCATAAAACTATTCCAATACTCAAAATAAGATCTACGTATTAGAAGTAAACCTATTCTACGACAAACCTATTACTTTTACTTTGCAGATAATATTTGTGTAAACTTTGTTATAGTCCTCCAGTTTCCTGAAACTGCAGTATGAAATGAATCGATTGACATAAACTTTAGAGAAGCACAGTACTTAAGGGTATGAATAGGAAACTCTGGAGAATTCCCATGACACTCTCTCTGATTGAGAATGAGATAAAATATGTCATTTTCATTCTGCTCATTTCTATTTCCTAGGCTATATGGTCAGGAATATTCCTTTTTTATTTAATTCAAAGTAAGCAATTGTTTTCACTTTTTGGAATGAAACACAGTGAAATGAAAGGAACACACTCCTCGCATTTGGAGGACGAGATTTGACGTCTTCAGAAATTATAGAGAAGGGGAACATTAAACATAATAAGGAAGAGATTTTATTTCCCCCACAATCTAGTTTAATAAAGCTGTGATATCCTGTACTGTTCCGTTAAAAGGAACATGCTTGATGAAGCCCAGTTTATGCCAGTTGTCTGAGAGTGATCTTTGGAAATATAATTAGGAGAACCGTATCTAAAGTCATGAGATGCCTATAGGGAATCTGAACTTTCAAGAAAAGGCATTGATAAAGTACAAATCACTGTAGATAATAAAGCACATCTCTTTTTCTAAATAACTATTATAGGATGAATATGTTTGAAGAAAAAAAATGAAATATGAAATAAAGTGTGGAGCATTGTTCTTTCAAGGGATTTTGCCTATAATTATGAAGTAGGGCTCGTTAGTACATTTTTTAATATTTTTTACTAAAGCATTGATCTACTTTAGAGCTACTTTGCAGAATTACTTAAACAGGAAGTTCCTAATATAATGTTATTAATATAATTGCTCTTTTTAACTACAAATCTCCTGCAGGGCTGACAGGGACATTTAAATTAATTCTATTTTCCTTCTCTATCTACCAAAAGGCTATAGATGTCAGTTTCAGCAGTCTGTTATAAAGATGTGAGGCCCAGGTCTAGAATAATCCACAAAATACTCTATTGAAATCCAGACAAGATAAAAAAAATGCTAATTTAAAAGCTTGCCATGACTTGAAAGATTATTTGTCAGCCCATGGAGAGAATAAACTTGTTGCTTTCAATAAGACCAAAGTCTTCATTGGGTTTTCACCACTGTCATACCAAAAAATAGTGGTCAGTTGAGGCCCAATTACTGCCATTCTCACTTATTCTTATAAAGAGTTTGGCAGCACTAGTGCTGAGTGAGCACTAAAATGTTCAGGTGCTCGTTGCTCGGGTCAAGCAGATTGGAATACTCGGGTACTCGGCCAGAACAACAAGCCCAATGTACCGTAAGTCTATGGGAGACCCGAGTATTTCTACTGCGAACCCCCCGGGGGTCCTTTTAAGGTCTAAAAACATCTGAAAATGATGGAAACACTGCTCAAAAGACATAGGGACAGCATGGGGATCACCAATGGAAGCATTCCTGACTCCTGTTTCACAGCTGTAAACATTTTTTTCCGAGATTCATGCCATTTTTCCAGGTGTAACAAAAAACACACTAAAACTAAACCAAAACGGATTTTGCTGGGAAATTTCTCAAGGTACATCCTATGCAGGGTAATGACTTGCCTGTAAGGCCAAATATTTCACCTCAGACCAAAAATTTCCTCCCTCACTTAGGCTTAGTTCAGCGCTAATGAAGCGTTTTTCCACTTTAACATTGCTTTCAACCACTACAAATGCATTCACTGGCACATGTCATTGTAACATTTAACAACCCTAGCTGGCCATGTGGTGTGTGACACTTAAGCAGGCCCATCTTGTTTCATTTATGAAGGAGGGACTCTTAAAGTGACAGAGCCTGTTTTTACTGGTGCATAAGGCGGCATTAATCTTCTTAAAGAGCCATTATTAAACAGTGAGTCTCCTAATCTGTTGTAGCCTATGCTGTGAGTGGATGGGCTGCCAAGAATTACGAAGCACCACAATACCTCTTTCATAAGATGTCCAGGGGGACTCCGGAAAAAGTGTTGCATTGAATTTAAGGTCTGCCCTGCTACCAATTCATATGCACCCCAATAAGCCTTTGAACCCACATACTGGATGGGCTCCTGAAAATCCACTTTACAATATGTATTTTGTACTCTGTACTCCGTTGTTTTACACGTTGACAGCAAAGCCAGCCCTGTTGCATAGTCAGTCATATGCACCCCATTATGCCTTGTAACCCACATACTGGATGGGCCCATGAAAATCCACTTCACAATATTCATTTTGTACTCCTTTACTCCTTTGTTTCACACATTGTTAGCAAGGCCAGCCCTGCTGCATAGTCGTATGCACCCCATTACGCCTTGGAATCCACATGCTGGATTGGCTCATCAAAATCCACTCTTTGCAGAATTATTTACAGGAGAATTCGGCAATTTTATTTGCCATGTTTTTAACATTAAGGTTCAGATATGGCTTTAAATAAGGCTAATACTTGCAATACAATGCAATTTTATTTCAAACTACAAAATTCAAGGAATAATATGATTGAATAGTGTGAGTGCATACACTTAGGTATATGCTAACATACAAAGGTTTATAAGAACATATAATGATTAAATACATACAGTGATTACGTATATATGAAGATTACCTACATACATACAGTATACTTACATCATCCACAAGAGGCTTTTAAACATCATCCATCTGGAATATCAGAGAAGCAAGACCAAGACAGAGAACACCTGGGAGATTACCTACACTGTATGGGCATCCCCAAAAAATGCAGGTATCATCACACTGTACATGTACAGGTACCCCAGTTTTGGCATCTGTCTTAGTCATGTTTCTCTGGTCTAATATAGTGATTTACACTATGTAGTAACTCTAGTTTCACCCAGACCTTCAAGGGACCAGCTTTCAAG
Source organism: Ranitomeya imitator (assembly GCF_032444005.1). Lineage (NCBI taxonomy): Eukaryota > Metazoa > Chordata > Amphibia > Anura > Dendrobatidae > Ranitomeya > Ranitomeya imitator. The sequence continues at coordinate 308,612,713 of NC_091285.1, read as the reverse complement.
GTTGAATGAAACTGAGATATCAAGGAGTCATCATATAAGGGGCCATAAACCCCTAGAAAATAAAAGCCACAAGGATTTAGATCAAACCACCACAGGCAGAGTTTCAGTAAACTTTATGTTAGGGTTGGCGGAACGCACCAAATATATTGTTTATTAAAAGGAATTGGTGCGTTCGCAACCCGGGATCCACCGTGCAGGAAAGTACCTGCTGCTAAATAATGGCGGCTCTATATGGCGGTATATACTAACTCTGTTAGCTTCACAGAGTAACCGCGAGAGGTGAGCTCTGTGCCCTGTTAGATTTTCACAGAGGCACAGGCCAACTACCCAGATGTGAGCAGTGAGTGGTCATGCATGCATACTCAATCTCCTCGCCGGAGGAGCCAGCATTCTAGGGGCTTATTTCAGCCGGGTCCCTGAACACATTTATACACAATCTCCTCGCCGGAGGTGCCAGCATTCTAGGGGCTTATTTCAGCCGGGTCCCTGAACGCATACAAACACATGACCATATTGGCGCAAAGCATATAGCAAAAGACGATACTAGCGCATGGCCGTGCGGTCATGCGCAGTTTATATAGTTGCAGCACAGGAAGCTGCTACTGAAGTTTTTGCCCTTTCAGGACCTTCCAGAAGGACCAATGGAAAGTGCTGCAGTACCTGAGCATGTTTTGCCCTTTCAGGACCTTCCAGAAGGACCAATGGAATGTACTGCAGCACCTGAGCATGTGACTGAACATGTGGCCCTCGACCTCCAATGGGAGACCCTGCCCTGGGCATGCTCAGTGTAAGTAAACAAGGACTTAGTCCCAGAGAGGCTCGTTCGCCGCAGATCAGTGCAGGGTACCATAGGAAAGCCAGAAAAGGCAGTAGTGACCCTATGCACCGAATCAGCCCCAGCGAGACGCTGGGAGCGACGTCTCCGCTGAGCAGAGCCCACTGCGGCCGATACCGAATGGGAGACCGCAGCAGACACGGATCGAGATTCCCCCTGTGCAGCAGAGGAAACTCAACTCCTAACACTTTAATGTTTTACAATGACAAACAGCAAACATATAGAGGCTTTGAACTGTTTGTGAAGTGAATAAATAAATCTCAAGATTGTGTCACTATGAGCATTGTCTGTCAAATCTGTAAATGTTTTACAAGAAATGCAGCTATGTGTTTGTCTGAATGCATTTGTATACAGTATTTTAATCTAGATTCCAAATCGCCATTTGTATATTTGCCATTTGTACGTTTTAGACAGCCAAAGTTATTGCTCTCAAGGAGAGAAGCTAATATAGTCAACAAACAAATATTTGTTATGAACTACTAAGCCAAACTAACAGCATTGCTTTATCAAATTTATATGAAGCCTATTTACAGATAATACAGATACAGAATACATATAATACAGAATACAGATAATAAATGGGAAATGTTTAAGAACATCCTAAATAGGCAGTGTAAGCGGTTTATACCTTGTGGGAATAAAAGGACTAGAAATAGGAAAAACCCAATGTGGCTAAACAAAGAAGTAAGACAGGCAATTAACAGTAAAAAGAAAGCATTTGCACTACTAAAGCAGGATGGCACCATTGAAGCTCTAAAAAACTATAGGGAGAAAAATACTTTATCTAAAAAACTAATTAAAGCTGCCAAAAAGGAAACAGAGAAGCACATTGCTAAGGAGAGTAAAACTAATCCCAAACTGTTCTTCAACTATATCAATAGTAAAAGAATAAAAACTGAAAATGTAGGCCCCTTAAAAAATAGTGAGGAAAGAATGGTTGTAGATGACGAGGAAAAAGCTAACATATTAAACACCTTCTTCTCCACGGTATTCACGGTGGAAAATGAAATGCTAGGTGAAATCCCAAGAAACAATGAAAACCCTATATTAAGGGTCACCAATCTAACCCAAGAAGAGGTGCGAAACCGGCTAAATAAGATTAAAATAGATAAATCTCCGGGTCCGGATGGCATACACCCACGAGTACTAAGAGAACTAAGTAATGTAATAGATAAACCATTATTTCTTATTTTTAGTGACTCTATAGCGACAGGGTCTGTTCCGCAGGACTGGCGCATAGCAAATGTGGTGCCAATATTCAAAAAGGGCTCTAAAAGTGAACCTGGAAATTATAGGCCAGTAAGTCTAACCTCTATTGTTGGTAAAATATTTGAAGGGTTTCTGAGGGATGTTATTCTGGATTATCTCAATGAGAATAACTGTTTAACTCCATATCAGCATGGGTTTATGAGAAATCGCTCCTGTCAAACCAATCTAATCAGTTTTTATGAAGAGGTAAGCTATAGACTGGACCACGGTGAGTCATTGGACGTGGTATATCTCGATTTTTCCAAAGCGTTTGATACCGTGCCGCACAAGAGGTTGGTACACAAAATGAGAATGCTTGGCCTGGGGGAAAATGTGTGTAAATGGGTTAGTAACTGGCTTAGTGATAGAAAGCAGAGGGTGGTTATAAATGGTATAGTCTCTAACTGGGTCGCTGTGACCAGTGGGGTACCGCAGGGGTCAGTATTGGGACCTGTTCTCTTCAACATATTCATTAATGATCTGGTAGAAGGTTTACACAGTAAAATATCGATATTTGCAGATGATACAAAACTATGTAAAGCAGTTAATACAAGAGAAGATAGTATTCTGCTACAGATGGATCTGGATAAGTTGGAAACTTGGGCTGAAAGGTGGCAGATGAGGTTTAACAATGATAAATGTAAGGTTATACACATGGGAAGAGGGAATCAATATCACCATTACACACTGAACGGGAAACCACTGGGTAAATCTGACAGGGAGAAGGACTTGGGGATCCTAGTTAATGATAAACTTACCTGGAGCAGCCAGTGCCAGGCAGCAGCTGCCAAGGCAAACAGGATCATGGGGTGCATTAAAAGAGGTCTGGATACACATGATGAGAGCATTATACTGCCTCTGTACAAATCCCTAGTTAGACCGCACATGGAGTACTGTGTCCAGTTTTGGGCACCGGTGCTCAGGAAGGATATAATGGAACTAGAGAGAGTACAAAGGAGGGCAACAAAATTAATAAAGGGGATGGGAGAACTACAATACCCAGATAGATTAGCGAAATTAGGATTATTTAGTCTAGAAAAAAGACGACTGAGGGGCGATCTAATAACCATGTATAAGTATATAAGGGGACAATACAAATATCTCGCTGAGGATCTGTTTATACCAAGGAAGGTGACGGGCACAAGGGGGCATTCTTTGCGTCTGGAGGAGAGAAGGTTTTTCCACCAACATAGAAGAGGATTCTTTACTGTTAGGGCAGTGAGAATCTGGAATTGCTTGCCTGAGGAGGTGGTGATGGCGAACTCAGTCGAGGGGTTCAAGAGAGGCCTGGATGTCTTCCTGGAGCAGAACAATATTGTATCATACAATTATTAGGTTCTGTAGAAGGACGTAGATCTGGGTATTTATTATGATGGAATATAGGCTGAACTGGATGGACAAATGTCTTTTTTCGGCCTTACTAACTATGTTACTATGTTACTATGTTACTATGTTATTTTGTCCAATGTGAGCAAACAGGCAACACAAAAAGGAGCTTTTCAAGTGAGCTCTTTAAGGTACATAAATGTTATGAAGTCTTTGCGAATAAGGATGTAGTTTCACCAATGGGGGGTACCTTTTTAAAAATATACTATTGCGATCACAGCCACCCTTGCTCAAAATTCTGTGGCCTATAAAAGTACAGAACACGTTCACCCAGGTCATGTCGTCGGAGATAAGGAGTAGACATTTCAGGAAACAGAGATAAGAAGTAAACCAAATGTAGGGGTGTGGGTCTCTGAGACTTATCATGGAGGGCAAGAGCTGACAAACAATTACCCAATGTGGGGTCCTTTTTTTAATAAACAAAATAGTGCCATCACAGCCCCCATGCCCAAAATTCACAGTACAGAGCACGATCAAACAGGTGATCTAGTGTCAGTTGCAGGAGACAGAGTTAAGAAGTAGGTCCAATGTAATGTAATGCCAAATTCTCCAATGTGGGGTAATTTTCTACTAACTAAAATAGTGCCATCACAGCCCCCTTGCCCAAAATTCACCATACAGACACGTTCACCCTGGTGATCTAGTGGCAGGTAAAGAAGAGACATTGCATGAGACAGAGTTAAGAAGTAGGCCCAATGTAATGTAATGCCCAATTCCCCAATGTGGGTTACATTTTACTAAATAAAATAGAGCCATCACAGCCACCATGCCCAAAATTCACCGTACAGAGCACGCTCACCATGGTGATCTAGTGGCAGGTAAAGAAGAGACATTGCAGGAGACAGAGTTAAGAAGTATGCCCAATGTAATGAAATGCCCAATTCCCCAATGTGGGGTCCTTTCTTTACTAAACAAAATAGTACCATCACAGCCGCCATGCCCAAAAGTCACCATACAGAACACGTTCACCCTAGTGATCTAGTGTCAGTTTAAGGACACATTGCAGGAGACAGAGTAAAGAAGTAGGCCCAATGTAATGTAATGCCCAATTCCCCAATGTGGGGTACATTTTACTGAATAAAATAATGCCATCACAGCCCCCCTTGCCCAAAATTCACCGTACAGACCACGATCACCCTGGTGATCTAGTGGCAGGTAAAGAAGAGACATTGCAGGAGACAAAGATAAGAAGTAGGCAAAATGTAAGGAATGCTCAGTTCCCCTTTGTGGGGTCCTGTTTTTACTAAATAAAATAGTGCCATCACAGCCCCCTGGCCATAATTCACAACACAGAGCACGCTCACCCAGGTGATTTAGTGGCAGTTAAAGGACACATTGCAGAAGATAGAGTTAAGAAGTAGGCCCAATGTAATGTAATGCCCAATTCCCCAATGTGGGGTACTTTTTATTACTAAATAAAATAGTGCCATCCAGAGCCCTTGCCCAAAATTCACCATAAAGAGCACATTCACCCTGGTCATCTAGTGTCCGTTAAAGGCCACATTGCAGGAGACAGAGTTAAAAAGTAGGCCCAATGTAATGTAATGCCCAATTCCCCAATGTGGGGTCCTTTTTTTACTAAACAAAAAATTTCCAACACAGTCCCCTTGCCCAAAATTTACCGTACAAAGCAAGTTCACCATGGTGATCTAGTGTAAGGTAAAGAAAAGACATTGCAGGAGACACAGTTGAGAAGTAAGCCCAATATAATGTAATGCCCAATTCCCCAATGCGGGGTCCTTCTTTTACGAAATAAAATAGTATCATCACAGCCCCCTTGCCCAAAATTCACCATACAGAGCACGTTCACCCTGGTGATCTAGTAGCAGGTAAAGGACACAATGTAGGAGACAGAGTTAAGAAGTAGGCCCAATGCAATATAATGCCCAAATCCCCAATGTGGTGTCCTTCGTTTACAAAATAAAATAGTTTCATCACAGCCCCCTTGCCCAAAATTCACGGTACAGAGCATATTCACCATGGTGATCAAGTGGCAGGTAAAGGACACATTGCAGGAGACAGAGTTAATAAGTAGGCCCAATGTAATGTAATGCTCAATTCCACAATGTGGGGTCCAATTTTTAATAAATAAAATAGTGTCATCACAGCCCCCTTGCCCAAAATTCACAGTACAAAGCAAGTTCACCCAGGTGATCTGGTGGCAGTTAATGGACACATTGCAGGAGATAGAGTTGAGAAATAGGCCAATGTAATGTAATGCTCAATTCTTCAATGTGGGGTCCTGTTTTTACTAAATAAAATAGTGCCATCACAGCCCCCTTGCCCAAAATTCACCGTACAGAGCACGTTCACCCAGGTGATCTAATGACAGTTAAAGGACACATTGCTGGAGTCAAAGTTAAGAAGTAGGCCCAATGTAATGTAATGCCCAATTCCCCAATTTGGGGTTCTTTTTGTACTAAATAAAATAGTGCCATCACAGCCCCCTTGCCCAAAATGCACCGTACAGAGCACATTCACCCTGGTGATCTAGTGGCAGGTAAAGAAGAGACATTGCAGAAGACAGAGCTAAGAAGTAGGCCTAATGTAATGAAATGCCCAAGTCCCCAATGTGGGGTCCTTTTTTTACTAAATAAATTAGTGCCATCACAGCCCTCATGCCCAAAGTTCACCATACAGAGCACGTAAAACCCTGGTGATCTAGTGTCAGTTATAGGACACATTGCAGGAGAAAGAGTTAAGAAATAGGCCCAATGCAATGTAATGCCCAATTCCCCAATGTGGGGTCCTTTTTTACTAAATAAAATAGTGCCATCACAGCCCCCTTGCCCAAAATTCACCGTACAGAGCACGTTCACCCAGGAGATCTACTGGAAGGTAAAGAAGAAACATTGCAGGAGACATTGTTAAGAAGTAGGAACAATGTAATGTAATGCTCATTTCCCCAATGTGGGGTCCTTTTTTACTAAATAAAATAATGCCATCAGAGCCCCATTGCCCAAAATTCACCGTACACATCACGTTCACCCTGGTGATCTAGTGGCAGGTAAAGAAGAAACATTGCAAGAGACATTGTTAAGAAGTAGGAACAATGTAATGTAATGCCCAATTCCCCATCTGTGCCATCACAGCCCCCTTGCCAAAAAAATTCACCGTACAGAGCATGTTCACCCTTGTGATCTAATGGCAGGGAAAGGACACATTGCAGGAGACAAAGTTAAGAAGTAGGCCCAATGTAATGTAATGCTTAGTTTCCCTATGTGGGGTCATTTTTTTACCAAATAAAATAGTGCCATCACAGCCCCCTTGTTCAAAATGCGCCGTACAGAGCACGTTCACTATGGTGATCTAGTGGCAGGTAAAGAAGAGACAGTGCAGGAGACAGAGATAAGAAGTAGGCCTAATGTAATGAAATGCCCAATTCCCCAATGTGGGGTCCTTTTTTTACTAAACAAAATAGTGTCATAACAGCCCCCTTGCCCAAAATTCACCATACAGAGCACGTTCACCCTGGAGATCTGGTGTCAGTTAAAGGACACATTGCAGGAGACAGAGATAAAAAGTTGTCCCAATGTAATGTAATGCCCAAATCCCCAGTGTGGGGTACATTTTACTAAATAAAATAGTGCCATCACAGCCCCCTTGCCCAAAATTCATCATACAGAGTACGTTCACCCTGGAAATCTAGTGGCAGGTAAAGAAGAGACATTGCAGGAAACAGAGTTAAGAAAGAGGCCCAATGTAATGTAATGCCCAATTCCCCAATGTGGGGTACATTTTACTAAATAAAATAGTGCTATCACAGCCCCCTTGCCCAAAATTTACAGTACGGAGCACGTTCACCCTGGCGATCTAGTGGCAGGTATAGAATAGACATTGCAGGAAACAGAGTTAAGAAGTAGGCCCAATGTAATGTAATGCCCAGTTCCCCAATGTGGGGCACATTTTACTAAATAAATTAGGGCCATCACAATCCCCTTGCCCAAAATTCACCGTACAGAGCACGTTCACCCTGATTATCTAGTAGCAGGTAAAGGACACATTGCAGGAGACAGAGTCAAGGACTAGGCCCACTGTAATGTAATGCTTAATTCTCCAATTTGGGGTCATTTTTTAACTAAATAAAATTGTACCATCACATCCCCCTTGCCCAAAATTCACCATACAGACACATTCACCCTGAAGATCCAGTGGCAGGTAGAGAAGAGACATTGCAGGAGACAAAGTTAAGAAGCAGGCCCAATGTAATGTAATGCTCAATTCTCCGATGTGGGGTCCTGTTTTACCAACATCACAGACCCATTGCCCAAAATTCACCGCACAGAGCACGTTCACCCCGGTGATATAGTGACAGGATACATTGCTGGAGACAGATTTCAGAAGTAGGCCCAATATAATGTAATGCCAAATTCCCCAATGTGGGGTCCTTTTTTTACTAAACTTAATAGTGCTATCACAGCCCCCTTGCCCAAAATTCAACATACAGAGTGTTAAGGACTGGCGGAACGCACCAAGTACAAGATGAAATGGAACTAGGTGCGTTCGCAGTCCGAGGTCCACCGTGCAGGTAAAAACCCTGCTGCTAGTAAAGACGGACTATATGGCGGTACTATAAGAATACACACATGGGTTAACTTCACCCTGTGTGAAGGAAGCGACCCTGTTGCGTCACAGGACCGTGGTACCGCACATAGAGCGCAAGCAAGGAGTCACTAATCTCAAACCCGAGACTGAGGATTTGAGTTCAGAAGACCCCATGCGCTCGACACCGCAACTGGGGTGTCAGAGGAACATAAATAATAATATAAAGGCACAAGAGTGCGTGCGGTGCCGCACTGACGGACGCCACTAACCGCAGAGCAAGCGCACGACGCCGTACTGGCGGACACAGCAACTGGTAGCTGTAATGTGTGTTACGTGCTGTTGGATAAGTCGGGCGCTAGATAGCACACATACACCTTCCGCGAACAGTCATCCAATAGGGAGGGTTATTTAAAGAGCGACTTTCACTCACAACACACACACATATTTACAAGACAATACTAGTGCATGGCCGTGCGGTCATGCGCAGTTTATATAGTTGCAGCACAGGAAGCTGCTACCGAAGTTTTGCCCTTTCAGGACCTTCCTGGAGGACCAATGGAATGTGCTGCAGTACCTGAGCATGTGACCCTCGATCTCCAACGGGAGATCTTGCCCTGGGCATGCTCAGTGTGTGAAAATAAAGACAGTCACAGAGAAGCCTGCTCGCCGCAGATCAGTGCAGGGTACAACAGGAGAGCCAGAAAAGGCAGTAGTAACCCTCTGCACAGAATCAGTCCCAGCAAGACGCTGGGAGCGACGCCTCCGCTGAGCAGACCCCACTGCGGCAGATGCAGAATGGGAGACCGCAGCAGACACGGATCGAGATTCCTCCTGTGCAGCAGAGGAAACTCGACTCCTAACATTACCCCCCCTCCTAGGGCCCCCCCTCCTTGAGCCTCACTACGCTCAAAAGCTGCAATAAGCAGCGGAGCCCGAATGTGCTCCACAGGCTCCCAGGTTCTATCCTCTGGGCCGTGACCCTTCCAGTCCACCAGATGAAATTTCTTGCCACGTACCACCTTGCACCCCACAATAGCATTCACCTCAAACTCATCCGTGGATGAACCCAATGTCCCAGCAGATGACTCAGAAAACTGGGACAAATGAACGGGCTTTAAGAGGGAAACGTGAAAAGTATCGGTGATACCAAGGCGTGGAGGAATAGCCAAACGGTAGACCACAGGGTTGACCTGTTCCAGAACCTTAAACGGGCCAATGTAGCGAGGAGAAAACTTAGTGGACTCAACTCGCAGCCTGATGTTACGGGCAGAGAGCCACACTAAGTCTCCAGGAGCAAAGACCGGAGCGGGGCGCCGGTGTGTATCCGCCGAAACCCTCATTCTCTCCTTGGAGGCCCGGATGGCATCCTGTGTGCGGTCCCAGATGTCACGTGCCTCCACCGCCCAGTCTGCCACCCTAGAATCGGTGGATGACACGGGCATGGGCACAGGGACATGCGAATGCTGGCCGTAATTAAGGAGAAAAGGAGTCTGACCAGTGGAATCGGCTACGGCGTTGTTCAAGGCAAATTCCGCCCAAGGTAGCAAAGATGCCCAGTCGTCCTGCCTAGCAGAGACGAAATGACGCAAATATGTCACCAGAGTCTTGTTGGTTCTCTCCACCAACCCATTCGTCTCGGGATGGTATGCAGAGGAGAGGTTTAACTCTATGCTGAGTAAACGGCAGAGCTCTCTCCAAAACCAAGACGCGAACTGGGGACCCCGATCGCTGACAATCTTATCAGGCATAGCATGCAATCGGAAAACGTGCTTAATGAACAACACCACCAAGGCCCGTGCTGAAGGTAACCGAGGAAGCGGCACCAAATGCACCATCTTAGAGAAAAGGTCGGTGACAACCCAAATAATGGAGCAGGCACGCGACTTGGGTAAGCCCACCACAAAGTCCATCCCGACCATCTCCCAGGGCCTGTCTGCCACCGATAGAGGGTAAAGCTACCCAGCAGGCCGTTGCCGAGGAGACCGATTCTGGGCGCAAGAAACACACGCCTGAATATAGTCCCTGACATTTTGGGCCATATGCGGCCACCAGTATGTTCTCGCCAAAAGCTCAGATGTCCTCTTGGTCCCAAAATGCCCACCCACTCTGGAGGAGTGAGCCCAAGAGAGAACCTCCGGTCGCAAGTTAGCTGGCACGAAAGTCTTGTCCGGGGGCACAGACTCTAGCAAAACCGGAGCAGTTCTCAGGCTCTCAGAAGGGACAATAAGCCGAGGCTCCTCCTCCTCCTCAGATGACACTACGGAGCTGGAGAGAGCGTCGGCACGAACGTTCTTCTCCCCGGAGAGAAAATGGAGAGTAAAATGGAACCGGGAGAAGAACAGGGACCATCTAGCCTGGCGAGAATTCAGCCACTGGGCCATTTGTAGATATACCAAGTTCTTGTGGTCAGTGAAGACTTGGAAGGGAAAGCGAGCTCCCTCCAAGAGATGTCTCCACTCTGAAAAAGCCAACTTCATGGCTAGCAACTCCCTGTCCCCGATGGAATAATTCCTCTCCGCTGGTGTGAAGGTCTTGGAGAAGAAGAAGCAAGGATGCTTCCGACCTTGAGCATCCTTTTGGAAAAGGACTGCTCCAGCACCAACAGATGAGGCATCCACCTCCAAGATAAATGGTTTATCAACATCGGGGCGATGTAGGATGGGAGCGCTAGTGAAATGAGACTTGATCGAGAGAAAGGCTTTGGAGACTTCCTCTGACCACAACTTGGGATTTGCTCCCTTTCTGGTGAGGGCAACCAAGGGAGCTACTAAAGTTGAGAAGTGTGGAATGAACTGGCGATAGTAATTAATGAACCCCATAAAGCGCTGCACCGTTTTAAGAGAATGGGGTTCCTGCCAGTCCATTACAGCCTGTAGCATGGCAGGATCCATAGCCAATCCCTGGGCAGAGATGATATAACCAAGGAAGGGCAAGGACTCCTGCTCAAACACACACTTCTCCAACTTGGCGTAGAGGGAGTTTGCCCGTAAGAGGTCGAAGACTTTGCGAACATCTCTCCGATGGGAGTCAATATCTGGAGAAAAGATGAGAATATCATCCAGATAGACTACGACCGAGGTGGTGAGCATATCCCAGAAGATGTCGTTCACAAAGTCTTGGAAAACGGCTGGGGCATTACAGAGCCCGAAGGGCATCACCAGATATTCATAGTGCCCATCCCTGGTGTTAAAAGCCGTCTTCCATTCATCCCCCTCACGGATGCGAATCAGGTTGTAAGCACCCCGCAGATCTAACTTTGTAAATACCCTCGCTCCCCGTAGCCTATCAAACAGCTCAGATATCAGGGGTAGTGGGTACTTGTTCTTAATGGTGATGGTGTTAAGACCCCTGTAGTCTATACATGGACGTAAGTCTCCAGTCTTCTTCTGTACGAAGAAGAACCCAGCCCCTGCCGGTGACACTGACTTCCTAATGAATCCTCTTGCCAGATTTTCTTGGATGTACTGAGACATTGCCTCCGTCTCCGGGAGAGATAACGGATAGACTCGACCCCGGGGAGGCTCAGCACCAGGCAAGAGGTCAATAGGACAGTCATAGGGGCGGTGAGGCGGAAGGGTCTCCGCAGCTCTTTTGGAGAACACGTCAGCATAGGGCCAATAGTGCTTGGGGAGAGAGGAAAGATCTGCGGGTACCTGTGTAGTAGCAACCTGAACGCACTCCCTCTGACATCTACCCTCGCAGGATTTACTCCATCCCAAAATTCTCCCAGAGGACCACTCAATATGAAGAGAATGGTAGCGAAGCCATGGTATCCCCAACAGGACCTCATCAATTCCCTCAGGAATGACTAATAGGGAGATTATCTCCTGATGTGATGGAGACACAGAAAGCATGAAAGGAATGGTTTGGTGGGTAATCTGTGAGGGTAGTGTTGACCCATTTACCACTCGAACGGTTACTGGCTTGGCGAGCATCACCAAGGGTATTGCGTGACGCTGGGCAAAAGCGGAAGACATAAAGTTACCCTCTGCCCCAGAATCCACGCATAGCTCGACCATAAGAGTGGATGGGCCTATGGTAATTGTCCCCTTGAAGGACAATTTTGAGGCAAACGTCGCCGTGTCTAGTGTACCTCCTCCAACTGCCACTAGACGCTGACGTTTCCCCGACCGCTGAGGACCCTTGGAGGCAAGATGTCCTGACTGCTGGCAAACATGGCGGACCTTATGTGCATGGGCGGACTGAGATTTGGATCCCGCTCGTGTCACCTCTAAGGCCTCATGTGACTCGGATGCCTGGACTGGAGATTCCAAAGGTTTGGCGAAGGTGGGAGCCAGCCGAAACCTCTGCCTACACTGGGCTCGCTCTAACCTCCGCTCGTTAAAACGGAGATCAATACGAGTAGAGACAGTTATTAATTCCTCCAGTGTGGCAGGAATCTCCCTAGTGGCCAGAGCGTCCTTAACGTGATCAGCCAGGCCCCTCCAAAATATGGGGATAAGGGCTTTATCCGACCACTCCAGCTCGGAAGCTAATGTACGGAAGCAGACGGAAAAATGGCTGACCAAGGAGTCACCCTGAGTTAATGCCAGTAGTTGGAGCGCTGTGTCATGGGTGACTTGAGGTCCTAAAAAGACCTTTTTCAGAGTGCTCAGGAACAACGGAGCACTCTGCACCACATGATCACCTCGCTCCCACAGCGGCGTAGCCCACTCCAACGCCCTGTCCGACAAGAGAGACACAATAATACCCACCTTAGCCCGCTCTGTAGGAAAACGTGCAGCCAGGAGCTCGAGATGGATAGAGCACTGACTCACGAATCCCCTACAAGTTTTGTAATCTCCAGAAAATTTTTCTGGCAACGGGAGGTGAGATAATGTCGGAACAGGGGTGGCAGTGGACAAGGTTGCTGCAGCCACGCTAGCAGCCTGTACAGCAACTGCGGTAGCATCCACAGCTGAAGTTGAGCTCTCGAGAGTCGCCAACCTACCCTCCAGCTGCTGGATACACCGCAAAGATTGCTGAATGTCCGCCATTTACTAGCCAGACCTTGGCGCTAGTATTATTTTAAGGACTGGCGGAACGCACCAAGTACAAGATGAAATGGAACTAGGTGCGTTTGCAGTCCGAGGTCCATCATGCAGGTAAAAACCCTGCTGCTAGTAAAGACGGACTATATGGCGGTACTATAAGAATACACACATGGGTTAACTTCACCCTGTGTGAAGGAAGCGACCCTGTTGCGTCACAGGACCGCGGTACCGCACATAGAGCGCAAGCAAGGAGTCACTAATCTCAAACCCGAGACTGAGGATTTGAGTTCAGAAGACCCCATGCGCTCGACACCGCAACTGGGGTGTCAGAGGAACATAAATAATAATATAGAGGCACAAGAATGCGTGCGGTGCCGCACTGACGGACGCCACTAACCACCCAGGCTTGGGTCAGGAAAGCGCAGAGCAAGCGCACGGCGCCGTACTGGCGGACACAGCAACTGGTAGCTGTCATGTGTGTTACGTGCTGTTGGATAAGTCGGGCGCTAAATAGCACACATACACCTTCCGCGAACAGTCATCCAATAGGGAGGGTTATTTAAAGAGCGACTTTCACTCACAACACACACACATATTTACAAGACAATACTAGCGCATGGCCATGCGGTCATGCGCAGTTTATATAGTTGCAGCACAGGAAGCTGCTACCGAAGTTTTGCCCTTTCAGGACCTTCCTGGAGGACCAATGGAATGTGCTGCAGTACCTGAGCATGTGACCCTCGATCTCCAACGGGAGATCTTGCCCTGGGCATGCTCAGTGTGTGAAAATAAGGACTTAGTCCCAGAGAAGCCTGCTCGCCGCAGATCAGTGCAGGGTACAACAGGAGAGCCAGAAAAGGCGGTAGTAACCCTCTGCACAGAATCAGTCCCAGCAAGACGCTGGGAGCGACGCCTCCGCTGAGCAGACCCCAGTGCGGCCGATGCAAAATGGGAGACCGCAGCAGACACGGATCGAGATTCCTCCTGTGCAGCAGAGGAAACTTGACTCCTAACACAGAGCATGTTCGCCCTGGTGATCTAGTGGCAGGTAATGAAGAGAAATTGCAGTAGACAGAGTTAAGAAGTAAGCCCAATGTAATGTAAAGCCCAATTACCCAATGTGGGGTCCTTTTTTAAAATAAAATAGTGACTTCACAGACCCCTTGCCCAAAATTCACCGTACAGAGCACGTTCACCCTGGTGATCTAGTGGCAGGTATAATACACATTGCAGGAGACAAAGTTAAGAAGTTGGCCCAATGTAATTTAATGCCCAGTTAACCAATATGGGATCTTTTTTTACTAAATAAAATAGTGCCATCACAGCCCCCATGACCAAAATTTACCATACAGAGCACGTTCACCCTGGTGATCTAGTGTCATTTAAAGGACACATTGCAGGAGACAGAGACAGAAATAGGCCCAATGTAATGTAATGCCCAATTCCCCAATGTGGTGTCCAATTTTTAATAAATAGAATAGTGCCATCACAGCCCCCTTCCCCAAAATTCACCGTACAGAGCATGTTCACCCTATTAATCTTGTGGCAAGTAAAGAAGAGACATTGCAGGAGACAGAGTTAAGAAGTATGAACAATGTAATGTAATGCTCATCTCCCCAATGTGGGGTCTTTTTTTACTAAATAAAGTAGTGCCATCACAGCCCTCTTGCCCAAAATTCACTGTACAGAGCACGTTCACCCTGGTGATCTAGAAGCAGGTAAAGAAGAGACATTGCAGGAGACATAATTAAGAAGTAGGCCCAATGTAATGTAATGCCCAATTCCCCAATGTGGGGTCCTTTTTTACTAAATATAAAAGTGCCATCACAGGCCCCTTGCCCAAAATTCACCGTACAGAGCACGTTCATCCTGGTGATCTAGTGGCAGGTAAAGGACACATTGCAGGAGATAGAGTTCAAAAGTAGGCCCAATGTAATCACAGCCCCCTTCCCCAAAATGCACCGGCCTATAACAGTACAGAGCACGTTCACCCTGGTCATCTAGTTCTTAATGATAAGGATGAGGATAAAGAGGAGGATTACAACAAACCTGGACCAAATCTGGAAGTGTGTACCCATGTGTGGTTGTGAAGAGGTGCATGAGAATGCACCTCCCCAAAAGAGAGAATGTATTTGAGGTTATGTTTCGCTGTTTTCAGTTGGTGTTGTACAGAAGTCTTTCCCAATCCTTGTTCATTTTTATAAAAGTCAGCCTGTCAGCATTTTCAGTTGACAAGCGTATGCGCATATCAGTTATAATTCCACCAGCGGCACTAAAAACCCGCTCTGACAGAATGCTAGTAGCAGGGCAGACCAGGATCTCCAAGTTGTAGAGAGCCAGTTCACTGAGAACTTTTGTACGATCTGCAGGGTACTCCCTCACCATACTCCCAAACATTGCACTTCTTGTGACAGCACCCCATGACTCTGCCATCACGATGGGAGGGTCTGAGAAAACTGTCCCAGAACTTTGCCATTGTTCCGCTGCCTGCGCTGCATTGTACTCCTGTCTCTCTTGCTTGGACTCCTTGGTTGTACAAACTCTGACATCTGCTGCCAGCGTTCTCGCATGGGAATTTTCTAAGTAATTCCGCTACAAGGGCCCTCTGGTACTGCAACATTTTAGTACACCTCTCTGCCTCTGGTAGAAGAGATGGAAAGTTTTCCTTGCAGTGTGGGTCTAGAAGTGTCACCAACCAGTAATGAGTGTCACACAAAATTTTTATAATGCGAGAGTCACGTGAAATGCAGCGCAACATAAAGTCAGTCATGCGTGCCAGATGGCTAACAGGCAAGACTTCCGTGTCCTCACCAGCAAGATGACTGACCATGCGGTCCTCCTCCTCCTCATCCTCATCCTCCTCCTCCCTGTCTTCAGGCCATCCCTGCTGAACAGGCGGTATGACAGCTGTGTTTGTAGCACCATCTATAGCGCATGAAAGTAGCTCCTGTTCTTCCTCCTCCTCCTACTCATTGACTACCAATCCACATTGAGAAGACATGAGGCTGGGCTGAGTGTAATCCCCCTGTATGGTTCCTCACTCCATGTCCTCATGCTCTGCCTGCAATGCATCCTCTTTGATTGTGAGCAGAGAAGTTTTCAGAATGCTGAGAAGCTGGATGGGGACAATAATTATGACGTCATCGCCGCTCACCATCTTGGTGCAGTCCTCAAAGTTTTGGAGGATGGTACGTATGTCGGACATCCATGTCCACCCCTGAGGTCTTATGTGTGGAGCCTGAACTGAATATCGATGGCTTTGTTGATGTTGGTAGTCAACAACTGCCCTCTTCTGCTCACAAACCCTTTCCAACATAAGCAGCGTAGAGTTCCAGCAGGTGGGGACATCACACACCAGTCTCTGAGCTGGAAGCTGCAAACGCTACTGAAGCACTGCAAGGGCAGCTGAAGCTGTAGCTGACTTTCTAAAATGGGGTAGCTTTTCACAAAACATTGAACCACGAGATTAAGCACATGGGCCAAGCAAGGTACGTTTGTGAGCTCACCTTGCCTCAGAACCGCCACCAGTTTACGGCCATTGTCACACATGACCATGCCTGGCTGTAGGTTCAGTGGTGTCATCCAAACATCTGACTGCTCTTCAGCGCTGTCCACAACTCTTCTGTATTGTGCGGTTTGTCACCTATGCAGATTAGCTTCAGCACAGCCTGTTGCCGCTTGGCTGAGGCAGTGCTGCAGTGCTTCCAGCTTCTGACTGATGTGTTGATTTCAGTGATGGAGGATGAAGAGAAGGAGGAGGAGGTGCAGGAGCTATAGACTGTGAGGGCAAACCTGATTGACATAGGGCCAGCAATCCTCAGCTTGGGGAGGGTGTTACATCCCATGGTCTGACTGGGTCCTGGCTTCCACTATGTTAACCCAGTGTGCCGTCAGTGAGATGTACTGTCCCTGCCCACAAGCACTTGTCCATGTGTCCGTGGATAGGTGGACTTTCTCTGTAACAGCATTGTTGAGGGCACGGGTAATGTTGTGGGACACATGCTGCTGTAATGCTGTTACGTCACACCATGAAAAATAGTGGTGACTGGGGACAGAATACCTTGGGACGGCTGCCGCCATCTCAATGAGCCTGGTGGTCAGGCTGGTTGTTTTGCTACCCCTGCTGATGCGGACATTGCAGGTACTGCAAATGGCCTGTTTGGGGTTAGTGCTGTATATAATTAGAGTATCAGACAGCAAAAAAAAGTGGTTCTCCGGCCAACAATGCCCAATCTTGGAGTACGCAGATATATGAGGGCTGCCACAGAAACACCACACTGGCAAATATGGGGCTAGATTTTTTTTAAATGCCAAATAGTGCTGTATATAATTAGAGTAACAGAGAGCAAAAATAGTGGTCCTCCGGCCTACAGTGCCCAAACTTGGAGCACGCAGATATATGAGGGCAGTCATGGAAATGCCACACTGGCAAATATGTGGCCTTTTTATATGTTTTTATGCTAAATAGTGCTCTTTACAATTAGAGTAACAGACAGCAAAAACAGTGGTCCTCCGACCTACAATGCCCAAACTTGGAGCACGCAGATATATGAGGGCTGTCACAGAAATACCACACTGGCAAATATGTGGTATGGTTTTTTTTAAAATACCAAATAGTGCTGTATATACTCAGAGTAACAGACAGCAAAAACAGTGGTCATTTAGCCTAAAATGCCAAAACTTGGAGCATGCAGATATATGAGGCCTTTTTTAGTGAATTTAAAACACCAAAAAAAAAAAGCGGCACAAGGCTAGCACACACAACTATGCTACGTATGCCTGACAAGCTATGATTTTTAAACAAGCCTCAGTCTGACAAAACACACTGTATTTTTTTTTTGGGGGGGTGAATTTTTTGGGAAAAAAAAAGAACTAGGTATACAGTAAAGACGCTGCAGCAGCAGACAGTTATGGAGCTTTGGGAGGGATGCAGTGGGAGCAATGTAGGCACATACAGTGCCTGCAGGCTTTGCACTGATGAGGATATGCAGTGCCCTGCTACCTAGTGCTGCAATATCGGGACCCACTAATTAGCCCTAAAAAGGACTGTTGGTTTCTCAGGAGTTGTGGATTTAAGAGTTGCAGACTTACACTAACTATAAAAACCCACGACTTTGACCCTATCTCGGCAGCAGCTGTCCCTACTCTCGCTAAATCCGGAGCAGAATGCAGCGAGCATGGCGGCGCCAGGTCTCTTATACTCAGGATGCTGCTGTGTGGCCAGGCCAATCACTGCACGACCACAACAAAGATGGCTGCAATGTTTCATGGCCTGGCAGACAATCCCTGCAGCGTGATTGGGTCTCTAAAGTCCGCCAAAAATGCTGGGTGGAGACACCAGTTACCACTGAATAATCCTGGAAATGCTCGATGCTTGCCGAGTAGGGTTGAGCGAAACGGGTCGTTCATTTTCAAAAGTCGCCGACTTTTGGCAAAGTCGGGTTTCATGAAACCTGATCCGACCCCTGTGCGGGGTCAGCCATGCGGTACACGACTTTCGCGCCAAAGTCGCGTTTCAATGATGCGAAAAGCGCCATTTCTCAGCCAATGAAGGTAAACGCAGAGTGTGGGCAGCGTGATGACATAGGTCCTGGTCCCCACCATCTTAGAGAAGGGCATTGCAGTGATTGGCTTGCTGTCCGCGGTGTCTCAGGGGCTATAAAGGGGCGTTCCCGCCGACCGCCATGTTACTGCTGCTGATCTGAGCTTAGGGAGAGGTTGCTGCCGCTTCGTCAGAAGCAGGGATAGCGTTAGGCAGGGTCCATTAACCACCAAATCGCTTGTGCTGTAGCGATTTCCACAGCCCAACACCACCTTCGGTGTGCAGGGACAGTGGAAGCTACATTTTTTTTTTTTTCCCCTCAGCGCTGTAGCTCATTGGGCTGCCCTAGAAGGCTCCCTGATAGCTGCATTGCTGTGTGTACGCCGCTGTGCAAACCAACTGCTTTTTTCAAAGCACAAATCCTCTTGTTCCTTCCTTTCTGCACAGCTATCTTGTTTGTTTGTCCACACTTTTTATTTAATTTGTGCATCAGTCCACTCCTTATTGCTGCCTGCCATACCTGGCTGAGATTACTGCAGGGAGATAGTAATTGAAGGACAGTTCCTTTTTTTTTTTTTTTTTGTGGGAGATTAAGATTGGCATTTCTGCTAGAGCAGGGGTCCCCAACTCCAGGCCTCGAGGGCCGCCAACAGTGCAGGTTTTCAGGATTTCTTTAGTATTGCATCGGTGGTAATGTGATCATCTGCACAGGTGATGATTTCAACCCCTGTGCAATACTAAGGAAATCCTGAAAACCTGCACTGTTGGCGGCCCTCGAGGCCTGGAGTTGGGGACCACTGTGCTAGAGTGCCATCCCTGTCTGTGTCATCTCTCACTCAGTGGGCCATAGAAAGCCTATTTATTTTTTTGCTTGATTTGGGTTCTAAAATCTACCTGAAAAAATCACTACATCAATCAGTGGGAGAAAAATATTGGCCTCAGGGCTTGTGTGCCACTCCTTACTCCTGTGTGTGCCATCTCTCACTCAGTGGGCCATAGAAAGCCTATTTATTTTTTTGCTTGATTTGGGTTCCAAAATCTACCTGAAAAAATCACAACATCAATCAGTGGGAGAAAAATATTGGCCTCAGGGCTTGTGTGCCACTCCTGACTCCTGTGTGTGCCATCTCTCACTCAGTGGGCCATAGAAAGCCTATTAATTTTTTTGCTTGATTTGGGTTCTAAATTCTACCTGAAAAAATCAATAAATCAATCAGTGGGAGATTAATATTGGCCTTTGGGCTTGTGTGCCAGTCCTAAGCGTGCCATCTCTCTCTCTCAGATAGTGGGCCATAGAAAGCCTATTTATTATTTTTTTTATTGGGTTTATAAATTTTCCCTGGAAAAAAAAAAAAAAAGTGGGAGATTAATATTGGCCTCTGGGCTTGTGTGCCAGTCCTGAGCGTGCCATCTCTCTCACAAATAGTGGGCCATAGAAAGCCTATTTATTTTTTTGGTTGATTTGGGTTCTAAATTCTACCTGAAAAAATCAATAAATCAATCAGTGGGAGATTAATATTGGCCTTTGGGCTTGTGTGCCAGTCCTAAGCGTGCCATCTCTCTCTCTCAGATAGTGGGCCATAGAAAGCCTATTTATTATTTTTTTTATTGGGTTTATAAATTTTCCCTGGAAAAAAAAAAAAAAGTGGGAGATTAATATTGGCCTCTGGGCTTGTGTGCCAGTCCTGAGCGTGCCATCTCTCTCACAAATAGTGGGCCATAGAAAGCCTATTTATTTTTTGGGTTGATTTGGGTTCTAAATTCTACCTGAAAAAATCAATAAATCAATCAGTGGGAGATAAATATTGGCCTCTGGGCTTGTGTGCCACTCCTGACTCCTGTGTGCGTCATCTCTCACTCAGTGGGCCCTAGAAAGCCTATTTTTTGTTTTATTTGTTTTCTAAATTCTCCCTGAAAAAATCATTTTATTTTATTTGGTTTCTAAATTATTCCTGAAAAAATCATTTTTTTTGTATTTTTTTTTTCTAAAGTCTCCCTGAAAAAAAAAAAAAAATCAAATCAGTGGGAGATTAATATTGCCCTTTCTGCTTGTGTGCCAGTCTTCACTCCTGGGTGTGCCAGCTCTCTCTCTCCAATTGTGGGCCATAGAAAGCCTATTAATTTTTTTGCTTGATTTGGGTTCCAAAATCTACCTGAAAAAATCACTAAATCAATCAGTGGGAGATAAATATTGGCCTCTGGGCTTGTGTGCCACTCCTGACTCCTGTGTGCGTCCTCTCTCACTCAGTGGGCCCTACAAAGCCTATTTTTTTTTTATTTATTTTCTAAATTCTCCATGAAACAATCATTTTATTTTATTTTGTTTCTAAATTCTTCCTGAAAAATTCATTTTTTTGTATTTTATTTTCTAAAGTCTCCCTGAAAAAAAAAAAAAATCAAATCAGTGGGAGATTAATATTGCCCTTTCTGCTTGTGTGCCAGTCTTGACTCCTGGGTGTGCCATCTCTCTCCAATTGTGGGCCATAGAAAGCCTATTAATTTTTTTGCTTGATTTGGGTTCCAAAATCTACCTGAAAAAATCACTAAATCAATCAGTGGGAGATAAATATTGGCCTCTGGGCTTGTGTGCCACTCCTGACTCCTGTGTGCGTCCTCTCTCACTCAGTGGGCCATAGAAAGCCTATTTTTTTTTTTAATTTGTTTTCTAAATTCTCCCTGAAACAATCATTTCATTTTATTTGGTTTATAAATTCTTCCTTAAAAAAATCATTTTTTTTTATTATTTTTTTTTTCTAAAGTCTCCCTTTAAAAAAACAAAAACAAATCAGTGGGAGATTAATATTTACATTTGCGCTTCAGTGACAGTCCTGCGTGTGTGGCATCTCTCTCATTTGTTGCCACCAACAACAGAGTGTGTAACATTGTGCCTGATTTTCGTTGTGGTCTCACCCACCTGTAAAGGGGTAGCTAAATCATACTGAAGTTATAGCTCACCGTGTAAGTTGTGTGACAGCAACAAATACCGTTAGTTTGGTAACGTTTTTAAAACAATGAGGAAGTCTGGTGGAAGAGGTCGTGGCCGGGGGCGTTCATTGTCAGCTGGTAATGAGGGTAGTGGTAGTGGTGGAGCATCAGGTGGTCGTGGGAAAAAAAATATTGCACCTAAGTCGGGAGCTGTGGAGCCAGGTTCGTCGTCTGGCTACACAAGGCCTCGAACGCTCCCTTTTCTGGGAGTAGGAAAACCGCTTTTAAAGCCGGAGCAGCAAGAGCAAGTTTTGGCTTATCTTGCTGACTCAGCCTCTAGCTCTTTTGCCTCCTCTCGTGAAACTGGTAAAAGTAAAAGCAGCGCGTCGTTAGTGGATGTTCACGGTCAGGGACAAGTCGCTTCCTTGTCCACTTCAGCAAAAACAACAACAGAGAAGAATGCAGCAGGCGACACAACGGGTTACTCCATGGAGCTCTTTACACATACCGTCCCTGGCTTAGAAAGTGAAGCAGTTAACAGTCCATGCCCATTACAAGTTGAATCTGACATGGAGTGCACTGATGCACAGCCACAGCCAGACTACTATGCTGGTCCTTTGACTCAGACCACAACATTGCCCTCGCAGGGTGCTGATCAAGAATCAGACCCTGATGAGACTATGTTGCCCCATCACGAACGCTATACCACCGACCGACACGGTGACACAGACGAAGTTGCACACGAGCTACAAGAAGAGGTAATAGATGACCCAGTTCTTGACCCCGATTGGCAGCCATTGGGGGAACAGGGTGCAGGCGGCAGCAGTTCTGAAGCGGAGGAGGAGGGGCCGCAGCAGGCATCAACATCGCAACAGGTTCCATCTGCCGGGCCCGTATCTTGCCCAAAACGCATGGCAAAGTCTAAACCTGTTGGAGGACAGCGTGGCCATCCGGTTAAAGCTCAGTCTGCAATGCCTGAAAAGGTATCCGATGCTAGAAAGAGTGCAGTCTGGCATTTTTTTAAACAACATCCAATTGATCAGCGCAAAGTAATCTGTCAAAAATGTTCAACTACCTTAAGCAGAGGGCAGAATCTGAAAAGTCTCAATACAAGTTGCATGCATAGACATTTAACCACCATGCATTTGCAAGCTTGGACTAACTACCAAACGTCCCTTAAGGTTGTAGCACCCTCGGCCAATGAAGCTAGTCATCAACGCAACATCCCTTCCGGCAGTGTAGGGCCACCATTTTCTGCACCACCTGCAGTATCTGTGCAGGTTTCATTGCCAGGCCAAAGCAGTCAGGGTCAGGGAATCACCAGTTTCGTAGTAGGAAACACTGCATCTAGGGCACCGGCGGCAACAATACCATCTCCCACCGTCTCTCAGTCTGCCATGTCCACCGGCACCCCCGCTAGTTCCACGATCTCCAGCTCTCCAGTCCAGCTCACCCTACATGAGACTATGGTTAGAAAAAGGAAGTACTTAGCCTCGCATCCGCGTACACAGGGTTTGAACGCCCACATAGCTAGACTAATCTCGTTAGAGATGATGCCCTACCGGTTAGTTGAAAGCGAAGCTTTCAAAGCCCTGATGGACTACGCTGTACCACGCTACGAGCTACCCAGTCGACACTTTTTTTCCAGAAAAGCCATCCCAGCCCTCCACCAGCATGTTAAAGAGCGCATCGTCCATGCACTCAGCCAATCTGTGAGCACAAAGGTGCACCTGACAACAGATGCATGGACCAGTAGGCATGGCCAGGGACGTTACGTGTCCATCACGGCACACTGGGTAAATGTGGTGGATGCAGGGTCCACAGGGGACAGCAAGTTTGGGACAGTTCTGCCTAGCCCACGGTCTAGGAAACAGTTGGCTGTAGCCGTTCGCACCCCCTCCTCCTCCTCCTCGTCCTCCTGCAGAAGCGAGACCTCGTCCACAGACCGCAGTCGCACAACCACTCCATCCGCAGCTGCCACTGTTGCACACCAGGTCTCCCATTATGGGGCAGCTACTGGCAAACGTCAGCAGGCTGTATTGGCTATGAAGTGTTTGGGCGACAACAGACACACCGCTGAAGTTCTGTCTGAGTTATTGCAGAAAGAAACGCAGTCGTGGCTGGGCACTGTAGATCTTGAGGCAGGCAAGGTAGTGAGTGATAACGGAAGGAATTTCATGGCTGCCATCTCCCTTTCCCAACTGAAACACATTCCTTGCCTGGCTCACACCTTAAACCTGGTGGTGCAGTGCTTCCTGAAAAGTTATCCGGGGTTATCCGACCTGCTCCTCAAAGTGCGTGGACTTTGCTCACATATCCGCCGTTCGCCCGTACACTCCAGCCGTATGCAGACCTATCAGCGTTCTTTGAACCTTCCCCAGCATCGCCTAATCATAGACGTTGCAACAAGGTGGAACTCAACACTGCACATGCTTCAGAGACTGTGTGAACAGAGGCTGGCTGTTATGTTTTTGTGGGAGGATACACATACACGGGCAGGCAGTAGGATGGCAGACATGGAGTTGTCAGGTGTGCAGTGGTCGAAGATTCAAGACATGTGTCAAGTCCTTCAGTGTTTTGAGGAATGCACACGGCTGGTTAGTGCAGACAACGCCATAATAAGCATGAGCATCCCCCTAATGCGTCTGCTGATGCAAAGTTTGACGCACATAAAGGATCAGGCGTCTGCAGCTGAGGAAGAGGAAAGCCTTGATGACAGTCAGCCATTGTCTGGCCAGGGCAGTGTACAGGACGAGGTAGCGGGCGAAGAGGAGGAGGAGGACGAGGAGGATGATGGGGATGATTATATTTTTAATGAGGAAGCTTTTCCGGGGCCAGTGGAAATTGTTGGCGCGGCAAGGCCGGGTTCTGGTTTTTGGAGGGACACAAGTGACGTGGATTTGCCTGAAACTGCCCCTCAACCAAGCACAACCACAGATTTGAGAACTGGAACTTTGGGCCACATGGCGGATTATGCCTTACGTATCCTCAAAAGGGACACACGCATAACAAAAATGATGAACGATGACGATTACTGGTTGGCCTGCCTCCTTGATCCTCGCTATAAAGGCAAATTGCAAAATATAATGCCACATGAGAACTTGGAACTAATATTAGCAACCAAACAATCAACTCTAATTGACCGTTTGCTTCTGGCATTCCCTGCACACAGCGCCCGTGATCGTTCTAACACGAGCTGCAGGGGCCAGCAGACCAGAGGTGTTAGAGGGGCAGAAATCAGAAGTGGCGTTGGCCAGAGGGGTTTTCTGACCAGGTTGTGGAGTGATTTTGCTATGACCGCAGACAGGACAGGTACTGCAGCATCAATTCAAAGTGACAGGAGACAAAATTTGTCCAGTATGGTTACTAACTATTTTTCATCCCTTATCGACGTTCTCCCTCAACCGTCATTCCCATTTGATTACTGGGCATCAAAATTAGACACCTGGCCAGAATTGGCAGAATATGCATTGCAGGAGCTTGCTTGCCCGGCAGCTAGTGTCCTATCAGAAAGAGTATTCAGTGCTGCAGGTTCAATACTAACAGAAAAAAGGACTCGTCTGGCTACCCAAAATGTAGATGATCTAACCTTCATTAAAATGAACCACAACTGGATTTCAAAATCTTTTGCCCCACCTTGCCCGGCTGACACCTAGCTTTCCTATGTAAAGGTCTTGCCTGTGGACTATTCTGAACGACTTTTCCAATCTCGTAATTTGCAGCACCTGATTGTCCAGCATCCGACATGTTAACACCTCCCTAAATGGCCAAAGTCCCCACACGGGGCCGTGGTATCGCCACTTGGCGCCAGCACCCGTGAGAGTATTGTTTATCTGAAGAGGTGGGTGTGCCCGCTTTTGGTCGACGGCACTGCCACTAGGTCCCTCATAGTACAATAAAGTGTCTGGCGGTGGTGGTGCGCACCCAACGTCAGACACACCGTTGTAATATGAGGGGCCCTGGGCCTGTACCGCCGGCCACAAGACAGTCCCCCCCCCAGGTCAAACAGTGCTCTACGACTTGCAAAATTTTCTCTCACAGCTCCACCAATGTTTAGTCTATGCGCTGACATCCTTCAATGCCTGGCACTGTCAATACCATTGTATTGACATTTTTCTTATGTTAGGCCTTCAAAGCCTGTCTGCGGTCACTCCTTCCACTAGGCCTCCACTGACCTGTCTACTGCTGCCCGTGTTCCCCTGGAACCAATTTTAAATTGCCTACAGCCAGCCCAATTTATTATGTTAGGGCTTCGAAGCCTGTCTGCGGTCCCTCCTTCCAGTAGGCCTCCACTGACCTGTCTACTGCCGCCCGTGTTCCCCTGGAACCAATTTTAAATTGCCTACAGCCAGCCCAATTTATTATGTTAGGGCTTCGAAGCCTGTCTGCGGTCCCTCCTTCCAATAGGCCTCCACTGACCTGTCTACTGCTGCCCGTGTTCCCCTGGAACCAATTTTAAATTGCCTACAGCCAGCCCAATTTATTATGTTAGGGCTTCGAAGCCTGTCTGCGGTCCCTCCTTCCACTAGGCCTCCACTGACCTGTCTACTGCCGCCCGTGTTCCCCTGGAACCAATTTTAAATTGCCTACAGCCAGCCCTATTTATTATGTTAGGGCTTCGAAGCCTGTCTGCGGTCCCTCCTTCCACTAGGCCTCCACTGACCTGTCTACTGCCGCCCGTGTTCCCCTGGAACCAATTTTAAATTGCCTACAGCCAGCCCAATTTATTATGTTAGGGCTTTGAAGCCTGTCTGCGGTCCCTCCTTCCACTAGGCCTCCACTGACCTGTCTACTGCTGCCCGTGTTCCCCTGGAACCGATTTTAAATTGCCTACAGCCAGCCCAATTTATTATGTTAGGGCTTCGAAGCCTGTCTGCGGTCCCTCCTTCCACTAGGCCTCCACTGACCTGTCTACTGCTGCCCGTGTTCCCCTGGAACCAATTTTAAATTGCCTACAGCCAGCCCAATTTATTATGTTAGGGCTTCAAAGCCTGTCTGCGGTCCCTCCTTCCACTAGGCCTCCACTGACCTGTCTACTGCTGCCCGTGTTCCCCTGGAACCAATTTTAAATTGCCTACAGCCAGCCCAATTTATTATGTTAGGGCTTCGAAGCCTGTCTGCGGTCCCTCCTTCCACTAGGCCTCCACTGACCTGTCTACTGCCGCCCGTGTTCCCCTGGAACCAATTTTAAATTGCCTACAGCCAGGCCAATTTATTATGTTAGGGCTTCGAAGCCTGTCTGCGGTCCCTTCTTCCACTAGGCCTCCACTGACCTGTCTACTGCTGTCCGTGTTCCCCTGGAACCAATTGTAAATTGCCTACATCCCAATTTTTGTTATGTTAGGCCTTCGAAGCCTGTCTGCGGCCTGTTCTTTCCACTACTACTACACTGACCAGGCCACTGCTGCCCGTGTTCCCCTGGAACCAATTTTAAATTGCCTACAGCCAGCCCAATTTATTATGTTAGGCCTTCAAAGCCTGTCTGCGGTCCCTCCTTCCACTAGGCCTCCACTGACCTGTCTATTGCTGCCCGTGTACCCCTTGAACCAACATCAGAAAATATAAAAATAAGTATTTTGCTTATAAAAAAGAAAATACTGGAGAGATATCAAATGCAGACATTTTAACATTAAAAACAAACACATACAACAAAAATCTGGTACAGTACTAAAAATGGCCACCAGCTACAATAACTTTCTCCTGCAAGTAGTTAACTGAAAGTTTTTTTCAATTTAAAACACAGATATGGCATCCACCGAGTGTTGTCCTGTCGCGTCTTCTTTATATTATTGCCAAGAAGATGCAAAACAATGAAAATAATAAAATCATTATTTACCAAAAAAATAGAGTAAGTCAAAACCACATTGCAAATAAACATTCATTACAAATAAAGAAGCAGGGCGCGTCCGAGGGTGAGTATATACCTGATAAGAATATAATCACCCTCGGACGCGCCCTGCTTCTTTCCGACAGCCTTCCTTCCTAAGAATCAGCCCTTCCGTGGTGTAGAGAGAGGGTGTGTTACACTCCAAGGTGTTCCCCAGGTTGCCTTTCCTGAGCTTCGATCTTCATGCTCTCGTTTAGTAGTTGTCGGAAAGTAGGCTGCATTAGGCCTACAAATTGGGTATGGGGTGGAGAGAGATGGTGTCTTACACTCCAAGGTGTTCCCCAGGTTTCCTTGCCATTGCTTCGGTCTTCCGACTCTCGTTTAGTAGTTGTAGAAAACTACACTGCATTAGGCCTACAAAATGGGTATCGGGTGGAGAGAGAAGGTGTGTTACACTCCAAGGTGTTCCCCAGGTTTCCTTGCCATTGCTTCGGTCTTCCGACTCTCGTTTAGTAGTTGTAGAAAACTACACTGCATTAGGCCTACAAAATGGGTATCGGGTGGAGAGAGATGGTGTGTTACACTCCAAGGTGTTCCCCAGGTTTCCTTGCCATTGCTTCGGTCTTCCGACTCTCGTTTAGTAGTTGTAGAAAACTACACTGCATTAGGCCTACAAAATGGGTATCGGGTGGAGAGAGATGGTGTGTTACACTCCAAGGTGTTCCCCAGGTTTCCTTGCCATTGCTTCGGTCTTCCGACTCTCGTTTAGTAGTTGTAGAAAACTACACTGCATTAGGCCTACAAAATGGGTATCGGGTGGAGAGAGATGGTGTGTTACACTCCAAGGTGTTCCCCAGGTTTCCTTGCCATTGCTTCGGTCTTCCGACTCTCGTTTAGTAGTTGTAGAAAACTACACTGCATTAGGCCTACAAAATGGGTATCGGGTGGAGAGAGATGGTGTGTTCCACTCCAAGGTGTTCCCCAGGTTTCCTTGCCATTGCTTCGGTCTTCAGACTCTCGTTTAGTAGTTGTAGAAAACTACACTGCATTAGGCCTACAAAATGGGTATCGGGTGGAGAGAGAAGGTGTGTTACACTCCAAGGTGTTCCCCAGGTTTCCTTGCCATTGCTTCGGTCTTCCGACTCTCGTTTAGTAGTTGTAGAAAACTACACTGCATTAGGCCTACAAAATGGGTATCGGGTGGAGAGAGATGGTGTGTTACACTCCAAGTTGTTCCCCAGGTTTCCTTGCCATTGCTTCGGTCTTCCGACTCTCGTTTAGTAGTTGTAGAAAACTACACTGCATTAGGCCTACAAAATGGGTATCGGGTGGAGAGAGATGGTGTGTTCCACTCCAAGGTGTTCTCCAGGTTGCCTTTCCTGAGCTTCTATCTTCAGGCGCTCGTTAAATTGTGGTTAAATGGAACACCTGCATTTGGCGTACTAGTTGGTTTGGGGCCTACTAACAGTGTCTGCCGCTCCTTGCTGTTCTCCTGGTTTCCTGTCCTGAAATTCCGTTTTCAGGCGCTCGTTAAGTAGTTGTTAATGTTAGACTGCATTTGGCCTACTAGTTGGGTTGGGGCCTACTATCGGTGTCTGCCACTCCTTGCTGTTCTCCTCCACTGAACAAAGCTGTGCCGCCTGTTTACTACGGTTGCCAATTTTGAACTGCATTTCGACTACTTACTGATTTGGGCCTACTCTCTGTGTCAGCCTCTCATTCCAGTTGTCCTCCACTGCAATGCCCCCTGGTTATTCCTGTGTTACCAATTTTGAACTGCATTTAGCCAACTTTATTCTTTGGGCCTATATCTGTGTTTCCTCCTCATCCTGCCCATTGCCCAGCCAGTGATAGATGAGTCTGCTGGTACATTGACCCATAACGCAACATTCCCCGTGCACGCTACACAACAACATTGTGACCCTGCTGAAAGTCAGGTTGCTCTTCCCGCATACCATACCACCTTACACGGGGACAAAGAGGAAGGTGCAGATGAAAGTGCAGGTTCCTTCATCAGGTGGGGGGAGGAATACTAGTTGGCGACGTCACTGGCACAGGGCCTCTCATAGTACGCAAAAGTGTTGCTGCCGGTGGGAGGCGCCCCCGCCGTGCAAACACACCGCTGTACTTTGAGGGGCCCTGTGCCAGTGCCAATGCCAACGAGTGGGCCCCCCCTGCTTGCTCAGGTTCACAGCACTTGCAAAGTTGAAATACTTACCTCTCCCTGCTCCACTGCCGTGACGTGGTCCAGATTTCCTGGGCCCACTAATTACTTGAACCAGCCCTACCCACCACAACTTTAGCCAAATGACCCCCAATTTCAAATGCCTTCCAATTATTATAAGGTAAATTACGCTTGACAAGCTTCATTAAGAAGAATGGATGGTTTTGACATTAAAATGGGCACTCTAGGTGTTTTCCTGGCCCCCAGTCACTGCCGACTATGCTGCCCCATTGACTTGCATTGGGTTTCGTGTTTCGGTCGATCCCGACTTTACGTCATAATCGGCCGATTTCACTCGACCCGACTTTTGAGATAGTCGGGTTTCGCGAAACCCGGCTCAACTCTAAAAAGGTCAAGGTCGCTCAACTCTATTGCCGAGTACATCGAGCATAGTGATACTCAGGCAAGTAAGGAGCAGTGGCGAGCACGTTTGCTTATCACTAGTCAGCATACAATGGTTGTTCAAACATAGTACAGGTGCTTGGTGCACCCTTGATGAGGGTAAATATTTCAAAGGACTTTCTCACTTATCGGTACTTGTTTTGCCTCTATCTCCACCTCTATCTTCCATGACAACTCTGAATTTATAAAGCCAGAAAAGGGAGGAAATAAATGGATAACAAATAGGTGGTTAAATGTTTGGCTATGACAAGGGTTCTCGAAGCGCCTGTTCTCAGTGACAACAATCTTTCTGCTCTGATAAACTTCATTTAACAATAAAACCCATTTTTTTGTATCTCTTCATTTGTATGCACAGTGGGGAAATAAGTTTTTGATACACTGCTGATTTTGCAAGTTTTCCCACCTACAAAGTTACCTGTAATATTTATGTAAAGTACACATCAATTATAAGAGATAAAAAAAAATCCAGAAAATCACATTATATGATTTTTACACAATTAATTTGCATTTTATTGCATGTGTGGTAGATTGGCTCACTCGGCTGTACAGGGAGATAGACATGGAAACACTGTTGCTTTGGGAATGTCATTGGTTTATTAGATGCGGAATAAACCAAGGTGAAGCACAAAGTACACATGGCCCTCTGGGAAAAACAGCAAAGCAAAATAAAAATGGTAGCACTAAGCACAGTCCTTGTATTAGCAGGGATCTACCTGCTCAGGGTTAGCAAGACCCAAGGTTCTGGTATAAGCAAAACACAAACACTTCTCTGAAGTGTTCCTCCCCAGACACTGAACCACTACTGCCTCTGAAGGCCAGCTACTTAAGCCACAGACCACACCCTGGGGTGGAAATAAGGTGGACATCCTCCAACCCGCTCTATGGATATTCACTAGTGATGAGCGAATATACTCCTTACTCGAGATTTCCCAAGCATGCTCGGGTGTCCTCTGAGTATTTTTTAGTGCTCGGAGATTTAGTTTTCATCACCGCAGCTGAATGATTTACATCTCTTAGCCAGCTTGATTACATGTGAGGATTCCCTAGCAACCAGGAAACCCCCACAAGTACTTATGCTGGCTAACAGATGTAAATCATTCAGCTGCGGCGATGAAAACTAAATCTCCGAGCACTAAAATATACTCGGAGGACACCCGAGCATGCTCACAAAATCTCGAGTAATGAGTATATTCGCTCATCACTAATATTCACATAAAACTCAGCTCATTATACACTTACTGAGATGGAGAAAAAGCTCTGGGTTTTATTTCACTCACACCATTAATCACAGTGAAACATATCTTCCCTCCAGAAATTTACCAGTGAGTTTGTTACACATGAAATAAGCATTTGATACAGCAGACAAACAAATCTTAATATTTAGTACAGAAACCTTTGTTTGCAATAACAGAGGTTAGACGTTTCCTGTAGCTCTTGACCAAGTTTGCACACACTGCATCAGGGATTAAGGGCCACTTTTCCATACAGATCTTCTCCAAATATTTCAGGTTTCAGGGCTGTTGCTGGATAATATTGAATTTCAGCTCTCTCCAAATATTTTCTTTTGGGTTCATGTTTGCTTTTACTGAAGGAAAGATTCTGTTGACCAAAATCTCGCAATGCCTGACCTTATCCATCCTCCCTTCAACGTGGTGCAGATGTACGGTTCTGTACTGTACTTTGCAGAAAAGCACCCCCAAAGTATGATGTTTCCCCCACCACTTATCACAGTTGGGATGGTGTTCTTGGGATTGTACTCATCCTTCTTCTTCCTCCAAACATGGCGAGTGGAGTTGATACCAAAAAAATCTACTTTGGTCTCATCTGACCACATGACCTTCCCCTATTGCTCCTCTTGATCATGCAGATGGTGAACTTCAAATGGGCCTGGACATTTATTGACGTGAGCAGGGAGGCATTGTGTGCCCTACACGATTTAAATCCATGACGACGTAGCGTTTTACTAATGTTGATGCTTGAGACTAGTCCCAGCTCTCTTCAAGTCATGGACCAGATCCTCCCATATAGTTCTGGCCTAATTCCTGACCT
Source organism: Ranitomeya imitator (assembly GCF_032444005.1). Taxonomy (NCBI): domain Eukaryota; kingdom Metazoa; phylum Chordata; class Amphibia; order Anura; family Dendrobatidae; genus Ranitomeya; species Ranitomeya imitator. The sequence goes on along the minus strand of NC_091285.1, from coordinate 308,580,736 downwards.
TTCTCAGAATCATCCTTACCCCACAAGGAGAGATCCTGCATGGAGCCTTAGACCAAGGAACATTGAGAGACATCTTGTGTTTCTTCAATTTTCTAATAATTGTACCAACAGTTGTTGCCTTCTCAGCAAGGTGCTTGCCTATTGTCCTGTAGCTAATCTCAGCCTTTTGCAGGAATACAATTTTGTCCGCGGTTTTCTTAGAAAGCTCTTTGCTCTTGGCCATGGTGGAGAGGTTGGAGTGTGATTGATTGAGTGTGTGGACAGGTGTCTTTTATACAGGTAACAAAACAGCCCCAAAAAGAAAATGCTTTAAACATGGCCAAGATAACAATTAAAAGCTATATAAGTTTATTATAGATTTTATATAAAACATGATAATAAAAATCTGACAAACACCACAGATAGAGAAAAAGAAGAAAGGTGGCTACACCTCGAAATAGTGAAATATCCTGCTAGAACCTCCAAAAAGCAATAAAAAAAATAAAAAATATATATATATATATATATATATATATATATATATATATATATATATATACAGTGGGGCAAAAAAGTATTTAGTCAGTCAGCAATAGTGCAAGTTCCACCACTTAAAAAGATGAGAGGCGTCTGTAATTTACATCATAGGTAGACCTCAACTATGGGAGACAAACTGAGAAAAAAAATCCAGAAAATCACATTGTCTGTTTTTTTTAACATTTTATTTGCATATTATGGTGGAAAATAAGTATTTGGTCAGAAACAAAATTTAATCTCAATACGTTTTGTGTAAGTCTTCACAAGGTTGCCACACACTGTTGTCGGTATGTTGGCCCATTCCTCCATGCAGATCTCCTCTAGAGCAGTGATGTTTTTGGCTTTTCGCTTGGCAACACGGACTTTCAACTCCCTCCAAAGGTTTTCTATAGGGTTGAGATCTGGAGACTGGCTAGGCCACTCCAGGACCTTGAAATGCTTCTTACGAAGCCACTCCTTCGTTGCCCTGGCGGTGTGCTTTGGATCATTGTCATGTTGAAAGACCCAGCCACGTTTCATCTTCAATGCCCTTGCTGATGGAAGGAGGTTTGCACTCAAAATCTCACGATACATGGCCCCATTCATTCTTTCATGTACCCGGATCAGTCGTCCTGGCCCCTTTGCAGAGAAACAGCCCCAAAGCATGATGTTTCCACCACCATGCTTTACAGTAGGTATGGTGTTTGATGGATGCAACTCAGTATTCTTTTTCCTCCAAACACGACAAGTTGTGTTTCTACCAAACAGTTCCAGTTTGGTTTCATCAGACCATAGGACATTCTCCCAAAACTCCTCTGGATCATCCAAATGCTCTCTAGCAAACTTCAGACGGGCCCGGACATGTACTGGCTTAAGCAGTGGGACACGTCTGGCACTGCAGGATCTGAGTCCATGGTGGCGTAGTGTGTTACTTATGGTAGGCCTTGTTACATTGGTCCCAGCTCTCTGCAGTTCATTCACTAGGTCCCCCCGCGTGGTTCTGGGATTTTTGCTCACCGTTCTTGTGATCATTCTGACCCCACGGGGTGGGATTTTGCGTGGAGCCCCAGATCGAGGGAGATTATCAGTGGTCTTGTATGTCTTCCATTTTCTAATTATTGCTCCCACTGTTGATTTCTTCACTCCAAGCTGGTTGGCTATTGCAGATTCAGTCTTCCCAGCCTGGTGCAGGGCTACAATTTTGTTTCTGGTGTCCTTTGACAGCTCTTTGGTCTTCACCATAGTGGAGTTTGGAGTCAGACTGTTTGAGGGTGTGCACAGGTGTCTTTTTATACTGATAACAAGTTTTAACAGGTGCCATTACTACAGGTAATGAGTGGAGGAAAGAGGAGACTCTTAAAGAAGAAGTTACAGGTCTGTGAGAGCCAGAAATCTTGATTGTTTGTTTCTGACCAAATACTTATTTTCCACCATAATATGCAAAAAAAATGATAACAAAACAGACAATGTGATTTTCTGGATTTTTTTTTTTCAGTTTGTCTCCCCTAGTTGAGGTCTACCTATGATGTAAATTACAGACGCCTCTCATCTTTTTAAGTGGTGGAACTTGCACTATTGCTGACTGACTAAATACTTTTTTGCCCCACTGTATATATATAATGTGTCTGGTGTCTGTAAATACAGGTATCAAGAATACTCAATTGTCACCGTGTTACATGTATATATATATAATTTCAATGTGACTGCAATATTAGTCCCTTGTGCACATTATCATACCAATCACAATTAAGTTAGAGAAATAACCTTCAAGCATGGACAGTCATAGAGAGTAACATAATCAACATTGCACAATGCCCTATAGTTTTATCAGGGATAAAACTTCCTCATTTTTCCAATCGGTGCAGTTTCTAATGGTCGGACCTAAGCAAACACCTATCCTGTAGAGCCCATAGATCAGTGATAACTTGTTTTAGCCAAGGAGCCCCTTTAATGTAAACTACCGTAATTGTCCATCCCAGTTATGGTGGCGCTCAGTAGATGTGCAGGTGTCGCCTGTGTTTTACAGTCGATGCGCCACTATAACATGGATAACGGATTACAGATATTTGCATATATCTGTAAAGTGGGCCCCTAGGGTTAATTCCCCGAGTGGGCCCTAGACACCTCAGTCTGACCCTGTCTATATGTGCGCATGAGGAATAACACTATTTCTGCCAATTATATGACTTTTATTCTGCATTCTTATACAGTTTCTCCTCTGCAAGCTCTATTTCTAATTTAGAATCCACTCTAAAAGAGTGAAAGGAGGATAGGCGCTATGACTGCTTAAATAAATCACACAGCACACAGAGATGGATTCCTGCTCTTAATTCCTTATTTAGCACACCATGAGAAGCAGCAACAGTGTGGAGGGATAAACACAGCAGTAGTTACAGTGTTCCACTGCCAAACTGGTTCAGAGACTAAAAAAGTTGGACTCAACTAATTTTGTGGTGCTGAAAACGAATATGATTCTTAAATTTGCTGATTGGCTCTAATTTTCAAGATCCAGAAGAGACTGTAATTATGTTTGACACCTTTCATGCAGACTTATAGAAAAATTGTGTCTTTATTATTTCATCATTTTTATTGCATTGTTAGTAGTGTTAGTAGCTAGTCTATTACATTATCTATCTAGTCTATTGAGCCTTCAGTATTCCACCATTTTTGAACTATCGAAAAATGACAACTCATCTCCGATGATGTAATCCTAATTACAGCTGTATCACCTACTTTTAGAAATGCTCTTTATGTAATGTAAACAGTTTTAGGTTTTCTTTGCTTACTTTCTTAGCATATTGACACTTTTTCTATATAATTACTCAGATATGCCTCATTCTTGCATTAACAAAGTGTGTAGTTTTTGCTACATATGTGAAAAAGTCACAGACGTAATCTATGCCATTTGTAATCCAAATAATCTAGAGAGAGACAACCAATCACACTATCAATTGTTACTTTTTACATGGTGTCAATCATTAGGAAAGGAGTTTCAAAGAAGAAGTGGACTTTACAGTATCCAAACATTCCATTTGCAATATGCCCATTACCACATATAGAAGAGCTGCCAGTATCAAAAGCACCAGAATTATTTTCATCCGAGGAAGAAGAGGGTGTTTGGTGTCATGAATAATCTTCCTCTCACAACCCAGACATTCTGTCAGCTACCTCAACTGAACGACACATTATAACACAAAGTGAACTGAACAATCTTGTTAGAGATTTTGATCAGCCCAAAAGTAAGACTCTTAAGTTCCAGGCTACAGCAGTGGAGTCAGCTAGCAGGCCCTTTTTGAATTTCTTTGTTCATAACCGTGATAAAGATTTTGTCCAAGACTTAATCATGGAGAGCAATCTTGTGACATGAAACAACATCAATGGTTTAATAGAAGCTCTTAAGATAAGTCATAATCTAGAGGAATGGGAGCCCTTCATCAATTCATCCAAAACAAGCCTAAAAGCCGTCTTGCTGCGTAATGGTAATGTGTTACTTTCAATTCCAGTTGGTTATGTAGTCCATATGAAAGAAACCTATGACAACATGAAACAGCTGTAGAGATGCCTGAACTGTGACCAACATTTGCGACCCCGCTCTGTGAGCTTAAAAGGTGGTTGCCCTTAGTTAGTATCCAGGGTGGATCCACAAAAAATACTTCTTTCGTGTGATTGGGATAGTGACTACAATAAAAGAGATTGTCCTCTGACATTCACTTCTGCCTGGGAGTAAAAATGTTTTGCATCCAGCACTTGTTGACCCACATAAGATTTTGTTACCACCATTGCATATCAGGATGGGTCTAATGAAGAGCTTTGTAAAGGCAATGGTTGAAAATGCAAAGTCATTCAAGTATCTCATTGATAAATTTCCAAGGATGAATTAAGCAAATATAAAGTAAGGAATATCTAATGAACTTCAAATTTGTAGGCTTCTTCAAGATTCGCATTAGTGGTAACTATTTTTCAGGGAACCTCAACAACAGATAACTATGAAGAGTTGGTAGAAAATCTCCTTAAAACATTTAAGGATCTTGGCTGCAACATGTCCATGAAGGTGAACTCTGGGGAGATAAAAAAAAAAATTATACTGCCCCTTCCCACATAAACCATAAAGATGATATGCTCAGTGCACTTTAATTATCTTTTTTAACACCAGTGTGCAGCTTCCCCAGTAACAGCCAACCTGAGAAGAGGGGGCATAGCCACACTCTCTGTTCTCTACAAACAGCTATTAAAAGGAGACTGGCTGATAGTAACAGCATGGAGCTCCACACCACTGTAATGTCCCAAATGAAGGGGTAAGCAGTGCAGTGAAAAGAAGCTCTTGTCACACCAAAGCCTTGATAATGTCTCCCTGTCTGCAGTCCAAGGTTTAGGGGCATGGAAGGTGTGTGGCCTACTTGCTGGTAGTAGCCCTGCAGTGAGGGAAATATTATCAGGGGGCTGGCACCTACTGGAAGTCGGTGGGAAGTGCCACATCCCTCACCTTGGACTGCAGACAGGGAGATATTTTCCTGGCGCTGGTGTTACAGGAGTTGCTTTTCACTGCACTGCTCATCCCTTCATCTGAGATGCTACAGTGATGTGCACCTCCATGCTATTAGCAAGTATCAGCAAGTCTCCAGATAAGAGCTGCTTATCGGTACAAAACAGGGGTTTGGCCACATCGTCTTATCTCAGGCAGTATGATAAGGGGTGGCTGTACACTGGTGTGTGATGTAACGTCCCAAATGGGTGGAGTGAGCAGTGAGAAGCAGCTCCTGGCACATGGAATTGCAAGTGTTCTAAAGATAATAAAAGTGCACTGGGCATCTCATCTTTATAGTTTATGAGGGCAGGAACAATAAAAATATGTTATCTCCCCAAAGTACCCCTTTAAAAATAAATTTCTTACATTCACATCTAGGCTTTTCTCCACCAAACTGTGGAGCAGTGAGCGGTTTCACCAAGATATTGCTGCTATGGAGAAAAGATATCAAGGAAAATAAAGACCATCGATGCTTGCAGATTACTATTGGACAATTGTATGAGATGATCCGATGCAGAGTAAAAGAGACAAGCAAAAAAGAGTTGACTCTCAATGAAAACTAAAGTTTGCAGTACAATTTCTGTAACTGTTTAGAATTTGCTATAGTGTTCAGCCATGCTTTAACCCCTTTTTGCCATCCGACGTACTATTCCGTCCATGTGACCTGGGCCCTAATTCCCATGGACGGAATAGTATGTCACATGCGATCAGCCGCGTTCACGGGGGAGCGGGGCCGATTACAGCTGCATGTCAGCTGATTATCACAGCTGACACCCGGCACTTTAACCCCTGGAACACTGTGATCAAACAAGATCACAGCGTTCTGGTGGCATAGGAAGCATTGAGCAGGGAGGGGGCTCCCTGCGTGCTTCCCGGAGACCCTCAGAACAACACGATGTTATCGTGTGCTGTGCAATGTATCAGATCAGCGATCTGACTTTATACAGTGATGTCCCACCCTGGGACAATGTAAAAAAGTAAAAAAATATATATTATATTGTATAAAAATATTTTTTTTTTAATTCTAAATAAAGAAAATAAAAAATATTGTAAAAAATAAATTTCTTTATGTAAATAAAAAAACAATAAAAGCACACTTATTTAGTATTGACCCAACCTATAAAACTGTTCCACTAGTTAACCCTTTCAGTGAACACCGTAAAAAAAAATGAGGCAAAAAACAGTGCTTTATCATCGTACTGCCAAACAAAAAGTGGAATAACACTGCATCAAAAAGACAAATATAAATTAACATGGTACCGCTGAAAACGTCGTCTTGTCCCACAAAAAATGAGCCACCATACAGTGTCATCAGCGAAAAAAAAAAGTTATAGCTCTCAGAATAAAACGATGCAAAAGCAATTATTTTTTATATAAAATAGTTTTCATTGTTTAAAAGCACCAAAATATGAAAAAATTCTATAAATGAGATATCGCTCTAATCGTACTGACCTGAAGAATAAAACTGCCTTATCAATTTTACCACACACGGAACGGTATAAACGCCCCACCCAAAATAAATTCATGAATTGCTGGTTTTTGGTCATTCTGCCTCCAAAAATCATAATAAAAAGTGATAAAAAAAGTCACGTGCCCGAAAATGTTATCAATAAAATCATCAACTCGTCCTGCAAAAAACAAGACTTCACTTGACTCTGAGCCAAAATATAAAAAAATTATAGCTCTCAAAATGTGGTGATGCAGAAACTATTTTTTGCAAAAAAGAAAAGCGTCTTTTAGCGTGTGACAGTTGCCAAACCATAAAAACCCACTATAAACCGGCTATAAATAGTAAGTCAAAAGCCCCCTTTATCACCTCCTTATTTAGGGAAAAATAATAAAATAAAAAAAGTATTTATTTCAATTTCCCCATTAGGGTTAGTGTTAGGGATGGAGCTAAAGTTAGGGGTAGGTTTGGGGCTAAAGCTAGGATTAGGGTTGGGAATACGTTTACGGTTGGGATTAGGGTTAGGGGTGTGTCAGGGTTAGGGGTGTAGTTAGGATTATGGTTAGGGTTAGGATTAGGGTTAGGGGTGTTTTGGTGTTAGAGTTGGAGTTAGAATTGGGGGGTTTCCACTGTTTAGGCACATCAAGGTCTTTCCAAATGCGACATTTTGTCTGATCTAATTTCTAGCCAATTCTACATTGAAAAAGTTAAATGGTACTCCTCTTCAGAGCTTTGTCGTGTGCCCAAACAGTGGTTTACCCCCATATATAGTGTATCAGCATACTCAGGACAAATTGGATAACAACCTTTGCTGTCCAATTTCTCCTGTTGCCTTTGTGAAAAAAAATTTGGGGGCTGAAAAAAAATCATTTTTATGGGGAAAAAAATGATTTTTTATTTTCATGACTCTGCGTTATAAATTTTAGTGAAACATTTGGGGGTTCAAAGCTGTCACAACACATCTAGATAAGTTCCTTGTGGGTCTAGTTTCCAAAATGGCATCAATTGTGGTGGGTTTCTACTGTTTAGGCACATCAGTGGCTCTGCAAATGCAACATGGCACCCCAGACCATTTCATCAAAGTCTGCATTCCAAAACGTCACTACTTTCCTTCCGAGCCCTGACGCGTGCCCAAACAGTAGTTTCCTCCCACATTTGGGGCATTACCATACTCAGGAGAAATTGAACAACAACATTTGGGGTCCAATTTCTCCTATTACCCTTGTGAAAATACAAAATTGAGTCTAAAAAATCATTTTTGTTGATAAAAAAAATATTTTTTATTTTCATGGCTCTGCGTTATAAAATTTTTGTGAAAAACTTGGTGGTTCAAAGTTCTCACAACACATCTAGATTAGTTCCTTGGGGGGTTTAGTTTTCAATATGGGGTCACTTGTGGGGAATTTCTACTCTTCAGGTACATCGGGACTCTGCAAATGCAACATGACGCCCGCAGACCATTCCATCAAAGTCGACATTCCAAAACGGTGCTCCTTCCCTTCTGAGCTCTGCCATGCACCCAAACGGTGGTTCCCCCCCACATATGGGGTTTCAGCATACTCAGGACAAATTGCACAACCAACCAAATACCCTTGGGAAATTAAAAAAGTTGCGGGCTAAAAGATCATTTTTGTGGAAAAAAGAATGATTTTTTCATTTCCACGGCTCTACATTATAAACTTTAGTGAAACAATTGGGGGTTCAAAGTGCTCACCACACATCTAGATAAGTTGCTTGGGTGGTCTACTTTCCAAAATTGTGGTACTTGTGGAAATTTCCACTGTTTAGGCACATCAGGAGCTCTCCAAATGCGACATGGCATCCGATCTCAATTCCAGCCAGTTTTGCATTGAAAAGTCAAATGGCGCTCCTTCCCTTTGGAGCTCTGCCATGCACCCATCATTGGTCTACCCCACATATAGGGTATCAGCATACTCAGGACAAACTGCACAACAACTTTTTGGGGTCCAATTTCTCTTGTTACCCTGGGGAAAATAAAAAATTTGGGGGCGAATTGATAACTTTTGTGAAAAAAATATGATTTTTTATTTTTACGGCTCTACATAATAAATTTCTGGGAAGCACTTGAGGGTTCAAAGTGCTCACCACACATCTAGATATGTTCCTAAGGGGGCAGGGCCGGCTCCAGGTTTTTGAGGGCCCCGGGTGAAAGAGGCTCAGTGGGGCCCCCCTTTTAAAACATACCACGATTCATGATGCACAGATACTGCAGAGAGATATAGGTATAGTACAATGCCAGATATCACTTCTTACATGAGTGATAGCTACTGTAAATTCTACAATACCATACAGCAGAGGGGCTTTATATAAGTCAACACCTTATATGCCAATTTTTGTGACCTACTCCCTCTTCCTCAGTTACCAGTAGGCATTTTATTGTTGGTTAAACTTTCTGCAAAGAAAAAGCTGCATACCTTGAGTATGAAAATTTTTAATGGAAATGTTTTAAAGTAAACATTAGAAAGTATTAACATAGAACATTTGCAAAAGTGCAAAATGTGTAGCATAGAGCACAGCCACGTAGGATATAGCACAGCCCCATGGTATATAGCACATCCCACGTAGTATATAACACAACCCACGTAGTATACAACACAGCCATGTAGTATATAGCACAGCCACATAGCATAAAACACTGCCCACATAGTATCTAACACAGCCCACGTAGCATATAGCACAGCTTCGTACTATATAGCACAGCCATGTAGCATGGATCACAGCCCATGTAGTATATAACACAGCCCACGTAGCATATAACACAGCCTATGTAGCATATAGCACAGCCACGTAGCATATAACACAGCCCACATAATACATAGCACCGCCACATAGTATATAGCACAGCTACATTGTATATGGCACAATTATAAAACCAAAAACACATGGGCTACTTGCACAGTGAACAAGTCTGTAGAAACCTGTTCACACCACCAAAGAACTTGAAGACACAAAAGCGCACAGAGAGGTCAAAAAAGTACTCTGTTGTAAAAAAGGGGTCATCCGAGTATTTTTAGTGCTCGGAGATTTAGTTTTTCTTGCCGCAGCTGAATGATTTACATCTGTTAGCCAGCATAAGTACATGTGGGGGTTGCCTAGTTGCTAGGGAATCCCCACATGTAATCAAGCTGGCTAACAGATGTAAATCATTCAGCTGCGGCAAGAAAAACTAAATCTCCGAGCACTAAAAATACACGGAGGACCCCCGAGCGTTCTCGAGAAATCTCGAGTAACGAGTATATTCGCTCATCACTATTAATAAGTTGAGGGGTAGTGGTGAAAGGGAGAAGTTAATAGTTAGTTGGGACATCAGAAATTTCCCTTAGAGGATACATTACATATTTTCTTATATTCTCCTGTACTGTTGATTTATTTAAAAACTAAAAGTACAGTTCTAATTTAAAAAGTTAAACTCAAGCCAGACATTAACCCTCTTTTTTCTAAATGTATTTGACTTCTGACTGTTTAGATGTTTTAAATGTGTTATCCTTAACAAAGTCATTCTTAGCTTTGAGTGGTAGCTGATGTTCATCTCAAGTTTAGATTATAAAAAGTTTTAAACTGCAGGTTTATTATAAATATAAAAGTCAGTCAAAATAACAGTCTGAATATCACTTTGCTATCTATTCTTTTTGTGGACTCTCACTAATATATATCTTGTGTGATGCATCATAAAAATAACTTGCTAAGTTCTACTCAGTGAACAGTTAATATATAATATACAGTTTTCTTAGGCCATTCATTTAAAAGCCTATATTTAAGTTAACATTTTGTAGTGCAATTGCTCAAATTTTGTTCAACATAGTATGGAAGCTGTCTATTTGATACTTGAAATGCCTTGATCACATAAGTACTTCCACCATTGATCTGCCACATTGTGATGGCATAGCACATTGATTCATTAATGCCGTAACCTTCTATCCCTGACAATCTATGCATTAATTTACCATATCTAATTCACTGCTTGCAAATACTCACGCTACGTTATGAATGAAGGCACATTTTTTTAAACTTTCTTAGTGCTTATTTGGGGTATTATGGTATGCAAATCTTTTTTGGGGGTAGAACCTTATGTTTTTCATATTGAAACTCATGCTATATGTTTTCTAAATGAGCACTTCTTACATGTAATGAATGCCTTAAAGGGAATACATAATTTGTATTATTTTTACTAATTAAAAAAGAAAGGGTTCTCTTTTCCTTTTTTGTCTCCTGACTGAAAATATGTTTTCTTCTATTTTCTTCATATGATATTGATGTCATCCAGTTTGCCTGTGCCTCAGTTAACAGCACTTTACAGCAGCTACAGGGATAACAGGAAACAATACACTGGAGATGTACAGGGTGGGCCATTTATATGGATGCACCTAAATAAAATGGGAATGGTTGGTGATATCAACTTCCTGTTTGTGGCACATTAGTATATGGGAGGGGTAAAACTTTTCAAGATGGGTGGTGACCATGGAAGCCATTTTGAAGTCAGACATTTTGAATCCAACTTTATTTTTTCAATAGGAAGAGGGTCATATGACACATCAAACTTATTGAGAATTTCACAAGAAAAACAATGGTGTGCTTGGTTTTAACGCAACTTTATTCTTTCATGAGTTATTCACAAGTTTATGCCCACTTATAAAATTTGTTCAAAGTGCTGCCCATTGTGTTGGATTGTCAATGCAGCCCTCTTTTCCCACTCTTGGCACACTGATAGCAACACCGCAGAAGAAATGCTAGCACAGGCTTCCATTAACCATTGCTTGAGATGCTCCACATCTCGTATCTTCACAGCAACGACAATTGCCTTCAGATGATGCCAAAGATAAAAGTCTAAGGGGGTCAGATCGGGAGACCTTGGTGGCCATTCACCTGGTGCACGACAACTAATCCACTTTCCAGGAAAATGTTCATGTAGGAATGCTCAGACCTGACACCCATAATGTGGTGGTCTATGTTGTGAAGATACGAGGGTACTTAGAGCCAGGAGCAGTCACGAACTGCTCCTGGCACTTTAACCCCCAGAACACTGCGATCAAACAAGATTGCAGTGTTCTGGTTGCATAGAGAAGCATCGTGCAGGGAGGGGGTTTCCTGCGTGCTTCCCTGAGACCCTCAGAACAACGACATGAGATCGCAGTGTTCCGAGGGTCTCCTCCCCGCAGGCCCCCAGATCCAAGATGGCCGCAGGGTCCTTTTGGGTCTTGCAAGGAGGAGGCTTCTCAGTGCCTGCTGAGAGCAAGCACTGGCAAGCCTCCTTCACTGCTTGTCAGATCGCTGATCTGACACAGTGCTGTGCACAGTGTCAGATCAGCGATCTGACTTGATACAGTGATATATACACCAAAAAAACAGCCTTCACACCAAAGCCATAAGGTAAAAGCTATATATAATCTTTATTAAGTACAATACATATAAAATCAGAAAATGGCGGGTAAGATACCCAGAGCACAGAACAGAAAGTGGGCAACCCAGAGCGGAAAATTACCATAAATCACATCCCCAATGTAAACAATATGACGCAACAAAGTGCCAATGTGCAGTTGATCACGTGCATACATACACATAATACAAGTATATAAAGGCAAATAGTAACCTATATATTTACCAAATGGAGCGCTCCTGGGGACCCACCACACCCGACGCGCGTTTCGCAGCGAAATGCCCCCCGGACGAAGCATTTCGGTGCGAAACGCGCGTCGGGTGTGGTGGGTCCCCAGGAGCGCTCCATTTGGTAAATATATAGGTTACTATTTGCCTTTATATACTTTCAAAACAAAAAACAACACTAAGGACGTGGTGAAGAGTAAATAAATCCCTTCTATAGGACATACCCATTGCATTCCACCGGAGATACTAGGGGGCAAAGACTCCCCAATAATATAAACCTATAAATTCAAAAGAGCATCATGCCCCAAAACAAATACATATAATATACGAGACTACCATAAAAAATCAATAAATTTTATTAAACACAAATCAATAGAAAATACATGCAAAATGTGAGGATAAGGTGTATGATAAACAACAGAACACATACACAGGGATATGCACATGCATAAGGGCACAGGGTAAAGTGCCTTCAAAAACAGTAAATGCAAACAAGCAAAGAATGGGCAATACAGCACACACGTGTGTGCAACAATGCTGGGTAGAATACAAAAAATGGCAGGGAGACTACACAACCGTAGCCTGAAAAAATGGGGGAGGCTATATAAAGCCTAGCACATACCCATATTAGTACACAGAAAACTGCTGTATATATGTACTGAATATCACTGCCAAAGAGCAGGGTAAATTACAGTTTAGATGTTAATGCTACCCCTACTGGCACCTATCTGTGTACCACCAGCCAAAGTAAAGTAACCGCCGTGGGAATGAACCCACCGTATAACTACCACTTACCCATGGTGTGCCACTACCCGGTGTAAAGTGTCCGCCCGAAAGCCCCGACGCGCGTTTCGCGTATTATGTTGCTTCCTCGGGGGGCAGCCATTGTTGCACACACGTGTGTGCTGTATTGCCCATTCTTTGCTTGTTTGCATTTACTGTTTTTGAAGGCACTTTACCCTGTGCCCTTATGCATGTGCATATCCCTGTGTATGTGTTCTGTTGTTTATCATACACCTTATCCTCACATTTTGCATGTATTTTCTATTGATTTGTGTTTAATAAAATTTATTGATTTTTTATGGTAGTCTCGTATATTATATGTATTTGTTTTGGGGCATGATGCTCTTTTGAATTTATAGGTTTATATTGCCTTTATATACTTGTATTATGTGTATGTATGCACGTGATCAACTGCACATTGGCACTTTGTTGCGTCATATTGTTTACATTGGGGATGTGATTTATGGTAATTTTCTGCTCTGGGTTGCCCACCTTCTGTTCTGTGCTCTGGGTATCTTACCCGCCATTTTCTGATTTTATATGTATTGTACTTAATAAAGATTATATATAGCTTTTACCTTATGGCTTTGGTGTGAAGGCTGTTTTTTTGTTGTATCTATACGTTCCCTTCATGGCTGCATATTAGGGATATTTATAGGTGTTGATACAGTGATATCCCACCCTGGGACAATGTAAAAAAGTTAAACTATATATATTATACTGTGTAAAAAATATTTTTTTAAAAATTCCTAAATAAAGAAAAAAAAATGTTGTTCCAATAAATACATTTCTCTATTGTGATGTAGCGATGTCCTTGCTGTGCAGTGAATAGGCAGTGACCCATATAAAGTTCAAACAAAGTCTTGTTTATTTCACAGCATACTCACAAACCGGAAAAGAAAGCAAACAAATCCTTCGGTATGCAGCCGGGAAAAAATAACAACAGTCCACAATCCGCTGCCGTGAGCGTATTACACCCCCGTGTACGCTGGGGTGTCTGGCTTTTCAGGCTCTGCCCGGCCCGTGTTTCTCCACACGGAAAGAGCTCTGCACAAGCCTCCTGCTAGGTCTGACTCCCAGACCAGACTGACACACCCAAACTCTCTTGCAGGGTTTTTTTTTCTTTCCTCCAGATTCTATGGCCATGGGCCACTATAAGATCTGGGCTGGAGGAAACGGACCGGCCCCACTACCTTCCTGCAGTCCGTTTCAAAATAAAAGCCCATACCGGGTTTTCCTGAATAATTTCTGGGACAAATAACTTGACCCAGTTCACACTCACTTTTATTCTTCCCTGTGTCTCACAGGCAACCTGCTGTGAGCACAGGGCACTCCAGCGGATCTAATATGCTTCTAAGCACATCCTGGGGGATACATAGCGACCCTCGCATTTGACACCGGTCACTGCCTCACACTATGTAAATAAAAAAAATCAATAAAGTACACATATTTAGTATCGCCACGTCTGTAACGACCCGACCTATAAAACTGTTCCACTAGTTAACCCTTTCAGTGAGCACCGTAAAGAAAGGCAAAAAACAATGCTTTAAAATCATACTGCTGAACAAAAAGTGGAATAACACGCAATCAAAAAAACAGATATAAATAAACATGGTGTTAGGGCTAGCGGAACGTAAATATATAGAGGTTTTATTATAATAGATGCGTTCGCAGCCCGGGGTCCACCGTGCAGGAGAACCTGCTGCTAATAAACGGCGGAACTATATGGCAGTATGAGCTAACTCTGTTACTTCACAGAGTAGCCGTGAACTCAAAGCACTGTGCCCTGTTTGACTTCACAGTGGCACAGGCTAACTACCCAACTGAGAGCAGTCAGTGGTCATGCATGCGCACAAAAATCCTCGCCAGAGGTGCCAGCATTCTAGGGGCTTATTTCAGCCAGGTCCCTGAATATATTCACACAAAATCTCCTCGCCAGAGGTGCCAGCATTCTAGGGGCTTATTTCAGCCAGGTCCCTGAACACAAACTCACATGACCACACTGGCGTGAAGCACATAACATAGAATGATACTAGCGCATGGCCGTGCGGCCATGCAAGCCTTAAATAGTTGCAGCATGTATAGGACCTTCCTAAAAGGACCAATGAGAGGCTGCCACCGAGCGTGAGCACCTACAGGACCTTCCTGAAGGACCAATGGCTTTAGCTGCAGTATCTGATCATGTGACACTGGATCTCCACTGAGAGATCTTACTCTGGGCATGCTCAGAATGAGAAAAGCAGGACTTAGTCCCAGAAGCGTCTGCTCGCCGCTGCCCAGCGCTGACTTTAATGGTAGAAGCAGGAAAAGCAGCAGTAACTCTTTGTACAGTGAGACGCTGGGACTGATGTCTCTGCTGAGCAGGCTCCACTGCGGCAGGAGAAGAATGGGAGACCGCAGCGGACATGGCCCGAGATACCCCTGTGCAGAGGTGGGAACTCGACCCCTAACATGGCCCCCCTCTCCTTGGGCCTCGCTATGTTCAAAGGCAGCAATGAGCTGCGGAGCCCAAATGTGCTCGCAGGCTCCCAGGACCGATTCTCAGGACCATAACCCTTCCAGTCCACCAAATAAAATTTTTTGCCACATACCACCTTAAAATAGCGTTCACCTCGTAATCGTCCGTAGACGAGCCCGATGTCCCGGCAGATGACTCAGAAAACCAGGACATGTATACGGGCTTAAGGAGGGACACATGAAAGGTGTCGGTGATAACTAGGCATGGAGGAAGGGCTAGACGGTAGACCACAGGATTAACCTGTTCGAGGACCTTGAAGGGACCCAAGTAGGGTTGAGCGACTTTTAGTTTTTCAGGGTCAAGTCGGGTTTCACGAAACCAGACTTTCTCAAATGTCGGGTCGAGTGAAATCGGCCGATCCTATTGAAAAGTCGGGGTTGCTTGCTAAATGTCTCATTTTGAAAATACTGTTAGAAATCAATATGTTCATTTGCACTTTATGTATTGCGTTTTAACCATAGGCAGCGCTGGCTTCTCCCCTCTTTTGGCTTGATATTGGTACGTGGCTGACCACCACTGTTGCCGTGCACGCCAGGTTACGTGCGCCATTCTTTCTGTGTTTCTGTGATTGATAGGCTGCTGTTACACACGTACAGCAGCCCTGCCCTGCCCTAGGCTTTGTTTAATTATGCACCTGTGCCTCAGCCTGTCTCACCCTTTATCTGTGGTGCTGGCTGGGCAGTGTGGAGGTTGGAATCACAGGGTAAAAGAAAGTTCTACTTCCGCACTGCCCCGATAATCTGAGCCCAATGTGCACAACAGCAAAAACCACATGCAAAGGGCGTATATGGCTGATAATTTCCTTTTCATTACCAACGGGGTGCTGCATCCAACAAAAGCATACAGATTTCATAAAGGAAAAACGAGGAAAAAGATTGGAGCGCACTTACCCAGGTAAAATAGTCACCACTTTATTAGGACTTTGTACAAAAAGCAGGGAAGGGAGTGGATAAAGATCGGACGACGGCCGTTTCGTGCAGAGTGGCACTTCAACGGGTCCTACGGCTAAATGAATGCAGGGAGGATTTTATAGGCAAACACAAAAAAAAAAAAAAATTCCTCCCTGCACACAGCACATGGGTGGGAGTAACCACCACTGATAGAAACATGAACAAAGGTGCAATAAAAACAACAAAACCAATTAAAATCAATCTCTGAGGCTATGTGCACACGTCAGGTTTTTTTCCTGACAAAATCCGGAGAAATCTGCCAGAAAATCGCGTTTTTTTCCGCGCGTTTTTCTCGCGTTTTTTGCGCGGATTTTTTGCGGATTTTTTGCGTTTTTTTTTTTTTTTTCCTGAATGCATGAAATCCGCAGAAAATCCGCAAAAAGAATGAGCATGGCCATTCTTTTTGCGGATTGCGTTTTTTTTGCGGAAAAAAACGCATACATCTGCACAAAAAATGCGGAATGCATTCTAAATGATAGGATGCATAATTTGAGCGTTTTTTATGCGGATTTATAGCGTTTTTATCGGGAAAATCCGCAAAAAAAACGCGAAAAATCCGGACGTGTGCACATACCCTGAGAGCTACACTTGAAACAACACTAAACAGAACCTATAGTACAATTAACTATCTACAAGAACACAGACATGTCTAGCTTTTCATTCATACCAAGCAGTCCAGCTGCGTCTGCACGAAGAATCCATCTGGCCTCCCTGCGTAGTAGGAGGCGGTGCAGATCTCCTCCCCCCTCTGGCAGAGTAACCTGTTCTAATCCAGCGAACCGCAGCACCTGCACATTGCCTGCATGGTAAGTCTTGACATGGTCTATTAATCGAGGAGCCCCCTTGCCGGTCCTCACAGAGTTAAAATGCTCTCTAACCCGTATGAACATTGGCCGAATAGTCTTGCCAATGTAAAAGAAGCCGCAAGGGCAGAAAATGACATAGACTACATACGTAGTTCTACAAGATATGAAATCGTGCACTGTGTGCTGTATGTGCCCCACTGTAATCGTACTACCGACATGGTGATAAATACAGAAATTGCAACGCCCGCACTTGAAATTACCTTTTGGTCTGTTATTAGACAGCCAATTGCTGCGATCTGATACAAAACGATTGCGGACCAAACAGTCCTTAATATTTTTGCTGCGGCGACTAGCAAACAGTGGTCCCCTATCCACTATTTCTTTTAAATCATTATCTTGTCTCAAGATCTGCCAATTTTTCCGAACAGCTGCTCTAATTTGGTTACCTAGTGGTCCAAATTTGAAGCTAAACACAAATTTTTTCTCATATGTCCTCTTTCTAGGAGATTTTAAATCCGCTGCGATTGCTCTATCGTGGGCTTTATTCAGAATTGAACTGGGGTACCCCCGCTTCCTAAACCTATCAAACAGCTCGACCGATTGTCGTGCAAAACCCTCTGGGTCACTATTAATTCTTTTAACTCTCAAGAATTGACTGTATGGTAAAGAGCTTTTAGTATAAGAAGGGTGGGCACTGGCGAAATGTAATAAAGAATTTGATGCCGACGGCTTACGGTACACCTCAGTATAAATACTATTGTCCCTCACTTATAGTTTGACATCCAAGAACACCAAACTGGCTCCTCCAAATTGCGAGGTAAACCCCATATTCATGGTGTTTGCCGTCCCCAGGTACTCTACAAAATCTGCAAAGGTATCCTGGTGCCCGTCCCACACCATGAATATGTCATCAACATATCTAGCAAAAAGCTTTATATGCTTGAGAAATGGGTTATTTGAGGAATAAATATATTCCTCTTCAAACCTGGCAAGAAAGAGGTTAACGAGGGTACATGCGACAGGGGTACCCATAGCGGTACCCACCGTCTGCAGGTACCACTGGTCATCAAACTGGAAGGCATTGTGCTCAAGAATGAACGCCAAGCCTTCACAAATAAACCTGATGGTATCGGTTCCAGTGGGTGTATTACCCAAAATCATTTTGACGGTATCCACCCCCAATTTTTGAGGGATTCTCGTGTACAAACTTTCTATATCTATAGACGTGAGGGTAAAGGTGTCCTGCCAGTCAAAGTGCTTTATTATTCTTAAGAAATCTCCTGTATCCTTTAAATATGATGGAATATCCTTTAATAAGGGACGTAATAGCCAGTCGATGTAGGATGATAGAGGTTCTGTTAGCGACCCCACCCCTGACACTATTGGACGACCGGGGGGGCCACCGCAGATTTATGAAGTTTAGGTATGTGATACCAATGCGGTTTTCTAGGATACTCCGGTAGCAGTTTTTCTGCCTGCTTATAAGAAAAAACCCTTTTCTCGACATACTGTCTCAAAAGGGAGCGCAATAGGTTCTTAAATTTAGTGGTGGGGTCCCCTTTTAATTTTTTATAGGTGCTTTCATCTGATAGCTGTCTCAGCGCCTCTTTTTTATAATACTCTTTAGACATTAGGACCGTATTGCCGTCTTTATCGGCCCCCTTGATTATAATGTCAGACCACTCCTGTATCTCCTTTAATGCCTTTTTCTCTCTCAACTTTAAATTTTCAACCAGACGTTCGTATATTAGTGCTTCCACATCTTTTAGCACCTGCATCTCAAAAATATCCACAGGATGCCCTGGGGATATAGGGGGCATATATGTGGATTTAACCCCACCTGAGAAATGTGCGGGCAAAGCATCACTAGTATGGATATTAGTGGTCCCTATATTGGTAAGATCAAGAAGCATTTGTGTTTCGGCACGCACATCGTCAAATGGGTCCTCCGTGACAAAAAAGCCCAGGGGACCCACATGACAAGGCGCGTTACCGGGCAGAATCTGTGCGGGGTTCGCTGTAGCTGCGCCTTTATTATTTGAAGCAAAAGATTTAAACAAGTGAATCTTTCTGATCGCTTTAAACAAGTCAATCTTGAAATCAACTATATCGAATTTTTCTGGTATACAAAAATTTAACCCTCTAGACAAAACTGAGAGGTGCGTTTCTCCTATTGTTCGATCCGTTAAATTAACAACAGTTATTTCATCGGACGCCACGAGACTTGTTTCCTTTTCTTGGCATTTCTGTCTGCCGTTCCGCCTACTCCCTCGGCGCGTCCTGCGTCTAAAGGGGACGCAGCGGCAGTTGTTGATTGTAGTGGGGCTAGAGATGCTGTCGACTCTCCAAGGTCCTCTGTTGCGCTTGAATCGGAGTCAGTTGTGAGATAATCCCTTTTATTCCTGTTATCAGCCTTTCTCCATCCTTGTCTTTTAGTCCGATTTTGTTTCTTTTGATGTTGGCAATGGTTGTATGGCAGACCCGTTTTGTTCCAAGTAAATACATTTCCGGACTCAAAGTCACTTTTGTCTCTAATAAACTTATCTCTTTTTCTTTGTTTGATGTCATTTTGCAAAATCACCAATTTAACATCCAGTTTTTGTCTATAGTAGTCCATTGTGTTTCTGACAGTCTAGTCTTTAGTTCCTCTTTAGTTTTAATCAATTCAATTTTGGCTGCCTCGTAGTTAATAATGTTTTGCTTTAACACCAATTGTAGCAAGTCCCGAGAACATTGCAGCAGGATTTTCTCCCACTCCTTAACGAACAAATCATTATCCTTAAACTGGGCCATCTCTTTCATGACGCACAGACCGCGCGGTACTCGGCCGCACTCCACATAGGATTTCAAAGAATTATTCGTCCAAAACAAATTAACTTCTCTCTCTGCAGCCACAAATAACTTGTGTTCAAGTGTTCTGGTACTCAGAGAAAAAATGTCGTCATGCAGTTCACATTCCGAAAAATATGAATCCACATTTTCCCTTCCCACTAGTAGTCCATGTGACAAGGAAACAGCCTCGGACTCCATGTAATGGAATCACAGCAGGTGAATAATCACCACTGCCTCGATACAGCCCAAAAGTGGTAAGTGGGGGTAATCGACTTGGCGTGCTGGAAGTATGAAAAAAATGTCTAGTTTATTGAAATCACAGGGTAAAAGAAAGTTCTACTTCCGCACTGCCCCGATAATCTGACCCCAATGTGCACAACAGCAAAAACCACATGCAAAGGGCGTATATGGCTGATAATTTCCTTTTCATTACCAACGGGGTGCTGCATCCAACAAAAGCATACAGATTTCATAAAGGAAAAACGAGGAAAAAGATTGGAGCGCACTTACCCAGGTAAAATAGTCACCACTTTATTAGGACTTTGTACAAAAAGCAGGGAAGGGAATGGATAAAGATCGGACGACGGCCGTTTCGTGCAGAGTGGCACTTCAACGGGTCCTACAGCTGAATGAATGCAGGGAGGATTTTATAGGCAAACACAAAAAAAAAATTCCTCTCTGCACACAGCACATAGGTGGGAGTAACCACCACTGATAGAAACATGAACAAAGGTGCAATAAAAACAACAAAACCAATTAAAATCAAACTCTGAGAGCTACACTTGAAACAACACTAAACAGAACCTATAGTACAATTAACTATCTACAAGAACACAGACATGTCTAGCTTTTCATTCATACCAAGCAGTCCAGCTGCGTCTGCACGAAGAATCCATCTGGCCTCCCTGCGTAGTAGGAGGCGGTGCAGATCTCCTCCCCCCTCTGGCAGATTAACCTGTTCTAATCCAGCGAACCGCAGCACCTGCACATTGCCTGCATGGTAAGTCTTGACATGGTCTATTAATCGAGGAGCCCCCTTGCCGGTCCTCACAGAGTTAAAATGCTCTCTAACCCGTATGAACATTGGCCAAATAGTCTTGCCAATGTAAAAGAAGCCGCAAGGGCAGAAAATGACATAGACTACATATGTGTGGAGGTTGGACCTGCAATGTCTATGCCTGGACCTGGTCGACCTTTATCCTTGCTTGCCCCTCTGGCACCATGGGAGTGATTCAGTAATGCTCCAGGTACAGCTTGCATTTAATGTGGTCTTGCTTTTAATTCGTTTAGGAGGCCTTTATGGCACAGCAAATATAAAAAATGTAGAGTAGGACTGCCCCATTATGAGAATGCCGTGAAGTGGTGGGGTAGCTCAAAGAATTGATCAATTGTTTGCTAAATGTCTCATTTTGAAAATACAGTTAGAAATCAATATGTGCATTTGAACTTTATGTGTTGCGTTTTACCCATAGGCAGTGTTGGCTTCTCCCCTCTTTTGCACAGATGGACAATGACCCAAAACATAAAGCCAGAGCAACCCAGGAGTTTATTAAAGCAAAGAAGTGGAATATTCTTGAATGGCCAAGTCAGTCACCTCATCTCAACCCAATTGAGCATGCATTTTAATTGTTAAAGACTAAACTTCAGACAGAAAGGCCCACAAACAAAGAGCAACTGAAAACCACCGCAGTGAAGGCCTGGCAGAGCATCAAAAAGGAGGAAACACAGTGTTAGGACTGGCGGAACGCACCAAGACAGATGGTATAGATGCGTTTGCAGTCCGGGGTCCACCGTGCAGGTGAAAACCTGCTGCTAGCAATTAGCAGACTATATGGCGGTACACTAGAGTATACACGCGTGGGTTAACCTCACCCAGCGTGAAAGAAGCAATCCTGTTAAGGCACAGGACCGCGGTACCGCACCTAAAGCGCGAGCAAGTAGTCAGCGAACTCAACCCCAACTGGGATTGAAGTCCGATTAGACCCTTGCTGGCGCAACACCGCAACTGGGTGTGAAATGAAACAGAAGAGCATGCAGTGCCGCACTGACGAACGCCACTAACCACCCAGGCTTGGGTAAGGAAAGCACAGAGGAAGTGCACGGCGCCGTACTGGCGGTCACAGCAACTGGACGCTATAATGTGTGACTAGTGCTGTAGGATAAGTCGGGCGCTAGGTAGCAGCCATACACCTTCCGCGAACAGTCATACTATAGGGTAGGGGTATCCAAGGACGACTTGCACTCACAACATACACACATTAGCAATTGTTTGACAATACTAGCGCATGGCCGTGCGGTCATGCGCAGTTTATATAGCAGCAGCACAGGAAGTGGCCACAGCAGTTTTGCCCTTCTAGGACCTGCCAAGAGGACCAATGGAATGTGCTGCAGAGCCTGAGCACATGACCCTCGATCTCCAACGGGAGACCTTACGCTGGGCATGCTCAGTACGTGCAGACAAGGACTTAGTCCCAGAGAAGTCCGCTCGCTGCTGACCAGCACAGACTTTAATAGCAGAGACTGGAGAAGCAGCAGTAACTCTCAGAACAGAGTGAGAATGAGCAAGACGCTGGGACCGACGTCCTTGCTGAGCAGACTCCACTGCGGCTGGACAAGAATGGGAAACCGCAGTGGAGGTGGCTCGAGATTCCCCCTGTGCAGAAGCAGGAACTCGACCCCTAACACACAGTGTCTTGTGATGTCCATGAGTTCAAGACTTCAGGCAGTCATTACCAAACAAGGGTTTTCAACTAAGTACTAAAAAAGAACATTTTATTTAAAATTATTTAATCTGTTCAATTACTTTTAGTCCCTTTAAAAACAGGGTTGCACATGTTAAGGAGCTGAAACTCCTAAACCCTTCATCCAATTTTAATGAGGATACCCTCAAATGAAAGCTGAACGTCTGAACTTCAACTGCATCTGAATTGTTTTGTTTAAAATTGATTGTGGTATTGTCTATAACCAAAATTAGAAAAATGTTGTCTCTGTCCAAATATATATGGACCTAACTAACATATTGACTTAAACACATGCATCACTGCTTTCTAATTGGTTATTACAATGGCCAGCCTACGACTTTTGTTTTATGTCACATCTTTTAACAACAATTGCAGCTGTCAGTGTTGAATGTACAGTGGGTACAGAAAGTATTCATACCCATTTAAATTTCCACTCTTTGTTTCATTGCAGCCATTTGGTAAATTCAAAAAAGTTAATTTTTTTCTCATTAATGTACACTCTGCACCCTATTCTGACTGAAAGTAAACAGAAATGTAGTCGTTTTTGCAAATTAATTAAGAAAGAAAAACTGAAATATCACATGGTCATAAGTAGAGTTGAGCGACCTTGACCTTTTTAGAGTCGAGCCGGGTTTCGCGAAACCCGACTATCTCAAAAGTCGGGTCGAGTGAAATCGCCCGATTATGACGTAAAGTCGGGATCGACCGAAACACGAAACCCAATGCAAGTCAATGGGGCAGCATAGTCGGCAGTGAGTGGGGGCCAGGAAAACACCTAGAGTGCCCATTTTAATGTCAAAACCATCCATTCTTCTTAATGAAGCTTGTCAAGCGTAATTTACCTTATAATAATTGGAAGGCATTTGAAATTGGGGGTCATTTGGCTAAAGTTGTGGTGGGTAGGGCTGGTTCAAGTAATTAGTGGGCCCAGGAAATCTGGACCACGTCACGGCAGTGGAGCAGGGAGAGGTAAGTATTTCAACTTTGCAAGTGCTGTGAACCTGAGCAAGCAGGGGGGGCCCACTCGTTGGCATTGGCACTGGCACAGGGCCCCTCAAAGTACAGCGGTGTGTTTGCCCGGCGGGGGCGCCTCCCACCGGCAGCAACACTTTTGCGTACCATGAGAGGCCCTGTGCCAGTGACGTCGCCAACTAGTATTCCTCCCCCCACCTGATGAAGGAACCTGAACTTTCATCTGCACCTTCCTGTTTGTCGCCGTGTAAGGTGGTATGGTATGCGGGAAGGGGGACCTGACTTTCAGCAGGGTCACAATCTTGCAGTGTAGCGTGCACGGGAAATGTTGCGTTATGGGTCAATGTACCAGCAGACTCATCTATCACTGGCTGGGCAATGGGCAGGATGAGGAGGAAACACAGATATAGGCCCAAAGAATAAAGTGGGCTAAATGCAGTTCAAAATTGGTAACACAGGACTAATCAGGGGGCATTGCAGTGGAGGACAACTGGAATGAGAGGCTGACACAGAGAGTAGGCCCAAATCAGTAAGTAGTTGAAATGCAGTTCAAAATTGGCAACAGTAGTAAACAGGCGGCACAGCTTTGTTCAGTGGAGGAGAACAGCAAGGAGTGGCAGACACCGATAGTAGGCCCCAACCCAACTAGTAGGCAAATGCAGTCTAACATTAACAACTACTTAACGAGCGCCTGAAAGCGGAATTTCAGGACAGGAAACCAGGAGAACAGCAAGGAGCGGCAGACACCGATAGTAGGCCCCAAACCAACTAGTACGCCAAATGCAGTTGTTCCGTTTAACCACAATTTAATGAGAGCCTGAAGATAGAAGTTCAGGAAAGGCAACCTGGAGAACACCTTGGAGTGGAACACACCATCTCTCTACACCCCATAGCCAATTTGTAGGCCTAATGCAGCGTAGTTTCCAACAACTACTAAACGAGAGCATGATGATCGAAGCATTGGCGAGGAAACCTGGGGAACACCTTGGAGTGGAACACACCATCTCTCTACAGTGGAACACACCATCTCTCTACACCCCATACCCAATTTGTAGGCCTAATGCAGCGTAGTTTCCAACAACTACTAAACGAGAGCCGGAAGATCGAAGCAATGAAGAGGAAACCTGGGGAACACCTTGGAGTGTAACACACCATCTCTCTACACCCCATACCCAATTTGTAGGCCTAATGCAGCGTAGTTTCCAACAACTACTAAACGAGAGCCGGAAGATCGAAGCTCAGGAAAGGCAACCTGGAGAACACCTTGGAGTGGAACACACCATCTCTCTACACCCCATACCCAATTTGTAGGCCCAATGCAGCGTAGTTTCCAACAACTACTAAACGAGAGCCGGAAGATCGAAGCAATGGAGAGGAAACCTGGGGAACACCTTGGAGTGTAACACACCATCTCTCTACACCCCATACCCAATTTGTAGGCCTAATGCAGCGTAGTTTCCAACAACTACTAAACGAGAGCCGGAAGATCGAAGCAATGGAGAGGAAACCTGGGGAACACCTTGGAGTGTAACACACCATCTCTCTACACCCCATACCCAATTTGTAGGCCTAATGCAGCGTAGTTTCCAACAACTACTAAACGGGAGCCGGAAGATCGAAGCAATGGAGAGGAAACCTGGGGAACACCTTGGAGTGGAACACACCATCTCTCTACAGTGGAACACACCATCTCTCTACACCCCATACCCAATTTGTAGGCCTAATGCAGCGTAGTTTCCAACAACTACTAAACGAGAGCCGGAAGATCGAAGCAATGGAGAGGAAACCTGGGGAACACCTTGGAGTGTAACACACCATCTCTCTACACCCCATACCCAATTTGTAGGCCCAATGCAGCGTAGTTTCCAACAACTACTAAACGAGAGCCGGAAGATCGAAGCTCAGGAAAGGCAACCTGGGGAACACCTTGGAGTGTAACAAACCCTCTCTCTACACCACGGAAGGGCTGATTCTTAGGAAGGAAGGCTGTCGGAAAGAAGCAGGGCGCGTCCGAGGGTGATTATTTTCTTATTAGGTATATACTCACCCTCGGACGCGCCCTGCTTCTTTATTTGTAATGAATGTTTATTTGCAATGTGGTTTTGACTTACTCTATTTTTTTGGTGGATGCTTTCCTGAAACGGAAAGTACTTGCAAGCAGCATAATACAAAGAATAGCAGGTTTACTCAGAATCCTTTGCAGTAGGCAGAGCTATGCAAATCATCTCTTTCCACCCCTGTCTAATCCACAGCGCTTGGAACCGCCAAGCGTGCAATGCTGCGGATTAGTTTCTAAATTTACACAGCCAACCAATTCCTACCTGTGGACACGTGTTTCGGGCTTTAGGCCCTCATCAGCACAGGGCTGGAATTGGTTGGCTGTATGGAGTGGGGCTCTGCCTACTGCAAAGGATTCTGAGTAAACCTGCTATTCTTTGTATTATGCTGCTTGCAAGTACTTTCCGTTTCAGGAAAGCATCCACTATGTATTTCCTTTAAGTAGAGGGCTTTTCGGTCTCTTTCGTCCCGCTACATTTAGCCCAACTTGGGTCTCTCCCTAAGGTGGCTAGCATGTATGTATCTATTTTTTTGGTAAATAATGATTTTATTATTTTCATTGTTTTGCATCTTCTTGGCAATAATATAAAGAAGACGCGACAGGACAACACTCGGTGGATGCCATATCTGTGTTTTCAATTTAAAAAACCTTTCAGTTAACTACTTGCAGGAGAAAGTTATTGTAGCTGGTGGCCATTTTTAGTACTGTACCAGATTTTTGTTGTATGTGTTTGTTTTTAATGTTAAAATGTCTGCATTTGATATCTCTCGGGCACACGGGCAGCAGTGGTGTGGTCAGTGGAGGCCTAGTGGAAGGAGTGACCGCAGACAGGCATCGAAGGCCTAAAATAATAACACATGGCTGTAGGCAATTTTAAATTGGTTACAGGGGTACACGGGCAGCAGTGGTGTGGTCAGTGGAGGCCTAGTGGAAGGAGTCACCGCAGACAGGCATCGAAGGCCTAAAATAATAACACATGGCTGTAGGCAATTTTAAATTGGTTCCAGGGGTACACGGGCAGCAGTGGTGTGGTCAGTGGAGGCCTAGTGGAGGGAGTGACCACAGACAGGCATCGAAGGCCTAAAATAATAACACATGGCTGTAGGCAATTTTAAATTGGTTACAGGGGTACACGGGCAGCAGTGGTGTGGTCAGTGGAGGCCTAGTGGAAGGAGTGACCGCAGACAGGCATCGAAGGCCTAAAATAATAACACATGGCTGTAGGCAATTTTAAATTGGTTCCAGGGGTACACGGGCAGCAGTGGTGTGGTCAGTGGAGGCCTAGTGGAAGGAGTGACCGCAGACAGGCATCGAAGGCCTAAAATAATAACACATGGCTGTAGGCAATTTTAAATTGGTTCCAGGGGTACACGGGCAGCAGTGGTGTGGTCAGTGGAGGCCTAGTGGAAGGAGTCACCGCAGACAGGCATCGAAGGCCTAAAATAATAACACATGGCTGTAGGCAATTTTAAATTGGTTACAGGGGTACACGGGCAGCAGTGGTGTGGTCAGTGGAGGCCTAGTGGAAGGAGTAACCGCAGACAGGCATCGAAGGCCTAAAATAATAACACATGGCTGTAGGCAATTTTAAATTGGTTCCAGGGGTACACGGGCAGCAGTGGTGTGGTCAGTGGAGGCCTAGTGGAAGGAGTCACCGCAGACAGGCATCGAAGGCCTAAAATAATAACACATGGCTATAGGCAATTTTAAATTGGTTCCAGGGGTACACGGGCAGCAGTGGTGTGGTCAGTGGAGGCCTAGTGGAAGGAGTCACCGCAGACAGGCATCGAAGGCCTAAAATAATAACACATGGCTGTAGGCAATTTTAAATTGGTTACAGGGGTACACGGGCAGCAGTGGTGTGGTCAGTGGAGGCCTAGTGGAAGGAGTGACAGCAGACAGGCATCGAAGGCCTAAAATAATAACACATGGCTGTAGGCAATTTTAAATTGGTTCCAGGGGTACACGGGCAGCAGTGGTGTGGTCAGTGGAGGCCTAGTGGAAGGAGTCACCGCAGACAGGCATCGAAGGCCTAAAATAATAACACATGGCTGTAGGCAATTTTAAATTGGTTCCAGGGGTACACGGGCAGCAGTGGTGTGGTCAGTGGAGGCCTAGTGGAAGGAGTCACCGCAGACAGGCATCGAAGGCCTAAAATAATAACACATGGCTGTAGGCAATTTTAAATTGGTTACAGGGGTACACGGGCAGCAGTGGTGTGGTCAGTGGAGGCCTAGTGGAAGGAGTAACCGCAGACAGGCATCGAAGGCCTAAAATAATAACACATGGCTGTAGGCAATTTTAAATTGGTTCCAGGGGTACACGGGCAGCAGTGGTGTGGTCAGTGGAGGCCTAGTGGAAGGAGTGACCGCAGACAGGCATCGAAGGCCTAAAATAATAACACATGGCTGTAGGCAATTTTAAATTGGTTCCAGGGGTACACGGGAAGCAGTGGTGTGGTCAGTGGAGGCCTAGTGGAAGGAGTGACCACAGACAGGCATCGAAGGCCTAAAATAATAACACATGGCTGTAGGCAATTTTAAATTGGTTCCAGGGGTACACGGGCAGCAGTGGTGTGGTCAGTGGAGGCCTAGTGGAAGGAGTGACCGCAGACAGGCATCGAAGGCCTAAAATAATAACACATGGCTGTAGGCAATTTTAAATTGGTTCCAGGGGTACACGGGCAGCAGTGGTGTGGTCAGTGGAGGCCTAGTGGAAGGAGTGACCACAGACAGGCATCGAAGGCCTAAAATAATAACACATGGCTGTAGGCAATTTTAAATTGGTTCCAGGGGTACACGGGCAGCAGTGGTGTGGTCAGTGGAGGCCTAGTGGAAGGAGTCACCGCAGACAGGCATCGAAGGCCTAAAATAATAACACATGGCTGTAGGCAATTTTAAATTGGTTCCAGGGGTACACGGGCAGCAGTGGTGTGGTCAGTGGAGGCCTAGTGGAAGGAGTCTCCGCAGACAGGCATCGAAGGCCTAAAATAATAACACATGGCTGTAGGCAATTTTAAATTGGTTCCAGGGGTACACGGGCAGCAGTGGTGTGGTCAGTGGAGGCCTAGTGGAAGGAGTGACCGCAGACAGGCATCGAAGGCCTAAAATAATAACACATGGCTGTAGGCAATTTTAAATTGGTTCCAGGGGTACACGGGCAGCAGTGGTGTGGTCAGTGGAGGCCTAGTGGAAGGCGTCACCGCAGACAGGCATCGAAGGCCTAAAATAATAACACATGGCTGTAGGCAATTTTAAATTGGTTCCAGGGGTACACGGGCAGCAGTGGTGTGGTCAGTGGAGGCCTAGTGGAAGGAGTGACCACAGACAGGCATCGAAGGCCTAACATAACAAAAATGTCAATACAATGGTATTGTCAGTGGCAGGCATTGAAGGATGTCAGCGCATAGACTAAACATTGGTGGAGCTGTGAGATAATTTTGCAAGTGGTAGAGCACTGTTTGAGCTGGGGTGGGGGGAAACTGTCTTGTGGCCGGCGGTACAGGCCCAGGGCCCCTCATATTACAACGGTGTGTCTGACGTTGGGTGCGCACCACCACCGCCAGAGACACTTTATTGTACTAGGAGGGACCCAGTGGCAGTGCCGTCGACCAAAAGCGGGCTCACCCACCTCTTCAGACAAACTGCACTCTCACGGGTGCTGTCGCCAAGTGTCGATACCACGGCCCCGTGTGGGGAGTTTGGCCATTTAGTGAGGTGTAAACATGTCGTATGCTGGACAATCAGGTGCAGAAAATTACGAGATTGGAAAAGGCATTCAGAATAGTCCACAGGCAAGACCTTTTCATAGGAAAGCTAGGTGTCAGCCGGGCAAGGTGGGGCAAAAGATTTCGAAATCCAGTTGTGGTTCATTTTAATGAAGGTTAGATCATCTACATTTTGGGTAGCCAGACGAGTCCTTTTTTCTGTTAGTATTGAACCTGCAGCACTGAATACTCTTTCTGATAGGACACTAGCTGCCGGGCAAGCAAGCTCCTGCAATGCATATTCTGCCAATTCTGGCCAGGTGTCTAATTTTGATGCCCAGTAATCAAATGGGAATGACGGTTGAGGGAGAACATCGATAAGGGATGAAAAATAGTTTGTAACCATACTGGACAAATGTTGTCTCCTGTCACTTTGAATTGATGCTGCAGTACCTGTCCTGTCTGCGGTCATAGCAAAATCACTCCACAACCTGGTCAGAAAACCCCTCTGGCCAATGCCACTTCTGATTTCTGCCCCTCTAACTCCTCTGGTCTGCTGGCCCCTGCAGCTCGTGTGAGAACGATCACGGGCGCTGTGTGCAGGGAATGCCAGAAGCAAACGGTCAACAAGAGTTGATTGTTTGGTTGCTAATATTAGTTCCAAGTTCTCATGTGGCATTATATTTTGCAATTTGCCTTTATAGCGAGGATCAAGGAGGCAGGCCAACCAGTAATCGTCATCATTCATCATTTTAGTTATGCGTGTGTACCTTTTGAGGATACGTAAGGCATAATCCGCCATGTGGGCCAAAGTTCCAGTTCTCAAATCTGCGGTTGTGCTTGGTTGAGGGGCAGTTTCAGGCAAATCCACGTCACTTGTGTCCCTCAAAAAACCAGAACCCGGCCTTGCCGCGCCACCAATTTCCAGTGGCCCCGGAAAAGCTTCCTCATTAAAAATATAATCATCCCCATCATCCTCCTCGTCCTCCTCCTCCTCTTCGCCGGCTACCTCGTCTTGTACACTGCCCTGGCCAGACAATGGCTGACTGTCATCAAGGCTTTCCTCTTCCTCAGCTGCAGACGCCTGATCCTTTATGTGCGTCAAACTTTGCATCAGCAGATGCATTAGGGGGATGCTCATGCTTATTATGGCGTTGTCTGCACTAACCAGCCGTGTGCATTCCTCAAAACACTGAAGGACTTGACACATGTCTTGAATCTTCGACCACTGCACACCTGACAACTCCATGTCTGCCATCCTACTGCCTGCCCGTGTATGTGTATCCTCCCACAAAAACATAACAGCCCGCCTCTGTTCACACAGTCTCTGAAGCATGTGCAGTGTTGAGTTCCACCTTGTTGCAACGTCTATGATTAGGCGATGCTGGGGAAGGTTCAAAGAACGCTGATAGGTCTGCATACGGCTGGAGTGTACGGGTGAACGGCGGATATGTGAGCAAAGTCCACGCACTTTGAGGAGCAGGTCGGATAACCCCGGATAAGTTTTCAATAAGCACTGCACCACCAGGTTTAAGGTGTGAGCCAGGCAAGGAATGTGTTTCAGTTGGGAAAGGGAGATGGCAGCCATGAAATTCCTTCCGTTATCACTCACTACCTTGCCTGCCTC
This sequence comes from Ranitomeya imitator, assembly GCF_032444005.1. Classification (NCBI taxonomy): domain Eukaryota; kingdom Metazoa; phylum Chordata; class Amphibia; order Anura; family Dendrobatidae; genus Ranitomeya; species Ranitomeya imitator. Next base: position 308,549,653 of record NC_091285.1, on the reverse strand, counting down.
AAGATCTACAGTGCCCAGCCACGACTGCGTTTCTTTCTGCAAGAACTCGGACAGAACTTCCGCGGTGTGTCTGTTGTCGCCCAAACACTTCATAGCCAATACAGCCTGCTGACGTTTGCCAGTAGCTGCCCCATAATGGGAGACCTGGTGTGCAACAGTGGCAGCTGCGGATGGAGTGGTTGTGCGACTGCGGTCTGTGGACGAGCTCTCGCTTCTGCAGGAGGACGAAGAGGAGGAGGAGGGGGTGCGAACGGCTACAGCCAATTGTTTCCTAGACCGTGGGCTAGGCAGAACTGTCCCAAACTTGCTGTCCCCTGTGGACCCTGCATCCACCACATTAACCCAGTGTGCCGTGATGGACACGTAACGTCCCTGGCCATGCCTACTGGTCCATGCATCTGTAGTCAGGTGCACCTTTGTGCTCACAGATTGCCTGAGTGCATGGACGATGCGCTCTTTAACATGCTGGTGGAGGGCTGGGATGGCTTTTCTGGAAAAAAGTGTCGACTGGGTAGCTCGTAGCGTGGTACAGCGTAGTCCATCAGGGCTTTGAAAGCTTCGCTTTCAACTAACCGGTAGGGCATCATCTCTAACGAGATTAGTCTAGCTATGTGTGCGTTCAAACCCTGTGTACGCGGATGCGAGGCTAAGTACTTCCTTTTTCTAACCATAGTCTCATGTAGGGTGAGCTGGACTGGAGAGCTGGAGATCGTGGAACTAGCGGGGGTGCCGGTGGACATGGCAGACTGAGAGACGGTGGGAGATGGTATTGTTGCCACCGGTGCCCTAGATGCAGTGTTTCCTACTATGAAACTGGTGATTCCCTGACCCTGACGGCTTTGGCCTGGCAAAGAAACCTGCACAGATACTGCAGGTGGTGCGGAAAATGGTGGCCCTACACTGCCGGAAGGGATGTTGCGTTGCTGACTAGCTTCATTGGCCGAGGGTGCTACAACCTTAAGGGACGTTTGGTAGTTAGTCCAGGCTTGCAAATGCATGGTGGTTAAATGTCTATGTATGCAACTTGTATTGAGACTTTTCAGATTCTGTCCTCTGCTTAAGGTAGTTGAACATTTTTGACAGATGACTTTGCGCTGATCAATTGGATGTTGTTTAAAAAAATGCCAGACTGCACTCTTTCTAGCATCGGATACCTTTTCAGGCATTGCAGACTGAGCTTTAACCGGATGGCCACGCTGTCCTCCAACAGGTTTTAGCTTTGCCACGCGTTTTGGGCAAGATACGGGCCCGGCAGATGGAACCTGTTGCGATGTTGATGCCTGCTGCGGCCCCTCCTCCTCCGCTTCAGAACTGCTGCCGCCTGCACCCTGTTCCCCCAATGGCTGCCAATCGGGGTCAAGAACTGGGTCATCTATTACCTCTTCTTGTAGCTCGTGTGCAACTTCGTCTGTGTCACCGTGTCGGTCGGTGGTATAGCGTTCGTGATGGGGCAACATAGTCTCATCAGGGTCTGATTCTTGATCAGCACCCTGCGAGGGCAATGTTGTGGTCTGAGTCAAAGGACCAGCATAGTAGTCTGGCTGTGGCTGTGCATCAGTGCACTCCATGTCAGATTCAACTTGTAATGGGCATGGACTGTTAACTGCTTCACTTTCTAAGCCAGGGACGGTATGTGTAAAGAGCTCCATGGAGTAACCCGTTGTGTCGCCTGCTGCATTCTTCTCTGTTGTTGTTTTTGCTGAAGAGGACAAGGAAGCGACTTGTCCCTGACCGTGAACATCCACTAACGACGCGCTGCTTTGACATTTACCAGTTTCACGAGAGGAGGCAAAAGAGCTAGAGGCTGAGTCAGCAAGATAAGCCAAAACTTGCTCTTGCTGCTCCGGCTTTAAAAGCGGTTTTCCTACTCCCAGAAAAGGGAGCGTTCGAGGCCTTGTGTAGCCAGACGACGAACCTGGCTCCACAACTCCAGACTTAGGTGCAATATTTTTTTTCCCACGACCAGCTGATGCTCCACCACTACCACTACCCTCATTACCAGCTGACAATGAACGCCCCCGGCCACGACCTCTTCCACCATACTTCCTCATTGTTTTAAAAACGTAAACAAACTAACGGTATTTGTTGCTGTCACACAAATTACACGGTGAGCTATAACTTCAGTATGATTTAGCTACCCCTTTACAGGTGAGTGAGACCACAACGAAAATCAGGCACAATGTTACACACTCTGTTGTTGGTGGCAACAAATGAGAGAGATGCCACACACGCAGGACTGTCACTGAAGCACAAATGTAAATATTAATCTCCCACTGATTTGATTTTTTTTTTTTTTTTCAGGGAGACTTTAGGAAAAAAAAAAAATAGAATAAAATGATTTTTTCAGGAAGAATTTAGAAACCAAAGAAAATAAAATGATTTTTTCAGGGAGAATTTAGAAAACAAATAAAACAAAAAAAGGCTTTCTATGGCCCACTGAGTGAGAGATGACGCACACAGGAGTCAGGAGTGGCACACAAGCCCAGAGGCCAATATTTATCTCCCACTGATTGATGTAGTGATTTTTTCAGGTAGATTTTGGAACCCAAATCAAGCTAAAAAAAATAATAGGCATTCTATGGCCCACAATTGGAGAGAGAGAGAGAGATGGCACACCCAGGAGTCAAGACTGGCACACAAGCAGAAAGGGCAATATTAATCTCCCACTGATTTGTTTTTTTTTTTTTTTTTTCAGGGAGACTTTAGGAAAAAAAAAATAGAATAAAATGATTTTTTCAGGAAGAATTTAGAAACCAAATAAAATAAAATGATTTTTTCAGGGAGAATTTAGAAAACAAATAAAACAAGAAAAGGCTTTCTATGGCCCACTGAGTGAGAGATGACGCATACAGGAGTCAGGAGTGGCACACAAGCCCAGAGGCCAATATTTATCTCCCACTGATTGATGTAGTGATTTTTTCAGGTAGATTTTGGAACCCAAATCAAGCTAAAAAAATAATAGGCTTTCTATGGCCCACAATTGGAGAGAGAGAGAGAGATGGCACACCCAGGAGTCAAGACTGGCACACAAGCAGAAAGGGCAATATTAATCTCCCACTGATTTTTTTTTTTTTTTTTTTTTCAGGGAGACTTTAGGAAAAAAAAAATAGAATAAAATGATTTTTTCAGGGAGAATTTAGAAAACAAATAAAACAAAAAAAGGCTTTCTATGGCCCACTGAGTGAGAGATGACGCACACAGGAGTCAGGAGTGGCACACAAGCCCAGAGGCCAATATTTATCTCCCACTGATTGATGTAGTGATTTTTTCAGGTAGATTTTGGAACCCAAATCAAGCTAAAAAAAATAATAGGCTTTCTATGGCCCACAATTGGAGAGAGAGAGAGAGATGGCACACCCAGGAGTCAAGACTGGCACACAAGCAGAAAGGGCAATATTAATCTCCCACTGATTTTTTTTTTTTTTTTTTTTTCAGGGAGACTTTAGGAAAAAAAAAATAGAATAAAATGATTTTTTCAGGAAGAATTTAGAAACCAAATAAAATAAAATGATTTTTTCAGGGAGAATTTAGAAAACAAATAAAACAAAAAAAGACTTTCTATGGCCCACTGAGTGAGAGATGACGCACACAGGAGTCAGGAGTGGCACACAAGCCCAGAGGCCAATATTTATCTCCCACTGATTGATGTAGTGATTTTTTCAGGTAGATTTTGGAACCCAAATCAAGCTAAAAAAAATAATAGGCTTTCTATGGCCCACAATTGGAGAGAGAGAGAGAGATGGCACACCCAGGAGTCAAGACTGGCACACAAGCAGAAAGGGCAATATTAATCTCCCACTGATTTGTTTTTTGTTTGTTTTTTTCAGGGAGACTTTAGGAAAAACAAAAATAGAATAAAATGACTTTTTCAGGAAGAATTTAGAAACCAAATAAAATAAAATTATTTTTTCAGGGAGAATTTAGAAAACAAATAAAACAAAAAAAGGCTTTCTATGGCCCACTGAGTGAGAGATGACGCACACAGTTGTCAGGAGTGGCACACAAGCCCAGAGGCCAATATTTATCTCCCACTGATTGATGTAGTGATTTTTTCAGGTAGATTTTGGAACCCAAATCAAGCTAAAAAAATAATAGGCTTTCTATGGCCCACAATTGGAGAGAGAGAGAGAGATGGCACACCCAGGAGTCAAGACTGGCACACAAGCAGAAAGGGCAATATTAATCTCCCACTGATTTGTTTTTTTTTTTTTTTTTTTCAGGGAGACTTTAGGAAAAAAAAAATAGAATAAAATGATTTTTTCAGGAAGAATTTAGAAACCAAATAAAATAAAATGATTTTTTCAGGGAGAATTTAGAAAACAAATAAAACAAAAAAAGGCTTTCTATGGCCCACTGAGTGAGAGATGACGCACACAGGAGTCAGGAGTGGCACACAAGCCCAGAGGCCAATATTTATCTCCCACTGATTGATGTAGTGATTTTTTCAGGTAGATTTTGGAACCCAAATCAAGCTAAAAAAAATAATAGGCTTTCTATGGCCCACAATTGGAGAGAGAGAGAGAGATGGCACACCCAGGAGTCAAGACTGGCACACAAGCAGAAAGGGCAATATTAATCTCCCACTGATTTTTTTTTTTTTTTTTTTTTTTCAGGGAGACTTTAGGAAAAAAAAATAGAATAAAATGATTTTTTCAGGAAGAATTTAGAAACCAAATAAAATAAAATTATTTTTTCAGGGAGAATTTAGAAAACAAATAAAACAAAAAAAGGCTTTCTATGGCCCACTGAGTGAGAGATGACGCACACAGGAGTCAGGAGTGGCACACAAGCCCAGAGGCCAATATTTATCTCCCACTGATTGATGTAGTGATTTTTTCAGGTAGATTTTGGAACCCAAATCAAGCTAAAAAAAATAATAGGCTTTCTATGGCCCACAATTGGAGAGAGAGAGAGAGATGGCACACCCAGGAGTCAAGACTGGCACACAAGCAGAAAGGGCAATATTAATCTCCCACTGATTTGTTTTTTGTTTGTTTTTTTCAGGGAGACTTTAGGAAAAACAAAAATAGAATAAAATGACTTTTTCAGGAAGAATTTAGAAACCAAATAAAATAAAATTATTTTTTCAGGGAGAATTTAGAAAACAAATAAAACAAAAAAAGGCTTTCTATGGCCCACTGAGTGAGAGATGACGCACACAGTTGTCAGGAGTGGCACACAAGCCCAGAGGCCAATATTTATCTCCCACTGATTGATGTAGTGATTTTTTCAGGTAGATTTTGGAACCCAAATCAAGCTAAAAAAAATAATAGGCATTCTATGGCCCACAATTGGAGAGAGAGAGAGAGATGGCACACCCAGGAGTCAAGACTGGCACACAAGCAGAAAGGGCAATATTAATCTCCCACTGATTTGTTTTTTTTTTTTTTTTTTCAGGGAGACTTTAGGAAAAAAAAAATAGAATAAAATGATTTTTTCAGGAAGAATTTAGAAACCAAATAAAATAAAATGATTTTTTCAGGGAGAATTTAGAAAACAAATAAAACAAGAAAAGGCTTTCTATGGCCCACTGAGTGAGAGATGACGCATACAGGAGTCAGGAGTGGCACACAAGCCCAGAGGCCAATATTTATCTCCCACTGATTGATGTAGTGATTTTTTCAGGTAGATTTTGGAACCCAAATCAAGCTAAAAAAATAATAGGCTTTCTATGGCCCACAATTGGAGAGAGAGAGAGAGATGGCACACCCAGGAGTCAAGACTGGCACACAAGCAGAAAGGGCAATATTAGTCTCCCACTGATTTGTTTTTTTTTTTTTTTTTCAGGGAGACTTTAGGAAAAAAAAAATAGAATAAAATGATTTTTTCAGGGAGAATTTAGAAAACAAATAAAACAAAAAAAGGCTTTCTATGGCCCACTGAGTGAGAGATGACGCACACAGGAGTCAGGAGTGGCACACAAGCCCAGAGGCCAATATTTATCTCCCACTGATTGATGTAGTGATTTTTTCAGGTAGATTTTGGAACCCAAATCAAGCTAAAAAAAATAATAGGCTTTCTATGGCCCACAATTGGAGAGAGAGAGAGAGATGGCACACCCAGGAGTCAAGACTGGCACACAAGCAGAAAGGGCAATATTAATCTCCCACTGATTTTTTTTTTTTTTTTTTTTTTCAGGGAGACTTTAGGAAAAAAAAAATAGAATAAAATGATTTTTTCAGGAAGAATTTAGAAACCAAATAAAATAAAATGATTTTTTCAGGGAGAATTTAGAAAACAAATAAAACAAAAAAAGGCTTTCTATGGCCCACTGAGTGAGAGATGACGCACACAGGAGTCAGGAGTGGCACACAAGCCCAGAGGCCAATATTTATCTCCCACTGATTGATGTAGTGATTTTTTCAGGTAGATTTTGGAACCCAAATCAAGCTAAAAAAAATAATAGGCTTTCTATGGCCCACAATTGGAGAGAGAGAGAGAGATGGCACACCCAGGAGTCAAGACTGGCACACAAGCAGAAAGGGCAATATTAATCTCCCACTGATTTGTTTTTTGTTTGTTTTTTTCAGGGAGACTTTAGGAAAAACAAAAATAGAATAAAATGACTTTTTCAGGAAGAATTTAGAAACCAAATAAAATAAAATTATTTTTTCAGGGAGAATTTAGAAAACAAATAAAACAAAAAAAGGCTTTCTATGGCCCACTGAGTGAGAGATGACGCACACAGTTGTCAGGAGTGGCACACAAGCCCAGAGGCCAATATTTATCTCCCACTGATTGATGTAGTGATTTTTTCAGGTAGATTTTGGAACCCAAATCAAGCTAAAAAAATAATAGGCTTTCTATGGCCCACAATTGGAGAGAGAGAGAGAGATGGCACACCCAGGAGTCAAGACTGGCACACAAGCAGAAAGGGCAATATTAATCTCCCACTGATTTGTTTTTGTTTTTTTTTTTTTCAGGGAGACTTTAGGAAAAAAAAAATAGAATAAAATGATTTTTTCAGGAAGAATTTAGAAACCAAATAAAATAAAATGATTTTTTCAGGGAGAATTTAGAAAACAAATAAAACAAAAAAAGGCTTTCTATGGCCCACTGAGTGAGAGATGACGCACACAGGAGTCAGGAGTGGCACACAAGCCCAGAGGCCAATATTTATCTCCCACTGATTGATGTAGTGATTTTTTCAGGTAGATTTTGGAACCCAAATCAAGCTAAAAAAAATAATAGGCTTTCTATGGCCCACAATTGGAGAGAGAGAGAGAGATGGCACACCCAGGAGTCAAGACTGGCACACAAGCAGAAAGGGCAATATTAATCTCCCACTGATTTTTTTTTTTTTTTTTTTTTTCAGGGAGACTTTAGGAAAAAAAAATAGAATAAAATGATTTTTTCAGGAAGAATTTAGAAACCAAATAAAATAAAATTATTTTTTCAGGGAGAATTTAGAAAACAAATAAAACAAAAAAAGGCTTTCTATGGCCCACTGAGTGAGAGATGACGCACACAGGAGTCAGGAGTGGCACACAAGCCCAGAGGCCAATATTTATCTCCCACTGATTGATGTAGTGATTTTTTCAGGTAGATTTTGGAACCCAAATCAAGCTAAAAAAAATAATAGGCTTTCTATGGCCCACAATTGGAGAGAGAGAGAGAGATGGCACACCCAGGAGTCAAGACTGGCACACAAGCAGAAAGGGCAATATTAATCTCCCACTGATTTGTTTTTTGTTTGTTTTTTTCAGGGAGACTTTAGGAAAAACAAAAATAGAATAAAATGACTTTTTCAGGAAGAATTTAGAAACCAAATAAAATAAAATTATTTTTTCAGGGAGAATTTAGAAAACAAATAAAACAAAAAAAGGCTTTCTATGGCCCACTGAGTGAGAGATGACGCACACAGTTGTCAGGAGTGGCACACAAGCCCAGAGGCCAATATTTATCTCCCACTGATTGATGTAGTGATTTTTTCAGGTAGATTTTGGAACCCAAATCAAGCTAAAAAAATAATAGGCTTTCTATGGCCCACAATTGGAGAGAGAGAGAGAGATGGCACACCCAGGAGTCAAGACTGGCACACAAGCAGAAAGGGCAATATTAATCTCCCACTGATTTGTTTTTTTTTGTTTTTTTTTCAGGGAGACTTTAGGAAAAAAAAAATAGAATAAAATGATTTTTTCAGGAAGAATTTAGAAACCAAATAAAATAAAATGATTTTTTCAGGGAGAATTTAGAAAACAAATAAAACAAAAAAAGGCTTTCTATGGCCCACTGAGTGAGAGATGACGCACACAGGAGTCAGGAGTGGCACACAAGCCCAGAGGCCAATATTTATCTCCCACTGATTGATGTAGTGATTTTTTCAGGTAGATTTTGGAACCCAAATCAAGCTAAAAAAAATAATAGGCTTTCTATGGCCCACAATTGGAGAGAGAGAGAGAGATGGCACACCCAGGAGTCAAGACTGGCACACAAGCAGAAAGGGCAATATTAATCTCCCACTGATTTTTTTTTTTTTTTTTTTTTCAGGGAGACTTTAGGAAAAAAAAATAGAATAAAATGATTTTTTCAGGAAGAATTTAGAAACCAAATAAAATAAAATGATTTTTTCAGGGAGAATTTAGAAAACAAATAAAACAAAAAAAGGCTTTCTATGGCCCACTGAGTGAGAGATGACGCACACAGGAGTCAGGAGTGGCACACAAGCCCAGAGGCCAATATTTATCTCCCACTGATTGATGTAGTGATTTTTTCAGGTAGATTTTGGAACCCAAATCAAGCTAAAAAAATAATAGGCTTTCTATGGCCCACAATTGGAGAGAGAGAGAGAGATGGCACACCCAGGAGTCAAGACTGGCACACAAGCAGAAAGGGCAATATTAATCTCCCACTGATTTGTTTTTTGTTTGTTTTTTTCAGGGAGACTTTAGGAAAAACAAAAATAGAATAAAATGACTTTTTCAGGAAGAATTTAGAAACCAAATAAAATAAAATTATTTTTTCAGGGAGAATTTAGAAAACAAATAAAACAAAAAAAGGCTTTCTATGGCCCACTGAGTGAGAGATGACGCACACAGGAGTCAGGAGTGGCACACAAGCCCAGAGGCCAATATTTATCTCCCACTGATTGATGTAGTGATTTTTTCAGGTAGATTTTGGAACCCAAATCAAGCTAAAAAAATAATAGGCTTTCTATGGCCCACAATTGGAGAGAGAGAGAGAGAGAGATGGCACACCCAGGAGTCAAGACTGGCACACAAGCAGAAAGGGCAATATTAATCTCCCACTGATTTGTTTTTTTGTTTTTTTTTCAGGGAGACTTTAGGAAAAAAAAAAATAGAATAAAATGATTTTTTCAGGAAGAATTTAGAAACCAAATAAAATAAAATGATTTTTTCAGGGAGAATTTAGAAAACAAATAAAACAAAAAAAGGCTTTCTATGGCCCACTGAGTGAGAGATGACGCACACAGAAGTCAGGAGTGGCACACATGCCCAGAGGCCAATATTTATCTCCCACTGATTGATGTAGTGATTTTTTCAGGTAGATTTTGGAACCCAAATCAAGCTAAAAAAAATAATAGGCTTTCTATGGCCCACAATTGGAGAGAGAGAGAGATGGCACACCCAGGAGTCAAGACTGGCACACAAGCAGAAAGGGCAATATTAATCTCCCACTGATTTGTTTTTTTTTTTTTTTCAGGGAGACTTTAGGAAAAATAAAATAGAATAAAATGATTTTTTCAGGAAGAATTTAGAAACCAAAGAAAATAAAATGATTTTTTCAGGGAGAATTTAGAAAACAAATAAAACAAAAAAAGGCTTTCTATGGCCCACTGAGTGAGAGATGACGCACACAGGAGTCAGGAGTCGCACACAAGCCCAGAGGCCAATATTTATCTCCCACTGATTGATGTAGTGATTTTTTCAGGTAGATTTTGGAACCCAAATCAAGCTAAAAAAAATAATAGGCTTTCTATGGCCCACAATTGGAGAGAGAGAGAGAGATGGCACACCCAGGAGTCAAGACTGGCACACAAGCAGAAAGGGCAATATTAATCTCCCACTGATTTGTTTTTTTTTTTTTTTCAGGGAGACTTTAGGAAAAATAAAATAGAATAAAATGATTTTTTCAGGAAGAATTTAGAAACCAAATAAAATAAAATGATTTTTTCAGGGAGAATTTAGAAAACAAATAAAACAAAAAAAGGCTTTCTATGGCCCACTGAGTGAGAGATGACGCACACAGGAGTCAGGAGTGGCACACAAGCCCAGAGGCCAATATTTATCTCCCACTGATTGATGTAGTGATTTTTTCAGGTAGATTTTGGAACCCAAATCAAGCTAAAAAAATAATAGGCTTTCTATGGCCCACAATTGGAGAGAGAGAGAGAGAGAGAGATGGCACACCCAGGAGTCAAGACTGGCACACAAGCAGAAAGGGCAATATTAATCTCCCACTGATTTTTTTTTTTTTTTTTTTTTCAGGGAGACTTTAGGAAAAAAAAAATAGAATAAAATGATTTTTTCAGGAAGAATTTAGAAACCAAATAAAATAAAATGATTTTTTCTGGGAGAATTTAGAAAACAAATAAAACAAAAAAAGGCTTTCTATGGCCCACTGAGTGAGAGATGACACACACAGGAGTCAGGAGTGGCACACAAGCCCAGAGGCCAATATTTATCTCCCACTGATTGATGTAGTGATTTTTTCAGGTAGATTTTGGAACCCAAATCAAGCTAAAAAAAATAATAGGCTTTCAATGGCCCACAATTGGAGAGAGAGAGAGAGATGGCACACCCAGGAGTCAAGACTGGCACACAAGCAGAAAGGGCAATATTAATCTCCCACTGATTTTTTTTTTTTTTTTTTTTTTCAGGGAGACTTTAGGAAAAAAAATAGAATAAAATGATTTTTTCAGGAAGAATTTAGAAACCAAATAAAATAAAATGATTTTTTCAGGGAGAATTTAGAAAACAAATAAAACAAAAAAAGGCTTTCTACGGCCCACTGAGTGAGAGATGACGCACACAGGAGTCAGGAGTGGCACACAAGCCCAGAGGCCAATATTTATCTCCCACTGATTGATGTAGTGATTTTTTCAGGTAGATTTTGGAACCCAAATCAAGCTAAAAAAATAATAGGCTTTCTATGGCCCACAATTGGAGAGAGAGAGAGAGAGAGAGATGGCACACCCAGGAGTCAAGACTGGCACACAAGCAGAAAGGGCAATATTAATCTCCCACTGATTTTTTTTTTTTTTTTTTTTCAGGGAGACTTTAGGAAAAAAAAAATAGAATAAAATGATTTTTTCAGGAAGAATTTAGAAACCAAATAAAATAAAATGATTTTTTCTGGGAGAATTTAGAAAACAAATAAAACAAAAAAAGGCTTTCTATGGCCCACTGAGTGAGAGATGACACACACAGGAGTCAGGAGTGGCACACAAGCCCAGAGGCCAATATTTATCTCCCACTGATTGATGTAGTGATTTTTTCAGGTAGATTTTGGAACCCAAATCAAGCTAAAAAAAATAATAGGCTTTCTATGGCCCACAATTGGAGAGAGAGAGAGAGATGGCACACCCAGGAGTCAAGACTGGCACACAAGCAGAAAGGGCAATATTAATCTCCCACTGATTTTTTTTTTTTTTTTTTTTTTCAGGGAGACTTTAGGAAAAAAAAATAGAATAAAATGATTTTTTCAGGAAGAATTTAGAAACCAAATAAAATAAAATGATTTTTTCAGGGAGAATTTAGAAAACAAATAAAACAAAAAAAGGCTTTCTATGGCCCACTGAGTGAGAGATGACGCACACAGAAGTCAGGAGTGGCACACATGCCCAGAGGCCAATATTTATCTCCCACTGATTGATGTAGTGATTTTTTCAGGTAGATTTTGGAACCCAAATCAAGCTAAAAAAAATAATAGGCTTTCTATGGCCCACAATTGGAGAGAGAGAGAGAGATGGCACACCCAGGAGTCAAGACTGGCACACAAGCAGAAAGGGCAATATTAATCTCCCACTGATTTGTTTTTTTTTTTTTTCAGGGAGACTTTAGGAAAAATAAAATAGAATAAAATGATTTTTTCAGGAAGAATTTAGAAACCAAAGAAAATAAAATGATTTTTTCAGGGAGAATTTAGAAAACAAATAAAACAAAAAAAGGCTTTCTATGGCCCACTGAGTGAGAGATGACGCACACAGGAGTCAGGAGTCGCACACAAGCCCAGAGGCCAATATTTATCTCCCACTGATTGATGTAGTGATTTTTTCAGGTAGATTTTGGAACCCAAATCAAGCTAAAAAAAATAATAGGCTTTCTATGGCCCACAATTGGAGAGAGAGAGAGAGATGGCACACCCAGGAGTCAAGACTGGCACACAAGCAGAAAGGGCAATATTAATCTCCCACTGATTTTTTTTTTTTTTTTTTTTCAGGGAGACTTTAGGAAAAATAAAATAGAATAAAATGATTTTTTCAGGAAGAATTTAGAAACCAAAGAAAATAAAATGATTTTTTCAGGGAGAATTTAGAAAACAAATAAAACAAAAAAAGGCTTTCTATGGCCCACTGAGTGAGAGATGACGCACACAGGAGTCAGGAGTGGCACACAAGCCCAGAGGCCAATATTTATCTCGCACTGATTGATGTAGTGATTTTTTCAGGTAGATTTTGGAACCCAAATCAAGCTAAAAAAATAATAGGCTTTCTATGGCCCACAATTGGAGAGAGAGAGAGAGAGAGAGATGGCACACCCAGGAGTCAAGACTGGCACACAAGCAGAAAGGGCAATATTAATCTCCCACTGATTTTTTTTTTTTTTTTTTTTTCAGGGAGACTTTAGGAAAAAAAAAATAGAATAAAATGATTTTTTCAGGAAGAATTTAGAAACCAAATAAAATAAAATGATTTTTTCTGGGAGAATTTAGAAAACAAATAAAACAAAAAAAGGCTTTCTATGGCCCACTGAGTGAGAGATGACACACACAGGAGTCAGGAGTGGCACACAAGCCCAGAGGCCAATATTTATCTCCCACTTTTTTTTTTTTGTTCCAGGGAAAATTTATAAACCCAATAAAAAAAATAATAAATAGGCTTTCTATGGCCCACTATCTGAGAGACAGAGAGAGATGGCACGCTTAGGACTGGCACACAAGCCCAAAGGCCAATATTAATCTCCCTTTTTTTTTAAGGGAGAATTTATAAAACCAAAAAAAAATAAATAAATAGGCTTTCTATGGCCCACTATTTGTGAGAGAGATGGCACGCTCAGGACTGGCACACAAGCCCAGAGGCCAATATTAATCTCCCACTTTTTTTTTTTTTCCAGGGAAAATTTATAAACCCAATAAAAAAAAAAATAAATAAATAGGCTTTCTATGGCCCACTATCTGAGAGAGAGAGATGGCACGCTTAGGACTGGCACACAAGCCCAAAGGCCAATATTAATCTCCCACTGATTGATTTATTGATTTTTTCAGGTAGAATTTAGAACCCAAATAAAGCAAAAAAAAAAAAAATGGCCTTTCTATGGCCCACTGAGTGAGTGATGATGCACACAGGAGTCAGGAGTGGCACACAAGCCCTGAGGCCAATATTTTTCTCCCACTGATTGATGTAGTGATTTTTTCAGGTAGATTTTAGAACCAAAATCAAGCAAAAAAATAAATAGGCTTTCTATGGCCCACTGAGTGAGTGATGATGCACACAGGAGTCAAGAGTGGCACACAAGCCCTGAGGCCAATATTTTTCTCCCACTGATTGATGTAGTGATTTTTTCAGGTAGATTTTATAACCCAAACCAAACAAAAAAATAAATAGGCTTTCTATGGCCCACTGAGTGAGAGATGACACAGACAGGGATGGCACTCTAGCAGAAATGTCAATCTTAATCTCCCACAAAAAAAAAAAAAAAAACAGGGAGTGTCCTTCAATTACTATCTCCCTGCAGTAATCTCAGCCAGGTATGGCAGGCAGCAATAAGGAGTGGACTGATGCACAAATTAAATAAAAAGTGTGTACAAACCAAAAAGATAGCTGTGCAGAAAGGAAGGAACAAGAGGATTTGTGCTTTGAAAAAAGCAGTTGGTTTGCACAGCGGCGTACACACAGCAATGCAGCTATCAGGGAGCCTTCTAGGGCAGCCCAATGAGCTACAGCGCTGAGGGGGAAAAAAAAAAATGTAGCTTCCACTGTCCCTGCACACCGAAGGTGGTGTTGGGCAGTGGAAATCGCTACAGCACAAGCGGTTTTGTGGTTAATGGACCCTGCCTAACGCTATCCCTGCTTCTGACGAAGCGGCAGCAACCTCTCCCTAAGCTCAGATCAGCAGCAGTAACATGGCGGTCGGCGGGAACTCCCCTTTATAGCCCCTGTGACGCCGCAGACAGCAAGCCAATCACTGCAATGCCCTTCTCTAAGATGGTGGGGACCAGGACCTATGTCATCACGCTGCCCACACTCTGCGTTTACCTTCATTGGCTGAGAAATGGCGCTTTTCGCGTCATTGAAACGCGACTTTGGCGCGAAAGTCGCGTACCGCATGGCCGACCCCGCACAGGGGTCGGATCGGGTTTCATGAAACCCGACTTTGCCAAAAGTCGGCGACTTTTGAAAATGAACGACCCGTTTCGCTCAACCCTAGTCATAAGTATTCAAACCCATTGCTCAGTATTGAGTAGAAGCACCCCTTTGAGGTAGTACAGCCATGAGTCTTCTTGGGAATGATGTAACAAGTTTTTGACACCTGGACTTGGGGATGCTCTGCTATTCTTCATTGTAGATCCTCTCCAGTTCCGTCAAGTTGGATGGTGAATGTTGGTGGACAGCCATTTTCAGGTCTCTTCAGAGATGCTCATTTGGGCTTAGGTCAGGGCTCTGGCTGGGCCAGTCAAGAATGGTCACAGAGTTGTTCTGAAGCCACTCCTTTGTTATTGCAGCTGTGTACTTATGGTCATTGTCTTGTTGGCAGGTGAACCCTTGGCCAAGTCTTAGGTCCAGAGTACTCTGGAAGAGGTTTTAATCCAGGATATCTCTGTACTTGGCCGCATTCATGTTTCCTTCAATGAAAACCAGTCGCCCTCTCCCTGCATCTGAAAAACAACCTCATAGCATAATGCTGTCACCACCATGTTTCATTATTGAGATTGTATTGAGCGGGTGATGAGCAATGCCTGGTTGTCTCCACACATACCACTTAGAATTATCAACAAAATGGTCAATCTTCATCTCATCAGACCAAAGAATCTTATTTCTTGTAGTCTGGGCATCCTTCATGTGTTTTTTAGCAAACTCTATGCTGGTTTTCATATGTCTTGCATTGAAAAAGGCTACCGTTGGGCCACTCTACCATGAAGGCTCGACTGGTGGAGGGCTGCAGTGACAGTTGACTTTGTGGAACTTTCTCCCATCTCCCTACTGCGCCTCTGGAGCTCAGCCACAGTGATCTTGGGGTTCTTCTTTACCTTTATCACCAAGGCTTTTCTCCCATGATTGCTCAGTTTTGCTGGACTACCAGGTCTAGGAAGACTTCTAGTGGTCTCAAACTTCTTCCACTTCTTCCACAGGATTATGGAGGCCACTGTGCTCTTAGGAACCTTGAGTACTGCAGAAATTCTGTTGTAACCATGTCCACATCTGTGCCTTGCCACAATTCTGTCTCTGAGCTCCTTGGTCAGTTCCTTTGACCTCATGATTCTCATTTTGTCTGACATGCACTGTGAGCTTTGAAGTCTTATATAGATAGGGGTGTGCCTTTGCAAAACAAGTACTATCAATTTAGTTAAACACAGCTGGCCTCCAGTGAAGGAGTAGAACCATCTCAAGGAGGATCACAAGGAAATGAACAGCATGAAACTTAAATATTAGTGTCTGAGCAAAGAGTCTGAATACTTATGACTAGGGTTGAGCGAAACGGATCGGACAAATTGAAAAATCGCCGACTTTCGGCAAAGTCGGTATTCGTGAAACCCGACCCAATCCTAGTGTGGGATCGGCCATGAGGTCGGCAATCAGCGCACCAAAGTCGCGTTTCGTATGACATTTTCAGCGCCATTTTTCATCCAATGAAGTAAGATGCAGAGTGTGGGCAGCGTGATGACATAGGTCTCGGTCCCCACCATCTCAGAGAAGGGCATGACAGTGATTGGCTTGCTTTCTGCAGCGTCACAGGGGCTATAAAGGGGCATGCACGCCGACTGCCATCTTACTTCTGCTGATCTAAGCATAGGGAGAGGTTGCTGCAGCTGCATCAGAAGGAGGGATATAGTTAGGGAGGGAAGATTAAGCCCCGAAACTGCTTGTGCTGTAGCGATTTCCACTGTCCAATACCACCTTTTCTTTGCAGGGACAGTGGAGTTTATATTTTTGTGCATCAGTGCTGTAGCTTATTAGGATGCCTTATAAGGCTCCCTAATAGCTGCATTGCTGTTTGTACGCCGCTGTGTAAACCAACTGCTTTTTTTTAAAGCAAAAATTCTGTTTCTCCTTTCTGCACAGTTATCTTGTTTATCTGTCCACACTTTTGTGTGCAGCAGTCCTTTTTATTGCTGCCATACTTGTCCTGAGATCATTGTAGGGAGATTGAAATTGTATCACAGCCATTGTATTTTTTTATATATATTCCAGCCACGTTCTGCTACTTACATTGTGTAGTGTAATACACTGGGCCTGAGTTTTGTTGCAGTCTCCCCTCAAAAAAGGGAGATTTAAATTGGCACTAAGTGGATCTACGTCAGTTCTGTTAGTTTGTCGTACATATTCCAGCCACGTTCTGCCACTTACATTGTGTAGTGTAATACACTGGGCCTGAGTTTTGTTGCAGTCTCCCCTCAAAAAAGGGAGATTTATATTGGCACTAAGTGGATCTACGTCAGTTCTGTTAGTTTGTCATATATCTTCAAGCCACGTTCTGCCACTTACATTGTGTAGTGTTATACCCTGTGCCTGAGTTTTGTTGCAGTCTCCCCCCAAAAAAAGGGAGATTTAAATTGGCACCAAGTGGACCTACATCAGTTCTGTTAGTTTGTCGTATAACTTCCAGCCACGTTCTGCCACTTACATTGTGTAGTGCAATACATTGGGCCTGAGTTTTGGTGCAGTCTCCCCCCCAAAAAAGGGAGATTTAAATTCTCAACAAGTTTATATACACCTTCTACCTTGTTTCACAATACCATATAACGGTTGTTAAATTAGGAAGTCTGGTGGAAGAGGCCGAGGGCGGTCGTTGCCAGCCGGTGCTGATGGTGGTGGAGCATCTGGTGGTAGTGGGAAAAGCAAAATAGCACCAACGGCTCGAGGTGTTGAGCCAGAGTCATCATCTGGCTAAACAAGGCCTCGAATGCTCCCTTATCTGGGGGTAGGAAAAAAGCTTTTAAAGCCGGAGCAGCAGGAAAAAGTTTCCTTGCTGACTCAGCCTCTAGCTCTTTCGCCTCCTCTTCAGAAAGTTTGAAATATAAAAGCAGCGAGTCATCAGTGGATGCTCCCGGTCAGAAACAAGTCGCTTCCTTGTGTCCGTCACCCAAACCAAAAGTGAAGGATGCGGCAGGCGACACTACAGTTTACTCCATGGAGCTCTTTACACATACTGTGCAAGGGTTAGAAAGGGAAATAGTTAAAAGCCCATTGCAAGATGAATTGGACATAGAGTGCACAGATGCACAGCCACAGCTAGATTATTATGCTGTTCTATTGACTCAGATCACTACATTGCTCTCGCAGTGTACGGAGCCCGAATCTGACCCTGATGAAACTATGGTGCCCTGTTCCGAATGCTATAGCACCTTACACGGTGACACAGAGGAAGGTGCACATGAAATTGAAGAGGAGGTGATAGATGACCCAGTTGTTGACCCAGATTGGCAGCCATTGGGGGAAGAGGGTGCCACTGCCAGTAGCTCAGAAGCGGAGGAGGATGATACGCAGCAGCCATCTACATCGCAACAGCTTTCATCTGGCAGGCCCATGTCTGGCCCAAAACATTTGTCAAAACCAAAAACAGTTTTAGGACAACGTGGCCATATGGTTAAAGTAGCACAGCGTGCAATGCCTGAAAAGGTATTCCATAGTAGGAAGAGTGCAGTGTGGGAATTTTTTAACCAAGATCCGAATGATCAGTGCAAAGTTATCTGTAAGAAATGCTCAAAGACCTTTAGCAGAGGGAAGAATCTCCAAAATTTAAATACAACGTGCATGCATAGACATTTAACCAGCATGCAATTGCAAGCCTGGACTAACAACCAAACGTCCCGTAATGTTGGTGCACATGCTCAGAATGAAGGTATTCAGCAACGCTACATTGCTTCCCTCACTGTAAGCCCACCGGTTAGGACAACACCAGCAGAAAATGTGGAGGTATCATCGCAAGGCCAAAGCAGTCAGGAAATCACAAGATTCTTGGTAGGAAACACTGTATGTAGGCCAACATCAAGAATACCATCACCAACCCTCTCTCAATCTTCCATGTCCACCACCACCCCCGCTAGTTCCACCGTATGCACCTCTCCAGTCCAGCTCACCCTACAAGAGACTCTTGTTAGGAAAAGAAAGTACTCATCCTGTCATCAGCGTACACAGGGTTTGAACGCCCACATTGCTAGACTAATCTCGTTAGAGATGATGCCCTACCGGTTGGTTGAAAGCGAAGCTTTCAAAGCCCTGATGGCCTATGCAGTATCACACTATGACCTACCCAGTCGACACTTCTTTGCGAGAAAATCCATCCCAGCCCTCCACCAGCATGTCAAAGACCGCATAGTCCATGCACTGAGGCAATCAGTCAGTAGAAAGGTGCACCTCACAACAGATGCATGGACCAGTAGGCATGGCCAGGGATGTTACGTGTCCATCACGGTGCACTGGGTTAATGTGGTGGATGCAGGGTCCACAGGGGACAGCCATAGTGGGACAGTTCTGCCTAGCCCACAGTCTAGGAAACAGTTGGCTGTAGGCGTTCACCACCCTTCCTCCTCCTCCTCCAGAAGCGAAAGCTCGTCCACAGAGCGCAGTCGCATGACCACTCCATCCGCAGCTGCCACTGTTGCACACGAGGTGTCCCATTATGGAACAGCTAGTGGTAAGCGTCAGCAGGCTGTGCTACAAATTAAGTGTTTGGGTGACAACAGACACACCGCGTAAGTACTGGCCGAGTACTTGCAGCAAGAAACTCAGTCATGGCTGGGCAGTGTATATCTTGAAGCAGGAAAGGTAGTCAGTGATAATGGAAGGAATTTTATGGCTGCCATAGCCCTTCCAGAACTGAAACACATACCTTGCCTGGCTCACACCTTGAACCTGGTGGTGCAGTGCTTCCTGAAAAATTATCCGGAGTTACCAGCCCTGCTCCTGAAGGTGCGAAGATTTTGCTCGCACATTCGCCGTTCACCCGTACACTCCAGCCGTATGCTGAACAATCAGCGATCGCTGAATCTTCCCCAGCACCGCCTAATAATTGACGTTGCAACAAGATAGAACTCCACACTGCACATGCTTCAGAGGCATTTATTTGTGGGAGGAAACACATACACGGGCAGGCAGTTGGATGGCAGACATGGAGTTGTCTGGTGTGCAGTGGTTGAAGCTACAAGACCTCTGTCAAGTCCTTCAGTGTTTTGAGGAATGCACACAGCTGGTAAGTGCAGACGACGCCATCATAAGCATGAGCATCCCACTAATGCGTCTGCTGATGCAAAGTTTGACGCACATTAAGGAGCAGGCGTCTGCAGCCGAGGAGTAGGGTAGCCTTGATGACAGTCAGCCATTGTTTGGTAAGGGAACTCTCCTGGACGAGGTGGCGGACGAAGAGGAGGAGGGGGATGATGGGACTGAATATTTATGGGAGGATGCTTCTCAGGGGGCAATAGAAACTGGTGGCATTGCAAGGTCAGGTACATTGTTTTTGTGGGCCACAAGTGATGTTGATTTGCAAGAAAGTGCTCCTCAACCCAGCACAAGCAGTGAATTGACACCTGGAACATTGGCCCACATGGCTGAGTATGACTTGGATATCCTAAAAAGGGACCCCCGCATTATCAAAATGATGACCGATGACGATTACTGTTTGGCCTGCCTCCTGGATCCACGATATAAAGGAAAATTTACAAAATATCATGCCACATGAGAACCATGAGCAAATATTGGCTACCAAACAAGCAACTCTTGTAGACCATTTGGTTCAGGCATTCCCAGCACACAGCGGCGGTGATGGTTCTCACACGAGCTGTAGGGGGCAACATGGCAGAGGTGTTAGAGGTGCACAAATCTGAAGTGGTGTTGGACAGAGGGGTTTTATGACCAGGTTGTGGAGTGATTTCGCAATGACCGCAGACACGACAGATACTGCTGCATCGATTCAAAGTGACAGGAGACAGCATTTGTCCAGTATGGTTACGAACTATTTTTCCTCCCTTATCTATGTTCTCCCTCACAGGTCATTCCCCTTTCATTACTGGGCATCTAAAATAGACACCTGGCCTGAATTGGCAGAATATGCATTACAGGAGCTCGCTTGCCCAGCTGCTAGTGTGATATCAGAAAGAGTCTTCAGTGCTGCTGGTTCAATACTGACCGAAAAAAGGACACGTCTGGCTACCCGAAATGTTGATGATCTAACCTTCATTAAAATGTACCAATCATGGATTTCAAATTATTTTGCCCCACCTTCCCCTGCTGACACGTAGCTTGCCTGAAAAATGTCTTGCTTTTGGCCTCGTCTTACTGGCTGCTCCAATTCCTCCATTTGCAGCTGCTAAATGTCCACCATAGGCCATTTTTATACCTCCCTTAATGGGCTGACTCCTCCCACAGGGCTGTGGTCACCACCTGGCGCAAGCACCCGTGCGAGTGTCGTTTGCCTGGACAGGTGGGTGCACCCACTCTTGAGCGACGGCACTGGCACAGGGTCCCTCATAGTACAATGAAGTGTCTCTGATGGTGGTGGTGCACAACCAATGTCAGACACACTGTCGTAATATGAGGGGCCCTGTGTCAGTACCGCCACCCACGAGAGAGTGTTCCCCCCCACCTCGAACAGTGCTCTACCACTTGCAAAACTTACCTCTCCCTGCTCCACCACTGTGTAGTCTGTGCTGTTAAATCCTTCAATGGCACTGCCAAAACAAATTTGTTGAAATGATAGATTATAAAAAAATATACAGGGGCCCTTGCCTCCATTTAGACCAGTTAATACTTTGTGCCAACTACCACTGTCTGCTACTCAGCAGAGGAGCCCACCTCTATACCTAGCTATGCCGCCAATTTTGGGGCAGACATTTAGCCCACTTTATTACTTTGGCCTACTAACTGTGTCAGCCACTCATTACAGTTGTCCTCCACTGAATAAAGCAATGCCGCCTGTTTAGTCCTGTTACCAATTTTGAATTGCATTTAGCCTACTTACTTATTTGGGCATAGTAACTCTGTCAGCATCTCTTACAGTTGTCCTCCGCTGAACAAAGCTATGCCGCCTGTGTACTCCTGTTACCAATTTTGAACTGCATTTAGCCTACTTTTTTATTTTAGGCCTACTAAGTCTGCTTGAGCCACTCGTTACAATTGTCCTCCACTGAAAAAAGCAATGCCGCCTGTTTAGTCCTGTTACCAATTTTGAATTGCATTCAGCCTACTTTTTAATTTTAGGCCTACTAAGTCTGTCTGAGCCACTTATTACAGTTGTCTTCCACTGAACAAAGCAATGCCGCCTGTGTACTCCTGTTACCAATTTTGAACTGCATTTAGCCACTTTTTTTATTTTAGGCCTACTAAGTCTGTCTGAGCCACTCGTTACAATTGTCCTCCACTGAACAAAGCAATGCCGCCTGTTTAGTCCTGTTACCAATTTTGAACAGCATTTAGCCTACTTTTTTATTTTGGGCCTACTAACTGTGTTGGCGCCACTCGTTACAATTGTCCACCACTGGCCAAAGCAATGCCGCCTATTTAGTCCTGTTACCAATTTTGAACTGCTTTTAGCCTACTTTTTCATTTTGGGCCTATATTTGTGTTTCCTCCTTATGCTGCCCATTGCCCAGCCGCTGCTAGATGAGTCTGCTGGTACATTGACCCAGACCACTACATTCCCCTTGCACTCTGCACAGCCAGAATCTGACCCCGCTGAAAGTCAGGTTCCCCTTCCCACATACTATACCACCTTACATGGGGACAAAGAGGAAGATGCAGATGAAAGTGCAGGTTCCTTCATCAGGTGGGGGTGGGCATAGTCGTTGGCACTGGCACAGGGCCCCTCATAGTACGCAAAAGTGTCTCTGGCAGTGGGAGGCGCTTCCCGCCATCAAACAGACCGCCATACTATGAGGGGCCCTGTGCCAGTGCCAACTAGTGGGCCCCCCTGCTTGCTCAGGATCGCAGCACTTGCAAGGTTGAAATACTTACCTCTCCCTGCTCCACCGCCGTGACGTATTCCGCATTTTCTGGGCCCACGAAAATCTTGAGCCAGTCCTACTCCCCACAACTTTAGCCAAATGAGCCCCTGTTTTCAATGCCTAACTATTATTATAAAGTAAATTAAGATTGACAAGCATCAGTAATATGAATTGATGTTTTTGGCATTAAAATGAGCACTGTAGGTGTTTTCCTGTCCTCCACTCACCGCCAACTTTGATTCCCCACTGACTTGCATTGGGTTTCGTGTTTCGGTCGGCCCCCGACTTTTCGCAATAATTGGCCGATTTCATCCAACCAGACTTTTAAGAAAGTCGGGTTTCGCGAAACCCGACTCGATCCTAAAAAAGTACAAGTTGCTCAACTCTACTTATGACCATGTGATATTTCAGTTTTTGTTTTTTATTAAATTTGCAAAAAATTCTACATTTCTGTTTTTTTCAGACAAGATATGGAGCAGAGTGTATATTATTGTGAAAAAAATTTACTTTTTTAAATTTACCAAATGGCTGCAATGAAACAAAGAATGAAAAAATTAAAGAGGTCTGAATGCTTTCCATACCCACTGGAAACAATTTAAAAAAAAACGGCTTGGGTTCCCTTTATTTTTGATAATCAGCCAAGCAAAACTCACAGCTGGGGGCTGCAACCCTCAGCTCTCAGCTTCAGCAAGGCTCTTTGTCAAAAATAGAGGGGTTCCCACACCGTGTTTTTTAATGATATACAGTGCCTTGCGAAAGTATTCGGCACCCTGGAACTTTTCAACCTTTTCCCACATATCATGCTTCAAAGATAAAGATACCAAATGTACATTTTTGGTGAACAATCAACAACAAGTGGAAGACAATTTGGAGGTTGAATAAAATTTATTGGTTATTTTAATTTATTTGTGGAAATTCAAAAACTGAAAAGTGAGGCGTACAATATTATTTGGCCCCTTTACTTTCAGTGTAGCAAACTCACTCCAGAAGTTCATTGTGTATCTCTGAATGGTCCAATGTTGTCCTAAATGCCAAATGATGATAAATATAATCCGCCTGAATGTACTCAAGTCTCTGCATAAATGCACCTGCTCTGTGGTAGTCTCAGGCTTCTGTTTGAAGCACAGAGAGCATCATGAAGACCTAGGAACACAACAGGCAGGTCCTTGATACTGTTGTGGAGAAGTTTAAAGCAGGATTTGGATACAAAATGATTTCCAAAACTTTAAACATCCCAAAGAGCACTGTGCAAACGATCATATTGAAATGGAAGGAGTATCATACCACTGCAAATGTACCAAGACCCGGCCATCCCTCTAAAACTTTCATCTCAAACAAGGAGAAGACTGATCATAGATGCAGCCAAGAGGCTCATGATCACTTTGGATGAACTGCAGAGATCTACAGCTGAGGTGGGACTGTCTGTCTATAGGACCACAGTCGTACGCTGCACATATCTGGCCTTTATGGAAGAGTGGCAAGAATAAAGCCATTTCTCAAAGAGATCCATAAAAAGTGTTGTTTAAAGTTTGCAACAAGCCACCTGGGAGACAAACCAAACATGTGGAAGAAGGTGCTCTGGTCAAATGAAGCCAAAATCAAACTTTTGGGCAACAATGTCAAACGATATGTTTGGCGTAAAGGCAGCAAAGTTCATCACCCTGAACACACCATCACCACTGTCAAACATGGTGGTGGCAGCATCATGGTTTGGGCCTGTTTTTCTTCAGTAGGGACAGGGAAGATGGTTAAAATTGATGGGAAGATGGATGGAGCCAAATACAGGACCATTCTTGAAGAAAACCTGTTGAAGTCTGCAAAAGACCTAGCTTCAGGTGTTTTAATTACAGCAGGTCCAATACCCCTCCATAGAGAGAGAGAATTTTAGTCTAAGAAGAGGTTTCTCATGCACCCATTCAGATGGAGACGTTTATTCTCAGCGAGGTAGGGCAAGCGTAGGACCTGGTATAAGAGAGATGCCGTAAAGAGGCTACCAGGTACACATAAAATTGGCCATTTTTATGCGCTAAAAGCTCTCATTTTTCATATTTCTAGTGCAGTAATGCAGTTCAAATTTCGTGTTTTCAAGTTTGCATGTTTTAGCGCTGCAGTGTGCTGCCTTATTTACTTAACTATATACGAGTTGGCGACTCTGGGTTCAGCACCTGTTCACACTTAGTCTATGTTTGGATTTGCAGGTCAGGTTTTTGAAATGTATTCTCTAGCCTTCTGATCGTGCACTCCGCCTCCTAGCTTCAGGTGTTTTAATTACAGCAGGTCCAATACCCCTCCACAGAGAGAGAGAATTTTAGTCTAAGAAGAGGTTTCACATGCACCCATTCAGATGGAGACGTTTATCGTGTTTTCAAGTTTGCATGTTTTAGCGCTGCAGTGTGCTGCCTTATTTACTTAACTATATACGAGTTGGCGACTCTGGGTTTTACACCTGTTCACACTTAGTCTATGTTTGGATGTGCAGGTCAGGTTTTTGAAATGCAAAAGACCTGAGACTGGGACAGATATTTGTCTTCCAACAAGACAATTATCCCAAACATAAAGCAAAATCTACAATGGAATGGTTCACAAATAAACGTACCCAGGTGTTAGAGTGGCCAAGTCAAAGTCCAGACCTCAATCCAATCGAGAATCTGTGTAAAGAGTAGAGATGAGCGAAACGGGTCGAAATTTTTCAAAAGTCGCCGACTTTTGGCAAGGTCGGGTTTCATGAAACCCGACCCGACCCCAGTGTGGGGTCGGCCATGAAGTTGGCGATCTTTTGAATCTAGAATCGGAATTCCGATACCGATTCCCGATATGTTTATATTGGGAGTTGGTATTGGAATTCAGATTTAAGTGGAAAATAAAGAATAAAAATAAAAAATATCGCAATACTTACCCTCTGACGCGCCCTGGTACTAACCGGGAACCTTCCTTCCTTAGAATCAGCCTTCCAGGACCTTGCGGTGACGTCGCGGTGACGTCGCAGCTTGTGATTGGCCGTGCGGCCGCCCATGTGACCGCTCGCGCGACCAATCACAAGCCGCGACGTCACCGCGACGTCACCGAAGGTCCTGGAAGGGCTGATTCTTAGGAAGGAAGGCTGCCGGAAAGAAGCAGGGCGCGTCCGAGGGTGAGTATATACCTAATAGGAATAGGAATAGGAATATACTCACCCTCGGACGCGCCCTGCTTCTTTCCGGCAGCCTTCCTTCCTAAGAATCAGCCCTTCCAGGACCTTCGGTGACGTCGCGGTGACGTCGCGGCTTGTGATTGGTCGCGCGAGCGGTCACATGGACGGCCGCGCGGCCAATCACAAGCCGCGACGTCACCGCAAGGTCCTGGAAGGCTGATTCTAAGGAAGGAAGGTTCCCGGTTAGTACCAGGGCGCGTCAGAGGGTAAGTATTGCGATATTTTTTATTTTTATTCTTTATTTTACACTAAAATATGGATCGCAGGGCCTGAAGGAGAGTTTCCGCTCCTTCAAACCCTGGGAAGCATGGAAACCCAATGCATTGCATTGGGTTTCGAGTCTCGGCCGACCTCGACCCCGACTTTTTTATAGGATCGGCCGATTTCACTCGACCCGACTTTTGAAAAAGTCGGGTTTCGTGAAACCCGACCCAATCCTATAAAAGTAAAGGTCGCTCAACCCTAGGAAAGAGCTGAAAACTGCTGTTCACAAACATTCTCCATCAAACCTCACTGAGCTTGAGCTGTTAGCCAAGGAAGAATGGGCAAAAATTTCAGTCTCTCGATGTACAAAACTGATAGGGACATACCCCAAGCGACTTGCAGCTGTAATCGCAGCAAAAGATGGCTCATCAAAGTATTAAGTTAAAGGGGCCGAATAATATTGCACGCACTAATTTTCAGTTTTTGAATTTCCACAAAAAAATTAAATAACCAATAAGTGTTGCTCAACCTCACAATTGTGTTCCACTTGTTGTTGACCCTTCACCAAAAATTTTCATTTGGTATCTTTATGTTTGAAGCATGATATTTAGGGAAAGGCTGAAAAGTTCCAGGGGGCCGAATACTTTCGCAAGGCACTGTAAGTAAATAATTAATAAAATGGCAATTGGTCCCCCCATTTTTGACAGCCAGTCAAGCTGGTGGTCATCCTTCTGGGAAATCATCTTATGGACAGATGAGACAAAGAGAGAGCTTTTAGGTAAAACACATTCTACTTCTACTGTTTACTGAAAGCAAAATGAGGCCTTCAAAGAAAAGAACACAGTACAAACATTCAAATATATTGGAGGTTCAAAGATGTTTTTAGTTTGTTTTGCTGCCTCTCATACTGGGTGCCTTCACTTTATGCAAGCCTCATGAAATCTGAGGATTACCAAAGGATATTAGTGACAATTAGGGTTGAGCGACTTTTAATTTTATAGGATCGGGTCGGATTTCACGAAACCCGACTTTTTCAAAAGTCGGGTCGAGTGAAATCGGCCGATCCTATAAAAAAGTCGGGGTCGGGGTCGGCCGAAACTCGAAACCCAATGCAGTGCATTGGGTTTCTAATGGTTCCCAGGGTCTGAAGGAGAGGAAACTCTCCTTCAGGCTCTGCGATCCATATTTAAGTGTAAAATAAAGAATAAAAATAAAAAATATCGCTATACTCACCCTCGGACGCGCCCTGGTACTAACTGGAAACCTTCCTTCCTTCGAATCAGCGCTTGCAGGACCTTGCGGTGACGTCGCGGCTTGTGATTTGTCGCGTGACCGCCCATGTGACCGCTCGCACGACCAATCACAAGCCGCGACGTCACCGCAAGGTCCTGCAAGCGCTGATTCTTAGGAAGGAAGGCTGCCGGAAAGAAGCAGGGCACGTCCGAGGGTGAGTCTATTCCTATTAGGTATATACTCACCCTCGGACACGCCCTGCTTCTTTCCGGCAGCCTTCCTTCCTAAGAATCAGCACTTGCAGGACCTTGCAGTGACGTCGCGGCTTGTGATTGGTCGCGCGAGCGGTCACATGGGCGGTCGAGCGACCAATCACAAGCCGCGACGTCACCGCAAGGTCCTGCAAGCGCTGATTCGAAGGAAGAAAGGCTGCCGGTTAGTACCAGGGCGCGTCAGAGGGTAAGTATAGCGATATTTTTTATTTAATTCTTTATTTTACACTTAAATATGGATTCCGATACCGATTTCCGATATTGCAAACATATCGGAACTCGGGATCGGAATTCCGATACCAGATTCAGAAGATCGCCGACTTCATGGCCGACCCCACACAGGGGTCGGGTCGGGTTTCATGAAACCCGACTTTGCCAAAAGTCGGCGACTTCTGAAAATGGCCGACCCATTTCACTCAACCCTAGTGGCAATGTAGTGCCCAATGTTAGAAAGCTGGGTTTGCATCCTCTGTCAGAGGCCTTCCAGAAGGACAATTACCTCAAATATATTTTAAGAAACAGCAAGAAATGGATGGAAACAAAGCCCTGGAAACCAGGGCCAGCCGCACCAGCATATGGTTTCACAAGGGGTCTGAGGATCTCATCTCTGTACCTAATGACAGTCAGGCTACCTCTGGGGAGCCCAAAGAGTTCTGTCCAGCCGTCCAAAGAAATGTCACCCCACACGATTACTGACCCACTGCCTAACCGGTCATGCTGAAGGATGTTGCATGCAGCAGATAGCTCTCCACGGCGTCTCCAGATGCTGTCACGTCTGTCACATGTGCTCAGTGTGAACCTGCTTTCATCTGTGAAGAGTACTGGGCACCAGTGGTGAATTTGCCAATCATGGTGTTCTGTGGCACATGCCAAGCATCCATTTGTGGATGTTGGGCACTCAAAACATTCTCATGGAGTCAGTTTCTAACCGTTTGTGCGGACACATGCATAGTTGTGGCCTGCTGGAGCTCATTTTGCAGGGCTCTGGCAGTGCTCGTCCAGTTCCTCCTTGCACAAAGGCTGATGTACTGGTCCTGTTGCTGGGTTGTTGCACTCCTACGGCCTCCTCCATGTCTCCTGGTGTACTGGCCTGTATCCTGGTAGCCCCTCCAGCCTCTGGACACTATGCTGACAGACACAGCAAACAATCTTGCCAAAAGCTCGCATTGATGTGCCATCCTGGATAAGTTGCATTACCTGAGCCACTTGTGTGGGCTGTAGAGTCCGTCTCATGCTACCACGAGTGTGAAAGCACAACCTGTTAGGGCACGCACCAAATATAGATAGGTAGCTACAAAGTGCGTTCGCAACCCAGGGTCCACCATGCAGAGATATCTGCTGCAAAGTAACGGCGATAACCTCTGAGCTCACACGTGGGTTAAGCTTCACCCCGTGTGAAATGGAAGTGATCTCTGTTGACTCACAGAGTCGCCCTGTACACAAAACTATTACCCTAACTAAGGGTTGTGCTTGCTCTGGAACTCTTCTGTGCTAACCGCACACATGAAGGAACCAGATGCTAAGCCAAGGCTAATTTCCCCCACTGACGCTATCTGCCTGCCTGAGTGTACAGTCCCAAAGCTACAGCCTCACAACACATATGTATAGAGTGGAATAATATCCACTGGCATAAGCCAAACATATTTGATACTAGCACATGGCTGTGTGGCCATGTGATCCTTTTATAGTTGCAGCTCTACAAGACCTTCCTGGTGGACCAATAGGAGCTGCAACAGGGCCTGAGCGTGTGACCCCCAACCTCCAATGAGAAGTCCTCCCATGGGCATGCTCAGAGCATGAAAAGCAGGACTTAGTCCCAGAAAAGCTTGCTCACCACTGACCAGTGCTGACTACAAGGGCAGAGCCTGGAAAGGCAACAGTAACCATATGCACAGTATCAGGCTGAGCCAGATGCTGGGACCTACATCTCTACTGAGCAGGTTCCACTGCGGCTGGAGGAGAATGGGAGACCACAGCAGACATGGTTCGAGATTCCCCCTGTGCAGCGGTGGCAACTCAATACCTAACATTACCCCCCCTAGGGCCCCCTCCTCCTTGAGCCTCGCTACGCTCAAAGGCTGCAATGAACAGCGGAGCCTGAATGTGCTCCACTGGTTCCCAGGTTCTGTCCTCTGGGCTGTGACCCTTCCTGTCCACCAGATAGTTCTTCTTGCCATGTACCACCTTGTACCCCAAGATAGAATTCACCTTGTACTCATGCGAGGATGAACCCGATGTCACAACAGATGACTCAGAAAAGCGATGACTCTTTAAACGAGTCATGCAATATGACTTAGGATAAAAGCCAAATCAGTATCTCAATTCACAGACACGGTGTTTCAGGCTGTTGGCCCTCGTCAGTGCCGTGTCTGCGAATTGAGATACTGATTTGGCTTTTATCCTAAGTCATATTGCACGGCTCGTTAAAGAGTTGATAGTGACTTGTAGGATCGCTACTTCCAACAGGTCGCGCTATAGAGTTTAAGTCCTCTTTTTCTCAGAAGAGGCAATTTGCATATTATATTTCCCAGAGCAGCATTGCACGGCAAATAAGCCTCCGTACCTTGACAAGCCAGAGATGGTATGTCACTCTCCATAAGGAGAAACGATACCCCTTAGACCTCAGAAAAGCAAGACATATAGACGGGCTTCAAGAGGGAAACATGAAAGGTGTCATGATAAGAAGGCGCGGAGTAATAGCCAAATGGTAGACCACAGGGTTTTCCTGTTCCAGAACCTTGAAAGGACCAATGTAGCGAGGTGCAAACTTAGTGGATTCAACTCGCAGCCTGATGTTGCGGGCGGAGAACCACACTAAGTCACCAGGAGCGAAGGTCGGAGCGGGGCGCCGGTGTGCATTGGCAGAAACCCTCATTCTCTCCTTGGAGGCCCGAATGGGATCCTGTGTGTGGTCGCAAATGTCACAAGCCTCCACTGCCCAGTCTGCCACCCTGGAATCAATGGATCACACAGGAATGGGCACAGGGACACACGGATGGAGAAATGTAGTCTGCCCAGTGGAGTCGGCTACGGCATCGTTCAAAGCAAATTCCGCTCAAGGTAGCAAAGATGCCCAGTCATCCTGCCTAGCAGAGACAAAATGTTGCAGGTATGTCACCAGAGTCTGGTTGGCTCTCTCTACCAACCCATTTGTCTTGGGATGGTATGCAGAAGAGAGATTCAGCTCAATGCTGAGTAAACGACAAAGCTCTCTCCAAAATCGAGACACGAACTGGGGACCCCGGTCACTGACAATTTTGTCAGGCATGCCATGTAGACAGAAAATATGTTTAGTGAACAACGCCACCAAGGCCCGTGCAGAAGGAACCATTTTAGAAAAATTATCAGTGACTACCCAGATAACGGTGCAGCTACGAGACTTAGGTAAGCCCACCACGAAGTCCATCCCAACCATCTCCCAGGGCCTGTCTGCCACTGGCAGGGGGTAAAGTAGCCCAGCAGGCCATTGCTGAGGAGACCAATTCTTGGTGCAGGAAACACACGCTGAATATAATCCCCGACATCACGAGCCATATGCGGCCACCAATATGTCCTCGCCAGTAGCTCAAATGTCCTCTTGGTCCCAAAATGTCCACCCACCCTGGACGAATGACCCCAAGAGAGAACCTCCGGTCACAAATTTGATGGTAGAAAAGTCTTGCCCGGGGGCATAGACTCTAGCGAAACCGGAGCCGTGGTTCTCAGGCTCTCAGAAGGGACAGTAAGCCGAGGCTCGTCCTCTGATGATGATGATGAAACTACGGAGCGGAAGAAAGCATCGGCATGAATGTTCTTCTTCCCGGAGAGAAAATGGAGGGTAAAATGGAACTGGGAGCAGATCAGGGACCATCTGGCCTGGCGAGAATTTAGCCGCTGGGCTGTCTGTAAGTACAGAAAATTTTTGTGTTGTGTAAAAACCTGGCAGGGAAAGCGAGCCCCCTCCAGGAGGTGTCTCCACTCTGAGAAAGCCAACTTCATAGCTAGCAACTCCCTGTCACTGATGGAACAATTCCTCCCCGCTGGTGAGAAGGTCTTGGAAAAGAAGAAGCAAGTATGCTTCCGACCTTGAGCATCCTTTTGGAAGAGGACTGCTCCAACACCAACGGATGATGCATCCACCTCCATTATAAATGGCTTATCTACATCGGGGCGCTAGCAAAGTGTGACTTAATAGCGAGAAAGGCCTTGAAGACCTCCTCTGACCACAATTTGGGATTTGCTCCCTTCTTGGTGAGGGCAGCCAAGGGAGCTCCCAAAGTTGAGAAGTGGGGAATGAACTGGCGATAGTAATTAATGAACCCCATAAAGCGCTGCACTGCTATAAGAGAATGAGATTCCTGCCAGTCCATCACAGCCTGTAGCTTGGCAGGATCCATAGCCAATCCCTGGGCAGAGATGATATAGCCAAGGAAAGGCAAGGACTCTTGCTCAAACCCACACTTCTCCAACTTGGCATAGAGGAAGTTTTCCCGCAAGAGGTCGAAGACTTTGCAAACATCTCTCTGGTGGGAGTCAATATCTGGAGAGTAGATGAGAATATCATCCAGATAGACTATGACCGAGGTGGTGAGCATATCCCGGAAGATGTAATTCACAAAGTCTTGGAAAATGGCTAGGGCATTACAGAGCCCGAAGGGCATCACCAGATATTCATAGTGCCCATCCCTGGTGTTAAAAGCCATCTTCCATTCGTCCCCCTTATGGATGCGAATCAGGTTGTAAGCACCCCGCAGATCTTATTTAGTAAATACCCTTGCTCCCCGTAGCCTATCAAAGAGCTCAGATATTACGGGTAGTGGGTACTTATTCTTAAAGGTGATGGCGTTAATACCTCTGTAGTCTTTGCATGGATGTAGTTCTCCACTCTTGTTCTGCACGAAGAAAAACCCAGGCCCTGCAGGTGACACTGACTTCCTAATGAATCCTCTTGCCAAATTCTCTCATATGCACGGGGATATTGCCTCCGTCTCTAGAAAAGATAACGGATAGACTCGACCCCGGGGAGGCTCTGCACCAGGCAAGAGATCAATAGGCTACTCTTAGGGGCGGTGAGGCAGAAGGGTCTCCACAGCCCTTTTGGAGAACACGTCCACATAGGGCCAATAGTGTTTGGGGAGAGAGGAAAGATCTTCGGGTACCTCAGTTGTAGCAACCTGAACGCACTCCCTTTGACATCTACCCTCACAGGATTTACTCCATCCCATAATTCTCCCTGAGGACCACTTTGTAGGAGTAGAGTGGTAGCGTAGCCATGGTATCCCCAACAAGACCTCATCAATTCCCTCAGTAATGACTAATAGGGAAATAATCTCCTGATGAGATGGAGACATGGAAAGAGTGAATGGAATGGTTGGTGTGTAATCTGTGAGGGTAGTTTTGACCCATTTACCACACGAACAGTCACAGGTTTGGCGATCATCACCAGGGGTATTGCGTGTCATTGGGAGAAAGCAGAGGGCATAAAATTGCCCTCCGCCCCGGAGTCCACGCAAAGCTCTACCATAAGAGTGGATGGGCCTATGGTAATTGTCCCCTTGAAGGACAATTTGGAGGAAAACGTCGCTGTGTCTAGTGTACCTCCTCGACTACCACTAGACGCTGACGTTTTCCTGACAGCTGAGAACACCTGAAGGTAAGGTGTACTGACTGCCAGCAAACATGACAGACCTTAACTGCACAAGCCATCCGGGACTTACATCCTGCTCATGACACCTCCATGGCTTCATGTGACTCGGATGCCTGAACCGAAGATTCCAGAGGTTTGGCAAAGGTGGGAGCTAGCCAAAACGTCTGCCTACACTGGGCCCGCTCCAACCTTCACTCGTTAAAACAAAGGTCGGTGCGAGTTGATACTGCTATGAGCTTCTCCAGTGTGGCAGAAATCTCCCTAGTAGCCAAAGCGTCACTCACATGGTAAGCCAGCCCCCTCCAAAATACCGGGATGAAGGCTTTATCCTGCCCCTCCAGCTCGGCTGCTAAAGTCCGAAAGTGGACGGCAAAATAGCTGACCATGTGTTAGGAGTCGAGTTTCCTCTGCTGCACAGGGGGAATCTCGATCCGTGTCTGCTGCGGTCTCTTATTCTGCTTCGGCCACAGTGGGCTCTGCTCAGCAGAGGCATCGCTCCCAGCGTCTTGCTGGGACTGATTCTGTGCAGGGGGTTACTGCTGCCTTTTCTGGCTCTCCTGTTGTACCCTGCACCGATCTGCGGCGAGCGGGCTTCTCTGGGACTAAGTCCTTATTTGCACACACTGAGTATGCCCAGGGCAAGATCTCCCGTTGGAGATCGAGGGTCACATGCTCAGGCACTGCAGCACATCCCATTGGTCCTCTTGGCAGGTCCTGAAAGGGCAAAACTTCTGTAGCTGCTTCCTGTGCTGCAACTATATAAACTGCGCATGACCGCACGGCCATGCGCTAGTATTGTCTTGTTATAATGTGTGTGTGTAGATGGATGTATGTCGATGGATGAAAGCTCCTAAGTATCCCTCCCTAGTGTTGTTGACTGCTCGCGGATGATGGTAGCTATCTAGCGCCCGACTAGCCATCTGCACGTAACACACATCACAGCGTCCAGTTGCTGTGTCTGCCAGTACGGCGCCGTGCGCTTCCTTTGCGCTTTCCTTACCCAAGCCTGGGTGGTTAGTGGCGTTCGTCAGTGCGGCACCGCATGCACTCTCGTGCCTCTATTCACTATTTAATAGTTTCCTTACACACCCAGTTGCGGTGTTGTGCCAGCAAGTGGTCTAATCGGACTTCAATCCTGAGTTGGGGTTGTGCTCGCTGACTTCTTGCTCGCGCTCTATGTGCGGTACCGCGGTCCTGTGATGCAACAGGATCGCTTCCTTCACGCAGGGTGAAGTTAACCCGTGCGTGTATACTTATAGTACCGCCAAATAGTCCGTCTTACTAGCAGCAGGGTTTATACCTGCACGGTGGACCTCGGACAGCGAACGCACCTAGTTTCATATCATCTATACTTGGTGCGTTCCGCCAGTCCCTAACATAATACTAGCGCCAAATCTGGCTAGTAAATGGCGGACATTCAGCAATCTTTGCGGTATATCCAGCAGCTGGAGGGTAGGTTGACGGCTCTCGAGAGCTCAACCTCAGCTGTGGATGTTACCGCAGTTGCTGTACAGGTTGCTAGCGTGGCTGCAGCAACCTTGTCCACTGCCACCCCTGTTCCGACATTTTCTCGCCTCCCGTTGCCAGAAAAATTTTCTGGAGATTGCAAAACTTGTAGGGGATTCGTGAGTCAGTGCTCTATCCACCTCGAGCTCCTGGCTGCACGTTTTCCTACAGAGCGGGCTAAGGTGGGATTTATTGTCTTTCTCTTGTCGGACAGGGCGTTGGAGTGGGCTACGCCGCTGTGGGAGCGTGGTGATCATGTGGTGCAGAGTGCTCCGTTGTTTCTGAGCACTCTGAAAAAGGTCTTTTTAGGAACTCAAGTCACCCATGACACAGCGCTCCAACTACTGGCATTAACTCAGGGTGAGTCCTTGGTCAGCCATTTTTCCGTCCGCTTCCGTACTTTAGCTTCTGAGCTGGAGTGGTCGGATAAAGCCCTTATCCCCATATTTTGGAGGGGCCTGGCTGATCACGTTAAGGACGCTCTGGCCACTAGGGAGATTCCTGCCACACTGGAGGAGTTAATAACTGTCTCTACTCGTATTGACCTCCGTTTTAACGAGCGGAGGTTAGAGCGAGCCCAGTGTAGGCAGAGGTTTCGGCTGACTCCCACCTTCGCCAAACCTTTGGAATCTCCAATCCAGGCATCTGAGTCACATGTTTGCCAGCAGTCAGGACATCTTGCCTCCAAGGGTCCTCAGCGGTCGGGGAAACGTCAGCGTCTAGTGGCAGTTGGAGGAGGTACACTAGACACGGCGACGTTTGCCTCAAAGTTGTCCTTCAAGGGGACAATTACCATAGGCCCATCCACTCTTATGGTCGAGCTATGCGTGGATTCTGGGGCAGAGGGTAATTTTATGTCTTCCTCTTTTGCCCAGCGTCATGCAATACCCTTGGTGATGCTCGCCAAGCCTGTAACCGTTCGAGTGGTAAATGGGTCAACACTACCCTCACAGATTACCCACCAAACCATTCCTTTCACGCTTTCTGTGTCTCCATCACATCAGGAGATAATCTCCCTATTAGTCATTACTGAGGGAATTGATGAGGTCCTGTTGGGGATACCATGGCTTCGCTACCATTCTCCTCATATTGAGTGGTCCTCTGGGAGAATTTTGGGATGGAGTAAATCCTGCGAGAGTAGATGTCAGAGGGAGTGCGTTCAGGTTGCTACTACACAGGTACCCGCAGATCTTTCCTCTCTTCCCAAGCACTATTGGCCCTATGCGGATGTGTTCTCCAAGAGAGCTGCGGAGACCCTTCCGCCTCTCCGCCCCTATGACTGTCCTATTGACCTCTTGCCTGGTGCTGAGCCTCCCCGGGGTCGAGTCTATCCGTTATCTCTCCCAGAGACAGAGGCAATGTCTCAGTACATCCAAGAGAATCTGGCAAGAGGATTCATTAGGAAGTCAGTGTCACCGGCAGGGGCTGGGTTCTTCTTCGTACAGAAGAAGACTGGAGACTTACGTCCATGTATAGACTACAGGGGTCTTAACGCCATCACCGTTAAGAACAAGTACCCATTACCCCTGATATCTGAGCTGTTTGATAGGCTACAGGGAGTGAGGATATTTACTAAGTTAGATCTGCGGGGTGCTTACAACCTGATTCGCATCCGTGAGGGGGATGAAAGGAAGACGGCTTTTAACACCAGGAATGGGCACTATGAATTTCTGGTGATGCCCTTCGGGCTCTGTAATGCCCCAGCCGTTTTCCAAGACTTTGTGAACGACATCTTCCGGGATATGCTCACCACCTCGGTCGTAGTCTATCTGGATGATATTCTCATCTTCTCTCCAGATATTGACTCCCATCGGAGAGATGTTCGCAAAGTCTTCGACCTCTTACGGGCAAACTCCCTCTACGCCAAGTTGGAGAAGTGTGTGTTTGAGCAGGAGTCCTTGCCTTTCCTTGGTTATATCATCTCTGCCCAGGGTTTGGCTATGGATCCTGCCAAGCTACAGGCTGTAATGGACTGGCATGAACCCCTCTCTCTTAAAGCGGTGCAGCGCTTTATGGGGTTCATTAATTACTATCGCCAGTTCATCCCACACTTCTCAACTTTCGTAGCTCCCTTGGTTGCCCTCACCAAGAAGGGAGCAAATCCCAAGTTGTGGTCAGAGGAGGTCTCCAAAGCTTTTCTCTCGATCAAGTCACACTTCGCTAGCGCTCCCATCCTACATCACCCCGATGTTGATAAACCATTTATCTTGGAGGTGGATGCCTCATCCGTTGGTGCTGGAGCAGTCCTTTTCCAAAAGGATGCTCAAGGTCGGAAGCATCCTTGCTTCTTCTTCTCCAAGACCTTCACACCAGCGGAGAGGAATTATTCCATCGGGGACAGGGAGTTGCTAGCCATGAAGTTGGCTTTTTCAGAGTGGAGACATCTCTTGGAGGGAGCTCGCTTTCCCTTCCAAATCTTCACTGACCACAAGAACTTGGTATATCTACAAACGGCCCAGCGGCTGAATTCTCGCCAGGCTAGATGGTCCCTGTTCTTCTCCCGGTTCCATTTTACTCTCCATTTCCTCTCCGGGGAGAAGAAAGTTCGTGCTGACGCTCTCTCCCGCTCTGTAGTGTCATCGGAGGAGGAGGAGGAGCCTTGGCTTATTGTCCCTTCTGAGAGCCTGAGAACTGTAGCTCCGGTTTCGCTAGAGTCTGTGCCCCCGGGCAAGACTTTCGTACCAGCTAACTTGCGACCGGAGGTTCTCTCTTGGGCTCACTCCTCCAGAGTGTGTGGGCATTTTGGGACCAAGTGGACATCTGAGCTTTTGGCGAGAACATACTGGTGGCCACATATGGCCCGAGATGTCAGGGACTATATTCAGGCGTGCGTTTCTTGCGCCCAGAATCGGTCTTCTCGGCAACGGCCTGCTGGGTTGCTTTACCCTCTACCGGTGGCAGACAGGCCCTGGGAGATGGTCGGGATGGACTTTGTGGTGGGCTTACCCAAGTCGCGTGGCTGCTCCATTATTTGGGTTGTCACCGACCATTTCTCTAAGATGGTGCATTTGGTGCCGCTTCCTCGGTTACCCTCAGCACGGGCCTTGGCGGTGTTGTTCATTAAGCACGTTTTCCGATTGCATGGTATGCCTGATAAGATTGTCAGCGATCGGGGTCCCCAGTTCACGTCTCGGTTTTGGAGAGAGCTCTGCCGTTTACTCAGCATAGAGTTAAACCTCTCCTCTGCATACCATCCCAAGACGAATGGGTTGGTGGAGAGAACCAACAAGACTCTGGTGACATATTTGCGACATTTCGTCTCTGCTAGGCAGGATGACTGGGCATCTTTGCTACCTTGGGCGGAATTTGCCTTGAACA
Organism: Ranitomeya imitator; assembly: GCF_032444005.1. Classification (NCBI taxonomy): domain Eukaryota; kingdom Metazoa; phylum Chordata; class Amphibia; order Anura; family Dendrobatidae; genus Ranitomeya; species Ranitomeya imitator. The sequence continues at coordinate 308,511,963 of NC_091285.1, read as the reverse complement.
ACGCCGTAGCCGATTCCACTGGCCAACTCCCTTTCTCCTTAATTACGGCCAGCATCCGCGTGTCCCTGTGCCCATGCCCGTGTCATCCACCGATTCTAGGGTGGCAGACTGGGCGGTGGAGGCACGTGACATCTGGGACCACACACAGGATGCCATCCGGGCCTCCAAGGAGAGAATGAGGGTTTCGGCTGATACACACCGGCGCCCCGCTCCTGTCTTTGCTCCTGGCGACTTAGTGTGGCTCTCCGCCCGTAACATCAGGCTGCGAGTTGAGTCCACTAAGTTTGCTCCTCGCTACATTGGCCCGTTTAAGGTTCTGGAACAGGTCAACCCTGTGGTCTACCGTTTGGCTATTCCTCCACGCCTTGGTATCACCGATACTTTTCACGTTTCCCTCTTAAAGCCCGTTCATTTGTCCTGGTTTTCTGAGCCATCTGCTGGGACATCGGGTTCATCCAAGGATGAGTTTGAGGTGAATGTTATTGTGGGGTGCAAGGTGGTACGTAGCAAGAAGTTTTATCTGGTGGACTGGAAGGGTCACGGCCCAGAGGATAGAACCTGGGAGCCTGTGGAGCACATTCGGGCTCCGCTGCTTATTGCAGCTTTTGAGCGTAGTGAGGCTCAAGGAGGGGGGGCCCTAGGAGGGGGGGTAATGTTAGAAGTCGAGTTTCCTCTGCTGCACAGGGGGAATCTCGATCCGTGTCTGCTGCGGTCTCCCATTCTGCTTCGGCCGCAGTGGGCTCTGCTCAGCGGAGGCGTCGCTCCCAGCGTCTTGCTGGGACTGATTCTGTGCAGGGGGTTACTGCTGCCTTTTCTGGCTCTCCTGTTATACCCTGCACCGATCTGCGGCGAGCGGGCTTCTCTGGGACTAAGTCCTTATTTGCACACACTGAGCATGCCTAGGGCAAGATCTCCCGTTGGAGATCGAGGGTCACATGCTCAGGCACTGCAGCACATCCCATTGGTCCTCTTGGCAGGTCCTGAAAGGGCAAAACTTCTGTAGCTGCTTCCTGTGCTGCAACTATATAAACTGCGCATGACCGCACGGCCATGCGCTAGTATTGTCTTGTTATAATGTGTGTGTGTAGATGGATGTATGTCGATGGATGAAAGCTCCTAAGTATCCCTCCCTAGTGTTGTTGACTGCTCGCGGATGATGGTAGCTATCTAGCGCCCGACTATCCATCTGCACGTAACACACATCACAGCGTCCAGTTGCTGTGTCTGCCAGTACGGCGCCGTGCGCTTCCTTTGCGCTTTCCTTACCCAAGCCTGGGTGGTTAGTGGCGTTCGTCAGTGCGGCATCGCATGCACTCTCGTGCCTCTATTCACTATTTAATAGTTTGCTTACACACCCAGTTGCGGTGTTGTGCCAGCAAGTGGTCTAATCGGACTTCAATCCTGAGTTGGGGTTGTGTTCTCTGACTTCTTGCTCGCGCTCTATGTGCGGTACCGCGGTCCTGTGATGCAACAGGATCGCTTCCTTCACGCAGGGTGAAGTTAACCCGTGCGTGTATACTTATAGTACCGCCATATAGTCCGTCTTACTAGCAGCAGGGTTTATACCTGCACGGTGGACCTCGGACTGCGAACTCACCTAGTTTCATATCATCTATACTTGGTGCGTTCCGCCAGTCCCTAACACCATGGACGAACCCTGAGTCAATACTAGCAGTTGGAGCGCTGAATCATGGGTGACTCGAGGTCCTTAAAGAGTGCTCAAAAACCAAGGAACACTCTGCACCACATGATCGTCACGCTCCCACAGCGGCGTAGCCCACTCCAACGCCGTGTCTGACAGAAGAGAAATAATGAATCCCACCTTTGCCTGCTATGTGGGAAAACGTGCAGCCAGGAGCTCTAGGTGTATACCGCACTGGCTCATGAAACCCCTACATGATTTACTGTCAGACACAAAAGAGAATAGTAAAACCAAAAACACTCAGTTTGAAAAAATGTTGCAGTAATCCGCAAGTGCTAGTAAAAGATGTAAAAAACAGGGTATTTGGTTGATACGTTTTTTGCAAAAAATGTATACTAAGCTGCTCTACCAATCTTCACGGTATACCCTTATCAGAGCAGTCCTAACTAATGTATGCAATCCCTATCTGATGTATTTAAAAACCTGATCATCTGTATATAACCTGTGTGAACAGGGTTCAGAGAGGGAAAAATCCATGTGTGCATACAGGGTAGAACAGCTTTTGTGCAGATAGCCCAAGAGGAGTGGTGGAACTCCCCAGTCTTGTAGACACAAGAGAACAATTATGGAAACAGGAACACATGGGCTACTTGCACAGTGAACAAGTCTGTATGATCATGTTCACACACCACCAAGAAACCTGAAGACACAAAAGAGAATAGTAAAACCAAAAACACTCAGTTTGAAAAAATGTTGCAGTAATCCGCAAGTGCTAGTAAAAGATGTAAAAAACAGGGTATTTGGTTGATACGTTTTTTGCAAAAAATGTATACTAAGCTGCTCTACCAATCTTCACGGTATACCCTTATCAGAGCAGTCCTAACTAATGTATGCAATCCCTATCTGATGTATTTAAAAACCTGATCATCTGTATATAACCTGTGTGAACAGGGTTCAGAGAGGGAAAAATCCATGTGTGCATACAGGGTAGAACAGCTTTTGTGCAGATAGCCCAAGAGGAGTGGTGGAACTCCCCAGTCTTGTAGACACAAGAGAACAATTATGGAAACAGGAACACATGGGCTACTTGCACAGTGAACAAGTCTGTATGATCATGTTCACACACCACCAAGAAACCTGAAGACACAAAAGAGAATAGTAAAACCAAAAACACTCAGTTTGAAAAAATGTTGCAGTAATCCGCAAGTGCTAGTAAAAGATGTAAAAAACAGGGTATTTGGTTGATACGTTTTTTGCAAAAAATGTATACTAAGCTGCTCTACCAATCTTCACGGTATACCCTTATCAGAGCAGTCCTAACTAATGTATGCAATCCCTATCTGATGTATTTAAAAACCTGATCATCTGTATATAACCTGTGTGAACAGGGTTCAGAGAGGGAAAAATCCATGTGTGCATACAGGGTAGAACAGCTTTTGTGCAGATAGCCCAAGAGGAGTGGTGGAACTCCCCAGTCTTGTAGACACAAGAGAACAATTATGGAAACAGGAACACATGGGCTACTTGCACAGTGAACAAGTCTGTATGATCATGTTCACACACCACCAAGAAACCTGAAGACACAAAAGAGAATAGTAAAACCAAAAACACTCAGTTTGAAAAAATGTTGCAGTAATCCGCAAGTGCTAGTAAAAGATGTAAAAAACAGGGTATTTGGTTGATACGTTTTTTGCAAAAAATGTATACTAAGCTGCTCTACCAATCTTCACGGTATACCCTTATCAGAGCAGTCCTAACTAATGTATGCAATCCCTATCTGATGTATTTAAAAACCTGATCATCTGTATATAACCTGTGTGAACAGGGTTCAGAGAGGGAAAAATCCATGTGTGCATACAGGGTAGAACAGCTTTTGTGCAGATAGCCCAAGAGGAGTGGTGGAACTCCCCAGTCTTGTAGACACAAGAGAACAATTATGGAAACAGGAACACATGGGCTACTTGCACAGTGAACAAGTCTGTATGATCATGTTCACACACCACCAAGAAACCTGAAGACACAAAAGAGAATAGTAAAACCAAAAACACTCAGTTTGAAAAAATGTTGCAGTAATCCGCAAGTGCTAGTAAAAGATGTAAAAAACAGGGTATTTGGTTGATACGTTTTTTGCAAAAAATGTATACTAAGCTGCTCTACCAATCTTCACGGTATACCCTTATCAGAGCAGTCCTAACTAATGTATGCAATCCCTATCTGATGTATTTAAAAACCTGATCATCTGTATATAACCTGTGTGAACAGGGTTCAGAGAGGGAAAAATCCATGTGTGCATACAGGGTAGAACAGCTTTTGTGCAGATAGCCCAAGAGGAGTGGTGGAACTCCCCAGTCTTGTAGACACAAGAGAACAATTATGGAAACAGGAACACATGGGCTACTTGCACAGTGAACAAGTCTGTATGATCATGTTCACACACCACCAAGAAACCTGAAGACACAAAAGAGAATAGTAAAACCAAAAACACTCAGTTTGAAAAAATGTTGCAGTAATCCGCAAGTGCTAGTAAAAGATGTAAAAAACAGGGTATTTGGTTGATACGTTTTTTGCAAAAAATGTATACTAAGCTGCTCTACCAATCTTCACGGTATACCCTTATCAGAGCAGTCCTAACTAATGTATGCAATCCCTATCTGATGTATTTAAAAACCTGATCATCTGTATATAACCTGTGTGAACAGGGTTCAGAGAGGGAAAAATCCATGTGTGCATACAGGGTAGAACAGCTTTTGTGCAGATAGCCCAAGAGGAGTGGTGGAACTCCCCAGTCTTGTAGACACAAGAGAACAATTATGGAAACAGGAACACATGGGCTACTTGCACAGTGAACAAGTCTGTATGATCATGTTCACACACCACCAAGAAACCTGAAGACACAAAAGAGAATAGTAAAACCAAAAACACTCAGTTTGAAAAAATGTTGCAGTAATCCGCAAGTGCTAGTAAAAGATGTAAAAAACAGGGTATTTGGTTGATACGTTTTTTGCAAAAAATGTATACTAAGCTGCTCTACCAATCTTCACGGTATACCCTTATCAGAGCAGTCCTAACTAATGTATGCAATCCCTATCTGATGTATTTAAAAACCTGATCATCTGTATATAACCTGTGTGAACAGGGTTCAGAGAGGGAAAAATCCATGTGTGCATACAGGGTAGAACAGCTTTTGTGCAGATAGCCCAAGAGGAGTGGTGGAACTCCCCAGTCTTGTAGACACAAGAGAACAATTATGGAAACAGGAACACATGGGCTACTTGCACAGTGAACAAGTCTGTATGATCATGTTCACACACCACCAAGAAACCTGAAGACACAAAAGAGAATAGTAAAACCAAAAACACTCAGTTTGAAAAAATGTTGCAGTAATCCGCAAGTGCTAGTAAAAGATGTAAAAAACAGGGTATTTGGTTGATACGTTTTTTGCAAAAAATGTATACTAAGCTGCTCTACCAATCTTCACGGTATACCCTTATCAGAGCAGTCCTAACTAATGTATGCAATCCCTATCTGATGTATTTAAAAACCTGATCATCTGTATATAACCTGTGTGAACAGGGTTCAGAGAGGAAAAATCCATGTGTGCATACAGGGTAGAACAGCTTTTGTGCAGATAGCCCAAGAGGAGTGGTGGAACTCCCCAGTCTTGTAGACACAAGAGAACAATTATGGAAACAGGAACACATGGGCTACTTGCACAGTGAACAAGTCTGTATGATCATGTTCACACACCACCAAGAAACCTGAAGACACAAAAGAGAATAGTAAAACCAAAAACACTCAGTTTGAAAAAATGTTGCAGTAATCCGCAAGTGCTAGTAAAAGATGTAAAAAACAGGGTATTTGGTTGATACGTTTTTTGCAAAAAATGTATACTAAGCTGCTCTACCAATCTTCACGGTATACCCTTATCAGAGCAGTCCTAACTAATGTATGCAATCCCTATCTGATGTATTTAAAAACCTGATCATCTGTATATAACCTGTGTTCACAGATAGGGATTGCATACATTAGTTAGGACTGCTCTGATAAGGGTATACCGTGAAGATTGGTAGAGCAGCTTAGTATACATTTTTTGCAAAAAACGTATCAACCAAATACCCTGTTTTTTACATCTTTTACTAGCACTTGCGGATTACTGCAACATTTTTTCAAACTGAGTGTTTTTGGTTTTACTATTCTCTTTTGTGTCTTCAGGTTTCTTGGTGGTGTGTGAACATGATCATACAGACTTGTTCACTGTGCAAGTAGCCCATGTGTTCCTGTTTCCATGATTTACTGTCACCAGAGTATTTCTCTGACAGCGGGAGGTGGGATAAGGTTGGAACAGGGGTGGCAGTGGTTGAAGTTGCTGCAGCCACGCTAGCAGCCTGAACAGCTATTGCTGTAGCATCCACAGCTGAGGTTGCACACTCGAGAGCCACCAACCTTTCCTCCAGCTTCTGGATGTACCCCTGCAATCACTGTTTGTCTGCCATTACTTAGCCAGACACTGGCGCTAGTATACTGTTAGGGCTAGGGGAACACACCGAGTATAGATAGGTAGCTACAAGGTGCGTTCGCAGTAAACTGTTAGGGCTAGGGGAACACACCGAGTATAGATAGGTAGCTACAAGGTGCGTTCGCAGCCTGGAGTCCACTGTGCAGAGATATCTGCTGCAAAGTAATGGCGGATAACCTCTGAGCTCACACGTGGGTTAAGTTTCACCCCGTGTGAACTGCAAGCGATCTCTGTTGACTCACAGAGTCGCCCTGTACACAAAACTATTACCCTAACTAAGGGTTGTGCTTGCTCTGGAACTCTTCTGTGCTAACCACACACATTAAGGAACCAGATGCTAATCCAAGGCTAATTACCCCCACTGACACTAGCTGCCTGCCTGAGTGTACAGTCCCAAAGCTACAGCCTCACACCACATATGTATAGAGTGGTATAGTATCCACTGGCATAAGCCAAACACATTTGATACTAGCGCATGGCTGTGCGCCGATGCAATCCTTTTATAGTTGCAGCTCTACTGGACCTTCCTGGTGGACCAATATGAGTTGCAACAGTGCCTGAGCGTGTGACCCCCGACCTCCAATGAGAGGTTCTCCCATGGGCATCCTCAGTGCGTGAAAAGCAGGACTTAGTCCCAGAAAAGCCTGCTTACCGCTGACCAGAGCTGGCTACAAGGGCAGAGCCTGAAAAGTTAACAGTAACCATGCGCACAGTATCAGATTGAGCCAGACGCTGGAACCGACATCTCCGCTTAACAGGTTCTACTGCAGCTGGAGGAGAATGGGAGACCGCAGGAGACATGGTTCGAGATTCCCCCTGTGCAGCAGTCGGAACTCGACACCTAACACAACCAATATTCAAAAGTGACCAAAACATCAGCCAGAAAACATTGGTACTGAGATGTGGTCTGTGGTCCCCACCTGCAGAACCACTCCTTGATTGAAAGTGCCTTGATAATTGCCAATAATCTCCATCTGTTGTCTATTCCATTTGCATAACAGCATGTGAAATTGATTAAAAAGCAGTGTTGCAACCTAAATGGTGTTAGGGCTAGCGGAACGCACCAAATAATAAGACAGATAGAGTATGGTGCGTTCGCAGCCCGGGGTCCACCGTGCAGAGATGGAACCTGCTGCCAAGTAATGACGGACTATATGGCGGTACTCATAAGTATACACACGTGGGTTAAACTTCACCCAGCGTGAAGGAAGCGATCCTGTTGCATCACAGGACCGCTGTACCGAACATAGAGTGCGAGCAAGTAGTCAGCAAACTCAAGCCCAACTAGGATTGAAGTCCGATTAGACCCTTGCTGGCACAACACCGCAACTGGGTGTGTAAAGAAACTAAATAACAATTTTAAGGCACAAGAGTGCATGCGGTGCCGCACTGACGAACGCCACTTACCACCCAGGCTTGGGTAAGGAAAGCACAGAGGAAGTGCACGGCGCCGTACTGGCGGTCACAGCAACTGGACGCTGTAATGTGTGATTAGTGCTGTAGGCTAAGTCGGGCGCTAGATAGCAACCATACTCCTTCCGCGAACAGGCATTCAATAGGGTAGGGGTATCCAAGGACGACTTGCACTCACAACATACACACATTAACAATTGTACACTAGCGCATGGCCGTGCGGTCATGTGCAGTTTATATAGTTGCAGCACAGGAAGTGGCCACAGAAACTTTGCCCTTCCAAGACCTGCCAAGAGGACCAATAGAATGTGCTGCAGAGCCTGAGCACATGACCCTCGATCTCCAACGGGAGATCTTGCCCTGGGCATGCTCAGTGTGTGCAGACAAGGACTTAATCCCAGAGAAGTCCGCTCGCTGCTGACCAGCACTGGCTTTAATGGCAGAAGCTGAAGAAGCAGCAGTAACTCTCTGTTCAGAGTGAGCCTGAGCAAGACGTTGGGACCGACGTCCTTGCTGAGCAGACTCCACTGCGGCTGGATGAGAATGGGAGACCGCAGCGGAGATGGCTCGAGGTTCCCCCTGTGCAGAAGCGGGAACTCGAGACCTAACAAATGGACCCTTTGATTTCACAGACGTTTGGTTAGTTCAACTGAAACATCTTTATTTTGTCAACTTACAAAATACCTCAAACGTTATCCTGCAGTTCACAGCCATATCATCCATAACAGTCCATATCAAATTCATTGCTGTGAGCAACTGCACCAACATATCACACTTGGGTGCATCAATGGCTTTGCTTTCTTTGGCTTTGATCTGTGTTCATTCTCACACAGACCTGTCCTACACAGAGCTCTTGCTCTGAAGCTTGCAAACCAAAACTGAACCACCCAAACCTAACTTAAAGTGTAAATGGAAATAGTGGACATGGGCCACTCACAAGACCCAGGGTGGAAGGAGAGATTTGACCAACTGCCATCCTGGAGATCTTTCCAAAAATGAAATCCCGTGTCAGGTTTTCCTAAATCTGACTTGGTCAAATAGTTTATCCAAGATCACACTCTCTTTTATTTTGCATTGTAACCCCAGTGGTGACTGTAATTCCAGTGCTGTCCAGGTAGGTTTATTATGTTTCTATGCACATCCTGGGAGACACATAACAACCCTCGCATATGATACCCCTCACTGCCTCATGATATATGTATATATAAATATATAGAGATTTATAGATATATACATATGTATACCTTGCTCCCTTTCTGTCGGAGTCCCGCAAAGTTCAGTCCTAGAGCCCCTGCTCTTCTCTTTTTACAACTTTGGCCTGGGACAGCTCATAGAATCTCATGGCTTTCAGTATCATCCCTATGCCGATGCCATACAGATCTACATCTCTGGACCAGATATGACCACCCTACTAACCAGAATCCCTCATGTCTGTCAGCTATTTCATCCTGTTTCTCTGCTAGATTTCTAAAACTTAATATGGGCAAAACAGAATTCATCATCTTTCCCCCATCTCACAAAACCTCCCCAACGGACCTATCCATTAAAGTAAACAGCTGCCCACTCTCCCCAGTCCTACAAGCTCGCTGCCTTGGGGTAATCCTAAATAAAAGAGATGCAACACAGCACTCGTACTAATATGTAAGCTAGGTGCTCAAGTAGGGTATCCAGTAGTGTTGAGCATTCCGATACTGCAAGTATCGGGTATCGGCCGATATTTGCTGTATCAGAATTCCGATACTGAGTTCCGATATTTTTGTGATATCGGAATCGGAAGTTCCTAGTCATCTTCGGCGTGTGCGGTGCGTGTGGTTCCCAGGGTCTGGAGGAAAGGAAACTCTCCTTCAGGCCCTAGGATACATATTCATGTAAAAAATAAAGAATAAAAATAAAAAATATGGATATACTCACCCCTCCGACGAACCCTGGCTGTCACCACTGCAAGCGTCTGCCTCCGTTCCTGAGAATGCAGAGAGTGAAGGACCTTCGATGACGTCACGGTCAGGTGAGCGGTCAGGTGACCGATCACCTAACCGCGACGTCATCGAAGGTCCTTCACTCTCTGCATTCTTATGAATGCCAGCCATATTTTTTATTTTTATTCTTTATTTTTTACATTAATATGAATCCCAGGGCCTGAAGGAGAGCTTCCTCTCCTTCAGACCTTGGGAACCATCCAGGATACATTCCGATATTTGTGTCCCATTGACTTGCCTTGGTATCGGGTATCGGTATCGGCGATATCCGATATTTTTTGGATATCGGCCGATACCATCCAATACCGATACTTTCAAATATCGGAAGGTATCGCTCAACACTAGTATCCAGCCAAAATAGTCCAAAATCAGAAAAAACTTAGCACTCAAGAAGAACTTTGAAGTGAAAAAGGACATTTTTATAATATGCATCCATAAAGACAAAAGTTGGATGTTTTCGGTCCACATCTGGACCTTCATCAGAACAAATTTACTGGTATAGTAGGAAGAGCGTGTATAACGTCAATGTTGGTTCCAACTGGGTTATTCAAATGGCCTGGATGCATTGAAAGATCCTGTTAGAGTCAGCGCACGTGAAATGCGACGGAAGTCGCTTGGTCAGCGTGACTCAGGATTTAGAAAGGTAATGTCCAATGTGGACACTCAGCATAGAATGGCTTTTATGTGCATGGCTCACAAGGACTAGGTTTTTAAATACATCAGATAGGGATTACATACATTAGTTAGGACTGCTCTAATATGGGTATACTTTGACGTTTGGTACAGCAGCTTAATATACATTTTTTGCAAAAAAAACGCATTAAGCAAATACCCTGTGTTCTTCCATCTTTTCATGAGCACTTGCTGTTTACTGTTATTTTTTTGCAACAGAGCATTTTTTGGTTTTACTGTGCCTTTTTGTGTGATTTGTCTCCTGGTGGTATGAACAATGTCCCTACAGGCTTGTTCGCTGTGTGTGCGGCTCATGTGTTTCTGCTTTAATCCCTTAGTGACGGAGCCAAATTTTTTAAATCTGACCTGTGTCATTATATGTGGTAATAACTCTGGAATGCTTCATCAAATCCCAGTGATTTTGAGACTGTTTTTTCGAGACACATTATACTTTATGATAATGATAAATGTAGGTCAATATGTTTTGTGTTTGTTTATAAAAATATCAGAAATTTGATTTTTTTTTTAAATTTGCAATTTTCAAACTTTGAATGATTATCTCTTTAATCCAGATAGTCATACCATAGAAAAACATTAATAAATAACATTTCCCACATGTCTGCTTTACATCAGCACCATTTGTAAAATGTTATTTTATTTTGTTAGCATTTTAGGAGGTTTAAAATTGTAGCAATAATTTTTCATTTTTTCAAAGAAATTTACAAAATTTATTTTTTTAGGGACCTATCCAGGTTTGAAGTGCCCTTAGGGGTCCCATATATTGGGAAACCCCCAAAAGTTAAACCATTTTAAAAACAGCACCTCCTGACATACTGAAAACTGCAGTCAGGTAGTTTATTAACCCTTCAGGTGCTTTGCAAGAATTAATGCAAAGTGGCATGACAGAAATGAAAATGTGTATTTTTACCACCTAAATATCTCTAACTTCTGAACAGATTACTACAGCTGTCAGACTCTAAGGCCGCTATTTGGTCATGAATCGCCATGGCAAACATTAGGACCACAAAATTATGATCTCATGGTGCCAATTGGGATAAAGAGGAAGCCCCCACACTCTGTTAACCATTTATAATGATGTAGTCACTATTGACAGCAGCATCTAAGAGGTTAAACAGATTTGGACGGTGCAAACACTGATCGTGCCTGATGCAGCAAGTTGTCAGCTATAGTGTACAGCCGACAGCTGCTGGATTGTCACCTGTATGGGGAGGCTATTCTCTCATATCTCAGGTCAGTTAAACGACGTATTGGCGGTCATTAATTGTTTCTTGTTTTTACAAGACTAGGGAGGTTTCTACCCCTCCTTGTGAGCCTTGCACGTTTGGTAGAGCTGCTTAATATACATTTTTTGCAAAAAACATATTAACCAAATACCCTGTGCTTTTCCATCTTTTTATTAGCAATTGCTGTTTACTGTTTTTTTTGCAACAGAGTATTTTTTGGTTTTACTATGCTTTTTTGTGTGGTTTGTCTCCTAGTGGTGTGAACAATGTCCCTGCAGGTTTCTTCGCTGTGTGCACGGCTCATGTGTTTCTGTTTTAATACTAAATGATGCTGATATCTGCATCAATATAAATGGGGTGAGTCAAGTTTTATATGTCCAAGTATGTCCAAATATGAAAATATAAAATTTTCAAAACCATAATTATAAAAGACTCTGAAAAAAAAAAAAAAAAGCCAAAGATGCCACCTGTTCAGTTATGGCACTTCCCAACAAAAATACAATAAGAAATAATTAAAATGTCATATATACCCCAAAATAGCATTAAAGAAAATAGCTTATCACACAATAAAAACAAGCTTTTGCAAATTTAACAATTTTTATTAAGGCAAATGGATTGAGACTGTGTCAGCTGGATCCCTTTAATACAGATAACAGCTAGATCTTGTTTATTAAAATTAGCTTTTGTCAAATGGAAACTTTTCATAGCTATACTTATTAGTATTGTAACAGGGTTGTAAACTATACTGTGTATCAAGAAGTATGAGCTGTGCTATATATAGCAAGAAATATACACTAGAAATAGTTTCTTTTTAATTGATAGTTTTCTTTAAAAATGGAAATCATAAGTGTGACAGTTTTACCAAGGATGTTTGAATTTATTCATTAATCTTCCAGACTTCACTAGGTTCATTCAAACTAAGTTTAGTAGAAAAAAGAAATATAAAACAATGCAGTGAATCTAATTTTTACATAAGACCTACATTAAAATAAAAAATTCTAAAGAAAATAAGCCCTCACCTTTTCTTTTTCTTATAAGTTTGCAGTCACAGATCGGAGTACAGACCATGATTTATGGACCGCCCATGGGTAAACTGATCTGAACTTGACAGCCTCATATATACATATGAAGTTGTTAGGTGACAAGTCCGTGAACCAGGGTCTGTAATTGGACCATGACACATGGATGTGTGAATGTGGCTTAAAGCTTTGTATAACATAAAAGCAATGTGTGAACAAAGCCTTATGAATCGCAATTATGCAAAATGAAAACCATTCAGATTAATTCTATAATTTTAATTTACAATAGATTAAATGTTTGATACATTTACATGATTTCTGAGCATCATCCTGGATTTCCATAAAGGAGAAGGTAGATGTAGTACACAATTTTGGATGCCCTGGGGGTGGAAAATTTATTTTATTTCCTCTAGACCTCAGAGATGAAAGATCATTGATCTCAGTTATTGGCTAAAGTGGTGATGCACAGTGTTGATGTGACATCACCACTTCAACCAAGGTACTGAGGCTGGTGTAGCAGCAGAGATCTATGACTGGACCCAGCAAGAGTAAGTACCTGCTCTGTTTGCTATTTTAAGTATTTTAGAGCAATTGGGATCAACTTTAATCAATTATGGGAGAAAGCCCTCAAAGACCTCCAACACAACGTTTGATAGAAATGCTCAGATTAGCTTTTTGTAGAAAAGTTTACATATTGCTCCAACAAGTGATTAGCTCATGTATAAAAATATTTAATAAAAATTTACACAATAAAATGCATATATCTCTTCAGTTTAAAGGTGTGATCACATTTTCCAGATTTGTTGAATTGCATGAAACAGAGAATTAGAAGTATGAAACAGTTAAATTACTAAACAGTTGGTGTTTGAAAGTTTTGAACCCTTCATAATTTTCCACATTTCTGCACAAATTTAACCTAAATCTACATGGGACTTTGACATAAATCCTAAATGCAGATAGAGAGAACCAAATCAAATAAGCGAGTTAAAATTCTTAGATTTGATTGTTTTTATATGAGAAAAATTATCTAAAATCACAAGTCTATAAGTGGCAAAACTAAGTGAACCTTTACGATAAGCATATAATTTGAAAGTGAAATTAAATACAGGATTTAAATCAATGGGATGACAAACATATATGAGTTAGCCATTTATTTTAACTAAAGAACAGGGATTTATCAATGGCTGTTCTTTACAACACATGTTCGTGAAAGTGTATCATGCCACAGCGAAAGGAGATCTCTGAGGACCTCAGAAAAAAGAGTTGTCGGTGATCATCAGGCTACAAAAAGATACAAAGCCATCTATAAACAACCAATAATAATAATTCAAAAAATATATTTATAAATAATCCAAAATAGTCATAAACAAGTATAATGACAAAATCAAAGATGAAGACAGCCCCACCGAGGAAGCCCAAAAGAAACGTAAGTGGGGGTTGTGGATACGTGGCCTAGATACAGGGAACAATGAGTTAGCAGGATGGTGCTGTTTAAACTTATAGTGTGCCTTATGATCTTTAGATTTACCTACGTTTGATTACTATTTGCTTGATCTGAGGTCTTTTTTTAACTGATTGTTACCGCCATCAGTACAGTGCCTTGCGAAAGTATTCGGCTCCCTGGAACTTTTCAACCTTTTCCTACATATGATGCTTCAAGCATAAAGATACCAAATGTAAATTTTTGGTGCGGAATCAACAACAAGTGGAACACAATTGTGAAGTTGAATGAAATTTATTGGTTATTTAACATTTTTTTTTAATTCAAAAACTGAAAATTGGGGCGTGCAATATTATTTGGCCCCTTTACTTTCAGTGGAGCAAACTCACTCCAGAAGTTCATTGTGGATCTCTGAATGATCCAATGTTGTCCTAAAAGCCTAATGATGATAAATATAATCCACTTGTGTGTAATCACGTCTCCTTATAAATGCACTTGCTCTGTTCTTCCGTTTCACGTTCCCCTCTAGTCACCTGCATATGTTCTTAATAAAGGATTTTCATTTTATGGACCGGTGAGTGCACTTCTATTTTTTCTGTTTTACTTGGATCATCATGGACTTTGATTGTGCACCCGAGTGTCCTTGTTAGGCTTATATGGCGTAGCAGCATTAATAATTAAATGTGGCGGCATTGGGCAGATATTAGTAGCAGTGCCATGTATCTTTTTCTACATGAATGCTTTCCCTGAGGTTACTGCTCAGTTCGTAATCTCTCCCACATGTCTGATAAATTTACTGGGGGCAGATTTTTTATCACAGGTCCGCTCCAGAATACAATTCCAAGATGATGGTCAGATGGTTCTTACGTTATACTGTATAACCCCTATACAGATGAACACAATTAAGAGATCTGTATCCTACACGCCCTTCCCACAGTTATGATGGCCCTGATAGGTCCAGATCCACCCCCAATGATGCCTAAGGACCAGCGACTCACTCCATATCTCTCAGAGATACCACCCAAACTTTGGTCAAAAGGGCCAGATGATATAGGGAAAATGCCTGCAGAACCAGTAAAAGTGTTTCTCAAACCTGGTGCTCCTTTTCCCAAAGTCCATCAATATCCTTTGAAACATGATCAGGAGCAGGGCCTCAAGGGGCAAATACATACGTTACTCGATAATGGTGCCCTGGTACCCTTTGTTTCCCCATGTAACACGCCCTTGTTTCCCGTTAAGAAAAAGACCCCACCCGGCCAACCCCCTGTGTAATGGCTGGTACAAGATCTATGGGCAGTTAATGCAGCTACTGTTCTGGAGACTCCAGTGGTATCTAATCCACATACTCTTTTGTCCCAGCTACCTCAGGATGCTGCTTGGTTCACAGTCATCGACCTTGCCAATGCCTTCTTCAGCATTCCATTACACCCAGATTGCCAGTTTCTGTTTGCATTCACTTATCAGGGATGAGAATTCTCGTGGACAGTTATGCCACAAGGGGCCCAAATCAGTCCCAATAAGTTTGCAAAAAATATGGGCGAGTGTCTTTTACCCTGGAAGTTAGATCATCCCTATTACACGCTGCTTCAGTCTGTGGATGATCTTTTGTTGTGTGCACAAACAGAGCAGGAAGCCATTTCTGCCACTGTTAGCCTCCTCAAGTATCTGGCAGATATGAACTGTCGGGTTTCGGCCTCGAAACTTCAGTTCTGCCTTGGTCAAGTGATATTTTGGGGTCACTGTCTCCTTCAGGGTGTCAGACACCTCACAAAAGAAAGAAAAATAGCTGTCAGCTCATAGTAACATAGTAACATAGTTAGTAAGGCCGAAAAAAGACATTTGTCCATCCAGTTCAGCCTATATTCCATCATAATAAATCCCCAGATCTACGTCCTTCTACAGAACCTAATTGTATGATACAATATTGTTCTGCTCCAGGAAGACATCCAGGCCTCTCTTGAACCCCCCGACTGAGTTCGCCATCACCACCTCCTCAGGCAAGCAATTCCAGATTCTCACTGCCCTAACAGTAAAGAATCCTCTTCTATGTTGGTGGAAAAACCTTCTCTCCTCCAGACGCAAAGAATGCCCCCTTGTGCCCGTCACCTTCCTTGGTATAAACAGATCCTCAGCGAGATATTTGTATTGTCCCCTTATATACTTATACATGGTTATTAGATCGCCCCTCAGTCGTCTTTTTTCTAGACTAAATAATCCTAATTTCGCTAATCTATCTGGGTATTGTAGTTCTCCCATCCCCTTTATTAATTTTGTTGCCCTCCTTTGTACTCTCTCTAGTTCCATTATATCCTTCCTGAGCACCGGTGCCCAAAACTGGACACAGTACTCCATGTGCGGTCTAACTAGGGATTTGTACAGAGGCAGTATAATGCTCTCATCATGTGTATCCAGACCTCTTTTAACCCCTTAAGCCCCGAGGGTGGTTTGCACGTTAATGACCGGGCCAATTTTTACAATTCTGACCACTGTCCCTTTATGAGGTTATAACTCTGGAACGCTTCAACGGATCTTGGCGATTCTGACATTGTTTTCTCGTGACATATTGTACTTCATTTTAGTAGTAACATTTATTCGATATAACTTGCGTTTATTTGTGAAAAAAACGGAAATTTGGCGAAAATTTCGAAAATTTCGCAATTTTCCAACTTTAAATTTTTATGCCCTTAAATCACAGAGATATGTCACGCAAAATACTTAATAAGTAACATTTCCCACATGTCTCCTTTACATCAGCACAATTTTGGAACCAAAATTTTTTTTTGTTAGGGAGTTATAAGGGTTAAAAGTTGACCAGCAATTTCTCATTTTTACAACACCATTTTTTTTTAGGGACCACATCTCATTTGATGTCATTTTGAGGGGTCTATATGATAGAAAATACCCAAGTGTGACACCATTCTAAAAACTGCACCCCTCAAGGTGCTCAAAACCACATTCAAGAAGTTTATTAACCCTTCAGGGGTTTCACAGGAATTTTTGGAATGTTTAAATAAAAATGAATATTTAACTTTTTTTCACACAAAATTTATTTCAGCTCCAATTTGTTTTATTTTACCAAGGGTAACAGGATAAAATGGATGCCAAACATTGTTGTACAATCTGTACTGAGTACGCTGATACCCCATATGTGGGGGTAAACCACTGTTTGGGCGCATGGCAGAGCTCGGAAGGGAAGGAGCGCCATTTGACTTTTAAATGCAAAATTGACAGGAATTGAGATGGGACACCATGTTGCGTTTGGAGAGCCACTGATGTGCCTAAACATTGAAACCCCCCACAAGTGACACCATTTTGGAAAGTAGACACCCTAAGGAACTTATCTAGATGTGTGGTGACCACTTTGACCCACCAATTGCTTCACAGAAGTTTATAATGCAGAGCTGTAAAAATAAAAAATCATATTTTTTCACAAAAATGATCTTTTCGCCCCCAATTTTTTATTTTCCCAAGAGTAAGAGAAGAAATTGAACCTCAAAAATTGTTGGCCAATTTGTCCTGAGTACGCTGATACCCCGTATATGGGTGTAAACCATTGTTTGGGCGTATGGCAGAGCTCGGAAGGGAAGGAGCGCCATTTTACTTTTCAATGCAAAATTGACTGGAATTGAGATGGGATGCCATGTTGCGTTTGGAGAGCCCCTGATGTGCCTAAACATTGAAATCCCCACAAGTGACACCATTTTGGAAAGTAGACCCCTTAAGGAACTTATCTAGAGGTGTGGTGAGCACTTTGACCCAACAAGTGCTTCACAGAAGTTTATAATGCAGAGCCGTAAAAATAAAAAATCATATTTTTTCACAAAAATAATCTTTTCGCCACCAATTTTTTATTTTCCCAAGGGTAAGAGAAGAAATTAGACCACAAAAGTTGTTGTGCAATTTGTCCTGAGTGCGACGATACCCCATATGTGGGGGTAAACCACTGTTTGGGCGCATGGCAGAGCTCGGAAGGAAAGGAGTGCCATTTGACTTTTCAATGCAAAATTGACTGGAATTGAGATGGGACGCCATGTTGCGTTTGGAGAGCCCCTGATGTGCCTAAACATTGGAACCCCTCACAAGTGACACCATTTTGAAAAGTAGACCCCTTAAGGAACTTATCTAGATGTGTGGTGAGCACTTTGACCCAACAAGTGCTTCACAGAAGTTTATAATGCAGAGCCGTAAAAATAAAAAATCTTATTTTTTCACAAAAATGATCTTTTCGCCCCCAATTTTTTATTTTCCCAAGGGTAAGAGAAGAAATTAGACCACAAAAGTTGTTGTGCAATTTGTCCTGAGTGCGACGATACCCCATATGTGGGGGTAAACCACTTTTTGGGTGCATAGCAGAGCTCGGAAGGGAAGGAGCGCCATTTGACTTTTCAATGCAAAATTGACTGGAATTAAGATGGGACGCCATGTTGGTTTGGAGAGCCCCTGATGTGCCTAAACATTAACAACCCCCACAAGTGACACCATTTTGGAAACTAGACCCTCTAAGGAACTTATCTAGATGTGTTTTGAGAGCTTTGAACCCCCAAGTGTTTCACTACAGTTTATAACGCAGAGCCGTTAAAATAAATTTATTTTTTTTTCGCAAAAATTTTTTAGCCCCCAGTTTTGTATTTTCACAAGGGTAACATAATAAATTGGACCCCAAAAGTTGTTGTCCAATTTGTCCTGAGTACGCTGATACCCCATATGTGGGGGGGAACCACTGTTTGGGCGCATGGCAGAGCTCGGAAGGGAAGGAGCGCCATTTGGAATGCAGACTTAGATGGATTGGTCTGCAGGAGTCACGTTGCATTTGCAGAGCCCCTGATGTACCCAAACAGTACAAATTCCCCACAAGTGACCCCATATTAGAAACTAGACCTCCCATGGAACTTATCTAGATGTGTTGTGAGAACTTTGAACCCCTAAGTGTTTCACTACAGTTTATAACGCAGACCCGTGAAAATAAAAATTCTTTTTTTTTTTCACAAAAATGATTTTTTAGCCCCCAGCTTTGTATTTTTACAAGGGTAACAG
Source organism: Ranitomeya imitator (assembly GCF_032444005.1). Lineage (NCBI taxonomy): Eukaryota > Metazoa > Chordata > Amphibia > Anura > Dendrobatidae > Ranitomeya > Ranitomeya imitator. The sequence continues at coordinate 308,493,006 of NC_091285.1, read as the reverse complement.
AATAAATTGGACCCCAAAAGTTGTTGTTCAATTTGTCCTGAGTACGCTGATACCCCATATGTGGGGGGGAACCACTGTTTGGGCTCATGGCAGAGCTCGGAAGGGAAGGAGCGCCATTTGGAATGCAGACTTAGATGGATTGGTCTGCAGGCGTCACGTTGCATTTGCAGAGCCCCTGATGTACCCAAACAGTAGAAACCACCCACAAGTGACCCCATATTGGAAACTAGACCTCCCATGGAACTTATCTAGATGTGTTGTGAAAACTTTGAACCCCCAAGTGTTTCACTACAGTTTACAACGCAGAGCCGTGAAAATAAAAATCCTTTTTTTTCCCACAAAAATGATTTTTAGCCCCCCAAATTTTTATTTTCCCAAGGATAACAAGAGAACTTGGACCCAAAAAGTTGTTGTCCAATTTGTCTCGAGTACGCTGATACCCCATATGTTGGGGTAAACCCCTGTTTGGGCGCACGGGAGAGCTCGGAAGTGAAGGAGCACTGTTTTACTTTTTCAATGCAGAATTGGCTGGAATTGAGATCGGACGCCATGTCGCGTTTGGAGAGCCCCTGATGTGTCTAAACAGTGGAAACCCCCCAATTATAAATGAAACCCTAATCCAAACGCACCCCTAACCCTAATCCCAACTGTAACCCTAACCACACACCTAACCCAGACACACCCCTAATTCTAATCCCAACCCTAATCCCAACCGTAAATGTAATCCAAACCCTAACCCTAGCCCCAACCCTAGCCCTAACCCTAACCCTAACCGGAAAATGGAAATAAATACATTTTTTTTAATTTTATTATTTTTCCCTAAGGCTAGGTTCACATTGCGTTAGGGAAATCCGTTTAGCACTAGCGGATTGCGCTAACACAATGTCTTTTTAGGTGTCGTGTTTAGTGGTCGCGTTAACGTCCCCGCTCTGGAAGATCGGGGATCGGACCTCGGGCGCGCCGCGGACGCTGCAAGCAGCGTCTGAGGCGCGCCACAAAAGAATGGCACCTTGCTAGCGCGAGCCGAAAATGGCACGCTCTAGCGATGCGCTACACCTGAAAATCACATTGCTGTCAATGGGTGTGCTAACGGACCCGTTGCACGGCGTTAATTGTGACATTTTCGCCGTGCAACGCTGTCCGTTAGCGTTAACCCATTAACGCAATGTGAACCTAGCCTAACTAAGGGGGTGATGAAGGGGGGTTTGATTTACTTTTATAGCGAGTTTTTTAGCGGATTTTTATGATTGGCAGCCGTCACACACTAAAAGACGCTTTTTATAGCAAAAAAGTTTTTGCGTCTCCACATTTTGAGACCTATAATTTTTCCATATTTTGGTCCACAGAGTCATGTGAGGTCTTGTTTTTTGCGGGACGAGTTGACGTTTTTATCGGTTACATTTTCGGACACGTGACAGTTTTTGATCGCTTTTTATTCCGATTTTTTTGTGAGGCAGAATGACCAAAAACCAGCTATTCATGAATTTCTTTTGGGGGAGGCGTTTATACCGTTCCGCGTTTGGTAAAATTGATGAAGCAGTTTTATTCTTCGGGTCAGTACGATTACAGCGACACCTCATTTATATCATTTTTTTTATGTTTTGGTGCTTTTATACGATAAAAGCTATTTTATAGAAAAAATAATTATTTTGGCATCGCTTTATTCAGAGGACTATAACTTTTTTATTTTTTTGGTTATGATGCTATATGGCAGCTCGTTTTTTGCGGGACAAGATGACGTTTTCAGAGGTAACATGGTTATTTATATCCGTCTTTTTGATCGCGTGTTATTCCACTCTTTGTTCAGCGTTATGATAATAAAGCGTTGTTTTTTGGCTCGTTTTTTTTTTTTTTTTTCTTACGGTGTTCACTGAAGGGGTTAACTAGTGGGCCAGTTTTATAGGTCGGGTCGTTACGGACGCGGCGATACTAAATATGTGTACTTTTATTGTTTTTTTGTTTTTTTTTTATGTAAAGAAATGTATTTATGGGAATAATATTTTTTTTTTTCTGCTTTATTTAGGAATTTTTTTTTTATTTTTTTTTTTACAAGTGTGGAAATTTTTTTTTTTACTTTTTCACTTTGTCCCAGGGGGGGACATCACAGATCACCGATCTGACAGTGTGCACAGCACTCTATCAGATCGGTGATCTGACATACAGCCGGGCAGGATTAGAGCTGCAGCTGCAGCCTGATCCTGACCCGGAAGTGCTCCCTGCAGGACCCGGATGCAGCCCGGCGGCCATTTTGGATCCGGGGACTGCAGGGAGAAGACGCTCGGTACACGGTGAGCACATCACCGTGTACCGATCGTCTCAGGGAAGCCCGCAGGGAGCCCCCTTCCTGCGCGATGCTTCCCTGCACCGCCGGCACACCGCGATCATCTTTGATCGCGGTGTGCCGGGGGTTAATGTGCCGGGAGCGGTCCGTGACCGCTCCTGGCACATAGTGCCGGATGTCAGCTGCGATAGGCAGCTGACACCCGGCCGCGATCGGCCGCGCTCCCCCCGTGAGCGCGGCCGATCGCATATGACGTACTATCCCGTCCATGGGAATTAAGTCCCAGGTCACCTGGACGGGATAGTACGTCATATGGGATTAAGGGGTTAATGCACCCCATGATCCTGTTTGCCTTGGCAGCTGCTGCCTGGCACTGGCTGCTCCAGGTAAGTTTATCATTAACTAGGATCCCCAAGTCCTTCTCACTGTCAGATTTACCCAGTGGTTTCCCATTCAGTGTGTAATGGTGACATTGATTCCTTCTTCCCATGTGTATAACCTTACATTTATCATTGTTAAACCTCATCTGCCACCTTTCAGCCCAAGTTTCCAACTTATCCAGATCCATCTGTAGCAGAATACTATCTTCTCTTGTATTAACTGCTTTACATAGTTTTGTATCATCTGCAAATATCGATATTTTACTGTGTAAACCTTCTACCAGATCATTAATGAATATGTTGAAGAGAACAGGTCCCAATACCGACCCCTGCGGTACCCCACTGGTCACAGCGACCCAGTTAGAGACTATACCATTTATAACCACCCTCTGCTTTCTATCACTAAGCCAGTTACTAACCCATTTACACACATTTTCCCCCAGACCAAGCATTCTCATTTTGTGTACCAACCTCTTGTGCGGCACGGTATCAAACGCTTTGGAAAAATCGAGATATACCACGTCCAATGACTCACCGTGGTCCAGCCTATAGCTTACCTCTTCAGCTAGGAAGCTCCCTTCCTTTTCCGAAAGATGAAACTGAACTCCAGCGTTTTCTTGGACTATGTACCTATTGTCGTCAGTGGATACCGGACGCATCCCACATAATGCAACCTCTCTACAATGCCGTGAAAGACGGTATAATGAACTATAAGGAAAGATCCCCGGTTTGTATAGAAAGCCTTTATCATGCCTTCTCTAAATTAAAGCGGCTTATTGCTTCCGCCCCTGCCTTGGACATCCCGGACTATACTCGACCGTTCCATATGTACAGTTATATGAAAAAGTTTGGGTACCCCTATTAATCTTATGCTTAATTTTTTATAAAAATTGTTTTTTTTGCAACAGCTATTTCAGTTTCATATATCTAATAACTATTAGACACAGTAATGTTCCTGCCTTGAAATGAGGTTTATTGTGCTAACAGAAAATGTGCAATCTGCATTCAAACAAATCCTGATCTGGTGTTATACACGGATGGTTCAAGATATGCTGATGAGTTTGACAGATTACACACCGGATACGCTGCTACTATGGAAGACACTGTAGTGCACGCAGCTGCGCTCCCTCCCTCACAGTCAGCACAAGAAGCAGAACTTCAGGCTCTGTCTACTGCATGTGTTCTGGCCAAAGACAGGCGGGCTAATATATACACGGACTCACGGCATGCATTTGGTATTGCTCATGATTTCGGAGCCCTATGGGCTGATTGAGGGTTTATTACTAATGCCGGGACTCCAGTGAAGAATGCTGAAGCTGTTAAAACCCTCATGGACTCAATCAATTTACCTACCCAGGTGGCCATTATCAATGTCAAGGCGCACGGTCCTAGGAACAGTCCACAGACACGCCTTTGCGAATATGCAAGAAAAAGCTGCTGTTCTCCTATCCATTGAACCGACCATACCAACTATTTTGACCACACGCTCTCAGCGTAAACAGTTACAAGAAACACTGACTCTACAAGAACCTGATGATCTGCGCCAGACTGAGGCTTTCTCCCGGACCCCGCAAGACCGCTTAATGATGATGCAGAGAATGTCCCCAAAGGAAGAAGTGATGCAGTGGAAGGCTGATGGAGCACGTATGGACAATGATCTCTGGAAAAAGGACCAACTTGTGTGTCTCAATAAGCGGATGTACCCTGTTATTGACACGTGGGCACATGGGCCCACACATCGAGGAAAAAACCAAGCACTAGCCCTGGTACAAAAATTCTACTGGGCTCCAGGTATTAATACAGTCCTGACAGCACTCAACCGTGCATGTAACATCTGTCAGACCTGCAATCCCGGTCAACTTCAACGTGTCCCCCCGAAGCACCTTACTAAGATTGACAATCCTTTCCAAAGGCTCTAGGTGGACCACATCACGTTGCCTAAGTCTGGAAGGTATGAATATTTTCTGGTGGTTGTCAACATGTTCTCCAGTTGGCCGGAAGCATTCCTTGTTACCAACAAGACGGCAAAAACTACAGCGAAGAAACTGGTGATGGAAGTCATATGCAAATATGGTGTTCCAGAAGTCGTTGAAAGTGACGAAGGCCCAGCCTTTTCTTCTCATGTGTTTCAGGAGGTTCTGACAATGCTTGGATCCACTGTAGCCCTCCATACTCCGCACCATCCACAATCCAGTGGGAAAGTTGAGAGGCTGAACGGCACACTGAAGGGACAATTGACCAAAATGATGCAGGAGACTACGGTTCCATGACCAGAGCTCCTACCCATTGTACTGTACCACATTCGTACTACCCCTATTGCCAAACTTGGCCTGTCCCCATATGAGATATTGTTTGGTGCTAAGCCCCCAGTTGCAAATTTCCAGTCTCAGCAGTTGTCAGAGGAAACTGACCGAACTGTTCAATATGTTATTCAGCTTAGTAAAAATCTTGCTAAAACCCATGCTCTAGTTTCTTCTTCCCTTCCAGATTCAGCAGAAACCGACACTTGTCACAACTTGAAGCCTGGTGATTTTGTGGTCGTGAAAAGGCATGTCAGAAAACACGGACTAGAACCCTTGTATGACGGTCACTATCAAGTCTTCCTTATCACTCCTACATCAGTGAAGCTGGAAGGAAGGCCGACGTGGATCCACGCGTCGCACTGCAAGCTGGTCAAACAGACTAATAGCAAGTAAGGGGACATAATGTTTTGTTTTTTTGTATTTACTATAATAACATTGGTAACTGCATGGGACAGCCTAAATTCCCCAACATCCTTGAATAATAAGTTTGTACAACATCATGAAAGATTACTGAGAGATTTGTTGCATAACTCCCAGGCTCTGGCAGATTGCTGGATTTGCACACATTCAACAGTGTCAGCCACAAGTATCCCCTTTTTGGCTATTCCCATCCCACCTGAAGAGTTATTTGCTTGGACTAACTGTTCTGACACATTTGCTAACAATGCCACAAATAATGCTAAATTATGAAATACTACAACCAACAGGTATATCTATTGTGGGACGGGTGGGGTACCCTTGGTGGCAAGGTAACCTTTCAGGAAGCGATACACACCTTCAATATCTGGCCTATGAAGGAGGGGCTTGGGTACCTAAGAATAAGACTAACCTAACCAATCTAGGGCCAGTTCCAACGTATGGTTTACAAATTAGTTTTGATGCGACTTCATACTCTACTGATGCTTTCAAGCCAATATTGTTAGAAAGAATGATACATAGTAAGTCATGGACATTTTCCAGTCTGTTTTTACAAGGTTCTAAAGATATCTGCTCTAGCATTCCTGGCAATATACCTTGTAAGCAGTCCTCTGGATATGTGCCAGGAACCCCCACTTGTGGGAATCCTGATGTAGGTTATTGTAGTCCTCTAGTCTCCACCTTGGTGCATGCTCCAGAATGCCTCAGCCTTCATAGACTTAGTTCATAGATTGGTTCTGCAACATTCAGCCTTATGGGATTTACCTGTTGATATGTTCTGGGGGGGTGTGCAGACAATGCTTATAAATGGTTGCCAGTAGGGGTAAAGGGCACTTGTACTCTAGGTCGATTAACCCCAGCCACCTTTGTCCTCTCAAATAAACAGTTGGATACACAGACTATACCCAAACATACATTATATAAAAGAGTTGCAGATAACTCACCCCATCCTTCGGGGAGACCACATGTAGTACAGATGGGTGTAGCCAATAAAATTGTCAGTTCTATTTTCATTCACCGTATGATTACACAAATGTGGGATAAATTGGTTAGGGCCACAGACTGTTGTGAAAGGCAATTCAGTAACACAATGTACATAGCGATCAGAGCACATACAGTGATCTGACAATAACCCAAAATAATAGAACGAGCTCTGAGACGTGGGAACTCTGCAGACCGCAATTCCTGATCCTCTCCAAACACAACTAGAGGCAGCTGTGGATTGCGCCTAACTCTGCCTATGCAAATCGGCACAGCCTGAGAAACTAACTAGCCTGAAGATAGAAAAATAAGCCTACCTTGCCTCAGAGAAATACCCCAAAGGAAAAGGCAGCCCCCCACATATAATGACTGTGAGTAAGATGAAAAGACAAACATAGGGTTAAAAATTGATTCAGCAAAGTGAGGCCCGATATTCTAGACAGAACGAGGATAGGAAAGATAACTTTGCGGTCCACACAAAACCCTAAAGAAAACCACACAAAGGGGGCAAAAAGACCCTCCGTACCGAACTAACGGCACGGAGGTACACCCCTTGCGTCCCAGAGCTTCCAGCAAAACAAATAGACAAGCTGGACAGAAAAAATAGCAACAAATAGCAAAGAAGCACTTAGCTATGCAGAGCAGCAGGCCACAGGAATGATCCAGAGATACACAAGTCCAACACTGGAACATTGACAGGAAGCATAGATCAAAGCATTAGGTGGAGTTAAGTAGAGAAGCAGCTAACGAGCTCACCAGATCACCTGAGGGAGGAAACTCAGAAGCTGCAGTACCACTTCCCTCCACAAACGGAAGCTCCCAGAGAGAATCAGCCGAAGTACCACTTGTGACCACAGGAGTGAACTCTGCCACAGAATTCACAACAACAGACTATCTAGATGATCAAATTTGGGATTTATTGGACATACTTAATACTACTGTTGCTGTCCAAAACCAACTTATTATAGTCACTAATCAACATACTGTAGTACTGGATTACTTAACGGCAGCACAGAGTGGTACATGTCAGGTATTGTACCTGCTTGCTGTCATTATATAGATCCCAATAGCACTATGAAGTTAAAGTTAGAGGACATTCAAAGACTCAGAGATCAATAGGATAAAGACAATGACCATAATAAGGACAGTTGGTGGGAAGACACCTTCTCCTTTATTAATCCAGCCATTTGGTTTATGTGATTTGGGGGCTGGATAACTGGAATCTTGCAAAGTTTGTTACACATCGCTGCCTTTATCCTTGTCATGTATGTAATACTAAAACTTGTTCTTTGGTGTATTTCTGTATGTATTAGGAAATTCTGCACTAGGACAACTACTGATGATACTAAAAGCGTTGCCACCCCTGATGAAGATGTTGCAGCCATGGCTACCTTGAAAAGATCTCATCCACCATCATCAAAAATTGTTATCCGTGAATTGTAGCATACAGAGGGGACGGGTGTGCCGCAACAGCCATGGCTGGTAACATGGTACCAGTCATGTGAAGACCATACCCCTCGAGCTTATAGCTCAGGATAGTACCTCTGATGCTGCATATTGGTTAACAAAATTTATCTAGGGGGAATGTGAAGGGTTAATCTAAGAAAAATTAAAGCAGGCTTCCTATTGTGCTTTTTGACTCCATCTTGCTGTTTTGAGATACATTTTTGTTATTAGATAAAAGTTCATAGTTGTTATGAGACCTTGATTATTCCAGCCCAAACAAGATATGACACTGAGGGTGTATTGTTCTACGAGGCCTTGGCATACATGCTGGTATGCTTTTCTCCATGCTACGTAGACATGGACATATTTGTAGTTTCCAGGTTTCCTGAATTCTTATAGGTTAAGAACTGTGAGCGTGTTCTTATGTTCATTCGTTGAAGTAAAGTATAATTTGTTAAGATTATAAAAAGTGTGACACAATATGAGATCAGAGATCTGCTTGATGCCCCCAAACAGAGACATACGTCTCTGTCTGGTCATTTTCAGTTGTCGGCAACACCCTGTAGATCAATTTGAATATCACTGAGTCAACCGTGAAGGGTCACTACAGATCCTCCCTCAACAATGTTAAGTACGTCAGCAAAAGAATTAAAGTGAACCAAACTTTAAGATATTACATCCCTAACTTATATCTTATAATTAACCCCTTCAAGACCTTTGACAAGTATTTAAATCAAAAGTAGTGTCCCTGCCTTTGATCTGGGCTCAAACACCAAGCCCACATCTTTCTCTGCACCTGATAACTGATTTAATCTTTAATTTTTAACTGGACAGGAAGTAGCAAACATCAGTTTCTGTGGGGCAATGTTAACATTTTTATGTTATTCATTTATTTCCTATTTTACCATCATTGTTATGGTGAAATAACTCCTTTAAGTCATTTTCCTATCCTCATCCATTTGTTTGCAGGGCAATTGTTTTGCTTTTACCCCCATTTTGCTTCCTTTTGCTGTCCCTATCCCTTATTAAAACCCCTTTATAGCTATTTTACAGTTCTGAAGTTTGGTCCCCATGGACTTATATGGGGTTCGGTGTTTAGGGTCAAGTTTGGTTCAAGTTTGCAACTCAACTTGTTATATCTAATCCGCCCTTTTCTCACCATGGAGACAACAAAAACTCTCACTGTAGCCCTAATCCACTCCCGTCTGGACTACTGTAACGCTCTATTAATTGGCCTCCCCCTCACGCGACTTTCCCCTCTCCAGTCTATCCTTAATGCGGCAGCCAGGGTTGTCCATCTGGCTAATCGTTACTCGGACGTGTCCGCTCTTCGCCAGTCGTTACACTGGCTGCCCATTCATTACAGGATACAATTTAAAGTACTTGTTCTCACCCACAAAGCTCTCCACAGTGCGGCTCCCCCTTACATCTCCTCCCTCATTTCTGTCTATCGGCCTAGCCGACCACTGCGCTCTGCAAACGACTTTCGACTAACCTCTGCACTAATCCGTACCTCCCACTCCCGACTACAAGACTTCTCCCGTGCTGCACCAATCCTCTGTAATGCTCTACCCCAAGATATTAGGACCATTCACAACTTGCATAGTTTTAGGCGCTCCCTCAAAACTCATTTGTTCAGAGCGGCCTATCACGTTCCCTAATCAAACTCATTTTATGTTTGTGTGTGTGTGTAGCCCATTCAGTATCTCCATCTACCCCCCACTCCATGAAGATTGCTGGACCATCATTGTAAATACATCATTGTAAATACACACTTGTACTTTGTATCTCCCCCACCTCATTGTAGATTGTAAGCTCTCACGAGCAGGGTTGCCTTATTTTGTCTTATTTTGCTTTATTACTGTATTGTTAACATTGTTACCTATGACTGTTGTGTTTGAAACTGTTAAACTGTAAAGCGCTGCGGAATATGTTGGCGCTATATAAATAAAGATTATTATTATTATTATTATTATTATATCTAGTTGTAATATCCTTATGGCAGTTTTAGTTTAAATGCTTTTAGATTTCTTATAAGGCTAGATTCATGCAGTCAGTTTCTTATGCAGTTTTCATTTTAGGAATGAATAGTAATGAAAAGTAAAAATTAAGCTACAATTCGTCATTGTGTTTTTTTTTTTTTTCCTGGAGTAAAATATTTCTAAGGGCTCCCTCACACCATCTTATAAATCAGATGAGTGCTTTCCAACCAATGTAATTCTATACGACGGTGCAGAGTACCACTTTTTCATTGACAGAATCCGTCTGTGAAAAAATTACAGCATGATCTGATTTCACTCCGAAATCAGATGGGTGCAAGAAAAAAATGTGATATCGTAAAGAACCCCAGTAAAGTGTCTGATTTTGGCAGAAACATTGTAATTCTGTAGCATAGGAAATTGTAAATGGTCCTGTAAATGATTAACAGCTGCTGAGGAACAAAATGATAGCACACGGAAAACACACGGATGACAGTGAGAAGAAAGTCATACCACTTTTCTGGATAAAAATTGGATCAATGTTTATTATACTCGTGTGACCCTAGCCTAGAAGTGACCTTGTTATATGAGACTAGCATCCCCTGACGGGTGACAATCCTATAGCTGTCCGCGTTACAATATAGCTGACAACTTTCTGTTTTTTTGTTTGGCTTTTTTGCTATGTTCACTAAATGCTAAAACTGACCTGCCATTATGGTTCTCCAGGATATTATGAGTTCATAGACACCAAATATGTCTAAGTTCTTTTTTATCTAAGTGGTGAAAAATATTGTAAAGATGTTTTAAAAAAAACAATTGCGCAATTTTCCGAGACATGTAGCATTTTCATTTTTCGTTATCTCAGGTTGGGTGTGGGCTTATGTTTTGCATGCCGAGCTGACATTTTTAATGATACCTTTTTTGTGCCGATACGATCTTTAGCTCTCCCGTTACTGCATTTTAATGCAATGTTGCGGCATCCACAAAAACATAATTCTGGCGGTTTGATTTTTTTTCACGCTTTCTCGTTTAGTGATCAGGTTAGTCCTTGTTTTTATTGATAGATCGGGTGATTCTGAATGTGGCGATAGCAAATGTGCCTATGTTTGATTTTAATAATAATAATAATCTTTATTTATATAGCGCCAACATATTCCGCAGCGCTTTACAGTTTAACAGTTTCAAACACAAAAGTCATAAGTAACAACGTTAACAATACAATAATTAAAGCGAAATAAGACGACCCTGCTCGTGAGACCTTACAATCTACAATGAGGTGGGGGAGATGCAAAGTACAGGTGTGTATTTACAATGATGTATTTACAATCATGGTCCAGCCATCTTCAGGGGTTGGGGAATAGATGGGGATAGTGAATGGGCTACACACACACACAAACATAACATAACTTTAATTAGTGAACGTGATAGGCCGCTCTGAACAAATGTGTTTTCAGTGAGCGCCTAAAACTATGCAAATTGTGGATGGTCCTAATTTCTTGGGGTAGAGCAAAATGTTTTATTTTTATTGTTTTATTTTGAATGGGGTGAAATGGGGGTGATTTAAACTTTTATATTTTTTTTCATATCTTTAGTCACTTTTTTAACTCTTGGCATGCTTCACTAGTCTCCATGGGAGGCTAGCAGCTGCTACAACTTGATTTGCTCTGCTACATAGAGGCAATGGTCAGATCGCCCCTATGTAGCAGAATAACTGCATTGCTATGAGCGCCAACCACAGAGTGGCACTCACAGCAATCGGAAATCAACAACCATAGAGGTCTTCTTGACCTCTGGTTGCATGCCAACAAACTGCTGACCCCCGATCACGTGACGGGGTCAGTGGTGCACATATTTCCAGCCCGATTGCCGGAAGAACGCATTAAATACCGCTGTGAGAGTTTGACAGCGACATTTAACTAGTTACTAGGCATGGGCGGATCACGATTCTGCCCACGACTATTGCGGGCACATGTCAGCTGTCAGCCGGAGCCCACCTCAGAGCGGCTTCTGACGTCAGACGTGCTATTCCATCCATCAGAAATTGGTTAAAATGGTATCCCTTTTGGGGGTTTCCAATATATCCTTCAAAAAATAAGTTTTATGCACTTCCTTGAAAAAATGTAAAATGACTGCAGCATTTTAAAAACCTCATAAAAGGCTAACAAAATGATGTGTGATGGGTAAATAATTTACACGTTCACCTACGCGGACCGGACTTCTTGCTGCATCCAGGCTACCCTACCAATATTGGAATTTATAGCGACAGGATTAACGTTTCTCTCTGCACCATATCTCTTATATTTGTTCTGATGAAGGTCCGGATGTGGACCGAAATCGTTCGACTTGCCTTTATGGATGCACATCAATAAACCTTTTGCATATGATAATTATTCATCTAGAGTGCCAAATTTTTTCGGATTTGGGTTAAAGGGACAATCATTTAAATATTGAAAATTGCAATTTGTTTTTAATTTTTATACCATTTCTGATATTTGTATAAATAAGCACAGAAAATATCAACATCAATTTACCATTATTCTAAAGTTCAATATGTCATGAAAAAACAATCTCAAAATCAATGGGATATGTTAAAGCATTTCAGAGTTATTACCACATAAATTGACACTGATCAGATATAAAAAAAAGTTGCTCGGTCACTAAGGGGTTAAAGTTTGTTCCTTATTCATTATTAAATTTGCATCTTTCTTAAGTTAACTTTCATTGGATTGTCTGCTTTTTTCAATGAGGGAATTGTTTTTTTATTTAGAGCTTTTAGTCTTAATTCATCTCATGTTACATTGAAAAGTTGCAATTTGTATACCCATACGCCACTGGAGTACAAAAAAGTGTGTTGTTTTATTTTTTGCAGTTTGAAGACTAATGTGCAGCATTTTAAAAACAATAAATTCTTTTGAGAAGAAGAACCTGAGTCATGGTTATATAAAAATTATAAAGATGTTATTATTGCATCAAAGTTACCAATGTTAAAGATTATAGAAATTACTATGACTACAAAAGTTTTGATTAGTAGGTGAGATGAAAGAACAGTGGTCGGAGGCCAGGTCAGGATTATATAGTAAGAAGCATGCGATCCACCCACAAAATTTTAAATTTAAAAATCTACACAGGAGACATCAGCATCATTTGGCATTCTCATGTCACATTATTTCATTTGTTGCCCCATACCAAATTGTGCAAGGGAGCAATCTACAGTACAGTAGTATGGCTGCTTATATAGGAAGCTCAGAACCAACTGTGTAAGGATGTAATTAAAATCACAGCATGGTGAAGGGTGGGGCGTTCAAGTCAGAAAAAATAGTACATTGTAGATATAGAAAAACTGACTGAACAGCAATCTAATCTGAACTGGTGCATAACCAAAAAAGTCATATAGCAAATAGATTAATGGCTGCACTCAAAATTAATCTGTGCTAGAGCAAGAGTTTTATTACATCCAAACGAAGTTGGTTCTGAGCTTCCTATATAAGCAGGCTTTACCACGTTATTAGCCATAGGTAAGTGTTCACACTAGGCAGTCAGCTCAGGTACCCATCCGTTCTGAGATTACCTTGACGATTGGTGGATGGGCTCACAACTTTTGGCCAAATCTTGTGCTAAGAATCTCATGTGTTTTTTCATATATTTCACAAGCCATTATGCTATTCACATTTCATGTATCACACATTTCCTTGCTCTAGCACAGATCTGGCTACTTTGAAGAACTTAGAATATAAGACATAATTTCAGTTGTTTCACACTTTTTTGTTAAGTATATAATTCCACAGGTGTTAATTCATAGTTTTGATGCCTTCAGTGTGAATGTACAATTTTCATAGCCATGAACATACAGAAAAATCTTTAAATGAGAAGGTGTGTCCAAACTTTTTGTCTATACTGTATGCACAGATCTTCCTTACTCAGGCTAAAGAGAGAGAAAGGGAGATGGGGATATTGATGTTCTTAGCTGTATTTCTATTCAAAACACAGTTAATAGTCAGTGAGACTGGTGAGGTGCTGCTGGTGCCGCCTCCTGCCTAAAACTGAAAACTGCCTACTGAGGTGAAATGCTCAACATACCTCATGGCAGTAATGGCCCTGAGTGTGACACATTAGGCATGATGTCTCATATGGCCAAATTATGATGGCTAGGATTACTGGGTCAAATCATCTATAAAATGGCAGGTCTTGTGGTATGTTCCAGGTAAGAAACTACCTAGTAGCTACAGTAGTAAAAATTAGTGAAATAGCAAATGCTGGCTATGATAGAACGGTGTCAGAATACTCAGGTCAACAGAGCCACAGACCAGTCATAGTGCTAATGCTCAACTCTATCATTGACAGCATCTACCATAACGTAAGCATCAGAACTGAAAGATGGAGGAATTGAAAATATTGCATTGTTCTGATACATCACATTTTCTTCTTTGTCTTGGAGATGACTGGGTATTTGTACGTTTCTTGCCGCGAGTTGGCACTTAGATGTGCTATGGTAAGAAGATGATCTAATAGAGACAGTGATGATTTTCTACTAGGAAACCTTGGGGCTTGGCATTTATGTGGATGATACTTTGATAGATGCCAGGTGCCCAAACAATGTTAGATACCAAAATACGCCTTCTTGTTATTACCATTAACTAACAAAAGCCCAGTATCATTTTTGAGCAGGTTAATGCTCCCATCTACACTACAAAATGACTAAGAGGTCAGAGAGGTTACTTAGTCTCCAAATTCCTCAGATCTCATTGCAAATAAGAATCTGCAGAACATACTGGAATAACAAGTCTAGTTTGTGGGAGACCCAGCTTGTAACTTAAAGGACTTATAGAGCTCGATGCTAGTCCTTGGCATTAATTGCTACAAGGCACCTTCAGAGATCTTGTGGAGTCTTGCTTTGAAGGTTGTTTTGGCAGTACACAGGGAAACAACACTATTAGACAAGTGGTTTTAATGCTATGGAAGATCAATGTATGTGGTCTCTAACTTATCAAGTCAGATATAAAATCAGCTAAACGTGAGTGGAAAAAGGGCAAAATTAAATGCTGAACTACTTTTATTTCTACTATTCATAAATTATATTTTTCATTTCGAGCTACATGATATGAACTTATGTTCCAAGTATTGTCCTGAATAAGTGAACTTCATTTATGTATTATTTCATGAAGCATTTTATGTGTGGAAAAAGTGCTAGTTGTTTGTTCATGCTGCTTATGTGGCAACCTTCATTACATGATTTCATGCTTTGCTGATGGAAAATTAGACCCCTGTGTATTAAAGAAGAATAGATGATAGCTATAGAATCATGATGTGATTGCCTTAGGACATTCTGTTGACAGCTAGAAATATATACAGACAAAGCAATGTCACTGGATGCTAATGTGTGCTACAGAACTTGATGAGTACAATAAATTCTCAGAAATAAAGAAAAATATCAAAACCATTTATTTCAGGGATACCAGAAAGTTCTGTCAAAGAGCAAAAAAAAAAAAATCTGAGCACCTGGATTGAATTTGTAACTGTATTACTTTTTTGTGTGTCACAAAACTTGCTACATTTTTATGTAGACATCAACAGTAATGTAAAATTAACAATCCATATACCGTATATACTCGAGTATAGGCTGAGCCGAGTATAAGCCAAGGCCCCTAATTTTGCCACAAAAAACTGGGAAAGCTTAATGACTCGAGTATAAGCCTAGGGTGGAAATGCAGCAGCTACTGATAAATTTCAAAAATAAAAATAGATATCAATAAAAGAAAAATTAATTGAGACATCAGTAGGTTAAAGGTTTTTGAATATCCATATTGAATCAGGAGTCCCATATAATGCTCTATGCATTTCATGATGGCCCTATAAGATGCTCCATACAAAATACACCCCATATAATGCTCCATGCAGTTCATGATGGACCCCATAAGATGCTCTATATTAATATATGCCCCATAGAATGCTGCACAAAGGTTAATGATGGCCCTATAAGATGCTCCATATGAAAATATGCCCCATATAATGCTCCATAAAGGTTGATGGCTCTATAAGATGCTCCATAGAATAATATGCCCCATCTAATGCTCCATAAAGGTTGAGGGCCCCATAAGATGCTCCATATAATAATATGCCCCATTTAATGCTCCATAAAGGTTGATGGCCCCATAAGATGCTCCATAGAATAATATGCCCAATATGCTGTTGCTGTGATTAAAAATAAAATGACATACTCACCTCTGATTGCTGGGCGCCAAGTGCCGGGGGCCTGAGCAAGCGGGGACAAAAGGCGCGCTATGAGGGTCAGGTGCCGCTGGCTCAGGACACCGGCACTTGTGATATTTACCTGTCCCCGTTCCTTCGCCGTGCACTGCTGTGTCTTCTGGGTCTCTGCAGTGACTGATCAGGCAGAGGGCACGCACTAACACTGTCATCACGCCCTCTGACCTGAACGTCATAGCTAGAGGACACGGAAGAAAGAGCCCAGCAGTGGAATGGGGATAGGTGAATATTACATGGCTCACCCTCCCCGTTCTACTCACCCCCTCCTGGCACATCTCTGCTTCTCCGTCATCCCAGTCCGGGCAGCTCCATCCAGTGTTGAGTGGTCACATGGTACCGCTCATTAAAGTAATCAATAGGCGCTCCACGCCTATGGGAGTGGAGACGCGTCCATATTCATTACTTTAATTAGCAGTACCACGTGACCACTGAACATGGGAAGAGCTGCAGGCAGGCGCCAGGATAACAGAGTGATGCAGGGAGGACTTGCAGTGATCGCACGAGGAGTGGGTGAGTATGATGTGACAGCTGCCGGCTCCTGCTGCTCCCCCTCCCCGTGCCGACCCCCTGGGACGACTCGAGTATAAGCTGAGAGGGGCACTTTCAGCCTAAAAGTATGAGCTGACAATCTTGGCTTATACTCGAGTATATACGGTAGTCTATTATATTTTTCAGGTTAAGCATGCAATGTGTAAGAGTAAAACATGACATTTTGGAATAATATATGATGTAAGACATGCATAGTCTAGGTCTTCCCAAAAATAGCAAGCACAATGCCATTTTCATACATTCATTTTTGAAAATTGTATTCATATTCTGTATAAGACCTCATTCAGGTGTTCATTTTTCACGTAAATGTCTTTGTGTCCATGAATATCATGGGCAGCACACAGATGTCATTCATGTACAATCCGTGTGTGTTTTAAACATTGTAATGGGTAGGAAAAGCTTTCCAATTATTATTTTTGCATGCTAGAAAATCATTGATGAAAAACTGTTGGTAAAAACTAACACACTAACTAAATTCTAATAAAATCTGGTTCAAAACACTGATGAGCATGAAAAAATTCTAACATCTGAAAAAGGTCTAAGACGTCCTGCACAAGGCATGGACGTGTGCAGAAGAATGTATGGGAGCGTGTGAAGTCCCTATGGATGATTAGTACTTTGGTATGGACTTAAGTCTTGCAGTCACTCATTGCTTTAGCCTTAGCTAGGGTTACTTATTTTCATTTAAGAAGTAAGAGCAGAAGAATCCTGGCCTAATAAGGGATAAAACGGCATGAAACTGAAGGCGAGCAAAGCTTCATTAACTAAGGCTAGCAAAACTCATGATGGCACATAGTTATCTTGACACTGGCATTCCGGCTATTCCAAGTGATCACCACAATAATATGCTCAAAAACATCTATCCACTGCTCAAAATCAATCTAAAACATTCAGGTTTCATATGTTATACATTACACATACATGCATGGTAACCATCCAAATATCCATTTACAGTGTAAGCAGCCTTAAAACTGACACATGTATCCAACAACATGAGTGGAAATCCTAGGTTATAAAATGGAAGTGATGCATTGATTGTCATATGTTCACAAAATAATGCTGTTTTCACAATGTGACAAAATAGTCCATAGAGAAAGTATCAGTAGCTGACCAATTACCTAGCTGCTATTGCATGTTTCAGTAATAGGCTTAAGCTATTGGTGTGGTTCTGAAGCAGTATTTTTTGTTGAAAAGGTTTCAAACACATGTTCCATCTGCCAATAAAACTTTGCGCTAAAATTTAATTTATTTCATTGACTGCTTCTTTAACTAAACTATTAAGCACCATCACAACAGGTTTACATTAATCAATAAGTGAAACCATTACTTAATGGAGTACCACAACTAAATACTATAAGAAGGTGGAAAGATTGTAATAATAATAATAATATCATAATCATCACATTTATTTATATATCGCTAAAATGTTCTTCAGGATATCATAATTCAGAGGTAATAGATAAAAGCCAAATACATAGCAACATGACAATGGTTGAAAGACGATGGACTCATGAAGGATAGATTGGAGAGAGGGGAGGACAACAGGTTAGTATTGGGTTCCATAGTTAAGACAATAATTACAATATTAAAAATAATAATTACAGCATTATTAAGAGTTTGGAATATTTCCACAATAGGATAAGGATGGATTTTGTGGAAGTTTTTGAGGGGTATGGTCACATGTGCATGAAAGTGATTTACAGTCAGGAAAAAAGTATCAAAGTCAAACCAAACCACAAGATAGCAATATTTTAAGGCACTTCTCACTGAAATGTAATCATTACATAAAGGTACTAAATCCATTAAGTCACAGAAAACAACATTCACAGCAGATTTTACTTGGTTTTGTGGTAAACTGCAGAATAATATCGAAGGGATTGCAAACTTTTCATGCTTAATTCCTGCAGGAAATTGGGAACTTTCTCATGAGAAATAATCCATTAGTCTATATAAGCACCAGCTCATGTTTGGAAGGGTATTGTGAGGACACAGCATTGTTTCTTTATTAACCAGATGTCTATTTTCAGCAAGCCAGGAGAAATAGACTGTTATCTATATGTTGACTTTTGAATGTATGTGTTTGTTTCTGTTGGTCAAGAAAACACAGACTTTTGTTCGTATAAACCTGTATATTGACTTGAAAGTTGACATTTGATCTAACATATTGTGATGTTATCCTGGATGACTAGTGATTCAGGGTCATGGAACAATGAAGTTTTGCTGATATGCTAATTACACATTGTTCAGGCCAGCCGGTTTGTTGATTTACAAAACAGAGGAGGAAAACTATGCAAATAGACTAAATAATCAAATAATGCAAGTTGATCACAATTATTCCCCTTTACCTGTGAATGCTCGATGGAAGGAGATTTGTTAAGTATAAAAAGAAGTTATTTGCATCTGTAACATTAGACAGAGATTCAGCCAAGACATCCAAACATCAAAAGAACCAGAAACTCTCTACAGGACAGCAGCCAAGACATCATCGCTCCATCACAAGAGACACAAATTTGTCATTCTACAGGATTCCAGCTTAGGAGACCACGGCCACAGCTGGAAGAATATAGATCTGCTCCATTGACCATAACAAATCCTTGATTATGTTTGGGGTAGTCAGGATTTGTACCCACTGGTCATGTGAGCCCCATGGATATGTTTCTGGGGGCCCAGAATGGGACTCACTGGTCACCTGGCTCCATGGAGATGTTTGGAGAGGCCAGGTTGTGACATTCCAGTCAGCTGGCCTTTAATCTCAATGCATCTTCCTAAGCTTGAAATTATCTATTCTCTGTGTGTGCCACATGGGGTTTAGTAAGCCCTGAAAGCTCTGAAGTCACAGCTGCCCTTATCCTGATGAGTCAGCCAAAGGGTGAGACTCTGTAACGTGCACCATCTAGGTTATTTTTCTGGGACTGTCCTATGTGATATTTGCCTGTTTTGTTGTTCAATAAAGTATTGCCACAATGCTTTATCCTCTCTCTGCGTTGTCTGAGTAGTGGTACGCCAACATTAAAAAGAGAGCAGGCGTTCGGTGTGATGAACCCTGGTCCATGTGGTTTCGGGTAGCGGACCAGGGCACCCACTGACCCTCCGTGTCTCCACAGAAATCGAGAAAGAAAATAAAAATCATAGTTGAAGTAAGGATAAGATTAGTCGGAGTTCATTTGTAACTCTTATTCAGTCAAAGGGCTAGGCAGGCTGAAAACAGGAATAACAAATCAAAGAAAAGAACTAGGTAAATGCTAGACTGAGCAGGAATACCAGACCTTTGAATACTTTTCGAATGAAATAGAGAAGAGGGTTCTTAACGAGACTATGGTCAGCAGATGTGAGTAGAAATTAGAGGCTATTGACACATGTATGCCTCTCAAGAAGCCTTAAGCCAGCAAAATGCAGAGAGATAACAGTGTTATTATGGAATTCTCAAGTTTGAAGTTATCCTGTATCCAAATTTCCTGAATGTCATGGATCCAACAGCTGGGATCCCTACTGATCTGTCTGATTGGAATGGGGGTGAATAATTCTCACCATGCTCCATTCTTTCCTAATGGCACCACCACATATAGCTTAGCACTGCCATTGGTTGTTCTTCGGTATTCCCATAAGAATGAATGGAGCAGGAAAGTGCACGATTGACAGCTGCTCCATTCAGATCGAGTTTTTCAGTGCCTCGCTCCTCCGGATTGATGAGAGTCCCATATGTCAAATCTTGAAGTTATTTCCTATCCCATGGAAAGGGTATAACTTGGAAACTTGAAAACATTTGAAAACCCGGATGTTTGCTTTCATGAGAGCGAATTAATTATCACATTTTTTTACATTGTATTAATGGTTTGTTTCCCATGTAAGAGCTATGACAAGATCCTGCTTGCTTCTAACAATGTAATCCGGTACCAGCATGATATTCCAGCATTATGGAATAATCTAGCATTAGTGTGAATGTTTAGCTATGCAGCCCACATATTATGCATTACTGGCAAATATCCAACTGGCAATGTACCAAACAAGAATATTTGATTGAAAAGGAAAAACAATGCTGTAAAAAAGTTGAGTTTAGAAAACACAAGCACGTAAGTGATTACAAGGATGAATAGTCTTTTGTTTCTTCTACTTTTTTGTTCACATATTTATGAATCCTATTATCATTTTAGTTGGTGGCAGGCAGCCAGAAGGAAGTTATAAGAGAAAGAAGAAATCCATGTTATACCATTTTAATATACTTATATCCTACACCAATCAGATCATGGTGCATGTTACTACCACTTTAGGAAAAATGTAATTCCTATGTTTAACCCTGAATACAATGATTTAAAATATTTGAGAGTATCTATCAAAAAGCCACAGTTCCATGTCCTCATTTGTGAGGCAATCAAGTGGTTTACAGTGTGGAAATGAGCTGATTTGTTCAAAAGACTGTTCTATTTGTGATTGACCATTGTCCATTGGCCTGGATTACCACCTCCATGTTTCTGTTTACATCTCAAATACATTCTCTGAAGTATGACTTACATGACCTGTATGAATTTCTCAGGTCCATTAGTTCCTATGCACATGATACTATTATACTATTTTTATCTTACTTTATTCTATTACTAATTAGAAAAATAAATTATTCTTCATTCATCTACATCTTCACGTGGAGCCTCTAGGCATCTTTTTTAGCGCAGAAGATAAAAATGATGTTCATTGTCTTAGAGGACCATCACTTTATCTGTACTACAGAACTTGTGGGAATTAGATGAATAAACTGCTGCTGGTAGATGTGCAGTGGGAATTAAATCATGTGAAAAAGAGCAAACTCCAAGTATGCATTCATTTCTACATGGGAAAATGGGAAGGGGTATAGTCATACGGAATGTCATGATCTGAATCATAGAAAGAAAAATTTGACTTGAATTGGCACATTTTTTTTATGCATAATTCTATAGAAACCAGCAAGAATAAACTCATGATAGATGAGCAGATCTGTTGAGATTTGAGTTTGGTAAATCAGCCGATTTTACAGGGAAATTCGTTTTGAAGCAAAGCTATTCAATGTGAATTGAATGTTCATTATTATGCTTTGGGGTCTATTAAGAAAATCTGCTGCAGTTTACAGTACCGACAGTGTAAGATATTTTTATAAATCTCAGGCACATGCTGAAAAATATATCCATAAATTGAAAGGAGTTGCGGGTTTGAGATCTTTAGGCTAAGTTTACATGTTCAGTAACCATCAATGAGGACCGACCCAGCAGCAATCCATTGGCAAAAAAGTTGTACAGACACAACTTTTTGTCCAGCTAAAAAAACACTGATTTCAACTTGATCCGTATTTTTTAACATTGAAGCATATGGCAAACTGATCAGTTAAATAGTAGAGATGAGCGAACCTGAACATAAATGTTCCGTGTTCGTATCGAACACCGAGTGTCCGGTTCTAAATGTTGAACACAAACTTCTTCTGAAAGTTTGTTTTAATATTGGGACTTCCGGGGGAAGTTTGAACAAGAGACAGAATAAAAGAAGAGAGAAATTTTTCCTGCTTCAAAGTTGGAGTTCCTGTTGTTTTAAATGGGGTTTTGGGTCTGCTTCAAGTCCAGGTACAGTCATGGTAAAGTGTGAAATGTGTGGCTTCTCTGCACCTTCTTCACATTGATACTTAGAGTGAAAAATGCGACAGCGAGTGCGGAACTGCTTCTGTAGGAGATCTGTGGGAGGTAAGTTTTATTAGAAAATTAACTTGAAGCGTCATCTAGAATGGGACAGCATTTTTAAAGTATTTTCACACGTTAAGAAAAACTCAACCTTTTGAATGCGATTCTCCTGCCATTTTGGCAATTTTTTTTAAAGCAATAAATGCTACAAATTCATGCTATCTGTATTTCAAAAGGCAAATATGAAAAAGCTAAATATAGTGAGTGTTTTGTGCTATTTGCAAATTGTTGGTGTGTTTTTTGGGGGGGTCCACAGTGTTTTTTTCTTTCGTTTTTTTTGTTTGTTGGTTTTTTTCTCCTAGCTTGACATTTTTCCATAGGTTTCTTTATAGGAAAAAATAAAATGTATTTTAAAAATTAATGCACGCAAAGAAGCCACCAAAAATTATAAGTAAAATTGCATACAATTCTTGGTGTATAAATTGAACGTGTGCTATCCAATATTTAATCGGATAGCACACTGACCCATGTTATTCAATAGGTCTATTCAGATTAATGATCTTTTTTTCAGTCTGACTGTCCATGAGAAATAAAATCGCAGCATGCACTACTTTCATCCAATTCTCAGATGACACTCACACAGTAAAGTCTATGTGTGCGAAAAAAAGCCAGACCTCACAGAGACCATGAATTTGCGGGGTTTCTCAAGAGTGCTGCCGCCGATCAACAGCTGCTAATCAACTGCAACACTCCAATTTTGTCTGAGCAGAAAAAGCTGAATTTATTTCTGGCTCAGACAAAATATCAATGCAGCAACCAATCAGCTCTCATGTGATGGGCGAGTAAAGAAAAGCAGTGCTCGTCTGGGAAGTGAGTATCATTTTTTTTCTTGTTTTTACCTTTTGGACTCATCATAAGGTTTATCCAATATTTCACAATACTCATTATGGTATTACTATTACCTATAAAGAACAGGAGTTGGAGGCGTAAACATGTGTAATTAAATATATTGGAATAGTTTAACACAATTTGTTATTTACCAATTATTGGTGTTGTGTAATTACTTAGTTACAGAATATTTTTCTAACGCCAAATGATAAAACTTAACATTAATGATGTTTATCAACCAGAGTTTCATATTTTCATCAATAAGTGCAGAGCTATTTTACAAGGTAGTAGATGACAAATTGCTTTGTGAATGCTACACTAGCTAGACAATTTCCCTGGATGTTCCTGATTATGCTGTGCAAATAATACAGAAAGAACTTTTTATATTTCAATTTCCAAATGCAGCTCTGAGTAACAAAGCAATCAAGTGTGTAAATAACGCTTTAGGCCAATGTTTCCCTTTACATAGATCAGCTGTTACAGCTCCCCTAATGATTACTTTGTAAAGTTGATTGTTATCGTCATTTTGATGTAGATCCCTGACATATTATCAATATCCCAACATTTACAAGGAGCAAA
Source organism: Ranitomeya imitator (assembly GCF_032444005.1). NCBI lineage: Eukaryota > Metazoa > Chordata > Amphibia > Anura > Dendrobatidae > Ranitomeya > Ranitomeya imitator. The sequence goes on along the minus strand of NC_091285.1, from coordinate 308,469,303 downwards.
CAAGAAAAAAGCAATGTGCCACATTGATGTGTGTTTATTAAATGCAGAATTAAATAGATGATCGAATTGAGCAATACAAACCAATGTTAATTTCCTTTTTTATTTAGTCACATTTATTACTACAATCAGGGACACTGACTCTTCGCCAATTTCAGACCCTACCATACCAAAGAGATATTCGAAGTGTTACCTTGAAACTGTGTAAACCTCCTTGCATAGTTTTATTATATGCAAATTAAAAGCATCTGATTAGGTCCTGAGGCAGCTTCACCTAGTTGTTCTGAAGAATAGCAATGGGAACAGAGTAAAAATATTTCATAACTGAAGTGTCGATCCCCTTGGGGAATGCCACCATTTGATTTTGACATTTATTTGTCCTGTGCTGTAAAGGACAAAACTACAATTACACTTTTTTTTCCTCCTGTGCAGTGGGCATGATGTCAGAAAATATTAAATCAAAGGGTGTGTATGCACAAGGAAAAACAACAAATGCTAACATTTCAACTTAGAAAAATCTATACAGAAAATCCAGCAGTGTTATACTACTCCTTATAATAGATGAATAAAAATATAGGCCACTCTTAAACACCTTTTCGAAATTGCAGCATTAAATATTTTGTTTGGATATCCTCTGGTATATATTTATAATGTTGATAAAATATTAGAATATCCATACCATAAAACATACAAACTATGAGTTCAGTTTAAAAAATCCTTTTTAAATTAGCATAGAGACTTCCTTTTATCTAAAGCACCTTACCATATATAACTAGTTTCTAAAACAAAAACAAAAAAGAATGCATCCCTCCTCCCTATGTTTTAAGGCTGCAAACCCTTAAATGTGACTGTTGTTGGAAACTAGGAATGTAGACAAGCGTGGCTCTACATTTAGGCTATGTGCGCACGGTGAGTATTTGCATGCAGAAATTTCTGCAAGGTTTCTGCATCTCTTGGTAGGAAAACCACTGCGGCAAAAACATGCATAGTTTTTGATGCATTTTGTGCATGCGTTTTTGTATGCATTTTTGTACAGCAATGAAGGCTTTTTGAGCTAAATAAAGACTTTTTAAAAAGAAAATTGCGATGTAATTTCTTGGTTCTACACCACCTTCTTCATGCTGATGCAGTTTCATCAGAATAATGAGATTAGGGCTTGGTGTCAGCCGTTGTCATTGACACTTAGCCCTAGGTTTAAGGTACCGTTAGACTCAGCGATGCTGCAGCAATAAAGACAACGATCCGACCTAAACTCGATCGCTGGAGCGTCGCTGTTTAGGTCGCTGTAGAGACGTCAAACACAGGAACTCCAGAACGATGCAGAAGCGATCCAGTGACGTAACGGCGACTCACTTCTCGTTCTCGCTCCATGTAAAAACGTTGCTGGCATCGTTGCTTTTGATGTCAAACATGACGATACACGCCGATCTAACGACCAAATAAAGTTCTGGACTTCTAGCTCCGACCAGCGATGTCACAGCGGGATCCAGATCGCTGCTGTGTGTCAATCACAACGAGATCACTATCCAGGACACTGCAATGTCACAGATTGTTGTCGTTCTCTTTGCAAAGTTGCTGAGTGTGATGGTACCTTAAGTAATGCAAAGGTGTCAGCCGAACACCCTCATTACTAAGCCGATAAGTAAACACAGTGAATTGCAGAATACTCCAGTCACATGGGAGCGCCCATGACACAGATGAAGCTTTAGTGAACTTAGGTCCCTATTATGCACTACGAGAAAGTGTTTTGACAGGCTATGCATTAAATACCCATTCCGGGTATAGTTTACTATTATAGATCAGGTACCAAATGATTTGCCTGATCGTTTTACTAATTTAGTAAGAAGAGAAAGTTATTGGATTTTTAAACTCGGCACCCTGGCACCTGAAAGGTTAAATCTCATAATTGAAAAAGTCACTTAATGGCTGCATTCTTGCCCCGTGCTTTTATTATTTTTATGTATTTTATTGGCTTTTATTATATTTCATTTTACATAATTATTTTGCTATATCCTGTCTTTTTTAGCTTGCCTACCTTTTTCTTATATATATATATATATATATATATATATATATATATATATAGTACATGTTTTTAAACTGTGTTTGCCACTTGTATCCTAATTAATCATGTGATCCCATTTAATCATATGCTCCAAATAATTGCTCCTTAAATTTCATTGGCTGGTGTTCCTTTATATACCTACTCCTGCCCACTCTTTGTATACTGCCACCTGATGAAGACGGAGCTGTTCCGTCGAAACTTGTTGTGGATTTTAATAAACAAAGAAACTTTTAATCTCTTCATCTGTGTCCTGTGCACTCCCATGTAACCAGAGTATTCTGCAATTCACTGTCTATTCCTTTCCGGAGGCACCTGGAAGGAGCTGCATTGGACCTCTCTCAATCAATATCCCCCCTGACCGCCAGCTCAGCACTCTGTTAGCCTGTCTTCTCTGTACCTAGCTGCGATAAGTAAATATAAACACACATACCTACACACATACACACATACACACTGTCACCAGCCTATCTAGGAGCATTAACAAAAGTACATAGGCTGTGACCAGACAGCAACTGAAGAAAAAAAATGAAAAAAAATTGTGTGGGCTCTCGCATAATTTTAATAACCAGCAGAGGGACAGCCGATGGCTGGGGGCAGATGTTTATAACCTGGGAAAGAGGTAATACCCATCAAGCTCCTCAGGCTATCAATATCAGCTCACAGCTGTATACCTAGCCTTTACTAGATATTCAAATGGGGACCCTCAAAAAATGACTTGGTGTCCCCTATAATGAATAACCTGCCAAGGCTATGCAGACAGCTGTGGGCTGATATGAGTAGCCTAGGATGGAGCCATGGATATTGTCCCCCAGGCTAAAAATATCAGCTCTCAACCACCCAAGAAAAGGTGCCTCTATTAGATGCACCAAATCTGGTGCTTAGCCACGATCTTCCCACTTGCCCTGTAGCCGTGGCAAGTGGGGTTCATATTTGTGGGGTCAATGTCACCTTTGTATTGTCAGTTGACATCAAGCCCACAGGTTAGTAATGGAGAGGAGTCCATAAGACACTTATCCATTAGTAACCCCATAGGGATATTGTATAAAAACACAGATGCCCAAAATAAAGTCCTTTATGTGAAATAATGACAGACTCCTTTAATGAATCTTAATTAAACCATACTCCCCGAACTCCTAATCCACCGACGCCAATGTCTACTGCAACAAAAATAAAATAATTAACCTCAATATACTTCACCTGTCCGCAGAAAAGATAATTCATAATGTCCCATGACAATCCTGATCATTTTGAGAGCAGTCACATCTGTTATGTTTGCTAATGACAGGTGTTATGAAGGCAATCCAGAAACACAGTGTGCTTAGCAATCAGAGCGCACACAGTGATCTGACAAATACCCAAAAATACAAGAACGAGCTCTGAGACATGGAAACTCTGTAGACTGCAAACCTGATCCTATCCTAAACACAACTAAAAGCGGCTGTGGATTGCGCCTAACAACTACCTAGGCAACTCGGCACAGCGTAAGAAACTAGCTAGCCTGAAGATAGAAAAATAGGCCTGACTTGCCCCAGAGAAATTCCCCAAAGGAAAAGGCAGCCCCCCACATATAATGACTGTGAGTAAGATGAAAAGACAAAACGTAGGGATGAAATAGATTCAGCAAAGTGGGGCCCGATATTCTAGGACAGAGCGAGGACAGTAAAGCGAACTTTGCAGTCTACAAAAAACCCTAAAGCAAAACCACGCAAAGGGGGCAAAAAAAAAACCACCGTGCCGAACTAACGGCACGGCGGTACACCCTTTGCATCTCAGAGCTTCCAGCAAAACAAAAGACAAGCTGGACAGAAAAAAAGCAACAAAAAAGCAAAAAGCACTTAGCTATACAGAGCAGCAGGTCACAGGAACAATCAGGAGAAGCTCAGATCCAACACTGAAACATTGACAAGGAGCAAGGATAGCAGCATCAGGCGGAGTTAAGTAATGAAGCAGTTAACGAGCTCACCAGAACACCTGAGGGAGGAAGCTCAGAAGCTGCAGTACCACTTGTGACCACAGGAGTGAATTCAGCCACAGAATTCACAACAGTACCCCCCCCTTGAGGAGGGGTCACCGAACCCTCACCAGAGCCCCCAGGCCGACCAGCATGAGCCGCATGAAAGGCACGAACAAGATCGGAAGCATGAACATCAGAGGCAAAAACCCAGGAATTATCTTCCTGAGCATAACCCTTCCATTTAACCAGATACTGGAGTTTCCGTCTAGAAACACGAGAATCCAAAATCTTCTCCACAATATACTCCAATTCCCCCTCCACCAAAACCGGGGCAGGAGGCTCAACAGATGGAACCATAGGTGCCACGTATCTCCGCAACAATGACCTATGGAATACATTATGTATGGAAAAGGAGTCTGGGAGGGTCAAACGAAAAGACATAGGATTGAGAACCTCAGAAATCCTATGCGGACCAATAAAACGAGGTTTAAATTTAGGAGAGCAAACCTTCATAGGAATATGACGAGAAGATAACCAAACCAGATCCCCAACAAGAAGTCGGGGACCCACACGGCGTCTGCGATTAGCGAAAAGTTGAGCTTTCTCCTGGGACAAAATCAAATTGTCCACTACCTGAGTCCAGATCTGCTGCAACCTATCCACCACAGAATCCACACCAGGACAGTCCGAAGACTCAACCTGTCCTGAAGAGAAACGAGGATGGAACCCAGAATTGCAAAAAAATGGAGAAACCAAGGTAGCCGAGCTGGCCCGATTATTAAGGGCGAACTCAGCCAACGGCAAAAAGGACACCCAATCATCCTGGTCTGCAGAAACAAAACATCTCAGATATGTTTCCAAGGTCTGATTGGTTCGTTCGGTCTGGCCATTAGTCTGAGGATGGAAAGCCGAGGAAAAGGATAGGTCAATGCCCATCCTACCACAAAAGGCTCGCCAAAACCTTGAAACAAACTGGGAACCTCTGTCAGAAACAATATTCTCAGGAATGCCATGCAACCGAACCACATGCTGAAAGAACAAAGGTACCAAATCAGAGGAGGAAGGCAATTTAGCCAAGGGCACCAGATGGACCATTTTAGAAAAGTGATCACAGACCACCCAAATGACTGACATCTTTTGAGAAACGGGAAGGTCAGAAATGAAATCCATCGAAATATGTGTCCAAGGCCTCTTTGGGACCGGCAAGGGCAAAAGCAACCCACTGGCACAAGAACAGCAGGGCTTAGCCCTAGCACAAATCCCACAGGACTGCACAAAAGTACGTACATCCCATGACAGAGATGGCCACCAGAAGGATCTAGCCACTAACTCTCTGGTACCAAAGATTCCAGGATGACCAGCCAACACCGAACAATGAAGTTCAGAGATAAGTTTATTAGTCCACCTATCAGGGACGAACAGTTTCTCTGCTGGACAACGATCAGGTTTATTCGCCTGAAATTTTTGCAGCACCCGCCGCAAATCAGGGGAGATGGCAGACACAATGACTCCTTCCTTGAGGATACCCGCTGGCTCAGATAAACCCGGAGAGTCGGGCACAAAACTCCTAGACAGAGCATCCGCCTTCACATTTTTAGAGCCCGGAAGCTACGAAATCACAAAGTAGAAGCGGGCAAAAAATAACGACCAACGGGCCTGTCTAGGATTCAAGCGCTTGGCAGACTCGAGATAAGTCAAGTTCTTATGATCAGTCAATACCACCACGCGATGCTTAGCTCCTTCAAGCCAATGACGCCACTCCTCGAATGCCCACTTCATGGCCAGCAACTCTCGATTGCCCACATCATAATTACGCTCAGCGGGCGAAAACTTCCTGGAAAAGAAAGCACATGGTTTCATCACTGAGCAATCAGAACCTCTCTGTGACAAAACCGCCCCTGCTCCAATCTCAGAAGCATCAACCTCGACCTGGAACGGAAGAGAAACATCTGGCTGACACAACACAGGGGCAGAACAAAAACGACGCTTCAACTCCTGAAAAGCTTCCACAGCAGCAGAAGACCAATTAACCAAATCAGCACCCTTCTTGGTCAAATCGGTCAATGGTTTGGCAATGCTAGAAAAATTACAGATGAAGCGACGATAAAAATTAGCAAAGCCCAGGAACTTTTGCAGACTTTTCAGAGATGTCGGCTGAATCCAATCCTGGATGGCTTGGACCTTAACTGGATCCATCTCGATAGTAGAAGGGGTAAAGATGAACCCCAAAAATGAAACTTTCTGCACACCGAAGAGACACTTTGATCCCTTCACAAACAAAGAGTTAGCACGCAGGACCTGAAAAACCATTCTGACCTGCTTCACATGAGACTCCCAATCATCTGAGAAGATCAAAATGTCATCCAAGTAAACAATCAGGAATTTATCCAGATACTCACGGAAGATGTCATGCATAAAAGACTGAAACACAGATGGAGCATTGGCAAGTCCGAACGGCATCACTAGATACTCAAAATGACCCTCGGGCGTATTGAATGCAGTTTTCCATTCATCTCCTTGCCTGATTCTCACCAGATTATACGCACCACGAAGATCTATCTAAAGGTACCTTCACACATAACGATATTGTTAACGATATCGTTGCTATTTGTGACGTAGCAACGATATCGTTAATGAAATCGTTATGTGTGACAGCGACCAACGATCAGGCCCCTGCTGGGAGATCGTTGGTCGCTGAATAAAGTCCAGAACTTTATTTCATCGCTGGACTCCCTGGAGACATCGCTGGATCGGCGTGTGTGACACCGATCCAGCGATGTCTTCACTGGTAACCAGGGTAAACATCGGGTAACTAAGCGCAGGGCCGCGCTTAGTAACCCGATGTTTACCCTGGTTACCATGCTAAAAGTAAAAAAAAAAAAACAGTACATACTTACCTACAGCTGTCTGTCCTCCAGCGCTGCGCTCTGCACTCCTCCTGTACTGGCTGTGAGCCGGAAAGCAGAGCGGTGACGTCACCGCTCTGCTTTCCGGCTCCCAGACAGTACAGGAGGAGAGCAGAGAAGCAGAGCGCAGCGCTGGAGGACAGACAGCTGTAGGTAAGTATGTACTGTTTGTTTTTTTTTACTTTTAGCATGGTAACCAGGGTAAACATCGGGTTACTAAGCGCGGCCCTGCGCTTAGTTACCCGATGTTTACCCTGGTTACCGGCATCGTTGGTCGCTGGAGAGCGGTCTGTGTGACAGCTCTCCAGCGACCAAACAGCGACGCTGCAGCGATTCGGATCGTTGTCGGTATCGCTGCAGCGTCGCTAAATGTGAAGGGGCCTTTAGTGAACCAACTAGCCCCCTTAATCCGAGCAAACAAGTCAGATAACAATGGCAAGGGATACTGAAATTTAACAGTGATCTTATTAAGAAGGCGGTAATCAATACACGGTCTCAGCGAACCATCCTTCTTGGCTACAAAGAAGAACCCTGCTCCCAGTGGTGATGACGATGGGCAAATATGTCCCTTCTCCAGGGATTCCTTCACATAACTGCGCATAGCGGCGTGTTCGGGCACGGATAAATTAAATAATCGACCTTTAGGGAATTTACTACCAGGAATCAAATTGATAGCACAATCACAATCCCTATGCGGAGGTAGAGCATCGGACTTGGGCTCTTCAAATACATCTTGATAATCAGACAAGAACTCTGGGACCTCAGAAGGGGTGGATGACGAAATCGACAAAAATGGAACATCACCATGTACCCCCTGACAACCCCAGCTGGATACCGACATGGAATTCCAATCCAATACTGGATTATGGGTTTGTAGCCATGGCAACCCCAACACGACCACATCATGCAGATTATGCAACACCAGAAAGCGAATAACTTCCTGATGTGCAGGAGCCATGCACATGGTCAGCTGGGCCCAGTATTGAGGTTTATTCTTGGCCAAAGGTGTAGCATCAATTCCTCTCAATGGAATAGGACACCGCAAAGGCTCCAAGAAAAACCCACAACGTTTAGCATAATCCAAATCCATCAGATTCAGGGCAGCGCCCGAATCCACAAACGCCATGACAGAAAACGACGACAAAGAGCATATCAAGGTAATGGACAGAAGGAATTTGGACTGTACAGTACCAATGACGGCAGACCTAGCGGACCGCTTAGTGCGCTTAGGACAATCAGAAATAGCATGAGTGGAATCACCACAGGAGAAACACAGACCATTCAGACGTCTGTATTCCTGCCGTTCAACTCTAGTCATAGTGCTATCGCACTGCATAGGCTCAGGTTTAACCTCAGGCAGTACCGCCAAATGGTGCACAGATTTACGCTCGCGCAAGCGTCGACCGATCTGAATGGCCAAAGACAAAGACTCATTCAAACCAGCAGGCATAGGAAATCCCACCATGACATCCTTAAGAGCCTCAGAGAGACCCTTTCTGAACAAAGCTGCCAGCGCAGATTCATTCCACTGAGTGAGTACTGACCATTTCCTAAATTTCTGACAATATACTTCTATATCATCCTGACCCTGGCACAAAGCCAGCAAATTTTTCTCAGCCTGATCCACTGAATTAGGCTCATCGTACAGCATTTCGAGCACCAGGAAAAACGCATCGACACTACTCAATGCAGGGTCTCCTGGCGCAAGAGAAAATGCCCAGTCTTGAGGGTCGCCGCGCAAAAAAGAAATAATAATCAAAACCTGTTGAATAGGATTACCAGAAGAATGAGGTTTCAAGGCCAGAAATAGCTTACAATTATTTTTGAAACTTAGAAACTTAGTTCTATCTCCAAAAAACAAATCAGGAATAGGAATTCTTGGTTCTAACATAGATTTCTGATCAATAGTATCTTGAATTTTTTGTACATTTATAACGAGATTATCCATTGAAGAGCACAGACCCTGAATATCCATGTCCACACCTGTGTCCAGAATCACCCAAATGTCTAGGGGAAAAAAAAAAAGTGAACACAGAGCAGAAAAAAAAAAAAAATGATGTCAGAACTTTTTCTTTCCCTCTATTGAGAATCATTAGTTTTGGCTCCTTGTACTGTTATGTTTGCTAATGACAGGTGTTATGAAGGCAATCCAGAAACACAGTGTGCTTAGCGATCAGAGCACACACAGTGATCTGACAAATACCCAAAAATACAAGAACGAGCTCTGAGACGTGGAAACTCTGTAGACTGCAAACCTGATCCTATCCTAAACACAACTAAAAGCGGCTGTGGATTGCGCCTAACAACTACCTAGGCAACTCGGCACAGCCTAAGAAACTAGCTAGCCTGAAGATAGAAAAATAGGCCTGACTTGCCCCAGAGAAATTCCCCAAAGGAAAAGGCAGCCCCCCACATATAATGACTGTGAGTAAGATGAAAAGACAAAACGTAGGGATGAAATAGATTCAGCAAAGTGGGGCCCGATATTCTAGGACAGAGCGAGGACAGTAAAGCGAACTTTGCAGTCTACAAAAAACCCTAAAGCAAAACCACGCAAAGGGGGCAAAAAAAACCCACCGTGCCGAACTAACGGCACGGCGGTACACCCTTTGCGTCTCAGAGCTTCCAGCAAAACAAAAGACAAGCTGGACAGAAAAAAAGCAACAAAAAAGCAAAAAGCACTTAGCTATACAGAGCAGCAGGTCACAGGAACAACCAGGAGAAGCTCAGATCCAACACTGAAACATTGACAAGGAGCAAGGATAGCAGCATCAGGCGGAGTTAAGTAATGAAGCAGTTAACGAGCTCACCAGAACACCTGAGGGAGGAAGCTCAGAAGCTGCAGTACCACTTGTGACCACAGGAGTGAATTCAGCCACAGAATTCACAACACACATCACTGATGTGACTGTTCTCAAAGACAGCCGGAGATACACTGACAGGAGGTATTGTATCACTGGGCTGCCATGATAAAGTTCACAGGAGTTCATCAGCTAATCCGCTCTGGTGGTCTCCTTTACGGCACCACTGCTGCGTGGGAAAGTTCTCACGCAGGTTGCCGTAAGTGAGAGAGCACCGGAGCTGATGAACTCTGGTAGTCATTGCCACTCACCATCTTTGCAGAGTCCTCAATGTCTAGAAGAACAACACAAATGTCAGTCATCCAAGCCCACTCTTTAGTTGTTATGTTTGGAGGCTGACCAGAATACTGATGGGCATATTAGAGCTGGTATTACACAAATGGCCTCTGCTGCTTACGAAACCTTGCCAGCCTCTGCAGTGTGGAGTTCCAAAGTGTGGTTGCATTGTACACCAGTGAGCTGGGACTTATGTGTGCTGCTGTAACACTGTAGAGTGTCAGCCATCTTGCGGAAAGAGGTGCTGACGCGGCAACCCTTGAGTGAATACAAAAGATTTTCAAAGCTTTTTGTAGTGTTATTTGACACATTAATGTGTCCCAGAGCACAGAGTACTCTATGCATCAAATACAGAAGCAATTTTAATGCTTTTTTGGAGTGTTATATTCCACAGAAATGTACCCCAGAGCATGGACTATGCTATAGATGAGTATGTAAATACAGAAAAAAAATTTGAACTCTTTTTTGGAGTGTTATATGCTACAGAAATATACCCCAGAGCAAGAAATACTCTATGAATGAGTAAGTGAATACAGAAAAAAATGTCAATGCTTTTTTGGCATGTTATCTGACACATAAATGAGCCAGCCGAAAAGGTAAGTAATTGAATCCAAAAAAAGTTTCAACACTTTTTGGAGTCTTATAAAACACAGGAATGTACCACAAAGCACGTAATACTCTATAGATGACAATATAGTCATTTTTTTCACACAAAAAATGCTATATATTTAGCAACAGACTGCAAAGCATTGATCTCTGAACAGAGACTGTATTCAGCCCCTTTCCTGGCTCCTTCAACTCTCTCTCCTTATGCTAAATGCATAATATATGTGGTAAAAACAGGAACGCACAAGAGTAGACCTTAGAAGGACTGTTTTTATGATTGGTCAGCTTGAGCACCAGTATCAACACTACAGGACTCTGATTCATCAAGCTGTACATATTCATGCCTGGTCAAGTACTCTTTCTTCAATAACAACTGTCACAGAATGTGCAATGGCATCAGTGTGCCGATCATTTTGGCGCTTGTCGTTTTATAACCTCTGATGATGTTATATGTCCAGCCAATCACAGTAATACCACTACCAAGATGGCTAAGGCATTACAGTGACTTGCAGGCAATCCTCGCATGCTTATTGGCTGTGTAACAGTCGTCAAACATGAGGGGTGGACATTCGAAGTTGAGCACCAGATAATGCTCACTGAGTAAAGAGAATACAGCTACTCGAGTGATGTCCAAGTATCACCTAGCGCGTTTGTCTATCCCTATAAGGCAATATTGCAAAGCTGCGGCATTATTGGTTTATCTTACAAGAAAAACTGTTAAAAGATTAGGTTTCCAATATTCTGGTAATAGTTGTATAATCAGCATATAACATTCAAACCACACTATGTGAGTCATAACTATTTACTGTTTTACTTACTTTTTAACCATGTAAAATCGGGCCCCTTATGTCTGATTTTGCCTTATTGTGTTTCGGTTGCATAAAAAATAAAAATAGCAAAATAGACTTTGGCTGACTTAGTTTTAATAGCAAATTAAATTACACAAATGTCTAGTATTTACATACAGTGGAAAGTGAACACAGTACATTTTTCAGTTGTGAATAGATATTTTTACTGAATGTGCTAACTTTATAATGCTGTAATTGTAATTTAGTTAGCAGCATGCAGTATATCAAGGGACTAAAGTGACATAACCTTTGTTGGTGAACGTTCATTATTATTCTTGACAATTGTGTTTGTGTCATTGTGAAACACAGTAAGTCAAGGTCATGGCTAGATAAATAAATAATATTTTACCTACATCTCTAAAAAAGTTTCTATCCATTTAACTTTTCTGAATACCTTATTTAAATGAATACTTAGATGAAGTCTGCCTTTTTGTATTTTGTGGTAATTGTATATCCACAGTGGCTTTTGTTGTTAGCTAATGAGTGCTTTGAAAAAAAAAAGTATTGAATCCTATCTTTATCAAACACAGAGAGGCAAATAAAAATTCTATAATTTTACTATTAGTACATTTTATTATTTTTCAGAATAAAGGTTCCAATGAAACATTATAAGAAATCAGCATGCCCATGTACTCCTTAAAGATGTGGATAAGTGAATATAAATTGCCTGATTCATTAAGATGTTTACACCACTTAATGAATTAGCTGCCTTCCACTTCAGTATGCCCCTTCATAAAGACTGTCATGTGCAAAGCAAGTCTTAATGAATAAACTACAAAATATTGGAGTAGGCCTATATGTGCCTTTCAAAAGAAGCACAAAATAGCACTACTTCTATACTGCAAAATCTGTAAATAAAAGCACTTTTGGTCTTGATTTCCTTAGGTTCTGTTCACATCTACATTGTTATTTCTATATTTTTGTTCCATTATTGGAACAGAAATATAAACATAACAGAATTGATAGACCGCAACATGTCAGACACTGCACTATTTTGCCTGGTATTTTGGGCTGAATCTGATGCAAACACAACCTTATAAATATGCTTTATGTGGAAAATATTCTATACAAGACCCTAATATACAAAATAGAGGTAAAATGCCAAAATAAAATAAAACTGCTTCTGTTAATAGTGAATCACAATCTATAAAAAACATTTACAAAAAGTCAAAATTAATCTTGTGGAAAATAAAGCAACCATTCCTTAGGCACAAATGTAAGTGAATGTGTAAATATGGGTGTACAGTATGCAAATGGTAACTAAGTCATAATGAAGATATTAAGTACATAAACATACCATCCTGGACGATAAAGAAACAAGACAGATGATGAATTGTCACCTTTGAAATGCGATGGTGGAGAAGGATGTTATCAATACTATCAATGGCAGGAGCAACAAACAAATTAATTTTGAAAAAAATCAAGCCAGACATGTAATTTAAAGAAAGGATCACCAAGCTATGACTTCTCTACTTTGGACACATCATACGAAAAAGAGAGAAAAACTTGGAGAAAGATATCATGGTGAGAGAATCGAAGTGAACATAGCGAAGAGAGAGATCAGCAACACGATGGCTTAATAGTATCAAGATAACCTCAGAGAACACCCCGGTCAAATTATCTAGGCTTACACAAAATTGATCGTCTTACAGAACATTTCTCCATCAATTGCCATGTCTCGAGACTGAGCCGAAGTCCATTAAAAAAAATCAAAAACATACCAGTGTCACAAACAATTAGTAGTGATTTCGCTCATAAAGTATATGTTATTCCATTTAGTTTTGAATTTATAGTAAATTATCCAGTTATTCTCAATGAATAACTTGAATGTTCCTAATTATGATATCGGGTCCCGAAGCAGGCTAAGATGTGCGTAATGAGTGAAGGCACACAGAAGTCGCTCAGATGACCGGATGGTGGATTATGGGGATTGTAGGACAGAAAAGCAGTTAAATATTTTTTTTTTTACTTTTTGCCAGCCCTCTAAGGCTAAGCAAAATGTCTGCCATTATATAAATTTGCTTGGATAGAATTTCAAAAATCCTTATAATGGAGAATACAATTTTAATTTTTTTTTTAGGTAAAATCTATTGAAATTCAATATATTTGCTTATCTCTAATATGGATGTTAAAAGTTACGTCAAAATATCTCACATAGTGACTTAATAAGAATTAAATATAAGAAGACTACAATATATACACTGGCATTGAAAAGTTTGGGCAACACTGGTCAAAATTACAGTTATTGTGAACAGTTAAGCAGGTTGCAGATGAAATGATCTTTAAAAGGGCTAAAGTTAAAGATAACACATTTACTTAGTATTTAAGGAAAAAGAAAAATTACAGTTGTGCAAAAAAGTGTTTGCACCCTTCCTGATTTCCTATTCTTTTGAATATTTGTCTAAATGTTTTAGAGCACCAAACAAATTTAAATACTAGAAAAAGATAACACAAGTAACCACAGCAGCTTTTGAACATCCCGCTGCTATTAACTCATTAAATGCTGCTGTTAACCTCTGACAGTGGCATTTAACATGCGCTACTGGCCATTGAGCCAGATATCTGCCCATCGGTGACCCCCATCGCGTGATTGCGGGTCACCAATGGGTTGGCATGACAACCAGAGGTCTTCTACAGACCTCTATGGCTTTCATTGTCCGCTTGCTATGAGTGCCTCCCGGTGGTCCGCTCTCATAGCAAGTCAGCAATTCTGCTACATACATGTGATCTGATCATCGCATGTATGTAGCAGAGCTGATCGGGTTATGGCAGCTTCTAGTCTCCCATAGAGACTATTGAAGTGCAGCGCCCCAGAGTCCTGGTCATTGCAGTAATGTTATTCTTCCACCAGGGGGAGTGATGTTATGTCTGAAGGCAATGAAGGAGATCTTATGTCCAGGTATCACAACCACAAAAAAAAACACTTCACACTCCAGTCCGCCAGGAGGAGCCATGCTTCTATCTACTAGGGCACTCCTTACACTTGGGTAAAACTGGTGGGTTGGTTAGGAAGTTGAACAGTCAGCCCCGACCGAGTTTGGCAGAGGCTGGTTGGAGTGGGTTCCAGCCAGCTCCAGACTGCGGCCTGCGGGAGGCGAGGGTACACGGAGCTGCGCCTGCATCCCTTGCGGCAGCATCCCAAGAAGGAGACATTGAATGGAATTGTGTTGCAGTGAGTGAGAAACTAAGTCATAGCAACAGGAGAGGAATATCAGAGGGAGACCAGCTAGAAGCAGGCTGCCTCCTTCTGAAGCGCAGTACCAGTAGCCAAAACACCGAGGGAGTAAGGATCTCTATGCTTTACTTCAGAGACTGGCAGGACAGTTGATTCCACGTTGGCTGCATGACCATATACCCAGGAGGCACGGTGGCAAGTTGTGGAGGCCAGGGCATCTCTAGGGTCCCTATAAAAAGCCTCAGGCCACCAGTCATACGGGTTTGTCCTATCCATCAGGGGGACAGAAAGAAAGAGACTTAACACCTACAATAGTTGTGAGGACCTCACCGAGTTGCCCAGCAGGGAGGAATTACAACACTCAGGCGCTAGAGGAAGGCTATTGAATTCCACCTGGAAAAGGGGACTCTGAAGTTGCCTTCAGACCGGCCGGACTCTGCCTACCCTGTGGTCCCTACCCTGGACTGTGGATGTTGAAGCCTTCAGGAAAGGTAAAGAGACTGCAACCTTGTGTCCTCATTATTCACTGCACCTTACATCATCCACCATCTACACTCTGGGAAGCCCTGGGGATACACTTCACCTGTGGGAAGGTATACCATCCAGCTGCCATAACATCACCCCAGCGGACCCCTAAGCAGCGTCGGTCACCATGACTGAATACAACAGGTGGCGTCACAAACATTATCCCTTTGAAGACCTTTCCCCCAATTTACAACAGACGTTCCCCTAGGGCCACGGACCGGGTCAGCCACCGTGACCTCCCCACCGAGAACGGAAGAAGGGCCCAGATCCGAGTAACCTCAAGCACTTGGGGGGCTCCACAGAAGCATGCCAAGTAAAAAAAGATGTTTTTAAAAATAAAAAAATAAAAAAATACAAAAGTTCAAATCACCCCTCTTTCGCTCCATTCAAAATAAAACAATAAAAAAATCAAACATACACATATTTGGTATCGTTGCATTCAGAATCGCCCGATCTATCAATAAAAAAGAATTAACCTGATTGCTAAACGTTGTAATGAGAAAAGAAGTAAAAACGCCAGAATTACATTTTTTTGGTTGCCGCAACAAGTTAGGTGTTGAGTGTCCGCGACTGCACAGGGGGAATCTCGAACCATGTCTGCTACAGTCTCCCATTCTCCTCCAGCCGCAGTGGAGCCTGCTCAGTGGAGACATCAGTCCCAGCATCTGGCTCAGGCTGATACTGGACGATTGGTTACTACTGCCCTTAGTCCTGCTTTTCCCATACTGAGCATGCCCACAGGGCGACATCCCATTGGAGGTCAGGGGTCACATGCTTAAGTCCTGTGTCCTGTTGCGGTTACTATTGGACCACTAGGAAGGTCCTTGTCTGCTGCAGCTATAAAAGGTTTGCATGGCCGCACGGCCATGCGCTAGTATCAACCTTTGTCATGAGCTTTACTGCTGTACTGGTCATGTCTGCATGAGGTGAGGGTTGGCTGAAATACAGTAAGCCCCTAGAATACCGTCACCTCCGGTGAGGAGTTTTTGTGTGTTTGAATTCAGGGCTTGGCTGAAATAAGCACCTAGAATACCAGCACCTCTGATGAGGAGTTTTGCGTGCTTTGCTGACTGCATGACCACTGGTTTCTCTCTTCTCAGTTAGGTAGCTGTGATCCTCTGTGAGGTTAACAGGGCACAGCGTTCTCCTATCTATGTGATTCTGTGAAGTAACAGAGTTCGCTTATACCGCCATATAGTGCCGCCAATTCTAGCAGCTGGTTACTCTCCTGCACGGTGGACCCCGGGTTGCAAACGCACCTTTTATTACTTATATATACTCGGTGCGTTCCACCAACCCTAACACAACATTGCATTAAAATGCAATAACGGGCGATCACAAAATCGTATCTGCACCAAAATGCAATCAATAAAAATGTCAGCTCGGCGCGCAAAAAATGAGCCCACACCCAACCCGAGATCATGAACAATGATGCAGTTTTTTTTAACAAACTTTGGATATATTTTTCACCACTTAAATAAAAAAATAACCTACACATGTTTGGTGTCTGTGAACTAATAATGACCTGGAAAATCATAATGGCAGGTCAGTAAAATATGCTAAAAAGAAATACAAAAAAATGTTGAGGAAATGTGCTTTTTTTTTCAATTTCACCACACTTGCTATCTTTTTCCTGCTTTCCAGTACACAATATGGTTAAACCAATGGTGTCATTAAGGCTATGTGCACACGTAGGAAATATGGTGCAGAATTTTCTGCACTAAATCTGCATCTCTGGCAGAATCCGCAGGTGCGTTTTTTGTGCGTTTTTTATGCGTTTTTGTGCGTTTTTTTAGGCGTTTTTTAGTGCAGTTTTTGTGCAGATTTTACCACTGTGGATTTCTATAAAGGAGGGGTGCAGAAACACTTCAGAACTGCACAAAAGAAGTGACATGCACTTCTTTGAAATTTGCAGCATTTCTGCGCAGATTTTTCTGCACCATGTGCACAGCTTTTTTTTTCACATTGATTTACATTGTACTGTAAATCACAGTGCAGTTCTGCAGCGTTTCTGCTGCAGAAAAATCTGCTGCAGTTCTGCACTAAATCTGCACTAAATCTGCATCGTGTGCACATACCCTTAAAAGTACAACTTGTTCCACAAGAAAACAGCCCTCACATGGCCATATTGACAAAAAATAAAAAAGTTATGGCTCTGGAAATAAGGGCAGTGAAAAACATAAGCGCAAAAATGAAAAAGGGCTCCGTCTTGAAGGGGTTAAGCTGAAGCCCACTTGGGTTATGCAGCAGGACAATGATCCAAAACAAACCAGCAAGTTCACCTCTGAATGGCTTGAGAAAAACAAAATTATAGCTTTGAAGTTGTCTAGTCAAAGTCCTGACCTTAATCTGATTGAGATGCTGGGGCACCTTAAACCATCCAATTTGGCTGAATTACAACTATTCTGCAAAGATGAGTAGGCCAAAATCCCTCCAGAGCATTGTCAATTACTTTTCGCAAGTTACCGCAAATGCTTGATTTCAATTGTTGCAGCTAAGGGCATCCCAACCAGTTATTATGTTTAGAGGGCAATTGCTTTTTCAAACAGGGCCCTGTTAGTTTGGATTTCTTTTACCCTTAATAATAAAGACCTTCATTTAAAAACTGCATTTTATGTTTACTTGTGTTATCTCCTAATATTTAAATTTGTTTGGTGATCTGAGACTTTTAAGGGTGATAAACATGCAAAAGAATAGGAAATCAAGAAGGGCCAAATACGCTTTCACAAAACTCTATATGTTGTCATTTGTTGCATTTTAAAAATTACAAAAAAGTTTGGGCACCCTGCATGGTTAATACTATTAGCACCCTCTTTTGCAAGTATCAAAGTGTATAAATGCTTTTTGTAGGCAGACAAGAGTCTTGCAATTTTTGTTTGAGGGATTTTTAGCCATTCTTCCTTGGAAAATTCTTCCAGTACTGTGATATTCCTTGATTGTCTTTTATGCACTGCTATTTTTAGGTCTATCCACAGATTTTCAATCATGTTCAGAGCTACCTTTTGAAGTAGTTTATTTTGGATTTTGACATGTGTTTAGGATCATTATCCATTTGTAGAGGCCATCTTCTTTTCAACTTCAGTTTTTGACAGATGGAGTTATTTTTTCATCAAGAATTTGTTGAAATTTAATCAAATATATTTTTGACTCTAATTATGAAATGTTCACTATACCGTTGGTTACAACACAACCCAGCATGAGTAATCCACCCCCATGCTTAAAGGTTGGCGAGATTTCTTGAAATTCTGTTCCCTTTTTTCTCCATACATAGCATTGATCATTGCAGCCTAATAGTTCTATTTTAACCTCATCTGCCCAGTGGACTTGTTTCCAAAATGGATCAGGGTTGTTTAGATGTTCTTTTGCCTGCTTCTGAAGCTGAATTTTATGGTGAGGATGCAGGAGAGATTTTCTTCTGATGACTCTTCATTGAGGGCTATATTTGTGCAGGTGTCTCTTAACAATAGAATAATGTACCAAAACTCAGGAGTCTGCTAAATCTTTCTGAAGGTCTTTTGCATTCAAGCAGGGGCAAAAAAGTATTTAGTCAGGCACCAATTGTGCAAGTTGTCCCACTTAAAAAGATGAGATAGGCCTGTAATTGACATCATAGGTAGACCACAACTATGAGAGTCAAAATGAGAGAAAAATTCCAGAAAAGCACCTTGTCTGATTTGGCAAAATTTATTTTGCAAATTATGGTGGAAAATAAATATTTGGTCAATAACAAAAGTTCATCTCCATATTTTGTTATATATCCATCGTTGGCAATGACAGAGGTTAGAAGTTTTCTGTAAGTCTTCCCAAGGTTGGCACACACTGTTGGTGGCATGTTGGCCAATTCCTCAATGCTGATCTTCTCTACAGCAGTGATGTTTTGGGCCTATGGCTGGGCAACATGGACTTTCAACTCCCTCCAAAGGTTTTCTATGGGGTTTAGATCTGGAGACTGGCTAGGTCACTCCAGGACCACCATATGCTTCTTACGAAGTCACTCCTTCATTGCCCTGGCAGTGTGATTGGAATCATTGTCATGTTTCATCTTCAATGCCCTTGCTGATGGAAGGAGGTTTGCACTCAAAATCTCATGATACATGGCCCCATTCATTCTTTCATGTACACGGATCAATCGTCCGGGACCCTTTGCAGAGAAACAGCCCCAAAGCATGATGTTGCCACCCCCATGCTTCTCAGTAGGTATGGTGTTCTTTGGGTGCAACCCAGCATTCTGTCTCCTCCAAACATGATGAGTTTGGTTTCTACCAAACAGTTCTACTTTGGTTTCATCAGACCATATGACATTCATCAAACCATATGACATTCTCCCAATACTCTTCTGGATAATCCAAATGCTCTACAACAAACTTCAGATGGGCCAAGACATTTACTGGCTTAAGCAGGTGGGCATATCTGGCACTGCAAGATCTGAGTCCCTGGCAGCGTAGTGTGTTACTGATGGTAGCCTTTGTTACGGTGGTCCCAGCTCAATGTAGGTCATTTACTAGGTCCCCCCGTGTGGTTCTGAGAGTTTTGCTCACCATTCTTATGATCATTTTGATCCCACAAGGTGAGATCTTGCATGGAGCCCCAGATCGAGGAAGATTATCAGTGGTCTTCCATTTTCTCATTATTGCTCCCACACATCACAACAAGCTGCTTGCCTATTGCAGATTCAGTCTTCCCAGCCTGGTGCAGCGCGACAATTTTGTTTCTGTTATCCTTCAACAGCTCTTTTGTCTTCACCATAGTGGAGTTTGGAGTATGACTGAGGTTGTGGACAGGTGTCTTTTATACTGATAAGTTCAAACAGATGCCAATACTACAGGTAATGAGTGAAGGACAGAGGAGCCTCTTAAAGAAAAAGTTACATGTCTGTGAGAGCCAGAAATCTTGCATGTTTTTAGGTAACCAAATACTTATTTTTCACCATAATTTGCAAAATACATTTCTGGATTTGTTTCTCATTTTTACTTTCATAGTTGTGGTCTATCTATGATTTTAATTTCAGGCTTCTCTCATTTTTTTAAGTGGGAGAATTTGCACAATTGGTGGCTGACTAAATACTTTTTTTCCCCACTGTATATTCTACTATAAGTATATATTACTTTTAATGGGCAGAATATAAGATTTTTATGATATTAGACAAGTGCCTTATTTATATCAGTTTTTTATTTTGTTATATATGTGTTGTGTTAATAAAAGTTGCTTGTCTTATTTATTATTTTCTCTTTTTGTTTTTGTGTATAAGGCAACAACTCTTGGCATGGTTATTTGAAACAGAATATGTGTTACGGGGTTACCGCAACAGAGAAGAGCCAGAATACTACATCGTCTGATTGCTCCTACTCCTGCACTGAAAATAAGCACTTCTTCTTATAAAATTGTGTCTATTTCTTTTGGCAGAACAGGGGTTTATCGGCCATCATGAAAACTCTGGCAGTATGAGCTGTCATCTGAGCTTGGTTAGCCACTCCCATCCCCTTTAAAATCTGGGCTCTGAATCAAACCCATGTTAGAGCTAGCTTTTGCTGCATGGCTTGGTGAAGAGGAGTTTATATGAGAAGGAGTTTTGGAAGAGTTATCTGTGACTGTTACATGGTTTGTAAGTGTGATAATTCCCTTCCCTCATCTTATTTTAGTTATTTCCCCATACTCCACTCCCTGATGCATTCCTCTGCTATATGTGAGTGAATATTTCTATGCTTGGTATATCAGTTTTCCCTTGTCTGTGTTGCCTTATTTGTCGGGTTGGTATACTGCGGTGCACAGTAGTGCCCATCTTCCCTGGGTGGGGTAAGTGAATAGACAGAGGGCTGATTCAGTAGTTAAGGCAAGGATGGCAGCCCTGGAATCTTCATCTTGAGAAGTATCCCGGGGAATAGGGTGAGCTAGGGCGCTCCCTAGTTGTAGAGACAGGGATGGAGCCTCCGATCGCTGGTCATCCGACAGCTGAGTCATGACAATATGGCTGTCAATCTTCCTTGGTCTGGGGCTCCATGCAAATTCTTGCCTTGAGGGGGAAGGATGACTCTGAGAAAGTTCAGGAATCAGCCAAGAACTACACAGGAGGGCTTGGTAAATAACCTGAACAGAGCTGGGACTACAGTCTCAAACATCACCCTCAGTAACACACTACACCATCATGGATTAAAATGCTTCATGGCATGCGAGTGTACCTAAGATAAAAATTACAGACCTCCCCATTCTTTGCAGGTGGTAAAACTTGCAAAAGAGAGGTGCTCTGACTGCCGTTAGGTACCAGGATGAGATCATCAGACCCAATATGGAACCACAGGCAGGTGCACTGGGCCCTTGGTTCCTTTTAATGCATGACAGTGCTAGGTCTCATGTGGCTGAAGTATGTCAGGAGTTCCTGCATGATGAAGGCATTGATGTTATGGACTGGCCTTCCATTTCCCAGACCTACAACCAATCGAGCCCATCTTGAACATCATGTCTTATTCCATCCACAAATGCCATGTGGCCCCACAAATTGTCCAGGAGTTGGCTGCTGCTTTAATTGAGGTCTAGGAGTAAATACTTCAGGAGATCATCCGTCGCCTCATCATAATCATGCTCTGGTGCTAAGGGAGGTCATACAGTCACATGGAGGCCACACACGCATCATTTCCTTGTCCTTGTCATGAGGCATTGGATTGGCCTGTAATTTTATTTTCCACTTTGATTCTGAGTATAAATCCAAATCCAGACCTCCATGGGATATTAATTTTGATTTACAGTATATACAGTACAGACCAAAAGTTTGGACACACCTTCTCATTTAAAGATTTTTCTGTATTTTCTTGATTATGAAAATTGTAAATTTACACTGAAGGCATCAAAACTATGAATTAACACATGTGGAATTATATACTTAACAAAAAAGTGTGAAATAGCTGAAATTATGTCTTATATTCTAGGTTCTTCAAAGTAGCCACCTTTTGCTTTGATGACTGCTTTGCACACTCTTGGCATTCTCTTGTTGAGTTTCAAGAGGTAGTCACTGGGAATGGTTTTCACTTCACAGGTGTGCCCTGTCAGGTTTAATAAGTGGGATTTCTTGCCTTTTAAATGGGGTTGGGACCATCAGTTGTGTTGTGCAGAAGTCTGGTGGATGCACAGCTGATAGTCCTACTGAATGGACTGTTAGAATTTGTATTATGGCAAGAAAAAAGCAGCTAAGTAAAGAAAAATGAGTGACCATCATTACTTTAAGAAATGAAGGTCAGTCAGTCCGAAAAAATGGGAAAACTTTGAAAGTGTCCCCAAGTACAGTGGCAAAAACCATCAAGCGCTACAAAGAAACTGGCTCACATGAGGACCGCCCGAGGAAAGGAAGACCAAGAGTCACCTCTGCTTCTGAGGATAAGTTTATCCGAGTCACCAGTCTCAGAAATCACAGGTTAACAGCAGCTCAGATTAGAGACACGTCAATGCCACACAGAGTTCTAGCAGAAGACACATCTCTACAGCAACTGCTAAGAGGAGACTTTGTGCAGCAGGCCTTCATGGTAAAATAGCTGCTAGGAAACCACTGCTAAGGACAGGAAACAAGCAGAAGAGACTTGTTTGGGCTAAAGAACACAAGGAATGGACATTAGACCAGTGGAAATCTGTGCTTTGGTCTGATGAGTCCAAATTTGAGATCTTTGGTTCCAACCACCGTGTCTATGTGCGACGCAGAACAGGTGAATGGATGGACTCTACATGCCTGGTTCCCACCGTGAAGCATGGAGGAGGAGGTGTGGTGGTGTGGGGGTGCTTTGCTGGGGAAACTGTTGGGGATTTGTTCAAAATTGAAGGCATACTGAGCCAGCATGGCTACCACAGCATCTCGCAGCGGTATGCTATTCCATCCGGTTTGCGTTTAGTTGGACCATCATTTATTTTTCAACAGGAAAATGACCCTAAACACACCTTTAGGCTGTGTAAGTGCTATTTGACAAGATGGAGAATGATGGGGTGCTACGCCAGATGACCTGGCCGCCACAGTCACCAGACCTGAACCCAATCGAGATGGTTTGGGGTGAGCTGGACCGCAGAGCGAAGGCAAAAGGGCCAACAAGTGCTAAGCATCTCTGGGAACTCCTTCAAGATTGTTGGAAGACCATTTCCGGTGACTACCTCTTGAAGCTCATCAAGAGAATTCCAAGAGTGTGCAAAACAGTCATCAAAGCAAAAGGTGGCTACTTTGAGGAACCTAGAATATAAGACATATTTTCAGTTGTTTCACACTTGTTTGTTAAGTATATTACTCCACATGTGTTAATTCATAGTTTTGATGCCTTCAATGTGAATTTACAATTTTCATAGTCATGAATATACAGAAAAATCTTTAAATGAGAAGGTGTGTCCAAACATTTGGTCTGTACTGTACATAAATCTCCATAAGTGCCAAAACTTTTGCATTGGACCATTTTCCGTTTTGTAATTTTTAAAGTTTTAAAGATTAAAAAAATGTTTCCCCTAAAACAAAAAAATAATCTTTAAATCCTTTCTGTCATTAGATGTAATAATCCATCCCTGTACCCTGGGTCTAGTTGACCAGGGACAGATTAAAACGTCAATGCGATTGCCCGCGCACTCAGGCTGTGTGCGGCCGATCACCGTCTGGTGTCAGCTGATTCTGACAGCTGACACCAGGTACTAAGTGCCAGGAGAGGTCTTACACCACTCCCGACACGTTAACCCCAGAAATGTTGCCACTGAATGCAATCGCAGCATTCCGGGAGCAGACAGAGGGCTGATAGCCCCTCTGCCTTTAGATTATAGACCCCACAGCATGGTCCTGATCATTGCCATGGTGACCTGATGTTGTCATGATGACATCCATGTTATCAGAGCTAGGAAACTTATGTCATGATCAGCAAGTTTCTCTATGAGTGCTGCATCCCCATGCTGTAGAAAAGATCAGACTGCAAAAAATGATAGTCCCATTCTGGGACAAATTAAAAAAGTAAAAAATAAGTAAAACATTTTTTAAATAATTGTAAAAATATTTTTTTAACCACTTAACGACCAGAGGTATTTTTGGTTTAGCATTTTCATTTTTTGCTCCCCTTCTTCCCAGAATTATAACTTTTATATTTTTTGGTCAAAATGGCCATGTCATGGCTGGATTTTATGTGCGATGAGTGGTACTTTTGAATACCACCATTGGTTTTAACACATCGTGCACTGAAAAACAGGAAATAATTCAAAGCGTGGTGAAATTGCAAAAATAGAGCAATCCCACAGTTGTTTTTGTTTTGCTTTTGTTACTTTGTTCACTAAATGCTAAAATTGACCTGCCATTATGATTCTCTAGGTCAAAAAAAATTGTGCCATTTTCCGATACCCATGGCGTCTCCATTCTTCGTAATCTCGGGTTGGGTGAGGGGTTATTTTTTGCATGCCTAGCTGACGTTTTTAATTATACCATTTTGGTTCAGATATGATCTTTTGATCTCCCGTTATTACATTTTAATGCAAAGTCGCTTCTACCAAAAAAAAATTAATTTTGCCAGAAGCGCATGTTACATGCCACTGTCAGAGTTTGACAGAGGCATTTAACGGGTTAATAGCCGTGGGTGCATTGCAATTTCCCCCGTGGCTGTTCCAGGTGCATGTCAGCTGTTCAAAACAGCTGATATGTGCCAGGAAAGATGTGGGCTCAGCGCCAGAGCCCACATCAAAGGGAGGGAGTCCGACATCAGCAAACTATTAGGTCTGATATCGGAAAGGGGTTAAGAAGCAAAAACAATACAAAAAATCAAGTGATATTGTATCTATAAATAAATATTTGAATGAAAAAAAAACAACGACCCGACATATAAAACTGTCCCACTAGTTATCGCCTGTAATGAACACCCAAAAAAAAAAAACAAGGCAAAAAATATGCTCTGATATGGGTATACCGTGAAGATTGGTAGAGCAGCTTAGTATACATTTTTTGCAAAAAACGTATCAACCAAATACCCTGTTATTTACATCTTTTACTAGCACTTGCGGATTACTGCAAACATTTTTTCAAACTGAGTGTTTTTGGTTTTACCATTCTCTTTTGTGTCTTCAGGTTTCTTGGTGGTGTGTGAACATGTTCTTACAGACTTGTTCACTGTGCAAGTAGCCCATGTGTTCCTGTTTCCATAATTGTTCTCTTGTGTCTACAAGACTGGGGAGTTCCACCACTCCTCTTGGGCTAGCTGCACAAAAGCTGTTCTACCCTGTATGCACACATGGATTTTTCCTCTCTGAACCCTGTTCACACAGGTAATATACAGATGATCAGGTTTTTAAATACATCAGATAGGGATTGCATACATTAGTTAGGACTGCTCTGATATGGGTATACCGTGAAGATTGGTAGAGCAGCTTAGTATACATTTTTTGCAAAAAACGTATCAACCAAATACCCTGTTATTTACATCTTTTACTAGCACTTGCGGATTACTGCAAACATTTTTTCAAACTGAGTGTTTTTGGTTTTACCATTCTCTTTTGTGTCTTCAGGTTTCTTGGTGGTGTGTG
Organism: Ranitomeya imitator; assembly: GCF_032444005.1. Lineage (NCBI taxonomy): Eukaryota > Metazoa > Chordata > Amphibia > Anura > Dendrobatidae > Ranitomeya > Ranitomeya imitator. The sequence continues at coordinate 308,443,581 of NC_091285.1, read as the reverse complement.
AACATGTTCTTACAGACTTGTTCACTGTGCAAGTAGCCCATGTGTTCCTGTTTCCATAATTGTTCTCTTGTGTCTACAAGACTGGGGAGTTCCACCACTCCTCTTGGGCTAGCTGCACAAAAGCTGTTCTACCCTGTATGCACACATGGATTTTTCCTCTCTGAACCCTGTTCACACAGGTAATATACAGATGATCAGGTTTTTAAATACATCAGATAGGGATTGCATACATTAGTTAGGACTGCTCTGATATGGGTATACCGTGAAGATTGGTAGAGCAGCTTAGTATACATTTTTTGCAAAAAACGTATCAGCCAAATACCCTGTTATTTACATCTTTTACTAGCACTTGCGGATTACTGCAAACATTTTTTCAAACTGAGTGTTTTTGGTTTTACCATTCTCTTTTGTGTCTTCAGGTTTCTTGGTGGTGTGTGAACATGTTCTTACAGACTTGTTCACTGTGCAAGTAGCCCATGTGTTCCTGTTTCCATAATTGTTCTCTTGTGTCTACAAGACTGGGGAGTTCCACCACTCCTCTTGGGCTAGCTGCACAAAAGCTGTTCTACCCTGTATGCACACATGGATTTTTCCTCTCTGAACCCTGTTCACACAGGTAATATACAGATGATCAGGTTTTTAAATACATCAGATAGGGATTGCATACATTAGTTAGGACTGCTCTGATATGGGTATACCGTGAAGATTGGTAGAGCAGCTTAGTATACATTTTTTGCAAAAAACGTATCAACCAAATACCCTGTTATTTACATCTTTTACTAGCACTTGCGGATTACTGCAAACATTTTTTCAAACTGAGTGTTTTTGGTTTTACCATTCTCTTTTGTGTCTTCAGGTTTCTTGGTGGTGTGTGAACATGTTCTTACAGACTTGTTCACTGTGCAAGTAGCCCATGTGTTCCTGTTTCCATAATTGTTCTCTTGTGTCTACAAGACTGGGGAGTTCCACCACTCCTCTTGGGCTAGCTGCACAAAAGCTGTTCTACCCTGTATGCACACATGGATTTTTCCTCTCTGAACCCTGTTCACACAGGTAATATACAGATGATCAGGTTTTTAAATACATCAGATAGGGATTGCATACATTAGTTAGGACTGCTCTGATATGGGTATACCGTGAAGATTGGTAGAGCAGCTTAGTATACATTTTTTGCAAAAAACGTATCAACCAAATACCCTGTTATTTACATCTTTTACTAGCACTTGCGGATTACTGCAAACATTTTTTCAAACTGAGTGTTTTTGGTTTTACCATTCTCTTTTGTGTCTTCAGGTTTCTTGGTGGTGTGTGAACATGTTCTTACAGACTTGTTCACTGTGCAAGTAGCCCATGTGTTCCTGTTTCCATAATTGTTCTCTTGTGTCTACAAGACTGGGGAGTTCCACCACTCCTCTTGGGCTAGCTGCACAAAAGCTGTTCTACCCTGTATGCACACATGGATTTTTCCTCTCTGAACCCTGTTCACACAGGTAATATACAGATGATCAGGTTTTTAAATACATCAGATAGGGATTGCATACATTAGTTAGGACTGCTCTGATATGGGTATACCGTGAAGATTGGTAGAGCAGCTTAGTATACATTTTTTGCAAAAAACGTATCAACCAAATACCCTGTTATTTACATCTATTACTAGCACTTGCGGATTACTGCAAACATTTTTTCAAACTGAGTGTTTTTGGTTTTACCATTCTCTTTTGTGTCTTCAGGTTTCTTGGTGGTGTGTGAACATGTTCTTACAGACTTGTTCACTGTGCAAGTAGCCCATGTGTTCCTGTTTCCATAATTGTTCTCTTGTGTCTACAAGACTGGGGAGTTCCACCACTCCTGTTGGGCTAGCTGCACAAAAGCTGTTCTACCCTGTATGCACACAATGATTTTTCCTCTCTGAACCCTGTTCACACAGGTAATATACAGATGATCAGGTTTTTATATACATCAGTTAGGGATTGCATACATTAGTTAGGACTGCTCTGATATGGGTATACCGTGAAGATTGGTAGAGCAGCTTAGTATACATTTTTTGCAAAAAACGTATCAACCAAATACCCTGTTATTTACATCTATTACTAGCACTTGCGGATTACTGCAAACATTTTTTCAAACTGAGTGTTTTTGGTTTTACCATTCTCTTTTGTGTCTTCAGGTTTCTTGGTGGTGTGTGAACATGTTCTTACAGACTTGTTCACTGTGCAAGTAGCCCATGTGTTCCTGTTTCCATAATTGTTCTCTTGTGTCTACAAGACTGGGGAGTTCCACCACTCCTCTTGGGCTAGCTGCACAAAAGCTGTTCTACCCTGTATGCACACATGGATTTTTCCTCTCTGAACCCTGTTCACACAGGTAATATACAGATGATCAGGTTTTTAAATACATCAGATAGGGATTGCATACATTAGTTAGGACTGCTCTGATATGGGTATACCGTGAAGATTGGTAGAGCAGCTTAGTATACATTTTTTGCAAAAAACGTATCAACCAAATACCCTGTTATTTACATCTTTTACTAGCACTTGCGGATTACTGCAAACATTTTTTCAAACTGAGTGTTTTTGGTTTTACCATTCTCTTTTGTGTCTTCAGGTTTCTTGGTGGTGTGTGAACATGTTCTTACAGACTTGTTCACTGTGCAAGTAGCCCATGTGTTCCTGTTTCCATAATTGTTCTCTTGTGTCTACAAGACTGGGGAGTTCCACCACTCCTCTTGGGCTAGCTGCACAAAAGCTGTTCTACCCTGTATGCACACATGGATTTTTCCTCTCTGAACCCTGTTCACACAGGTAATATACAGATGATCAGGTTTTTAAATACATCAGATAGGGATTGCATACATTAGTTAGGACTGCTCTGATATGGGTATACCGTGAAGATTGGTAGAGCAGCTTAGTATACATTTTTTGCAAAAAACGTATCAACCAAATACCCTGTTATTTACATCTTTTACTAGCACTTGCGGATTACTGCAAACATTTTTTCAAACTGAGTGTTTTTGGTTTTACCATTCTCTTTTGTGTCTTCAGGTTTCTTGGTGGTGTGTGAACATGTTCTTACAGACTTGTTCACTGTGCAAGTAGCCCATGTGTTCCTGTTTCCATAATTGTTCTCTTGTGTCTACAAGACTGGGGAGTTCCACCACTCCTCTTGGGCTAGCTGCACAAAAGCTGTTCTACCCTGTATGCACACATGGATTTTTCCTCTCTGAACCCTGTTCACACAGGTAATATACAGATGATCAGGTTTTTAAATACATCAGATAGGGATTGCATACATTAGTTAGGACTGCTCTGATATGGGTATACCGTGAAGATTGGTAGAGCAGCTTAGTATACATTTTTTGCAAAAAACGTATCAACCAAATACCCTGTTATTTACATCTTTTACTAGCACTTGCGGATTACTGCAAACATTTTTTCAAACTGAGTGTTTTTGGTTTTACCATTCTCTTTTGTGTCTTCAGGTTTCTTGGTGGTGTGTGAACATGTTCTTACAGACTTGTTCACTGTGCAAGTAGCCCATGTGTTCCTGTTTCCATAATTGTTCTCTTGTGTCTACAAGACTGGGGAGTTCCACCACTCCTCTTGGGCTAGCTGCACAAAAGCTGTTCTACCCTGTATGCACACATGGATTTTTCCTCTCTGAACCCTGTTCACACAGGTAATATACAGATGATCAGGTTTTTAAATACATCAGATAGGGATTGCATACATTAGTTAGGACTGCTCTGATATGGGTATACCGTGAAGATTGGTAGAGCAGCTTAGTATACATTTTTTGCAAAAAACGTATCAACCAAATACCCTGTTATTTACATCTTTTACTAGCACTTGCGGATTACTGCAAACATTTTTTCAAACTGAGTGTTTTTGGTTTTACCATTCTCTTTTGTGTCTTCAGGTTTCTTGGTGGTGTGTGAACATGTTCTTACAGACTTGTTCACTGTGCAAGTAGCCCATGTGTTCCTGTTTCCATAATTGTTCTCTTGTGTCTACAAGACTGGGGAGTTCCACCACTCCTCTTGGGCTAGCTGCACAAAAGCTGTTCTACCCTGTATGCACACATGGATTTTTCCTCTCTGAACCCTGTTCACACAGGTAATATACAGATGATCAGGTTTTTAAATACATCAGATAGGGATTGCATACATTAGTTAGGACTGCTCTGATATGGGTATACCGTGAAGATTGGTAGAGCAGCTTAGTATACATTTTTTGCAAAAAACGTATCAACCAAATACCCTGTTATTTACATCTTTTACTAGCACTTGCGGATTACTGCAAACATTTTTTCAAACTGAGTGTTTTTGGTTTTACCATTCTCTTTTGTGTCTTCAAAAAATAATGCTTTATAATCATACCCCCGAGCAACACATGGAATTAAACACGATCAAAAAGACAGATAAAAATAAACATGGCACCACTGAAAATGTATTGTATAAAAGCGGCAAAACATAAATAATATATAAATGAGGTATTGGTGTAATCGTACTGACCCAAAGAATAAAAATGCCTTTTCAATTTTACCACACACGGAAAGGCATAACAAAAATCGGATTAGAAAGCGATCAAAAAACGTCATGTGCCTGAAAATTGTACCAGTAAAATGTCAACTCGTCCCGCAAAAAATAAGCCATCACATGACTCTGTGGGCCAAAAATTTTGCTCACAAAATGTGGTGATGTAAAAACTATTTTTTGCAATAATAAGCATCTTTTAGTGTGTGACAGTAGCTGAGCATAAAACCCAATGTAAATCTGGTATCACTGTTATCACACCGACCCGAAGAAAATAGTCATCTAATCACTTATGCGCATGAGAAATGGCATAAAAAATAAATAAAACCAATTCTTCACCTGCTGTTGATTTTTTAATTCTGCCTTTTAAAGATCACAGTAAGGCTTTTTCGGACTATAAGACGCACCAGACTATAAGACGCACCCAGGTTTAGAGATGGAAAATAGGGAAAAAAACCTCTGAAGCAAAAAATGTGGTAAAATATTTAATAACATAAATAACATAATATTATATGTGGTGTTATTATATATAATAGTATGTTATCATGTTGGAAGCTATGGGTAGAAGATGGTGCTGTGGGATCAGTGTGGTGTCTGTACTATATGAAGATGCATGAGGTCAAGTATAAGAATGGGGGCACAGGGCTTATATTTAAAGCAGCACTCTAGCACTGAAAAATAACACTGGAGTGCTGCTTTAAGATCACATGGGAGAACTACTGTATAAATCCCAGTATGTTCTGCAGATGCTATGGCATGCTGGGAGTCACAGTTTACCACTGGAGTGGCAGAGTGCTTTTTTATGTGCCGTAATTACTAAACTTTTAACTTATTCTTACTCGTACAGGCTCTGCTCACATAAGTGCAGGTCCTGCATCCAGCCAGCCACGCTAGAAAACCGAAAATATCTCTCTACAGCTTACAGGACCTGTGGTGAGGTAATGAGGGGCTGGAGCATCACATGTCTGCACAGAGCCCTCCCTCTTAATACCCCACCACAGGTCATGTAAGAGGAAGCTGCATTGTTTCTAGTGTGGTGTCTGAAGGACCTGTGGTGACATAATGAAGCAGGAGGGCTCTGTGCTGTCATGTGATGCTCCAGCCCACCCTCTTCATTACCTCACCACAGGTCCTATAATGACAGGAGCACTCAGCATCAGCACAGCCCACGCTGTGCTGTCTCGTATGCGACTGTGGCTTTCTCTCCTGTGGCACCCTGCTCCTGCAGCTTCCTTCTCCACTGGACACACAATCTCCCCAGACACTGCAGTAATCCGGCATTGGGGAAACCGTGTGGATACGCTGTTTAAGTGATGAAATATTCATTTGCCACTCCCCGTTCACTGCTCGGTGCTGACAGTTGGGTGGGGAAGCGGCTAATGAATATGGCTTCACTTTAAGCATTGGGACCACATGGATCCCCAGCACCAGATTCTTGCAGCGGTGACATTTTCCTGCCTCCTGCGAGTGTGATCCCCTTCCACCGCTGCCCCCTTCCACATGTTACGTTCGGACCATAAGATGCACCCCACACTTTCTTCCTAAATTTGTAGGAAAAAAGTGTGTCTTATGGTCTTAAAAATATGGTAAGTGATCAGCATAGAATGCCGGATTAATGTGATTGCAAGAGTTATGTAAAATGTTCACAATAAAAGCTTCAACTCAATCCACAAAAAAAGCAAGCCCCACTCAGGTCTGTCATCTGTTAACCGAAATATAGGGGGATTCCACATTACTGATAGCACAATGGCTCTGGAAAAGCAAAATGGCTCCTCACCCACCAAAAGAAATACTGTAAATTCTGAGCTCCTAAATCCAAATGCCACCTCCCTTCTGAGCCCCAGAGTGTACCTAAACCACAAATTGCATCCATGTTTGGCATTTCTGAAGCAAAGAGAGCCAGCCTAACTTGCATGCCTCCAGAAGCATAGGTTGGACATAATGTACTGGTATCCAAAGAAAAAAAGAAAAAAAGCCACACCACTCCAACTTTCCATATACCGTATATACTCGAGTATAAGCCGAGATTTTCAGCCCAAATTTTTGGGCTGAAAGTGCCCCTCTCGGCTTATACTCGAGTCATGGTGGGTGGCAGGGTCGGCGGGTGAGGGGGAGAGGGCGCTGAGGCATACTTACCTAGTCCCGGCGATCCTGGCGCTCCCCCTGCCGTCCCACGCTCTTCCGCTGCTGCAGCTCTTCCCCTGTTCAGCGGTCACGTGGGACCGCTCATTAGAAAAATGAATATGGACTCCACTCCCATAGGGGTGGAGCCGCATATTCATTTCTCTAATCAGCGGTGCCGGTGACCGCTGATAGAGGAAGAGGCTGCGGCACCGAAGACCAGCTGTCCGGGAGAAGGAGCGGGACGCCGGGAGCAGGTAAGTATGTCATATTTACCTGTCCACGATCCACACGCCAGGCGCCGCTCCATCTTCCCGGCGCCACTCCATCTTCCCGGCGTCTCTCCGCTCTGACTGTGCAGGTCAGAGGGCGCGACGACGCATATAGTGTGCGCGGCGCCCTCTGCCTGATCAGTCAGTGCGGAGAGACACCAGGATGAGACGCTGGGAGCTGCAAGCAAGAAAGGTGAGTATGGTTTTTTTTTTTATTTATTGCAGCAGCAGCAGCAATGGCAGAGCTTTCTATGGTACATCAATGGAGCAATAATGAATGGTGCAGAGCACTATATGGCACAGCTATGGGGCAAGAATGAATGCTGCAGAGCACTATATGGGACAGCTGTGGGGCAATAATGAATGGTGCAGAGCACTATATGGCACAGCTATGGGGCAATAATGAACGGTGCAGAGCACTATATGGCACAGCTATGCGACAAAAATGAACGGTGCAGAGCACTATATGGGACAGCTGTGGGGCAATAATGAATGGTGCAGAGCACTATATGGCACAGCTATGGGGCAATAATGAACGGTGCAGTGCACTATATGGCACAGCTATGGGGCAATAATGAACGGTGCAGAGCACTATATGGCACAGCTGTGGGGCAATAATGAACAATGCAGAGCACTATATGGCACAGCTGTGGGGCAATAATGAACGTTGCAGAGCACTATATGGCACAGCTATGGGGCAATAATGAACGGTGCAGTGCACTATATGGCACAGCTATGGGACAATAATGAACGGTGCAAAGCACTATATGGCACAGCTATGGGGCAATAATGAACGATGCAGAGCACTATATGGCACAGCTATGGGGCAATAATGAACGGTGCAGAGCACTATATGTACAGCTATGGGGCAGTAATGAATGGTGCAGAGCACTATATGGCACAGCTATGGGGCAATAATGAACGGTGCAGAGCACTAAATGCACAGCTATGGCACAAAAATGAATGGTGCAGAGCACTATATGGCAGAGCTATGGGACAAAAATGAACGGTACAGAGCACTATATGGCACAGCTATGGGACAAAAATGAACGGTGCAGAGCACTATATGGCACAGCTAGGGGGCAATAATGAATGGTGCAGAGCACTATACGGCACAGCTATGGGGCAATAATGAACGGTGCAGAGTACTAAATGCACAGCTATGGCACAAAAATGAATGGTGCAGAGCACTATATGGCAGAGCTATGGGACAAAAATGAACGGTACAGAGCACTATATGGCACAGCTATGGGACAAAAATGAACGGTGCAGAGCACTATATGGCACAGCTAGGGGGCAATAATGAACGGTGCAGAGCACTATATGGCACAGCTATGGGGCAATAATGAATGGTGCAGAGTAGGGTTGAGCGACTTTTACTTTTATAGGATCGGGTCGGGTTTCACGAAACCCGACTTTCTCAAAAGTCGGGTCGAGTGAAATCGGCCGATCCTATTGAAAAGTCGTGGTCGGGGTCAGCCGAAACACGAAACCCAATGCAGTGCATTGGGTTTCTAATGGTTCCCAGGGTCTGAAGGAGAGGAAATTCTCCTTCAGGCCCTGGGATCCATATTTAAGTGTAAAATAAAGAATTAAAATAAAAAATATTGCTACAGTTAGGGCCAGAAATATTTGGACAGTGACACAATTTTCGCGAGTTGGGCTCTGCATGCCACCACATTGGATTTGAAATGAAACCTCTACAACAGAATTCAAGTGCAGATTGTAACGTTTAATTTGAAGGGTTGAACAAAAATATCTGATAGAAAATGTAGGAATTGTACACATTTCTTTACAAACACTCCACATTTTAGGAGGTCAAAAGTAATTGGACAAATAAACATAACCCAAACAAAATATTTTTATTTTCAATATTTTGTTGCAAATCCTTTGGAGGCAATCACTGCCTTAAGTCTGGAACCCATGGACATCACCAAACGCTGGGTTTCCTCCTTCTTAATGCTTTGCCAGGCCTTTACAGCCGCAGCCTTCAGGTCTTGCTTGTTTGTGGGTCTTTCCGTCTTAAGTCTGGATTTGAGCAAGTAAAATGCATGCTCAATTGGGTTTAGATCTGGAGATTGACTTGGCCATTGCAGAATTTTCCACTTTTTGGCACTCATGAACTCCTGGGTAGCTTTGGCTGTATGCTTGGGGTCATTGTCCATCTGTACTATGAAGCGCCGTCCAATCAACTTTGCAGCATTTGGCTGAATCTGGGCTGAAAGTATATCCCGGTACACTTCAGAATTCATCCGGCTGCTCTTGTCTGCTCTTATGTCATCAATAAACACAAGTGACCCAGTGCCATTGAAAGCCATGCATGCCCATGCCATCACGTTGCCTCCACCATGTTTTACAGAGGATGTGGTGTGCCTTGGATCATGTGCCGTTCCCTTTCTTCTCCAAACTTTTTTCTTCCCATCATTCTGGTACAGGTTGATCTTTGTCTCATCTGTCCATAGAATACTTTTCCAGAACTGAGCTGGCTTCTTGAGGTGTTTTTCTGCAAATTTAACTCTGGCCTGTCTATTTTTGGTATTGATGAATGGTTTGCATCTAGATGTGAACCCTTTGTATTTACTGTCATGGAGTCTTCTCTTTTCTGTTGACTTAGAGACAGATACACCTACTTCACTGAGAGTGTTCTGGACTTCAGTTGATGTTGTGAACGGGTTCTTCTTCACCAAATTAAGTATGCGGCGATCATCCACCACTGTTGTCATCCGTGGACGCCCAGGCCTTTTTGAGTTCCCAAGCTCACCAGTCAATTCCTTTTTTCTCAGAATGTACCCAACTGTTGATTTTGCTACTCCAAGCATGTCTGCTATCTCTCTGATGGATTTTTTCTTTTTTTTCAGCCTCAGGATGTTCTGCATCACCACAATTGAGAGTTCCTTTGACCGCATGTTGTCTGCTCACAGCAACAGCTTCCAAATGCAAAACCACACACCTGGAATCCACCCCTGACCTTTTAACTACTTCATTGATTACAGGTTAACGAGGGAGACGCCTTCAGAGTTAATTGCAGCCCTTAGAGTCCATTGTCCAATTACTTTTGGTCCCTTGAAAAAGAGGACGCTATGCATTACAGAGCTATGATTCCTAAACCCTTTCTCCGATTTGGATGTGGAAACTATCATATTGCAGCTGGGAGTGTGCACTTTCAGCCCATATTATATATGTAATTGTATTTCTGAACATGTTTTTGTAAACAGCTAAAATAACAAAACTTGTGTCACTGTCCAAATATTTCTGGCCCTAACTGTATACTCACCCTCTGACGCAGGGCGCGTCCGAGGGCGAGTATATACCTAATAGGAATATACTCACCCTCGGACGCGCCCTGCTTCTTTCCGGCAGCCTTCCTTCCTAAGAATCAGCGCTTGAAGGACCTTCGGTGATGTCGCGGCTTGTGATTGGTCGTGTGAGCAGTCACATGGGCGGTCACGCGACCAATCACAAGCCGCGACGTCATCTAAGGTCTTTCACACGCTGATTCTAAGGAAGGAAGGCTGCCGGTTAGTACCAGGGCGCGTCAGAGGGTGAGTATAGCAATATTTTTTATTTTAATTCTTTATTTTACACTTAAATATGGATTCCGATACTGATTTCCGATATTGCAAACATAACGGAACTCGGTATCGGAATTCCTATACCAGATTCAGAAGATCACCGACCTCATGGCCGACCCCACACAGGGGTCTTGTCGGGTTTCATGAAACCCGACTTTGCCAAAAGTCGGCGACTTCTGAAAACGGCCGACCCGTTTCGCTCAACCCTAGTGCAGAGCACTATATGGCACAGCTATGGGGCAATAATGAACGGTGCAGAGCACTATATGGCACAGCTATGGGGCAATAATGAACGGTGCAGAACACTATATGCCACAGCTATGGGGCAATAATGAATGGTGCAGAGCACTATATGGCAGCAGAGCTATGGGGCAATAATGAACGGTGCAGAGCACTATATGGCACAGCTATGGGGCAATAATGAACGGTGCAGAGCATTGTATATGGGGCACAGCTTTATGTGGAGCATCTATGGGGCAATAATGAACTGTATGGAGCATTATATGGGGCTCCTGATTCAATATGGATATTCAAAAACACTTAACCTACTGATGTCTCAATTAATTTTACTTTTATTGGTATCTATTTTTATTTTTGACATTAACCGGTAGCTGCTGCATTTTCCACCCTAGGCTTATACTCGAGTCAATAAGTTTTCCCAGTTTTTTGTGGCAAAATTAGGGGGGGCGGCTTATACTCGGGTCGGCTTATACTCGAGTATGTACGGTAGTTAAAAAACCTTTGTCCTTTATTTCTTACAATGTGGTATGGACATGGTTACAGAGGGCAGTACGTTTGTAGAAAATGCCGGTACAAGAGAAGTACCTTTTCTGCAAACGTACTGCCCTCTGTAACCCTGTCCATACCACATTGTAAGAAATAAAGGACACAGGTTTTTTAACTATATGAAAAGTTGGAGTGTTGCGGCTTTTTTTCCTTTTTCTTTGGATCTTTGTACATGTATCTCCAAGCAAGCACACCTACTACCGTGGATTCACCGGGCAAGGTGACACCGACTCAGAAATTACCTTCTTCACCAGTGAGTATAAACCTTTTTCTTTGTGCCATTCCGTTTTTTTTGTTTTTTTGTTTTTTCACATAATGTACTGGTGTTTGCAGCATACTGGTAACTGCAATGTATTGGTGACTGCAACATACTGGTAACTACAGCGTGCTGGTCACTACAACGGCAGTTTGCAATTTTCACTCGGCAACATTCATTGCTGCTTGTTTCTAGAAATTACTCATGGAGTCAAAATCATCACTACATCTGTAGATAAATTCCCCAACGGGTAAAGTTTCCAAAATGGGGTCACTTGAGGGGGGATTCTGCTCTTCTAGCAATTAGGGGCTCTATATTTGGGGTGCGCAAACTGTTCTAAGAAAATTTGTGCTCCAGGAGGCAAATAGAGCTCAGTTCCTCCCGAGTCTCTCCTTATGACTAAGTTGTACTGTGCAGCCACAAGTAAAATATTGCCACGTTAAGTAGAAATTGTGGAACACATTTTGGTGTTATTTTTATCCACTTGTGTGAAAATGTAAAATCTGGGGCCAAAACAAAATTATGGTGGTAAAAATTTAGTTATTTTTTCTTCACTGCCCAATGGTTAAAATTCTGTGACACACCCATGGTGTCAATATGATCACTGCACCCCTAGTTGACTTCATTGAGAGGTGTAGTTTGTAAAATGGAGTCACTTATGGGGGTTCTGAAAAATGAAGGGATTCCATCCAGTACTCCAACCTGGTTAGTAAAACAAAAAAACTTACTAAGGCGTGTCAAGCCATGATTAAAAACAGAACATAAAATGCCTGATGCATTTCTGGCACAATAATGCACCCTTAGTCATAGTATACTACAATAGCAATACATCCAAACATATGTTAATGAAACCAACCAATTACATACTTGATTGCATTAGAAATGCACAAGAAATGCACTGTGTCAACATTCTGAAACAAACTATCAAAGTGAAAAGTGAATAATTAATATATATAGAACAAATCAATATGAAAATTCATCCCTTTTGGGTGTTTTGTGTGGAGTTTAAGAATCCAAAAAGCTTCTCTATTAGGCCGGCGTCACACTACCGTGTTTTACGGATGTAAGAGGGGTGCTGAAAATATGGATTGCATATGGTACAATGCTTCTCTAAGGCCCCGCTCCTATCAGCCGTATTTTACTGATCCGTATTATACGGTCTTCTATGGCGGTAGAAAATCGCAGCATGCGCAAAAAATCCGCCAATAAAATACGGATTACACACGGACCAGCAGTGTGACTTGCGAGAAATACGCAGCGGTGTTAGAGAGAAAAGTCGGCAATTCAGCGTGGTGTACAGTAAAATCACACTGACAGCTAACAATAGAATAGGTAGAATAAATGTATACACAAAGAATAGGTATATATATATATATATATATATATATATATATATATATATATATATGTCAGTGAGACACATATATGTATATATATTAATATTTCATACAGCGCGAGATAGCTTTAAAGCCGGTAATTCAATTGCTGGCTTTTGCTATCTCCTTCCTAAAATTTGGGCGCTCTAGCTATTAAATTTAATGGTTAAATGGTGGACAAAATTGGCGTCATTGACCTACATTACCTTCATTCGCTGGGGTTAACAGCCAGGAGCACAGCTGCATTAGCAGAGCTCCTGGCTGTAAAATAATTTAACCCCTTCAGATGGATTTACATCGTGGGACGTTACAGATCATCGGAAGGTATGTATATTGTTGGTTTATTATGTTTCCATTGTTACAGAGTGAGGGTCTTCAGGTGGATTGAGAGAACAATAAAATATTACAACAACCTGTGTGTTCATTTCATTAAAATCATTTTTAATAATGTGTGTGTTTTTATTAACCATTTCATGCTATTGGATTAATAATGGATAGGTCTCAGAATTGACGCTTCTCCGTTATTAATCTGGCTTAATGTCACCGTACAATAGCAAGGGGACATTAACCCTTCATTACCCCATATCCCACTGCTACACGGGAAATGGAAGAGAGTGGCCAAGTGCCAGAATAGGTGCATCTTCCAGATGTGCCTTTTCTGGGGTGGCTGGGGGCAAATGTTTTTAGCCAGGGGGGGCCAAAAATCATGGACCCTCTCCAGGCTATTAATATCTGCCCTCAATCACTGGCTTTACTACTCTGGCGGAGAAAATTGCGCTGGAGCCCACGCCAATTTTGTCCGCCATTTAACCCTTAAATTTAATAGCTACAGCGCCCAAATTTTGCACATACACACTACTAACATTAGTAGTGTGGAATATGCCAAAAAATTGGGGACATGAGATGGTTTACTGTATGTAAACCATGTCTCATATCATGTCGGGTTTAGAATGGAGATAGCAAAAGCCGGCAATTGAATTACCGACTTTCTGCTATATCGCGCTAAAGTAAATATTAATATATATATATGTGTCTCAATGACACATATATATATATATATATATATATACATATATATATACAGTGGGGCAAAAAAGTATTTAGTCAGTCAGCAATAGTGCAAGTTCCACCACTTAAAAAGATGAGAGGCGTCTGTAATTTACATCATAGGTAGACCTCAACTATGGGAGACAAACTGAGAAAAAAAAATCCAGAAAATCACATTGTCTGTTTTTTTTATAATTTTTTTTGCATATTATGGTGGAAAATAAGTATTTGGTCAGAACCAAACAATCAAGATTTCTGGCTCTCACAGACCTGTAACTTCTTCTTTAAGAGTCTCCTCTTTCCTCCACTCATTACCTGTAGTAATGGCACCTGTTTAAACTTGTTATCAGTATAAAAAGACACCTGTGCACACCCTCAAACAGTCTGACTCCAAACTCCACTATGGTGAAGACCAAAGAGCTGTCAAAGGACACCAGAAACAAAATTGTAGCCCTGCACCAGGCTGGGAAGACTGAATCTGCAATAGCCAACCAGCTTGGAGTGAAGAAATCAACAGTGGGAGCAATAATTAGAAAATGGAAGACATACAAGACCACTGATAATCTCCCTCGATCTGGGGCTCCACGCAAAATCCCACCCCGTGGGGTCAGAATGATCACAAGAACGGTGAGCAAAAATCCCAGAACCACGCGGGGGGACCTAGTGAATGAACTGCAGAGAGCTGGGACCAATGTAACAAGGCCTACCATAAGTAACACACTACGCCACCATGGACTCAGATCCTGCAGTGCCAGACGTGTCCCACTGCTTAAGCCAGTACATGTCTGGGCCCGTCTGAAGTTTGCTAGAGAGCATTTGGATGATCCAGAGGAGTTTTGGGAGAATGTCCTATGATCTGATGAAACCAAACTGGAACTGTTTGGTAGAAACACAACTTGTCGTGTTTGGAGGAAAAAGAATACTGAGTTGCATCCATCAAACACCATACCTACTGTAAAGCATGGTGGTGGAAACATCATGCTTTGGGGCTGTTTCTCTGCAAAGGGGCCAGGACGACTGATCTGGCTACATAAAAGAATGAATGGGGCCATGTATCGTGAGATTTTGAGTGCAAACCTCCTTCCATCAGCAAGGGCATTGAAGATGAAACGTGGCTGGTAGGGTTGAGCGAAACGGGTCGAACATTTTCAAAAGTCGCCGACTTTTGGCTAAGTCGGGGTTTCATGAAACCCGATCCGACCCCTGTGCGGGGTCGGCCATGCGGTACGCGACTTTCGCGCCAAAGTCGCGTTTCAATGACGCGAAAAGCGCCATTTCTCAGCCAATGAAGGTAAACGCAGAGTGTGGGCAGCGTGATGACATAGGTCCTGGTCCCCACCATCTTAGAGAAGGGCATTGCAGTGATTGGCTTGCTGTCTGCGACGTCACAGGGGCTATAAAGAGGCGTTCCCGCCGACCGCCATCTTACTGCTGCTGATCTGAGCTTAGGGAGAGGTTGCTGCCGCTTTGTCAGAAGCAGGGATAGCGTTAGGCAGGGTCCATTAACCACAAAACCGCTTGTGCTGCAGCGATTTGCACTGTCCAACACCACCCTCGGTGTGCAGGGACAGTGGAAGTTTTTTTTTTTTTTTTTTTCCCCTCAGCGCTGTAGCTCATTGGGCTGCCCTAGAAGGCTCCCTGATAGCTGCATTGCTGTGTGTACGCCGCTGTGCAAACCAACTGCTTTTTTCAAAGCACAAATCCTCTTGTTCCTTCCTTTCTGCACAGCTATCTTTTTTGTTTGTCCACACTTTTTATTTCATTTGTGCATCAGTCCACTCCTTATTGCTGCCTGCCATACCTGGCTGAGATTACTGCAGGCAGGGAGATAGTAGCTGCCTGCCATACCTGGCTGAGATTACTGCAGGCAGGGAGATAGTAATTGTAGGACATTCCCTGTTTTTTTTTTTTTTTTTTTTTTGGTGGGAGATTAAGATTGGCAATTTGGCATTTCTGCTAGAGTGCCATCCCTGTGTGTGCCATCTCTCTCACATAGTGGGCCATAGAAAGCCTTTTCATTTTTCTGTATTTTTTTTTGTGGGGTGTATAAATTCTCCCTGATAAAAATACAGTGGGAGATTAATATTGGCCTTTGGGCTTGTGTGCCAGTCCTGAGTGTGCCATCTCTCTCACAAATAGTGGGCCATAGAAAGCCTATTTATTTTTTTTTTTGGTTTTATAAATTCTCCCTGAAAAAAAGGGAGATTAATATTGGCCTCTGGGCTTGTGTGCCAGTCCTGAGCGTGCCATCTGTGCCAGCCCTGAGCGTGCCATCTCTCTCACAAATAGTGGGCCATAGAAAGCCTATTTAATTTTTTTTTTTGTTTTATAAATTTTCCCTGAAAAAAGGGAGATTAATATTGGCCTCTGGGCTTGTGTGCCAGTTGTGAGCGTGCCATCTGTGCCAGTCCTGAGCGTGCCATCTCTCTCACAAATAGTGGGCCATAGAAAGCCTATTTAAATATTTTTTTGGTTTTATAAATTCTCCCAGAAAAAAAGGGAGATTAATATTGGCCTCTGGGCTTGTGTGCCAGTCCTGAGCGTGCCATCTGTGCCAGCCAGCCCTGAGCGTGCCATCTCTCTCACAAATAGTGGGCCATAGAAAGCCTATTTAATTTTTTTTTTTGTTTTATCAATTTTCCCTGAAAAAAGGGAGATTAATATTGGCCTCTGGGCTTGTGTGCCAGTTGTGAGCGTGCCATCTGTGCCAGTCCTGAGCGTGCCATCTCTCTCACAAATAGTGGGCCATAGAAAGCCTATTTAAATATTTTTTTGGTTTTATAAATTCTCCCAGAAAAAAAGGGAGATTAATATTGGCCTCTGGGCTTGTGTGCCAGTCCTGAGCGTGCCATCTGTGCCAGCCAGCCCTGAGCGTGCCATCTCTCTCACAAATAGTGGGCCATAGAAAGCCTATTTAATTTTTTTTTTTGTTTTATCAATTTTCCCTGAAAAAAGGGAGATTAATATTGGCCTCTGGGCTTGTGTGCCAGTTGTGAGCGTGCCATCTGTGCCAGTCCTGAGCGTGCCATCTCTCTCACAAATAGTGGGCCATAGAAAGCCTATTTAAATATTTTTTTGGTTTTATAAATTCTCCCAGAAAAAAAGGGAGATTAATATTGGCCTCTGGGCTTCTGTGCCAGTCCTGAGCGTGCCATCTGTGCCAGTCCTGAGCGTCCCATCTCTCTCACAAATAGTGGGCCATAGAAAGCCTATTTTATTTTTTTTTTGGGTTTTAGAAATTCTCCCTGAAAAAAGGGAGATTAATATTGGCCTCTGGGCTTGTGTGCCAGTTGTGAGCGTGCCATCTGTGCCAGTCCTGAGCGTGCCATCTCTCTCACAAATAGTGGGCCATAGAAAGCCTATTTAAATATTTTTTTGGTTTTATAAATTCTCCCAGAAAAAAAGGGAGATTAATATTGGCCTCTGGGCTTCTGTGCCAGTCCTGAGCGTGCCATCTGTGCCAGTCCTGAGCGTCCCATCTCTCTCACAAATAGTGGGCCATAGAAAGCCTATTTTATTTTTTTTTTGGGTTTCAGAAATTCTCCCTGGAAAAAAAAAGGGAGATTAATATTGCCCTTTGGGCTTGTGTGCCAGTACTAAGCGTTCCATCTCTCTCTCTCTCTCAGTCAGTGGGCCATAGAACGCATATTTTTGGTTTTATTTGTTTTCTAAATTCTCCCTGAAAAAATCATTTTATTTTATTTGGTTTCTAAATTCTTCCTGATAAAATCATATTTTTTTTATTATTTTTATTTCTAAAGTCTCCCTGAAAAAAAAAAAAAAAAAACAACCAAAAAAACAGTGGGAGATTAATATTGGCCTTTCTGCTTGTGTGCCAGTCTTGACTCCTGGGTGTGCCATCTCTCTCTCTCTCTCTCTCTCTCTCTCTCTCTCTCTCCAATTGTGGTCCATAGAAAGCCTATATTTTTTTTCCTTGATTTGGGTTCTAAAATCTACCAGAGAAAATAACTACATCAATCATTGGTAGAAAAATATTGGCCTCTGGGCTTGTGTGCCACTCCTGATTCCTGTGTGCGTCATCTCTCACTCAGTGGCCCATAGAAAGCATATAGTTTGTTAAATTTGTTTTCTAAATTCTCCCTGCAAAAATCTATTTTTTTTTTTTGGGGGGGTTTCTAAAGTGTTCCTGAAAAAAATAAAAATAAAAAAAAAATAATAGTGTGACATTAATATTAACATTTGTGCTTCAGTGACAGTCCTGCGTGTGGGGCATCTCTCTAATTTGCAGCCACCAAAAAAAGAGTGTGTAACATTGGGCCTGATTTTCGCTGTGGTCTCACCAACCTGTAAAGGGGTAGCTAAATCATACTGAAGTTATAGCTCACCGTGTAAGTTGTGTGACTGCAACAAATAACGTTAGTTTGGTTACGTTTTTAAAACAATGAGGAAGTCTAGTGGAAGAGGTCGTGGCCGGGGGCGTTCATTGTCAGCTGGTAATGAGGGTAGTGGTAGTGGTGGAGCATCAGGTGGTCGTGGGGGAAAAAATATTGCACCTAAGTCTGGAGCTGTGGAGCCAGGTTCGTCGTCCGGCTACACAAGGCCTCGAACGCTCCCTTTTCTGGGATTAGGAAAACCGCTTTTAAAGCCGGAGCAGCAAGAGCAAGTTTTGGCTTATCTTGCTGACTCAGCCTCTAGCTCTTTTGCCTCATCTCGTGAAACTGGTAAAAGTAAAAGCAGCGCGTCGTTAGTGGATGTTCACGGTCAGGGACAAGTCACTTCCTTGTCCTCTTCAGCAAAAACAACAACAGAGAAGAATGCAGCAGGCGACACAACGGGTTACTCCATGGAGCTCTTTACACATACCGTCCCTGGCTTAGAAAGTGAAGCAGTTAACAGTCCATGCCCATTACAAATTGAATCTGACATGGAGTGCACTGACGCACAGCCACAGCCAGACTACTATGCTGGTCCTTTGACTCAGACCACAACATTGCCCTCGCAGGGTGCTGATCAAGAATCAGACCCTGATGAGACTATGTTGCCCCATCACGAACGCTATACCACCGAACGACACGGTGACACAGACGAAGTTGCGCAGGAGGTACAAGAAGAGTTATTAGATGACCCAGTTCTTGACCCCGATTGGCAGCCATTGGGGGAACAGGGTGCAGGCGGCAGCAGTTCTGAAGCAGAGGAGGAGGAGGGGCCGCAGCAGGCATCAACATCGCCACAGGTTCCATCTGCCGGGCCCGTATCTTGCCCAAAACGCGTGGCAAAGCCAAAACCTGGTGGAGGACAGCGTGGCCATCCGGTTAAAGCTCAGTCTGCAATGCCTGAAAAGGTATCCGATGCTAGAAAGAGTGCAGTCTGGCATTTTTTTAAACAACATCCAATTGATCAGCGCAAAGTCATCTGTCAAAAATGTTCTACTTCCTTAAGCAGAGGTCAGAATCTGAAAAGTCTCAATACTAGTTGCATGCATAGACATTTAACCACCATGCATTTGAAAGCTTGGACTAACTACCAAACGTCCCTTAAGGTTGTTGCACCCTCGGCCAATGAAGCTAGTCATCAACGCAACATCCCTTCCGGCAGTGTAGGACCACCATTTAGCGCACCACCTGCTGTATCTGTGCAGGTATCTTTGCCAGGCCAAAGCAGTCAGGGTCAGGGAATCACCAGTTTCGTAGTAGGAAACACTGCATCTAGGGCACCGGCGGCAACAATACCATCTCCCACCGTCTCTCAGTCTGCCATGTCCACCGGCACCCCCGCTAGTTCCACGATCTCCAGCTCTCCAGTCCAGCTCACCCTACATGAGACTATGGTTAGAAAAAGGAAATACTTAGCCTCGCATCCGCGTACACAGGGTTTGAACGCCCACATAGCTAGACTAATCTCGTTAGAGATGATGCCCTACCGGTTAGTTGAAAGCAAAGCTTTCAAAGACCTGATGGACTACGCTGTACCACGCTACGAGCTACCCAGTCGACACTTTTTTTCCAGAAAAGCCATCCCAGCCCTCCACCAGCATGTTAAAGAGCGCATCGTCCATGCACTCAGGCAATCTGTGAGCACAAAGGTGCACCTGACAACAGATGCATGGACCAGTAGGCATGGCCAGGGACGTTACGTGTCCATCACGGCACACTGGGTAAATGTGGTGGATTCAGGGTCCACAGGGGACAGCAAGTTTGGGACAGTTCTGCCTAGCCCACGGTCTAGTAAACAGTTGTCTGTAGCCGTTCGCACCCCCTCCTCCTCCTCGTCCTCCTGCAGAAGCAAGAGCTCGTCCACAGACCGCAGTCGCACAAACACTCCATCCGCACCTGCCACTGTTGCACACCAGGTCTCCCATTATGGGGCAGCTACTGGCATACGTCAGCAGGCTGTATTGGCTATGAAGTGTTTGGGCGACAATAGACACACCGCGGAAGTTCTGTCCGAGTTCTTGCAGCAAGAAACGCAGTCGTGGCTGGGCACTGTAGATCTTGAGGCAGGCAAGGTAGTGAGTGATAACGGAAGGAATTTCATGGCTGCCATCTCCCTTTCCCAACTGAAACACATTCCTTGCCTGGCTCACACCTTAAACCTGGTGGTGCAGTGCTTCCTGAAAAGTTATCCGGGGTTATCCGACCTGCTCCTCAAAGTGCGTGGACTTTGCGCACATATCCGCCGTTCGCCTGTACACTCCAGCCGTATGCAGACCTATCAGCGTTCTTTGAACCTTCCCCAGCATCGCCTAATCATAGACGTTGCAACAAGGTGGAACTCAACACTGCACATGCTTCAGAGACTGTGCGAACAGAGGCGGGCTGTTATGTTTTTGTGGGAGGATACACATACACGGGCAGGCAGTAGGATGGCAGACATGGAGTTGTCAGGTGTGCAGTGGTCGAAGATTCAAGACATGTGTCAAGTCCTTCAGTGTTTTGAGGAATGCACACGGCTGGTTAGTGCAGACAACGCCATAATAAGCATGAGCATCCCCCTAATGCGTCTGCTGATGCAAAGTTTGA
Source organism: Ranitomeya imitator (assembly GCF_032444005.1). Lineage (NCBI taxonomy): Eukaryota > Metazoa > Chordata > Amphibia > Anura > Dendrobatidae > Ranitomeya > Ranitomeya imitator. The sequence goes on along the minus strand of NC_091285.1, from coordinate 308,422,640 downwards.
CGCACATAAAGGATCAGGCGTCTGCACCAGAGGAAGAGGAAAGCCTTGATGACAGTCAGCGATTGTCTGGTCAGGGCAGTGTACATGACGAGGTACCGGGCGAAGAGGAGGTGGAGGATGAGGAGGATGATGGGGATGAGTATATTTTTAATGAGGAAGCTTTCCCGGGGGCACGGGAAATTGGTGGCGTGGCAAGGCCGGGTTCTGGTTTTTTGAGGGACACAAGTGACGTAGATTTGCCTGCAACTGCCCCTCAACCAAGCACAACCGCAGATTTGACAACGGGAACTTTGGCCCACATGGCGGATTATGCCTTGCGTATCCTCAAAAGGGACACACGCATTACAAAAATGATGAACGATGACGATTACTGGTTGGCCTGCCTCCTTGATCCTCGCTATAAAGGCAAATTGCAAAATATTATGCCACATGAGAACTTGGAACTAATATTAGCAACAAAACAATCAACTCTTGTTGACCGTTTGCTTCTGGCATTCCCTGCACACAGCGCCCGTGATCGTTCTCACACGAGCTCCAGGGGCCAGCAGACCAGAGGTGTTAGAGGGGCAGAAATCAGAAGTGGCGTTGGACAGAGGGGTTTTCTGACCAGGTTGTGGAGTGATTTTTCTATGACCGCAGACAGGACAGGTACTGCAGCATCAATTCAAAGTGACAGGAGACAACATTTGTCCAGTATGGTTACAAACTATTTTTCATCCCTTATCGACGTTCTCCCTCAACCGTCATTCCCATTTGATTACTGGGCATCCAAATTAGACACCTGGCCAGAATTGGCAGAATATGCATTGCAGGAGCTTGCTTGCCCGGCAGCTAGTGTCCTATCAGAAAGAGTATTCAGTGCTGCAGGTTCAATACTAACAGAAAAAAGGACTCGTCTGGCTACCCAAAATGTAGATGATCTAACCTTCATTAAAATGAACCACAACTGGATTTCAAAATCTTTTGCCCCACCCTGCCCGGCTGACACCTAGCTTTCCTATGAAAAGGTCTTGCCTGTGGACTATTCTGAATGACTTTTCCAATCTCGTAATTTTCTTCACCTGATTGTCCAGCATACGACATGTTTCCACCTCACGAAATGGCCAAACTCCCCACACGGGGCCGTGCTATCGCCACTTTGCGCTTGGACCCTTGAGAGTGCTGTTTGTCTGAAGAGGTGGGTGTGGCCGCTTTTGGTCGACGGCACTGCCACTGGGTCCCTCATAGTACAATAAAGTGTCTCTGGCGGTGGTGGTGCGCACCCAACGTCAGACACACCGTTGTAATATGAGGGGCCCTGTGCCTGTACCGCCGGCCACAAGACAGTTCCCCCCCCCAGCTCAAACAGTGCTCTACCACTAGCAAAATTATCTCTCACAGCTTCACCAATGTGTAGTCTAGCCGCTGACATCCTTCAATGCCTGGCACTGACAATACCATTGTTTTGACATTTTTGTTATGTTAGGCCTTCGAAGCCTGTCTGCGGTCCCTTCTTTCTACAACTACTACACTGACCAGGCCACTGCTGGCCGTGTTACCCTGGAACCAATTTAAAAGTGCCTACAGTCAGCCCAATTTTGTTATGTTAGGCCTTCGAAGACTGTCTGCCGTCACTCCTTCCACTAGACTTCCACTGACCATACACTGCTGCCCATGTACCCCTGGAACCAATTTAAAGTGCCTACAGCCAGCCCAATTTTGTTATGTTAGGCCTTCGAAGCCTGTCTGCGGTCACTCCTTCCACTAGACTTCCACTGACCAGACCACTGCTGCCCGTGTACCCCTGGAACCAATTTAAAAGTGCCTACAGCCAGCCCAAGTTTGTTATGTTAGGCCTTGGAAGCCTGTCTGCGGTCACTCCTTCCACTAGACTTCCACTGACCAGACCACTGCTGCCCGTGTACCCCTGGAACCAATTTAAAAGTGCCTACAGCCAGCCCAAGTTTGTTATGTTAGGCCTTCTAAGCCTGTCTGCGGTCCATTCTTTCAACTACTACTACACTGACCAGGTCACTGCTGCCCGTGTACCCCTGGAACCAATTTAAAATTGCCTACAGCCAGCCCAATTTTTTTATTTTAGGCCTTCGATGCCTGTCTGCGGTCCATTCTTTCAACTACTACTACACTGACCAGGTCACTGCTGTCCGTGTACCCCTGGAACCAATTTAAAATTGCCTACAGCCATGTGTTATTATTTTAGGCCTTCGATGCCTGTCTGCGGTCACTCCTTCCACTAGGCCTCCACTGACCACACCACTGCTGTCCGTGTACCCCTGGAACCAATTTAAAATTGCCTACAGCCAGCCCAATTTTTTTATTTTAGGCCTTCGATGCCTGTCTGCGGTCCATTCTTTCAACTACTACTACACTGACCAGGTCACTGCTGTCCGTGTACCCCTGTAACCAATTTAAAATTGCCTACAGCCATGTGTTATTATTTTAGGCATTCGATGCCTGTCTGCGGTCCATTTTTTCAACTACTACTACACTGACCAGGTCACTGCTGCCCGTGTACCCCTGGAACCAATTTAAAATTGCCTACAGCCATGTGTTATTATTTTAGGCCTTCGATGCCTGTCTGCGGTCACTCCTTCCACTAGGCCTCCACTGACCACACCACTGCTGCCCGTGTACCCCTGGAACCAATTTAAAATTGCCTACAGCCAGCCCAATTTTTTTATTTTAGGCCTTCGATGCCTGTCTGCGGTCCATTCTTTCAACTACTACTACACTGACCAGGTCACTGCTGCCCGTGTACCCCTGGAACCAATTTAAAATTGCCTACAGCCATGTGTTATTATTTTAGGCCTTCGATGCCTGTCTGCGGTCACTCCTTCCACTAGGCCTCCACTGACCACACCACTGCTGTCCGTGTACCCCTGGAACCAATTTAAAATTGCCTACAGCCATGTGTTATTATTTTAGGCCTTCGATGCCTGTCTGCGGTCACTCCTTCCACTAGGCCTCCACTGACCACACCACTGCTGTCCGTGTACCCCTGGAACCAATTTAAAATTGCCTACAGCCATGTGTTATTATTTTAGGCCTTCGATGCCTGTCTGCGGTCACTCCTTCCACTAGGCCTCCACTGACCACACCACTGCTGTCCGTGTACCCCTGGAACCAATTTAAAATTGCCTACAGCCAGCCCAATTTTTTTATTTTAGGCCTTCGATGCCTGTCTGCGGTCCATTCTTTCAACTACTACTACACTGACCAGGTCACTGCTGTCCGTGTACCCCTGGAACCAATTTAAAATTGCCTACAGCCATGTGTTATTATTTTAGGCCTTCGATGCCTGTCTGCGGTCACTCCTTCCACTAGGCCTCCACTGACCACACCACTGCTGTCCGTGTACCCCTGGAACCAATTTAAAATTGCCTACAGCCAGCCCAATTTTTTTATTTTAGGCCTTCGATGCCTGTCTGCGGTCCATTCTTTCAACTACTACTACACTGACCAGGTCACTGCTGTCCGTGTACCCCTGTAACCAATTTAAAATTGCCTACAGCCATGTGTTATTATTTTAGGCATTCGATGCCTGTCTGCGGTCCATTTTTTCAACTACTACTACACTGACCAGGTCACTGCTGCCCGTGTACCCCTGGAACCAATTTAAAATTGCCTACAGCCATGTGTTATTATTTTAGGCCTTCGATGCCTGTCTGCGGTCACTCCTTCCACTAGGCCTCCACTGACCACACCACTGCTGCCCGTGTACCCCTGGAACCAATTTAAAATTGCCTACAGCCAGCCCAATTTTTTTATTTTAGGCCTTCGATGCCTGTCTGCGGTCCATTCTTTCAACTACTACTACACTGACCAGGTCACTGCTGCCCGTGTACCCCTGGAACCAATTTAAAATTGCCTACAGCCATGTGTTATTATTTTAGGCCTTCGATGCCTGTCTGCGGTCACTCCTTCCACTAGGCCTCCACTGACCACACCACTGCTGTCCGTGTACCCCTGGAACCAATTTAAAATTGCCTACAGCCATGTGTTATTATTTTAGGCCTTCGATGCCTGTCTGCGGTCACTCCTTCCACTAGGCCTCCACTGACCACACCACTGCTGTCCGTGTACCCCTGGAACCAATTTAAAATTGCCTACAGCCATGTGTTATTATTTTAGGCCTTCGATGCCTGTCTGCGGTCACTCCTTCCACTAGGCCTCCACTGACCACACCACTGCTGTCCGTGTACCCCTGGAACCAATTTAAAATTGCCTACAGCCAGCCCAATTTTTTTATTTTAGGCCTTCGATGCCTGTCTGCGGTCCATTCTTTCAACTACTACTACACTGACCAGGTCACTGCTGCCCGTGTACCCCTGGAACCAATTTAAAATTGCCTACAGCCATGTGTTATTATTTTAGGCATTCGATGCCTGTCTGCGGTCCATTTTTTCAACTACTACTACACTGACCAGGTCACTGCTGCCCGTGTACCCCTGGAACCAATTTAAAATTGCCTACAGCCATGTGTTATTATTTTAGGCCTTCGATGCCTGTCTGCGGTCACTCCTTCCACTAGGCCTCCACTGACCACACCACTGCTGTCCGTGTACCCCTGGAACCAATTTAAAATTGCCTACAGCCATGTGTTATTATTTTAGGCCTTCGATGCCTGTCTGCGGTCACTCCTTCCACTAGGCCTCCACTGACCACACCACTGCTGCCCGTGTACCCCTGGAACCAATTTAAAATTGCCTACAGCCAGCCCAATTTTTTTATTTTAGGCCTTCGATGCCTGTCTGCGGTCCATTCTTTCAACTACTACTACACTGACCAGGTCACTGCTGCCCGTGTACCCCTGGAACCAATTTAAAATTGCCTACAGCCATGTGTTATTATTTTAGGCCTTCGATGCCTGTCTGCGGTCACTCCTTCCACTAGGCCTCCACTGACCACACCACTGCTGTCCGTGTACCCCTGGAACCAATTTAAAATTGCCTACAGCCATGTGTTATTATTTTAGGCCTTCGATGCCTGTCTGCGGTCCATTCTTTCAACTACTACTACACTGACCAGGGCACTGCTGGCCGTGTACCCCTGGAACCAACATCAGAAAATATAAAAATAAGTATTTTGCTTATAAAAAAGAAAATACTGGTGAGATATCAAATGCAGACATTTTAACATTAAAAACAAACACACAACTCTAATCTGGTACAGTACTAAAAATGGCCACCAGCTACAATTACTTTCTCCTGCAAGTAGTTAACTGAAAGTTTTTTTAAATTGAAAACACACATATGGCATCCACCGAGTGTTGTCCTGTCGCGTCTTCTTTATATTATTGCCGAGAAGATGCAAAATAATGAAAATAATAAAATCATTAATTACCAAAATAATAGAGAAAGTCAACACCACATTGCAAATAAACATTCATTCCAAATAAAGAAGCAGGGCGCGTCCGAGGGTGAGTATATACCTAATAAGAATATAATCACCCTCGGACGCGCAATGCTTATTTCCAACAGCCTTCCTTCCTAAGAATCAGCCCTTCCGTCGTGTAGAGAGACGTTGTGTTACACTCCAAGGTGTTCCCCAGGTTGCCTTTCCTGAGCTTCGATCTTCCGGCTCTCGTTTAGTAGTTCTTGGAAACTACTCTGCATTAGGCCTTCAAATTGGGTATGGGGTGTAGAGAGATGGTGTGTTCCACTCCAAGGTGTTCCCCAGGTTGCCTTTCCTGAGCTTCGATCTTCCGGCTCTCGTTTAGTAGTTGTTGGAAACTACGCTGCATTAGGCCTTCAAATTGGGTATGGGGTGTAGCGAGAGGGTGTGTTACACTCCAAGGTGTTCCCCAGGTTGCCTTTCCTGAGCTTCGATCTTCCGGCTCTCGTTTAGTAGTTCTTGGAAACTACACTGCATTAGGCCTTCAAATTGGGTATGGGGTGTAGAGAGAGGGTGTGTTACACTCCAAGGTGTTCCCCAGGTTGCCTTTCCTGAGCTTCGATATTCCGGCTCTCGTTTAGTAGTTGTCGGAAACTACGCTGCATTAGGCCTACAAATTGGGTATGGGGCGTAGAGAGAGGGTGTGTTACACTCCAAGGTGTTCCCCAGGTTGCCTTTCCTGAGCTTCGATATTCCGGCTCTCGTTTAGTAGTTGTCGGAAACTACGCTGCATTAGGCCTACAAATTGGGTATGGGGTGTAGAGAGAGGGTGTGTTACACTCCAAGGTGTTCCCCAGGTTGCCTTTCCTGAGCTTCGATCTTCATGCTCTCGTTTAGTAGTTGTCGGAAACTACGCTGCATTAGGCCTACAAATTGGGTATGGGGTGTAGAGAGAGGGTTTGTTACACTCCAAGGTGTTCCCCAGGTTGCCTTTCCTGAGCTTCGATCTTCCGGCTCTCGTTTAGTAGTTGTTGGAAACTACGCTGCATTAGGCCTTCAAATTGGGTATGGGGTGTAGCGAGAGGGTGTGTTACACTCCAAGGTGTTCCCCAGGTTGCCTTTCCTGAGCTTCGATCTTCCGGCTCTCGTTTAGTAGTTCTTGGAAACTACACTGCATTAGGCCTTCAAATTGGGTATGGGGTGTAGAGAGAGGGTGTGTTACACTCTAAGGTGTTCCCCAGGTTTCCTTGCCATTGCTTCGGTCTTCCGACTCTCGTTTAGTAGTTGTAGAAAAGTACACTGCATTAGGCCATACAAAATGGGTATGGGGTGGAGAGAGATGGTGTGTTACACTCCAAGGTGTTCCCCAGGTTGCCTTTCCTGAGCTTCTATCTTCAGGCTCTCATTAAATTGTGGTTAAATGGAACAACTGCATTTGGCGTACTAGTTGGTTTGGGGCCTACTATCGGTGTCTGCCACTCCTTGCTGTTCTCCTCCACTGAACAAAGCTGTGCCGCCTGTTTACTACGGTTGCCAATTTTGAACTGCATTTCGACTACTTACTGATTTGGCCCTACTCTCTGTGTCAGCCTCTCATTCCAGTTGTCCTCCACTGCAATGCCCCCTGGTTATTCCTGTGTTACCAATTTTGAACTGCATTTAGCCCACTTTCTTCTTTGGGCCTATATCTGTGTTTCCACTTCATCGTGCCCATTGCCCAGCCAGTGATAGATGAGTCTGCTGGTACATTGACCCATAACGCAACATTCCCCGTGCACGCTACACAACAACATTGTGACCCTGCTGAAAGTCAGGTTGCTCTTCCCGCATACCATACCACCTTACACGGGGACAAAGAGGAAGGTGCAGATGAAAGTGCAGGTTCCTTCATCAGGTGGGGGGAGGAATACTAGTTGGCGACGTCACTGGCACAGGGCCTCTCATAGTACGCAAAAGTGTTGCTGCCGGTGGGAGGCGCCCCCGCCGTGCAAACACACCGCTGTACTTTGAGGGGCCCTGTGCCAGTGCCAATGCCAACGAGTGGGCCCCCCCTGCTTGCTCAGGTTCACAGCACTTGCAAAGTTGAAATACTTACCTCTCCCTGCTCCACTGCCGTGACGTGGTCCAGATTTCCTGGGCCCACTAAATACTTGAACCAGCCCTACCCCCCACAACTTTAGCCAAATGACCCCCAATTTCAAATGCCTTCCAATTATTATAAGGTAAATTACGCTTGACAAGCTTCATTAAGAAGAATGGATGGTTTTGACATTAAAATGGCCACTCTAGGTGTTTTCCTGGCCCCCACTCACTGCCGACTATGCTGCCCCATTGACTTGCATTGGGTTTCGTGTTTCGGTCGATCCCGACTTTACGTCATAATCGGCCGATTTCACTCGACCCGACTTTGGACATAGTCGGGTTTCGCAAAACCCGGCTCGACTCTAAAAAGGTCAAGGTCGCTCAACTCTAGTGGCTGGGTCTTTCAACATGAAAATGATCCAAAGCACACCGCCAGGGCAACGAAGGAGTGGCTTCGTAAGAAGCATTTCAAGGTCCTGGAGTGGACTAGCCAGTCTCCAGATCTCAACCCTATAGAAAACCTTTGGAGGGAGTTGAAGGTCCGTGTTGCCAAGTGAAAAGCCAAAAACATCACTGCTCTAGAGGAGATCTGCATGGAGGAATGGGCCAACATACCAACAACAGTGTGTGGCAACCTTGTGAAGACTTACAGAAAACGTTTGACCTCTGTCATTGCCAACAAAGGATATATTACAAAGTATTGAGATGAAATTTTGTTTCTGACCAAATACTTATTTTCCACCATAATATGCAAATAAAATGTTAAAAAAACAGACAATGTGATTTTCTGGATTTTTTTTTCTCAGTTTGTCTCCCATAGTTGAGGTCTACCTATGTTGTAAATTACAGACGCCTCTCATCTTTTTAAGTGGTGGAACTTGCACTATTGCTGACTGACTAAATACTTTTTTGCCCCACTGTATATATATATATAGACAGTATATATGTTTTTATGATTTTTTGAGAACATGGATCCATTGTATGTCCGTATGTCGGTTTTGCAAGCCTGCAAGAAAATCTCGCAGTACGGATGCCATACGGATTACATACGGAGGATGCCATGTGCAAAATACGCTGACACACCCTGCCTACAGAGGAGATACGGACCACTATTTTGGGGACTTTTCTGCGTATTACGGTCGTAAATTACGGACCGTATTTTTATACGCTGAGTGTGACGCCGGCCTTAGTGAGCTGTTTTTGTCTGTTGCTTCTACGGGTGGAACCCACCACTTTATGAAAGCCAAAAAATGCTAGGTGAGAAGTGTCACCTTTATGAATATTAACAAAATGCTTTGCTGCTCCTAAATAGGAGCCATTGTTGTTAGTAATATTGGATAAATGTTTGGCTAATCTTCTTTTTTTTAATTTGAAGCCATGTGCAAACGTTCAGGCTTTTTTGATTTTTTTCGTGCTAAAAACGCTATAAAAACTCATTAAAAACGCATACATTATGCATTCTATCATTTACAATGCATTCTGCATGTTTTGTGCACATGGATGCGTTTTTTTCCGCGAAAAAAAAACACATTGCGGTAAAAAAATGAGCATGTTCATTATTTTTGCGGATTTTCTGCGTTTTTCCTGCATTTTTGCATTTGGGAAAAAACGCACAAAAAACGCACAAAAAACGCGTCAAAAAACGCAAAAAAAACGCATGCGGATTTCTAGCTGAAATGTCCGGTTTTTGTCAGGAAAATTTCTGCAAGAAATCCTGACGTGTGCACATACCCTGAGGGTGGTGAATTGATTTAGTTTTATCTACTGCAAATGGACACATACTAAATCTATTGCCGGCACACTTATAGAAAACTGTTACTGACAGTTACTGCACCGTTCATTATTGCCCCATAGCTCTGCTGCCATATAGTGCTCTGCACCATTCATTATTGCCCCATAGCTGTGGCATATAGTGTTCTGCACCGTTCATTATTGCCCCATAGCTGTGCCATATAGTGCTCTGCACCGTTCATTATTGCCCCATAGCTGTGCCATATAGTGCTCTGCACTAGGGTTGAGCGAAACGGGTCGGCCATTTTCAGAAGTCGCCGACTTTTGGCAAAGTCGGGTTTCATGAAACCCGACCCGACCCCTGTGTAGGGTCGGCCATGAGGTCGGCGATCTTCTGAATCTGGTATCGGAATTCCAATACCGAGTTCCGATATGTTTGCAATATCGGAAATCGGTATCGGAATCCATATTTAAGTGTAAAATAAAGAATTAAAATAAAAAATATTGCTATACTCACCCTCTGACGCGCCCTGGTACTAACCGGCAGCCTTCCTTCCTTAGAATCAGCGTGTGAAAGACCTTAGATGACGTCGCGGCTTGTGATTGGTCGCGCGACCGCCCATGTGACCGCTCACGTGACCTATCACAAGCCGCGACGTCACCGAAGGTCCTTCAAGCGCTGATTCTTAGGAAGGAAGGCTGCCGGAAAGAAGCAGGGCGCGTCCGAGAGTGAGTATATTCCTTTTGAGAAAGTCGGGTTTCGTGAAACCCGAACCGATCCTATAAAAGTAAAAGTCGCTCAACCCTACTGACAGCCACGATCTGACATTGCCAGGCTGTTTGACTACACTGGGAGACAGGGAGTTACCCAGAGTGAGACCTCTGTGAGCCACATATCTGCATCCATTACCCATAATTGTGCATACATTTAAATCTTGATTACCAATGTATTTTAAAAGGTAAAATAGACAGCATATGCAATAAAAAAAAGCAAATTTTGAATCGCAATTATTGAAATTTGTAATGTTGTGTGTGATGCCTGAAGTTGACTGAACTGATTTAGTTTTATCTACTGCAAATGGACACACATTAGTTCTATTGCCAGCACACTTATAGAAACCTGTTACTGATAGACATGATCTGACATTGCCAGGCTGTTTGACTAGACTGGGAGACAGGGAGTTACCCAGAGTGAGACCTCTGCGAGCCACATATCTGCATCTGTTACCCATAATCATAAAAGTTTGTATGGCAGGGTGGTATCCGATGTAAGGGGTTTGTATGTTGATGAATCATCAAGAATATTATGAACTAGTTTAATGTATAAAGCAGTGTCCAATACAACAATGCAACCTTCTTTGTCAGACTGACTAATGGTTAAATTGGAGTTGTCGTGTAATTCATTGACAGCCCTGAACTCCAAGTTTGTTTTATTGCTGTATTGTTGAGAACCTTTGGTTCATTCATACAACAGCTTCAAGTCTCTCTCCACCAAGGACTGAAATATATCAAGAGACGCGATCCTGGACTGGAGTGGATAATAGGACAAATTTTGATGCACGATCTTAATGACACTGTACTGTATCAACCAATTCTCTTCATTATGATCCTGTAGTGATGATAAAGCCATAACCACATTTTTTTCCTGGAAAGAAAAAGGAGCTGTCTCAAAAGGAGAGGACAATCTTGTGGTTTGTCTTGCATCATGTGGATTCGAGTCCAAGAAAAAAATGTCTTTTAACTGTAAGGAGTCTGGTGAACTTATTAACATATTTACTAGTTTGAATGAGGTCAAAATTCCTACAAGGGACAAAATTCAAGCCTTTCAAAACATCCTCTTGTGCTTTGGATTGAATTATTGGAGTGAATACAAAGTTTGTGATTCCTGGTAAGTATTTGCCTGATTCTGTAGTTCTGTGTCCTGATCTTCCGCCGCTTGACCTTTGCACCGTGTTGTTACTATCCCTTTGTCTTGACCTTTTGCCTATATCCGCTATCTCCTGATATTTTTACCATGGGCCGTGACATGATGTAAGCTTTTGGAGAATACTATGAAGATCAAGGCCGGAATGACTAAACATAACAGTAAAATTAGGACTGGGTGATAGGTGTCGAGTTCCCAACTCTGCACAGGGGGAAACTCGAACCATCTCTGCTGCAGTTTCCCATTCTTCTCCAGCCGCAGGGGAGCCTGCTCAGTGGAGACATCGGTCCCAGCGTCTAGCTCATACTGGGCGGCTGGTTACTACTGTCCTTCCAGGCTCTGCCTTTGTAGCCAGCACTGATCAGCAGCGAGCAGATCTTTCTGGGACTAAGTCCTGCTTTTCCCATACTGAGCATGCCCACGGGACAACCTCCCATTGGAGGTCGAGGGTCACATGCTCAGGTCTCCTCTGTTTTCTTATCATCATTATTTGTATGTTCTACATATATAAATATGGATTTAATTTATTTTTTCCTTTTCTTTTTATTTTAGATCCCTTTGTATATTACTATCATATTAGGAGAAGAATCAAGGTGTGGGGATTAAACTCAGTAGGCAATCAGACACAGACAATTGAATGATGTTTATTATACATTTATTATACATTTATATAATAACATGTGCTCTGTTTTCCTCCCCTATTCTTCTCTATATCTATCTGCTGTAGGGTGTTTAATTTGCTATTGGGAGCATTGCTCATATGTGAGGTTGCCATGCCTGATTTCAAAGCTCATCACCTGGATAGGTTGAGCCTTAGTAGCCCTGTGTGTCATCTGGACATCACCTTGGCTGAGATCATGTGACTGTTGCCTTGGTGCTTCCTGGGGATGCTTTAAAAGACTGTGCACCACCCACTCATACGAATATGTGTGCATGTCACTCAGATTTGTGTGATGGGAAGGTGTGTACATTTGTTAAGGGCATGGTAGCAGGGTAATACCTCAGTCCCTTTGGCAACTCGGATGCTTTGTGTCAAGAGGTGGATTATAGTCACGCCTGGAGTATACTCTCATACTGCCTTTTTGGAGCATTTATATGGGAGCCAGTGCATTGGACACACAGTGGTGGTTATTTGCATATGCATGACCCATTATATATTGATTGGATCCTTGTAACCATAACAACTAGGATGCCACCCCTGGATTGGTTGATCACTGTGCACTTTTTATATAAACAAAACTCGATTATTGTTATTTTATATTTTTTTTTATTATATAGCATATTGAGTTAACCATATTGTTAGAGTAAATACAGAGATAGTATATGTTAGGGGTCAAGTTCCTGCCTCTGCACAGGGGGAATCTCGGGCCATCTCCGCTGCGGTCTCCCATTCTTCTCCTGCCGCAGTGGAGCTTGCTCAGCAGAGACGTCGATCCCAGCGTCTCGCTCAGTCTGACTCTGTGCTTAGAGTTACTGCTGCGTTTCCTGCTTCTCCCATTGAAGTCAGTGCTGGGCAGCGGCGAGCGGACGTTTCTGGGGCTAAGTCCTGCTTTTTACATTCTGAGCATGCCCAGAGTAAGATCTCTCAGTGGAGATCGAGGGTCACATGAGCAGCTAAGGTCCTTGTAGCTGCTAGGACTAAATCCTGCTTTGCACTCTGAGCATGCCCAGGGCGAGATCTCTCAGTGGAGATACAGGGTCACATGCTCAGGTGCTGCAGCACTCCATTGGTCCTTCTTTGGAAGGTCCTAAACATGCTGCAGCTATTTAAGCCTCGCATGGCCGCACGGCCATGCGCTAGTATTGTCTTTTGTAAATGTGTGTGTGTTGTGAGTGAAAGTCGTTTTTTAAAATCCCCTCCCTATTGTATGACTGCTCGCGGAAGGTGGGTGATTGCTACCTAGCGCACGACTTAGCCATCAGCACGGTACACACATTACAGCGTCTTATTGCTGTGAACACCAGTGCGGCGCCGTGCGCTTTCTCTGCGCTTTCCTAACCAAAGCCTGGGTGGTTAGTGGCGTCCGCCAGTGCGGCACCGCACGCACTCTCGTGCCTCTAAATATATTCTCTTGGTTCGGTACCGCGGCCCTGTGACTCAACAGGGTTCGCTTCCTTCACACTGGGTGAAGTTAACCCAAGTGTGTATTCATATTGTACCGCCATCTCGTCCGTCTCTACTAGCAGCAGGGTTTTCACCTGCACGGTGGACCTCGGACGGCGAACGCACCTAATACCATTACACCTTATACTTGGTGCGTTCCGCCAGTCCTAACATAATACTAGCGCCAAGGTCTGGCTAGTAATGACGGACGATCAGCGTTCACAGTGGTACATCCAGCAGCTGGAGGGAAGGTTGGCGGCTCTTGAGCATTCAACCTCAGCTGTGGATGTTACTGCTGTCGCTGTTCATGCTGCAAGTGTGGCTGCAGCTACCTTGTCCACTGTCACCCCTGTACCGACGCTATCTCGCCTCCCGCTACCAGAGAAATTTTCTGGTGACAGTAAGTCCTGTAGGGGTTTCGTGAGTCAGTGCTCAATACATCTCAAGCTTCTGGCCTCTCGTTTCCCTACAGAGCGGGCTAAGGTGGGCTTTATCGTATCTTTATTGTCGGACAGGGCGTTGCAGTGGGCTACGCCGCTGTGGGAGCGTGGCGATCATGTGGTGCAGAGTGCTCCGTTATTCCTGAGCACTCTGAAACAGGTCTTTTTAGGACCTCGTGTCACCCATGATACGGCGCTCCAACTGTTGGCATTGACTCAGGGCTCGTCCTTGGTCAGCCAGTTTGCCGTCCACTTCCGCACCTTAGCATCTGAGCTGGAGTGGTCGGATAAGGCCCTTATTCCTATATTTTGGAGGGGGCTGGCTGACCACGTTAAGGATGCCCTGGCCACTAGGGAGATTCCCGCCACACTGGAGGAATTAATAACAGTATCCACTCGTATTGACCTCCGTTTTCACGGGCGGAGGTTAGAGCGAGCCCAGTGTAGGCAGAGGTTTCGGCTGGCTCCCACCTTCGCCAAACCTTTGGAATCTCCAGTCCAGGCTCCTGAGTCCCATGAGCCTATGGTAGTGTCACGAGCGGGATCTAAGTCCCGGACCGCTCGTGCACTCCAGGTTTGTCATGTTTGCCAACAGTCAGGACATCTTGCCACCAGATGTCTCCAGCGGTCGAGGAAACATCAGCGTCTAGTGGTAGTAGGTGGAGGTGCACTAGACACGGCGACATTTGCCTCCAAATTATCCTTTAAGGGGACAATAACATTAGGCTAATCCTCCCACTCGGTAGACCTCTGCGTGGATTCTGGGGCGGAGGGCAATTTTATGTCTTCTGCCTTCGCCCAACGTCACGCAATACCCCTGGTTATGCTACCTCAACCAGTAATGGTACGAGTGGTGAATGGGTCGACACTGCCCGCACAGATAACACATCAGACCATCCCTTTTACTCTGTCCATGTCACCATCCCATCAGGAGATTATATCTCTGCTCATCATTCCTGAGGGGATTGATGAGGTCCTGTTGGGGATACCTTGGTTACGGTACCACTCTCCTCACATCGAGTGGTCCTCAGGCAGAATTCTGGGATGGGGTGAATCATGTGGGGGTAGGTGTCAGTGAGAGTGCGTTCAGGTTGCTACTACAGAGGTACCCGCAGATCTATCCTCTCTTCCCTAGCAATATTCGTCGTATGCAGACGTGTTCTCCAAAAAGGCGGCGGAGACCCTTCCGCCCAATCGCCCCTATGACTGTCCTATTGATCTCTTGCCTGGTGCTGAGCCTCCCCGGGGTCGAGTCTATCCATTATCTCTCCCGGAGACGGAGGCAATGTCTCAGTACATTCAAGAGAATCTGGCAAGAGGGTTCATCAGGAAGTCAGTGTCACCTGCTGGGGCAGGGTTCTTTTTCGTGCAGAAGAAGAATGGGGAACTACGTCCATGCATAGACTACAGGGGTCTTAACGCTATCACCGTTAAGAACAAGTATCCTTTGCCCTTGATATCTGAGCTTTTCGATAGGCTTCGGGGAGCAAGGGTGTTTACCAAACTAGATCTGCGGGGTGCTTACAACCTGATTCGCATCTGTGAGGGGGACGAATGGAAAACGGCGTTTAACACCAGAGATGGGCACTATGAGTATCTGGTGATGCCCTTCAGGCTCTGTAATGCCCCAGCCGTTTTCCAAGACTTTGTCAACGACATCTTCCGGGATATGCTTTCCACCTCGGTTGTAGTCTATCTGGATGATATTCTCATCTTTTCTCCAGATATTGACTCCCACCGGAGAGATGTTGGCAGAGTCTTCGACCTCCTACGGGCAAACTCTCTTTATGCAAATTTGGAGAAGTGTATGTTTGAGCAGGAGTCTTTACCGTTCCTGGGCTATATCATCTCCGCCCAGGGATTGGCTATGGATCCTGCCAAACTACAGGCTGTGATGGACTGGCAAGAGCCCCATTCTCTTAAGGCGGTGCAGCGCTTTATGGGGTTCATTAATTATTACCGCCAGTTCATTCCCCACTTCTCAACTCTGGTAGCTCCCTTGGTAGCCCTCACCAAGAAGGGAGCAAATCCCAAAGTGTGGTCTGAAGAGGTCTCCAGGGCCTTTTCTTCTACTAAGTCTCATTTTGCTAGCGCTCCCATCCTACATCGTCCCGATGTCGATAAGCCGTTTATAATGGAGGTGGATGCCTCTTCCGTTGGTGCTGGAGCAGTCCTCTTCCAAAAGGATGCTCAAGGTCAGAAGCATCTGTGCTTCTTCTTCTCCAAGACCATCACACCAGCGGAGAGGAATTATTCCATCGGGGACAGGGAGTTGCTAGCGATGAAATTGGCTTTCTCAGAGTGGAGACATCTCTTGGAGGGGGCTCGTTTTCCCTTTCAAGTTTTCACAGACCACAAAAATTTTCTATATTTGCAAACAGCCCAGCGGCTAAATTCTCGCCAGGCCAGATGGTCCTTATTCTTCTCCCGATTCCACTTCACCCTCCATTATCTCGCTGGGGAGAAGAACATTCGAGCTGATGCCCTTTCTCGTTCTGTTGTGTCACCTGAGGAGGAGGAAGGAGAGCCTCGGCTTATTGTTCCTTCTGAGAGCTTGAGAACCGTGGCTCCGGTGTCGCTTGAGTCTGTGCCTCCAGGCAAGACTTTTGTGCCCATAAATTTGCGACCGGAGGTTCTCTCTTGGGCTCATTCCTCCAGGGTGGGTGGACACTTTGGGACAAAAAGGACATCTGAGCTGCTGGCGAGGACATACTGGTGGCCGCATATGCTCCGAGATGTCAGAGATTACGTTCTGGCGTGTGTCTCATGCGCCAAAAATAAGTCTCCTCGACAACGGCCGTCTGGGTTACTCTATCCCTTGCCGGTGGCAGACAGGCCCTGGGAGATGGTCGGGATGGACTTTGTAGTGGGTTTGCCCAAGTCTCGCGGCTGTACCGTCATTTGGGTTATTACCGATCATTTCTCGAAAATGGTGCATTTGGTGCCTCTCCCACGGTTACCTTCTGCACGGGCATTGGCAGCGTTGTTCATAAGACACATCTTCCGCCTACACGGCATGCCAGACAAAATTGTCAGTGACCGGGATCCCCAGTTTGCGTCTCGGTTCTGGAGAGAGCTTTGTCGTCTTCTCAGCATTGAGTTAAATCTCTCTTCCGCATATCATCCCGAGACGAATGGGTTGGTAGAGAGGGCCAATCAGACTCTGGTCACATATCTACGACATTTTGTTTCTGCCAGGCAGGATGACTGGGCATCTTTATTACCATGGGCAGAGTTCGCCCTTAATAACGCTGTAGCCGACTCCACTGGTCAGACACCTTTCCTCCTTAATTACGGCCAGCATCCGCGGGTTCCTATGCCTATTCCCGTGTCCTCTGCTGACTCCAGGGTGGCAGACTGGGCAGTGGAGGCACGGGACATTTGGGACCGCACTCAGGATGCCATTCGGGCCTCAAAGGAGAGAATGAGGTCCTCCGCCGATGCACATCGGCGCCCTGCCCCGACCTTTGCTCCTGGCGATTTAGTGTGGCTCTCCGCCCGTAACATCAGGCTGCGTGTAGAGTCCACTAAGTTTGCACCTCGCTACTTGGGTCCCTTCAAGGTCCTCGAACAGGTTAATCCTGTGGTCTACCGTCTGGCCCTTCCTCCACGCCTTGGTATCACCGACACCTTTCATGTGTCCCTCCTTAAGCCCGTATACATGTCCCGGTTTTCTGAGTCATCTGCCGGGACATCGGGTTCGTCTACGGATGATTACGAGGTGAACACTATTTTGGGGTACAAGGTGGTACGTGGTAAAAAATTCTATTTGGTGGATTGGAAGGGTTATGGCCCTGAGGACAGGTCCTGGGAGCCTGCTGAGCACATTCGGGCTCCGCAGCTCATTGCTGCCTTCGAACGTAGCAAGGCCCAAGGAGGGGGGGGGCCCTAGGAGGGGGGGTAATGATAGGGGTCAAGTTCCTGCCTCTGCACAGGGGGAATCTCGGGCCATCTCCGCTGCGGTCTCCCATTCTTCTCCTGCCGCAGTGGAGCTTGCTCAGCAAAGACGTCGATCCCAGTGTCTCGCTCAGTCTGACTCTGTGCTTAGAGCTACTGCTGCGTTTCCTGCTTCTCCCATTGAAGTCAGTGCTGGGCAGCGGCGAGCGGACGTTTCTGGGGCTAAGTCCTGCTTTTTACATTCTGAGCATGCCCAGAGTAAGATCTCTCAGTGGAGATCGAGGGTCACATGATCAGATACTGCAGCTAAGGTCCTTGTAGCTGCTAGGACTAAATCCTGCTTTGCACTCTGAGCATGCCCAGGGCGAGATCTCTCAGTGGAGATACAGGGTCACATGCTCAGGTGCTGCAGCACTCCATTGGTCCTTCTTTGGAAGGTCCTAAACATGCTGCAGCTATTTAAGCCTCGCATGGCCGCACGGCCATGCGCTAGTATTGTCTTTTGTAAATGTGTGTGTGTTGTGAGTAGTGTTGAGCATTCCGATACCGCAAGTATCGGGTATCGGCCGATACTTGCGGTATCGGAATTCCGATACCGAGATCCGATACTTTTGTGCTATCGGGTATCGGTATCGGATACATAGAGATGTGTAAAATAAAGAATTAAAATAAAAAATATTGATATATTTACCTCTCCGGCGGCCCCTGGACTCAGAGCGGGTAACCGGCAGGCTTCGTTGTTCAAAATCAGCGCTTTTAGGACCTGAGAATCACGTCCCGGCTTCTGATTGGTCGCGGGCCGCCCATGTGACCGCCACGCGACCAATCACAAGCCGCGATGTCACCGCAAGCTATTAACGCGCTCATTTTTTAAAAATGAGCGCGTTAATGGCTTTCAAAGACGTAGCGGCTTGTGATTGATCGCGGCCACGCGACCAATCACAAGCCGCGACGTCACCGCAAGCTATTAACACGCTCATTTTTAAAAATGAGCGCGTTAATGGCTTTCAAAGACGTAGCGGCTTGTGATTGGTCGCGTATCCGCGACCAATCACAAGCCGCGACGTCACCGCAAGCTATTAACGCGCTCATTTTTAAAAATGAGCGCGTTAATGGCTTTCAAAGACGTAGCGGCTTGTGATTGGTCGCGTGGCCGCGACCAATCACAAGCCGCGACGTCACCGCAAGCTATTAACGCGCTCATTTTTAAAAATGAGCGCGTTAATGGCTTTCAAAGACGTAGCGGCTTGTGATTGGTCGCGTGGCCGCGACCAATCACAAGCCGCGACGTCACCGCAAGCTATTAACGCGCTCATTTTTAAAAATGAGCGCGTTAATGGCTTTCAAAGACGTAGCGGCTTGTGATTGGTCGCGTGGCCGCGACCAATCACAAGCCGCGACGTCACCGCAAGCTATTAACGCGCTCATTTTTAAAAATGAGCGCGTTAATGGCTTTCAAAGACGTAGCGGCTTGTGATTGGTCGCGTGGCCGCGACCAATCACAAGCCGCGACGTCACCGCAAGCTATTAACGCGCTCATTGTTAAAAATGAGCGCGTTAATGACTTTCAAAGACGTAGCGGCTTGTGATTGGTCGCGGCCACGCGACCAATCAAAAGCCGCTACGTCTTTGAAAGTCATTAACGCGCTCATTTTTAAAAATGAGTGCGTTAATAGCTTGCGGTGACGTCGCGGCTTGTGATTGGTCGCGTGGCGGTCACATGGGCGGCCCGCGACCAATCAGAAGCCGGGACGTGATTCTCAGGTCCTAAAAGCGCTGATTTTGAACAAAGAAGCCTGCCGGTTACCCGCGCTGAGTTCAGGGGCCGCCGGAGAGGTAAATATATCAATATTTTTTATTTTAATTCTTTATTTTACACATCCCTATGGATCCCAGGGCCTGAAGGAGAGTTTCCTCTCCTTCAGACCCTGGGAACCATGAGAATACCTTCCGATACTTGATGTCCCATTGACTTGTATTGGTATCGGATATCGGTATCGGCGATATCCGATATTTTTCGGGTATCGGCTGATACTATCCGATACCGATACTTTCAAGTATCGGACGGTATCGCTCAACACTAGTTGTGAGTGAAAGTCGTTCTTTAAAATCCCCTCCCTATTGTATGACTGCTCGCGGAAGGTGGGTGATTGCTACCTAGCGCCCGACTTAGCCATCAGCACGGTACACACATTACAGCGTCTTATTGCTGTGACCGCCAGTGCGGCGCCGTGCGCTTTCTCTGTGCTTTCCTAACCCAAGCCTGGGTGGTTAGTGGCGTCCGCCCGTGCGGCACCGCACGCACTCTCGTGCCTCTAAATATATTCTCTTGGTGCGGTACCGCGGCCCTGTGACTCAACAGGGTTCGCTTCCTTCACACTGGGTGAAGTTAACCCAAGTGTGTATTCATATTGTACCGCCATCTCGTCCGTCTCTACTAGCAGCAGGGTTTTCACCTGCACGGTGAACCTCGGACGGCGAACGCACCTAATACCATTACACCTTATACTTAGTGCGTTCCGTCAGTCCTAACAGTATAGGTGCGTTCGCAGCCCGGGGTCCACCGTGCAGGAGTGGAACCTGCTGCTAGTAAATGGCGGCACTATATAGCGGTACTACGCCTGAATAGACACGAGTACCGTTACCCAGGCTGTACAAGAGCAAACTCTGTTGCTTCACAGAGTCGCCAGGATTAAAGATAATGCTGTGCCCTGTTATCATTCACAGGGCACAGCAAATGGATACTAGTGGGATCCCTGCAACTCACCCCCACTATGCTGGTGCTTGATCCCGCTCTGACACTCAGTGGCTTTTGAGCCTGCGCCTGAGGACGCCCTGAGTAAAATGCTGGGATCAAATGGGAGTTCCCACCCTACACTGATGGATTGTCAGGAGACACTAAAGATAGCCACACAGAGTGCGTACAGTACCGCAGCGGTGGTCACTGCAGGATAGATGCAGTATATTTTGTGCCTGGTGCTGGATGGCATTATCTGGCGCTAGACAGCTACAACACTCGCGAGCATTCAACAACTCTAGGGATGGGAATGATTTGGAGTTTTCACCAGAACAGGCATACATTCACACACACAAATACAGATTTATACTAGCGAACCTTTTATAGCTGTAGCAATCAAGGACCTTCCTAGTGGTCCAATAGGAGCTGCTACAGGACCTGAGCGTGTGACCCCCGACTTCCAATGGGAGGTCATCCTGTGGGCATGCTCAGTATGGGAAAAGCAGTCCCTGAAATGCCTGCTCGCTGCTGATCAGTACTGGCTACAAAGGCAGAACCTGGAAAAGCAGCAGTAGCTAAGCGCTCAGTATCAGCTTGAGCCAGATGCTGAGACTGACGTCTCTGCTGAGCAGGCTCCACTGTGGCTGGAGACGAATGGAAGACCGCAGCCGACATGGTTGGAGATTTCCCCTGTGCAGCGGTGGGAACTCGACTCCTAACTCATGTATTTGTTATTATGTTATATTTTATAATTTATTATAAAAAAATGTATTTGCATTTGATGTGTTTTATATGAGGGGCTGACCTATATGGTGATTGGTGCTCTCCTGTAAACCATACTATGTAAGGCCTGCCCTGTGTTAAATAATAAATATTATATTAAATAAAATGGTAATGGTTGGTGATATCAACTTCCTGTTTGTGGCACATTAGTATATGGGAGAAGGGAAATTTCTCAAGATGGGTGGTGACCATGGAGGCCATTTTGAAATTGGTTATTTTGGATCCAACTTTATTTTTTCCAATGGGAAGAGGGTCATGTGACACATCAAACTTATTGAAAATTTCACAAGAAAAACTTGGTTTTAACATAACTTTATTCTTTCATGAGTTGTTACAAGTTACTCTTTGTTTACAGCCATTGATATGTCACAGCAGATTTCAATGCAAGACACCTTGCGCAAGAAAACTGTCACCATTCCCAGTTGACATCACCAACCATTCCTATTTTATTTAGGTATATCCATATATCTATATACATGACCCACCCTGTAGTTATATACCTCCAAGTGGGTTCCTTTTCAGTAAGTGCTGTCAGCCACACTCCTTTATCTTGGATGTCAAACGCCTTTGTCTTTTCCTTTGGTAAGTGCTCTCTTGGTACTGACCCCGGAATGTATGACTTCTCTGCCTGATGGACTGAGTAGGGAATAGCATCACAGCATTATTTCTACTGATCCTTTATGTAAAAACCATGAAGTAACCTCACTAAGAAAGGAGGAAAATGCATGTGCAGGTGTGGGATAGATCAACAGTATATTCAAAGCAGTTATCTACTTTCAGGATTAAATTTCTGCTATAGATCCCCTTGCCAAATATATGACAGATTTCTGATAGGAAAATCCATGTCATATAAATATAGTCTAAAATCAAACTAAAGAATTAAAGAACAGCAAACATAATCAAACCATATTATCAATTTGCTAAACATTATATTTGCTGAGAATAGTTCATGTCGGTCAAAAGTAGAAGTATTCATTACATGATTGCAGCAATCGGAAGTTTAGTAGCAAGGCAGATAACTGCTGAACTACAATGATCTAAGTTTTTCATTGAAATAATAAAATGAACTAGTCTGAGAAATAATTTAGATGCTCTTATTGCATGGGAGACAGTGTAGGTTACATCTGCATAGTCACAGGCAAAATAAAATGGGAAGACAGAAACACAGCAGCCTTCAGGTAAGTTAATTAATCTCGAATTGTTTTAGCAACACACCACTGATTTTCATTTCATGAAACTCTTTGCATCTTCTGTAAAGACAAAAGAAGTCTAAAATGTTTGATTAAGGTTTAGTGATTGTCACCAATTTACTCTATGTATTTTATAATTAAGATACAAGAAGTTCTAATAAAATGGGGACAGTCTTCAGGAGTGAAGATAACAAGCTCATTCTGCATAGACCCTGGGGTCATTGAGAAAGCAATTAAATGCTCTCCAGGGTACATTATAAAGTGAGAGGTTTGATGGGTGAATGGCCTTTTCATATTCCTCTAATTCTCATATTTCATCTTTATTTTTTATTTAGGAAGAAAATAAAATTTATAAAATACAATGTGGATAATAATACATTTTACTAGCATTTACAAGCCTATTATTTGCATCACATACATCAAATAGTAATATCAATTATGTTTTTGCTCCAGAGAGCATCAAGATCATTTGACGTGAAAGAAGCATTCAAACTAGCATCTATAATGACTTTGTAATGGAATACTGATAGGAGCTAGTTACATGACCATGGCTGCAGTTTAAATATAAATAAATTTAACTGTATAATTTGTAGTGGACTCGCAGTACAAAGAAGAAATAAATTACATTTATAAGACTGCACCTACAATGGATCAGAGATAATATAATTATACTGTATACTATTTGCAAATGCTAATACTTCATAAACTGTGCTTCTATTTAAATGAACTTATGAAATGCATTTGTTTCTTCTATGTAAGTTTATTTGTAACAGATTCACAATTATAAGTACATGGCTATGTAAGCAGGGAGTTTAAGAAAGCATCTTACTGATTCATTTTGAGTATTTTGTTTCAAAATGAATATTTACACACCTACTGTATATTTGTTTCATTCTTAATTTTATATAATATCCAAATAGTATATCAAGATATTACAAGTGAACAAAAGCTAAAACCTAGAGGAAAAGAAAGAAAAGATTAAATGGGAAGAAGAAAACAAAGCGTCTCCCCTATTCTGTTGTAGCCTTAAGCATTAAATATAACACCTCCCACCTTAATTGAGATGAACTACATTTGAGACATATTATTTCAGAATTTTTGTTCATATTAAGAATTAGGAAGGACACTGCTATTTAAAAGACTGAAACTTTGTTCTTCTGGTCACCAAGCACTCTAACCTATACGAGTGCCCACATTTGTTTAAAGCAAATGAGCAAATACACTGACATAAATTACCATACTTAAAATGGGTTGTCAAATGTAAAAAATGCCTAAAAATAACAAACTAAGCATTGCTCGCCCTAGATTCTCCAGCTGCTTCAGGATTACCTCTCTGTTTCCCAGTGGAGATCTTTTTTTAATAGGGCTTCTGTGGTAATGTCCAACCTACAGAATGTGATTGCACCCACCAATTACTGGTGATCTTGATCCATCTACAGTAGCATTAACAATGAGACCAGTGATAGTCTGCAGCAATCATGTGTTGTAGGTACAGTGGATATGGAAAGTATTCAGACCCCATTAAATTTTTCACTCTTGGTTTCATTGCAGCTATTTGGTAAATTCAAAAAAGTCCTTTTCCCTCATTAATGTACACTCTGCACCCCATCTTGAAAAAACAGAAATGTAGAAATTTTTGCTAATTTATTACAAAAGAAAAACTGAAATATTACATGGTCATAAGCATTCAGACCTGTTGCGTAGAAGCACTCTTTGGAGCTAGTACAGCCATGAGTCTTCTTGGGAATCACGCAACAAGTTTTTCACACCTGGATTTGGGGATCTTCTGCCATTGTTCCTTGCAAATCCTCTCCAGTTCCGTCAGGTTGAATGGTGAATGTTCGTAAGCAGCCATTTTTAGGTCTCTCCAGAAATGCTCAATTGGGTTTACCTCAGGGCTCTGGATGCGCAAGTCAAGAAATGGTCACAGAGTTGTTCTGAAGCCACTCCTTTGTTATTTTAGCTGTATGCTTAGGGTCATTATCTTGCTGGAATGTGAACCTTCGGCCAAGTCTGAGGTCCAGAACACTCTAGAAGAGGTTTTCATCCAGGATATCTCTGTACTTGACAGCATTCATGTTTCCTTCAATGGCAATCAGTCATCCTGTCCCTGCAGTTGAAAATTACCCCCATAGCATGATGCTGCCATGACCACGTTTGACTGTTGGGATTGTATTGGGCAGGTGATGAGCAGTGACTGGTTTTCTCCACACATAACACTTAGAATTATCACTAAAAAGGCCTATCTTCATCTCATCAGACTCGATAATCTTACATACTTAGTCTGGGAGTCCTTTGGGTGTTTTTTAAGAAAGTATGTGGGATTTCATATGTCTTGCACTGAGGAGAGGCTTCCATCAGGCCACTCTGCCATAAAGGCCTAACTGGTGGAGGGTTTCATTGATAGTTGACTTTGTGGAACTTTCTCCCATCTCCCTACTGCATCTCTGGAGCTCAGCCACAGTGGTCTTTGGGTTCTTCTTTACCTCTCTCACCAAGGCTCTTCTCCCACGATTGCTCAGTTTGGCTGGAAGGCCAAGTCTAGGAAGACTTCTGGTGGTCCCAAACTTCTTCCATTTAAGGATTATGGAGGCCAGTGTGCTCTTTGGAACCTTGAGTACTGCAGAAATTATTTTGTAACCTTGGCCAGATTTGTGTTTTGCCACAATTCTGTCTCAGCTACTTGGCCAGTTCCTTTGACCTCATGATTCTCATTTGGTCTGACATGCACTGTGAGCTGTAAGGTCTTATATAGACAGGTGTGTGCCTTTTCAAATCAAGTCCTATCAGATTAATTAATCACAGCTGGACTCCAATGAAGGAGTAGAACAATCTCAAGGAGGATCACAAGGAAATGGACAGCATGTGGATTAAATATGAGACTCTGAGCAAAGGGTCTGAATACTTATGACCATGTGATATTTCGGTTTTTCATTTTTAATAAATTTGCAAAAATGTCCACATTTTTTTTCAGTCAAGATGGGGTGCAGAGTGTACATTAATGAGAAAAAAATAGCTTTTTTAAATTTACCAAATAGCTGCAATGAAACAAAGAGTGAAAAATTTAAAGGAGTCTGAATACTTTCTGTAATCACTATATAGCATCACTGCTGCATGCTTGTCATTCAAAAAAAATGCATAGAGGCAATAATGGAACAGAAGAGGCATCAAAGGGTAAGTAATATTTTTTTCAAAGACTTTAACGATGCAACAAATCATCATTGTTTTTCCCTTCCCCTCCTATGAACTCTGTTTTTATTCTCCCTACAGCATATCAATTTAACCCCTTCACAACCTTTGACGTATATTTATTTACTCGAAAGGTCATGTCCCTGCCTTTGCCGCGGGCTTGCATGCCAAATGCACATCTTTCCTCGCACATGATGACTGGTTTAATCATCTACAGATGAAGCGGTGCTCTGTCCGTGGCTGTTAACCAGTTAAATCCTGCTGTCAATCACTAACAGTGGGATTTAACACACATTGGTCAGAAGCACACCTTTCATGCCCATGGTTGTCCTTGTCACATGATCGCAGGACAGTCAGGGGTCTGCTGATGATGAGCATGCCTGTCACTAGGGTTGAGCGAAACGGGTCGAACATTTTCAAAAGTCGCTGACTTTTGGCGAAGTCGAGTTTCATGAAACCCGATCCGACCCCTGTGCGTGGTCGGCCATGCGGTACGCGACTTTCGCGCCAAAGTCGCGTTTCAATGACGCGAAAAGCGCCATTTCTCAGCCAATGAAGGTAAACGCAGAGTGTGGGCAGCGTGATGACATAGGTCCTGGTCCCCACCATCTTAGAGAAGGGCATTGCAGTGATTGGCTTGCTGTCTGCGGCGTCACAGGGGCTATAAAGGGGAGTTCCCGCCGACCGCCATGTTACTGCTGCTGATCTGAGCTTAGGGAGAGGTTGCTGCCGCTTCGTCAGAAGCAGGGATAGCGTTAGGCAGGGTCCATTAACCACAAAACCGCTTGTGCTGTAGCGATTTCCACTGCCCAACACCACCTTCGGTGTGCAGGGACAGTGGAAGCTCCTTTTTTTTTTTTTTCCTCAGCGCTGTAGCTCATTGGGCTGCCCTAGAAGGCTCCCTGATAGCTGCATTGCTGTGTGTACGCCGCTGTGCAAACCAACTGCTTTTTTCAAAGCACAAATCCTCTTGTTCCTTCCTTTCTGCACAGCTATCTTGTTTGTTTGTCCACACTTTTTATTTAATTTGTGCATCAGTCCACTCCTTATTGCTGCCTGCCATACCTGGCTGAGATTACTGCAGGGAGATAGTAATTGAAGGACAGTTCCTTTTTTTTTTTTTTTTTTTTTTTTGTGGGAGATTAAGATTGACATTTCTGCTAGAGTGCCATCTCTGTCTGTGTCATCTCTCACTCAGTGGGCCATAGAAAGCCTATTTATTTTTTTGCTTGATTTGGGTTCCAAAATCTACCAGAAAAAATCACAACATCAATCAGTGGGAGAAAAATATTGGCCTCAGGGCTTGTGTGCCACTCCTTACTCCTGTGTGTGCCATCTCTCACTCAGTGGGCCATAGAAAGCCTATTAATTTTTTTGCTTGATTTGGGTTCTAAATTCTACCTGAAAAAATCAATAAATCAATCAGTGGGAGATTAATATTGGCCTTTGGGCTTGTGTGCCAGTCCTAAGCGTGCCATCTCTCTCTCTCTCAGATAGTGGGCCATAGAAAGCCTATTTTTTTATTATTTTATTGGGTTTATAAATTTTCCCTGGAAAAAAAAAAAAAGTGGGAGATTAATATTGGCCTCTGGGCTTGTGTGCCAGTCCTGAGCGTGCCATCTCTCTCACAAATAGTGGGCCATAGAAAGCCTATTTATTTTTTTGGTTGATTTGGGTTTATAATTCTACCTGAAAAAATCAATCAATCAATCAGTGGGAGATTAATATTGGCCTTTGGGCTTGTGTGCCAGTCCTAAGCGTGCCATCTCTCTCTCTCAGATAGTGGGCCATAGAAAGCCTATTTATTATTATTTTTTTTATTGGGTTTATAAATTTTCCCTGGAAAAAAAATAATGGGAGATTAATATTGGCCTCTGGGCTTGTGTGCCAGTCCTGAGCGTGCCATCTCTCTCACAAATAGTGGGCCATAGAAAGCCTATTTATTTTTTTGGTTGATTTGGGTTCATAATTCTACCTGAAAAAATCAATCAATCAATCAGTGGGAGAAAAATATTGGCCTCAGGGCTTGTGTGCCACTCCTTACTCCTGTGTGTGCCATCTCTCACTCAGTGGGCCATAGAAAGCCTATTAATTTATTTGCTTGATTTGGGTTCTAAATTCTACCTGAAAAAATCATTAAATCAATCAGTGGGAGATTAATATTGGCCTTTGGGCTTGTGTGCCAGTCCTAAGCGTGCCATCTCTCTCTCTCTCAGATAGTGGGCCATAGAAAGCCTATTTTTTTATTATTTTATTGGGTGTATAAATTTTCCCTGGAAAAAAAAAAAAGTGGGAGATTAATATTGGCCTCTGGGCTTGTGTGCCAGTCCTGAGCGTGCCATCTCTCTCACAAATAGTGGGCCATAGAAAGCCTATTTATTTTTTTGGTTGATTTGGGTTCATAATTCTACCTGAAAAAATCAATCAATCAATCAGTGGGAGATTAATATTGGCCTTTGGGCTTGTGTGCCAGTCCTAAGCGTGCCATCTCTCTCTCTCAGATAGTGGGCCATAGAAAGCCTATTTATTATTATTTTTTTTATTGGGTTTATAAATTTTCCCTGGAAAAAAAAAAAAAGTGGGAGATTAATATTGGCCTCTGGGCTTGTGTGCCAGTCCTGAGCGTGCCATCTCTCTCACAAATAGTGGGCCATAGAAAGCCTATTTATTTTTTTGGTTGATTTGGGTTCATAATTCTACCTGAAAAAATCAATCAATCAATCAGTGGGAGATTAATATTGGCCTTTGGGCTTGTGTGCCAGTCCTAAGCGTGCCATCTCTCTCTCTCAGATAGTGGGCCATAGAAAGCCTATTTATTATTATTTTTTTTATTGGGTTTATAAATTTTCCCTGGAAAAAAAAAAATGGGAGATTAATATTGGCCTCTGGGCTTGTGTGCCAGTCCTGAGCGTGCCATCTCTCTCACAAATAGTGGGCCATAGAAAGCCTATTTATTTTTTTGGTTGATTTGGGTTCATAATTCTACCTGAAAAAATCAATCAATCAATCAGTGGGAGAAAAATATTGGCCTCAGGGCTTGTGTGCCACTCCTTACTCCTGTGTGTGCCATCTCTCACTCAGTGGGCCATAGAAAGCCTATTAATTTTTTTGCTTGATTTGGGTTCTAAATTCTACCTGAAAAAATCATTAAATCAATCAGTGGGAGATTAATATTGGCCTTTGGGCTTGTGTGCCAGTCCTAAGCGTGCCATCTCTCTCTCTCTCAGATAGTGGGCCATAGAAAGCCTATTTTTTTATTATTTTATTGGGTTTATAAATTTTCCCTGGAAAAAAAAAAAAGTGGGAGATTAATATTGGCCTCTGGGCTTGTGTGCCAGTCCTGAGCGTGCCATCTCTCTCACAAATAGTGGGCCATAGAAAGCCTATTTATTTTTTTGGTTGATTTGGGTTCATAATTCTACCTGAAAAAATCAATCAATCAATCAGTGGGAGATCAATATTGGCCTTTGGGCTTGTGTGCCAGTCCTAAGCGTGCCATCTCTCTCTCTCAGATAGTGGGCCATAGAAAGCCTATTTATTATTATTTTTTTTATTGGGTTTATAAATTTTCCCTGGAAAAAAAAAATGGGAGATTAATATTGGCCTCTGGGCTTGTGTGCCAGTCCTGAGCGTGCCATCTCTCTCACAAATAGTGGGCCATAGAAAGCCTATTAATTTTTTTGCTTGATTTGGGTTCCAAAATCTACCAAAAAAAATCACTAAATCAATCAGTGGGAGATTAATATTGGCCTCTGGGCTTGTGTGCCACTCCTGACTCCTGTGAGCGTCATCTGTCACTCAGTGGGCCCTTGAAAGCCTATTTTTTGTTTTATTTGTTTTCTAAATTCTCCCTGAAAAAATCATTTTATTTTCTTTGGTTTCTAAATTATTCCTGAAAAAAATCATTTTTTTTGTATTTTTTTTTCTCTAAAGTCTCCCTGAAAAAAAAAAAAAAAATCTGTGGGAGATTCATATTGCCCCTTCTGCTTGTGTGCCAGTCTTGACTCCTGGGTGTGCCATCTCTCTCTCTCTCCCCAATTGTGGGCCATAGAAAGCCTATTAATTTTTTTGCTTGATTTGGGTTCCAAAATCTACCCAAAAAAATCACTAAATCAATCAGTGGGAGATTAATATTGGCCTCCGGGCTTGTGTGCCACTCCTGACTCCTGTGAGCGTCATCTGTCACTCAGTGGGCCCTAGAAAGCCTATTTTTTGTTTTATTTGTTTTCTAAATTCTCCCTGAAAAAATCATTTTATTTTCTTTGGTTTCTAAATTATTCCTGAAAAAAATCATTTTTTTTGTATTTTTTTTTCTCTAAAGTCTCCCTGAAAAAAAAAAAAAAAATCTGTGGGAGATTCATATTGCCCCTTCTGCTTGTGTGCCAGTCTTGACTCCTGGGTGTGCCATCTCGCTCTCTCTCCCCAATTGTGGGCCATAGAAAGCCTATTAATTTTTTTGCTTGATTTGGGTTCCAAAATCTACCAAAAATAATCACTAAATCAATCAGTGGGAGATTAATATTGGCCTCTGGGCTTGTCTGCCACTCCTGACTCCTGTGTGCGTCATCTGTCACTCAGTGGGCCCTAGAAAGCCTATTTTTTGTTTTATTTGTTTTCTAAATTCTCCCTGAAACAATCATTTTATTTTCTTTGGTTTCTAAATTATTCCTGAAAAAAATCATTTTTTTTGTATTTTTTTTTCTCTCAAGTCTCCCTGAAAAAAAAAAAAAAAAAAAATCTGTGGGAGATTCATATTGCCCCTTCTGCTTGTGTGCCAGTCTTGACTCCTGGGTGTGCCATCTCTCTCTCTCTCCCCAATTGTGGGCCATAGAAAGCCTATTAATTTTTTTGCTTGATTTGGGTTCCAAAATCTACCAAAAAAAATAACTAAATCAATCGGTGGGAGATTAATATTGGCCTCTGGGCTTGTGTGCCACTCCTGACTCCTGTGTGCGTCCTCTCTCACTCAGTGGGCCCTACAAAGCCTTTTTTTTTTTTTTTCCCTAAATTCTCCCTGAAACAATCATTTCATTTTATTTGTTTTATAAATTCTTCTGTAAAAAATAATTTTTTTTTAATTTTTTTTTTTTCTGAAGTCTCCCTTTTAAAAAAAACAAACACAAATCAGTGGGAGATAAATATTTACATTTGCGCTTCAGTGACAGTCCTGCGTGTGTGCCATCTCATTTGTTGCCAACAACAACAGAGTGTGTAACATTGTGGCTGATTTTCGTTGTGGTCTCACCCACCTGTAAAGGGGTAGCTAAATCATACTGAAGTTATAGCTCACCGTGTAAGTTGTGTGACAGCAACAAATACCGTTCGTTTGGTAACGTTGTTAAAACAATGAGGAAGTCTGGTGGAAGAGGTCGTGGCCGGGGGCGTTCATTGTCAGCTGGTAATGAGGGTAGTGGTAGTGGTGGAGCATCAGGTGGTCGTGGGAAAAAAAATATTGCACCTAAGTCTGGAGCTGTGGAGCCAGGTTCGTCGTCTGGCTACACAAGGCCTCGAACCCTCCCTTTTCTGGGAGTAGGAAAACCGCTTTTAAAGCCGGAGCATCAAGAGCAAGTTTTGGCTTATCTTGCTGACTCAGCCTCTAGCTCTTTTGCCTCCTCTCGTGAAACTGGTAAAAGTAAAAGCAGCGCGTTGTTAGTGGATGTTCACGGTCAGGGACAAGTCGCTTCCTTGTCCTCTTCAGCAAAAACAACAACAGAGAAGAATGCAGCAGGCGACACAACGGGTTACTCCATGGAGCTCTTTACACATACCGTCCCTGGCTTAGAAAGTGAAGCAGTTAACAGTCCATGCCCATTACAAGTTGAATCTGACATGGAGTGCACTGATGCACAGCCACAGCCAGACTACTATGCTGGTCCTTTGACTCAGACCACAACATTGCCCTCGCAGGGTGCTGATCAAGAATCAGACCCTGATGAGACTATGTTGCCCCATCACGAACGCTATACCACCGACCGACACGGTGACACAGACGAAGTTGCACACGAGCTACAAGAAGAGGTAATAGATGACCCAGTTCTTGACCCCGATTGGCAGCCATTGGGGGAACAGGGTGCAGGCGGCAGCAGTTCTGAAGCGGAGGAGGAGGGGCCGCAGCAGGCATCAACATCGCAACAGGTTCCATCTGCCAGGCCCGTATCTTGGCCAAAACGCGTGGCAAAGTCAAAACCTGTTGGAGGACAGCGTGGCCATCCGGTTAAAGCTCAGTCTGCAATGCCTGAAAAGGTATCCGATGCTAGAAAGAGTGCAGTCTGGCATTTTTTTAAACAACATCCAATTGATCAGCACAAAGTAATCTGTCAAAAATGTTCAACTACCTTAAGCAGAGGGCAGAATCTGAAAAGTCTCAATACAAGTTGCATGCATAGAAATTTAACCACCATGCATTTGCAAGCTTGGACTAACTACCAAACGTCCCTTAAGGTTGTAGCACCCTCGGCCAATGAAGCTACTCATCAACGCAACATCCCTTCCGGCAGTGTAGGGCCACCATTTTCTGCACCACCTGCAGTATCTGTGCAGGTTTCTTTGCCAGGCCAAAGCAGTCAGGGTCAGGGAATCTCCAGTTTCGTAGTAGGAAACACTGCATCTAGGGCACCGGCGGCAACAATACCATCTCCCACCGTCTCTCAGTCTGCCATGTCCACCGGCACCCCCGCTAGTTCCACGATCTCCAGCTCTCCAGTCCAGCTCACCCTACATGAGACTATGGTTAGAAAAAGGAAGTACTTAGCCTCGCATCCGCGTACACAGGGTTTGAACGCCCACATAGCTAGACTAATCTCGTTAGAGATGATGCCCTACCGGTTAGTTGAAAGCGAAGCTTTCAAAGACCTGATGGACTACGCTGTACCACGCTACGAGCTACCCAGTCGACACTTTTTTTCCAGAAAAGCCATCCCAGCCCTCCACCAGCATGTTAAAGAGCGCATCGTCCATGCACTCAGGCAATCTGTGAGCACAAAGGTGCACCTGACAACAGATGCATGGACCAGTAGGCATGGCCAGGGACGTTACGTGTCCATCACGGCACACTGGGTAAATGTGGTGGATTCAGGGTCCACAGGGGACAGCAAGTTTGGGACAGTTCTGCCTAGCCCACGGTCTAGGAAACAGTTGGCTGTAGCCGTTCGCACCCCCTCCTCCTCCTCCTCCTCCTCGTCCTCGTCCTCCTGCAGAAGCGAGAGCTCGTCCACAGACCGCAGTCGCACAACCACTCCATCCGCAGCTGCCACTGTTGCACACCAGGTCTCCCATTATGGGGCAGCTACTGGCAAACGTCAGCAGGCTGTATTGGCTATGAAGTGTTTGGGCGACAACAGACACACCGCGGAAGTTCTGTCCGAGTTCTTGCAGCAAGAAACGCAGTCGTGGCTGGGCACTGTAGATCTTGAGGCAGGCAAGGTAGTGAGTGATAACGGAAGGAATTTCATGGCTGCCATCTCCCTTTCCCAACTGAAACACATTCCTTGCCTGGCTCACACCTTAAACCTGGTGGTGCAGTGCTTCCTGAAAAGTTATCCGGGGTTATCCGACCTGCTCCTCAAAGTGCGTGGACTTTGCGCACATATCCGCCGTTCGCCTGTACACTCCAGCCGTATGCAGACCTATCAGCGTTCTTTGAACCTTCCCCAGCATCGCCTAATCATAGACGTTGTTACAAGGTGGAACTCAACACTGCACATGCTTCAGAGACTGTGCGAACAGAGGCGGGCTGTTATGTTTTTGTGGGAGGATACACATACACGGGCAGGCAGTAGGATGGCAGACATGGAGTTGTCAGGTGTGCAGTGGTCGAAGATTCAAGACATGTGTCAAGTCCTTCAGTGTTTTGAGGAATGCACACGGCTGGTTAGTGCAGACAACGCCATAATAAGCATGAGCATCCCCCTAATGTGTCTGCTGATGCAAAGTTTGACGCACATAAAGGATCAGGCGTCTGCAGCTGAGGAAGAGGAAAGCCTTGATGACAGTCAGCCATTGTCTGGTCAGGGCAGTGTACAGGACGAGGTAGCGGGCGAAGAGGAGGTGGAGGATGAGGAGGATGATGGGGATGAGTATATTTTTAATGAGGAAGCTTTCCCGGGGTCATTGGAAATTGGTGGCGTGGCAGGGGCGGATTCTGGTTTTTTGAGGGACACAAGTGACGTAGATTTGCCTGCAACTGCCCCTCAACCAAGCACAACCGCAGATTTGACAACTGGAACTTTGGCCCACATGGCGGATTATGCCTTGCGTATCCTCAAAAGGGACACACGCATTACAAAAATGATGAACGATGACGATTACTGGTTGGCCTGCCTCCTTGATCCTCGCTATAAAGGCAAATTGCAAAATATTATGCCACATGAGAACTTGGAACTAATATTAGCAACAAAACAATCAACTCTTGTTGACCGTTTGCTTCTGGCATTCCCTGCACACAGCGCCCGTGATCGTTCTCACACGAGCTCCAGGGACCAGCAGACCAGAGGTGTTAGAGGGGCAGAAATCAGAAGTGGCATTGGCCAGAGGGGTTTTCTGACCAGGTTGTGGAGTGATTTTGCTATGACCGCAGACAGGACAGGTACTGCAGCATCAATTCAAAGTGACAGGAGACAACATTTGTCCAGTATGGTTACAAACTATTTTTCATCCCTTATCGACGTTCTCCCTCAACCGTCATTCCCATTTGATTACTGGGCATCCAAATTAGACACCTGGCCAGAATTGGCAGAATATGCATTGCAGGAGCTTGCTTGCCCGGCAGCTAGTGTCCTATCAGACAGAGTATTCAGTGCTGCAGGTTCAATACTAACTGAAAAAAGGACTCATCTGGCTACCCAAAATGTAGATGATCTAACCTTCATTAAAATGAACCACAACTGGATTTCGAAATCTTTTGCCCCACCTTGCCCGGCTGACACCTAACTTTCCTATGAAAAGGTCTTGCCTGTGGACTCTTCTGAATGACTTTTCCAATCTCGTCATTTTCTGCACCTGATTGTCCAGCATACGACATGTTTACTCCTAACAAAATGGCCAAAC
Organism: Ranitomeya imitator; assembly: GCF_032444005.1. NCBI lineage: Eukaryota > Metazoa > Chordata > Amphibia > Anura > Dendrobatidae > Ranitomeya > Ranitomeya imitator. The sequence continues at coordinate 308,388,184 of NC_091285.1, read as the reverse complement.
TCCCCACACGGGGCCGTGGTATCGCCACTTTGCGCCAGCACCCGTGAGAGTGCTGTTTGTCTGAAGAGGTGGGTGTGCCCGCTTTTGGTCGACGGCACTGCCACTGGGTCCCTCATAGTACAATAAAGTGTCTCTGGCGGTGGTGGTGCGCACCCAACGTCAGACACACCATTGTAATATGAGGGGCCCTGGGCCTGTACCGCCGGCCACAAGACAGTTCCCCCCCAGCTCAAACAGTGCTCTACCACTAGCAAAATTATCTCTCACAGCTTCACCAATGTTTAGTCTATGCGCTGACATCCTTCAATGCCTGGCACTGACAATACCATTGTTTTGACATTTTTGTTATGTTAGGCCTTCGAAGCCTGTCTGCGGTCCGTTCTTTCTACAACTACTACACTGACCAGGCCACTGCTGGCCGTGTTCCCCTGGAACCAATTTAAACTTGCCTACAGCCAGCCCAATTTTGTTATGTTAGGCCTTCTTAGCCTGTCTGCCGTCACTCCTTCCACTAGACTTCCACTGACCAGACCACTGTTGCCCGTGTACCCCTGGAACCAATTTTAAATATCCAACAGCCAAATGTTATTATGTTAGGCCTTTGATGCCTGTCTGCCATCACTCCTTCCACTAGACTTCCACTGACCAGACCACTGTTGCCCGTGTACCCCTGGAACCAATTTTAAATTGCCAACAGCCCAATGTTATGATGTTAGGCCTTTGATGCCTGTCTGCCGTCACTCCTTCCACTAGGCCTCCACTGACCTGTCTACTGCTGCCCGTGTTCCCATGGAACCAATTGTAAATTGCCTACAGCCAGCCCATTTTATTACGTTAGGCCTTCGAAGCCTGTCTGCGGTCCCTCCTTCCACTAGGCCTCCACTTACCTGTCTACTGCTGCCCGTGTTCCCCTGGAACCAATTTTAAATTGCCTACAGGCAGCCCAATTTATTATGTTAGGCCTTCGAAGCCTGTCTGCGGTCCCTCCTTCCACTAGGCCTCCACTTACCTGTCTACTGCTGCCCGTGTTCCCCTGGAACCAATTTTAAATTGCCTACAGCCAGCCCATTTTATTATGTTAGGCCTTCGAAGCCTGTCTGCGGTCCCTCCTTCCACTAGGCCTCCACTGACCTGTCTACTGCTGCCCATGTTCCCCTGGAACCAATTTTAAATTGCCTACAGCCAGCCCATTTTATTATGTTAGGCCTTCGAAGCCTGTCTGCGGTCCCTCCTTCCACTAGGCCTCCACTTACCTGTCTACTGCTGCCCGTGTACCCCTTGAACCAACATCATAAAATAAAAAAAAAAGTATTTTGCTTATAAAAAAGAAAATACTGGTGAGATATCAAATGCAGACATTTTAACATTAAAAACAAACACACAACTAAAATCTGGTACAGTACTAAAAATGGTCACCAGCTACAATTACTTTCTCCTGCAAGTAGTTAACTGAAAGGTTTTTTAAATTGAAAACACAGATATGGCATCCACCGAGTGTTGTCCTGTCGCGTCTTCTTTATATTATTGCCGAGAAGATGCAAAACAATGAAAATAATAAAATCATTAATTACCAAAATAATAGAGAAAGTCAACACCACATTGCAAATAAACATTCATTCCAAATAAAGAAGCAGGGCGCGTCCGAGGGTGAGTATATACCTAATAAGAATATAATCACCCTCGGACGCGCAATGCTTATTCCCAACAGCCTTCCTTCCTAAGAATCAGCCCTTCCGTGGTGTAGAGAGACGTTGTGTTACACTTCAAGGTGTTCCCCAGGTTGTCTTTCCTGAGCTTCGATCTTCCGGCTCTCGTTTAGTAGTTCTTGGAAACTACACTGCATTAGGCCTTCAAATTGGGTATGGGGTGTAGAGAGAGGGTGTGTTACACTCCAAGGTGTTCCCCAGGTTGCCTTTCCTGAGCTTCGATCTTCCGGCTCTCGTTTAGTAGTTGTTGGAAACTACACTGCATTAGGCCTTCAAATTGGGTATGGGGTGTAGAGAGAGGGTGTGTTACACTCCAAGGTGTTCCCCAGGTTGCCTTTCCTGAGCTTCGATCTTCATGCTCTCGTTTAGTAGTTGTCGGAAACTACGCTGCATTAGGCCTACAAATTGGGTATGGGGTGTAGAGAGAGGGTTTGTTACACTCCAAGGTGTTCCCCAGGTTGCCTTTCCTGAGCTTCGATCTTCCGGCTCTCGTTTAGTAGTTGTTGGAAACTACGCTGCATTAGGCCTTCAAATTGGGTATGGGGTGTAGAGAGAGGGTGTGTTACACTCCAAGGTGTTCCCCAGGTTGCCTTTCCTGAGCTTCGATCTTCCGGCTCTCGTTTAGTAGTTCTTGGAAACTACACTGCATTAGGCCTTCAAATTGGGTATGGGGTGTAGAGAGAGGGTGTGTTACACTCCAAGGTGTTCCCCAGGTTGCCTTTCCTGAGCTTCGATCTTCCGGCTCTCGTTTAGTAGTTCTTGGAAACTACACTGCATTAGGCCTACAAATTGGGTATGGGGTGGAGAGAGATGGTGTGTTACACTCCAAGCTGTTCCCCAGGTTTCCTTGCCATTGCTTCGGTCTTCCGACTCTCGTTTAGTAGTTGTAGAAAAGTACACTGCATTAGGCCTACAAAATGGGTATGGGGTGGAGAGAGATGGTGTGTTACACTCCAAGGTGTTCCCCAGGTTGCCTTTCCTGAGCTTCTATCTTCAGGCTCTCATTAAATTGTGGTTAAATGGAACAACTGCATTTGGCGTACTAGTTGGTTTGGGGCCTACTATCGGTGTCTGCCACTCCTTGCTGTTCTCCTGGTTTCCTGTCCTGAAATTCCATTTTCAGGCTCTCGTTAAGTAGTTGTTAATGTTAGACTGCATTTGGCCTACTAGTTGGGTTGGGGCCTACTATCGGTGTCTGCCACTCCTTGCTGTTCTCCTCCACTGAACAAAGCTGTGCCGCCTGTTTACTACGGTTGCCAATTTTGAACTGCATTTCGACTACTTACTGATTTGGCCCTACTCTCTGTGTCAGCCTCTCATTCCAGTTGTCCTCCACTGCAATGCCCCCTGGTTATTCCTGTGTTACCAATTTTGAACTTCATTTAGCCCACTTCATTCTTTGGGCCTATATCTGTGTTTCCACTTCATCGTGCCCATTGCCCAGCCAGTGATAGATGAGTCTGCTGGTACATTGACCCATAACGCAACATTCCCCGTGCATGCTACACAACAACATTGTGACCCTGCTGAAAGTCAGGTTGCTCTTCCCGCATACCATACCACCTTACACGGGGACAAAGAGGAAGTTGCAGATGAAAGTGCAGGTTCCTTCATCAGGTGGGGGGAGGAATACTAGTTGGCGACGTCACTGGCACAGGGCCTCTCATAGTACGCAAAAGTGTTGCTGCCGGTGGGAGGCGCCCCCGCCGTGCAATCACACCGCTGTACTTTGAGGGGCCCTGTGCCAGTGCCAATGCCAACAAGTGGGCCCCCCCTGCTTGCTCAGGATCACAGCACTTGCAAAGTTGAAATACTTACCTCTCCCTGCTCCACTGCCGTGACGTGGTCCAGATTTCCTGGGCCCACTAATTACTTGAACCAGCCCTACCCCACACAACTTTAGCCAAATGACCCCCAATTTCAAATGCCTTCCAATTATTATAAGGTAAATTACGCTTGACAAGCTTCATTAAGAAGAATGGATGGTTTTGACATTAAAATGGGCACTCTAGGTGTTTTCCTGGCCTCCACTCACTGCCGACTATGCTGCCCCATTGACTTGCATTGGGTTTCGTGTTTCGGTCGATCCCGACTTTTCGCCATAATCGGCCGATTTCACTCGACCCGACTTTTGAGATAGTCGGGTTTCGCGAAACCCGGCTCGACTCTAAAAAGGTCAAGGTCGCTCAACTCTACCTGTCACTATGATCCTCCTGTGAACGCCGGTCCATTGCTGGCATTCATAGCAGACCATGATTTCTGCTATTTCTGCTTTACATAGTTCTTTACATAGTGCTGTAGCCCTGCTATGTATAGCACAGGTGACTGGAAGATTGCAGCTTCAAGTCTCCTAAGGAAACTATTAAACACAGTCTCAAAGTGAGAAAAAAGTTTAAAAAAAATAAACAAACGTTCAAATCACCTCACTTTTGTCCCATTAAAAATAAAACAATAAAAAATACACGTTTGATATCCCTGCATTTGTAAAATATAAATATATCTGTTTGGTAAAGGGCAGAAAGAGAAAAAGAATCAAAAAGTCATAAGTATGCTTTTTTAGGCAGCTTCAACATTGCAATAAAATGCTATAAGAGATAATCAAAACATCACATCTACCCAAAAATGGTATCAATACAAACATCAGCTCAGGGCACAAAAAAATAAGTCCTCACACAGCTCCATATCCTTACAAATGAAAATACTTCAGGTCTCTGAAAATGGCGATATAACCAAAATTGTATTTTTTTCAAATTTACAATTTTTTTTGCCACTTAAGTAAAAAAAAGCAAACTATATATGTTTAGTATTTGTGTATTTGTACTGACCTTGAGAATCACATTTCCAGTGAATTATTACCATATATTAAACATGATAAATAGAAAAAAAAATTGTGAAACTGCATTTTTATCAATTTCAATACACTTGGAAGTTTTTCCCCTCTTTCAATTGCATCACATGATAAAATGAATCGTGTAATTCAAAATTACGACTCATCCTGCAAAAAATAAGCCGTCATACGACCCTCATATGGAGACGGAAAAATAAAAAAAGTATGGCTCTTGGAATAAGGGGAAAAAATAATTAAAGCACAAAATTTCTGCCAATGTAGTTTTTAAGGACACTACTGATTTTAATATTCAATGTCCTGAAAAATTGGAAAATAATTCAAGTGATAAACACAAATGAAGTGAAATGGTAGAAAAAGCAGTTCTGCTATTGTTTTTTTGGTTCATTGTGTAGAAAAATTATTGCACCATTTACTCAAGAACAGCAATACTGTCCTTTCTAAAAAAAATTATTTACAGTGTTTACTTAATTGGTTAAATATTTTAATACTTTGATATATAAGACTTTTATAGATCTGGTGATACCAAATATATATATATATATGTATTAATATTATTTTATTTATTTTTGTAAATGGAAATGGTGTTTAATTCAATCTTTTCTTATTTTTTTATACGTACATTTTTAAATATACATCCTTTTTTTTTAAAAATTTCCCTCATGGTTTTAAAGGAGCAGCAAGATAATAAAAACTAGACCTTGAACAGGTCCTCGGCTGCTACCAAAACACATTGTCAAAAAAGGGCAATAACTACCAAAATTGACACCTTAACACAATTTCACCCACTTTATTGGTGATGTAAGAAATTGGTAGTGGTACTTTTAGTGGTTAAACAATCATCAAATCGAGCTCTGTTTGCAGCCTTTGGAGCCAGATGTCAGCAGTAAAACACAGCTGACATCTATGCTGTGTTGAGTGGGGTCAGGTCCTTTACCCACTCCATAGCCCTGCACTCTCTCTGGCAATTACATATGTCATGGAGTTGGAAGAGATTAAGCAAATTTCTATTATTGACACGTTTTCAGTGAAAAATCAGATAGGGGAGGATAGAAATGCCGATCAAAAATATCAAGCACTGTTACACACCTATAAGCCATAAACATACATTCCCCGAAAAAACACATGTAGCAGCAGAATGCACTCGGCTCTTTTCCCTATTATTCTCCTATACACAGGTTCTGATATTGAACCCTTTACATTTTCTGCTTAGCTTATTTTGATTGCACTATTTTGCATCTGGTCATTTTCAACTCTATTTTATTTTTGCAGCATAAAGTGTCATTGGGCATTTCCTCTGTACTGTTTTTTTATAAATGGGTTTTGAGATGCTTATTAGATACCAATTAATATATTTTTGTGCATTTCAATTGTTAACAGCGCTATCAACCTGCCCGACACCCGCATTTAGCCGAATGCTACGGGGAGAAAATGAACTTTATTTCCCTCCAGGGTTCCGGTTTTAGTCACGGGGCAGTGGCGTCATGGGTTCAGGCATGTACCACTCTGAGAATACAGAGCAGTGGCTGTAACCGTGCTCCCGGTCCTGACTGATACTGGCGCTGCATTGGGGCTGGCTGTTAGTCAGGGCCAGGAGCAAGGTTACAGCGGCTGCTCTGAATACCTTGATTGAAACCCAAACGCTGCAGGGGGAATAAAGTTAATTTTCTCTCCACAGCATTTAGGTAAGTGCAGGTGCCGAGCAGGTTAATAATGTCAAAAAGATGCAGATTAACCTCATAACTGCTGGTTAATACCGTTTTCTCTGGTGACAGATTCGCATTAACATTGATTATTGATATAATTTGTGTGCAGTTGCTTAGCGTGCAATATGTCATTTTGCACACCTTACTACTCTGGTGTATATGCTATTTTGTTAAAATGACATCCCGGCGTGAACTAAAGAAAAGACTTTCCTAGACTTACGTTTTACATTCCAAATATAAATTATTAGACTACTAGATTATTGAAAGGTACAGTATACAGAACATAAACTACGTTGACAGTTTTTACCGTGTATAATTCTTGTGTAACACAGGCCAAAAATACGCAATAGAATAATCAGCTGCATTCAAAATCCATGCTTGTGGAACTGGTGTAATATTATATTAATCTACAAAAATTTACTTGCGGACTAAAACAAGAGAACAGGCTCATTTTCACAGAGCAAAGAAGAAAATTAGAATAATTAACAGGAATCATGTATTTATGTGCCAAATGCTGAAATTTATTTATATGTAGTGCAATCAAACATTTCGAAAATAGTAAGAGTCTCGATGTTAGTCTAATTCATGCTGGCAATATTTCCTTTACAATGGAAAATATGCATGTTTACTTTTTATAAAATAACATCAACTGTGAAAATATTCCGTTTTAAAAAGAATTAGAAACTATGCGGTAGATTTATTGTATGCTCCGTTCAAACAATGGCTTACAATAAATTAGCTGCCTTTGTCGCATATCAGAAAATGACTATAAAAGTATGTTATTCTGATGGAAAAAACAGCCAAAACATCTTAGCACATTCATTCCGAGTTTTTGAAAGTCATTGGCAATAGCATGATTCCATTAGATTTAAAGAACAGCTATAATTTTGGGTCTTATACAAAACTCAGAAATTAGCATAAAAGTCTTGGTTGGAAAATGTATCAATTATTTTAAACACTGTGAAGCAATAAATAAAAAAAAAAGCTTCTTAAGTAGGTCATCATGATGTCGTGTGGCATGTCAAATGTCATTTTCCCCTATTAGAGTGAAGAATTCTTAAAGTTACAATACAGGTACATTTTTATTGCATTTAAAAGCTGCAATTAAGACTCTGCTTTGTTCAACTCTTCATAAGAAAGACTTTTCTAATGCATTGTAAATTACTATTAATGTAATCCATGATTAACACTTAGGGCAGCCCAAATGTGTTCTCTCATTGTGTCCCAGTAAATTAAGGCAAATTATGTGTGATTTCTTTTTGTTGTTATTTTTTGTATGGGGTCTTGATGTTCAAGTTCAACAACTCTGACAACGCACCCGCATATCAAAATGGGCTAAAACGAAAAAAGAGTAGCCTTTTGTGCAATCTGCCATTTGCCACAACACATCACTTGACAAATAAATGCATAATACTTTCTTTCACATTACTAAATTGTATCTGTCATTTTCCTTCTGTGATATCTACATGAATGCATTCCAACTTTTAACTCCCTCCGAGATTTCTGATTTTCCTGCCTCATTGAAAGATGTAACATGGATTTTGTCAAAAAAAGTACTGTAAAATGTAAAGTATCCCCATTCATTTCAATCAGTATGATAACCATCCAAAGGTTTTTTTTTTTCCAGTATGACTCTCAAGAGTTTCTACTGTTTAAGGTTGAAATGGATGAACATATTACCACAACTTATATTGAAAATAAAAGGTAAGTGAATAAAAGGTGTTCTGCATTATTTCTCATCTGATTCATGTGAAAAAAAAACTTTATCCCAATTTAAATCCAATGCTATGTAAAGCTCACATTATTTATTTTAATCAATTGCTCCAATGCATACATTTTACAGATGGATGAGATAGTGACATACTAGGAAAAATCAGACATTACTAATTTGTCTAATCTACTGGACAATTATAGTAGTCTTTTTATCAGCTGAAAATGCTCATGAAATTATGACATTTAAAATGTCATGCATAAGAATTTTTAACAAAATTATTTTCTTTTGTTTTAGTGCTGATAACATTGAACATTATTAGAATTTGAATTATTAGAATTCTGCTACTAAGCTCTGATAAGGGTAGTTACTTAAAATGGAATATATATATATATATATTGTATTAACTTTTTTTTAAATAAAAATAGGTTTAGCTTATAATGCATCCATAAAAAGTGTGTTGTGCTGTTATTAACATTTTTTTTACATAAAAATAGTTTTATCATATAATATTCACATAAAAAACGTGTTGTGCTATTATAATTTAAATAATAAACTGTAGAAAAAAAAGAGGTAATTATTTTTTTAGAATTTACAAGTGCAATTATATATTCTTTTAGGATGTTTCTTTTTTCATAGCGGAGACACAAAGGTCTGTTATGAAATTATGAGAGCTGTTGGATACATTAATGGATTATTATAATAATATAATATTTATCACACCATGATGTTTATGGAATGTCACTTATTTCCTCTTCTTTCCTATGCCATTATATACAATATAATGTTACTAAGGTAAAGACATTTATCTTATGTGTATGCCAAACCAAATAGTAATCGCTACATGATACTATAAAGTATATATTTTTTTTTTATTTAGAAATTGCATTTTGTTCTCTTTTTATTAATTTCTACATCATGTCAGAATTTTTTAGTTACTACTCAATACTTTGAAACAGTATAAAGATATCCTTAAGTGTATGACATAGTGTTGAACAATATCATTAAGGTTTTATTAACAGTAAAAGAATGAATTGACATATATTTACATTTAATACTAGCATAAGCCAAGATACTATTTTATAAATATGGACAATCTGAAGTTGATTCCAAACTAATGAGTTGTAAGTCTATGAAAATTCTTAAGGATTGTCAATTAAATAATTGAGCACTGATATTCTACACCATTCCCCATGACATTAAACACTAAATGTAAATGAAAGGTTGTTTTAACATATACTTATTTGCAAGGAAAATGATTAGAACACACACATATAATGACCTCCACATGTAATATGGACTTCCACATGTAATATTTAGCCAGAATGAAACAGAAGAACTACTTATTTGGTCAGTTATCCATGACTGGCACACAAATTAAGTTAATAGTTACAAAACAAATGAATAGATAGGCAGGAAACAAGAGAATCACAAATGAATGAGACATGTTAACATGAACCTACAGATGTAATCTTTTTTAAACTAACACACAAGAAAGATACCATGATACAATAAGTTAACTCTAAACTAGATATGAGCAGATCTGACAAGATTCAAATTTGACAAATTGGGCTGATAATATTTACCTCACTGCTCAGCTCTCTGGCTACCCCTGCCGTTCACTAACCCCACACGGTCCTAAGAACCTATTCATGCTGCAACCAGAGGCTGAAACCTTAGGTCTTTTCACACTTTGTAAGGACTTCTGGATACGACTCAGCCTGGGTTATCCCTACTCATGTGCGTCATAAGGTCATAACAATGTGGCCTTATGATGTGCATGCTCAGTGACATCCCGGGCTTGGTCATGGTCGTAAGTCCCAGCCTAATGTAAAGCATGCAGTAACAGTAAGAAGAGGTGCTGAGAACTGTACAGGGAGAGGAAGCAGTGGAGGTGGCTGGAGCGGTAAGCAGGGAAGTTTTTTTATTCAAGCCTTTGGCCAGCCATTTACAGTCGAATTGCCACTCATTTTGACGAATTTGCTAATCATAATTAATCTGTCTTCTGGAAAATATGTATTTTTGTATAATGTGACTAGAATTCAGTTACACTTGAATACATTTTCTCATCTCTACTCTAAAAACCTAACACAATAAAGAGCCATTGCAATTGGATAATTAGGCATCACATTACACTTTTCGGCATTGGCATATCTTTTGAATTGTGATATGTTTGTCATTTTAATAAAGACCACATTACAAGATACAGTAATAGAGACAAACAGCATAACCACATTAGCAAAAATTTAAGACTCAATCAACTGACAGTGGTGTTATAGAAATTAAAAATTTTGAATCATATGAGAAAGGCTTGTGTAATGATAAAATAAGCAGCAATATATTGTATACCTAGATGTAGATACATATCAATACATAACTAACGTTTGAGCATTGTAAATCTGAAGTGGTTCTGCCAATCATGACCACGATATAAGATAGGTACCTTGTCTCCACAAAACAAAAATTGTGTGGACAAGTAAGATCATGATTTTATATGGCTTTAAAGCATATAAGCTGGGGTCATTGGTGGTACTACGGGAGGTGAAAGGATTTTAGCCATATATGGGCTCTGCAGCCAGAGATGTCCAAAAAAGTCTATTTTTGTCTTGGCCTGTAATTTAAATTACTTGGGATAGGTAGGGGGGCCTTGTACATATTTTACATCAGGATTCACGAGATGTCTCTGGCTGTGTTATTTTTCCTTCACTGTCCATAAAGCTTCTGTTTTGGGGAGAAAATGAAGGGGCTGCTGTGTTTAGAGAGTTATTGTCATGATTGATGTGGGGTCCATAAAGTCTAAGTCTATGTTCACTAGTGATGAGTGAAATTGTTAGAAAAACGATCTTCAAACATAAAATCAGCACAAATATGGCACATTTGAATTTATGATCGGAAACGCAAGCAAACATTTTTTAAATTCGGAAATATTCAGTAAAAAGCACGAGAAAATATTTACGTTGCCACTAAACTATTTTGAGCACTTCAGCTATGATAGTGGCGGTGTATGATGAGCATGGGGCACAAGTTTGATGAGGGTAGGGGGTTGGCCAAGGTCAGAGGAGCGGTGTGCTTGTAAACTTTTTTCCTCCTAACTTTATGTGTGCGCATTGCGGCTAACCAATCAGGTTGCAAGAAACATCCACAATGTCCTGACACAGCGGCTTGTGTCAATGGCTGCTGAAATGACATGTTCCTTTCCATATGAAGAGCAGTCATCTTGTTTTGGCATCATTTTGACTATGTAACAGAGCAAAGAGGCTGCTCCTGATGCTGGAACTGTTTGTTAATTGATTTTAGCTAGTTAGCTACTCAGGTATTTCTTAGTCAGATAGTTTAGATAGCTAGTGTCCTGTGTGGATGTGAAATTGACCTATCAGATTTTTTTTGTGCCATTGCTAAGGTCCACAGACAAAGACAGCAGATAATATTTCATAGAAGTGCAGTGAGCACTGCTTCTATTGTGCTCCATGCTCGAGTAGACCTTTCTAAATATTATTTTTTCACTTGCTAAATGTGATACAGCATGGCGTATCACATCTGGTCATTTAGTGGTGTGGTGACATTGTTCTGTGATTTAAAAAATGTTTTGGCAGTTGCTACCGTGATTCACCATGCCATATCTTACCTTGTTATTTAGTGGCAGTGAAATTCATCTGTCTGCATAGCTCATGCACATTTAAAAAAAATAATTTTCTGGTGCTAAACGTGATACAGCCCACTATATCCCACGTTGTAATTTTGTGGCAGTGAAATTATTCTGTGTGTAGAGCTGCTGTACAGTGAAACTTTTTTTGTCAGTTGTTAACATGCTTCAGCACGTTATATATCACCTTGTCATTTATTGGCAATGAACTAGAACAGTCTGCATATTTCATGCAGATTAAAGATTGATACAGCCCACCATATTCCATGTTGTAATTCTGTAGCAGTGAAATGAAGTTGTCTGCAGGGCTTATGCACATAAAAAAAATTATAATTCTAAACATTATACAGCCTGCCGTATCCCACATTGTAATTTTGTGACAGTGAAATTAAGCTGTCTGTATAACTCATGCACATGTAAAAAAAAAATTCTGTTACTAAACGTGATACAGCCGCCATATCCCACATTGTAATTTTGTGGTGGTGAAGTGAAGCTGTCTGCAGAGCTCATGCACTTTTTAAAAAAAATATTTTTTTCTGCTGCTAAACGTGATACAGCCCGCTATATTCCACATTGTAATTATGTGGAGCTGAAATTGTTCTGTGTGTAGAGCTTTTGCACAGTAAAAAAAATGTTTTTCCATCTGTTGCTAGTGTGATTCAGCTCACCATCTCCCATGTTGTAATTTTGTGGCAGTGAAATGAAGCCGTCTGCAGAGCTCATGCAGATTAAAAAATAAATACATTCTGTTACAAATGTGAAACAGCAGGCTAGACTTGAGTTTTAAAATGTTTTGAGCATATATTCTATTGTATACAGGCCTCATCCACTGATAAAACAATGCTTTATTCTGTTAGTAATGTTATACAGCAGGCTTGATGTCAGTTTGAAATTTTTGGGTGCTGATATTGTCTCCTTAGAGGGGTACACATGATGAAATCAAAATTGTTTTTCTTACTATTGTGCTACCAAAAGCAGGCTACATTTTCTCTTTTTATTCTTTGGTGCACATATTGTTCTCCATACAGGGGTACACATGATAAAATATATATTTTTTCTGTTGTTGCCAATTGGGTGTCCATCTGCTGGATTGGCAGTAGTGCAAGATGTGTCGGTCCCCATTGAACTAGTTTTACTCTGGTGAAATTGATGCCACTTTGGCAGTGTCCGCCACTAATTTTTAGAAACTTGAAGACTCCTGATTGGGTCTCCTTCATGTGTGCTGTCTGTAGCAGTAGGCCTCCGAAAATGGTGGGCCTCCACATCATTTGAGTCAACTGCCCGTGTTACTATCCTTAGATTTTGTAGTCTACAAAACTGATATTTGTGCCACCTGAGTGTGGCTGAGCATAAAAGCAGGTTGTATGTGGTATCAGGGCTCCCAGCACAGCAGGCCTACATCGATGCTTCATCCACCTCATCTTAATTTGAAGTTCAAGTCAAAGCTGTAAATGCTGACCTAGACCCTGATACCCCATGTATGGCTGATTGCTGCTGGGCCATTCTAAAATTTGTACTGTGGGGAAATTGAGGCCACTTTCCTGGTGTCTGCCCCTAATTTGATATAGTTTTGCAACTTTTTGGCCCGTTTGAAGGTGTTGCGTATGCATTTGTTTTTGCCTCCCATTGACTTCAATGACTTTTGGCTATGTTTGGCGAATAATCAACTAACAAATCTGCAAATATTGCAAATTTGGGAATCATAATCCAAACCAATCATCTCTAATGTTCACACGTTGCATTTTTCCTGCCCTTTTAATATGATTGTTTATGCAAATTTTCAGCTGCGCGTAACAGTACCAACAAAGTCTATGAGATTTCAGAAATCTTATGCACACAGTGTTAGGGCTGGCAGAATGCACTGAGTAAATAGAGAGATGTTATTTGGTGCGTTCGCAGCCTGGGGTCCACCGTGCAGGAGAGAACTTGCTGCTGGCAAATGGCGGCCCTATATGGCGGTAGAAGCGAACTCTGTTACTTCACAGAGTCACCTAAAGAAAGCACTGTGTCCTGTTAAACTCACAGGAGTAGACAGCAACTGCCGAGCAGATATCAGTTTGTGGTTACGCAAACAAAGAGGCAATCATACAATCTCCTCCGCTTATTTCAGCCGGGGCCCTGAATCCATACACACAATCTCCTCATCGGAGGTGCCGGTATTCTAGGGGCTTATTTTAGCCGAGTCACTGAACACATATACAAGTAACCACATTGGCGCAAAGCACATCACTTAGATTTGATACTAGCGCATGTCTTTTATAGCTGCAGCAAGTACAGGACCTTCCTAGAAGGACCAATGAGAGGCTGCCACAGAGCCTGAGCAACTTCAGGACCTTCCTGGAGAACCAATGAGTTTTGCTGCAGTATCTAAGCATGTGACCCTCTATCTCCAATGAGAGATCTTACCCTGGGCATGCTCAGAAGAGGAAAAGCAGGACTTAGTTCCAAAAGCATCTGCTCGACGCTGCCCAGCACTGGCTTCAATGGCAGAAGCTGGAAAAGCAGCAGTAACCCTTTGCACAGAGTGAGACTGAGCAAGATGCTGGGACCAACATCTCTACTAAGCAGGCTCCACTGCGGCAGGAGAAGCATGGGAGACAGTAGTGGAGATGGCTTGAGATTCCCCCTGTGCAGAAGCAGGAACTTGACCCCTAACACAACGTTTGTTTCTTTGTCCTCAGTATTTTAAGCAATAAATAGCTGTCTGCAAAATGCAGCATGTCATTTCTTTAAGCATTTTTTTCAGTGTTTTTCATCCATTGAAAGCATTGGGTGGTGCAAGAAATGCTGCAAAAATGCAAGTATCACCTTTTTCTGTGTTTTTCGTGCCAAAACCTGATGAGATAGAATCTTTTTTTTTTTTATGCACTAAGCTTTATCAGCATGCACAAGAGACAAATGTACCATTACAAAACTGCAGTAAAAAATGCAGCAAAAATGCAACAAAATCTTAGCAAAACCCGCTTTTTTGGTAATGGATACGAGAATTGTAATTAAACATCAAATATTATACTATAATGATATATTTCTTTTCTAGATGGTGACCAGAAGGAAAACATGCAATGCCTTCAGCATACATTATACAATCCTGAAAATATATGCAATATGCAAATATGAGAATGTGAGCAGTAATCTGTCCATCGAGATTACCATCCAGTAATTAAATGTAGTCTATATGTAAATGTTTATTTTCCTACTGTTACTTTTTATAAAAAGGTTATTCCCATCTTGGACAGATAGAGCACATCCAAATAATATGATCTAAATATCAGATAGATGATGCCTGTTTTTTCAGACTGTATCTTTCTCAAGAACAGTACCCAGTCAAGCGCTGACAGAAGTGTAGAGGTGGTTCTGTGTGTGTGCTACCTCCCCTTACTTCCATGGTAGTTTGGGAAATTTCCAAGCAAGCCTTATTGTCAATTTTCTGACGTCCAAGCAAATGAATTAAGAGATATTCATGCGTAACCAACTCTCCACTACCATCTATCCAACATTTATAGCATAAATGAAATAAACCGTAAGAAAACATATTGCATTAACCAACTACTTGAGATAAAAAACAATCACAGTGAATTGCTAGTTAATTAAGCATCCTCTCCATTGAATCTCATTGTCTATCTGCTTTTGTTGGTGAAAGCACTTTTTTTTTTCTTTTGGGTGATAGACTTAATAGACTGTAAAGCTGGTCATACACTTTACATGGCTGTTGGCTGAATAACGCTTCTGTCGATCATTTGGTTGTTAGCCAACGGAGATGACTGTTCCACACACAAGAGTGATCTTATGGCCAAGGGCTCCTGTGTTATCTATGAGTTAATCATCAACTAAAACATCAAGCAGATTGTCTCTGAGACAACAATGTGATCCGCAGTCTGAAATCAGACATGTCTGATAGATATCTCTCCCGATCAACAGTTGGCCAGCGCTCCAATACATATTAGACTGTGGACTAAACATGTCGATATCAGCGGGTTCTGCAAACATTAATCTAATTTGAATGGGGGCCTTTAGTCTGGCAAATAACTTAAAAATATAATGATAAGCTGATTCAAATGAAATAATTTGCATGTGTGCCAAAATTTTGCTGATTAGTCTAGCACAAGTACACAAGTGCCAAACAAAAAATTAAATGACAACATTCTAGACTTTCAGAACTTGCAAATACCAGGTGTCATGCTCCTCATTCAGTGATTGTGATGCCCTTTTACCAACTAATGACATAATCTTGCATATATCAGATCTCATTATTACTTGAGTTAAATAATTTTCCTGAATCTATTCGTGTTCTTTTTTCTAGTTAAATGTTTTTCATACGTTAAATATGTATTGATTGTGCGGCAGGCAACACTTTTGGCAGTTCTTTCATATGCAGAGCCTTGACCTGGGTCCAAACTTTAAGGGTACCGTCACACAGTGGCACTTTTGTCACTACGATGGTACGATTCGTGACGTTCCAGCGATATCCATACGATATCGCTGTGTCTGACACGCAGCAGCGATCAGGGATCCTGCTGAGAATCGTACGTCGTAGCAGATCGTTTGGAACTTTCTTTCGTCGCTGGATCTCCCGCTGTCATCGCTGGATCGGTGTGTGTGACACCGATCTAGCGATGCGTTCGCTTGTAACCAGGGTAAACATCGGGTTACTAAGCGCAGGACCGCGCTTAGTAACCCGATGTTTACCCTGGTTACCAGCATAAAAAAAAACAAACAGTACATACTTACATTCCGGTGTTTGTCCCTTGACGTCTGCTTCCCGCACTCACTGACTGCCGGCCGTAAAGTGAAAGCAGAGCACAGCGGTGACGTCACCGCTGTGCTGTGCTTTCACTTTACGGCCGGCAGTCAGTGAGTGCGGGAAGCAGACGTCAAGGGACAGACACCGGAATGTAAGTATGTACTGTTTGATTGTTTTTTATGCTGGTAACCAGGGTAAACATCGGGTTACTAAGCGCGGTCCTGCACTTAGTAACCCTATGTTTACCCTGGTTACCTGGGGACCTCGGCATCGTTGGTCGCTGGAGAGCTGTCTGTGTGAAAGCTCTCCAGCGACCACACAACGACTTACCAACGATCACGGCCAGGTCGTATCGCTGGTCGTGATCGTAGGTAAATCGTATAGTGTGACGGTACCCTAAGGGTTTTTAAGTCCTCTCTTTTCACCTTGTAGATCTGTATTCTGATTGAGTATCATGGTAACATCATACCAAGGAGTAGATTACAAAATGATGGCCACTGCTCTCAATTAATAGTCTGTCTAGTCGCAGCTTTAGTCTCAACCAAAATGAGTGATAACTACACATAGAATTGTTGAAAATGATTAAAAAAAAGAAAAAAGTCAAAACTTGTTAATGGATTTGTAGCAGTGTAAAAACTTTCTGGGTGACAAAATTGCAATGAGGGCCAATTATCAGAAGAACCAAGATAGATCAAAGCTGTGGCTATCTCCGGGAGCTAATATTGACCGTTTGCAGCATTTCCTGTTAACTGTAAAATGATGTCTCGAAAAAAATCCGGCACACTGTTTTTCCAAACACGGTGAAATTTATTAGAAATGTAAATTTATTTCATTTCGTATTCAAGCAAAATGCGCACAAAAAGGACCAAAAAGGTACATAAAGTAGGTATCAAGATCCACATGAGGTAGGTATCATATTTCAACGTTTCGGCTATAGCATTAGCCTTTATCAAGAGATACCTAAATAGGGCGATATAAATTCAAATTACTAACAAAAATAATAAATAAAAAAGCAAAAATATTTAAAAATAAAAATAAGGCATAATAAATAAGGTATATATAAATACTGCTGCATTTTTCTGATAGTCGCCAGGGACCGAGTCGCAAAGGTGACTAGTCATACAGGTGGGTCCCCTGGTGCTTCTTGCTGCCGTCTGACAGTGGCTGGCAAGCCTCTGCCTATGAGCGCATGTAGGCAAAGACTTAAAGGGAACCTGTCACCTGAATTTGGCGGGACAGGTTTGTGGTCATATGGGTGGGGTTTTCGGGTGTTTGATTCACCCTTTCCTTACCCGCTGGCTGCATGCTGGCCGCAATATTGGGTTGAAGTTCATGCTGTGTCCTCCGTAGTACACGCAAGATTGCCTTGTGCAGGCGTGTACTATGGAGGACACAGCATGAACTTCAACCCAATATTGCGGCCAGCATGCAGCCAGCGGGTAAGGAAAGGGTGAATCAAACACCCCAAAACCCCGCCCATATGACCACAAATCTGTCCTGCCAAATTCAGGTGACAGGTTCCCTTTAAAGACTTGTCTTTCACTGTCAGCGGCTGGAGAGAAGCTGCTAGGGGCCCACTTTTATGACTGGTAACGAGAGCCTGGTGGCTTTATTGTTTCATAGATAAACATACATGGCTGTGATCATACAGCCAGTGGCTGAAACATGCTGCCCAAGCCATGTACATCATGTATCACCTGTCAGGTTTCCTTTAAAGTGGTATACTGTATGTCAAAAATACTATTATAATGTCACAAAAAAGTGAAGAAAACAAAGCAAAATGCTGTCATTTCAAATCTACTCTTACACATTTCTCAGCACTGTGAACCTGTAATGTGCTTGCAATTTCATTTGCTGAATATGGTCTAGTTTAGGAACATTTTCCTATTTAGAAGATAATAACTTTCCTTTGTGAATCAATTCCATGGTGTTATCTACAGACAAAGGCTATTAGATATTCCACAATTCCTTTATTTATTGCAATAATTTAGAAACATGACTGGTCATTGTGTTTACCGATTAACGAGATGCTTTAATCTACAGCCAGATTAGTTTGTGCTTGGAAGTATGTAATCCTTGACCTAGGCATATATTAAAGCCCTTTTAGATGAAGATTTTAGAAATCATATACATTACGCATAATATGAATATTTGGCCTGTTTCTATATTACCATTTCTTAGAGGCACATGTCGACATGTGCTGTCAATTCTCTAAATACAATAATATTGGTTGGTATTTTTTTAAAGAAATATTCCTTCACATGCAAAAAATAATTATGACAGTCTGAAACATATTACAAAACACATCAAGAACATACTGTTAGCTACATATATACCATATTTTCCGGCATATAAGATGACTTTTTAACCCCTGAAAATCTTCTTAAAAGTCAGGGGTCATCTTATACGCCGGGTGTCATCTTGTACGCTGGGTGCCATCTTGTACGCCGGGTGCAGACCATTGTGTATATGGTGGGTGGGGGGGAGTGGTCCTGATAACGAAGAGGGGGCATCTCACAGGAAAGTGTGAGTGGAGTACCCCCCTATTAACTCATTGTAGCAGCGTGGGGTCTCTGTGCTGGGGAGCAGCGGTGGCTGCTCCTCTTTGTGCCGCATGGGTGCTGTGCTGTGGGGCGGCGGCTCCTCTTCATGTAGTGTCAGGGCTCTGTGCTGTTGGGCGGCGTATCTTCGTACAGAGTCGGGGCACCTCCGGCATTTTCCATTTCCTCAAAGCCCGGAGGCACCGGCAGCTCCATTGCTGCGATGCGGTAGCCTCTGGGAAAACGGCCGCTGGGGCGGCGCATGCTCAGATTCAGATCTCATCTTCCGAGTTCTCGGGGCGAGATCTGAATCTGAGCATGCGCCGCCCCCAGCGGCCATTTTCTGGGAGGCCACCGTATTGCAGCAATGGAGCTGCCGGTGCCTCCGGGCTTTGAGGAATTGGGAAATGCCAGAGGAGCCCCGACTCTGCACGAAGATATGCCGCTCCACAGCCCTGACGCTGCATGAAGAGGAGCTGCCGCCCCACAGCACAACACCCACGTGGCACAAGAGGAGCAGCCGCCACCGCTCCCCAGCACAGAGACCCCACGCTGCTACAATGAGGTAATAGGGGGATACTCCACTCACACTTTCTTGTGAGATGCCCCCTCTTCATCATCAGGACCACTCCCCCCCCCCCAATAGGCACATTAGTCACCGGCCCTATAAGACGACACATGGCATATAAGCAGACCCCCGACTTTTAAGAAGATTTTATATTTTAGCTGGAAAAGTTGGGGGGTCGTCTTATACGCCCAGTCGTCTTATACGCCGGAAAATACGGTACTTTTAAAATATTCTATTTTTTTAGATTCATAACATGAAGTAAAGTTTATCCAAGGGGTATTTGTCATGTATATAAGGAATGCTTCCAATCTCCAAATGCAAAGGAGATTGGAAGTATCCATTAGCAAAGTCTGCTATCATAACCTTGGGAATAAACAGAATGGACTTATCTTTGGCTTGTCAAATACATGAATGATTCTGTTCTTAGCCGTAAAAGGTGAAAAGCAGTTTTTACTGCATGACCCAAAATTAATTACCGTAATAGGACAACTTTATTAATATCGAGCTAGAGATGAGAAAATAAGTTCAATACAAATCAAAAATGTGTTGATTTCTTAAGAATATCAATAACAAACTAAGGGTGCCACTGTGAGAGATAGCAAACAATGGTATGAAATGCAATGCTCAGTAAACTCCAAAAGACTACAAGAAGTTACAAAAAATGACATCTGCATATCCACAATTAGTAATCGTTATGCAACGATTTAATTGGATAGGCAGATAAATTACATAGCATAGCAAGCTATCAACCAAAATAAAATATATAAATTAAAAATACAAAAAGCAATCCAGAGAAATCAACAAATGACTGACTCTCCATGGGGCCTGCCAATTAGGAGGTGCCAATCAAACTACCAGATGCAAACAATAATCTCCCTAAATAGAACATATAGTTCAAGGTATTTGACTATACTGTTGTAATCTATTGCATATGATAAATCAAGTGCATCTATACTGAGGTTTCACTGCTAATAAAGCAGTTTTTAACCCTTTTACCCTTGAAGGTGGTTCGCACATTAATGACCAGGAAACTTTTTACAATTCTGACCATTAGTGATGATCGAATATACTCATTACTCGACATTTCTCGAGCATGCTTGGGGGTCCTCTGATTATTTTTTAGTGCTCGGAGTTTTAGTTTTTCTTGCCACAGCTGAATGATTTACATCTATTAGCCAGCATAAGTACATGTGGAAATTCCCTAGCAACCAGGCAACCCCCACATGTACTTATGCTGGCTAACAGATGTAAATCATTCAGCTGTGGCAAGAAAAACTAAATCTCCGAGCACTAAAAAATGCTCAGAGGACCCCCGAGCATGCTCGAGAAATCTCGAGTAACGAGTATATTCGCTCATCACTACTGACCATTGTCATTTTATGAGGTGGAAACTCTGGAACACTTTAATGGAATTAAAATGGATTTGCAATTTTTTAACTGAATTTTCATGCCCAAGAAATCCAAGAAATATTTCACAGAAAATGGTTAAAAACTAACATTTCCCACATGTTTACGTTACATCAGCACAATTTTGGAACCAACTTATTTTTGTTAGGAAGTTATATGGGATAAAATTTGACCAGTGATTTTTCATTTTTCCAACAAAATTGACAAAACCATTTTTTAGGGAACACCTCACACTTCAAGTCACTTCGAGGGGGATATAATAGAATATACCCAAAACTGACACCATTCTTAAAGCTGCACCCCTCAAGGTGCTTGAAACCACATTCAAGAAGTTTATTAACCCTTCAATTGCTTCACAGGAATTTTTGGAATGTGGAAAAAAATTAACATTTAACCCCTTCATGACCCAGCTTATTTTGACCTTAAAGACCTTGCCGTTTTTTGCAATTCTGACCAGTGTCCCTTTATGAGGTAATAACTCAGGAACGCTTCAATGGATCCTAGCGGTTCTGAGATTGCTTTTTCGTGACATATTGGGCTTCATGTTAGTCGTAAATTTAGGTCAATAAATTCTGCGTTTATTTGTGATAAAAACGGAAATTTGGCGAAAATTTTGAAAATTTTGCAATTTTCACATTTTGAATATTTATTCTGTTAAACCAGAGAGTTATGTGACACAAAATAGTTAATAAATAACATTTCCCACACGTCTACTTTACATCAGCACAATTTTGGAAACAAAATTTTTTTTGCTAGGAAGTTATAAGGGTTAAAATTTGACCAGCGATTTCTCATTTTTACAACGAAATTTACAAAACCATTTTTTTTAGGGACCACCTCACATTTGAAGTCAGTTTGAGGGGTCTATATGGCTGAAAATACCCAAAAGTGACACCATTCTAAAAACTGCACCTCTCAAGGTGCACAAAACCACATTCCAGAAGTTTATTAACCCTTCAGGTGCTTCACAGTAGCAGAAGCAACATGGAAGGAAAAAATGAACATTTAACTTTTTAGTCACAAAAATGATCTTTCAGCAACAATTTTTTTATTTTCCCAATGGTAAAAGGAGAAACTGAACCACGGAAGTTGTTGTCCAATTTGTCCTGAGTACGCTGATACCTCATATGTGGGGGTAAACCACTGTTTGGGCGCACGGCAGGGATTGGAAGGGAAGGAGCGCCATTTGACTTTTTGAATGAAAAATTGGCTGCACTCTTTAGCAGACACCATGTCACGTTTGGAGAGCCCCCGTGTGCCTAAAAATTGGAGCTCCCCCACAAGTGACCCCATTTTGGAAACTAGATGCCCCAAAGAACTTATCTAGATGCATAGTGAGCACTTTAAACCCCCAGGTGCTTCACAAATTGATCCGTAAAAATGAAAAAGTACTTTTTTTTCACAAAAAAATTCTTTTAGCCTCAATTTTTTCATTTTCACATGGGCAACAGGATAAAATGGATCCTAAAATTTGTTGGGCAATTTCTCCTGAGTACACCGATATCTCACATGTGTGGGTAAACCACTGTTTGGGCACATGGTAAGGCTCGGGAGGGAAGGAGCGCCATTTGACTTTTTGAATGAAAAATTATCTCCATCGTTAGTGGACACCATGTCACGTTTGGAGAGCCCCCGTGTGCCTAAAAATTGGAGCTCCCCCACAAGTGACCCCATTTTGGAAACTAGACGCCCCAAGCAACTTATTTAGATGCATAGTGAGCACTTTAAACCCCCAGGTGCTTCACAAATTGATCCGTAAAAATGAAAAAGTACTTTTTTTCACAAAAAATTTCTTTTCGCCTCAATTTTTTCATTTTCACATGGGCAATAGGATTAAATAGAACCTAAAATTTGTTGGGCAATTTCTCCCGAGTACGCCGATACCTCATATGTGGGGTAAACCACTGTTTGGCACACGGCAGGGCTCGGAAGGGAAGGCGCGCCTTTTGACTTTTTGAATGGAAAATTAGCTCCAATTGTTAGCGGACACCATGTCGCATTTGGAGAGCCCCTGTGTGCCTAAACATTGGAGCTCCCCCACAAGTGACCCCATTTTGGAAACTAGACCCCCCAAGGAACTTATCTAGATGCATACTGAGCACTTTAAACTTCCAGGTGCTTCACAGAAGTTTATAACGCAGAGCCATGAAAATAAAAAATAATTTTTCTTTCCTCCAAAAATGATTTTTTAACCTGGAATTTCCTATTTTGCCAATGGTAATAGGAGAAATTGGACCACAAATTTTGTTGTCCAGTTTGTCCTGAGTACGCAGATACCCCATATATGGGGGTAAACCACTGTTTGGGCACACGGCAGGGCTCAGAAGGGAATGCACGCCATTTGGCTTTTTAAATGGAAAATTAGTTCCAATCATTAGCGGACACCATGTCGCTTTTGGAGAGCCCCTGTGTGCCTAAACATTGGAGATCCCCCACAAATGACCCCATTTTGGAAACTAGACCCCCAAAGGAACTAATCTCGATGTGTGGTGAGCACTTTGAACCCCCAAGTGCTTCACAGAAGTTTATAATGCAGAGCCATGAAAAAAAAAAAAAAAATTATTTTCTCAAAATGATTTTTTAGCCCACAATTTTTTATTTTCCCAAGGGTAACAGGAGAAATTTGACCCCAAAAATTGTTTTCCAGTTTCTCCTGAGTACGGTGATACCCCATATGTGGGGGTAAACTACTGTTTGGGCACATGCCGGGGCTCGGAAGTGAAGTAGTGACGTTTTGAAATGCAGACTTTGATGGAATGCTCTACAGGCGTCACGTTGCGTTTGCAGAGCCCCTGATGTGGCTAAACAGTAGAAACCCCCCACAAGTGACCCCATTTTGGAAACTAGACCCCGAAAGGAACTTATCTAGTTATGTGGTGAGCACTTTCAACCCCCAAGTGCTTCACAGAAGTTTATACCGCAGAGCCGTGAAAATAATAAATACGTTTTCTTTCCTCAAAAATAATTTTTTAGCCCAGAATTTTTTATTTTCCCGAGGGTTACAGGAGAATTTGTACCCCAAAAGTTGGTTGTTGTCCAGTTTCTCCTGAGTACGCTGATACCCCATGTGTGGGGGTAAACCACTGTTTGGGCACACGTCGGGGCTCAGAAGGGAAGTAGTGACTTTTGAAATGCAGACTTTGATGGAATGGTCTGCGGACATCACGTTGCGTTTGCAGAGCCCCTGGTGTGCCTAAACAGTAGAAACCCTGCACAAGTGATCCCATTTTGTAAACTAGACCCCCCAAGGAACTTATCTAGATATGTGGTGAGCACTTTGAACCCCCAAGTGCTTCACAGACGTTTACAACGCAGAGCCGTGAAAATAAAAAATCATTTTTCTTTCCTCAAAAATGATGTTTTAGCAAGCAATTTTTTATTTTTTCAAGGGTAACAGGAGAAATTGGACCCCAGTAATTGTTGCGCAGTTTTTCCTGAGTATGCTGGTACCCCATATGTGGGGGTAAACCACTGTTTGGGCACACGTCGGGGCTCGGAATTGAGGGAGCACCATTTGACTTTTTGAATACAAGATTGGCTGGAATCAATGGTGGCGCCATGTTGCGTTTGGAGACCCCCTGATGTGCCTAAACAGTGGAAACCGCTCAATTCTAACTCCAACACACCCCTAACCCTTATCCCAACTGTAGCCGTAACCCTAATCACAACCCTAACCCCAACACACCCCTAACCACAACCCTAACCCCAACACACCCCTAACCCTAACCACAACCCTAATTCCAACCCAACCCTAACCCTAAGGCCATATGCCCACGTTGCGGATTCGTGTGAGATTATTCAGCACCATTTTTGAAAAATCCGCGGGTAAAAGGCACTGCGTTTTACCTGAGGATTTACTGCGGATTGCCAGTGTTTTTTGTGCGGATTTCACCTGCGGATTGCTATTGAGGAACAGGTGTAAAACGCTGCAGAATCCGCACAAAGAATTGACATGCTGCGCAAAATACAACGCAGCGTTTCCGCGTGGTATTTTCCGCACCATGGGCACAGCGGATTTGGTTTTCCATATGTTTACATGGTACTGTAAACCTGATGGAACACTGCTGCGGATCCGCAGCCAAATCCGCACCGTGTGCACGTAGCCTAATTCTAAAGGTATGTGCACACGCTGCGGAAAACGCTGCGGATCCGCAGCAGTTTCCCATGAGTTTACAGTTCAATGTAAACCTATGGGAAACAAAAATCGCTCTACACATGCTGCAGAAAAACTGCACGGAAACGCAGCGGTTTACATTCCGCAGCATGTCACTTCTTTCTGCGGATTCCGCAGCGGTTTTACAACTGCTCCAATAGAAAATCGCAGTTGTAAAACCGCAGTGAAATGCACAGAAAAACCGCGGTAAATCCGCGATAAATCCACAGCGGTTTAGCACTGCGGATTTATTAAATCCGCTGCGGAAAAATCCGCAGAGGACCAGAATACGTGTGCACATACCGTACCCTAACCCTACCCCTAACCCCAACCCTAACCCTAACTCCAACCTTAGTGGGGGAAAAAAAAAAATGATTTATTTTATTTTTGTTCCTACCTATGGGGGTGACAAAGGGGGGGGGGTGTCATTTACTGTTTTTTTTTTTATTTTGATTACTGTGATAAAACCTATCACAGTGATCAAAATTCACTCTGGAACGAATCTGCCGGCTTGCAGATTCGGCGGGCGCACTGCACATGCGCCCGCCATTTTGGAAGATGGCGGTGCCCAGGAAAGAAGACGGACGGACCCCGGGAGGCTAGGTAAGCATAAGGGGGGGGAGATCAGTGCACGGGGGGGCGTCGGAGCACGGTGGGGTGGATCGGAGCATGGGGGGTGGATCGGAGCACGGGGGGTGGATTGGAGCACGGGGGGTGGATCGCAGTGTGGGGGGGTGGATCGCAGTGCGGGGGGGGTGGATCGGAGTGCAGGGGGTGGGATTGGAGCATGGGGGGAGCGGACAGGAGGACGGGGGAGCGGAGCACAGGACGGAGGGGAGCGGACCACAGATCAGAGGGCTGGGGGGGCGATCGGTGGGGTGGGGGCACATCAGTGTTTCCAGCCATGGCCGATGATATTGCAGCATCGGCCATGGCTGGATTGTAATATTTCACCAGTTTTTTAGGTGAAATATTACAAATCGCTCTGATTGTCAGTTTCACTTTCAACAGCCAATCAGAGCGATCGTAACCAAGGGGGGGTGAAGCCACCCCCCTGGGCTAAAGTACAACTCCTCCTGTCCCTGCAGGCCGGGTGAAATTACAGTTAACCCTTTCACCCGGCCTGCAGGAACGCGATTCCTCCATGACGCATACGCTGCGTCACAGGTCGGATTGGCACCGACTTTCATGACGCAGCGTATGCGTCAAAGGTCGGGAAGGGGTTAAAGGGACTCTGTCACCTGAATGTGGAGGGAACAATCTTCAGCCATAGAGGCGGGGTTTTCGGGTGTTTGATTCACCCTTTCCTTACCCGCTGGCTGCATACTGGCTGCAATATTGGATTGAAGTTCATTCTCTGTCCTCCATAGTACACGCCTGCGCAAGGCAAGATTGCCTTTTGCCTTGTACTTTTTTGTACAAAAAAATTTATTTCAAATCCAATTTTTTTTTCTTTTGACAAGGGTAACAAAAAAAATGGCCCCCAAAATTTTTTGTATATTTTTTCCTAAGCTGACCGATATGTGGGATAAAACCACTATTTGAGCCCACAAGAGAGCTTGGAAGGGAGGGAGCACCATGTGAGTTTTTGAATGCAATTTTACTGGAACAATTGGTGGACGCTATGTTGTTTGGAGAGAGTCTGATGTGCCTAAGCAGTTCAAAAATCCCCCACAAGTGAGAAGATTTAGGAAACTAGACCCCTCAGGGAACTGATCTAGATGTGTGGTTAGCACATTGAACCTCCAGATGCTTCACAGAAGTTTATAACATTGAGCCCAGAAAATAAAAAAATCACATTTTCCCCACTATGTTTTTAGCCCCAAATGTTGCCTTTTTATAAGGGTATCTGGAGAAATTTCGCCATACAATTTGTTGTGTCATTTCTCCTGAGTATGCCGATACCCCATATGAGGGAGAAAACTACTGTTTGGATGCACCACGAGGCTTGGAAAGGATGGAACGTCTTTTGACATTTTGAATGTAAAATTTCCTGGAATCATTAGCTGACCTCATGTCCTATTTGAAGAGCCCTTGATATGCCTAAACAGTGGAAATATCCCCCACAATTGACCCCATTTTGGAAACTAGACCCCTCAATGAATGTATTTAGACATGTGGTGAGCACCATGAAACCCAAGGTGCTTCACAGAAGTTTATAACGTTGAACTGTGAAAATAAAAAAACACAAAAATGTTATTTTGGCCCCAAATTTTGCATTTCTTAAGAGTAACAGGAGAAATTGCACCAATCAATTTGCTGCACAATTTCTACTGAGTGCAGTGCAGGGATACCTCATATGTGGGGAAATACTACTTATGAGGCACAGTGCAAAGCTCAGAAGGGAAGAGGCGCCATATTGGAGTTCAGATTTTGCTGGAATGGTTTGAGGGTTCATGTCACATTGGCAAAGCCATTGAGGGTCCGGAACAGGTACGGACTGGGGACGAAATTCAGCCCTGGCATTTGAAATCACACAGGCCCATGATGTCACCGTCCCCAATAACCAGATGGGATATATAACTAATATTACCCTGGATGAGGGAAAGGAAGATTTCCTACAAGACCAATATTTGTAATGATATCCACGTCATGCTGAGGTAAGTGACAGAGTGATCGGCTTTGTGCTCCGTCACAACTGTTAACAGTATGGGTGTCTTGAGAACATTGATTCTGTTAACAACGTAGCACACAAGGCAGCCCACAACCAGACAGGCCCTTCTGGCATTTGCCAGAATTGCCAAATGGCCAGTCCGGCCCTGGTCCAGGACAACAGTAACCCCCTATATGTGAACTCATTTTAACAGCTACACTCACCAATGAGTTCCTCTAGGGGTGCAGTAATCATACTGACACCACTTGTGCCTCACAGAATTTTATACCACTGAGCAGTGAATAAAGAATACATTACATTTTACCACTAAAATGTTGTTTTAGTCCCAAGTTTTTAATTTTTTATGAGCTAGTAGGACATTTTTTTACAACAAACTGAGGTCCATGCGTTCTTGAATTCGCCAATAACTTATATGTAGTCAAAAAATATTTTTCAGGCACAGTGTGTTAGGTGTCGAGTTCCCGCTGTTGCACAGGGGGAACCACCACTGCTGCAGTCTCCCATTCTTCTCCAGCCGCAGTGGAGCCTGCTCAGCGGAGACGTCAGCACATGCTGGCAGAGAAACTACTAATGGCTTTCCCACCTGACAGCTGTGGCTAAGTGTAAAAACAAAGCAGAGGCGGAGGAGGAAGTCGCCAATGCAGTTGGGGCACCACCTCCATCTCAGAAGACAGGGTTAGCAGGGCCAAAATGTGACAAAACTTTATGAGTATGCCCCAACATCAGGCACCACCATCTTATATGGTTGGTATTAGCAACAATTTGGTGGATGAGTACCTGGGTCTGTCCCATTTAACTTGTAGGTCTCCTAATTTCACACATAGCCTGAGCTTACCCTTTATGACTTGGAGGTGCTGGACTGCCCTGTGGCACGTGTACTGTCAGTATGTGTTTTTAGCACAGCAGGGGGTGTGATCACAGACAGGTGCATCCACATGTCAACAGCCAATGTGGGGAAGCTAACATTCATTAAAATGAATCAGAAGTGAATCCCACTGTACGCCTCCATACATTTGGATGACTAGACAACTATACCAGCTGCACCCATCCAGTGTTCAACTCTTTTTGCCATTCATTTCATTTGGGTGCCTCCTCTCCAAATGAAAAGAAAGCAAAAAACCTTTTGTTTACCTCTTCCTTCACCTCTTTCACCTACACCACTGTTGTGGATTCTGTTTTTGTGCTCCCTCTGGTGGTTACAGATGGTACTGGGTGACTTGTGTTCTCTGCGGTCTCTGGTGTCCACCTGTTCTATCAGGATATGGGAGTTTCCTATTTAACCTGGCTTTCTTGTCATTTCCTCGCCGGCGATCAATGTAATCAGTGTGTCTTGTTACCTCTGCTTTCCGCTTCTGTAATCATCAGGACAAGCTAAGTTTTTGATTTTCCTGTTCCACGTTTTGCTTTATTTTTGTTTTAGTCCAGCTTGCAGTTATGTGATTCCTTGTTGCTGGTTGCTCTAGTGGGCTGATATTACTCCTCATGTTCCATGAGTTGGCACATGAGTTCAGGTAATTTCAGGATGGTTTTTTGTAGGGTTTTTCGCTGACCGCGCAGTTCACTTTTGTATCCTCTGCTATCTAGTTTTAGCGGGCCTCATTTTGCTGAATCTGTTTTCATTACTACGTATGTGCTTTCCTCTCATTTCACCGTCATTACATGTGGGGGGCTGCTATTTCTGTGGGGTGTTTCTCTGGAGGCAAGAGAGGTCTTTGTTTCTTCTAATAGGGGAAGCTAGTCCTTCGGCTGGCGCAAGACGTCTAGAATCATCGTAGGCACGTTCCCCGGCTACTGCTAGTGTTGTGAATTAGGTTCAGGATCGCGGTCAGCTCAGTTTCCATCACCCTAGAGCTTGTTCTGTTTTTTGTGTGCTTGTCCTTTTGTGATCCCCTGCCATTGGGATCGCCGGCCCGAAAAGTGGTAATCGTATTGGCTGAAGTAGGAGGAAAAGTAGTCTGAGGAAGTTTTTTTTTTTTTTTTTCCCTTCCCTCAGAGTTTGCTGCCTAGCCTTAATTGCAGCCTGGCTGCGTCTTACCTCCTCTTAATCCTTGAATGGCTCTGACCTCAGCTGTTTATCATGGACGTCCAGAGTTTGGCTTCCAGCCTGAATAATCTTGCTGCTAAGGTTCAAAATATACAAGATTTTGTTGTACATGCTTCTATGTCTGAACCTAGAATTCCTATCCCAGAGTTTTTTTCTGGAGATAGATCTAGTTTTCTGAATTTTAGGAACAATTGCAAGTTGTTTCTTTCTTTGAAATCTCGCTCCTCTGGAGACCCTGCTCAGCAAGTCAAAATTGTAATATCTTTCCTGCGGGGTGACCCTCAGAATTGGGCATTTGCATTGGCACCAGGGGATCCTGCGTTGCTCAATGTGGATGCGTTTTTTCTGGCATTGGGTTTGCTCTATGAGGAACCTAACCTAGAGATTCAGGCTGAAAAAGCTTTATTGGCTCTCTCTCAGGGGCAAGATGAAGCAGAAATATATTGTCAGAAATTTCAGAAATGGTCGGTGCTTACTCAGTGGAATGAGTGCGCTCTGGCTGCAAAATTCAGAGATGGCCTTTCTGAGGCCAATAAAGATGTTATGGTGGGGTTCCCGGCGCCTACAGGTCTGAATGAGTCTATGACTATGGCTATTCAGATTGATCGGCGTTTACGGGAGCGCAAACCTGTGCACCATTTGGCGGTGTCTTCTGAACAGGCACCTGAGACAATGCAATGTGATAGAATTCAGTCCAGAAGTGAACGGCAAAACTATAGGCGGAAAAATGGGTTGTGTTTTTATTGTGGTGATTCAGCTCATGTTATATCAGCATGCTCTAAACGCACAAAAAAGGTTGATAAGTCTGTTGCCATTAGTACTTTACAGTCTAAGTTCATTCTGTCTGTGACTCTGATTTGTTCATTATCAGCCATTTCCGTCGATGCCTATGTGGATTCAGGTGCTGCCCTGAGTCTTATGGATTGGTCATTTGCCAACCGCTGTGGGTTTAGTCTGGAGCCTCTGGAAGTCCCTATTCCTTTGAAAGGAATTGACTCTACACCTTTGGCTATGAATAAACCTCAGTACTGGACACACGTGACCATGCGTATGACTCCCGTTCATCAGGAGGTGATTTGCTTCCTGGTACTGTATAATTTACATGATGTCTTAGTGCTTGGTCTGCCATGGTTACAAACTCATAACCCAGTCTTGGACTGGAAAACGATGTCTGTGTTAAGCTGGGGATGTCAGGGGGTTCATGATGATGCACCTCCGATTTCTATCGCTTCATCTACTCCTTCTGAGGTTCCTGTATTTTTGTCTGATTATCGGGATGTTTTTGAGGAGCCTAAGCTCAATTCGCTTCCTCCTCATAGGGATTGCGATTGTGCTATAGATTTGATTCCTGGCAGTAAATTTCCTAAAGGTCGTTTGTTCAATCTGTCAGTGCCAGAGCATACTGCTATGCGGGATTATGTTAAGGAGTCCTTGGAAAAGGGACATATCCGTCCATCTTCATCTCCTTTGGGAGCAGGTTTTTTTTTCGTGGCCAAAAAAGATGGTTCCTTGAGGCCTTGTATAGATTACCGTCTTTTGAATAAGATTACGGTCAAATATCAGTATCCTTTGCCATTGTTGACTGATTTGTTCGCTCGCATTAAGGGGGCTAAATGGTTCACTAAGATTGATCTTCGGGGTGCGTATAATCTTGTGCGAATTAAGCAGGGTGATGAGTGGAAAACCGCATTTAATACGCCTGAGGGCCATTTTGAGTATTTGGTGATGCCTTTTGGACTTTCTAATGCTCCTTCTGTCTTCCAGTCCTTTATGCACGATATTTTCCGTGAATATCTGGATAAATTTATGATTGTGTATTTGGATGATGTTTTGGTTTTTTCTGATGACTGGGAGTCCCATGTTCAGCAGGTCAGGAAGGTGTTTCAGGTCCTGCGGGCCAATTCTTTGTTTGTAAAAGGTTCAAAGTGTCTCTTTGGAGTCCAGAAGATTTCTTTTTTGGGGTATATTTTTTCCCCTTCTACTATTGAGATGGATCCCGTCAAGGTTCAAGCTATTTGTGACTGGACGCAGCCTACATCTCTTAAGAGTCTACAGAAGTTCTTGGGCTTTGCTAATTTTTATCGTCGTTTCATAACTAATTTTTCTAGTGTTGTTAAGCCTTTGACGGATCTGACTAAGAAGGGTGCTGATGTTGCTGATTGGTCTCCTGCGGCTGTGGAGGCCTTTCAGGAACTTAAGCGCCGGTTTTCTTCTGCTCCTGTGTTGCGTCAGCCAGATGTTTCGCTTCCTTTTCAGGTTGAGGTTGATGCTTCTGAGATTGGAGCGGGGGTGGTTTTGTCACAGAGAAGCTCCGATTGCTCGGTGATGAAGCCATGTGCGTTCTTTTCTAGAAAGTTTTCGCCCACTGAGCGGAATTATGATGTTGGTAATCGGGAGCTTTTGGCCATGAAGTGGGCATTTGAGGAGTGGCGTCATTGGCTTGAGGGTGCTAGACATCGTGTGGTGGTCTTGACTGATCACAAAAATCTGATTTACCTTGAGTCTGCCAAGCGTCTGAATCCTAGACAGGCTCGTTGGTCACTGTTTTTCTCCCGTTTCGATTTTGTGGTTTCATATCTGCCAGGTTCAAAGAATGTGAAGGTGGATGCTCTTTCTAGGAGTTTTGTGCCTGATTCCCCTGGAGATTCTGAGCCCACTGGTATCCTTAGGGATGGGGTGATTTTGTCGGCTGTCTTCCCAGACTTGCGACGTGCTTTGCAGGAGTTTCAGGCAGATAAACCTGATCGTTGTTCGCCTGAAAGACTGTTTGTTCTGGATAATTGGACCAGTAGAGTCATCTCCGAGGTCCATTCTTCTGCGTTGGCAGGTCATCCTGGAATATTTGGTACTAGAGACTTGGTGGCCAGGTCTTTTTGGTGGCCTTCCTTGTCGAGGGATGTGCGTTCTTTTGTGCAGTCTTGTGAAGTTTGCGCTCGGGATAAGCCTTGCTGTTCTCGGGCCAGTGGATTGTTGTCACCTTTGCCTATCCCGAAGAGGCCTTGGACGCACATTTCCATGGACTTTATTTCGGATCTCCCTGTCTCTCAAAAAATGTCCATCATCTGGGTTGTGTGTGACCGCTTTTCTAAGATGGTTCATCTGGTCCCCTTGCCTAAGTTACCTTCCTCCTCTGAGTTGGTCCCTCTGTTTTTTCAGAACGTGGTTCGTTTGCATGGGATTCCGGAGAACATTGTTTCTGACAGGGGATCCCAGTTTGTGTCTAGATTTTGGCGGACGTTCTGTGCTAAGATGGGCATTGATTTGTCCTTTTCGTCTGCATTCCATCCTCAGACGAATGGCCAGACGGAACGAACTAATCAGACCTTGGAAACTTATTTAAGGTGTTTTGTTTCGGCTGATCAAGATGACTGGGTTTCCTTTTTGCCGCTTGCTGAATTTGCCCTTAATAATCGGGCTAGTTCTGCTACCTTGGTTTCTCCTTTCTTTTGTAATTCGGGGTTTCATCCTCGTTTTTCCTCTGGTCAGGTGGAGCCTTCTGATTGTCCTGGAGTGGACATGGTGGTGGATAGGTTGCATCAGATTTGGAGTCATGTGGTGGACAATTTGAAGTTGTCCCAGGAGAGGGCTCAGCAGTTTGCTAATCGCCGTCGCCGCGTGGGTCCTCGACTTCGTGTTGGGGACTTGGTGTGGTTGTCTTCTCATTTTGTTCCTATGAAGGTCTCTTCTCCTAAGTTCAAGCCTCGGTTTATCGGTCCCTATAGGATCTTGGAAATTCTTAACCCTGTGTCGTTTCGTTTGGATCTCCCGGCATCGTTTGCTATTCATAATGTGTTCCATCGGTCGTTGTTGCGGAAGTATGAGGTACCTGTTGTTCCTTCGCTTGAGCCTCCTGCTCCGGTGCTGGTGGAGGGAGAATTGGAGTATGTTGTTGAGAAGATCTTGGATTCTCGTGTTTCCAGACGGAAACTTCAGTATTTGGTCAAGTGGAAGGGTTATGGTCAGGAGGATAATTCTTGGGTGGTTGCCTCTGATGTTCATGCTGCTGATTTGGTCCGTGCATTTCATAGGGCTCATCCTGGTCGCCCTGGTGGTTCTCGTGAGGGTTCGGTGACCCCTCCTCAAGGGGGGGGTACTGTTGTGGATTCTGTTTTTGTGCTCCCTCTGGTGGTTACAGATGGTACTGGGTGACTTGTGTTCTCTGCGGTCTCTGGTGTCCACCTGTTCTATCAGGATATGGGAGTTTCCTATTTAACCTGGCTTTCTTGTCATTTCCTCGCCGGCGATCAATGTAATCAGTGTGTCTTGTTACCTCTGCTTTCCGCTTCTGTAATCATCAGGACAAGCTAAGTTTTTGATTTTCCTGTTCCACGTTTTGCTTTATTTTTGTTTTAGTCCAGCTTGCAGTTATGTGATTCCTTGTTGCTGGTTGCTCTAGTGGGCTGATATTACTCCTCATGTTCCATGAGTTGGCACATGAGTTCAGGTAATTTCAGGATGGTTTTTTGTAGGGTTTTTCGCTGACCGCGCAGTTCACTTTTGTATCCTCTGCTATCTAGTTTTAGCGGGCCTCATTTTGCTGAATCTGTTTTCATTACTACGTATGTGCTTTCCTCTCATTTCACCGTCATTACATGTGGGGGGCTGCTATTTCTGTGGGGTGTTTCTCTGGAGGCAAGAGAGGTCTTTGTTTCTTCTAATAGGGGAAGCTAGTCCTTCGGCTGGCGCAAGACGTCTAGAATCATCGTAGGCACGTTCCCCGGCTACTGCTAGTGTTGTGAATTAGGTTCAGGATCGTGGTCAGCTCAGTTTCCATCACCCTAGAGCTTGTTCTGTTTTTTGTGTGCTTGTCCTTTTGTGATCCCCTGCCATTGGGATCATGACACACCACCATACCCACCTCCTTCACCTCCTCTTCCAGTTCAACCTCCACTCCTTGATTGTAGCTTGTTAGTCAGCTCCCTACAAAAAAATTTGCAAACGAAAAAGAGGAAAAAATAAAAAAAAACACACAAACAGTTTTGGATTACTCCTCCCTTTGTCATTTCCACCTACTCCGCCACATCCACCTCTTCCTCTACTTGGACGGACACCTCCTGGTTCTAGATTGTTAGTTTTAGGTTTGTTAATTCTAGGTTGTTTTAAGTCAGTTCTATTAAAAAAAACTAAAAATAATTAAAAACACTGATTAAAAATGAAAAGAAAAAAAGTGTTGGCTTTCTCCTCCCATACCTCTTCAACCTACACCGCCAAGTCCACCTCTTCCTAAGATTGGGCCTATGCCTCCTGGTTCTAAATTAGTGATGAGCAAGCACTAAAATGCTCGGGTGTTCGTTACTCATGTCGAACAAATCTTAATGCTCGGGTGCTCCACCTGAGTAACGAACATAATGGAAGTCAAAGGGAAACTTGAGCATTTTCCCGGCAGCTCTCCCCAAGAGGTCTAAAAATTGCTGAAATCAATGGAAACAGCATGTGAACAGCACAGGGAAGACCGCTGGAAGCAGAATCCCAGGTCACTGCTGGGAACAATGTTGTCATATTATTATTTACGGACTGACAATAAAACACACAAAACCAAAATTAAAATAGATTTTACTTGAAAAAATGTTAAGAAACATTCTTTCCAGGATATAAGTCAAAATAAATAAATAAAATGCTCCTGAGCAACTTGGGCTATGTTCACAAGTTGTGCTTTTGCTGAGGACTACAAGGAACGCCTAAAATTAATCATAGAATCATAGAATGGTATAGTTGGAAGGGTCACCTGGTCCAGCCCCCTGCTCAAAGCAGGATTCAGTAAATCATCCTAGGCAGATGTCTGTCCAGCCTCTAGAAAGAGGCACTCCAATACCTCTTTAAAGAAACATAGTGGAGGGCCTCAGAAAACATTTTTTCATATTATTAAGGAGTGAGTAATCTAGACTGTAAAGCGCATGCGCTAAGTGCATGGGCTGAAAAACATTTAACACTGGTGGGTATACAGTAAATATACTGTATATCACATATATCAAAGAGTAATAGAGGTGGGTCTCTCAAAATTCTTAATGCGAACATCATAAACACACTTAAAAATTTTATTACGAGGGTAGCTTGATCACTCTGTTGATATAGTGGTGGAGGATGACACAAAAAACATGTTCCGTTCAAGAGTCTGACTGTGTACCGGCTTCCACAATGTTCACCCATTGTGCCATCAGGGAAATGTAGTATCCCTGGCCACAAGCATTTGTCCACCTTTCTGTGGTTAAGTGGACCTTCCAAGTAACAGCATTGGTCAGGGCATGGGTCATGTTACGGGACGCTTGCTGCTGTAAGGCAGAAATGGCACACTGGGAAAAATAGTGACAGCTGGAGATGAGGTTGAGGAAAGCTTCCATCTCCAGAAACCTAAAAGGCAACATTTCCAAGGCGAGCAGTCTGGAAATGTGACTGATTAATAATGTGGCCTGTGGGTTGTTGGCTGAGAATTTACGCTTGTGTTCCAAAGACTGGGGTAGGGACAACTGAATGCTGCACTGGGAAAAGGATGTGGACTTGGTTGCTGATAATGGTTTCAAGTGTACAATGATACGTACAGTGCGGGAGGCATTTTCGTGTAATGGACACGGGAGAGGGGAGTAGTAGTGTACTGTAAAACACCAACCAGACTAGCAAGACAATATGAACATGGGTAGTGAAAACTACCAAGCATACAAATATACTCACTCAGACAACCGAGGAATGCACTGGGGAGTGAAGTATGGGGTTAAACCAAAGTTGTAGAAGAAAGTTAATTATCACATACTTAAAACCTAGCAACGGTCACATAAAAATACACCAAATGCCTTTTCCAATAATAACCACCAACAACAACTTCCAGACATGCAGGATACGCTACTCTGACAATGAGTGCTATACAGGGCCCAGATTATATATGAGATGAGAGTGGCTGACAATGCACAGCTGAGCCTTAACACAGGAAAGCTTCCAGGAGCTCTCAACTGAGCAGATTAACTCCTGCACTGCTAAAAGAAACTTGCACTGTTTAATATGAAGGTGAAGTGCT
Organism: Ranitomeya imitator; assembly: GCF_032444005.1. Classification (NCBI taxonomy): domain Eukaryota; kingdom Metazoa; phylum Chordata; class Amphibia; order Anura; family Dendrobatidae; genus Ranitomeya; species Ranitomeya imitator. Next base: position 308,351,500 of record NC_091285.1, on the reverse strand, counting down.
TCTAATCTGTGCAGGAGTAGGAAAAATCAGATTCTGTGGATCTCTGGCTCCTCTCTGGTGTGGTAAACCTGTGACATTACCCCCACTTCTAGAAGGGACCTCCAGAACTTCAGAATCAGGTTTATCAGGGTGTGCTATGTGAAAAGACTTGATCAACCGGGCTACATGGAAATCGGATGCTGGTACCCACATCCTATCTTTAGAACCATATCCCTTTTAGTGTACCAGAGAGTAAAGTGACCAACGAACTAAGCGAGAATCAACAATATTAGCTATTCAAAATTCCAAATTTCTGTCCACACTGACAGGAGATGGTGGTAGCAGTGATGGTACAGAGGATGCAACATATTTCTTGAGAAGTGATCGATGAAACACATTCTGTATTTTAAAAGTGGGCTGCAAAGCAAGGTGGAATGCTATGGGATTAATGAAGCCACAATCTTATAAGGACTGACAAACCTTGGACCCAGTTTCCAAAAAGGAACCTTCAACTTAATGTTCCTTGAGGACAATCCCACCCAGTCACCAATACACAGGTCCGAACCCACCAAACATCCAAGGACTACTGGAAATTGTCAATGATTGGAGAGACCCAAATGGACGAGTATGTGAGGATTTAGGACGTGCACAGACACTGCAGGTGGCTACATTCTCCCGGACATCCTGATGTCCCCTTGACCAGCAGAAATGCAGAGTTACAAGATCTGTGGTGGCTTTATTACTGAAATGTCCATCCAAGATCGAATCATGGTGGCGCAGTGGTTAGCACAGCAGCCTTGCAGCGCTGGAGTCCTTTGTTCAAACCCCACCAAGGACAACATCTGCAAAGAGTTTGTATGTTCTCTCCGTGTTTGCGTGGGTTTCCTCTGGGTACTCCGGTTTCCTCCCACATTCCAAAGACATACTGATAGGGAATTTAGTTTGTGAACCCCAATGGGGACAGCGGTGATAATGTGTGCAACCTGTAAAGTGCTGTGGAATATATTAGCGCTATATAAAAATAAAGATTATTATCATGATGTTCACTAAGAACTGTCAGTGAAAGATTCACTGGTACACACAGTTTACCTAACGGACAGGCAGCAGGGGCGTCCCACTAAGCGTCAATAACTTCTTTTTCAAGATTGGAGCATACCGACACAATAATCACCCCTTTTTTCTAGCATAGGAACCAGTTCACAATTATATCCACCCCCAAGAAAGCAACAAGATAAGGAATCTGCCCTAATATTCTTGTTCTCCGGTCTATATGTAACAAAAAAGTTAAACCAGGTCCATCTTGCCTGTCGAGGTGTTAGACGTTTGGCAGGTTCTAGATGTACAAGATTCTTATGATCCTTGATTACCATAACCGGATGAACTGCCCCCTCCAGAAAATGACGCCACTATTCAAAGGCCCATTTGATAGCCAAGAGTTCCCTGTTACCAATGTAATAATTTCTCTCCGCAGATGATAGTTGGCAAAACCCAAAAACCTTTGTAACACCTTCAAATCCTCAGGACAATCCCAATCCGGTACCGCCCGTAACTTTTGCCAGATCAATGAGAAAGAAAAGTATCCTAGAAAAGGGATCTCCTCAACCGAGAATATACATTTCTCTGGTTTGACAAATAATTTTTTGTCTTTGAATTTCTGTCAAACCTGCATCAGAAGTACCTGATGTGACTCAAGGTAAGGTGAATAAATTAACATGTTATCAAGATAGATTACAACAAATCTACCTACTAGGTTACTAAAGATGTCATTTACAAAGTGTTAAAAGATGGTGCGAGCATCCGTCAGCAGAAATGACATCATACGGTCCTCATAGTGTCACTCAGGCGTATAGAAAGCTGTTTTCCACTAATCCTCTTCTTTAATACGAATGAGATAGATGATACGCTTCCCCTGAGATCTAGGTTATAAAATTATTTTTCTCCTACAATCTGAATAAAGCAGTCTGGGATGAAAGGGAGCAGATATGAATCCCAGACCGTGAACCATGAACAAAGAAAAACCCTGTGGCAATGGGGATGAGGATGATCTGATATGACCCTTTGCCAAACTTTATAGTCCTTCACAGCCAGCCTCTCTTGACCAGAGATATTATATTGTCTGCTCTTTGGCAGGTTCACCCTAGGGACAAGATTAATGGTGCAGTCATAAGGACGATGGTGAGGAAATTCTTGGCACCCATGCTCTGAGAACACATCCCCAAAGTCAGACAGGTATTTAAACACAAATTAGGTATCCACCTTTACAAGCCATGTGCCCAAGCTGTGTTGTTGACAATACTCACGCCATTTTACTAACTCCTGAGTCTGCCAATCTACCGCAGGGTTGTGCAGAGTGAACCAAGGAAGTCATAGAACCACAGGAGAGGGCAGACCCTCTAACACATAGCAGTCAATACCTTTTGAGTACATGGCTCCTACCTGTAACCCTCTCATGGTTTGGGTAAAATATCCTTGTCTCAAGGATGTGGAGTTGATGGCGATTATGGCTATAGGTCTAGACAGTGTATGTGGTTTCAGGCCTTGGACCTGGACAATTTTAGAGTCAATCAAGTTAAACCCCACCCCTCTCCAAAAATGCAGCAAAAACCACCTTTTTTTGCCTATATAGATTTCAGCCAGCAAAAAACATTGTGTGCTACCCACAGAGGAGATATGTACACCTGGGTTGCTAACCTCCCTGCAACCCAGGCTCCTTAGTTTTCCAGCAGCTGTTTACTGTGAGATAGAGAAGAACATGTGCCCATGAAATGGACCTTTCTACCATGTTAAGGACATACTCCTCCTTTGCACCGAACAGCAGACTGCTTTCCAGTACAAGTGGCCACACCCAACTGCATGAGTCCCTCAGATGACTCAGACCAGGTTTCCCTTGGCACTGGACCTCTTGCACATCAGGGTGTCTCTTTATGTCTCTGGTGAAGATGGCGATCCACCAGAATAGCCAGAGACATGGCTGCCTCAAGAAAAACAGGAGTCTCATAAAGGGCTAAGGCATCCTTCATTCTTACTGATAGCCCTTCACAGAACTTTATATGGAATGCGATGCCATTTCACTTAGTGTCAGTGGACCATCTCCAAAACTCGGAGCAATACTCCGCTGCTAGCAGGTATCCCTGCTGAAGCTGATGTAGTGTAAACTCAGCCAGGGAGACGTGGTCAGATCGTCGTATATATTGCCCAGTGCCAGAGAAAAATTCCTCCACCATTTGGAGCAACTGGGAGTCAGATGGGAGAGAAAATGCCCATGCTTGGGGGTCACCCTGATTGAGAGAGATTATTATCCTTACCCATTGCTACTCGGTTCCTGAGGAGAAAGGACATAATCTGAAGTATAGTTTGCAGGCCTCCCTGAAAACAACAAACTTGTCACACACCCCAGGAAACCTGTCAGGCAAAACGATATTGGGTTCCATTAAAGGTTGGCTGGGAGTCATGGTCCCCAAACTGTATGTGTTAGGGTGCTGCAAAACGACAGTCAGTAGATCTGCCATCTCCAGGCTGAGCTGCTGCAGTTTCCCTGTCAGAACAGTGATAGGATCCATAATGGATCAAAAAACAGTTTCAATCAGAGCTAATGCCATGGCTCTGTTGTCGGATGTCGGGTGTCCTTGACCAGGAGCTGCTTCGCTGTCTCTAATGTTAAGCGCACACTAACTTGCCCTGTTCCCTGATTATTTCTGATGGTGAAGACAGTGGGGCTATGTACCGTGCCTTAGCTCCTGAATCCATCCTTAGTCTGTACCCAACCAGAGAGGAGTAGTAGTATACCGTAATACACCAACTAGACTAGCAAGGTAATATGAACAGGGGTAATGAAAACTATCAAGCATACAAATCTAATCACTCAGACAACTGAGGAATGCACAGGGGAGTGGAGAATGGGGTTAAGCTAAAGTAGTAGAAGAAAGGGAATTATCACACACTCAAAACCTAGCAACAGTCACAGATAAATCCACAAGCTGCTTTCGCCAATAATGACCACCATCAACCTCCAGCCATGCAGCATAAGCTAACTCTGACAATGAATGCTAGCCAGGGCACAGATTATATATGAGAGTGGCTAACAATGCACAGCTGAGCATTTATGTAGGAAAGCTTTCAAGAGCTCTCAAATGAGCAAATTAACCCCTGAACTGCTAAAAGAAATTTGCACTGTTTAATATGAAGATGAAGTGCTTCTAATCAGCTCTGCAGTAGGAGAAAAAAAAAAGCCATTATCCTTTTTTTTACTCTCTGTCAAGGTAAACCCTGGACACCTGGCTTGTTTTTCTGGCCTAAAAAAACACCATATGAGGAAAAACCTCCACTATTCTAGACAAGAAAAAACACCAGTACACAGGCAGAGATTCTTACCTGTCCAAGGCCTCCAACAATTGCACTAACCAAGGTGCAGCTGACCCAAGTAAAGATGGCAGATACACAGGTGCAATAATACCGATAAGGCAGCCACCCTATGATCAGTAATTGGCCCCTTGGGGCACCTGTGCAAACAAATAGTCTGTATGTGGCATGTTCACACAGGAATGCAAAATATATGGCTCAAAGCCTATTAATGACGCCATATAGCGGGCTAACCATAATGCATCCTGTGTGAACAGAGGCCACAGTATACAGAGCCATCTAGGGCCCAGCCGCACCCTGGAAAAATATACAGTGCACCAAAAACATAACAATATATATATGTTTACTGTGGCCTCTGTTCACACAGGATGCATTATGGTTAGCCCGCTGAGGATTATGTGGTTAAGGATCATAACTACTGAAACTGAACCGCTTGGAAGACAGGGTGGTTCTGGCAAAGTGACTTGAAACATTATCTGCTATCCATCCAACAACCTTTTCACACTGGTCTTCAAGATTGGTGTTCCGCAGCCCCCTAAGATGTGGGACAGCAAGCTAGGTTGAAATGATGTTTGGGTTTTGTAATGCTGCTGCAGTGCAGTATAGTGCAACCTCCATCAGGAGATGCTGGTGAAGGAAGAGAGGTTGCACACACAGCATAACACCACTGAACAGTGGCACAAGTGCCACCTGGTGGCAAAAGAGTGGTCAGACAAACCATGTCAGAAACAGTCAGGACAAGAAGTACCAGAGGTCACAGCAATATACATGGTCAAATACAAGCCAGAAGTCAGAGCCAGACGGGAGCACATATAAAAGAGACGAGAGACAGTAAAACAGGTCAGAAGACAAGCTGGGTCACATAACAAAAGGTTCAAGAACAGGGAGCGAACACTAAGACAAGTGGGGAGGCAGGAAAGGGAAGTCACGGGAACAGAGTAAACGGGCAGAGGACAAGACACGGTATCAATGGGTCAGCTGCTCTAGCCTGGGAGCATGAACTATCATTGACATTGGTCTGCAGGCCAGAGCAGACTGAAATAGCCTCACCAAACCCAAAATGAGAAGGTTAACCCCCCACATGACCAGACCGGGGAGAGAATAGCAAGAAACAAACCCCAGCCTGGATCATGACAGGTTTGTTGTGCTTCTGCAGCAATCACAGTCCTCGGCATCTGTGCTCACACTCAGCATCACGTCTACTTCCTGTCCCTAACCAATTGCCTTGCCTTTTAATTTGTGTATGATATATCCCTGTTAAGAAAGCTTTGCAGGATTAGTATTGCAAGAAAATGTTCCCACACCAGATGGACTTGTTACAGTGCAGGAGCAATATAGCACTGCTATTTCTAACCAACCAAGTCTGGCTTTTTCATTTTGATGCACAACTGATGCAGTAAAAATGCCATATAATATTTCCTGCTGAAAAAACTTTGCAGGATTGCTATCATAGGAAAATTTTCCTACCTCAGATGGGCTTGCTGAAGTGCAGGAGCAATATAGCAGTGCTATTAATAGCTAACCAAGTCTGGCTGTATGCTTCCCTGTTGAAAAAAATTTACAGGATTACTAGCGCAGGAAAATTTTCCCACCACAGATGCATTTGTTACAGTGTAGGAGCAATATAGTGATGCTGTTTCTAAGCAACAAAATCTAGCTTTTTTATTTTGATGCTCAACTGGCACAGTATAAAAGGCGTATAAAATTTCCCTGCTGAAATAAGTTGCAGGATTACGATTGCAGGAAAATGTGCACGCCTCAGGTGGACTTGTTACAGTGCAGGGGCAATATAGTGATGTTATTGGTAACCAACCAAGTCTGGCTGTATGCTTTTGATGCACAACTGGAGCAGTATGACTGGTGTATAATATTTCCCTGCTGAAAAAAATGTGCAAGGTTAAGAGCAAAAAGGATATTATTATACTTGGGAACTTGAAGGGCTTTTGGTAGAAGTTATAGCAGAAAGGCCATGCAATTAGCGTTATCTTGTTGTACTTTGTCCCTTCAGCACAATTTTTCCCTAAGTGCTGCTATCAGCAGTATGAATATTGATTTCAATTAGACCTAATAAGGACTGTCTAATCCCTGGTTATAAGCAGATACAACTCTGTCCTTAGCTCTGCACTACAGCTCCTCTCCCTACTCTGCCTGGGTCCATTGGTACACTGTGATGAGCATGGCATCATGAGGCTTATATAGACCCGATGACACTATGTGGCCAGCCAATCACAGTACTGCCACAACCAAGATGGCTATGGCATTACACTGACTGGCAAGCAATCCCTACATGTTTACTGACTGTTTAAAATGTGCCAAACATGTGGGGCGGGGACTCGAGCTTGCGAGCGAGCATTCAAAAATGCTCGCAGAGTAATGAGCATCTTGAGCACACTGATGCTCAAGCTAATAACGAGCATGCTCACTCATCACTAGATGTAACATGTCCTTAAATATATATTTCATATATTTGCATCTAGACTTTTTTCCACCAAATTGTGGGCAGTGAGCAACGAGCATGGTGAGAATAGAATCCAGCAATGCTTGCAGCTTACTGTTGGACGATTGTAAGAGATGATCGGATGCAGGAGTACAAAAGACAAGCAAAAATGAGCTGTCCCTGAATGAGGAGCAAATTTTGTAGTGCAATTTCTGCAACTGTTTTTAACTCACAATAGTTTTTAGACATGTTTTAGTTATTTGAATTGTTGCTACATTTCTTCTACATAAATATTAGAAAACTGGCATAACAAAATATTCGGCATTTTTTATATTTGAAAAAATAAAAATGTTTTAAAGTACTGAAACGTTTATGCATTAATTATATGTAGCAGTAAATGGAAAACTCTTTGATATCATAGAAACGAGAGCCAAATAAAATTTTTCATTGTCAGATTTGAATTCAGGATGTCAAAATCATTGAGGAATGACTCATTTCATATCTCTAAAGGCACAGATGATTGGCCTTGGGGAGACCAAAACATCCAACACTGCGGAGACACCATCACGTGTTTCTCAACGCAGTGATTCCAGAACACTGCCCCCATCCCTTATGGGAAATATGCAAATGCAAGTAAAGAAGCTGCGGAGACACCATCACGTGTTTCTCGACGCAAGCAGTGAATAGCCAGGCCTTTCCCCGGGAAGGAACAACCACGGGAAGGGCAGCATCCTATGAAGGAAAGCCACCTATGCCAAGCATAGTATCCATCCACAGACAGCTGTTTCGGGGTTTTTGCCCCTCATCAGTGTGGAGTAGGAATCTGGCTATTAGGAGCAGTGCCTAGTAAAAAGACTATAAAGGCACAGATGATTGGCCTCGGGGAGACCAAAACATCCAACACTGCGGAGACACCATCACGTGTTTCTCAACGCAGTGATTCCAGAACACTGCCCCCATCCCTTATGGGAAATATGCAAATGCAAGTAAAGAAGCTGCGGAGACACCATCACGTGTTTCTCGATGCAAGCAGTGAATAGCCAGGCCTTTCCCCGGGAAGGAACAACCACGGGAAGGGCAGCATCCTATGAAGGAAAGCCACCTATGCCAAGCATGGTATCCATCCACAGACAGCTGTTTCAGGGTTTTTGCCCCTCATCAGTGTGGAGTAGGAATCTGGCTATTAGGAGCAGTGCCTAGTAAAAAGACTATAAAGGCACAGATGATTGGCCTCGGGGAGACCAAAACATCCAACACTGCGGAGACACCATCACGTGTTTCTCAACGCAGTGATTCCAGAACACTGCCCCCATCCCTTATGGGAAATATGCAAATGCAAGTAAAGAAGCTGCGGAGACACCATCACGTGTTTCTCGACGCAAGCAGTGAATAGCCAGGCCTTTCCCCGGGAAGGAACAACCACGGGAAGGGCAGCATCCTATGAAGGAAAGCCACCTATGCCAAGCATGGTATCCATCCACAGACAGCTGTTTCGGGGTTTTTGCCCCTCATCAGTGTGGAGTAGGAATCTGGCTATTAGGAGCAGTGCCTAGTAAAAAGACTATAAAGGCACAGATGATTGGCCTCGGGGAGACCAAAACATCCAACACTGCGGAGACACCATCACGTGTTTCTCAACGCAGTGATTCCAGAACACTGCCCCCATCCCTTATGGGAAATATGCAAATGCAAGTAAAGAAGCTGCGGAGACACCATCACGTGTTTCTCGACGCAAGCAGTGAATAGCCAGGCCTTTCCCCGGAAGGAACAACCACGGGAAGGGCAGCATCCTATGAAGGAAAGCTACCTATGCCAAGCATGGTATCCATCCACAGACAGCTGTTTCAGGGTTTTTGCCCCTCATCAGTGTGGAGTAGGAATCTGGCTATTAGGAGCAGTGCCTAGTAAAAAGACTATAAAGGCACAGATGATTGGCCTCGGGGAGACCAAAACATCCAACACTGCGGAGACACCATCACGTGTTTCTCAACGCAGTGATTCCAGAACACTGCCCCCATCCCTTATGGGAAATATGCAAATGCAAGTAAAGAAGCTGCGGAGACACCATCACGTGTTTCTCGACGCAAGCAGTGAATAGCCAGGCCTTTCCCCGGGAAGGAACAACCACGGGAAGGGCAGCATCCTATGAAGGAAAGCCACCTATGCCAAGCATGGTATCCATCCACAGACAGCTGTTTCGGGGTTTTTGCCCCTCATCAGTGTGGAGTAGGAATCTGGCTATTAGGAGCAGTGCCTAGTAAAAAGACTATAAAGGCACAGATGATTGGCCTCGGGGAGACCAAAACATCCAACACTGCGGAGACACCATCACGTGTTTCTCAACGCAGTGATTCCAGAACACTGCCCCCATCCCTTATGGGAAATATGCAAATGCAAGTAAAGAAGCTGCAGAGACACCATCACGTGTTTCTCGACGCAAGCAGTGAATAGCCAGGCCTTTCCCCGGGAAGGAACAACCACGGGAAGGGCAGCATCCTATGAAGGAAAGCCACCTATGCCAAGCATGGTATCCATCCACAGACAGCTGTTTCGGGGTTTTTGCCCCTCATCAGTGTGGAGTAGGAATCTGGCTATTAGGAGCAGTGCCTAGTAAAAAGACTATAAAGGCACAGATGATTGGCCTCGGGGAGACCAAAACATCCAACACTGCGGAGACACCATCACGTGTTTCTCAACGCAGTGATTCCAGAACACTGCCCCCATCCCTTATGGGAAATATGCAAATGCAAGTAAAGAAGCTGCGGAGACACCATCACGTGTTTCTCGACGCAAGCAGTGAATAGCCAGGCCTTTCCCCGGGAAGGAACAACCACGGGAAGGGCAGCATCCTATGAAGGAAAGCCACCTATGCCAAGCATGGTATCCATCCACAGACAGCTGTTTCGGGGTTTTTGCCCCTCATCAGTGTGAAGTAGGAATCTGGCTATTAGGAGCAGTGCCTAGTAAAAAGACTATAAAGGCACAGATGATTGGCCTCGGGGAGACCAAAACATCCAACACTGCGGAGACACCATCACGTGTTTCTCAACGCAGTGATTCCAGAACACTGCCCCCATCCCTTATGGGAAATATGCAAATGCAAGTAAAGAAGCTGCGGAGACACCATCACGTGTTTCTCGACGCAAGCAGTGAATAGCCAGGCCTTTCCCCGGGAAGGAACAACCACGGGAAGGGCAGCATCCTATGAAGGAAAGCCACCTATGCCAAGCATGGTATCCATCCACAGACAGCTGTTTCGGGGTTTTTGCCCCTCATCAGTGTGGAGTAGGAATCTGGCTATTAGGAGCAGTGCCTAGTAAAAAGACTATAAAGGCACAGATGATTGGCCTCGGGGAGACCAAAACATCCAACACTGCGGAGACACCATCACGTGTTTCTCAACGCAGTGATTCCAGAACACTGCCCCCATCCCTTATGGGAAATATGCAAATGCAAGTAAAGAAGCTGCGGAGACACCATCACGTGTTTCTCGACGCAAGCAGTGAATAGCCAGGCCTTTCCCCGGGAAGGAACAACCACGGGAAGGGCAGCATCCTATGAAGGAAAGCCACCTATGCCAAGCATGGTATCCATCCACAGACAGCTGTAAATGGAAAACTCTTTGATATCATAGAAACGAGAGCCAAATAAAATTTTTCATTGTCAGATTTGAATTCAGGATGTCAAAATCATTGAGGAATGACTCATTTCATATCTCAACCTAACAACTTTTGAAAATATATACCACAGTGTTGTGCATGTTGTTTTAGCATTGACAAGGTATTTCCTTCTATAGCTAATGATCTTGGCCTGAACTGAACTGTACCTGTTTGCCCACATGTGAATGAACATATTCTGCTTTCACCTATTACTGTACAGTACAATACAGTGATTATAATACAGCCTTCTGGTTTTGCTCTATGCATTTTATTGTCCAGTTTGTCCTCCATCAGATGTTGATATTGAACATTTGAAAATCTGCAACTTAAGGAATCCCTCTGTCAATGTTCTGATTTCCTTGTTGCCGTTAAAGATGAAGAACAAATAATCCCATAAAGTCTTTGATTTAGCACTTCTCCATAGCCCCAAACCTAATTCAATAGTAAAATAATACATCCACCCTCTTGCACTTTACAGGAAATGGCTGGAGGAATAAATTTTTCTTTTTATATATATGAAAATACTAAATTGTACCACTTAATCAGCTTGTGAAGTGGAACTATTTGAAATGTTTTATATTAAAAAGTGGAGATAACATCCTAGATTTTTATATTCAATATATAAAAAATTCAAATACAGTGGAGTCCAAAACATTAAGCTCCTTTTCTAAATTGATTTCATTTCCAGTGTAATAAACTAAATCTACTAAAGTCACTAGATAAATAATACTGACAGTCATACAATATTTTTAATTGGTGTTTTATTTCAAAATAATAATGTAGCCGATATAAGTAGAGATTAGTGAGCGTGTTCCAGAAACGTTCATCAATTTTTAAATTTGGCAGAACATAGCACATTCGGATTTGTGTTCACTTTCATGAGCATTTTTACTCAAAGTTAGCCAAATTCGGTCCCAGTTCAGTAAATCATCGCGTTTTTACTAATGCTTTGGTTATTACTTTGGCTAGGATAGTGGTGCTGTAGGATGAGAAGGGGAAGGAGGGACATGTTTGATAAGGGAGGAGGTGTGGGGAGGTTAGAGGAGTGGCACACTCTTTTTTCCTTAACTTTATGTGAGTTGATTCCGGCAGCCAATCAGGGTGTTTTATTTCAAAATAATAATGTAGCCGATATAAGTAGAGATTAGTGAGCGTGTTCCAGAAACGTTCATCAATTTTTAAATTTGGCAGAACATAGCACATTCGGATTTGTGTTCACTTTCATGAGCATTTTTACTCAAAGTTAGCCAAATTCGGTCCCAGTTCAGTAAATCATCGCGTTTTTACTAATGCTTTGGTTATTACTTTGGCTAGGATAGTGGTGCTGTAGGATGAGAAGGGGAAGGAGGGACATGTTTGATAAGGGAGGAGGTGTGGGGAGGTTAGAGGAGTGGCACACTCTTTTTTCCTTAACTTTATGTGAGTTGATTCCGGCAGCCAATCAGGGAGCAGAAACCATCCACAATGTCATGACACCAGGTCTTCTGTGATTGACTACCGAAGTCACATTACACTGGCCAAATGAAAAGCGGACATCTTGTTATGCTGGCACCATTGTTTCAGTGTCACAGTGCAGAGAGGTTGCTCCTGCTCTAGTGCTGGTGTTGAAAGTGAACTTCTCAGTTAAATATGTAAGATCCTGTCCTGGGAGCAATCTATCTTCCAGCATCAAAGTAGATTGTGCAAAAACTGTGTGGCAGTCTCCAGATGCCACGTTTACTACTCCAAATCGTTTGTGATAAAGCTGTGCTTTGGTAACAAATCAGAAGGCCAGATTCCCACATAAAAATCGTTAGTCCTAATATTGGGGTGCCGCCATGAGGCCCAATTAGCTACTCTAATCATTTGTAATAAAACTGTGTTTTAGTGAGAAATCAGAAGGCCAGATTTCTTCTTAAAAATCATTAGGCCTAATATTGGGGTGCAGTCATGATGCCCAATTAGCTACTCCAAATTGTTTGTGATTAAAATGTGTTTCAGGGACAATTCAGAAGGCCAGATTGTTAGGCATAACAGTGTTAATCAGGCACACTATCTATAATATAAATAGTGGTTGTACATTTTGTTACAGAACCCCCCCAGCACCAAGAATGTTATGCAGTATATGTATGTATAATAGTTTCCATGTGAAATGCATCAGTCCACAGGCTGCGCCCCTGGACAAGATATTCTCTTTCTGACCTCCCCCCACCTTTGTAATTCCCACAGTAAATAGCGGCAGGCTCCGGCCCCCTGCGGCTATTGTAATGTATGTCTGGCCAGCTGTTTTCCTATTGGCCTGCCCTGTGTATCTGTGTTATATATTCTGTGTGCTGTAAATAAAGGGTGTTCTTAGACTGGAAATACGTGGGGTAGCAGTCAGCTTTTTTATGCTCTCATGTAATCAAGAAATTCCTGCCAGCGTCCTTCATTCAGAATCTAGCAAAAGCAGATTGGACCTCCTGAAACACGGGTTGGTACTGAAAGAGGTACCCCAGCTTGATAGACCCCGTTACACTGGTGGCAGACAGCGGGATGTGATACCCCTTCTACAGGAGGAAAGGAATGAATGGAAGACAACTACCAGAAGTTAAAGAGGACTACATTAAAAGATCTGGTGGAAGCCCCAGGTACCTTCAACAGTAAGCCAAAAAAAGATCCAGTATAATGCCTTCCGACAGTTGGGGGAGGCAGAGGAAGACATTGATGGTTTTCTACAGGACTTTGAGCAGCAGTGTGCCCTTCATCAAGTGAAGCCGGAGGAACGGGTTCAGATTCATGCCAGCAAGCTGACAGGCGGGCAGTGGACGCCTATCGCACGGTACCTGATGAGGACTGTATGGACTATGAGCGGATCAAAGAAGTTATCTTGGCCCGGTATGCGCTGACACCAGAGGCATATCGCCAAAAGTTTTGCGGACTTATAAAACGAGTAACCGATACCCACGCTGAATGGGCCTGTAAATTACGGCGGTCACTGCTACAGTGGGTACAAGGGAGTCAAGCAACCACTAAGGACGACGTCCTCCAGCTTTTCTTGTTAGAACGATTCTTTAATGGACTAAACCCCGAGACACAGGAATGGCTTCGGGACAGGCAGCCAATGACTCTTGAGGAAGCCGCTCGTCTGGCCGATGAACATCATGACGCCAGGAGGCCTCAGTTGTCCGGATCAAAGATGGTCACTAGGGGTCCGCCCATGGATCTGGAGGGCCCCAAACCACCGAAAATTGTAGGGGGACCAGCTAGAAACCCGGCCTACTACAGTTCCCCTGGGGTGCGATGCCACACCTGCCGTCAGCTGGGCCACCTGCAAAGACAATGTCCCAACCGGACTCAGCATACCCAGTGGCCAAAGGCGGGAACAGCTACCTTCCACCGGGCCACTGTACACTACTACCAAGGCGAAGCTGACCCGGCATTGGGGGCTACAACTAACCAAGGGGTGGAAGACATGGAGGAAGTGCTGCATGAAGTAGACCCAGTGCAGGCAGCCCGGGCAGATAATCGACAACAGCATCGACAGGTCGTGTGGGTTAATGGGAAATGCATGCAGGGACTAAGAGATTCCGGAGCAACTTTGACCCTTGTGAAGCCTCATCTCGTCCGGGACCAAGAGAAGATGGACCGGACAGTGGCAGTCCGTGTAGCAGGGGAAGCCATACATCGACTGCCCACTGCCAGGATTCACCTGAACTGGGGAGTTGGGGATGGCCTTTTTGAGGTCAGCTTGATGGAGGATTTGCCTGCAGACATTTTGCTGGGAAATGACTTGGGGCCCATGTTGTCTGCCTTCTTGGTTGCCCCTCTGGCTGAGACATATCCTGTGACCACCCGGAGACAAGCTCGAGCTGCGGAGGCGGAATCACACTCAGAGGAGGCCCAGGTAAGACATCCCAGCCCTACACGTATTCCCATAGCCAGACACATTTCTTGGGCCACCCCAGATGAATATAAGAGGGAGTTACTTGAGGATCCTTCATTGGAGGGATATCGTGGGAAGGCACAGGAGGGGAGAGGGGTACTGGAAGGGGAACAGTTTATATGGAAGCAGGGACTCCTCTACCGGATCACAGAGCAGCACCACACAGGGACGAGCCCCACTATAAAAAGACAGCTGGTAGTTCCCAAGAAGTATAGGCAGGAGTTACTGTGAATCTCTCATGACATACCCTTGGCCGGGCACTTCGGTGTCAGTCGCACCAGGCATCGTCTGACACAAAACTTCTTTGGCCGGGGGTAACCTATGATGTTCGTCAATACTGCCAGACCTGTGACAGTTGGCAGCGCATTGGCAAGAGGGGAGATCGATGCAAGGCCAAATTACGCCCCCTCCCCATTGTGGAGGAACCATTTAGCCGAGTAGCGGTCGATATGATAGGGCCGTTAGCCAAACCCAGTCCGTCAGGGAAAAGGTATATATTGACAGTGGTAGATTATGCCACACGGTATCCAGAGGCGGTTTTGTTACCTATCATACTGGCAGAGACGGTGGCGGCTGCCTTGCTCCAGGCTTTCTCATGGGTTGGGTTTCCCCGGGAGATTAATTCAGACCAGGGTACCCAGTTTACAGCAGAGGTGACAAACCAACTGTGGAAGCTGTGCAGCGTAAAGTCCATTAGAAGCGCCACGTACCACCCGCAAACCAATGGGTTGTGTGAGCGCTTTAACTGGACGTTAAAACAACTCATTGGGACTTTTACCAGGACCTACAGGGACTGGGAGAAATTCTTGCCTCACCTCCTGTTTGCCTATCGAGAGGTGCCCCAAGAATCCACGGGGTTCTCCCCATTCGAACTGGTATACGGGAGACGGGTAAGGGGACCCCTAGACTTAGTGCTAGAACACTGGGAAGGGGAGGGCACCATAGAAGGGGTACCTATTGTACCCTATGTGCTGGAATTCTGGGACCACCTACAGGAGCTGACCCAGGCTGTACGTGGGAACATGCAGGTGGCCCAGCGGCGCCAGCGCGTATGGTACGATCAGAGGGCCAGAGAGCGCACCTTGGAAATAGGGCAGAAGGTCCTGGTGTTAGAGCCCACTAGGCAGAACAGGTTCCAAGCTGCATGGCAGGGGCCCTACCAGGTAGTGGGGAAAATAGCCGACACCACCTATAATGTCGCCGATTGTGACGACCCCAGTGTTATCCGCATGTTCCACGTGAATATGCTGAAGCCCTATCGGGAGCGCCCTGAAGAGGTAGTGGCCGTCAGTGCACCTGAAGCAGAGGATTTAGCCGGACTTTCCTTGCCTGATGTCTTAGGGGAGAGGACTCAGTCTAAAACATGGGACCAGGTATACTGGGGTGAAGACTTAGGTCCCCGGGAGAGACAGCAGGCGGAGGAGTTGTTGAGGCAGCGACAGAGGATGTTTTCGGGGAAACCTGGGTACACTCACCTGGCACAACACAAGGTTGAGACCCAGGATCAGACCCCCCTGCGACAACCCCCCTTCCGCGTCCCTGAGTCTGTATGAGAAGGGATGCGGCAAGAGATACAAGAGATGTTGCGTTTAGGGGTCATTGAAGAGTCAGATAGTCCCTGGGCATCCCCCGTAGTGTTAGTGCCCAAGAAGGATGGGACTACACGGTTTTGTGTAGACTATCGTAAGATCAATGAGAAAACAGTGACGGATGCGTATCCCATGCCATGTGGATGACTTGTTAGACCGGCTGGCAGGGGCAAAGTATTTGACCACCATCGATCTATGCAAAGGCTACTGGCAGATTCCCCTTAGTCCTGATGCTATTCCCAAGTCGGCATTTGTCACCCCGTTTTGGCTTATTCCAGTTTCGAATTATGCCATTCGAGATGAAGACTGCCCCGGCGACCTTCCAGAGGCTGGCTGACCGGCTTCTGGATGGTCTCCAGGACTATGCGTGTGCCTACCTGGATGACATCGCCATCTACAGCGCGACATGGGAAGAGCATCTAAATCACCTAGAGACAGTATTAGACAGGATCCACAAGGCCGGAATCACCCTGAACCCAAACAAGTGTCACGTGGCCAAAGCAGAGGTTCAGTATTTAGGGCATTGGGTGGGAAGTGGGAAACAGAGACCAGAACCAGCCAAGATTGAGGCCATAGCCAAATGGCCCACCCCACGCACTAAAACCCAGGTCATGGTGTTTCTAGGAACAGTGGGGTATTACAGGAAATTCGTTCCCAATTACAGCAGCGTAGCCAAGCCCCTCACTGATCTGACCCGTAAGAACCAATTCCGCCAGGTATCCTGGACCCCAGAGTGTGAGGAAGCCTTCTGCCAGCTAAATGACGCCCTCACCAATACACCTGTATTGGTCGCACCCGATCCAACTAAGCATTTCCTTGTCCACACAGACGCTTCTATGTTTGGATTGGGGGCAGTACTGAGCCAAGTCGGGCCGGACGGCCAAGAACACCCGGTAGCTTACCTGAGTCGGAAACTATTGCCCCGTGAAGTGAGCTATGCGGCCATCGAGAAGGAGTGCCTGGCAATAGTATGGGCACTAAAAAAGTTACAACCATATTTGTATGGACGACAGTTTTCCCTCCTAACGGACCATAATCCCCTAGTTTGGCTTAATCGGGTCTCCGGAGACAATGCCAGATTACTGCGGTGGAGTTTAGCCCTACAATCTCTGGACTTCACCATCCACTACAGACCCGGCAAACAAAACAGTAATGCCGATGGACTAAGTCGACAAATGGAACTCGTACCAACCCCATATACTTCGGTCATCCCCAAACCGATCCGTTAAGGATCAGACTGTGTATGCTGATCGCGTCGCTGAAAAGGGGAGCCGTGTTACAGAACCCCCCAGCACCAAGAATGTTATGCAGTATATGTATGTATAATAGTTTCCATGTGAAATGCATCAGTCCACAGGCTGCACCCCTGGACAAGATATTCTCTTTCTGACCTCCCCCCACCTTTGTAATTCCCACAGTAAATAGCGGCAGGCTCCGGCCCCCTGCAGCTATTGTAATGTATGTCTGGCCAGCTGTTTTCCTATTGGCCTGCCCTGTGCATCTGTGTTACATATTCTGTGTGCTTTTATACATATTAGTCCAAAGGGATGAATACAGAACACATTCACAATATCAATACCTCAAAAAACCTAGTAGATATATACACCAGGCTACAGAATGTTTATGTTCAAAAAATAGAACATTTTATTAGCATAAATAGAATAAAATATGCACACACAGTAATAAAAACAGGATGCCTCCAATCCAAAACACCGGCACTATGGGTGTTTGACAGGTATGTAGCCAATAAAGATTTCACTTTGAAACAAAATATACAAGGAGCATTTCCATTATAGTCGTTGTGACTGATATTTTGTGGCTACAAGAAATATGTCTATGATAGAGTAGGGTACTGGGGGGAGATTGCTATACGCTGGTACTAGGGCTGTATAAAATTGCTGAAAAAGCCTATTACATATGTATATGTTGTATACTTATAATTCTAACCACTATGCCTTGTATGTATATATTCCCAGAGCATATACACCTCACAACCAGGGTATAAATGCATAAGGTAAATAAAGTGCAACATCATAGAGATAGATAGTCAAAAAACCTTATAACCAATGTGGTCCAGATACTATTACCCCAATAAGTGAAGGCTAAATGCACTCCAAAACCCCAGCAGCAACCTAATCGAATAACATAGTTACCTCCAATATTCTGTGTGCTGTAGATAAAGGGTGTTCTTAGACTGGAAATACATGGGATAGCAGTCAGCTTTTATATGCTCTCATGTAATCAAGAAATTCCTGCCAGCGTCCTTCATTCAGAATCTAGCAAAAGCAGATTGGACCTCCTGAAACATGGGGTGGTACTGAAAGAGGTACCCCAGCTTGGTAGACCCCGTTACACATTTAGTGACAGGTGACTGACAGCTGTGGGCCTAAGGTTGTGAAACAGCAGGTTACAAGAGAGGAAGGTTACTTATAACATGAGTGGGAAAAAGCGAGGTCGTGGTGAAAGGGGGAGTAGGCTTGGCGTTTGACGTGTATGTGGGTTAGGTGTTAATGTGAATAGATGCCAAATTGAACAAACACTGTCTCATCCTTTCCAAAGACCACTGACAATATCTGTTACTGGCCAGGCTACTCGACTCCCTTTCTTTGGCAAACACACAGTGGTAAGCCTTGTAGATGAGGCTCAGAAAGAGCATGTGCATCAGTGGATGGCAAACGTTACATCAAGTAGCCTCTCCTCCTCTTCCTCCACCTTAACATCATACGCAGAGCAATCCTCAGAGGTTGTGCCCCAATCACCTTTCTTTCCCCCAGTGTCAAACATTTCCAAATTTCCAAATTCATCAAAATGAACAAGTCATGGATCTCAATGCCTTTTGTACCCCAGTCGCAGATTGGGCAGACTAGGCATGGTGTAGTTTTTAGTGTCATGCAGTGATCTTGCATTATTGCAGTCTGTGCCATCTTTGTGATGTCTTCTGTGCCTGCTGTTGCTACTGCTGCTGATGTTACAAACTATTTTTTGAAATGAGGAGACTCCAAGTTGGATATCCATCTGGTTAGTTGCCTGTAGTGGAAGGTGTGTCATAGGCCTATTATACTGTTTCTACTCTGTGGAAATTGATACCCCTTTTGTGGTTTTTGATAATAATTTTTTGAAATGCGGAGACTACAAGTTTGCTCTCCATCTGGTGGGTTGCCTGTGATGGAAGATGTGTCAGAGGCCTATTATACTGTTTCTACGCTGTGGAAATTGATGCCACTTATACCACTCCAGGGCGGGTTCTTGCAGTATCAGCTTACCCCACAGTGGGACAGGACACTGAAATGACAGGTGCAGGCGAGTCCTGTAGATAGCTGAAGTATAGGCTAGCATGTACTGGTGGGCACAGGTGATGTTCAGGCAGGCACGGCTGACACTCTGGCAGGCAGGCGGGCACAGTTAACCCTCTGGCAGGCAGGTGGAT
This sequence comes from Ranitomeya imitator, assembly GCF_032444005.1. NCBI lineage: Eukaryota > Metazoa > Chordata > Amphibia > Anura > Dendrobatidae > Ranitomeya > Ranitomeya imitator. Next base: position 308,332,146 of record NC_091285.1, on the reverse strand, counting down.
ATGGCTGACACTCTGGCACAGTTCAGACTGGAAGAACAGAAACTGCTTCAGAAAGGATTGAGACACTGGCAGGTACGAGTGGGATACAGGGACAGGTAGAACCTAACTCAGACTGCTTGAGCAGAGACAGGTTCAGTAAAGACTTGGACACAGGCATGTATGAGTGGATACAGGGACAGGTAGAACTGCATTCAGACTTGAAACAGTTTCAGTAAGGACTAGAACACAAGCGGGTACAACACGAATATGGGAACAGATAGGACCCAGTTTAGACTGGACAAACAAAGAGCCGCAGATGCAGAGCAGGAGCAGAGCCACAGATGAGGAGCAAGAGTAGAGCCACAGTTATAGAGCAGAGGCAGACAGGACCAGATTCACACAAATACTTACAATGAAGTAGCAAGCGAACACCAAGGACACTAATGTTGTACAGAGATAAGGCAAGGATAAGGAGTAGGAAAAAGGACAGACACCACAGTGTAGGAAAAGATCCTTACTAGGATACAAACAGGTTCAGGAATAGGGCTTAGCACAGACAAAGACAAACACAGGTACAAGTTTAGGATACAGGATTCAGGCCTGAGTATACAGACCCCAGGGTGACGGAAATGAGCCGTGTAAGATAAACAATTCAGACCTGGGAATGCAGCCCCCAGGGTGCCAGAAACAAGACAGGTAAGATACAGGTGTAGACATGGGTAAACAGCCCCTAGGGTGTAAACCTAATCCTTGGATGTGGATTATGATGGAAAATAAAAATTAATAGACAAATTACAAAAAAGGTTAATAATAAAATAATAAATAGTATATACAAAAATATGAAAGAGGGATAGCATTGTATAAAGATAAAAATGCATTTATTGGAGGTGAATTGGCAAAAACATTGGCACTATGTGGAAAAGAGTGCCCGCAAACATAAAATATAACAATACGAATTAGAAAAAACACAATTGGATAATTAAAAACAAGATGGGGACCACAGTATAAATTATAAGGTGCAAAAGGGACTAAAATTCTTATAGATAAAAATACATCACAATAAAGTAATTGAATAATGATGATATAGATAAGTCCCAGATGATACCAAAATATTATGTCACACAAAGATATATATCTATAATAATCAAATAAATACACGTCAGACATTAGAGATGAGACTAACCCCTTACTGCATCTGGGAGTACTATGGCCGAGGACAGATGAAGTGTCCATGGGTGAGAGACAAAAATTTAGGCTATGGCCAGGCAGCAAAATGGGTAGCTGGCCAGGCAAAGTGTGGTCATTTTTTCGGATTCTTTGGAGCTGTTCTATATGTAAATTTTGCCCAAGCCTTGACTAGAATGCATTCCCAAAAAGTGTATAGATGGTTCAAGAGACATCTCACAATGTTCAGCAGGGACTGTAGAGTTGGGTGGTAATTGGTTCGGATAGGGTTAGATGGTCGTGAAGAAAGATGGACCTGGATCATGTACGCAGCCGACAACTATGATATGTCTTTTCTTTTTGCAGAGTAGACATGCTCCGGTGGCCTAAGTGTGAACAATTTTGGAAAGACATTTGTGAGAGATGTTCTTTAGGCGAAGGAAGCAGGTATTTCTTTTCAAGAAGTGACATTACTCCTTACAGGGAATATCTTTTATCTTTCAGTTTCTAAAAAAAGAAAAGTAATGGGCAAGTATGACATTATGCATCAGGTTTTTCACACCTACCTGAAAGTTGACAGTTCTTTCAAATGAGTCTACCCATATATTTGCTCAAACTTGCTCAAACTTGGCTAATGACTCAATTCCAAATTCAGTCAAATTGTAGTCTACCCAATCCTGGGTCTCCTCACATGGACACATATAAGATAAAAATCTTACAACTGAGCATCACAAAACAATAATTTCTTCCTTATCTAATATATAATTGCCTAGAATACTACTTCCTGCAATTTGTGCCAACTTCCGTGGCTTTGTCCGGAGCTAATGTCCGGAGCTAATGTCCGGAGCTAATGTCCGGAGCTAATGTCCGGAGATTAATTGCCTAGAATACTACTTCCTGCAATTTGTGCCAACTTCCGTGGCTTTGTCCGGAGCTAATGTCCGGAGCTAATGTCCGGAGCTAATGTCCGGAGCTAATGTCCGGAGATTAATTGCCTAGAATACTACTTCCTGCAATTTGTGCCAACTTCCGTGGCTTTGTCCGGAGCTAATGTCCGGAGCTAATGTCCGGAGCTAATGTGCGGAGATAATGTCCGGAGCTAATGTCCGGAGCTAATATCCGGAGCTAATGTCCGGAGATAAGTGACGTCAACAGTGTCCAGTGTCTGATTGGTTGCCGCCTGCTGCGAGCGACCAATCAGAAACGTGCCGTACTGTGACACACTCCGCCCGCCATTTTGGTGTGATTTTTGAATTTTTACCTCACAGCAAGTTTCTACTGCGTGGAGGCGGGCCCAGTGACGTTGCTCTTCAAGCTCCTGCCGAATTTCGTCAAAAAAATGATAATACCATTTACCAAAACTATATATATTTAGTTGTGAAGTGGTTCAGTGACATTTTCACACCAATTTTGAACTTTTGTTTGGTGTTTTCTCCATATACTGCCTATTATTCACTGACTGTTATACTGAGAGACTGCCGTTTATTAACCTCTTCTTTGCCACATTGGGTATATTGCTCTATTATTTGCCACATAAGGACATTGTCCATTATTGCCCAGCAATTTCTCTGCAATATAAACTGCCTATTTATTAATATCTGCATTCCTGCAAAGAACTATTGCCTATTATTAACTGGCTATTTTCCTACTACCTGACACTGCCTCTTATTAACCTGTTGTTTGCCACCACCACGCTTAAAGCTGTTTAGCTTAGCCAACATGAGCTCTAATAGTAAGGATACTAATGACACAGAGCCCAAAGATGCTGATGGCGCACGTAAGATTAGGTCTGATAGAAAGTATACTAATAATGCAGAGCAAAAAGACGCCGATGCCGCACGTAAGCGCAAACAGCGTGCTAACAAGAGTACAGAGGATAGATGCAAGCGCATGGACACTGTTAAGTATACTAATGACACAGAGTCCAAAGCTTATGATGGCGCACGTAAGATCAGGTCTGATATAAAGTATGGTAATGATGCAGAGCGAAAAGCCGCCGATGCCGGACGTAAACGCAAACAGCGTGTTAACAAGAGTACAGAGGATAGATGCAAGTGCCTGGATACTGTTAAGTATACTAATGACACAGAGCCCAAAGCTGCTGATGGCGCACGTAAGATCAGGTCTGATATAAAGTATGGTAATGATGCAGAGCGAAAAGCCGTCGATGCCGCACGTAAGCGCAAACAGCGTGTTAACAAGAGTACAGAGGATAGATGCAAGCGCCTGGATACTGTTAAGTATACTAATGACACAGAGTCCAAAGCTGCTGATGGCGCACGTAAGATCAGGTCTGATATAAAGCATGGTAATGATGCAGAGCGAAAAGCCGCCGATGCCGGACGTAATCGCAAACAGCGTGCTAACAAGAGTACAGAGGAGAGATGCAAGCGCCTGGACACTGTTAAGTATACTAATGACACAGAGCCCAAAGCTGCTGATGGGGCACGTAACATCAGGTCTGATAATAAGTATACCAATGACGCTGAGCGAAAAGCCGCCGATGCCGCACGTAAGCACAAACAGCGTGCTAACGAGACTACAGAGGACAGACATAAGCGCCTGGACACTGTTAATGCTGCTTGCAATAAACGCATTACTAATGAGTCTTTTGAGGACTAAACTAATCGATTAAGTAATAAAGCTGCTGCTGCACGCTCTCAACGTTGCAAACATAATATTTCCACGTCCTCAGTCATAGATTCTGCCCACAATACAGCTTCGTTGTCTCCATTCATAGAATGTGTGCAGCTTGAAGCTCCTTTAACCGTTGGTAAATCGGCACGTAAGCGCAAACACTGTCCTACTTACACTCCAAATGATAAACGCCGTCGCCTGCACACTGTTAAGTCTGCTTATAAGACATGCTTCACACCTGACTCTTCTAAGGCAACAAACAAACCATTACCAAATGCAGCTGGTGCACGCCGTGAATGGCGCAAAAAAACCGCTTGCACCTCCATATTAATAAACTCTGACCACGATACACCTTCCAACTCCTCAGTGATTGAATCTGTGGACAGTGAAGATCCTCTACCAGGTCCACGCTTTATATATGTTGGCTTACAGAAACATTCCAATGCTCCGTTATCACAACCTGTACCTCAACATCCTACAGGTTTTACTAATGATGACAGTACCATAGTAGAACACTCCTGTGGTCCTATGAACTATTTATGTGAACATTGTCAAGCATTACATTTTAATGCTGATATACCAGCAGTTAAAATTTTACTCTGTGTTGTCACAAGAGTAAAGTGCATATACCTATACCCCAATATCCCGAGGTCTTTAAACGATTGCTGACAGGGGAGAGTGAGTTCAGTAAGAATCTCATGGAAAATATTCGTAGTATTAACAGCTCATTTGCTTTCGCCTCCATGGGTGCCAATATATCCCCTCCACCTGGACATGGCCCTTACTGTTTCCGTATACATGGACAAATATATCATCGTACTGGAACTCTACATCCCAGTGATGATCAAGTTCCAGCTTATGCCCAACTGTATATTTTGGATACCCCTACCGCGAATGAACAACGTTTAAACTGTGAACAAAATCAAAAATGTCATCCCACTTTGATGAGTATAATTGCTCTTCAGTTAGACAATGTGAATCCCTTTGTTGCTGCCTACAAAATGTTACGAGATGTGGAACATGAAGAACATCTTAAAGCTGAAGCTAATGGCACTCTCATGCCAAATATCATCATGGCCCTTAAACAAGATCGGAATCAAGACCCTCGCCGATATAATAATCCAACTGTCAATGAAGTTGCTGTCGTATTTGAAAATGACAATGGAGAGCCACCATTTAATCGTGATATTTTAATATATTTACAACCGGACCCCAAAAATCCTTTGGCGCCAAGAACACAACAGGTCAGCATTCTACACAGTAATTTAGATGCTTTACTCTATCCTTTATTTTTCCCTTACGGAGACCAGGGCTGGCATGATGGCCTCAGGCAACAAGGGCAAAGTCCACGCAGAGTTACACAACTGCAATATTACTGCTATGTGCTGTCTGTCCGTAATCAGTTTAATCCACTCCTGAATGGTGGCAAACTCACTCAGCAGTACTTAGTGGATGCTTATGTGAAAATCGAGGCAAATCGCCTAAATTATATCCGTCAACACCAAAAGGATTTGAAAGTAGAGGATTATTGTGTACTCCAGGAACATCTCCAGAAAAAATCCATTGAGAAGGGCATCCCCATTGGAAAAACGGTCATTTTACCATCTTCGTTTGAAGGCAGTCCCTGGAATATGCAGCAGCGGTACCAGGATGCCATGGCTATTGTGACTAAATATGGTCGTCCTGATCTATTCATCACCATGACCTGTAATCCGAAATGGAATGAGATTACTGAGAATTTGGAACCTTGGCAGCGTGTGGAACATAGACCTGATTTGGTGGCACGTGTTTTCAAAATAAAACTGGAAGCACTCTTAAAAGACATTAACAATGGATTATTTGGGAAAGTTTGCGCTATGGTTCATGTAATTGAATTTAAAAAACGTGGCCTTCCACACGCTCACATTTTGATTATTCTGGACAGCAACTCCAAATTAAGGACTGAGGAGGACATAGACAATACAGTGTGGGCTGAAATTCCCAATCCTACCCACTACCCTCAGCTCCATAAAATTGTTCTCCAACATATGATTCATGGTCCGTGTGGAGAACACAACCCAAATTCTCCCTGTATGGATCTGGGGAAGTGTACAAAACGTTTCCCTAAAGATTTGCAACCAAGAACCATCATAGCTAAGGACGCCTATCCTACTTACCGCAGACACTTTGGCCCATCTTTTCAACACCATTCTAACATGATTGATAATTCGTGGGTGGTTCCATATAATCCGCTCCTGCTATTAAAATACAAGTGCCATATAAATGTCGAAGTTTGTGGTTCCATTCAGGCTGTGAAATATTTATTTAAATACGTCTACAAAGGACATGATAAAGCCAATCTTGAAATCTGCCAGACTAACATCCAACATGATGAAACACACCAATTCATGGATTCAAGATATGTCAGTGCACCAGAGGCAGCTTGGCGAATATTCTCATATCCAATGCATTAACAATCTCATACCATCATTCACCTTGCTGTACATCTACCGCATTCTCAGCCACTCTATTTTCATGAGGATGACTCTATTGGAAACATCAAACAAAAGCTCCATCAAAATTCTACACTTATGGCCTACTTCAAGCTTAATCAGAATGACCATCATGCTCATATTTATTTATACCGTGAAATTCCCGAAAACTATGTTTGGAAAGAAGGTTCTTGGGAAGTTAGAAAGCGAGCAGGTGGTTCTGTGATTGGACGAATGTATACTGTCAGTGTGAAAGACCAAGAACGCTACTATTTAAGATTGTTATTGTTACATGTCAAAGGTGCAACCAGTTTTGACAGCATAAAAACTGTACACGGAGTCACACATGAAACCTTCAAAGATGCGGCATTAGCTCTTGGCTTACTATTTGATGATAGTCTGTGGAGAAATACATTACTTGATGCCAGTATTCTCAACATGCCAGCAGAGCTACGTGACATGTTTGCCTACATTTGTATTTTTGGTCCTCCAGCTAAACCTCGGGACTTATGGGATGAATTTAAGGAACACTTTGTAGAAGACTACTGCCATGCATACCACTCCGACACTCTGGAGTGTGTCAATTGTGAAGGCTATGCTATGACAGATGTCCAACATGTTCTTAAAGCTCATGGCAAAACTTATATTGATTTTAATTTGCCACGTTCAGTCAAGAAACAACACCTCCTCCCACAGTATGATAAAGATTATGAGTTATCAGCAGCTGCTGAAATGAAAGCTACTCTAAATGAGGACCAACTTTATGCTTTTGATGCTATCACTCAAGCTTTAGAAGACACTAATTCTACAGCAAAGTGTTTTTTCCTTGATGGTCCTGGTGGCAGCGGAAAAACGTACCTATATCATCTACTCCTACATCAGCTAAGAGGACAAGGAGACATTGTGTCACCTGCTGCCACTACTGGAATTGCCGCCAACTTGCTACAAGGTGGACGAACCATTCATTCTCTTTATGGGATTCCAATTCCTGTGAATGAAACATCTGTTTCCAGGATTAAGAATGATACCGATGCAGCAAAAGATTTGCACAGCACTAAACTTTTTATTATTGATGAGTGCACAATGCTATCGAAATATGCATTGCATGTCATTGATAGAGTTTTACGTGATGTAATGACTAGGGTTGAGCGACCTTGACCTTTTTAGAGTCGAGCCGTGTTTCGCGAAACCCGACTATCTTAGAAGTCGAGTCGAGTGGAATCGGCCAATTATCGCGAAAAGTCGGGTATCGCCCGAAACACAAAACCCAATGCAAGTCAATGGGGGAGCATAGTCGGCAGTGAGTGGAGGCCAGGAAAACACCTACACTGCCCATTTTAATGGCAAAAACATCCATTCTTGTTAAAGAAGCTTGTCAATCGTAATTTACCTTATAATAATTGGAAGGCATTTGAAATTGGGGGTCATTTGGCTAAAGTTGTGGGGGGTAGGGCTGGTTCAAGTAATTAGTGGGCCCAGTAAATCTGGACCACGTCACGGCAGTGGAGCAGGGAGAGGTAAGTATTTAAACTTTGCAAGTGCTGTGATCCTGAGCAAGCAGGGGGGGCTCACTCGTTGGCATTGGCACTGGCACAGGGCCCCTCAAAGTACAGCGGTGTGTTTGCACGGCGGGGGCGCCTCCCACCGGCAGCAACACTTTTGCGTACTATGAGAGGCCCTGTGCCAGTGACGTCGCCAACTAGTATTCCTCCCCCCACCTGATGAAGGAACCTGCACTTTCATCTGCACCTTCCTCTTTGTCCCCGTGTAAGGTGGTATGGTATGCGGGAAGAGGAACCAGACTTTCAGCAGGGTCAAAATCTTGCTGTGTAGCGTGCACGGGGAATTTTGCGTTATGGGTCAATGTACCAGCAGACTCATCTATCACTGGCTGGGCAATGGGCAGGATGAGGAGGAAACACAGATATAGGCCCAACGAATAAAGTGGGCTAAATGCAGTTCAAAATTGGTAACACAGGACTAACCAGGGGGCATTGCAGTGGAGGACAACTGGAATGAGAGGCTGACACAGAGAGTAGGCCCAAATCAGTAAGTAGTCGACATGCAGTTCAAAATTGGCAACCGTAGTAAACAGGCGGCCCAGCTTTGTTCAGTTGAGGAGAACAGCAAGGAGTGGCAGACACCGATAGTAGGCCCCAACCCAACTAGTAGGCCAAATGCAGTCTAACATTAACAACTACTTAACAAGAGCCTGAAAATGGAATTTCAGGACAGGAAACCAGGAGAACAGCAAGGAGTGGCAGACACCGATAGTAGGCCCCAAACCAACTAGTACGCCAAATGCAGTTGTTCCATTTAACTACAATTTAATGAGAGCCTGAAGATAGAAGTTCAGGAAAGGCAACCTGGAGAACACCTTGGAGTGGAACACACCATCTCTCTACACCCCATACCCAATTTGTAGGCCTAATGCAGTGTAGTTTTCTACAACTACTAAACGAGAGCATGAAGATCGAAGCAATGGAGAGGAAACCTGGGGAACACCTTGGAGTGGAACACACCATCTCTCTACACCCCATACCCAATTTGTAGGCCTAATGCAGTGTAGTTTTCTACAACTACTAAACGAGAGCATGAAGATCGAAGCAATGGAGAGGAAACCTGGGGAACACCTTGGAGTGGAACACACCATCTCTCTACACCCCATACCCAATTTGTAGGCCTAATGCAGTGTAGTTTTCTACAACTACTAAACGAGAGCATGAAGATCGAAGCAATGGAGAGGAAACCTGGGGAACACCTTGGAGTGGAACACACCATCTCTCTACACCCCATACCCAATTTGTAGGCCTAATGCAGCGAAGTTTCCAACAACTACTAAACGAGAGCATGAAGATCGAAGCTCAGGAAAGGCAACCTGGAGAACACCTTGGAGTGGAACACACCATCTCTCTACACCCCATACCCAATTTGTAGGCCTAATGCAGCGTAGTTTCCAACAACTACTAAACGAGAGCATGAAGATCGAAGCAATGGAGAGGAAACCTGGGGAACACCTTGGAGTGGAACACACCATCTCTCTACACCCCATACCCAATTTGTAGGCCTAATGCAGCGTAGTTTCCAACAACTACTAAACGAGAGCATGAAGATCGAACCAATGGCGATGAAATCTGGGGAACACCTTGGAGTGGAACACACCATCTCTCTACACCCCATACCCAATTTGTAGGCCTAATGCAGTGTAGTTTCCAACAACTACTAAACGAGAGCATGAAGATTGAAGCTCAGGAAAGGCAACCTGGAGAACACCTTGGAGTGGAACACACCATCTCTCTACACCCCATACCCAATTTGTAGGCCTAATGCAGCGTAGTTTCCAACAACTACTAAACGAGAGCATGAAGATTGAAGCTCAGAAAAGGCAACCTGGAGAACACCTTGGAGTGGAACACACCATCTCTCTACACCCCATACCCAATTTGTAGGCCTAATGCAGCGTAGTTTCCAACAACTACTAAACGAGAGCATGAAGATTGAAGCTCAGGAAAGGCAACCTGGAGAACACCTTGGAGTGGAACACACCATCTCTCTACACCCCATACCCAATTTGTAGGCCTAATGCAGCGTAGTTTCCAACAACTACTAAACGAGAGCATGAAGATTGAAGCTCAGAAAAGGCAACCTGGAGAACACCTTGGAGTGGAACACACCATCTCTCTACACCCCATACCCAATTTGTAGGCCTAATGCAGCGTAGTTTCCAACAACTACTAAACGAGAGCATGAAGATTGAAGCTCAGGAACGGCAACCTGGAGAACACCTTGGAGTGGAACACACCATCTCTCTACACCCCATACCCAATTTGTAGGCCTAATGCAGCGTAGTTTCCAACAACTACTAAACGAGAGCATGAAGATTGAAGCTCAGGAAAGGCAACCTGGAGAACACCTTGGAGTGGAACACACCATCTCTCTACACCCCATACCCAATTTGTAGGCCTAATGCAGCGTAGTTTCCAACAACTACTAAACGAGAGCATGAAGATTGAAGCAATGGAGAGGAAACCTGGGAAACACCTTGGGGAGGCAGACACCGTTAGTAGGCCCTACCAAAGTTGTACACCCAATGCAGTTTTAAAATTCCTAGAGGCTGAAAACAAGACTATTGACGCTCAGCTTTTTTCAAAGGAACACAGCTGAATTGAGTGGCGCAGACAGACACAGGTAGTAGGACTCAAACCAAAAATGTGGCTCACTGCAGCAGAAAAAAGTTACAGGGGTACACAAGCTGCAGTGCTCTGGGCAGTGGAGGACAATTTCAATAGTGAACCACAGACAGACTTTGTACGCCTACTATTAACAAAAGGATTCTCTATGCAATTATAAATAGGTTCTAGGGGTACACGGGCAGCAGTGGTGTGGTCAGTGGAGGCCTAGTGGAAGGAGTGACCGCAGACAGGCATCGAAGGCCTAAAATAATAACACATGGCTGTAGGCAAATTTAAATTGGTTCAAGGGGTACACGGGCAGCAGTGGCCTGGTCAGTGTAGTAGTAGTAGAAAGAACGGACCGCAGACAGGCATCGAAGGCCTAAAATAAAAAAATTGGGCTGGCTGTAGGCAATTTTAAATTGGTTCCAGGGGTACACGGGCAGCAGTGGCCTGGTCAGTGTAGTAGTAGTAGAAAGAACGGACCACAGACAGGCATCGAAGGCCTAAAATAAAAAAATTGGGCTGGCTGTAGGCAATTTTAAATTGGTTCCAGGGGTACACGGGCAGCAGTGGTGTGGTCAGTGGAGGCATATTGTAAGGAGTGACCGCAGACAGGCATCGAAGGCCTAAAATAATAACACATGGCTGTAGGCAATTTTAAATTGGTTCCAGGGGTACACGGGCAGCAGTGGTGTGGTCAGTGGAGGCATAGTGGAAGGAGTGACCGCAGACAGGCTTCGAAGGCCTAACATAACCAAAATGTCAATACAATGGTATTGTCAGTGGCAGGCATTGAAGGATGTCAGTGCATAGACTAAACATTGGTGGAGCTGTGAGATAATTTTGCAAGTGGTAGAGCACTGTTTGAGCTGGGGGGGGGAACTGTCTTGTGGCCGGCGGTACAGGTCCAGGGCCCCTCATATTACAACGGTGTGTCTGACGTTGGGTGCGCACCACCACCGCCAGAGACACTTTATTGTACTAGGAGGGACCCAGTGGCAGTGCCGTCGACCAAAAGCGGGCACACCCACCTCTTCAGACACACAGCACTCTCACGGGTGCTGTCGCCAAGTGTCGATACCACGGCCCCGTGTGGGGAGTTTGGCCATTTAGTGAGGTGTAAACATGTCGTATGCTGGACAATCAGGTGCAGAAAATTACGAGATTGGAAAAGGCATTCAGAATAGTCCACAGGCAAGACCTTTTCATAGGAAAGCTAGGTGTCAGCCGGGCAAGGTGGGGCAAAAGATTTCGAAATCCAGTTGTGGTTCATTTTAATGAAGGTTAGATCATCTACATTTTGGGTAGCCAGACGAGTCCTTTTTTCTGTTAGTATTGAACCTGCAGCACTGAATACTCTTTCTGATAGGACACTAGCTGCCGGGCAAGCAAGCTCCTGCAATGCATATTCTGCCAATTCTGGCCAGGTGTCTAATTTTGATGCCCAGTAATCAAATGGGAATGACGGTTGAGGGAGAACATCGATAAGGGATGAAAAATAGTTTGTAACCATACTGGACAAATGTTGTCTCCTGTCACTTTGAATTGATGCTGCAGTACCTGTCCTGTCTGCGGTCATAGCAAAATCACTCCACAACCTGGTCAGAAAACCCCTCTTGCCAACGCCACTTCTGATTTCTGCCCCTCTAACTCCTCTGGTCTGCTGGCCCCTGCAGCTCGTGTGAGAACGATCATGGGTGCTGTGTGCAGGGAATGCCAGAAACAAACGGTCAACAAGAGTTGATTGTTTGGTTGCTAATATTAGTTCCAAGTTCTCATGTGGCATTATATTTTGCAATTTGCCTTTATAGCGAGGATCAAGGAGGCAGGCCAACCAGTAATCGTCATCGTTCATCATTTTAGTTATGCGTGTGTCCCTTTTGAGGATACGTAAGGCATAATCCGCCATGTGGGCCAAAGTTCCAGTTCTCAAATCTGCGGTTGTGCTTGGTTGAGGGGCAGTTTCAGGCAAATCCACGTCACTTGTGTCCCTCCAAAAACCAGAACCCGGCCTTGCCGCGCCACCAATTTCCAGTGGCCCCGGAAAAGCTTCCTCATTAAAAATATAATCATCCCCATCATCCTCCTCGTCCTCCTCCTCCTCTTTGCCCGCTAACTCATCCTGTACACTGCCCTGGCCAGACAATGGCTGACTGTCATCAAGGCTTTCCTCTTCCTCAGCTGCAGACGCCTGATCCTTTATGTGCGTCAAACTTTGCATCAGCAGACGCATTAGGGGGATGCTCATGCTTATTATGGCGTTGTCTGCACTAACCAGCCATGTGCATTCCTCAAAACACTGAAGGACTTGACACATGTCTTGAATCTTCGACCACTGCACACCTGACAACTCCATGTCTGCCATCCTACTGCCTGCCCGTGTATGTGTATCCTCCCACAAAAACATAACAGCCCGCCTCTGTTCGCACAGTCTCTGAAGCATGTGCAGTGTTGAGTTCCACCTTGTTGCAACTTCTATGATTAGGCGATGCTGGGGAAGGTTCAAAGAACGCTGATAGGTCTGCATACGGCTGGAGTGTACGGGCGAACGGCGGATATGTGAGCAAAGTCCACGCACTTTGAGGAGCAGGTCGGATAACCCCGGATAACTTTTCAGGAAGCACTGCACCACCAGGTTTAAGGTGTGAGCCAGGCAAGGAATGTGTTTCAGTTGGGAAAGGGAGATGGCAGCCATGAAATTCCTTCCGTTATCACTCACTACCTTGCCTGCCTCAAGATCTACAGTGCCCAGCCACGACTGCGTTTCTTTCTGCAAGAACTCGGACAGAACTTCCGCGGTGTGTCTGTTGTCGCCCAAACACTTCATAGCCAATACAGCCTGCTGACGTTTGCCAGTAGCTGCCCCATAATGGGAGACCTGGTGTGCAACAGTGGCAGCTGCGGATGGAGTGGTTGTGCGACTGCGGTCTGTGGATGAGCTCTCGCTTCTGCAGGAGGATGAAGAGGAGGAGGAGGGGGTGCGAACGGCTACAGCCAACTGTTTCCTAGACCGTGGGCTAGGCAGAACTGTCCCAAACTTGCTGTCCCCTGTGGACCCTGCATCCACAACATTCACCCAGTGTGCCTTGATGGACACGTAACGTCCCTGGCCATGCCTACTGGTCCATGCATCTGTTGTCAGGTGCACCTTTGTGCTCACAGATTGCCTGAGTGCATGGACGATGCGCTCTTTAACATGCTGGTGGAGGGCTGGGATGGCTTTTCTGGAAAAAAAGTGTCGACTAGGTAGCTCGTAGCGTGGTACAGAGTAGTCCATCAGGGCTTTGAAAGCTTTGCTTTCAACTAACCGGTAGGGCATCATCTCTAACGAGATTAGTCTAGCTATGTGGGCGTTCAAACCCTGTGTACGCGGATGCGAGGCTAAGTACTTCCTTTTTCTAACCATAGTCTCATGTAGGGTGAGCTGGACTGGAGAGCTGGAGATCGTGGAACTAGCGGGGGTGCCGGTGGACATGGCAGACTGAGAGACGGTGAGAGATGGTATAGTTGCCGCCGGTGCCCTAGATGCAGTGTTTCCTACTACGAAACTGGTGATTCCCTGACCCTGACTGCTTTGGCCTGGCAAAGAAACCTGCACAGATACTGCAGGTGGTGCGGAAAATGGTGGCCCTACACTGCCGGAAGGGATGTTGCGTTGCTGACTAGCTTCATTGGCCGAGGGTGCTACAACCTTAAGGGACGTTTGGTAGTTAGTCCAGGCTTGCAAATGCATGGTGGTTAAATGTCTATGCATGCAACTTGTATTGAGACTTTTCAGATTCTGCCCTCTGCTTAAGGTAGTTGAACATTTTTGACAGATGACTTTGCGCTGATCAATTGGATGTTGTTTAAAAAAATGCCAGACTGCACTCTTTCTAGCATCGGATACCTTTTCAGGCATTGCAGACTGAGCTTTAACCGGATGGCCACACTGTCCTCCAACAGGTTTTGGCTTTGCCACGCGTTTTGGGCAAGATACGGGCCCGGCAGATGGAACCTGTGCGATGTTGATGCCTGCTGCGGCCCCTCCTCCTCCGCTTCAGAACTGCTGCCACCTGCACCCTGTTCCCCCAATGGCTGCCAATCGGGGTCAAGAACTGGGTCATCTATTACCTCTTCTTGTAGCTCGTGTGCAACTTCGTCTGTGTCACCGTGTCGGTCGGTGGTATAGCGTTCGTGATGGGGCAACATAGTCTCATCAGGGTCTGATTCTTGATCAGCACCCTGCGAGGGCAATGTTGTGGTCTGAGTCAAAGGACCAGCATAGTAGTCTGGCTGTGGCTGTGCATCAGTGCACTCCATGTCAGATTCAACTTGTAATGGGCATGGACTGTTAACTGCTTCACTTTCTAAGCCAGGGACGGTATGTGTAAAGAGCTCCATGGAGTAACCCATTGTGTCGCCTGCTGCATTCTTCTCTGTTGTTGTTTTTGCTGAAGAGGACAAGGAAGCGACTTGTCCCTAACCGTGAACATCCTCTAACGACGCGCTGCTTTGACATTTACCAGTTTCACGAGAGGAGGCAAAAGAGCTAGAGGCTGAGTCAGCAAGATAAGCCAAAACTTGCTCTTGCTGCTCCGGCTTTAAAAGCGGTTTTCCTACTCCCAGAAAAGGGAGCGTTCGAGGCCTTGTGTAGCCAGACGACGAACCTGGCTCCACAGCTCCAGACTTAGGTGCAATATTTTTTTTCCCACGACCAGCTGATGCTCCACCACTACCACTACCCTCATTACCAGCTGACAATGAACGCCCCCGGCCACGACCTCTTCCACCAGACTTCCTCATTGTTTTAAAAATGTAACCAAACTAACGGTATTTGTTGCTGTCACACAACTTACATGGTGAGCTATAACTTCAGTATGATTTAGCTACCCCTTTACAGGTGAGTGAGACCACAACAAAAATCAGGCACAATGTTACACACTCTGTTGTTGGTGGCAACAAATGAGAGAGATGCCACACACGCAGGACTGTCACTGAAGCACAAATGTAAATATTAATCTCCCACTGATTTAATATTTTTTTTTTTCAGGGAGACTTTAGGAAAAAAAAATAATAGAATAAAATGATTTTTTTCAGGAAGAATTTAGAAACCAAATAAAATAAAATGATTTTTTCAGGGAGAATTTAGAAAACAAATAAAACAAAAAAAGGCTTTCTATGGCCCACTGAGTGAGAGATGACGCACACAGGAGTCAGGAGTGGCACACAAGCCCAGAGGCCAATATTTATCTCCCACTGATTGATGTAGTGATTTTTTCAGGTAGATTTTAGAACCCAAATCAAGCAAAAAAATAAATAGGCTTTCTATGGCCCACTGACTGAGAGATGGCACACACAGGAGTCAAGAGTGGCACACAAGCCCTGAGGCCAATATTTTTCTCCCACTGATTGATGTAGTGATTTTTTCAGGTAGATTTTGGAACCCAAATCAAGCAAAAAAATAATAGGCTTTCTATGGCCCACAATTGGAGAGAGAGAGAGAGATGGCACACCCAGGAGTCAAGACTGGCACACAAGCAGAAAGGGCAATATTAATCTCCCACTGATTTGATTTATTTATTTTTTTCAGGGAGACTTTAGGAAAAAAAAATAATAGAATAAAATGATTTTTTCAGGAAGAATTTAGAAACCAAATAAAATAAAATGATTTTTTCTGGGAGAATTTAGAAAACAAATAAAACAAAAAAAGGCTTTCTATGGCCCACTGAGTGAGAGATGACGCACACAGGAGTCAGGAGTGGCACACAAGCCCAGAGGCCAATATTTATCTCCCACTGATTGATGTAGTGATTTTTTCAGGTAGATTTTGGAACCCAAATCAAGCTAAAAAAATAATAGGCTTTCTATGGCCCACAATTGGAGAGAGAGAGAGAGAGATGGCACACCCAGGAGTCGAGACTGGCACACAAGCAGAAAGGGCAATATTAATCTCCCACTGATTTGATTTTTTTTTTTTTTCAGGGAGACTTTAGGATAAAAAATAATAGAATAAAATGATTTTTTCAGGAAGAATTTAGAAACCAAATAATATAAAATGATTTTTTCAGGGAGAATTTAGAAAACAAATAAAAGAAAAAATAGGCTTTCAATGGCCCACGGAGTGAGAGATGACGCACACAGGAGTCAGGAGTGGCACACAAGCCCAGAGGCCAATATTGTTCTCCCAATGATTGATGTAGTGATTTTTTCAGGTAGATTTTGGAACCCAAATCAAGCTAAAAAAGTAATAGGCTTTCTATGGCCCACAATTGGAGAGAGAGAGAGAGAGATGGCACACCCAGGAGTCAAGACTGGCACACAAGCAGAAAGGGCAATATTAATCTCCCACTGATTTGATTTTTTTTTTTTTTCAGGGAGACTTTAGGAAAAAAAAATAATAGAATAAAATGATTTTTTCAGGAAGAATTTAGAAACCAAATAAAATAAAATGATTTTTTCAGGGAGAATTTAGAAAACAAATAAAAGAAAAAATAGGCTTTCTATGGCCCACGGAGTGAGAGATGATGCACACAGGAGTCAGGAGTGGCACACAAGCCCAGAGGCCAATATTGTTCTCCCAATGATTGATGTAGTGATTTTTTTCAGGTAGATTTTGGAACCCAAATCAAGCTAAAAAAATAATAGGCTTTCTATGGCCCACAATTGGAGAGAGAGAGAGAGATGGCACACCCAGGAGTCAAGACTGGCACACAAGCAGAAAGGGCAATATTAATCTCCCACTGATTTGATTTTTTTTTTTTTTTCCAGGGAGACTTTAGAAAAAAAAAATAATAAAAAAAAAAATGATTTTTTCAGGAAGAATTTAGAAACCAAATAAAATAAAAATGATTTTTTCAGGGAGAATTTATAAAACAAATAAAACAAAAAATAGGCTTTCTATGGCCCACTGAGTGAGAGATGACGCACACAGGAGTCAGGAGTGGCACACAAGCCCAGAGGCCAATATTTATCTCCCACTGATTGATTTATTGATTTTTTCAGGTAGAATTTAGAACCCAAATCAACCAAAAACATAAATAGGCTTTCTATGGCCCACTATTTGTGAGAGAGATGGCACGCTCAGGACTGGCACACAAGCCCAGAGGCCAATATTAATCTCCCACTTTTTATTTTTTTTCAGGGAAAATTTATAAACCCAATAAAAAAAATAATAAATAGGCTTTCTATGGCCCACTATCTGAGAGAGAGAGATGGCACGCTTAGGACTGGCACACAAGCCCAAAGGCCAATATTAATCTCCCTTTTTTTTTTCAGGAAGAATTTATAAAACCAAAAAAAAATAAATAAATAGGCTTTCTATGGCCCACTATTTGTGAGAGAGATGGCACGCTCAGGACTGGCACACAAGCCCAGAGGCCAATATTAATCTCCCACTTTTTTTTTTTGTTCCAGGGAAAATTTATAAACCCAATAAAAAAAATAATAAATAGGCTTTCTATGGCCCACTATCTGAGAGAGAGAGATGGCACGCTTAGGACTGGCACACAAGCCCAAAGGCCAATATTAATCTCCCACTGATTGATTTATTGATTTTTTCAGGTAGAATTTAGAACCCAAATAAAGCAAAAAAAACCAAATAGGCTTTCTATGGCCCACTGAGTGAGTGATGATGCACACAGGAGTCAGGAGTGGCACACAAGCCCAGAGGCCAATATTTTTCTCCCACTGATTGATGTAGTGATTTTTTCAGGTAGATTTTAGAACCCAAATCAAGCAAAAAAATAAATAGGCTTTCTATGGCCCACTGACTGAGAGATGGCACACACAGGAGTCAAGAGTGGCACACAAGCCCTGAGGCCAATATTTTTCTCCCACTGATTGATGTAGTGATTTTTTCAGGTAGATTTTGGAACCCAAATCAAGCAAAAAAATAATAGGCTTTCTATGGCCCACAATTGGAGAGAGAGAGAGAGAGAGATGGCACACCCAGGAGTCAAGACTGGCACACAAGCAGAAAGGGCAATATTAATCTCCCACTGATTTGATTTTTTTTTTTTTTCAGGGAGACTTTAGGAAAAAAAAATAATAGAATAAAATGATTTTTTCAGGAAGAATTTAGAAACCAAATAAAATAAAATGATTTTTTCTGGGAGAATTTAGAAAACAAATAAAACAAAAAAAGGCTTTCTATGGCCCACTGAGTGAGAGATGACGCACACAGGAGTCAGGAGTGGCACACAAGCCCAGAGGCCAATATTTATCTCCCACTGATTGATGTAGTGATTTTTTCAGGTAGATTTTGGAACCCAAATCAAGCTAAAAAAATAATAGGCTTTCTATGGCCCACAATTGGAGAGAGAGAGAGAGATGGCACACCCAGGAGTCAAGACTGGCACACAAGCAGAAAGGGCAATATTAATCTCCCACTGATTTGATTTTTTTTTTTTTTTCAGGGAGACTTTAGGAAAAAAAAATAATAGAATAAAATGATTTTTTCAGGAAGAATTTAGAAACCAAATAAAATAAAATGATTTTTTCAGGGAGAATTTAGAAAACAAATAAAAGAAAAAATAGGCTTTCTATGGCCCACGGAGTGAGAGATGACGCACACAGGAGTCAGGAGTGGCACACAAGCCCAGAGGCCAATATTGTTCTCCCAATGATTGATGTAGTGATTTTTTCAGGTAGATTTTGGAACCCAAATCAAGCTAAAAAAATAATAGGCTTTCTATGGCCCACAATTGGAGAGAGAGAGAGAGAGAGAGAGAGATGGCACACCCAGGAGTCAAGACTGGCACACAAGCAGAAAGGGCAATATTAATCTCCCACTGATTTGATTTTTTTTTTTTTTCAGGGAGACTTTAGGAAAAAAAAATAATAGAATAAAATGATTTTTTCAGGAAGAATTTAGAAACCAAATAAAATAAAATGATTTTTTCAGGGAGAATTTAGAAAACAAATAAAAGAAAAAATAGGCTTTCTATGGCCTACGGAGTGAGAGATGACGCACACAGGAGTCAGGAGTGGCACACAAGCCCAGAGGCCAATATTGTTCTCCCAATGATTGATGTAGTGATTTTTTTCAGGTAGATTTTGGAACCCAAATCAAGCTAAAAAAATAATAGGCTTTCTATGGCCCACAATTGGAGAGAGAGAGAGAGATGGCACACTCAGGAGTCAAGACTGGCACACAAGCAGAAAGGGCAATATTAATCTCCCACTGATTTGATTTTTTTTTTTTTTTTCCTGGGAGACTTTAGAAAAAAAAAATAATTAAAAAAAAAATGATTTTTTCAGGAAGAATTTAGAAACCAAATAAAATAAAAATGATTTTTTCAGGGAGAATTTATAAAACAAATAAAACAAAAAATAGGCTTTCTATGGCCCACTGAGTGAGAGATGACGCACACAGGAGTCAGGAGTGGCACACAAGCCCAGAGGCCAATATTTATCTCCCACTGATTGATTTATTGATTTTTTCAGGTAGAATTTAGAACCCAAATCAACCAAAAACATAAATAGGCTTTCTATGGCCCACTATTTGTGAGAGAGATGGCACGCTCAGGACTGGCACACAAGCCCAGAGGCCAATATTAATCTCCCACTTTTTTTTTTTTTCAGGGAAAATTTATAAACCCAATAAAAAAAATAATAAATAGGCTTTCTATGGCCCACTATCTGAGAGAGAGAGATGGCACGCTTAGGACTGGCACACAAGCCCAAAGGCCAATATTAATCTCCCTTTTTTTTTCAGGGAGAATTTATAAAACCAAAAAAAAATAAATAAATAGGCTTTCTATGGCCCACTATTTGTGAGAGAGATGGCACGCTCAGGACTGGCACACAAGCCCAGAGGCCAATATTTATCTCCCACTTTTTTTTTTTTTGTTGCAGGGAAAATTTATAAACCCAATAAAAAAAATAATAAATAGGCTTTCTATGGCCCACTATCTGAGAGAGAGAGATGGCACGCTTAGGACTGGCACACAAGCCCAAAGGCCAATATTAATCTCCCACTGATTGATTTATTGATTTTTTCAGGTAGATTTTAGAACCAAAATCAAGCAAAAAAATAAATAGGCTTTCTATGGCCCACTGAGTGAGAGATGACACAGACAGGGATGGCACTCTAGCAGAAATGTCAATCTTAATCTCCCACAAAAAAAAAAAAAAAAAAAAACAGGGAGTGTCCAACAATTACTATCTCCCTGCAGTAATCTCAGCCAGGTATGGCAGGCAGCAATAAGGAGTGGACTGATGCACAAATTAAATAAAAAGTGTGGACAAACAAAAAAGATAGCTGTGCAGAAAGGAAGGAACAAGAGGATTTGTGCTTTGAAAAAAGCAGTTGGTTTGCACAGCGGCGTACACACAGCAATGCAGCTATCAGGGAGCCTTCTAGGGCAGCCCAATGAGCTACAGCGCTGAGGGGAAAAAAAAAAAATGTAGCTTCCACTGTCCCTGCACACCGAAGGTGGTGTTGGGCAGTGGAAATCGCTACAGCACAAGGTTTGGTGGTTAATGGACCCTGCCTAACGCTATCCCTGCTTCTGACGAAGCGGCAGCAACCTCTCCCTAAGCTCAGATCAGCAGCAGTAACATGGCGGTCGGCGGGAACACCCCTTTATAGTCCCTGTGACGCCGCAGACAGCAAGCCAATCACTGCAATGCCCTTCTCTAAGATGGTGGGGACCAGGACCTATGTCATCACGCTGCCCACACTCTGCGTTTACCTTCATTGGCTGAGAAATGGCGCTTTTCGCGTCATTGAAACGCGACTTTGGCGCGAAAGTCGCGTACCACATGGCCGACCCCGCACAGGGGTCGGATCGGGTTTCATGAAACCCGACTTTGCCAAAAGTCGGCGACTTTTGAAAATGAACGACCCGTTTCGCTCAACCCTAGTCATGACAACAAATGTAGCTCACAAAGAAAAAACACCGTTTGGAGGTAAAGTGATTGTTTTTGGAGGCGACTTTAGACAATGTCTTCCTGTCATCCCTCATGTGACAAGAACTGATGTTGTAGAGAGCTGTATAAAATATTCACAACACTGGCAACATTTTACTCGCCTGCCACTTATTAACAACATGCGCTCCATTGATCCTCACTACAGCAGTTGGTTGCTTCAACTGGGAAATGGTGAACTATCTAATGAACATAACCTTGGAGATGATGTAATTGAAATTCCTCCAGACATGGTATGTACTGGCTCTTTAATAATTGAAATTTTTGGAGATAATCTTTGTATTGATGTGAATGACACCGAAAGTATAAATACAGCTGCATCTCATTAAATTTTATGTCCAAAAAATGAGGACGTTGAGAAAGTCAATTCCCAAGTCATGGATTTATTGATAGGTGACTATACTGAATATATCAGCGATGATTCCATCGATCCTGATGAAGCTGATGACCTCGATCAATACCCACTTGAGTTTTTGAATTCACTAACACCAACTGGTATGCCTTCACATCGGCTGAAACTTAAAATTGGCACCATTGTCATGTTATTACGTAATGTGAACACGAACAAAGGTCTCTGCAATGGTACGCGGCTCATTGTCACTGCTTTACATGCCAATATCATACTGGCTAAAGTAATTAGTGGGTCAGCAGCAGGAAATGTGGTATTCATTCCACGAATTGATTTGTGTCCATCAGAGACTGGATTACCTTTTAAATTAAGACGGAGACAATTTCCCATCAAGCCCGCATTTGCAATGACCATAAATAAATCTCAAGGCCAGACCCTCCATCGAGTTGGCATTTATCTACCAGAACCTGCTTTTGCCCATGGTCAATTGTATGTTGCTTTTTCCAGGGTGAAGCAATGTTGCAATGTGAGGGTTAAAGTGGTTAATACACCACTTCAAGGACAATTATTGGCTGATAGTACTAAAGTCTTCACACGTAATATTGTGTACAAAAATATTTTAGTTTAAACTTAATTTTCTTTTTTTTCATTATTCAGTTTTTCTAATAACATAGACAGCAATAGGCAAATTCTATGTGTAGAGATAAGGAAAAAATAAATAAATAAAAAAAAATTAGTGTAGCCATAGACATATAGATTTTAAGTACTTATGTAGGAAATACGTATATAACATACGTACTCATTAGCATATAGGGTTAATAACTCTATATCATATCTACATAAATTTAGAAATATGATATATCAATACATATTTTTATAGGTAAGTAGAACACACATTAAGTACAAGATGTAAGATGTGTATCATTCAAATGCCTGTATTTGGTGATAGGAACCTGTATTTGAAGCTCCAGCAGTATAGCTGCTGAGAGATTTCATTTTGTTTTTAAAAAGGGTGAGGTTTTTGTGAACAGGTAAGAGACGGGTGGGATGGCTGTTCACACACATCGCTATCTTCAGGTGTGTTCTGTACATAGAAATAGATATATAGATAGGTACATTTTTAGATAGATAGGGAAAGAATAGAGATTTTGCTTTCACATCAACATTTTTCTGCTATTTGGAGAATTTATGGTGGAAAAAAGGCTATTTCTGCACGTCCTGCCTAAGGGCTGACCCACGCCACTCTTGCTGTAAGTTGCATGCAATGTATACGGAATTTGTACTTCACTTGCGGCAGGTGTGGCACATGTGGTTTCTGCTGTTTTCGCCACAAAATCTCCACTTACCAGTGTTTTTGTTGTGGCTGCATTTAATGCAATTGCCGAAGCCGCGTTGGCTGCATTTACTGCAAGTTAACTCCAAGCTTCATCTACATTGCATGGCACTTGCTGAAAGTGTGTTGTAGGTCAGTTCTTTGGTGCCAAGTGTGGAAGTTGTATTGTTTTTAACATTACTTCTGCAAATATCAGAAACATGCAGATGTGAAAGAGGTCTGAGTATTAAGAAATAGGAATCAGTTAGTTAGGACCCATCAGTTCAAAGGCTACCGTGATGTGGTTGATGGGCATGCTTATATTAGCCCATCGGTGTACTATGAACGATGATTTCTTAAATTTTACACTTCTGTAAAAATAAACACAAAAAATTTGGGTACACAAAAAGGCTTTTATTTCTGTTGTACCTATTAGAATTATTTAAAATGAAGGCTTAGCTAAGCCCAAGAGATGATTAAAAACGTTTCATACCAACCCATCAGATGTAAAATTACTGTGAAAATACCTGATGGGCACACAAGTATGCACCAGTATGGGTACTAAGAGCCTTTCCACATAATAATGAAATATTTTAAAATGTCATAGAACATACCAATATACATAGTTATTGATACATATTATTTATTATTTACATTATTGTTCTTAAGCAAAGAACCGTTGTTGTGGCATTTGCCACAACACGCAAAGTTGTCGTCTGATGTCTTTCATCCCTCCCCTCATAAGCATGTTCATGGATCCTGTGTAACTGTACCTTAAATAACAAGAATTGTCAAGAGCTGGTGAGTGCAGCCATTTTTTGTTCTTTCTTACTATTATTTATTAATTGTATTATTCTTACATTTGAATAAATAAAGTATATATGGATTCTAGACTCCCGATTCTTTAGAATCAGGCTGCCATCTAGTAAATAATAAATATATAAACATATAATGTGAATATTAGGGCTGACGGTTCAACAGAATAAAGAAGCAAGAAGGGTGCCTAGTTTTGGGAAACAAAAAGAGTTAAGTACCAGATATAGAGTAGATATATCAGAAGAGAAAGTCAAATTCCAGCAAAGATTTTCAGTAAAGCTGCACACATTTTACAAAAAGTCATCTTCATATACCGTATGTGGAAATGAAATCCACTAACAAGGGAGATTGATAGGTGTCGAGTCTTTCACATATATTTTCAATATTTTGGCATCAGTCATAACTTTTAATAGTTTTTATTTAGTATATTTATATAGTTTAATTACACAAGACCACCACAGGAGAACAGGTCTCATGACGGCAATCCAGGATTGCAAAGATGTGAGACAAAGACTGAGAAGTGCAGTTACAGTACATAGGTTATGCATTGCTATCCAGTTCCATGTGTTGTCTGTCAGTAACAGTGTCTTTATTGCTGTTTACATATTGGTACCACATTGGCATGGATTTGCATAATATATTGTAGCTCTATTCTCCAAGGATTTGCATTGTAACATATTGGTGCTTAATGAACTCTGAAAAAATTGATTTTCCACAGAGTAAATTAAGAAATGCATTATAACAGTTAAAGCAATCTTAGGGGAAATCTAAGACTTCCACTGCAGCACCATGCTTAGTAAGTAATAAATTACATGTTACACTTATTTGCCTTAATTCATGCTAATTTTGTCCAATTAATGTATCAGAGTAATTCAGAAGCCTGTCACAGGAGAGCTAATTATTTATTGGATTTTTGTGTTCAGCTCCCTAGGAGTCTACTAGCAAACAAACTTGTGACTGTCTTTCTGTTTGGCCTTCAGTGGCATTCCTTCCTACATCTAACTAAGAGCTTCTAGAGCACTGTAGCTGTCATCAGTTAACTAAGTGGCATATATTTAAGTCCTATTTATTTAAAGCGTTATTATGATGAATTACTTGGGCAGCAATACAATAAATGACTTGTATCAATGTACGCTCATACAATGTGCTGCAAGTTTCTCATTATGCAAACTGAAAACACCAAGTCATTTGGAATCATCCTGTCATGCTGTCATGACTTTACATTGTCATCATAAATTATTTTGAGGAATGTATATAGGGTGAAATATTTTATTTAAATTACATGATAGGAAAATAATGAGGTTAATACATAGACAAATCAAACCCCATGGTATTCCACATTTTTCTTCAGAGATATTTGTGGCATTACGTTAAGGAATGGATCCAAATAGTGCATACAGAATATTGGGACATTCTTCAACTAGGAAAGCTACATCCTTAGAATGGTATTTTGCTGTATTTGTTCAAATGGCTTGTGGTTATTTTTCTTCCTGTTTTAATCTAAAAACAAGTTGTTTAATTTGAATAAGGGTCCATGAGAACTGGCCTCAGGCACCAGAACATTTTAAAGCTTAGCCTTTACTGTGCAATTAAATACAAGATGAGAAAAAGCAAAAAGATGAAAAAGATGAAGGAGGCATATGCTTATGTGGTGCTATGCAAAGTCAGGAGTCATAAATGTCTGTGAACTCTGATGGTGTGAGAAGCCAGCTCTTCAGCCTTTTTTACACACACACTCATGTACAGTAAGTAGTGCAAGGGCTATTGTGAAGTCTGATGGGCAGTAGGAAAAGCAACCCTGCACTTCTGGGATTGAGTGGTGCTGGAGATCAAGGACTCCTGGCAGTTCCTTTGCTTTGGTCGCTGTCGGGACTCCTGCTAAATCTGTACAGCTGCGTGGGACATAGTGTCTTGCAAGGTTCAAGAAGTGGCCAACAGCCAGATAATGTCAGTTAGGGATCAGAGGAGAGAGGTCTTGATATGATCCTTAGTAGCCAGCAGTGGGAAGAGGGCTGAGATACTTTCCGCTAACAACCTATAGTGAAAAAGAGGATCCTCCAACAACTGAACTTAAAATAAACAATTTTATTCAACAAGGCATAAAAAAAATACATCATAAAAACCAGAGATGCCAAATACCCAGATGGAGAACAAAAGAACACTGAAGCCGACCGTGTCAGAAATAGTTTTGAAATTATACATCAAGTATCACAGTACAGAAGTAGGAATTATTATAAAAACTCACCACTCAAGAAAAAGAGTCTGGCTACATCTCTATATAGGTATGCACTATATAAGGAGGTAAAGAAATCAGTGTGGAGCTTAAATATAATCCAAACACTAGAAGATTCAAATAACTTGAGCAGAGAGTCAATTACAAAATGAGCTGTGCAAAGTAGCAATAGGGTATTTAAGAAACACAAATATTGAGGGGCTCAAAAGTCATCATGCTCATATGCTGCATGACAAGGAAATACAAGTGTGTCTTACTTCCTATCCATCACAAAAATGGAACCCAGTGTTAGGTCTCGAGTTCCCGCTTCTGCACAGGGGGAATCTCGAGCCATCTCCGCTGCGGTCTCCCATTCTTATCCAGCCGCAGTGGAGTCTGCTCAGCAGGGACGTCGGTCCCAGCGTCTTGCTCAGTCTCACGCTGTACAGAGAGTTACTGCTGCTTCTTCAGCTTCTGCCATTAAAGTCAGTGCTGGTCAGCAGCGAGCGGACTTCTCTGGGACTAAGTCCTTGTCTGCACACACTGAGCATGCCCAGGGCAAGATCTCCCGTTGGAGATCGAGGGTCATGTGCTCAGGCTCTGCAGCACATTCCATTGGTCCTCTTGGCAGGTCTTGGAAGGGCAAAGTTTCTGTGGCCACTTCCTGTGCTGCAACTATATAAACTGCGCATGACCGCACGGCCATGCGCTAGTGTACAATTGTTAATGTGTGTATGTTGTGAGTGCAAGTCGTCCTTGGATACCCCTACCCTATTGAATGTCTGTTCGCGGAAGGTGTATGTGTGGCACCCCTAGGGGTATTTGCCACAAAAATAGTTACTGACAGTAAATGCAAATACTAAAATAGCAAGACTGCACTACCACCTCCGGCCAGAAGGTGGAGCTCCAGAGACTCCCCTTGATCCATTCTGGTCTGAGAGAAGAACTGGCAGTTGGGCTAAGGAGCTGAAAGTGAGAGGTCATACAGTTGAATCTCTAACAGCCCTGTGACTGTTACCAGGCCTAAATCACCGGCCTGAGGAGAAGAGGGATAGAGAAAAAGGACATTGTGAGAACCGGGTAGCATTAATCACTACCCAGAACAGGCGCAAAGACGGATACCGGATCCGTGGCTGTATTCATTACATATAATACAGCAACCGGAAAAACGTGAGGTGATATCAGCTTCACTAGGGTCGGACGCAGCAACAGACACAGAGTTCAGCGGTACTCCTGGAGGGGGTAAGCCGATAAAAGGACTCGGGTTGCCTGTCGAACCAGGACCCGCAGGGGACAGATTGGGCCGGCAGCCAGTTCACATACAGCAGCAGGGCCACACAGATATTGCGTACAATAAGAGGCGAAGACCCCGGCAGGGTCAAAGTAACTCAGAGTTCCCATACAGACTCCGGTGACAGGACTGGTTGTAAATCTTTTTTTGTTAAAGTAAACTGGTTAAACGTTTCAGTGCCTCAGTCTTTCATTTGGACAATAGCCATCTATCCAGGATTGGGTTCATCGCCGCTGGGAGAGCCTGCTGCTGATCAGGTGGGTGCCTGTTCCCTCACGATACCCTTTACACTGTGCATTGCCTGAGGTCACAGCACCGGGTCAAGCCACCCGTGACACCCCCCTCAAGAGACAGACCCCATTGGTCCGGTGCTGGGTACCCCGGTCTCTTGGGCGACACAATTGGCGTCACGAACAGGATCTAGCCAGCCCGTATACAGGGTATTGTGTGCCGTGATTGGAGCCCAAAACTGTGAAAACTTGGATGAAAAATCTTGAAAATTGACTTTATTAAAGAAAAATCCATTCTCCATTGAAAACTATTGAAAGTGACTTTTCTCCATTGGTTATAATGGAGTAAAGATGGCCGCCATCCCCTGAGGTAATCACTTCATAACCGTTAGGCACGAGACTGTTAATTGAGCTACGCCATCACCTGAGCCCCAGTCTAACTGAAAAACTTCAGAATCCGCCATTACAGAGCGCGGTGGGTGGGAGCAGCAGGGGGCGTGTCATTGTGGGCGGCACCAAGCTGAGCGCTCTGACATCAGAGCAAGGGGAAAATCGATCCTGCTGCACAGCGGAACGAATCTACACTATCCCGACGGAAGCGGAGGACCGGAAGGGTCCGGATTAACTAAGGGGGCACAGTATGTCGCAGCACGGAGACGCCGCAGCACCCGGCGACGCTAATGCAGCTGAAAGACAGAGTGTCGATAGAGAGTCCGGTAGCGCAGCGGTGCAAGGAGTGGTGCCCATCATGCCGGTGCTGATGCCATATACCCCGGGTGGCCCATGGCTTCCAATGTATGAAGGTGAGCCTAATACCCTTGACGATTTCAGAGAAAAGATGCTGGCCCATTTTGACATGTTCCCTGTGGGTGAAGTTCAGCGTGTTAGTCTCCTGATGATGCAGTTAAGTGGCCATGCTAAGCGAGAAGTCACAGCATGGGCAGCTGATCTAAAAGGCACTGTTGAACGCATATTTGCTGGATTAAAAGCTACATTTGAAACCACTGCCAGCAGCAAAGCTAAAGTACGATTCTTTAATTGCAAACAAAAAGTTAATGAGGGCGTGAGAGACTTTGCCTTAAACCTGCAGGAAGCCCTTAAATCGGAGCGGATAAACTGCTAAGAGATCAATTTATTGAGGGACTCTACACCCCTTCTCACCGGGGGCATGTGAGCATGCTTGTTTTTAAGAACCCTGAATTGACATTTGCCCAATTAAAGGAGAGCGTTATACGTCTCCAGCTGGCAGAGGCACCTCGGGATCAGGATCCTGCGCAACTCATGGCAGAGGCTCCTCAACAACATGGAGTACCAGTGACATCAGCTATGTCCGGGGCTATTGCTAAGCCCCTGGGGCCCAGTACTAATGAGGCTCTTCAACAAAAGCTTGACTCTTTAACTGATGTTGTTGCTTCAATGGCTAAAACCATGCAGGAGATAAGAGGACCCAAGATGGAGTTGTCAAACCGTAGAGAAGGTGTTCCATGGATGAGACCCCGGAGATACCCGACATGGAGAGGACGACCCCGCGACCGCTACCAACCGGATGGACAGCCCATTTGCCGCCGTTGCCAGCAGCCAGGCCACTTTGCACGAGATTGTGATTTAAACGGGAATCCCCTGGGAATGCGGGCCGCTTCGCAGGAATGAACTTTCAAGGCCCAACACCCTGGCACGACAGGTACATCGGAAGACGACCCATTATCCCTATCGTGCTGGATGGAATGCCCCTCAACGCTTTGCTGGACACAGGTTCCCAGATTTCATCTATACCGTATATCCTTTATAAGAGGTACTGGGCTGATGCAGATATTGATAAAGGGCCCTCTGATGTTGAACTAGATATATGGGCCAGTAATGGTAAGTTGGTACCGAAACTAGGATTCAGGGAGATGACCATAAAGATTGGTAAAGTAGAATTGAAGAAACAGGGTATAATTGTTGTTGATGTTGACCGGCGGAACTGTGAACCAACTGTATTGATAGGAATGAATGTGTTAGAGAACTGCTTTTCCGAAGTCATTTCTGTCTTACAGCAAATTGCTGAAACTGCCCAATCCTGCCAGCAGAGAGTTCTCCGGAGGGAAATAAAAGTATTGATGTTAAGGCAACAGGTAGAAGTTGCAGGTGGAGAAATCGGCAGTGTGAGGGTAAGTGATCCAACATCTATTGTAATCCCACCAAAAACAGAAATGCTGGTATGGTGTAGAGCAGCCATTGGTACTAAGGGACGAGATTATCAAGCCTTAATAGAACCAGTGTACACCGACAGCAGGCCCACTATACTCACAGCACGAGGGATAGTCGAGGTACACCGGGGACGAGTGCCGGTACGACTTTTGAACTGTGGAGAGGAAGAGGTCACTTTGCCAAGGTATGCTACAATGGCAAAGCTATATACTGTTGACAACAATGCCATCACAACCATTGAGCCCTTAGAACCAACCTGTCAGGTGGAAGGCAATGGCTCAGATGGAGAAATGGAGGATTGGTGCCAACAGCTACACGTGGGCATAAATTCAACACCAACCCATCAAAAACAAGGGGTGTATAGGCTAGTGACGGAATATGAACAAGTCTTCAGTAAACACCCATTGGACTTCGGACGGATAGAAGGGGTAGAACACACAATCCCCACCAGTGACCATCCCCCAATAAAAGAAAGATATAGACCCATACCGCCCGCTCACTATCAATGTGCAAAAGATATGCTGAGGGAGATGAAACAGGCCGGGGTAATAAGAGACAGCTGTAGCCCCTGGGCGGCCCCTCTAGTGATTGTCAAAAAAAAGGACGGAACCATGAGAATGTGCGTAGACTACCGGAAGATTAATAACATCACCCATAAAGACGCCTACCCCTTGCCTAGGATAGAAGAGTCCTTAACTGCTTTGAAATCTGCTAATTATTTTTCCACCTTAGACTTAACAAGCGGGTATTGGCAAGTCCCTGTGGCTGAGCGAGATAAGGAAAAGACGGCATTCACCACACCAATGGGTCTATGTGAATTTAATCGCATGCCGTTCGGACTCTGCAACGCATCCGGTACCTTCCAGCGGCTGATGGAATGCTGCCTCGGACACAAGAACTTCGAGACCGTCCTCCTGTACCTAGATGATGTGATCGTCTACTCAAAGACTTACGAACAACACTTAATAGACCTGGCAGAAGTGTTCGAAGCCTTATCCAGGTATGGCATGAAAGTCAAGCCATCCAAATGTCACCTTCTCAAGCCAAAGGTACAGTACCTGGGACACATCGTGAGTTCGGAGGGAGTAGCACCAGATCCCGAGAAAATAAGCGCCATAAGGGATTGGCCAAGACCTACCAGCGCAAAAGAAGTGAGACAATTCCTGGGATTGGTGGGTTACTATCGCAGATTTATAAAAGGATTTACCAAGTTGGCAGCACCCTTGCAAGACACCTTGGTAGGGCAGACGAAGAAACCTTCAAACCGAAACCCTCCTTTTCAGTGGAACGACGAAAGGGAAGACTCCTTTGAACAACTAAAGAAGGCACTAACCGGAGAAGAGGTTCTGGCATACCCAGATTACCATCAACCTTTCATCCTCTACACCGATGCCAGTAATGTGGGACTAGGAGCGGTGCTGTCACAAAAGCAAGAAGGTCGGGAGAAAGTCATCGCCTTTGCAAGTAGAAAGCTCCGGCCTACTGAAAGAAATTCAGAAAATTACAGCTCCTTCAAATTGGAACTACTGGCAGTAGTTTGGGCTGTGACTGAACGTTTCAAACACTATCTGGCCGCTGCAGAATTTATTGTCTATACTGACAACAATCCGTTGACCCACCTGGACACAGCCAAATTAGGTGCGTTAGAACAGCGATGGATAGCCCGGTTATCTAATTACAACTTCAAGATCAAGTATCGAGCAGGTCGCAAGAATGGAAATGCCGATGCCCTATCCCGGATGCCACACTTGAGAGATGTAGAAGAAGAAATGGGGGAGCTTGAAGAAATTGAACTACCAGCCTTCCATCATCCCAAGGCAAAACATCATCAGTCAAGTACCTATCAGAAACAACAAGAGGTGAATTTAAATCCGTTAGCACACCATAGATGGGCTGACACCCAAGACAGCAATCCGGCTGTGAAGTTGGTGAAGGAACTGTTAACTGAGCAAAGTGCATATCCCGATGAGGATGCCCCAGAAGAGACGCATCAACTCTGGAAAGAGAGAGGCAAAATGTTCCTGTATCAAGGGAAGCTCTGTAGAAGGTACACCAATCCGAAAACACATAAATTGGTTTGGCAGATTATCGTGCCTAAACAAGATGTCAAGATGGTCCTCGAAGCTTACCATAATGGTGCTGGTCACTTCGGTTGGAAAAAGTTAGAAGTACTTCTAAGAGAAAGATTTTATTGGGTCGGGATGAGAAAATCAATCGAACAGTGGTGCAGAAATTGTGGCCCGTGCAACCTCAGAAGAAACGATCAAAAGAACCAAAGAGCACCACTGCAGCCCATAATCACCAAACAACCACTTGAACTTGTAGCCATGGACCACGTGAAGTTGACACCAAGCTGGTTTGGCTATGTCTATGCCTTGACCATCGTGGACCATTATTCACGCTTCTTGGTAGTAGTACCCGTAAAAGATCTGACAGCAAAAACAGCAGCCAAAGCGTTCCAAACGTACTTTTGTAGACCCCATGGATATCCGGAACAGGTTCTCACCGACCAAGGTACAGCCTTTGAATCAGAGATCTTCAGAGAATTCTGTAATATGTATGGTTGCAAAAAGATCCGGACGACGGCCTATCATCCACAAACAAACGGCTTATGCGAGAAGATGAACCATATTGTAATAGAACTACTAAAGACTTTACCTGAGGCAGAAAGGAATCAATGGCCAGAGAAATTGCCTGACTTGGTGGATCTGTATAATCATGTCCCGGTGAGTTCCACCAATTGCACCCCAGCTTACCTTATGCGTGCAAGACCCGGCCAATTACCAATCGATCTAGAAATGGGAATTCTGAAACCAGACGCAGAAGTCCAAGACTCCAATTGGGATATCATACGGCAAAAGCAGTATCGCCAAGTGCAAGAGAGTGTGGAAAGAAGCCTTCAGCAAACTAGAGAAAGACAAGAGCGAACTTTCAACCAGAATGCTCTAGCGACCCCATTAAGACCAGGTGACCAAGTGCTCAAGAGAAATCGTCGAACCAATAAACTGGACAATCAGTGGGAAGCCGTACCCTACACGGTTTTACCAACAAGAGTGGATAATCCTAAAATGTGTCTCATTAGCAAAAACGGAGGCTTAACATCTGTACTAGTGTCAAGAGACAATCTTAAATTATGTCCGGAAGCATTGAAAGAGCCAGACGTTGTCCAGCCAGAACCAGAAGTTATTCAACCCATACAGGTTCAACCAGTAAAGGAAAAAGAAGAGGAAGTGTATCACACCTGTATAGGAGACTTTCCCAAAACCCTACTAACATACCATGGTGCAGTAGTGGTTCCCATGGTGGCCTTTTACCCAACACCAAACCTAATACCAGAAGTCCCAAGACAGGAAGAGGCTGACCCCGTACTACAGGAGGTTCCAGGCCAGGAAGAACAGATTCCTGGTCAGAGTAATCCCATTCACGGTGGACTTGCCAACTCCATAGTCGTGGAATTATCTTTAGCAGAGCGGGCAGATACTACATCCGCAGTAGACAGTAGTACACCACATGAAGAGACACCGCTATTACGTAGATCACAGCGTAGTACCCAGGGTCAATTACCGGCCAGGTATGCAGATTACCAACTATAAAGCTCATAATGTGAATTGTATATATGTTATGCCGTATATAGTTAAACAGAAAATGTAGTATAGTCATTGTTATCAGTCTGCAACGTTTAAGCCCAGTGCCTACAGAGACTTGTCTGTATGAACTTCTTGCATATTCTTGAACTTTTTATCAGCCCGGAGGCACTAAATCAAAGCTCTGGAAAGACTGCTTTTTGAACTTTGCTCCTCGCTCTTTTTGAACTTTCTTTAGACTTTATATTGATAACTCCGTTGGAAAAATGGAACTAAATTCCTGGACACTAAGTACAGTGCCTTTCCTAATACCTTCAAGGATAGAACTGTATTAATGGACGCTATTTGAAGTGACTTTGTACAGAACTATATTTTTGTTTCCTCGAGTGGTTTTTGTAACTTTTCATTTTTAAGACTCTGTATATATTAATTGTTATTTCAAAATGTTATTGTCCCACAGTCCCGGAGTACTGTTCTTAACTAAGGGGGAATGTGGCACCCCTAGGGGTATTTGCCACAAAAATAGTTACTGACAGTAAATGCAAATACTAAAATAGCAAGACTGCACTACCACCTCCGGCCAGAAGGGGGAGCTCCAGAGACTCCCCTTGATCCATTCTGGTCTGAGAGAAGAACTGGCAGTTGGGCTAAGGAGCTGAAAGTGAGAGGTCATACAGTTGAATCTCTAACAGCCCTGTGACTGTTACCAGGCCTAAATCACCGGCCTGAGGAGAAGAGGGATAGAGAAAAAGGACATTGTGAGAACCGGGTAGCATTAATCACTACCCAGAACAGGCGCAAAGACGGATACCGGATCCGTGGCTGTATTCATTACATATAATACAGCAACCGGAAAAACGTGAGGTGATATCAGCTTCACTAGGGTCGGACGCAGCAACAGACACAGAGTTCAGCGGTACTCCTGGAGGGGGTAAGCCGATAAAAGGACTCGGGTTGCCCGTCGAACCAGGACCCGGAGGGGACAGATTGGGCCGGCAGCCAGTTCACATACAGCAGCAGGGCCACACAGATATTGCGTACAATAAGAGGCGAAGACCCCGGCAGGGTCAAAGTAACTCAGAGTTCCCATACAGACTCCGGTGACAGGACTGGTTGTAAATCTTTTTTTGTTAAAGTAAACTGGTTAAACGTTTCAGTGCCTCAGTCTTTCATTTGGACAATAGCCATCTATCCAGGATTGGGATCATCGCCGCTGGGAGAGCCTGCTGCTGATCAGGTGGGTGCCTGTTCCCTCACGATACCCTTTACACTGTACATTGCCTGAGGCCACAGCACCGGGTCAAGCCACCCGTGACACCCCCCTCAAGAGACAGACCCCATTGGTCCGGTGCTGGGTACCCCGGTCTCTTGGGCGACACATATGGTTGCTATCTAGCGCCCGACTTAGCCTACAGCACGAATCACACATTACAGCGTCCAGTTGCTTTTGACCGCCAGTACGGCGCCGTGCACTTCCTCTGTGCTTTCCTTACCCAAGCCTGGGTGGTTAGTGGCGTTCGTCAGTGCGGCACCGCATGCACTCTTGTGCCTTAAAATCGTTATCTAGTTTCCTTACACACCCAGTTGCGGTGTTATGCCAGCAAGGGTCTAATCGGACTTCAATCCTAGTTGGGGTTGAGTTCGCTGACTACTTGCTCGCGCTCTATGTGCGGTACCGCGGTCCTGTGACGCAACAGGATCACTTCCTTCACGTTGGGTGAAGTTTAACCCACGTGTGTATACTTATGAGTACCGCCATATAGTCCGTCGTTACTTGGCAGCAGGTTCCATCTCTGCACGGTGGACCCCGGGCTGCGAACGCACCATACTCTATCTGTCTTAATATTTGGTGCGTTCCGCTAGCCCTAACACCCAGGCTGAGGGATTTCCTTGCTAATGCTTTGGACTTTACATTGAAACACAATTTCTTCTTAATAAAGGAGACCCTCAACCTGCAGCATCAAGGAACTGCCATGGGAGCGGCCTTTGTGCCATCCTATTCCAACCTTTTCCTGGGGCTGTGGGAGAGGGAATATTTCCTGTCTGACCCCATCAAACATGCCAACAAAGTACTTTGCTGGTCCAGGTATATAGACAATATTCTTTTGTTATGGCAGGGATCTGAACAAGACCTCAAGGAGTTTATTTCTGAGCTCAACAGAAATAACTACAACATCCGCCTCACTAGTCATCATAGTCAGACATCCATTGAATTTCAGGACATCCTACTTTTTAAAGACAGCTCTGACTACATACAAACTAATGTATATAGGAAAGAGACTGCAGTCAATTTGTTACAGCATCCCTCATTCACTCATCCCCGTCATATGAAAGAAAACATTACTGTTGGCCCAATTCTGAGAATACGGCGTAACTGTTCTGATGACCTCTCCATTTTCCAACAGTCACTTACTTGAACTCATTAAAAGATTCCTAGACAGAACCTACAGTAAGACTGTCAGGCTAGGTTTCAAGAGAGCTTTAGGTACACACTGAGAAGATCTATTCAAATCATGATTCAAGAAACCAACTAATGTAGAGGTGAGGTTCATGTCCTGTTATAATGGACAATGGTATAATGTAACAAGTCCTCAAGAAATACTGACCCCTTCTGACTAAAGAGTCTTTGCTCAAACAATATGTTGCAAATCAACCAGCAATTACATATAGGAGAGCAAAGAATCTGAAAGACAACCTGGTTATGAACTATTACACACGAACAATGATGAACAATGTGTTTGGATCCAAGGGGCCCAAATGGGGTTTCTGGTACTTGCTTGGCATGTCCGAATATGAAAAGGGACTCTGTGTTCACTTAGAGCAATGGGCAAAATAATACAAAATCACCCAGTGCATTACGTACAATACGGAAGGGGATGTGTGTTACGTAACCTGCCCATGCAATCTTATCTATGTGGGCTTAACATCTAGAAAACTATGCATGTGGATCAGAGAACACTTTCTGGACATTCACAATGTCAAAAAAGTCACTGATTCTGGATCCTTTAAAGCCTATCCCCAGGCAATTTAAGACTTCACATAACTGCATCCCGAAACATCTGCGAGTCAAAGGAATCGACCGGGTTCTCTCTGACAGGTGAGGAGGATCTAAAAAGAACTTATACCAGTTAGAAGCCAAGTGGATATGGAAAATTTGATGCGTTTTTTGTGCGTTTTTGATGCGTTTTTGATGTGTTTTTTCTTGTGCTTTTTCCAAATGCATAGAATAGCGGGAAAAACGCGAAAAAAACCCCGCAAAATTAATGAACATGCTGCTTTTTCTACGCGATGTGTTTTTCGTGGAAAAAAACGCATCATGTGCACAAAAATTGCAGAATGCATTCTAAATGATAGGATGCATATGTCTGCAGTTTCTAATCTGGTTTTATCGCGTTTTAATCACAAAAAAAATCGCGAAAAAACCTGAACGTGTGCACATACCCTTAGTGCACATATAGTACTGTATGCAGCAGAAGTGAGGAGAGCTGCTACACATTGCCAGAAAAGAGCTTGGTTCATCACATCATGAAGGGCCATTTGATCAGTGTAATGAATAAATATGGAGAGCTGTAATCATCATCATCAACTTCTCAAGTAAAAGCAAGTTTTTTTTCCTGTTTCACCTGAGGTCTCGATATTGCTTATTGGCACGGGCTGATCTTGCATCACTTCCACAACTTCTCCCTTTTTATTCTGCTGAGGATGGCCCATTGGGCTGAGAGATCAGCGTGACCATTTGCAGTCTCTAAGTGCTGCCTCAGTTGAGGCCAACCCAGGCACTTACATATTTCTGATTAGCAACCCTTACTCATAGCTATTTTTGAGCATGATACTAGCCTACTGTGTTCCTACATTCCTTGTACCACACCCAGCCCAAACATTGTCTTTTAGAGTTGTTATGTCAATATAAGTGATTTTTACACTGAATTGTCATCCCTGGAAAATGAGCTGATTACTGTCTATTTCTTCCCTTCACTGATTTACAACATGATTGTAACCATTAGACTTGAGCTACACAGCGATTCACTTACCAAAATTTGCTAGCTCTTGTTGATACACTGCGATAAAATTCAATGGGATCAAATTATGATCCTAATGGTACTGTGACAGTGACAAGAAAATAGCAAAAAAAACTGATTCGGTTGGACGTCTTGCAACTGGCTATGAAACCCTATTTCCTAGGATTGTGCTGCAATGTAGCAATGACACCTAGGAAGTTTTAGCCTTGTGACAGGTGTCATAGCCAAAGTCGCCGTGTAGGCCTCTTGATTAAAGGAACATTAGCTGAGTTGTGAATTCAATAAATATTCTCAGTAGTACAAATCCTGAAAGGGTCAATTTAATGTCTGCTAGACATGAACAAATCTCCAGAAATTCTGCCAAATTTGCTCAATTCTGACACTGCCAGCTTCACTCATTCTATTTCCACAGTCCCTATTGAGGACAGGGTACTCCTTCTACTTAGGCATGCCTGCCCTTCCCCAGCTCTAAATGACCAACTGTGTCTTGGAGGTTCACTACTTATTGATGCATCCAATATTGATAAACATAGACCATCATCTCTGGCTGATCTCAGTTTGCTGGTGGAGTTGATCCCTACTAAAGATCTCTACCTTAGCTACCTAAGAATACAAACAGGAATTCACCCAATCCTGTTCTGAACTCTCATCGCTTAACTCTAGATTCAATACATTACCTCATTCACAAGATTCTTCCTCCTCGGCCCTACAAACCCTACAGGATACAGTGGCCTGTCATTCATCTCAACTACATGCCCTCCAACAGAATTTGGATGACCTTGAAAACAAAAATAGGAGGAACAACCTCCGTATTCAGGACCCAAATCAAATCAATTTACCAGACATCCACTTTGCCCTTATTTCTATCTTCAATAGTCTCTTTAGTAGGGTTGAGCGACCTTGACCTTTTTAGAGTCGAGTCGTGTTTCGCGAAACCCGACTATCTTAGAAGTCGAGTCGAGTGGAATCGGCCGATTATGGCGAAAAGTCGGGTATCGCCCGAAACACGAAACCCAATGCAAGTCAATGGGGGAGCATAGTCGGCAGTGAGTGGAGGCCAGGAAAACACCTACACTGCCCATTTTAATGGCAAAAACATCCATTCTTGTTACAGAAGCTTGTCAATCGTAATTTAGCTTATAATAATTGGAAGGCATTTGAAATTGGGGGTCATTTGGCTAAAGTTGTGGGGGGTAGGGCTGGTTCAAGTAATTAGTGGGCCCAGTAAATCTGGACCATGTCACGGCAGTGGAGCAGGGAGAGGTAAGTATTTCAACTTTTGCAAGTGCTGTGATCCTGAGCAAGCAGGGGGGGCCCACTCGTTGGCATTGGCACTGGCACAGGGCCCCTCAAAGTACAGCGGTGTGTTTGCACGGCGGGGGCGCCTCCCACCGGCAGCAACACTTTTGCGTACTATGAGAGGCCCTGTGCCAGTGACGTCGCCAACTAGTATTCCTCCCCCCACCTGATGAAGGAACCTGCACTTTCATCTGCACCTTCCTCTTTGTCCCCGTGTAAGGTGGTATGGTATGCGGGAAGAGGAACCTGACTTTCAGCAGGGTCACAATCTTGCTGTGTAGCGTGCACGGGGAATTTTGCGTTATGGGTCAATGTACCAGCAGACTCATCTCTCACTGGCTGGGCAATGGGCAGGATGAGGAGGAAACACAGATATAGGCCCAAAGAATAATGTTGGCTAAATGAAGTTCAAAATTGGTAACACAGGACTAACCAGGGGGCATTGCAGTGGAGGACAACTGGAATGAGAGGCTGACACAGAGAGTAGGCCCAAATCAGT
The DNA here is from genome assembly GCF_032444005.1 of Ranitomeya imitator. Classification (NCBI taxonomy): domain Eukaryota; kingdom Metazoa; phylum Chordata; class Amphibia; order Anura; family Dendrobatidae; genus Ranitomeya; species Ranitomeya imitator. Next base: position 308,293,008 of record NC_091285.1, on the reverse strand, counting down.
AAGTAGTCGAAATGCAGTTCAAAATTGGCAACCGTAGTAAACAGGCGGCACAGCTTTGTTCAGTGGAGGAGAACAGCAAGGAGTGGCAGACACCGATAGTAGGCCCCAACCCAACTAGTAGGCCAAATGCAGTCTAACATTAACAACTACTTAACGAGAGCCTGAAAATGGAATTTCAGGACAGGAAACCAGGAGAACAGCAAGGAGTGGCAGACACCGATAGTAGGCCCCAAACCAACTAGTACGCCAAATGCAGTTGTTCCATTTAACCACAATTTAATGAGAGCCTGAAGATAGAAGTTCAGGAAAGGCAACCTGGAGAACACCTTGGAGTGTAACACACCATCTCTCTACACCCCATACCCAATTTGTAGGCCTAATGCAGTGTAGTTTCCAACAACTACTAAACGAGAGCCGGAAGATCGAAGCTCAGGAAAGGCAACCTGGAGAACACCTTGGAGTGGAACACACCATCTCTCTACACCCCATACCCAATTTGTAGGTCTAATGCAGCGTAGTTTCCAACAACTACTAAACGAGAGCATGAAGATCGAAGCAATGGAGAGGAAACCTGGGGAACACCTTGGAGTGGAACACACCATCTCTCTACACCCCATACCCAATTTGTAGGCCTAATGCAGTGTAGTTTCCAACAACTACTAAACGAGAGCCGGAAGATCGAAGCTCAGGAAAGGCAACCTGGAGAACACCTTGGAGTGGAACACACCATCTCTCTACACCCCATACCCAATTTGTAGGCCTAATGCAGTGTAGTTTCCAACAACTACTAAACAAGAGCATGAAGATCGAAGCATTGGCGAGGAAACCTGGGCAACACCTTGGAGTGGAACACACCATCTCTCTACACCCCATACCCAATTTGTAGGCCTAATGCAGCGTAGTTTCCAACAACTACTAAACGAGAGCCGGAAGATCGAAGCTCAGGAAAGGCAACCTGGAGAACACCTTGGAGTGGAACACACCATCTCTCTACACCCCATACCCAATTTGTAGGCCTAATGCAGTGTAGTTTCCAAGAACTACTAAACGAGAGCTGGAAGATCGAAGCTCAGGAAAGGCAACCTGGAGAACACCTTGGAGTGGAACACACCATCTCTCTACATCCCATACCCAATTTGTAGGCCTAATGCAGTGTAGTTTCCAACAACTACTAAACGAGAGCATGAAGATCAAAGCAATGGAGAGGAAACCTGGGGAACACCTTGGAGTGCAACACACCATCTCTCTACACCCCATACCCAATTTGTAGGCCTAATGCAGCGTAGTTTCCAACAACTACTAAACGAGAGCCGGAAGATCGAAGCTCAGGAAAGGCAACCTGGAGAACACCTTGGAGTGGAACACACCATCTCTCTACACCCCATACCCAATTTGTAGGCCTAATGCAGTGTAGTTTCCAACAACTACTAAACGAGAGCCGGAAGATAGAAGCTCAGGAAAGGCAACCTGGAGAACACCTTGGAGTGGAACACACCATCTCTCTACACCCCATACCCAATTTGTAGGTCTAATGCAGCGTAGTTTCCAACAACTACTAAACGAGAGCCGGAAGATCGAAGCTCAGGAAAGGCAACCTGGAGAACACCTTGGAGTGGAACACACCATCTCTCTACACCCCATACCCAATTTGTAGGCCTAATGCAGTGTAGTTTCCAAGAACTACTAAACGAGAGCCGGAAGATCGAAGCTCAGGAAAGGCAACCTGGAGAACACCTTGGAGTGGAACACACCATCTCTCTACACCCCATACCCAATTTGTAGGCCTAATGCAGTGTAGTTTCCAAGAACTACTAAACGAGAGCCGGAAGATCGAAGCTCAGGAAAGGCAACCTGGAGAACACCTTGGAGTGGAACACACCATCTCTCTACACCCCATACCCAATTTGTAGGCCTAATGCAGTGTCGTTTCCAACAACTACTAAATGAGAGCATGAAGATCAAAGCAATGGAGAGGAAACCTGGGGAACACCTTGGAGTGGAACACACCATCTCTCTACACCCCATACCCAATTTGTAGGCCTAATGCAGCGTAGTTTCCAACAACTACTAAACGAGAGCCGGAAGATCGAAGCTCAGGAAAGGCAACCTGGAGAACACCTTGGAGTGGAACACACCATCTCTCTACACCCCATACCCAATTTGTAGGCCTAATGCAGTGTAGTTTCCAAGAACTACTAAACGAGAGCCGGAAGATCGAAGCTCAGGAAAGGCAACCTGGAGAACACCTTGGAGTGGAACACACCATCTCTCTACACCCCATACCCAATTTGTAGGCCTAATGCAGTGTAGTTTCCAACAACTACTAAATGAGAGCATGAAGATCAAAGCAATGGAGAGGAAACCTGGGGAACACCTTGGAGTGGAACACACCATCTCTCTACACCCCATACCCAATTTGTAGGCCTAATGCAGCGTAGTTTCCAACAACTACTAAACGAGAGCCGGAAGATCGAAGCTCAGGAAAGGCAACCTGGAGAACACCTTGGAGTGGAACACACCATCTCTCTACACCCCATACCCAATTTGTAGGCCTAATGCAGTGTATTTCCCAACAACTACTAAACGAGAGCCGGAAGATCGAAGCTCAGGAAAGGCAACCTGGAGAACACCTTGGAGTGGAACACACCATTTCTCTACACCCCATACCCAATTTGTAGGCCTAATGCAGTGTAGTTTCCAACAACTACTAAACGAGAGCATTAAGATCGAAGCAATGGCGAGGAAACCTGGGGCACACCTTGGGGAGGCAGACACCGTTAGTAGGCCCTACCAAAGTTGTACGCCCAATGCAGTTTTAAAATTCCTAGAGGCTGAAAACAAAACTATTGACGCTCAGCTTTTTTCAAAGGAACACAGCTGAATTGAGTGGCGCAGACAGACACAGGTAGTAGGACTTAAACCAAAAATGTGGCTCACTGCAGCTTAAAAAAGTTACAGGGGTACACAAGCAGCAGTGCTCTGGGCAGTGGAGGACAATTTCAATAGTGGACCGCAGACAGACTTTGTACGCCTACTATTAAAAAAAGGATGCTCTATGCAATTAAAAATAGGTTCCAGGGGTCCACGGGCAGCAGTGGTGTGGTCAGTGGACGAGTATTGGAAGGAGGGACCGCAGACAGGCGTAGTAGGCCTAACATAACCAAATTAGGCTGTAGACACTGTAAAATTGGTTCCAGGGGTACACGGGCAGCAGTGGTGTGGTCAGCGGAGGAAAATTGGAATTAGGGACTGCAGACAGACTTTGTAGGCTGTCCCCTGTGGACCATGCATCCAACACATTAACCCAGTGCGCTGTAATGGACACGTAACTTTTTGTGGACATGCCTACTGGTCCATGCGTCTCTTGTGAGGTGCACCTTTCTACTGTTTGATTGCCTGAGTGCTATGACAATGCAGACTTTTTCATGCCGGTGGAGGGCTGGGATGGCTTTTCTCGCAAAAGAAATGTCGACTGGGTAGCTTGAACCATTGCACAGCGTAGTTCATCTGGGCTTTCTAAATATAAAACAAAGAAAAAAAGGAGGCTACATGCACTTTCAGCTGGGTTCCAGGGGTACACGGCCAGCATTGGTCTGGTCAGTGGAGAACTATTGGAAGGAAGGACCGCAGACACGCTTCGAAGGCCTAACATAATAACAGATGGCTGTAGGCAATTTAAAATTGGTTCCGTGGGTACACGGGCAGCAGTGGTGTGGTCAGTGGAGGCCTAGTGGAAGGAGTGACCGCAAACAGGCATCGAAGGCCTAACATAATAACACATTGCTGTTGGCAATTTTAAATTGGTTCCAGGGGAACACGGGCAGCAGTGGCCTGGTCAGTGTAGTAGTAGTAGAAAGAACGGACCGCAGACAGGCATCAAAGGCCTAAAATAAAAAAATTGGGCTGGCTGTAGGCAATTTTAAATTGGTTCCAGGGGTACACGGGCAGCAGTGGTGTGGTCAGTGGAGGCCTAGTGGAAGGAGTGACCGCAGACAGGCATCGAAGGCCTAACATAATAACACATGGCTGTAGGCAATTTTAAATTGGTTCCGTGGGTACACGGGCAGCAGTGGTGTGGTCAGTGGGAAGGAGGGACCGCAGACAGGCTTCGAAGGCCTAACATAAAAAAATAGGGCTGTTGGCAATTTAAAATTGGTTCCAGTGGTACAAGGGCAGCAGTACAATGGTCAGTGGAGGCCTAGTGGAAGGAGGGACCGCAGACAGGCATCGAAGGCCTAACATAATAACACATGGCTGTAGGCAATTTTAAATTGGTTCCGTGGGTACACGGGCAGCAGTGGTGTGGTCAGTGGAGGCCTAGTGGAAGGAGGGACCGCAGACAGGCTTCGAAGGCCTAACATAAAAAAATAGGGCTGTTGGCAATTTAAAATTGGTTCCAGTGGTACAAGGGCAGCAGTACAATGGTCAGTGGAGGCCTAGTGGAAGGAGGGACAGCAGACAGGCTTCGAAGGCCTAACATAACAAAAATGTCAATACAATGGTATTGTCAGTGCCAGGCATTGAAGGATGTCAGCGCATAGACTAAACATTGGTGGAGCTGTGAGAGATAATTTTGCAAGTGGTAGAGCACTGTTTGAGCTGGGGGGGGGAACTGTCTTGTGGCCGGCGGTACAGGCCCAGGGCCCCTCATATTACAACAGTGTGTCTGATGTTGGGTGCGCACCACCACCGCCAGAGACACTTTATTGTACTATGAAGGACCCAGTGGTAGTGCCGTCGACCAAAAGCGGGCACACCCACCTCTTTAGACAAACAGCACTCTCACGGGTGCTGGCGCCAAGTGGCGATACCACGGCCCCGTGTGGGGAGATTGGCCATTTAGTGAGGTGTAAACATGTCGTATGCTGGACAATCAGGTGCAGAAAATTACGAGATTGGAAAAGTCATTCAGAATAGTCCACAGGCAAGACCTTTTCATAGGAAAGCTAGGTGTCAGCCGGGCAAGGTGGGGCAAAAGATTTCGAAATCCAGTTGTGGTTCATTTTAATGAAGGTTAGATCATCTACATTTTGGGTAGCCAGACGAGTCCTTTTTTCTGTTAGTATTGAACCTGCAGCACTGAATACTCTTTCTGATAGGACACTAGCTGCCGGGCAAGCAAGCTCCTGCAATGCATATTCTGCCAATTCTGGCCAGGTGTCTAATTTGGATGCCCAGTAATCAAATGGGAATGATGGTTGAGGGAGAACGTCGATAAGGGATGAAAAATAGTTTGTAACCATACTGGACAAATGTTGTCTCCTGTCACTTTGAATTGATGCTGCAGTACCTGTCCTGTCTGCGGTCATAGCAAAATCACTCCACAACCTGGTCAGAAAACCCCTCTGGCCAACGCCACTTCTGATTTCTGCCCCTCTAACACCTCTGGTCTGCTGGCCCCTGCAGCTCGTGTGAGAAAGATCACGGGCGCTGTGTGCAGGGAATGCCTGAAGCAAACGGTCAACAAGAGTTGATTGTTTGGTTGCTAATATTAGTTCCAAGTTCTCATGTGGCATTATATTTTGCAATTTGCCTTTATAGCGAGGATCAAGGAGGCAGGCCAACCAGTAATCGTCATCGTTCATCATTTTAGTAATGCGTGTGTCCCTTTTGAGGATACGTAAGGCATAATCCGCCATGTGGGCCAAAGTTCCAGTTCTCAAATTCTCAAATATGCGGTTGTGCTTGGTTGAGGGGCAGTTTCAGGCAAATCCACGTCACTTGTGTCCCTCCAAAAACCAGAACCCGGCCTTGCCGCGCCAACAATTTCCAGTGGCCCCGGAAAAGCTTCCTCATTAAAAATATAATCATCCCCATCATCCTCCTCGTCCTCCTCCTCCTCTTCGCCCGCTACCTCGTCCTGTACACTGCCCTGGCCAGACAATGGCTGACTGTCATCAAGGCTTTCCTCTTCCTCAGCTGCAGACGCCTGATCCTTTATGTGCGTCAAACTTTGCATCAGCAGACGCATTAGGGGGATGCTCATGCTTATTATGGCGTTGTCTGCACTAACCAGCCGTGTGCATTCCTCAAAACACTGAAGGACTTGACACATGTCTTGAATCTTCGACCACTGCACACCTGACAACTCCATGTCTGCCATCCTACTGCCTGCCCGTGTATGTGTATCCTCCCACAAAAACATAACAGCCCGCCTCTGTTCGCACAGTCTCTGAAGCATGTGCAGTGTTGAGTTCCACCTTGTTGCAACGTCTATGATTAGGCGATGCTGGGGAAGGTTCAAAGAACGCTGATAGGTCTGCATACGGCTGGAGTGTACGGGCGAACGGCGGATATGTGAGCAAAGTCCACGCACTTTGAGGAGCAGGTCGGATAACCCCGGATAACTTTTCAGGAAGCACTGCACCACCAGGTTTAAAGGGAACCTGTCACCCCGAAAATCGCGGGTGAGGTAATCCCACCGGCATCAGGGGCTTATCTGCAGCATTCTATAATGCTCTAGATAAGCCCCCGATGTTACCTGAAAAAGGAGAAAAAGACGTTAGATTATACTCACCCAGGGGCGGTCCCGCTGCTGGTCTGGTCAGATGGGCGTCTCCGGTCCGCTGCGGCGCCTCCTATCTTCTTTCCATGACGTCCTCTTCTGATCTTCAGCCACGGCTCCGGCGCAGGCGTACTTTGCTCTGCCCTGTTGAGGGCAGACAAAGTACTGCAGTGCGCAGGCGCCGAGCCTCTGACCTTTCCGGCGCCTGCGCACTGCTGTACTATCCTCTGCCCTCAACAGGGCAGAGCAAAGTACGCCTGCGCCGGAGCCGTGGCTGAAGATCAGAAGAGGACGTCATGGAAAGAAGATGGGAGGCGACGCAGCGGACCGGAGACGCCCATCTGACCAGACCAGCAGCGGGACCGCCCCTGGGTGAGTATAATCTGACGTCTTTTTCTCCTTTTTCAGGTAACATCGGGGGCTTATCTACAGCATTACAGAATGCTGCAGATAAGCCCCTGATGCCGGTGGGATTACCTCACCCCCGATTTTCGGGGTGACAGGTTCCCTTTAAGGTGTGAGCCAGGCAAGGAATGTGTTTCAGTTGGGAAAGGGAGATGGCAGCCATGAAATTCCTTCCGTTATCACTCACTACCTTGCCTGCCTCAAGATCTACAGTGCCCAGCCACGACTGCGTTTCTTTCTGCAAGAACTCGGACAGAACTTCCGCGGTGTGTCTGTTGTCGCCCAAACACTTCATAGCCAATACAGCCTGCTGACGTTTGCCAGTAGCTGCCCCATAATGGGAGACCTGGTGTGCAACAGTGGCAGCTGCGGATGGAGTGGTTGTGCGACTGCGGTCTGTGGACGAGCTCTCGCTTCTGCAGGAGGACGAGGAGGAGGGGGTGCGAACGGCTACAGCCAACTGTTTCCTAGACCGTGGGCTAGGCAGAACTGTCCCAAACTTGCTGTTCCCTGTGGACCCTGCATCCACAACATTCACCCAGTGTGCCGTGATGGACACGTAACGTCCCTGGCCATGCCTACTGGTCCATGCATCTGTTGTCAGGTGCACCTTTGTGCTCACAGACTGCCTGAGTGCATGGACGATGCGCTCTTTAACATGCTGGTGGAGGGCTGGGATGGCTTTTCTGGAAAAAAAGTGTCGACTGGGTAGCTCGTAGCGTGGTACAGAGTAGTCCATCAGGGCTTTGAAAGCTTCACTTTCAACTAACCGGTAGGGCATCATCTCTAACGAGATTAGTCTAGCTATGTGGGTGTTCAAACCCTGTGTACGCAGATGCGAGGCTAAGTACTTCCTTTTTCTAACCATAGTCTCATGTAGGGTGAGCTGGACTGGAGAGCTGGAGATTGTGGAACTAGCGGGGGTGCCGGTGGACATGGCAGACTGAGAGACGGTGGGAGATGGTATTGTTGCCGCCGGTGCCCTAGATGCAGTGTTTCCTACTACGAAACTGGTGATTCCCTGACCCTGACTGCTTTGGCCTGGCAAAGAAACCTGCACAGATACGGCAGGTGGTGCAGAAAATGGTGGCCCTACACTGCCGGAAGGGATGTTGCGTTGATGACTAGCTTCATTGATAAACTTACCTGGAGCAGCCAGTGCCAGGCAGCAGCTGCCAAGGCAAACAGGATCATGGGGTGCATTAAAAGAGGTCTGGATACACATGATGAGAGCATTATACTGCCTCTGTACAAATCCCTAGTTAGACCGCACATGGAGTACTGTGTCCAGTTTTGGGCACCGGTGCTCAGGAAGGATATAATGGAACTAGAGAGAGTACAAAGGAGGGCAACAAAATTAATAAAGGGGATGGGAGAACTACAATACCCAGATAGATTAGCGAAATTAGGATTATTTAGTCTAGAAAAAAGACGACTGAGGGGCGATCTAATAACCATGTATAAGTATATAAGGGGACAATACAAATATCTCGCTGAAGATCTGTTTATACCAAGGAAGGTGACGGGCACAAGGGGGCATTATTTGCGTCTGGAGGAGAGAAGGTTTTTCCACCAACATAGAAGAGGATTCTTTACTGTTAGGGCAGTGAGAATCTGGAATTGCTTACCTGAGGAGGTGGTGATGGCGAACTCAGTCGAGGGGTTCAAGAGAGGCCTGGATGTCTTCCTGGAGCATGAACAATATTGTATCATACAATTATTAGGTTCTGTAGAAGGACGTAGATCTGGGTATTTATTATGATGGAATATAGGCTGAACTGGATGGACAAATGTCTTTTTTCGGCCTTACTAACTATGTTACTATGTTACTATGTATTGGCCGAGGGTGCTACAACCTTAAGGGACGTTTGGTAGTTAGTCCAAGCTTGCAAATGCATGGTGGTTAAATGTCTATGCATGCAACTTGTATTGAGACTTTTCAGATTCTGCCCTCTGCTTAAGGTAGTTGAACATTTTTGACAGATGACTTTGCGCTGATCAATTGGATGTTGTTTAAAAAAATGGTATAGCAAAAAGAGGGTAATGAACCACTCAAACTTGAAAAAGGGTGCCCAAAAAATTATATGTAAATAGCAAAAAGGGGACCTAAAATATAATGTTTAATAAATACTAATTAAAAAACCATATGACACAACATATAATGAAAAAATCGTACATTGACCAACAGGTCAATCAGACAGAGAACTGATAACCAGTCCAAAGAGAAAAAATCAGTAGTCAATTTGGAACCCTTACACAGCTTTCAGGGCTTATAATCACAATATGCACCCTGTCAAGTAAAGCAGGGGAACCAACATTACAATTGTATGCTACTGTTAAAGAGATATAACTTGAGGTTCTCTATAAGGTGAAAAAAGAAAGAACTTAGAAGCAGTGGGTGAGCACTGTCTGCATAGGTGTGTGAGCGCTGTCTGCGTAAATCTCTGCTGATCTCTAGTTAATGCTTTACTGTCGGGGTGTTGAGCACATCTTACGTCAGAACTGTGGACCTGGTATTCGTATTGGCTATAGCATGATCCACCCTCTGTAACTCAGGTGGCTGTGACTCACTCCGGTGAGTCATATGTGCGCGCCTGGGCATAGATGTCCTCGCCACTATTTGCGTTCCAGGCGCATGGTTGTGACTCATTACATCGAGTCAGACGCGCACGCTCCGACAGCATTAACGCCGCTTGCGTTCCAGGGTCTCTGCGCATGTCCATGACTCATTGTTATGAGTCAGAGGTGCGCGCCCTTCACTGAAAGACGGAAGTGTACCTGACACACACCTCCATTGTTGTGTAATCCACGTGGAACTCAGGCCGCCGCCATTAACACTGATTCACCAATGAGGTTAGTTGGACCGCTGTATGTGGGATGTAAGCCCAGGACTGATTGGCTGAATTTCAGCTGTTCTGGATGAATAGGCATTACCCCTGATAGGAGTACCATATAAAAGAGACGCCATTCTTGGGTGATTTGATGAGAGGCTCCCTGGAGATTTCATGTCTCGGTTGAGCGCTCCTTCAAACCCTGACCACGTACTGACTGCCGTGTCCCCTGAGGATTCTTCCCTGAGATGAAACGCGTAGGGAGGTGGTCTTTAACGCAGGAGGTGGTCCGGAAGTCCAACGGATTCTAGATGGTCGATACCTGATCCATAAGGACTCTTATTTTGACATGGGGAACACATCTCAAAATGCTGCAGCATCACAACTTGGTGAGATTGTTCCAATAGCTTTATGTGTATCCCCGTGTATCTGAAGGTTTCTTACTGGTGACAGATAGCGGTGCTTTCTTTTTTCACCTTATAGAGAACCTCAAGTTATATCTCTTTAACAGTAGCATACAATTGTAATGTTGGTTCCCCTGCTTTACTTGACAGGGTGCATATTGTGATTATAAGCCCTGAAAGCTGTGTAAGGGTTCCAAATTGACTACTGATTTTTTCTCTTTGGACTGGTTATCAGTTCTCTGTCTGATTGACCTGTTGGTCAATGTACGATTTTTTCATTATATGTTGTGTCATATGGTTTTTTAATTAGTATTTATTAAACATTATATTTTAGGTCCCCCTTTTTGCTATTTACACATGTTTAAAAAAATGCCAGACTGCACTCTTTCTAGCATCGGATACCTTTTCAGGCATTGCAGACTGAGCTTTAATCGGATGGCCACGCTGTCCTCCAACAGGTTTTGGCTTTGCCACGCGTTTTGGGCAAGATACGGGCCCGGCAGATGGAACCTGTTGCGATGTTGATGCCTGCTGCGGCCCCTCCTCCTCCGCTTCAGAACTGCTGCCGCCTGCACCCTGTTCCCCCAATGGCTGCCAATCGGGGTCAACAACTGGGTCATCTATTACCTCTTCTTGTAGCTCGTGTGCAACTTCGTCTGTGTCACCGTGTCGGTCGGTGGTATAGCATTCGTGATGGGGCAACATAGTCTCATCAGGGTCTGATTCTTGATCATTACCCTGCGAGGGCAATGTTGTGGTCTGAGTCAAAGGACCAGCATAGTAGTCTGGCTGTGGCTGTGCATCAGTGCACTCCATGTCAGATTCAACTTGTAATGGGCATGGACTGTTAACTGATTCACTTTCTAAGCCAGGGACGGTATGTGTAAAGAGCTCCATGGAGTAACCCGTTGTGTCGCCTGCTGCATTCTTCTCTGTTGTTGTTTTTGCTGAAGAGGACAAGGAAGCGACTTGTCCCTGACCGTGAACATCCACCAACAACGCGCTGCTTTTACATTTACCAATTTCACGAGAGGAGGCAAAAGAGCTAGAGGCTGAGTCAGCAAGATAAGCCAAAACTTGCTCTTGCTGCTCCGGCTTTAAAAGCGGTTTTCCTACTCCCAGAAAAGGGAGCGTTCGAGGCCTTGTGTAGCCAGACGACGAACCTGGCTCCACAGCTCCAGACTTAGGTGCAATATTTTTTTTCCCACGACCACCTGATGCTCCACCACTACCACTACCCTCATTACCAGCTGACAATGAACGCCCCCGGCCACGACCTCTTCCACCAGACTTCCTCATTGTTTTAAAAACGTAACCAAACTAACGGTATTTGTTGCTGTCACACAACTTACACGGTGAGCTATAACTTCAGTATGATTTAGCTACCCCTTTACAGGTGGGTGAGACCGCAAGGAAAATCAGGCACAATGTTACACACTCTGTTTTTGGTGGCAACAAATGAGAGAGATGCCACACACGCAGGACTGTCACTGAAGCACAAATGTAAATATTAATCTCCCACTGATTTGTTTTTTTTGTTTTTTTACAGGGAGACTTTAGAAAAAAAAATAATAGAATAAAATGATTTTTTAAGGAAGAATTTAGAAACCAAATAAAATAAAATGATTTCTTCAGGGAGAATTTAGAAAACAAATAAAACAAAAAATAGGCTTTCTATGGCCCACTGAGTGAGAGATGACGCACACAGGAGTCAGGAGTGGCACACAAGCCCAGAGGCCAATATTGTTCTCCCACTGATTGATTTAGTGATTTTTTCAGGTAGATTTTGGAACCCAAATCAAGCAAAAAAAATAATAGGCTTTCTATGGCCCACAATTGGAGAGAGAGAGAGAGATGGCACACCCAGGAGTCAAGACTGGCACACAAGCAGAAAGGGCAATATTAATCTCCCACTGATTTGATTTTTTTTTTTTTCAGGGAGACTTTAGAAAAAAAAATAATAAAAAAAAATGATTTTTTCAGGAAGAATTTAGAAACCAAATAATATAAAATGATTTTTTCAGGGAGAATTTAGAATACAAATAAAACAAAAAATAGGCTTTCTATGGCCCACTGAGTGAGAGATGACGCACACAGGAGTCAGGAGTGGCACACAAGCCCAGAGGCCAATATTGTTCTCCCAATGATTGATGTAGTGATTTTTTCAGGTAGATTTTGGAACCCAAATCAAGCTAAAAAAAATAATAGGCTTTCTATGGCCCACAATTGGAGAGAGAGAGAGAGTTGGCACACCCAGGAGTCAAGACTGGCACACAAGCAGAAAGGGCAATATTAATCTCCCACTGATTTGATTTTTTTTTTTTTTTTTTTTTCAGGGAGACTTTAGAAAAAAAAATAATTAAAAAAAATGATTTTTTCAGGAAGAATTTAGAAACCAAATAAAATAAAACGATTTTTTCAGGGAGAATTTAGAAAACAAATAAAACAAAAAGTAGGCTTTCTATGGCCCACTGAGTGAGAGATGACGCACACAGGAGTCAGGAGTGGCACACAAGCCCAGAGGCCAATATTTATCTCCCACTGATTGATTTAGTGGTTTTTTCAGGTAGATTTTGGAACCCAAATCAAGCAAAAAAAATAATAGGCTTTCTATGGCCCACAATTGGAGAGAGAGAGAGAGAGAGATGGCACACCCAGGAGTCAAGACTGGCACACAAGCAGAAAGGGCAATATTAATCTCCCACTGATTTTGTTTATTTTATATTTTTTCAGGGAGACTTTAGAAAAAAAAATAATAAAAAAAAATGATTTTTTCAGGAAGAATTTAGAACCCAAATCAACCAAAAAAATAAATAGGCTTTCTATGGCCCACTATTTGTGAGAGAGATGGCACGCTCAGGACTGGCACACAAGCCCAGAGGCCAATATTAATCTCCCACTTTTTTTTTTTTTCTTTCAGGGAAAATTTATAAACCCAATAAAATAAATAATAAATAGGCTTTCTATGGCCCACTATCTGAGAGAGAGAGATGGCACGCGTAGGACTGGCACACAAGCCCAAAGGCCAATATTAATCTCCCTTTTTTTTTTCAGGGAGAATTTATAAAACCAAAAAATAAAAAATAAATAGGCTTTCTATGGCCCACTATTTGTGAGAGAGATGGCACGCTCAGGACTGGCACACAAGCCCAGAGGCCAATATTAATCTCCCACTTTTTTTTTTTTTTTTCAGGGAAAATTTATAAACCCAATAAAAAAAATAAATAGGCTTTCTATGGCCCACTATCTGAGAGAGAGAGATGGCACGCTTAGGACTGGCACACAAGCCCAAAGGCCAATATTAATCTCCCACTGATTGATTTATTGATTTTTTCAGGTAGAATTTAGAACCCAAATAAAGCAAAAAAAAAAAATAGGCTTTCTATGGCCCACTGAGTGAGTGATGATGCACACAGGAGTCAGGAGTGGCACACAAGCCCTGAGGCCAATATTTTTCTCCCACTGATTGATGTAGTGATTTTTTCAGGTAGATTTTGGAACCCAAATCAAGCAAAAAAATAAATAGGCTTTCTATGGCCCACTGAGTGAGAGATGGCACACACAGGAGTCAGGAGTGGCACACAAGCCCTGAGGCCAATATTTTTCTCCCACTGATTGATGTAGTGATTTTTTCAGGTAGATTTTGGAACCCAAATCAAGCAAAAAAATAAATAGGCTTTCTATGGCCCACTGAGTGAGTGATGATGCACACAGGAGTCAAGAGTGGCACACAAGCCCTGAGGCCAATATTTTTCTCCCACTGATTGATGTAGTGATTTTTTCAGGTAGATTTTAGAACCCAAATCAAGCAAAAAAATAAATAGGCTTTCTATGGCCCACTGAGTGAGAGATGGCACAGACAGGGATGGCACTCTAGCAGAAATGCCAATCTTAATCTCCCACAAAAAAAAAAAAAAAAAAAAAAAGGAACTGTCCTTCAATTACTATCTCCCTGCAGTAATCTCAGCCAGGTATGGCAGGCAGCAATAAGGAGTGGACTGATGCACAAATTAAATAAAAAGTGTGGACAAACAAACAAGATAGCTGTGCAGAAAGGAAGGAACAAGAGGATTAGTGCTTTGAAAAAAGCAGTTGGTTTGCACAGCGGCGTACACACAGCAATGCAGCTATCAGGGAGCCTTCTAGGGCAGCCCAATGAGCTACAGCGCTGAGGGAAAAAAAAAATGTAGCTTCCACTGTCCCTGCACACCGAAGGTGGTGTTGGACAGTGGAAATTGCTACAGCACAAGCGGTTTGGTGGTTAATGGACCCTGCCTAACGCTATCCCTGCTTCTGACGAAGCGGCAGCAACCTCTCTCTAAGCTCAGATCAGCAGCAGTAAGATGGCGGTCGGCGGGAACGCCCCTTTATAGCCCCTGTGACGCCGCAGACAGCAAGCCAATCACTGCAATGCCCTTCTCTAAGATGGTGGGGACCAGGACCTATGTCATCACGCTGCCCACACTCTGCGTTTACCTTCATTGGCTGAGAAATGGCGCTTTTCGCGTCATTGAAACGCGACTTTGGCGCGAAAGTCGCGTACCGCATGGCCGACAACGCACAGGGGTCGGATCGGGTTTCATGAAACCCGACTTTGCAAAAAGTCGGCGACTTTTGAAAATGAACGACCCGTTTCGCTCAACCCTACTCTTTAGTCATCCACCTGGGTTTCATATTGAACTTGACAGGGCACACAGAGCTCTCCACCCTCATTATCCAAATGACCCTCACCATGGGGATGTAATTTGCCTTGTCCACTTCTTTGCTATGAAGGAGTCTATCCTGAAAGCAGCCCGCAAGAAGCAAAATCTTACTTACAGTAAGCAACCATTTCAAATTATGCCAGACCTTTCTTGCTACACTTTTGCTCATTGGTCTTCCCTCAAACTCCTCTTGAGCAAAACACTGTGCAGATACCAGTGCAAACAGGGTTTTATCCAACAAACATTATAGGTATCAGTATCAGATTGTGCTAACCTGATCCATTAGTAGTATGCATTTTTAGTTGCAGTATTCAGCTGCTGCAGATTAACAGGTTATAACATAACTATCAGATATCTGTGTCAGAAAGAATTTTGTGGAGATCTTCGGCGCTGCAGAGGTATTTGAACTTTATAGCAGAATATAGTTACAACTAATAGCTTAAATGAGTTACTGTATGTGAAAACTTTAGGCTACCAACCACTTGTTCTCATCTAATTAATGTTTGTTTACTTGCCATCTACAGAATGTTTAACAACTATTTGGATGCCGGTAGTTTTAGATGCTATATTTGGATCATTTCGTTAGGGGCTACTTCATAGCATGTTTATCCTTTCTTCTCCCCATTAGGCTGGGAGCCTCTGTCTTACCTTGCGAGACTATGCATGCTCCTTATTTAGGAATGTAATGGCTTAGCTCCTGTTGCAAGGGCTTTATCTCTGCTTTTGTTTTCCTCTGTTTTTAAAATTTTAAAAGCTTTCATTCCCTCCTAATCACTTTCATGTTTTTCTCTTTATAGGAAATGGAGACCTAGTAACATTTCATTACAAAGAACATCCAGCCAAATATAAATGGCAGATCATCACATCGCTTATTTCAGCGCGAAAGGACTCAACACCTCAGATAACCATGCATAGATTCTCCATCATTTTCACCAGTACAAGATACACATTGCCTGTTTTTTGGAAACACACTTCAAATCTAGTAATCCACCAAAAATCAAACACAAACATTATACAACCTGGTATTTCGTTCACAACCCCAATTTATGCCCTAAACGGGTGACAATTAGAAATGGGCGAACGTGAGCAGTAAAGTTCAGGGTCCGTACCGAACACCTAGTTTCTATGCACTGACCACAAACACAGACTTCTCCAGGAAGTCTGTGTTACTCTTCAGGATCGACCCCCTGAACATCAGCTGTTTCTCTGTTATGATCAGGTGGCCTTGGAGCAGCATGAAATGACCTTCGCTGGAGCCGTGGTAACTATACTGACCGCAAACCCTGATCCTATCACCGCAACTAGAAGTAGCCGTGGGGTGTGCCTAACCAGACCTAGACACCTCGACACAGCCGGAGAACTAAATATCCCTAAAGATGGAAATAGGAAAACTCTCTTGCCTCAGAGTAGACCCCCAAAGGATAGACAGCCCCCCACAAATAATGACTGTGAGTAGGAGAGGAAAAGACACACGCAGACTGAAAACAGGGATAAGCAAAGGAGGCCACTTCTACCTAGAAAGGAAAGGAAAGTTCAAGATACTGTGCGGTCAGCATAAAACACTACAAAATATCCACAGCAGAAAAATACAAAAACTCCAACACCTAACTAAAGATGTGGAGAGTATATCTGCGACTCCAGCGAATCCAACTAGACAGAGAAAAACATCAGGCACAGTCTAGCAGGAACAAAATAGAAACAAGATAGCACAGAAAATAAACACACAGCAGTGTATCAAAAACAAAATGAAGCAAACACTTAACCCCTTCCCGACCCATGACGCCACGTAGGCGTCATGAAAGTCGGTGCCAATCCGACCCATGACGCCTATGTGGCGTCATGGAAAGATCGCGTCCCTGCAGATCCGGTGAAAGGGTTAACTCCCATTTCACCCGATCTGCAGGGACAGGGGGAGTGGTAGTACAGCCCAAGGGGGGTGGCTTCACCCCCCCGTGGCTACGATCGCTCTGATTGGCTGTTGAAAGTGAAACTGCCAATCAGAGCGATTTGTAATATTTCACCTATTATAACTGGTGAAATATTACAATCCAGCCATGGCCGATGCTGCAATATCATCGGGCATGGCTGGAAACACTAATGTGCCCCCACCCCACCGATCGCCCCCCAGCCCTCCGATCTGTCCGGTACACTGCTCCGGCTCCCCTCCATCCTGTGCTCCGCTCCCCCCGTGCTCTTGTCCGCTCCCCCCATGCTCCAATCACCCTCCCCGTGCTCCAATCACCCCCCTGCACTCCGATCCATCCCCCCCGTGCTCCGTTCCACCCCCCGTGCTCCGTTCCACCCTCCCCATGCTCCGTTCCACCCCCCGTGCTCCGTTCCACCCCTCCCGCGCTCCGATCCACCCTCCCATGCTCCGATACCCCCCCGTACTCCCTCCCACCCCATCATACTTACCGATCCTGCCGGGGTCCGTCCGTCTTCTCCCTGGGCGCCGCCATCTTCCAAAATGGCGGGCGCATGCGCAGTGCGCCCGCCGAACCTACCGGCCTGCAGATTCGTTCCAAAGTGCATTTTGATTACTGAGATAGATTATATCTCAGTGATCAAAATAAAAAAAATAATAAACGACCCCCCCCTTTGTCACCCCCATAGGTAGGGACAATAAAAAAATAAAGATTTTTTTTTTCCACTAATGATAGAATAGGGTTAGGGTTAGGGGTAGGGTTAGGGTTAGGGGTAGGGTTAGGGTTAGGGTTAGGGCTAGGGTTAGGGGTAGGGTTAGGGTTAGGGGTAGGGTTAGGGCTAGGGTTAGGGTTAGGACTAGGGTTAGGGTTAGGGTTTCGGTATGTGCACACGTATTCTGGTCCTCTGCGGATTTTTCCGCTGCGGATTTGATAAATCCGCAGTGCTAAACCGCTGCGGATTTATGGCGGATTTACCGCGTTTTTTCTGCGCATTTCACTGCGGTTTTACGACTGCGATTTTCTATTTGAGCAGTTGTAAAACCGCTGCGGAATCCGCACAAAGAAGTGACATGCTGCAGAATGTAAACCGCTGCGTTTCTGTGCAGTTTTTCCGCAGCATGTGTACAGCGATTTTTGTTTCCCATAGGTTTACATTGAACTGTAAACTCATGGGAAACTGCTGCGGATCCGCAGCGTTTTCCGCAGCGTGTGCACATACCTTTAGAATTAGGCCATGTGCACACGGTGCGGATTTGGCTGCGGATCCGCAGCGGATTGGCCGCTGCGGATTCGCAGCAGTGTTCCATCAGGTTTACAGTACCATGTAAACCTATGGAAAACCAAATCCGCTGTGCCCATGGTGCGGAAAATACCACGCGGAAACGCTGCGTTGTATTTTCCGCAGCATGTCAATTCTTTGTGCGGATTCCGCAACGTTTTACACCTGTTCCTCAATAGGAATCCGCAGGTGAAATCCGCACAAAAAACACTGGAAATCCGCGGAAAATCCGCAGGTAAAACGCAGTGCCTTTTACCCGCGGATTTTTCAAAAATGATGCTGAAAAATCTCACACGAATCCGCAACGTGGGCACATAGCCTTAGGGTTAGGGTTGGAATTAGGGTTGTGGTTAGGGTTAGAGGTGTGTTGGGGTTAGGGTTGTGGTTAGGGGTGTGTTGTGGTTAGGGTTGTGATTAGGGTTATGGCTACACTTGGGATTAGGGTTAGGGGTGTGGGGGGGTTAGTGTTGGAGGTAGAATTGAGGGGTTTCCACTGTTTAGGCACATCAGGGGTCTCCAAACGCAACATGGCGCCACCATTGATTCCAGCCAATCTCGTATTCAAAAAGTCAAATGGTGCTCCCTCACTTCCGAGCCCCGACGTGTGCCCAAACAGTGGTTTACCCCCACATATGGGGTACCAGCATACTCAGGATGAACTGCGCAACAATTACGGGGGTCCAATTTCTCCTGTTACCCTTGTGAAAATAAAAAAATGCTTGCTAAAACATCATTTTTGAGGAAAGAAAAATGATTTTTTATTTTCACGGCTCTGCGTTGTAAACGTCTGTGAAACACTTGGGGGATCAAAGTGCTCACCACATATCTAGATAAGTTCCTTGGGGGGTCTAGTTTCTAAAATGGGGTCACTTGTGGGGGGTTTCTACTGTTTAGGCACACCAGGGGCTCTGCAAACGCAACGTGACGCCCGCAGACCATTCCATCAAAGTCTGCATTTCAAAAGTCACTACTTCCCTTCTGAGCCCCGACGTGTGCCCAAACAGTGGTTTACCTCCACACATGGGGTATCAGCGTACTCAGGAGAAACTGGACAACAACTTTTGGGGTCCAATTTCTCCTGTAACCCTTGGGAAAATAAAAAATTCTGGGCTAAATAATTATTTGTGAGGAAAGAAAACGTATTTATTATTTTCACGGCTCTGCATTATAAACTTCTATGAAGCACTTGCTGGTTCAAAGTGCTCACCACACATCTAGATAAGTTCCTTTCGGGGTCTAGTTTCCAAAATGGGGTCACTTGTGGGGGTTTCTACTGTTTAGCCACATCAGGGGCTCTGCAAACGCAACGTGACGCCCACAGAGCATTCCATCAAAGTCTGCATTTCAAAACGTCACTACTTCACTTCCGAGACCCGGCATGTGCCCAAACAGTGATTTACCCCCACATATGGGGTATCAGCGTACTCAGGAGAAACTGGACAACAACTTTTGGGGTCAAATTTCTCCTGTTACCCTTGGGAAAATAAAAAATTGCAGGCTAAAAGATCATTTTTGAGAAAATAATTTTTTTATTTTATTTTCATGGCTCTGCGTTATAAACTTCTGTGAAGCACTTGGGGGTTCAAAGTCCTCACCACACATCTAGATTAGTTCCTTTGGGGGTCTAGTTTCCAAAATGGGGTCATTTCTGGGGGATCTCCAATGTTTAGGCACACAGGGGCTCTCCAAACGTGACATGGTGTCCGCTAATGATTGGAGCTAATTTTCCATTTAAAAAGCCAAATGGCGTGCCTTCCCTTCCGAGCCCTGCCGTGCGCCCAAACAGTGGTTTACCCCCACATATGGGGTATCAGCGTACTCAGGACAAACTGGACAACAATATTTGGGGTCCAATTTCTCCTATTATCCTTGGCAAAATAGGAAATTCCAGGCTAAAAAATCATTTTTGAGGAAAGAAAAATTATTTTTTATTTTCATGGCTCTGCGTTATAAACTTCTGTGAAGCACCTGGGGGTTTAAAGTGCTCAATATGCATCTAGATAAGTTCCTTGGGGGTCTAGTTTCCAAAATGGGGTCACTTGTGGGGGAGCCCCAATGTTTAGGCACACAGGGGCTCTCCAAACGTGACATGGTGTCCGCTAACAATTGGAGCTAATTTTCCATTCAAAAAGTCAAATGGCGCGCCTTCCCTTCCGAGCCCTGCCGAGTGCCCAAACAGTGGTTTACCCCCACATATGAGGTATCGGCGTACTCGGGAGAAATTGCCCAACAAATTTTATGATCCATTTTATCCTACTGCCCATGTGAAAATGAAAAAATTGAGGCGAAAAGAATTTTTTTGTGAAAAAAAAAGTACTTTTTCATTTTTACAGATCAATTTGTGAAGCACCTGAGGGTTTAAAGTGCTCAATATGCATCCAGATAAGTTCCTTGGGGGGTCTAGTTTCCAAAATGGGGTCACTTGTGGGGGAGCGCCAATGTTTAGGCATATAGGAGCTATCCAAACGCGACATGGTGTCCGCTAACGAAGGAAATAATTTTTCATTCAAAAAGTCAAATGGCGCTCCTTCCCTTCCGAGCCTTACCATGTGCCCAAACAGTGGTTTACCCCCACATGTGAGGTATTGGTGTACTCAGGAGAAATTGCCCAACACATTTTAGGATCCATTTTATCCTGTTGCCCATGTGAAAATGAAAAAATTGAGGCTAAAAGAATTTTTTTGTGAAAAAAAAGTACTTTTTCATTTTTACGGATCAATTTGTGAAGCACCTGGGGGTTCAAAGTGCTCACTATGCATCTAGATAAGTTCCTTGGGGCGTCTAGTTTCCAAAATGGGGTCACTTGTGGGGGAGCTCCAATTTTTAGGCACACGAGTGCTCTCCAAACGTGACATGGTGTCCGCTAAAGAGTGGAGCCAATTTTTCATTCAAAAAGTCAAATGGCGCTCCTTCCCTTCCAAGCCCTGCCGTGCGCCCAAACAGTGGTTTACCCCCACATATGAGGTATCAGCGTACTCAGGACAAATTGGACAATAACGTGGTTCAGTTTCTCCTTTTACCATTGGGAAAATAAAAAAATTGTTGCTAAAAGATAATTTTTGTGACTAAAAAGTTAAATGTTCATTTTTTCCTTCCATGTTGCTTCTGCTGCTGTGAAGCACCTGAAGGGTTAATAAACTTCTTGAATGTGGTTTTGAGTACCTTGAGGGGTGCAGTTTTTAGAATGGTGTCACTTTTGGGTATTTTCAGCCATATAGACCCCTCAAACTGACTTCAAATGTGAGGTGGTCCCTAAAAAAAATGGTTTTGTAAATTTCGTTGTAAAAATGAGAAATCGCTGGTCAAATTTTAACCCTTATAACTTCCTAGCAAAAAAAAATTTCGTTTCCAAAATTGTGCTGATGTAAAGTATACATGTGGGAAATGTTATTTATTAACTATTTTGGGTCACATAACTCTCTGGTTTAACAGAATAAAAATTCAAAATTTGAAAATTGCGAAATTTTCAAAATTTTCACCAAATTTCCATTTTTATCACAAATAAACGCAGAATTTATTGACCTAAATTTACCACTAACATGAAGCCCAATATGTCACGAAAAAACAATCTCAGAACCGCTAGGATCCGTTGAAGCGTTCCTGAGATATTACCTCATAAAGGGACACTGGTCAGAATTGCAAAAAACGGTGAGGTCTTTAAGGTCAAAATAAGCTGGGTCATAAAGGGGTTAACTTTGCTGAATTGGCAGCAAGCAGGAGAGGCCAGGCAGGACCAACACTTCCAAAGGTACAATGGACAACTGGCAGGGACTAAAGAGTCCTGCAAAGCTATATACCCCAGTCAGCTTTGCAATTAGCAGATACACCTGTCCAATCCTGCAGTCCAGGCACAACTGCATTACACTCTACAACCACCGGAGGGAGCCCAAAAGCAGAATTCACAACATTTCTCTGTGTCACAGCGCGAGAAACACCGGCGGCTCTGACCAGTGGTAAGTTTGTTACCACCAGTCAGAGCACTGCACTTCTCATGCTGTCAGATAACAGCATGAGCTAGCAGCTGTCACCAGCAGTAAATAGGTTACCACTAGTGTTGAGCGATACCGTCCGATACTTGAAAGTATCGGTATCGGATAGTATCGGCCGATACCCGAAAAATATCGGATATCGCCGATACCGATATCCGATACCAATACAAGTCAATGGGACATCAAGTATCGGAAGGTATTCTCATGGTTCCCAGGGTCTGAAGGAGAGGAAACTCTCCTTCAGGCCCTGGGATCCATAGGGATGTGTAAAATAAAGAATTAAAATAAAAAATATTGATATGCTCACCTCTCCGGCGGCCCCTGGACATCACGCTGCTAACCGGGAGGCTTCTTTGTTTAAAATGCGCGCCTTTAGGACCTGCGAATGACGTCCCGGCTTCTGATTGGTCGCGTGCCGCCCATGTGACCGGCACGCGACCAATCAGAAGCTGCGACGTCATTCGCAGGTCCTTAATTCCTAGAATTAGGAGTTTATGTGAATGAGAATGACGTCGCGGCTTCTGATTGGTCGCGTGCCGGTCACATGGGCGGCACGCGACCAATCAGAAGCCGAGACGTCATTCGCAGGTCCTAAAGGCGCGCATTTTAAAAAAAGAAGCCTCCCGGTTAGCAGCGTGATGTCCAGGGGCCGCCGGAGAGGTGAGCATTAGAGTTGAGCGACCTTGACCTTTTTAGAGTCGAGCCGGGTTTCGCGAAACCCGACTATCTCAAAAGTCGGGTCGAGTGAAATCGGCCGATAATGACGTAAAGTCGGGATCGACCGAAACACGAAACCCAATGCAAGTCAATGGGGCAGCATAGTCGGCAGTGAGTGGGGGCCAGGAAAACACCTAGAGTGCCCATTTTAATGTCAAAACCATCCATTCTTCTTAATGAAGCTTGTCAAGCGTAATTTACCTTATAATAATTGGAAGGCATTTGAAATTGGGGGTCATTTGGCTAAAGTTGTGGTGGGTAGGGCTGGTTCAAGTAATTAGTGGGCCCAGGAAATCTGGACCACGTCACGGCAGTGGAGCAGGGAGAGGTAAGTATTTCAACTTTGCAAGTGCTGTGAACCTGAGCAAGCAGGGGGGGCCCACTCGTTGGCATTGGCACTGGCACAGGGCCCCTCAAAGTACAGCGGTGTGTTTGCACGGCGGGGGCGCCTCCCACCGGCAGCAACACTTTTGCGTACTATGAGAGGCCCTGTGCCAGTGACGTCGCCAACTAGTATTCCTCCCCCTACCTGATGAAGGAACCTGCACTTTCATCTGCACCTTCCTCTTTGTCCCCGTGTAAGGTGGTATGGTATGCGGGAAGAGCAACCTGACTTTCAGCAGGGTCACAATGTTGTTGTGTACCGTGCACGGGGAATGTTGCGTTATGGGTCAATGTACCAGCAGACTCATCTATCACTGGCTGGGCAATGGGCAGGATGAGGAGGAAACACAGATATAGGCCCAAATAATAAAGTGGGCTAAATGCTGTTCAAAATTGGTAACACAGGAATAACCAGGGGGCATTGCAGTGGAGGACAACTGGAATGAGAGGCTGACACAGAGAGTAGGCCCAAATCAGTAAGTAGTCGAAATGCAGTTCAAAATTGGCAACCGTAGTAAACAGGCGGCACAGCTTTGTTCAGTGGAGGAGAACAGCAAGGAGTGGCAGACACCGATAGTAGGCCCCAACCCAACTAGTAGGCCAAATGCAGTCTAACATTAACAACTACTTAACGAGCGCCTGAAAACGGAATTTCAGTACAGGAAACCAGGAGAACAGCAAGGAGCGGCAGACACTGTTAGTAGGCCCCAAACCAACTAGTACGCCAAATGCAGTTGTTCCATTTAACCACAATTTAACGAGAGCCTGAAGATAGAAGCTCAGGAAAGGCAACCTGGAGAACACCTTGGAGTGGAACACACCATCTCTCTCCACCCCATACCCATTTTGTAGGCCTAATGCTGTGTAGTTTTCTACAACTACTAAACGAGAGTCGGAAGACCGAAGCAATGGCAAGGCAAACTGGGGAACACCTTGGAGTGTAACACACCATCTCTCTCCACCCGATACCCATTTTGTAGGCCTAATGCAGTGTAGTTTTCTACAACTACTAAACGAGAGTCGGAAGATCGAAGCAATGGCGAGGAAACCTGGAGAACACCTTGGAGTGTAACACACCATCTCTCTCCACCCCATACCCATTTTGTAGGCCTAATGCAGCCTACTTTCCGACAACTACTAAACGAGAGCATGAAGATCGAAGCTCAGGAAAGGCAACCTGGGGAACACCTTGGAGTGTAACACACCCTCTCTCTACACCACGGAAGGGCTGATTCTTAGGAAGGAAGGCTGTCGGAAAGAAGCAGGGCGCGTCCGAGGGTGATTATATTCTTATTAGGTATATACTCACCCTCGGACGCGCCCTGCTTCTTTATTTGTAATGAATGTTTATTTGCAATGTGGTTTTGACTTACTCTATTTTTTTGGTAAATAATGATTTTATTATTTTCATTGTTTTGCATCTTCTTGGCAATAATATAAAGAAGACGCGACAGGACAACACTCGGTGGATGCCATATCTGTGTTTTAAATTGAAAAAAACTTTCAGTTAACTACTTGCAGGAGAAAGTTATTGTAGCTGGTGGCCATTTTTAGTACTGTACCAGATTTTTGTTGTATGTGTTTGTTTTTAATGTTAAAATGTCTGCATTTGATATCTCTCCAGTATTTTCTTTTTTATAAGCAAAATACTTATTTTTATATTTTCTGATGTTGGTTCAAGGGGTACACGGGCAGCAGTAGACAGGTCAGTGGAGGCCTAGTGGAAGGAGGGACCGCAGACAGGCTTCGAAGCCCTAACATAATAAATTGGGCTGGCTGTAGGCAATTTAAAATTGGTTCCAGGGGAACCCGGGCAGCAGTAGACAGGTCAGTGGAGGCCTAGTGGAAGGAGGGACCACAGACAGGCTTCGAAGCCCTAACATAATAAATTGGGCTGGCTGTAGGCAATTTAAAATTGGTTCCAGGGGAACCCGGGCAGCAGTAGACAGCTCAGTGGAGGCCTAGTGGAAGGAGGGACCGCAGACAGGCTTCGAAGCCCTAACATAATAAATTGGGCTGGCTGTAGGCAATTTAAAATTGGTTCCAGGGGAACCCGGGCAGCAGTAGACAGGTCAGTGGAGGCCTAGTGGAAGGAGGGAAAGCAGACAGGCTTCGAAGCCCTAACATAATAAATTGGGCTGGCTGTAGGCAATTTAAAATTGGTTCCAGGGGAACCTGGGCAGCAGTAGACAGGTCAGTGGAGGCCTAGTGGAAGGAGTGACCGCAGACAGGCTTCGAAGCCCTAACATAATAAATTGGGCTGGCTGTAGGCAATTTAAAATTGGTTCCAGGGGACCCCGGGCAGCAGTAGACAGGTCAGTGGAGGCCTAGTGGAAGGAGGGACCGCAGACAGGCTTCGAAGCCCTAACATAATAAATTGGGCTGGCTGTAGGCAATTTAAAATTGGTTCCAGGGGAACCCGGGCAGCAGTAGACAGGTCAGTGGAGGCCTAGTGGAAGGAGGGACCGCAGACAGGCTTCGAAGCCCTAACATAATAAATTGGGCTGGCTGTAGGCAATTTAAAATTGGTTCCAGGGGAACCCGGGCAGCAGTAGACAGGTCAGTGGAGGCCTAGTGGAAGGAGGGACCGCAGACAGGCTTCGAAGCCCTAACATAATAAATTGGGCTGGCTGTAGGCAATTTAAAATTGGTTCCAGGGGACCCCGGGCAGCAGTAGACAGGTCAGTGGAGGCCTAGTGGAAGGAGGGACCGCAGACAGGCTTCGAAGCCCTAACATAATAAATTGGGCTGGCTGTAGGCAATTTAAAATTGGTTCCAGGGGAACC
Source organism: Ranitomeya imitator (assembly GCF_032444005.1). NCBI lineage: Eukaryota > Metazoa > Chordata > Amphibia > Anura > Dendrobatidae > Ranitomeya > Ranitomeya imitator. The sequence goes on along the minus strand of NC_091285.1, from coordinate 308,267,080 downwards.
CGGGCAGCAGTAGACAGGTCAGTGGAGGCCTAGTGGAAGGAGGGACCGCAGACAGGCTTCGAAGCCCTAACATAATAAATTGGGCTGGCTGTAGGCAATTTAAAATTGGTTCCAGGGGAACCCGGGCAGCAGTAGACAGGTCAGTGGAGGCCTAGTGGAAGGAGGGACCGCAGACAGGCTTCGGAGCCCTAACATAATAAATTGGGCTGGCTGTAGGCAATTTAAAATTGGTTCCAGGGGAACCCGGGCAGCAGTAGACAGGTCAGTGGAGGCCTAGTGGAAGGAGAGACCGCAGACAGGCTTCGAAGCCCTAACATAATAAATTGGCCTGGCTGTAGGCAATTTACAATTGGTTCCAGGGGAACACGGGCGGCAGTAGACAGGTCAGTGGAGGCCTAGTGGAAGGAGGGACCGCAGACAGGCTTCGAAGCCCTAACATAATAAATTGGCCTGGCTGTAGGCAATTTACAATTGGTTCCAGGGGAACACAGGCGGCAGTAGACAGGTCAGTGGAGGCCTAGTGGAAGGAGGGACCGCAGACAGGCTTCGAAGCCCTAACATAATAAATTGGGCTGGCTGTAGGCAATTTAAAATTGGTTCCAGGGGAACCCGGGCAGCAGTAGACAGGTCAGTGGAGGCCTAGTGGAAGGAGGGACCGCAGACAGGCTTCGAAGCCCTAACATAATAAATTGGGCTGGCTGTAGGCAATTTAAAATTGGTTCCAGGGGAACCCGGGCAGCAGTAGACAGCTCAGTGGAGGCCTAGTGGAAGGAGGGACCGCAGACAGGCTTCGAAGCCCTAACATAATAAATTGGGCTGGCTGTAGGCAATTTAAAATTGGTTCCAGGGGAACCCGGGCAGCAGTAGACAGGTCAGTGGAGGCCTATTGGAAGGAGAGACCGCAGACAGGCTTCGAAGCCCTAACATAATAAATTGGCCTGGCTGTAGGCAATTTACAATTGGTTCCAGGGGAACACGGGCGGCAGTAGACAGGTCAGTGGAGGCCTAGTGGAAGGAGGGACCGCAGACAGGCTTTGAAGCCATAACATAATAAATTGGCCTGGCTGTAGGCAATTTACAATTGGTTCCAGGGGAACACGGGCGGCAGTAGACAGGTCAGTGGAGGCCTAGTGGAAGGAGGGACCGCAGACAGGCTTCGAAGCCCTAACATACTAAATTGGGCTGGCTGTAGGCAATTTAAAATTGGTTCCAGGGGAACCCGGGCAGCAGTAGACAGGTCAGTGGAGGCCTAGTGGAAGGAGGGACCGCAGACAGGCTTCGAAGCCCTAACATAATAAATTGGGCTGGCTGTAGGCAATTTAAAATTGGTTCCAGGGGAACCCGGGCAGCAGTAGACAGCTCAGTGGAGGCCTAGTGGAAGGAGGGACCGCAGACAGGCTTCGAAGCCCTAACATAATAAATTGGGCGGGCTGTAGGCAATTTAAAATTGGTTCCAGGGGAACCCGGGCAGCAGTAGACAGGTCAGTGGAGGCCTAGTGGAAGGAGGGACCGCAGACAGGCTTCGAAGCCCTAACATAATAACTTGGGCTGGCTGTAGGCAATTTAAAATTGGTTCCAGGGGAACCCGGGCAGCAGTAGACAGGTCAGTGGAGGCCTAGTGGAAGGAGGGACCGCAGACAGGCTTCGAAGCCCTAACATAATAAATTGGGCTGGCTGTAGGCAATTTAAAATTGGTTCCAGGGGAACCCGGGCAGCAGTAGACAGGTCAGTGGAGGCCTAGTGGAAGGAGGGACCGCAGACAGGCTTCGAAGCCCTAACATAATAAATTGGGCTGGCTGTAGGCAATTTAAAATTGGTTCCAGGGGAACCCGGGCAGCAGTAGACAGGTCAGTGGAGGCCTAGTGGAAGGAGTGACCGCAGACAGGCTTCGAAGGCCTAACATAAGAAAAATGTCAATACAATGGTATTGACAGTGCCAGGCATTGAAGGATGTCAGCGCATAGACTAAACATTGGTGAAGCTGTGAGAGAAAATTTTGCAAGTGGTAGAGCACTGTTTGACCTGGGGGGGGGACTGTCTTGTGGCCGGCGGTACAGGCCCAGGGCCCCCCATATTACAACGGTGTGTCTGACGTTGGGTGCGCACCACCACCGCCAGACACTTTATTGTACTATGAGGGACCTAGTGGCAGTGCCGTCGACCAAAAGCGGGCACACCCACCTCTTCAGACAAACAGTACTCTCACGGGTGCTGGCGCCAAGTGGCGGTACCACGGCCCCGTGTGGGGACTTTGGCCATTTAGGGAGATGTTAACATGTCGGATGCTGGACAATCAGGTGCTGTAAATTACGAGATTGGAAAAGTCGTTCAGAATAGTCCACAGGCAAGACCTTTAGTAACATAGTAACATAGTTAGTAAGGCCGAAAAAAGACATTTGTCCATCCAGTTCAGCCTATATTCCATCATAATAAATCCCCAGATCTACGTCCTTCTACAGAACCTAATTGTATGATACAATATTGTTCTGCTCCAGGAAGACATCCAGGCCTCTCTTGAACCCCTCGACTGAGTTCGCCATCACCACCTCCTCAGGCAAGCAATTCCAGATTCTCACTGCCCTAACAGTAAAGAATCCTCTTCTATGTTGGTGGAAAAACCTTCTCTCCTCCAGACGCAAAGAATGCCCCCTTGTGCCCGTCACCTTCCTTGGTATAAACAGATCCTCAGCGAGATATTTGTATTGTCCCCTTATATACTTATACATGGTTATTAGATCGCCCCTCAGTCGTCTTTTTTCTAGACTAAATAATCCTAATTTCGCTAATCTATCTGGGTATTGTAGTTCTCCCATCCCCTTTATTAATTTTGTTGCCCTCCTTTGTACTCTCTCTAGTTCCATTATATCCTTCCTGAGCACCGGTGCCCAAAACTGGACACAGTACTCCATGTGCGGTCTAACTAGGGATTTGTACAGAGGCAGTATAATGCTCTCATCATGTGTATCCAGACCTCTTTTAATGCACCCCATGATCCTGTTTGCCTTGGCAGCTGCTGCCTGGCACTGGCTGCTCCAGGTAAGTTTATCATTAACTAGGATCCCCAAGTCCTTCTCCCTGTCAGATTTACCCAGTGGTTTCCCGTTCAGTGTGTAATGGTGATATTGATTCCCTCTTCCCATGTGTATAACCTTACATTTATCATTGTTAAACCTCATCTGCCACCTTTTAGCCCAGGTTTCCAACTTATCCAGATCCATCTGTAGCAGAATACTATCTTCTCTTGTATTAACTGCTTTACATAGTTTTGTATCATCTGCAAATATTGATATTTTACTGTGTAAACCTTCTACTAGATCATTAATGAATATGTTGAAGAGAACAGGTCCCAATACCGACCCCTGCGGTACCCCACTGGTCACAGCGACCCAGTTAGAGACTATACCATTTATAACCACCCTCTGCTTTCTATCACTAAGCCAGTTACTAACCCATTTACACACAATTTCCCCCAGACCAAGCATTCTCATTTTGTGTACCAACCTCTTGTGCGGCACGGTATCAAACGCTTTGGAAAAATCGAGATATACCACGTCCAATGACTCACCGTGGTCAAGCCTATAGCTTACCTCTTCATAAAAACTGATTAGATTGGTTTGACAGGAGCGATTTCTCATAAATCCATGCTGATATGGAGTTAAACAGTTATTCTCATTGAGATAATCCAGAATAACATCCCTCAGAAACCCTTCAAATATTTTACCAACAATAGAGGTTAGACTTACTGGCCTATAATTTCCAGGTTCACTTTTAGAGCCCTATTTGAATATTGGCACCACATTTGCTATGCGCCAATCCTGCGGAACAGACCCTGTCGCTATAGAGTCCCTAAAAATAAGAAATAATGGTTTATCTATTACATTACTTAGTTCTCTTAGTACTCGTGGGTGTATGCCATCCGGACCCGGAGATTTATCTATTTTAATCTTATTTAGCCGGTTTCGCACCTCTTCTTGGGTTAGATTGGTGACCCTTAATATAGGGTTTTCATTGTTTCTTGGGATTTCACCTAGCATTTCATTTTCCACCGTGAATACCGTGGAGAAGAAGGTGTTTAGTATGTTAGCTTTTTCCTCGTCATCTACAATCATTCTTTCCTCACTATTTTTTAAGGGGCCTACATTTTCAGTTTTTATTCTTTTACTATTGATATAGTTGAAGAACAGTTTGGGATTAGTTTTACTCTCCTTAGCAATGTGCTTCTCTGTTTCCTTTTTGGCAGCTTTAATTAGTTTTTTAGATAAAGTATTTTTCTCCCTATAGTTTTTTAGAGCTTCAATGGTGCCATCCTGCTTTAGTAGTGCAAATGCTTTCTTTTTACTGTTAATTGCCTGTCTTACTTCTTTGTTTAGCCACATTGGGTTTTTCCTATTTCTAGTCCTTTTATTCCCACAAGGTATAAACTGCTTACAGTGCCTATTTAGGATGTTCTTAAACATTTCCCATTTATTATCTGTATTCTTATTTCTGAGGATATTGTCCCAGTCTACCAGATTAAGGGCATCTCTAAGCTGGTCAAACTTTGCCTTCCTAAAGTTCAGTGTTTTTGTGACTCCCTGACAAGTCCCCCTAGTGAAAGACAGGTGAAACTGTACAATATTGTGGTCGCTATTTCCTAGATGCCCGACCACCTGCAGATTTGTTATTCTGTCAGGTCTATTAGATAGTATTAGGTCTAAAAGTGCTGCTCCTCTGGTTGGATTCTGCACCAATTGTGAAAGATAATTTTTCTTGGTTATTAGCAGAAACCTGTTGCCTTTATGGGTTTCACAGGTTTCTGTTTCCCAGTTAATATCCGGGTAGTTAAAGTCCCCCATAACCAGGACCTCATTATGGGTTGCAGCTTCATCTATCTGCTTTAGAAGTAGACTTTCCATGGTTTCTGTTATATTTGGGGGTTTGTAACAGACCCCAATGAGAATTTTGTTACCATTTTTCCCTCCATGAATTTCGACCCATATGGACTCGACATCCTCATTTCCTTCGCTAATATCCTCCCTTAAAGTGGACTTTAGACAAGACTTTACATAGAGACAAACCCCTCCTCCTCTCCGATTTTTACGATCCTTTCTAAACAGACTGTAACCCTGTAAGTTAACTGCCCAGTCATAGCTTTCATCTAACCATGTCTCGGTTATTCCCACTATGTCAAAGTTACCTGTAGATATTTCTGCTTCTAGTTCTTCCATCTTGTTTGTCAGGCTTCTGGCGTTTGCGAGCATGCAGTTTAGAGGATTTTGTTTTGTTCCAATCTCCTCGCTGTGGATTGTTTTAGAAATGTTCTTACCTCCCTTCTGAGTATGTTTTCCTGGATTTCCTTTGTTCAAGTCTAATGTTTTTCTTCCCGTCCCCTCTTCTTCTAGTTTAACGCCCTCCTGATGAGTGTAGCGAGTCTTCTGGCGAATGTGTGTTTCCCAGGTTTGTTGAGGTGTAGTCCGTCTCTGGCGAGGAGTCCATCGTACAAGTAATTCACACCGTGGTCCAGGAATCCGAATCCTTGTTGTCTGCACCACCGTCTTAGCCAGTTGTTTGCATCAAGGATCCTGTTCCATCTCCTGGTGCCATGCCCGTCTACTGGAAGGATAGAAGAAAAAACTACCTGTGCATCCAGTTCCTTTACTTTCTTCCCCAACTCTTCAAAGTCTTTGCAGATTGTTGGTAGGTCCTTCCTTGCCGTGTCATTGGTGCCAACATGTATCAGAAGAAATGGGTGGACATCCTTGGAGTTGAAGAGCTTTGGTATCCTATCGGTCACATCCTTGATCATCGCACCTGGAAGGCAGCATACTTCTCTTGCAGTTATGTCCGGTCTGCAGATGGCTGCTTCTGTGCCTCTCAGTAGTGAGTCTCCCACCACCACCACTCTTCGTTGCTTCTTGGCTGTACTTTTTGCTGTCACTTGTTGCTGTGTGCCCTTTTCTTTTTTGCTTGCTGGTATTGCTTCATCCTTAGGTGTGCCATCTTCATCCTCTACAAAGATTTGATATCGGTTCTTCAGTTGTGTGGTTGGAAATAGGAAAGCTAGGTGTCAGCCGGGCAAGGTGGGGCAAAAGATTTCGAAATCCAGTTGTGGTTCATTTTAATGAAGGTTAGATCATCTACATTTTGGGTAGCCAGACGAGTCCTTTTTTCTGTTAGTATTGAACCTGCAGCACTGAATACTCTTTCTGATAGAACACTAGCTGCCGGGCAAGCAAGCTCCTGCAATGCATATTCTGCCAATTCTGGCCAGGTGTCTAATTTTGATGCCCAGTAATCAAATGGGAATGACGGTTGAGGGAGAATGTCGATAAGGGATGAAAAATAGTTAGTAACCATACTGGACAAATGTTGTCTCCTGTCACTTTGAATTGATGCTGCAGTACCTGTCCTGTCTGCGGTCATAGCAAAATCACTCCAAAACCTGGTCAGAAAACCCCTCTGGCCAATGACACTTCTGATTTCTGCCCCTCTAACACCTCTGGTCTGCTGGCCCCTGCAGCTCGTGTTAGAACGATCACGGGCGCTGTGTGCAGGGAATGCCAGAAGCAAACGGTCAACAAGAGTTGATTGTTTGGTTGCTAATATTAGTTCCAAGTTCTCATGTGGCATTATATTTTGCAATTTGCCTTTATAGCGAGGATCAAGGAGGCAGGCCAACCAGTAATCGTCATCGTTCATCATTTTTGTTATGCGTGTGTCCCTTTTGAGGATACGTAAGGCATAATCCGCCATGTGGGCCAAAGTTCCAGTTCTCAAATCTGTGGTTGTGCTTGGTTGAGGGGCAGTTTCAGGCAAATCCACGTCACTTGTGTCCCTCCAAAAACCAGAACCCGGCCTTGCCGCGCCAACAATTTCCACTGGCCCCGGAAAAGCTTCCTCATTAAAAATATAATCATCCCCATCATCCTCCTCGTCCTCCTCCTCCTCTTCGCCCGCTACCTCGTCCTGTACACTGCCCTGGCCAGACAATGGCTGACTGTCATCAAGGCTTTCCTCTTCCTCAGCTGCAGACGCCTGATCCTTTATGTGCGTCAAACTTTGCATCAGCAGACGCATTAGGGGGATGCTCATGCTTATTATGGAGTTGTCTGCACTAACCAGCCGTGTGCATTCCTCAAAACACTGAAGGACTTGACACATGTCTTGAATCTTCGACCACTGCACACCTGACAACTCCATGTCTGCCATCCTACTGCCTGCCCGTGTATGTGTATCCTCCCACAAAAACATAACAGCCCGCCTCTGTTCACACAGTCTCTGAAGCATGTGCAGTGTTGAGTTCCACCTTGTTGCAACGTCTATGATTAGGCGATGCTGGGGAAGGTTCAAAGAACGCTGATAGGTCTGCATACGGCTGGAGTGTACGGGCGAACGGCGGATATGTGAGCAAAGTCCACGCACTTTGAGGAGCAGGTCGGATAACCCCGGATAACTTTTCAGGAAGCACTGCACCACCAGGTTTAAGGTGTGAGCCAGGCAAGGAATGTGTTTCAGTTGGGAAATGGAGATGGCAGCCATGAAATTCCTTCCGTTATCACTCACTACCTTGCCTGCCTCAAGATCTACAGTGCCCAGCCACGACTGCGTTTCTTTCTGCAAGAACTCGGACAGAACTTCAGCGGTGTGTCTGTTGTCGCCCAAACACTTCATAGCCAATACAGCCTGCTGACGTTTGCCAGTAGCTGCCCCATAATGGGAGACCTGGTGTGCAACAGTGGCAGCTGCAGATGGAGTGGTTGTGCGACTGTGGTCTGTGGACGAGGTCTCGCTTCTGCAGGAGGACGAGGAGGAGGAGGAGGGGGTGCGAATGGCTACAGCCAACTGTTTCCTAGACCGTGGGCTAGGCAGAACTGTCCCAAACTTGCTGTCCCCTGTGGACCCTGCATCCACCACATTTACTCAGTGTGCCGTGATGGACACGTAACGTCCCTGGCCATGCCTACTGGTCCATGCATCTGTTGTCAGGTGCACCTTTGTGCTCACAGATTGCCTGAGTGCATGGACGATGCGCTCTTTAACATGCTGGTGGAGGGCTGGGATGGCTTTTCTGGAAAAAAAGTGTCGACTGGGTAGCTCGTAGCGTGGTACAGCGTAGTCCATCAGGGCTTTGAAAGCTTCGCTTTCAACTAACCGGTAGGGCATCATCTCTAACGAGATTATTCTAGCTATGTGGGCGTTCAAACCCTGTGTACGCGGATGCGAGGCTAAGTACTTCCTTTTTCTAACCATAGTCTCATGTAGGGTGAGCTGGACTGGAGAGCTGGAGATCGTGGAACTAGCGGGGGTGCCGGTGGACATGGCAGACTGAGAGACGGTGGGAGATGGTATTGTTGCCGCCGGTGCCCTAGATGCAGTGTTTCCTACTACGAAACTGGTGATTCCCTGACCCTGACTTCTTTGGCCTGGCAAAGAAACCTGCACAGAAACTGCAGGTGGTGCAGAAAATGGTGGCCCTACACTGCCGGAAGGGATGTTGCGTTGATGACTAGCTTCATTGGCCGAGGGTGCTACAACCTTAAGGGACGTTTGGTAGTTAGTCCAAGCTTGCAAATGCATGGTGGTTAAATGTCTATGCATGCAACTTGTATTGAGACTTTTCAGATTCTGCCCTCTGCTTAAGGTAGTTGAACATTTTTGACAGATGACTTTGCGCTGATCAATTGGATGTTGTTTAAAAAAATGCCAGACTGCACTCTTTCTAGCATCGGATACCTTTTCAGGCATTGCAGACTGAGCTTTAACCGGATGGCCACGCTGTCCTCCAACAGGTTTTGACTTTGCCACGCGTTTTGGGCAAGATACGGGCCCGGCAGATGGAACCTGTTGCGATGTTGATGCCTGCTGCGGCCCCTCCTCCTTCGCTTCAGAACTGCTGCCGCCTGCACCCTGTTCCCCCAATGGCTGCCAATCGGGGTCAAGAACTGGGTCATCTATTACCTCTTCTTGTAGCTCGTGTGCAACTTCGTCTGTGTCACCTTGTCGGTCGGTGGTATAGCGTTCGTGATGGGGCAACATAGTCTCATCAGGGTCTGATTCTTGATCAGCACCCTGCGAGGGCAATGTTGTGGTCTGAGTCAAAGGACCAGCATAGTAGTCTGGCTGTGGCTGTGCATCAGTGCACTCCATGTCAGATTCAACTTGTAATGGGCATGGACTGTTAACTGCTTCACTTTCTAAGCCAGGGACGGTATGTGTAAAGAGCTCCATGGAGTAACCCGTTGTGTCGCCTGCTGCATTCTTCTCTGTTGTTGTTTTTGCTGAAGAGGATAAGGAAGCGACTTGTCCCTGACCGTGAACATCCACTAACGACGCGCTGCTTTTACTTTTACCAGTTTCACGAGAGGAGGCAAAAGAGCTAGAGGCTGAGTCAGCAAGATAAGCCAAAACTTGCTCTTGCTGCTCCGGCTTTAAAAGCGGTTTTCCTACTCCCAGAAAAGGGAGCGTTCGAGGCCTTGTGTAGCCAGACGACGAACCTGGCTCCACAGCTCCAGACTTAGGTGCAATATTTTTTTTTTCACGACCACCTGATGCTCCACCACTACCACTACCCTCATTACCAGCTGACAATGAATGCCCCCGGCCACGACCTCTTCCACCAGACTTCCTCATTGTTTTAAAAACGTTACCAAACTAACGGTATTTGTTGCAGTCACACAACTTACACCGTGAGCTATAACTTCAGTATGATTTAGCTACCCCTTTTCAGGTGGGTGAGACCACAACGAAAATCAGGCACAATGTTACACACTCTGTTGTTGGTGGCAACAAATGAGAGAGATGCCACACACGCAGGACTGTCACTGAAGCGCAAATGTAAATATTAATCTCCCACTGATTTGTGTTTTTTTTTTTAAAGAGGAGACTTTAGAAAAAAAAAAAAAATGATTTTTTAAGGAAGAATTTATAAACCAAATAAAATGAAATGATTTTTTCAGGGAGAATTTAGAAAACAAATAAAACATAAAATAGCCTTTCTAGGGCCCAGTGAGTGAGAGAGGACGCACACAGGAGTCAGGAGTGGCACACAAGCCCAGAGGCCAATATTTATCTCCCACTGATTGATTTAGTGATTTTTTCAGGTAGATTTTGGAACCCAAATCAAGCAAAAAAATTAATAGGCTTTCTATGGCCCACAATTGGAGAGAGAGAGATGGCACACCCAGGAGTCAAGACTGGCACACAAGCAGAAAGGGCAATATTAATCTCCCACTGATTTAATTTATTTTATTTTTTTTCAGGGAGACTTTAGAAAAAAAAATACAAAAAAATGAATTTTTCAGGAAGAATTTAGAAACAAAATAAAATAAAATGATTGTTTCAGGGAGAATTTAGAAAACAAATAAAAAAAAAATAGGCTTTGTAGGGCCCACTGAGTGAGAGAGGACGCACACAGGAGTCAGCAGTGGCACACAAGCCCAGAGGCCAATATTGTTCTCCCAATGATTGATGTAGTGATTTTTTCAGGTAGATTTTGGAACCCAAATCAAGCAAAAAAATTAATAGGCTTTCTATGGCCCACAATTGGAGAGAGAGAGATGGCACACCCAGGAGTCAAGACTGGCACACAAGCAGAAAGGGCAATATTAATCTCCCACTGATTTGATTTTTTTTTTTTTTTCAGGGAGACTTTAGAAAAAAAAAATACAAAAAAAATGATTTTTTTCAGGAATAATTTAGAAACCAAATAAAATAAAATGATTTTTTTCAGGGAGAATTTAGAAAACAAATAAAACATAAAATAGCCTTTCTAGGGCCCAGTGAGTGAGAGAGGACGCACACAGGAGTCAGGAGTGGCACACAAGCCCAGAGGCCAATATTTATCTCCCACTGATTGATTTAGTGATTTTTTCAGGTAGATTTTGGAACCCAAATCAAGCAAAAAAATTAATAGGCTTTCTATGGCCCACAATTGGAGAGAGAGAGATTGCACACCCAGGAGTCAAGACTGGCACACAAGCAGAAAGGGCAATATTAATCTCCCACTGATTTAATTTTTTTTTTTTTTTCAGGGAGACTTTAGAAAAAAAAATACAAAAAAATGAATTTTTCAGGAAGAATTTAGAAACAAAATAAAATAAAATGATTATTTCAGGGAGAATTTAGAAAACAAATAAAAAAAAAATAGGCTTTGTAGGGCCCACTGAGTGAGAGAGGACGCACACAGGAGTCAGGAGTGGCACACAAGCCCAGAGGCCAATATTTATCTCCCACTGATTGATTTAGTGATTTTTTCAGGTAGATTTTGGAACCCAAATCAAGCAAAAAAATTAATAGGCTTTCTATGGCCCACAATTGGAGAGAGAGAGAGATGGCACACCCAGGAGTCAAGACTGGCACACAAGCAGAAAGGGCAATATTAATCTCCCACTGATTTGATTTTTTTTTTTTTTCAGGGAGACTTTAGAAAAAAAATAAAAAAAAAAAATGATTTTTTTCAGGAATAATTTAGAAACCAAATAAAATAAAATGATTTTTTCAGGGAGAATTTAGAAAACAAATAAAACAAAAAATAGGCTTTCTAGGGCCCACTGAGTGAGAGAGGACGCACACAGGAGTCAGGAGTGGCACACAAGCCCAGAGGCCAATATTTATCTCCCACTGATTGATTTAGTGATTTTTTCAGGTAGATTTTGGAACCCAAATCAAGCAAAAAAATTAATAGGCTTTCTATGGCCCACAATTGGAGAGAGAGAGATGGCACACCCAGGAGTCAAGACTGGCACACAAGCAGAAAGGGCAATATTAATCTCCCACTGACTTGATTTTTTTTTTTTTTTTCAGGGAGACTTTAGAAAAAAAAAATACAAAAAAAATGATTTTTTTCAGGAATAATTTAGAAACCAAATAAAATAAAATGATTTTTTCAGGGAGAATTTAGAAAACAAATAAAACATAAAATAGCCTTTCTAGGGCCCAGTGAGTGAGAGAGGATGCACACAGGAGTCAGGAGTGGCACACAAGCCCAGAGGCCAATATTTATCTCCCACTGATTGATTTAGTGATTTTTTCAGGTAGATTTTGGAACCCAAATCAAGCAAAAAAATTAATAGGCTTTCTATGGCCCACAATTGGAGAGAGAGAGATGGCACACCCAGGAGTCAAGACTGGCACACAAGCAGAAAGGGCAATATTAATCTCCCATTTAATTTTTTTTTTTTTTTCAGGGAGACTTTAGAAAAAAAAATACAAAAAAATGAATTTTTCAGGAAGAATTTAGAAACAAAATAAAATGAAATGATTATTTCAGGGAGAATTTAGAAAACAAATAAAAAAAAAATAGGCTTTGTAGGGCCCACTGAGTGAGAGAGGACGCACACAGGAGTCAGGAGTGGCACACAAGCCCAGAGGCCAATATTTATCTCCCACTGATTGATTTAGTGATTTTTTCAGGTAGATTTTGGAACCCAAATCAAGCAAAAAAATTAATAGGCTTTCTATGGCCCACAATTGGAGAGAGAGAGATGGCACACCCAGGAGTCAAGACTGGCACACAAGCAGAAAGGGCAATATTAATCTCCCACTGATTTGATTTTTTTTTTTTTTTTCAGGGAGACTTTAGAAAAAAAAAATACAAAAAAAATGATGTTTTTCAGGAATAATTTAGAAACCAAATAAAATAAAATGATTTTTTCAGGGAGAATTTAGAAAACAAATAAAACAAAAAATAGGCTTTCTAAGGCCCACTGAGTGAGAGAGGACGCACACAGGAGTCAGGAGTGGCACACAAGCCCAGAGGCCAATATTTATCTCCCACTGATTGATTAAGTGATTTTTTCAGGTAGATTTTGGAACCCAAATCAAGCAAAAAAATTAATAGGCTTTCTATGGCCCACAATTGGAGAGAGAGAGATGGCACACCCAGGAGTCAAGACTGGCACACAAGCAGAAAGGGCAATATTAATCTCCCACTGATTTGTTTTTTTTTTTTTTTTTCAGGGAGACTTTAGAAAAAAAAAATACAAAAAAAATGATTTTTTTCAGGAATAATTTAGAAACCAAATAAAATAAAATGATTTTTTCAGGGAGAATTTAGAAAACAAATAAAACAAAAAATAGGCTTTCTAGGGCCCACTGAGTGAGAGAGGACGCACACAGGAGTCAGGAGTGGCACACAAGCCCAGAGGCCAATATTTATCTCCCACTGATTGATTTAGTGATTTTTTCAGGTAGATTTTGGAACCCAAATCAAGCAAAAAAATTAATAGGCTTTCTATGGCCCACAATTGGAGAGAGAGAGATGGCACACCCAGGAGTCAAGACTGGCACACAAGCAGAAAGGGCAATATTAATCTCCCACTGATTTGATTTTTTTTTTTTTTTCAGGGAGACTTTAGAAAAAAAAAATACAAAAAAAATGATTTTTTTCAGGAATAATTTAGAAACCAAATAAAATAAAATGATTTTTTCAGGGAGAATTTAGAAAACAAATAAAACAAAAAATAGGCTTTCTAGGGCCCACTGAGTGAGAGAGGACGCACACAGGAGTTAGGAGTGGCACACAAGCCCAGAGGCCAATATTTATCTCCCACTGATTGATTAAGTGATTTTTTCAGGTAGATTTTGGAACCCAAATCAAGCAAAAAAATTAATAGGCTTTCTATGGCCCACAATTAGAGAGAGAGAGATGGCACACCCAGGAGTCAAGACTGGCACACAAGCAGAAATGGCAATATTAATCTCCCACTGATTTGTTTTTTTTGTTTTTTTTCAGGGAGACTTTAGAAAAAAAAAATACAAAAAAAATGATGTTTTTCAGGAATAATTTAGAAACCAAATAAAATGAAATGATTTTTTCTGGGAGAATTTAGAAAACAAATAAAACAAAAAATAGGCTTTCTAGGGCTTACTGAGTGAGAGAGGACACACACAGGAGTCAGGAGTGGCACACAAGCCCAGAGGCCAATATTTATCTCCCACTGATTGATTTAGTGATTTTTTCAGGTAGATTTTGGAACCCAAATCAAGCAAAAAAATTAATAGGCTTTCTATGGCCCACAATTGGAGAGAGAGAGATGGCACACCCAGGAGTCAAGACTGGCACACAAGCAGAAAGGGCAATATTAATCTCCCACTGATTTGTTTTTTTTTGTTTTTTTCAGGGAGACTTTAGAAAAAAAAAAATGATTTTTTTCAGGAATAATTTAGAAACCAAATAAAATAAAATGATTTTTTTCAGTGAGAATTTAGAAAACAAATAAAACAAAAAATAGGCTTTCTAGGGCCCACTGAGTGAGAGAGGACGCACACAGGAGTCAGGAGTGGCACACAAGCCCAGAGGCCAATATTTATCTCCCACTGATTGATTTATTGATTTTTTCAGGTAGAATTTAGAACCCAAATCAACCAAAAAAATAAATAGGCTTTCTATGGCCCACTATTTGTGAGAGAGATGGCACGCTCAGGACTGGCACACAAGCCCAGAGGCCAATATTAATCTCCCACTTTTTTTTTTTTTTCCAGGGAAAATTTATAAACCCAATAAAAAAAATAATAAATAGGCTTTCTATGGCCCACTATCTGAGAGAGAGAGATGGCACGCTTAGGACTGGCACACAAGCCCAAAGGCCAATATTAATCTCCCACTGATTGATTTATTGATTTTTTCAGGTAGATTTTGGAACCCAAATCAAGCAAAAAAATAAATAGGCTTTCTATGGCCCACTGAGAGATGGCACACACAGGAGTAAGGAGTGGCACACAAGCCCTGAGGCCAATATTTTTCTCCCACTGATTGATGTAGTGATTTTTTCAGGTAGATTTTAGAACCCAAATCAAGCAAAAAAATAAATAGGCTTTCTATGGCCCACTGAGTGAGAGATGACACAGACAGGGATGGCACTCTAGCAGAAATGCCAATCTTAATCTCCCACAAAAAAAAAAAAAAAAGGAACTGTCCTTCAATTACTATCTCCCTGCAGTAATCTCAGCCAGGTATGGCAGGCAGCAATAAGGAGTGGACTGATGCACAAATTAAATAAAAAGTGTGGACAAACAAACAAGATAGCTGTGCAGAAAGGAAGGAACAAAAGGATTTGTGCTTTGAAAAAAGCAGTTGGTTTGCACAGCGGCGTACACACAGCAATGCAGCTATCAGGGAGCCTTCTAGGGCAGCCCAATGAGCTACAGCGCTGAGGGGAAAAAAAAAAAAATGTAGCTTCCACTGTCCCTGCACACCGAAGGTGGTGTTGGGCAGTGGAAATCGCTACAGCACAAGCGGTTTGGTGGTTAATGGACCCTGCCTAACGCTATCCCTGCTTCTGACGAAGCGGCAGCAACCTCTCCCTAGGCTCAGATCAGCAGCAGTAACATGGCGGTCGGCAGGAACGCCCCTTTATAGCCCCTGTGACGCCGCGGACAGCAAGCCAATCACTGCAATGCCCTTCTCTAAGATGGTGGGGACCAGGACCTATGTCATCACGCTGCCCACACTCTGCGTTTACCTTCATTGGCTGAGAAATGGCGCTTTTCGCGTCATTGAAACGCGACTTTGGCGCGAAAGTCGCGTACCGCATGGCCGACCCCGCACAGGGGTCGGATCGGGTTTCATGAAACCCGACTTTGTCAAAAGTCGGCGACTTTTGAAAATGTTCGACCCGTTTCGCTCAACCCTAGTGAGCATATCAATATTTTTTATTTTAATTCTTTATTTTACACATCCCTATGGATCCGATACCGATACCCGATATCACAAAAGTATCGGATCTCTGTATCGGAATTCCGATACCGCAAGTATCGGCCGATACCCGATACTTGCGGTATCGGAATGCTCAACACTAGTTACCACCGATCACAGCCGTTGGCTGATGAAAAAGTACTACTACTTTTAGCGTACACCTGCTGTTGCTGATATCACCGAGAGTAGGCGCCCCTGATTGGAATATTCCTCAGCCAGTGCTTGTGCTATAAATAAATAGTAAAAAAAATTACATGGGATCTCTTCTGTTTTTCATAACCAGTACAGGCAAAAAGTGACAGCTGCGGGCTGCAGCCCACAGCTGTCTGCTTTATCATAGCTGGTTAGTAATAAAGGGGTTCCATGCTGTTTTTTTTAATTATTTAAAAAAATGGCTTTGGGTTTCCCCCATTTTTTACAACTAACCAAGCTAAAGTAGATAGCTTTGTGGATGGTAATCCTAAACTGCCGAACAGGCTCAGGGTACATCCGTGTCAGCACAAACTATCTGTTGACATTTTAATTAAATGAAACTCTATGGCAGGAGACCCCACTGCTGACACAGACACATGAAAAATCAAGACTACAGTTTGCTAAAATATACATGAGTAAGCCTAAGGGTACCATCACACAGTGGCATTTTGATCGCTACGACGGCACGATCCGTGACGCTCCAGCATCGTAACAATATTGCTCCAGCGTCGTAGACTGCTGTCACACTTTGCAATGTACGACGCTGGAGCGATAATTTCATGACGTATGTGCGATGTAGAAGCCGTTGGTTACTATGCGCACATCGTATACAATATCGTGCACACCTTTGTTACACCATGCGATCATGCCGCCACAGCGGGACATTAGACGACGAAAGAAAGTTTCAAACGATCTGCTACGACATACGATTCTCAGCGGGGTCCCTGATCGCAGGAGCATGTCAGACACTGCGAGATCGTAACTATATCGCTGGAACATCACGAATCGTGCCGTCGTAGCAATCAAAATGCCACTGTGTGACGGTACCCTAAATCCTTCTGGGAAATCATCTTGTGGACTGATGAGATCAAGATAGAGATTTTTGTCTAAACACCTCATTCTACTGTTTACCAAAAACAGAATGAGGCCTACAAAGAAAACAACACAGTAACTGCAGTTAAATATGATGGAGGCTCACAGATGTTTTGGGGTTGTTTTGCTGCCTCTGGCACTGGGTGTTTTGACCGTGTGCAAGACAACACGAAATCTGAGGATTATCAAAGGAATGTAGTTCCCAGTGTCAGAAAGCTGAGTTTGCGTCCAAGGTCATGTGTCTTCCAGCAGGATACTGACCCAAACATACTTCAAGCAGCCCCCAGAAATGGATGGAAACAGAGTTCTGAAGTGACCAGAAATTATTCCTTATCAAAATCTCATTGAATACCTATGGAGAGATCTTAAAATTGCTGTTTGCAGAAGGCACCCTTCAAATATGAGACATCTGGAGCATTTTCCAAAGGAAGAGTGGTCCAAAATTCCAGTTGAAAGGTGTAAAAAAGCTTGTTGATGGTTATAGGAATAGATTGAAGTTATTTATTCTACAGTATGTACAATCATGTTAAGTTGAGGGTGCAAATAATTGTGTCTGGACCATTTTGGGGGTTTTATATCAAATGATGTCCAATATACCTTTCCTCTGTTTTTTGGGGGTTCTTCCAATACACACAAAGAAAATAAACATATGCATAACAAAACGTCTAATGGCAATAATTTTCTTGGATAAATACTTCATTTTCTGAAACAATTTCAAGGGTGTAAAACACTTTCAGCCATGACTGTATATCAGCATTCCCTTTAAACAGCACCAAATTACAAACTGATCTTAACTGCTGCATTCTGGACAGGGAGCTGTTGAAATGACAGAAGTTGCAATGTGCACTCCCATTCATCCCTGTCTCTTATCTCAATTGCAGTTTTGTGAAAGGGGGGACAGTGAACTACTGTGGGAGCAGTTTCAAGTTTAAAATATTGTCCCTTGTGATAAAAAGCAAAGAAAAAAAAAGATTAAAGAGTAACCACTGTTTTAATTTTAAAAATCAATAGTACACATGACATAACACTATCTTTCTGAGGCTGGTTTCACATTGGCGTTTTTTGGGGTGCGTTTTTGCGGTAAAAAACACAAAAAACGCATGGTGAAAAAACGCATGTAAACGCGTGTAAACGCTGCGTTTTTTTGACGCATGCGTTTTTGCATGTGGTGAAAAAAACGCGGTGTTTTGACGCGTTTACATGCGTTTTTACATGCGTTTGCGTTTTTTAAATGCATGCTGAGAAATGTGTGACAGCTGCCAATCATCAAAAAAAAGTAAAAAACCCACTATAAACAGAAACAGTTAGGGTTAGGGGTAGGGGTAGGGATCATAACCCTAACCCTAACCCTAAAGGGATCCTACCCCTAACCCTACCCCTAACCCTAACCCTAAGGGATCCTAACCCTAACCCTAACCCTAAAGGGATCCTACCCCTAACCCTACCCCTAACCCTAACCCTAAGGGATCCTAACCCTAACCCTAACCCTAACCCTACCCCTAATCATAACCCTAACCCTAACCCTACCCCTAACCCTAACCCTAACCCTACCCCTAACCCTAAGGGATCCTAACCCTAACCCTACCCCTAACCCTAACCCTACCCCTAACCCTAACCATAAAGGGATTAGGGTTAGGGTTAGGATCCCTTAGGGTTAGGGGTAGGGTTAGGGTTAGGGGTAGGGTTAGGGTTAGGGTTAGGGTTAGGATCCCTTAGGGTTAGGGTTAGGGTTAGGGTTAGGGGTAGGGTTAGGGTTAGGATCGGTTAGGGTTAGGGGTAGGGTTAGGGTTAGGGGTAGGGTTAGGGGTAGGGTTAGGTTCCCTTTATCACCTTTATGTTGGGGGGTGGCATATCAATGTGTTTTCTGGTTTTTTAATTAAAAAACGCATGCGTTTTTTACCGCAAAAAACGCATGCACCAAAAAACGCATGCGTCCCCATTGACTCCAATGTATTTTTTGACCCAAAAAAAACGCATGACAACGCATGCGTTTTTTTTTGGTCCAAAAAACGCTTCTAAAAATACTACAAGTAGCATTTCAGAAACTGAACGCATGCAGTAAAAAAACGCATGCGTCAAAAAACGCGACCAAACGCGTACACAAAAAAACGCATGCGTTTTCAATGTTAAAGATAGGAAAAAAAACGCTGCAGACAAAAACGCAAGTGTGAAACCACCCTGAGTCAGCATGGAATTGAATTACAAAAAGTCCGCATTTTGAAGAATGCAAATTTTAGTAAATTTCAATTCCATTCAAATTTATTTATTATTTATTTCAAATCTCAATATTCTCAATTCACAGGTAAAATCTGTCTACAATAAATACAGACTTTCCTGAGATAGAAGATGACAGTCGGTGCTCATACAGTTCTATAGAGAGGGGAGTCGAGAAGTGAGGCAGTCACAGATATGTTCAACTGAATGACAATTACATAACACCAATGAAATATATTTTTATTATTAAACAATTTCAAAAAAATCAAACGGTAGTAGTCATATAAATGGTCCTATAAATATGGCACAAGAGGGGATACATAGACAACTACAGAAATAAAAGTGGGAGCACCTGGAAATAGCAAAGCAATGTAAAAAACACAATAATAGCATCAGTCTACTTCCAAAGGGATATTACTTGCCTGTATATACCGAGTGTCAATATAATTATAAATAAAGTGCATGTGCTGTAAATATAATGAACCACACAGTTGGTCTAGACATGGCAAATATCCCCTTAAATAACAGAGACCAAAAATAGTAAGACACAGTGTCACATAGTTCGGACCGTAGGTCCTATTAGTAAGATCAAACATAGAAAATACATGGCAGAAAATCACATAAAGCAATGCATATTTAACCCCAAAGTGTGGGTATCCAGGTGCCCACCACACCCGACGCACGTTTTGCTCTGAAAGCTTCATCCTGGGGTGATGGGCAACTGGTTAATTAACTATTTAAACCATCATTGGCCAATGAGACAAAGGCAAAACAGCCTCTGTTGATTAATTACCTATACGCACATGTCAATATATGACTTCCTGTCCGTGGTTGCGGAAGGACTGTATCTATCACGTGATACAGTCACATGCCCGCAATGTTATCTGGTGTCTCCATCTTGCTACACCGCTCATACCGAAATGCATAACTGCCCGTGGTTGCGGAAGTAACGTGTCCATCACGTGATATAATCACGCAGCCAACACATCAGTCATCATCACGTGACCCGGCCGTGCAAACCGGAAGTAACACAGCCAACAAAGATGAAGGCATACTATGTACACCCCACACCCATGAGAGCCTGGGAAGTATCCATCAGGCAACAAAGAGGCTGACAATGTCCCAATTAAGGAACGATGTTAACACACTGCTCAAAAAAATAAAGGGAACACTTAAACAACAGAATATAACTCCAAGTAAAACAAACTTCTGTGAAATCAAACTGGCCACAGATGGGGGTTGTGCTCACAGCCCAACACTGTGCAGGACGATTGGCATTTGCCACAGAACACCAGGATTGGCAAATTTGCAACATGCGCCCTGTGCTCTTCTCAGATGAAAGCAGGTTCACACTGAGCACATGTGACAGATGTGACTGAGTCTGGAGACGCCGTGGAGAGCCATCTACTGCCTGCAACATCCTTCAGCATGACCGGTTTGGCAGTGGGTCAGTAATGGTGTGGGGTGGCATTTTTTGGAGGGCCGCACAGCCCTCCATGTGCTCGCCAGAGGTAGCCTGACTGCCATTAGATACCGAGATGAGATCTCCAGACCCCTTGTGAGACCATATGCTGGTGCGGTTGGCCCTGGGTTCCTCCTAATGCAGGACAATGCCAGACCTCATGTGACTGGCATGTATCAGCAGTTCCTGCAAGATGAAGGCATTGAAGCTATAGACTGGCCCACCTGTTCCCCAGACCTAAATCCAATTGAACACACCTGGGACATCATGTCTCGCACCATCCACCAACATCACATTGCACCACAGACTGTCCAGGAGTTGGTGGATGCTTTAGTCCAGATCCCTCAGGAGACAATCCGCCACCTCATCATGAGCATGCCCAGGCATTGAAGGGAGGTCATACAGACACATGGAGGCAACACACACACAACTGAACATCATTTCCTTGTCTTGAGGCATTTCCACTGAAGTTGGATCAGCCTGTAATTGATATTCCACTTTGATTTTGAATATAATTCCAAATCCAGACCTCCATGGAATATTCATTTTGATTTACATTTATCATTTTTATGTTTTTTTGTTCTCAACACACTCCACTATGTAATGAATAAAGATTTGCAGCTGAAATATTTCTTTCAGTGATATCTAGGATGTGGTATTTTAGTGTTCCCCTTATTTCTTTGAGCAGTGTATATACATTTCTCTATGATCACCCATAGTAACCGAAGGTATAATCACCACAGTGGAGAAAAGAGAGGGAAGAATTCAAGGACTCATATTAAACCCCTCATCTTATACTATATAAGATGAGAAATAAGAATTAAAAAAACACAACTAGTTGACACCAAAAAGCAAAAAACAAAAAGATTTGTTTAAAAAAGTGCATAAACTAATACAAAAGTAAATATCCAAGTGTAATCAGTGACTAAAATTACCAGAATGAAGAAATTTATATGACTACTACTGTTTGATTTCTTGAAATTGTTTAATAATAAAAATATATTTTTAACCCATTTGGGAATGGCTGTTCTTCTTTGGTGTAAGAATGATAATTACAGAAAACCTGTATTCAATGAAGACAGATTTTACTCATGAATTGCGAATATTGAAAAAAATAGATAATCCGCAATGAGAAAGAGGCTGTCTCTGATAATATACATTACAAAGAGTTTTATTTTCATGTGTACTATTTTACTATCCTTGTGGAATTCCAAGCTGTGCAAAGATTTGGGGACTTTTAAGGTGTTTTACACCAGAATTGTAATCACATTAATGAATCAAGGCCAATGATTTAGTTCAATCTGCTTTTGTTGCTCAATTTCACTTATGGTGTTCATTGAGAAAAGTGGGAGATCTAGCTCAGCCTCCCATATTACAGCTGTTCACCAATATGAAGCTGCATTTCCCAGGAGCTTCTTTGGCCTCTTTCACATTTCCGTCTTTTTGAAGACGTTGCAATGCGTCGTTCTGTGCAAAAAACGCATCCTGCAAAGTTGCCCGTAAGATGCGTTTTTTGCACATAGACTTGTATTACCGACGCATCGCGACGTATGGACACATGTTCCATACGTCGTGCACTGGACGCGTCGGTAATTGGCAGACCGTCGTCACAAAAAAACGTTCAATGTAACTTTTTTTGTGCGACGCGTCCGCCATTTTTGACCACGCATGCGCGGCTGAAACACCATCCCCTCCTCCCCGGAACTCATAATGAACAGCGGATGCGTCTGAAAACTGCATCCGCTGTCCACATTGTGCACTATTTGCACAACGTCTGTCAGTACGTCGGGCCGACGGTTTGGGATGGCCCCGTAACGACGGAAATGTGAAAGAGGCCTTTCTGTGTTTGAAAAGAGTGCTGTCTGATCATACTTTTGTCACAGTCCCGTGGTGGCACTATCACTACATTTTTATGGTATACTAGCATTGTTCTCATTAACAAAGTAGAGTGACCAAATAATTGCTAGCAGCTTTCATAAAAGAAAGTTAGTGTAGTTTCTGTATTGTCATATTATTGCACTGCATGGAAAATTAAGTGCACCTAAATGTATTCATGGCAACATAGGAAAAACACCCAGAATTAAGAATGCAGTGCTTATACTGAAATTGGCATTATATACAAAACATTTAGATATTATCTGACAATATCTAACCTACAGTTTTCTGCTTTAAAATCAATTGTGCATTGTGCTTGTGATTATACGGCATTCTTTTGTTGCTGCAGAATAATTTAGGTACTGTGAAAATGGAATGTTCTTTACCAACCTTGGCAAGGATAGTGGAAAATGCTAATTCACTGTTTTCTTCTCACAAAGGATATTTTGTGATGAGTTATTTTACTATACTGTAAAAAAATGAACCTGAAATAAATCCAAAAATTGGTAGAGGAAATAACATGCTGCTCTAATATGAAATTTGTTTAAAACATAAATGGTTATGATGAACTCACATGATCTTATGCTTGTTTCTTAACTCCTTCCTAGTTTTTCCACTTTCTTTCTCTTCTTCCAAGACGCATAGCATTTTATTTTTCCATCAATATACAGTCATGAGAAAAACTAAGTGTGTCTATGCATTTAACAGAAACAAGGCCAAAATCCAGATACAGTATGTGGAAGAAGTAAGTAAATCTTTAATGATTCCTTAAACGGAACCTGTTACCAGTTTTGGCCAATATAAGACACGGCCATCACCATTCAGCGCTGATATACAGCATTCTATAATGCTGTATATCTGCCCCCAGCCCGACCTGTAAGAGAAGAAAAATAACTTATTATACTCACTTGTGGGGCGATCCGGTCCGAGGGGTGTCTCTGGTCTTGGTCCGACACCTCGCATCTTCTTGCGATGTCGCCCTCCTGCTTGCTTCGTGTTTTAGTTTGTTTCACGATTTTTGGAGGTCCATAACTTTTTATTATTTTCCTGTCATATCAACTGTGTCAGGACTAGTTTTTTTAGGGTCGAACTTCAGTTTTTATTGCTACCATTTTGAGGTACATATAACATGTTAATCTATTTGAGTTGCATTTTTTGTGGAGCTACGGTGATCAAAAAAAGCAATGCTGATATGAGTTTTTTTCTTTATTATTGTTTTAGGGTTTAATCTTTTTGTTACATTTTAAAAAAACTTGTCAATTTAGTCTTCCTAAACAACTTGTACCTGTGACTTTGGTATTAAAGAATATGCTGTATATGACGATCTCCTATGAAACCCTTCTTACCTTCTAATTGCAACACCAAGGGTATGTACACTTGGCAACTTTTAGATTTGTACATACAGTTGCTTGCATAAGTATTCACCCCTTGGCTTTTTACCTATTTTATTACATTACAAACTGCATTAAAATATTCTTGTAAT
Organism: Ranitomeya imitator; assembly: GCF_032444005.1. Taxonomy (NCBI): domain Eukaryota; kingdom Metazoa; phylum Chordata; class Amphibia; order Anura; family Dendrobatidae; genus Ranitomeya; species Ranitomeya imitator. The sequence goes on along the minus strand of NC_091285.1, from coordinate 308,243,308 downwards.
CCGATTTGTGTGTGATCCAGCAGCACCAAATAGTCTAAGTTGGGGAAGTGAAGTGAGAGAAATATAGGCTTAAATTAAATTTATGGGATCAAATAAAATGGGAATGGCTGGTGATATCAACTTCCTGTTTATGGCACATTAGTATATGGGAGGTGGGAAAACTTTACAAGATTGGTGGTGACCATGGTGGCCATTTTGAAGATGGCCATTATGGATCCAACTTTATTTTCCCAATGGGAAGAGGGTCATGTGACACATCAAACTTATTAAGAATTCCACAAGAAAAACAATGGTGTGCTTGGTTTTAAGGCAACTTTATTCTTTCTTCAGTTATTTACAAGTTTCTCTTTGTTTGCAGCCATTAACATGTCGCAGAGGTTAACACGTGAGGAGCGGATAGAAATTGTGTTGATGTCTGGTGAACACAGTACCCGGGTCATTGCAGCAGATTTCAATGCAAGACACCCTACGCAAGAAAACTGTCTCCATTCTCATGTTATTTAGGTGTATCCATATAAATGGGCCACCCAAAAAAGTTTGCCTCATCACTGAACATAATGATCTGTGTAAACTGAAGGTTCTGTTCCAATTTTTGTTTTGCCCATTCGGCAAATTCAGCGCTATGTCTGGCACCAAACCAACACAGCTCCTACTTTGTGCAGCCATTTATCAGCTCTGTATACCCCTGATGAACCCCCGCTATATATGGATGGGGAGAAACGCGTCGGGCATTGTTTTGGGGAGACTGCCATCTAGCGCTTGATGCGATTGGTGTCCTAGCGGTGCTGAAGGTCTCCACAAGCCTGCAGATGAGTATCAATGTTATGGCATTTCCTTTATAAGTATGGGGATGATTGTGTCCTTCCATATCAAAATACATTGCCTCTCTGGGGGCCCCATGCTTGTGGGTCCAGTTTGACATATTACTGCAGCATGCACTTTAGTTAATTTGTTTGTGAGACATTGTTCTATCTACTAGATAGGTTTAGTGTATTGCAATGTGCACTTTAAATAGTATAAGTATAACACACGGTGATATTCATATGCCCTGAGGTGCTATTTTATCTCCATAAAATATATGTCTCTTCAATATAATACATTGGCTTATTGAGACGTCTCAGTACTTATCTATGATTGCTATCTTTGGAGGTGTTGTGTTATAGTGCACACCATAATGCAGTAAAGAGCATGTTTTTCATTTGATACACATGCCCTGAGCACCGATTTGTTATATTATATGAGCGCTTTTCTTTGTATTTTATATGGACAATATTTAATGACATTGTTATATCTCATTCACCCATATTGAGATTATTGCATTTACACCTGTATAGTTTTTGTGAGGGCATATTTTTGCTCCATTATATAGATGCCCTATATTTGATTATCTGGGTGTATCTTTTTAAGTGTTGAGACATTGTCTCATTATTTTTGTATTTTTGAGATTTTTCCTTTTTTTTGTGTTTTTCTTTATTTTTGGGTTGTTTGGGAGTTTGTGGGCACATTTCTTTATTTCTATCCTTATTTAGGGAATTTGTAGGGTTCCTAGGGTCAGTCGACGCGGAGTGGGGGCGCCTACCGTTTCACATTAGGGTGCCTACCCCCACTGTCAGGCAGGATTCTTTCCCATAGGGATATTTTCAGACTTTTCTAGGGTTCCTTATTTAGGGAATTCTAGGGATTTGTGAGGGTCAAGTCGACGTGGAGTGGGGGCGCCTACCACAGTAAATTAGGGTGCCAACCCCCACTGGCAGGTAGGATCCAGCATAGTGACTCCCTAGGACCTAACAGGTACATAACTTGCTTAATTAAATGTATTATTATTACTTGTGTCATGATCAGAGATTTTTTAACTATTGTTAAATAAAGGTTATATTTTAGGGATCCTTGTTGCTTAGGTGTTTTGACTTTTTCTAGGGTTCTGAGTTATTCCCTTTTTGGTTTTGTACCAAACCAACACAGCTCATCACCCCAATAACAATGAACCCACATTGAAACATAGAGGTCATGCTGTGCGCATGTTTGTCAGCAGCAAAGACAGATAAAACGGTCCAAGTCAATTGGAAGATGGATGGTGTGAAATACATGGATATTCTTGAGCAAAATCTATTTCTGTCTGTCCCAAAGCATACTTCTAAAGCAATACTCGATTTGTTTAAGGGGAGATGTATAAATGTTTTGAAGTGGACCAGTTAAAGACCAGACCTTAATCCAATTGAGAATCTGTGGTCAGACTTGAATATTGCTGTTCACCAGAGGAAACAATCTAACTTGAAGGAGCTGGAGTAATTTTGCCTTGAGGATTGGACAAAAATCAAAGTAACAAGATGTGAAAAGCTCATAGAGACTTATCCAAAGTGAATTGCAGCTGTAATTGGAGGATGCTATATAAAGTGCTGACTTTAAGGGGGTGAATAGTTTTGCATAGTGAAGTTTTCAGTTATTTTGTCCTATTTGTTTTTTGCTTCACAAAAAAAATAAAACCAAATGTTCACAGTGATAGGCAGTTTCTTCACTTGAACTGATGCAAACCCTCAAAAAACAGTGAAACTCCAGCTTGCAATGTAGCAAAACATGGAAAATGCCATGGAGGTGAATACTTTCTCAAGCTATTGTACCTGCTAAGTTTATCAAGCAGTAGATACTTCAGTAAAAGCAAGGTTTTATTTTACTGAGGTGTTTTTCAGTGTGTTGTTTTTTTTTGTAACGACTTTGTCAACAGTGTTTTTTGTTTACTTGAATTGTGTAAGGATATGTGCACATGTTGCAGATTTTTGCACAGAATCTGCATCTCTTGGCAGAAAATGCAGGTAAAAATTCATTTTTGATGCGTTTTTGGTACGTTTTGATGCGGATTTTCAAGTGTTTTTTCATGCGGATTTGTATGCATTCCTGTAGGCTAAATAAAGATCTATTATTTAACAAAACAAAAAAGAAATATGATGTCATTTCTTGTCCAACCTCTTCATTTACATACTCCATTGAAGAATAATGCTAGATAGATACAGTGCCTTGCGAAATAATTCGGCTCCCTGGAACTTTTCAACCTTTTCCCACATATCATGCTTCAAACATAAAGATGCCAAATGTAAATTTTTGGTGAAGAATCAACAACAAGTGGAACACAATTGTGAAGTTGAACGAAATTTATTGGTTAATTTAAATTTTTGTGGAAATTCAAAACTGAAAAGTGGGGCATGCAATATTATTCAGCCCCTTTAACTTAATACTTTAACTTTAAGTTGTGCCAACTTTTGCTGTGATTACAACTGCAAGTTGCCTGGGGTGTGTCTCTATCAGTTTTGTACATCGAGAGACTGAAATTCTTGCCCATTCTTCCTTTTCAAACAGTTCGAGCTCAGTGAGGTTTGATGGAGATTGTTTGTGAACAGCAGTTTTCAGCTCCTGCCACAGATTCTCGATAGGATTGAGGTCTGGACTTTGACTTGGCCATTCTAACACCTGGATACATTTATTTGTGAACCATTCCATTGTAGATTTTGCTTTATGTTTGGGATCACTGTCTTGTTGGAACACAAATCTCCATCCCAGTCTCAGGTCTTTTGCAGACTCCAACAGGTTTTCTTCAAGAATGGTCCTGTATTTGGCTCCATACACCTTCCTATCAATTTTAACCATCTTCCCTGTCCCTGCTGAAGAAAAGCAGGCCCAAACCATGATGCTGCCACCACCATGCTGGACAGTGGGGATGGTGTGTTCAGGGTGATGAGCTGTGTTGCCTTTATGCCAAACATATCGTTTGGCATTGTTGCCAAAAAGTTTGATTTTGGTTTCATCTGACCAGATCACCTTCTTCCACATGTTTGGTGTGTCTCCCAGGTGGCTTGTTGCAAACTTTAAGCAACACTTTTTATGGATATCTTTGAGAAATGGCTTTCTTCTTGCCACTCTTCCATAAAGGCCAGATTTGTGCAACCTACGACTGATTGTTTTCCTATGTACAGACTCTCCCACCTCAGATGTAGATCTCTGCATTTCATTTAGAATGATCATGGGCCTCTTGGCTGCATCTTTGATCAGTCTTCTCCTTGTTTGAGATGAAAGTTTAGAGGGATGGCCGGGTCTTGGTAGATATGCAGTGGTATGATACTCCTTTCATTTCAATATGATCGCTTGCACAGTGCTCTTTGGGATGTTTAAAATTTTGGAAATCATTTTGTATCCAAATCCTGCTTTAAACTTCTCCACAACAGTATCACGGATCTGCCTGTTGTGTTCCTTGGTATTCATGATGCTCAAGGGAGCCGAATACTTTCGCAAGGCACTGTATCTATCGATCCATAGATATATCTATCTATCTATAATTATATCTATCTATAGATGGATGGATAGATATATCTATAGATAGATAATACTAGAGTTGAGCGACCTTGACCTTTTTAGAGTCGAGCCGGGTTTCGCGAAACCCGACTATCTCAAAAGTCGGGTCGAGTGAAATCGGCCGATTATGACGTAAAGTCGGGATCGACCGAAACACGAAACCCAATGCAAGTCAATGGGGCAGCATAGTCGGCAGTGAGTGGGGGCCAGGAAAACACCTAGAGTGCCCATTTTAATGTCAAAACCATCCATTCTTCTTAATGAAGCTTGTCAAGCGTAATTTACCTTATAATAATTGGAAGGCATTTGAAATTGGGGGTCATTTGGCTAAAGTTGTGGTGGGTAGGGCTGGTTCAAGTAATTAGTGGGCCCAGGAAATCTGGACCACGTCACGGCAGTGGAGCAGGGAGAGGTAAGTATTTCAACTTTGCAAGTGCTGTGAACCTGAGCAAGCAGGGGGGGCCCACTCGTTGGCATTGGCACTGGCACAGGGCCCCTCAAAGTACAGCGGTGTGTTTGCACGGCGGGGGCGCCTCCCACCGGCAGCAACACTTTTGCGTACTATGAGAGGCCCTGTGCCAGTGACGTCGCCAACTAGTATTCCTCCCCCCACCTGATGAAGGAACCTGCACTTTCATCTGCACCTTCCTGTTTGTCCCCGTGTAAGGTGGTATGGTATGCGGGAAGGGGGACCTGACTTTCAGCAGGGTCACAATCTTGCAGTGTAGCGTGCACGGGAAATGTTGCGTTATGGGTCAATGTACCAGCAGACTCATCTATCACTGGCTGGGCAATGGGCAGGATGAGGAGGAAACACAGATATAGGCCCAAAGAATAAAGTGGGCTAAATGCAGTTCAAAATTGGTAACACAGGACTAATCAGGGGGCATTGCAGTGGAGGACAACTGGAATGAGAGGCTGACACAGAGAGTAGGCCCAAATCAGTAAGTAGTCGAAATGCAGTTCAAAATTGGCAACCGTAGTAAACAGGCGGCACAGCTTTGTTCAGTGGAGGAGAACAGCAAGGAGTGGCAGACACCGATAGTAGGCCCCAACCCAACTAGTAGGCCAAATGCAGTCTAACATTAACAACTACTTAACGAGCGCCTGAAAACGGAATTTCAGGACAGGAAACCAGGAGAACAGCAAGGAGCGGCAGACACCGATAGTAAGCCCCAAACCAACTAGTACGCCAAATGCAGTTGTTCCGTTTAACCACAATTTAATGAGAGCCTGAAGATAGAAGTTCAGGAAAGGCAACCTGGAGAACACCTTGGAGTGGAACACACCATCTCTCTACACCCCATACCCAATTTGTAGGTCTAATGCAGCGTAGTTTCCAACAACTACTAAACGAGAGCATGATGATCGAAGCATTGGCGAGGAAACCTGGGGAACACCTTGGAGTGGAACACACCATCTCTCTACACCCCATACCCAATTTGTAGGCCTAATGCAGCGTAGTTTCCAACAACTACTAAACGAGAGCATGATGATCGAAGCATTGGCGAGGAAACCTGGGGAACACCTTGGAGTGGAACACACCATTTCTCTACAGTGGAACACACCATCTCTCTACACCCCATACCCAATTTGTAGGCCTAATGCAGCGTAGTTTCCAACAACTACTAAACGAGAGCCGGAAGATCGAAGCTCAGGAAAGGCAACCTGGAGAACACCTTGGAGTGGAACACACCATCTCTCTACACCCCATACCCAATTTGTAGGCCCAATGCAGCGTAGTTTCCAACAACTACTAAACGAGAGCCGGAAGATCGAAGCAATGGAGAGGAAACCTGGGGAACACCTTGGAGTGTAACACACCATCTCTCTACACCCCATACCCAATTTGTAGGCCTAATGCAGCGTAGTTTCCAACAACTACTAAACGAGAGCCGGAAGATCGAAGCAATGGAGAGGAAACCTGGGGAACACCTTGGAGTGTAACACACCATCTCTCTACACCCCATACCCAATTTGTAGGCCTAATGCAGCGTAGTTTCCAACAACTACTAAACGAGAGCCGGAAGATCGAAGCAATGGAGAGGAAACCTGGGGAACACCTTGGAGTGTAACACACCATCTCTCTACACCCCATACCCAATTTGTAGGCCTAATGCAGCGTAGTTTCCAACAACTACTAAACGAGAGCCGGAAGATCGAAGCAATGGAGAGGAAACCTGGGGAACACCTTGGAGTGTAACACACCATCTCTCTACACCCCATACCCAATTTGAAGGCCTAATGCAGCGTAGTTTCCAACAACTACTAAACGAGAGCATGAAGATTGAAGCAATGGAGAGGAAACCTGGGGAACACCTTGGAGTGGAACACACCATCTCTCTACACCCCATACCCAATTTGTAGGCCTAATGCAGCGTAGTTTCCAACAACTACTAAACGAGAGCATGATGATCGAAGCATTGGCGAGGAAACCTGGGGAACACCTTGGAGTGGAACACACCATCTCTCTACAGTGGAACACACCATCTCTCTACACCCCATACCCAATTTGTAGGCCTAATGCAGCGTAGTTTCCAACAACTACTAAACGAGAGCCGGAAGATCGAAGCTCAGGAAAGGCAACCTGGGGAACACCTTGGAGTGGAACACACCATCTCTCTACACCCCATACCCAATTTGTAGGCCCAATGCAGCATAGTTTCCAACAACTACTAAACGAGAGCCGGAAGATCGAAGCTCAGGAAAGGCAACCTGGGGAACACCTTGGAGTGTAACAAACCCTCTCTCTACACCACGGAAGGGCTGATTCTTAGGAAGGAAGGCTGTCGGAAAGAAGCAGGGCGCGTCCGAGGGTGATTATATTCTTATTAGGTATATACTCACCCTCGGACGCGCCCTGCTTCTTTATTTGTAATGAATGTTTATTTGCAATGTGGTTTTGACTTACTCTATTTTTTTGGTAAATAATGATTTTATTATTTTCATTGTTTTGCATCTTCTTGGCAATAATATAAAGAAGACGCGACAGGACAACACTCGGTGGATGCCATATCTGTGTTTAAAATTGAAAAAACCTTTCAGTTAACTACTTGCAGGAGAAAGTTATTGTAGCTGGTGGCCATTTTTAGTACTGTACCAGATTTTTGTTGTATGTGTTTGTTTTTAATGTTAAAATGTCTGCATTTGATATCTCTCCAGTATTTTATTTTTTATAAGCAAAATACTTATTTTTATATTTTCTGATGTTGGTTCCAGGGGTACACGGGCAGCAGTGGTGTGGTCAGTGGAGGCCTAGTGGAAGGAGTGACCGCAGACAGGCATTGAAGGCCTAAAATAATAACACATGGCTGTAGGCAATTTTACATTTGGTTCCAGGGGTACACGGGCAGCAGTGGTGTGGTCAGTGGAGGCCTAGTGGAAGGAGTGACCGCAGACAGGCATCGAAGGCCTAAAATAATAACACATGGCTGTAGGCAATTTTAAATTGGTTCCAGGGGTACACGGGCAGCAGTGGTGTGGTCAGTGGAGGCCTAGTGGAAGGAGTGACCGCAGACAGGCATCGAAGGCCTAAAATAATAACACATGGCTGTAGGCAATTTTAAATTGGTTCCAGGGGTACACGGGCAGCAGTGGTGTGGTCAGTGGAGGCCTAGTGGAAGGAGTGACCGCAGACAGGCATCGAAGGCCTAAAATAATAACACATGGCTGTAGGCAATTTTAAATTGGTTCCAGGGGTACACGGGCAGCAGTGGTGTGGTCAGTGGAGGCCTAGTGGAAGGAGTGACCGCAGACAGGCATCGAAGGCCTAAAATAATAACACATGGCTGTAGGCAATTTTAAATTGGTTCCAGGGGTACACGGGCAGCAGTGGTGTGGTCAGTGGAGGCCTAGTGGAAGGAGTGACCGCAGACAGGCATCGAAGGCCTAAAATAATAACACATGGCTGTAGGCAATTTTAAATTGGTTCCAGGGGTACACGGGCAGCAGTGGTGTGGTCAGTGGAGGCCTAGTGGAAGGAGTCACCGCAGACAGGCATCGAAGGCCTAAAATAATAACACATGGCTGTAGGCAATTTTAAATTGGTTACAGGGGTACACGGGCAGCAGTGGTGTGGTCAGTGGAGGCCTAGTGGAAGGAGTGACCGCAGACAGGCATCGAAAGCCTAAAATAATAACACATGGCTGTAGGCAATTTTAAATTGGTTCCAGGGGTACACGGGCAGCAGTGGTGTGGTCAGTGGAGGCCTAGTGGAAGGAGTGACCGCAGACAGGCATCGAAGGCCTAAAATAATAACACATGGCTGTAGGCAATTTTAAATTGGTTCCAGGGGTACACGGGCAGCAGTGGTGTGGTCAGTGGAGGCCTAGTGGAAGGAGTGACCGCAGACAGGCATCGAAGGCCTAAAATAATAACACATGGCTGTAGGCAATTTTAAATTGGTTCCAGGGGTACACGGGCAGCAGTGGTGTGGTCAGTGGAGGCCTAGTGGAAGGAGTGACCGCAGACAGGCATCGAAGGCCTAAAATAATAACACATGGCTGTAGGCAATTTTAAATTGGTTCCAGGGGTACACGGGCAGCAGTGGTGTGGTCAGTGGAGGCCTAGTGGAAGGAGTGACCGCAGACAGGCATCGAAGGCCTAAAATAATAACACATGGCTGTAGGCAATTTTAAATTGGTTCCAGGGGTACACGGGCAGCAGTGGTGTGGTCAGTGGAGGCCTAGTGGAAGGAGTGACCGCAGACAGGCATCGAAGGCCTAAAATAATAACACATGGCTGTAGGCAATTTTAAATTGGTTCCAGGGGTACACGGGCAGCAGTGGTGTGGTCAGTGGAGGCCTAGTGGAAGGAGTGACCGCAGACAGGCATCGAAGGCCTAAAATAATAACACATGGCTGTAGGCAATTTTAAATTGGTTCCAGGGGTACACGGGCAGCAGTGGTGTGGTCAGTGGAGGCCTAGTGGAAGGAGTGACCGCAGACAGGCATCGAAGGCCTAAAATAATAACACATGGCTGTAGGCAATTTTAAATTGGTTCCAGGGGTACACGGGCAGCAGTGGTGTGGTCAGTGGAGGCCTAGTGGAAGGAGTCACCGCAGACAGGCATCGAAGGCCTAAAATAATAACACATGGCTGTAGGCAATTTTAAATTGGTTACAGGGGTACACGGGCAGCAGTGGTGTGGTCAGTGGAGGCCTAGTGGAAGGAGTGACCGCAGACATGCATCGAAAGCCTAAAATAATAACACATGGCTGTAGGCAATTTTAAATTGGTTCCAGGGGTACACGGGCAGCAGTGGTGTGGTCAGTGGAGGCCTAGTGGAAGGAGTGACCGCAGACAGGCATCGAAGGCCTAAAATAATAACACATGGCTGTAGGCAATTTTAAATTGGTTCCAGGGGTACACGGGCAGCAGTGGTGTGGTCAGTGGAGGCCTAGTGGAAGGAGTGACCGCAGACAGGCATCGAAGGCCTAAAATAATAACACATGGCTGTAGGCAATTTGAAATTGGTTCCAGGGGTACACGGGCAGCAGTGGTGTGGTAAGTGGAGGCCTAGTGGAAGGAGTGACCACAGACAGGCATCGAAGGCCTAAAATAATAACACATGGCTGTAGGCAATTTTAAATTGGTTCCAGGGGTACACGGGCAGCAGTGGTGTGGTCAGTGGAGGCCTATTGGAAGGAGTGACCGCAGACAGGTATCGAAGGCCTAAAATAATAACACATGGCTGTAGGCAATTTTAAATTGGTTCCAGGGGTACACGGGCAGCAGTGGTGTGGTCAGTGGAGGCCTAGTGGAAGGAGTGACCGCAGACAGGCATCGAAGGCCTAAAATAATAACACATGGCTGTAGGCAATTTTAAATTGGTTCCAGGGGTACACGGGCAGCAGTGGTGTGGTCAGTGGAGGCCTAGTGGAAGGAGTCACCGCAGACAGGCATCGAAGGCCTAAAATAATAACACATGGCTGTAGGCAATTTTAAATTGGTTCCAGGGGTACACGGGCAGCAGTGGTGTGGTCAGTGGAGGCCTAGTGGAAGGAGTCACCGCAGACAGGCATCGAAGGCCTAAAATAATAACACATGGCTGTAGGCAATTTTAAATTGGTTCCAGGGGTACACGGGCAGCAGTGGTGTGGTCAGTGGAGGCCTAGTGGAAGGAGTCACCGCAGACAGGCATCGAAGGCCTAAAATAATAACACATGGCTGTAGGCAATTTTAAATTGGTTCCAGGGGTACACGGGCAGCAGTGGTGTGGTCAGTGGAGGCCTAGTGGAAGGAGTGACCGCAGACAGGCATCGAAGGCCTAAAATAATAACACATGGCTGTAGGCAATTTTAAATTGGTTCCAGGGGTACACGGGCAGCAGTGGTGTGGTCAGTGGAGGCCTAGTGGAAGGAGTGACCGCAGACCGGCATCGAAGGCCTAAAATAATAACACATGGCTGTAGGCAATTTTAAATTGGTTACAGGGGTACACGGGCAGCAGTGGTGTGGTCAGTGGAGGCCTAGTGGAAGGAGTGACCGCAGACAGGCATCGAAGGCCTAAAATAATAACACATGGCTGTAGGCAATTTTAAATTGGTTCCAGGGGTACACGGGCAGCAGTGGTGTGGTCAGTGGAGGCCTAGTGGAAGGAGTGACCGCAGACAGGCATCGAAGGCCTAAAATAATAACACATGGCTGTAGGCAATTTTAAATTGGTTCCAGGGGTACACGGGCAGCAGTGGTGTGGTCAGTGGAGGCCTAGTGGAAGGAGTGACCGCAGACAGGCATCGAAGGCCTAAAATAATAACACATGGCTGTAGGCAATTTTAAATTGGTTCCAGGGTACACGGGCAGCAGTGGTGTGGTCAGTGGAGGCCTAGTGGAAGGAGTCACCGCAGACAGGCATCGAAGGCCTAAAATAATAACACATGGCTGTAGGCAATTTTAAATTGGTTACAGGGGTACACGGGCAGCAGTGGTGTGGTCAGTGGAGGCCTAGTGGAAGGAGTCACCGCAGACAGGCATCGAAGGCCTAAAATAATAACACATGGCTGTAGGCAATTTTAAATTGGTTACAGGGGTACACGGGCAGCAGTGGTGTGGTCAGTGGAGGCCTAGTGGAAGGAGTGACCGCAGACAGGCATCGAAGGTCTAACATAACAAAAATGTCAATACAATGGTATTGTCAATGGCAGGCATTGAAGGATGTCAGCGCATAGAGTAAACATTGGTGGAGCTGTGAGATAATTTTGCAAGTGGTAGAGCACTGTTTGAGCTGGGGTGGGGGGAAACTGTCTTGTGGCCGGCGGTACAGGCCCAGGGCCCCTCATATTACAACGGTGTGTCTGACGTTGGGTGCGCACCACCACTGCCAGAGACACTTTATTGTACTAGGAGGGACCCAGTGGCAGTGCCGTCGACCAAAAGCGGGCTCACCCACCTCTTCAGACAAACTGCACTCTCACGGGTACTGTCGCCAAGTGTCGATACCACGGCTCCGTGTGGGGAGTTTGGCCATTTAGTGAGGTGTAAACATGTCGTATGCTGGACAATCAGGTGCAGAAAATTACGAGATTGGAAAAGGCATTCAGAATAGTCCACAGGCAAGACCTTTTCATAGGAAAGCTAGGTGTCAGCCGGGCAAAGTGGGGCAAAAGATTTCGAAATCCAGTTGTGGTTCATTTTAATGAAGGTTAGATCATCTACATTTTGGGTAGCCAGACGAGTCCTTTTTTCTGTTAGTATTGAACCTGCAGCACTGAATACTCTTTCTGATAGGACACTAGCTGCCGGGCAAGCAAGCTCCTGCAATGCATATTCTGCCAATTCTGGCTAGGTGTCTAATTTTGATGCCCAGTAATCAAATGGGAATGACGGTTGAGGGAGAACATCGATAAGGGATGAAAAATAGTTTGTAACCATACTGGACAAATGTTGTCTCCTGTCACTTTGAATTGATGCTGCAGTACCTGTCCTGTCTGCGGTCATAGCAAAATCACTCCACAACCTGGTCAGAAAACCCCTCTGGCCAACGCCACTTCTGATTTCTGCCCCTCTAACTCCTCTGGTCTGCTGGCCCCTGCAGCTCGTGTGAGAACGATCACGGGCGCTGTGTGCAGGGAATGCCAGAAGCAAACGGTCAACAAGAGTTGATTGTTTGGTTGCTAATATTAGTTCCAAGTTCTCATGTGGCATTATATTTTGCAATTTGCCTTTATAGCGAGGATCAAGGAGGCAGGCCAACCAGTAATCGTCATCATTCATCATTTTAGTTATGCGTGTGTCCCTTTTGAGGATACGTAAGGCATAATCCGCCATGTGGGCCAAAGTTCCAGTTCTCAAATCTGCGGTTGTGCTTGGTTGAGGGGCAGTTTCAGGCAAATCCACGTCCCTCAAAAAACCAGAACCCGGCCTTGCCGCGCCACCAATTTCCAGTGGCCCCGGAAAAGCTTCCTCATTAAAAATATAATCATCCCCATCATCCTCCTCGTCCTCCTCCTCCTCTTCGCCCGCTACCTCGTCCTGTACACTGCCCTGGCCAGACAATGGCTGACTGTCATCAAGGCTTTCCTCTTCCTCAGCTGCAGACGCCTGATCCTTTATGTGCGTCAAACTTTGCATCAGCAGACGCATTAGGGGGATGCTCATGCTTATTATGGCGTTGTCTGCACTAACCAGCCGTGTGCATTCCTCAAAACACTGAAGGACTTGACACATGTCTTGAATCTTCGACCACTGCACACCTGACAACTCCATGTCTGCCATCCTACTGCCTGCCCGTGTATGTGTATCCTCCCACAAAAACATAACAGCCCGCCTCTGTTCACACAGTCTCTGAAGCATGTGCAGTGTTGAGTTCCACCTTGTTGCAACGTCTATGATTAGGCGATGCTGGGGAAGGTTCAAAGAACGCTGATAGGTCTGCATACGGCTGGAGTGTACGGGCGAACGGCGGATATGTGAGCAAAGTCCACGCACTTTGAGGAGCAGGTCAGATAACCCCGGATAACTTTTCAGGAAGCACTGCACCACCAGGTTTAAGGTGTGAGCCAGGCAAGGAATGTGTTTCAGTTGGGAAAGGGAGATGGCAGCCATGAAATTCCTTCCGTTATCACTCACTACCTTGCCTGCCTCAAGATCTACAGTGCCCAGCCACGACTGCGTTTCTTTCTGCAAGAACTCGGACAGAACTTCCGCGGTGTGTCTGTTGTCGCCCAAACACTTCATAGCCAATACAGCCTGCTGACGTTTGCCAGTAGCTGCCCCATAATGGGAGACCTGGTGTGCAACAGTGGCAGCTGCGGATGGAGTGGTTGTGCGACTGCGGTCTGTGGACGAGCTCTCGCTTCTGCAGGAGGACGAAGAGGAGGAGGAGGGGGTGCGAATGGCTATAGCCAATTGTTTCCTAGACCGTGGGCTAGGCAGAACTGTCCCAAACTTGCTGTCCCCTGTGGACCCTGCATCCACCACATTTACCCAGTGTGCCGTGATGGACACGTAACGTCCCTGGCCATGCCTACTGGTCCATGCATCTGTTGTCAGGTGCACCTTTGTGCTCACAGATTGCCTGAGTGCATGGACGATGCGCTCTTTAACATGCTGGTGGAGGGCTGGGATGGCTTTTCTGGAAAAAAAGTGTCGACTGGGTAGCTCGTAGCGTGGTACAGCGTAGTCCATCAGGGCTTTGAAAGCTTCGCTTTCAACTAACCGGTAGGGCATCATCTCTAACGAGATTAGTCTAGCTATGTGTGCGTTCAAACCCTGTGTACGCGGATGCGAGGCTAAGTACTTCCTTTTTCTAACCATAGTCTCATGTAGGGTGAGCTGGACTGGAGAGCTGGAGATCGTGGAACTAGCGGGGGTGCCGGTGGACATGGCAGACTGAGAGACGGTGGGAGATGGTATTGTTGCCACCGGTGCCCTAGATGCAGTGTTTCCTACTACGAAACTGGTGATTCCCTGACCCTGACTGCTTTGGCCTGGCAAAGAAACCTGCACAGATACTGCAGGTGGTGCGGAAAATGGTGGCCCTACACTGCCGGAAGGGATGTTGCGTTGCTGACTAGCTTCATTGGCCGAGGGTTCTACAACCTTAAGGGACGTTTGGTAGTTAGTCCAGGCTTGCAAATGCATGGTGGTTAAATGTCTATGCATGCAACTTGTATTGAGACTTTTCAGATTCTGTCCTCTGCTTAAGGTAGTTGAACATTTTTGACAGATGACTTTGCGCTGATCAATTGGATGTTGTTTAAAAAAATGCCAGACTGCACTCTTTCTAGCATCGGATACCTTTTCAGGCATTGCAGACTGAGCTTTAACCGGATGGCCACGCTGTCCTCCAACAGGTTTTGGCTTTGCCACGCGTTTTGGGCAAGATACGGGCCCGGCAGATGGAACCTGTTGCGATGTTGATGCCTGCTGCGGCCCCTCCTCCTCCGCTTCAGAACTGCTGCCGCCTGCACCCTGTTCCCCCAATGGCTGCCAATCGGGGTCAAGAACTGGGTCATCTATTACCTCTTCTTGTAGCTCGTGTGCAACTTCGTCTGTGTCACCGTGTCGGTCGGTGGTGTAGCGTTCGTGATGGGGCAACATAGTCTCATCAGGGTCTGATTCTTGATCAGCACCCTGCGAGGGCAATGTTGTGGTCTGAGTCAAAGGACCAGCATAGTAGTCTGGCTGTGGCTGTGCATCAGTGCACTCCATGTCAGATTCAACTTGTAATGGGCATGGACTGTTAACTGCTTCACTTTCTAAGCTAGGGACGGTATGTGTAAAGAGCTCCATGGAGTAACCCGTTGTGTCGCCTGCTGCATTCTTCTCTGTTGTTGTTTTTGCTGAAGAGGACAAGGAAGCGACTTGTCCCTGACCGTGAACATCCACTAACGACGCGCTGCTTTGACATTTACCAGTTTCACGAGAGGAGGCAAAAGAGCTAGAGGCTGAGTCAGCAAGATAAGCCAAAACTTGCTCTTGCTGCTCCGGCTTTAAAAGCGGTTTTCCTACTCCCAGAAAAGGGAGCGTTCGAGGCCTTATGTAGCCAGACGACGAACCTGGCTCCACAGCTCCAGAGTTAGGTGCAATATTTTTTTTCCCACGACCAGCTGATGCTCCACCACTACCACTACCCTCATTACCAGCTGACAATGAACGTCCCCGGCCACGACCTCTTCCACCAGACTTCCTCATTGTTTTAAAAACGTAAACAAACTAACGGTATTTGTTGCTGTCACACAAATTACACGGTGAGCTATAACTTCAGTATGATTTAGCTACCCCTTTACAGGTGAGTGAGACCACAACGAAAATCAGGCACAATGTTACACACTCTGTTGTTGGTGGCAACAAATGAGAGAGATGCGACACATGCAGGACTGTCACTGAAGCACAAATGTAAATATTAATCTCCCACTGATTTGATTTTTTTTTTTTTTAACCCCTTTCTGCCATTAGACGTACTATTGCGTCCATGTGGGGTGGGCTTTACTTCCCAAGGACGCAATAGTACGTCATATGCGATCGGCAGCGCTCACGGGGGGAGCGCCGCCGATCGCGGCCGGGTGTCAGCTGTTTATCGCAGCTGACATCCGGCACTATGTGCCAGGAGCGGTCACGGACCGCCCCCGGCACATTAACCCCCGGCACACCGCGATCAAAGATGATCGCGATGTGCCGGCGGTACAGGGAAGCACCGCGCAGGGAGGGGGCTCCCTGCGGGCTTCCCTGAGCCCCCCGCAGCAACGCGATGTGATCGCGTTGCTGCGAGGGTCTCACCTCCCTCCCTGCTCCCTCCAGCCCCGGATCCAAGATGGCCGCGGATCCGGGTCCTGCAGGGAGGGAGGTGGCTTCACAGAGCCTGCTCAGAGCAGGCACTGTGAAGCAGCCTGCACTCCTATCAGATCAGTGATCTGACAGAGTGCTGTGCAAACTGTCAGATCACTGATCTGTGATGTCCCCCCCTGGGACAAAGTAAAAAAGTAAAAAAAAAAAATTTCAAATGTGTAAAAAAAAATAAAAAAAAATATTCCAAAATAATGAAAAAAAAAAAAAAAAAATTATTCCCATAAATACATTTCTTTATCTAAATAAAAAAAAAAAAACAATAAAAGTACACATATTTAGTATCGCCGCGTCCGTAACGGCCCGACCTATAAAACTGGCCCACTAGTTAACCCCTTCAGTAAACACCGTAAGAAAAAAAAAAAAAAAACGAGGCAAAAAACAACGCTTTATTATCATACCGCCGAACAAAAAGTGGAATAACACGCGATCAAAAAGACAGATATAACTAACCATGGTACCGCTGAAAACGTCATCTTGTCCCGCAAAAAACGAGCCGCCATACAGCATCATCAGCAAAAAAATAAAAAAGTTATAGTCCTGAGAATAAAGCGATGCAAAAATAATTATTTTTTCTATAAAATAGTTTTTATCGTATAAAAGCGCCAAAACATAAAAAAATGATATAAATGAGGTGTCGCTGTAATCGTACTGACCCGAAGAATAAAACTGCTTCATCAATTTTACCAAACGCGGAACGGTATAAACGCCTCCCCCAAAAGAAATTCATGAATAGCTGGTTTTTGGTCATTCTGCCTCACAAAAATCGGAATAAAAAGCGATCAAAAAATGTCACGTGCCCGAAAATGTTACCAATAAAAACATCAACTCGTCCCGCAAAAACCAAGACCTCACATGACTCTGTGGACCAGAATATAGAAAAATTATAGCTCTCAAAATGTGGTAACGCAAAAAATATTTTTTGCAATAAAAAGCGTCTTTCAGTGTGTGACGGCTGCCAATCATAAAAATCCGCTAAAAAACCCGCTATAAAAGTAAATCAAACCCCCCTTCATCACCCCCTTAGTTAGGGAAAAATTAAAAAAATGTATTTATTTCCATTTTCCCATTAGGGCTAGGGTTAGAGTTAGGGCTAGGGTTAGGGCTAGGGTTAGGGCTAGGGCTAGGGCTAGGGTTAGGGCTAGGGCTAGGGTTAGGGTTAGGGCTAGGGTTAGGGCTAGGGTTAGGGTTAGGGCTAGGGTTAGGGTTAGGGCTAGGGTTAGGGCTAGGGCTACAGTTTGGGTTGGGGCTAAAGTTACAGTTAGGGTTTAGATTACATTTACGGTTGGGAATAGGGTTGGGATTAGGGTTAGGGGTGTGTCAGGGTTAGAGGTGTGGTTAGGGTTACTGTTGGGATTAGGGTTAGGGATGTGTTTGGATTAGGGTTTCAGTTATAATTGGGGGGTTTCCACTGTTTAGGCACATCAGGGGCTCTCCAAACGCGACATGGCGTCCGATCTCAATTCCAGCCAATTCTGCGTTGAAAAAGTAAAACAGTGCTTCTTCCCTTCCGAGCTCTCCCGTGTGCCCAAACAGGGGTTTACCCCAACATATGGGGTATCAGCGTACTCAGGACAAATAGGACAACAACTTTTGGGGTCCAATTTCTCCTGCTACCCTTGGGAAAATACAAAACTCGGGGCTAAAACATATTTTTTGTGGGAAAAAAAAAGATTTTTTATTTTCACGGCTCTGCGTTATAAACTGTAGTGAAACACTTGGGGGTTCAAAGTTCTCACAACACATCTAGATTAGTTCCCTGGGGGGTCTAGTTTCCAATATGGGGTCACTTGTGGGGGGTTTCTACTGTTTAGGTACATTAGGGGCTCTGCAAACGCAATGTGACGTCTGCAGACCATTCCATCTAAGTCTGCATTCCAAATGGCGCTCCTTCCCTTCCGAGCTCTGCCATGCGCTCAAACGTTGGTTTCCCCCAACATACGGGGTATCAGCGTACTCAGGACAAATTGGACAACAACTTTTGGGGTCGAATTTCTCCTCTTACCCTCGGGAAAATACAAAACTGGGGGCTAAAAAATAATTTTGGGGGGAAAGATTTTTTTTTTTAATTTTCACGGCTCTGCGTTACAAACTGTAGTGAAACACTTGGGGGTTCAAAGCTATCACAACACATCTAGATGAGTTCCTTAGGGGGTCTAGTTTCCAAAATGGTGTCACTTGTGGGAGGTTTCTACTGTTTAGGTACATTAGGGGCTCTGCAAATGCAATGTGACACCTGCAGACCATTCCATCTAAGTCCTCATTCCAAATGGAGCTCCTTCCCTTCCGAGCCCTCCCATGCGCCCAAACAGTGGTTCCCCCCCACATATGGGGTATCAGCGCACTCAGGACAAATTGGACAACAACTTTTGGGGTCGAATTTCTCCTCTTACCCTCGGGAAAATACAAAACTGGGGGCTAAAAAATAATTTTGGGGGGAAAGATTTTTTTTTTTAATTTTCACGGCTCTGCGTTACAAACTGTAGTGAAACACTTGGGGGTTCAAAGCTATCACAACACATCTAGATGAGTTCCTTAGGGGGTCTAGTTTCCAAAATGGTGTCACTTGTGGGAGGTTTCTACTGTTTAGGTACATTAGGGGCTCTGCAAATGCAATGTGACACCTGCAGACCATTCCATCTAAGTCCTCATTCCAAATGGAGCTCCTTCCCTTCCGAGCCCTCCCATGCGCCCAAACAGTGGTTCCCCCCCACATATGGGGTATCAGCGCACTCAGGACAAATTGGACAACAAATTGTGGGGTCGAATTTCTCCTTTTACCCTCGGGAAAATACAAAACTGGGGGCTAAAAAATAATTTTTGTGGGAAAAAATTTTTGTTTTATTTTTACGGCTCTCCATTATAAACTTCTGTGAAGCCCTTGGTGGGTCAAAGCGCTCAGCACACATCTAGATAAGTTCCTAAGGGGGTCTACTTTCCAAAATGGTGTCACTTGTGGGGGGTTTCTACTGTTTAGGTACATTAGGGGCTCTGCAAACGCAATGTGACACCTGCAGACCATTCCATCTAAGTCTGCATTCAAATGGCACTCCTTCCCTTCTGAGCCCTCCCATGTGCCCAAACAGTGGTTCCCCCCACATATGGTGTATCATCGCACTCAGGACAAATTGGGCAACAAATTTTGGGGTCCAATTTCTCCTGTTACCCTCAGGAAAATACAAAACTGGGGGCTAAAAAAATAATTTTTGTGGGAAAAAAATTTTGTTTTATTTTTACGGCTCTGCATTATAAACTTCTGTGAAGCACTTGGTGGGTCAAAGTGCTCACCACACCTCTAGATAAGTTCCTTAGGGGGTCTACTTTCCAAAATGGTGTCATTTGTGGGGGGTTTCAATGTTTAGGCACATCAGTGGCTCTTCAAACGCAACATGGCGTCCCATCTCAATTCCTGTCAATTTTGCTTTGAAAAGTCAAACGGCGCTCCTTCCCTTCCGAGCTCTCCCATCCACCCAAACAGTGGTTTACCCCCACATATGGGGTATCCGCGTACTCAGGACAAATTGTACAACAACTTTTGGGGTCCAATTTCTTCTCTTACCCTTGGGAAAATAAAAAATTGGGGGCAAAAAGATAATTTTTGTGAAAAAATATGATTTTTTATTTTTACGGTTCTACATTATAAACTTCTGTGAAGCACTTGGTGGGTCAAAGTGCTCACCACACCTCTAGATAAGTTCCTTAGGGGGTCTACTTTCCAAAATGGTGTCACTTGTGGGGGGTTTCAATGTTTAGGCACATCAGTGGCTCTTCAAACGCAACATGACGTCCCATCTCAATTCCTGTCAATTTTGCATTGAAAAGTCAAACGGCGCTCCTTCCCTTCCGAGCTCTCCCATCCGCCCAAACAGTGGTTTACCCCCACATATGGGCTATCAGCGTACTCAGGACAAATTGTACAACAACTTTTGGGGTCCAATTTCTTCTCTTACCCTTGGGAAAATAAAAAATTGGGGGCAAAAAGATAATTTTTGTGAAAAAATATGATTTTTTATTTTTACGGTTCTACATTATAAACTTCTGTGAAGCACTTGTTGGGTCAAAGTGCTCACCACACCTCTAGATAAGTTCCTTAGGGGGTCTACTTTCCAAAATGGTGTCACTTGTGGGGGGTTTCAATGTTTAGCCACATCAGGGGCTCTCCAAACGAAACATGGCGTCCCATCTCAATTCCAGTCAATTTTGCATTGAAAAGTCAAATGGCACTCCTTCGCTTCCGAGCTCTGCCATGCGCCCAAACAGTGGTTTACCCCCACATGTGGGGTATTGGCATACTCAGGACAAATTGTACAACAATGTTTGGGGTCCATTTTCTCCTGTTACCCTTGGTAAAATAAAACAAATTGGAGCTGAATTACATTTTTTGTGAAAAAAAGTTAAATGTTCATTTTTATTTAAACATTCAAAAAATTCCTGTGAAGCACCAGAAGGGTTAATAAACTTCTTGAATATGGTTTTGAGCACCTTGAGGGGTGTAGTTTTTAGAATGGTGTCACACTTGGGTATTTTCTATCATATAGACCCCTCAAAATGACTTCAAATGAGATGTGGTCCCTAAAATAAAATGGTGTTGTAGAAATGAGAAATTGCTGGTCAACTTTTAACCCTTATAACTCCCTAACAAAAAAAAATTTTGGTTCCAAAATTGTGCTGATGTAAAGTAGACATGTGGGAAATGTTACTTATTAAGTATTTTGTGTGACATATCTCTGTGATTTAATTGCATAAAAATTCAAAGTTGGAAAATTGCGAAATTTTCATAATTTTCGCCAAATTTCCGTTTTTTTCACAAATAAACGCAGGTTATATCAAATAATTTTTACCATTGTCATGAAGTACAATATGTCACGAGAAAACAATGTCAGAATCACCAGGATCCATTGAAGCGTTCCAGAGTTATAACCTCATAAAGGGACAGTGGTCAGAATTGTAAAAATTGGCCCGGTCATTAACGTGCAAACCACCCTTGGGGGTAAAGGGGTTAAGGGAGACTTTAGGAAAAAAAAATAATAGAATAAAATGATTTTTTCAGGAAGAATTTAGAAACCAAATAAAATAAAATGATTTTTTCAGGGAGAATTTAGAAAACAAATAAAACAAAAAATGGCTTTCTATGGCCCACTGAGTGAGAGATGACGCACACAGGAGTCAGGAGTGGCACACAAGCCCAGAGGCCAATATTTATCTCCCACTGATTGATGTAGTGATTTTTTCAGGTAGATTTTGGAACCCAAATCAAGCTAAAAAAAATAATAGGCTTTCTATGGCCCACAATTGGAGAGAGAGATGGCACACCCAGGAGTCAAGACTGGCACACAAGCAGAAAGGGCAATATTAATCTCCCACTGATTTGTTTTTTTTTTTTTTTTTTCAGGGAGACTTTAGGAAAAAAAAAAAATAGAATAAAATGATTTTTTCAGGAAGAATTTAGAAACCAAATAAAATAAAATGATTTTTTCAGGGAGAATTTAGAAAACAAATAATACAAAAAAAGGCTTTCTATGGCCCACTGAGTGAGAGATGACGCACACAGGAGTCAGGAGTGGCACACAAGCCCAGAGGCCAATATTTATCTCCCACTTTTTTTTTTTTGTTCCAGGGAAAATTTATAAACCCAATAAAAAAAATAATAAATAGGCTTTCTATGGCCCACTATTTGTGAGAGAGATGGCACGCTCAGGACTGGCACACAAGCCCAGATGCCAATATTAATCTCCCACTTTTTTTTTTTTTCCAGGGAAAATTTATAAACCCAATAATAATAAAAAATAATAAATAGGCTTTCTATGGCCCACTATCTGAGAGAGAGAGATGGCACGCTTAGGACTGGCACACAAGCCCAAAGGCCAATATTAATCTCCCACTGATTGATTTATTGATTTTTTCAGGTAGAATTTAGAAACCAAATAAAGCAAAAAAAATAAAAAATGGGCTTTCTATGGCCCACTGAGTGAGTGATGATGCACACAGGAGTCAGGAGTGGCACACAAGCCCTGAGGCCAATATTTTTCTCCCACTGATTGATGTAGTGATTTTTTCAGGTAGATTTTAGAACCAAAATCAAGCAAAAAAATAAATAGGCTTTCTATGGCCCACTGAGAGAGAGATGACACAGACAGGGATGGCACTCTAGCAGAAATGTCAATCTTAATCTCCCACAAAAAAAAAAAAAAAAAAACAGGGAGTGTCCTTCAATTACTATCTCCCTGCAGTAATCTCAGCCAGGTATGGCAGGCAGCAATAAGGAGTGGACTGATGCACAAATTAAATAAAAAGTGTGTACAAACCAAAAAGATAGCTGTGCAGAAAGGAAGGAACAAGAGGATTTGTGCTTTGAAAAAAGCAGTTGGTTTGCACAGCGGCGTACACACAGCAATGCAGCTATCAGGGAGCCTTCTAGGGCAGCCCAATGAGCTACAGCGCTGAGGGGGGAAAAAAAAAAATGTAGCTTCCACTGTCCCTGCACACCGAAGGTGGTGTTGGGCAGTGGAAATCGCTACAGCACAAGCGGTTTGGTGGTTAATGGACCCTGCCTAACGCTATCCCTGCTTCTGACGAAGCGGCAGCAACCTCTCCCTAAGCTCAGATCAGCAGCAGTAACATGGCGGTCGGCGGGAACGCCCCTTTATAGCCCCTGTGACGCCGCAGACAGCAAGCCAATCACTGCAATGCCCTTCTCTAAGATGGTGGGGACCAGGACCTATGTCATCACGCTGCCCACACTCTGCGTTTACCTTCATTGGCTGAGAAATGGCGCTTTTCGCGTCATTGAAACGCGACTTTGGCGCGAAAGTCGCGTACCGCATGGCCGACCCCGCATAGGGGTCGGATCGGGTTTCATGAAACCCGACTTTGCCAAAAGTCGGCGACTTTTGAAAATGAACGACCCGTTTCGCTCAACCCTAGATAATACCAAGACCGATGTTTAGTAATAAACATAATAAAATGGTAGATAAAGAGATAAATAAAGACACACACTGTTAAGGCTAGCGGAACGCACCAAATAATTAAATAGATACAATAAGGTGCGTTCGCAGCCCGGGGTCCACCGTGCAGAAATGGAACCTGCTGCTAAGTAATGACGGACTATATGGTGGTACAATGAGGATAAACACATGGGTTAACTTCACCCTGTATGAAGAAAATCATCCCTGTTAAGTCGCAGAGAGCGCAAGCAAGGAACCACAGAACTCTATCCCAGGACACAGGATTAGAGTTAGTGTAGACCTCTTGCGATCGACACCACAATTGGGGCATCAGAGTAACTAATATGCACCGAAGTGCATGCTGTGCCACACTAGCGGATGCCACAAACCATCCAGACTTGGGTAAGGTAAGCGCTCTAATAGCGAACGGTGCTGCACTGGCGGTCACAGCAGTTAGACGCTGTTTCGTGCGTTAAAGCTGTGAGTTCAGCTGGGCGCTAGATTGCAGCCATACACCTTACGCGAACAGTCATACACAAGGGATGGGTTTTTTAAGGAACGACTTGCACTCATCAACACACACACGATAACAATTGTATACTAGCGCATGGCCGTGCGGTCATGCGAAGCTTATATAGCTGCAGCACGTTCAGGACCTTCCAATAAAGGACCAATGGGAAGCTGCCACAGAAGTTTAGCACCTTCAGGACCTTCCAATAAAGGACCAATGGGATCTGTTGCAGTATCTGAGCATATGACCCCCAACCTCCAATGGGAGGTCATCCCGTGGGCATGCTCAGAAAGGGAAAATCTGGACTTAGTCCCAGAAAGACCTGCTCGCTGCTGAACATTGCTGGCTACAAGAACAGAGCCTGGAAGGGCAGTAGTAACCAGTCGTCCAGTATTAGCCTGAGCTAGACACTGGGACTGACGTCTCCACTGCGGCTGGAGAAGAATGGGAGACCGCAGTGGAGATGGTTCAAGATTCCCCCTGTGCAGAGGTGGGAACTCGACACCTAACACACACAGACAAAATCTGCTTTAGGCCAGGGTCACACTTGCGAGAAACTCGCACGAGTCTCGCACCTCAGTACCCGACACTGCCAACAAAACTGGGACCGGAGCGTTCAGCTACATAGAAATACATGCAGCTGCACACTCCGGTCCCAAGTGCCATCAGCAGTGCCGGGTATTGACGTGCGAGACTCGTGCAAGTTTCTCGCAAGTGTTACCCCGGCCTTAAACGCAATGTGTTTAATTTTAAAAAAATGAAAAAAAAATGGTGTGGGCTCCCACACAATTTTCTGCACTAGAAAGGGAAAGCCAATGGCCGAGGGATGATTTTTATAGCCTGGGAAGGGGTTAATACCCATGGATCTTCCCAGGCTATGAATCTTAGCCCGCAGCTGTATACTTAGCCTTTAGTGGCTATTAAAAATAGGGGGACCCCCTAATAAAATGACATGGGGTCCCCCTAAAATTAATAGCCAGAAAGGGTATGCAGACAGCTGCTGGCTGATATTCATAGCCTAGAGAGGGGCCATAGATATTGTCCCCTCTGTTACAAACCCCAGCTCCCAGCCATCCCAGAAATGTCATAGCTGTAAGATGCGCCAATTTCGGCACTTAGCCTCTCTCTTCCCACTGCCCTGTAGCGGTGGGATATGGGGTAATGAGAGGTTAATGTCACCTGTAAGATTGCACTTACTGAGTGTATTGGGGACACTCGCTTGGCACGGGATCCAAGCACTTAGGCATGGTTTTTCTACTTAAACAGTCCACATGGTTTATTATGGCATCATAAACCTGATTATGCACAGTTCATTATATATACTTCAGGGAAGCTGCCGAACTGGGATCACCATTCCGGGCAATGCTTTGCTCACCAGGCCACCTGACAGTCCAGATCCTCAGACGGGCTGTAGCTTCCCCAAACGCAGTGCCATCAAGTACTCTACACATGCTTCCTCTTGGTGCGCTATTCAGGATGTCCATCCCCATCTGGGACCATCCAACACACAGGCCTCCAGGTCCAAGGCCTCCCCCATATTCTCTTCAGGGATCCACAAGACTTGTGGAAGCCTGTGTTTCCCTGCCTGTCCTGCATTTGACATGATGTCAGAATAAAGTTTGGATTTTATTTGGATGGTGAGTGCCCGCTTTTCTTCTATCTTCATACAGCAGTGAGTTTCAACTTAAACAGTCTACTCGGTTTATTATGGCATCATAAACCTGATTATGCATAGTTCACCATATACACTTCATAGAACACAATAGGCACCAAACGGTGACATTAAGTTGCAGCTTTATCTTTAGACACTTCATATTCGGCTTTATCTCATGGACACTAAACATGCTGGACCTCTCGCTTCGTCCAGTTACCATGGATGTCCATACGCCGAACAGTTCATCAATGTCCCTAGTCATATAGCGCACATGACATTGGGTTGTGGTCTCTAAACACGCTGATACTTTTCTGACCAGTTGCCGTGGGTGATTGCACAGCACCCCTTACGGTGGGTTACCTTCTAGGAGCTCATGCTCCATACACTGCCTTCTGTCAGTACTCTCTCTCTGGGAAGCTTCTGAACTGGGATCAACGTCCCGGGCAATGCCTTGCTTACCAGGCCACCTGACAGTCCAGATCCTCAGATGGGCTGGAGCTTCCCCAAAAGCAGTGCCATCACGACTCTGCACATGCGTCCTCTCTGTGTGCTATTCAGGACATCCATCCCCATCTGGGACCGTCCAACACACAGGCCCCCAGGTCCAAGGCCACCCCCATGTGCTCTTTAGGGATCTAGTCCTACTCCCCGGACCTCCCAACACAGAGGCCCTCCAGGATCTGGCACACAGACCACTCAGGTCCATCCATCTTTTCCATGTGACCCACATGGTCACATTATATAATTTTAGCCACTCCCATAGGGGGGAATTGGCTAGTTCAACCATTATAACCACAGATATGCCTCCATGCATATCCTGAGGAGCACATGCAGTGCCCCCTAGCTGTAACAGGGGTTACACCATCACACACCTTTGATTGTAAGGTGACATTAAGCCTGGTTAGTAATGGAGAGGCGGCAATAAGACACCTATCCATAACTAATCCTATAGTAGTGAAAGGGTTAAAAAAAGACACAGCCAGAAAAAGTATTTTAATCATAATTTCACCATAACTACAACCACACCTAATTCCCCGAAGCCATCAATCATCCGCAAAAAAAATAATAAACCAACAATATTCTCCCTCTTCTGACGCAGTCCAATTAATAACGAGTGTCCCACGACAATCTCCCTTATAGAACAGTGACATCGGGTGATGTCACTGCTCTATAGGCCTCCCACGATGCACTGACAGTAGATAATGGCTCTTCTAGTGCATCTTTGAAGAGGTTACCTGAGTTCAGGCTTGCTTTATGGCACTGCCGGTGAGAATGAACTTAGGTGACCTCTCTCCCAGCAGCGGCGGAGGGATACATAGCAGAGGATTACCTCTGCCTGTCAGTTCATCGCCCTATGTCACTGTTCTACAGGGAGATCGCCGTGGGATACTCGTTATTAACTGTACTATGGCTGGAAAGGTAAGTATAGGTTGGTTTATTATGTTATTTTTTATTACAGGTGATCGAGGGCTTCGGAAACTAGGTGATTGGCGAGTAGTATGTATTGTATGTTATATGTTGTATGTACTGTATGTAATGTATGTCCTGTATGTCTGCTGTATGTTCTGTATGTTTTTTGTTTGTTTTTTACTACTGAGCACATCCATTTTCTGATGGACTATTTTCCCATAATTGACAATGCTGTCACTGTGAGCATTCATAGCTGGATGGGAGCAGTAGTCCAATCAGACAATGTTTACTTACACAGACACGCACACAAACACAGGGACACACACACGCAAACACACTGAGAAACACACAGACCCGCTCACACAGACCTGCACACAGACATGCACATAGTCTCTGCCCACACTCCACCCACACACTTCCCCCTTCCTGATCTGCAGCGCTTCTCACACCCACTTCCGCAGCTATTCGCAGATCTTTATTAAACCTGCGGTTTTGCTGCCGATGTGCCTGACTCAATGGAAGTCAATGGGTGCAGAAAAGCTGCAAATCTGCAAAAAGAACTGACATGCTGCGGAAAATAAAACGCTGCAAATCTGCGCTGATTTTTACGCAGCATGTGCACAACAATTCTTGATTTCACATAGAATAACATTGGTTGTGCACTATACTGCAGATTTGATGCAAATTCGATCATCCAAAAACACTGCGGATCGGCATCAAAATCTGCAACGTGTGCACATAGCCTAAACTAGTGAGCAACTTCCAAATGGAAGTCTCCCAAAAAATGGTCAGGTCACTTTTTTTAACCACTTCATGTCTTTGGAAAGTCATTTTTACTTTGCAATACATAAGTATATTGTTTTAGTATTCATTTAGTGCTTTTCAGGTGGGTTATAGAGCATAGCCAACTGAAAAAGATATCATGAGCACATACTCTTAAATGTTGCTGTCAGAGAATGAAAATAGCAAAATAGTAATTGAGTAAAAGTAATTAAACAGCAGAAATCAGTGCTACGTTATTAGGACAAAATTCTATAAATTAAGATTTTTCATTCAGTCCCATTGTCACCGATTTATAAAATCAAGTAACTAGCCAGGCTGTCTCCCTTTACATAAATTTATGAAGCAATTGGAAAAAGCTCTCTGAAGTCAAACATGTTACTGTAAGAGACTGCAACTTTTGTAAGCAGTGAATTCATTAAATTTCTTCCCCCTTTATTACCACACCATCAACTGTATATGAAAAGGAAGCATTTATGGTAACAAAAACTCAGTCAAGACATGTCAGTCCATGTAAATTTTCAGAACATGGTCGCCAAGTTCTGAGGTACCTAATGCACGATAGTCTCCATTACTCTCCTGATTCGAAAAATATTTAGAATTGAGAGTCCTCAGTGGTTGATACCTTTTAATGGCCAACTGAAAAGATGGTAATAAATTGCAAGCTTTCAAGACTTCGCCTGATGAAGAGACGTATGTAGTCTCGAAACCTTGCAATTTATTACCATCTTTTCAGTTGGCCATTAAAAGGTATCAACCACTGAGGACTCTCAATTCTAAATATTTTTCTGTCTACTGGCTAACACGGTACCAAGATATATTTCTTTCCTGTATCTCCTGCTTCGATAACTGTAGAGTGCCTATGTCACCACCACCTCTGGTAAAAACATCAGCACACAAATTGTGCACCAGGACCTTTATTGAATGTTTTTTAATTGCCGAGCAGCTGAAGGCAAATCTTACACCAAGGTCCATAAAGGCATGATTGCATGAGTTTGGTGTGGAAGAATTTGACTGGCCCATACAGTTCTGACCTTAACCACATCAAACTAGTTTGAGATAAACTAGAATAGAGATAGTGATGTCTCTTTTCTGGATGCATGAACAAAATTTCCCATAGGCTCATTCTAAAATCTTGTAGACAAACTTCCCAAAAATAGTAAGTAAGCTGTTTCAGCTATATAGGAAAGACCAACTCCATTTTAATGCATATTCATTTATTTTTGTAGGATGAGATATCATAAAAGCTTTTGTAGGTGTTCCAATACTTTAGTCCATAAAGTGCAGATCTAATTGCTGCTGTTATAGGAAGGTGCAGCTCCTGAGACTGATCCAAAACCACACACCCAAAATCCACAATCCAGATGTCAGGAATGGGGAAAAACACATGAATATCTTATTCTAAATGGTAACTAGTAAAACATGATATAATAAGTGATGTAAAATTGATTACATAAATAACTTGGACTTAATACAACTATTATTTTATTGAAATAATTTGTGACTATGTAAGACTATGTAAGACATTGTATAAAAATTCTACATCTACAAACTTTTCATTTATTGTCTGAAAACAATGTTATTCTTTTACACTAATTAAAGTAAGGCCAGGGTTACATTTGTGTAACAGGCTTGCAAATATGTTGCTGTCACATTATGATTTTATAGATGTTATTTGCTGTCAAAAAGTAAAAAGTCACATATGATTAAAGCCTATAAGGCAAAATTGTATGTATCTTGCTTCTAAAA
The DNA here is from genome assembly GCF_032444005.1 of Ranitomeya imitator. Classification (NCBI taxonomy): domain Eukaryota; kingdom Metazoa; phylum Chordata; class Amphibia; order Anura; family Dendrobatidae; genus Ranitomeya; species Ranitomeya imitator. Next base: position 308,214,133 of record NC_091285.1, on the reverse strand, counting down.
ATCCAACAGGATCATTATACAACTGACAATACTGACAGTCATCAGATGCTTTGTTGCAACACCATGATCTTTGTGTCATGTGACCAGATTCACTATTTTTCTAGCTTTATCTGTACCAAAATTATCAAAAGATGTGCTTTCTGGGTTGAAAGAGTTCACACATTGTGACCGCCGTGCATTTTATGAAATTGTGGCAAATATGCTGCAGTTTTTCTGTAATTCGACAATACATGCAGCATAGTAACTCACTGGTTATCACTGTTGCAAATCTCACCCAGGACAACATTTTAATGAAGTTTGTATGCTCTGCCTATGTTTGCATGGGTTTCTTCTTGTGTTCTGGTTTCCTTCCACACTCCAAAGACATATAGTACTGATTTGGAATTTAAATTATGAACTCCATTGGAAATTGAATAATAACAACATCTGTAAAGCACTGTGCTATATGTTGGCGCTACATAAGCAAGCATGATAAATAAGTTAACAAAGAACTAATTGGACCAAGAACCGACTTAATGTACAGTATCAGCAAGGTGGATCTTGATGAATGAATCAGGATTAGGGTTGAGCGACCTTGACCTTTTTAGAGTCGAGCCGTGTTTCGCGAAACCCGACTATCTTAGAAGTCGAGTCGAGTGGAATCGGCCGATTATCGCGAAAAGTCGGGTATCGACCGAAACACGAAACCCAATGCAAGTCAATGGGGGAGCATAGTCGGCAGTGAGTGGAGGCCAGGAAAACACCTACACTGCCCATTTTAATGGCAAAAACATCCATTCTTGTTACAGAAGCTTGTCAATCGTAATTTACCTTATAATAATTGGAAGGCATTTGAAATTGGGGGTCATTTGGCTAAAGTTGTGGGGGGTAGGGCTGGTTCAAGTAATTAGTGGGCCCAGGAAATCTGGACCACGTCACGGCAGTGGAGCAGGGAGAGGTAAGTATTTCAACGTTGCAAGTGCTGTGATCCTGAGCAAGCAGGGGGGGCCCACTCGTTGGCATTGGCACTGGCACAGGGCCCCTCAAAGTACAGCGGTGTGTTTGCACGGCGGGGGCACCTCCCACCGGCAGCAACACTTTTGCGTACTATGAGAGGCCCTGTGCCAGTGACGTCGCCAACTAGTATTCCTCCCCCCACCTGATGAAGGGACCTGCACTTTCATCTGCACCTTCCTCTTTGTCCCCGTGTAAGGTGGTATGGTATGCGGGAAGAGGAACCTGACTTTCAGCAGGGTCACAATCTTGTTGTGTTGCGTTATGGGTCAATGTACCAGCAGACTCATCTATCACTGGCTGGGCAATGGGCAGGATGAGGAGGAAACACAGATATAGGCCCAAAGAATAAAGTTGGCTAAATGCAGTTCAAAATTGGTAACACAGGACTAACCAGGGGGCATTGCAGTGGAGGACAACTGGAATGAGAGGGTGACACAGAGAGTAGGCCCAAATCAGTAAGTAGTCGAAATGCAGTTCAAAATTGGCAACCGTAGTAAACAGGCGGCACAGCTTTGTTCAGTGGAGGAGAACAGCAAGGAGTGGCAGACACCGATAGTAGGCTCCAACCCAACTAGTAGGCCAAATGCAGTCTAACATTAACAACTACTTAACGAGAGCCTGAAAATGGAATTTCAGGACAGGAAACCAGGAGAACAGCAAGGAGCGGCAGACACTGTTAGTAGGCCCCAAACCAACTAGTACGCCAAATGCAGTTGTTCCATTTAACCACTATTTAACAAGAGCCTAAAGATAAAAGCTCAGGAAAGGCAACCTGGAGAACACCTTAGAGTGGAAGACACCGTCTCCACATCCCATACCCAATTTGTAGGCCTAATGCAGTGTAGTTTCCAACAACTACTAAATGAGAGCATTAAGATTGAAGCAATGGAGAGGAAACCTGGGGAACACCTTGGAGTGTAACACACCGTCTCTCTACACCCCATACCCAATTTGTAGGCCTAATGCAGTGTAGTTTCCAACAACTACTAAACGAGAGCATTAAGATTAAAGCAATGGAGAGGAAATCTGGGGAACACCTTGGAGTGGAACACACCGTCTCTACACCCCATACCCAATTTGTAGGCCTAATGCAGTGTAGTTTCCAACAACTACTAAACGAGAGCATTAAGATTGAAGCAATGGAGAGGAAACCTGGGGAACACCTTGGAGTGGAACACACCGTCTCTACACCCCATACCCAATTTGTAGGCCTTATGCAGTGTAGTTTTCACCAACTACTAAACGAGAGTAGGAAGATCGAAGCAATGTGGACGAAACCTGGGGAACACCTTGGAGTGTAACACACCGTCTCTCTACACCCCATACCCAATTTGTAGGCCTAATGCAGTGTAGTTTCCAACAACTACTAAACGAGAGCATTAAGATTGAAGCAATGGAGAGGAAACCTGGGGAACACCTTGGAGTGTAACACACCGTCTCTCTACACCCCATACCCAATTTGTAGGCCTAATGCAGTGTAGTTTCCAACAACTACTAAACGAGAGCATTAAGATTGAAGCAATGGAGAGGAAAACTGGGGAACACCTTGGAGTGGAACACACCGTCTCTACACCACATACCAAATTTGTAGGCCTAATGCAGTGTAGTTTCCAACAACTACTAAACGAGAGCATTAAGATTGAAGCAATGGAGAGGAAACCTGGGGAACACCTTGGAGTGGAACACACCGTCTCTACACCCCATACCCAATTTGTAGGCCTAATGCAGTGTAGTTTCCAACAACTACTAAATGAGAGCATTAAGATTGAAGCAATGGAGAGGAAACCTGGGGAACACCTTGGAGTGGAACACACCGTCTCTACACCCCATAACAAATTTGTAGGCCTAATGCAGTGTAGTTTCCAACAACTACTAAACGAGAGCATTAAGATTGAAGCAATGGAGAGGAAACCTGGGGAACACCTTGGAGTGGAACACACCGTCTCTACACCCCATACCCAATTTGTAGGCCTAATGCAGTGTAGTTTCCAACAACTACTAAACGAGAGCATTAAGATTGAAGCAATGGAGAGGAAACCTGGGGAACACCTTGGAGTGGAACACACCGACTCTACACCCCATACTCAATTTGTAGGCCTATTGCAGTGTAGTTTCCAACAACTACTAAACGAGAGCATTAAGATTGAAGCAATGGAGAGGAAACCTGGGGAACACCTTGGAGTGGAACACACCGTCTCTACACCCCATACCCAATTTGTAGGCCTAATGCAGTGTAGTTTCCAACAACTACTAAACGAGAGCATTAAGATTGAAGCAATGGAGAGGAAACCTGGGGAACACCTTGGAGTGGAAAACACCGTCTCTACACCCCATACCAAATTTGTAGGCCTAATGCAGTGTAGTTTCCAACAACTACTAACTGAGAGCATTAAGATTGAAGCAATGGAGAGGAAATCTGGGGAACACCTTGGAGTGTAACACACCGTCTCTCTACACCCCATACCCAATTTGTAGGCCTAATGCAGTGTAGTTTCCAACAACTACTAAACGAGAGCATTAAGATTGAAGCAATGGAGAGGAAACCTGGGGAACACCTTGGAGTGGAACACACCGTCTCTACACCACATACCAAATTTGTAGGCCTAATGCATTGTAGTTTCCAACAACTACTAAACGAGAGCATTAAGATTGAAGCAATGGAGAGGAAACCTGGGGAACACCTTGGAGTGGAACACACCGTCTCTACACCCCATACCCAATTTGTAGGCCTAATGCAGTGTAGTTTCCAACAACTACTAAATGAGAGCATTAAGATTGAAGCAATGGAGAGGAAACCTGGGGAACACCTTGGAGTGGAACACACCGTCTCTACACCCCATAACAAATTTGTAGGCCTAATGCAGTGTAGTTTCCAACAACTACTAAACGAGAGCATTAAGATTGAAGCAATTGAGAGGAAACCTGGGGAACACCTTGGAGTGTAACACACCGTCTCTCTACACCCCATACCCATTTTGTAGGCCTAATGCAGTGTAGTTTCCAACAACTACTAAACGAGAGCATTAAGATTGAAGCAATGGAGAGGAAACCTGGGGAACACCTTGGAGTGGAACACACCGTCTCTACACCCCATACCCAATTTGTAGGCCTAATGCAGTGTAGTTTCCAACAACTACTAAACGAGAGCATTAAGATTGAAGCAATGGAGAGGAAACCTGGGGAACACCTTGGAGTGGAACACACCGTCTCTACACCCCATACTCAATTTGTAGGCGTATTGCAGTGTAGTTTCCAACAACTACTAAACGAGAGCATTAAGATTGAAGCAATGGAGAGGAAACCTGGGGAAAACCTTGGAGTGGAACACACCGTCTCTACACCCCATACCCAATTTGTAGGCCTAATGCAGTGTAGTTTCCAACAACTACTAAACGAGAGCATTAAGATTGAAGCAATGGAGAGGAAACCTGGGGAACACCTTGGAGTGGAAAACACCGTCTCTACACCCCATACCAAATTTGTAGGCCTAATGCAGTGTAGTTTCCAACAACTACTAACTGAGAGCATTAAGATTGAAGCAATGGAGAGGAAATCTGAGGAACACCTTGGAGTGTAACACACCGTCTCTCTACACCCCATACCCAATTTGTAGGCCTAATGCAGTGTAGTTTCCAACAACTACTAAACGAGAGCATTAAGATTGAAGCAATGGAGAGGAAACCTGGGGAACACCTTGGAGTGGAACACACCGTCTCTACACCCCATACCCAATTTGTAGGCCTAATGCAGTGTAGTTTCCAACAACTACTAAACGAGAGCATTAAGATTGAAGCAATGGAGAGGAAACCTGGGGAACACCTTGGAGTGGAACACACCGTCTCTATACCCCATATCCAATTTGTAGGCCTAATGCAGTGTAGTTTCCAACAACTACGAAACGAGAGCATTAAGATTGAAGCAATGGAGAGGAAACCTGGGGAACACCTTGGAGTGGAAGACACCGTCTCTACAACCCAGACCCAACTTGTAGGCCTAATGCAGTGTTGTTTTCAACAACTACTAAACGAGAGCATTAAGATTGAAGCAATGGAGAGGAAACCTGGGGAACACCTTGGAGTGGAACACACCGTCTCTACACCCCATACCAAATTTGTAGGCCTAATGCAGTGTAGTTTGCAACAAGTACTAAACGAGAGTAGGAAGATCGAAGCAATGTGGACGAAACCTGGGGCACACCTTGGGGCGGCAGACACCGTTAGTAGGCCCTACCAAAGTTGTAGCCCCAATGCAGTTTTAAAAATCCTAGAGGCTGAAAACAAGACTATTGACGCTCAGCTTTTTTCAAAGGAACACAGCTGTATTGAGTGGCGCAGACAGACACAGGTAGTAGGCCTTAAACCAAAAATGTGGCTCACTGCAGCTTAAAAAAGGTTACAGGGGTATACAGGCAGCATTGCTCTGGGCAGTGGAGGACAATTTCAATAGTGGACCGCAGACAGACTTTGTACGCCTACTATTAAAAAAAGGATGCTCTATGCAATGAAAAATAGGTTCCAGGGGTACACGGGCAGCAGTGGTCTGGTCAGTGGAGGAGTAGTAGAAAGAACGGGCCGCAGACAGGCTTCGAAGGCCTAACATAAAAAGATATTGGGCTGTAGGCACTTTAACATTGATTCCAGGGGTACACGGGCAGCAGTGGTCTGGTCAGTGTAGGAGTAGTTGAAAGAACGGGCCGCAGACAGGCTTCGAAGGCCTAACATAAAAAGATATTGGGCTGTAAGCACTTTTACATAGGTTCCAGGGGTACACGGGCAACAGTAGACTGGTCAGTGTAGTAGTAGTAGAAAGAACGGGCCGCAGACAGGCTTCGAAGGCCTAACATAAAAAAATATTGGGCTGAAGGCACTTTAACATTGGTTCCAGGGGTACACGGGCAGCAGTAGACTGGTCAGTGTAGTAGTAGTAGTAGAAAGAACGGGCCGCAGACAGGCTTCGAAGGCCTAACATAAAAAAATATTGGGCTGTAGGCACTTTTAAATAGGTTCCAGGGGTACACAGGCAGCAGTGGTCTGGTCAGTGTAGTAGTAGTAGAAAGAACGGGCCGCAGACAGGCTTCGAAGGCCTAACATAATTAAATTGGACAGGCTGTAGGCACTTTATAATTGGTTCCAGGGGTACACGGGCAGCAGTGGTCTGGTCAGTGGAGGCCTAGTGGAAGGAGGGACCGTAGAAAGGCTTTGAAGGCCTAACATAATAAATTGGGCTGGCTGTAGGCAATTTAAAATTGGTTCCAGGGGTACACGGGCAGCAGTGGTCTGGTCAGTGGAGGCCTAGTGGAAGGAGGGACCGCAGACAGGCTTCGAAGGCCTAACATAATAAAATTGGACAGGCTGTAGGCACTTTATAATTGGTTCCAGGGGTACACGGGCAGCAGTAGACAGGTCAGTGGAGGCCTAGTGGAAGGAGGGACCGCAGACAGGCTTCGAAGGCCTAACATAATAAATTGGGCTGGCTGTAGGCAATTTAAAATTGGTTCCAGGGGTACACGGGCAGCAGTGGTCTGGTCAGTGGAGGCCTAGTGGAAGGAGGGACCGCAGACAGGCTTCGAAGGCCTAACATAATAAAATTGGACAGGCTGTAGGCACTTTATAATTGGTTCCAGGGGTACACAGGCAGCAGTGGTGTGGTCAGTGGAGGCCTAGTGGAAGGAGGGACCACAGACAGGCTTCGAAGGCCTAACATAGTAAATTGGGCTGGCTGTAGGCAATTTAAAATTGGTTCCAGGGGTACACGGGCAGCAGTGGTCTGGTCAGTGGAGGCCTAGTGGAAGGAGGAACCGCAGACAGGCTTCGAAGGCCTAACATAATAAAATTGGACAGGCTGTAGGCACTTTATAATTGGTTCCAGGGGTACACGGGCAGCAGTAGACAGGTCAGTGGAGGCCTAGTGGAAGGAGGGACCGCAGACAGGCTTCGAAGGCCTAACATAATAAATTGGGCTGGCTGTAGGCAATTTAAAATTGGTTCCAGGGGTACACGGGAAGCAGTGGTCTGGTCAGTGGAGGCCTAGTGGAAGGAGGGACCACAGACAGGCTTCGAAGACCTAACATAATAAAATTGGACAGGCTGTAGGCACTTTATAATTGGTTCTAGGGGTACACGGGCAGCAGTAGACAGGTCAGTGGAGGCCTAGTGGAAGGAGGGACCGCAGACAGGCTTCGAAGGCCTAACATAATAAATTGGGCTGGCTGTAGGCAATTTAAAATTGGTTCCAGGGGTACACGGGCAGCAGTGGTCTGGTCAGTGGAGGCCTAGTGGAAGGAGGGACCGCAGACAGGCTTCAAAGGCCTAACATAATAAAATTGGACAGTCTGTAGGCACTTTATAATTGGTTCCAGGGGTACACGGGCAGCAGTGGTCTGGTCAGTGGAGGCCTAGTGGAAGGAGGGACCGCAGACAGGCTTCGAAGGCCTAACATAATAAAATTGGACAGGCTGTAGGCACTTTATAATTGGTTCCAGGGGTACACGGGCAGCAGTAGACAGGTCAGTGGAGGCCTAGTGGAAGGAGGGACCGCAGACAGGCTTCGAAGGCCTAACATAATAAATTGGGCTGGCTGTAGGCAATTTAAAATTGGTTCCAGGGGTACACGGGCAGCAGTGGTCTGGTCAGTGGAGGCCTAGTGGAAGGAGGGACCGCAGACAGGCTTCAAAGGCCTAACATAATAAAATTGGACAGGCTGTAGGCACTTTATAATTGGTTCCAGGGGTACACGGGCAGCAGTGGTCTGGTCAGTGGAGGCCTAGTGGAAGGAGGGACCGCAGACAGGCTTCGAAGGCCTAACATAATAAAATTGGACAGGCTGTAGCCACTTTATAATTGGTTCCAGGGGTACACGGGCAGCAGTACACAGGTCAGTGGAGGCCTAGTGGAAGGAGGGACCGCAGACAGGCTTCAAAGGCCTAACATAATAAAATTGGACAGGCTGTAGGCACTTTATAATTGGTTCCAGGGGTACACGGGCAGCAGTACACAGGTCAGTGGAGGCCTAGTGGAAGGAGGGACCTCAGACAGGCTTCAAAGGCCTAACATAATAAAATTGGACAGGCTGTAGGCACTTTATAATTGGTTCCAGGGGTACACGGGCAGCAGTGGTCTGGTCAGTGGAGGCCTAGTGGAAGGAGGGACCGCAGACAGGCTTCGAAGGCCTAACATAATAAAATTGGGCTGGCTGTAGGCAATTTAAAATTGGTTCCAGGGGTACACAGGCAGCAGTGGTCTGGTCAGCGGAGGCCGATTGTAATGAGTGTCTGCCAGTTAGTAGTCCAAAACAATAAATAAATGTGAATGTCTCGCATTAAAACAAAACGAAAACACTAAAGGGTGCAATCATTAGGTACAGGGGTGGGATCCTCTGCGTAGTTTCAGACCTACTAATTTAGCGCAAAGTATTTACTGTGGTAAATAGAGGACACTGCCCCTGACTATCTTAAGTACCATCATACATGTCAACACAATGGTATTGTCAGTGGCAGGAATGGAAGGATGTCAGCGCATCGACTAAACATTGGTGGAAGTGTGAGAGATAACTGTGGAAGTGGTAGAGCAATGTTTGACCTGGGGGTGGGTGAACTCTCTTGTGGCCGGCGGTACAGGCCCAGGGCCCCTCATGTTACAAAAGTGTGTCTGACGTTGGGTGCGCACCACCACCGCCAGAGACACTTTATTGTACTATGAGGGACCCAGTGGCAGTGCTGTCGACCAAAAGCGGGCACACCCACCTCTTCAGACAAACAGCACTCTCACGGGTGCTTGCGCCAAGTCGCGATACCACGGCCCCGTGTGGGGAGTTTCGCCATTTAGGGAGGTGTAAACATGTCGTATGCTGGACAATCAGCTGCAGCAAATTAGACATTAGAAAAGTAATTCACAGTAGTCCACAGGCAAGAGCTTTTCATAGGAAAGCTAGGTGTCGGCCGGGCAAGGTGGGGCAAAAGAATTCGAAATCCAGTTGTGGTTCATTTTAATGAATGTTAGATCATCAACATTTTGGGTAGCCAGACGAGTCCTTTTTTCGGTTAATATTGAACCTGCAGCACTGAATACTCTTTCTGATAGGACACTAGCTGCCGGGCAAGCAAGCTCCTTCAATGCATATTCTGCCAATTCTGGCCAGGTGTCTAATTTTGATGCCCAGTAATCAAATGGGAATGACGGTTGAGGGAGAACATCGATAAGGGATGAAAAATAGTTTGTAACCATACTGGACAAATGTTGTCTCCTGTCACTTTCAATTGATGCAGCAGTACCTGTCCTGTCTGCGGTCATAGCAAAATCACTCCACAACCTGGTCAGAAAACCCCTCTGTCCAACGCCACTTCTGATGTGTGCACCCCTAACACTACTGGTCTGCTGCCCCCTGGAGCTCGTGTGAGAACGATCACGGGCGCTGTGTGCTGGGAATGCCTGAAGCAAACGGTCAACAAGAGTTGATTGTTTGGTTGCTAATATTAGTTCCAAGTTCTCATGTGGCATAATATTTTGCAATTTGCCTTTATAGCGAGGATCAAGGAGGCAGGCCAACCAGTAACCGTAATCGTTCATCATTTTAGTAATGCGTGTGTCCCTTTTGAGGATACGTAAGGCATAATCCGCCATGTGGGCCAAAGTTCCAGTTTTCAAATCTGCGGTTGTGATTGGTTGAGGGGCAGTTTCAGGCAAATCTACGTCACTTGTGTCCCTCAAAAAACCAGAACCCGGCCTTGCCACGCAACCAATTTCCAGTGCCCCCGGGAAAGCTTCCTCATTAAAAATATACTCATCCCCATCATCCTCCTCGTCCTCCACCTCCTCTTCGCCCGCTAACTCGTCCTGTACACTGCCCTGACCAGACAATGGCTGACTGTCATCAAGGCTTTCCTCTTCCTCTGGTGCAGATGCCTGATCCTTTTATGTGCGTCAAACTTTGCATCAGCAGACACATTAGGGGGATGCTCATGCTTATTATGGCGTTGTCTGCACTAACCAGCCGTGTGCATTCCTCAAAACACTGAAGGACTTGACACATGTCTTGTATCTTCGACCACTGCACACCTGACAACTCCATGTCTGCCATCCTACTGCCTGCCTGTGTATGTGTATCCTCCCACAAAAACATAACAGCCCGCCTCTGTTCGCACAGTCTCTGAAGCATGTGCAGTGTTGAGTTCCACCTTGTTGCAACGTCTATGATTAGGCAATGCTGGGGAAGGTTCAAAGACCGCTGATAGGTCTGCATACGGCTGGAGTGTACAGGCGAACGGCGGATATGTGAGCAAAGTCCACGCACTTTGAGGAGCAGGTCGGAGAACCCAGGATAAGTTTTCAATAAGCACTGCACCACCAGGTTTAAGGTGTGAGCCAGGCAAGGAATGTGTTTCAGTTGGGAAAGGGAGATGGCAGCCATGAAATTCCTTCCGTTATCACTCACTACCTTGCCTGCCTCAAGATCTACTGTGCCCAGCCACGACTGCGTTTCTTGCTGCAAGAACTCGGACAGAACTTCCGCGGTGTGTCTGTTGTCACCCAAACACTTCATAGCCAATACAGCCTGCTTACGCTTGCCAGTAGCTGGCCCATAATGGGACAACTGGTGTGCAACAGTGTCAGCTGCCGATGGAGTGGTTGGGCGACTGCGGTCTGTGGAAGAGCTCTCGCTTCTGCAGGAGGACGAGGAGGAGGAGCAGGGGGTGCGAACGCCTACAGCCAACTGTTTCCTAGACCGTGGGCTAGGCACAACTGTCCCGAAATTGATGTCCCCTGTGGACCCTGCATCCACCACATTCACCCAGTGTGCCGTGATGGACACGTAACGTCCCTGGCCATGCCTACTGGTCCATGCATCTGTAGTCAGGTGCACCTTTGTACTCACAGATTGCCTGAGTGCATGGACGATGCGCTGTTTAACATGCTGGTGCAGGGCTGGGATGGCTTTTCTGGAAAAAAAGTGTCGACTGGCTGACTAGCTCGTAGCGTGGTTCAGCGTACTCCATCAGGGCTTTGAAAGCTTTGCTTTCAACTAACCGGTAGGGCATCATCTCTAACGAGATTAGTCTAGCTATGTGGGCGTTAAAACCCTGTGTATGCGGATGCGAGGATAAGTACTTCCTTTTTCTAACCAGAGTCTCATGTAGGGTGAGCTGGACTGGAGAGCTGGAGATCGTGGAACTAGCGGGTGTGCCGGTGGACATGTCAGACTGAGAGACGGTTGGAGACGGTATTGTTTCCGCCGGTGCCCTAGATGCAGTACTTCCTCCTACAAAACTGGTGATTCCCTGACCCTGACTGCTTTGGGCTGGCAAAGAAACCTGCACAGATACAGCCGGTGGTGCGGAAAATGCATCTTACAGTGGCCTTACAGTGACGGAAGGGATGTTGCGTTGCTAACTAGCTTCATTGGCCGAGGGTGCTACAACCTTAAGGGACGTTTGGTAGTTAGTCCAGGCTTGGAAATGCATGGTGGTTAAATGTCTATGCATGCAACTTGTATTGAGACTTTTCAGATTCTGACCTCTGCTTAAGCTAGTTGAACATTTTTGACAGATGACTTTGCGCTGATCAATTGGATGTTGTTTAAAAAAATGCCAGACTGCACTCTTCCTAGCATCGGATCCCTTTTCAGGAATTGCAGACTGAGCTTTAACCGGATGGCCACGCTGTCCTCCAACAGGTTTTGGCTTTGCCACGCGTTTTGGGCAAGATACGGGCCCGGCAGATGGAACCTGTTGGGATGTTGATGCCTGCTGCAGCCCCTCCCCCCACCCAGGAGTCAAGACTGGCACACAAGCAGAAAGGGCAATATTAATCTCCCACTGATTTTTTTTTTTTTTTTCAGGGAGACTTTAGAAACAAAATAAAATAAAATGATTTTTTCAGGGAGAATTTAGAAACCAAATAAAATAAAATGATTTTTTCAGGGAGAATTTAGAAACCAAATAAAAAAAAAAAATAGGCTTTCTATGGCCCACTGAGTGAGAGATGGCGCACACAGGAGTCAGGAGTGGCACACAAGCCCAGAGGCCAATATTTATCTCCCACTGATTGATTTATTGATTTTTTCAGGTAGAATTTAGAACCCAAATGAACCAAAAAAATAAATAGGCTTTCTATGGCCCACTGAGTGAGAGATGGCACACACAGGAGTCAGGAGTGGCACACAAGCCCAGAGGCCAATATTTATCTCCCACTGATTGAGTTAGTGATTTTTTCAGGTAGAATTTAGAACCCAAATCAACCAAAAAAATAAATAGGCTTTCTATGGCCCACTATCTGAGAGAGAGAGATGGCACACCCAGGAGTCAAGACTGGCACACAAGCAGAAAGGGCAATATTAATCTCCCACTGATTTTTTTTTTTTTTTTTTCAGGGAGACTTTAGAAACAAAATAAAATAAAATGATTTTTTCAGGGAGAATTTAGAAACCAAATAAAATAAAATGATTTTTTCAGGGAGAATTTAGAAACCAAATAAAAAAAAAGATAGGCTTTCTATGGCCCACTGAGTGAGAGATGGCGCACACAGGAGTCAGGAGTGGCACACAAGCCCAGAGGCCAATATTTATCTCCCACTGATTGATTTATTGATTTTTTCAGGTAGAATTTAGAACCCAAATCAACCAAAAAAATAAATAGGCTTTCTATGGCCCACTGAGTGAGAGATGGCACACACAGGAGTCAGGAGTGGCACACAAGCCCAGAGGCCAATATTTATCTCCCACTGATTGAGTTAGTGATTTTTTCAGGTAGAATTTAGAACCCAAATCAACCAAAAAAATAAATAGGCTTTCTATGGCCCACTGAGTGAGAGATGGCACACACAGGGATGGCACTCTAGCAGAAATGCCAATCATAATCTCCCACAAAAAAAAAAAAAACAGGGACTGTCCTACAATTACTATCTCCCTGCTGTAATCTCAGCCAGGTATGACAGGCAGCAATTAGCCCGGTTCACTATGTAATTTCGCCGGAATTTTCTGGAGAGTTTCAAATATGTACATTTTTGGAAAGGCTATGGTATAAGCAATAAGAAAAACAATGTTTCCATTTGCCCCGAGTCCTAAGTGGCCGCCATCTTGGATTTTACAAAATGGCTGATTTACATCGATTTTTGTTAATATCTCAGCTTGTAAGTAACGTAAAACTTAAATTTTGACAGCTAAACATACATTTTGAGTACTAAGAAATGCAGTGGTATCTAAATAAATACTCTATATACGACTACAAATTGTATCGGTTTATATTTGAACAAATTTTCGAACTCGAAAAGCAGAGAGTTAATGTTTTTAACTTTTGAACAACCAGAGTGTCTTTACATATCGCCACCATCACTGTCATCATCAGTTTCATATTTGGTCTGAGTGTCCTCGTCATTCATACACTCGCTGTCACACTGACAAAGATCGGTACAGGATAAGTTATTTTTTCGGCATGAACACCTTGAAGAAGAACAGTCATGTTTGCATTGACAACTAATCATCTCGATTATTGCTTTTGGAGCTGGAAGAACATCTGTCATGGTTGGTTTCAACTGTCCATCCAACCCTTTGTGATAGCCATTCTTCTCGGGATCCAGCTGAGAATCCTGCAAAGCAATGTTAGCTTGTCCCCACACTCTGGCTTGGATATGGACTCTGAGGACATGTTGTTTTAGAGCTCCGAGTGTAGGAGGTAACCTGTCACTTTCTGCCATATGCTTGCAAAATAGATGCCATCGCAGTTCGGGAATATTCTTAATAAAAATGCCTTTTGGAGAGTAAGCAAAACATACGAAGGTAGCAAGAGTTGACAACATAGTTTTGCTCACTTCTTTTTCAGTCGAAAGCATCTGCAGAGAACTGATTACATCTGGTGTTGCGTTCATGTAAGCTTGCAGCCAGATTGCTTTGCCAATTCGAGAGAACCTTCCAGTTGTGTCAGCACCAGTGAATGCATGGAAGGCTGTCAAAGCCTTTGCTCTGTCTGCCCCTATGACTCTCCTTATTGGCTCTATCTCGATCATCCCAGAGACCATTGAAATCGATGTATTCTTCAGCATGAGGTCATAGTTAGCTATGACCAACACCAGTACATCGGTATCAGGGGAGAAGAAAACCATCCTTGCATCCGGTGGGTTTCGTTGTGTTGCCAAGACAGCTTGGTAGATCAACAGTGTGTCTGCTTCTTCGTGATTGTTGTCGTCGAAAACTAAGTTTTTGTTGCTCCTGGTACACCCTGAAGAACAAGTGATGACCAGTTTTTGTGATGAACTGTTGAACTCTAGAGTCTTTGCAGCAAGATAGTTGGTCAGGTCAGCCTTTGTCTTGTCATGTGAAAGGAACCTGTTCATTGGAATATGATTAATGTTTGTTTCATCTCTGACCTGGTACTGAATTGGTGCCTTTCCTTTTCTTCTTTTATCCCTGGTAGCATCCTTGAGAGAATTTTCCCTATACGTATCAAACACAAGGATTATTTCATCGTAATTTTCTGTGAGAGACATAAGCCTGTCATTGAAGCAGTAACTGAGATCTTTGACTGTCACTAGTGTTGCCGGTTTCTTGGCCATCTTTTGCAGAAGAACCATTCCATCTACCAGGGCTATCTTGCGACTTGGATCATCTGATCTTGTGTCCATCCTATCTTCTGGCTGCAGATCTTTCTGTGGAGTTTCTACTATAACCAACTTGTTAAGGAGACTGATCAGTTTCGATTTGTCATGGCATGGTAACATTGTACCATCTGGAGCAAAAAAGGCTCTTGGGGTCAGAGTGAATTCGTAGTTCCCAATGGCCACTTTCTGGTTTATGTCTCTGTTGGACCTTGCCAAAACCATCATTCTTCCATACAAGTCCTTGGTCTCCTTAAGATCAACAGTCTTGTCTCGGAGTTTTACTGTGGTTTTCTTGTTTGCCGACATGAACATCCTGTTGTTCTCCTTCTTTACTGGTGCCCATAGGCTAACATCCCCATTGATTCGCGCCAACACATAGTCTTCATACAGCTTTTGACCTGTCTCATCTGCATTCAGGATCATTTTTACATACTCATCAGGGATGTAGGCATGGGTGATTACATTGTGCAACTTGTCACCTACAACAGCAAATGGGTTGCCATGTTTCAAAATTGCTTCCTTAATCTTGTCAATAACATGATGACACTTCTTGACTGCACTTGGCCCAAGATCGTGATGCTCTCTGGTTTTGTCACGTTCTAAATCAAACTGTCTGGTATATTCTTTGACAACTCGGGAGAGTTCAGGTGTGGCCATGAAGAATCTCTGACGAGCATTGGCATTGTTCGAGATGCCGACTATGCCAGCATGGATTTTCATCAGTTTGTTCAGATGCTCGCATGCATGGTCCGCCCCAATGGATACAAATGGGATAGCACTTTTCGTGACTGAAATGTTACCCGCTTTCATTTCTTCCCATGTTTGAGGGTGATTTATTTTAAGGTCATGCATGTCCGTGATATACCTTGGCCACAATCGCTTGTATTTCATCCGGTCAAATGCAAAGAAGAGCTTGCTGAGCTGCTCTCCGGCTTGAAGATGAAGCTCAAGGTCTGCATTCCTGGTTGCAGCAACAAATAAAAGGATTGTTTCCACTCGCTGTAGGTAGTTCATCATTGACTTGAACATTGAATTTTTGGATCTCTGTTTCACCCATGTTTGAAAGACTGTGATTATGTCAGCAGTGGTCAAGGCCTCTAGTAGGGTAGTGCTTGCTTGTTTCACTGACTTACTTTTTGTGTTCTTGTTTTCCTCAGAACAGGCAGCTTCAATTCCCTCTGTTGCCATCAAACACACCTGTTTTAGTTCTGGATTATCAATGAAGAACTCGTCCAGCAACAGTTCATACAGAGCAACATATGTATATGTGTGAGCACGAAGAGCACGCTTGTAATGGGTACATTTCAGTATTTGCCTTGTTGTTGCAGACCCATACACATCACCTTCTATCCATGCATCATCAATACCCGAGTTCTCCGTAGAGGTACCCAGAGCGCGCAGGGCAGCCATTACAACATGTAGCTCTCCCAGTCGTGGAACAACGGTGCGTTTCAGATCAGGTCTTGCATCTAGAAGTTGGACAACCTTCTCATACAGAGCCATATCAAATGAAATAACAGTGGGATGATCTTCACCAACAGTCAACTTCCTCAGTTCACTTGCTTGCATGATCACAGTCAGCAAGGTTGACCACTCGTGTGCTAGCTCTGGTAGCAGTGGTAAGGCTCCAACGTTGGTAAATCGCTTGCTTTCGGACAACAGTGAGTTGTATCCTGACCATCCAGGAATTTTGCTCGATGCTTTCTCTAGTTGCTGCATTCTGGATACAGCAGTAGCAACAATCCATCCAAATTGTGAAAGTTGGGAAGAACCTGATATTTCCTTGTTTGTGACAAAGTGTTCTGATCTTTGGGTATGTTGTACTTTTGGCTTGTCACAGTGCAACATATGTACATGGTATGGAGTGACAGATAAAGTGTGGGCATCTGTTATCTTCAAGGGTGGTGCAACTGGTTCTCCAACAGCATCTACTTGCTGATATACAGCAGTAATAGTTCCATGTGTGGTTCCTTTCCCATCAGGGGTATCCTCTGCAAAGTCTGTGTTATCAACTGCAAAGAACACAAAGGTACCCTTCTTCAAGAATGGTGGCACGTAAAGACCTTTTAACTCTCGGGTGTTTTCTACAACAGCATTAGCCAAAGCAGTTTCCATTCGTAGGGTACGGCCATAGGGAACACAAAACCCATGTGAACTAAGAAGATTCATTAATTTCTTATCGCGAGTTGTGTGATGAACAGTCAGAGCTAGCCCCAGGACCTGTGGGTTTTCTCGTGCGTTGGGTTGTCTGAATACTGATGATTCGGTTTTTGGCTTGTAGTTGACCTGGCGTTTTGATTTGAATTCATACATGATGTTCTGACTCATAGTGAGTGCTGCTTGGTCAACAATTTTGGTCCTTCTTTGAGTTTCAAGGCTGTCAATCGGCCCTGTTATGATCCAACGGATAGCGGAATATAATTCTGCTGGAACGTCGTTTATGTCACTAGTGACCGTTATGGTGTTTTTATCATTGACTTCCGTTGTAAAATTAGCAATGCTTTTCCTAATTAACTGTGCTGCTTTGTAGATTGTCTGCATGTTGTCTGCATCATCACTACGACATTCCATTGCAGAATTAACCATGATTTCCTCACAGGCTTCTGGTGAATAAAGAACTGCTGATTCCCTTCTGTTTTTTGAAAGACAGGATTTCAGATGTGGCAAGGCATTCATTATAATTTCTTTGAGCCACTTTCTAGTGAATGTAGGTTTGTGATTTTCCACGCCTTCTATACCAAGCATATTCAAATAAGTGGTTTCGATATCTTGTATAGATAGATATGATTGGTTCTGTGTTTGAATATCCACTAGGTTTATCAACTCTAGCAGACTTGCACGTTGTAATAAGGGTTCTTTGTGGTCTGTTCTGTTGGTACTACGTTCTCGTTGTCCATGAAAAACATGCTTTGTCCAACAGCTTTTGTGGTACCGGACGTCAATAGAATGTGCATCCCCTGGTGCAATGCATGTGTTCAGTCTTGTTTTCAGTGTTAAATTATCTGATGTTTCAATAGCTTGTTTCAACGATTTCCCTGCGTTGACTGTCCTCACATTATAAAGCTTCTCATTCTCATCGTTCTGACAAAAGAAACATTTTTCCTTATCCAGTGGCCATGTATGTGACCTCGTGAATGGTGATGAAGAGTCAGATGTTAATGAACCTGATTCGTCCATTTCAGCACGTCCTCTTTTTAATCCTCGTTTCTTGGTAATGTGGCTACCAGTAGCTAATGCATGTGCATAACGGTCCCGGGCTCGTTGTATTTGGTCGTTGTTAATTGCATTTGTGTAACAACTTCAATGGTAGACTGCCTGATGTGTAGCGATTGTGTCTTTCCTGTTGCTAATCCGTCGATGGATATCAACATAGTTGCCATCTTGTAAACTTGCCCTCTCTGCTACTATGTCCAAAACGCGCTGGTAAGACTGTATCCGAGGATTTTGCACCAACTTCTCATTGCCATTGGAAGACTGACAGAGCATACATAGCTTCCAGTTGATAGGTGCCTCACCTTCACAAGTGACTTCAGTAGCTTGTGGTTTGTCTGTCATGTTCAACTCCTGTAATAAAAGAAAAAAAAACATGTGATTCCTGTCATTATGTATTATTATGTCAATACTAATTAATTATAAAAAACTGCTGTAGTAAATATCTAAAACACATCTGCAACTAGTAATATTGCATTTCTTAGCCCTAAAATGTATGTTTAGCTGTCAAATTTTATTTTTATGTTATTTATAAGCTGAGATATTAACGAAAATTGGTTTTACGTCAGCCATTTTGTCAAATCCAATATGGCGGTCACGTGGGACTCGGGGCAAATGGAAACATTGTTTTTCGTATTGCTTATACTATAACCTTTCCAAAAATGTATAGTTTTCAGACTCTCCAAAAAAATCCGGCGAAGGCCTAAATCAATACATAGTGAACCGGACTAAATAAGGAGTGGACTGATGCACAAATTAAATAAAAAGTGTGGACAAACAAAAAAGATAGCTGTGCAGAAAGGAAGGAACAAGAGGATTTGTGCTTTGAAAAAAGCAGTTGGTTTGCACAGCGGCGTACACACAGCAATGCAGCTATCAGGGAGCCTTCTAGGGCAGCCCAATGAGCTACAGCGCTGAGAAAAAAAAATGTAGCTTCCACTATCCCTGCACACCGAAGGTGGTGTTGGACAGTGGAAATCGCTACAGCACAAGCGGTTTGGGGGTTAATGGACCCTGCCTAACGCTATCCCTGCTTCTGACGAAGCGGCAGCAACCTCTCCCTAAGCTCAGATCAGCAGCAGTAACATGGCGGTCAGCGGGAACGCCCCTTTATAGCCCCTGTGACGCCGCAGACAGCAAGCCAATCACTGCAATGCCCTTTCTCTAAGATGGTGGGGACCAGGGCCTATGTCATCACGCTGCCCACACTCTGCGTTCACCTTCATTGGCTGAGAAATGGCGCTTTTAGCGTCATTGAAACGCGACTTTGGCGCGAAAGTCGCGTACCGCATGGCCGACCCCACACAGGGGTCGGGTCGGGTATCATGAAACCCGACTTTGCCAAAAGTCGGCGACTTTTGAAAATGAACGACCCGTTTCGCTCAACCCTAATCAGGATAGCCGAGCATGAAGGGTGGCAGACAAACAAGCGGAGCAGGAAGCAACAGTTGAAGCAGAGCAAGGATTGAGGAAACACACAGGAACAGTAAATGAATACGCAATTTTGGACAAGTAGTAAACAAATAGTTAATAGTACAGATGTAACGACAAACTGTTTCTAGCTTGCAGATATTATATGTAGTTACACACAAGAATAATAGATGAATAGGCAAATTGGTAACTTGCTTGCAGAATTATTGTCCAAAGTAGAGATGCATGCACACAAGAACTTTTATGATTAGCCACATAATAGAAAGGAAGTACTGGCAAACTTTCTTGCAGAGATACAAACATACAAACATAAAAGAAATGTATTTCAAATGGGATATTTGCTTAAAAAGATTTGTTACCTACATTGCAGAGACTAAGGTGTGAACAGTATCAAGAGAAGTAACAAGAAGTTGGTAATCAGGAAATTAGATTTCAGAAATGATAGTTGTGGAGAACAGTTAGGAAAGTGGCACTATGTATGGAAATAAATGCTGGTAGTTGAACGGAAGTCTAGCATTAGACAATTAGATATTGGCGGAGCTTCACGGAGGAAGAAAGGAGGAAGTAAGCTGCCATCTGCAGCCCTCCTCAATGCAAGTGTGAAACGACCCAGTCAGTGTAAGAGTGCAGAGTCTGCTCCTGCTGCAAGTAGCCAGATAGCTCAGCTAGATACGATCCTGGGTGAAATCAACCTTCCAGCATCTAAATGCTAATAGTGTGGGCCAGAGACCAGGCTACATCTCAGAATTTAAATTGTTTGTGCTAATAATGAGGTCCAGCCAGAAGTCCACATTTTAGAATTAAAATTATTTTGGATAGTAGTGTGGTCCAGACACCAAACCACAATTCTGAATATAAATCTTTTTTTATTAATAAAGTGGTCCAGACACCAGGCCATATTTCTAAATCTGAATCCTATCTACTTATAGCGTAATCGAGACACACTATATCAGCAAATAAATACTGACTGCTAATTTAGTGACAGGTGACTGACAGGTCTGGGCCTAGGGTTGTGAAATAGCTGGTTGAAAAAAGGGAAAAAGGTACATACAGCATAAGTGGGGAAAAAACAAGGTCATGGTGAAAGGGGTAATAAGCTTGGTGTTCAAGGTGTATGTGGGTTAGGTGGTAATGTTACAGAGCAAACACAGCATCATCCTATCCAAAGACCACTGACAAAATCAGTGACAGGGAGTCGGTTAGCCTGTCCATTCTTTGGCAGCCACACATCGTTACACCTTGTAGATGAGGGCCAGAAAGAGCATGTGCTCCAGTGGATGGCAAACATTGCATCAAGTGGCCTCTCCTCTTATTTCTTCACCTTAACATCACAAACAGTACAATCATCAGAGGTGGCACCACAATTACCCTTGTTTATTATTATTATTTATTATTATAGCGCCATTTATTCCATGGTGCTTTACATGTGAGGAGGGGTATACATAATAAAAACGGGTACAATAATCTTGAACAATACAAGTCACAACTGGTACAGGAGGAGAGAGGACCATGCCCGCGAGGGCTCACAATCTACAAGGCATGGGTTAGGATATAGTAGGTAAGGATAGAGCTGGTCGTGCAGAGGTTTGGTCGATTGGTGATTACTGCATGTTGTAGGCTTGCCGGAAGAGGTAGGTCTTCAGGTTCTTTTTGAAGGTTTTGATGGTAGGTGAGAGTCTGATATGTTGTGGTAGAGAGTTCCAAAGTAGGGGTGATTCACGAGAGAAATCTTGTATGCGATTGTGGGAAGAGCAGATAAGAGGGGAGTAGAGAAGGAGATCTTGTGAGGATCGTAGGTTGCGTGCAGGAAAGTACCAGGAGATGAGGTCACAGATGTATGGAGGAGACAGGTTGTGGATGGCTTTGTATGTCATGGTTAGGCTTTTGTACTCGAGTCGCTGGGTAATGGGGAGCCAGTGCAGGGATTGACAGAGGGGAGAGGCCGGGGAATAGCGGGGGGACAGTTGGATTAGTCGAGCAGCTGAGTTTAGAATAGATTGGAGGTGTGCGAGAGTGTTCGAGGGGAGGCCACAGAGCAGGAGGTTACAGTAGTCGAGGCGGGAGATGATGAGGGCATGCACTAGGGTTTTTGCAGATTCTTGGTTTAGGAATGTACGGATCCGTGAAATATTTTTGATTTGAAGGTGGCAGGAAGTGGAAAGGGCTTTGATATGTGGTTTGAAGGAGAGATCAGTGTCAAGGATTACTCCGAGACAGCGAGCTTGTGGGACTGGGGAGAGTGGGCAGCCGTTTACTGTAATAGATAGGTTCGTTGGGGGGGTCGCTTGAGATGGGGGAAAAACAATGAATTCTGTTTTGTCCATGTTAAGTTTTAGAAATCTAGCGGAGAAGGATGAAACAGCGGATAGACATGGAGGGCCAAGTCTGTGATGCCAAGGGATGAGAAGGTCTGTAGTAATAGGGAATGGTCCACTGTGTCAAAGGCAGAGGACAGGTCCAGGAGGAGGAGGATAGAGTAGTGTTGCTTGCTCTTGGCGGTTAATAGGTCATTGGTGACCTTAGTTAGGGCATTTTCAGTGGAGTGGTGTGACCGGAAGCCTGATTGTAAGCGGTCAAAAAGGGAGCAGGAAGATAGATGAGATGACAGTTCAAGATGGAAGTGTTGTTCCAGTAGTTTTGAGGCATAGGGGAGAAGTGATATAGGGCGATAGCTAGATACAGAGGATGGGTCAAGAGAGCTCTTTTTGAGGATAGGTTTGATTGAGGCATGTTTAAAGCTTGAGGGGAAAACACCAGTTTTTAATGATAGGTTGAAGAGTTGGGATGAAGATTGTGGTGAGGTTTGGGATGAAGTGAGAAGGGATCGGGTCAATTGCACAGGTGGTGAGTTGCGATCTTGAGAGTACAGTGGAGAGTCGATCTTCTGTAATAGTGGAGAAGTTGGTTTTAGAGGTGGAGGGCTGGGTATTTGGGAGGAAGGACTCTGGGGGTTGTTGACTAAAACTGTCTCTGATCTTCTCAATCTTCTGCTTGAAAAATGAGGCAAAGTCTTCAGCTGAGATGAGTGGGGAGGGAGGAGGTGCTGGGGGACGGAGGAGAGAGTTGAAGGTGTTGCATAACTGTTTAGGGTTGTGAGACAGGGAGGATATGAGAGATGAGAAGTAGGTTTGTTTAGCTGTGGCGAGTGTGGTCTTGAAACTAGTGAGGGACTGCTTGAATGCAATTAAATGCTCGTTGGAGTGGGATCTTTTCTATCTCCGCTCTGCAGCCCTGGAAGCTCGCCTCAGTTCTTTGGTCAGGCTGGTGTGCCAGGGCTGTCTGTTGATTTTGCAAGCTTTTGGTATGTGTGAGAGGGGCAAGAGATTCCAAACCTGCAGCTATTGTGGTGTTTTACATACGTTATTGTCGCTGTCCCAATTGGGGCTAACAATTTAGAATCCCTGTCAGTATGTCTTGTTTCACAACTCTCCAAATGCCCAACTGATGGTGGGGACCCACAGATGAGCGAGTTTGCAGAGCTCTTCACACATTCTATTCCATGGGCATCAGAGTTCTGATTCATAGAATCAAGAAGAGGAAAACATCTGCACCGATGCCCACATTTTTTTCAGTTGGATTGGGGGCCAGATGAAGTAGGATCAAAGCAGAATCCAGACACTTGTCACCAGACACTAACCCCCGGGGGTGGAAGTGATCCTGATGAGACTCAGATACCTGAGACACACGCGAACTGTACTATGCTGTCAAGGCAGGAAGAGTAGGAGAGTGAATTTCAGGGCGAGGAGTAGAAGAATAGAGAGTATGACGATGAGGTTGTAGATCCCACTTGTTGTGAGCCCAGAGGCATGTGCCTGTGTAGTTCAGCAGAGGTGGTAAAAGATGAGGAAGATGAGGAGGTTACATTGCAGCTTGCCACGCAGACATTGAGTGATGCAAACATGACAAGCACTGCACCCTCAGCCACGACTGTGGCTGTGGCCAACAGCAGTCTCGGGTCTGCGGTTCACGGCGGCGGTAATGGTTGCCTTGTCTGGGCCTTTTTTGGGACCACAAAGGATAACCAACTTACGTTTTCTGCCAACTTTGCAAAAAACAACTCAGTAAAGACAAAAATTTGAATAATTTGACTACTACATGCATGAAGCGACACATTCACAATCAACATGCGTTAGTATGGGAATATCACTAGGCTAAAATCTGGATTAGTGGGCCTCATCAACCACTGGCCATCCTATCAACTACATCTGATGCTTCTTCCTCCTCTGTCACCATGGCAATTGTTCTCACACAGGTCTTCAGCCACAGAACCTGCACTTGTTTACCCCCTACAGTCGAGATGAGTGAGAACCTGTCAGCTATTACTGAAGTTGAGATGACTGCTATTTTTGCTTCACAGTCCTCAACACATCTTTCTCAATCAATCATAACATGTCTGCAGGCACCTCACTCACAGTCCAGTAGTTTGATATGTTCACCCTACTCCACCCTCTCTCAGCACAGCAGCCAGCCCTCGGTCTCGCAGTTGTGGTCACGTGCTGCCTTTCTGGCTGGTGTATACAAAGGGTTTCTGAAAGTTGATGGCCATTACTTTTATAAGAAAACTGTGCCTGTGCTACTCCAGCATGTTGCAGACAACATCACCCGTTCCTGAAAAAATCTATGTTTGCCAGGGTGCATTTCACCACTGACACCTGGACGAGCAAACATGGCCAGGGGTATTTCATCTTGCTCACTGGGCACTGGGTAACTCAGGTGACTGGTGGCTGTTTGTAGAGATGAGTAAATATATTCGGAAAGCGATCACCAAACTTAAATTTGGCACAAATATGGCACATTCGGATTCGTGATCGGAAGCACAAGCATTTTTTGTGAAATAGAGAAAAGGCGGTAAAATTCAGTAAAAGTGTGGGAAAATAATTGCGTTGCCACTAAAGTATTTTAACCCCTTCATGACCGGGGGATTTTTCGTTTTTCCGTGTTCGTTTTTCGCTCCCCTCCTTCCCAGAGCCATAACTTTTTTATTTTTCCGTCAATTTGGCCATGTGAGGGCTTATTTTTTGCGGGACGAGTCGTACTTTTGAATGACATCATTGGTTTTAGCATGTCGTGTACTAGAAAACGGGAAAAAAATTCCAAGTGCGGTGATATTGCAAAAAAAGTGCAATCCCACATTGGTTTTTTGTTTGGCTTTTTTGCTAGGTTCACTAAATGCTAAAAATGACCTGCTATTATGATTCTCCAGGTCAGTACGAGTTCATAGACACCTAACATGACTAGGTTATTTTTTATCTAAGTGGTGAAAAAAAATTCCAAACTTTGCTAAAAAAAAAAAAAAAAAAAAAATTGCGCCATTTTCCGATACTCGTAGCGTCTCCATTTTTCATGATCTGGTGTCGGTTGAGGGCTTATTTTTTGCGTGCCAAGATGACGTTTTTAATGATAGTATTTCGGTGCAGATACGTTCTTTTGATCGCCCGTTATTGCATTTTAATGCAATGTCGCGGCGACCAAAAAAACGTAATTCTGGCGTTTCAGGTTAATACTTTTTTTTAATTGATAGATCGGGCGATTCTGAGTGCGGCGATACCAAATATGCGTAGATTTGATATTTTTTTTATTGATTTATTTTGATTGGGGCGAAAGGGGGGTGATTTAAACTTTTATGTTTTTTTTACTTTTTTCACATTTTTTAAAACTTTTTTTTTTAACTTTTGCCATGCTTCAATAGCCTCCATGGGAGGCTAGAAGCAGGCACAACTCGATCGGCTCTGCTACATAGCAGCGATCTGCTGATCGCTGCTATGTAGCAGAAATGGAGGTGTGCTGTGAGCGCCGACCACAGGGTGGCGCTCACAGCCACCGGCGATCAGTAACCATAGAGGTCTCTGGGACCTCTATGGTTACAATATACAAGCATCGCCGACCCCCGATCATGTGACGGGGGTCGGCGATGACGTCATTTCCGGCCGCCCGGCCGGAAGCGGTAGTTAAATGCCGCTGTCTGCGTTTGACAGCGGCATTTAACTAGTTAATAGGTGCGGGCAGATCGCGATTCTGCCCGCGCCTATTACGGGCACATGTCAGCTGTTCAAAACAGCTGACATGTCCCGGCTTTGATGCGGGCTCACCGCGGAGCCCTGCATCAAAGCAGGGGAGCCGGCATCGGACGGTATAGTACGTCCGATGCCGGTAAGGGGTTAAAGTAGATAGATAGATAGATAGATAGATAGATAGATAGATAGATAGATAGATAGATAGATAGATAGATAGATAGATAGATAGATAGATAGTCAGATAGATAGAAAGATAGAAAGCCGGCAGCCAAGTACAGTAAAATCACAGCAGGACCCGACAGGATAGAATAGAAAGAAAACATTCAGTATACAGTTGTGCTCATAAGTCTACATACCCCAGCAGAATTTTAGATTTTTTGTCCTTTTGTCAGAGAATATGAATAATAACACCAAAACTTTTTTCCACTCATGGTTAGTGGTTGGGTGAAGCCATTTATTGTCAAATTAGATTGAGGGAGATTATCAGTGGTCTTGTACGTCTTCCGTTTTCTTATTATTGCTCCCACAGTTGATTTCATCACAACAAGCTGCTTGCCTATTGCAGATTCAGTCTTACCAGCCTGGTGCAGGGATACAATTTTGTTTCGGGTGTCTTTCAACAGCTCTTTGGTCTTCACCATAGTGGGGTTTGGAGTGTGACTGAGGTTGTGGACAGGTGTCTTTTATACTGATAACAAGTTCAAACAGGTTGCATTAATATAGGCAATGAGTTTAGAAAAGAGGAGCCACTTAAACAAGAATTTACATGTCTTTGAGAAACAGAAATGTTGCAAGTTTTTAGGTGACCAAATACTTATTTTCCACTATAATTTGAAAAATAAATCTTGCCAAATGAGACAAGGTGATATTCTGGATTTGTTTTCTCAATTTTGACTCTCAAAGTTATGGTTTACCTGTGATGCCAATTACAGGCATCTCTCATCTTTTTAAGTGGGAGAACTTGCACAATTGGTGGCTGACTAAATACTTTTTTATAGTGATGGGCGAGCACTAAAATGCTCGGGTGCTCATTGCTCGAGTCGAGCAAATTGGAATACTCGGGTACTAGACCTGACCTACGAGCCCAATGTAAGTCTATGGGAAACCCAATAATTTTTGCCGCAACCCCCCAGGGGTCCTTTTAGGGTCTAAAAGCATCTGAAATCGATGGGAACAGTGCTAAAATAACACGGGAACATCATGGGGAAGACCCCTGGAAGCATTTCTGACTCCTAGGTCACAGATGTGACCAATGTTGTCAGAGTGTGACGCCACTTTTACAGGCGCACACTAAAACATACAAAAATGAAGCCTAAATAGATTTTCCTGGGAAATATGTTAAGCATCCTTTCCAGGGTAATAATTTGTATGTAAGGCAAAATAAAGAACCCCCCAAAAAAGTACCTCCCCCACTTGGGCTATGTTCACACGTAGCATTTTTGATGCGTTTTTCTTTAGCATTGCTTTCAACCAATACAAATGCATTCACTGGGAAATGTCATTGTAACATTTAACAACCTTAGCTGCTTGTGTCTCAATGACTGAGGTATGGACAACTGAAGGCTGCGCTGGGACAAGGATGTGGACGTGCTTGATGATAGTGCTAGTTGAGTGTGGGCAACAACAGGTGCAGGGCAGGAGGCATCTTCCCATGCACCGTGGACAAGGGATTGGCTTGCATGCACAACAGTGGAAGAAGCAGTGGTGTCACCCACAGACACTGTTCAGCTGTCCAGGCACCGGCATGGTCATATTCTGCCTTGGGCATGCGCAGTTCACGCTGCCTGACAACTGACATCACTTGATGTCTTGTTTACTGCGCCTGCGTGCACGCACAGCCTGAGATCCCACGGGTGCACGCAGGCACACTAAACAAGAGATCAAGTGATGTCAGTTGTCGGGCAGCATGAACTGCGTATGCCCAAGGCAGAATATGACCGCGTAGGTGCCTGGACAACTGAATAACGCCGAGGAGGTGGCGCCCTTCTCGCAGAGCGATTGCTGGGAGGCGTGTGGATGAGGTGGAAAGACCTGCCTCCCTCCCTGGCGATGTCACAGGTAGGAGGGACCAAATTCAAAAGTGATTATTTCTGCAGTGCAATGAACAATAACTAAAATAGCCACATTGTCAGAATGCAGCATTAGTGCTGCAAAAGATGGCTCTTTTAGTTACAAACGCCTGAGGGGGTAACAGGTTCCCTTTAAAATATCTGGATTGTAAGTAACATTTTTTTTTAACCAAACTGTTGTTAATAACTAGGGTAACACACTGACAAAAAAGGTGAATGTAGGCCTGAAATGCCCAAATTTGTAGCCCACAGATAAATTAGGCGTCTGACAGAGATACCACACTGTGCAATATGTGGTCTGTATTTTTGTTTTTATACAGAAAAATACAGTGTAGAACTAGGGTAACACACCGTCAAAAAAGGTGAATGTAGGCCTGAATTGCCCAAATTTATAGCCCACAGATAGATCAGGAGTCTGACAGAGATACCACACTGTTCAATATGTGGCCTGTATTTTGTTTTGTTTTTTACAGAAAAATACTGTGTAGAATTTAGGTAAGCCAAATCAAAAGCAGTGGAATGGAGCCCTCAAATGCTACAATTTTTAGAACACAGATAGAAGAGGCATTTGACGGAGATACCACAATATTTAATATGTGGCCTGTATTTTTTTTACTTTTTTTTGCCACCAATATTGTGTCAATAAGTAGGCTATAACACAACAAAACAAAATTATATGGGGGCCTCAAACGGCAATTTTTAGCGCAATGGTATGTGATCCATGTGGCGGGCAAAACACAGTGTTAACCCCTTCCCGACCTTTGACGCCACGTAGGCGTCATGAAAGTCGGTGCCAATCCGACCCATGACGCCTATGTGGCGTCATGGAAAGATCGCGTCCCTGCAGATCCGGTGAAAGGGTTAACTCCCATTTCACCCGATCTGCAGGGACAGGGGGAGTGGTAGTTTAGCCCAGGGGGGGGGTGGCTTCACCCCCTCGTGGCTACGATCGCTCTGATTGGCTGTTGAAAGTGAAACTGCCAATCAGAGCGATTTGTAATATTTCACCTATTATAACGGGTGAAATATTACAATCCAGCCATGGCCGATGCTGCAATATCATCGGCCATGGCTGGAAATACTAATGTGCCCCCACCCCACCCCACCGATTCCCCCCCAGCCCCCCGATCTGGCCGGTACACTGCTCCGGCTCCCCTCCATCTAGTGCTCCGCTCCCCCCCGTGCTCTTGTCCGCTCCCCCCGTGCTCTGATCCACCCCCCCGTGCTCCAATCACCCCCCCTGCATTCCGATCCACCCCCCCGTGCTCCGTTCCACCCCCCCGTGCTCTGTTACAGCACCCCCGTGCTCCGTTCCACGCCCCCCATGCTCCGTTCCACGCCTGCCGCGCTCCGATTCCCCCCCCGTGCTCCGATCCTCCCCCCGTGGTCCCCCCCACCCCATCATACTTACCGATCCTGCCGGGGTCCCGTCCGTCTTCTCCCTGGGCGCCGCCATCTTCCAAAATGGCGGGCGCATGCGCAGTGCGCCCGCCGAATCTGCCGGCCAGCAGATTCGTTCCAAAGTGCATTTTGATCACTGAGATAGATTATATCTCAGTGATCAAAATAAAAAAAATAATAAATGACCCCCCCCCTTTGTCACCCCCATAGGTAGGGACAATAAAAAAATAAAGAAATCTTTTTTTTCCCACTAATGTTAGAATAGGGTTAGGGTTAGGGGTAGGGTTAGGGTTAGGGTTAGGGGTAGGGGTAGGGTTAGGGGTAGGGTTAGGGGTAGGGTTAGGGCTAGGGTTAGGGCTAGGGTTAGGGGTAGGGTTAGGGGTAGGGTTAGGGGTAGGGGTAGGGTTAGGGGTAGGGGTAGGGTTAGGGTTAGGGGTAGGGTTAGGGGTAGGGTTAGGGTTAGAGGTAGGGGTAGGGTTAGGGCTAGGGGTAGGGGTAGGGTTAGGGCTAGGGTTAGGGTTTCGGTATGTGCACACGTATTCTGGTCCTCTGCGGATTTTTCCGCTGCGGATTTGATAAATCCGCAGTGCTAAACCGCTGCGGATTTATGGCGGATTTACCGCGTTTTTTTCTGCGCATTTCACTGCGGTTTTACAATTGCGATTTTCTATTTGAGCAGTTGTAAAACCGCTGCGGAATCCGCACAAAGAAGTGACATGCTGCGGAATGTAAACCGCTGCGTTTCCGTGCAGTTTTTCTGCAGCATGTGTACAGCGATTTTTGTTTCCCATAGGTCTACATTGAACTGTAAACTCATGGGAAACTGCTGCGGATCTGCAGCGTTTTCCGCGGTATGCACATACCTTTAGAATTAGGCTATGTGCACACGGTGCGGATTTGGCTGCGGATTGGCCGCTGCGGATTCGCAGCAGTATTCCATCAGGTTTACAGTACCATGTAAACATATGAAAAACCAAATCCGCTGTGCCCATGGTGCAGAAAATACCGCGTGGAAACGCTGCATTGTATTTTCCGCAGCATGTCAATTCTTTGTGCGGATTCCGCGGCGTTTTACACCTGTTCCTCAATAGGAATCCGCAGGTAAAATCCGCACAAAAAACACTGGAAATCCGCGGAAAATCCGCAGGTAAAACGCAGTGCCTTTTACCCGCGGATTTTTCAAAAATGGTGCGGAAATATCTCACATGAATCCGCAACGTGGGCACATAGCCTTAGGGTTAGGGTTGGAATTAGGGTTGTGGTTAGGGTTGTGATTAGGGTTATGGCTACAGTTGGGATTAGGGTTAGGGGTGTGTTGGGGTTAGTGTTGGAGGTAGAATTGAGGGGTTACCACTGTTTAGGCACATCAGGGGTCTCCAAACGCAACATGGCGCCACCATTGATTCCAGCCAATCCCGTATTCAAAAAGTCAAATGGTGCTCCCTCACTTCCGAGCCCTGACGTGTGCCCAAACAGTGGTTTACCCCCACATATGGGGTATCAGCGTACTCAGGAGAAACTGGACAACAACTATTGGGGTCCAATTTCTCCTTTTACCCTTGGGAAAATAAAAAATTCTGGGCTAAATAATTATTTTTGAGGAAAGAAAACGTATTTATTATTTTCACGGCTCTGCATTATAAACTTCTATGAAGCACTTGGGGGTTCAAAGTGCTCACCACACATCTAGATAAGTTCCTTTCGGGGTCTAGTTTCCAAAATGGGGTCACTTCTGGGGGGTTTCTACTGTTTAGGCACATCAGGGGCTCTGCAAACGCAACGTGATGCCCGCAGAGCATTCCATCAAAGTCTGCATTTCAAAACGTCACTACTTCACTTCCGAGCCCCAACGTGTGCCCAAACAGTGGTTTACCCCCACATATGGGGTATCAACGTACTCCGGAGAAACTGGACAACAAATATTGGGGTCAAATTTCTCCTGTTACCCTTGGGAAAATTAAAAAATTCTGGGCTAAATAATTATTTTTGAGGAAAGAAAACGTATTTATTATTTTCACGGCTCTGCATTATAAACTTCTATGAAGCACTTGGGGGTTCAAAGTGCTCACCACACATCTAGATAAGTTCCTTTGGGGGTCTAGTTTCCAAAATGGGGTCACTTGTGGGGGGTTTCTACTGTTAAGCCACATCAGGGGCTCTGCAAACGCAACGTGACGCCCACAGAGCATTCCATCAAAGTCTGCATTTCAAAACGTCACTACTTCACTTCCGAGCCTCGGCATGTGCCCAAACAGTGGTTTACCCCCACATATGGGGTATCAGCATACTCAGGAGAAACTGGACAACAACTTATGGGGTCCAATTTCTCCTGCAACCCTTGGGAAAATAAAAAATTCTGGGCTAAATAATTATTTTTGAGGAAAGAAAACGTATTTATTATTTTCACGGCTCTGCATTATAAACTTCTATGAAGCACTTGGGGGTTCAAAGTGCTCACCACACATCTAGATAAGTTCCTTTGGGGGTCTAGTTTCCAAAATGGGGTCACTTGTGGGGGGTTTCTACTGTTAAGCCACATCAGGGGCTCTGCAAACGCAACGTGACGCCCACAGAGCATTCCATCAAAGTCTGCATTTCAAAACGTCACTACTTCACTTCCGAGCCTCGGCATGTGCCCAAACAGTGGTTTACCCCCACATATGGGGTATCAGCGTACTCAGGAGAAACTGGACAACAACTTATGGGGTCCAATTTCTCCTGTAACCCTTGGGAAAATAAAAAATTCTGGGCTAAATAATCATTTTTGAGGAAAGAAAACGTATTTATTATTTTCACGGCTCTGCATTATAAACTTCTATGAAGCACTTGGGGGTTCAAAGTGCTCACCACACATCTAGATAAGTTCCTTTGGGGGTCTAGTTTCCAAAATGGGGTCACTTGTGGGGGGTTTCTACTGTTAAGCCACATCAGGGGCTCTGCAAACGCAACGTGACGCCCACAGAGCATTCCATCAAAGTCTGCATTTCAAAACGTCACTACTTCACTTCCGAGCCCCGGCATGTGCCCAAACAGTGATTTACCCCCACATATGGGGTATCAGCGTACTCAGGAGAAACTGGACAACAACTTTTGGGGTCAAATTTCTCCTGTTACCCTTGGGAAAATAAAAAATTGCAGGCTAAAAATCATTTTTGAGAAAATAATTTTTTTATTTTATTTTCATGGCTCTGCGTTATAAACTTCTGTGAAGCACTTGGGGGTTCAAAGTCCTCACCACACATCTAGATTAGTTCCTTTGGGGGTCTAGTTTCCAAAATGGGGTCATTTCTGGGGGATCTCCAATGTTTAGGCACACAGGGGCTCTCCAAACGTGACATGGTGTCCGCTAATGATTGGAGCTAATTTTCCATTTAAAAAGCCAAATGGCGTGCCTTCCCTTCCGAACCCTGCCGTGCGCCCAAACAGTGGTTTACCCCCACATATGGGGTATCAGCGTACTCAGGACAAACTGGACAACAATATTTGTGGTCCAATTTCTCCTATTATCCTTGGCAAAATAGGAAATTCCAGGCTAAAAAATCATTTTTGAGGAAAGAAAAATTATTTTTTATTTTCATGGCTCTGCGTTATAAACTTCTGTGAAGCACCTGGGGGTTTAAAGTGCTCAATATGCATCTAGATAAGTTCCTTGGGGGTCTAGTTTCCAAAATGGGGTCACTTGTGGGGGAGCTCCAATGTTTAGGCACACAGGGGCTCTCCAAACGTGACATGGTGTCCGCTAACAATTGGAGCTAATTTTCCATTCAAAAAGTCAAATGGCGCGCCTTCCCTTCCGAGCCCTGCCGAGTGCCCAAACAGTGGTTTACCCCCACATATGAGGTATCGGCGTACTCGGGAGAAATTGCCCAACAAATTTTATGATCCATTTTATCCTGTTGCCCATGTGAAAATGAAAAAATTGAGGCTAAAAGAATTTTTTTGTGAAAAAAAAGTACTTTTTCATTTTTACGGATCAATTTGTGAAGCACCTGGGGGTTCAAAGTGCTCACTATGCATCTAGATAAGTTCCTTGGGGCGTCTAGTTTCCAAAATGGGGTCACTTGTGGGGGAGCTCCAATTTTTAGGCACACGGGTGCTCTCCAAACGTGACATGGTGTCCGCTAAAGAGTGGAGCCAATTTTTGATTCAAAAAGTCAAATGGCGCTCCGTCCTTTCCAAGCCCTGCCGTGCGCCCAAACAGTGGTTTACCCCCACATATGAGGTATCAGCGTACTCAGGACAAATTGGACAACAACTTTCGTGGTTCAGTTTCTCCTTTTACCATTGGGAAAATAAAAAAATTGTTGCTAAAAGATAATTTTTGTGACTAAAAAGTTAAATGTTCATTTTTTCCCTCCATGTTGCTTCTGCTGCTGTGAAGCACCTGAAGGGTTAATAAACTTCTTGAATGTGGTTTTGAGTACCTTGAGGGGTGCAGTTTTTAGAATGGTGTCACTTTTGGGTATTTTCAGCCATATAGACCCCTCAAACTGACTTCAAATGTGAGGTGGTCCCTAAAAAAAATGGTTTTGTAAATTTCGCTGTAAAAATGACAAATCGCTGGTCAAATTTTAACCCTTATAACTTCCTAACAAAAAAAAATTTTGTTTCCAAAATTGTGCTGATGTAAAGTAAACATGTGGGAAATGTTATTTATTAACTATTTTGTGTCACATATCTCTCTGGTTTAACAGAATAAAAATTCAAAATGTGAAAATTGCGAAATTTTCAAAATTTTCGCCAAATTTCCGTTTTTATCACAAATAAACGCAGAATTTATTGACCTAAATTTACCACTAACATGAAGCCCAATATGTCACGAAAAAACAATCTCAGAACCGCTAGGATCCGTTGAAGCGTTCCTGAGTTATTACCTCATAAAGGGACACTGGTCAGAATTGCAAAAAACGGCAAGGTCTTTAAGGTCAAAATAGGCTGGGTCATGAAGGGGTTAAATATCTGAACTGTAGCTAAATATTTTTTGGGCAGCTAAATATTTTTTTGGCAGCAAAATGGTGTCAAAAGACTGTATAAGAGACTCCAAAAAATACTACAGTACCACAAAAAATGCCAGAATTTTCTGCACCCTCCGATGTGATGGCTGGGACGGGCAAACCCATTTAAAATAGCTGTATTTTCACTCTGTACTATGAAAAGGATCTGGCTGTAGTCTGCAGTGTGAACAAGCAAATGGAGAAAAAAAGGTTCCGGATTTGGAATAAAATAATCAGGATTAGGGTTGAGCGACCTTTACTTTTTTAGGGCGAGTCGGGTTTCGCGAAACCCGACTATCTCAAAAGTCGAGTCGAGTGAAATCGGCAAAAAGTCGGGGATCGACCGAAACACGAAACCCAATGCAAAGTCAATGGGAAATCTACCTTTTTTTTTTTTCCTCTCTCTCTCTCTCTCTCTCTCTCTCTCCCCTCCGTCCCTGAACAGAAAAGCTGGTGTTACACATTGCAAATCGCTACAGCGCACAAGCGACAAGATGGCGATAGGCGTCCACGCCCCTAAGACCTATGTCATCACTCTGCCCACGCTCCTTCTTTGGCTGAAAAAATGGCGCCAAACGCATCATACGAAACGCGACTTTGACGTGAAGATCGCTGACCGCATGGCCGATCCCACACTAGGACTCATGAAACCCGACTTTGCCAAAAGTCGGCGACTTTTGAATTTGTCCGATCCGTTTCGCTCAAGCCTAATCAGGATTAAGATGCAAAAAAAATTATTCCTAGCCACTGATACCCGGGGCTAGGTATATACAGTCAATATATGTAATAGGCAGCAGCAGACAGTAATGGAACGGATCCTCTTGATGTATGCAATGATATCTATATACCCACATACAGTGCCTGCATGCCTTGCACTGATATGTATAGAGCCACATACACTCCCCTGCCTACCTAGCACTGCAATCTATATACTCCGTAATTAGTTCTTAGAAGGACTGTTGGTTTAGCTGAATTTGTGTAAAATATTATGGTATATCCACACTAACTGATAAACCCCCAAATCTGACCCTATCTCGGCGGCACCTCTCTCTACACTGTCTGAATCAGGAGCTGAATGCGATGAGCAGGGCGGTGTCAGGCCTCTTACAGAGCTGATGACGTTGTGCAGCCAGCCAATCACTGTAATGCCACAAACAAGATGGCTAAAGCATTACAGGGCGTGGCAGACAATCCCTGCATGTTGATTGGCTCTCTAAAGAGCAGCACACATGCAGGGCAGGGACCCGAGCTCCCACTGAGTAAACATGGAAATGCTTGGTGCTCGCCAAGTACCGTGAGTACAGCAATGCTCGGGCGAGTAACGAGCATTACTGAGTATGCTTGCTCATCATTACTTTTTTCCCCACTGTATATATGTAGATTAGATAGACAGACGACAGACAAATAGATAGATAGATAGATAGATAGATAGATAGATAGATAGATAGATAGATAGAAGAAAAGTTCATCTTCTGCATACAAAAAAATCGCAGCAGAACCTGACAGGCTAGAATAGATGGATTACATAAAGTATATATACATAGAATAGATAGATACTGTATATAGATGTAAGCATGGGAAACATCAGTATTTGTGCTGTGTATGCGATTGTTTTTGCCTTCCAATGACTCCAATGTTATTTGGCTATAATAGGCAAATATTCGGCTATTAAATCTGCGAATATTGCAGATTCGGCGATCGTAATCTGAACCGAAAGTTGAAATAATTGCTAAATTCTAACTGTTGGGGCAGGCGGTCAAAGAGCTGCTCCACAAGTCTTGCAGGACAAACTTCTGTATCTAACAGTTCCTCCACTGCTTCTGGCTCTTCCGCCTCCTTTAGGGCCTCCACCTGCACCCTCAGCCTCTTAATGAGACTTGCATTTCAACAATGCAAATAGAATCCCCCCTCACTTCCATACCATGTAGCCAGGGCTCACTGCAATCAGGCAGTGTTTAAATTAATATGCAGTCACACAGCTCAAGACTTGAAGACAGTTATCCAGGCCAAAGGCGTAGCTAGGGTTTAGGTTCAGGGGGGGCGAAACTTCTGAGTGTACCCCTAACCAGGTAGCCTTGATTACAACTCAGTGACGCGTGCTAATAGTGGAGGAGAACCTCAGCAGATGATCGCACTATTACTAAAGATAATCTCCATATAAAGACCAACATGGATATTACCGCCATATGGTCAGTGGTAGATACCAGACATATTTCACTTCTCACATTCCAGCCCCATCACCATCTATTCCCAACCTGCACAAACTCCTCATCCTGCTGATACCCCAATGCTGAGCCGCTGCTGCCGTATGTGTCCCTATTACTGCTCCTTATACCCCAATACTGAGCCGCCGCTGCCGTATGTGTCCCTATTACTGCTCCTTATACCCCAATACTGAGCCGCCGCTGCCATATGTGTCCCTATTACTGCTCCTTATACCCCAATACTGAGCCGCCGCTGCCGTATGTGTCCCTATTACTGCTCCTTATACCCCAATACTGAGCAGCCGCTGCCGTATGTGTCCCTATTACTGCTCCTTATACCCCAATACTGAGCCGCCGCTGCCGTATGTGTCCCTATTACTACCCCTGATACCCCAATACTGAGCCGCTGCTGCCGTATGTGTCCCTATTACTGCCTCTGATACCCCAACACTGAGCTTCTGCTGCCGAATGTGTCCCTATTATTGCACCTGATACCCCAATACTGAGCCGCTGCTGCTGCCATATGTGTCCCTATTAATGCCCCTGATACCCCAATACTGAGCCGCTGTTGCCGTATGTGTCCCTATTACTACACCTGCTGTGTGGTTCTCTGTGCTCTCTAAATTCTAAAGCAACTCTCTACAATTTAGTATTGCTGGGTGCAAGTGCCCTAGAAAACAGGGACCATATTTTGCGCCCTAGAAAGTAATATTGCCCTGTGTGCCCCTTTGATAGCCACAGTAACCTGAGTTCCCCTATAACAAGAAGTATCCACTTTACATTTAATAATGTCCCGAGTCTCCCCCCTGCACAGCTCCCCTCTACACAGCATGATGCTCTCTTATACACTGTATAATGCCCCCTCACTGTATAGTACCACCCACACAGTATACTGACCCCTTAGCAGCCTTCAAACTGTTTGATGGCTCCAACATTGTAATCTCCATACTGTATGATGATCCCCACACTGTAATCTCCATACTGCATGATGGCCCCCTAGATAGCCTCCATATACAGTAGCATAATGCACCAAATAGTCCACAATATAGTATTATGCACTCCCCATAGGCAGACTCTATAGCATAAGGCAGCCCCCATAGGCAGACACTGTAATAAGGCAGCACCACCATATAGGCAGACCCTGTAATAAGGCAGTACCCCCATAGGCAGACTCTGTAGCGTAAGGCAGCACCCCCATAGTCAGACCCTGTAATAAGGCAGCCCCTATAGTCAGACCCTGTAATAAGGCAGCACCCCCATAGTCAGACCCTGTAATAAGGCAGCACCCCCATAGTCAGACCCTGTAATAAGGCAGCACCCCCATAGTCAGACCCTGTAAAATAGGCAGCACCCCTATAGGCAGACCCTGTAATAAGGCAGCACCCCCAAAGTCAGACCCTGTAATAAGTGAGCCCCCATAGTCAGACCCTGTAATAAGGCAGCACCTCTATAGTCAGACCCTGTAATAAGGCAGCACCCCCATAGTCAGATCCTGTAATAAGGCAGCACCCCCCATAGTCAGACCCAGTAATATGGCAGCATCCCTACAGGCATACCCTGTAATAAGGCAGCACCCCTATTGGCAGACCCTGTAATAAGGCAGCACCCCCATACTCAGACCCTGCAATAAGGCAGCCCCCATAATCAGACCATGTAATAAGGCAGCCCCCATAGTCAGACCCTGTAATAAGGCAGCAGATCCCCATAGGCAGACCCTGTAATATGGCAGCATCCCTATAGGCATACCCTGTAATAAGGCAGCACCCCTATTGGCAGACCCTGTAATAAGGCAGCACCCCCATACTCAGACCCTGCAATAAGGCAGCCCCCATAATCAGACCCTGTAATAAGGCAGCACCCATAGTCAGACCCTGTAATAAGGCAGCCCCCCATACCTACACCCTGTAATAAGGTGGCAGATACCCATAAGCAGACCCTGTAATAAGGCGGCAGATCCTCATAGGCAGATTGTGTAATAAGGCAGCAGATCCCCATAGGCAGACCCTGTAATAAGGTGGCAGATCCCTGTAGGCAGACCCTGTAATAAGGCAGCAGATCCCCATAGGCAGACCCTCTAATAAGGCGGCAGATCCCCATAGGCAGACCCTGTAATAAGGCAGCAGATCCCCATAGGCAGACCCTGTAATAAGGCAGCAGATCCCCATAGGCAGACCCTGTAATAAGGCAGCAGATCCCCATAGGCAGACCCTGTAATAAGGCAGCAGATCCCCATAGGCAGACCCTGTAATAAGGTAGCACCCCATACCTAGACCCTGTAATAAGGTGGCAGATACCCATAAGCAGACCCTGTAATAAGGCGGCAGATCCTCATAGGCAGATCGTGTAATAAGGCAGCAGATCCCCATAGGCAGACCCTGTAATAAGGTGGCAGATCCCTGTAGGCAGACCCTGTAATAAGGCGGCAGATCCCCATAGGCAGACCCTCTAATAAGGCGGCAGATCCCCATAGGCAGACCCTGTAATAAGGCAGCAGATCCCCATAGGCAGACCCTGTAATAAGGCAGCAGATCCCCATAGGCAGACCCTGTAATAAGGCAGCAGATCCCCATAGGCAGACCCTGTAATAAGGCAGCAGATCCCCATAGGCAGACCCTGTAATAAGGTAGCACCCCCACAGTCAGACCCTGTAATAAGGTGGCAGATCCCCATAGGCAGACCCTGTAATAAGGCAGCAGCACCCATTAGAGTTGAGCAACTTTTACTTTTTTAGGATCGAGTCGGGTTTCGCGAAACCCGACTTTCTCAAAAGTCAGGTCAGGTGAAATCGGCCGATTATTGCAAAAAGTCAGGGGTCGGCCGAAACACGAAACCCAATGCAACTCAATAGGGAATCAAAGTCGGCAGTGAGTGGAGGACAGGAAAACACCTACAGTGCCCATTTTAATGCCAAACACATCAATTCGTATTTCTTAAGCTTTGTCAATCTTAATTTACTTTATAATAACAGCTAGGCATTGAAAACAGGGGCTCATTTGGCTAAAGTTGTGGGGGGGTAGCGCTGGCTCAAGATTTTCGTGGGCTCAGGAAATGCGGAATACGTCACGGTGGTGGAGCAGGGAGAGGTAAGTATTTCAACTTTGCAAGTGCTGCGATCCTGAGCTAGCAGGGGGGCCCACTAGTTGACACTCGCACAGGGCCCCTCATAGTACAGCGGTGTGTTTGACGGCGGGCAGCACCTCCCACTGCTTAGAGACACTTTTGCGTACTATGAGGGGCCCTGTGCCAGTGCCAACGAGTATGCCCCCCCACCTGATGAAGGAACCTGCACTTTCATCTGCACCTTCCTCTTTGTCCCCGTGTAAGGTGGTATAGTATGCCGTAAGGGGAACCTGACTTTCAGCAGAGTCAGATTTTGGCTGTGTAGAGTGCAAGGGGAATGAAGTGGTCTGGGTCAATGTACCAGCAGACTCATCTAGCAGTGGCTGGCCAATGGGCAGGATGATGAGGAAACACAGAAATAGGCCCAAATAAGAAAGTAGGCTAAATCCAGTTCAAAATAGATAACAGGACTAAACAGGCGGCATAGCTTTATTCAGCGGGGGGACAACTGTAATGAGAGGCTGACACAGTTAATATGCCCAAATAAAACAGGAGTACACAGGTGGCATAGCTTTGTTCAGCGGAGGAGGACAACTGTTATGAGAGGCTCACACAGGTACTAGGCCCAAGTAAGTAAGTAGGCTAAATGCAGTTCAAAATTCGTAAGAGGAGTACACAGGCGGCATAGCTTTTTTCAGCGGAGGAGGACAACTGTTATGAGAGGCTCACACAGTTACTAGGCCCAAGTAAGTACAGTAAGTAGGCTAAATGCAGTTCAAAATTGGTAACAGGAGTACACAGGTGGCATTGCTTTGTTCAGTGGAGTAGAACTGTAATAAGTGGCTCAGACAGACCTAGTAGGCCTAAAATTAAAAATTAGGCTAAATGCAGTTCAAAATTGGTAACAGGAGTACACAGGCGGCATTGCTTTGTTCAGGGGAGGACAACTGTAATAAGTGGCTGACACAGTTAGTTGGCCAAAATAATAAAATGGGCTAAATGTCAGCCAAAAAAAGTTCATAAATAAACTGGTGGCATAGCTAGGTACAGGGGTGGGCTCCTCTCCTGAGTAGAAGACAGTGGTAGTTGGCGCAAAGTATTAACTCGTCTAAATGGAGGCCAGGGTCCCTGTATATTTTTACTTGTTGGCATATGCAACAGATTAGGACTTATTATAAGTAAAAGGAGGACTTTATACTAACCAGACAGCAGATGGCGATAGTGTGTAAAGTTATATACTTGCTGTAATGTGGGGAGGGAAGCTCTCAGTGGTTGGTTGTTTTCTTACTTTCGGTTTTGCTTTTCTTCATGAATGTGTTGTCTTCAGTGCACGGACTGTGTGACACTGAATTGTATCTCATGTTTATCCAGTATGAAGTAAATACTGTTTACTCAAGATATCTTGCTGATTGAAGCTCTCCTAAGTACAGCGGTGACTGCAAGAAGACGCACTCTGCAACAGGTTATGGGCCCAGGCACTTCAGGCATCCCAGATAATCCCAGATAACCCCAGATAACCCCAGACACCCCAGGCACCCCAGACACTACAGGTCTGCACTACAAGCTCAGGCAGAAGGATCCTGGTTTATAGCCCAGATAACGGAGCACACAGATAAGTTCTGTAAACAGAAGGAACTAAATCCAGATACAGAGTGACAGAGGAATTCAGCATCCCAGGAGCTGGATATAATTGCAGAGAATTCACAGGACATACAGAAGAATATCTTCAGTACAACTCTCTAAACAAGTAAGACTATATAAAGATGATGAGTAACACAGAACTGAAATTTACAGTAGCTAAACTGAATAGTGAAAATTATCAGTTATGGAAATTCAAAGTAGAGATGTTGTTATCTAAGGATGATCTATGGGAAGTAATTGTTACAGCAAGACCAGATCAAGATAATCAGACATGGGATAAGAAGGATATACAAGCGAGAGCCACCATTAGCTTATTAGTGGATGATGCTCAATTAAAAAATATAAGAAATGAAGAAACAGCTAAGGGAATGTGGGAAGCATTAAGAAAACTGTATGAAAGACCTAGCTTGAATCTCAAGTTATTTTTATTAAGAAAGCGGTACAGTATGAGATTGAGTGCAAATGACGATATGCAGAAGCACATATTCTCAATGATGGAAGTGATATCACAGCTAAGATCTATTGGTGAAGATATTAAAGAAAGTCATGTAGCAGCTATATTGTTGTGCAGTTTACCAGATTCATATACAGCCTTGATAAATGCCCTTGAGACGAGACCAGAAACTGACATTACATTAGATTTTGTGAAAACAAGACTAATAGATGAATATCAGAGAAGAAAAGAACAAAGAAATGATTCTTCTACTGAAAAGGACAGTGAAAACGCTCTTAAAGCTACAGAATTAAAAAAACCCTATAATAAAGAGACAAGAGAATGCTTCAGATGTAAGAAAAAAGGTCATTTAAAGAAAGACTGTACCATATGGAAAGCAGAACAACAAAAAT
The DNA here is from genome assembly GCF_032444005.1 of Ranitomeya imitator. Classification (NCBI taxonomy): domain Eukaryota; kingdom Metazoa; phylum Chordata; class Amphibia; order Anura; family Dendrobatidae; genus Ranitomeya; species Ranitomeya imitator. The sequence continues at coordinate 308,172,681 of NC_091285.1, read as the reverse complement.
TACAACATAAAAAGCATACAGAGAAAGTAAAAAACACAATTTCCGATTCATGTGAGAATAATTGGAATGGCACATTTAAAGTAACAGACAAGAAATCATCACTTGGTTGGTTTATTGATTCATATGACAAGTGACAAGAATTTCTTTACTGATCTTGATTTAGATAAGAAAGAAGCCATTTATCTCGCAGATGGAAGCAAAATAACCGCAGAAGGTATCGGACAAGGTATGCTAAATTGTTCAAACAAGTTCGGACAAGATTCAAAGATACTTGTACAAGATGTGTTGTATGTTCCAAAATTGGAAGGCGGATTATTATCTGTGAAACGTTTAACAGCAAAAGGACTTACAGTGAAATTCAAAGACAATGAGTGTGCAATTATTGCAGGAAACAAGGTGATAACCAAAGTCAAGGCAGATGAACAATTATATCATTTTGACACACCAAAGGAACAGATGAAGGTATGTACACATGATCACAAAAACTGTATTCACATGTGGCATAGACGTCTAGGACATAGACACCCTGACAGTATAAGGGAACTACAGAGAAAAGAATTGACAAAAGATTTAAAGATATCAGATTGCTCAATTACCATAAGATGTGATTGTTGTATAAAATCCAAAGCCACAAGGATATCTATTCCAAAAGAAAGTGAGATGAAAAGCGAAAGACCACTTGATTTGGTGCATACTGACGTATGTGGACCCATGAAAGTGACTACATCAGGAGGCAATAGATACATGTTGACGTTTATAGACGATTACTCAAGATACACAGTCACATACTTAATTAAAAACAAAAATTAAGTTTTTGATAAACTTGTAGACTATGTAACAAGATCAAGTAACAAATTTCAAAGGAAGCCAATTGTCATCAGAAGTGATAATGGAGGTGAATTTACAAGTCACAGAATAGAAGACTACTTAAGACAAAATGGGATAGAACACCAGAAAACTGTTCCATACACACCTGAACAAAATGGAGTAGCAGAAAGGAAAAACAGAACTCTAACAGAGATGATAAGATGTATGCTGACAGATTCCAAACTACCAGAGAAATATTGGGGTGAGGCAGCAATGACAGCTACTTATCTACAGAACAGACTTTTTTCTAGAAAACTGACGAAAACTCCATATGAACTGTGGCAAGGTATGAAACCAAGTGTCAATCATTTAAAAGTTTTTGGATGTAAAGTTTTCATATTCATTCCAACAGAAAAACGTTCCAAACTTCAAAACAGATCCATGGAAGGAATATTTGTTGGATATAGTGAAAATTGCAAAGGATACAGAATCCTAGATTCCAAAACAGACAGAGTTACGGTGAGTAACAGTGTGACATTCATTGAAGATTTGAATGAAGATATTATGATTTCAGTTGAAACAAAAAATGAGAAAACCAATAATGACACAACTGAAGAAATATCTGATGAGAAAGAAGTAGAAGTTAATGAAGAACAAAATACTGAAAGTGAAGAATCACAACTACAAACAGACACAGAACCAAGACATTCAATGAGAGAGAACAAAGGAAAACCACCAAAACGTCTCTCATACAAGACAAGCACAAGAAAAATCTATGAGCCTACTTCTTGGGAAGAAATATCTAAACTGCCTGTTGGAGAAGACTATGATGAGACATTTGCTCCAGTTGTCAAACACACTATCTTCAACAGAAGCAGAATATGTTGCCGCAGCACATGCGAGTCAAGAAGTACTGTGGTTAAGACAATTGTTGACAGAATTAGGACAACCACAGTTGGCACCAACAAAACTAAAAGAGGACAATCAAGGATGTCTTGTTCTTGCTCAGATGGAAAGAGTCAATCCAAGAACCAAACATATTGATGTGAAATATCATTTCTTGAGAGATCATCAGGAACAAGGAGTCTTGAAGTTAGAGTACTGTCCTACTGAAGAAATGACAGCAGACATTTTCACGAAGGCGTTGAATGCTGATAAACATCAGAGACTAATAAAAAAGTTGGGTTTGATTGAATAAGTCCTTACTGTTGAGAAAGGGTGTTGGCATATGCAACAGATTAGGACTTATTATAAGTAAAAGGAGGACTTTATACTAACCAGACAGCAGATGGCGATAGTGTGTAAAGTTATATACTTGCTGTAATGTGGGGAGGGAAGCTCTCAGTGGTTGGTTGTTTTCTTACTTTCGGTTTTGCTTTTCTTCATGAATGTGTTGTCTTCAGTGCACAGACTGTGTGACACTGAATTGTATCTCATGTTTATCCAGTATGAAGTAAATACTGTTTACTCAAGATATCTTGCTGATTGAAGCTCTCCTAAGTACAGCGGTGACTGCAAGAAGACGCACTCTGCAACATTACTATCATCTATCATTTCAACAAATTTGTATTGGCAGTATCATTGAAGGGTTTAACAGCACAGACTACACAGTGGTGGAGGAGGGAGAGGTAAGTTTTGCAAGTGGTATAGCACTGTTCGAGCTGGGGGGAACACTCTCTCGTGGGCGGTGGTACTGGCACAGGGCCACTCATATTATGACGGTGTGTCTGACGTTGGTTGTGCACCTGGAGCACCCCCAGACACAGGGCCACAGGTACTCAATACTGGTCCTTTCTGTCTCAGTTCTGGGGTTGTCACGGTGGCTGGACCCGGTCCGTGACCCTGCTAAGGGGCATCCAATAAAAGGGGATGGGAGTCTGTCAAGGTTTCGTGACGCCACCTGTGGTGTTCGGTCAGGATGACCGACGCTGCTTGGTGTCCGCTGGGGCTGATGGAATGGCAGCTAGATGGTATACCTTCCCACAGGTGAAGTATGTCCCCAGGGCTTCCCTGTGATGTAGATGGCGATGGTGTGAGGTGCAGACAATAACGAGGACACAAGGTTGCAGTCTCTTTACCTCTTTACTGAAGACTTCAGGATCCGCAATCCAGAGCACAGTTAACAGGGCTGTCTGAGACCGGCCGGTCCGATGGCACATCCAGAGTTCCCTTTGCAGGTCGAAATCGTTGCCTACCAATAGCGCCTGTGTGTTGTAGTGCTACCCTGCTGAGCATTTGGTATAGTCCTCACAACTTCTGTTCTAGTTTGTTTGTTCGTTCATTCTTTCTAGTTCTTTCTCTTTCTTTCTATTTCGTTCCAGATGTTACTAGTTTCTCGTCCCCCTGGTATGTTATGGCTAGGACGCACCCATATGACGGGAAGGCTCGGAGCTCTTCTGGGACCCTAGAGACGCCCCTCTCCACGCGTTGCCCCCTATGTCTTTGTAGGAAATTTAAGGTAGACAGCCAACCTATAATTAACTGTCCTGCGAAGTTTGAAGTAAGGCATGGAGTCAGTTACTTCCTCGGTGTTCCGGCCACCGGCTACGAGCCTCAGTAGGATATTGCCGTTCTCGGGGCACGACTCCTACTGGCTCTCCTATGTGCTTGATCTCGTTTCTCACTGTTCCACAATATCCTTTGCTTTGTGTCTCCTTCTTAGGATACCGCCGCAAGGTAGTGCAGGCGCGTTTCCGTAACGTTCTGTTCTGTTTGTTAGGTACCTGCCAGGTTCCCATGCCTGACAGGCACCCCACTGAATCTTCTCCCTGCAACACCCCCTGCCACGGGATGTTGCCTGAATCCAACCCAGTCAGCTTCTGACTAACTTCCTATCCAACCCCTAGTTTTACCAGTGTGAGGAGTGGCCCAATAAATAAAGCCTTTTTCTCCCCCTAGTGGCCGGAGTGTGAAGTGTAATGTGTGTTGGTGATACCTGGTCAGTAGAATTCCTTCAGTGCCATCAGACGTACCATCACTCCCCTTAGCGGCAGAATGTCATACTGCAACGACCAGGTCTCTGGGGCACTGCACACCACCACCATCAGAGACACTTCATTGTACTATGAAGGACCCTGTGCCAGTGCCGTCACCCAAGAGTGGGCACACCCACCTGTCCAGACAAATGGCACTCGCACTGGTGCTTGCGCTAAGTGGTGACCACAGCCCTGTGGGGGGAGTCAGCCCAATTAGGGAGGTATAAAAATCGCCTATGGTGGACATTCAGCAGCTGCAAATGAAGGAATTGGAGCAGTCAGTAAGAGGAGGCCAAAAGCAAGACATTTTTAAGGCAAGCTACGTGTCAGCAGGGGAAGGTGAGGCAAAATAATTTGAATTCCTTGATTGGTTCACTTTAAAGAAGGTTAGATAATTAACATTTCGTGTAGCCAGACTTGTCTTTTTTTTGGTCAGTATTGAACCAGCAGCACTGAAGACTCTTTCTGATAGCACACTAGCAGCAGGGCAAGCGAGCTCCTGTAATGCATATTCTGCCAATTCAGGCCAGGTGTCTATTTTAGATGCCCAGTAATCAAAGGGCAATGACCTGTGAGGGAGAACATCGATAAGGGAGGAAAAATAGTTGGTAACCATACTGGACAAATGCGGTCTCCTGTCACTTTGAATTGATGCAGCAGTACCTGTCGTGTCTGCAGTCATTGCGAAGTCACTCCACAACCTGGTCATATAACCCCTCTGTCCAACGCCACTTTGGATTTGTGCACCTCTAACACCTCTGCCATGTTGTCCCCTACAGCTTGTGTGAGAACCATCACCGCCTCTGTGTGCTGGGAATGCCTGAACCAAACGGTCTACAAGAGTTGCTTGTTTGGTAGCAAATATTTGCTCCAGGTTCTCACGTGGCATGATATTTTGTAATTTTCCTTTGTATCGTGGATCCAGGAGGCAGGCCAACCAGTAATCATCATGGTCATTATTTTGATAATGCGGGGGTCCCTTTTTAGGATATGCAAGGCATACTTTGCCATGTGGGCCAATGTTCCAGGTGTCAATTCACTGCTTGTGCTGGGTTGGAGAGCACTTTCTTGCAAATCAACTTCACTTGTGGCCCGCAAAAACCCAGTACCTGACCTTGCAATGCCACCAGTTTCTATTGCTCCCTGAGAAGCATCCTCCTCCCATAAATATTCATCCCCATCATCCTCCTCCTCCTCTTCGTCCGCCACCTCATCCAGGAGAGTTCCCTGACCAGACAATGGCTGACTGTCATCAAGGCTTCCCTCCTCGGCTGCAGACGCCTGCTCCTTGATGTGCATCAAACTTTGCATCAGCAGACGCATTAGTGGGATGCTCATGCTTATGATGGCATCGTCTGCACTTACCAGCCATGTGCATTCCTCAAAACACTGAAGGACTTGACAGAGGTCTTGGAGCTTCGACCACTGCACACCAGACAACTCCATGTCTGCCATCCAACTGCCTGCCCGTGTATGTGTATCCTCCCACAAATAAATGACAGCATGCCTCTGTTCGCACAGCCTCTGAAGCATGTGCAGTGTGGAGTTCCACCTTGTTGCAACGTCGATTATTAGGCGGTGCTGGGTAAGATTCAGCGGTCGCTGATGGATCTGCATATGGCTGGTGTGTACGGGCGAACGGCGGATGTGCGAGCAAAGTCTTCGCACCTTCAGGAGCAGGGATGGTAACTCCGGATAACTTTTCAGGAAGCACTGCATCACCAGGTTCAAGGTGTGAGCCAGGCAAGGAATGTGTTTCAGTTCTGAAAAGGCTATGGCAGCCATAAAATTCCTTCTGTTATCACTGACTACCTTGCCTGCCTCAAGATGTACACTGCCCAGCCATGACTGAGTTTCTTACTGCAAGTACTCGGCCAGTACTTCTGCGGTGTGTCTGTTGTTGCCCAAACACTTGATTTGTAGCACAGCCTGCTGCTGCTTACCACTAGCTGTTCCATAATGGGACACCTCGTGTGCAACACTGGCAGCTGCGGATGGAGTGGTCGTGCGACTGTGCTCTGTGGACGAGCTTTCACTTCTGGAGGAGGAGGGGTGGCAAACGCCTACAGCCAACTGTTTCCTAGACCATGGGCTAGGCAGAACTGTCTCACTATGGCTGTCCCCTGTGGACCCTGCTTCCACCACATTAACCCAGTGCGCCGTGATGGACACGTTACGTCCCTGGTTATGCCTACTGGTCCATGCATCTGTTGTGAGGTGCACCTTTCTACTGACTGATTGCTTCAGTGCATGGACAATGTGGGCTTTGACATGCAGGTAGAGGGCTGGGATGGCTTTTCTCGCAAAGAAGTGTCGACTTTCAACCAAACGGTAGGGCATCATCTCTAAAAAGATTAGTCTAGCAATGTGGGCGTTAAAAACCCTGTGTACGTGGATGACAGGATGAGTACTTTCTTTTCCTAACAAGAGTCTATTGTAGGGTGAGCTGGACGGGAGAGCTGCATATGGTGGAACTAGCAGGGGTGGTAGTGGACATGGCAGATTGAGAGAGGGATAGTGATGGTATTCTTGATGTTGCCCTACCTACAGTGTTTCCTACCAAGAATTTTGTGATTCCCTGACTGCTTTGGCCTTGTGACGATACCTCCACATTTGCTGCTGGTGGTGTCCTAACCGGTGGGCTTACTGTGAGGGAAGCAATGTAGCGTTGCTGACTACCTTCATTCTGAGCTGGTGCACCAACAGTACTGGATGTTGGTAGTTAGTACAGGCTTGCAAGTGCATGCTGGTTAAATGTCTACGCATACACGTTGTATTTAAACTTTGGACATTCTTCCCTCTGCTAAAGGTCTTCTTACAGATAACTTTGCACTGATCATTCGGATCTTGGTTAAAAAAAATGCCCACATTGCACTCTTCCTACTATGGATTACCTTTTCAGGCATTGCACGCCGTGCTACTTTCACCGGATGGCCACGGTGTCCTAAAACTGTTTTTGGATTTGACAAACATTTTTGGACAGACACGGGCCTGCCAGATGAAAGCTGTTGCGATGTAGATGGCTGCTGCGGATCACACTGCGTGTGCCGATACAGTAACAGTAGCGTAGCTCTGGGTGGGCCCCCTCAGAGCACCGCGCCCAGGGCGCCCGCACCCTCTGCCCCCTGGTAGCTACGCTACTGATCCAGGCCAAGTTTGAGCAACGACTATCTCCACTAAACCTGGGGACATGGAAGGCAGTGTGCAATAATGGTGCAAAATTGGTGGTAGCCCTATGCCGGGGTGACCTCACACATGTACCTTGTATGGCTCACATCATCAATCTGATGGTAAAGAAATTTCTTCACCACTATCCCGACTGCTGTTTGCTCACTTCCAATGATCGAACCACGCAGGTCATCGACTTGCATCAATACAGAGGTCTTTTGGCCTACCAGTTAATGGTTTGATTTGCTATGTGCCAACATGGGGAATTCACTCTGCACATGTTGCAGCGACTGTGGCAGCAGTGACAAGCCCTGGTGCAGTATGTCTTTTTGCATATTCTTGGCCAGGGCAGTAAGGACGTGGTGCAAATCACGCTTGTGGAGTAGGCACAGAAGAAGGACCCCTGCACTTTTCTGTACAGTTTTGAAATTGCTACTAAGATGGTTAGCGTTGATGATGCTGTCATCATCATGATATTTATCATCCGCATGCTGGAGCACACTTTGATTAGCCTGCAGAAGGAGATGGTGGTGCCAGAAAAAGAGGTGGAAGCAGAGGGGGATGCGGAAGGGATAAAAATGTCTCCAAGTTCCGGAAGTGCCTGACACATGAGCTCCTTCTTGCTGCACTGCAACATGATGCCTTCATTGAAAGGATTAGAAATAGTGCTGGCTGCTGAGTTGGCACTCTGTTAGATTCATGGTACAAGAGTAATTTTCGCCAGATGCTTTCCCCCCTGGAAAGGTATGCGCGCATGCTGAAGTATCGAAAAACACTAGTGGTTTTCCCCAAGACAGCAGTGAGGCACATCGGGAATGTCAAGTTGTTAACTCAAAAACATTGGCAGCAGTGTAAGTGGTATAAGCAATATTTTTAGACCAGCCCGTGCACCAGCAGAATAGACACTTTTACATTTTGGCCTTAAAAACTGGAAGAGTGGCTTGGGCTCGCCTGTCACACCATGGAGGTTTTGTCACCTCCGAAAACCAGCATTCCCTCAGAATGAGTCTTCAGCGCTGCTGGAGGTGTCCTGACAGATAATCACATCCAGCTGTCCCCTGAAAGTCTGTCCTGAGATTTGAACTCATGATTTAATGGTCACTTAGTGGGCGCTATAACCCACTAAGCCCAGAGTCGTAGCTAGGATTTTGGTTTAGGGGGGGGGCAAAATTTCTGAGTGGACCCCTAACCAGCTAACCTTGATTACAACTGGGTGACACACACTAATATTGGAGGACAACCTCAGCAGATAACCGCGCTGTTACTGAAGATAATTTCTATTTAAAGACCAACATGGATATTACAGCCATATGGTCAGTGGTAAATACCAGTCCTACAGAACATATAAGAGATCACTGCACAGTTACAGATAATGTCTTACCGCTGACGTCCTTTCTGATGGAATCATTCCCTTTTCCCGTCTTTTCCATCTGGCCCAGACTGACATGACAACTTTTTCAAGCACCTGCAGAGAATACAACAAAGACACGTTTCACTTCTCATATTCCAGCCCCATCACCATCTATTCCCAAACTGCACAAACTCCTCATCCTGCTGATACCCCAAATAGTGAGCTGCTGCTGCCGTATGTGTCCCTATTATTGCCCCTGATGCCCCAATACTGAGCCGCTGCTGCAGTATGTGTCCCTATTACTGCCCCTTATATCCCAATACTGAGCCTCTGCTGTCGTATGTGTCCCTATTACTGCCCCTGATACCCCAATAATGAGCTGCTACTGCCGTATGTGTCCCAATTACTGCACCTACTGTGTGGTTCCCTGTGCCCTCTAAATTCTAAAGCAACCCTCTATAATATAGTAATGCCGGGTGCAAGTGCCCTAGAAAACAGAGCCCACATTTTCCCCCTAGAAAGTAATATTGCCCTGTGTGTCCCTATACTTCACCTGAGTTCACCTATAGCAATAAGTGCCACTTTACATTTAATAATGTCCAAATCTCCCCCCTGTACAGCTCCCCTATACACAGTATGATGCTCTCTAATACACAGTATAATGCCCCCTCACTGTATAGTACCACCCACACAGTATACTTAGTAGTCTCCAAACTGTTTGATGGCTCCAGCACTGTATGATGGCCCCTTCACTGTAATCCCCACACTGCGCGAAGGCCCACTCACTGTAATTCCCACACTGTACAATGGCTTCCATACAGTATAATGCACCAGATACCCCTCAATATAGTATAATGCACTCCCCGTAGGCAGACTCTATAGCACAAGGAGGCACCCATAGGCAGACCCTGTAGTATAAGACAGTACCCCATAGGCAGACCCTGTATTATAAGGCAGGACCCCATAGGCATACCCTGTATTATAAGGCAGCACCCCATAGGCAGACCCTGTAGTATAAGGCAGCACCCCCATAAGCAGATCCTGTAGTATGAGGCAGCACCACATAGGCAGACCCTGTAGTATAATACAGTACCCCTATAGGCAGACCCTGTAAGTATAAGACAGTATCCCTATAGGCAGACCCTGTAAGTATAAGACAGTACCCCCATAGGCAGATCCTGTAAGTATAAGCCAGTACCCCCATAGGCAGATCCTGTAGTATAAGACAGTACCCCCATAGGCAGAAACTGTAGTATAAGGCAGCACCCCCAAAGGCAGATCCTGTATTATAAGGCAGCACCACATAGGCAGACTCTGTAGTATAAGACAGTATTGTTATAGGCAGACCCTGTAAGTATAAGACAGTACCCCTATAGGCAGATCCTGTAGTATAAGACAGTACCCTTGCAGGCAGACCCTGTAAGTATAAGACAGTACCCCTATAGGCAGATCATGTAAGTATAAGACAGTACCCCATAGGCAGACCCTATAGTATAAGACAGTTCTCCCATAGGCAGACCCTGTAGGATAAGACAGTACCCCCATAGGCAGAACCTGTAGTATAAGCCAGTACCTCCATAGGCAGACCCTGTAGTATAAGCCAGTACCTCCATAGGCAGACCCTGTAGTATAAGCCAGTACTCCCATAGGCAGACCCTGTAGTATAAGCCAGTACCACCATAGGCAGATCCTGTAGTATAAGGCAGCACCCCCATAGGCAGATCCAGTAGAATAAGGCAGCACCACATAGGCAGACCCTGTAGTATAAGACAGTACCCCTATAGGCAGACCCTGTAGTATAAGACAGTACTCTCATAGGCAGACCCTGTAGTATAAGACAGTACCCCCATAGGCAGACCCATGTAGTATAAGACAGTATGCTATAAGCAGACCCTGTAAGTATAAGACAGTACCCATATAGGCAGACCCTGTAGTATAACACAGTACCCCTATAGGCAGACCCTGTAGTATAAGACAGTACCCCCATAGGCAGACACTGTAGTATAAGCCAGTACCCCCATAGACAGATCCTGTAGTATAAGGCAGCACCCCCATAGGTAGATCCTGTAGAATAAGGCAGCACCACATAGGCAGACCCTGTAAGTATAAAGCAGTACCCTCAGAGGCAGACCCTGTAGTATAAGGTAGTACCCCCATAGGCAGACCCTGTAGTATAAGACAGCACCCCCATAGGCAGACCCTGTAAGTATAAGGCAGTACCCCCATAGGCAGACCCTGTAGTATAAGGCAGCCCCCATAAAAATAACAATAAATACTCACCTCTATTCCTCCTTGTTCAAGAGGTTCTCCAAGCTCCCACTCATTTTCTGACAGCGGGCGCCAGGTGGTGACATCACAGCGCCCACTGTCAGTGTCAGCGCTGGTGACGTCAGACGCTGACAGGGAGGTGATGGGAGAAGGAGCGCTGCATGCTCCTTCCCTCATCAATGCTACCAGCTGTATCGGCTAAATGCTCAGGGGCCCCATGGCGGCCGGGCAGCAGAGCAGGACACCGATTCTCTCTGCTCTGCCGCAGAATGTAACTGTAGCATAGCTCCCATTGGGCCCCCACTGAGCTCCGGGCATGGGGCACGTGCACCCTCTGCCTCCCCAGTAGCTACGCTACTGACTAAGCCACAGAAACATGACAACATGTCCCCTGAAAGTGTAGACCACCTAACTTTCATCAAAATAAACCTCATGGATCCCCAATGACTTTTACATCTCAGTAGCAGACTGGGCAAACTTGGCGATGGTGTGCTTTTGGTGTCATGCATTGATCTCACATTATTACAGTCTGTGCCACCTTTTGGTGGTTTCTATGCCTACTGTTGCTACTGCTGCTGTGTTACAAACAATTTTATGAAGTGTGGAAACTCCAAGTTGGGGCTCCGCCTGTTGGGTTGTGTGTAGTGGAAGGGGTTTCAGAGGACCATTATACTGTTTCTACTCTGTGGAAATTGTTGTGACTTTAGTGGTGTGTGACAATAATTTTTTTGAAATGTGGGGACTCCAGGTTGGGTTTACATCTGTTTGGTTGCCTGTAGTAAAAGGTGTGTCAGAAACCCATTATACTATTTCTACTCTGGGAAAATTGATGCCACTTTAGTGGCGTGTAAAAATATTTATTTAAAATGGGGAGACTTCAACGAGGGTCTCCATCTGGTGGGATGCCTGTACTGAAAGGAGATACAGAGGCCCTTTATACCATTAATACTCTGGGGAGGTTGATGCCACTTTACTGATGTGTGACAATAATTTTTTGAAATGTGGAAACTATAAGTTGTGTTAACATCCGGTGGGTTGCCTGTAGTTGAAGTGGTTTCAGAGGCCAATTATCCTGTCTTTAGTCTGTGGAAATTGATGCCACTTTAGTGGTGTGTGACAATACATTTTTGAAATGTGGAGTCTCCATGTTGGGTCTCCATCTAGTAGGTTGACTGTACTGCAAAGGGTGTCAGAGGTCTATTATACTATTTCTACTCAGGGAAAATTGATTCCACTTAACTGGTGTGGCAATAATTTTTTGAAATGTTTGCACTCCAAGCTGGGTCTCCTTCATGTGTGTTGCCAGTTACAGTAGGGTTCCCAGACCATCAAGCCTGCACTTGCTTTAAGTCAACTACCTGTGTTATTATCTTTCCATTTTTCTGCTCTATCAAGCTGATATGTGTGCCCCCTGAGCGTGGCTGGTAAAAAAAACTGTTTGAACTGTTGCATGAAGTATCAGGGCTCTCAGCAAAGAAGGCTTACACAGCTCCCTCACCTGTTATGACCTAGTGGTCAGGACAATAATGGACCTGGTGGTTAAGAGCACACGGAATGACCTGATAGTTACTGATAATAAAGGACGAGCTCTGGGACGTGGGAACTCTGCTGACCGCAATCCCTAATCCTATCAAACACACTAGAAATAGCCGTGGAATGCTCCTAACGCTCCCTATGCAACTCGGCACAGCCTAAGGAACTAGCTAGCCCTGAAGATAGAAAAATAAAGCCTACCTTGCCTCAGAGAAATTCCCCAAAGGAAAAGGCAGCCCCCCACATATAATGACTGTGAGTAAAGATGAAAATACAAACACAGAGATTAAATAGATTTAGCAAAGTGAGGCCCGACTTACTAAACAGACTGAGGATAGGAAAGGTTGCTTTGTGGTCAGCACAAAAACCTACAAAAACACCACGCAGAGGGCGCAAAAAGACCCTCCGCACCGACTCACGGTGCGGAGGCGCTCCCTCTGCGTCCCAGAGCTTCCAGCAAGCAAGACAACAATAAAAATAGCAAGCTGGACAGAAAAATAGCAAACCAAAGAAAATACAAGCAGGAACTTAGCTTCTGCTGGGAAGACAGGTCACAAGAACGATCCAGGAGTGAACAAGACCAATACTGAAACATTGACAGGTGGCATGGAGCAAAGATCTAAGTGGAGTTAAATAGAGCAGCCAGCTAACGAATTAACCTCGTCACCTGTGGAAGGAAACTCAGAAACACCCACAAGAGGAAGTCCATGGACAGAACCAGCCGAAGTACCATTCATGACCACAGGAGGGAGCCCGACAACAGAATTCACAACAGTACCCCCCCTTGAGGAGGGGTCACCGAACCCTCACCAGAGCCCCCAGGCCGACCAGGATGAGCCAAACGAAAGGCACGAACCAGATTGGCAGCATGAACATCAGAGGCAAAAACCCAGGAATTATCTTCCTGACCATAACCCTTCCACTTGACCAGGTACTGGAGTTTCCGTCTCGAAATACGAGAATCCAAAATCTTCTCCACCACATACTCCAACTCCCCATCAACCAACACCGGGGCAGGAGGATCAACGGATGGAACCACAGGCGCCACGTATCTCCGCAATAACGACCTATGGAACACATTATGGATGGCAAAAGAAGCAGGAAGGGCCAAATGAAATGACACAGGATTGATAACCTCAGAAATCTTATACGGACCAATGAAATGAGGCTTAAACTTAGGAGAGGAAACCTTCATAGGAACATAACGAGACGACAACCAAACCAAATCCCCAACACGAAGTCGGGGACCCACACAGCGCCTGCGGTGAGCGAAACGTTGAGCCTTCTCCTGGGACAATGTCAAATTGTCCACCACATGAGTCCAAATCTGCTGCAACCTATCCACCACAGTATCTACACCAGGACAGTCCAAAGACTCAACCTGCCCTGAAGAGAAACGAGGATGGAAACCAGAATTGCAGAAAAACGGCGAAACCAAAGTAGCCGAGCTGGCCCGATTATTAAGGGCGAACTCAGCCAACGGCAAAAAGGACACCCAATCATCCTGATCAGCAGAAACAAAGCATCTCAGATATGTTTCCAAAGTTTGATTAGTTCGTTCGGTTTGGCCATTTGTCTGAGGATGGAAAGCCGAGGAAAAAGAAAAATCAATGCCCATCCTAGCACAAAAGGATCGCCAAAACCTCGAAACAAACTGGGAACCTCAGTCAGAAACGATGTTCTCCGGGATACCATGTAAACGAACTACATGCTGGAAAAATAATGGCACCAAATCAGAGGAGAAAGGCAATTTAGACAAAGGTACCAAATGGACCATCTTAGAAAAGCGATCACAAACCACCCAAATGACCGACATCTTTTGAGAGACGGGGAGATCCGAAATAAAATCCATAGAAATATGCATCCAGGGCCTCTTCGGGACCGGCAAGGGCAAAAGCAACCCACTGGCACAAGAACAGCAGGGCTTAGCCCAAGCACAAGTCCCACAGGACTGCACAAAAGAACGCACATCCCGTGACAAAGACGGCCACCAAAAGGATCTAGCCACCAAATCTCTGGTGCCAAAGATTCCAGGATGCCCAGCCAACACTGAACAATGAATCTCAGAGATAACTCTACTAGTCCATCTATCAGGGACAAACAGTTTCTCCGCTGGGCAACGGTCAGGTCTATCAGCCTGAAATTTTTGCAGCACCCGCCGCAAATCAGGGGAGATGGCAGATAAAATTACCCCCTCTTTGAGAATACCCGCCGACTCAGGAACACCCGGAGAGTCAGGCACAAAACTCCTTGACAGGGCATCAGCCTTCACATTCTTAGAGCCCGGAAGGTACGAAACCACAAAATCAAAATGGGAGAAAAATAACGACCATCGAGCCTGTCTCGGATTCAACCGTTTGGCAGACTCAAGATAAGTCAAATTCTTGTGATCTGTCAAGACCACCACACGATGCTTGGCTCCTTCAAGCCAATGACGCCACTCCTCGAATGCCCACTTCATGGCCAACAACTCTCGATTACCAACATCATAATTACGCTCAGCAGGCAAAAACTTTCTAGAAAAGAAAGCACATGGCTTCATCACTGAGCCATCAGAACTTCTTTGCGACAAAACAGCCCCTGCTCCAATCTCAGAAGCATCAACCTCAACCTGAAACGGGAGCGAAACATCTGGCTGGCACAACACAGGGGCAGAAGAAAAACGACGCTTCAACTCCTGAAAAGCCTCCATAGCCGCAGAAGACCAATTGACCACATCAGCACCCTTCTTGGTCAAATCAGTCAACGGTTTAGCAACACTAGAAAAATTAGCGATGAAGCACCGATAAAAATTAGCAAAGCCCAGGAACTTTTGCAGGCTCTTCACAGATGTCGGCTGAGTCCAATCGTAAATGGCCTGGACTTTAACAGGGTCCATCTCAATAGTAGAAGGGGAAAAAATGAACCCCAAAAATGAAACCTTCTGAACTCCAAAGAGACACTTTGACCCCTTCACAAACAAGGAATTTGCACGAAGGACCTGGAACACCATTCTGACCTGCTTCACATGAGACTCCCAATCATCCGAAAAGACCAAAATATCATACAAATACACAATCAGGAATTTATCCAGGTACTCTCGGAAGATGTCATGCATAAAGGACTGAAATACTGATGGAGCATTGGAAAGCCCGAATGGCATAACCAGGTACTCAAAATGGCCCTCGGGCGTATTAAATGCTGTTTTCCATTCATCGCCTTGTTTAATACGCACAAGATTATACGCCCCTCGAAGATCTATCTTGGTGAACCAACTAGCCCCTTTAATACGAGCAAACAAATCAGACAGCAACGGCAAAGGATACTGAAATTTGACTGTAATTTTATTAAGAAGGCGGTAATCAATACAAGGTCTCAAAGAACCATCCTTCTTGGCCACAAAAAAGAACCCTGCTCCTAACGGTGATGATGACGACGGGCGAATATGGCCTTTCTCCAAGGATTCCTTTATATAACTCCGCATAGCGGCGTGTTCTGGCACAGATAAATTGAACAATCGGCCCTTAGGAAACTTACTACCAGGAATCAAATTAATTGCACAATCACAATCCCTATGAGGAGGTAGGGCACTGGCTTTGGGCTCATCAAATATATCCCAATAATCTGACAAAAACTCTGGAACTTCAGAAGGAGTGGAAGACGAAATAGACAAAAATGGAACATCACCATGTACCCCCTGGCAACCCCAGCTGGACACAGACATAGATTTCCAGTCCAATACTGGATTATGAACCTGTAGCCATGGCAACCCCAAAACGACCACATCATGCAGATTATGCAACACCAGAAAGCGGATATCCTCCTGATGTGCAGGAGCCATGCACATGGTCAATTGGGTCCAATACTGAGGCTTATTCTTGGCCATAGGCGTAGCATCAATTCCTCTCAATGGAATAGGATACTGCAAGGGCTCCAAGAAAAAACCACAGCGCCTAGCATACTCCAAGTCCATCAAATTCAGGGCAGCGCCTGAATCCACAAATGCCATAACAGAATAGGATGACAAAGAGCAAATCAGAGTAACGGACAATAGAAATTTAGACTGTACCGTACCAATGGTGGCAGACCTAGCGAACCGCTTAGTGCGCTTAGGACAATCGGAGATAACATGAGTGGAATCACCACAGTAAAAACATAGCCCATTCCGACGTCTGTGTTCTTGCCGTTCAGCTCTGGTCAAAGTCCTATCACATTGCATAGGCTCAGGCCCATGCTCAGATAGTACCGCCAAATGGTGCACAGCTTTATGCTCACGCAAGCGTCGATCGATCTGAATGGCCAAAGACATAGACTCATTCAGACCAGCAGGCATGGGAAATCCCACCATGACATCCTTAAGGGCTTCAGAGAGACCCTTTCTGAAGATTGCTGCCAGGGCACATTCATTCCACTGAGTGAGCACAGACCACTCTCTAAACGTCTGACAATATATCTCCGCTTCATCCTGACCCTGACACAGCGCCAGCAAGATTTTCTCTGCCTGATACACTGAATTAGGTTTGTCATAAAGCAATCCAAGCGCCAGGAAAAACGCATCAACATCACGCAATGCCGGATCTCCTGGCGCAAGGGAAAATGCCCAGTCTTGAGGGTCACCACGTAACAAAGAAATAATGATCTTTACTTGTTGAACAGGGTCACCTGAGGAGCGAGGTTTCAAGGCAAGAAACAATTTACAATTATTTTTGAAATTCAAGAACTTAGATCTATCACCAAAAA
Organism: Ranitomeya imitator; assembly: GCF_032444005.1. NCBI lineage: Eukaryota > Metazoa > Chordata > Amphibia > Anura > Dendrobatidae > Ranitomeya > Ranitomeya imitator. The sequence goes on along the minus strand of NC_091285.1, from coordinate 308,155,860 downwards.
ACAAATCAGGAATTGGAATCCTAGGCTCTGACATCGGATTCTGAACCACAAAATCTTGAATGTTTTGTACCCTTGTAGTGAGATTATCCATCCAAGAGGACAGACCTTGAATGTCCATGTTTACACCTGTGTCCTGAAGCACCCAGAGGTAAAGGGGAAAAGAGAGACAAAACACACTGCAAAGAAAAAAAAATGGTCTCAGAACTTCTCTTATCCCTCTATTGAGATGCATTAGTACTTTGGGCCACCTGTACTGTTATGACCTAGTGGTCAGGACAATAATGGACCTGGTGGTTAAGAGCACACGGAATGACCTGATAGTTACTGATAATAAAGGACGAGCTCTGGGACGTGGGAACTCTGCTGACCGCAATCCCTAATCCTATCAAACACACTAGAAATAGCCGTGGATTGCTCCTAACGCTCCCTATGCAACTCGGCACAGCCTAAGGAACTAGCTAGCCCTGAAGATAGAAAAATAAAGCCTACCTTGCCTCAGAGAAATTCCCCAAAGGAAAAGGCAGCCCCCCACATATAATGACTGTGAGTAAAGATGAAAATACAAACACAGAGATTAAATAGATTTAGCAAAGTGAGGCCCGACTTACTAAACAGACTGAGGATAGGAAAGGTTGCTTTGCGGTCAGCACAAAAACCTACAAAAAGACCACGCAGAGGGCGCAAAAAGACCCTCCGCACCGACTCACGGTGCGGAGGCGCTCCCTCTACGTCCCAGAGCTTCCAGCAAGCAAGACAACAATAAAAATAGCAAGCTGGACAGAAAAATAGCAAACCAAAGAAAATACAAGCAGGAACTTAGCTTCTGCTGGGAAGACAGGTCACAAGAACGATCCAGGAGTGAACAAGACCAATACTGGAACATTGACAGGTGGCATGGAGCAAAGATCTAAGTGGAGTTAAATAGAGCAGCCAGCTACCGAATTAACCTCATCACCTGTGGAAGGAAACTCAGAAACACCCACCAGAGGAAGTCCATGGACAGAACCAGCCAAAGTACCATTCATGACCACAGGAGGGAGCCCGACAACAGAATTCACAACACTCACCCACCTTATCTTAATTGAAACTTCAATTCAAAGATCTAAAACTTGACCCAGATTCTGATACCTTATGCCTGGCCCATGGCTGACTGCTTTTGTACCATTATAAAATGTTTTACTGTGAGTCAATTGTTCAGTCAACTACCTGTGTTACTATCCTTACATTTTTCTAACATTATTGCTCTGCCAAATTGATAGTTGTGCCATCTTAGAGTGGCTGGAAAAAAACAGTTTGAGCTGCTGCATGAGGTATCAGGACTCCCAGCAAACAAGGCTTCCACCTCTTTCTCACCCACCTGGTCTTAATTGAAGCTACAATTCAAAGCTCTAAATATTGGCACACACCCTGATACCTCATGCATGGCCCATGGCTGACTGCTTCTGTGCCATTATAAAATGTTCTACTGTGGGTCAATTGATCAATCAACTACGTATGTTACTCTCTGTACAGTTTTCTACCAATAGTATACTACTTAACTGATGTTTTTGCCACCTGAGTGTGGGCTCCCAGCAAAGAAGGCTAACACCACTCCCTTAACCATCAGGTCCTCTATATAACTTCTCTTCAAAGCTGTAAATGCTAGCCTAGACCCTGATAACTAATGCATAATCCATGGATAACTGCCTCGTTTCCGTTATAACTGAAATTAAGGAAAGAGCACACATATGGTGATAAAAGTGATAATTTGAATGACAATATAAGGTAGGTGCACTCACCTTTAAAGGTTGTGAAAGGTCACAACCCCTTGCAGGATATGAGAGGAAAACAGTGGTTGCTGCATACTCCCGTGGATACCAATGTCACAAAGTATGTACCAATGTATCCGTGCTGACCACACAGCGATGGAAATGTTCTTAAAAGCTTTATTGTGCCGACGCGTTTCGTGGCAATCTGCCACTTCCTCAGGGCCAAACATTTTCCGTTATAAAATATTGTAGTGTGGGTCAATTGACCAGTCAACTATCTGTGGTACTTTCCTTACATTTTTCTCCCAATAGTATTCTGTGAAACTAATGTTTATGCCATCTGAGTGTCGCTGGGAAGAAAAAGCAGTTTAAGCTGTTGCATGAGGTATCAGGGCTCCAAGCAAAGAAGGCTTACACCACTCCCTTAGCCACCAGGTCTTGATTTAAACTTCAATTCAAAACTTTAAATTCTTGCCCAGAGCTTGTTACCTCATGCATGGCCCATGGCTGACTTCTGCTGTGCTGTTGGAAAATTTCTACAGTGGGTCAATTGATGCTACTTTTCATGGTGTCTATGCAGTAGTTGTGGTACAGGGTCTCATCTTCCAAAATCTTTTAAATCAAATCCACTTCACAGTCTTTTAAATTTCTTACCAACATTTTTCATAGACCAAATTTTTGCTTTTTATAGTAGAAAAACTTGGCAGTCAAACTTGAACAATGAGTAGAAAAAGTTTTTAATGCAGCCCAAAGTTAGTACATAACGGTCATAATAATCTTTATTTTTATATAGCGCTAACATATTCCGCAGCGCTTTACAGTTTTGCACACATTATCATCACTGTCCCTGATGGGGCTCACAATCTAGAATCCCTAATAGTATGTCTTTGGAATGTGGGAGGAAACCGGAGAACCCGGAGGAAACCCACGCAAACACGGGAGAACATACAAACTCTTTGCAAATGTTGTCCTGGGTGGGATTAGAACCCAGGACTCCAGCGCTGCAAGGCTACAGTACTAACCACTGTGCCACCGTGCTGCCCGGTCATCAAGATCTTCATCAGTGTACTATAACAGAAACAAAATAATTTTAAGAAAACTAAAGTACCCTATACACTCGAGTATAAGCCAAGATTTTCAGCCCATATTTTTAGGCTAAAAGACCCCCACTTGGCTTATACTCAAGTCTTTATCCCATGGGGTCAGCAGTTGAGGGGGAGTGGCAGGAGTGGCAGCTGTCTCATCATACTCACCAGCTCCAGGCTCAGTCTCTGCGCTTCCCTACTTCTCCAATGGTCTTCTGCACCCGCCGCTCTTCCTGTGTTCAGCGGTCACATGGTACTGCTCATTAAAGTAATGAATATGGACACGACTCCACTCCCATAGGCTTGGAACACATATTTTTTACTTTAATGAGTGGTACCATGTGACCGCTGAACACAGGAACAAGCTGCCTTTGCCAGAGACCATCTGAGAAGCAGAGACTGCACCAGGAGAGTGAGTATGATGGGGGAGGGGGAGCCATGCGATATTTACCTGTCACCATTGCACCGCCGGGCTCTGTCTTCCACTTCCTCTGGCTGTGACATTCAAGTCAATGATGTGGATAGTGTGAGTCCTCTGCCTGAACAGTCACTGCAGAGACCCAGAACACACAGTGGCGTGCGGCAGTGGAACGGTGACAGGTTAATATCACAAGTGCCTGTGTCCTCAGCCAGTGACGACTCATGCATCTGGCCCCCATAGCACGCCAGTGTCCCCGCCTGCTCAAGACACCGACACCAGACCCCAGCAACGAGAGGTGAGTATGTAATTTTCTTTTTTATCACAGTAGCAGCATATGGGGTATATTTTTTCTATGGAGCATCTTAAGGGGCCATCAACCTTTGTGCAGCATTATATGGGGCATAATATTCTATGGAGCATCATATGGGGCCATCATTAACCTTTTATGCAGGTTAAATATAATTGGCATATTTTAATATGGAGCATCTTATAGGTCCATCATTAACCGTTATGCAGCATTATATGGGGCATATTTTTGAATGGAGCATCTTATGGGACCATCATTAACCTTTATGCAGCATTATATGGGGCATATTTTTTGTATGGAGCATCTTATGGGGCCATCATTAACCTATATGCAGCATTACATGGGGCATATATTTGTATGTAGCATCTTATGCGGCCATCAATAACCTTTGTGCAGCAATATATGGGGCATATTTTTTGTATAGAGCATCTTATGGGGCCATCATTAACCCTTGTGCAGCATTATATGGGACATATTTTTGTATGGAGCATTTTATTGGGCCATCAATAACCCTTGTGCAGCATTATAAGGGGCATATTTTAATATGTAGCATCTTATAGGGCCATTATTAACCTTTGTGCAGCAATATATGTGGCATATTTTTTGTATGGAGCATCTTATGAAGCCATAATTAACCCTTGTGCAGCATTATTTGGGACATATTTTTGTATGGAGCATTTAATGGGGCCATCTTTAACCCTTGTGAAGCATTATATGGGGCATATTTTTGTAAGAAGCATCTTTTGGGGCCCATCATGAACTTTATGGAGCATTATATGGGGCATATTTTTTGTATGGAGCATCTTATAGGGCCATCATTAACCTATATGCAGCATTATATGGGGCATATATTTGTATGTAGCATCTTATGCGGCCATCATTAACCTTTGTGCAGCAATATATGGGGCATATTTTTTGTATGGAGCATCTTAAGGAGCCATCATTAACCCTTGTGCAGCATTATATGGGACATATTTTTGTATGGAGCATTTTATGGGGCCATCATTAACCCTTGTGCAGCATTACATGGGGCATACTTTTGAATGGAGCATCTTTTGGGGCCCATCATGAACTTTATGGAGCATTATATGGGGCACATTTTGTATAGAGCATCTTATGGGGCCCATCATGAACTGTTTGGAGCATTTTTGGAAGTGCATTGAGCAGCAAGGTGGATTGCAGCTGAGGGGAAAAAGAAAAAAAAATATTCTTTAAATCTTCAGCTTAGCGAGTGTGACCTGAGGGTAAGTGTGAACGGCGGTAAGTGTGACTTGTGATTCAGTGAAGATGTATTTGGAAAGCCTTTAATAAATACCTGTGTGAATTGGTGTGAATTGCTGAATTGGGAGTAGCTATATTCACAAGGGGTTAACTTATTGTGGGGGCTTATAATTAGGGCTTTATAATGGGCAGCTGTTTGGGGCTCAAGTCCTTTTTGGAAGTGCATTGAGCAGCAAGGTGGATTGCAGCTGAGGGAAAAAAGAAAAAAAAAACTTGTGATTCAGAGACTTTGGAGTCAGGGAGTTTCCAAGGGAGGAATTACTGAATTGCTGTCTGTGTTTTATTGATACTTTGCATTTATTTATTTTTTTCGTTTTGTTTAACATTTCTGTCTGGTGCAATCCCCATTAGGAAATGTGCTACACTATTGTTAATGCCATCCAGTGACAAGAACACCCACGACTAAAATATGGATTAGTACCAGGTAAGACACCAGGCAGAGAATAGATATAAAATGCCTTTATTACATATGATTGGCAAATAAATATATTTTAACAAAACATAATTTGTGCGCACAAAAAAACAAAGGGAATTATTAAAAACAATATATATATATATATATATATATATATATATATAATGGGAGATGGAATATTGTAACGGACTGACCCAAAAATGTTTGTTTATATAAAGGCAGGAGCAACCGCTAAAAATAGCCACATGATAAACAAAAATAATAGCGTAAGTGATAGAGAAGCGCACCATACCTTATCCTAAAATACTGAGGGTCAGTCCGGTCCTTTGTAAGAGCGCACCCCGACGTGCGTTTCGGATCAGAGTCCTTCGTCAGGGCAAAGGACCGGACTGACCCTCAGTATTTTAGGATAAGGTATGGTGCGCTTCTCTATCACTTACGCTATTTTGCACCTTATATATTGAATATTACTATTTATTTTATTTTTTTGTCACATAGCACTTTAGACAGGGCGGTTGCTTCCCAGATACTATCTCTGGAATTTTCTTTTCACACCGTTTTCCGATTTTTTCATTGTGGCTTTTTAATATTTTTTTATTCTCATATTTTGGCATTTATATATTTTTTTATATATTTTTGGTCACTTTGTGTGAATCTTGATATATATTTTTGTTTATCATGTGGCTATTTTTAGCGGTTGCTCCTGCCTTTATATAAACAAACACTTTTGGGTCAGTCCGTTACAATATTCCATCTCCCATTATATATGTATATATATACATATATATATATATATATATATATATTGTTTTTATATTGTTTTTAATAATTCCCTTTGTTTTTTTGTGCGCACAAATTATGTTTTGTTAAAATATATTTATTTGCCAATCATATGTAATAAAGGCATTTTATATCTATTCTCTGCCTGGTGTCTTACCTGGTACTAATCCATGTTTTAGTCGTGGGTGTTCTTGTCCTTGGATAGTGGTTTCGTCCACATTCTTTTCTTCCACAGAGCACTGGTCACTTATATTAAATTACATTAGTATATATTGCCATTATGGCACAGGTATAAGTATATAGTGTTGTGGTGTATCTGTGGTTGTGTTTAACCCCTTTCTGCCAGCTGACGGAATAGTACGTCAGCTGGCAGATACCCTGCTTTGAGGTGGGCTCCGGCGGTGAGCCCACCTCAAAGCCGCGACATGTCAGCTGTTTTGTACAGCTGACATGTGCGCGCAATGAGCGCGAGCGGAATCGCGATCCGCCCGCGCCCATTAACTAGTTAAATGCCGCCGTCAAGCGCTGACAGCGGCATTTAACTAGCGCTCCAGGCCGCGCGGCCGGAGGTGCTCGCACTGCGGACCCCCGTCACATGATCGGGGGTCAGCAGTGCATCGCCATAACAACCAGAGGTCTCCTTGAGACCTCTATGGTTGTTGATGGCCGATTCCTTTGAGCGCCACCCTGTGGTTGGCGTTCAAAGCAACCCTGCATTTCTGCTACATAGAAGTGATCTGTACTTCACCTCTATGTAGCAGAGCCGATCGAGTTATGCATGCTTCTAGCCTCCTATGGAGGCTATTGAAGCATGCCAAAATTAAAAAAAAAAAGTGATTAAAAATATAAAAAAAATAAAAAATATATAAAAGTTCAAATCACCCCCCTTTCGCCCCAATCAAAATAAAACAATTAAAAAAAATCAAACATACACATATTTGGTATCGCCGCGTTCAGAATCGCCCGATCTATCAAAAAAAACAAAGGATTAACCTGACCGCTAAATGACGTAGCGAGAAAAAAAATCAAAACGCCAAAATTACGTTTTTTTGGTCACTGCGACATTGCATTAAAATGCAATAACGGGCGATCAAAAGAACGTATCTACACCAATATGGTATCATTAAAAACGCCAGCTCGGCATGCAAAAAATAAGCCCTCACCTGACCCCAGATCACGAAAATTGGAGACGCTACGGGTATCGGAAAATCGCGCATTTTTTTTAAATTTTTTATTTTTTAGCAAAATTTGGAATTTTTTTTCACCACTTAGATAAAAATAACCTAGACATGTTTGGTGTTTATGAACTCGTAATGACCTGGAGAATCATAATGGCAGGTTAGTTTTAGCATTTAGTGAACCTAGCAAAAAAGCCAAACAAAAAAACAAGTGTGAGATTGCACTTTTTTTGCAATTCAATCACACTTGGAATTTTTTTCCCGTTTTCTGTTACATGGCATGGTAAAATCAATGGTATCTTTCAAAAGTACATCTCGTCCAGCAAAAAATAAGCCCTCACATGGCCATATTGACGGAAAAACAAAAAAGTTATGGCTCTGGGAAGGAGGGGAGCAAAAAACGAAAATGAAAAAGCGGAAAAAGCTCCGGGGGTGAAGGGGTTAATCATTTAATTTTAATGCCATCCAGTGCACATCTTGCCACATGTATGCAATCCTTGATCAGCCGGTCAAGGGTGCATACTGCTGTGCGAGATGTGAGCACGTTGTGCATTTGGAAGCCCAGATTCTGGATCTAAATGTGCAGCTGGCAACACTGAGATCCATTGACAACATGGAAAAGAGTCTTCTGCTCACTGAGCAGACGCTCAATGGAATAGATGAGGTGGGGGATGGTTGGATGGAGCTGCAGGATGGTGAAGTAGCAAGCTGGGTGACAGTTAGAAAGCCGGGTAGAGGGAAGAGTGCCAGGGAGGCTAGTCCTGATCTGGCACACCCCAATAAGTTTGCTACGTTGGCAGATGAGGGGGGTGCAAGTACAGGAGTAGCATTGCTGCAGCCAGGCGTGTCCTCTGAAAGCTAGAGGAATGACTGCTCCAGTAAGGTGGGAAATAGGAGAGCAGGCCAGACAGGTGCTGGTAGTGGGGGACTCAATTATTAGGGGAACAGATAGGGCAATCTGTCACAAAGACAGGGATCGTCGAACGGTGTGCTGCCTACCTGGAGCTTGAGTCCGACAGATCGCTGATCGGGTGGACAGATTACTGGGAGGTGCTGGTGAGGACCCAGCGGTCATGGTGCACATTGGCACAAATGACAAAGTTAGAGGTAGGTGGAAGGTCCTTAAAGATGATTTCAGGGAATTAGGCTGCAAGCTGAAAGCAAGGACCTCCAACGTGGTATTTTCTGAAATACTGCCTGTACCACGTGCCACGCCAGAGAGGCAACGGGAGATTAGGGAGGTTAATAAGTGGCTCAAGAATTGGTGTAGGAAGGAGGGGTTTGGGTTCCTGCAGAACCGGGCCGACTTCTCAGTTGGCTACAGGCACTACGCTAGGGATGGGCTGCACCTCAATGGGGAGGGTGCAGCTGTGTTGGGGGAGAAAATGGCTAGAAGGTTAGAGGAGTGTTTAAACTAGGAATTGGGGGGGAGGGTATTCATTTTATAGGAGGGGAAGATAGTGCAGATAGAGACCTGGGCACAAATAAGGAAGATGGGGTGGCGGTGGCATGGGGGTTGGGGTTAGAACAGTTAATAATTTAAGAAAGAATAGAGGTACAGAGAGGAACATCAAGTGCATGTATGCTAATGCCAGAAGCCTCGCCAACAAAATGGACGAATTAGAACTAATGTTGTTGGAGCATAATTATGACATGGTGGGGATAACTGAAACGTGGCTGGATGAGAGCCATGACTGGGCTGTTAGCTTGCAGGGTTATAGTCTGTTCAGAAATGACCGAACAGATAAGCGATGGGGAGGGGTGTGTCTATATGTAAAATCATCCTTAAAACCCATCCGGCATGATGTTATAGGTGAATCTAATGAAAATGTAGAGTCCCTGTGGGTGGAGATAAGGGGAGGTGGAAAAAATAGTAAATTACTGATAGAGGTTTGTTATAAATCTCCAAAAATAATGGAAGCAATGGAGAATATGCTCGTAAAGCAAATAGATGAAGCTGGGACTCAAGGGGAAGTCATTATTAGGGGGGACTTCAACTACCCTGAAATAGATTGGGGAACGGAAATCTGCAGTTCCAGCAAAGGTAATCGGTTTTTGACAATTATGAGACACAATTATCTTTCACAACTGGTTCAGGACCCAACAAGAAGGGGGGCACTGCTAGACCTAATATTAACCAACAGGCCAGATCGCATATCAAATAAAAGGGTTGGGGGTCACTTGGGGAATAGTGATCACAAAATAATAAGTTTTCATGTATCCTTTAATAAGATGTGTAGTAGAGGGGTTACAAGGACACTAAACTTCAGGAGGGCAAATTTCCAACGGATGAGAGAGGATCTTGGTGCAATCAACTGGGACGGTATCCTGAGACATAAAAATACACAAAGAAAATGGGAGACATTTATTAGCATCCTGGATAGGACCTGTGCACAATATATACCGTATGGGAATAAACATACTAGAAATAGGAGGAAACCAATATGGCTAAATAGAGCTGTAAGGGGCGCAATAAGTGACAAAAAGAAAGCATTTAGAGAATTAAAGGAAATAGATAGTGAGGAGGCATTAAATAAATACAGAAAATTAAATAAATTCTGTAAAAAGCAAATCAAGGCAACAAAGATTGAGACAGACTCATTGCCAGAGAGAGTAAAAAAAATCCCCAAATATTCTTTAACTACGTAAATAGTAAGAAACTAAAAAATGATTGTGTTGGCCCCCTTAAAAATAGTCTGGGTGAAATGGTGGATGAGGATGAGGAAAAAGCCAATATGCTAAATGACTTTTTTTCATCAGTATTTACACAAGAAAATCCCATGGCAGACAAAATGACTAGTGATAAAAATTCCCCATTAAATGTCACCTGATTAACCCAGCAGGAAGTACGTCGGCATCTAAAAATCACTAAAATTGACAAATCTCCGGGCATGGATGGGATACACCCCCGAGTACTGCAGGAATTAAGTACTGTCATTGATAGACAGTTTAAAGACTCCATAATAACAGGGTCTGTGCCACAGGACTGGCGTATAGCAAATGTGGTGCCAATATTCAAAAAGGGGACAAAAACTGAAATCGGTAATTATAGGCCAGTAAGCTTAACCTCTACTGTGGGTAAAATCCTGGAGGGCATTCTAAGGGATGCTATACTGGAGTATCTGAAGAGGAATAACCTCATGACCCAGTATCAGCACGGGTTTACTAGGGACCGTTCATGTCAGACTAATCTGATCAGCTTCTATGAAGAGGTAAGTTCCGGACTGGACGAAGGGAACCCAGTGGACGTAGTGTATATGGACTTTTCAAAAGCTTTTGATACGGTGCCACATAAAAGGTTCATGCATAAAATGAGAATAATGGGGATAGGGGAAAATATGTGTAAGTGGGTTAAGAGCTGGCTCAGGGATAGGAAACAAAGGGTGGTTATTAATGGTGCACACTCGGACTGGGTCGCGGTTATCGGTGGAGTACCACAGGGGTCAGTATTGGGCTCTCTTCTTTTTAACATATTTATTAATGGCCTTGTAGGGGGCATTCAGGGCAGAATTTCAATATTTGCAGATGACACTAAACTCTGCAGGGTAATCAATACAGAGGAGGACAATTTTATATTACAGGATGATTTATGTAAACTAGAAGCTTGGGCTGATGAATGGCAAATGAGCTTTAATGGGGATAAATGTAAGGTCATGCACTTGGGTAGAAGTAATAAGATGTATAACTATGCGCTTAATCCTAAATCTCTGAGCAAAACCGTCAATGAAAAAGACCTGGGTGTATGGGTGGATGACAAACTCATGTTCAGTGGCCAGTGTCAGGCAGCTGCTACAAAGGCAAATAAAATAATGGGATGTATTAAAAGAGGCATAGATGCACATGAGGAGAATGTAATTTTACCTCTATACATGTCACTAGTTCGACCACACTTGGAATACTGTGCACAGTTCTGGTCTCCGGTGTATAAGAAAGAAAAAAAATCAAAACGCCAAAATTACGTTTTTTTGGTCACTGCGACATTGCATTAAAATGCAATAACGGGCGATCAAAAGAACGTATCTACACCAATATGGTATCATTAAAAACGCCAGCTCGGCATGCAAAAAATAAGCCCTCACCTGACCCCAGATCACGAAAATTGGAGACGCTACGGGTATCGGAAAATCGCGCATTTTTTTTAAATTTTTTATTTTTTAGCAAAATTTGGAATTTTTTTTCACCACTTAGATAAAAATAACCTAGACATGTTTGGTGTTTATGAACTCGTAATGACCTGGAGAATCATAATGGCAGGTTAGTTTTAGCATTTAGTGAACCTAGCAAAAAAGCCAAACAAAAAAACAAGTGTGAGATTGCACTTTTTTTGCAATTCAATCACACTTGGAATTTTTTTCCCGTTTTCTGTTACATGGCATGGTAAAATCAATGGTATCTTTCAAAAGTACATCTCGTCCAGCAAAAAATAAGCCCTCACATGGCCATATTGACGGAAAAACAAAAAAGTTATGGCTCTGGGAAGGAGGGGAGCAAAAAACGAAAATGAAAAAGCGGAAAAAGCTCCGGGGGTGAAGGGGTTAATCATTTAATTTTAATGCCATCCAGTGCACATCTTGCCACATGTATGCAATCCTTGATCAGCCGGTCAAGGGTGCATACTGCTGTGCGAGATGTGAGCACGTTGTGCATTTGGAAGCCCAGATTCTGGATCTAAATGTGCAGCTGGCAACACTGAGATCCATTGACAACATGGAAAAGAGTCTTCTGCTCACTGAGCAGACGCTCAATGGAATAGATGAGGTGGGGGATGGTTGGATGGAGCTGCAGGATGGTGAAGTAGCAAGCTGGGTGACAGTTAGAAAGCCGGGTAGAGGGAAGAGTGCCAGGGAGGCTAGTCCTGATCTGGCACACCCCAATAAGTTTGCTACGTTGGCAGATGAGGGGGGTGCAAGTACAGGAGTAGCATTGCTGCAGCCAGGCGTGTCCTCTGAAAGCTAGAGGAATGACTGCTCCAGTAAGGTGGGAAATAGGAGAGCAGGCCAGACAGGTGCTGGTAGTGGGGGACTCAATTATTAGGGGAACAGATAGGGCAATCTGTCACAAAGACAGGGATCGTCGAACGGTGTGCTGCCTACCTGGAGCTTGAGTCCGACAGATCGCTGATCGGGTGGACAGATTACTGGGAGGTGCTGGTGAGGACCCAGCGGTCATGGTGCACATTGGCACAAATGACAAAGTTAGAGGTAGGTGGAAGGTCCTTAAAGATGATTTCAGGGAATTAGGCTGCAAGCTGAAAGCAAGGACCTCCAACGTGGTATTTTCTGAAATACTGCCTGTACCACGTGCCACGCCAGAGAGGCAACGGGAGATTAGGGAGGTTAATAAGTGGCTCAAGAATTGGTGTAGGAAGGAGGGGTTTGGGTTCCTGCAGAACCGGGCCGACTTCTCAGTTGGCTACAGGCACTACGCTAGGGATGGGCTGCACCTCAATGGGGAGGGTGCAGCTGTGTTGGGGGAGAAAATGGCTAGAAGGTTAGAGGAGTGTTTAAACTAGGAATTGGGGGGGAGGGTATTCATTTTATAGGAGGGGAAGATAGTGCAGATAGAGACCTGGGCACAAATAAGGAAGATGGGGTGGCGGTGGCATGGGGGTTGGGGTTAGAACAGTTAATAATTTAAGAAAGAATAGAGGTACAGAGAGGAACATCAAGTGCATGTATGCTAATGCCAGAAGCCTCGCCAACAAAATGGACGAATTAGAACTAATGTTGTTGGAGCATAATTATGACATGGTGGGGATAACTGAAACGTGGCTGGATGAGAGCCATGACTGGGCTGTTAGCTTGCAGGGTTATAGTCTGTTCAGAAATGACCGAACAGATAAGCGATGGGGAGGGGTGTGTCTATATGTAAAATCATCCTTAAAACCCATCCGGCATGATGTTATAGGTGAATCTAATGAAAATGTAGAGTCCCTGTGGGTGGAGATAAGGGGAGGTGGAAAAAATAGTAAATTACTGATAGAGGTTTGTTATAAATCTCCAAAAATAATGGAAGCAATGGAGAATATGCTCGTAAAGCAAATAGATGAAGCTGGGACTCAAGGGGAAGTCATTATTAGGGGGGACTTCAACTACCCTGAAATAGATTGGGGAACGGAAATCTGCAGTTCCAGCAAAGGTAATCGGTTTTTGACAATTATGAGACACAATTATCTTTCACAACTGGTTCAGGACCCAACAAGAAGGGGGGCACTGCTAGACCTAATATTAACCAACAGGCCAGATCGCATATCAAATAAAAGGGTTGGGGGTCACTTGGGGAATAGTGATCACAAAATAATAAGTTTTCATGTATCCTTTAATAAGATGTGTAGTAGAGGGGTTACAAGGACACTAAACTTCAGGAGGGCAAATTTCCAACGGATGAGAGAGGATCTTGGTGCAATCAACTGGGACGGTATCCTGAGACATAAAAATACACAAAGAAAATGGGAGACATTTATTAGCATCCTGGATAGGACCTGTGCACAATATATACCGTATGGGAATAAACATACTAGAAATAGGAGGAAACCAATATGGCTAAATAGAGCTGTAAGGGGCGCAATAAGTGACAAAAAGAAAGCATTTAGAGAATTAAAGGAAATAGATAGTGAGGAGGCATTAAATAAATACAGAAAATTAAATAAATTCTGTAAAAAGCAAATCAAGGCAACAAAGATTGAGACAGACTCATTGCCAGAGAGAGTAAAAAAAATCCCCAAATATTCTTTAACTACGTAAATAGTAAGAAACTAAAAAATGATTGTGTTGGCCCCCTTAAAAATAGTCTGGGTGAAATGGTGGATGAGGATGAGGAAAAAGCCAATATGCTAAATGACTTTTTTTCATCAGTATTTACACAAGAAAATCCCATGGCAGACAAAATGACTAGTGATAAAAATTCCCCATTAAATGTCACCTGATTAACCCAGCAGGAAGTACGTCGGCATCTAAAAATCACTAAAATTGACAAATCTCCGGGCATGGATGGGATACACCCCCGAGTACTGCAGGAATTAAGTACTGTCATTGATAGACAGTTTAAAGACTCCATAATAACAGGGTCTGTGCCACAGGACTGGCGTATAGCAAATGTGGTGCCAATATTCAAAAAGGGGACAAAAACTGAAATCGGTAATTATAGGCCAGTAAGCTTAACCTCTACTGTGGGTAAAATCCTGGAGGGCATTCTAAGGGATGCTATACTGGAGTATCTGAAGAGGAATAACCTCATGACCCAGTATCAGCACGGGTTTACTAGGGACCGTTCATGTCAGACTAATCTGATCAGCTTCTATGAAGAGGTAAGTTCCGGACTGGACGAAGGGAACCCAGTGGACGTAGTGTATATGGACTTTTCAAAAGCTTTTGATACGGTGCCACATAAAAGGTTCATGCATAAAATGAGAATAATGGGGATAGGGGAAAATATGTGTAAGTGGGTTAAGAGCTGGCTCAGGGATAGGAAACAAAGGGTGGTTATTAATGGTGCACACTCGGACTGGGTCGCGGTTATCGGTGGAGTACCACAGGGGTCAGTATTGGGCTCTCATCTTTTTAACATATTTATTAATGGCCTTGTAGGGGGCATTCAGGGCAGAATTTCAATATTTGCAGATGACACTAAACTCTGCAGGGTAATCAATACAGAGGAGGACAATTTTATATTACAGGATGATTTATGTAAACTAGAAGCTTGGGCTGATGAATGGCAAATGAGCTTTAATGGGGATAAATGTAAGGTCATGCACTTGGGTAGAAGTAATAAGATGTATAACTATGCGCTTAATCCTAAATCTCTGAGCAAAACCGTCAATGAAAAAGACCTGGGTGTATGGGTGGATGACAAACTCATGTTCAGTGGCCAGTGTCAGGCAGCTGCTACAAAGGCAAATAAAATAATGGGATGTATTAAAAGAGGCATAGATGCACATGAGGAGAATGTAATTTTACCTCTATACATGTCACTAGTTCGACCACACTTGGAATACTGTGCACAGTTCTGGTCTCCGGTGTATAAGAAAGACATAGCTGAACTGGAGCGGGTGCAGAGAAGAGCGACCAAGGTTATTAGAGGACTGGGGGGGTCTGCAATACCAAGATAGGTTATTACACTTGGGGCTATTTAGTTTGGAAAAACGAAGACTAAGGGGTGATCTTATTTGAATGTATAAATATATGAGGGGACAATACAAAGACCATTCTGATGATCTTTTTAATCATAGACCTAAGACAGGGACAAGGGGGCATCCTCTACGTCTGGAGGAAAGAAGGTTTAGGCATAATAACAGATAATAATCTTTATTTTTTATATAGCGCTAACATATTCCGCAGCGCTTTACAGTTTTGCACACATTATCATCACTGTCCCCGATTGGGCTCACAATCTAGAATTCCTATCAGTATGTCTTTGGAATGTGGGAGGAAACCAGAGTGCCTGGAGGAAACCCACGCAAACATGGAGAGAACATACAAACTCTTTGCAGATGTTGTCCTGGGTGGGATTAGAACCCAGGACCCCAGCGCTGCAAGGCTGTAGTGCTAACCACTGCGCCACAGATGCGGATTCTTTACTGTAAGAGCAGTGAGACTATGGAACTCTCTGCCATATGATGTTGTAATGAGTGATTCAATACTTAAATTTAAGAGGGGATTGGATACCTTTATTGAAAAGTATAATGTTGCAGGGTATATATACTAGATTCCTTGATAGGGCGTTGATCCAGGAAACTTGTCTGATTGCCCTATGTGGAGTCGGGAAGGAATTTTTTTCCCCAAAGTTTACTATTTGCCACATGGGTTTTTTTTGCCTTCCTCTGGATCAACATGTTAGGGCATGTTAGGTTAAGCTATGGGATGAACTAGATGGACTTAAAGTCTTCCTTCAACCTTAATAACTATGTTACTATTATATGGGGCTCCTGATTCAACATGGATATTCAAAACACTTAACCTACTGATGTCTCAATTAATTCTAGTTTTATTGGTATCTATTTTTATTTTTAAAAGTTACCAGTAGCTGCTGTATTTCCCACCCTAGGCTTATACTCGAGTCAATAAGTTTTCCAAGTTTTTTGTGGCAAAATTAGGGGTCTCGGCTTTTACTGGGTCGGCTTATACTCGAGTATATACGGTATATACATCCAAAAAGTATATTATGTCAAGCCTGGCAACACGAGAAAGATTGAAGAATATTCTTAACTGTATCTTATCTTCAATAAGCTGAAAAAAGATATGTAGATATATCAAGAGACAACAAAATAGAAACAGAGAAATATGAGCAAGATATAACCTTCCCGACTGCTTCTATAGTAAGAGGGAAAAAAAGGACTCAATATCCTACGATATGTATTATCTGTAAACCAAGTAGATAAAACCAGGATGAGTCTTATTTCAGTGTCAGGAAACAGATACAAGCCTGCAGATGGTGCCTACTCATCAGTGGCAGGTCCAATGTAGTGAGAACAGAACGTGGCATCCACTGCTTTTTCAATTTAATGTCCAAGTCTTTTGAATATGCCGGATATAAGTAAGACGGGGCGGGGTAGGAACACTCCGTGCTTCCAATCATGTAAAGTTGTTGCTGTGTGACTAGAAGTGGCATCACAGGATATGATGTGCATGGGAGATGTGTCCATAGGAAGAAGGTGCAGCCAAATAATTCTTTGTGTGTTTCAAAGAACCAGAAATCCGCATTCCACTGAGGTAATGTGCGTTCCAGTGGACTGGAACTTTGTGTTAAACAGTGCTCATTCAAAAGAAGATAGAATTGTGCATAGAAAAAAGCATAGATAAGCAGTCACTTGAAGAAGGGAGATCCAAGAAGGGACCAGGACCATATGGGAATTGGAGAGGAAATCATTATGTTTGGCTCTGTAAGAAGGAGAAACATTATGTATATATATATATGTATATATATATATATATATGTCCTGCATCATTGTAATTATAAAAGACACCTTCATCTTAAAAATACATAACCCCATATATGATCAAAAGATATATACATATACTGTATATGTATATTTATATACTAGATGATGGCCCGATTCTAACGCATCGGGTATTCTAGAATATGCATGTCCACGTAGTATATTGCACAGCCCACGTAGTATATTGCCCAGCCACGTAGCATATTGCCCAGCCATGTAGTATATTGCCCAGTCACGTAGTATATTGCACAGCGACGTAGTATACAGCACAGAGCCACATAGTATATTGGCCAGTTACATAGTATATTGCCCAGTTACGTAGTATATTGCCCATTGACGTAGTATATTGCCCAGTGACGTAGTATACAGCACAGAGCCATGTAGTATATTGCACAGCAAATTAGTATACAGCACAGAGCCACGTAGTATATTGTCCAGTCACGTAGTATATTGCCCAGCTACGCAGTATATTGCCCAGCCAGGTTTGTCACAGTTTAAAAAATAAAAAATAAACATATACTCACCTTTCCAAGGGCCCCTTTGTAGTCCACGGCAGCTTCCGGTCCCAGGGATCGTATGAGCGCAGGACCTGTGATGACGTCGCGGTCACATGACCGTGACGTCATGGCAGGTCTTTCTCACGCAGGCGTGCAGGGCCTGTGATGACGTCGCGGTCACATGACCATGACGTCATGGCAGGTCCTTCTCCCATACCATCTTTGCCACCGGAACCTGCAACGGAAGATGGCGGCCGGCGCGAGCGACTACGGAGGGTGAGTATTGCAGTTTTTTTTTAAATTATTATTTTTAGCATTATATTTTTTACTATTGATGCCGCATAGGCAGCGTCAATAGTAAAAAGTTGGGGACACACAGGGTTAATAGCGGAGGTAACGGAGTCCGTTACCCGTGGCATAACGCGGTCCATTACCGCTGGCATTAACCCTGTGTTAGCAGTGACCGGAGGGGAGTATGCGGGCAACAGGCACTTACTGTGGGGAGTAAGGAGCGGCCATTTTCTTCCGGACTGTGCCCGTCGCTGATTGGTCGTGGCAGCTATGACAGGCAGCTGGCGATACCAATCAGCAAATGAATAACCGTGACAGAAGGACAGAAAGATGGAAGTGACCCTTAGACAATTATATAGTAGATATATATATATATATATATATATACATGCATACACATATATACACCTGTATATACATACACATTCCTGCCAATTTATATAGGGATCAATGTTTATGTAAGGGCTTTTATCCTGAACATTCATAAAAAGGAAAGAAGATCATATTCTCTATTTAGACCTTTAGGGGCCAGAGTATGCAATTCATGAATCCAGTAGGCCTCCCGTCATTTTAATATACGTATATGGTCACCAGGAATGTGCTCGATGACTAGAAACTTAAGTTGTGAAATGTTATGTCCGATGGAGATAAAGTGATGGGGTAATAGTAGTAGAAGATATTTGCATCTGATAGTGGATTTGCATTTGGAAATCCTATAATTAATAGATTGGGTTGTTTTCCCAAAATATAAGCACCGCAAGGATATTTAATTATATATACAACATAAGATGTGTCCCAGGTAGAAAAATCTTAAACAGAATATTTTTTACCTGTAGATGGATTATGAATGACATTGCCAGGAAATATATTGTTACATTGATGTCATTGTATGCACAGGAATGTGCCGGTTTTGGGGGGTCTGCAAAAAGCTCTGACTATTAGAGTGACATGCAGTACAAAATTTGTGTGAACCACTGAATCTATGAGGTTTGATGCAGGGTAGAAATGGTTGGTGGAATTCATTAATATCAGGACATGCCGTTTGTAAGAGGTTCCAGTGTTTCTGTATGGTTTTATGAAGGATGTAAGCAAAGGGAAGGTATGTATGTACAAAAGGAATGCAATTGGAGACTTTGTTTTGGGTAGAGACTACAGGATCCATGGATTTCTGAAGTATGTCTACTGGGTAACCTCTTTCTTCAAATTTGAGATGCATCTCATTCAACCTCTGTGTACACAGTGACTGGTTGCTTTCTATCCTTTTCGCCCTCTGGAATTGGGATTTGGGAATGGATAGTTTCATAGGTAGAGGGTGATGACTGTTGTAATGTAGTAGGCTGTTATAGTTGGTGGGTTTAGTAAATAAATATAACATGAAAAAGAGGGTATATAGCCAGCTCACCAGTGATCACCGCAGGTGCACGGAACTCCGCTGCAGACAGGCGAAATGTTCATTCATGTAGAAAAAGAAATCATAGTTCCAGCTCCTTAAAACGATTAGTTTATTGAATCCAAAATATAAAATCCAGATATCCAAAGTGAGAAAACTCCCAACGGTTGGTGCTAAGATAGCAGAGACTGAATGGCAACGCGTTTCGATCAGATTGATCTTTGTCAGAGCCACAATTCAGTATGGTTGCGTCTTTCCTATATAGGGAAACTTGTCCAACCCAAGCACAGATATAAGTCATATGACTACCTCGAAGGTCCTGTCTTAAAACCAATACTATTACAATAAAAAATGCAATAAAACAATGAAAATAGACACAAAATAATCATCTTACATTCAGCAATAGTGCAGCATAATTTCGTTTCTCTTATTTAGTCCCATTGGAGCATGGGTGTTCAATTGTAGAATCCAATACGCTTCCCGTGTAAGAAGCCGGCGTCTAATATCACCGCCGCGAGGGGAAGGATTAACCCTTTCTATTCCCTGGACCTGAAGACAGCTTATGCTGCGTGCATGGTGCGTAACAAAATGTTTTGATGCCGCTGATATGTTTCTGTTTTGATTACCCATATTGCTTATATCATACAGGTGTTCCCTAATGCGTACTTTTAATTTTCTGGATGTACATCCAACATATGTTAAATTGCATTCTGTGCATTTGATATTATATACTACGTTGGATGAATTGCAGTTAATATATTGTTTTATATCAAATTCCATAGTTTTATCTGCATTATGGAAAGTTTTGGCAATAATAGCCACTTTACATGTGCCACAGTTTTGTATGCCACATTTGAAAAATCCTGGATAATTCAACCAGGTGTTTTTGGTTTTACTTCCTTCCGAACTAAACATGCTGGGGGCTATTTTATTGCCAATTGTTGGGGCCCTCCTAGACACAACATTAATACCCGAATTCAGAATTTCGTATAATTGATGGTCTTCATACAATATTGGCAAATATTTGTGAATGATATTTTTGATCTTAGAAAACTGGGGACTATATTGAAAACATATATATGGTTTCTTTTGCATTTGTGCATTATCATTGCTTTTTTGGGGTGCAATAAGCTCTCTTCGATTTTTTTCATTGACAATTCCCTTTGCCCGATCAATTGTCCATTGAGGGTATTTCCGGCATTTTAGTTTTTTCGTTATCTGATTAAACTCCCCATTTAGATCCTTTACTGAGCTACAATTCCGCTTGATCCTGGTGAGTTCACCTACAGGTATTGATTTAATCGTATGCTTACTATGGCTACTATGGGCATGTAGAATTGTATTCCCCCTTACCGGTTTATGGTGTGTTTTGGTGACAATTTCCTGATCAACATGTCCCGTAAGTTCCAGGTCTAAAAAGGAGATATTACCATTATCAACTTTGTGTGTAAATCTGATATTATACATGTTACAATTCAAGTACTCCATAAAGTGTGGTATGGCAGATACATCCCCCTCCCAGATTATGAGGGTATCATCTATGTATCTACCATACCACACCAAATGCTCCAGGAATGGATTAGCTACAGAAAAAACAAACTCCATCTCCCAAAAAGCCATAACTAGATTTGCGAGGGAGGGTGAATATTTGGCACCCATAGCCACTCCTGCTTGTTGAACAAAAAACTGGCCATCAAATGAAAAATAATTATTTGTCATCAAAAAATGTATGACCATAAGTAAATATTCAATCAGATCCACAGAATAATTACTAAATTTCTCAAGATGGTATAGTATCGCCCGCATTGCCAGATCATGTGGAATGCAAGTGTATAAAGATATCACATCGCAGCAGAGCCATGAGTAATTAGACTGCCAGACCTTGTTCTCAAAAATACATAGGATCTCTTTAGAGTCTCTAATGTGTCCCGGAGTGCGTTTAACTAATGGCTGGAGAAGAGAGTCCACCCACTGGCAAAGTTTTTCGTTACATGATCCGATTCCGGACACTATGCCGGGGGAGAAAGCACAGACGAAGGGGGGATGGTAACACGCAACAAGAAACTGCATGCGAAGTAAATGAATACACTAATGTGTTGAACCTATCATCCAAACCCCTATCACCAGACCAAATCCAAGTTTTGTCGCTGGGATTAAACTTTGTCCCTGATCAGGACTTTGATCTATTCACCACTATTATGGATACTAATAAATTCGTGAGAAACTTGACCATCAGGAAGCACTTTCGGAGAGAGGAAAACCCTATGGAGGACTTCAATCAAGAGGAGACTAGTGCTCCAAATAGACTGGAAAATGAATTTTCGCATATGGATTTCAAGGAACAAGTAGCGTTAATTGCCTTACAGGATCTCGGTGCCTCAGTATTGCCAGATCATGATTTTTCTCAAAATCTTAAAACTAAAAACCCATATTTTTATCCAGTCCAGACCAGATCGGAATGTATGGATAGATTTCAAGAAAGTGTCGAAAAAGAGTTGAAACGATTATATGAGGACACAAAAAGCAAAAGAAAGAACAGTCAGAGAAATATATCTATGAAACATCGCAAAGCAATAAAAGAACTTCCAGACATGCCAGACTTAACTATCAAGATGTCAGATAAAGGGGGAGTAGTTGTGGTACTTAACACAACGGATTATAAGGAGAAGATGGTAGAATTATTATCTGATCATACAATATATAAAAAATTAAAATATAATCCCTCTCAGGAAATCATCGAAAAGAGAGATCAAATTATAAAAGAAGGAGAGAATCTGGGGGTATTAACTAAAAAACAAATAGAATATCTTACAGTACGAAATCCAGTTATCCCCATTATTTATGGGGTACCAAAAATACATAAAAAAGAAGGTATTCCCCCCATGCGACCCATAGTGTCCGGAATCGGATCATGTAACGAAAAACTGTGCCAGTGGGTGGACTCTCTTCTCCAGCCATTAGTTAAACGCACTCCGGGACACATTAGAGACTCTAAAGAGATCCTATGTATTTTTGAGAACAATGTCTGGCAGTCTAATTACTCATGGCTCTGCTGCGATGTGATATCTTTATACACTTGCATTCCATATGATCTGGCAATGCGGGCGATACTATACCATCTTGAGAAATTTAGTAATTATTCTGTGGAT
Source organism: Ranitomeya imitator (assembly GCF_032444005.1). Taxonomy (NCBI): domain Eukaryota; kingdom Metazoa; phylum Chordata; class Amphibia; order Anura; family Dendrobatidae; genus Ranitomeya; species Ranitomeya imitator. Next base: position 308,133,384 of record NC_091285.1, on the reverse strand, counting down.
CTGATTGAATATTTACTTATGGACATACATTTTTTGATGACAAATAATTATTTTTCATTTGATGGCCAGTTTTTTGTTCAACAAGCAGGAGTGGCTATGGGTGCCAAATATTCACCCTCCCTCGCAAATCTAGTTATGGCTTTTTGGGAGATGGAGTTTGTTTTTTTCTGTAGCTAATCCGTTCCTGGAGCATTTGGTGTGGTATGGTAGATACATAGATGATACCCTCATAATCTGGGAGGGGGATGTATCTGCCATACCACACTTTATGGAGTACTTGAATTGTAACATGTATAATATCAGATTTACACACAAAGTTGATAATGGTAATATCTCCTTTTTAGACCTGGAACTTACGGGACATGTTGATCAGGAAATTGTCACCAAAACACACCATAAACCGGTAAGGGGGAATACAATTCTACATGCCCATAGTAGCCATAGTAAGCATACGATTAAATTAATACCTGTAGGTGAACTCACCAGGATCAAGCGGAATTGTAGCTCAGTAAAGGATCTAAATGGGGAGTTCAATCAGATAACGAAAAAACTAAAATGCCGGAAATACCCTCAATGGACAATTGATCGGGCAAAGGGAATTGTCAATGAAAAAAATCGAAGAGAGCTTATTGCACCCCAAAAAAGCAATGATAATGCACAAATGCAAAAGAAACCATATATATGTTTTCAATATAGTCCCCAGTTTTCTAAGATCAAAAATATCATTCACAAATATTTGCCAATATTGTATGAAGACCATCAATTATACGAAATTCTGAATTCGGGTATTAATGTTGTGTCTAGGAGGGCCCCAACAATTGGCAATAAAATAGCCCCCAGCATGTTTAGTTCGGAAGGAAGTAAAACCAAAAAAACCTGGTTGAATTATCCAGGATTTTTCAAATGTGGCATACAAAACTGTGGCACATGTAAAGTGGCTATTATTGCCAAAACTTTCCATAATGCAGATAAAACTATGGAATTTGATATAAAACAATATATTAACTGCAATTCATCCAACGTAGTATATAATATCAAATGCACAGAATGCAATTTAACATATGTTGGATGTACATCCAGAAAATTAAAAGTACGCATTAGGGAACACCTGTACGATATAAGCAATATGGGTAATCAAAACAGAAACATATCAGCGGCATCAAAACATTTTGTTACGCACCATGCACGCAGCATAAGCTGTCTTCAGGTCCAGGGAATAGAAAGGGTTAATCCTTCCCCTCGCGGCGGTGATATTAGACGCCGGCTTCTTACACGGGAAGCGTATTGGATTCTACAATTGAACACCCGTGCTCCAATGGGACTAAATAAGAGAAACGAAATTATGCTGCACTATTGCTGAATGTAAGATGATTATTTTGTGTCTATTTTCATTGTTTTATTGCATTTTTTATTGTAATAGTATTGGTTTTAAGACAGGACCTTCGAGGTAGTCATATGACTTATATCTGTGCTTGGGTTGGACAAGTCTCCCTATATAGGAAAGACGCAACCATACTGAATTGTGGCTCTGACAAAGATCAATCTGATCGAAACGCGTTGCCATTCAGTCTCTGCTATCTTAGCACCAACCGTTGGGAGTTTTCTCACTTTGGATATCTGGATTTTATATTTTGGATTCAATAAACTAATTGTTTTAAGGAGCTGGAACTATGATTTCTTTTTCTACATTAGTAAATAAATCCACTGTTAAAAGATGATGTGGGTCCTTGAGTACCAAAGTGTCCAGGAAACTGATATTATTTAGATCACAAGACATAGCTTACCCTAGACCAGGCTTGGAAGAGTTAAGTACCTCAAAGAATTAATCTTGAGTAGTGTTGAGCATTCCAATACTGCAAGTATCGGGTATCGGCCAATATTTGCGGTATCGGAGTTCCGATACTGAGTTCCGATACTTTTACAATATCGAATACCGGAATCGGAAGTTCCCATAATGCAATGAGCCAGTTTGATTTAATTCAGCCAATGAGGAATCCTAAGAAGTGTGGGTACATCCTGTTATGCATGTTAGGCATGTAACTAATGACATGGCTGTGATTGGCTGCTGAAATGATGTAATGATGCACTATAAAAGCTGCCACCGCCATTTTGGGTTCACTCTGTTGTGAATTCAGTTAGGGACAGGACGCTGCTGTTCTGACTGAGGGACAGTTTGAGATAGCGATTTGCTTCATTGTGCTTTACCCAGGCTACTTTAGCAACCGATGTGTGAGAAACTTTTTTTTGCCTTGCAGCACTGTTCATGGCTGTAGTCTGTTCTGCAGCCACATCTGGTTGCAGTCCGCTCAGCGTGTGTCACTGCCTCATACTGTTACATTGTCCTTCTTTGCATTAATGCTGCTGCACATTTTTCCTGATTTCTCCTATTAGTGTGTTTCCATCCGTATCCAGCTAGATTGTGTGCAAACACTGTATAGGAGTAGATAGAGGAGATTTTCTGCAGCCTTGCAGCGCTGTTCACAGCTGTCTGCGAGGTCTCTGTGTCTGAGTACAGCTCACGCTGTAGTCTGCTCTGCAGCCACATCTGGTTGTAGTCCACTCAGCATGTGTCACTGCCTCATACTGTTCCATTGTTCTTTTTTGCATTAGTGCTGCTGCACATTTTTCCTAATTTCTCCTATTAGTGTGGTTACATCCGTATCCAGCTAGATTGCATGCAAACACTGTATAGGAGTAGATAGAGTGTGCCCTGCAGCCCCAGCCAGATTAGTATTAGCCTATTTAATGGAGCCTCATCTATTGCATTGTAGGTTACCTTCCTGCATTGTAATCGCTACAAATGTTTGTGATACTATCGGTTTTACATCTTTGGGCACATCCAGTGTCTTTTTGTGAAAAAAACAAAACGTTAATAAAGTTCACCAAACACTCCACTTAGGCCATATTAGCTCATATTAAATTCTAGTCCACACTTTATAAAATTAGTGTTTCTTATTCCTGTTAGCAGCTGTTAAGGAATAAGCACACTAAGCCCTTAGTACTTTTCTGCCTATCTTTATCAGTCTACCAAGACGAAGAAGGCAGGGAGTAAGGCACGTCGTTGTGGGCATGGAGTTTTTGCAGGGAGAGGATGTGGGGATTCTGTGCCTGTTGCGGGCACCAGTGGCTCAGCATCCCCCAGTTTTACCAGGGAACAGTCCTTTATGCGCAGCTTTGTAGGAGCTCGCTGTACCTCACTGCTGCGGGATGAGCAAATTGAAGCCGTTGTCAGATGTATGGCAGCTAACGTATCAACTTCAATTAGTGCCCCATCCACTCAGGTCCAGAGCACTGAAGAGCACCCATCTGTCTCTTCACCACCTGCCAAATTGCCCAGGCAGTCAGAGAGCCCTGGACAAGAGCCATCTTTACTTCTGTACTCTGAATCTCTTGGCTTGGAAAGAGGGGGCCAGCCAAGCAGCATTCAAGAAATTGAAGAAGAAGAGACAGTATACAATGATGCACAACTGCTTTGTCTCTCTGAATCTGAAGAGGCGGGTGGGCCAGTGCCTATGGTCAGCACACCTCAGTAACGCATCTGATGATGAGACTCAGGTTCCACTTTCTGGTGTGTACTGTGCTGCCGAGACTACCCAGGAGAAGCAGTTGTTGGAAGAGGGTAGTGTAGATGATGAGGTCCTTCACCCATCATGGCGTGGGGTACAGGAAGGTGGTGGGAGCAGCTCTGAGGAAGAGATTCCCTGAACGGCCCAAAAAGGAGGGAGAGGGAGGAGGCAGACTGGCTTGCCTGTAGCCTCCACTTTAGCACCCATTAGGAGCATGCCTCTTCCAAAACCCAAAACGGGCGCTCCCAAGACTTGCAGTGCCTGGTCCTTTTTTGACACAGTTGCAGATGACATTTGCTTTGTCAAATGCAAGTTGTGTAATCAGAAAGTCAAAAGAGGGAAAAGTGTCAGCAATAGGGTTGAGCGAAACAGGTCGTTCATTTTCAAAAGTCGCCGACTTTTGGCAAAGTCGGGTTTCATGAAACCCGACCCGACCCCTGTGCGGGGTCGGCCATGCGGTATGCGACTTTCACGCCAAAGTCGCGTTTCAATGACGTGAAAAGCGCCATTTCTCAGCCAATGAAGGTGAACGCCGAGTGTGGGCAGCGTGATGACATAGGTCCTGGTCCCCACCATCTTAGAGAAGGGCATTGCAGTGATTGGCTTGCTGTCAGCGGCGTCACAGGGGCTATAAAGAGGCGTTCCCGCCGACCGCCATCTTACTGCTGCTGATCTGAGCTTAGGGAGAGGTTGCTGCCGCTTCGTCAGAAGCAGGGATAACGTTAGGCAGGGTCCATTAACCCCCAAACCGCTTGTGCAGTAGCGATTTCCACTGTCCAACACCACCTTCGGTGTGCAGGGATAGTGGAAGCTACATTTTTTTTTTCTCAGCGCTGTAGCTCATTGGGCTGCCCTAGAAGGCTCCCTGATAGCTGCATTGCTGTGTGTACGCCGCTGTGCAAACCAACTGCTTTTTTCAAAACACAAATCGTCTTGTTCCTTCCTTTCTGCACAGCTATCTTTTTTGTTTGTCCACACTTTTTATTTCATTTGTGCATCAGTCCACTCCTTATTGCTGCCTGCCATACCTGGCTGAGATTACTGCAGGGAGATAGTAATTGTAGGACAGTCCCTTTTATTTATTTTTTTTTTTTTAATTCTCCCTACAAAAAATAAGTTGTGGGAGATTAAGATTGGCATTTCTGCTAGAGTGCCATCCCTGTGTGTGCCATCTCTCTCACATAGTGGGCCATAGAAAGCCTATTTTTTTTTTGGTTGATTTGGTTTCTAAATTCTACCTGAAAAAATCAATAAATCAATCAGTGGGAGATAAATATTGGCCTCTGGGCTTGTGTGCCACTCCTGACTCCTGTGTGTGCAATCTCTCACTCAGTGGGCCATAGAAAGCCTATTTATTTTTTTGGTTGATTTGGTTTCTAAATTCTACCTGAAAAAATCAATAAATCAATCAGTGGGAGATAAATATTGGCCTCTGGGCTTGTGTGCCACTCCTGACTCCTGTGTGTGCCATCTCTCACTCAGTGGGCCATAGAAAGCCTATTTATTTTTTTGGTTGATTTGGTTTCTAAATTCTACCTGAAAAAATCAATAAATCAATCAGTGGGAGATAAATATTGGCCTCTGGGCTTGTGTGCCACTCCTGACTCCTGTGTGTGCCATCTCTCACTCAGTGGGCCATAGAAAGCCTATTTATTTTTTTGGTTGATTTGGTTTCTAAATTCTACTTGAAAAAATCAATAAATCAATCAGTGGGAGATAAATATTGGCCTCTGGGCTTGTGTGCCACTCCTGACTCCTGTGTGTGCCATCTCTCACTCAGTGGGCCATAGAAAGCCTATTTATTTTTTTGGTTGATTTGGTTTCTAAATTCTACCTGAAAAAATCAATAAATCAATCAGTGGGAGATAAATATTGGCCTCTGGGCTTGTGTGCCACTCCTGACTCCTGTGTGTGCCATCTCTCACTCAGTGGGCCATAGAAAGCCTATTTATTTTTTGGGTTGATTTGGTTTCTAAATTCTACCTGAAAAAATCAATAAATCAATCAGTGGGAGATAAATATTGGCCTCTGGGCTTGTGTGCCACTCCTGACTCCTGTGTGTGCCATCTCTCACTCAGTGGGCCATAGAAAGCCTATATTTTTTTTGTTTGGTTTCTAAATTCTCCTGGAAAAAATCATTTTATTTTATTTGGTTTCTAAATTCTTCCTTAAAAAATCATTTTATTGTATTTTGTTTCTAAAGTCTCCCTGAAAAAAAAATCAGTGGGAGATTAATATTGCCCTTTCTGCTTGTGTGCCAGTCTTGACTCCTGTGTGTGCCATCTCTCTCTCTCTTTTAAATAGTGGGCACTGGGCCATAGAAAGGCAATCTATTTTTTTATTTGGTTTCTAAATTCTCCCGGAAAAAAATCATTTTATTTTATTTGGTTTTTAAATTCTTCCTTAAAAAATCATTTTATTTTATTTTGTTTCTAAAGTCTCCCTGAAAAAAAAAAAAAATCAGTGGGAGATTAATATTGCCCTTTCTGCTTGTGTGCCAGTCTTGACTCCTGGGTGTTAGGACTAGCGGAACGCACCAAATAATAAGACTGATAGTGTACGGTGCGTTCGTAGCCCGGGGTCCACCGTGCAGAGATGGAACCTGCTGCTGAGTAATGACGGACTATATGGTGGTACTCATAAGTATACTCGCGTGGGTTAAACTTCACCCAACGTGAAGGAAGCGATCCTGTTGCGTCACAGGATCGCGGTACCGCACATAGAAGGCGAGCAAGCAGTCAGCGAACTTAACCCCAACTAGGATTGAAGTCCGATTAGACCACTTGCTGACACAACACCGCAACAGGGTGTGTTAGGCAACTCTTATAATTAGAGCACCGAAGTGCAAACTGTGCCGTGCTGGCAGGCACCACTAAGCACCCAGACGTGGGTCAGGAAGCGCACTACTAGCGCGTGGCGCCGCACTGGCGGTCACAGCAATAGACGCTGATACGTGTGTGACACGTTGAGTGATATGTCGAGCGCTAGATAGCAGCCATACTCCATACGCGAACAGTCATACAATAGGGTAGGGGTATTTAATGAACGACTTGCACTCACAACAAACACACGTATTCAATTGTACACTAGCGCATGGCCGTGCAGTCATGCGCAGTTTATATAATTGCAGGACAGGAAGTGGCCACAGAAACTTTGCCCTTCCAGGGCCTGCCAAGAGGACCAATGGAATGCGCTGCAGAGCCAGAGCACATGACTCTCGATCTCCAACGGGAGATCTTGCTCTGGGCATGCTCAGTGTGCGCAAACAAGGACTTAGTCCCAGGGAAGTCCGCTCGCCGCTGACCAGCACTGACTTTAATGGCAGGAGCTGAAGAAGCAGCAGTAACTCTCTGTACAGAGTGAGAGCGAGCAAGACACTGGGAGCGACGTCCCTGCTGAGCAGACTCCACTGCGGCTGGAGGAGAATGGGAGACCGCAGCGGAGACGGATCGAGATTCCCCCTGTGCAGCAGACGAAACTCGACTCCTAACACTGGGTGTGCCTTCTCTCTCTCTCAAATAGTGGGCACTGGGCCATAGAAAGGCAATTTTTTTTTTATTTGGTTTCTAAATTCTCCCGGCAAAAATCATTTTCCTTTTTTTTGGTTTCTAAATTCTTCCTTAAAAAAATCATTTTATTTTATTTTGTTTCTAAAGTCTCCCTGAAAATAAAAAAAAAAATCAGTGGGAGAATAATATTGCCCTTTCTGCTTGTGTGCCAGTCTTGACTCCTGGGTGTGCCATCTCTCTCTCTCAAATAGTGGGCACTGGGCCATAGAAAGGCAAATTTTTTTTTTTTTTTGCTTTCTAAATTCTCCCTGAAAAAAAAAAATACAGTGGGAGATTAATATTGACATTTGTGCTTGAGTGACAGTCCTGCGTGTGTGGCATCTCTCTGATTTGGTGCCACAGAAAACAGAGTGTGTAACATTGTGCCTGATTTTCCTTGCGGCCTCACCAACCTGTAAAGGGATATCGAAATCATACTGAAGTTATAGCTCACCGTGTAAGTTGTTTGACAGCAACAAATACCGTTACTTTGGTTAAATTTTTAAAACAATGAGGAAGTCTGGTGGAAGAGGTCGTGGCCATGAGCTTTCATTGTCAGCTGGTAATGATGGTAGTGGTAGTGGAGCATCAGGTGGTCGTGGGAAAAGAAATATTGCACCTAAGTCTGGAGCTGTGGAGCCGGGTTCGTCGTCTGGCTACAGAAGGCCTCGAACGCTCCCTTTTCTAGGAGTAGGAAAACCGCTTTTAAAGCCGGAGCAGCAAGACCAAGTTTTGGCTTACCTTGCAGACTCAGCCTCTAGCTCATTTGCCTCCTCTTTTGAAACTGGTAAATATAAAAGCAGCGCGTCGTTAGTGGATGTTCACGGTCAGGGACAAGTCGCTTCCTTGTCCTCTTCAGCAAAAACAACAACAGAGAAGGATGCAGCAGGCGACACAACGGGTTACTCCATGGAGCTTTTTACACATACCGTCCCTGGCTTAGAAAGTGAAGCAGTTAACAGTCCATGCCCATTACAAGTTGAATCTGACATGGAGTGCACTGATGCACAGCCACAGCCAGACTACTATGCTGGTCCTTTGACTCAGACCACAACATTGCCCTCGCAGGGTACTGATCCAGAATCAGACCCTGATGAGACTATGTTGCCCCATCACGAACGCTCTACCACCGACTTACACGGTGACACAGATGAAGTTGCGCACGAGCTAGAAGAGGAGGTTATAGATGATCCAGTTGTTGACCCCGATTGGCAGCCATTGGGGAACAGGGTGCAGGCGGCAGTAGTTCTGAAGCGGAGGAGGAGGGGCCACAGCAGGCATCAACATCGCAACAGGTTCCATCTGCCGGGCCAGTATCTGGCCCAAAACGCGTGGCAAAGCCAAAAACTGTTGGAGGACAGCGTGTCCATCCGGTTAAAGCTCAGTCTGCAATGGCTGAAAAGGGATCCGAGGCTCGAAAGAGTGCAGTCTGGCATTTTTTTAAACAACATCCAATTGATCCGCACAAAGTCATCTGTCAAAAATGTTCAACTAGCTTAAGCAGAGGTCAGAATCTGAAAAGTCTCAATACAAGTTGAATGCATAGACATTTAACCACCATGCATTTGCAAGCCTGGACTAACTACCAAACGTCCCTTAAGGTTGTAGCACCCTCGGCCAATGAAGCTAGTCAGCAACGCTACATCCCTTCCGTCACTGTAAGGCCACCATTTTCCGCACCACCAGCAGTATCTGTGCAGGTTTCTTTGCCAGCCCAAAGCAGTCAGGGTCAGGGAATCACCAGTTTCGTAGGAGGAAATACTGCATCTAGGGCACCGGCGGAAACAATACCGTCTCCAACCGTCTCTCAGTCTGCCATGTCCACCGGCACATCCGCTAGTTCCACGATCTCCAGCTCTCCAGTCCAGCTCACCCTACATGAGACTCTGGTTAGAAAAAGGAAGTACTTATCCTCGCATCCGCGTAAACAGGGTTTTAACGCCCACATAGCTAGACTAATCTCGTTAGAGATGATGCCCTACCGGTTAGTTGAAAGCGAAGCTTTCAAAGCCCTGATGGAGTACACTGAACCACGCTACGAGCTACCCAGTCGACACTTCTTTTCGAGAAAAGCCATCCCAGCCCTGCACCAGCATGTTAAAGAGCGCATCGTCCATGCACTCTGGCAATCTGTGAGTACAAAGGTGCACCTGACTACAGATGCATGGACCAGTAGGCATGGCCAGGGACGTTACCTGTCCATCACGGCACACTGGGTGAATGTGGTGGATGCAGGGTCCACAGGGGACATCAATATCGGGACAGTTGTGCCTAGCCCACGGTCTAGGAAACAGTTGGCTGTAGGCGTTTGCACCCCCTCCTCCTCCTCGTCCTCTTGCAGAAGGGAGAGCTCTTCCACAGACCGCAGTCGCCCAACCACTCCATCGGCAGCTGTCACTGTTGCACACCAGTTGTCCCATTATGGCCCAGCTACTGGCAAGCGTCAGCAGGCTGTATTGGCTATGAAGTGTTTGGGCGACAACAGACACACCGCGGAAGTTCTGTCCGAGTTCTTGCAGCAAGAAACGCAGTCGTGGCTGGGCACAGTAGATCTTGAGGCAGGCAAGGTAGTGAGTGATAACGGAAGGAATTTCATGGCTGCCATCTCCCTTTCCCAACTGATACACATTCCTTGCCTGGCTCACACCTTAAACCTGGTGGTGCAGTGCTTATTGAAAACTTATCCTGGGTTCTCCGACCTGCTCCTCAAAGTGCGTGGACTTTGCTCACATATCCGCCGTTCGCCTGTACACTCCAGCCGTATGCAGACCTATCAGCTGTCTTTGAACCTTCCCCAGCATCACCTAATCATAGACGTTGCAACAAGGTGGAACTCAACACTGCACATGCTTCAGAGACTGTGCAAACAGAGGCGGGCTGTTATGTTTTTGTGGGAGGATACACATACACGGGCAGGCAGTAGGATGGCAGACATGGAGTTGTCAAGTGTGCAGTGGTCGAAGATACAAGACATGTGTCAAGTCCTTCAGTGTTTTGAGGAATGCATACGGCTGGTTAGTGCAGACAACGCCATAATAAGCATGAGCATCCCCCTAATGTGTCTGCTGATGCAAAGTTTGACGCACATAAAGGATCAGGCGTCTGCACCAGAGGAAGAGGAAAGCCTTGTTGACAGTCAGCCATTGTCTGGTCAGGGCAGTGTACAGGACGAGGTAGCGGGCGAAGAGGAGGTGGAGGACGAAGAGGATGATGGGGATGAGTATATTTTTAATGAGGAAGCTTTCCCGGGGGCACTGGAAATTGGTGGCGTGGCAAGGCCGGGTTCTGGTTTTGTGAGGGACACATGTGACGTAGATTTGCCTGAAACTGCCCCTCAACCAATCACAACCGCAGATTTGACAACTGGAACTTTGGCCCACATGGCGGATTATGCCTTACGAATCCTCAAAAGGGACACACGCATAACTAAAATGATGAACGATGACGATTACTGGTTGGCCTGCCTCCTTGACCCTCGCTATAAAGGCAAATTGCAAAATATTATGCCACATGAGAACTTGGAACTAATATTAGCAACCAAACAATCAACTCTTGTTGACCATTTGCTTCAGGCATTCCCAGCACACAGCGCCCGTGATCGTTCGCACACGAGCAGCAGGGGGCAGCATAACAGAAGTCTTAGAGGTGCAGAAATCCGAAGTGGCGTTGGACAGAGGGGTTTTCTGACCAGGTTGTGGAGTGATTTTGCTATGACCGCAGACAGGACAGGTACTGCTGCATCAATTCAAAGTGACAGGAGACAACATTTGTCCAGTATGGTTACTATTTTTCATCCCTTATCGATGTTCTACCTTAACCGTCATTCCCATTTGATTACTGGGCATCCAAATTAGACACCTGGCCAGAATTGGCAGAATATGCATTGCAGGAGCTTGCTTGCCCAGCAGCTAGTGTCCTATCAGAAAGAGTATTCAGTGCTGCAGGTTCAATATTAACCGAAAAAAGGACTCGTCTGGCTACCCAAAATGTTGATGATCTAACCTTCATTAAAATGAACCACAACTGGATTTCGAATTCTTTTGCCCCACCTTGCCCAGCCGACACCTAGCTTTCCTATGAAAAGGTATTGCCTGTGGACTACTCTGAATGACTTTACCAATCTTGTAATTTGCAGCAGCTGATTGTCCAGCATACGACATGTTTACACCTCCCTAAATGGCCAAACTCCCCACACGGGGCCGTGGTATCGCCACTTGGCGCAAGCACCCGTGAGAGTGCTGTTTGTCTGAAGAGGTGGGTGTGCACGCTTTTGGTTGACGGCACTGCCACTGGATCCCTCATAGTACAATAAAGTGTCTCTGGTGGTGGTGGTGCGCACCCAATGTCAGACACACTGTTGTAACATGAGGGGCCCTGGGCATGTACCGCCGGCCGCAAAAGAGTTCCCCCACCCCCAGCTCAAACATTGCTCTACCACTTGCACAATTATCTCTCACAGTTCCACCTATGTTTAGTCTATGCGCTGACATCCGTAAATTCCTGCCACTGACAATACCATTGTGTTGACATGTATGATGGTACTTAACATAGTCAGGGGCAGTGTCCTATATTTACCCAAGTAAATACTTTGTGCAAAATTACTAGGTCTGAAACTACGCAGAGGAGCCCACCCCTGTACCTAATGATTGCACCCTTTTGGTTTTTCTTTTTCTTGTAATGCGAGACATTAACATGTATTTTTTTTTGGGGACTACTAACTGGCAGACACTCATTACAATCGGCCGCCGCTGACAACACCAATGGTGCCCACTGCCTGTGTACCCCTGCAAGAGAATTCAAAGTGCCTACAGCCCAAATTTATTACGTTAGGCCTTCGAAGCCTGTCTGCGGTCCTTCCTTCCACTAGGCCTCCACTGACCTGTCTACTGCTGCCCGTGTTCCCCTGGAACCAATGTTAAATTGCCTATAGCCCAAATTTATTACGTTAGGCCTTCGAAGCCTGTCTGCGGTCCCTCCTTCCACTAGGCCTCCACTGACCTGTCTACTGCTGCCCGTGTTCCCCTGGAACCAATGTTAAATTGCCAACAGCCAAATTTTATTATGTTAGGCCTTCGAAGCCTGTCTGCGGTCCCTCCTTCCACTAGGCCTCCACTGACCTGTCTACTGCTGCCCGTGTTCCACCTGGAACCAATGTTAAAGTGCTTACAGCCTAATATTTTATTATGTTAGGCCTTCGAAGCCTGTCTGCGGTCCCTCCTTCCACTAGGCCTCCACTGACCTGTCTACTGCTGCCCGTGTTCCCCTGGAACCAATGTTAAAGTGCCTACAGCCCAATATTTTTTTTTTAGGCCTTCGAAGCCTGTCTGCGGTCCCTCTTTCCACTAGGCCTCCCCTGACCTGTCTACTGCTGCCCGTGTTTCCCTGGAACCAATGTTAAAGTGCCTACAGCCCAATATTTTATTACGTTAGGCCTTCGAAGCCTGTCTGCGGTCCCTCCTTCCACTAGGCCTCCACTGATCTGTCTACTGCTGCCCGTGTTCCCCTGGAACCAATGTTAAATTGCCAACAGCCAAATTTTATTATGTTAGGCCTTCGAAGCCTGTCTGCGGTCCCTCCTTCCACTAGGCCTCTACTGACCAGTCTACTGCTGCCCGTGTTCCCCTGGAACCAATGTTAAATTGCCTACAGCCAAATTTTATTATGTTAGGCCTTCGAAGCCTGTCTGCGGTCCCTCCTTCCACTAGGCCTCCACTGGCCTGTCTACTGCTGCCCGTGTTCCCCTGGAACCAATGTTAAAGTGCCTACAGCCCAATATTTTATTATGTTAGGCCTTCGAAGCCTGTCTGCGGTCCCTCCTTCCACTAGGCCTCCACTGATCTGTCTACTGCTGCCCGTGTTCCCCTGGAACCAATGTTAAAGTGCCTACAGCCCAATATTTTATTACGTTAGGCCTTCGAAGCCTGTCTGCGGCCCGTTCTTTCTACTACTCCTACACTGACCAGACCACTGCTGCCCGTGTACACCTGGAACCAATGTTAAAGTGCCTACAGCCCAATATTTTTTTATGTTAGGCCTTCGAAGCCTGTCTGCGGCCCGTTCTTTCTACTACTCCTACACTGACCAGACCACTGCTGCCCGTGTACCCCTGGAACCTATTTATAAGTGCCTACAGCCCAATATTTTTTTATGTTAGGCCTTCGAAGCCTGTCTGCGGCCCGTTCTTTCGACTACTCCTACACTGACCAGTCTACTGCTGCCCGTGTACCCCTGGAACCAATGTTAAAGTGCCTACAGCCCAATATTTTTTTATGTTAGGCCTTCGAAGCCTGTCTGCGGCCCGTTCTTTCTACTACTCCTACACTGACAGGTCTACTGCTGCCCGTGTACCCCTGGAACCAATGTTAAAGTGCCTACAGCCCAATATTTTTTTATGTTAGGCCTTTGAAGCCTGTCTGCGGCCTGTTCTTTCTACTACTCCTACACTGACCAGACCACTGCTGCCCGTGTACCCCTGGAACCAATGTTAAAGTGCATACAGCCCAATATTTTTTTATGTTAGGCCTTCGAAGCCTGTCTGCGGCCCGTTCTTTCTACTACTCCTACACTGACCAGACCACTGCTGCCCGTGTACCCCTGGAACCTATTTATAAGTGCCTACAGTCCAATATTTTTTTATGTTAGGCCTTCAAAGCCTGTCTGCGGCCCGTTCTTTCTACTACTCCTACACTGACCAGACCACTGCTGCCCGTGTACCCCTGGAACCTATTTATAAGTGCCTACAGCCCAATATTTTTTATGTTAGGCCTTCGAAGCCTGTCTGCGGACCGTTCTTTCTACTACTCCTACACTGGCCAGACCACTGCTGCCCGTGTACCCCTGGAACCAATGTAAAAGTGCCTACAGCCCAATATTTTTTTAAGTTAGGCCTTCGAAGCCTGTCTGCGGCCCGTTCTTTCTACTACTCCTACACTGACCAGTCTACTGCTGCCCGTGTACCCCTGGAACCAATGTTAAAGTGCCTACAGCCCAATATTTTTTTATGTTAGGCCTTCGAAGCCTGTCTGCGGCCCGTTCTTTCTACTACTCCTACACTGACCAGACCACTGCTGCCCGTGTACCCCTGGAACCTATTTAAAAGTACCTACAGCCCAATTTTTTTTATGTTAGGCCTTCGAAGCCTGTCTGCGGCCCGTTCTTTCTACTACTCCTACACTGACCAGACCACTGCTGCCCGTGTACCCCTGGAACCTATTTAAAAGTGCCTACAGCCCAATATTTTTTTATATTAGGCCTTTGAAGCCTGTCTGCGGCCCGTTCTTTCTACTACTCCTCCACTGACCAGACCACTGCTGCCCGTGTACCCCTGGAACCTATTTTTAATTGCATAGAGCATCCTTTTTTTAATAGTAGGCGTACAAAGTCTGTCTGCGGTCCACTATTGAAATTGTCCTCCACTGCCCAGAGCAATGCTGCCTGTGTACCCCTGTAACCTTTTTTAAACTGCAGTGAGCCACATTTTTGGTTTAAGGCCTACTACCTGTGTCTGTCTGCGCCACTCAATACAGCTGTGTTCCTTTGAAAAAAGCTGAGCGTCAATAGTCTTGTTTTCAGCCTCTAGGAATTTTAAAACTGCGTTGGGGCTACAACTTTGGTAGGGCCTACTAACGGTGTCTGCCGCCCCAAGGTGTGCCCCAGGTTTCGTCCACATTGTTTCGATCTTCCTACTCTCGTTTAGTAGTTGTTGCAAACTACACTGCATTAGGACTACAAATTTGGTATGGGGTGTAGAGAAACGATGTGTTACACTCCAAGGTGTTCCCCAGGTTTCATCCACATTGCTTCGATCTTCCTACTCTCGTTTAGTAGTTGGTGAAAACTACACTGCATTAGGCCTACAAATTGGGTATGGGGTGTAGAGACGGTGTTTTCCACTCCAAGGTGTTCCCCAGGTTTCCTCGCCATTGCTTCGGTCTTCCGACTCTCGTTTAGTAGTTGTTGGAAACTACACTGCATTAGGCCAACTAATTGGGTATGGGGTGTAGAGACGGTGTCTTCCGCTCCAAGGTGTTCTCCAGGTTGCCTTTCCTGAGCTTCTATCTTCAGGCTCTTGTTAAATAGTGGTTAAATGGAACAACTGCATTTGGCGTACTAGTTGGTTTGGGGCCTACTAACAGTGTCTGCCGCTCCTTGCTGTTCTCCTGGTTTCCTGTCCTGAAATTCCATTTTTTTTAGGCTCTCGTTAAGTAGTTGTTAATGTTAGACTGCATTTGGCCTACTAGTTGGGTTGGGGCCTACTATCGGTGTCTGCCACTCCTTGCTGTTCTCCTCCACTGAACAAAGCTGTGCCGCCTGTTTACTACGGTTGCCAATTTTGAACTGCATTTCGACTACTTACTGATTTGGGCCTACTCTCTGTGTCAGCCTCTCATTCCAGTTGTCCTCCACTGCAATGCCCCCTGGTTAGTCCTGTGTTACCAATTTTGAACTGCATTTAGCCAACTTTATTCTTTGGGCCTATATCTGTGTTTCCTCCTCATCCTGCCCAGTGATAGATGAGTCTGCTGGTACATTGACCCATAACGCAACTTTCCCCATGCACGCTACACAGCAAGATTGTGACCCTGCTGAAAGTCAGGTTCCTCTTCCCGCATACCATACCACCTGACACGGGGACAAAGAGGAAGGTGCAGATGAAAGTGCATGTTCCTTCATCAGGTGGGGGGAGGAATACTAGTTGGCGACGTCACTGGCACAGGGCCTCTCATAGTATGCAAAAGTTTTGCTGCCGGTGGGAGGCGCCCCCGCCGTGCAAACACACCGCTGTACTTTGAGGGGCCCTGTGCCAGTGCCAATGCCAACGAGTGGGTCCCCCCTGCTTGCTCAGGATCACAGCACTTGCAAAGTTGAAATACTTACCTCTCCCTGCTCCACTGCCGTGACGTCTTCCAGATTTACTGGGCCCACTAATTACTTGAACCAGCCCTACCCCCCACAACTTTAGCCAAATGACCCCCAATTTCAAATGCTTTCCAATTATTATAAGCTAAATTACGATTGACAAGCTTCTGTAACAAGAATGGATGTTTTTGCCATTAAAATGGGCAGTGTAGGTGTTTTCCTGGCCTCCACTCACTGCCGACTATGCTCCCCAATTGACTTGTATTGAGTTTCGTGTTTCGGTCGATACCCGACTTTTCGAGATAATCGGCCGATTCCACTCGACACGACTTCTAAGATAGTCGGGTTTCGCGAAACACGGCTCGACTCTAAAAAGGTCAAGGTCGCTCAACCCTAGTCAGCAACCTCAATACCACAAATATGTGGAAACATGTGCGGACCAAGCACATCGTGGAGTTACAAAAACACACTGAAGACCTAGGCCAACCTACAGCACCACCTACCACCTCTTCAGCTCGTGTTGTAGCTTCCAGGTCACACACACCTGGTTCGGCTTCCTCAGAGGATCACCTTGGAAGAAACTCTGGCACTGTTTTACAGAGACACAGTGTAATTCCACCCACAGCACCACGTTCCCTGTCATCTTCACACTCCCAGGCTAGTCTACAGCCATCGGTAGCACAGGCCTGGGAAAAAAGGCGCCCATACTCGGCAAACCACCCCCAAGCACAGGCTCTGAATGCTGGCATTGCAAAACTACTGTCCCTTGAAATGCTCTCATTCAGGCTGTTGGAGACTGACACCTTCTGTAACTTCATGTCATTGGCAGTCCCAAAATACAACGTGCCCAGCCGCTTTTATTTCAGAAGGCAAGCCGTCCCTGCCCTGCAAAAGCATGTGGAGGGAAACATTAAACATGCACTACTAAACGCGGTCCGTAGCTAGGTCCACCTGACCACCGATGCGTGGACCAGTAACCATGGACAGGGATGAAACCTTTCCCTCACTGCCCATTGAGTAAATGTTGTGGAGCCGGGTACAAATCTTGAGAGTGGCACTGTATGTGTTCTGCCAACTCCAAGGATTGTAGGAATCCAGTGTGTACACACTGACTCCTCCTCATACTCCAGTTCCTCTGAATCAGCGCTGCAGGAGTCGTCACAGTCTACCTCCACATGGACCCGTGAACACTTACCTGTTATGACCGATATGAGCACAGCCGTGGCAAAACGTCCACAGGCCGTATTGAAATTAATTTCTTTGGGGAATCGAAGCCACACAGCGCAAGAGCTCTGGATTGCCATCAAGCAGGAAAGCGATGTGTGGTTTGTGCCAGCGAATCTCCAGCCAGGCATGGTAGTGTGTGACAATTGCCAAAATCTGGTGGCAGCTCTGGGCCTAGGCAACCTCACTTACATCCCATGTCTGGCACATGTGCTCAACTTGGTCATGCAGAGTTTCTTGAGGGACTATCCGGATCTTGATGCACTGCTGCACAAGGTCCGCCTAGAGTGTACTCACTTGTGGCGTTCCAGCATGGCAAGATCGCACATTGCAGGTCTGCAGAGCCGATTACACCTTCCGGAACATTGCATCATATGTGACCTACCCACCAGGTGGAATTCAACATTACATATGTTGGAACGGTTGTGTGAGCAGCAGGCAGCAGTAATGGAGTACCAGCTGCATCAGGCGCAAACAAGTCGCATAGCGCGCCGTTCACACTTCATAACCACTGAGTGGGCCACTATGAAGGCCATCTGCCACGTTTTGCCTGCCTTCGATGATTCCACGCAGATGGAGAGGGCAGATGATGCACTAGTCAGCATGACTATCCCCCTTATCTGCCTGCTTGAAAAAAACACTGCAAGCACTAAGGGAGGAGGTTGTGGATGAGGTGGAGGATGAGGAGTTACAAATGCCATCTGCTTCTGGACAGTCTACGCAACGTGGTTCCTCACAAAGGCCTAGGCAGGGAACACTCTGTGAGGAGGATGAGGAGGAGTCAATGGAGGAGGAAGACATCTGTCCAGAGGAAGGAGTTACACAATACTCTAGTAGTCAGTATGTGGAGCGAGGGTGGGGTGATGCAGAGCAGGCAGAGATGATGCCTCAAGCAGGGGACAGTGTTTCTTGGCCAGTTGGCAGTCTGCAGCACATGGTTGATTTCATGCTGCAGTGCCTAAGAAACAATCGCCGCATCGCCCACATTCTCAACGCGGCTGATTATTGGGTGTA
Source organism: Ranitomeya imitator (assembly GCF_032444005.1). Lineage (NCBI taxonomy): Eukaryota > Metazoa > Chordata > Amphibia > Anura > Dendrobatidae > Ranitomeya > Ranitomeya imitator. The sequence goes on along the minus strand of NC_091285.1, from coordinate 308,115,173 downwards.
CACCCTCCTAGATCCTTGCTACTGGGACAACTTACAAAGCCTCATAACACCGTTGAGCCGGGAGCGTAAAATGCGGGAGTACCAAGACATACTGGTGCATTCCATCATGTTCTCCATTCCAACCGAGAGCAGTGCTGCTAGTGCTTTACAAAGCAGCTCAGTGCGTCGAGGCAGAGGAGGAAGCTCTGCACAAAGAGGGAGCAGAAGCAGCGCCTCAGCACAAGGCAAGACCAGTATGGCCCAAATGTGGCAAAGTTTTGTGTCCCCACCACAAATGTCAACACCATCACAGACGGCTCCAGTCAACAGGAGGCAACGTATCCATCAGATGGTGACAGACTACATGTCTTGCCCTCTCAGTGTTCTCCCACGCGGCTCTTCCCCCTTCAAGTTTTGGGTCTCTAAGCTGGATACATGGCCAGAGCTTAGCCAGTATGCATTGGAGGGGCTGGCTTGCCCTGCTGCTAATGTATTATCGGAACATGTTTTTCGTGCCGCAGGTGGTGTACTAACAAACCGTCGCATGTGAATATCCTCCGATAACGTTGACCGGCTTACTTTTCTGAAAATGAACAAGGCCTGGATCTCGCAGGATTTTGCCAGTCCTCTTCCAGATTAAATAAATGGTTGGCAACAGTATCCAGGTCTCCTGTATGTTCATGTTTCTACCACCTGAACTGTAATCCCTGGGCTCCAACACCGCCAGTTGCTGCTCAGAAGTGCCGTCTGCACAGTCAACACTTGCTCCTCTGTTATTTGGGTTCAGTAACGTCAGCTGATCCCCTGCTGTGTATCCGGCAATTTCTCCTGCTCTGTCCACACTCACACAACAACAGATATTAAACTTGCTCCAATTAGGCCTCTGGCTACACTCTGTTTCTAGCTTTGACCGTGGGCTCCAACCGCCAGTTGCTGCTCAGAAGTGCTGTCTGCACAGTCAACATTTGCTCTTCTGTTATTGGGGTTCAGTAACGTCAGCTGCGCCCCTGCTGTTTGTGCATCAATTTCTCCTGCTCCCTCCACATTCTCACTACTACAGATATTAAATTTGCTCCAATTAGGCCTCTGCCTACACTCTGTTTCTCCTGTAATCCCTGGGCTCCAACACCACCAGTTGCTGCTCAGAAGAGCCATCTGCACAGTCAACACATGCTCCAGTGTTATTGGGGTTCAGGAACGATAGCTGATCCCCTGCTGTGTGTGCGGCAATTTCTCCTGCTCCCTCCACATTCACACTACTACAAATTCTAAACTTGCTCCATTTATGCCTCTGCCTCCACTCTGTTTCTAGCATTGACCCTGGGCTCCAACACCGCCAGTTGCTGCTCAGAAGTGTCTTTGGTACGGGTACTCCCTCCTGCCCAGCCTGGTTCCAGCACGCCAACTGTTTCCGGGTAGTGTCCATGTCACTTTGTCTCTAATACGTTGTCCTGTTGCGGTCGGGTTAGCCGACTCTATGGTGCCTGCAGTTTAGGTGCTTCCTATGTGGGCTGCGGGATCTGGCAATGAAGGATGGTTCCGTAGTGCCAATAGGACAAGCTCCCCCTGGAGGAATGTGGGTTTTCGGTAACTCCGGCCAGCTCGCCGGAGTTACATGTGGACCTTCTGCTGCCTATCTGAGTTCCAGCACCATTAGCTGGTTCTCTGGAAGTCAATCTTGAATAGGTCCCCCTGGGATCCAGTACCATCAGCTGGTTCCAGGCAGAGCCTTTGGCTTATGTGCCTCCTTCTCGGTATCCGAGTTCCACCAACATCTGGTGGTCCTTGGTAGTGCTTTCTGGCACGGGTACCTCCTGCTTAGTTACCGGGTTCCAGTACCATCAGCTGGTTCTTAGTAGTTCCTTTGGCTCTTGTACCTTCGGCTACACATCCGGGTTCCAATACCATCAGCTGGTTCCAGGCAGAGCATTTGGCTTAGGTGCCTCCTTCTCAGTATCCAAGTTCCACCAACATCTGGTGGTCCTTGGTAGTGCTTTCTGGCACTGGTACCTCCTGCTTAGTAACTGGGTTCCAGTACCATCAGCTGGTCCTCGGTCGTTCCATTGGCTCTTGTACCTTCTGCAACCTATCTGGGTTCCAGTACCGTCAGCTGGTTCCAGGCAGAGCCTTTGGCTTAGGTGCCTCCTTCTCGGTATCCGAGTTCCACCAATGTCTGGTGGTCCTTGGTAGTGCTTTCTGGCACGGGTCCTCCTGCTTAGTAACTGTGTTCCATTACCATCAGCTGGTCCTTGGTAGTTCCATTGGATCTTGTACCTTCGGCTACCCATCCGGGTTCCAGTACCGTCAGCTGGTTCTCAGCAGTTCCTCAGCCTTCTTGAACCTTCTGCTACATTTCCAAGTTCAAACTTTTTAAATGGTTTTTGGTAATCACTCTGGATCTCCCTGACGAACACCCTAAAAACGACAACCCTGAAGACAACCCTGAAGAAGACGATGACCCCGGAGACGACGACCCCAGAGACGATGACCCTGGAGACGACAGCCCTGAAGGCCACCACGAAGAAGACGACGACCCCGGAGACGACGACCCCGGAGACGACGACCCTGGAGACGACGACCCTGAAGACCACCCCAAAGAAGACGACGAACCCGGAGAAGACGACCCTGGAGACGACGACCCTGAAGACCACCCCGAAGAAGACCAAGAAGATGACCCTGAAGAAGATGACCAAAAGGACAAAGAACAAGAAGACAACCACCAAGATACAGAAGAACAAGAGACAGAAGACCAAGAAGCAGAAGAACAAGAAGCTGCAGAGCAAAAAGCAGAACAACATTAAGCATAAGACTAAAAATCAGAGCAAAAGATATTATCTAATTTATAAGCAGAAGAAAACTAAGCAGTGTATGGGGGTGAGTCCGTTCCTCCTCTTGGTGCCCCTGGAAAAAACCTGCTGCTGCAGGCAAAACTGAACGCGGACAAATCCTGTTGTAAATCTTTTGTGACAGGCAGAACGCAAGGTGAAATCTTCAAACTTTTATAGATAACAACTACAGGAATGCCTGTCACAAATAAGAATATGATGAAGAAGAAGAATATGAAGAAGATGAAGAAGTAAAATATGAAGAAGAAGAATAGTTGAATAAGAAGAATATGAAGAATGTAAAAAAAAGAATAATAGGAAGAAGGTGAAGAAGAAGAAGATGAATAAGGTGAAGAAGTTGATGAAAAAGATGCTGCTGCTGAGGATGATGGAGAAAGTGTGGGAGAAGTAAAAAAGAAGGTGAAGAGCATGGAAGTAGTTAAACATAAATATCTGACAAAATATAAAAGCTTAACATAGTCAATATCTTTGTAACTCTGTACGTATTTAAAAAAAAATGAATTCCTGCTATTCCATTTGATTGGGCTAAACCTCTATGCCTTTAATGTCTCCTCCACCTCCTCGAATACATTCTACATTATTCTTAGTTGTTTTCCTTCATGTAGAATTAACCTACAAGGAAAGAAAGGGTTTATTTTAATTCAGATATTTCTGTCCCATTGACTTGCATTGGTTTCTGGTATCAGAATCGGCGATATCCGATATTTTTGTGGTATCGGTCCGATCCAATCCGATCCGATATCTCCTGATATTGGAAGGTATCGCTCAACACTATTCTTGAGATTCCAATGAATTCCTCCATATGCAAAAGGTATCATCTATAAAATGTTTCCATACTATTGCACTTGACTGAAAGAATGGATTTGCATAGACCACCTCATTTTCAAAGGTAGCCATGTAACAGTTTGCATATGGGGGCCACATTGCAACCAATAGCTGTTGCCATGATTTGTAAATAAAAAAAATCCTAAAATAAAAAATAGTTTTTAGTAAGAACTAAGGTTAAGAGTTCTGTGCACAGATTAATTTTTTCTAAATTTGTTCCCAATGAGGTTAGTAGGTTACGTACAGAATTTTTACCTTGTATATGTGGGATGGATGTGTAATGTATAGATCCTTCACATCAAATGAGACTAAAATGGCCCCTGCTGGGACTTGTCTGAGATCCCTTATGATCTCAAGAAAGACCCCTGGGTCGAGCAAAAAGGGAGGTCTTTTTTGAATAAGTGGAGTTAGGATCCTTCCCAGAAAGATTGAGAGTGGTGAAAGAAGTGACTCAGTGGATGCCATTATGGGTCAACCAGGTGGATGTTCCAAATTTTTGTGGCTTTTCAGTAGTACATAGAATACTGGAATGATAGGATGTTTATTAAGGAGAAAATCACAAGTCTTGTAATCTACATCCCCCTTAGGGGTAAATCTATGTTAAACCATAGAGCTTTGTGTATAGTTGGTGTGGGGGATCATTGGAAAGTTTCTGGTAAACAGTCTCATCACTGAGCTGTCTCATTACCTCCAAAAGATAGTTGTTCATGACCACAGGGCTTGTCGGTCCAGAGGGGAAAGATTAGATTGGCGATGGCACGAAGCCCTATCTATATCAATTCGAAGGTTTCGGAAGCCATTATTGATAAAAAAAAAGTTTCCACTGCATGGGAGCCATTAGGTGGTTTGTAAGTACTTTTAAGGTGTAAGCCTAAACTAGCATTTGTAATTAATGTCTCATTTTTGGTGGGATCAGAATGTAACCAAGCCTCAGGTGAGTCTTTAGATAAATGAACTTTTAAACTTAATATTGGAAAAAATCACTGGAGTTCTATCTCCTGGACAAAAGTTTTATTTTTATACATTGGACAAAAGCACAAACCTTTTCGTAATACAGCTAGTTCAGCCATACCCAGAGATCTTGAAGAAATATTTACCGCAAGAGGGAATATACCTGGGGCGGGTCACCCGAGCTGAGTACATATTGCCTCTTACAATGGTCCCCTTGTCTAGTCCTCTTTGTATTGTGAATTTTTTCCATTGTGTTAAAAAACAAACAGAGTTGGTAAAATTTCCAATCTTCTGAGACAACTCTCTCCTAAGCATTCTGTTGTCCATGTTCAGTGGGGTGCACACTACTTTTCGCTCTTTAAATAGGCTTACTGACTGATTACAAGTTTATATAAATTTGGGATGCTAATTACAGGACACACCTTAGTTTAACATGTTCCTGTGGTCAAATTATTTTCAATATTTTTCTAGGGGTATCATTATTTTCGTCCAGGCCATTTAAATTAGTTTGCTTCTTTTCTGTTGAACCAATTCAAATGAAAAGTCTGGATTATATTAGTTGATATGTAGTTAATAAAAATTGAAAATTACTTTTTTCCATTTAAATAATTTCACTGACTATTGTGGGTTTTTCTTACTTTAACAGAAGGTTACCAACAATATTGTCCATATGTGTATGCGAATTGCCTCTTTAGAGACAAAGAGGACTTGAACATTAGTGCCACCTATCTGAAGTAACAATCCTAAATGTCACTATTGACCCTTCAACGAGCCTTGCCATATGACTTAGTATAAAAGGCAAATCAGAATCTCAATTTGCAGACACAGTCTTTCGGGGTATTGACCCTCCACAGTGCAAAAGTATAAGTTCTGATTTAGCTTTTTGAGAGGCTTCTTAGTGGGATCTAAGGTAACATTTATCTTTATGGCGAGTGACATGACTAGCCTACCAGGCCAATAAGAGGAGGCTTATAAGCTTTACAAAGCTTCTCTGGCAAATTAAATATGCAAATTGCCTCTTCAGAGAGGAAGAGGACTTGAACTCTAGTGCAACCTACAGCAAGGTTTGTTAATGGTAGTCATATTTAGGATTGTTACTTCCAGTGGGTGACAATAGAGTTCAAGTCCTTATGCGCTCTCAGGAGGCAATTTGCTTATTTAGTATCCCTACAGCACACTACTATGTATGAGGGCACCCACTCAGTATGAAGCCCCCATCAGTATGAGGGCCCCAAACTCAACATGAGGACCCTCACAGTCCCCCATTGCCCCACCAGCTTCCACTCAGTATCATGGCCCCCAGCAGCTTCCCACTCAATGTTATGAACCCCACCAACACACACTTCTCATTATTATGGCCTCCAACAACAATCCAATTAGTATTATTGACCATTGGTTAACACTAGCCCCTAATCAGTATGATTAGCTTCCACTATTACTGACGAAAAAAGCAATCCTCAACTTACCGCATTCCCCCAGCGCGCTGCTACAATATGTGCAATTTGAGACCTGAGACTCCACACTACAGACATGATGTAGTGATCTCAGCATGCCTGAATTGCATGGAGTCTCAGACTCATAGGAGCAGGCTCACTGATCCACCATTCTATTCAATGGTATCTGCATACTGAAGTTTTAATGAGAGAAGGGGTGGCCAATGCAGAGTGGCAAAAGCCCCCCAACTTATTGGCCCTATAGCAGCTGCATGGGTTTGCAATATGAGTGGGACATTCTACTCCATATCGCTGTATCGTTATTGTGACTGGTCTCAGAAAATCTACTTTAAACATTTCTTGTCTTATGCTGCTATTTAGGAATACTTTACTGCTATTGCTATTATAACTGGAGATGAGCACAGACTTTTTCGAAGAAGTCCATTTTACTGTTCAGGTTCAGTGTCGAATAAAATTTGTTGAAGGGCTGTATAGCAGCCAATCAAGAAGCTTTTAAGCTGTGGGCACTTCCAGAGCTATCAAAGACCTGGCCTGTATAAACGTTGGATCACAGTTGGCCCTACCATTGTGCTATGATTAGCATAGGGCAGTGTAAAATAAATGAATTATTGAAAAAAAAGTGATGTGAGGTCACCCGTAGTTTTAATAACCAGCCAAAGAAAAGCCGACAGTTGTGAGCTGGTCTTATTATGCTGGGATCCAATACCCATGAACTTTCCCTGTCTATTAATATCAGCCCCCAGCTGTCTGCTTTGTTTTTGCTGGTTATTAAAAATGGGGGACCTATAATAATGACTTAAAAATTGTGGAACATCAGGAGTAGTTTATCTATGTATGTGTATTTGCCCCTTAAACTTAGTAAGGTAGACTAAAAACCAACTACGGATAAGGATAGGAAAAACACATTGGCGACATTAATCATGTGATGAATATTCCATTGTTGCGTCATGTAGTTCATAAGCATCAAGGGGGCACAAAATTGATGTCAACTAGACTGGGTGATTAGGACAGAAAATGTATCAAAGGAGAGACCAGATGGATCTACTGGCTGTAATCCATGACTCCAGGTGGCCAAAATGACCAACTCAGCTTCATCAGCTACGTTCACTGTACATACTGTATGTACACTGCATATGTGTTCACTGTATATTCTCTCTGACTAAATAGTTAATTTAGGTATATAAGCCTACATAGGCTGCACCCTGAATTATTTATACAGAGTTCTTTATTGTTAGGATATATATTGACATACAATGTTTATTTGTACACTCATTGACCTTTTGCTTGAAACTAGCCCCTTGGCTCAATAGCTTGGTGGTCAGTATTGTAATATGCAGTATACATTGTATTGATTGCATTAGCCTCTCTACTGACTAAAATGGAACGCATTTGCGCTCGAGCACATACGTCACCACCATTGACACAAGAGGAGCTGCATGCTGTGGAACACATTTGCACTCCAACACTCAATAGACGTCACTTCCGGTGGTTCATAAGAGGCGGTTAACATTGGTGGAATGTAGAAGGCATTCCAAATAGGACTACACAAAACTTCTGCTGACTCTCCTGTGGAATAATTTAGAAAGGGAAGAACTTATGGTGGAAAGCACTCAGCATTCCATCACACATGAGGACAGCACAGTCTAATTTTAGCACTTTTTTCTATACCAATCCTTGAGCACGACTAATCATCTGATGAACCCCTTATTCTATTTCTAGGGGTGAAAGGTTTTGGGATGGGGTGCAGGATATCGACTACATGCTAAGTCTATCCTTTCTACTATTTGGTCTGCTGAATATATTGACCATAAATGGATCCTATTATGGGTCCACAACTATGCTGTAATGTATCTTTGTCGGACGCTTTCTGGGTTATGTGTATGGCAATTTTGCATGGATTAATGCTTATGCATATTATTATTACATATCCACACAACTCAATTAGGTATATATGATTTATCTGGTCTGTTGGATGGGACTAATAGCATTTAGTTCTCTATATGCACTTTAGCCATTGTTTTGCTAGCTAAATGATGCTGAAGGATAGCTAAACCTTTTTCTATGCTCTTTAAGATAATTAAATTTATCTCCAGGGTGTTTACGTGAATTGGGACCAGGCAATTTGGTATGGTGACATATGTCAACAACTTACTCTATTTTCTATATTAATAGGGCTATCTAGCCAGACTTGACAATTTGAAGCACTTCAGAACTTTATATTTTGGGTGATGGTGGTGGTTTTGATAGGCAGGTCATTATAGGGGCACGTAGGGATAGGGTACGTTGAGATGGGACCCCACATCGAAATACTAGGGTGCCAACCTCTGCTGCAAGGAATATGGAAGGAAAAAATGAACATTTTACTTTTTTCACCAAAATTTTGATTTAGCCCTAATTTTTTTACTTTCACAGGGTTAACAGGAGAAAATGGAGCACAAAATTTGTTGTACGATTTCTCTTTGTTACACCGAAAGCCCATATATGGGGGAAAACCACTATTTGTGCAAATAGCAGGGCTTGGAGAACCCTTTGACTTTTTGAACATAGAAATGGATACCTTGTCACATTTGGAGAGCCCCTGATATGGATTTTATCCAGAGGTATAGTGAAGATTTTTAACCCTAAGGTACTACACAGAATTTAATAAAATTAGGTAGTCATATTGAATATGTCATCATTAGTGTTGAGCGCAAGTTCTTGCTACTCCAGTTTGCGTCTGGGTATATGGGTATACACCAAGTTTCGTGTGTGCTTGACTGACCCCGATGAAAACTCAAGTAGCGAGCACTTGCGATCAATGCTGGTCATCATATCATCATTTTTTTTCACTTTTGAAAAAATTCTAGCCCAACCCTAATTGAAGCCTAACCCCATCCATAGCCCCAGCTTTACTCCAACTCTAACCCTAGCCTAACCCCAACCCTAACGGCAAAGAATGAAAGAAATAAAAATGATCAAATAAAAAAATATAATGTGACTAAGGGGATGACACAGGGGTAAATGACATACTAATTATTGGCTTTTGATCACTGTGATTGTGTCTATATCACAGTGATCAAAATGAACCAATGAGAAAAATCCCAGCTGTTGATGGCTGCTGGACAGCAGATCTCTGCTTATGCACTTCGCATGCACCCACTATTTTTTTTCTAGGGAGTGTTGGCAGAGGGCCAGGGATAGACGATGACGGAGGTACCGAGGGGGATTGAGAACTTAATTTCTTTCTCTTCTGACATGTATGTCTTGTCAGAAGAAAGAAATGTCTGGAATTTCACTGTTATTTCAGAAAGCTAAATTGTGGAAAAATTAATTTAAAGAAGTTCAGGTGATCAAAGCAGCCCCAACAAACTATATTACTAGAATGGGAGCTTCTCACACAGAACAGCTCTCTGTGTTTTGACTCAGAGATGGTCCAAAGTGGCCTTCACCTTAAGGGACTAAAGTATTCTGGATGACTCTAAAACAGACAATTTTGATTAAAAGAATATTGCAAATGGGTTATAGATTTTATATCTAAGGTCATTTTCTAGAAAATATTTTGTTTGCTTTATAATTGAAAATAGTAAAATCTAAGGTCAGCAGAATTAATGAAAAATATACTTATTTAACATATCTTTTCTCATAGAGTTTATTATTGAAGGTATTTAATATGTGTTTAGGCTAGTGATTTCCATTTCCCTGATCCACCTCAGTAAATATTTTAATCTTTTATAGCTCACAAGGGAGATATTTTAATTGTTTATATCAAATGTTCTCATGAAATGTGTTAAGAACGATTTTCATTATATCTGAATGAGTTTTGTTACAAACATTACCATATAATGATATGAGTATGCCAATACTGGTTTGCATAAATTGATGAAGTGCTTTATTTGGAAATCAACATGGGCATGTCATAGTTGAGATACATGACTTACATACGTATATTGTATGCATGTCTCTTTGTCCTTACAGTTTATGGGGGCCCAACTATTTACATAAGCTTGTTTACCATCTTTGGGAATGCCCACTTAAGGTCTTATATGCTATTTTTTACTTTGCAAATTATACGGCTTTCAAATTTTGATTCCACTATAAAATTTTGCATATTACATATTGTCTATTCATGTCTGCCTTGTTATGCTAGAGTTGCATAAATGAGGACAGTCCCATTTATTGTCTACTTACCGTATATACTCGAGTATACTCGAGTATACTCGAGCAGACCCGAGTATAAGGTGACCCCCCTAATTTTGCAACAAAAAACTGGGAAAACTTAATGAATCGAGTATAAGCCTAGGGTGGAAAATGCAGCAGCTACTGGTAAATTTCAAAAATAAAAATAGATACCAATAAAAGTAAAATTAATTGAGACATCAGTAGTTTAAGTGTTTTTGAATATCCATATTGAATCAAGAGCCTGATATAATGCTCCATACAGTTTATGATGGGCCCCATAAGATGCTCCATATTAAAATATGCCCCATATAATGCTGCACAAATGTTGACTATGACCTCATAAGATGCTCCATAGACACATTTTCCCCGTATAATGCTCCACAAATGTGCATTATGGCCCCATAAGATGCTCCATACAGATATTTGCCCCATATAATGCTGCACATGGCCCCATACAGATATTTGCCCCATATAATGCTGCACATGGCCCCATAAGATGCTCCATACAGACATTTGCCCCATACAATGCTGCACATGGCCCCATACAGATATTTGCCCCATATAATGCTGTACATGGCCCGATAAGATGCTTCATATATATAATTGCCCCATATAATGCTGCACATGGCCCCATAAGATGCTCCATACATATAGTGGCCCCATATAATGTTGCACATGGCCCCATGAGATGCTCCATACAGATATTTGCCCATATAATGCTGCACATGGCCCCATACAGATATTTGCCCCATATAACGCTGCACATGGCCCCATAAGATGCTCCATACAGATATTTGCCCCATATGCTGTTGCTGCGATTAAAAAAAATCACATACCTCTCAAGCCCCCGTCACTTGCTATATTCACCTGCTCCCCATTCCACTGCTGACCGCAGCTGTGTCTTCCCCATCATCCTCTGCACTGACGTTCAGTCACTAATCGCATCATCGCGCACTCTGACCTGAGCGTCAGTGCAGAGGACGCGGAAGACGCAGCGGCACCGATGGTGGAACGGGGAGCAGGTGAATGTCGCGAACTGCATTATACTCACCTGCTCCTGGCGCGGTCCCTACACATCTGTTCCCCGGTGCCAGCAGCTTCCTCCTGTAGTGAGCGGTCACACGGTACCGCTCATTACAGTAATGAATTTGTGGCTCCACCCCTATGGGAGTGGATTCCATATTCATTACTGTAATGAGTGGTATCATGTGACCGCTCACTACAGGAGGAAGCTGCGAGGGAACCAGGGATGTGCAGGGTCCGCGCTAGGAGCAGGTGAGTATTATTATACAGCTACGCTCCCCCTCCCCTGCTGACCCCTGGGTATGACTCGAATATTAGCCGAGAGGGTTACTTTCAGCCCCAAAAAGTGGGCTGAAAATCTCGGCTTATACTCGAGTATATACGGTATATTATAGACTTTATTGACTTTTCTATGGATTAATCCCAGGGATGTGGTTGTGCTGTTTTTGTATTGCTTTTAAATGTTTTTAATCAGTTTTGGGTGTTTCTATATGTCACGGAGTCAATAAATTTATACCTTTTTATAATTTTTTTTTTTTCTGGAGTGCACCATTTCCATGCATTTACCTTTTTCTTTTTTGCTGGCACATTTCCCTTCATACATGGTGCTGCACCCGTCTATAGGTCATTTACGCCTATTTGTGTAGTGCACTCTATACCTTTGTAGTCCTGATATAAAAGGTATTCAGGTGGGGGAGGAATCATATTCCTTAGGCATATATGCAGATGATGTGATAGTTTCCTGTTCAGATCAAGGAAGATCTTTACCAGTTTTGCTGGATATCCTGTCACTTTTTTACAATAGCATACAATAATTATAAGCTTAATTCCACTAAATTGGTGATACTTCCATTTGGATGCCCAAAAAAGCTAACAGGGTACAACACAAAAGAAAAAAGACTACACTAATAATGGTAAGCACACCCATGAGTAGTAAGAAAAAATCAAAACACTTTTATTATACCTCAAAAAGCACAGACACACAATAAAACCATTTAAAAAGGCCTAAATATAGGACCAATGGCCCTCACCCCTATATAAATCATGCATAGTATAACGTAACCAAAGCATAAATTGCAGATACAGATCAATTTGAGTAATTGGTTATTCAAATACAAAACATCTCTTGCTCATATACCAAATAGCCCAAATATAATGGTGTTATACTAGAAAAAGCACAATGATGCAATAAAAAAGAGACTAAATAGTAGCACACAGTGCAACGTGGTCATACATAGACATTGTGGTAGCTCCATAAAGCACAAATAAGATACAATGTAAAGGCAAAAGCGCGACAATGTGGGGCCCCATATGTTAAGTATAGCTATAAGGCTAAGTGCTCTAAGCATTCTCAATACCTGAAAAGCCTAAGCCCCAATATTACTGTCACAGTATAAACTTTAGATATTAACATAGACCCCAAAGAAGTATATATCAAGAGATCTATAGTAACTTGGTCCAGTGAAGGAACAAGGGTATACTGCCAATTTTAATGAAAGACGCACAAACCCACAAAGTTGTGCAAGATAGAAAGATATACCATGGTTAAGGATGCAGCGCCAACTGCTGGGAAATGTGGAAACAGGAACACATGGGCTACTTGCACAGTGAACAAGTCTGTATGATCATGTTCACACACCACCAAGAAACCTGAAGACACAAAAGAGAATAGTAAAACCAAAAACACTCAGTTTGAAAAAATGTTGCAGTAATCCGCAAGTGCTAGTAAAAGATGTAAAAAACAGGGTATTTGGTTGATACGATTTTTGCAAAAAATGTATACTAAGCTGCTCTACCAATCTACACACAGGTTATATACAGATGATCAGGTTTTTAAATACATCAGATAGGGATTGCATACATTAGTTAGGACTGCTCTGATAAGGGTATACCGTGAAGATTGGTAGAGCAGCTTAGTATACATTTTTTGCAAAAAACGAGAAGGTGTGTCCAAACTTTTGGTCTGTACTGTACCAACAGTGTAAATGAGATAAATGCGAACCAGTGTGTAACCATGGCCCTGTCCCCCGTCACAGCCGCCGTGGAGAGCGCAACATGTGTGGCTATAGCCAGAAGTGTTGCCGTTGTCATAGTGCCCAGGCACATGCGCAGCGGCAACCCTAGAGGGAATGCACCGCGCAGGCGCCAGTCAGGCAAGTAGCAGATCATAAGCGCCGTATGTTGTAAGGGGGCAGGAACAATATCATTAGCTCGCCACACAGGCGCCGGTAAATTATAGACGCCATATAGTATGTGGGTGCAGAAACAAATAAATGAGAGACAACAGCAATACTATGTTATGAGGAAGGTAAACCTCTCAGGGTAACATGAGATGGAGGAGAAAACCCCCAGAATACCAAAAATAGATCTTTAAGAAGTAACCAGAATTATTAACACTATGTGTCAATGATGATGATGGTTATTGATTCATTAAGATGTAACCAGAACTATTAACACTATGTATCAATGGTGATGTCCATTGATATGTCAACGGTGATGTCTATTGATATGACACATAGAAGAAGCTGAAGGAACATTAACCCACAATCTGGAAGACACCAGCCCTACAAAGGGGGAGAAAAAAGATGTTGTAAAAGGCACAATGCCGTTGAGGTAAGGAGCATTTGAGGCAAACCCACAACCTGAAAGACGCCAGCCCTACAAAAGGGCAAAAAGAGTAGTTATAGAACAATACTATTAGAATAAGAGGTGATGAATATATAACCTCTAACTCATGAAACCAAGACCCAGGATAGATGTCCCCTGTCTATTTAAATGGTGAATATATAGATAACTACATTTGTGGCAAACCCACAACCTGAAAGATACTAGCCCTACAAAAGAGCAAAGAAGGAGTTGTTGTAGGCACAATACTATTAAGGTAAAATAGACGGCCCCTGTCCATATAGGCGAGATTTATAGATAACTGCAGGGATGCCCCAAAACACCATTTATTGTATGTTCAGTAACTAAGATGTTATACAATAAGGGACTAATGGTAGCCCAACTGGGTTGCCAGGAGAAATCAGACTACAAAAAAGCTCACATAGCACCTATATGGGAAAACAGTGGGTCACCAAAGGTACAAGTAAGGGGCAAAGAGAGATGCAACAAATAAATGATAATAAAAGTCCTGGACATGGTATACATGTGTTAACATCCCTGGAGTTGCATCAAGCCAAGACAGGTCCACCTGGGTTAATGAAAAGTCCTGGAGTCGTACAAATCAAAGTCCATAGTCTTCAAAAATAGTCGAATTCCCAGGTGGTCCATGACAGAGTCCATAATCCTCCGAAATCCTGATTAGTCCTTGAGGTTGTCCAGGTCGGTATACTTGAATGATGCTATTACCAAATGAAGCATCCGAAACCATACATTCCAACGACGGGTGGATGGCCCCTGAATACACAGCAGACAAAAGGCAGCCCTCATACGTAAGGGATTCTGCCCTGGAACTCGACTATTTTTGAAGACTATGGACTTTGATGTGTACGACTCCAGGACTTTTCATTAACCCAGGTGGACCTGTCTTGGCTTGAGGCAACTCCAGGGATGTTAACACATGTATACCATATCCAGGACTTTTATTATTGTTTCTTTGTTGCATCTCTCTTTGCCCCTTACTTGTACCTTGGGTGACCCCCTGTTTTCCCATTCAGGTGCTATGTGGGCTTTTTTGTAGTCTGATTTCTCCTGGCAACCCAGTTGGGCTACCATTAGTCCCTTAATGCATAACATCTTAGTTAATGGACATACAATAAACGGTGTTTTGGGGCATCCCTGCAGTTATCTATAAACTCGCCTATTTAGGTGGACAGGGGCCGTCTATTCAGGGTCCTGGGGTATGAGCTAGGGGTTGAATATAGATTACCTTTTACCTTAATAGTATTGTGCCTACAACAACTCCTTCTTTGCTCTTTTGTAGGGCTGGCATCTTTCAGGATGTGGGTTTGCCACAAATGTAGTTATCTATATATTCACCATTTAAATAGACAGGGGACGTCTATCCTGGATCTTGGTTTCATGAGTTAGGGGTTATATATTCATCACCTCTTATTCTAATAGTATTGTTCTATAACTACTCTTTTTGCCCTTTTGTAGGGCTGGCGTCTTTCAGGTTGTGGGTTTGCCTCAAATGCTCCTTACCTCAACGGCATTGTGCCTTTTACAACATCTTTTTTCTCCCCCTTTGTAGGGCTGGTGTCTTCCAGGTTGTGGGTTAATGTTCCTTCAGCTTCTTCTATGTGTCATATCAATAGACATCACCGTTGACATATCAATGGACATCACCGTTGATACATAGTGTTAATAATTCTGGTTACATCTTAAAGATTCAATAACCGTGATCATCGTTGACACATAGTTTTAATAATTCTGGTTTCTTCTCAAAGATCTATTTTTGGCATTCTGGGGGTTTTCTCCTCCATCTCATGTTACCCTGAGAGGTTTACCTTACTGATAACATAGTATTGCTGTTTTCTCTCATTTATTTGTTTCTGCACCCACATACTATATGGCGTCTATAATTTACCGGCGCCTGTGTGGCGAGCTAATGATATTGTTCCTGCCTCCTTAAAACATACAGTGCTTATTATGTGCTACTTGCCTGACTGGCACCTGCGCGGTGCGTTCCCTCTAGGGTTGCCGCTGGGCATGTGCCTGGGCACTATGACAACGGCAACACTGCTTGCTATAGCCACACATGTTGCGCTCTCCACGGCGGCTGTGATGGGCGGACAGGGCCATGGTTACACACCGGTTCGTATTTATCTCATTTACACTGTTGGTATATTAGCCTCAGAAATGACTGATGACTTCACTTCCCCTGACGAAGCTGCAGTCGCAGCGATACACGTGGGGCTCTTGCCTCACCCCTTCTCCCTTGTCTCCTTTGAGTGCCTTAGCCTGTCGCATTACCCAGCAGTTGGCGCTGCATCCTTAACCTTGGTATATCTTTCTATCTCGCTCAACTTTGTGGGTTTGTGCGTCTTTCATTACAATTGGCAGTATACCCTTGTTCCTTCACTGGACCAAGTTACTATAGATCTTGATATATACTTACTTTGGGGTCTATGTTTATATCTAAAGTTTATACTGTGACAGTAATATTGGGGCTTTGGCTTTTCAGGTATTGAGCATGCTTAGAGTACTCTGCAATTAGCCTTATAGCTATACTTAACATATGGGGCCCCCCATTGTCGCATTTTTGCCTTTACATTGTACGGTATCTTATTTGTGCTTTATGGGGCTACCACAATGTCTATGTATGACCACGGTGCACTGTGTGCTACTATTTAGTCTCTTTTTTATTGCATCATTGTGCTTTGTCTAGTATACCACCATGATATTTGGGCTATTTGGTATATGACCCAGAGATGTTTTGTATTTGTATAACCCATTGTATTATTCAAATTGATCTGTATCTGAAATTTATGCTTTGGTTACGTTATACTATGCATGATTTATATAGGGGTGAGGGCCATTGGTCCTATATTTAGGCATTTTTAAATGGTTTTATTGTGTGTCTGTCTTTTTTGAGGTATAATAAAAGTGTTTTGATTTTTTCTTACTACTCATGGGTGTGCATATCATTATTAGTGTAGTCTTTTTTCTTTTGTGTTGTACCAGGATTGATCTCACAGACTAGGTTTTGCACCCTGTATCATCATTGTTATAGGGGTGCACCCCTTCTATGCATATTTACAAAAAAACTAACAGAACAGCTCAAAGAGATTCTCCCCGTGGGCAGATAAGAGCATCAGATATCTAGGAATAGATTTAGTTACCCCTTCAGAACCACCAGTAAAGGAGAATGTCTCAGAACTGACCACTTCTCTTAGACTGAGAAAGGATATTTACTTAAGATATGTCATGGATAGCTAGAATACAAACGTGTAAAATGCTTTTCCTACCTAGAATTATATATGTGTCGTCTTGCCCATCCCGAAAACTAATCTACTAAAATTACAATCTATGTAACTTAAAAAGTTTAAGGCGGGTTTTTGAAAAAATGCCACAGAGTGAGAATGATTTAAAAAAAATAATAGTTTTAATAGTTTATTTTTTATCAATTAACAAAGTGAAAAGTGAATGGACAAGAGAAATCTAAATTATTTCAATATTTTACTTTGAAACAGCACCAATTCTTTTAGGTACGCTTGCACACAGGTTTTGAAGTTACTCAGCAAGGAGGTTGTTCCAAACATTTGGAGAATCACGTATCTTCTGTGGTAGCAGACATATGAAAAATCCTTGTCCTTTCCTCCTTGTCAGACATGATGAATTTGAGATCAGAGCTTGGTGGGGACCATATAATTATTTCCAGGGCTAATTGTTCTTCTTAACACTCAAGATAGTTCTTAATGACATTGGCTGTATGTTTGTGGTTGTTTTCTTGCTGCAGAACAAATTTGGAACCAATCAGATGTCTCTCTTATGGTATGACAAGATGGATAAGTATCTGCTTGTATTTTCAGCATTGAGGACACCATTAATCCTGGCCTAATATCAAACAACTTAATTTGATGAATTTCAACCCCAAACTTGCAAGGGCTGCATTTTGCACATCTGTCATAGATGTAACTGTAAAATATATAAGCCATTCCATAATTGATAGTGAATGTTAAAGCAAGGCTTTGACCTCCAGATGACCCCAGTGCCAAGGGACCCCCTGATTTCAACAGGCAATTAAAAGGGAATATCGGATGCATTGTGGATGAGGTAGGACTGACAGAGGAATTTTGGGATACAACAGAATTACGACCAGTGGAGATAACCTATCACTTCTAGCCTCAGCTTAAACAGAAAAGCAAGCAGATTACTTTAAAATAATTTGTCCTCCTTTGCAAATTACGAATATTGGGTTATTATGGATAGCATACATATGACAGATATAAGAAACATTTTCATAGTCATGATGAAGTTTTGAACGTAATGCATTGTCTTATGCCACTGGACGATGGCGTCAACACCTCCAAATTAATAACGGACAGATGGATGGCAATATGCATGCCATGTTTGCTATCTACAGAAACATAAAAATGTGATAGGAAATAAGACATTGGAACCACCAGGCGACAAGATATCATGGAAGTTGAGAATCCCATTATGTTCTGAAGACTAGCCACATTCTTTGACAAGCCCTCTTATAAGTTAGCGAAGTTGTGGGCATGACTTGTGTTAATAAAAGCAAATACTAAACTATGATCAAAGTCAGTCCTGGGATACAAAGTGTAGTGTGGTTCTGTGCTGTTACCATCAAAAAATAAAGAGCTTCCCTTCATAAGAGAAAGAGCTAAATCTACAACAACAGGTTTAACATATTTCTTCTGTTTATCCTTTTATTATATTACTAGCTATTGAACCCGTTCTACGCCCGGGTGGCGAGCATTTATATTGGTATATGGTCTCCATCCTGGTATGTGCTGCTCCATCCTGCGCCCCCATCCTGTCATGTGCTGCTCCCATCCTGCGTCCCCATCCTGTCATGTGCTGCTCCCATCTTGCGCCTCCATTCTGACATGTGCTGCTCCCATCCTGCGCCCCCATTCTGACATGTGCTCCTCCCATCCTGCGCCTCCATTCTGACATGTGCTGCACCCATCCTGTGTCCCCATCCTGTCATGTGCTGCTCCCATCCTGCATCCCCATCCTGTCATGTGCTGCTCCCATCCTGTGCCCCCATTATGACATGTGCTGCTCCCATCCTGCGCCCCCATTCTGTCATGTGCTGCCCTATTCTGTCATGTGCTGCTCCCATCCTGTGCCCCCGTTCTATCATATGCTGCTCCCATCTTGCGCCACCGTTCTTTAATTTGCTGCTCCCATCCATATGCCCCATACGCTGCTCCATAAAGGTTTATGGCCCCCATAAAATGCTCCATAGTATATGCCCCGTACACTGCTCCATAAAGGTTGATGGCCCCCATAAGATGCTCCATAGTATATGCCCCCGTACACTGCTCCATAAAGGTTTATGGCCCCCATAAGATGCTCCATAGTATATGCCCCCGTACACTGCTCCATAAAGGTTTATGGCCCCCATAAGATGCTCCATAGTATATGCCCCCATACACTGCTCCATAAAGGTTCATGGCCTCCATAAGATGCTCCATGGTATATGCCCCCATACACTGCTCCATTATGGTTTATGGCCCCCATAAAATGCTCCATAGTATATGCCCCGTACACTGCTCCATAAAGGTTGATGGCCCCCATAAGATGCTCCATAGTATATGCCCCCGTACACTGCTCCATAAAGGTTTATGGCCCCCATAAGATGCTCCATAGTATATGCCCCCGTACACTGCTCCATAAAGGTTTATGGCCCCCATAAGATGCTCCATAGTATATGCCCCCGTACGCTGTTCCATAAAGGTTTATGGCCCCCATAAGATGCTCCATAGTGTATGCCCCGTACGCTGTTCCATAAAGGTTTATGGTCCCCATAAGATGCCCCATACTATATGCCCCCGTACACTGCTCCATTATGGTTTATGGCCCCATAAGATGCTCCATTATGGTTTATGGCCCCATAAGATGCTCCATTGTATATGCCCCGTATGCTGCTGCAATATATTAAAAAAAATACCATACTCACCTATGGTCGCTGGGCGCCGAGTGCTGGGGGGCCGGCGGGACACCGGCGCGCTGTGGGGGTCAGGTGCCGGTATCGCCGCCAGCTCAGGCCCCCCAGCACTTACTATATTCACCTGGCCCCGTTCCACCGCTGTGCGCCGCCATCTTCCCGGTCCTCTGGCTGTGACTGGTCAGTCAGAGGGTGGCGCCGGCGCTCATTAAGCGCGTCATCGTGCCCTCTGAACTGAAGGTCACAGGCCGAGGACCGGGAAGATGGCGGCGCGCAGCGGTGGAACGGGGCCAGGTGAATATAGCTCATACTTACCCTCCTAGCGGTCTCTGCTTCTCTGTTGGAGATCGCGGTGTGCGTTCAGTGTTTATGCATACCGCGATCTACTGGGAGCGTCACTCTGTGAGGCCCAGACTGTGCCGGCGCTTGCGCTTGCGCAGTCTATAAAGGCTTCGGACAGAGAGACGCTCCCAGCGTTATATTATAGATTGTTTATACTGTATTGTTTAGTAGATCTTGTAACATCTTTGCATAGTTTTTATAAACACTGCCTATTTTTTGACTTATATATGTAAAAATTGAATAGCTTTCTTCCTTTAGCTTTATAAACTGCACCCCTGAATCAATATTCTATTTGTAATGGGTGTCCAATCGACCTGTATAAATGATTGGGGGTGGCAGTTAGTTCCTTTTGTAATTGTTGAGTTGGCAGCAACTGTACCAGGGTATATATATATATCTATAATATAACGCTGGGAGCGTCACTCTGTCCGAAGCCTTTATAGACTGCGCCGGCGCAAGCGCCGGCGCAGTCTGGGCCTCACAGATTGACGCTCCCGGGAGATCACGGTATGCGTTCACACTGAACGCACACCGCGATCTCCAACAGAGAAGCAGGGACCGCCAGGAGGGTGAGTATCGGCCATATTCACCTGTCCTGCGTTCCACCGCTGAGCGCCGCCATCTTCCCGGTCTTCAGCCTGTGACCTTCAGTTCAGAGGGCGCGATGACGAGCTTAATGCGCGCCGGCGCCGCCCTATGACTGAACAGTCACAGCCAGGAGACCGGGAAGATGGCGGCACACAGCGGTGGAACGGGACAGACAGGTGAGTATAGTAAGTGCTGGGGGGCCTGAGCTGGCGGCGATACCGGCACCTGACCCCCACAGCGCAACGGTGTCCCCGCCTGCTCAGGCCCCCGGATGGGGGCAGCACATGACAGGATGGGGACGCAGGATGGTTGCAGCACATACCAGGATGGGGACGCAGGATGGGGACGCAGGATGGGTGCAGCACATACCAGGATGGGGACGCAGGATGGGGACGCAGGATGGTTGCAGCACATACCAGGATGGGGACTGTTGTGAATTCTGTGGTCAGGCTCCCCCCTGTGGTCATGAGTGGTACTTCGGCTGGTTCTGTCCATGAGCTTCCTTTGGTGGATGTGAGTGGGGCTGCGGCTTCTGAGTTTCCTTCCTCAGGTGACGAGGTTAAGTCGTTAGGTGCTGCTCTATTTAACTCCACCTAGTTCTTTGTTCCTGGCCTCCAGTCAATGTTTCAGTGTTGGTCTTGCTCTCTCCTGGATCGTTCTTGTGGCCTGTCTGCCCTGCATAAGCTAAGTTCTGCTTGTGTTACTTTTGTTTGCTATTTTTTCTGTCCAGCTTGCTATATTGGTTTGTTTTGCTTGCTGGAAGCTCTGGGACGCAGAGGGAGCACCTCCGTACCGTTAGTCGGTGCAGAGGGTCTTTTTATGCCCTCTGCGTGGTTGTTTGTAGGTTTTTGTGCTGACCACAAAGCTATCTTACCTATCCTCGGTCTATTCAGTAAGTCGGGCCTCACTTTGCTAAAATCTATTTCATCTCTGTGTTTGTATTTTCATCTTTACTCACAGTCATTATATGTGGGGGGCTGCCTTTTCCTTTGGGGAATTTCTCTGAGGCAGGGTAGGCTTATTTTTCTGTCTTCAGGCTGGCTAGTTTCTCGGGCTGTGCCCGAGGCGCCTGGGTCTGGTCGGCGGCGCTCCACGGCTGCCTCTAGTGTGGTGTGATAGGATTAGGGATTGCGGTCAGCATAGTTACCACGTCTCAGAGCTCGTCCTATGTTGTTGGTGACTGTCGGGTCATTTTCGGTGCTATTGACCACCAGGTCCATTGTGGTTCTAAATCACCAGTTCATAACAGTACTGGAGGCCCAAAGTACTAATGCTTCTCAATAGAGGGAAAAGAGAAGTTCTGAGACCATTTTTTTTTTCTTTGCACTGTGTTTTGTCTTTCTTTTCCCCTAGACATTTGGGTGGTTCAGGACACAGGTGTAGTGATGGACATTAAAGGCATGTCTTCTTGTGTGGATCATCTCACTGCAAGAGTACAAAATATTCAAGACTTTGTGGTTCAGAATTCTATGTTAGAACCTAGAATTCCTATTCCTGATTTGTTTTCTGGAGATAGAGCTAAGTTTCTGAGTTTTAAAAATAATTGTAAACTATTTCTGGCTTTGAAACCCCGCTCCTCTGGTGACCCAGTTCAACAAGTTAAGATCATTATTTCTTTATTACGTGGCGACCCTCAAGACTGGGCATTTTCCCTTGCACCAGGAGATCCTGCATTATGTGATATTGATGCGTTTTTTCTGGCGCTCGGATTGCTGTATGATGAACCTAATTCAGTGGATCAGGCAGAGAAAAATTTGCTGGCTCTGTGTCAGGGTCAGGATGAGGTAGAGATATATTGTCAGAAGTTTAGGAAGTGGTCTTTGCTCACTCAATGGAATGAATGTGCGCTGGCAGCAATTTTCAGAAAGGGTCTCTCTGAAGCCCTTAAGGATGTCATGGTGGGATTTCCTATGCCTGCTGGTCTGAATGAGTCTATGTCTTTGGCCATTCAGATCGATCGACGCTTACGTGAGCGTAAAACTGTGCACCATTTGGCGGTATTATCTGAGCATAAACCTGAGCCTATGCAATGTGATAGGACTTTGACCAGAGCTGAACGGCAAGAACACAGACGTCGGAATGGGCTGTGTTTTTACTGTGGTGATTCCACTCATGCTATCTCCGATTGTCCTAAGCGCACTAAGCGGTTCGCTAGGTCTGCCACCATTGGTACGGTACAGTCGAAATTTCTTTTGTCCGTTACTTTGATCTGCCCTTTGTCATCCTATTCTGTCATGGCATTTGTGGATTCAGGCGCTGCCCTGAATTTGATGGACTTGGAGTATGCTAGGCGCTGTGGGTTTTTCTTGGAGCCCTTGCAGTATCCTATTCCATTGAGAGGAATTGATGCTACGCCTTTGGCCAAGAATAAGCCTCAGTACTGGACCCAACTGACCATGTGCATGGCTCCTGCGCATCAGGAGGATATTCGCTTTTTGGTGTTGCATAATCTGCATGATGTGGTCGTGTTGGGGTTGCCATGGCTACAAGTCCATAACCCAGTATTGGATTGGAAATCTATGTCTGTGTCCAGCTGGGGTTGTCATGGGGTACATGGTGATGTTCCATTTCTGTCTATTTCATCATCCACCCCTTCTGATGTCCCAGAGTTCTTGTCAGATTACCGGGATGTATTTGATGAGCCCAAGTCCAATGCCCTACCTCCGCATAGGGATTGCGATTGTGCTATCGATTTGATTCCTGATAGTAAATTTCCTAAAGGTCGACTGTTTAATTTGTCTGTGTCTGAGCACGCTGCTATGCGGAGTTACGTAAAGGAATCCTTGGAGAAGGGTCATATTCGTCCGTCATCGTCGCCATTGGGAACAGGGTTCTTTTTTGTGGCCAAGAAGGATGGTTCGTTGAGACCTTGTATTGATTACCGCCTTCTAAATAAAATCACAGTCAAATTTCAGTACCCTTTGCCGCTGCTGTCTGATTTGTTTGCTCGGATTAAGGGGGCTAGTTGGTTCACCAAGATAGATCTTCGTGGTGCGTATAATCTTGTGCGTATTAAACGGGGCGATGAATGGAAAACAGCATTTAATATGCCCGAGGGCCATTTTGAGTACCTGGTTATGCCATTCGGGCTTTCCAATGCTCCATCAGTATTTCAGTCCTTTATGCATGACATCTTCCGAGAGTACCTGGATAAATTCCTGATTGTATACTTGGATGATATTTTGGTCTTCTCGGGTGATTGGGAATCTCACGTGAAGCAGGTTAGAATGGTGTTCCAGGTCCTGCGTGCGAATTCTTTGTTTGTGAAGGGGTCAAAGTGTCTCTTTGGTGTTCAGAAGGTTTCATTTTTGGGTTTCATTTTTTCCCCTTCTACTATCGAGATGGACCCTGTTAAAGTTCAGGACATTTATGATTGGACTCAGCCGACATCTCTGAAGAGTCTGCAAAAGTTCCTGGGCTTTGCTAATTTTTATCGTCGCTTCATCAATAATTTTTCTAGTATTGCTAAACCGTTGACTGATTTAACCAAGAAGGGTGCTGATGTGGTCAATTGGTCTTCTGCTGCAGTGGAAGCTTTTCAGGAGTTGAAGCTTCGTTTTTCTTCTGCCCCTGTGTTGTGCCAACCAGATGTTTCGCTCCCATTCCAGGTCGAGGTTGATGCTTCTGAGATTGGAGCAGGGGCTGTTTTGTCGCAAAGAAGTTCTGATGGCTCGGTGATGAAACCATGTGCCTTCTTTTCCAGGAAGTTTTCGCCTGCTGAGCGTAATTATGATGTTGGCAATCGAGAGTTCCTGGCCATGAAGTGGGCATTCGAGGAGTGGCGTCATTGGCTTGAAGGAGCTAAGCATCGCGTGGTGGTCTTGACTGATCACTAGAACTTGACTTATCTCGAGTCTGCCAAACGGTTGAATCCTAGACAGGCTCGTTGGTCGCTGTTTTTCTCCCGTTTTGACTTTGTGGTTTCGTACCTTCCGGGCTCTAAGAATGTGAAGGCGGATGCCCTGTCTAGGAGTTTTGTGCCCGACTCTCCGGGTTTGCCTGAGCCGGCGGGTATTCTCAAAGAGGGGGTAATTTTGTCTGCCATCTCCCCTGATTTGCGGCGGGTGCTGCAAAAATTTCAGGCTGATAGACCTGACCGTTGCCCAGTGGAGAGACTGTTTGTCCCTGATAAATGGACGAGTAGAGTTATCTCTGAGGTTCATTGTTCGGTGTTGGCTGGTCATCCTGGAATCTTTGGTACCAGAGATTTGGTGGCTAAATCCTTTTGGTGGCCGTCTCTGTCGCGGGATGTGCGTTCGTTTGTGCAGTCCTGTGGGATTTGTGCTCGGGCTAAGCCCTGCTGTTCTCGTGCCAGTGGGTTGCTTTTGCCCTTGCCGGTCCCGAAGAGGCCCTGGACACATACCTCTATGGATTTTATTTCGGATCTCCCCGTCTCTCAAAAGATGTCGGTCATCTGGGTGGTTTGTGATCGCTTCTCTAAGATGGTCCATTTGGTACCCTTGTCTAAATTGCCTTCATCCTCTGATTTGGTGCCATTGTTTTTCCAGCATGTGGTTCGTTTACATGGCATTCCGGAGAACATCGTTTCTGACAGAGGTTCCCAGTTTGTTTCGAGGTTTTGGCGAGCCTTTTGTGCTAGGATGGGCATTGATTTGTCTTTTTCCTCGGCTTTCCATCCTCAGACAAATGGCCAAACTGAACGAACCAATCAGACCTTGGAAACATATCTGAGATATTTTGTTTCTGCTGATCAGGATGATTGGGTGTCCTTTTTGCCTTTGGCTGAGTTCGCCCTTAATAATCGGGCCAGCTCGGCTACTTTGGTTTCGCCGTTTTTCTGCAATTCTGGTTTCCATCCTCGTTTCTCTTCAGGGCAGGTTGAGTCTTCGGACTGTCCTGGTGTGGATACTGTGGTGGATAGGTTGCCGCAGATTTGGACTCATGTAGTGGACAATTTGACATTGTCCCAGGAGAAGGCTCAATGTTTCGCTAACCGCAGACGCTGTGTGGGTCCCCGACTTCGTGTTGGGGATTTGGTTTGGTTGTCGTCTCATTATATTCCTATGAAAGTTTCCTCTCCTAAGTTTAAGCCTCGTTTCATTGGTCCGTACAGGATTTCTGAGGTTCTTAATCCTGTGTCTTTTCGTTTGACCCTCCCAGCTTCTTTTTCCATCCATAATGTATTCCATAGGTCATTGTTGCGGAGATACGTGGCACCTGTGGTTCCATCCGTTGATCCTCCTGCCCCGGTTTTGGTTGAGGGGGAGTTGGAGTATATAGTGGAGAAGATTTTGGATTCTCGTATTTCGAGACGGAAACTCCAGTACCTGGTTAAGTGGAAGGGTTATGGTCAGGAAGATAATTCCTGGGTCTTTGCCTCTGATGTTCATGCTGCCGATCTGGTTCGTGCCTTTCATTTGGCTCATCCTGGTCGGCCTGGGGGCTCTGGTGAGGGTTCGGTGACCCCTCCTCAAGGGGGGGGTACTGTTGTGAATTCTGTGGTCAGGCTCCCCCCTGTGGTCATGAGTGGTACTTCGGCTGGTTCTGTCCATGAGCTTCCTTTGGTGGATGTGAGTGGGGCTGCGGCTTCTGAGTTTCCTTCCTCAGGTGACGAGGTTAAGTCGTTAGGTGCTGCTCTATTTAACTCCACCTAGTTCTTTGTTCCTGGCCTCCAGTCAATGTTCCAGTGTTGGTCTTGCTCTCTCCTGGATCGTTCTTGTGGCCTGTCTGCCCTGCATAAGCTAAGTTCTGCTTGTGTTACTTTTGTTTGCTATTTTTTCCATCCAGCTTGCTATATTGGTTTGTTTTGCTTGCTGGAAGCTCTGGGACGCAGAGGGAGCACCTCCGTACCGTTAGTCGGTGTGGAGGGTCTTTTTGCGCCCTCTGCGTGGTTGTTTGTAGGTTTTTGTGCTGACCGCAAAGCTATCTTACCTATCCTCGGTCTATTCAGTAAGTCGGGCCTCACTTTGCTAAAATCTATTTTATCTCTGTGTTTGTATTTTCATCTTTACTCACAGTCATTATATGTGGGGGGCTGCCTTTTCCTTTGGGGAATTTCTCTGAGGCAGGTTAGGCTTATTTTTCTGTCTTCAGGCTGGCTAGTTTCTCGGGCTGTGCCCGAGGCGCCTGGGTCTGGTCGGGGGCGCTCCACGGCTGCCTCTAGTGTGGTGTGATAGGATTAGGGATTGCGGTCAGCAGAGTTACCACGTCTCAGAGCTCATCCTATGTTGTTGGTGACTGTCGGGTCATTTTCGGTGCTCTTGACCACCAGGTCCATTGTGGTTCTAAATCACCAGTTCATAACAGGGGACGCAGGATGGGGACGCAGGATGGGTGCAGCACATGACAGGATGGGGACGCAGGATGGGTGCAGCACATGACAGGATGGGGACGCAGGATGGGTGCAGCACATGACAGGATGGGGGCGCAGGATGGGGACGCAGGATGGGTGCAGCACATACCAGGATGGGGACGCAGGATGGGTGCAGCACATGACAGGATGGGGGCGCAGGATGGGTGCAGCACATGACAGGATGGGGACGCAGGATGGGTGCAGCACATGACAGGATGGGGATGCAGGATGGGTGCAGCACATGACAGGATGGGGACGCAATATGGAGCAGCACATGACAGGATGGGGACACAGGATGGATGCAGCACATGACAGGATGGGGACGCAGGATGGGTGCAGCACATGACAGGATGGGGACGCAGGATGGAGCAGCACATACCAGGATGGAGACCATATACCAATATAAATGCTCGCCACCTGGGCGTAGAACGGATTCAATAGCTAGTATATATATCTATAATATAACGCTGGGAGCGTCACTCTGTCCGAAGCCTTTATAGACTGCCCAGGCGCAAGCGCCGGCGCAGTCTGGCCCCCACAGAGTGACGCTCCCAGGAGATCGCGGTATGCGTAAGCACTGAACGCATACTGCGATCTCCACCGGAGAGTCAGGGACCGTGGACGCTCCAGGAGGGAGGGTAAGTATATTCACCTGTCCTCCGTTCCAGCGCTGCGTGCGGCTCCGTCTTCCGGCTCCTCTGCTGTGACAGAGTCCAGTCACACGCAGAGGAGCCGGAGTGTGTGTTCAAGAAAATGGCGCCGGAAAGCGCGGACTGCGCAGGCGCCGATTCCTGCTGCCGGAATCGGCGCCTGCGCAGTCCACGCTTTCCGGCGCCATTTTCTTGAACACACACTCCGGCTCCACTGCAGGTGTGTCTTAAAGAAAATGGTGACGGAGAGCGCAGACTGCGAAGGCGCCGATTCCTGCTGCCGGAATCGGCGCCTGCGCAGTCCACGCTTTCCAGCGCCATTTTCTTGAAGACACACCTGCAGTGGAGCCGGATGATAGGTGAGTATGGTATTTTTTTTTTTTATATGGCAGCAGCATACGGGGGCATATAATACAATAGTGGCGCAGGATGGGAGCAGCACATGACAGAACGGGCGCAGGATGGCAGCAGCACATGACAGAACGGGCGCAGGATGGCAGCAGCGCATGACAGAATGGGCGCAGGATGGCAGCAACACATGACAGAACGGGCGCAGGATGGCAGCAGCGCATGACAGAATGGGCGCAGGATGGCAGCAGCACATGACAGAACGGGCGCAGGATGGCAGCAGCACATGACAGAACGGGCGCAGGATGGCAGCAGCACATGACAGAACGGGCGCAGGATGGCAGCAGCACATGACAGAACGGGCGCAGGATGGCAGCAGCACATGACAGAACGGGTGCAGGATGGCAGCAGCACATGACAGAACGGGCGCAGGATGGCAGCAGCACATGACAGAACGGGCGCAGGATGGCAGCAGCGCATGACATAACGGGCGCAGGATAGCAGCAGGATGGGAGTAGCACATGACAGCACGGGTGCAGGATGGCAGCAGCACATGACAGAACGGGCGCAGGATGGCAGCAGCACATGACAGAACGGGCGCAGGATGGCAGCAGCACATGACAGAACGGGCGCAGGATGGCAGCAGCACATGACAGAACAGGCGCAGGATGGCAGCAGCGCATGACATAACGGGCGCAGGATGGCAGCAGGATGGGAGCAGCACATGACAGAACGGGCACAGGATGGCAGCAGCACATGACAGAACGGGCGCAGGATGGCAGCAGGATGGGAGCAGCACATGACAGAACGGGCGCAGGATGGCAGCAGCGCATGACAGAACGGGCGCAGGATGGGAGCAGCACATGACAGAACGGGCGCAGGATGGGAGCAGCACATGACAGAACGGGCGCAGGATGGCAGCAGCGCATGACAGAACGGGCGCAGGATGGTGGCAGCAGCGCATGACAGAACGGGCGCAGGATGGCAGCAGCGCATGACAGAACGGGCGCAGGATGGCAGCAGCACATGACAGAACGGGTGCAGGATGGGAGCAGCACATGACAGAACGGGCGCAGGATGGCAGCAGCACATGATGGAGACCATATACCAATATAAATGCTCGCCACCCGGGCGTAGAACGGGTTCAATAGCTAGTATATATATATATATATATATAAGAATTAGAGCAGCACAAAGAAAAAGTCCGGGTGCAGAGCCACCCAAGCAAATACCAAACCTCAACTATAAAAAAGAAAAGATGGAGGCAGCACACCGTTTGTCGTGAAAAAGAGCTTATTTAATCAGCTTGAGAAAGCTGCTTGAGAAAGGTTCCTGTTGAGACCGAAATGTCGATTTCTGGACTGATTAAATAAGCTCTTTTTCACTACAAACGGTGTGCTGCCTCCATCTTTTCTTTTTACATATACATATATATATATATATATATATATATATGTATATATATTGTATACCTTGGAATCAGATCAGTATACTGTACTCTCACTGTGAGTTCCACAATAAAAAGCTAATAGTGAAAATAGCTGCGGCGTCATTCATCACTCGTTAATTGGGTAATTGTCCTGACGATTGGAAGCAGCAGTGTTGTTCCTGACAAATTGGTATCGGGCAGTAGATCTGCGTGATTCCCTCTACTTGTTTCTAGACATATTGGTAGCTCTGAGTGATCTCCTCGGCTGTCTTACTTACAAATTGGTGGCTGCGGTGGGATCAGTGTAATCTCCCCAGCTGTCCTCCTTACAAATTGGTGGCAGCGGTGGGATATAAAGCATCTGATTTGAGCAATCATTCCTGTCACTAAAAATTTGCATGGTCCCTGCAAGGATTCTGTGCAGAGTTTTGAAGATTGGACTGTTGGATTGTATAAACAAACATGAGACATTACTGCACTTGTAACAAATTAAACACCTCTTCCCTCTCTCATGCTGTTCTCTGCTACCTTTTTTTGGCAATCATGGCTGCATTTGGGGATCCATGGTACAAATGGCAGAATAAGGTGGGTCTTTCTGTCATATGTGTGTGTGCGATGAGACAGATTGACCCTGCAGACAAAGACAGCCACCAAATGATTGCTAAGTTGGTGCAACAGGATGTGGAGGAAGTCCACCTTTATGAAGGGGAGGCAAGCCAAGGCCTGGATGGCGCTGTTGCAGAGGTCCCAGCTGCAGATGCAATCCACATCAGCAACCAGGGTAGAGTGGACACCAACTTGCAGCTTGCCCTACTGCAACTTCACACAGATGATCTCAAGGGATGATTGGAGCTGATTCAGCAATATGCTCAGCGGCATGCCCAGCAAGAGGTTTCAGAGTGGCAGGCAAGCAAGAGGCTCACAGAGAGTAGATGCCATTAGCCTGACTCCAGAAGGTACAATTTACTCCTCTGAACAATGAGTCCAGTAATGCTAACACCTTTAAACCCCGTCCCAAGCATTTCTCTGTCATGGAAAAGAACAGAGACCTTGATATATTTTTGAGGAGATTTTAAAAGGCCTGCAGACAGCATAGCTTGCCCAGTAACCAATGGGCTTGTTACTTATCTCTAGGGCTACAAGGCAAAGCTCTGGAGGTGTTCACCACTCTTCCTTGAGAACAAGATGGCAGCTATGAGGCCATCAAACAGGCTCTGATTTGGAAATATCATATGACCCCTGAAGTATACTGCAAAAATTCTGGACCTTCCAACATGGACCTAAAGACAGTTACAATGATGTGGTGGATGGGTTACCACATTTGAGGAATTGAAGGACCTGATGGTGAAGGGCCAAATTCTTCATCTTTGCCCTGTGACAGTTTGTGGTGGACCAGGAGCCAAAGGAGGCTGCAAAGGCGGCACAGATTGCCAATACATATGAGGCCAACCATACACCTGAGATGCAGAAGTTAGCCTTCCCCAGGTGGAAAGGGGCCAGCCAGTCCTCGGGGGCATCTCACCCCATCTTCTAACCCCCAACTTGCATCTGACTTCCCTTGTTGCTTTACCTACAGCCGAACTGGACATGTTAGCACCACCTGCCTGAAGAGACAGAAAAACCACCCTATCTTCAAGGTCCATGGTTTAATGCCACTACTTATCTTGTGGGAAGGGCAGCTGGTAGGGCCTATGACAACTTGCAAACACCGTTATTGTGGGGCTTAAGGATACTGGTGCAAAAAGACCTTCATCCACCCTGAATTTGTGTTCCCTAAAGAACTTTTCCCTGGGGAGACCCTAGCTGTCACTGGAAATGGGGGTATTCACTGACCTTTGATGATGGCCAGGGTTTTCCTAGACTTTAGTGTCGGGAGGGGGTTAAGTGAAGTGGGCAGTGTTCGAGAACCTCCCCACAACTGTATTACTGGGGACCAATCTGGGTCGGTTGGTGGCTCAATTCGTTCTTGACAACCCTCCCAAATTTGGTACTTCATTTAATTAAAATGTTTATAACTTGAATGTCAATGTTATGCATAATGATGATGTGTCTTATTGTGCAGGAGAACACAGCCATGTCAAGCTGCAGGGTAATTATGCTGAGGATTTCCTCAAAGGAGTAATAATCAATGCTAAGGAAGATGGTAACATGCATGAGGACCATGAAGAAGGTATTCCCGTGCAGCATTCCAGTCTCTTGACCGACAGTGACATGGCCGGTAGCAGCTGCCTCATGATTAGCACTGTTCCTGAGGCATTAGTAAAGGATGGGAAAGTTGTACCAATAACCTGTCAGGATGATGGAAAAGTGTTATCAGGATAAGAGGAAGGTGTTATTCCCCTGGGAGACAGCCTACATAGCCGCTGTCACCCGCAGTGTGCCCACAATGCAGGTAATGCACTGTCTTCTTAACCCTCATTATCTAGAGGGACAACAGAACAGGTTGTGGACCCCGAGCAGGTCCCAGAGGTTCCGGTGAAGTTGGGGCTTTAACATTGCTTCTGGCTGCCAGCAGCCAGGAGTGCAAAATGTCTCTGCAATCAGATGACAGTCTAGAGGTGTTGAGGGACCATGCAGAGCAGCCCATCTCTGAGACTGACAAAGGTGAGTGAATTTAAGGACCAGAGAAGACAGTCCCCTGTAACTCTCAAGAGGAGTGGCTGAGGGAAAGACAGCTGATCTTGCCCTATTGGTTTAGGAAGGAGTTGTTGTGATATGCCCATGAGATTCCACTAGCTGGAAACTTGAGGGTCAGCAAAACCAAAGCCTGACTGTCTCATCACTTTTATTGGCCCCAAATAGGGACATATGTTGCCATCTACTGCCATTTGGCCATATTTTGTTAAGTAGGATTTCAGAGTTAGATGCTTACAGATCAGGAGTCTCAATTTATATATCGTTTAATGCAGATCATCTATAACAAAAATGCAGGTGCATCACCTTGTATCAAGTCTGTATCACCCACAAGCTTTTGGCTTGTGCAAACAATTTAATGATAACATTAAGTAGATGCTTAAGATGATGGTTGAGTCCCATGAGCACCACTGGGAGTGGTACCTCCCACACCTGCTGCTTGCTTACAGAGAGGTACTACAGCAAATGAGTCAGGCGGCCCTTTGTTCTGGTAAGGCAATGCTGGGAAGAAAAACTGAACACCCCCTGAATTGTCTGTCATTGACTATGTCATGCGACTCCATGACCAAATGTAGTCAATGACAAACCCAAACCAGCCAGAAGCTATGGTACGACTGGAACCTCCTAGTCCCAATGACCTAGGACAAGCTTCAGGCAGCTTGGGAGGGTCCATACCTTGTGCATACAGTAGTTATTTTTCTATTGGATAGTAATACAAATCTAGATAGAATCATATAGATAGAAAAATTGGAACAGCGCCAGAGAATACCGTAATAGTGTGCATGATTCCCCAACCAGCAATTAATTGGCTCCTTAAGATAATAGCAAAAAAAAGGGGAACCAGCACAAAAATAAAAAAAAAGGTGATCTTTAATGACCAATTGCGAGGCGACGTTTCGGATCTAAAATCCTTTCTCAAGCAATGAATACAACAATAGTGTAGGTATATATTAGGTGCACAAGTCATCAATTTAGTGAATCAATTGATTTAAAAACATTAAAAATATACAGTGTACATAGTAATATTTTCATAATGCATAAAGTGCCCAGTGCATACATAAGTGATCGATCATACGATGATATAATCAAATTAGTGCACTGTATATCATAGACAGTGATAAATACAAGAAACATCTCATAAATACTTAAGTAGCTTCAGGTGTTACATCCTTAGGCCGGCGTCACACTAGCGAGTTTTACGGACGTATGAAAAACTGCGCATTGCACACGGACCAATGATTCTCTATGGGGCAGATCCTATCTGCCGTATATTTCTCAGCCGTAATTTACAGGCGTAGAAAATCACAGCATGCTGCGTTTGTCAGCGTATTGCGCCAAAAATCTGCCAATAAATGTTTATGGGGCGAGAAAAATACGGACTACACACGGACCATCAGTGTGACTTGCGAGAAAAACGCACCGCTGTTCTATAGAAAAGCTGGTAATTCAGTGCGGTGTACAGTAAAATCACACTGACAGGTTAGAAATGAATAGATCAAATAAATGTCTACACATAGAATAGGTATATATAAGAGAGAGGCTAAGTGCCAGAATAGGCACATCTGTAAGATGTACCTTTTCTGGGGTGGCTGAGGCTGAGATGTTTTTAGC
Organism: Ranitomeya imitator; assembly: GCF_032444005.1. NCBI lineage: Eukaryota > Metazoa > Chordata > Amphibia > Anura > Dendrobatidae > Ranitomeya > Ranitomeya imitator. Next base: position 308,081,435 of record NC_091285.1, on the reverse strand, counting down.
CGGGGGGGCAATAACCATGGTCCCTCTCTACGCTATTAATATCTGCCCTCAGTCACTGGCTTTCCCACTATGGCAGAGAAAATTGTGCGGGAGCCCATGCCAGTTTTTTCTGTGAATTAACCCTTTATTTTAACAGCTAGAACCCCCAAATTTTGCACACAGACACTTCTAACATTAGTAGTGAGGAATATGCAAAAAAAATGGATATGAAATGGTTTACTGTATGTAAACCATGTCTCATATACTGTCGGGTTTGGGAAGGAGATAGCAAAAGCCGGCAATTGAATTACCAGCTTTTATGCTATCTTGCGCTGTATTAAATATATATATATATATATATATATATATATATATATTATTATTATTATTATTATTTATTGTTATAGCGCCATTTATTCCATGGCGCTTTACATGTGAGGAGGGGTATACATAATGAAAACAAGTACAATAATCTTAAACAATACAAGTCATAACTGGTACAGGAGGAATGAGGACCCTGCCCGCGAGGGCTCACAATCTACAAGGGATGGGTGAGAATACAGTAGGTGAGGGTAGAGATGGTCATGCAGCGGTTTGGTCGATCGGTGGTAGCTGCAGGTTGTAGGCTTGTCTGAAGAGGTGGGTCTTCAGGTTCTTTTTGAAGGTTTCGATGGTAGGCGAGAGTCTGATGTGTTGTGGTAGAGGGTTCCAGAGTAGGGGTGATACGCGAGAGAAATCTTGTATACGATTGTGGGAAGAGGAGATAAGAGGGGAGTAGAGTAGGAGATCTTGTGAGGATCGGAGGTTGCGGGTAGGTAAGTACCGGGAGACGAGGTCACAGATGTATGGAGGAGACAGGTTGTGGATGGCTTATATATGGCTTTTATATATATATAAATATACATATATATGTGTCTCACTGACATATATATATGTATTTTACAAGCCGGCGAGAAAATCTTGCCGTACGGATGTCATACAGATTACATATGGAGGTTTACATGCGCAAAATACGCAGCCACACCCTGCCTACGGATGACATACGGATTACTGTTTTGGGATAATTTCTGCGTATTACGCCTGTAAAATGTGGACCATATTTCCCTACGCTGAGTGTGACACCGGCCTTATAGGAACTTAGACCGCACTCACAAGTTCAAGATACAGCTGCAAGCCATATCTCTGGCATCCATGCAGTCTCATTGCGCATGTCTGTGATGTCACAGTAATTTTCCAATAGTCCTATGCATGTGAATTTGTGCACAGGAATACTAGAACTCCAAAAAGATATATATATATATATATATATACTGTATATATATATATATATATATATATATATATATATATATATATATATATATATATATATATATATAGAAATATATATACATACACTGTTCAAAAAAATAAAGGGAACACTAAAATACCACATCCTAGATATCACTTAATAAAATATTCCACTTGTAAATCTTTATTCACTACATAGTGGAAAGCGTTGAGAACAATAAAACATAAAAATAATCAATGCAAATCAAAATTAATATCTCACGGAGGCCTGAATTTGGAACGATACTCAAAATCAAAGTGGAAAATCAAATTACAGGCTGATCCAACTTCAGTGGAAATGTCTCAAAACAAGCAAATGATGCTCAGTAGTATGTGTGTGGCCTCCACGTGCCTGTATGACCTCCCTACAATGCATGGGGATGCTCCTGATGAGACGACGGATGGTCTCCTGAGGGATCTCCTCCCAGACCTGGACTAAAGCATCCGACAACTCCTGGACAGTCTATGGTGCAGGTGCAACGTGAAGTTGGTGGCTGGAGCGATACATGATGTATTAAATCGGATTCAGGTCTGGGGAACAGGCGGGCCAGTCCATAGCTTCAATGACTTCATCTTGCAGGAACTACTGACACACTCCAGCTACATGAAGTCTGGCATTGTCCTGCATTAGGAGGAACACAGGGCCAACCGCACCACCATATGGTCCCACAAGGTGTCTGAGCAGGGGCGGGTTATAAGAGGGTCAATCTGGGCGATAGCCCAGGGCCCATGTTGCGAATTTCGTTCTTGGGCTCCCTCTTGTGGTTTCAAGTGGTATGGCTGCTCCTTGGATTTAGCTGTGTTCAGCTGCTTCCACTGATTGTCTTTTCTGCTCGGCTATTTATGCCTGGCTCTGTTAGGGCTAGCGGAATGCACCGAGTAGAAATAGATATTTATTATAAATGGTGCGTTCGCAGCCCGGGGTCCACCGTGCAGGGAGAACCTGCTGCTAGTGAATGGTGGCACTGTTTGGCGGTATAGACTAGCTCTGTTACCTCACAGAGCAGCCGCGAGAGGAAAGCACTGCGCCCTGTTAGCCTCACAGGAGCACAAGCTTACTGCCAAGCTGATAGCAGTCTGTGGTTATACAACATGCAATCTCCTCACCGGAGAAGCCGGTATTCTAGGGGCTTATTTCAGCCGGGTCCCTGAACACTCTCATACAATCTCCTCACCGGAGGTGCCGGTATTCTAGGGGCTTATTTCAGCCGGGTCCCTGAACACACTTATGCATAACCACACTGGCGCAAAGCACATATGACTTGATACTAGCGCATGGCCGTGCGGCCATGCGAGCCTTAAATAGTTGCAGCATGTTTAGGACCTTACAAAGAAGGACCAATGGAGTGCTGCAGCACCTGAGCATGTGACCCTGGATCTCCACTGAGATATCTCGCCCTGGGCATGCTCAGAGTTCAAAGCAGGATTTAGTCCTAGCAGCTACAAGGACCTTAGCTGCAGTATCTGATCATGTGACCCTCGATCTCCACTGAGAGATCTTACTCAGGGCATGCTCAGAATGTGAAAAGCAGGACTTAGCCCCAGAAGCGTCTGCTGCTGCCCAGCACTGACTTCAATGGGAGAAGCAGGAAACGCAGCAGTAACTCTTAGCACAGAGTCAGACTGAGCGAGACGCTGGGATCGACGTCTCCGCTGAGCAGGCTCCACTGCGGCAGGAGAAGAATGGGAGACCGCAGCAGAGATGGCCCGAGATTCCCCCTGTGCAAAGGCAGGAACTCGACCCCTAACATGGCCCCCTCCTTGGGCCTCGCTACGTTCGAAGGCAGCAATGAGCTGCGGAGCCCGAATGTGCTCAGCAGGCTCCCAGGACCTATCCTCAGGGCCGTAACCCTTCCAGTCCACCAAATAAAATTTTTTGCCACGTACCACCTTGCACCCCAAAATAGCATTTACCTCGTAATCGTCCGTAGACGAACCCGATGTCCCAGCAGATGACTCGGAAAACCGGGACATATACACGGGTTTCAAGAGGGACACATGAAAGGTGTCGGTGATACCCAGGCGTGGCGGAAGGGCCAAACGATAGACCACAGGATTAACCTGTTCGAGGACCTTGAATGGACCCAAGTAGCGAGGAGCAAACTTAGTGGACTCAACTCGCAGCCTGATGTTACGGGAGAGCCACACCAAGTCGCCAGGAGCAAAGGTCGGAGCGGGGCGCCGATGTGCATCGGCGGAGGACCTCATTCTCTCCTTGGAGGCCCGAATGGCATCCTGAGTGCGGTCCCAAATATCCCGTGCCTCCACAGCCCAGTCTGCCACCCTGAAGTCGGCGGAAGACACGGGCATAGGCACAGGTACCCGCGGATGCTGACCATAGTTGAGGAGGAATGGCATTTGTCCAGTGGAGTCAGCTACGGCATTGTTCAGTGCAAACTCTGCCCACGATAGCAAGGATGCCCAGTCATCCTGCCTGGCTGAAACAAAATGTCGCAGGTATGTGACCAAGGTCTGGTTGGCCCTCTCTACCAACCCATTCGTCTCGGGATGATATGCGGAAGAGAGATTCAACTCAATGCTGAGAAGACGACAAAGCTCTCTCCAGAACCGAGACGCAAACTGGGGACCCCGGTCACTGACAATTTTGTCTGGCATACCATGTAGGCGGAAGATGTGTTTTATGAACAACGCTGCCAAGGCCCGTGCAGTAGGTAACCGTGGTAGCGGCACCAAATGCACCATTTTTGAGAAATGATCGGTGAAGACCCAAATGATGGTACAGCCGCGAGACTTGGGTAAACCCACAACAAAGTCCATCCCGACCATCTCCCAGGGCCTATCTGCCACCGGCAAGGGATAGAGTAACCCAGCTTGCCTTTGACGAGGAGATTTATTTTTGGCGCAGGAGACACACGCTTGAATATAATCTCTGACATCCCGGACCATATGTGGCCACCAGTACGTCCTCGCCAGTAGCTCAGATGTCCTCTTTGTCCCAAAGTGTCCACCCACCCTGGATGAATGAGCCCAAGAGAGAACCTCCGGTCGCAAATTAATGGGCACAAAAGTCTTGCCGGGAGGCACAGACTCAAGCAAAACCGGCGCTACGGTTCTCAGGCTCTCTGAAGGGACAATAAGCCGAGGCTCCTCCTCCTCCTCAGATGACACAACAGAGCGAGAGAGAGCATCTGCACGAATGTTCTTCTCCCCAGCGAGATAATGAAGGGTGAAGTGGAACCGGGAGAAGAACAAGGACCATCTGGCCTGGTGAGAATTTAGCCGCTGGGCTGTCTGCAGGTGTAACAAATTTTTGTGGTCCGTGAAGACCTGAAAGGGAAAACGAGCCCCCTCCAAGAGATGTCTCTACTCCGAGAAAGCCAGCTTCATCGCTAGCAACTCCCTGTCCCCAATGGAATAATTCCTCTCCGCAGGTGTGAAGGTCTTGGAGAAGAAGAAGCACAGATGCTTCCGACCTTGAGCATCCTTTTGGAAGAGGACTGCTCCTGCACCAACGGAAGAGGCATCCACCTCCATTATGAACGGCTTATCAACATCGGGACGATGCAAGATGGGAGCGCTAGCAAAACAGGATTTAATAGAAGAAAAGGCCCTGGAGACCTCTTCAGACCACAATTTGGGATTCGCTCCCTTCTTGGTGAGGGCTACCAAGGGAGCTACCAAAGTTGAGAAGTGGGGAATGAACTGGCGGTAATAATTAATGAACCCCATAAAGCGCTGCACCGCTTTAAGAGAATGGGGTTCTTGCCAGTCCATCACAGCCTGTAGTTTGGCAGGATCCATAGCCAATCCCTGGGCGGAGATGATATAGCCCAGGAAAGGTAAAGACTCCTGCTCAAACATACACTTCTCCAACTTTGCATAGAGAGAATTTGCCCGTAAGAGGTCGAAGACTCTGCCAACATCTCTCCGGTGGGAGTCAATATTTGGAGAAAAGATGAAAATATCATCCAGATAGACTACGACCGAGGTGGAAAGCATATCCCGGAAGATGTCGTTGACAAAGTCTTGGAAAACGGCTGGGGCATTACAGAGCCCGAAGGGCATCACCAGATACTCATAGTGCCCATCTCTGGTGTTAAACGCCGTCTTCCATTCGTCCCCCTCTCGGATGCGAATCAGGTTATAAGCACCCTGCAGATCCAATTTGGTAAATACCTTAGCTCCCCTTAGCCTATCAAAAAGCTCAGAAATCAGGGGCAGCGGATACTTATTTTTAACGGTGATGGCGTTAAGACCCCTGTAATCTATGCAAGGACGTAATTCTCCATTCTTCTTCTGCACGAAGAAGAACCCTGCCCCTGCTGGTGACACTGACTTCCTAATGAACCCTCTTGCCAAATTCTCCTGGATGTATTGGGACATGGCCTCCGTTTCCGGAAGAGAGAGGAGATAGACACGTCCCCGAGGAGGTTCTGCTCCAGGCAAGAGATGTATAGGACAGTCATAGGGGCACTGACTTCAATGGGAGAAGCAGGAAACGCAGCAGTAACTCTTAGCACAGAGTCAGACTGAGCGAGACACTGGGATCGACGTCTCCGCTGAGCAGGCTCCACTGCGGCAGGAGAAGAATGGGAGACCGCAGCAGAGATGGCCCGAGATTCCCCCTGTGCAGAGGCAGGAACTCGACCCCTAACAGACTCTTTCTTCAGCCAGTGCCACTTGTAAATGGTTCCTGGTTGGATTCACATCTCTTTGGATTTCCCTGTTATCCTGACCAGTTCAGCAAAGCTAAGTCCTTGCTTGCTCTTTTCTGTCCACAGGTTGTGGACTTATCCATTCTGTGCTTGCTATGTTTGTCCAGCTTGTCAGTATGATTTAACTCTGTTGCTGGAAGCTCTGGGAAGCAGATTTACCCTCCACACCTTTAGTCAGGTGTGGAGATTTTTGTAATCTCTCTGTGGATTTTTGTAGTGTTTTATACTGACCGCACAGTATTCCATCCTGTCCTATCTATTTAGCTAGACTGGCCTCCTGTGCTCATCCTGGTTTCATTCTGTGTATGTCTTTTTCCCTCTCCTCTCACAGTCATTATTTGTGGGGGGCTAATCTATCCTTTGGGGATTTTCTCTGAGGCAAGATAGCTTTCCTGTTTCTATCTTTAGGGGTAGTTAGCTCTTAGGCTGTGACGAGGTGCCTAGGGAGAGTTAGGAGCATCCCACGGCTACTTCTAGTGTTGTGTTGAGCTTAGGGACTGCGGTCAGTACAGGTACCACTTCCTTTAGAGCTCGTTCCATGTTGCTCCTAAACCACCAGATCATAACAGTACAAGTGGCCAAAAATGAATTAAATGCATCTCAAAAGAAGGAAAAAATTCTGAGCCATTTTTTTTCTGTGCACTCTTTTGTCTTTTTTTTCCTCTTGACATTTGGGTGGTGCAGGATTTGTGCTCTGGCATGGATGTTCAGGGTTTGTTTTCTCGTGTGGATCAACTTGCTGCAAAAGTACAGAGTATCCAAGATTATGTTGTCCAGACTCTGGCTTTGGAGCCTAAAATTCCTACTCCTGATTTGTTTTTTGGAGACAGATCCAAGTTTTTGAACCTTAAAAATAACTGCAATGTGTTTTTTGCTTTGAAACCCCGTTCTTCTGGTGATCCCATTCAGCAAGTTAAAATCATCATGTCCTTGCTGCGTGGTGACCCTCAGGACTGGGCATTCTCCCTTGAATCAGGGGATCCGGCATTGCTGAATGTAGACGCATTTTTTCAAGCGCTCGGATTATTGTATGATGAACCTAACTCTGTGGATCATGCAGAAAAAACCCTGTTGGCCTTGTGTCAGGGTCAGGAAGCGGCAGAATTATACTGCCAGAAATTTAGGAAATGGTCTGTGCTCACTAAATGGAATGAGGATGCTCTGGCTGCTATTTTCAGAAAGGGTCTTTCTGAAGCCCTTAAAGATGTTATGGTGGGCTTCCCTACGCCTACTGGTTTGAGCGAATCTATGTCTCTAGCCATTCAGATTGATCGGCGGTTGCGCGAGCGCAAAGCTGTGCACCATATGGCAGTGTCCTCTGAGCAGAGTCCTGAACCTATGCATTGTGATAGGATTTTGACTAAAACAGGACGGCAGGAATTCAAACGTCAGAATGGGCTGTGTTTTTACTGTGGTGATTCTGCTCATGTTATTTCTGATTGCCCTAAACGTACTAGGAGGGTCGCTAGGTCTGTTACCATTAGTACTGTACAGCCTAAATTTCTTTTATCTGTGACCCTGATTTGCTCATTGTCATCCTTTTCTGTCATGGCATTTGTGGATTCAGGCGCTGCCCTGAACCTAATGGACTAATTCGCCAGGCGCTGTGGTTTTTCCTTGCAGCCTTTACAGAGCCCTATTCCTTTGAGGGGCATTGATTCTACTCCATTGGCCAAGGATAAACCTCAGTACAGGACGCAGATGACCATGTACATGGCTCCTGCACATTAGGAAAATTGCCGTTTTCTGGTGTTGCATAACCTGCATGATGTTGTTGTACTGGGTTTTCCATGGTTACAGGAACATAATCCGGTGCTGGATTGGAAAACTATGTCTGTGACTAGTTGGGGTTGTCAAGGGGTACGTAGTGACGTTCCTTTGATGTCAATTTCCTCTTCCCCCTCTTCTGAGGTCCCTGAGTTTTTGTCGGATTTCCAGGATGTATTTGATGAGCCCAAGTCCAGTTCCCTTCCTCCACATAGGGACTGTGATTGTGCTATTAACTTGATTCCAGGTTGTAAGTTCCCTAAGTGCCGACTTTTCAATCTGTCTGTGCCAGAGCATGCCGCCATGCGGAGCTATGTTAAGGAATCTTTGGAGAAAGGGCATATTCGGCCGTCTTCGTCACCATTGGGAGCGGGTTTCTTTTTTGTTGCTAAGAAGGATGGCTCCTTGAGACCCTGTATAGATTATCGTCTTCTTAATAAGATCACGGTCAAATTCCAATACCCCTTGCCTTTGCTTTCTGATTTGTTTGCTCAGATTAAGGGGGCTAGTTGGTTTACTAAGATTGACCTCCGAGGGGCATATAATCTTGTTCGTATTAAACAGGGTGACGAATGGAAAACTGCATTTAATACGCCCGAAGGCCATTTTGAATACCTTGTGATGACATTCGGGCTCTCTAATGCTCCATCTGTGTTCCAATCCTTCATGCATGATATTTTCCGCAATTATCTTGATAAATTCATGGTTGTATATTTGGATGATATTTTGATTTTTTCCGATGATTGGGAGTCTCATGTGAGGCAGGTCAGGATGGTGTTCCAGATCCTTCGTGATAATGCTTTGTTTGTGAAGGGGTCTAAGTACCTATTTGGAGTTAAGAAGGTCTCTTTTTGGGTTTTATTTTTTCTCCCTCGTCTATGGAAATGGATCCTGTTAAGGTCCAAGCTATTCATGATTGGATTCAACCCACATCTGTGAAGGGCCTTCAAAAATTTTGGGGCTTTGCTAATTTCTATCGCCGTTTCATTGCCAACTTTTCCAGTGTGGTTAAGCCCCTTACTGATTTGACGAAGAAAGGCGCTGATGTGACGAATTGGTCCTCTGCGGCTGTTGAGGCCTTTCAGGAGCTTAAACGCCGATTTACTTCTGCCCCTGTGTTGCGTCAGCCGGATGTTTCTCTTCCTTTTCAGGTTGAGGTCGACGCTTCTGAGATTGGGGCAGGGGCCGTTTTGTCTCAGAGGGAATCTGATGGTTCTTTGATGAAACCGTGTGCTTTTTTATCCAGAAAGTTTTCGCCTGCGGAACGCAATTATGATGTCGGCAATCGGGAGTTGTTGGCTATGAAGTGGGCGTTTGAGGAGTGGCGACATTGGCTTGAGGGAGCTAAGCACCGCGTTGTGGTCCTGACTGATCATAAGAATCTGATTTACCTTGAGTCGGCCAAGCGGCTGAATCCTAGACAGGCTCGATGGTCCCTGTTTTTCTCCATTTTGATTTTGTTGTCTCGTATCTTCCGGGATCTAAGAATGTTAAGGCTGATGCCCTCTCTAGGAGTTTTTCACCTGATTCTCCTGGAGTCCTTGAGCCGGCTGGCATTCTTAAGGAAGGGGTGATTCTTTCTGCCATCTCCACTGATTTTCGACGGGTGCTTCAGGAATTTCAGGCTGATAGGCCTAACCGCTGTCCTGTGGGGACGCTGTTTGTTCCTGATGGATGGACAAGTAAGGTGATTTCTGAGGTTCATTGTTCAGTGTTGGCTGGTCATACTGGGATTTTTGGTACCAGAGATTTGGTTGCTAGGTCCTTTTGGTGGCCTTCCTTGTCGCGCGATGTCCGTGCTTTTGTGCAGTCCTGTGGGACTTGCGCCCGAGCCAAGCCTTGCTGTTCCCGCGCCAGTGGGTTGCTTTTGCCTTTGCCGGTCCCTGAGAGGCCCTGAACGCATATTTCCATGGATTTTATTTCGGATCTTCCTGTTTCCCAGAAGATGTCTGTTATCTGGGTTGTTTGTGACTGGTTCTCTAAAATGGTCCATCTGGTACCTTTGCCTAAGTTGCCTTCCTCCTCAGATCTGGTTCCATTGTTTTTTCAGCATGTGGTTCGTTTGCATGGCATTCCAGAGAATATTGTGTCTGACAGAGGTTCTCAGTTTGTCTCTAGGTTTTGGTGGGCCTTTTGTGCTAGGATGGGCATTGATTTGTCTTTTTCTTCGGCGTTTCATCCTCAGACTAATGGCCAAACTGAGCGTACTAATCAGACCTTGGAGACCTATTTGAGATGCTTTGTGTCTGCTGATCAGAATGATTGGGTGTCTTTCTTGCCGTTGGCCGAGTTTGCCCTTAATAATCGGGCTAGTTCGGCTACTTTGGTTTCACTTTTCTTTTGTAATTTTGGTTTTCATCCTCGTTTTTCTTCTGGGCAGGTTGAGCCTTCTGATTGTCCTGGTGTTGATTCTGTGGTGGACAGGCTGCAGCAGATTTGGACTCATGTGGTGGACAATTTGACGTTGTCTCAGGATAGGGCTCAACGTTTTGCTAACCGCGGTCGGTGTGTTGGTCCCCGGCTTCGTGTGGGGGATTTGGTTTGGTTTTCTTCTCGTCATGTTCCTATGAAGGTTTCTTCCCCTAAGTTTAAGCCTCGGTTTATTGGTCCTTATAAAATTTCTGAAATTATGAATCCGGTGTCTTTTCGTTTGGCTCTTCCAGCCTCTTTTGCCATTCATAATGTTTTCCATAAATCTTTGTTGCAGAGATATGTGGTGCCCGTTGTTCCCTCGGTTGACCCTCCTGCCCCGATGTTGGTTGAGGGAGAGTTGGAATATGAGGTTGAGAAGATTTTGGATTCTCGTTTTTCGAGGCGGAGGCTTCAGTATCTTGTCAAGTGGAAGGGTTATGGCCAGGAGGATAATTCTTGGGTTGTTGCCTCCGATGTCCATGCCACCGATTTGGTTTGTGCTTTTCAATTGGCTCGTCCTGATCGGCCTGGGGGCTCTGGTGAGGGTTCGGTGACCCCTCCTCAAGGGGGGGTACTGTTGTGAATTCCGTTCTTGGGCTCCCTCTTGTGGTTTCAAGTAGTATGGCTGCTCCTTGGATTTAGCTGTGTTCAGCTGCTTCCACTGATTGTCTTTTCTGCTCGGCTATTTATGCCTGGCTCTTTCTTCAGCCAGTGCCACTTGTAAATGGTTCCTGGTTGGATTCACATCTCTTTGGATTTCCCTGTTATCCTGACCAGTTCAGCAAAGCTAAGTCCTTGCTTGCTCTTTTCTGTCCACAGGTTGTGGACTTATCCGTTCTGTGCTTGCTATGTTTTTCCAGCTTGTCAGTATGATTTAATTCTGTTGCTGGAAGCTCTGGGAAGCAGATTTACCCTCCACACCTTTAGTCAGGTGTGGAGATTTTTGTAATCTCTGCGTGGATTTTTGTAGTGTTTTATACTGACCGCACAGTATTCCATCCTGTCCAATCTATATAGCTAGACTGGCCTCCTGTGCTAATCTATCCTTTGGGGATTTTCTCTGAGGCAAGATAGCTTTCCTGTTTCTATCTTTAGGGGTAGTTAGCTCTTAGGCTGTGACGAGGTGCCTAGAGAGAGTTAGGAGCATCCCACGGCTACTTCTAGTGTTGTGTTGAGCTTAGGGACTGCGGTCAGTACAGGTACCACTTCCTTTAGAGCTCGTTCCATGTTGCTCCTAAACCACCAGATCATAACAGGCCCAGTGGTGTGGGTGGGCCCTGGGCTACCGCACAGATTGCCCGCCGGCCCCTGCGATCAGGGCATTACTGCACGTGCCCCTGTCAGACTGGCATATCATTTATGGGCCCCCGGACCCGGTGGGCAGAGAGAGGGGGCCTGCATCGGGCCCCGTCTCATATGCTCACCGGGCCCCTACCGCCCGCACATCAATAGTTAACAACAGCCGCCAGCCAATTGGAGGCTAGCAGCTGAAGTCGGCCGCATGTGCAGGCGCAGCGCACACGTCGCCGGCGTCTGACGTCATTGTCAGCCACTGGTGAGTGCGCACTGCTGGAGGGAGCTCGCCGCTGGAGCACCGGTCAGGTGAGGAGAACTTGGGGCAGATGGTTGCTGGACACACTGGGGTAATGCTGGAGACACTATGGCAATGCTGGAGACAATGGGGTAGATTGCTGGACACACTGGGGGCAATGCTGGAGGACACACTGGGGAAGATGATTGCTGGAAACACTGGGGCAATGCTGGAGACACTGAGGCAATGCAGGAGACACTGGGGCAGATTGCTGGACACACTGGGGGCAATGCTGGAGGACACACTGGGGCAGGTGATTGCTGGAGACACTGGGGCAATGCTGGAGACACTGGGGTAATGCTGGAGACACTGGGGTAATGCTGGAGACACTGGGGCAGATTGCTGGACACAGTGGGGGCAATGCTGGAGGACACACTGGGGCAGATGATTGCTGGAGACACTGGGGCAATGCTGGAGACACTTGGGCAATGCTGGAGACACTGGGGCAGATTGCTGGACACACTGGGGCAATGCTGGAGGACACACTGGGGCAGATGATTGCTGGACACACTGAGGCAATGCTGGAGACACTGGGGCAGATTGCTGGACACACTGGGGGCAATGCTGGAGGACACACTGGGGTAGATGATTGCTGGAGACACTGGGGCAATGCTTGAGACACTGGGGCAATGCTGGAGACACTTGTCATGATCCCAATGGCAGGGGATCACAAAAATGACAAGCACAGATACAAACAAGCTCTAGGGCGATGGAACCTGAGCTGACCGCGACCCTGAACCTAACACACAAATAAAAGTAGCCGGGGAACGTGCCTACGATGATCCTAGACGTCTCGCTCCAGCCGAAGATCTAACTTCCCCTATCAGAAGAAACACAGACCTCTCTTGCCTCAAGAGAAATACCCCACAGCAAATAGCAGCCCCCCACATATAATGACGGTGAAATGAGAGGAAAGCACATACGTAGTATGAAAACAGTTTCAGCAAAATGAGGCCCGCTAAAGCTAGATAGCAGAGGATACAAAAGTGAACTGCGCGGTCAGCGAAAAACCCTTCAAAAAACCATCCTGAAATTACTTGAACTCATGTGCCAACTCATGGTACATGAAAAGCAATTTCAGCCCACTAGAGCAACCAGCAGCAGAGAATCACATATCTGCAGGCTGGACTAAAAACCAAATTAAGCAAAACACAAAACAGGAAAATCCAAACTTAGCTTGTCCAGAAGGTTCTAGGAGCAGGGAGCAGAGGTAACAAGACACACTGGATACATTGATAACCGGCGAGGAAATGCCAGCAAAGCCAGGTTAAATAGGAAACTCCCATATGCTGATGGAACAGGTGGAACCCAGAAACCCAGGAAAGACAAGTCACCCAGTACCATCAGTAACCACCAGAGGGAGCCCAAAAACAGAACTCACAACAGACACTGGGGCAGATTGCTGGACACACTGGGGACAATGCTGGAGGACACACTGGGGCAGATGATTGCTGGACACACTGGGGGCAATATGCTGGAGTCAGACACTGGGGCAGATTGCTGGACACACTGTCTGGGGGCAATGCTGGATACACTGGGGCAGATTGCTGGACACTGGGGCAATATGGTGGACATACTGGGGCAGATTGCTGGACACACTGGGAGTAATATGCTGGACACACTGGGGCAGATTGCTGGACACACTGGGGGCAGGACTGGAGGCATGGGCAGAATGTAGATACGGGGCATGATTGGAGACACGGGGCAGAATGAAAGACATGGGGCAGGATTGGATCATGGGGCAGGATGGATATGATGGAGAAAGATGAGGCAGGATGGGGATATCATATGGGGTAGAATGGATACTCATGAGGGCAGGATGCGAGAACATATGGCTGGAGCCAGGAATGAGATAAGCGGGGCCAGGATGGGGAATATTATTACCATAGGGGCTAATTAAGGGATATTATTACTGCAGTGATGTATTTATTTTATTTTTTGAGTATACTGTTTTAAATGGGGGGGCGGTCCTGTTACTGTGCAGAGTGACACTATATCGCCTTTTTTTCCTCATGTGGTGTAATGTAGAAGTTGTGAAAAATTAAGTAATGTGTTCTGCAAGCAGAGCTTGAGATAACTGTGTTATTTCCTGCAGAAACGAGTCCTGGCTGGAAGAAATGATGGCGGTGTGTGCTGGATGAAAGATGAAGGACTTCACCTAGAGACGTCACTGGTGAGTCAGTGTTACCTATACACTGACACTATACACTGTATACTATATACAGAGCTCCTGTGTATAATGTCACCAGTGATCTCTGTATTACCTCTACACAGACACTGCATACTAAGTACAGATCTCCTGTGAATACTGGCACTTATGGTGATGGTATTGTGTTTTTGTTTTTTTTTATTACTGATCAGTATTGTAGTATTCAGTCACTATGTGTTGGTAATATGTGGTCTGGAAATGGTGTTGTGGTATTTGTCCCTTGTATGTGCTATTTGGTCACCAAGTGGTGGTAATATGTGGTCTTGACATGGTGTGGTGGTATTTGTTCCTTGTATGTGATATTATTCAATCTCTGTGGTTGTAATTTGTTGTCTGGTCATGGTTCGGTGGTATTTGTTCCTTGTATGTGATATTGGTCAAAATATACCTAAATTGTATTGCATATTTTAACAAATATTTAATAGGTTACAGTACTGTAGGGCACGGCCATTTTTCTGGAATAATCTGGTTCAGGTAAAACATGACCCCCGTCACATGACCCCCGTCACATGACCCCATCACATGACCCCCGTCACATGACCCCCGTCACATGACCGGGGGGCCCACAGTGTCTGAACAGCCCGGGGCCCTGGCTACCCTTAATCCACCCCTGTGTCTGAGAATCTCATCTCGGTACCTAATGGCAGTCAGGCTACCTCGGGCGAGCACATGGAGGGCTGTGCGGCCCTCCAAAGAAATGCCACCCCACACCATTACTGACCCATTGCCAAACCTGTCATGCTGAAGGATGTTGCAGGCAGCAGATCTCTCTCCACAGCGTCTCCAGACTCTGTCACTATTGTTGGAGGAAAAGCCAATGCATATATGAAAAGTGCACACCTAAGCTACAAGAATATAAACAACTTCTTTATTGTCACCAAAGCACACACATAATTAAAAACATTTAAATTCAACAATGACAACACCCCCATCCATATGCAATAATACATCTATGTGACCCTAGGACATGACACCGTAACAACATAGGCACTCATAATGGAAGCGCAATATACATAAATAATGCAATCAACAAGATATTATCATAAGGTCATAACAATCCAGCAACAAATAATAAGAGAAAAAATCAGTTAAACAGAAATAGCTGGCTGAATGCACACACTACGAACCCTAAATGTGGGCGTCCCCACAGGTGTAAGTTAGGTGTCTGAGAGAAATAGCAATTGTCCAAATGGTGGTCACAGACTGTAAGGCTATGTGCACACATACAGGTTTTTTTAGCGTTTTTTTCGCGTTTTTTCGTGCTAAAAACTCTATAAAAACTCATTAAAAATGCATACATTATGCATTCTATCATTTAGAATGCATTCTGCATGTTTTGTGCACATGGATCGCGGTAAAAAAATGAGCATGTTCATTATTTTTGCGGATTTTCTGCGTTTTTCTTGCAATTCTATGCATTTGGGAAAAACGCACCAAAAACGCACCAAAAACGCATCAAAAACGACTGCGGATTGCTGGCAGAAATGTCCATTTTTTTCAGGAAAATTTCTGCAAGAAATCCTGACGTGTGGACATACCCTAAAAGAGAGCCATCCTAAATCTCTGGTATATACAAGATAGCACTATAGAGATTAAAGCAAGAGCACAGAAAAAAAAAAAATATATATATATACACTAGCTAATGAGCCCGGCGTTGCCTGGGCATAGTAAATATCTGTGGTTAGTTATAGCACATCACTTCTCTCATTTTCCCATCACGCCTCTCATTTTCCCCCTTACTCCTCTCATTCCCCCCTAACACTTGTCATTTCGACCTCACATCTGTCATTTTCCGATCACTCCACTATTTTCCCTCACTCCTCTCATTTTGCACTCACACCTTTTCATTTTCACCTCACACCCCTCATTTTCACGTCACAGCTCTCATTTTCCCCTCAGTATATAGATGTTTGTCATCTCCCTTATATATAGTATACACCTGTATGTCATCTCCTGTATATAGTATATACCTGTATGTCATCTCCCCTGTAAATAGTATATACCTGCTGTATGTCATCTCCTCCTGTATATTGTATATACATATGTGTAATCTCTTCCTGTATATAGTATATACCTGTATTTCATTTCTTCTGTATATACTATGAACCCGTATGTCATCTACTCCTATATAAAGTATATACCTGTATGTCATCTCCTGTATATAGATTCAAGATTCAAAGAAGCTTTATTGGCAGGACCAAATACACATCAGTTTTGCCAAAGCAAGTGTATAAAGGCAATAGGGATAGGGACTGTGGGGATGTTGGGTAGGAGCTGTAGGGGAGGTGGATGGGGCAGGTCCATTGTGGGGGCTATAGTCCATGGCATAGGGGAGGTGGATGGGGCAGGTCCATTGTGGGGGTTATAGTCCATGGCATAGGGGAGGTGGATGGGGCAGATGCAGGGTGGGGGCTATAGTCCATGGCATAGGGGAGGTGGATGGGGTAGGTCCAGGTTGGGGGCTATAGTCCATGGCATAGGGGAGGTGGATGGGGCAGATCCAGGGTAGGGGCTATAGTCCATGGCATAGGTGAGGTGGATGGGGCAGATCCATTGTGGGGGCTATAGTCCATGGCATAGGGGAGGTGGATGGGGCAGGTCCAGGTTGGGGGCTATAGTCCATGGCATCATAGTTCTCTTTCTCGCAGTCTATGACATTCGCTCACATACCGCGCTGCTATCTCCACTGCGCTCTCTTCTTCTCCCAGCAGGATATATGTTTTCTCTTCCTCTTTCATGGTGATGAAGTCTGGGAAGAGATGTGCGAGTCTCCTGAAGTGAGTGTCCCTCACTGCTGAGTATTTGGAGCAGTGTAGCAGGAAGTGGGTTTTGTCCTCTATGGCCTTCTGATCACAGTGTTGGCACAGTCTTTCCTCCCTAGGCTTGTAGCTCTGCCTGTGTCGGCCACATTCGATGGCCAGACTGTGGGCGCTGAGTCTATATCGGCTCAGGATCTGGCGGTCTCTGGGGTCCGGGAGTTTCTCCAGATATGGGGCCAGTCTGTAGTCTCTCTGTAGGCTCCGGTACATGGTCAGTTTCTGTGAGCTGATGATATCATTCTTCCAGTCACTGACATACCTCTCCTGGCCTTCGTCTGCCATCTTCCTAATTCCGGCTTTTGTCAGGTTGTTGTGGTTGGTGTTCTGGTCCGGTTGGGTTTGGCTGGGCTGATCCGAGGGTTCTGTTTTTTCTGTTTCACCTACATGTATCAGGGCTTTATGGTGATGGGAGCATGGATTGCTCCTATGCAGGTGAGCCCGGAATGACAGCGCCCTCTTTAGAACTGTTAGGTGTAGAGGGAATCTGCCCAGCTCGGCCCGACAAGCACTGTTGGAGGTGCTCCGATGGACCTGGAGAAGGTGCTTGCAGAATTCCAGGTGGAATATTTCTGTTGGACTGGAATCCCAGTTTGACCAGTCTGGGTAGGTGTGAGGACCCCAGACTTCGCTGCCATACAGGAGGATTGGGGCGATGATGGAGTCGAAGATTTTTAGCCAGACCCTCACTGGTGGCTTCAGATGGTAGAGTGTCCTTCGGATGGCATAGAAGGTTTTGCAGGCCTTGTCTTTCAGGGTCTCTATGGCTTGTTTGAAACTCCCTGACCGGTGAATCTCTAGGCCCAGGTAGGTATATTTGTCAGTTTCTGTGAGGTCGCAGTTGTTGAGGACGAATGGTGGGTGTTGGTCTGATCTTCTCTTTCTCCTCTGGAACACCATGGTGTTGGTTTTCTTTAGGTTGACCGGTAGAGCCCAGGTGGAGCTGAATTTCTCTAGGATTTTCAGGTTGTCCTGGAGGCCTTTCTCGGTTGGTGACAGCAGCAGCAGGTCATCTGCATACAGCAGGAATTTCACTTGAGCGTCGTGGAGGGTGAGACCTGGTGCTGAGGAGGATTCCAGGGCGGTAGCCAGCTCGTTGATGTAGATGTTGAAGAGCGTTGGACTTAGGCTGCAGCCTTGTCTGACTCCGCGGCTCTGCTGGAAATAAGCCGTTCTTTTGCCGTTCACACTCACGCTGCAGCGGTTCTCGGTGTAGGAGCTTTTGATGACATCGTAGGTCTTTCCTCCTATTCCACTCTCCAGCAGTTTCAGGAATAAGCCCGGGTGCCACACTGAATCAAAGGCCTTTTTAAAGTCCACAAAGCAGGCGTATATCTTCCCATTCTCTGTATTGTAGACGTGTTTCTGAATGAGGCTGTGCAGAGTATAGATGTGGTCAGTGGTGCGGTGGTTCGGCATGAACCCTGCTTGGCTCTTGCTGAGGACGTTGTGCTCGGTGAGGAAGGTGAGGATCCTCTTGTTCAGGATACTGTTGAACAGTTTTCCCAGGTTGCTGCTGACGCATATGCCTCTGTAGTTGGCTGGGTCATACCTGTCCCCACTCTTGTGGATGGGTGTGATGAGGCCTTGGTTCCAGGTACGAGGGAAGTAGCCGGCACTCAGTACAATATTGAAGAGTTTAACCATTGCAGCCTGTATTTCTGGTGGGCTGAACTTCAGCATTTCTGGTAGGATTCCATCCAGGCCACGGGCTTTTCTACATCTTATGGAGGAGAGTCTCTCGGTTACTTCCTGTAGTGTTATAGGTGTATCCACCGGGTTTTGGAAGTTTTTGATTTTTTCCTCCATTGCTTTTAGTTTCGCCATTATGTTTTCCTGTTCTTGGCTTAGTCTTCCTTTGGAATGTCTTTATAGAGGTCTCTGAAGTATTGGAGCCAGAGGTTGCCATTTTGGATATGGTTGTTGTTTTTTCTTGTCTTTGGTGCCCATGTGGTTCCATAGATTCCAGAAGGAGTTGTCTTGGAGGGCGTCTTGGAGTTGGTTAAGCTTGGTAGAGATGTAACTCTGCTTCTTCCTCCTGAGGATGGTTTTGTACTGCTTTTGTATGGAGTCATAGGCTTCCCTCAGACCCAGGTGGTTGGGGTCTCTGTGTTTCTTGTTGGAGGCTGTTCTCAGGGTCTTCCGTACAGCTTTGCATTCTTTGTCAAACCAGCCATTGACCTGTGTTTCTTTTGGTCTCTTGTAGTCGACTTTTTTAAGGTTGGACAGTCTGGCCATTGCGTAGAATATATTGTTGAGGTCCTTTGCGGCTTGGCTCACTCCCTCTGGGTTTGGCATGTACTCGAGGTTGTAGAAGTGGTGGAGCATCCGCTGTATTTCAGGTCTGCTGGAAGCTTCTTTATACTTTAGTGCCGACATTTTGGACCATTTGTAGGATGGAGGCCGGGTGAAGAGGCCGCTCTGCTGTGGCTTCTGGGTGGATGGTTTCTCTGTAGATTTCATGTACAGAAGAAGTTGGCTGTGGTCTGACAGGTGCGTTTGTGGGGTGACTATGAAGGCGCTGACATCTGCCAGGTTCAGGCGTAATCAACTACGCTCCTCCCTACATGGGAGTTTAGTGTATACCTTCCTAAGGAGTCACCCTTGCTTCGTCCATTGAGGATATGAAGTCCTAAACTTTTACATACGTTCAGGAGCTTTCTGCCACTTTTGTTGACTGTACTGTCATAGCTGTTTCTCTCAGTGTGTACAGGGTCTTGGCCGTCATTCTCTGCTCCAAGCATGTAGATGTTTCCATCCGTGGTCAGGAAGTCTCTCTCTCTCCCTGTTCTTGCATTGAGGTCTCCAAAGATGAGAACTTTGCCCAGGGCCTGATAATGGGCGGCTTCTCTTTGTAAGATCTCGAAGCAGTCTGGATTGAAGTAGGGGGACTCTGGCGGTGGTATATAGGTGGCACAGAGGTGGACATCAGACTGACAGGTGAGGATGGAACTGCTGATTCTGATCCATATGTGGCTGCCTCCTTTCTTCACCGGTTTGATGTACTGATGGAGCTCCTCTTTATACCAGATCGCTACTCCTCCTGAGCCCCGGCCCTGTTTGATGTTTTTATTTTTCTGGGCATGGACCCAGAATTCCTTGTATCCAATAGGCACCAGGGTTTCGTTTTCGGCTCTGGTCCATGTTTCCAGGAGGATCTGGTATATACCTGTATGTCATCTCCCCTGTATATAGTATATACCTGCTGTATGTCATCTCCTCCTCTATATACCTATGTGTCATCTCCTCTTTTATATAGTATATACCTGTATGTCATCTCCTCCTGTATATAGTATATACGTGTGTCATCTCCTCCTGTATATAGTATACACCTGTAAGTCATCTCCTCCTGTATATAGTATATACCTGCGTCATCTGCTCCTTTTTATAGTATATATCTGTGTGTCATCTCCTCCTGTATATAGTATATATGTGTGTCAACCCCCCTGCATATAGTATATACCTGTGTGTCATCTCCTCCTGTATATAGTATATACCTGTGTGTCATCTCCTCCTGTATATAGTATATATCGGTGTGTCACCTCCTCCTGTATATAGTATGTAACTGTATGTCATCTCCTCCTGTATATAGTATATACCTGTGTGTCATCTCCTCCTGTGTATAGTATATACCTGTGTGTCATCTCCCCTGTATATAGTATATACCTGTGTGTCATCTCCCCTGTATATAGTATATACCTGTGTGTCATCTCCCCTGTATATAGTATGTACCTGTAGGTCATCTCCCCTCTACATAGTTTATATGTGTGTCATCTCCTTTTGTACATAGTATATACCTGTATGTCATCTCCTCCTGTATATAGTATATACCTGTGTGTCACCTCCCCTGTATATAGTATATATGTGTGTGTCATCTCCCCTGTATATAGTATATACCTGTGTGTCATCTCCTTCTGTATATAGTATATACCTGTGTGTCATCTCCTCCTGTATATAGTATATACCTGTGTGTCATCTCCCCTGTATATAGTATATACCTGTGTGTTATCTCCCCTGTATATAGTATATACCTGTGTGTCATCTCCTCCTGTATATAGTATATACCTGTGTCATCTCCCCTGTATATACTATATATGTGTGTGTCATCTCCTCCTGTATATAGTATATACCTGTAAGTCATCTCCTCCTGTATATAGTATATACCTGCGTCATCTGCTCCTGTTTATAGTATATATCTGTGTGTCATCTCCTCCTGTATATAGTATATATGTGTGTCAACTCCCCTGCATATAGTATATACCTGTGTGTCATCTCCTCCTGTATATAGTATATACCTGTGTGTCATCTCCTCCTGTATATAGTATATATCGGTGTGTCACCTCCTCCTGTATATAGTATGTAACTGTATGTTATCTCCTCCTGTATATAGTATATACCTGTGTGTCATCTTCTCCTGTGTATAGTATATACCGGTGTGTCATCTCCCCTTCATATAGTATATACCTGTGTGTCATCTCCCCTGTTTATAGTATATACCTGTGTGTCATCTCCCCTGTATATAGTATGTACCAGTAGGTCATCTCCCCCTCTATATAGTTTATATGTGTGTCATCTCCTTTTGTATATAGTATATACCTGTATGTCATCTCCTCCTGTATATAGTATATACCTGTGTGTCATCTCCCCTGTATATAGTATATATGTGTGTGTCGTCTCCCCTGTATATAGTATATACCTGTGTGTCATCTCCTTCTGTATATAGTATATACCTGTGTGTCATCTCCTCCTGTATATAGTATATATGTGTGTCAACTCCCCTGCATATAGTATATACCTGTGTGTCATCTCCTCCTGTATATAGTATATACCTGTGTGTCATATCCTCCTGTATATAGTATATATCGGTGTGTCACCTCCTCCTGTATATAGTATGTAACTGTATGTCATCTCCTCCTGTATATAGTATATACCTGTGTGTCATCTCCTCCTGTGTATAGTATATACCTGTGTGTTATCTCCCCTGTATATAGTATATACCTGTGTGTCATCTGCCCTGTATATAGTATATACCTGTGTGTCATCTCCCCTGTATATAGTAGGTACCTGTAGGTCATCTCCCCTGTATATAGTTTATATGTGTGTCATCTCCTTTTGTATATAGTATATACCTGTATGTCATCTCCTCCTGTATATAGTATATACCTGTGTGTCATCTCCCCTGTATATAGTATATATGTGTGTGTCGTCTCCCCTGTATATAGTATATACCTGTGTGTCATCTCCTTCTGTGTATAGTATATACCTGTGTGTCATCTCCTTCTGTATATAGTATATACCTGTGTGTCATCTCCCCTGTATATAGTATATACCTGTGTGTTATCTCCCCTGTATATAGTTTATACTAGTGTGTCATCTCCTCCTGTATATAGTATATACAGTGGGGCAAAAAAGTATTTAGTCAGTCAGCAATAGTGCAAGTGCCACCACTTTAAAAGATGAGAGGCGTCTGTAATTTACATCATAGGTAGACCTCAACTATGGGAGACAAACTGAGAAAAAAAAATCCAGAAAATCACATTGTCTGTTTTTTTAACATTTTATTTGCATATTATGGTGGAAAATAAGTATTTGGTCAGAAACAAACAATCAAGATTTCTGGCTCTCACAGACCTGTAACTTCTTCTTTAAGAGTCTCCTCTTTCCTCCACTCATTACCTGTAGTAATGGCACCTGTTTAAATTTGTTATCAGTATAAAAAAACACCTGTGCACACCCTCAAACAGTCTGACTCCAAACTCCACTATGGTGAAGACCAAAGAGCTGTCAAAGGACACCAGAAACAAAATTGTAGCCCTGCACCAGGCTGGGAAGACTGAATCTGCAATAGCCAACCAGCTTGGAGTGAAGAAATCAACAGTGGGAGCAATAATTAGAAAATGGAAGACATACAAGACCACTGATAATCTCCCTCGATCTGGGGCTCCACGCAAAATCCCACCCCGTGGGGTCAGAATGATCACAAGAACGGTGAGCAAAAATCCCAGAACCACGCGGGGGGACCTAGTGAATGAACTGCAGAGAGCTGGGACCAATGTAACAAGGCCTACCATAAGTAACACACTACGCCACCATGGACTCAGATCCTGCAGTGCCAGACGTGTCCCACTGCTTAAGCCAGTACATGTCCGGGCCTGTCTGAAGTTTGCTAGAGAGCATTTGGATGATCCAGAGTAGGGTTGAGCGAAACGGGTCGAACATTTTCAAAAGTCGCCGACTTTTGGCTAAGTCGGGGTTTCATGAAACCCGATCCGACCCCTGTGCGGGGTCGGCCATGCGGTACGCGACTTTCGCGCCAAAGTCGCGTTTCAATGACGCGAAAAGCGCCATTTCTCAGCCAATGAAGGTAAACGCAGAGTGTGGGCAGCGTGATGACATAGGTCCTGGTCCCCACCATCTTAGAGAAGGGCATTGCAGTGATTGGCTTGCTGTCTGCGACGTCACAGGGGCTATAAAGAGGCGTTCCCGCCGACCGCCATCTTACTGCTGCTGATCTGAGCTTAGGGAGAGGTTGCTGCCGCTTTGTCAGAAGCAGGGATAGCGTTAGGCAGGGTCCATTAACCACAAAACCGCTTGTGCTGCAGCGATTTGCACTGTCCAACACCACCCTCGGTGTGCAGGGACAGTGGAAGTTTTTTTTTTTTTTTTTTTCCCCTCAGCGCTGTAGCTCATTGGGCTGCCCTAGAAGGCTCCCTGATAGCTGCATTGCTGTGTGTACGCCGCTGTGCAAACCAACTGCTTTTTTCAAAGCACAAATCCTCTTGTTCCTTCCTTTCTGCACAGCTATCTTTTTTGTTTGTCCACACTTTTTATTTCATTTGTGCATCAGTCCACTCCTTATTGCTGCCTGCCATACCTGGCTGAGATTACTGCAGGCAGGGAGATAGTAGCTGCCTGCCATACCTGGCTGAGATTACTGCAGGCAGGGAGATAGTAATTGTAGGACATTCCCTGTTTTTTTTTTTTTTTTTTTTTTGGTGGGAGATTAAGATTGGCAATTTGGCATTTCTGCTAGAGTGCCATCCCTGTGTGTGCCATCTCTCTCACATAGTGGGCCATAGAAAGCCTTTTCATTTTTCTGTATTTTTTTTTGTGGGGTGTATAAATTCTCCCTGATAAAAATACAGTGGGAGATTAATATTGGCCTTTGGGCTTGTGTGCCAGTCCTGAGTGTGCCATCTCTCTCACAAATAGTGGGCCATAGAAAGCCTATTTATTTTTTTTTTTGGTTTTATAAATTCTCCCTGAAAAAAAGGGAGATTAATATTGGCCTCTGGGCTTGTGTGCCAGTCCTGAGCGTGCCATCTGTGCCAGCCCTGAGCGTGCCATCTCTCTCACAAATAGTGGGCCATAGAAAGCCTATTTAATTTTTTTTTTTGTTTTATAAATTTTCCCTGAAAAAAGGGAGATTAATATTGGCCTCTGGGCTTGTGTGCCAGTTGTGAGCGTGCCATCTGTGCCAGTCCTGAGCGTGCCATCTCTCTCACAAATAGTGGGCCATAGAAAGCCTATTTAAATATTTTTTTGGTTTTATAAATTCTCCCAGAAAAAAAGGGAGATTAATATTGGCCTCTGGGCTTGTGTGCCAGTCCTGAGCGTGCCATCTGTGCCAGCCAGCCCTGAGCGTGCCATCTCTCTCACAAATAGTGGGCCATAGAAAGCCTATTTAATTTTTTTTTTTGTTTTATCAATTTTCCCTGAAAAAAGGGAGATTAATATTGGCCTCTGGGCTTGTGTGCCAGTTGTGAGCGTGCCATCTGTGCCAGTCCTGAGCGTGCCATCTCTCTCACAAATAGTGGGCCATAGAAAGCCTATTTAAATATTTTTTTGGTTTTATAAATTCTCCCAGAAAAAAAGGGAGATTAATATTGGCCTCTGGGCTTGTGTGCCAGTCCTGAGCGTGCCATCTGTGCCAGCCAGCCCTGAGCGTGCCATCTCTCTCACAAATAGTGGGCCATAGAAAGCCTATTTAATTTTTTTTTTTGTTTTATCAATTTTCCCTGAAAAAAGGGAGATTAATATTGGCCTCTGGGCTTGTGTGCCAGTTGTGAGCGTGCCATCTGTGCCAGTCCTGAGCGTGCCATCTCTCTCACAAATAGTGGGCCATAGAAAGCCTATTTAAATATTTTTTTGGTTTTATAAATTCTCCCAGAAAAAAAGGGAGATTAATATTGGCCTCTGGGCTTCTGTGCCAGTCCTGAGCGTGCCATCTGTGCCAGTCCTGAGCGTCCCATCTCTCTCACAAATAGTGGGCCATAGAAAGCCTATTTTATTTTTTTTTTGGGTTTTAGAAATTCTCCCTGAAAAAAGGGAGATTAATATTGGCCTCTGGGCTTGTGTGCCAGTTGTGAGCGTGCCATCTGTGCCAGTCCTGAGCGTGCCATCTCTCTCACAAATAGTGGGCCATAGAAAGCCTATTTAAATATTTTTTTGGTTTTATAAATTCTCCCAGAAAAAAAGGGAGATTAATATTGGCCTCTGGGCTTCTGTGCCAGTCCTGAGCGTGCCATCTGTGCCAGTCCTGAGCGTCCCATCTCTCTCACAAATAGTGGGCCATAGAAAGCCTATTTTATTTTTTTTTTGGGTTTCAGAAATTCTCCCTGGAAAAAAAAAGGGAGATTAATATTGCCCTTTGGGCTTGTGTGCCAGTACTAAGCGTTCCATCTCTCTCTCTCTCTCAGTCAGTGGGCCATAGAACGCATATTTTTGGTTTTATTTGTTTTCTAAATTCTCCCTGAAAAAATCATTTTATTTTATTTGGTTTCTAAATTCTTCCTGATAAAATCATATTTTTTTTATTATTTTTATTTCTAAAGTCTCCCTGAAAAAAAAAAAAAAAAAACAACCAAAAAAACAGTGGGAGATTAATATTGGCCTTTCTGCTTGTGTGCCAGTCTTGACTCCTGGGTGTGCCATCTCTCTCTCTCTCTCTCTCTCTCTCTCTCTCTCTCCAATTGTGGTCCATAGAAAGCCTATATTTTTTTTCCTTGATTTGGGTTCTAAAATCTACCAGAGAAAATAACTACATCAATCATTGGTAGAAAAATATTGGCCTCTGGGTTTGTGTGCCACTCCTGACTCCTGTGTGCGTCATCTCTCAGTCAGTGGGCCATAGAACGCCTATTTTTGGTTTTATTTGTTTTCTAAATTCTCCCTGAAAAAATCATTTTATTTTATTTGGTTTCTAAATTCTTCCTGATAAAATCATATTTTTTTTATTATTTTTTTTTCTAAAGTCTCCCTGAAAAAAAAAAAAAAAAAAACAACCAAAAAAAACAGTGGGAGATTAATATTGGCCTTTCTGCTTGTGTGCCAGTCTTGACTCCTGGGTGTGCCATCTCTCTCTCTCTCTCTCTCTCTCTCTCTCTCTCTCTCTCTCTCTCTCTCTCTCTCCAATTGTGGTCCATAGAAAGCCTATATTTTTTTTCCTTGATTTGGGTTCTAAAATCTACCAGAGAAAATAACTACATCAATCATTGGTAGAAAAATATTGGCCTCTGGGTTTGTGTGCCACTCCTGACTCCTGTGTGCGTCATCTCTCAGTCAGTGGGCCATAGAACGCCTATTTTTGTTTTTATTTGTTTTATAAATTCTCCCTGAAAAAATCATTTTATTTTATTTGGTTTCTAAATTCTTCCTGATAAAATCATATTTTTTTTATTATTTTTTTTTCTAAAGTCTCCCTGAAAAAAAAAAAAAAAAAAAAAAAAAACAGTGGGAGATTAATATTGGCCTTTCTGCTTGTGTGCCAGTCTTGACTCCTGGGTGTGCCATCTCTCTCTCTCTCTCTCTCTCTCTCTCCAATTGTGGTCCATAGAAAGCCTACATTTTTTTTCCTTGATTTGGGTTCCAAAATCTACCAGAGAAAATAACTCCATCAATCATTGGTAGAAAAATATTGGCCTCTGGGCTTGTGTGCCACTCCTGATTCCTGTGTGCGTCATCTCTCACTCAGTGGCCCATAGAAAGCATATAGTTTGTTAAATTTGTTTTCTAAATTCTCCCTGCAAAAATCTATTTTTTTTTTTTGGGGGGGTTTCTAAAGTGTTCCTGAAAAAAATAAAAATAAAAAAAAAATAATAGTGTGACATTAATATTAACATTTGTGCTTCAGTGACAGTCCTGCGTGTGGGGCATCTCTCTAATTTGCAGCCACCAAAAAAAGAGTGTGTAACATTGGGCCTGATTTTCGCTGTGGTCTCACCAACCTGTAAAGGGGTAGCTAAATCATACTGAAGTTATAGCTCACCGTGTAAGTTGTGTGACTGCAACAAATAACGTTAGTTTGGTTACGTTTTTAAAACAATGAGGAAGTCTAGTGGAAGAGGTCGTGGCCGGGGGCGTTCATTGTCAGCTGGTAATGAGGGTAGTGGTAGTGGTGGAGCATCAGGTGGTCGTGGGGGAAAAAATATTGCACCTAAGTCTGGAGCTGTGGAGCCAGGTTCGTCGTCCGGCTACACAAGGCCTCGAACGCTCCCTTTTCTGGGATTAGGAAAACCGCTTTTAAAGCCGGAGCAGCAAGAGCAAGTTTTGGCTTATCTTGCTGACTCAGCCTCTAGCTCTTTTGCCTCATCTCGTGAAACTGGTAAAAGTAAAAGCAGCGCGTCGTTAGTGGATGTTCACGGTCAGGGACAAGTCACTTCCTTGTCCTCTTCAGCAAAAACAACAACAGAGAAGAATGCAGCAGGCGACACAACGGGTTACTCCATGGAGCTCTTTACACATACCGTCCCTGGCTTAGAAAGTGAAGCAGTTAACAGTCCATGCCCATTACAAATTGAATCTGACATGGAGTGCACTGACGCACAGCCACAGCCAGACTACTATGCTGGTCCTTTGACTCAGACCACAACATTGCCCTCGCAGGGTGCTGATCAAGAATCAGACCCTGATGAGACTATGTTGCCCCATCACGAACGCTATACCACCGAACGACACGGTGACACAGACGAAGTTGCGCAGGAGGTACAAGAAGAGTTATTAGATGACCCAGTTCTTGACCCCGATTGGCAGCCATTGGGGGAACAGGGTGCAGGCGGCAGCAGTTCTGAAGCAGAGGAGGAGGAGGGGCCGCAGCAGGCATCAACATCGCCACAGGTTCCATCTGCCGGGCCCGTATCTTGCCCAAAACGCGTGGCAAAGCCAAAACCTGGTGGAGGACAGCGTGGCCATCCGGTTAAAGCTCAGTCTGCAATGCCTGAAAAGGTATCCGATGCTAGAAAGAGTGCAGTCTGGCATTTTTTTAAACAACATCCAATTGATCAGCGCAAAGTCATCTGTCAAAAATGTTCTACTTCCTTAAGCAGAGGTCAGAATCTGAAAAGTCTCAATACTAGTTGCATGCATAGACATTTAACCACCATGCATTTGAAAGCTTGGACTAACTACCAAACGTCCCTTAAGGTTGTTGCACCCTCGGCCAATGAAGCTAGTCATCAACGCAACATCCCTTCCGGCAGTGTAGGACCACCATTTAGCGCACCACCTGCTGTATCTGTGCAGGTATCTTTGCCAGGCCAAAGCAGTCAGGGTCAGGGAATCACCAGTTTCGTAGTAGGAAACACTGCATCTAGGGCACCGGCGGCAACAATACCATCTCCCACCGTCTCTCAGTCTGCCATGTCCACCGGCACCCCCGCTAGTTCCACGATCTCCAGCTCTCCAGTCCAGCTCACCCTACATGAGACTATGGTTAGAAAAAGGAAATACTTAGCCTCGCATCCGCGTACACAGGGTTTGAACGCCCACATAGCTAGACTAATCTCGTTAGAGATGATGCCCTACCGGTTAGTTGAAAGCGAAGCTTTCAAAGACCTGATGGACTACGCTGTACCACGCTACGAGCTACCCAGTCGACACTTTTTTTCCAGAAAAGCCATCCCAGCCCTCCACCAGCATGTTAAAGAGCGCATCGTCCATGCACTCAGGCAATCTGTGAGCACAAAGGTGCACCTGACAACAGATGCATGGACCAGTAGGCATGGCCAGGGACGTTACGTGTCCATCACGGCACACTGGGTAAATGTGGTGGATTCAGGGTCCACAGGGGACAGCAAGTTTGGGACAGTTCTGCCTAGCCCACGGTCTAGTAAACAGTTGTCTGTAGCCGTTCGCACCCCCTCCTCCTCCTCCTCCTCGTCCTCCTGCAGAAGCAAGAGCTCGTCCACAGACCGCAGTCGCACAAACACTCCATCCGCACCTGCCACTGTTGCACACCAGGTCTCCCATTATGGGGCAGCTACTGGCATACGTCAGCAGGCTGTATTGGCTATGAAGTGTTTGGGCGACAATAGACACACCGCGGAAGTTCTGTCCGAGTTCTTGCAGCAAGAAACGCAGTCGTGGCTGGGCACTGTAGATCTTGAGGCAGGCAAGGTAGTGAGTGATAACGGAAGGAATTTCATGGCTGCCATCTCCCTTTCCCAACTGAAACACATTCCTTGCCTGGCTCACACCTTAAACCTGGTGGTGCAGTGCTTCCTGAAAAGTTATCCAGGGTTATCCGACCTGCTCCTCAAAGTGCGTGGACTTTGCGCACATATCCGCCGTTCGCCTGTACACTCCAGCCGTATGCAGACCTATCAGCGTTCTTTGAACCTTCCCCAGCATCGCCTAATCATAGACGTTGCAACAAGGTGGAACTCAACACTGCACATGCTTCAGAGACTGTGCGAACAGAGGCGGGCTGTTATGTTTTTGTGGGAGGATACACATACACGGGCAGGCAGTAGGATGGCAGACATGGAGTTGTCAGGTGTGCAGTGGTCGAAGATTCAAGACATGTGTCAAGTCCTTCAGTGTTTTGAGGAATGCACACGGCTGGTTAGTGCAGACAACGCCATAATAAGCATGAGCATCCCCCTAATGCGTCTGCTGATGCAAAGTTTGACGCACATAAAGGATCAGGCGTCTGCACCAGAGGAAGAGGAAAGCCTTGATGACAGTCAGCGATTGTCTGGTCAGGGCAGTGTACATGACGAGGTACCGGGCGAAGAGGAGGTGGAGGATGAGGAGGATGATGGGGATGAGTATATTTTTAATGAGGAAGCTTTCCCGGGGGCACGGGAAATTGGTGGCGTGGCAAGGCCGGGTTCTGGTTTTTTGAGGGACACAAGTGACGTAGATTTGCCTGCAACTGCCCCTCAACCAAGCACAACCGCAGATTTGACAACGGGAACTTTGGCCCACATGGCGGATTATGCCTTGCGTATCCTCAAAAGGGACACACGCATTACAAAAATGATGAACGATGACGATTACTGGTTGGCCTGCCTCCTTGATCCTCGCTATAAAGGCAAATTGCAAAATATTATGCCACATGAGAACTTGGAACTAATATTAGCAACAAAACAATCAACTCTTGTTGACCGTTTGCTTCTGGCATTCCCTGCACACAGCGCCCGTGATCGTTCTCACACGAGCTCCAGGGGCCAGCAGACCAGAGGTGTTAGAGGGGCAGAAATCAGAAGTGGCGTTGGACAGAGGGGTTTTCTGACCAGGTTGTGGAGTGATTTTTCTATGACCGCAGACAGGACAGGTACTGCAGCATCAATTCAAAGTGACAGGAGACAACATTTGTCCAGTATGGTTACAAACTATTTTTCATCCCTTATCGACGTTCTCCCTCAACCGTCATTCCCATTTGATTACTGGGCATCCAAATTAGACACCTGGCCAGAATTGGCAGAATATGCATTGCAGGAGCTTGCTTGCCCGGCAGCTAGTGTCCTATCAGAAAGAGTATTCAGTGCTGCAGGTTCAATACTAACAGAAAAAAGGACTCGTCTGGCTACCCAAAATGTAGATGATCTAACCTTCATTAAAATGAACCACAACTGGATTTCAAAATCTTTTGCCCCACCCTGCCCGGCTGACACCTAGCTTTCCTATGAAAAGGTCTTGCCTGTGGACTATTCTGAATGACTTTTCCAATCTCGTAATTTTCTTCACCTGATTGTCCAGCATACGACATGTTTCCACCTCACGAAATGGCCAAACTCCCCACACGGGGCCGTGCTATCGCCACTTTGCGCTTGGACCCTTGAGAGTGCTGTTTGTCTGAAGAGGTGGGTGTGGCCGCTTTTGGTCGACGGCACTGCCACTGGGTCCCTCATAGTACAATAAAGTGTCTCTGGCGGTGGTGGTGCGCACCCAACGTCAGACACACCGTTGTAATATGAGGGGCCCTGTGCCTGTACCGCCGGCCACAAGACAGTTCCCCCCCCCAGCTCAAACAGTGCTCTACCACTAGCAAAATTATCTCTCACAGCTTCACCAATGTGTAGTCTAGCCGCTGACATCCTTCAATGCCTGGCACTGACAATACCATTGTTTTGACATTTTTGTTATGTTAGGCCTTCGAAGCCTGTCTGCGGTCCCTTCTTTCTACAACTACTACACTGACCAGGCCACTGCTGGCCGTGTTACCCTGGAACCAATTTAAAAGTGCCTACAGTCAGCCCAATTTTGTTATGTTAGGCCTTCGAAGACTGTCTGCCGTCACTCCTTCCACTAGACTTCCACTGACCATACACTGCTGCCCATGTACCCCTGGAACCAATTTAAAGTGCCTACAGCCAGCCCAATTTTGTTATGTTAGGCCTTCGAAGCCTGTCTGCGGTCACTCCTTCCACTAGACTTCCACTGACCAGACCACTGCTGCCCGTGTACCCCTGGAACCAATTTAAAATTGCCTACAGCCAGCCCAATTTTTTTATTTTAGGCCTTCGATGCCTGTCTGCGGTCCATTCTTTCAACTACTACTACACTGACCAGGTCACTGCTGCCCGTGTACCCCTGGAACCAATTTAAAATTGCCTACAGCCATGTGTTATTATTTTAGGCCTTCGATGCCTGTCTGCGGTCACTCCTTCCACTAGGCCTCCACTGACCACACCACTGCTGCCCGTGTACCCCTGGAACCAATTTAAAATTGCCTACAGCCAGCCCAATTTTTTTATTTTAGGCCTTCGATGCCTGTCTGCGGTCCATTCTTTCAACTACTACTACACTGACCAGGTCACTGCTGCCCGTGTACCCCTGGAACCAATTTAAAATTGCCTACAGCCATGTGTTATTATTTTAGGCCTTCGATGCCTGTCTGCGGTCACTCCTTCCACTAGGCCTCCACTGACCACACCACTGCTGTCCGTGTACCCCTGGAACCAATTTAAAATTGCCTACAGCCATGTGTTATTATTTTAGGCCTTCGATGCCTGTCTGCGGTCACTCCTTCCACTAGGCCTCCACTGACCACACCACTGCTGTCCGTGTACCCCTGGAACCAATTTAAAATTGCCTACAGCCATGTGTTATTATTTTAGGCCTTCGATGCCTGTCTGCGGTCACTCCTTCCACTAGGCCTCCACTGACCACACCACTGCTGTCCGTGTACCCCTGGAACCAATTTAAAATTGCCTACAGCCAGCCCAATTTTTTTATTTTAGGCCTTCGATGCCTGTCTGCGGTCCATTCTTTCAACTACTACTACACTGACCAGGTCACTGCTGCCCGTGTACCCCTGGAACCAATTTAAAATTGCCTACAGCCATGTGTTATTATTTTAGGCATTCGATGCCTGTCTGCGGTCCATTTTTTCAACTACTACTACACTGACCAGGTCACTGCTGCCCGTGTACCCCTGGAACCAATTTAAAATTGCCTACAGCCATGTGTTATTATTTTAGGCCTTCGATGCCTGTCTGCGGTCACTCCTTCCACTAGGCCTCCACTGACCACACCACTGCTGTCCGTGTACCCCTGGAACCAATTTAAAATTGCCTACAGCCATGTGTTATTATTTTAGGCCTTCGATGCCTGTCTGCGGTCACTCCTTCCACTAGGCCTCCACTGACCACACCACTGCTGCCCGTGTACCCCTGGAACCAATTTAAAATTGCCTACAGCCAGCCCAATTTTTTTATTTTAGGCCTTCGATGCCTGTCTGCGGTCCATTCTTTCAACTACTACTACACTGACCAGGTCACTGCTGTCCGTGTACCCCTGGAACCAATTTAAAATTGCCTACAGCCATGTGTTATTATTTTAGGCCTTCGATGCCTGTCTGCGGTCACTCCTTCCACTAGGCCTCCACTGACCACACCACTGCTGTCCGTGTACCCCTGGAACCAATTTAAAATTGCCTACAGCCATGTGTTATTATTTTAGGCCTTCGATGCCTGTCTGCGGTCACTCCTTCCACTAGGCCTCCACTGACCACACCACTGCTGTCCGTGTACCCCTGGAACCAATTTAAAATTGCCTACAGCCAGCCCAATTTTTTTATTTTAGGCCTTCGATGCCTGTCTGCGGTCCATTCTTTCAACTACTACTACACTGACCAGGTCACTGCTGTCCGTGTACCCCTGGAACCAATTTAAAATTGCCTACAGCCATGTGTTATTATTTTAGGCCTTCGATGCCTGTCTGCGGTCACTCCTTCCACTAGGCCTCCACTGACCACACCACTGCTGTCCGTGTACCCCTGGAACCAATTTAAAATTGCCTACAGCCATGTGTTATTATTTTAGGCCTTCGATGCCTGTCTGCGGTCACTCCTTCCACTAGGCCTCCACTGACCACACCACTGCTGCCCGTGTACCCCTGGAACCAATTTAAAATTGCCTACAGCCAGCCCAATTTTTTTATTTTAGGCCTTCGATGCCTGTCTGCGGTCCATTCTTTCAACTACTACTACACTGACCAGGTCACTGCTGTCCGTGTACCCCTGGAACCAATTTAAAATTGCCTACAGCCATGTGTTATTATTTTAGGCCTTCGATGCCTGTCTGCGGTCACTCCTTCCACTAGGCCTCCACTGACCACACCACTGCTGTCCGTGTACCCCTGGAACCAATTTAAAATTGCCTACAGCCATGTGTTATTATTTTAGGCCTTCGATGCCTGTCTGCGGTCACTCCTTCCACTAGGCCTCCACTGACCACACCACTGCTGTCCGTGTACCCCTGGAACCAATTTAAAATTGCCTACAGCCAGCCCAATTTTTTTATTTTAGGCCTTCGATGCCTGTCTGCGGTCCATTCTTTCAACTACTACTACACTGACCAGGTCACTGCTGCCCGTGTACCCCTGGAACCAATTTAAAATTGCCTACAGCCATGTGTTATTATTTTAGGCCTTCGATGCCTGTCTGCGGTCACTCCTTCCACTAGGCCTCCACTGACCACACCACTGCTGTCCGTGTACCCCTGGAACCAATTTAAAATTGCCTACAGCCATGTGTTATTATTTTAGGCCTTCGATGCCTGTCTGCGGTCCATTCTTTCAACTACTACTACACTGACCAGGGCACTGCTGGCCGTGTACCCCTGGAACCAACATCAGAAAATATAAAAATAAGTATTTTGCTTATAAAAAAGAAAATACTGGTGAGATATCAAATGCAGACATTTTAACATTAAAAACAAACACACAACTCTAATCTGGTACAGTACTAAAAATGGCCACCAGCTACAATTACTTTCTCCTGCAAGTAGTTAACTGAAAGTTTTTTTAAATTGAAAACACACATATGGCATCCACCGAGTGTTGTCCTGTCGCGTCTTCTTTATATTATTGCCGAGAAGATGCAAAATAATGAAAATAATAAAATCATTAATTACCAAAATAATAGAGAAAGTCAACACCACATTGCAAATAAACATTCATTCCAAATAAAGAAGCAGGGCGCGTCCGAGGGTGAGTATATACCTAATAAGAATATAATCACCCTCGGACGCGCAATGCTTATTTCCAACAGCCTTCCTTCCTAAGAATCAGCCCTTCCGTCGTGTAGAGAGACGTTGTGTTACACTCCAAGGTGTTCCCCAGGTTGCCTTTCCTGAGCTTCGATCTTCCGGCTCTCGTTTAGTAGTTCTTGGAAACTACTCTGCATTAGGCCTTCAAATTGGGTATGGGGTGTAGAGAGATGGTGTGTTCCACTCCAAGGTGTTCCCCAGGTTGCCTTTCCTGAGCTTCGATCTTCCGGCTCTCGTTTAGTAGTTGTTGGAAACTACGCTGCATTAGGCCTTCAAATTGGGTATGGGGTGTAGCGAGAGGGTGTGTTACACTCCAAGGTGTTCCCCAGGTTGCCTTTCCTGAGCTTCGATCTTCCGGCTCTCGTTTAGTAGTTCTTGGAAACTACACTGCATTAGGCCTTCAAATTGGGTATGGGGTGTAGAGAGAGGGTGTGTTACACTCCAAGGTGTTCCCCAGGTTGCCTTTCCTGAGCTTCGATATTCCGGCTCTCGTTTAGTAGTTGTCGGAAACTACGCTGCATTAGGCCTACAAATTGGGTATGGGGCGTAGAGAGAGGGTGTGTTACACTCCAAGGTGTTCCCCAGGTTGCCTTTCCTGAGCTTCGATATTCCGGCTCTCGTTTAGTAGTTGTCGGAAACTACGCTGCATTAGGCCTACAAATTGGGTATGGGGTGTAGAGAGAGGGTGTGTTACACTCCAAGGTGTTCCCCAGGTTGCCTTTCCTGAGCTTCGATCTTCATGCTCTCGTTTAGTAGTTGTCGGAAACTACGCTGCATTAGGCCTACAAATTGGGTATGGGGTGTAGAGAGAGGGTTTGTTACACTCCAAGGTGTTCCCCAGGTTGCCTTTCCTGAGCTTCGATCTTCCGGCTCTCGTTTAGTAGTTGTTGGAAACTACGCTGCATTAGGCCTTCAAATTGGGTATGGGGTGTAGCGAGAGGGTGTGTTACACTCCAAGGTGTTCCCCAGGTTGCCTTTCCTGAGCTTCGATCTTCCGGCTCTCGTTTAGTAGTTCTTGGAAACTACACTGCATTAGGCCTTCAAATTGGGTATGGGGTGTAGAGAGAGGGTGTGTTACACTCTAAGGTGTTCCCCAGGTTTCCTTGCCATTGCTTCGGTCTTCCGACTCTCGTTTAGTAGTTGTAGAAAAGTACACTGCATTAGGCCATACAAAATGGGTATGGGGTGGAGAGAGATGGTGTGTTACACTCCAAGGTGTTCCCCAGGTTGCCTTTCCTGAGCTTCTATCTTCAGGCTCTCATTAAATTGTGGTTAAATGGAACAACTGCATTTGGCGTACTAGTTGGTTTGGGGCCTACTATCGGTGTCTGCCACTCCTTGCTGTTCTCCTCCACTGAACAAAGCTGTGCCGCCTGTTTACTACGGTTGCCAATTTTGAACTGCATTTCGACTACTTACTGATTTGGCCCTACTCTCTGTGTCAGCCTCTCATTCCAGTTGTCCTCCACTGCAATGCCCCCTGGTTATTCCTGTGTTACCAATTTTGAACTGCATTTAGCCCACTTTCTTCTTTGGGCCTATATCTGTGTTTCCACTTCATCGTGCCCATTGCCCAGCCAGTGATAGATGAGTCTGCTGGTACATTGACCCATAACGCAACATTCCCCGTGCACGCTACACAACAACATTGTGACCCTGCTGAAAGTCAGGTTGCTCTTCCCGCATACCATACCACCTTACACGGGGACAAAGAGGAAGGTGCAGATGAAAGTGCAGGTTCCTTCATCAGGTGGGGGGAGGAATACTAGTTGGCGACGTCACTGGCACAGGGCCTCTCATAGTACGCAAAAGTGTTGCTGCCGGTGGGAGGCGCCCCCGCCGTGCAAACACACCGCTGTACTTTGAGGGGCCCTGTGCCAGTGCCAATGCCAACGAGTGGGCCCCCCCTGCTTGCTCAGGTTCACAGCACTTGCAAAGTTGAAATACTTACCTCTCCCTGCTCCACTGCCGTGACGTGGTCCAGATTTCCTGGGCCCACTAATTACTTGAACCAGCCCTACCCCCCACAACTTTAGCCAAATGACCCCCAATTTCAAATGCCTTCCAATTATTATAAGGTAAATTACGCTTGACAAGCTTCATTAAGAAGAATGGATGGTTTTGACATTAAAATGGCCACTCTAGGTGTTTTCCTGGCCCCCACTCACTGCCGACTATGCTGCCCCATTGACTTGCATTGGGTTTCGTGTTTCGGTCGATCCCGACTTTACGTCATAATCGGCCGATTTCACTCGACCCGACTTTGGACATAGTCGGGTTTCGCAAAACCCGGCTCGACTCTAAAAAGGTCAAGGTCGCTCAACTCTAATCCAGAGGAGTTTTGGGAGAATGTCCTATGGTCTGATGAAACCAAACTGGAACTGTTTGGTAGAATCACAACTTGTCGTGTTTGGAGGAAAAAAAATACTGAGTTGCATCCATCAAACACCATACCTACTGTAAAGCATGGTGGTGGAAACATCATGCTTTGGGGCTGTTTCTCTGCAAAGGGTCCAGGACGACTGATCCGGGTACATGAAAGAATGAATGGGGCCATGTATCGTGAGATTTTGAGTGCAAACCTCCTTCCATCAGCAAGGGCATTGAAGATGAAACGTGGCAGGGTCTTTCAACATGACAATGATCCAAAGCACACCGCCAGGGCAACGAAGGAGTGGCTTCGTAAGAAGCATTTCAAGGTCCTGGAGTGGCCTAGCCAGTCTCCAGATCTCAACCCTATAGAAAACCTTTGGAGGGAGTTGAAAGTCCGTGTTGCCAAGCGAAAAGCCAAAAACATCACTGCTTTAGAGGAGATCTGCATGGAGGAATGGGCCAACATACCAACAACAGTGTGTGGCAACCTTGTGAAGACTTACAGAAAACGTTTGACCTCTGTCATTGCCAACAAAGGATATATTACAAAGTATTGAGATGAAATTTTGTTTCTGACCAAATACTTATTTTCCACCATAATATGCAAATAAAATGTTAAAAAAACAGACAATGTGATTTTCTCGATTTTTTTTTCTCAGTTTGTCTCCCATAGTTGAGGTCTACCTATGATGTAAATTACAGAGGCCTCTCATCTTTTTAAGTGGTGGAACTTGCACTATTGCTGACTGACTAAATACTTTTTTGCCCCACTGTACCTGTGTCATCTCCCCTGTATATACTATATATGTGTGTGTCATCTCCTCCTGTATATAGTATATACCTGTATGTCATCTCCTGTATATAGTATATACCTGTGTGTCATCTCTCCTGTATATAGTATATATGTGTGTCATCTCCCCTGTATATAGTATATACCAGTGTGTCATTTCCTCCTGTATATAGTATATACCTGTATGTCATCTCCTCCTGTATATAGTTTATACCTGTGTGTCATCTCCCCTGTATATAGTATATATGTGTGTGTCATCTCCTCCTGTATATAGTATATACCTGTGTGTCATCTCCTCCTGTATATAGCATATACCTGTATGTCACCTCCTCCTGTATATAGTATATACCTGTGTGTCATCTCCTCCTGTATATAGTATATACCTGTGTCATCTGCTCCTGTATATAGTATATATCTGTGTGTCATCTCCTCCTGTATATAGTATATACGTGTGTCATATCCCCTGTATATAGTATATACCTGTGTGCCATCTCCTCCTGTATATAGTATATACCTGTGTGTCATCTCCTCCTGTATTTAGTATATACCTGTGTGTCATCTCCCCTGTATATAGTATATACCTGTGTGTCATCTCCTCTGTATATAGTATATACCTGTGCCAAACCAAGAGGGAGTGAGCCAAGCCGCAAAGGACCTCAACAATATATTCTATGCAATGGCCAGACTGTCCGACCTTAAAAAAGTCGACTACAAGAGACCAAAAGAAACACAGGACAGAGAATATAAAGCTGTACGGAAGACCCTGAGAACAGCCTCCAACAAGAAACACAGAGACCCCAACCACCTGGGTCTGAGGGAAGCCTATGACTCCATACAAAAGCAGTACAAAACCATCCTCAGGAGGAAGAAGCAGAGTTACATCTCTACCAAGCTTAACCAACCCCAAGACGCCCTCCAAGACAACTCCTTCTGGGAACTATGGAACCACATGGGCACCAAAGACAAGAAAAACATCACCCATATCCAAAATGGCAACCTCTGGTTCCAATTTTTCAGAGACCTCTATAAAGACATTCCAAAGGAAGAACTAAGCCAAGAACAGGAAAACATAATGGCAAAACTAAAAGCAATGGAGGAAAAAATCAAAAACTTCCAAAACCCGGTGGATACACCTATAACACTACAGGAAGTAGCCGAGAGACTCTCCTCCATAAGATGTAGAAAAGCCCGTGGCCTGGATGGTATCCTACCAGAAATGCTGAAGTACTGCCCATCAGAAATACAGGCTGCAAAGGTTAAACTCTTCAATATTGTGCTGAGTGCCGGCTACTTCCCTCGTAACTGGAACCAAGGCCTCATCACACCCATCCACAAGAGTGGGGACAGGTATGACCCAGCCAACTACAGAGGCATAAGTGTCAGCAGCAACCTGGGAAAACTGTTCAACAGTATCCTGAACAAGAGGATCCTCACCTTCCTCACTGAGCACAACGTCCTCAGCAAGAGCCAAGCAAGGTTCATGCCGAACCACTGCACCACTGACCACATCTATACTCTGCACAGCCTCATTCAGAGACATGTCTACAATGCAAAGAATGGGAAGATATACGCCTGCTTTGTGGATTTTAAAAAGGCCTTTGATTCAGTGTGGCACCTGGGCTTTTTCCTGAAACTGCTAGAGAGTGGAATAGGAGGAAAGACCTACGATGTCATCAAAAGCTCCTACACCGAGAACCGCTGCAGCGTGAGTGTGAATGGCAGAAGAACGGCTTATTTCCAACCGAGCCGCGGAGTCAGACAAGGCTGCAGCCTAAGTCCAACGCTCTTCAACATCTACATCAATGAGCTGGCTACCGCCCTGGAATCTTCCTCAGCACCAGGTCTCACCCTCCACGACGCTCAGGTGAAATTCCTGCTGTATGCAGATGACATGCTGCTGCTGTCACCAACCAAAAAAGGCCTTCAGGACAACCTGAAAATCCTAGAGAAATTCAGCTCCACCTGGGTTCTACCGGTCAACCTAAAGAAAAACCAACACCATGGTGTTCCAGAGGAGAAAGAGAAGATCAGACCAGCACCCATCGTTTGTCAACTGCGACCTCACAGGAACGGACAAATATACCTACCTGGGCCTAGAGATTCACCGGTCAGGGAGCTTCAAACAAGCAATAGAGACCCTGAAAGGCAAGGCCTGCAAAACCTTCTATGCCATCCGAAGGAAACTCTACCTTCTGAAGCCACCAGTGAAGGTCTGGCTAAAAATCTTCGACTCCATGATCGCCCCATTCCTCCTGTATGGCAGCGAAGTCTGGGGTCCTCACACCAACCCAGACTAGTCAAGGTGGGATTCCAGTCCAACAGAAATATTCCACCTGGAATTCTGCAAGCACATTCTCCAGGTCCATCAGAGCACCTCCAACAGTGCTTGTCGGGCCGAGCTGGGCAGATTCCCTCTACACCTAACAGTTCTAAAGAGGGCGCTGTCATTCCGGGCTCACCTGCATAGGAGCAATCCAAGCTCCCATCACCATAAAGCCCTGATACATGTAGGTGAAACAGAAAAACCAGAACCCTCGGAACAGCTCAGCCAAACCCAACCGGACCAGAACACCAATCACAACAACCTGACAACAGCCGGAATCAGAAAAATGGCAGACGAAGGCCAGGAGAGGTATGTCAGTGACTGGAAGAATGATATCATCAGCTCACAGAAACTGATCATGTACTGGAGTCTACAGAGAGACTACAGACTGGCCCCATATCTGGAGAAACTCCCGGACCCCAGAGATCGCAAGATCCTGAGCCGATATAGACTCAGTTCCCACAGTCTGGCCATCGAATGTGGCCGACACAGGCAGAATTACAAGCCCAGGGAGGAAAGACTGTGCCAACACTGTGACCAGGAGGCCATAGAGGACGAAACCCACTTCCTGCTACACTGCTCCAAATACTCAGCAGTGAGGGACACTCACTTCAGGAAACTGTCACATCTCTTCCCAGACTTAATCACCATGAAGGAGGAAGAGAAAACATATATCCTGCTGGGAGAAGAAGAGAGAGCGGTGGAGATAGCAGCGCAGTATGTGAGCGAGTGTCATAGACTGCGAGAAATAGAACTATGATGCCATGGACTATAGCCCCCACAATGGATCTGCCCCATCCACCTCCCCTATGCCATGGACTATAGCCCCCACCCTGGATCTGCCCCCATCCACCTCCCCTATGCCATGGACTATAGCCCCTACCCTGAATCTGCCCCATCCACCTTCCCTACAGCTCCTACCCAACATCCCCACAGTCCTTATCCCTATTGCCTTTATACACTTGCTTTGGCAAAACTGATGTGTATTTGGTCCTGCCAATAAAGCTTCTTTGAATCTTGAATCTTGAATCTTGATATACCTGTGTGTCATCTCCTCCTGTATATAGTATGTACCTGTATGTCATCTCCCCTGTATATAGTATATACCAGTGTGTCATCTCCTCCTGTATATAGTATATACCTGTGTGTCATCTCCCCTGTATATAGTTTATATGTGTGTCATCTCCTCCTGTATATAGTATATACCTGTATGTCATCTCCTCCTGCATATAGTATATACCTGTGTGTCATCTCCCCTGTATATAGTATATATGTGTGTGTCATCTCCCCTGTATATAGTATATACCAGTGTGTCATCTCCTCCTGTATATAGTATATACCTGTATGTCATCTCCTCATGTATATAGTTTATACCTGTCTGTCATCTCCCCTGTATATAGTATATATGTGTGTGTCATCTCCTCCTGTATATAGTATATACCTGTGTGTCATCTCTCCTGTATACAGTATATATCTGTGTGTCATCTCCCCTGTATATAGTATATACCTGTGTGTCATCTCCTGTATATAGTATACACCTGTATGTCATCTCCCCTGTATATAGTATATACCTGTGTGTCATCTCCTCCTGTATATAGCATATACCTGTGTGTCATCTCCCCTGTATATAGTATAAATCTGTGTGTCATCTCCCCTGTATATAGGATATTTGTGTGTGTGATCTCCTCCTGTATATAGCATATACCTGTGTTATCTCCTCCTGTATATAGTATATACCTGTGTGTCATCTCTCCTGTATACAGTATATATCTGTGTGTCATCTCCCCTGTATATAGTATATACCTGTGTATCATCTCCTGTATATAGTATACACCTGTATGTCATCTCCCCTGTATATAGTATATACCTGTGTGTCATCTCCTCCTGTATATAGCATATACCTGTGTGTCATCTCCCCTGTATATAGTATAAATCTGTGTGTCATCTCCCCTGTATATAGGATATTTGTGTGTGTGATCTCCTCCTGTATATAGCATATACCTGTGTTATCTCCTCCTGTATATAGTATATACCTGTGTTTCATCTCTTCTGTATATAGTATATATCTGTGTGTCATCTCCCCTGTATATAGTATATACCTGTGTGTCATCTCCTGTATATAGTATATACCTGTATGTCATCTCCCCTGTATATAGTATATACCTGTGTGTGAACTCCTCCAGTAGATAGTATATACCTGTGTGTCATCTCCCCGGTATATAGTATATATATATGTGTAATCTCCCCTGTATATAGTATATATATATCTGTGTGTCATCTCCACTGTATATAGTATATATGTGTGTGTCATCTCCTCCTGTATATAGTATATACCTGTGTGTCATATCCTCCTGTATATAGTATATACCTGTGTGTCATCTCTCCTGTATATAGTATATATCTGTGTGTCATCTCCTCTGTATATAGTATTTACCTGTGTGTCGTCTCCTGTATATAGTATATACCTGTATCTCATCTCCTCCTCTATATAGTATATATCTATGTGTCATCTCCCCTGTATATAGTATATATGTGTGTGTTATCTCTCCTGTATATAGTATATACCTGTGTGTCATCTCCTCCTGTAAATAGTATATATCTGTGTGTCATCTCCTCCTGGTTTAGACCGCATTCACACTTTATTTGGTCAGTATTTTTACTTGGAGTTATATTCTGTTGTTTAAGTATTCCCTTTACTTTTTTAGCAGTGTATATACAGTATCTATATTATAACGCTGGGAGCGTCACTCTGTCCGAAGCCTTTATAGACTGCGCAGGCGCAAGCGCCGGCGCAGTCTGGGCCTCACAGAGTGACGCTCTGAACGCACACTGAACGCACACCGCGATCTCCAACAGAGAAGCAGGGACGTGGCAGGAGGGTGAGTATCGGCCATATTCACCTGTCCTGCGTTCCACCGCTGAGCGTCGCCATCTTCCCGGTCTTCGGCCTGTGACCTTCAGTTCAGAGGGCGCGATGACGCGCTTAATGCGCGCCGGCGCCGCCCTCTGACTGAACAGTCACAGCCAGGAGACCGGGAAGATGGCGGCACGCAGCGCTGGAACGGGACAGACAGGTGAGTATAGTAAGTGCTGGGGGCCTGAGCTGGCGGCGATACCGGCACCTGACCCCCACAGCGCGCCGGTGTCCCCGCCTGCTCAAGCCCCCGGATGGGTGCAGCACATGACAGGATGGGGACGCAGGATGGGGATGCAGGATGGTTGCAGCACATACCAGGATGGGGACGCAGGATGGGGACGCAGGATGGTTGCAGCACATACCAGGATGGGGACGCAGGATGGGGACGCAGGATGGTTGCAGCACATACTAGGATGGGGACGCAGGATGGTTGCAGCACATGACAGGATGGGGACGCAGGATGGGGACGCAGGATGGTTGCAGCACATACCAGGATGGGGACGCAGGATGGGGATGCAGGATGGTTGCAGCACATACCAGGATGGGGACGCAGGATGGTTGCAGCACATGACAGGATGGGGACGCAGGATGGGGACGCAGGATGGTTGCAGCACATACCAGGATGGGGACGCAGGATGGTTGCAGCACATACCAGGATGGGGACGCAGGATTGGGACGCAGGATGGTTGCAGCAAATACCAGGATGGGGACGCAGGATGGTTGCAGCACATGACAGGATGGGGACGCAGGATGGGGACGCAGGATGGTTGCAGCACATACCAGGATGGGGACGCAGGATGGGGATGCAGGATGGTTGCAGCACATACCAGGATGGGGACGCAGGATTGGGACGCAGGATGGTTGCAGCACATACCAGGATGGGGACGCAGGATGGTTGCAGCACATGACAGGATGGGGACGCAGGATGGGGACGCAGGATGGTTGCAGCACATACCAGGATGGGGACGCAGGATGGGGATGCAGGATGGTTGCAGCACATACCAGGATTGGGACGCAGGATGGGGACGCAGGATGGTTGCAGCAGATACCAGGATGGGGACGCAGGATGGTTGCAGCACATGACAGGATGGGGACGCAGGATGGGGACGCAGGATGGTTGCAGCACATACCAGGATGGGGACGCAGGATGGGGACGCAGGATGGTTGTAGCACATACCAGGATTTGGACGCAGGATGGGGACGCAGGATGGTTGCAGCACATACCAGGATGGGGACGCAGGATGGGTGCAGCACATATCAGGATGGGGACGCAGGATGGGTGCAGCACATGACAGGATGGGGACGCAGGATGGGTGCAGTGTTGTGAATTCTGTGGCTGAATTCACTCCTGTGGTCACAAGTGGTACTGCAGCTTCTGAGCTTCCTCCTTCAGGTGTTCTGGTGAGCTCGTTGGCTGCTTTGTTATTTAACTCCACCTGATTCTGTCTTCCTTGCTCCTTGTCAATGTTCCAGTGTTGGACCTGAGCTTCTGGATCTTTCCTGTGGCCTGCTGCTCTGCTTAGATAAGTGCTTTTTGCTTTTGTTGCTACTTTTTCTGTCCAGCTTGTCTATTCGTTTTTGCTGGAAGCTCTGAGACGCAAAGGGTGCACCGCCGTGCCGTTAGTTCGGCACGGTGGGTCTTTTTGCCCCCTTTGCGTGGTTTTTTGCTTTAGGGTTTTTTGTAGACTGCAAAGTTCTCTTTGCTATCCTCGCTCTATCTAGAATATCGGGCCTCACTTTGCTGAATCTATTTCATTCCTACGTTTGTCTTTTCATCTTGCTAACAGTCATTATATGTGGGGGGCTGCCTTTTCCTTTGGGGTA
Source organism: Ranitomeya imitator (assembly GCF_032444005.1). Lineage (NCBI taxonomy): Eukaryota > Metazoa > Chordata > Amphibia > Anura > Dendrobatidae > Ranitomeya > Ranitomeya imitator. The sequence goes on along the minus strand of NC_091285.1, from coordinate 308,036,655 downwards.
TTTCTCTGAGGCAAGTCAGGCTTGTTTTTCTATCTTCAGGCTAGTCAGCTCCTCAGGCTGTGCCGAGTTGCATAGGTAGTGACAGGCGCAATCCACAGCTGCCTTTAGTTGTGTTTAGGATAGGTTCAGGTATTGCGGTCTACAGAGATTCCACGTCTCAGAGCTCGTTCTATTGTTTTTGGGTTATTGTCAGATCACTGTATGTGCTCTGATTGCTGGCACACTGTGTCACTGGATTGCCTACATAACAGTACAAGGAGCCAAAACCTAATGATTCTCAATAGAGGGAAAAAAGAAGTTCTGACATCATTTTTTTTTCTCAGCTCTGTGTTCAGTCTTTTTTTTCCCCTAGACATTTGGGTGTTTCAGGACACAGGTGTGGACATGGATATTCAGGGTCTGTGCTCTTCAATGGATAATCTCGTTACAAATGTACAAAGGATTCAAGATACTATTGATCAGAAATCTATGTTAGAACCAAGAATTCCTATTCCTGATTTGTTTTTTGGTGATAGAACTAAGTTTCTTAATTTCAAAAATAATTGTAAGCTATTTCTGGCCTTGAAACCTCATTCTTCTGGTAATCCTATTCAACAGGTTTTGATTATTATTTCTTTTTTGTGCGGCGACCCTCAGGACTGGGCATTTTCTCTTGCGCCAGGAGACCCTGCATTGAGTAATGTCAATGCGTTTTTCCTGGCACTCGGATGAACATTTCCTGGCATTTACGATGAGCCTAATTCAGTGGATCAGGCTGAGAAAAATTTGCTGGCTTTGTGCCAGGGTCAGGATCATATAGAAGTATATTGTCAGAAATTTAGGAAGTGGTCAGTACTCACTCTGTGGAATGAATCTGCGCTGGCAGCTTTGTTCAGAAAGGGTCTCTCTGAGGCTCTTAAGGATGTCATGGTGGGTTTTCCTATGCCTGCTGGTTTGAATGAGTCTATGTCTTTGGCCATTCAGATCGGTCGACGCTTGCGCGAGCGTAAATCTGTGCACCATTTGGCGGTATTCTCTAAGATTAAACCTGAGCCTATGCAGTGCGATAGGACTATGACCAGAGTTGAACGGCAAGAACACAGACGTCTGAATGGTCTGTGTTTCTACTGTGGTGATTCCACTCATGCTATTTCTGATTGTCCTAAACGCACTAAGCGGTTCGATAGGTCTGCCGTCATTGGTACTGTACAATAAAAAATTCCTTCTGTCCATTACCTTGATATGCTCTTTGTCATCGTATTCTGTCATGGCGTTTGTGGATTCAGGCGCTGCCCTGAATCTGATGGATTTGGATTATGCTAAACGTTGTGGGTTTTTCTTGGAGCCTTTGCGGTGTCCTATTCCGTTGAGAGGAATTGATGCTACACCTTTGGCCAAGAATAAACCTCAGTACTGGACCCAGCTGACCATGTGCATGGCTCCTGCACATCAGGAAGTTATTCGCTTTCTGGTGCTACATAATCTGCATGATGTGGCCGTGTTGGGGTTGCCATGGCTGCAAACCCATAATCCAGTATTGGATTGGAACTCTATGTCGGTATGCAGCTGGGGTTGTCAGGGGGTACATGGTGATGTTCCATTTTTGTCTATTTCGTCATCCACTCCTTCTGAGGTCCCAGAGTTCTTGTCTGATTATCAGGATGTATTTGAAGAGCCCAAGTCCGATGCCCTACCTCCGCATAGGGATTGTGATTGTGCTATCAATTTGATTCCTGGTAGTAAATTCCCTAAAGGTCGATTATTTAATTTATCCGTGCCTGAACACGCCGCTATGCGCAGTTATGTGAAGGAATCCCTGGAGAAGGGACATATTCGCCCATCGTCATCACCACTGGGAGCAGGGTTCATTTTTGTAGCCAAGAAGGATGGTTCGCTGAGACCATGTATTGATTACCGCCTTCTTAATAAGATCACTGTTAAATTTCTGTATCCCTTGCCATTGTTATCTGACTTGTTTGCTCGGATTAAGGGGGCTAGTTGGTTCACTAAGATAGATCTTCGTGGTGCGTATAATCTGGTGAGAATCAGGCAAGGAGATGAATGGAAAACTGCATTTAATACGCCCGAGGGTCATTTTGAGTATCTAGTGATGCCGTTCGGACTTGCCAATGCTCCATCTGTGTTTCAGTCTTTTATGCATGACATCTTCCGTGAGTATCTGGATAAATTCCTGATTGTTTACTTGGATGACATTTTGATCTTCTCAGATGATTGGGACTCTCATGTGAAGCAGGTCAGAATGGTTTTCCAGGTCCTGCGTGCTAATTCTTTGTTTGTGAAGGGATCAAAGTGTCTCTTTGGTGTGCAGAAAGTTTCATTTTTGGGGTTCATCTTTTCCCCTTCTACTATCGAGATGGATCCGGTTAAGGTCCAAGCCATCCAGGATTGGACTCAGCCGACATCTCTGAAAAGTCTGCAAAAATTCCTGGGCTTTGCTAATTTTTATCGTCGCTTCATCTGTAATTTTTCTAGCATTGCCAAACCATTGACCGATTTGACCAAGAAAGGTGCTGATTTGGTTAATTGGTCTTCTGCTGCTGTGGAAGCTTTTCAGGAGTTGAAGCATCGTTTTTGTTCTGCCCCTGTGTTGTGTCAACCTGATGTTTCTCTTCCGTTCCAGGTCGAGGTTGATGCTTCTGAGATTGGAGCAGGGGCGGTTTTGTCACAGAGAGGTTCTGGTTGCTCAGTGTTGAAACCATGTGCTTTCTTTTCCAGGAAGTTTTCGGCTGCTGAGCGTAATTATGATGTGGGCAACCGAGAGTTGCTGGCCATGAAGTGGGCATTCGAGGAATGGCGTCATTGGCTTGAAGGAGCTAAGCATCGCGTGGTGGTATTGACTGATCATAAGAACCTTACTTATCTCGAGTCTGCCATTCGCTTGAATCCTAGACAGGCCCGTTGGTCGTTATTTTTTGCCCGCTTCGATTTTGTGATTTCGTACCTTCCGGGCTCTAAAAATGTTAAGGCGGATGCTCTGTCTAGGAGTTTTGTGCCCGACTCTCCGGGTTCATCTGAGCCGGATAGTATCCTCAAGGAAGGAGTCATTGTGTCTGCCATCTCCCCTGATTTGCGGCGAGTGTTGCAAAAATTTCAGGCGAATAAACCTGATCGTTGTCCGGCGGAGAAACTGTTCGTCCCTGATAGGTGGACTAATAAAGTTATCTCTGAACTTCATTGTTCGGTGTTGGCTGGTCATCCTGGAATATTTGGTACCAGAGAGTTGGTGGCCAGATCCTTCTGGTGGCCATCTCTGTCACGGGATGTACGTACTTTTGTGCAGTCCTGTGGGATTTGTGCTAGGGCTAAGCCCTGCTGTTCACGTGCCAGTGGGTTGCTTTTGCCCTTGCCGGTCCCAAAGAGGCCTTGGACACATATTTCGATGGATTTCAGTTCTGACCTTCCCGTTTCTCAAAAGATGTCAGTCATTTGGGTGGTCTGTGATCGCTTTTCTAAAATGGTCCATCTGGTGCCCTTGGTTAAATTGCCTTCCTCCTCTGATTTGGTGCCTTTGTTCTTCCAGCATGTGGTTCGTTTGCATGGCATTCCTGAGAATATTGTTTCTGACAGAGGTTCCCAGTTTGTTTCGAGGTTTTGGCGAGCCTTTTGTGGTAGGATGGGCATTGACCTGTCTTTTTCCTCGGCTTTCCATCCTCAGACTAATGGCCAGACCGAACGAACCAATCAGACCTTGGAGACATATCTGAGATGTTTTGTTTCTGCAGACCAGGATGATTGGGTGTCCTTTTTGCCGTTGGCTGAGTTCGCCCCTTAATAATCGGGCCAGCTCGGCTACCTTGGTCTCTCCATTTTTCTGCAATTCTGGGTTCCATCCTCGTTTCTCTTCAGGACAGTTTGAGTCTTCGGACTGTCCTGGTGTGGATTCTGTGGTGGACAGGTTGCAGCAGATCTGGACTCAGGTAGTGGACAATTTGACCTTGTCCCAGGAGAAGGCTCAACTTTTCGCTAATCGCAGACGCCGTGTGGGTCCCCGACTTCGTGTTGGGGATCTGGTTTGGTTATCTTCTCGTCATATTCCTATGAAGGTTTCCTCTCCTAAATTTAAACCTCGTTTTATTGGTCCGTATAGGATTTCTGAGATTCTCAATCCTGTGTCTTTTCATCTGACCCTCCCAGACTCCTTTTCCATACATAATGTATTCCATAGTTCGTTGTTGCGGAGATACGTGGCACCTATGGTTCCATCTGTTGAGCCTCCTGCCCCGGTTTTGGTGGAGGGGGAATTGGAGTATATTGTGGAGAAAATTTTGGATTCTCGTGTTTCTAGACGGAAACTCCAGTATCTGGTTAAATGGAAGGGTTATGCTCAGGAAGATAATTCCTGGGTTTTTGCCTCTGATGTCCATGCTCCGGATCTTGTTCGTGCCTTTCATGTGGCTCATCCTGGTCGGCCTGGGGGCTCTGGTGAGGGTTCGGTGACCCCTCCTCAAGGGGGGGGTACTGTTGTGAATTCTGTGGCTGAATTCACTCCTGTGGTCACAAGTGGTACTGCAGCTTCTGAGCTTCCTCCCTCAGGTGTTCTGGTGAGCTCGTTGGCTGCTTTGTTATTTAACTCCACCTGATTCTGTCTTCCTTGCTCCTTGTCAATGTTCCAGTGTTGGACCTGAGCTTCTGGATCTTTCCTGCGGCCTGCTGCTCTGCTTAGATAAGTGCTTTTTGCTTTTGTTGCTACTTTTTCTGTCCAGCTTGTCTATTCGTTTTTGCTGGAAGCTCTGAGACGCAAAGGGTGCACCGCCGTGCCGTTAGTTCGGCACGGTGGGTCTTTTTGCCCCCTTTGCGTGGTTTTTTGCTTTAGGGTTTTTTGTAGACTGCAAAGTTCTCTTTGCTATCCTCGCTCTATCTAGAATATCGGGCCTCACTTTGCTGAATCTATTTCATCCCTACGTTTGTCTTTTCATCTTGCTAACAGTCATTATATGTGGGGGGCTGCCTTTTCCTTTGGGGTATTTCTCTGAGGCAAGTCAGGCTTGTTTTTCTATCTTCAGGCTAGTCAGCTCCTCAGGCTGTGCCGAGTTGCATAGGTAGTGACAGGCGCAATCCACAGCTGCCTTTAGTTGTGTTTAGGATAGGTTCAGGTATTGCGGTCTACAGAGATTCCACGTCTCAGAGCTCGTTCTATTGTTTTTGGGTTATTGTCAGATCACTGTATGTGCTCTGATTGCTGGCACACTGTGTCACTGGATTGCCTACATAACAGTGCAGCACATGACAGGATAGGGACGCAGGATGGGTGCAGCACATACCAGGGTTGGGACGCTGGATGGGTGCAGCACATGACAGGATGGGGATGCAGGATGGGTGCAGCACATACCAGGATGGGGACGCAGGATGGGTGCAGCACATGACAGGATGGGGACACAGGATGGGTGCAGCACATACCAGGATGGGGACGCAGGATGGTTGCAACACATGACAGGATGGGGACACAGGATGGGGGCGCAGGATGGGTGCAGCACATGACAGGATGGGGACGCAGGATGGGTGCAGCACATGACAGGATAGGGGCGCAGGATGGGTGCAGCACATGACAGGATGGGGATGCAGGATGGGGATGCAGGATGGGTGCAGCACATACCAGGATGGGGACGCAGGATGGGTGCAGCACATGACAGGATGGGGACGCAGGATGGGGACGCAGGATGGGTGCAGCATATGACAGGATGGGGACGCAGGATGGGTGCAGCACATGACAGGATGGGGACGCAGGATGGGTGCAGCACATGACAGGATGGGGATGCAGGATGGGTGCAGCACATGACAGGATGGGGACGCAGGATGGGTGCAGCACATGACAGGATGGGGACGCAGGATGGGGACGCAGGATGGGGGCAGCACATACCAGGATGGGGACGCAGGATGGGTGCAGCACATGACAGGATGGGGGCGCAGGATGGGTGCAGCACATGACAGGATGGGGACGCAGGATGGGTGCAGCACATGACAGGATGGGGATGCAGGATGGGTGCAGCACATGACAGGATGGGGACACAGGATGGGTGCAGCACATGACAGGATGGGGATGCAGGATGGAGCAGCACATGACAGGATGGGGACGCAGGATGGGTGCAGCACATGACAGGATGGGGACGCAGGATGGGTGCAGCACATGACAGGATGGGGACGCAGGATGGAGCAGCACATACCAGGTTGGAGACCATATACCAATATAAATGCTCGCCACCTGGGCGTAGAACGGGTTCAATTGCTAGTATATATATATATCTATAATATAACGCTGGGAGCGTCACTCTGTCCGAAGCCTTTATAGACTGCGCAGGCGCGACGCTCCTAGCGTTATATTATAGTGTGTCAGGAGAAAAAAACAATGGCGCCAGAAGGCGCAGACTGCTGGGAGCAGGGGTCGGGAGCAGGGGGGACACCGTGCACATATTTTCGCCCTGATTATGCTGTGGCACTTCATGCCACAGCAATTTGTTACTTACGCCATTCCTTTCTGCCCATTTTCTTCGTCCTCCTGCTGCCGGAATCGGCGCCTGCGCAGTCCGTGCTTTCCGTCGCCATTTTCTTGAAGACACACTGCAGGTGTGTCTTCAAGAAAATGGCGCCGGAAGGCGCGGACTGCACAGGTGCCGATTCCGGCAGCAGGAGGACGAAGAAATGGGCGGAAAGGAATGGTGTAAGTAACAAATAGCTGTGGTACTTCATGCCACAGAAATTTGTTACTTACGCCACTTGAGTCCTTTCCGCCGCCATTTTCTTTTACTTGCTGCCGGAATCGGCACCTGCGCACTGCAGTGTGTCTTCAAGAAAATGGCGCCGGAAAGCGCGGACTGCGCAGGCACCGATTCCGGCAGCAGGAGGACGAAGAAAATGGGCAGAAAGGAATGACGTAAGTAACAAATTACTGTGGCATGAAGCTGTGGCAATTCATGCCACAGCAATTTGCTATTTACGCCACCTGATTCCTTTCCGCCTCCATTTTCTTGGTCCTGCTGCTGGAATCGGTTCCTGTGCAGTCCGCGCTTTCCGGCGCCATTTTCTTGAAGACACACTGCAGTATGTCTTCAAAAAAAATGGCGCCGGAAAGCGCGGACTGCGCAGGCGCCGATTTCGCCAGCAGGAGGACCAAGAAAATGGCTGCGGAAAGGAATCAGGTGGCGCAAGTAACAAATTGCTGTGGCATAAGGCTGTGGCACTTCATGCCACAGCTATTTGTTACTTACTCCACCTGATACGAGGCATATACTATGGAGCATCTTATAGAGCAGTGTATGGGGCATATGGATGGGAGCAGCAAATTAAAGAACGGTGGCGCAGGATGGGAGCAGCACATGACAGAACGGGGGCGCAGGATGGGAGCAGCACATGACAGAACGGGGGTGCAGGATGGCAGCAGCACATGACAGAACGGGGGTGCAGGATAGAAGCAGCACATGACAGAACGGGGCGCAGGATGGGAGCAGCACATGACAGAATGGGGGCGCAGGATGGGAGCAGCACATGACAGAACGGGGGTGCAGGATGGCAGCAGCACATGACAGAACGGGGGTGCAGGATAGAAGCAGCACATGACAGAACATGGGCGCAGGATGGGAGCAGCACATGACAGAATGGGGGCGCAGGATGGGAGCAGCACATGACAGAACGGGGGCGCAGGATGGGAGCAGCACATGACAGGATGGGGGCGCAGGATGGGAGCAGCAAATGACTGAATGGAGGCGCAGGATGGGAGCAGCACATGACAGAACGGGGGCGCAGGATGGGAGCAGCACATGACAGAATGGGGGAGCAGGATGGGAGCAGCACATGACAGAATGGGGGCGCAGGATGGAGCAGCGCATGTCAGAATGGGGGCGCAGGATGGAGCAGCACAAGACAGGATGGGGATGCAGGATGGAGCAGCACATGACAGGATGGAGACCATATACCAATATAAATGCTCGCCACCCGGGCGTAGAACGGGTTCAATAGCTAGTATATATATATATATATATATATAACGGGTAGAACGGGTTCAATAGCTAGTGTATATATATATATATTGTATATATATATATATATGAACTAGCTATTGAACCCGTTCTACACCCGGGTGACGAGCATTTATATTGGTAAATGGTCTCCATCCTGGTATGTGCTGCTTCCATCTTGCTCCCTAATCTTATCATGTCCTGCTACCATCTTGAGCACCCTTCCTGTCACAAGCAGCCCCCATCCCGTGCCCCTTCCTGTCAAGTGCATCCTCTTTTGTGCGCCTCTATCTTGTCATGTGCTACTCTCTTCCTGTGCTCTCATCCTGTCATGTGCTCCCATCTTGTGCCTCAATTCTGGTATGCACTGCCCCATCCTGGTATGTGCTTCTCCAATTCTGTGCCCCTATCCTGTCATGTGATGCTCTCATCCTGCGTCCCCATGCTGTCATGCTGTGCTCTCATTCTGCGTCCCCATCCTGTCATGCTGCTCCCATCCTGCGCCCCCATTTTGTCATGTGCTGCTCCCATCCTGTGCCTCTATTCTGTCATGTGCTGCACCCATTCTGCACCCCTATTCTGTCAACTCTATAACAAAAGGCAGCCCTCATAGGCAGATTCTGTAGTATAAGGCAGCCCCCCACAGGCAGACTCTATAGTATAAGGCAGCACCCCATAGGCAGACCCTGTAGTATAAGGCAGCACCCCATAGACAGGCTCTGTAGTATAATGCAGCACCCCCATAGGCAGACTCTATAGCATAAGGCAGCCCCCATATGCAGACTCTGTAGAATAAGGCAGCCCCCATAGGCAGACTCTAAAGTATAGGCAGCACCCCATAGGCAGACCCAGTAGTATAAGACAGTACCCCTATAGGCAGACTCTGCAATATAAGGCAGCACTCCCTCACAGGCAGACTCTGTAGTATAAGGCAGCACCCCCCACAGGCAGACCCTGTAGTACAAGGCAGCACCTCCCCACAGGCAGACCCTGTAGAACAAGGAAACACCCCCCCAAAGGCAGACCCTGTAGTATAAGGCAGCACCCCCCACAGGCAGACCCTGTAGTATAAGGCAGCACCCCCCACAGGCAGACCCTGCAGTATAAGGCAGCACCCCTCTGCAGGCAGACCCTGTAATATAAGGCAGACTCCATAAAGAAAAACAAATAAATACTCGCCTCTGTACTTCCTGGTTCCTGCGCTGCTCCCACTCATGCTCACCTCTGGACCGCAGGTGCTGGGCAGTGACATCATCGCGCCCCCTGTCAGTGTCAGCGTCAGTGACGTCAGACGCTGACAGGGGGATGATGGGAGAAAGAGCATAGCACTCCTTTCCTCATCAATGCGGTCACCTGCATCGGCTAGATGCCGATACAACTGACCCTGTGATGACAGGCGGGGGTCCCACTGCAGGCACCGGTCCCCCCCCCAGCCTGCTCAGAGGCCCATAGTGGCCGGGTGGCAGAGCAGGGAGATCTATTCTCCCTGCTCTGCCGCAGAATGTATCTGTATCAGTGTGCATGCCAATACAGTTACAGTAGCGTAGCTCCGGGTAGGCCCCCTCTGAGCGGTGGGCCCCTCTGCCCCCCCTGTACCTACTGTACTGCTGGATGCATAACTCTGTGGGGTCCAGACTGTGGAGGCACGTTGTGCTTGCGCACTCTATAATGGCTTCGGACAGAGTGACGCTCCTAGAATTATAATATATACGTATATGCAATAAAATATTCTTTACAACGCTTATTATATATAGTTTTGTAAAGAATATCTTAATAGTCTTAGGGGAATAATATAGTACACACAAATAAAATTATGTGATATATATGTTTATATACTGTACTGGTGCTTCATCAACATTAACAGAAATAAACACTTGAAATACATCACTCTATAAAATATGAGTTTCACTTTTTGTATTGAAGAACTGAAGTAAATTAACTTTTTGATGATATTCTAATTCTGTGAGAAGCACCTGCATATATATATATTTATATATATATATACAGCACAAACCAAAAGTTTGGACACATCTTCTCATTTAAAGATTTTTTTGTATTTTCATGACTATGGAAATTGTACATTCACACTGAAGGCATCAAAACTGTGAATTAACACATGTGAAATTATATACTTAACAAAAAAGTGTGAAGCAACTGAAATTATGTCTTATATTGCTCCTAGCGTTATATTATAGTGTGTCAGGGGAAAAAAACAATGGCGCCAGAAGGCGCGGACTGCCCGGAGCAGGTGGTCGGGAGCAGGGGGGACACCGTGCACATATTTTCGCCCTGATTATGCTGTGGCACTTCATGCCACAGCAGTTTTTTACTTACGCCATTCCTTTCTGCCCATTTTCTTCGTCCTCCTGCTGCCGGAATCGGCGCCTGCGCAGTCCGCGCTTTCCGTCGCCATTTTCTTGAAGACACACTGCAGGTGTGTCTTCAAGAAAATGGCGCCGGAAAGCGCGGACTGCGCAGGCGCCAATTCCGGCAGCAGGAGGACGAAGAAATGGGCGGAAAGGAATGGCGTAAGTAACAAATAGCTGTGGCATGAAGTGCCACAGCAATTTATTACTTACGCCACCTGAGTCCTTTCCGCCGCCATTTTCTTTGTCCTGCTGCCGGAATCGGCACCTGCGCACTGCAGTGTGTCTTCAAAAAAATGGCGCCGGAAAGCGCGGACTGCGCAGGCGCCAATTCCTGCTGCCAGGATCGGCGCCTGCGCAGTCCGTGCTTTCCGGCGCCATTTTCTTGAAGACACACTGCAGGTGTGTCTTCAAGAAAATGGCGCCGGAAGGCGCGGACTGCACAGGTGCCGATTCCGGCAGCAGGAGGACGAAGAAATGGGCGGAATGGAATGGTGTAAGTAACAAATAGCTGTGGCACTTCATTCCACAGCAATTTGTTACTTACGCCACCTGAGTCCTTTCTGCCGCCATTTTCTTTGTCCTGCTGCTGGAATCGGCACCTGCGCACTGCAGTGTGTCTTCAAGAAAATGGCGCCGGAAAGCGCGGACTGCGCAGGCGCCGATTCCTGCTGCCGGGATCGGCGCCTGCGCAGTCCGCGCTTTCCGGCGCCATTTTCTTGAAGACACACTGCAGGTGTGTCTTCAAGAAAATGGCGCCGGAAAGCGCGGACTGCGCAGGCACCGATTCCGGCAGCAGGAGGACGAAGAAAATGGGCGGAAAGGAATGACGTAAGTAACAAATTACTGTGGCATGAAGCTGTGGCACTTCATGCCACAGCAATTTGCTATTTACGCCACCTGATTCCTTTCCGCCTCCATTTTCTTGGTCCTGCTGCTGGAATCGGTTCCTGCGCAGTCCGCGCTTTCCGGCGCCATTTTCTTGAAGACACACTGCAGTATGTCTTCAAAAAAATGGCACAGTTTGGACACATCTTCTCATTTAAAGATTTTTTTGTATTTTCATGACTATGGAAATTGTACATTCACACTGAAGGCATCAAAACTGTGAATTAACACATGTGAAATTATATACTTAACAAAAAAGTGTGAAACAACTGAAATTATGTCTTATATTGCTCCTAGCGTTATATTATAGTGTGTCAGGGGAAAAAAACAATGGCGCCAGAAGGCGCGGACTGCCGGGAGCGGGGGGTCGGGAGCAGGGGGGACACCGTGCACATATTTTCGCCCTGATTATGCTGTGGCACTTCATGCCACAGCAATTTGTTACTTACGCCATTCCTTTCTGCCCATTTTCTTCGTCCTCCTGCTGCCGGAATCGGCGCCTGCGCAGTCCGCGCTTTTCGTCGCCATTTTCTTGAAGACACACTGCAGGTGTGTCTTCAAGAAAATGGCGCCGGAAAGCGCGGACTGCGCAGGCGTTGATTCCGGCAGCAGGAGGACAAAGAAATGGGCGGAAAGGAATGGCGTAAGTAGCAAATAGCTGTGGCATGAAGTGCCACAGCAATTTATTACTTATGCCACCTGAGTCCTTTCCGCCGCCATTTTCTTTGTCCTGCTGCCGGAATCGGCACCTGCGCACTGCAGGTGTGTCTTCAAGAAAATGGCGCCGGAAAGCGCGGACTGCGCAGACACCGATTCCGGCAGCAGGAGGACGAAGAAAATGGGCGGAAAGGAATGACGTAAGTAACAAATTACTGTGGCATGAAGCTGTGGCACTTCATGCCACAGCAATTTGCTATTTACGCCACCTGATTCCTTTCCGCCTCCATTTTCTTGGTCCTGCTGCTGGAATCGGTTCCTGCGCAGTCCGCGCTTTCCGGCGCAATTTTCTTGAAGACACACTCCAGTATGTCTTCAAAAAAAATGGCGCCGGAAAGCGCGGACTGTGCAGGCGCCGATTTCGCCAGCAGGAGGACCAAGAAAATGGCTGCGGAAAGGAATCAGGTGGCGCAAGTAACAAATTGCTGTGGCATAAGGCTGTGGCACTTCATGCCACAGCTATTTGTTACTTACTCCACCTGATACGAGGCATATACTATGGAGCATCTTATAGAGCAGCGTATGGGGCATATGGATGGGAGCAGCAAATTAAAGAATGGTGGCGCAGGATGGGAGCAGCACATGACAGAACGGGGGCGCAGGATGGGAGCAGCACATGACAGAACGGGGGTGCAGGATGGCAGCAGCACATGACAGAACGGGGGTGCACGATGGAAGCAGCACATGACAGAACGGGGGCGCAGGATGGGAGCAGCACATGACAGAATGGGGGCGCAGGTTGGGAGCAGCACATGAAAGAACGGGGGCGCAGGATAGGAGCAGCACATGAAAGAATGGGGGCGCAAGATGGGAGCAGCACATGACAGGATGGGGGCGCAGGATGGGAGCAGCAAATGACTGAATGGAGCCTTCATAGGCAGATTCTGTAGTATAAGGCAGCCCCCCACAGGCAGACTCTATAGTATAAGGCAGCACCCTATAGGCAGACCCTGTAGTATAAGGCAGCACCCCATAGACAGGCTCTGTAGTATAATGCAGCACCCCTATAGGCAGACTCTATAGCATAAGGCAGCCCCCATAGGCAGACTCTGTAGAATAAGGCAGCCCCATAGGCAGACTTTAAAGTATAGGCAGCACCCCATAGGCAGACCCAGTAGTATAAGACAGTACCCCTATAGGCAGACTCTGCAATATAAGGCAGCACTCCCTCACAAGCAGACTCTGTAGTATAAGGCAGCACCCCCCACAGGCAGACCCTATAGTACAAGGCAGCACCTCCCCACAGGCAGACCCTGTAGAACAAGGAAACACCCCCCCAAAGGCAGACCCTGTAGTATAAGGCAGCACCCCCCACAGGCAGACCCTGTAGTATAAGGCAGCACCCCCCACAGGCAGACCCTGTAGTATAAGGCAGCACCCCTCTGCAGGCAGACCCTGTAATATAAGGCAGACTCCATAAAGAAAAACAAATAAATACTCGCCTCTGTACTTCCTGGTTCCTGCGCTGCTCCCACTCATGCTCACCTCTGGACCGCAGGTGCTGGGCAGTGACATCATCGCGCCCCCTGTCAGTGTCAGCATCGGTGATGTCAGACGCTGACAGGGGGATGATGGGAGAAAGAGCATAGCACTCCTTCCCTCATCAATGCGGTCACCTGCATCGGCTAGATGCCGATACAATTGACCCTGTGATGACAGGCGGGGGTCCCACTGCAGGCACCGGTCCCCCCCAGCCTGCTCAGAGGCCCATAGTGGCCGGGTAGCAGAGCAGGGAGATCTTTTCTCCCTGCTCTGCCGCAGAATGTATCTGTATCAGTGTGCACGCCAATACAGTTACAGTAGCGTAGCTCCGGGTAGGCCCCCTCTGAGCGGTGGGCCCCTCTGCCCCCCCTGTACCTACTGTACTGCTGGATGCATAACTCTGTGGGGTCCAGACTGTGGAGGCACGTTGTGCTTGCGCACTCTATAAAGGCTTCGGACAGAGTGACGCTCCTTGAATTATAATATATACGTATATGCAATAAAATATTCTTTACAACGCTTATTATATATAGTTTTGTAAAGAATATCTTAATAGTTTTAGGGGAATAATATAGTACACACAAATAAAATTATGTGATATATATGTTTATATACTGTACAGGTGCTTCATCAACATTAACAGAAATAAACACTTGAAATACATCACTCTATAAAATATGAGTTTCACTTTTTGTATTGAAGAACTGAAGTAAATTAATTTTTTGATGATATTCTAATTCTGTGAGAAGCACCTGTATATATATATACTAGCTGAAGAGCCCGGCGTTGCCTGGGCATAGTAAATATCTGTGGTTAGTTATAGCACCTCACTTCTCTTATTTTCCCATCACGCCTCTCATTTTCCCAATCACATCTTTCATTTTCCCCCTCACATCTCTCATTTTCTCCCTCACACCTCTCATTTTCTCCCTCACTACTCTCATTCCCCCCTAACACTTGTCATTTCAACCTCACATCTGTCATTTTCTGATCACTCCACTATTTTTCCTCACCCCTCTCATTTTGCACTCACACCTTTTCATTTTCACCTCATCACCTCAGTATATACATGTTTGTCATCTCCCTTATATATAGTATACATCTGTATGTCATCTCCTGTATATAGTATATACCTGTATGTCATCTCCCCTGTATATAGTATATACCTGCTGTGTGTCATCTCCCCTATATATAGTATATACCTGAATGTCATCTCCTTCTATATATAGTATATACCTGTATGTCATCTCCTCCTGTATATAGTATATACCTGTGTGTCATCTCCCCTGTATATAGTATATATCTGTGTGTCATCTCCTCCTGTATATACCTGCATGTCATCTTCTATATATAGCATATACCTGTATGTCATCTCCTCCTGTATATAGTATATACCTGTAGGTCATCTGCTCCTGTATATAGTATATACCTGTGTGTCATCTCCTCCTGTATATAGTATATACCTGTATGTCATCTCCTCCTGTATATATATGTACCTGTATGTCATCTCCTCCTCTATATAGTATATATCTGTGTGTCATCTCACCTGTATATAGTATATACCTGTGTGTCATCTCCTCCTGTATTAGACCTCGTTCACACGTTATTTGCTCAGTATTTTTACCTCAGTATTTGTAAGCTAAATTGGCAGCCTGATAAATCCCCAGCCAACAGGAAGCCCTCCCCCTGGCAGTATATATTAGCTCACACATACACATAATAGACAGGTCATGTGACTGACAGCTGTCGTATTTCCTATATGGTACATTTGTTGTAGTTTGTCTGCTTATTAATCAGATTTTTATTTTTGAAGGATAATACCAGACTTGTGTGTGTTTTAGGGCGAGTTTCGTTTGTCAAGTTGTGGGTGTTGAGTTGCGTGTGGCGACGTGCATGTAGCGACTTTTGTGAGATGAGTTTTGTGTGGCAACATGCGTGTAGCAACTTTTTGTGTGTCGAGTTGCATGTGACAGGTTAGTGTAGCAAGTTGTGTGCAGCAAGTTTTGCGCATGGCGAGTTTTATGTGTGGTGCCTTTTGAGTATGTGCAAGTTTTGTGTGAGGCAACTTTTGCATGTGTTGCAACTTTTGTGCATGTGGCAATTTTTCCGCGTGTGCAAGTTTTGCATGTGGCGAGTTTTCCATGAGGTGAGTTTTGCACTTGTGGCGAGTTTTGCAAGAGCCTAGTCTTTGCATGTGGCGAGTTCTGCGCGTGGCGCGATTGAGCGGCGACTTTTGTGTTTCGACTTTTATGTTGCGAGGTTGGTGTATTTGTGGTGAAATGTGTGCTGAGGGTAATATGTGTTCAAGCACGTGGTAGTGTGTGGCGCATTTTGTGTGTGTGTTCATATCCCCGTGTGTGGTGAGTATCCCATGTCGGGGCCCCATCTTAGCAACTGTACGGTATATACTCTTTGGCGCCATCGCTCTCATTCTTTAAGTCCCCCTTGTTCACATCTGGCAGCTGTCAATTTGCCTCCTACACGTTTCCATTCATTTTTTCCCTTTATGTAGATAGGGGCAAAATTGTTTGGTGAATTGGAAAGCGCGGGGTTAAAATTTCACATCACAACATAGCCTATGACGCTCTCGGGGTCCAGACGTGTGACTGTGCAAAATTTTGTGGCTGTAGCTGCGACACCTCCAACACTTTTCCTTTCACTTTTTTCCATTATGTAGATAGGGGCTAAATTGTTTGGTGAATTGGAAAGCACGGGGTTAAAATTTCACCTCACAACATAGCCTATGACGCTCTCAGGGTCCAGATGTGTGACTGTGCAAAATTTTGTGGCTGTAACCGCGACGCCTCCAACACTTTTCCTTTCACTTTTTTCCCCATTATGTAGATAGGGGCAAAAATTGTTTGGTGAATTGGAAAGCACGGGGTTAAAATTTCACCTCACAACGTAGCCTATGACGCTCTCAGGGTCCAGATGTGTGACTGTGCAAAATTTTGTGGCTGTAGCTGCGACGGTGCAGATGCCAATCCCGGACATACACACATACACACACACACACACACACATTCAGCTTTATATATTAGATATATATATATATATAGCACAAACCAAAAGTTTGGACACATCTTCTCATTTAAAGATTTTTTTGTATTTTCATGACTATGGAAATTGTACATTCACACTGAAGGCATCAAAACTGTGAATTAACACATGTGAAATTATATACTTAACAAAAAAGTGTGAAACAACTGAAATTATGTCTTATATTCTATGTTCTTAAAAGTAGCCACCTTTTGTTTGATGACTGCTTTGCATACTCTTGGCATTCTCTTGATGAGCTTCAAGAGGTTGTCACCGGGAATGGTTGTCACTTCACAGGTGTGCCCTGTCAGGTTTAATAAGTGGGATTTCTTGCCTTATAAATGGGCTTGGGACCATCAGTTGTGTTGTGCAGAAGTCTGGTGGATACACAGCTGATAGTCCTACTGAATAGACTGTTAGAATTTGTATTATGGCAATAAAAAAGCAGATAAGTAAAGAAAAATTAGTGGCCATCATCACTTTAAGAAATGAAGGTCAGTCAGTCCGAAAACTTGGGAAAACTTTGAAAGTGTCCCCAATTGCAGTGGCAAAAACCATCAAGCACTACAAAGAAACTGGCTCACATGAGGACCGCCCCAGAAAAGGAAGACCAAGAGTCACCTCTACTTCTGAGGATAAGTTTACCCGAGTCACCAGCCTCAGAAAACGCAGGTTAACAGCAGCTCAGATTAGAGACCAAGTCAATGCCACATAGAGTTCTAGCAGCAGACACATCTCTACTACAACTGTTAAGAGGAGAATTTGTGCAGCAGGCCTTCATGGTAAAATAGCTGTTAGGAAACCACTGCTAAGGACAGACAACAAGCAGAAGAGACTTGTTTGGGCTAGAGAACAAAAGAAATGGACATTAGACCAGTGGAAATCTGTACTTTGGTCAGTTGAGTCCATATATATATATATATATATATATATATATATATATATATATATATATATATATAATTAAATTTGTGTTTTCTGTATTTTTCCCCTGAAACTATAAAACATTCTTTACAGAACACCTAATTCTAAATATCATGGTGCTCATAAACAGTTTAGTGAAGATCTTTTCCAAGCCAAGCAATGCCTGATTGTCTCCACAGAAAGGGAGATTTTATGTAGTTATTATGTAGGCTTTCTGTTTAAGCTACTGAACCATATCTGTCTAGCTATAGAGAAACCCCATGATGCATGAAAGGTGACTGGCGAAGGTCTAAGTTTTGTTAAAGTAGAGGAGTCTTTTAAATCATAAAGGGTCCCTGAGGAGAAATCCCCAAAGAAGTCATGCTGCTGGGAAGGTAATTCAATAGTTTGCATTATTAATATGCAAATCTTCATTATGTTAGGTGTAGTTTTGATTATTTTCAATATTGTCATTATTTTTATCTGTACCAAAATACATTTTAAAACACAAAGTGCATTTCATAACACAATGTTAATTACAGCAGATATTTCTAACAAAAACTTTGTTAATCGTTTTAAAATTTTTCAGGAGTAATGAAACTTGGAATCTTATAAATGCACGTGCACGTTATCAGTGGATTAACAATATTTTATATTACCATAGATCTTTCATGCAAGTATATATTGTTTTTATATGTTTCTTCATGCAGATTTTTTAGGGAGGCTTATAAATCCCAAACTAACTGCATTCTGTGAACAATAGCGAGATTAAACAAGTTCCATCTATCATTTGTATGCTTAGCATTAACATATCAACTGATGAGGGTGAAATGCTGCTACTCCTGCTAACAAAGGATCTGGGGTATCTACTTACGAACATACATGGACATTCACTACTATTCTTTTCTCTGGATGGATTTGAGTTCTTAAGACTAGGCTTTAATACTTTTTATGACCTTGCTAGAAAAAGTTTTCATTTTAACCCCTTCCCGACCTGTGACGTCACGTAGGCATCATGAAAGTCGGTGCCAATCCGACCGGTGAATCCTAAGTGGCTTTGCCACCCGTGGCTACGATCATTTCTGGTGACCTCTTTGTCACCCCACCAGATCTGATTGGAGTTAGTGTCCATGTGATGCTATCTCTCCAATCAGATGTGGAGGGGCAGAGTAAACTATGGCTGCCTTGTTCTCCAGCTTTATCCTGTTCCTGGAAGCTGAAGAGTGACGTGTCTGCTTACTGCCCTGCCACCGACTAACCGCGATCACCGCCGCCACGATAAGGTACTCCCTTCTGCTGCCCTCCGCTCCTTCCATCATCCGATTTCATCCCTTGACCTCCTCTCCCTCCCCCCTGCCCCAGTGATAACCCTCTGTCCTCCTGATCACCCCCCTGCTGCTGATGCTGGCTCCATGTCCACCTCCATCTGCTGCTGCATCTCCTCAGCCCGCTCCTGCCCCCCTGCGCCTGACAGCCCCCTCCTGCCCCGGTGATCACCCCCCCGCTCCAGTGATCACTCCGATCAACCCCTGCTCCCTGATCATCCCCTGCCCTGCCGATCACCTCCCCTGCCCCGTAGCTTGCCCCCTGCCCTGCTGATCACCCCTCTGCCCCGTTGATCGCCCCTTTGCCCGCTGATCACTCCCCTGCTCCACTGATCGTTCCTCTGCCCCACTGATCGCCCCCCTGCCCTGCTGATTGGTCCCCTGCCCCTGTGATCGCTCCCTGCCCCGGAGATCGCCCCCTGCCCCAGTGATCACCCCCTGCCCTGCTGATCACCCCCTTCCCCGCTGATCGCCCCCTGCCCTGCTGATCCACCCCTGCCCCGGTGATCACCCCCTCCCGCCCCAGTTTTCCCATTAGTGTTAGAATTGGGCTAAAGTGAGTTGGGCTAAAGTTAGGGTTAAAGTTGGGGCTAAAGTTAGGGTTAGGGTAGGGGTTAGGGTTGAGATTAGTGTTAGGGGTGTGTTAGGGTTAGGCTTGTGTTAGCATTGGGATTAGGGTTAGGGGTGTGTTAGGGTTAGGTTTGTGGTTAGGGTTTGGGTTGGTGGTATGTTGGATTAGTGTTGCAGTTAGAATTGGGGGGTTTCCACTGTTTAGGCACACCAGGGCCTCTGCAAACGTGACATGATGCCGGCTGTTATGTTTGCTAATGACAGGTGTTATGAAGGCAATCCAGAAACACAGTGTGCATAGCGATCAGAGCGCACACAGTGATCTGACAAATACCCAAAAATACAAGAACGAGCTCTGAGACGTGGAAACTCTGTAGACTGCACACCTGATCCTATCCTAAACACAACTAAAAGCGGCTGTGGATTGCGCCTAACAACTACCTAGGCAACTCGGCACAGCCTAAGAAACTAGCTAGCCTGAAGATAGAAAAATAGGCCTGACTTGCCCCAGAGAAATTCCCCAAAGGAAAAGGCAGCCCCCCACATATAATGACTGTGAGTAAGATGAAAAGACAAAACGTAGGGATGAAATAGATTCAGCAAAGTGGGGCCCGATATTCTAGGACAGAGCGAGGACAGTAAAGCGAACTTTGCAGTCTACAAAAAACCCTAAAGCAAAACCACGCAAAGGGGGCAAAAAAAAAACCACCGTGCCGAACTAACGACACGGCGGTACACCCTTTGCGTCTCAGAGCTTCCAGCAAAACAAAAGACAAGCTGGACAGAAAAAAAGCAACAAAAAAGCAAAAGGCAGTTAGCTATACAGAGCAGCAGGTCACAGGAACAATCAGGAGAAGCTCAGATCCAACACTGAAACATTGACAAGGAGCAAGGATAGCAGCATCAGGCGGAGTTAAGTAATGAAGCAGTTAACGAGCTCACCAGAACACCTGAGGGAGGAAGCTCAGAAGCTGCAGTACCACTTGTGACCACAGGAGTGAATTCAGCCACAGAATTCACAACAGTACCCCCCCCTTGAGGAGGGGTCACCGAACCCTCACCAGAGCCCCCAGGCCGACCAGGAGGAGCCGCATGAAAGGCACGAACAAGATCGGAAGCATGAACATCAGAGGCAAAAACCCAGGAATTATCTTCCTGAGCATAACCCTTCCATTTAACCAGATACTGGAGTTTCCGTCTAGAAACACGAGAATCCAAAATCTTCTCCACAATATACTCCAATTCCCCCTCCACCAAAACCGGGGCAGGAGGCTCAACAGATGGAACCATAGGTGCCACGTATCTCCGCAACAACGACCTATGGAATACATTATGTATGGAAAAGGAGTCTGGGAGGGTCAAACGAAAAGACACAGGATTGAGAACCTCAGAAATCCTATATGGACCAATAAAACGAGGTTTAAATTTAGGAGAGGAAACCTTCATAGGAATATGACGAGAAGATAACCAAACCAGATCCCCAACACGAAGTCGGGGACCCACACGGCGTCTGCGATTAGCGAAAAGTTGAGCTTTCTCCTGGGACAAGATCAAATTGTCCACTACCTGAGTCCAGATCTGCTGCAACCTATCCACCACAGAATCCACACCAGGACAGTCCGAAGACTCAACCTGTCCTGAAGAGAAACGAGGATGGAACCCAGAATTGCAAAAAAATGGAGAAACCAAGGTAGCCGAGCTGGCCCGATTATTAAGGGCGAACTCAGCCAACGGCAAAAAGGACACCCAATCACCCTGGTCTGCAGAAACAAAACATCTCAGATATGTTTCCAAGGTCTGATTGGTTCGTTCGGTCTGGCCATTAGTCTGAGGATGGAATGCCGAGGAAAAGGATAGGTCAATGCCCATCCTACCACAAAAGGCTCGCCAAAACCTTGAAACAAACTGGGAACCTCTGTCAGAAACAATATTCTCAGGAATGCCATGCAACCGAACCACATGCTGAAAGAACAAAGGTACCAAATCAGAGGAGGAAGGCAATTTAGCCAAGGGCACCAGATGGACCATTTTAGAAAAGCGATCACAGACCACCCAAATGACTGACATCTTTTGAGAAACGGGAAGGTCAAAAAGGAAATCCATCGAAATATGTGTCCAAGGCCTCTTTGGGACCGGCAAGAGCAAAAGCAACCCACTGGCACGAGAACAGCAGGGCTTAGCCCTAGCACAAATCCCACAGGACTGCACAAAAGTACGTACATCCCATGACAGAGATGGCCACCAGAAGGATCTAGCCACTAACTCTCTGGTACCAAAGATTCCAGGATGACCAGCCAACACCGAACAATGAAGTTCAGAGATAAGTTTATTAGTCCACCTATCAGGGACGAACAGTTTCTCTGCTGGACAACGATCAGGTTTATTCGCCTGAAATTTTTGCAGCACCCGCCGCAAATCAGGGAAGATGGCAGACACAATGACTCCTTCCTTGAGGATACCCGCTGGCTCAGATAAACCCGGAGAGTCGGGCACAAAACTCCTAGACAGAGCATCCGCCTTCACATTTTTAGAGCCCGGAAGGTACGAAATCACAAAGTCGAAGCGGGCAAAAAATAACGACCAACGGGCCTGTCTAGGATTCAAGCGCTTGGCAGACTCGAGATAAGTCAAGTTCTTATGATCAGTCAATACCACCACGCAATGCTTAGCTCCTTCAAGCCAATGACGCCACTCCTCGAATGCCCACTTCATGGCCAGCAACTCTCGATTGCCCACATCATAATTACGCTCAGCGGGCGAAAACTTCCTGGAAAAGAAAGCACATGGTTTCATCACTGAGCAATCAGAACCTCTCTGTGACAAAACCGCCCCTGCTCCAATCTCAGAAGCATCAACCTCGACCTGGAACGGAAGAGAAACATCTGGCTGACACAACACAGGGGCAGAACAAAAACGACGCTTCAACTCCTGAAAAGCTTCCACAGCAGCAGAAGACCAATTAACCAAATCAGCACCCTTCTTGGTCAAATCGGTCAATGGTTTGGCAATGCTAGAAAAATTACAGATGAAGCGACGATAAAAATTAGCAAAGCCCAGGAACTTTTGCAGACTTTTCAGAGATGTCGGCTGAATCCAATCCTGGATGGCTTGGACCTTAACTGGATCCATCTCGATAGTAGAAGGGGTAAAGATGAACCCTAAAAATGAAACTTTCTGCACACCGAAGAGACACTTTGATCCCTTCACAAACAAAGAGTTAGCACGCAGGACCTGAAAAACCATTCTGACCTGCTTCACATGAGACTCCCAATCATCTGAGAAGATCAAAATGTCATCCAAGTAAACAATCAGGAATTTATCCAGATACTCACGGAAGATGTCATGCATAAAAGACTGAAACACAGATGGAGCATTGGCAAGTCCGAACGGCATCACTAGATACTCAAAATGACCCTCGGGCGTATTGAATGCAGTTTTCCATTCATCTCCTTGCCTGATTCTCACCAGATTATACGCACCACGAAGATCTATCTTAGTGAACCAACTAGCCCCCTTAATCCGAGCAAACAAGTCAGATAACAATGGCAAGGGATACTGAAATTTAACAGTGATCTTATTAAGAAGGCGGTAATCAATACACGGTCTCAGCGAACCATCCTTCTTGGCTACAAAGAAGAACCCTGCTCCCAGTGGTGATGACGATGGGCGAATATGTACCTTCTCCAGGGATTCCTTCACATAACTGCGCATAGCGGCGTGTTCGGGCACGGATAAATTAAATAATCGACCTTTAGGGAATTTACTACCAGGAATCAAATTGATAGCACAATCACAATCCCTATGCGGAGGTAGAGCATCGGACTTGGGCTCTTCAAATACATCCTGATAATCAGACAAGAACTCTGGGACCTCAGAAGGGGTGGATGACGAAATCGACAAAAATGGAACATCACCATGTACCCCCTGACAACCCCAGCTGGATACCGACATGGAATTCCAATCCAATACTGGATTATGGGTTTGTAGCCATGGCAACCCCAACACGACCACATCATGCAGATTATGCAACACCAGAAAGCGAATAACTTCCTGATGTGCAGGAGCCATGCACATGGTCAGCTGGGCCCAGTATTGAGGTTTATTCTTGGCCAAAGGTGTAGCATCAATTCCTCTCAATGGAATAGGACACCGCAAAGGCTCCAAGAAAAACCCACAACGTTTAGCATAATCCAAATCCATCAGATTCAGGGCAGCGCCCGAATCCACAAACGCCATGACAGAAAACGACGACAAAGAGCATATCAAGGTAATGGACAGAAGGAATTTGGACTGTACAGTACCAATGACGGCAGACCTAGCGGACCGCTTAGTGCGCTTAGGACAATCAGAAATAGCATGAGTGGAATCACCACAGTAGAAACACAGACCATTCAGACGTCTGTATTCCTGCCGTTCAACTCTAGTCATAGTCCTATCGCACTGCATAGGCTCAGGTTTAACCTCAGGCAGTACCGCCAAATGGTGCACAGATTTACGTTCGCGCAAGCGTCGACCGATCTGAATGGCCAAAGACAAAGACTCATTCAAACCAGCAGGCATAGGAAATCCCACCATGACATCCTTAAGAGCCTCAGAGAGACCCTTTCTGAACAAAGCTGCCAGCGCAGATTCATTCCACTGAGTGAGTACTGACCATTTCCTAAATTTCTGACAATATACTTCTATATCATCCTGACCCTGGCACAAAGCCAGCAAATTTTTCTCAGCCTGATCCACTGAATTAGGCTCATCGTACAGCAATCCGAGCGCCAGGAAAAACGCATCAACACTACTCAATGCAGGGTCTCCTGGCGCAAGAGAAAATGCCCAGTCTTGAGGGTCGCCGCACAAAAAAGAAATAATTATCAAAACCTGTTGAATAGGATTACCAGAAGAATGAGGTTTCAAGGCCAGACATAGCTTACAATTATTTTTGAAACTTAGAAACTTAGTTCTATCTCCAAAAAACAAATCAGGAATAGGAATTCTTGGTTCTAACATAGATTTCTGATCAATAGTATCTTGAATTTTTTGTACATTTATAACGAGATTATCCATTGAAGAGCACAGACCCTGAATATCCATGTCCACACCTGTGTCCAGAATCACCCAAATGTCTAGGGGAAAAAAAAAAGTGAACACAGAGCAGAAAAAAAAAAAAAAATGATGTCAGAACTTTTTCTTTCCCTCTATTGAGAATCATTAGTTTGGCTCCTTGTACTGTTATGTTTGCTAATGACAGGTGTTATGAAGGCAATCCAGAAACACAGTGTGCATAGCGATCAGAGCGCACACAGTGATCTGACAAATACCCAAAAATACAAGAACGAGCTCTGAGACGTGGAAACTCTGTAGACTGCACACCTGATCCTATCCTAAACACAACTAAAAGCGGCTGTGGATTGCGCCTAACAACTACCTAGGCAACTCGGCACAGCCTAAGAAACTAGCTAGCCTGAAGATAGAAAAATAGGCCTGACTTGCCCCAGAGAAATTCCCCAAAGGAAAAGGCAGCCCCCCACATATAATGACTGTGAGTAAGATGAAAAGACAAAACGTAGGGATGAAATAGATTCAGCAAAGTGGGGCCCGATATTCTAGGACAGAGCGAGGACAGTAAAGCGAACTTTGCAGTCTACAAAAAACCCTAAAGCAAAACCACGCAAAGGGGGCAAAAAAAACCCCACCGTGCCGAACTAACGGCACGGCGGTACACCCTTTGCGTCTCAGAGCTTCCAGCAAAACAAAAGACAAGCTGGACAGAAAAAAAGCAACAAAAAAGCAAAAGGCAGTTAGCTATACAGAGCAGCAGGTCACAGGAACAATCAGGAGAAGCTCAGATCCAACACTGAAACATTGACAAGGAGCAAGGATAGCAGCATCAGGCGGAGTTAAGTAATGAAGCAGTTAACGAGCTCACCAGAACACCTGAGGGAGGAAGCTCAGAAGCTGCAGTACCACTTGTGACCACAGGAGTGAATTCAGCCACAGAATTCACAACAGCCGGCACACCATTCCATCAAAGTGTGCATTCCAAAATGTCACTTCTTCACTTCCGAGCCCCAACGTGTGCCCATACAGTAGTTTTCTCCCACATATGGGGTATCAGCGTACTCAGGACACATTGGGCAACAACTTTTGGGCTCCAATTTCTCCTGTTACACTTGGGAAAATAAAAAACTGGGGACAAAAATATCATGTTTGTGGAAAAAATATGATTTTTTTTATTTTCACGCCCAGGCACTATAAACTTTAGTGAAACAGCTGGGAGTTCAAAGTTCCACCCCACATCTTGATAAGTTCCCTGGGGGGGTGTAGTTTCCAAAATGGGGTCACTTGTGGGGGATTTCCACTGTTTAGGCACATCAGGGGCTCTCCAAACGTGACATGACGCCCGCCGACCATTCCATCAAAGTCTGCATTGCAAAATGTCACTACTTCCCTTCTGAACCCTGACGTGTGCCCATACAGTAGTTTTCTCCCACATATGGGGTATCAGCGTACTCAGGAAAAATTGAACAACAACTTTTGGGCTCCAATTTCTCCTGTTACCCTTGGGAAATTAAAAAAATGGGGGCTAAAAAATTATTTTTGTGGGAAAAAAATGATTTTTTATTTTCACGGCTCTGCGTTATAAAATTCTGTGAAGTACTTGGGGGTTCAAAGTGCACATCCCACATCTAGATAAGTTGCTTGGGGGGTCTAGTTTCCAAAATGGGGTCACCTGTGGGGGGTTTCTACTGTTTAGGCACATCAGGGGCTCTGCAAACGCAATGTGACACCCGCAGACCATACCATCAAATTCTGTATTTCAAAACGTCACTACTTCTCTTCCGAGCCCCGATGTGTGCCCAAACAGTGGTTTACCCCCACATATGGGGTATCAGCGTACTCAGCTCAAATTTATCCTGTTACTCTTGTGAAAATAAAAAATTGCGGGCTAAAAAATAGTTTTTGAGGAAAGAAAAATATTTTTTATTTTCATGGCTCTGCGTTATAAACTTCTGTGAAGCACCTGGGGGTTTAAAGTGGTCACCACACATATCTAGAATAGTTCCTTGGAAAGTCTAGTTTCCAAAATGGGGTCACTTGTGGGGGAGTTCCAATGTTTAGGCACACAGGGGCTTTCCAAACACGACATGGTGTCTGCTAAAGATTGGAGCCAATTTTTCATTGAAAAAGTCAAAGGGCGCACCTTCCCTTCCGAGCCCTGTCGTACGCCCAAACAGTGGTTCCTCCCCACATACAGGGTATCGGTGTACTCAGAACAAATTGTACAATAACTTTTGTGGTCCAGTTTCTCCTTTTACCCTTGGAAAAATTAAAAAAAATTTTGCTAAAAGATCATTTTTGTGACTAAAAAGTTAAATGTTCATTTTTTCCTTCCATGTTGCTTCTGCTGTTGTGAAGCACCTGAAGGGTAAATAAACTTCGTGAATGTGGTTTTGAGCACCTTGAGGGATGCAGTTTTTAGAATTGTGTCAATTTGGGTATTTTCAGCCATATAGACCCCTCAAACTGACTTCAAATGTGAGGTGGTCCCTAAAAACAATGGATTTGTAAATTTCATTGTAAAAATGAGAAATTGCTGGTCAGATTTTAACTCTTATAACTTCCTAGCAAAAAAAATTGTTTCCAAAATTGTGCTGATGTAAAGTAGACATGTGGGTAATGTTATTTATGAACTATTTTGTGTCACACAACTCTCGTTTAACAGAATAAAAATTCAAAATTTGAAAATTGCAAAAATTATCATCCTAAATTTACCACTAACATGAAGCCCAATATGTCACGAAAAAATAATCTCACAACCGCTAGGATCCGTTGAAGCGTTCCTGAGTTATTACCTCATAAAGGGGCACTGGCCAGAATTGAAAAAAACGGCCAGGTCATTAAGGTCAAAATAGACTGGGTCATGAAGGGGTTAAAGGATGGCTCAGAAAGCCATCCCTTGCCTCAGTATTCAGGCCATAAAGCATCTTGCTACTATGTGGAGATAGCCATCTTTTCCCTTGCCAGGTTTCTTTTTGATTTATCTTCACAGCTACTCCTGTCTTCAATTCATCTTTCAGGTGCTACTTCCAAGCTCAGTCTGGTAATTTCTAGTTAACAAGCTTGTTTCTCCTATTGCTATGTTAACAAGCTTGTTTCTGCTGGCTTGATGCTGGACACATTTGCTAACCTACTAGCATTGAAAGCAAGTTACCAGTTTTGCCTATTCAACTTGCCTATTCCTGTGATTAACTGCATCTCTCCAAGAAAGTTACAAGTTAGCCTATATATCACTGCAATTCCTGTAACTGTATTTCTGCAAGCAAGTAAACAGTTTGTCGACACAACTATGCTATTTGGATAACTGCTCTCTGGTAACAAAATTCCAGTTGACTACTCATCTTTGCTGTTCCTGTACTACCTGCAATTCTGGCTCCACTTGCCCACCAGCTATCCTGCATACCTTGATAATAACTTATACACATGCTGTTTCTCAGCCCTAGCTGTATTGTATATCATTGCCTATGATAAGTGCTGCTTACCCTGACCTACTGCTTAGAGATTTCACCTTACTAGGTGAACGATTAAAAGGCTGTTAATTTAGGTCAGACGATATGCCTTCTGTCTGGGCTTAGTGGTCCATATACAGAATATAAAAGCAGATATGTGAATTCAGCACCATGATATATTTGGGCTAGGGTCAGCAAACTTTAAAGGGGTTGTCCATTACAATCAATTGAAGACTTGGTGTTGCTCCAAAAACTTCCACTACAGGATCAGGTATTATCAGCTCTGGCAGCAAGCAGACATAATGATCACATGAATCAGAGATGATCTACAGTACGGTACCTGGGAGCAGCCGCTAAACATTGTGATGGAGCAATAGTATTCTACTGCCAGGGCTGCTAACAGCTAATTGGTAGGGGCGCTGGATCCCCTCTGATCTGATATTGATGACCTATCCAGCTAATAGGTAACAAATATTTTTTAGTGAAAAGCGCCTTTAAGAAAACTAAGGTTAGGATAGTTTGAAACAGAGATTTTAACCACTTTCTTATGAGCTTTTAGTTCTTATGTAGCAAAATATTGAAAGTCTACATACTAAGCATTATTTTTTTAATTCTTGGAACATTTAATAATAATTTATGATAAATAATAATAACATTTCCAGGCTGAATAACAATTTTATAGATGCAGCATTCTCTAGGTATGACTTTGTAATATACATAGTAACATAGTAACATAGTAACATAGTTAGTAAGGCCGAAAAAAGACATTTGTCCATCCAGTTCAGTGTTGTGAGTTCTGTTTTTGGGCTCCCTCTGGTGGTTACTGATGGTACTGGGTGACTTGTCTTTCCTGGGTTTCTGGGTTCCACCTGTTCCATCAGCATATGGGAGTTTCCTATTTAACCTGGCTTTGCTGGCATTTCCTCGCCGGTTATCAATGTATCCAGTGTGTCTTGTTACCTCTGCTCCCTGCTCCTAGAACCTTCTGGACAAGCTAAGTTTGGATTTTCCTGTTTTGTGTTTTGCCTAATTTGGTTTTTAGTCCAGCCTGCAGATATGTGATTCTCTGCTGCTGGTTGCTCTAGTGGGCTGAAATTGCTTTTCATGTACCATGAGTTGGCACATGAGTTCAAGTAATTTCAGGATGGTTTTTTGAAGGGTTTTTCGCTGACCGCGCAGTTCACTTTTGTATCCTCTGCTATCTAGCTTTAGCGGGCCTCATTTTGCTGAAACTGTTTTCATACTACGTATGTGCTTTCCTCTCATTTCACCGTCATTATATGTGGGGGGCTGCTATTTGCTGTGGGGTATTTCTCTGGAGGCAAGAGAGGTCTGTGTTTCTTCTGATAGGGAAAGTTAGATCTTCGGCTGGAGCGAGACGTCTAGGATCATCGTAGGCACGTTCCCCGGCTACTTTTATTTGTGTGTTAGGTTCAGGGTCGCGGTCAGCTCAGGTTCCATCGCCCTAGAGCTTGTTTGTAGCTGTGCTTGTCCTTTTTGTGATCCCCTGCCATTGGGATCATGACAGTATAACCGGCCCACAAAGTGTTAATTGTATTGGCTGAAGTAGGAGGATAAGTAGTCTGAGGAAGCTTTTTTTTTTTTTTTTTCCCCTCAGAGTTTGCTGCCTAGCCTTATTGCAGCCTGGCTACTTCCTCCTCCTCTTAATCTTTGAATGGCTCTGATCTCAGCTGTTTATCATGGACGTCCAGAGTTTGGCTTCCAGCCTGAATAATCTTGCCACTAAGGTTCAAAATATACAGGATTTTGTTGTACATGCTCCTATGTCTGAACCTAGAATTCCTGTCCCAGAGTTTTTTTCTGGAGATAGATCTCGTTTTCTGAATTTTAGGAACAACTGCAAGTTGTTTCTTTCTTTGAAATCTCGCTCCTCTGGAGACCCTGCTCAGCAAGTCAAGATAATTATATCTTTCCTGCGGGGTGACCCTCAGGATTGGGCATTTGCATTGGCACCAGGGGACCCTGCGTTGCTTAATGCAGATGCGTTTTTTCTGGCATTGGGTTTGCTCTATGAGGAACCTAACCAAGAGATTCAGGCTGAAAAAGCTTTGTTGGCCCTCTCTCAGGGGCAAGATGAAGCAGAAATTTATTGT
Source organism: Ranitomeya imitator (assembly GCF_032444005.1). Lineage (NCBI taxonomy): Eukaryota > Metazoa > Chordata > Amphibia > Anura > Dendrobatidae > Ranitomeya > Ranitomeya imitator. The sequence continues at coordinate 308,006,801 of NC_091285.1, read as the reverse complement.
CAAAAATTTCGGAAGTGGTCGGTACTTACTCAGTGGAATGAGTGCGCTCTGGCTGCAAAGTTTAGAGATGGCCTTTCTGAGGCCATTAAAGATGTTATGGTGGGGTTCCCTGCGCCTGCTGGTCTGAATGAGTCTATGACTATGGCTGTTCAGATTGATCGGCGTTTACGGGAGCGCAAACCTGTGCATCATTTGGCGGTGTCGTCTGAACCGTCACCTGAGATAATGCAATGTGATAGAATTCAGTCCAGAAGTGAACGGCAAAAGTATAGGCGGAAAAAAGGGTTGTGCTTTTATTGTGGTGATTCAGCTCATGTTATATCAGCATGCTCTAAACGCACAAAAAAGGTTGATAAGTCTGTTGCCATTAGTACTTTACAGTCTAAGTTCATTCTGTCTGTGACTCTGATTTGTTCATTATCATCCATTTCCGTCGATGCCTATGTGGATTCAGGCGCTGCCCTGAGTCTTATGGATTGGTCATTTGCCAATCGCTGTGGGTTTAGTCTGGAGCCTCTGGAAGTCCCTATTCCTTTGAAGGGAATTGACTCTACACCTTTGGCTATGAATAAACCTCAGTACTGGACACAAGTGACCATGCGTATGACTCCCGTTCATCAGGAGGTGATTCGCTTCCTGGTACTGTATAATTTGCATGATGTTCTAGTACTTGGTCTGCCATGGTTACAAACTCATCATCCAGTCCTTGACTGGAAATCAGTGTCTGTGTTAAGCTGGGGTTGTCAGGGGGTTCATGATGATGCACCTCCGATTTCTATCGCTTCATCTACTCCTTCTGAGATTCCTGTGTTTTTGTCTGACTATCGGGATGTTTTTGAGGAGCCTAAGCTCAGTTCGCTTCCTCCTCACAGGGATTGCGATTGTGCTATAAATTTAATTCCGGGCAGTAAATTTCCTAAAGGTCGTTTGTTCAATCTGTCAGTGCCAGAGCATACTGCTATGCGGGATTATGTTAAGGAGTCCTTGGAAAAGGGACATATCCGTCCATCTTTGTCCCCTTTGGGAGCAGGTTTTTTTTTCGTGGCCAAGAAAGATGGTTCCTTGAGGCCTTGTATAGATTATCGTCTTTTGAATAAGATTACCGTAAAATATCAGTATCCTTTGCCATTGTTGACTGATTTGTTTGCTCGCATTAAGGGGGCTAAATGGTTCACTAAGATTGATCTTCGGGGTGCGTATAATCTTATACGAATAAAGCAAGGTGATGAGTAGAAAACCGCATTTAATACGCCTGAGGGCCATTTTGAGTATTTGGTAATGCCTTTTGGACTTTCTAATGCTCCTTCAGTCTTCCAGTCCTTTATGCACGATATTTTCCGTGAATATCTGGATAAATTTATGATTGTGTATTTGGATGATATTTTGGTTTTTTCTGATGACTGGGAGTCTCATGTTCAGCAGGTCAGGAAGGTGTTTCAGGTCCTGCGGGCCAATTCCTTGTTTGTAAAAGGCTCAAAGTGTCTCTTTGGAGTCCAGAAGATTTCTTTCTTGGGGTATATTTTTTCCCCTTCTACTATTGAGATGGATCCCGTCAAGGTTCAGGCTATTTGTGACTGGACGCAGCCTACATCTCTTAAGAGTCTACAGAAGTTCTTGGGCTTTGCTAATTTCTATCGTCGTTTTATAACTAATTTTTCTAGTGTTGTTAAGCCTTTGACGGATTTGACTAAGAAGGGTGCTGATGTTGCTAATTGGTCTCCTGCGGCTGTGGAGGCCTTTCAGGAACTTAAGCGCCGGTTTTCTTCTGCTCCTGTGTTGCGTCAGCCAGATGTTTCGCTCCCTTTTCAGGTTGAGGTTGATGCTTCCGAGATTGGAGCGGGGGCGGTTTTGTCACAGAGAAGCTCCGATGGCTCAGTGATGAAGCCATGCGCGTTTTTTTCTAGAAAGTTTTCGCCGGCTGAGCGGAATTATGATGTTGGTAATCGGGAACTTTTGGCCATGAAGTGGGCATTTGAGGAGTGGCGTCATTGGCTAGAGGGTGCTAGACATCGTGTGGTGGTCTTGACTGATCACAAAAATTTGATTTACCTTGAGTCTGCCAGGCGTCTGAATCCTAGACAGGCTCGTTGGTCACTGTTTTTCTCTCGTTTCAATTTTGTGGTTTCATACCTGCCAGGTTCAAAGAATGTGAAGGCGGATGCTCTTTCTAGGAGTTTTGTGCCTGACTCCCTTGGAAATTCTGAGCCCTCTGGTATCCTTAGGGATGGGGTGATTTTGTCTGCTGTCTCCCCAGACTTGCGAGGTGCTTTGCAGGAGTTTCAGGTGGCTAAACCTGATCGTTGTCCGCCTGAGAGACTGTTTGTTCCGGATAATTGGACCAGTAGAGTCATCTCCGAGGTCCATTATTCTGCGTTGGCAGGTCATCCTGGAATATTTGGTACTAGAGACTTGGTGGCCAGGTCTTTTTGGTGGCCTTCCTTGTCGAGGGATGTGCGTTCTTTTGTGCAGTCTTGTGAGGTTTGTGCTCGGGCTAAGCCTTGCTGTTCTCGGGCCAGTGGATTGTTGTCACCTTTGCCTATCCCGAAGAGGCCTTGGACGCACATTTCCATGGACTTTATTTCGGATCTCCCTGTCTCTCAAAAAATGTCCGTCATCTGGGTTGTGTGTGATCGCTTTTCTAAAATGGTTCATCTGGTACCCTTGCCTAAGTTGCCTTCCTCCTCTGAGTTGGTCCCTCTATTTTTTCAGAATGTGGTTCGTTTGCATGGGATTCCTGAGAACATCGTTTCTGACAGGGGATCCCAGTTTGTGTCTAGATTTTGGCGGACTTTCTGTGCTAAGATGGGCATTGATTTGTCCTTTTCGTCTGCATTCCATCCTCAGACGAATGGCCAGACTGAACGAACTAATCAGACCTTGGAAACTTATTTAAGGTGTTTTGTTTCTGCTGATCAGGATGACTGGGTTATCTTTTTGCCGCTGGCCGAGTTTGCGCTTAATAATCGGGCTAGTTCTGCTACCTTGGTTTCTCCTTTCTTTTGTAATTCGGGGTTTCATCCTCGTTTTTCCTCTGGTCAGGTGGAACCTTCTGATTGTCCTGGAGTGGACATGGTGGTGGATAGGTTGCATCGGATTTGGAGTCATGTGGTGGACAATTTGAAGTTGTCCCAGGAGAAGGCTCAGCAGTTTGCTAATCGCCGTCGCCGCGTGGGTCCTCGACTTCTTGTTGGTGACTTGGTGTGGTTGTCTTCTCGTTTTGTTCCTATGAAGGTCTCTTCTCCTAAGTTCAAGCCTCGGTTCATCGGTCCCTATAGGATCTTGGAAATTCTTAACCCTGTGTCGTTTCGTTTGGATCTCCCGGCATCGTTTGCTATTCATAATGTGTTTCATCGGTCGTTGTTGCGGAAGTATGAGGTACCTGTTGTTCCTTCTCTTGAGCCTCCTGCTCCAGTGCTGGTGGAGGGAGAATTGGAGTATGTTGTGGAGAAGATCTTGGATTCTCGTGTTTCCAGACGGAAACTCCAGTATTTGGTCAAGTGGAAGGGTTATGGTCAGGAGGATAATTCTTGGGTGGTTGCCTCGGATGTTCATGCTGATGATTTGGTTCGCGCTTTTCATAGGGCTCATCCTGGTCGCCCTGGTGGTTCTCGTGAGGGTTCGGTGACCCCTCCTCAAGGGGGGGGTACTGTTGTGAGTTCTGTTTTTGGGCTCCCTCTGGTGCTTACTGATGGTACTGGGTGACTTGTCTTTCCTGGGTTTCTGGGTTCCACCTGTTCCATCAGCATATGGGAGTTTCCTATTTAACCTGGCTTTGCTGGCATTTCCTCGCCGGTTATCAATGTATCCAGTGTGTCTTGTTACCTCTGCTCCCTGCTCCTAGAACCTTCTGGACAAGCTAAGTTTGGATTTTCCTGTTTTGTGTTTTGCTTAATTTGGTTTTTAGTCCAGCCTGCAGATATGTGATTCTCTGCTGCTGGTTGCTCTAGTGGGCTGAAATTGCTTTTCATGTACCATGAGTTGGCACATGAGTTCAAGTAATTTCAGGATGGTTTTTTGAAGGGTTTTTCGCTGACCACGCAGTTCACTTTTGTATCCTCTGCTATCTAGCTTTAGCGGGCCTCATTTTGCTGAAACTGTTTTCATACTACGTATGTGCTTTCCTCTCATTTCACCGTCATTATATGTGGGGGGCTGCTATTTGCTGTGGGGTATTTCTCTGGAGGCAAGAGAGGTCTGTGTTTCTTCTGATAGGGGAAGTTAGATCTTCGGCTGGAGCGAGACGTCTAGGATCATCGTAGGCACGTTCCCCGGCTACTTTTATTTGTGTGTTAGGTTCAGGGTCGCGGTCAGCTCAGGTTCCATCGCCCTAGAGCTTGTTTGTATCTGTGCTTGTCCTTTTTGTGATCCCCTGCCATTGGGATCATGACAGTTCAGCCTATATTCCATCATAATAAATCCCCAGATCTACGTCCTTCTACAGAACCTAATTGTATGATACAATATTGTTCTGCTCCAGGAAGACATCCAGGCCTCTCTTGAACCCCTCGACTGAGTTCGCCATCACCACCTCCTCAGGCAAGCAATTCCAGATTCTCACTGCCCTAACAGTAAAGAATCCTCTTCTATGTTGGTGGAAAAACCTTCTCTCCTCCAGACGCAAAGAATGCCCCCTTGTGCCCGTCACCTTCCTTGGTATAAACAGATCCTCAGCGAGATATTTGTATTGTCCCCTTATATACTTATACATGGTTATTAGATCGCCCCTCAGTCGTCTTTTTTCTAGACTAAATAATCCTAATTTCGCTAATCTATCTGGGTATTGTAGTTCTCCCATCCCCTTTATTAATTTTGTTGCCCTCCTTTGTACTCTCTCTAGTTCCATTATATCCTTCCTGAGCACCGGTGCCCAAAACTGGACACAGTACTCCATGTGCGGTCTAACTAGGGATTTGTACAGAGGCAGTATAATGCTCTCATCATGTGTATCCAGACCTCTTTTAATGCACCCCATGATCCTGTTTGCCTTGGCAGCTGCTGCCTGGCACTGGCTGCTCCAGGTAAGTTTATCATTAACTAGGATCCCCAAGTCCTTCTCCCTGTCAGATTTACCCAGTGGTTTCCCATTCAGTGTGTAATGGTGACATTGATTCCTTCTTCCCATGAAGAAGTATAGGTTTTACTGTAGGATACTATAAAACTCCAAAAAAGATAATGAAACAACAAATACAATGTAACAATATAAAGTACCGAGGCATGTTTACAGCCATCACTCAAAGTATAGTGCTGCGAATAGTGATTTTAGCCACTCCATGCATGCCACCATGGCTGAAAGCTGGGGGCTCCCAGGAGAAGAAAAAAAACACTATTTTCTCCTTAGGCCGGCTTCACACTCAGCGTATGAAAATACGGTTCGTATATTACGGCCATAATACGCTGAAATGTCCCGAAAATAGTGGTCCGTAGCTCCTCCGTAGGCAGGGTGTGTCAGCGTTTTTTGCGCATGGCATCCTCCGTATGTAATCCGTATGGCATCCGTACTGCGTGGTTTTCTCGCAGGCTTGCAAAACCAACATACCGCTATAGAAATGATCCATGTGTCCGAAAAAGAAAAAAAAATATATATATACTGTCTATATATATATATATATATATATATGTCATTAGACACATATATGTATATATATTAATATTTTTTCCAGCGCTATACAGCTTGAAAGCCGGTAATTCAATTACCGGCTTTTTCTTTCTCCTTCCTAAAACCCGACATGATTTGAGACATGGTTTACATACAGTAAACCATGTCTTCTCTCCATTTTTTTTGCAGATTCCACACTACTAATGTCAGTAGTGTGTATCTGCAAAATTTGGCCATTCTAGCTCTTAAAATAAAGGGTTAAATGGCGGAAAAAATTGGCGTGGGCTTCCGCGCAATTTTCTGGGAGCTTTCTAGGAAAGTTCCCACGATCTATGAACAGCCAGCAGAGGGCGCCTCACCGCAAATGAAGCTAAATATAGCTCATTGATCTATATTTAGACTCATTCCCCGGGGTTTTGCAGCGAGGAGTAGCATTGCATTAGCAAAGCTCCTTGCTGCAAAAGGTTTTAACCCCTTCAGAAGGATTTACATCGTTGGACGTTACAGATCTGCGGAGGGTAAGTATATTGTTGGTTTATTATGTTTTTTCTTTCACAGAACGAGGGTCTTCAGTGACTGGATTGGGCGTAGAATAAAATACTCCAACAACCATTGTTTTTATTTCATTAAAATAATTTTAAATAATGTGTTTGTGTTTTATTTAACCCTTTACTACAATTGGATTAATAATGGATAGGTGTCATAATTGACGCCTCTCCATTATTAATTAGGCCTAATGTCACCTTACAATAGCAAGGTGGCATTAACCCTTCATTACCCCATATCCCACCGCTACACGGAAATGGGAAGAGAGTGGCCAAGTGCCAGAATAGGCGCATCTTCCAGATGTGCCTTTTCTGGGGTGGCTGGGGGCAGATATTTTTAGCCAGGGGGGGGCCAATAACCATGGACCCTCTCCAGGCTATTAATATCTGCCCTCAGTCACTGGCTTTACTACTCTGGCGGAGAAAATTGCGCGGGAGCCCACGCCAATTTTTTCCGCCATTTAACCCTTTATTTTAAGAGCTAGAACGGCCAAATTTTGCAGATACACACTACTGACATTAGTAGTGTGGAATCTGCAAAAAAAAATGGAGAGAAGACATGGTTTACTGTATGTAAACCATGTCTCAAATCATGTCGGGTTTTAGGAAGGAGAAAGAAAAAGCCGGTAATTGAATTACCGGCTGTCAAGCTGTATAGCGCTGGAATAAATATTAATATATATACATATATGTGTCTCACTGACATATATATATATATACCTATTCTATGTGTACACATTTATTCTACCTATTCTACTGTAAGCTGTCAGTGTGATTTTACTGTACACCGCACTGAATTACCGGCTTTTCTCTCTAACAGCGCTGCGTATTTCTCGCAAGTCACACTGCTTGTCCGTGTGTAATCCGAATTTTTCAGGCTTCCATAGACTTTCATTGGCGTATTTCTTGCGCAGTACGGTGACAAACGCAGCATGCTGCGATTTTGTACGGCCGTAGAAAGCCGTATAATACTGATCAGTAAAATACGGCAGATAGGAGCAGGGGCATAGAGAATAATTGTGCCGTATTTTGCGAGTTTTACGGACGTAGTTTCTGCGCTCTTACGTCCGTAAATCTCGCAAGTGTGAAGCCGGCCTTATAGCCACACATTTAGTAGGGTAGCAGGACAACAATATAATGCTATTTACCTGCAAATTAACACTATAGCTGCAGAAAAATAATATTTTCCAAGGTGACAGCTTCCCTTTAACAAGCATGAAATAGATAACTCCTTTGCATATGTTTTGAATCAAAAAAAGTGTGTGAAGATGTAGGAAATCAAAGCATTTTTATGGCAAGTGGCACATAGAATAGGCTAAAACCAAAAGAATTTGTAAATCAAACTTTATGCCTTAAAATCTTAAACAAGGAAATATTTGCTTAGATTTGCTTAAACATAGAAATAAATTCTCGCTCAGACTCTTCATGTGCTTTATACAGTATTTTTATTATTTCAGTAAAAATCCAATGCCGTAATGCATGTTATTCCATGTACCTTCTTTTAATATGGCGCAAGATTTATCCTAATGACGGCTTTTAAGAAATATATGCTCTACTTTATACTCATTAAATATTCAGCTATCTACAAGGAACTGTTATTTGTACTGAGAAAGTTTTTACCTGTTGTTTCCCAACCAACAGGGTTTTCCCATTCGGAGCAGTTGTTCAGCTGTGAAAGTGTTGTTAGTAATCCATCAGTTTGCCCTTGTTTTCTAGCGCAAGCCTCTTTGGCAAGTCTTACACATTTCATTTCCTTTCTCTGTATAGTTCATTCAAAGGCAAATGTAATAACAATTTGTTTCAGATGAACTGTTCTCTTTTAACGCTCTTCACAGATGACTAAAACTAACTTTACAGTATATTGGATGGACAGAGTAGCTAACAATCGATAAATTATTTATGTTCAGATGACTAAAGATGTACATATCAACAGTCTGACAAATAAATACTTTTCCCATACTAAATAATACATAGAAACTCTTTAACAGTTACAAAACTGGTATAAAACTGGTTTAACGCAAACCGACTGTATGTGAAAACTAAAGACATGTTTTCATTTTTATCATATGTGAACTTATTAAAATGTAATCTTCATTCAAATAATATGAAAATTCACTAAACAAAAGTAATAACCAAATTTAGTTTTAATAATATTGAATTTAAAATGTTTTGATATGAAATTTCCTTTTTGGAAAGTAATTGATGGGTGTTGGCATGATGATAAACAGGGACGCGAGAAACTTTTATGAAACCCAAGGCGGGAATTTCAGAATGTATCAACTCTTAGTCCTAGGCTATCCCAGGAACCATTCTCTCGTCAATACTTACTGCTCTTCTCCATCTGTTCTCTGATTGGATACAGTGGCAGCTTCACAAAACAGATCAAGAGTTTGGAGACCACTATTTTTTAAAAAGATGGAAGTTGCAGCTATCTGATAAATTAGGTATAATCACTAGGCCATGAAGTTTGAAGTTGGTAATACTCTCCTTGGTATGTCTACCTGTCTACTGCTGCATTGCCAAATTCACAGGGCACAAATTCCAGGGGAGTCCGTAAAAGTAGAGCTCTTTTTTGCCCTGTTCATAAGAAAAATTAAAGTGTCCATGATTTTTCTGAAGCTGAAGAAACTTATGCAGATTATTTTGACTGTAGTTCTCATCATTTACACAGTGAATGCAGCTGATGGCTATACATCAGAATTATTATAATTAGTCACATATCACTTATAATCATAATGATTGATTATCGCTTTCCAATATGTCCGTAAAAAATATTGTCTGTTTGTGATTTTTTTAGAAGCCGTCCAGAAAAAAATAAAAGGTCAACTTGGCAATCCTGGTCTACTGGCATTTTTGAACAAAAGGGTAGTTGACATTTTGGCTTGGAAAATATACAGCAAGGAGACAGCAGCCATCTGATAATATCGAAAATTTGTACTGGGAAAGTGAAGATGAAATAACAAAAAGCACAAAAACATGAAAGTTTACAAAGCAAATGTTCAGGGTTTGTGACTGTTGCACTCTAATACAAATGCACGCAAAAAACAATACAACGCAATGCAGCTATGCACAACATACTGTAGAAGAAAAAGATTTTTGAGTTACATATTATTATTTATCACTATATTTATAATACGCATTTGCTAAGGTGCTCTAAAAACACAAAATTTTATTCTTCTTATGTTCTAGTATTTTGCAATTACACATGTTGTATTATAACCTGGCTTAGTCACTTAGTCACTTTTTATTCTTTTTTCATGTCATTCTCAAGGAAAATTCAGTTGGTATACATTATTTTTAATAACAATGTTACATACAGTTACAGAAATGATTCCTTATATAAATAAGGATGGACAACCAGCTGCATCCTGTTTGCAGCTCAGACTATGAGTCAGTTGAAATAAAATAAGGAAGGAAAGGTTCACAATCACTCAACAATAACTGCTTTTACACTAGGCAATAAAGTTATAATCATTGATTAGACACCAATGTTTGGTGGTTTTTAAATCATTTGACAGCTATAAAGCTGTAAGATTCATATTTTATTTCTTCATATTCAAATTAACATAATTTGATTGGTTTACAATATTGTTTAAACAAACTTGATAATTAACATTAATGACTGAGAGAATTGCAAATACAAATCTAATGAAGTGTTTTTATCTGCTACAAAGATTTGACATTTTCATAATCCGTGAGTCTAAAAAGTAATTTATCTTTTCATTGCTCTTTCACTTAATGGCTGGATGATTCAAAATGATACTTATGGTCAACTGATTTTTATTAGTGTTTCAATAATTTGTATATTAGACAAAATATGACGAAGAGTGATCCTGTCAATATCTATAAGCCTAAGGGGTCGATACATAAAAATGTTTACACCAGAAAATTAGCACAATACACTTTGAATAATCACAACATTTTTGCTTAATGCGAAGTTGCACAAAAATGTAGTGATCTTCAGAACTGTCATGCCAGCTTTGGGCATTATCAAAACAGGTGGAGCTAGGATGGAGCCTGGGCAGGACTTTGCATGACTATGGCCCCCCTGACTGGAGTAACATTTCTGGCAAAAAGCACAGAGGCTCACACCACTGAAAAGATGCAACAAATTCAATAAGTGGTTGTGCCTCTTAATGAATTTAGAACATCTTTTTCCTGTATGCTCCTCATTAAGACTGGGGTACAAAATACCAGTCTTAATAAATCAGGGCCTTAGTGCTTAGTAAAAGAAAAACAAAATGTGGAATGTTTTTAAAAAATATTTAGAATTGAGAGTCCTCAGTGGTTGATACCTTTTAATGGCTAACTGAAAAGATGGTAACAAATGTCAAGCTTTCAAGATTACACAGGTCCCTTCATCAGGCATAGACTAATACAACTTTTGAAGAAACACATTTATACACAATTTGCAATTTGTTACCATCTTTTCAGTTAGCCATTAAAAGGTATCAACCACTGAGGACTCTCAATTCTAAATATGTTTCTATCTGCTGGCTAACACGGTACAAAGATATATCTTTCCTGTATCAAAATGGAATTTTTAAGTCACTTCAGCAAATGAATATATTATAAAATAACAGGTAATACATGATACATAAATGAAAAGTATTCTAGGTTTGAATCACAGTGGATGATTTAACAAGCAAAATAGTTTGAAGAACATTGCAAAAAGCTTATGTGCTGACTTGACCTCCAAATTCTCTAGATCTTAGTCCACTCAAACGTAGGTGAGATGTGCTAAAATTAAAGTCCTTAGATGTCCCACTTCACAACTGCTGTCATTGACTTGACACCAGATACCATAGTACTCTTTTATAGCTCTTAGGCAAGTCTTAGTGTGGAGTCAAGCTTGCTTGTCAAGACTAGGATGGGACTACACAACATTAGGCAGGTGGTATAATGCTCTAGCTAATATACAGTGGGGCAAAAAAGTATTTAGTCAGTCAGCAATAGTGCAAGTTCCACCACTTAAAAAGATGAGAGGCGTCTGTAATTTACATCATAGGTAGACCTCAACTATGGGAGACAAACTGAGAAAAAAAAATCCAGAAAATCACATTGTCTGTTTTTTTATCATTTTTTTTGCATATTATGGTGGAAAATAAGTATTTGGTCAGAAACAAACAATCAAGATTTCTGGCTCTCACAGACCTGTAACTTCTTCTTTAAGAGTCTCCTCTTTCCTCCACTCATTACCTGTAGTAATGGCACCTGTTTAAACTTGTTATCAGTATAAAAAGACACCTGTGCACACCCTCAAACAGTCTGACTCCAAACTCCACTATGGTGAAGACCAAAGAGCTGTCAAAGGACACCAGAAACAAAATTGTAGCCCTGCACCAGGCTGGGAAGACCAAATCTGCAATAGCCAACCAGCTTGGAGTGAAGAAATCAACAGTGGGAGCAATAATTAGAAAATGGAAGACATACAAGACCACTGATAATCTCCCTCGATCTGGGGCTCCACGCAAAATCCCACCCCGTGGGGTCAGAATGATCACAAGAACGGTGAGCAAAAATCCCAGAACCACGCGGGGGGACCTAGTGAATGAACTGCAGAGAGCTGGGACCAATGTAACAAGGCCTACCATAAGTAACACACTACGCCACCATGGACTCAGATCCTGCAGTGCCAGACGTGTCCCACTGCTTAAGCCAGTACATGTCCGGGCCCGTCTGAAGTTTGCTAGAGAGCATTTGGATGATCCAGAGGAGTTTTGGGAGAATGTCCTATGGTCTGATGAAACCAAACTGGAACTGTTTGGTAGAAACACAACTTGTCGTGTTTGGAGGAAAAAGAATACTGAGTTGCATCCATCAAACACCATACCTACTGTAAAGCATGGTGGTGGAAACATCATGCTTTGGGGCTGTTTCTCTGCAAAGGGGCCAGGACGACTGATCCAGGTACATGATGTTAGGGTTGGCGGAACGCACCAAATATATAGTTTATTAGATGGAATTGGTGCGTTCGCAACCCGGGATCCACCGTGCAGGAAAATACCTGCTGCTAAGTAAGACGGACTATATGGCGGTACTATAAGTATACATACAAGGGTTAACTTCACCCTGCGTGAAGGAAGCAATCCTGTTGCGTCACAGGACCGCGGTACCGCACATAGAGCGCGAGCAATAAGTCAGCAAACACAACCCCAACTAGGATTGAAGTCCGATTAGACCACTGCTGGCACAACACCGCAACTGGGTGTGTAAGGAAACTATCGAAATAGTAAATAAAGGCACGAGAGTGCGTGCGGTGCTGCACAAACGGACGCCGCTAACCACCCAGGCTTGGGTAAGGAAAGCGCACGGCGCCGTACAGGCGGTCACAGCAACTAGACGCTGTTATGTGTGTTTTGTGCTGATGGCTAGTCGGGCGCTAGATAGCTACCATCATCCGCAAACAGTCAACAACACTAGGGAGGGATATTTAGGAGCTTTCATCCTTCGACATACATCCATCTACACACACATATGTTTTCAAGACAATACTAGCGCATGGCCGTGCGGTCATGCGCAGTTTATATAGTTGCAGCACAGGAAGCTGCTACTGAAGTTTTTGCTCTTTCAGGACCTTCCAGAAGGACCAATGGAAAGTGCTGCAGTACCTGAGCATGTTTTGCCCTTTCAGGACCTTCCAGGAGGACCAATGGAATGTACTGCAGCACCTGAGAAAGTGAGCGAACATGTGGCCCTCGACCTCCAATGGGAGACCCTGCCCTGGGCATGCTCAGTGTGAGTAAACAAGGACTTAGTCCCAGAGAGGCTCGCTCGCCGCAGATCAGTGCAGGGTACCATAGGAAAGCCAGAAAAGGCAGTAGTGACCCTATGCACCGAATCAGCCTCAGCGAGACGCTGGGAGCGACGTCTCCGCTGAGCAGAGCCCACTGCGGCCGATACCGAATGGGAGACCGCAGCAGACACGGATCGAGATTTCCCCTGTGCAGCAGAGGAAACTCAACTCCTAACATTACCCCCCCCTCCTAGGGCCCCCCCCTCCTTGAGCCTCACTACGCTCAAAAGCTGCGATAAGCAGCGGAGCCCGAATGTGCTCCACAGGCTCCCAGGTTCTATCCTCTGGGCCGTGACTCTTCCAGTCCACCAGATAAAATTTCTTGCCACGTACCACCTTGCACCCCACAATAGCATTCACCTCAAACTCATCCGTGGATGAACCCGATGTCCCAGCAGATGACTCAGAAAACCGGGACAAATGAACGGGCTTTAAGAGGGAAACGTGGAAAGTATCGGTGATACCAAGGCGTGGAGGAATAGCCAAACGGTAGACCACAGGGTTGACCTGTTCCAGAACCTTAAACGGGCCAATGTAGCGAGGAGCAAACTTAGTGGACTCAACTCGCAGCCTGATGTTACGGGCGGAGAGCCACACTAAGTCGCCAGGAGCAAAGACCGGAGCGGGGCGCCGGTGTGTATCAGCCGAAACCCTCATTCTCTCCTTGGAGGCCCGGATGGCATCCTGTGTGCGGTCCCAGATGTCACGTGCCTCCACCGCCTAGTCTGCCACCCTAGAATCGGTGGATGACACGGGCATGGGCACAGGGACACGCGGATGCTGGCCGTAATTAAGGAGAAAAGGATTTTGACCAGTGGAATCGGCTACGGCGTTGTTCAAGGCAAATTCCGCCCAAGGTAGCAAAGATGCCCAGTCATCCTGCCTAGCAGAGACGAAATGTCGCAAATATGTCACCAGAGTCTGGTTGGTTCTCTCCACCAACCCATTCGTCTCGGGATGGTATGCAGAGGAGAGGTTTAACTCTATGCTGAGTAAACGGCAGAGCTCTCTCCAAAACCGAGATGCGAACTGGGGACCCCGATCGCTGACAATTTTATCAGGCATACCATGCAATCGGAAAACGTGTTTAATGTACAACACCGCCAAGGCCAGTGCTGAGGGTAACCGAGGAAGCGGCACCAAATGCACCATCTTGGAGAAATGGTCGGTGACAACCCAAATAATGGAGCAGCCACGCGACTTGGGTAGACCCACCACAAAGTCCATCCCGACCATCTCCCAGGGCCTGTCTGCCACCGGTAGAGGGTAAAGCAACCCAGCAGGCCGTTGCCGAGGAGACCGATTCTGGGCGCAAGAAACGCACGCCTGAATATAGTCCTTGACATCTCGGGCCATATGCGGCCACCAGTATGTTCTCGCCAGAAGCTCAGATGTCCTCTTGGTCCCAAAATGCCCACCCACTCTGGAGGAGTGAGCCCAAGAGAGAACCTCCGGTCGCAAGTTAGCTGGTACGAAAGTATTGCCCGGGGGCACAGACTCTAGCGAAACCGGAGCTACAGTTCTCAGGCTCTCAGAAGGGACAATAAGCCGAGGCTCCTCCTCCTCCGATGACACCTTGGAGCGGGAGAGAGCGTCAGCACGAACGTTCTTCTCCCCGGAGAGGAAATGGAGAGTAAAATGGAACCGGGAGAAGAACAGGGACCATCTAGCCTGGCGAGAATTCAGCCGCTGGGCCGTTTGCAGATACACCAAGTTCTTGTGGTCAGTGAAGACTTGGAAGGGAAAGCGAGCTCCCTCCATGAGATGTCTCCACTCCGAAAAAACCAACTTCATGGCCAGAAACTCCCTGTCCCCGATGGAATAATTCCTCTCCGCTGGTGTGAAGGTCTTGGAGAAGAAGAAGCAAGGATGCTTCCGACCTTGAGCATCCTTTTGGAAAAGGACTGCTCCAGCACCAACGGATGAGGCATCCACCTCCAAGATAAATGGCTTATCAACATCGGGGCGATGTAGGATGGGAGCGCTAGCGAAGTGTGACTTGATCGAGAGAAAGGCTTTGGAGACCTCCTCTGACCACAACTTATGATTTGCTCCCTTCTTGGTGAGGGCAACCAAGGGAGCTACCAAAGTTGAGAAGTGTGGGATGAACTGGCGATAATAATTAATGAACCCCATAAAGCGCTGCACCGCTTTAAGAGAATGGGATTCCTGCCAGTCCATTACAGCCTGTAGCATGGCAGGATCCATAGCCAAACCCTGGGCAGAGATGATATAACCAAGGAAAGGCAAGGACTCCTGCTCAAACACACACTTCTCCAACTTGGCGTAGATGGAGTTTGCCCGTAAGAGGTCGAAGACTTTGCGAACATCTCTCCGATGGGAGTCAATATCTGGAGAGAAGATGAGAATATCATCCAGATAGACTACGACTGAGGTGGTGAGCATATCCCGGAAGATGTCGTTCACAAAGTCTTGGAAAACGGCTGGGGCATTACAGAGCCCAAAGGGCATCACCAGATATTCATAGTGCCCATCCCTGGTGTTAAAAACCGTCTTCCATTCATCCCCCTCACGGATGCGAATCAGGTTGTAGGCACCCCGCAGATCTAACTTCGTAAATACCCTCGCTCCCCGTAGCCTATCAAACAGCTCAGATATCAGGGGTAATGGGTACTTGTTCTTAACGGTGATGGCGTTAAGACCCCTGTAGTCTATGCATGGACGTAAGTCTCCAGTCTTCTTCTGTACGAAGAAGAACCCAGCCCCTGCCAGTGACACTGACTTCCTAATGAATCCTCTTGCCAGATTCTCTTGGATGTACTGAGACATTGCCTCCGTCTCCGGGAGAGATAACGGATAGACTCGACCCCGGGGAGGCTCAGCGCCAGGCAAGAGGTCAATAGGACAGTCATAGGGGCGGTGAGGCGGAAGGGTCTCCGCAGCTCTTTTGGAGAACACGTCTGCATAGGGCCAATAGTGCTTGTGGAGAGAGGAAAGATCTACGGGTACCTGTGTAGTAGCAACTTGAATACACTCCCTCTGACATCTACCCTCGCAGGATTTACTCCATCCCAAAATTCTCCCAGAGGACCACTCAATATGAGGAGAATGGTAGCGAAGCCATGGTATCCCCAACAGGACCTCATCAATTCCCTCAGGAATGACTAATAGGGAGATTATCTCCTGATGTGATGGAGACACAGAAAGCGTGAAAGGAATGGTTTGGTGGGTAATCTGTGAGGGTAGTGTTGACCCATTTACCACTCGAACGGTCACAGGCTTGGCGAGCATCACCAAGGGTATTGCGTGACGCTGGGCAAAAGAGGAAGACATAAAATTACCCTCTGCCCCAGAATCCACGCATAGCTCGACCATAAGAGTGGATGGGCCTATGGTAATTGTCCCCTTGAAGGACAACTTTGAGGCAAACGTCGCCGTGTCTAGTGTACCTCCTCCAACTGCCACTAAACGCTGACGTTTCCCCGACCGCTGAGGACCCTTGGAGGCAAGATGTCCTGACTGCCGGTAAACATGACGGACCTTATGTGCACGGGCGGACTGAGACTTGGATCCCGCTCGTGTCACCTCTAAGGCCTCATGTGACTCAAACGCCTGGATTGGAGATTCCAAAGGTTTGGCGAAGGTGGGAGCCAGCCGAAACCTCTGCCTAGACTGGGCTCGCTCCAACCTTCGCTCGTGAAAACGAAGGTCTATGCGAGTAGATATGGCTATGAGCTCCTCCAGTGTGGCGGGAATCTCCCTAGTGGCCAAAGCGTCTTTCACATGGTCAGGCAGCCCCCTCCAAAATACGGGAATGAGGGTTTTATCTGACCATTCCAACTCAGACGCTAATGTCCGGAAGAGAACAGCAAAATGGCTGACCATGGTTGAACCCTGAGTCAAAGCCAGCAGCTGGAGCGCTGTATCATGGGTGACTTGAGGTCCTAAAAAGACCTGTTTCAGAGAGTCCAGAAACCGAGGAACACTCCGCACCACATGATCGTTGCGCTCCCACAGCGGCGTAGCCCACTCCAACGCTCTGTCCGACAAGAGGGAGATTATGAATCCCACCTTTGCCCGCTCAGTAGGGAAACATGCAGCCAGGAGCTCGAGGTGTATACCACATTGGCTCACGAAACCCCTACAGGACTTACTGTCCCCAGAGTATCTCTCAGGCAAAGGAAGGTGAGATAGGGTCGGAACAGAGGTGGCAGTGGGTAAAGCTGCTGCAGCCACGCTAGCAGCCTGAACAGCTATTGCGGTAACATCCACCGCCGAGGTTGCACGCTCAAGAGACGCCAACCGGCCCTCCAGCAGCTGGATGTACCCCTGCAATCGCTGTTCATCCGCCATTACTTAGCCAGATCCTGGCGCTAGTATTCTGTTAGGGTTGGCGGAACGCACCAAATATATAGTTTATTAGATGGAATTGGTGTGTTCGCAACCCGGGATCCACCGTGCAGGAAAATACCTGCTGCTAAGTAAGACGGACTATATGGGGGTACTATAAGTATACATACAAGGGTTAACTTCACCCTGCGTGAAGGAAGCGATCCTGTTGCGTCACAGGACCGCGGTACCGCACATAGAGCGCGAGCAATAAGTCAGCGAACACAACCCCAACTAGGATTGAAGTCCGATTAGACCACTGCTGGCACAACACCGCAACTGGGTGTGTAAGGAAACTATCGAAATAGTAAATAAAGGCACGAGAGTGCGTGCGGTGCCGCACAAACGGACGCCGCTAACCACCCAGGCTTGGGTAAGGAAAGCGCACGGCGCCGTACAGGTGGTCACAGCAACTAGACGCTGTTATGTGTGTTTTGTGCTGATGGCTAGTCGGGCACTAGATAGCTACCATCATCCGCAAACAGTCAACAACACTAGGCAGGGATATTTAGGAGCTTTCATCCTTCGACATACATCCATCTACACACACACATATTTTCAAGACAATACTAGTGCATGGCCGTGCGGTCATGCGCAGTTTATATAGTTGCAGCACAGGAAGCTGTTACTGAAGTTTTTGCCCTTTCAGGACCTTCCAGAAGGACCAATGGAAAGTGCTGCAGTACCTGAGCATGTTTTGCCCTTTCAGGACCTTCCAGGAGGACCAATGGAATGTACTGCAGCACCAGAGCATGTGAGCGAACATGTGGCCCTCGACCTCCAATGGGAGACCCTGCCCTGGGCATGCTCAGTGTGAGTAAACAAGGACTTAGTCCCAGAGAGGCTCGCTCGCCGCAGATCAGTGCAGGGTACCATAGGAAAGCCAGAAAAGGCAGTAGTGACCCTATGCACCGAATCAGCCTCAGCGAGACGCTGGGAGCGACGTCTCCGCTGAGCAGAGCCCACTGCGGCCGATACCGAATGGGAGACCGCAGCAGACACGGATCGAGATTCCCCCTGTGCAGCAGAGGAAACTCGACTCCTAACACATGAAAGAATGAATGGGGCCATGTATCGCGAGATTTTGAGTGCAAACCTCCTTCCATCAGCAAGGGCGTTGAAGATGAAACATGGATGGGTCTTTAAACATGACAATGATCCAAAGCACACCGCCAGGGCAACGAAGGAGTGGCTTCGTAAGAAGCATTTCAAGGTCCTGGAGTGGCCTAGCCAGTCTCCAGATCTCAACCCTATAGAAAACCTTTGGAGGGAGTTGAAAGTCCGTGTTGCCAAGCGAAAAGCCAAAAACATTACTGCTCTAGAGGAGATCTGCATGGAGGAATGGGCCAACATACCAACAACAGTGTGTGGCAACCTTGTGAAGACTTACAGAAAACGTTTGACCTCTGTCATTGCCAACAAAGGATATATTACAAAGTATTGAGATGAAATTTTGTTTCTGACCAAATACTTATTTTCCACCATAATATGCTAATAAAATGTTAAAAAAACAGACAATGTGATTTTCTGGATTTTTTTTTCTCAGTTTGTCTCTCATAGTTGAGGTCTACCTATGATGTAAATTACAGACGGACTCTCATCTTTTTAAGTGGTGGAACTTGCACTATTGCTGATTGACTAAATACTTTTTTGCCCCACTGTATGTACCAGCACTATATTGTCTGGATTGTTGAAATACAGTATCATATATTAGATGCCAGGCACATGCATCTGTATTCTTTCAAAAAAGAATTGCAATTAACTAGACTGCCCTAAGAACCAAAGATCATTCCAGTTTCAGCTACTATATTTTGCCTAATGGTAAGATTTTTTGGAACCATGGGAGGTCTAATTTAAAAGGAAATGCTTTGATGGAATTTTCCTATTAAAAAATCCTGTTTAAAGTATCTAAAACTAAGTGCTAATTCAGTGGCTTTTCATCCAGCCATACTTTTAAATGTTCAGTGAGAAATTCATTTTTAGCTAATTGCGCCATGACCATTTACAGCAAAGGGCAGTACATTTTTTTTTATTTTACAGCACATATAGTTTATTGCTTAAAGGGAATCTCTCACCCCAAAAATGACCTATAAACTAAGTCCACCGGCATCAGGGGCTTATCTACAGCATTCTGCAATGCTGTAGATAAGCCCCAATGTAACCCGAAGGATAAGAAAAACAGGTTATAATATACTCACCCAGGGGCGGTCCCGCTGCAGTCTGGTCCGATGGGTGTCGCGGTCCGGGTCTGGCGCCTCCTATCTTCATACGATCATATCCTCTTCTTGTCTTTTGCCGTGGCTCCTGCGCAGGCGTACTTTGCTCTGCCCTGTTGAGGGCAGAGCAAAGTACTGCAGTGTGCAGGCACTGGGACTCTCTGACCTTTCCCGGCACCTGCACACTGCAGTACTTTGCTCTGCCCTGAACAGGGCAGACAAAGTACGCCTGCGCAGGAGCAGCAGCAAGAAGACAAGAAGAGGATGTGATCATACGAAGATGGGAGGCGCCAGACCCAGGCCGCGGAGCCCACTGGACTGGACCACAGTGGGACCGCCCTTGGGTGAGTATAATATAACCTGTTTTTCCTATCTTTCAGGATACATTGGGGCTTATCTACAGCATTAAAGAATGCTGTAGATAAGCCCCTGATGCCGGTGGCTTTATTTTATAGGCCATTTTGGGGTGACAGATTCCTTTTAATCTTGCCTACAAGTATGAGAGCACCTACTTTCAGCAAGTGTGCTGTACATTTGCACAACAGAAACACAGTGACTGTATAATTCTTTGGTAAGTGTAAATGAGCATGTACTAATATTGTCTGTTTTGTGAATGAGACAGCTAGTTTAAATGAGAGCTCCTGAGCTAAACCTGGACCCAATCATGTACTTAATTTGTAGACGTGTGGTCCAAGAAATCACAAGTATGAAATTGGCTTAACCCATTACTTGCCAAATTAAAATTTTTACAAGTACGGATTTTTCAGAAAAGGGCATCCCAATATTCATTTAAAAATGACAATGACATGATTTCCTATTTTGAAAACATTCATTTTACAAACACAACACAAAAAATTGGATCTAATTATAAAAATTATAAAATCTTAGTTGCTAGAAGCTAAAGATTAGGCGTCCCAAAAAAAGGACATTGGTAGATAATGGGTTAAAAAAAGAAAGATTTTTCTAGAGGCCCAATGACTCTGAAATAATGTGCACTCATATGTAAATTATATGTTGATAACTTAATTATGTAAATTATTATGTTAAATGTATCAGGCTGACATTTCAAAGCCATATATATCGGGTGCCTATCAAGTGTTGTCAAACTGTTGGATCCTGAGATCTGAAAGTGATAGCAAGTACAAAGAGATCGAATACAACATTGTTAATATTTATGCATTTCAGCATAAGGCAATCTGGGGGGTTATTACTTTTGCAACGCTGTCTCTATTCTCATTGGCTAATATTTTAGAGTTAATCATACAAAAAGTTGCAAATTGTTGAAGGCATTTAATACTTAAAAAATATTATGTAATAAAAGCACTGTAATTCGATTAGAGAACATGAAAGTGATGAAAGTCTCTTGAAACCGGAGCAGATGTTTTTGCACATTGGAAAATAAAAATTAGCAGAAATCATTAGCTGTATACTATAATACAATCAAATTTGTCATGATGTATCGCTACAAAGTTTGCTTTGAAGATGGTTTTGGATTGCCATTTCCATGCAACAGAAATTATTTCTTGATTTTTATTAAGCATGATTTAAAAATGATCACATCAGATACACTTTATATAATTATTTGAGCATTACATGCCACCGAACGATCTCATAGAGATGTAAAATATGTAAATTACATCTACAGAGATAATTAAATTACAGTTAACATGTGATAACATTATACAAAATCTACTCGGACGTGTATTTTATATTTAATGAGGCTTGTTATTTTTATTATTTGAATTATACTGAGTTCAGTGAATTATACTTAATACACAAATGTGAAATCTATAATTGTTTTGTTAAAAACATTCGTGTTTCCTAAATTTTTTTAAATTCATATGACATAAATATTGAGACTGGCTTTATTCTGTGCAGATAAGAGTGGTAGAGTGCCATCTGGTTGTGAATCACCGGGCAAAACCACATGTGATTTAAGTGGCTGTTACTAACAGACTTTAGACAAAATTTTAAAACAAGTAGTAAATTACAATTTAATATGAGTTGCTCCTATATAAAACTAATTTCTACTTATGTAAACCATTTGACCTTTGTACATAAATACCGAATAGTTGTATAATTAATCTGTACGGGTATGTACTATGAACTCATAAGCACTGAGGCTTATAATGTGGCAGATCAATTTGACAAGTCATTAGATAGAATAATTTCCTAATATGGCATCTGATAAGGCATGCCCCAATTTGTTATTTTACTTCCAATTCCTTATTATCTTGTCAGCAGAAATAAATCTTTGAATGAAATCAGAGGTACAGTATAATATGGGAGCCTTAATTAGAACTCTTTACAACTCCGAAGTTTATATTCTTATTCAAAATATTGTACTTATTATTTGATTTGCTATAAAAAGTTTTTTTTTATTCTTCTATTGTAAAAGGACCTCTTAGCCAGATACCAGCTCTACTTTCCTTGTTTGTTGAATTTTATGCTGTAACAAAGATTAGTATGATGCAGGAAAATGGCTACTTGAAAGTAAACTGATATAACTAAAAGACATTCACCATCAGTGTTCATGTCCTTTCTTTTCTTCACAAGGCAAAGGTAGCAGCTCTATATAAACATAGGCTTCAGCCAAGAAGAAGACTCACATTAGGACAGGTTCTGAACTAAGAGAATCGCCTTATCGCGGCTACTGGGTATACATGAATTGGCCAATTTATGCTCTAAGTATTCTCATTTTTTTCCTATTTTCTAGAGAAGTAACACAATTCAAATTTCATATACAGTGCGTTCGGAAATTATTCAGACCCCTTTAAATTTTTTACTCTTTGTTTCATTGCAACCATTTGGTAAATTCAAAAAAGTTCATTTTTTCTCATTAATGTACACTCTCCACCCCATCTTGACTGGAAAAAAAAGAAATGTAGACATTTTTGCAAACTTAATAAAAAAGAAAAACTAATATATCACATGGTCACAAGTATTCAGACCCTTTGCTCAGATGCTCATATTTAAGTCACATGCTGTCCATTTCCTTGTGATCCTCCTTGAGATGGTTCTACACCTTCATTAGAGGCCAGCTGTGTTTACTTAAACTGATAGGACTTGATTTGGAAAGGTACACACCTGTCTGTGTAAGACCTCACAGCTCACAGTGCATGTCAGACCAAATGACAATCATGAGGTCACAGGAACAGGCCAAGGAGCTTAGAGACAATTATGGCAAGGCACAGATCTGGCCAAGGTTACAACAGAATTTCTGCAGTACTCAAGGTTCTTAAGAGGACAGTGGCCCCCATAAACCTTATATGGAAGAAGTTTGGGACCACCAGAAGTCTTCCTAGATCTGGCCGTCCAGCCAAACTGAGCAATCATGGGAGAAGAGCCTTGATGAGAGAGGTAAAGAAGAACCACAAGGTCACTGTGGCTAAGGTCCAGAGATGCAGTAGGGAGATGGGAGAAAGTTAGTCAACTATCACTGCAGCCTTCCACCAGTCGGGCCTTTATGGCAGAGTGAGCAGATGAAAGCCTCTCTTCAGTGCAAGACATTAGAAAGCCCACATAGAGTTTGCTAAAAAGCACATAAAGGACTCCCAGACTATGAGAAATAAGATTATTTGGTCTGATGAGATGAAGATAGACTTTTTTGGTGATAATTCTAAGCGGTATGAGTGGAGAAAAGCAGGCACTGCTCATCACCTGCCCAATTCAATCCCAACAGTGAAACATGGTGGTGGCAGCATCATGCTATGAGGTGTTTTTCAACTGCAGGAACAGGACAACTGGTTATCATTGAAGGAAACATGAATGCGGCCAAGTAAAGAGATATCCTGGATGAAAACCTCTTCCAGAGTGCTCTGGACCTCAAATTTGGCTGAAGGTTTACCTTCCATCAAGAAAAATGACCCTAAGCACACAGCTAAAATAACAAAGATGTGGCTTCAGAAAAACTCTGTGACCATTATTGACTAACCCAGCCAGATCCCTGACCTAAACCCAAGTGAGCACATCTGGGGAGACCTGAAAATGGCTGTACACCAATATTCACCATTCAACCTGATGGAACTGGAGAGGATCTGCAAGGAAGAATGGCAGAGGATCCCCAAATTCAGGTGTGAAAACCTTGTTGCATTATTCCCAAGAAGACTCATGGCTGTACTAGTTCAAAAGGGTGCTTCCACTCAATACTGAGCAAAGGGACTGAATTCTTAGGACCATGTGATATTTCAGTTTTTCTTTTAGAATAAATTTGCAAAAATTACTACATTTCTGTTTTTTCAGTCAAGATGGGGTGCAGAGTGTACATTAATGAGAAAAAATTAACCTTTTTGAATTTACCAAATGGCTGCAATGAAACAAAGAGTGAAAAATTTAAAGGGGTCTGAATACTTTCCATACCCACTGTATTTCATCTTTTTATGCTATAGCCCTACAGAGTACAACTTTATTTGTTGGTTATATATGGAGATAACTACTCTTAGTTTGCACATGTGCACACTTGTTTTCTGCTTGGATGTGACAATCAGTCTTTTGTCAATTGACCTTATGATGCTGGATGTCTTTTTTGTTGTAGTCTGGTATTGTGCATATTACTTCTGATGGTTTGTGTAGACACGTTTTGAGACCTTAGGTTTGTAATGTGATGTCCAACTTCACTTACAGTACAGAATGGATCAATTATGGAATCGGTACTATAGCCATTAATCCAAAGACCTCGAAGATCTATTTTTCAACAACGACAATCCGCATGATGTTTTGCTACTTTGGCAGTGTCTCTGGACTTGGCTCTCATCGAGCATTTTGGGGATGTTATTGGCTGGCAATTGCACAGGGAGTTGACAGCTGTGGGTTTTTATTTGCATGCCCAAGTGCATTTAGTGTGGCAGACTATTTAACAGACAACCATTAGTAACCTCGTTGAATGCATGCCAAAGCATCTAAGTATTTCTGCATAAAGCACTCATACTTCATACTGAATATATTAAGATGTTTTGATAATTTAGTTTCCACAATTTCATCGTTTTGCATATCATTAACATGTTTATCGATCCTGTGATTTTGATAATTAGACAACGTTTATTTTTAGTCTTGCAACTTCAAAGTTGAGGATTGTATTTTCATACACATATTAAATAAGTATGAGAAATTATCACATATCTATAAAACTAATGGTCACTTTTTTAACAAAACAATGTAAATTGGACACCCATTTGCTTATTTTAAGCTTCAAAGTGTAGTGCTCTACTGGGTATAAATATACCAATCAAGTTAATATAGAGTCGTGGGTAAAAAGCTAAAGGGATACATTTTATATTTTTCCGGAAAAAAATCTAATTACTGAGGAAAAATTATCAAATACTGTAAGTGAATTGTTCCCAAAGGCTTTTCCAGCATTAGATGAAAGCTATTTTGCACACCTCCACTATCACTAGACAGTCATTTAAAATTAGATGAAGAGTTATGCCTCATAGATAAATAGAAATAAAGTTATGATACATTAATTAGTGCATTGGGAACCCAGCTGTTTTAGCAAAATTGCTAATCACGTATTTTTTTCAGACGTTATTGTTTTAAAAAAAAGAAATGTTTCATAGTCAGCTTTAGGCTGTTGTTCTAACGAATAATAATTTAGACCCCAAAAAATTAACTGAAGTATAAGTTGGTATGCATGCAAAATAGGAGCATGTTCACATTGGCCATTAAAACAGGCAAAACATAAACCCTGCTGTATGTAAATAAGTAAATGTAATAGTGCATATAAACAGCATTTGATACTTAGTAAACTTCATTTTTGATAACAAGAAGGCATAAAATCCATCCCACCAGTGCCAATGTATGTCCATATTTGGGATGGCCCTAAAGTTTAGTATTAAAAACTTATCATGCATCATAGTGATGTCTGTGTGAATAAGGGCTGAGCAGAATCGGATCCAGAACATAGACACGCAGATAGTTGGGAGCTATTTCAATGTAACGTGCAGAACAGAAAAAATGAACTGGAGTATAAATTAATATGCATGCAAAACAGGAACATGTTTACATTGGCCACTAAACAGACAAAACCTAAGACAGAAACAAAATAAACATATACTCTGCTGTAAGAAAATAAGTAAAATCAATAGCTCATATTAATAACATTGGGAACTGAGTAAACACAATTTTTGATCAAGAAAAATAAGTATTTGGAAAGAAATTCAAACTTGGAACTTCTCTCTATACATACAGGTATAGCCAAAAGTGTTGGTACCCTTGAAATTGTTCCAGAAAATGAAGTATTTCTCAAGAAAAATATTGCAATTACATGTTTTGTTATACACATTTATTTCCTTTGTGTTTACTGGAAAACATAAACACAGAGAAGAAAGGCAAATTGAGCATAATTTCACGCAAAACACAAAAATGGTCTGGTCAAAATTGTTTGGACCCTCAACTTGACCTCATTGCTACTCAAGACTCTTTTCACTTTTATAACCAAGCCAAATGTTACAATTCTAGCTAGTATCATTTTATGTGGTAATAAATCTGGAACTTTTCAACAGATCTCACTGATTCTTAGATTATTTTTTGTGACATATGTTGTACTTCATTACAGTGGTAAAATTAGTTCAATATGACATGTCATTATTTGTGAAAAAAAATTGAAATTTGGCAAAAATTTAGAAAATTAAGCAATGTTATAATTTTTATTTTTATGCCTTTAAACTACACAGTGATATCACACAAAATATTTAAAAATTAACATTTCCAACATGTCTCCTAAGCAAATTTCATCTAAGCACGCCGATACCCCACATGTGGGGGGAAACTGCTGTTTGTGTGCACATAGAGCTCAGAAGGGAGGGAGCACAGTTTGATTTTTCTTAACGCAAAATTGGCTGGAATCATTAGTATATGCCATGCATCGTTTGGAGAGCCCTTGATGTACCTAAACAGTAAAAAAAAAACACAAGTGGCCCAATTTTTTAAACTAGACCCATCAATGAATATATTTAGATGTTTGGTAAGCACAGTTATAAATGGAAATTTTCTAACTCACAGCCGTAAAAATAAAAAAATCACATTTTTACCACAAAAATGTTCTTTTATTCCCAAATTTTGCATTTTCACAAGGGTATCAGGAGAACATTCACCTTACAATATGTTGCAATATTTCTGCAGAGTATGCTGATACCAAATTTGTGGAGAAAACCTATTTTTGGCACAAGGCAGGGCTTAGTAGTGAAGGAATGCATTTGACTTTTTGAATGCAAAATTTGCTGGAATCATTACCGGATGCCATATCAGGTTTAGAAAGACCCTGGTGTGCCTAAACAGTGGAGATCCCCCACAAGTTACCTCATTTAAGGAATGCATCTAGATATGTGGTAAGCACTGTGAACCCACAGGCAATTCACAGAAGTTTATAATGTATAGTTGTGAAAGTAAAAAAAAACACATTTTTCCCACAAAAATGTTCTTTTCGTCCCAATTTTACTTATTTTCACAAGGGTAACAGGAGCATGTGTAACCCAAAATCTGTTGTGTTATTTCTTTTGAGTATGAAGATATCCCATATGTGGAAAACAACTACTAATTGTGCACACGGCAGTGATCAGAAAGGAAGGGGTGACATTTTGGAAAGCAGACTTTAATAGAATGGTCTATGGGTGTCATGTCATATTTTGAGAGCCCCTGATGTACCTAAACAGGGGAAACTCCCCTTGAGTGACCCCATTTTGGAAACTAGACCCCTCATGGAATTTATCTGTGTGTGGTGAGCACCTTGAACCAACAGGTGCGTCACATAATTTTACAACATTGAACTGTGAAAATAAA
Organism: Ranitomeya imitator; assembly: GCF_032444005.1. Taxonomy (NCBI): domain Eukaryota; kingdom Metazoa; phylum Chordata; class Amphibia; order Anura; family Dendrobatidae; genus Ranitomeya; species Ranitomeya imitator. Next base: position 307,979,522 of record NC_091285.1, on the reverse strand, counting down.
AAAAAATATTTTTCCCACAAACATTGTTTTAGCCCCAAATTGTTTAATTTTTACAAAAATAGTAGGTGTAAATGGCCTCCAAATTTGTTGTGAAATTTCTCCTGAGTACAATGATACCTCATATGTGGTCAAAAACTAGAATTTGAGGCACAGTGCAAAGCTCAAAAGGGAAGCAGCGCCATATTGGAATTGACTGGGTTAAGGGTACCATGTCATGTCATAAGTACCTCATTCTAAAAACTACATCCTCAATGAATCCATCTAGGGCTGCAGTGCTCATATTGAAACCACATGTACCTAACAGAATTTTATGCCATTGGGTGGTGAAGTGAGAACAATTACATTTTTACTACTAAAATGTTGTTTTAGCCTCAAGTTTTTTTCTCTAAGGTCTAATAGGTAAAAATGGACCTCAGTTTGTTGTAAACATTTCTCCTAAATGTACAAATATTCAACATATAATCAAGAAATACTTTTCAGACACAGTGCAAAACTGAAAAGGGAAGGAGCACCATATTATAGTGCAGATTTTACTGTTATGGTTTGCTGGTGCCATGACTCACTGGGAGAGCCGCTGACATTTATTGGTTAATTATTTTATGTTCGTTATTGGGATCATTGAAAGGGGACATTTAGTATTGTGCATGTACCCTGGATTTTCGGAGGAGGTATTTGGGGGTGGAGTTTCACAAAGCCCACTTTATAAAGCAGAGTGGGTCTGCATTGGCACCATGCAATATCTATACATCTAACCTCCTGAGGAGCTGTCAGGCGAAACGCGTATAGGTTCTCAGACATCTATGCTTGGATAAGTACCCCTCTCAGATCTATCCCTAATATCAAGTGTACTTATGATTTATATATATATGTGTATCTAACAACAAAGAAAATATACTGCTCCAAGTGTGGTGGACAAATCGTGTAGACCTGGAGATTAGCAGGGCTCTCTAGGGCTAGCCGCCATGGAGCGGGGTCGCCATATCCACTGACAAGTAGGGTGCCAACCTGCGCTGACAGGTAGGGAGCAATGGAGGTACAGTATAGTGAGAGGAGTTATTTTGAATTTATCTTTATCAAACTAGGCACTTTATTCCTTTTTCCTGGTCTGTGATATGGACAAGATACAGTTAGGTCCATATATATTTGGACAGAGACAACATTTTTCTAATGTTGGTTATAGACATTAACACAATGAATTTTAAACAAAACAATTCAGATGCAGTTGAAGTTCAGACTTTCAGCTTTCATTTGAGGGTATCCACATTAAAATTGGATGAAGGGTTTAGGAGTTTCAGCTCCTTAACATGTACCACCCTGTTTTTAAAGGGACCAAAAGTATTTGGACAGATTCAATAATTTTAAATAAAATGTTCATTTTTAGTACTTGGTTGAAAACCCTTTGTTGGCAATGACTGCCTGAAGTCTTGAACTCATGGACATCACCAGACGCTGTGTTTCCTCCTTTTTGATGCTCTGCCAGGCCTTCACTGTGGTGGTTTTCAGTTGCTGTTTGTTTGTGGGCCTTTCTGTCTGAAGTTTAGTCTTTAACAAGTGAAATGCATGCTCAATTGGGTTGAGATCAGGTGACTGACTTGGCCATTCAAGAATATTCCACTTCTTTGCTTTAATAAACTCCTGGGTTGTTTTGGCTTTATGTTTTGGGTCATTGTCCATCTGATGTATGAAACGACGACCAATCAGTTTTGCCGCATTTGGCTGGATCTGAGCACACAGTATGGCTCTGAATTTTTGTCCATATTAGGGGGCTTTTTGGGCTAATTCTTTAAACATTTGTATATTGCCTGTTCAGCTAGAGACGATTGTGTCTCGCTAACATAATCATATACTGATTGACTTTATGATATAAATGTGTCCCCCTATTGGATATGTTATCATCTTTTTTATTTTTTTGATGATGTGAGATTTATTTACTGCATCCTGATATACCTTTTGCTAGCTGGGCATATCCGATTTTGTAGACTGAAGCCCAATCTGTGATATACTGATCTCTCTATTACACTACATTATCTGGTTAGGTTATTTTCTTTATGTTTTTGTTTCACATTTTTTATTTATTTTTGTGGTTATCAGGGTGTATTGGGACATTTTTCTGATCTTTATCTCCATTGTAGGGATTTTTTGAGGGATCCTAGGGTAAGTCGACGCTGAGTGGGGGCGCCAACCGTTTCAAAGTAGGGTGCCAACCTCCACTGTCAGGTAGGGTTTGTCCGTTAGGCATTTATTAGGTTGCTCCAGGTTTCCTGTATCGTAGGGATCTCTAGGGATTCTGAGGGCGAGCCGCCGTGGAGTGGGGGCGCCAAGCGTAATTTAGGGTGCCAACCCCCGCTGCCAGGTAGGACAAAGCATAGTGTCGCTCTAGGACCATATAGGCACATTTCTGTTATTGTGTTTTAATGATTAGAGTGTTTTAGTAGTATATATTAATAAAGGTTATTTTTTATGAATTCTGTTTTTCTTTGGTTTTTTTATGGCTCTGAATACCTCAGAATTCATTCGGCTGCTTCTGTTCTGTGTCACATCATCAATAAACACTAGTGACCCAGGGCCACTGGCAGCCATGCATGCCCAAGCCATCACACTACCTCCGCCATGTTTTACAGATGATGTGGTATGCTTTGGATCATGAGCTGTACCACGCCTTCGCCATACTTTTCTCTTTCCATCATTCTGGTAGAGGTTGATCTTGGTTTCATCTGTCCAAAGAATGTTCTTCCAGAACTGTGCTGGCTTTTTTAGATGTTTTTTAGCAAAGTCCAGTCTAGCCTTTTTATTCTTGATGCTTATGAGTGGCTTGCACCGTGCAGTGAACCCTCTGTATTTACTTTCATGCAGTCTTCTCTTTATGGTAGATTTGGTATTGATACGCCGACCTCCTGGAGAGTGTTGTTCACTTGGTTGGCTGTTGTGAAGGGGTTTCTCTTCACCATGGAGATTATTCTGCGATCATCCACCACTGTTGTCTTCCTTTGGGTGCCCAGGTCTTTTTGCATTGATGAGTTCACCAGTGCTTTCTTTCTTTCTCAGGATATACCAAACTGTAGATTTTGCCACTCCTAATATTGTAGCAATTTCTCGGATGCGTTTTTTTCTGTTTTCACAGCTTAAGGATGGCTTGTTTCACCTGCATGGAGAGCTCCTTTGACCGCATGTTTACTTCCCAGCAAACCCTTTCAAATGCAAGCACCACACCTTAAATCAACTCCAGGCCTTTTATCTGCTTAATTGAGAATGACATAACGAAGGGATTGCCCACGCCTGTCCATGAAATAGCCTTGGAGTCAATTGTCCAATTACTTTTGGTCCCTTTAAAAACAGGGTGGCACATGTTAAGGAGCTGAAACTCCTAAACCCTTCATCCAATTTTAATGTGGATACCCTCAAATGAAAGCTGAAAGTCTGAATTTCAACTGCATCTGAATTGTTTTGTTTAAAATTCATTGTGGTAATGTCTATAACCAAAATTAGAAAAATGTTGTCTCTGTCCAAATATATATGGACCTAACTGTATGTATATATATATATATATATATATATATATATATATATATATATATATATACATTGCCTGTTTTTCTGATCTACACTTTGGGCTACTATCTTTCCTGGTTGTGAAAGTACAATGCTTGGCACTTATCAATGGGGCACAACAGGAGAATAGGGTCAGCCACTGTGGAGCGGGGGCGCCAGTCTCGTGTGGGTATTTGTATAGGGTGCCAGCCTCTTCAAGTACGCAGGTACACAGACCAGGATTTATATATATATAGGGAATTTATAGGGTGCACTTTATGTGTGGTGTTGTATTTGTTGTTTGTCCTGTTTTTAATAGCTTTATCAAAAGTTAAGTTTTATCCCAGTAGTGAGGGGTTATTTTCATGTTAGCAATTCACTAAGAACCCTTTTTGGTATACTTCATGATTTGGATTTTGAGAGCCGCTGACATGCCAGAACAGCAGAACACCCATAAGTGACCCCATTTTACAATCTACACCTTTCAATAAATTAATCTAGGGGTGCAGTAATCATATTGACACCACTGGTGTGTCACAGAATTTTATACCATTGGACAGTGAAGAAAAAATAATTACAATTTTACTGTCAAAATGTTTCTTTAGCCCCAGATTTTACATTTCCACATGGGAACATGGGTAAAAATGGCACAATTTGTTTAACAAATTTCAACACGGCGAGACTCGGGAGGGACGGAGCACTATTTGCCTCCTGTAGCGCAAATTTTCCTAGAATCTTTTGTGGCTCCATATAGTAAAGCCCCTAAGTGCTAGAAGTGCAGAATACCCCTCCTCCATTTTGGAAATTATACCACTTTGAGATTTATCTACAGGTATAGTAATGATTTTGACTCCGTGAGTGTTTTCCAGAAGCAAGCAGCAGTGGATGCTGCTGAGCAAAAATTGGAAACTGCCATTGTAGTACCCAGCATATTGAAGTCACCAGTATGTTTTAGTGACCAGTACGCTGCAGTACCCAGCTAGTGCTTCTGGAGACATGCACACGTAAACTAGGAGGGCTCTCATCGCTACAGAAATGCCAAACATGTGGACACTAAATGGGGTTTAGGCACACTGGGAGGCTCAGAAGGGCATGTGGCATTTGGATTTGGGAATGCAGAATTTGCTGAATTTCTTTTGGGTGGCGAGGAGCCATTTCACTTTTCCATAGCCTTTGTAAAACCAGTAAGATGAAAGCTCCTGTTATTTCCAATACAGATGATGATAGATCTGAGTAGGGACTTGCTTTTTTTCTACTTAATTTGAACATTTTACCTACCATTTGGGATCACATATATCCTGCGCTCTATGCTCTTACTTTGGGGTTTCCATGTAAATAACCAAGTAATATGATTCAGATTAAACCAAGAGTAATCCATTCACTATAAGGAGGAAGCAGAGTGACTCTGGACTCCGTATGGCGTCTGTTCAGTGTTATCCTTCTTTTCAGAAATACACAGAAAACTGCGGCGGGCTATGATTTTATGCATGCCTAAAAAGACAGACACCGCCGGATCGCTGGCCAGGTGACATCCACAGTGACTTCATGTGCCTCATTATAGGGAATCCTCTGTCAGGGGTTTTGTCTAAATCACATATTTCTGATATTTATCAGGTATAAGTGCTCAGAACAGAGCGCAGGAAAACTTTAAGCTGAGTCTTACTGGAATCTTTGGGAGGTAGAACGAAAAAATCAACCAATGGTCAAGAATTGGTTTTATTTATTTTTTACACCGTTCCTCATGCTGTATAAGTGACGAGGCAACTTTATTCTTTGGGTCTGTGCGATTACACCTGATTTATATCTTTTTTTATGTTTGGCTTGATAGCTTTAATTTTTCCATATACACGTGGTCAAAATTGTTGGTACCCCTCGTTTAATGACAGAAATCCCACAAAGGTCACAGAACTTATTTGAATCTGGCAAAAGTAATAATAAATAAAACATCTATGATAATGAAGAAATGAAAGTCAGACATTTCTTTTCAACCGTGCTTCCACAGGATTAAAAAAAAAATTGAACTCAAGAAATAGGCCTGGACAGAAATTATGATACCCCTGAAAATAATGTGACAAAAGGGACATGGTATATCAAGGTGTCCACTAACTAGCATCACAGGTGTCTACAATCTTGGAATCAGTGAGTGGGCCTGTATATAGAGCTACAGATACTCACTGTGCTGCTTGGTGACATGGTGTGTATCGCACTCAACATGGACCAGAGGAAGAAAATTATAGACAAACATGTTAAAGGTAATAGTTATAAGACCATCTCCAAGCAGCTCGATGTTCCTGTGACTACAGTTGCACCTATTATTCAAAAATTTAAGATCCATGAGACTGTAGTCAACCTCCCTGGATGTGGTCACAGGAGGAAAATTGATGACAAATCAAATAGACGGATAATACGAATGGTAACAAAAGAACCCAGAAAAACTTCTAAACAGATTAAAGGTGAACTTCAAGCTCAAGGAACATCAGTGTCAGATTGCACCATCCATCCTTCAAAGGGTTCGCAATTGCCTCTTTTTAAAACAATCAGGGTGTTGGTAAAAGTAACTCTTGAGTTTGCGCGCATGCGTAGACACAGAGCATGGGCAGAGAAGAAACAGCTGACCTGAAGGTCACGTGCTGCAAACAGAAGGGAACGCTGTGCCTGAGGGGGATAGTGAAGGATATAAATCACTGAAAAGCAAGAGTGATGGGGATTGTCTGCCACTGACCTGTTGGTGTCCTTCTGTGATGGCCCAACAGAATTTATTTGCAGGTACTGCACAAAACTGTGGTGAGTAATGAAAATATATAGATGGATGGTGAATGGTTGAAGAGTCACGTGCTAAAAATACAAAGGGCACAGTCTATGACAGAAATAGTGAAGCATATGACAATAAACAATGGAATACTGGGATAGGGGTTACCCGCCAGTATCCTGTAACTATTTCTCCTTAATGACCATTAGGAAATAAAACTTCAGGAGAATCACACAGGACTATGATAGGCAGTGAAAGTAGAGACCAAACGCTGCCCCGGCCACTGGCAAACATAGGAAAAAATGCCGTTAGACTGTAGACTTTAGCGATATTATTGCTCTTGGATAAGAGTAGTGACGTCACTCCCATACCAAAAGGTCGGGTCTAAGAGCAGTTGTGGGATACCAATTCACTGCATATCATAGTCCTGTGCCTCTACGTGCAAATACTTGGGACATTCAGTGGGGCAAAAAAGTATTTAGTCAGTCAGCAATAGTGCAAGTTCCACCACTTAAAAAGATGAGAGGCGTCTGTAATTTACATCATAGGTAGACCTCAACTATGGGAGACAAACTGAGAAAAAAAAATCCAGAAAATCACATTGTCTGTTTTTTTAACAGGCGGGAATGGGGAGTGAGGGAGAAAATGAGAGGTGTGAGGGAGAAAATGAGAGATGTGAGGGGGAAAATTAAAGATGTGAATGGGAAAATGAGAGGAGTGATGGGAAAATAAGAGAAGTGACGTGCTATAACTAACCACAGATATTTACTATGCCCAGGCAATGCCGGGCTCTTCAGCTATTCTACTATATAAAGCTGAATGTGTGTGTGTGTGTATGTGTGTGTGTGTGTATGTCCGGGATTGGCATCTGCACCGTCGCAGCTACAGCCACAAAATTTTGCACAGTCACACGTCTGGACCCCGAGAGCGTCATAGGCTATATTGTGAGGCGAAATTTTAACCCCGCGCGTTCCAATTCATCAAACAATTTTGCCCCTATCTACATAATGGGGAAAAAAGTGAAAGGAAAAGTGTTGGAAGCGTCGCAGCTACAGCAACAAAATTTTGCACAGTCACACGTCTGGACCCTGAGAGCGTCATAGGCTACGTTGTGAGGTGAAATTTTAACCCCGCGCTTTCCAATTCACCAAACAATTTTGCCCCTATCTACATAATGGGGAAAAAGTGAAATGAAAAGTGTTGGAGGCGTCGCAGCTACAGCCACAAAATTTTGCACAGTCACACATCTGGACCCTGAGAGCGTCATAGGCTATGTTGTGAGGTGAAATTTTAACTCCGCACTTTCCAATTCACCAAACTATTTTTCCCCTATCTACATAATGGGGAAAAGTGAAAGGAAAAGTGTTGGAGGCAAATTGACAGCTGCCAGATGTGAACAAGGAGGACTTAAAGAATGAGAGCGACGGCGCAAAAGAGTATATACCGTACAGTTGCTAAGGTGGAGCCCCGACATGGGATACTCACCACACATGGGGATATGAACACACACACAAAATGCGCCACACACTACCACGTGCTTGAACACATATACCACCCTCAGCACACATTTCACCACACATACACCAACCTCGCCACATAAAAGTCGAAACACAAAAGCCGCCGCTCAAAACTCGCCACGCGCAAAACTCGCTACATGCAAAAACTAGGCTCACGCAAAACTCGCCACAAGTGCAAAACTCACCTCATGGAAAACTCGCAACACGCAAAACTTGCACACGTGGAAAAATTGCCACATGCACAAAATTTGCAACACATGCAAAAGTTGCCTCACACAAAACTTGCACATACTCAAAAGGCACCAGACATAAAACTCACCACGTGCAAAACTCGCCATGCGCAAAAATTGCTGCACACAACTTGCTACACTAACCTGTTACATGCAACTCGACACACAAAAAGTTGCTACACGCATGTTGCCACACAAAACTCATCTCACAAAAGTCGCTACATGCATGTCGCCACACACAACTCAACACACACAACTTGACAAACGAAACTCACCCAAAAACACACACAAGTCTGGTATTAGCCTTCAAAAATAAAAATCTGATTAATAAGCAGACAAACTACAAGAGCAACAAATGTACCATATAGGAAATACAGCAGCTGTCAGTCACATGACCTGTCTATTATGTGTATGTGTGAGCTAATATATAATGCCAGGGGGAGGGCTTCCTGTTGGCTGGGGATTTATCAGGCTGCCAATTTATCTTACAAATACTGAGGTAAAAATACTGAGCAAATAACGTGTTAACGAGGTCTAATACAGGAGATCACACAGGTATATACTATATACAGGGGAGATGACACACAGATATATACTATATACAGGAGAGATAACACACAGGTATATACTATATAGAGGAGGAGATGACATACAGGTACATACTATATACAGGAGGAGATGACATACAGGTATATACTAAATACAGGAGGAGATGACACACAGGTATATACTATATACAGGAGCAGATTACCTACAGGTATATACTATATACAGGAGGAGATGACATACAGGTATATGCTATATATATAGAAGATGGCATACAGGTATATACTATATACAGGAGGAGATGACACACAGATATATACTATATACAGGGAGATGACACACAGGTATATACTATATACAGGAGGAGATGACATACAGGTATATACTATATATAGAAGGAGATGACATACAGGTATATACTATATATAGGAGGAGATGACATACAGGTATATACTATATATAGGAGGAGATGACATACAGGTATATACTATATATAGGAGGAGATGACATACAGGTATATACTATATACAGGGGAGATGACACACAGCAGGTATATACTATATACAGGGAAGATGACATACAGGTATATACTATATACAGGAGATGACATACACGTGTATACTATATATAAGGGAGATGACAAACATGTATATACTGAGGTGAAAATGAGAGGTATGAGGTGAAAATGAAAAGGTGTGAGTGCAAAATGAGAGGAGTGAGGGAAAATAGTGTAGTGATCGGAAAATGACAGATGTGAGGTCGAAATGACAAGTGTTAGGGGGGAATGAGAGGAGTGAGGGAGAAAATGAGAGGTGTGAGGGAGAAAATGAGAGATGTGAGGGGGTAAATGAGAGGCGTGATGGGAAAATAAGAGAAGTGACGAGCTATAACTAACCACAGATATTTACTATGCCCAGGCAACGCCGGGCTCTTCAGCTAGTCTAATATATAAAGCTGAATGTGTGTATGTGTGTGTGTGTGTGTATGTATGTATGTATGTATGTATGTATGTCCGGGATTGGCATCTGCACCGTCGCAGCTACAGCCACAAAATTTTGCACAGTCACACGTCTGGACCCCGAGAGCATCATAGGCTATGTTGTGAGGCGAAATTTTAACCCCGCGTGTTCCAATTCATCAAACAATTTTGCCCCTATCTACATAATGGGGAAAAAAGTGAAAGGAAAAGTGTTGGAGGCGTCGCAGCTACAGCCACAAAATTTTGCACAGTCACACGTCTGGACCCTGAGAGCATCATAGGCTATGTTGTGAGGTGAAATTTTAACCCCGCGCTTTCCAATTCACCAAACAATTTTGCCCCTATCTACATAATGGGGAAAAAGTGAAAGGAAAAGTGTTGGAGGCGTCGCAGCTACAGCCACAAAATTTTGCACAGTCACACGTCTGGACCCTGAGAGCGTCATAGGCTATGTTGTGATGTGAAATTTTAACCCCGCGCTTTCCAACTCACCAAACAATTTTTCCCTTATCTAATGGGGAAAAGTTAAAGGAAAAGTGTTGGAGGCAAATTGACCGCTGCCAGATGTGAACAAGGAGGACTTAAAGAATGAGAGCGATGGCGCCAAAGAGTATATACCATACCATACAGTTGCTAAGGTGGGGCCCCGACATGGGATACTCACCACACACAAGGATATGAACACACACCCAAAATGCACCACACACTACCATGTGCTTGAACACATATACCACCCTCAGCACACATTTCACCACACATACACCAACCTCGCCACATAAAAGTCGAAACACAATAGTCGCCGCTCAAAACTCGCCACGCGCAAAATTCGCTACATGCAAAAACTAGGCTCACGCAAAACTCGCCACAAGTGCAAAACTCACCTCATGGAAAACTCGCAACACGCAAAATTTGCACACGCGGAAAAATTGCCACATGCACAAAAGTTGCAACACATGCAAAAGTTGCCTCACACAAAACTTGCACATACTCAAAACGCACCACACATAAAACTCGCCATGCGCAAAACTCACCATGCAAAAAACTTGCTGCACACAACTTGCTACACTAACCTGTCACATGCAACTCAACATACAAAAAGTTGCTACACGCATGTTGCCACACAAAACTCATCTCACAAAAGTCGCTACATGCATGTCGCCACACACAACTCGACACACACAACTTGACAAACGAAACTCGCCCTAAAACACACACAAGTCTGGTATTATCCTTCAAAAATAAAAATCTGATTAATAAGCAGACAAACTACAAGAGCAACAAATGTACCATATAGGAAATACGGCAGCTGTCAGTCACATGACCTGTCTATTATGTGTATGTGTGAGCTAATATATACTGCCAGGGGAGGGCTTCCTGTTGGCTGGGGATTTATCAGGCTGCCAATTTAGCTTACAAATACTGAGGTAAAAATACTGAGCAAATAACGTGTGAATGAGGTCTAATACAGGAAGAGATGACACACAGGTATATACTATATACAGGGGAGATGACACACAGATATATACTATATACAGGAGAGATGACACACAGGTATATACTATATAGAGGAGGAGATGACATATAGGTACATACTATATACAGGAGGAGATGACATACAGGTATATACTATATACAGGAGGAGATGACACATAGGTATATACTACATACAGGAGCAGATGACCTACAGGTATATACTATATACAGGAGGAGATGACATACAGGTATATGCTATATATAGATGACATACAGGTATATACCATATACAGGAGGAGATGACACACAGATATATACTATATACAGGGGAGATGACACACAGGTATATACTATATACAGGAGGAGATGACATGAAGGTGTATACTATATATAGAAGGAAATGACATACAGGTATATACTATATATAGGAGATGACATACAGGTATATACTATATACAGGGGAGATAACACACAGCAGGTATATACTATATACAGGGGAGATGACATACAGGTATATACTATATACAGGAGATGACATGCAGGTGTATACTATATATAAGGGAGATGACAAACATGTATGTACTGAGGTGAAAATGAGAGGTGTGTGGTGAAAATGAAAAGGTGTGAGTGCAAAATGAGAGGAGTGAGGGAAAATAGTGGAGTGATCGGAAAATGACAGATATGAGGTTGAAATGACAAGTGTTAGGGGGGAATGAGAGGAGTGAGGGAGAAAATGAGAGGTGTGAGGGAGAAAATGAGAGATGTGAGGGGGAAAATGAAAGATGTGATTGGGAAAATGAGAGGCATGATGGGAAATTAAGAGCAGTGAGGTGCTATAACTAACCACAGATATTTACTATGCCCAGGCAACGCCGGGCTCTTCAGCTAGTATGGTATATATTCAAAATAAACAACTAAAAGCAACCATCAGACCAGGGTGTTAACTGTGATTTGTGACTATCAGCACCTTAATCCTGTCATACAAAGCACCTCTACTAGTATTTATTTCACACGATAGTCTACTGATAGTGCTTCTGTAATTTTATGCTACAGTAAGACATTGGAATTGGTTTTCAAGAGCCACCATGGGACTTTATCTAGTATCTTGAAAATTGTTGAAAGAAAATCATAAAAAAAGCCAGACTGGAATTTGTCAAACTACATGTTGACAAGCCACAAATCTTCTGGAAGAATATCCTATGGACAAATGGGACAAAAATAGAACTTTTTGGCAAGGCACATCACCTCTATGTTCACAGATGAAAAATGGAAGCATATCAAGAAAATAACACCTGTACCTACTGTGAAACATGGAGGAGGCTCTCTAATGCAGGCCATTCTATGGGTATGCATCAGGGTCAGAAGTAATGTTGTCAAGCTCTTTAGTCACCTGACTGCTGAGATCTATGATTAGCTTTAAAGTGAATTTGACTATAATAAAAAGTCCCCCAAATGCACATTAGAGAACATCCCATTTTAGTCACCTGACCACTGAAAGAGGAGCGGCGGGAGATCAGCAACTTGACCATATTTTAGTTATTTGATTTTCTAAATTTTTACACATGCTTGATGGTTTTACAAAAAAAAAATTTAAAATTTTATCTCTGCAAAATAATTAATTGGGTATGTCCATCTCAGACATTCGCTGCATGTTCAAAAATAAGTAGGGTCTCGGGGCACTGATTTCAAGTGTATGGAAGCTAAGAGAAAGCTTGTCTAGCCACCTCTTGTAACGTGTAGATTGGTGCACTGATTGCAAGCTACTTTAATAAGAAAGACAGGGAGACAGCACATCAACATTTTCAAAATAGATGACTCATAAAATTTGATACTTAAGGCATAGTCTGTAATCATATCACACTCTGGGATCTTTCCAGACCCCAAAGCATTAATTAAGTTAAGATGTAAAAAAGAAAAAAAAGTGGTCACAACACCTCTCGCTAGTATGGCCCTCAGAGCTGCAACTTCTTTTCCATCTTTGTGAGCTGCATCTCTCAGCCTGTTCAATACAAGCCATAATTCTGGCCATGACCAGGCCTTGGAGGCCACTGTGGATGAATGACGTGCAGTCACCTATGATGCCTGGTCATGACCAGGACTTCTGGCCTTGAGTGAATAGATCGGTGCTATAATGGCAGAAAAAAAGAGGTCCTGAAGTCAGGATGATGGGAAGCGAGGCGTACTGCCCAACCTTCCATACTCTCTTTTTCTGCTGCCACATCTTTGTCATCTTTTCTTCACTCTCAGAGAGAACTTCTATCCGCTACTAGGCCTCAGAAGTCACTGAGATCACACGTCCATGATGTCACAATATGCAACATGCAGTGACCTCTTGGACCTGGTCATTGCCAGAAAACCTGGCTTAGAATGAACAGGCCAGGAGATGCAGCTCTGAGGACCAGGCAACGGGAAATGAGCAGCAGGGAGATGGGACAGGTGAGTGGGGATGTGAATACGATGGTAATTTTTTACTTTTTACGAATACTTACAGTTTTGCTAAATGACAGCCAGCTGCTGTTTTTCTTAAACCATGTAAAGCGAGATTACATAAATTTTGTATTCTCAAAATTGCTGATTTTTTCTATATTCAAGTATAATTCAATCCTACTCTATTAAATTCATTCATCTCTACTGTACACGTTTTTTACACAAGGTGGCAGAAAATATTGCATCCTTCACAGGAAAGATATCCACAACAACAATGGAAATGGCAGATTTTAAGAAACATTACTATTTTGCAGACTAGGCCGGGGTCATACTTGCGTGTGCAATGCGAGAAACTCGTGCATCAATTCCCAACACTGCTGCTGGCCCTTGGGATCGGAGCGTTCAGCTGCATATATTTCTGTGCAGCTAAACGTTCTGTTCCCGAGTGTCGGCGGCAATGCCAAAACTTGATGAGAGAGACTCGCGTAAGTTTCCCGTATTGAACTCGCAAGTGTGACCCCAGCCTTAATGACAGACAATACGCCTTTTAACTGACCTTACATATAAGAGAATAGCCTCCCCATACAATCCAGCATCTGTCGATTGTGCACTATAGCTGACAACTTTCTGCATCAGCCACGATCAGTGTTTGCACCGTCCAAATCTGTTTAACCCCTTAGATGCTGCTGTAAATAGTCACTAAATCATTATAAATGGTTGACAGAGTGTGGGGGCTTCCTATTTATCCCAATTGGTGACCTCAGATCATGATTGTGTGGTCCTGATGTTTGCCATGGCAGTTCATGACCAAATAGCGGCCTTAGAGTCTGACGGCTGTAGTAATCTGTTCAGAAGTTAGAGGCATTTAGGTGGTAAAAATACACATTTTCATTTCTGTCATACCACTTTGCATTAATTCCTGTAAAGCACCTGAAGGGTTAATAAACTACCTGACAGCAGTTTTTGATATCTCAGGGGTTGCTGTTTTTAAAATTGTATAACGTTTGCGGGTTTCCCAATAATATGAGACCCCTAAAGTCACTTCAAACATGGATAAGTCCCTAAAAAAATAAATTTAGTAAATTTCCTTGAAAAAATGAAAAATTGCTGCTACATTTTTAATCCTCCTAAAATGCTAAAAAAATAAAATAACATTTTACAAATGATGCTGATGTAAAGCAGACATGTGGGAAATGTTGTTTATTAATGTTTTGCTGTGGTATGACTATCTAGATTAAAGGGATAATTATTCAAATTTTGAAAATTGCTAATTTTTTATCATTTTTCTCAAATTTTTGATATTTTTTATAAATAAACACAAAATATATTGACCTAAATTTACCATTATCATAAAGTATAATGTGTCACAAAAAAACAGTCTCAAAATCACTGGGATTTGTTGAAGCATTGCAGAGTTATTACCACATAAAGTGACACTGGTCAGATTTCAAAAATTTGGCTTCGTCACTAAGGGGTTAAGCTCAGTCTTTTCCCCTTTATTGAAATTGGACAAAATCACTTTTTTTCTCTCCTATAATCTCTTCACAACTATAAATTTATCGCAGTCCCACATTCAAGATGAATAATTTAATATATGTAATACAGTTAAACTCTAGCAGAAATCTAATATTTGAGCAATTACTTGAAAGGAAGAATACTTTAGTGGGCAAAAAATGGTAGATTTTGCTAACCACTGTAATGTGTCCACTAATGTATGTACAGTAGATCTGAATCTACAGAAGACACTTCGGCTAGGGCATGTAATATAATCACATAAACACATAAAAAAAATTACGGAAATCTCCAGTAAAATTTCATCCACTTTATTCACTTTATTAGGGTCTAAGGGGTAAGGTTGATCCATGGAAAGAGGGACATGCCCGGCCTGGCATGACAGTATGAGGAAAATTAAGTGTCTTGCATGCTCCTCTGGGAAATTAAATATGCAAATTGTCTCTACAGAGAGGAAGAGGACTTGAACTCTAGTGATTGGAAGTATCAATCCTACAAGTGATTATCGACCCATTAAGGAGCCTTCAAATAGGACAGGATAAAAGCCAAATCAGAATCTCAATTTGTAGACACAGTGTTCTGGGGTGTTGCCAATCATCAGTGCAAAGTATGAGATCTGATTTGGCTGGGTGAGAGGCTAAGATTGGGATCTAAGAGGTAAGGTTTCTCCTTGTTGAGAGTGACATGTTAGGTCTTGCACGCCAGTATGAGGAGACATAGACATCTTGCAATGCTCCTCTGGGAAATTAAATATACAAATTTTCTCTTCTGACCCTCTAAAGGGTCAATAATGACTTATAGGATTGCTACTTCCAATAGGAGGCACTAAAGTACAAAACCTCTTCCTCTCTAAATAGACAATGTGCATATCCACTGTATTAGAAATCCATTTAAAATATCATCATGGCAGGGCGACAAAGCCTAGTTTACACATCTCGAGCTGCTGGTCTTAAATTAATCATAATTTTTTTTCCTTCTGTTTTTGAATGGTATTATAATACTTGCCTAGTCCTTATCATTCACATGATTCATGGAGGGCTGCATTGCATGCTCTTAGTTATTTTCTATATAGTTTTCCTGGCAAGTTCAGGACAATGACTTCTTGGGACAGCTATATTAATTTAAGCAGCATTACTACATATCATATTTTTTTTACATTTTTAAACACTTATTCTAATGTTTTTAGATTTCTTTTTATAGTGGTAACATGTTGCACTTCTGAACAAAAGTTTATAATGGTCACAATTTTTTTTTGTAAGTGTTTTCTTTACGCTAAGGGCATTTTAATAATATTTTAAGACTTTGCAAAAGATTTGTTTCACATATGTTTTAAAAATGTCTGTTTGAGTTCAAAATCTTCTGCTGTACATGTAAGGATAGAGTTTAATTATGATATTAATTATTGATATTATCAGAATGTAGCCAGTGGCATAATATTAATTAAAGGAGAACTAAACATAAAACATAATTACATTTATGATTATAGTAAACGTCCCTAATGATGCATTTGAAAGTTATAAAATCTTAATTTTTATATTTATCTGCTTCAAGTTTAACATGAATTTATTTTACTTGAGTACACCAATATTAAACAACATTCACGTTTTACCACTATTGATCTTAATGACCCAGGTACAGTACCTTTCAGGAATTTTGAAATAAAATCTGAAGTACTGAACTTTGAAGTCTTTTGTAAAAATACGGGTACTGTATCAAATAATTGCAAAATGTGGCTCCTCTACATCTGTATATGTCTACTATGTAGATCATACAAATTCAATACTGCCCTAGGCAATACATAGGCATACACATGGATGGATAGGTCAATATTTCAGTTAGACAATATTAGTGCCTGAACAAGGCTAGGAATTTATGTCTATGAGTTTGTCTTGGTGCTGTGCAACCTATGGAAAGCAATAAAAACCACACGTGTTTGGACTGCATTGCGTGGTTGAACATTACCTAAAGCATAATGTTTAATACCTACCAGAGAGAGTGTGTTTAAACCAAAAATCTGGTGTAAAATACTTTGAAAAGCTGGACATTTTTTATGCAAAGCGAGGTGGCAAAACATTTGCCAACCATTAGTCAACAGTTTAAGGCAGCTCTTCCAAAATGGACAGAAATGGGTTGGTACTCAGGCTGGACAGGGTGTGGCAATGGCTACTCTAATTCATGACAAACTGTGGCATTGCTTATGCCACAAATCTTACTCCAGTTCCTGGCATGACATGTCTAATTGATTCTTTGATTAATAAATTAGTTGCCTTTTGTCTTTTTGTGCCTCCTTATAAAAACTGTCGTGAACAATGCAAGTCTTGATGAATTGTTAAAGGGAACCTTTCACCAGGTTTGTCTCATGTGAGGTAAGGTCAGTACCTTTCAGCCCTGATATATAACAATCTATTATACTGTATATATGCCCCCAATCTAGTCTGCAAGACAAGAAAAAGACCTTTTATAATACTCACCTACGGGGCGGTTGGGTGAGATGGGTGTCGCTATCTTGGTCCAGTGCCTCCCTTCTTGTTACAATGCCATCATCCTTCTGTTCTTCATGTGGATAAGAAGTCCTACATCATCCACGCAGTGTCTCCAGTATCGAACTCCTGCACAGGCATACTTCTCTGCCCTGACTAAGGCAGAGTAAAGTAGTGCAGTGCATATGCGCCAGGGCTCTTTGGACTTTTCCTGCACATGCACATTGCAGAACTTTGCTCTAAAAAAAAGAAAGAAATGTCCAGCTTCACCGAGTCCGTAAAAAAGCGATTTCTTTATTAACAAACTTTAAACATGGAGGATACAGACTTCAGCACAACCATATGGGTAAGAATCTCAACGCGTTTCTGGAGTCTAGGCTCCAGAAACGCTCTTCATGATTAAGGGAGCCTAGTCTCCAGAAACGCGTTGAGATTCTTACCCATATGGTTGTGCTGAAGTCTGTATCCTCCATGTTTAAAGTTTGTTAATAAAGAAATCGCTTTTTTACGGACTCGGTGAAGCTGGACATTTCTTTCTTTTTTTTGGATCTTGCACGTCTGGACACAGCGGGTCCGTGCTCCCGAGGTTTGGTTGCTGAATCACGAGTGAGCTGATTTATGTTCCTTTTTACTAAGAACTTTTCTCTGCCTTAAACAGGGCAGAGAAAAGTGCACCTGCACAGGAGAATAATGTTGGGGACACTGTGTGGATGACATTGAATGCATCATCCACATGAAGCATAGAAGGACAACGGCATCGCAAGGAGAGAGGAGGCACCAGACGAAGACAGTGATGTTTATCAGACCCGACCCCATTGGTGAGTATTATAAAAGGTCTTTTTCTTGTCTTGCAGGTAGGATTGAGGGCATATATCCAGCATATTAGAATGACGTTGCTCTACTTTGGGTGCATAGAGGGTGTACAGGTAGGATGTCACTCGAATTGCAATCAATACAAAAGTACCCTGGCACTCCAGTGTTGTGTTTTTTGATGTTTCGGTCATCCAAAACTTCATCAGATTACACTGAAAATATAAAATAATTTAATGTCAGAATATGTTGAAATTAAATTTACATAAATTACCTAATGATAGTAAGTGTAATAAAGATTACAACACACACCAAAACATGTGAACAGAAAAGAAACGCAATGTCTAGAAGGCCTCAAAACTAGTATCTAGCAGTGATATTTATATTAAGCTTGTGACATCCTTGAATTAATAGATAACCAATGTATTAGCTAATTCACATTGATAGACATAGAAGGAAAATTCATACAACAACACTGAGAAAAAATGTATGAGCCAAAATCAAAATATAAAAATCCAAGATTTCCATTAGGCAAAGAAGTAGAACTGTAAAATATATTTGTATATCATTTTCACAAATACGGAGCTGCAAAACAGAAAAGAAAAACAACTATCAGCTTACCAAATAGCATGAACAGCAGACATGTGAGAGCTCAGCTAGGCACTAGGTGCCACTATAGGGAAGTGTGCTCCAACTTGCAACCTTCTCATGGTTAGTAAGGTTAGTAAGTGGACAAGACATGTCATATCTGGTCCTTTCGTTGGAACTGTCAGGTGAGGACAGACTCATTGTTTGATCTGTCCATAGTGGTGGAAGATTGAAAGGATGGAGTGACGCCTTTTTTGGACCTATTGTGTATGGGAGAGGAGCGTGACTGTAACAGGAATGGGAATAGGAGAAAGTAATGCCCATATAATTAATTCCATAGGTCTAATGGGTAATATATCTCCTTGTGGAGAGTGACGTGCCTGTGTTAGGAGACTTGTATGCCATAAAATGCTCCTCTGAGAAATTAAAATGCATTGCTAAAAGCCAATATTGACCCTTGCCATATGGGCAAAACTTCGGTAGCATCTTCCTGTGCTGCAACTATATAAACTGCACATGACCGCACGGCCATGCGCTAGTATTGTCTTATGTTGTGTGCTTTGCGCCAGTGTGGTCACATGTATGTGTGTTCAGGGACCCGGCTGAAATAAGCCCCTAGAATGCTGTCTCCTCCGGCGAGGAGATTGAGTCTGAGTGTATTCAGGGACCCGGCTGAAATAAGCCCCTAGAATGCTGGCTCCTCCGGCGAGGAGTTTTGTGTGTTTGTGTGACCACTGACTGCTCTCTGTTTGGGCAGTTAGCCTGTGCCTCTGTGGAGTCTAACAGGGCACAGTGCTTTCCTTTCACGGCTACTCAGTGAATTAACTGAGTTAGTCTATACCGCCATATAGCTCCGCCGTTTGCTAGCAGCAGGTACTCCTGCACGGTGGACCCCGGACTGCGAACGCACCAATATCAATAAACATCTCTATTTACTCGGTGCGTTCCGCTAGCCCTAACAGAATACTAGCTCCAGGGTCTGGCTAGTAAATGGCGGACATTCAGCAATCTTTGCGGTATATCCAGCAGCTGGAGGGTAGGTTGGCGGCTCTCGAGAGCTCAACCTCAGCTGTGGATGTTACCGCAGTTGCTGTACAGGCTGCTAGCGTGGCTGCAGCAACCTTGTCCACTGCCACCCCTGTTCCGACGTTATCTCGCCTCCCGCTGCCAGAAAAATTTTCTGGAAATAGCAAAACTTGTAGGGGATTCGTGAGTCAGTGCTCTATTCACCTCGAGCTCCTGGCTGCACGTTTTCCTACAGAGCGGGCTAAGGTGGGATTTATTGTGTCTCTTTTGTCGGACAGGGCGTTGGAGTGGGCTACGCCGCTGTGGGAGCGTGGTGATTATGTGGTGCAGAGTGCTCCGTTGTTCCTGAGCACTCTGAAAAAGGTCTTTTTAGGACCTCAAGTCACCCATGACACAGCGCTCCAACTACTGGCATTAACTCAGGGTGAGTCCTTGGTAAGCCATTTTTCCGTCCGCTTCCGTACTTTAGCTTCCGAGCTGGAGTGGTCGGATAAAGCCCTTATCCCCATATTTTGGAGGGGCCTGGCTGACCACATTAAGGACGCTCTGGCCACTAGGGAGATTCCTGCCACACTGGAGGAGTTAATAACTGTCTCTACTCGTATTGACCTCCGTTTTAACGAGCGGAGGTTGGAGCGAGCCCAGTGTAGGCAGAGGTTTCGGCTGGCTCCCACCTTCGCCAAACCTTTGGAATCTCCAGTCCAGGCATCCGAGTCACATGAGGCCTTAGAGGTGACACGAGCGGGATCCAAGTCTCAGTCCGCCCGTGCACATAAGGTCCGTCATGTTTGCCAGCAGTCAGGACACCTTGCCTCCAAGGGTCCTCAGCGGTCGGGGAAACGTCAGCATCTAGTGGCAGTTGGAGGAGGTACACTAGACACGGCGACGTTTGCCTCAAAGTTGTCCTTCAAGGGGACAATTACCATAGGCCCATCCACTCTTATGGTCGAGCTATGCGTGGATTCTGGGGCAGAGGGTAACTTTATGTCTTCCGCTTTTGCCCAGCGTCACGCAATACCCTTGGTGATACTCGCCAAGCCAGTAACCGTTCGAGTGGTAAATGGGTCAACACTACCTTCACAGATTACCCACCAAACCATTCCTTTCACGCTATCTGTGTCTCCATCACATCAGGAGATAATCTCCCTATTAGTCATTCCTGAGGGAATTGATGAGGTCCTGTTGGGGATACCATGGCTTCGCTACCATTCTCCTCATATTGAGTGGTCCTCTGGGAGAATTTTGGGATGGAGTAAATCCTGCGAGGGTAGATGTCTGAGGGAGTGCGTTCAGGTTGCTACTACACAGGTACCCGCAGATCTTTCCTCTCTCCCAAAGCACTATTGGCCATATGCAGACGTGTTCTCCAAAAGAGCTGCGGAGACCCTTCCGCCTCACCACCCCTATGACTGTCCTATTGACCTCTTGCCTGGTGCTGAGCCTCCCCGGGGTCGAGTCTATCCGTTATCTCTCCCGGAGACGGAGGCAATGTCTCAGTACATCCAAGAGAATCTGGCAAGAGGATTCATTAGGAAGTCAGTGTCACCGGCAGGGGCTGGGTTCTTCTTCGTACAGAAGAAGACTGGAGACTTACGTCCATGCATAGACTACAGGGGTCTTAATGCCATCACCGTTAAGAACAAGTACCCATTACCCCTGATATGTGAGCTGTTTGATAGGCTACGGGGAGCGAGGGTATTTACAAAGTTAGATCTGCGGGGTGCTTACAACCTGATTCGCATCCGTGAGGGGGATGAATGGAAGACGGCTATTAACACCAGGGATGGGCACTATGAATATCTGGTGATGCCCTTCAGGCTCTGTAATGCCCCA
This sequence comes from Ranitomeya imitator, assembly GCF_032444005.1. Classification (NCBI taxonomy): domain Eukaryota; kingdom Metazoa; phylum Chordata; class Amphibia; order Anura; family Dendrobatidae; genus Ranitomeya; species Ranitomeya imitator. The sequence continues at coordinate 307,957,824 of NC_091285.1, read as the reverse complement.
GCCGTTTTCCAAGACTTTGTGAACGACATCTTCCGGGATATGCTCACCACCTCGGTCGTAGTCTATCTGGATGATATTCTCATCTTCTCTCCAGATATTGACTCCCATCGGAGAGATGTTCGCAAAGTCTTCGACCTCTTACGGGCAAACTCCCTCTACGCCAAGTTGGAGAAGTGTGTGTTTGAGCAGGAGTCCTTGCCTTTCCTTGGTTATATCATCTCTGCCCAGGGTTTGGCTATGGATCCTGCCAAGCTACAGGCTGTAATGGACTGGCAAGAAACCCATTCTCTTAAAGCGGTGCAGCGCTTTATGGGGTTCATTAATTACTATCGCCAGTTCATTCCACACTTCTCAACTTTGGTAGCTCCCTTGGTTGCCCTCACCAAGAAGGGAGCAAATCCCAAGTTGTGGTCAGAGGAGGTCTCCAAAGCCTTTCTCTCAATCAAGTCACACTTCGCTAGCGCTCCCAACCTACATCGCCCCGATGTTGATAAACCATTTATCTTGGAGGTGGATGCCTCATCCATTGGTGCTGGAGCAGTCCTTTTCCAAAAGGATGCTCAAGGTCGGAAGCATCCTTGCTTCTTCTTCTCCAAGACCTTCACACCAGCGGAGAGGAATTATTCCATCGGGGACAGGGAGTTGCTAGCCATGAAGTTGGCTTTTTCAGAGTGGAGACATCTCTTGGAGGGAGCTCGCTTTCCCTTCCAAGTCTTCACTGACCACAAGAACTTGGTATATCTACAAACGGCCCAGCGGCTGAATTCTCGCCAGGCTAGATGGTCCCTGTTCTTCTCCCGGTTCCATTTTACTCTCCATTTCCTCTCCGGGGAGAAGAACATTCGTGCTGACGCTCTCTCCCGCTCCGTAGTGTCATCGGAGAAGGAGGAGGAGGAGCCTCGGCTTATTGTCCCTTCTGAGAGCCTGAGAACTGTAGCTCTGGTTTCGCTAGAGTCTGTGCCCCCGGGCAAGACTTTCGTACCAGCTAACTTGCGACTGGAGGTTCTCTCTTGGGCTCACTCCTCCAGAGTGGGTGGGCATTTTGGGACCAAGAGGACATCTGAGCTTTTGGCGAGAACATACTGGTGTCCGCATATGGCCCGAGATGTCAGGGACTATATTCAGGCGTGCGTTTCTTGCGCCCAGAATCGGTCTCCTCAGCAATGGCCTGCTGGGTTGCTTTACCCTCTACCAGTGGCAGACAGGCCCTGGGAGATGGTCGGAATGGACTTTGTGGTGGGCTTACCCAAGTCGCGTGGCTGCTCCATTATTTGGGTTGCCACCGACCATTTCTCTAAGATGGTGCATTTGGTGCCGCTTCCTCGGTTACCCTCAGCACGGGCCTTGGCGGTGTTGTTCATCAAGCACGTTTTCCGATTGCATGGTATGCCTGATAAGATTGTCAGCGATCGGGGTCCCCAGTTCGCGTCTCGGTTTTGGAGAGAGCTCTGCCGTTTACTCAGCAAAGAGTTAAACCTCTCCTCTGCATACCATCCCGACACAAAATGGTTGGTGGAGAGAACCAACCAGACTCTGGTGACATATTTGTGACATTTCGTCTCTGCTAGGCAGGATGACTGGGCATCTTTGCTACCTTGGGCGGAATTTGCCTTGAACAACGCCGTAGCCGATTCCACTGGTCAAACACCTTTTCTCCTTAATTACGGCCAGCATCCGCGTGTCCCTGTGCCCATGCCCGTGTCATCCACCGATTCTAGGGTGGCAGACTGGGCGGTGGAGGCACGTGACATCTGGGACCGCACACAGGATGCCATCCGGGCCTCCAAGGAGAGAATGAGGGTTTCGGCTGATACACACCGGCGCCCCGCTCCGGTCTTTGCTCCTGGCGACTTAGTGTGGCTCTCCGCCCGTAACATCAGGCTGCGAGTTGAGTCCACTAAGTTTGCTCCTCGCTACATTGGCCCGTTTAAGGTTCTGGAACAGGTCAACCCTGTGGTCTACCGTTTGGCTATTCCTCCACGCCTTGGTATCACCGATACTTTTCACGTTTCCCTCTTAAAGCCCGTTCGTTTGTCCCGGTTTTCTGAGTCATCTGCTGGGACATCGGGTTCATCCACGGATGAGTTTGAGGTGAATGCTATTGTGGGGTGCAAGGTGGTACATGGCAAGAAATTTTATCTGGTGGACTGGAAGGGTCACCGCCCAGAGGATAGAACCTGGGAGCCTGTGGAGCACATTTGGGCTCCGCTGCTTATAGCAGCTTTTGAGCGTAGTGAGGCTCAAGGAGGGGGGGCCATAGGAGGGGGGGTAATGTTAGGAGTCGAGTTTCCTCTGCTGCACAGGGGGAATCTCGATCCGTGTCTGCTGCGGTCTCCCATTCAGCATCGGCCGCAGTGGGGTCTGCTCAGCAGAGACGTCGCTCCCAGCTTCTCGCTGAGGCTGATTCTGTGCATAGGGTCACCACTGCCTTTTCTGGCTTTCCTATGGTACCCTGCACTGATCTGCGGCGAGCGGGTCTCTCTGGGACTAAGTCCTTATTTGCACACACTGAGCATGCCCAGGGCAAGGTCTCCCATTGGAGGTCGAGGGTCACATGTTCGGTCACATGTTCAGGTACTGCAGCGCATCCCATTGGTCCTCCAGGAAGGTCCTGAAAGGGCAAAACTTCGGTAGCAGCTTCCTGTGCTGCAACTATATAAACTGCGCATGACCTCACGGCCATGCGCTAGTATTGTCTTATGTTATGTGCTTTGCGCCAGTGTGGTCACATGTATGTGTGTTCAGGGACCCGGCTGAAATAAGCCCCTAGAATGCTGGCTCCTCCGGCGAGGAGTTTTGTGTGTTTGTGTGACCACTGACTGCTCTCTGTTTGGGCAGTTAGCCTGTGCCTCTGTGGAGTCTAACAGGGCACAGTGCTTTCCTTTCACGGCTACTCAGTGAATTAACTGAGTTAGTCTATACCGCCATATAGCTCCGCCGTTTGCTAGCAGCAGGTACTCCTGCACGGTGGACTCCGGGCTGCGAACGCACCAATATCAATAAACATCTCTATTTACTCGGTGCGTTCCGCTAGCCCTAACAATATCTCAATGACATATTTCTATCTATCTCTCTATCTTTCTATCTATCTACATCGGTATAAAATACTATTTTTTAGTTGGAAAACTAGTTTGAAATGACAGAGAATTGCTGTATGTAAAAACTGATGTTAAAAATGTATTGCATACGGATTGCATACGCATGTCATACAGGTTTCATACAGATGCTAGGTGAGAAAAATCGCATTGTACTTGCATGACACTCGTCCTACTTTTCAGGAACAACATTGGACCGATTTTATTTACGCTGATGAGTGTGAGTCCTTATACTAAGTAACATGGCAAGGCTCATTAATTTATCAATATTTACTTTTAGAATTGCTACTTCCAATAGGTGGCACTAGAGTTCAAGTCTGAAGAGGCAATTTGAATGTCAATACCAAAGATAACATGATTAGTCAACTCAGACAACAATGTACCAAACACCTATTGTATGAGCACAGAACATGGACTTCACCAGGAAGGATCTGCCTAACAGTGAGAGAAACACCGGAGGCTTTGATGGGCGCTAACATTATAACCGCCGATGAGAGCACCAGCAGATGTGACCAGTGGTAAAAACTTTACCTCCGGTCACAGAGGCATCGGCTGATGTGAGTGATATGAGAGCAGGTGTAACTGATGGGAGAATTCATCAGCCGGTGGCGGCACTATAAATAAATGAATAAATAAAAAATTGTGTGGGGTCTGTTCTATTTTGATAACCTGCATGGCAAAAAAGTCAGCTGCGGGCTGTAACCTTCAGCTGTCAGCTTTATCATGGCTGATTATCAAGAATAGAGGGGTCCTCACCTCACACTTTTTTTTTGTTATTTAAATAAACAATTTAAAAAAGCGGCATAGGATCCCCACATTTTTGACAACCAGCCAAGCAAAAGCAGACAGCTGGGGACTGGTATTCTCAGGCTGGTAAATGGCCATGGATATTATACCCAGACTAAAAATAGCATATCACAGCCAACTCAGCAAAGTTGCATCTATTAGATTTGCCAATTTTGGCCCTTTGTCTAGCTGTCCCCACTTGCCCTGTGAGAGTGGCAAGTGGAGTTAATATTTGGGGGGTTGATGTCACCTTTGTGTTGTCAGGTGACATCAAGCCTACAGGTTAGATATACGATCCTGTCAGAGTCTAGTGATGAGCTCCATTGAGAAAGTTCACCAGAGTTCAAAGCAGCACCCTCATGCAGTGGTGCATTAAGTTCACCAGGGCTCAACTGTGAACTCCCATGAACTTTCTCAACGGAGTTCAACGCTAGAAACTGTCACAAGCGCCTCACTCCCATCAATGTAAGCCAGATAGCAGGGAGAGTCATTGCTCTCCAAAGCTCTGCTATCCGGCTTACACTGACAGGAGCATAATTGCTCCTGCCCATCTTAAGCACTGAGCTCCAGTGAGAAAGTTCAAAGGAGTTAATAGCTGAACCCCTGTGAACTTACTTATGGCTCCGCTCACTGCATGAACAACTGAGGTCACCAGGGTTCAGCTCTGAACTCAGGTGAACTTACTCACAGCGTGAGCTCAGCGCTGAACACTGACAGGAGCGATTATGCTCCTGTCAGTGTGTGTCAACTGGTGGGGAGAGGAGTCACAAATGTAATAGCTCTTCAAATCATCCGAATCGTCGTGGAACATTATGTATTAGCTGCACTTCGGACAGGTGAGGAGTATGATTGTTTATTATTTTTCAAATTTTACAGGTGACATGGGCATCAGAGGATTAGGGTTAAGGTGAGTATTTTTGTTGTTTATTCTTCCTGTGTTTTACAGGTGAAAAGAATGGGCGTATGATGAGCATAACTTTGTTTATTATTTTTAAATAAACTTGTAAAACAGGGTGTGGATTTTTATTTCAAATAAAGGACTTTATTCTGGGTGTATTTTATTTACAATATGACTGTGGGTTTAATTATGAATTTCATAGACGCCTTTCCATTTCTAACCTATGGGCTTGATGTCACTTGACAATACAAAGGTGACATCAATCCCACAAATATTAAGCCCACTTGCAACTGCCACAGGGCAAGTGGGAAGAGCCGGGCAAAGTGATAGAATTGATACATCTAATAGGTGCTCCTATTCTGGGGCAGCTTTTTAGGCTGGGGAATCAAAATCCATGGCCCCTTACCAGCCTGAGATTACCAGCCCCCAGCTGTCTGCTTTAGCTTGGCTGGTTGTAAAAAATGTGGGAACATCACATCATTTTAAAAAAATAATTCAAATAATTTAAAAAAATAGGGTTGGGACCCCTCTATTCTTGATAACCAGCTATGATAAAGCTGATAGCTGAGGGTTGCAGCCTGCAGCTGTCAGTTTTGCCATGCTGGTTATCAAAAATTGAACAGACTCCATGTCATTTTCTTTATTTATTTATTGCGCAGGCGCCAGCTGATGAATAGTCCTATCAGCGGCACCTAATCTCACCTTTATTAGTGACAGCAGGTGTAGGCTGATGTGAATAGTACTTTCTCATAAGCAGATGCCTATGTGACTGCAGGTTAACTTTTTACCACTGGTCACAGCTGCTGGCTCATGCTGTCATCTGACAGAATGGGAACCGCAGCTCTTTGACTGGCGGTAATGATCTTACCGCTGATCTGAGCTAGTGTTTGCCGTGCTGCATAACAATGTGGCAAACATCGGATATTCGGGCCCTCATTCATCTCACTGGTATCTAGGTTTGGGTAATGTTATGGTATCTATACCAAACTAGTTTTAAATGTTTGTCCGAACCCACCAGACTCGAACATCCAGGGGACGCCTATCACTAAACATAATCAGAGTGACAGGAAGTGATGTGTTCTGCGGTTGGTAGGTGAATGGCAGATCTACTAATGAAAAAAGAAAGGCAATATGAAAATAGGAATGAAAAGGCTAAAAGAAAAAAATGAGTAGATGACAGATAAGGGAAATAAGAATGATAGTAAACCCCTTACAACCAGAGGTATTTCAGTTTTTGCATTTTCGTTTTTTGCTCCTCTTCTTTCCAGAGCCATGACTTTTTTATTTTTCTGTCAAAATGGCCATGTGAGGGCTTGTTTTTTGCAGGAACGTTGTACTTTTGAATGACACCATTGGTTTTAACAGATCGTGTACTGGAAAACAGAAAAAAAATTCCAAGTGAGGTGAAATTGCAAAAACGTGCAATTCCACAGTTGTTTTTTTGTTGTTTTTTTACCATCTTCACTAAATGCTAAAACTGACCTGTCTTTATGATTCTCCAAGTCATTACGAGTTCATATACCACAAACATGTCTAGGTTCTTTTTTATTTAAATTGTGAAAATAAAATCCTAAATTCGGTAAAAAAAATGGCGCCATTTTACGAGGCCTGTAGCGTCGCCATTTTTTGTGATCACGGGGCGGCAATCATAGCAATCCAGCAATGACAACCATAGAGGTCTGATTCAGACCTCTGTTTGTCATTCCAACCCATCGGTGACCCAAGATGATGTGACGGAGTCACCAATGGCTGGGATTAGCAATGCGCTTCCGGTAAGCACGATTTATATACCGCTGTCAGAAATTGACAGCGGCAATTATCTAGTTAACAGCCAAGGGTGGATTACGATTCCACACACTGCTGTTGTGGGCACTTGTCAGCTGTATAAATCAGCTGTCATGTGCCCGGAAAGGTGCGGGCTTCAGCGCTGAGGAGGAGTCCGACATTGGCGTACTATTACATACAATTTCGGACAGGGTTAAAGTTAAACATAATTAGGAAGAAATAGAAATAAAAAGAAAAATAAATAAAATTCCCCAATGACATGATTAAATTCAATGTCAGGTGAAAAATAGTGAGCCTGGGAAAAAGAAAAAATATATACATATTAGAAGGTCATTATAAAAAACATACTATGTCAAAATTTTATTTCAGACCCTTTGGCTCTAATGTTTGAATGTGAAACCACTATTGTAAGATACTATGTCCCACCTTATAAATTGATCAGGTATTGGTAATTAACTCTTTTTGCGGTGAATGTCAGATTTATGATGGGAGATGTGATCCCTTATATGCTGAATGGTTTTGTCCACAAAAGAGACTGCATGGTATTGGATTACATAAACCACAAATTTTGAGCCACAAGTAAAATAACATTTAATTTGAATCTTCATTTCAGTATGAGGGTGATACATTTTTTGTCCCATGAGAACATTATTACATTGTGTGCAATGTAAGGAGTGGAAGGTACCACTACGCTGTGGTTGGAGATATTGTTGGGTTGCTTTGGAGATAAAGAAACCTTCATCTGCTCATAAAAGTTTGTTTCTCAAGCTCAAGGGCTTTTTTTATAACAAAAAACAAATATATGTTGAAACTTCTCAACCATGGGATAGCCCCTGAGTAAGATGGAGCAATGACATTGAATACATATGGATTTTATGTACAAAGGGATGAAACACATGGACAAAAGGGATCCTTTTATTGTTACGGTCTTGGGATCTAGACAGACATGACTGTTGGACCCAATTCCAAAGTTCATTTGGGATAGCCTCTGTCTAAAAAATGTTTATTTTCCATTTATCTCAATAGTTTAGACCTGATATCTTTGTGTTAGGGCTAGCGGAACACACCGAGTACAAATAGATATTTATTATAAATGGTGCGTTCGCAGCCCGGGGTGCACCGTGCAGGGAGAACCTGCTGCTAGTGAATGGTAGCACTGTTTGGCGGTATAGACTAGCTCTGTTACCTCACAGAGCAGCCGCGAGAGGAAAGCACTGCGCCCTGTTAGCCTCACAGGAGCACAAGCTTACTGCCAAGCTGATAGCAGTCTGTGGTTATACAACATGCAATCTCCTCACCGGAGAAGCCGGTATTCTAGGGGCTTATTTCAGCCGGGTCCCTGAACACTCTCATACAATCTCCTCACCGGAGGTGCCGGTATTCTAGGGGCTTATTTCAGCCGGGTCCCTGAACACACTTATGCATAACCACACTGGCGCAAAGCACATATGACTTGATACTAGCGCATGGCCGTGCGGCCATGCGAGCCTTAAATAGTTGCAGCATGTTTAGGACCTTACAAAGAAGGACCAATGGAGTGCTGCAGCACCTGAGCATGTGACCCTGGATCTCCACTGAGAGATCTCGCCCTGGGCATGCTCAGAGTGCAAAGCAGGATTTAGTCCTAGCAGCTACAAGGACATTAGCTGCAGTATCTGATCATGTGACCCTCGATCTCCACTGAGAGATCTTACTCAGGGCATGCTCAGAATGTGAAAAGCAGGACTTAGCCCCAGAAGCGTACGCTCGCTGCTGCCCAGCACTGACTTCAATGGGAGAAGCAGGAAACGCAGCAGTAACTCTTAGCACAGAGTAAGACTGAGCGAGACGCTGGGATCGACGTCTCCGCTGAGCAGGCTCCACTGCGGCAGGAGAAGAATGGGAGACCGCAGCGGAGATGGCCCGAGATTCCCCCTGTGCAGAGGCAGGAACTTGACCCCTAACACTTTGTTTGATATAATTTTTGTAATGGCGTGGCAACGCGTTTTTGCATAAAACTGGCTTCTTTATTATATTGGATCAAGGATCATCATTTAGGTTAGAGCAGCCCAAACTGTGAAGTGTCTTTCCCTTCTATCATCCTGGTGGAGATCATTCCCCAGCCATGGGGCAGCAGCAACCGTTATTGAGCTTTCACAGATGTTTTGCCTACAAAACTCACTCAGGTAAGCAGATTACCTGGTTTTAATATATCTTTATTATAAATGCATCACCCTATGGTCTGGTGCACTCTGTTTCCCTACAGTGCTTATCTAATAGTTTACACCTGATTTTTTTTGTTTGATATCATTTTGGCAACCCTCTTAAATTGTGAAATGCGAATTGTGCCTAAATGTTCAGTTTTTTTCAAAAATGTGCTTTAATTGCAGAAAATGTAAACATTATAAATAACATTAAAGGGAATCTGTCACCTAATATTGCCGCTATAAACTGTAATTCTGTAATGCTGTAGATAAGATCACGATGTAACCTGCAGGATAAAAAAACAAGTTAGATTATACTAACCCAGGGGCAGTCCCGGTTCGGTTCAGGTCCAATGGGCTTCGCAGGTCCGGGTCTGGCACCTCCCATTTTCATATGATGTCGTCATCTTTCTTGCTTCTGTTGCGCCTCCTGTGCAGGCATACTGATTTGCCCTATTGAAGGCAGCGTAAAGTGCTGCAGTGCGCAGGCGCTGGGCCTCTCTGACCTTTCCCGGCACCTGCACGCCGCAGTATTTTGCTTTGCCCTCAACAGGGCAGAGAGTTACACCTGTGCAGGAGCCGCGACAGAAGCAAGGAAGAGGATGTCATTGCATGAAGATGAGAGGCACCGGACCTGGACCTGCGATGCCCATCGGACCCAGACCGCACCGGACCCTCCCTGGTTGAGTATAATCTAACTTGTTTTTCTTATTGTAAAGATTACATCGGGGGCTTATCTGTTATGATCCGGTGACCTTGGAGCAGCATGAAAACTTTCACTGGAGTAGGTGGTAACTATACTGACCGCAAATCCTGATCTTAACACAGCAACTAGACGTAGCCGTGGGGTGTACCTAACAAACCCTAGACACCTCGTCACAGCCGGAGGACGAAATACCCCTATAGATGGAAAGAGGAATACTACCTTGCCTCAGAGCAGAACCCCAAAGGATAGGCAGCCCCCCAAAAATATTGGCTGTGAGTAAAAAAGGAAAGACAAACACAGGCAGAAAACAGGATTTAGCACAAGAGGCCACTCTAGCTAAAATAGGAAAGGATAGGACAGAGTACTGTGCGGTCAGTATTAAAACCCTTCCAAAAATATCCACAGCAGATTATACAAAAAATTCCTCCATCTAATTTAAGACGTGGAACGTATATCTGCAACTCCAGAGCCTCCTACACTCAGAGCAGGAATACAATCAAAAAAACAAGCACACGGCTTGTGTGCCATAGAAAAAGAAACAGACACTTACCTTTGCTGAATTGGCAGCTAAGCAGGAGAAGCCAGACAGAGATCCAACACTTCCCAAGAAACATTGACAACTGGCAAGGACTAATGAGTCCTGCAAACCTAAATACCCCAGTCAGAATTGCAATCAAGAGATACACCTGTCCAGGACTGCAGCCCAGGGACAACTGCATTACCACCTACAACCACCGGAGGGAGCCCAAAAGCAGAATTCACAACAGTACCCCCCCTTGAGGAGGGGTCACCGAACCCTCACCAGAGCCCCCAGGCCGATCAGGATGAGCCAGGTGAAAGGCACGAACCAAATCAGTGGCATGGACATCAGAGGCAAAAACCCAAGAATTATCCTCCTGGCCATAACCCTTCCATTTGACAAGGTACTGAAGCTTCCGCCTCGAAAAATGGGAATCCAAAATCTTCTCAACAACATATTCCAACTCCCCATCAACCAACACAGGGGCCGGAGGATCAACAGAGGGAACAACGGGCTCCACATATTTCCGCATTAAAGATCTATGGAAGACATTATGGATCGCAAAAGAGGCCGGAATCGCCAGTCGAACAGACACTGGATTAATAATCTCAGAAATCCTATAAGGACCAATAAACCGAGGCTTAAACTTAGGAGAAGAAACCTTCATAGGAACATGACGGGAAGACAACCAGACCAGATCCCCAACCCAAAGCCGGGAACCAACACACCGACGACGGTTAGCAAAACGTTGAGCCTCCTCCCGAGACAACACCAAATTGTCCACCACATGAGCCCAAATCTGCTGCAACCTGTCAACCTCAGAATCCACACCAGGACAGTCAGAAGGCTCAACCTGCCCAGAAGAAAAACGAGGATGAAAACCAAAATTACAAAAGAAAGGTGAAACTAGGGCTGAGCGAAACGGGTCGTTCATTTTCAAAAGTCGCCGACTTTTGGCATAGTCGGGTTTCATGAAACCCGATCCGACCCCTGTGCGGGGTCGGCCATGCGGTACGCGACTTTCGCGCCAAAGTCGCGTTTCAATGACGCGAAAAGCGCCATTTCTCAGCCAATGAAGGTAAACGCAGAGTGTGGGCAGCGTGATGACATAGGTCCTGGTCCCCACCATCTTAGAGAAGGGCATTGCAGTGATTGGCTTGCTGTCTGCGGCGTCACAGGGGCTATAAAGGGGCGTTCCCGCCGACCGCCATGTTACTGCTGCTGATCTGAGCTTAGGGAGAGGTTGCTGCCGCTTCGTCAGAAGCAGGGATAGCGTTAGGCAGGGTCCATTAACCACCAAACCGCTTGTGCTGTAGCGATTTCCACTGCCCAACACCACCTTCGGTGTGCAGGGACAGTGGAAGCTACATTTTTTTTTTCCCCCCTCAGCGCTGTAGCTCATTGGGCTGCCCTAGAAGGCTCCCTGATAGCTGCATTGCTGTGTGTACGCCGCTGTGCAAACCAACTGCTTTTTTCAAAGCACAAATCCTCTTGTTCCTTCCTTTCTGCACAGCTATCTTGTTTGTTTGTCCACACTTTTTATTTAATTTGTGCATCAGTCCACTCCTTATTGCTGCCTGCCATACCTGGCAGAGATTACTGCAGGGAGATAGTAATTGAAGGACACTCCCTGTTTTTTTTTTTTTTTTTTGTGGGAGATTAAGATTGACATTTCTGCTAGAGTGCCATCCCTGTCTGTGTCATCTCTCACTCAGTGGGCCATAGAAAGCCTATTTATTTTTTTGCTTGATTTGGGTTATAAAATCTACCTGAAAAAATCACTACATCAATCAGTGGGAGAAAAATATTGGCCTCAGGGCTTGTGTGCCACTCTTGACTCCTGTGTGCATCATCACTCACTCAGTGGGCCATAGAAAGCCTATTTATTTTTTTGCTTGATTTTGGTTCTAAAATCTACCTGAAAAAATCACTACATCAATCAGTGGGAGAAAAATATTGGCCTCAGGGCTTGTGTGCCACTCCTGACTCCTGTGTGCATCATCACTCACTCAGTGGGCCATAGAAAGCCCATTTTTTTTTTTTTTTTTTGCTTTATTTGGGTTCTAAATTCTACCTGAAAAAATCAATAAATCAATCAGTGGGAGATTAATATTGGCCTTTGGGCTTGTGTGCCAGTCCTAAGCGTGCCATCTCTCTCTCTCAGATAGTGGGCCATAGAAAGCCTATTTATTTATTTTTTTTTATTGGGTTTATAAATTTTCCCTGGAAAAAAAAAAAAAAAGTGGGAGATTAATATTGGCCTCTGGGCTTGTGTGCCAGTCCTGAGCGTGCCATCTCTCTCACAAATAGTGGGCCATAGAAAGCCTATTTATTTTTTTTTTTTTGGTTTTATAAATTCTCCCTTAAAAAAAAAAGGGAGATTAATATTGGCCTTTGGGCTTGTGTGCCAGTCCTAAGCGTGCCATCTCTCTCTGTCTCTCAGATAGTGGGCCATAGAAAGCCTATTTATTATTTTTTTTATTGGGTTTATAAATTTTCCCTGGAACAAAAAAAAAAAAGTGGGAGATAAATATTGGCCTCTGGGCTTGTGTGCCACTCCTGACTCCTGTGTGCGTCATCTCTCACTCAGTGGGCCATAGAAAGCCTTTTTTTGTTTTATTTGTTTTCTAAATTCTCCCTGAAAAAATCATTTTATTTTATTTGGTTTCTAAATTCTTCCTCAAAAAATCATTTTATTCTATTTTTTTTTTTCCTAAAGTCTCCCTGAAAAAAAAAAAACAAAAACAAATCAGTGGGAGATTAATATTGCCCTTTCTGCTTGTGTGCCAGTCTTGACTCCTGGGTGTGCCATCTCTCTCTCTCTCTCCAATTGTGGGCCATAGAAAGCCTATTATTTTTTTTAGCTTGATTTGGGTTCCAAAATCTAGCTGAAAAAATCACTACATCAATCAGTGGGAGATAAATATTGGCCTCTGGGCTTGTGTGCCACTCCTGACTCCTGTGTGCGTCATCTCTCACTCAGTGGGCCATAGAAAGCCTTTTTTTGTTTTATTTGTTTTCTAAATTCTCCCTGAAAAAATCATTTTATTTTATTTGGTTTCTAAATTCTTCCTGAAAAAAATCATTTTATTCTATTTTTTTTTTCCTAAAGTCTCCCTGAAAAAAAAAAAACAAAAAACAAATCAGTGGGAGATTAATATTGCCCTTTCTGCTTGTGTGCCAGTCTTGACTCCTGGGTGTGCCATCTCTCTCTCTCTCTCCAATTGTGGGCCATAGAAAGCCTATTATTTTTTTTAGCTTGATTTGGGTTCCAAAATCTACCTGAAAAAATCACTACATCAATCAGTGGGAGATAAATATTGGCCTCTGGGCTTGTGTGCCACTCCTGACTCCTGTGTGCGTCATCTCTCACTCAGTGGGCCATAGAAAGCCTTTTTTTGTTTTATTTGTTTTCTAAATTCTCCCTGAAAAAATCATTTTATTTTATTTGGTTTCTAAATTCTTCCTGAAAAAATCATTTTATTCTATTATTTTTTTTTCCTAAAGTCTCCCTTAAAAAAAAAAAAAATCAAATCAGTGGGAGATTAATATTTACATTTGTGCTTCAGTGACAGTCCTGCGTGTGTGGCATCTCTCTCATTTGTTGCCACCAACAACAGAGTGTGTAACATTGTGCCTGATTTTCGTTGTGGTCTCACTCACCTGTAAAGGGGTAGCTAAATCATACTGAAGTTATAGCTCACCGTGTAATTTGTGTGACAGCAACAAATACCGTTAGTTTGTTTACGTTTTTAAAACAATGAGGAAGTATGGTGGAAGAGGTCGTGGCCGGGGGCGTTCATTGTCAGCTGGTAATGAGGGTAGTGGTAGTGGTGGAGCATCAGCTGGTCGTGGGAAAAAAAATATTGCATCTAAGTCTGGAGCTGTGGAGCCAGGTTCGTCGTCTGGCTACACAAGGCCTCGAACGCTCCCTTTTCTGGGAGTAGGAAAACCACTTTTAAAGCCGGAGCAGCAAGAGCAAGTTTTGGCTTATCTTGCTGACTCAGCCTCTAGCTCTTTTGCCTCCTCTCGTGAAACTGGTAAATGTCAAAGCAGCGCGTCGTTAGTGGATGTTCACGGTCAGGGACAAGTCGCTTCCTTGTCTTCTTCAGCAAAAACAACAACAGAGAAGAATGCAGCAGGCGACACAACGGGTTACTCCATGGAGCTCTTTACACATACCGTCCCTGGCTTAGAAAGTGAAGCAGTTAACAGTCCATGCCCATTACAAGTTGAATCTGACATGGAGTGCACTGATGCACAGCCACAGCCAGACTACTATGCTGGTCCTTTGACTCAGACCACAACATTGCCCTCGCAGGGTGCTGATCAAGAATCAGACCCTGATGAGACTATGTTGCCCCATCACGAACGCTATACCACCGACCGACACGGTGACACAGACGAAGTTGCACACGAGCTACAAGAAGAGGTAATAGATGACCCAGTTCTTGACCCCGATTGGCAGCCATTGGGGGAACAGGGTGCAGGCGGCAGCAGTTCTGAAGCGGAGGAGGAGGGGCCGCAGCAGGCATCAACATCGCAACAGGTTCCATCTGCCGGGCCCTTATCTTGCCCAAAACGCGTGGCAAAGCCAAAACCTGTTGGAGGACAGCGTGGCCATCCGGTTAAAGCTCAGTCTGCAATGCCTGAAAAGGTATCCAATGCTAGAAAGAGTGCAGTCTGGCATTTTTTTAAACAACATCCAATTGATCAGCGCAAAGTCATCTGTCAAAAATGTTCAACTACCTTAAGCAGAGGACAGAATCTGAAAAGTCTCAATACAAGTTGCATGCATAGACATTTAACCACCATGCATTTGCAAGCCTGGACTAACTACCAAACGTCCCTTAAGGTTGTAGCACCCTCGGCCAATGAAGCTAGTCAGCAACGCAACATCCCTTCCGGCAGTGTAGGGCCACCATTTTCCGAACCACCTGCAGTATCTGTGCAGGTTTCTTTGCCAGGCCAAAGCAGTCAGGGTCAGGGAATCACCAGTTTCGTAGTAGGAAACACTGCATCTAGGGCACCGGTGGCAACAATACCATCTCCCACCGTCTCTCAGTCTGCCATGTCCACCGGCACCCCCGCTAGTTCCACGATCTCCAGCTCTCCAGTCCAGCTCACCCTACATGAGACTATGGTTAGAAAAAGGAAGTACTTAGCCTCGCATCCGCGTACACAGGGTTTGAACGCACACATAGCTAGACTAATCTCGTTAGAGATGATGCCCTACCGGTTAGTTGAAAGCGAAGCTTTCAAAGCCCTGATGGACTACGCTGTACCACGCTACGAGCTACCCAGTCGACACTTTTTTTCCAGAAAAGCCATCCCAGCCCTCCACCAGCATGTTAAAGAGCGCATCGTCCATGCACTCAGGCAATCTGTGAGCACAAAGGTGCACCTGACAACAGATGCATGGACCAGTAGGCATGGCCAGGGACGTTACATGTCCATCACGGCACACTGGGTAAATGTGGTGGATGCAGGGTCCACAGGGGACAGCAAGTTTGGGACAGTTCTGCCTAGCCCACGGTCTAGGAAACAATTGGCTGTAGCCGTTCGCACCCCCTCCTCCTCCTCTTCGTCCTCCTGCAGAAGCGAGAGCTCGTCCACAGACCGCAGTCGCACAACCACTCCATCCGCAGCTGCCACTGTTGCACACCAGGTCTCCCATTATGGGGCAGCTACTGGCAAACGTCAGCAGGCTGTATTGGCTATGAAGTGTTTGGGCGAAAACAGACACACCGCGGAAGTTCTGTCCGAGTTCTTGCAGAAAGAAACGCAGTCGTGGCTGGGCACTGTAGATCTTGAGGCAGGCAAGGTAGTGAGTGATAACGGAAGGAATTTCATGGCTGCCATCTCCCTTTCCCAACTGAAACACATTCCTTGCCTGGCTCACACCTTAAACCTGGTGGTGCAGTGCTTCCTGAAAAGTTATCCGGGGTTATCCGACCTGCTCCTCAAAGTGCGTGGACTTTGCTCACATATCCGCCGTTCGCCCGTACACTCCAGCCGTATGCAGACCTATCAGCGTTCTTTGAACCTTCCCCAGCATCGCCTAATCATAGACGTTGCAACAAGGTGGAACTCAACACTGCACATGCTTCAGAGACTGTGTGAACAGAGGCGGGCTGTTATGTTTTTGTGGGAGGATACACATACACGGACAGGCAGTAGGATGGCAGACATGGAGTTGTCAGGTGTGCAGTGGTCGAAGATTCAAGACATGTGTCAAGTCCTTCAGTGTTTTGAGGAATGCACACGGCTGGTTAGTGCAGACAACGCCATAATAAGCATGAGCATCCCCCTAATGCGTCTGCTGATGCAAAGTTTGACGCACATAAAGGATCAGGCGTCTGCAGCTGAGGAAGAGGAAAGCCTTGATGACAGTCAGCCATTGTCTGGCCAGGGCAGTGTACAGGACGAGGTAGCGGGCGAAGAGGAGGAGGAGGACGAGGAGGATGATGGGGATGATTATATTTTTAATGAGGAAGCTTTTCCGGGGCCACTGGAAATTGGTGGCGCGGCAAGGCCGGGTTCTGGTTTTTTGAGGGACGTGGATTTGCCTGAAACTGCCCCTCAACCAAGCACAACCGCAGATTTGAGAACTGGAACTTTGGCCCACATGGCGGATTATGCCTTACGTATCCTCAAAAGGGACACACGCATAACTAAAATGATGAATGATGACGATTACTGGTTGGCCTGCCTCCTTGATCCTCGCTATAAAGGCAAATTGCAAAATATAATGCCACATGAGAACTTGGAACTAATATTAGCAACCAAACAATCAACTCTTGTTGACCGTTTGCATCTGGCATTCCCTGCACACAGCGCCCGTGATCGTTCTCACACGAGCTGCAGGGGCCAGCAGACCAGAGGAGTTAGAGGGGCAGAAATCAGAAGTGGCGTTGGCCAGAGGGGTTTTCTGACCAGGTTGTGGAGTGATTTTGCTATGACCGCAGACAGGACAGGTACTGCAGCATCAATTCAAAGTGACAGGAGACAACATTTGTCCAGTATGGTTACAAACTATTTTTCATCCCTTATCGATGTTCTCCCTCAACCGTCATTCCCATTTGATTACTGGGCATCAAAATTAGACACCTGGCCAGAATTGGCAGAATATGCATTGCAGGAGCTTGCTTGCCCGGCAGCTAGTGTCCTATCAGAAAGAGTATTCAGTGCTGCAGGTTCAATACTAACAGAAAAAAGGACTCGTCTGGCTACCCAAAATGTAGATGATCTAACCTTCATTAAAATGAACAACAACTGGATTTCGAAATCTTTTGCCCCACCTTGCCCGGCTGACACCTAGCTTTCCTATGAAAAGGTCTTGCCTGTGGACTATTCTGAATGCCTTTTCCAATCTCGTAATTTTCTGCACCTGATTGTCCAGCATACGACATGTTTACACCTCACTAAATGGCCAAACTCCCCACACGGGGCCGTGATATCGACACTTGGCGACAGCACCCGTGAGAGTGCAGTTTGTCTGAAGAGGTGGGTGAGCCCGCTTTTGGTCGACGGCACTGCCACTGGGTCCCTCCTAGTACAATAAAGTGTCTCTGGCGGTGGTGGTGCGCACCCAACGTCAGACACACCGTTGTAATATGAGGGGCCCTGGGCCTGTACCGCCGGCCACAAGACAGTTTCCCCCCACCCCAGCTCAAACAGTGCTCTACCACTTGCAAAATTATCTCACAGCTCCACCAATGTTTAGTCTATGCGCTGACATCCTTCAATGCCTGCCACTGACAATACCATTGTATTGACATTTTTGTTATGTTAGGCCTTCGATGCCTGTCTGTGGTCACTCCTTCCACTAGGCCTCCACTGACCACACCACTGCTGCCCGTGTACCCCTGTAACCAATTTAAAATTGCCTACAGCCATGTGTTATTATTTTAGGCCTTCGATGCCTGTCTGCGGTGACTCCTTCCACTAGGCCTCCACTGACCACACCACTGCTGCCCGTGTACCCCTGTAACCAATTTAAAATTGCCTACAGCCATGTGTTATTATTTTAGGCCTTCGATGCCTGTCTGCGGTGACTCCTTCCACTAGGCCTCCACTGACCACACCACTGCTGCCCGTGTACCCCTGGAACCAATTTAAAATTGCCTACAGCCATGTGTTATTATTTTAGGCCTTCGATGCCTGTCTGCGGTCACTCCTTCCACTAGGCCTCCACTGACCACACCACTGCTGCCCGTGTACCCCTGGAACCAATTTAAAATTGCCTACAGCCATGTGTTATTATTTTAGGCCTTCGATGCCTGTCTGCGGTGACTCCTTCCACTAGGCCTCCACTGACCACACCACTGCTGCCCGTGTACCCCTGGAACCAATTTAAAATTGCCTACAGCCATGTGTTATTATTTTAGGCCTTCGATGCCTGTCTGCGGTCACTCCTTCCACTAGGCCTCCACTGACCACACCACTGCTGCCCGTGTACCCCTGGAACCAATTTAAAATTGCCTACAGCCATGTGTTATTATTTTAGGCCTTCGATGCCTGTCTGCGGTGACTCCTTCCACTAGGCCTCCACTGACCACACCACTGCTGCCCGTGTACCCCTGGAACCAATTTAAAATTGCCTACAGCCATGTGTTATTATTTTAGGCCTTCGATGCCTGTCTGCGGTCACTCCTTCCACTAGGCCTCCACTGACCACACCACTGCTGCCCGTGTACCCCTGGAACCAATTTAAAATTGCCTACAGCCATGTGTTATTATTTTAGGCCTTCGATGCCTGTCTGCGGTGACTCCTTCCACTAGGCCTCCACTGACCACACCACTGCTGCCCGTGTACCCCTGGAACCAATTTAAAATTGCCTACAGCCATGTGTTATTATTTTAGGCCTTCGATGCCTGTCTGCGGTCACTTCTTCCACTAGGCCTCCACTGACCACACCACTGCTGCCCGTGTACCCCTGGATCCAATTTAAAATTGCCTACAGCCATGTCTTATTATTTTAGGCCTTCGATGCCTGTCTGCGGTCACTCCTTCCACTAGGCCTCCACTGACCACACCACTGCTGCCCGTGTACCCCTGGAACCAATTTAAAATTGCCTACAGCCATGTGTTATTATTTTAGGCCTTCGATTCCTGTCTGCGGTGACTCCTTCCACTAGGCCTCCACTGACCACACCACTGCTGCCCGTGTACCCCTGGAACCAATTTAAAATTGCCTACAGCCATGTGTTATTATTTTAGGCCTTCGATGCCTGTCTGCGGTCACTCCTTCGACTAGGCCTCCACTGACCACACCACTGCTGCCCGTGTACCCCTGGAACCAATTTAAAATTGCCTACAGCCATGTGTTATTATTTTAGGCCTTCGATGCCTGTCTGCGGTGACTCCTTACACTAGGCCTCCACTGACCACACCACTGCTGCCCGTGTACCCCTGGAACCAATTTAAAATTGCCTACAGCCATGTGTTATTATTTTAGGCCTTCGATGCCTGTCTGCGGTCACTCCTTCCACTAGGCCTCCACTGACCACACCACTGCTGCCCGTGTACCCCTGGAACCAATTTAAAATTGCCTACAGCCATGTGTTATTATTTTAGGCCTTCGATGCCTGTCTGCGGTGACTCCTTCCACTAGGCCTCCACTGACCACACCACTGCTGCCCGTGTACCCCTGGAACCAATTTAAAATTGCCTACAGCCATGTGTTATTATTTTAGGCCTTCGATGCCTGTCTGCGGTCACTCCTTCCACTAGGCCTCCACTGACCACACCACTGCTGCCCGTGTACCCCTGGAACCAATTTAAAATTGCCTACAGCCATGTGTTATTATTTTAGGCCTTCGATGCCTGTCTGCGGTGACTCCTTCCACTAGGCCTCCACTGACCACACCACTGCTGCCCGTGTACCCCTGGAACCAATTTAAAATTGCCTACAGCCATGTGTTATTATTTTAGGCCTTCGATGCCTGTCTGCGGACACTCCTTCCACTAGGCCTCCACTGACCACACCACTGCTGCCCGTGTACCCCTGGAACCAATTTAAAATTGCCTACAGCCATGTGTTATTATTTTAGGCCTTCGATGCCTGTCTGCGGTCACTCCTTCCACTAGGCCTCCACTGACCACACCACTGCTGCCCGTGTACCCCTGGAACCAATTTAAAATTGCCTACAGCCATGTCTTATTATTTTAGGCCTTCGATGCCTGTCTGCGGTCACTCCTTCCACTAGGCCTCCACTGACCACACCACTGCTGCCCGTGTACCCCTGGAACCAATTTAAAATTGCCTACAGCCATGTGTTATTATTTTAGGCCTTCGATGCCTGTCTGCGGTCACTACTTCCACTAGGCCTCCACTGACCACACCACTGCTGCCCGTGTACCCCTGGAACCAATTTAAAATTGCCTACAGCCATGTGTTATTATTTTAGGCCTTCGATGCCTGTCTGCGGTCACTCCTTCCACTAGGCCTCCACTGACCACACCACTGCTGCCCGTGTACCCCTGGAACCAATTTAAAATTGCCTACAGCCATGTGTTATTATTTTAGGCCTTCGATGCCTGTCTGTGGTCACTCCTTCCACTAGGCCTCCACTGACCACACCACTGCTGCCCGTGTACCCCTGGAACCAATTTAAAATTGCCTACAGCCATGTGTTATTATTTTAGGCCTTCGATGCCTGTCTGCGGTGACTCCTTCCACTAGGCCTCCACTGACCACACCACTGCTGCCCGTGTACCCCTTGAACCAATGTAAAATTGCCTACAGCCATGTGTTATTATTTTAGGCCTTCGATGCCTGTCTGCGGTCACTCCTTCCACTAGGCCTCCACTGACCACACCACTGCGGCCCGTGTACCCCTGGAACCAACATCAGAAAATATAAAAATAAGTATTTTGCTTATAAAAAATAAAATACTGGAGAGATATCAAATGCAGACATTTTAACATTAAAAACAAACACATACAACAAAAATCTGGTACAGTACTAAAAATGGCCACCAGCTACAATAACTTTCTCCTGCAAGTAGTTAACTGAAAGGTTTTTTCAATTTTAAACACAGATATGGCATCCACCGAGTGTTGTCCTGTCGCGTCTTCTTTATATTATTGCCAAGAAGATGCAAAACAATGAAAATAATAAAATCATTATTTACTAAAAAAATAGAGTAAGTCAAAACCACATTGCAAATAAACATTCATTACAAATAAAGAAGCAGGGCGCGTCCGAGGGTGAGTATATACCTAATAAGAATATAATCACCCTCGGACGCGCCCTGCTTCTTTCCGACAGCCTTCCTTCCTAAGAATCAGCCCTTCCGTGGTGTAGAGAGAGGGTTTGTTACACTCCAAGGTGTTCCCCAGGTTGCCTTTCCTGAGCTTCGATCTTCCGGCTCTCGTTTAGTAGTTGTTGGAAACTACGCTGCATTGGGCCTACAAATTGGGTATGGGGTGTAGAGAGATGGTGTGTTCCACTCCAAGGTGTTCCCCAGGTTGCCTTTCCTGAGCTTCGATCTTCCGGCTCTCGTTTAGTAGTTGTTGGAAACTACGCTGCATTAGGCCTACAAATTGGGTATGGGGTGTAGAGAGATGGTGTGTTCCACTGTAGAGAGATGGTGTGTTCCAATCCAAGGTGTTCCCCAGGTTTCCTCGCCAATGCTTCGATCATCATGCTCTCGTTTAGTAGTTGTTGGAAACTACGCTGCATTAGGCCTACAAATTGGGTATGGGGTGTAGAGAGATGGTGTGTTCCACTCCAAGGTGTTCCCCAGGTTTCCTCTCCATTGTTTCGATCTTCATGCTCTCGTTTTGTAGTTGTTGGAAACTACGCTGCATTAGGCCTACAAATTGGGTATGGGGTGTAGAGAGATGGTGTGTTACACTCCAAGGTGTTCCCCAGGTTTCCTCTCCATTGCTTCGATCTTCCGGCTCTCGTTTAGTAGTTGTTGGAAACTACGCTGCATTAGGCCTACAAATTGGGTATGGGGTGTAGAGAGATGGTGTGTTACACTCCAAGGTGTTCCCCAGGTTTCCTCTCCATTGCTTCGATCTTCCGGCTCTCGTTTAGTAGTTGTTGGAAACTACGCTGCATTGGGCCTACAAATTGGGTATGGGGTGTAGAGAGATGGTGTGTTACACTCCAAGGTGTTCCCCAGGCTTCCTCTCCATTGCTTCGATCTTCCGGCTCTCGTTTAGTAGTTGTTGGAAACTACGCTGCATTAGGCCTACAAATTGGGTATGGGGTGTAGAGAGATGGTGTGTTACACTCCAAGGTGTTCCCCAGGTTTCCTCTCCATTGCTTCGATCTTCCGGCTCTCGTTTAGTAGTTGTTGGAAACTACGCTGCATTAGGCCTACAAATTGGGTATGGGGTGTAGAGAGATGGTGTGTTACACTCCAAGGTGTTCCCCAGGTTTCCTCTCCATTGCTTCGATCTTCCGGCTCTCGTTTAGTAGTTGTTGGAAACTACGCTGCATTAGGCCTACAAATTGGGTATGGGGTGTAGAGAGATGGTGTGTTCCACTCCAAGGTGTTCCCCAGGTTTCCTCTCCATTGCTTCGATCTTCATGCTCTCGTTTAGTAGTTGTTGGAAACTACGCTGCATTAGGCCTACAAATTGGGTATGGGGTGTAGAGAGATGGTGTGTTACACTCCAAGGTGTTCCCCAGGTTTCCTCTCCATTGCTTCGATCTTCCGGCTCTCGTTTAGTAGTTGTTGGAAACTACGCTGCATTAGGCCTACAAATTGGGTATGGGGTGTAGAGAGATGGTGTGTTACACTCCAAGGTGTTCCCCAGGTTTCCTCTCCATTGCTTCGATCTTCCGGCTCTCGTTTAGTAGTTGTTGGAAACTACGCTGCATTGGGCCTACAAATTGGGTATGGGGTGTAGAGAGATGGTGTGTTCCACTCCAAGGTGTTCTCCAGGTTGCCTTTCCTGAGCTTCGATCTTCCGGCTCTCGTTTAGTAGTTGTTGGAAACTACGCTGCATTAGGCCTACAAATTGGGTATGGGGTGTAGAGAGATGGTGTGTTCCACTGTAGAGAGATGGTGTGTTCCACTCCAAGGTGTTCCCCAGGTTTCCTCGCCAATGCTTCGATCATCATGCTCTCGTTTAGTAGTTGTTGGAAACTACGCTGCATTAGGCCTACAAATTGGGTATGGGGTGTAGAGAGATGGTGTGTTCCACTCCAAGGTGTTCCCCAGGTTTCCTCGCCAATGCTTCGATCATCATGCTCTCGTTTAGTAGTTGTTGGAAACTACGCTGCATTAGACCTACAAATTGGGTATGGGGTGTAGAGAGATGGTGTGTTCCACTCCAAGGTGTTCTCCAGGTTGCCTTTCCTGAACTTCTATCTTCAGGCTCCCATTAAATTGTGGTTAAACGGAACAACTGCATTTGGCGTACTAGTTGGTTTGGGGCCTACTATCGGTGTCTGCCGCTCCTTGCTGTTCTCCTGGTTTCCTGTCCTGAAATTCCGTTTTCAGGCGCTCGTTAAGTAGTTGTTAATGTTAGACTGCATTTGGCCTACTAGTTGGGTTGGGGCCTACTATCGGTGTCTGCCACTCCTTGCTGTTCTCCTCCACTGAACAAAGCTGTGCCGCCTGTTTACTACTGTTGCCAATTTTGAACTGCATTTCGACTACTTACTGATTTGGGCCTACTCTCTGTGTCAGCCTCTCATTCCAGTTGTCCTCTACTGCAATGCCCCCTGATTAGTCCTGTGTTACCAATTTTGAACTGCATTTAGCCCACTTTATTCTTTGGGCCTATATCTGTGTTTCCTCCTCATCCTGCCCATTGCCCAGCCAGTGATAGATGAGTCTGCTGGTACATTGACCCATAACGCAACATTTCCCGTGCACGCTACACTGCAAGATTGTGACCCTGCTGAAAGTCAGGTCCCCCTTCCCGCATACCATACCACCTTACACGGGGACAAACAGGAAGGTGCAGATGAAAGTGCAGGTTCCTTCATCAGGTGGGGGGAGGAATACTAGTTGGCGACGTCACTGGCACAGGGCCTCTCATGGTACGCAAAAGTGTTGCTGCCGGTGGGAGGCGCCCCCGCCGTGCAAACACACCGCTGTACTTTGAGGGGCCCTGTGCCAGTGCCAATGCCAACGAGTGGGCCCCCCCTGCTTGCTCAGGTTCACAGCACTTGCAAAGTTGAAATACTTACCTCTCCCTGCTCCACTGCCGTGACGTGGTCCAGATTTCCTGGGCCCACTAATTACTTGAACCAGCCCTACCCACCACAACTTTAGCCAAATGACCCCCAATTTCAAATGCCTTCCAATTATTATAAGGTAAATTACGCTTGACAAGCTTCATTAAGAAGAATGGATGGTTTTGACATTAAAATGGGCACTCTAGGTGTTTTCCTGGCCCCCACTCACTGCCGACTATGCTCCCCTATTGACTTGCATTGGGTTTCGTGTTTCGGTCGATCCCGACTTTACGTCATAATCGGCCGATTTCACTCGACCCGACTTTTGAGATAGTCGGGTTTCGCGAAACCCGGCTCGACTCTAAAAAGGTCAAGGTCGCTCAACTCTAGGTGAAACCAAAGTAGCCGAACTAGCCCGATTATTAAGGGCAAACTCGGCCAATGGCAAGAAAGCCACCCAATCATCCTGATCAGCAGACACAAAGCATGTCAAATAAGTCTCCAAAGTCTGATTAGTTCGCTTGGTCTGACCATTTGTCTAAGGATGAAACGCAGAAGAAAAAGACAAATCAATGCCCAGCCTAGCACAAAAGGCCCGCCAAAACCTAAAAACAAACTGGGAACCTCTGTCGGACACAATATTCTCCGGAATACCATGCAAGCGGACCACATGCTGAAAAAACAACGGAACCAAATCCGAAGAGGAAGGCAATTTAGGCAAAGGCACCAAATGAACTATCTTAGAGAACCGGTCACAAACAACCCAGATAACCGACATCCTCTGGGAAACCGGAAGATCAGAAATAAAATCCATAGAAATATGCATCCAGGGCCTCTCAGAGACCGGCAATGGCAAAAGCAACCCACTAGCACGGGAACAACAAGGCTTGGCCCGCGCACAAGTCCCACAGGACTGTACAAAAGAACGCACATCACGCGACAAAGAAGGCCACCAAAATGACCTACTAACCAAGTCTCTGGTACCAATAATGCCAGGATGACCAGCCAACACGGAACAATGAACCTCAGAAATCACTCTACTAGTCCATCTGTCAGGAACAAACAGTTTCCCCACAGGACAGTGGACAGGTTTGTCAGCCTGAAATTCCTGAAGAACCTGTCGTAAATCAGGGGAAATGGCAGAAAGGACCACCATTTCTTTCAGAATACCGACCGGTTCTAAGACCTCAGGAGAATCAGGCAAAAAACTCCTAGAGAGGGCATCAGCCTTAATATTCTTAGAACCCGGAAGGTATGAGACCACGAAATCAAAACGGGAAAAAAACAAGGACCATCGAGCCTGTCTAGGTTTTAGCCGTTTGGCAGACTCAAGGTAAATCAAATTCTTATGATCGGTCAAGACCACAATACGGTGCTTAGCTCCCTCAAGCCAATGTCGCCACTCCTCAAATGCCCACTTCATAGCCAACAACTCCCGATTGCCGACATCATAATTGCGTTCAGCAGGCGAAAACTTACGGGAAAAGAAGGCACACGGTTTCATTAAGGAACCAACAGGATCTCTCTGAGACAAAACAGCCCCTGCCCCAATCTCAGAAGCATCAACCTCTACCTGAAACGGAAGAGAAACATCCGATTGGCTCAACACCGGAGCAGAAGTAAATCGACGTTTAAGCTCCTGAAAGGCAGAGACAGCCGCAGAGGACCAATTCGCCACATCAGCGCCTTTCTTCATCAAATCGGTCAAGGGTTTAACCACGCTGGAAAAATTAGCAATGAAACGGCGATAAAAATTTGAAAAACCCAAAAATTTCTGAAGGCTCTTCACGGATGTGGGCTGAATCCAATCATGAATGGCCTGAACCTTAACCGGATCCATCTCTATAGACGAGGGAGAAAAAATAAAGCCCAAAAAAGAAACCTTCTGCACCCCAAAGAGACACTTAGACCCTTTCACAAACAGGGCATTGTCACGAAGGATCTGAAATACCATCCTGACCTGTTCCACATGAGACTCCCAATCATCGGAAAAAATCAAAATATCATCCAAATATACAATCAAGAACTTATCAATATAAGTCCAGAAAATATCATGCATGAAGGACTGAAAAACAGATGGAGCATTAGTGAGCCCAAATGGCATCACAAGGTATTCAAAATGGCCTTCGGGCGTGATAAACGCAGTTTGCCATTCATCACCCTGCTTAATACGAACAAGATTATATGCCCCCCGAAGGTCAATCTTCGTAAACCAACTAGCTCCCTTAATCCTAGCAAACAAATCGGTAAGCAAAGGTAAAGGGTATTGAAACTTGACCGTGATTTTATTCAAGAAGCGATAATCAATACAGGGTCTCAAGGAACCATCTTTTTTAGCAACAAAAAAGAACCCCCCTCCCAACGGTGAAGAAGATGGCCGAATATGCCCTTTCTCCAAAGACTCCTTAATATAGCTCCGCATGGCGGTATGTTCAGGCACAGACAGGTTGAAAAGTCGACCCTTAGGAAACTTACAGCGTGGAATCTAGTCAATAGCACAATCGCAGTCCCTGTGCGGTGGAAGGAAACTGGACTTGGGCTCATCGAATACATCCTGAAAATCAGACAAAAACTCTGGAATTTCAGAAGAGGAAGAAGAGGAGATTGACATCAAAGGAACATCATTATGAACCCCCTGACAATCCCAACTAGTCACAGACATGGACTTCCAATCCAACACAGGATTATGTACCTGCAACCATGGAAAACCCAGCACGATAGCATCATGCAAATTATGCAACACCAGAAATCGACAATCTTCCTGATGGGCTGGCGCCATGCGCATGGTCACCTGTGTCCAAAACTGGAGCTTATTTTTAGCCAAGAGTGTAGCATCAATGCCCCTTAAAGGAATAGGGTTGTGCAAAGGCTGCAAGGGAAAACCACAACGCCTGGCAAACTCAAAGTCCATGAAGTTCAAGGCGGCGCCTGAATCCACAAACGCCATGACAGAAAATGATGACAATGAGCAGATCAAGGACACAAATAACAGAAATTTAGGTTGTACAGTACTGATGGTAAATGAACTAGCGATCCTCTTTGTCCGCTTATGGCAAACTGAAATGACATGAGAAGCGTCGCCACAATAATAACACAAACTATTCTGATGTCTGAAT
Source organism: Ranitomeya imitator (assembly GCF_032444005.1). Taxonomy (NCBI): domain Eukaryota; kingdom Metazoa; phylum Chordata; class Amphibia; order Anura; family Dendrobatidae; genus Ranitomeya; species Ranitomeya imitator. The sequence continues at coordinate 307,930,585 of NC_091285.1, read as the reverse complement.
ACTTGTCATTCCGTTCTAGACAGAATCCTATCTGCATTGGCTCAGGAATCTGCTCTGAGGACAACGCCACAGTGTGCACAGTTCTGCGCTCCCGCAAGCGCCGGTCAATCTGAATGGCCAGAGACATAGAATCACTCAGACCGGAAGGCGTGGGAAACCCCACCATAACATCTTTAACGGATTCAGAAAGACCCTGTTAGGGCTAGCGGAACGCACCAAATAATAAGACTGATAGTGTACGGTGCGTTCGTAGCCCGGGGTCCACCGTGCAGAGATGGAACCTGCTGCTGAGTAATGACGGACTATATGGCGGTACTCATAAGTATACTCGCGTGGGTTAAACTTCACCCAACGTGAAGGAAGCGATCCTGTTGCGTCACAGGATCGCGGTACCGCACATAGAAGGCGAGCAAGCAGTCAGCGAACTTAACCCCAACTAGGATTGAAGTCCGATTAGACCACTTGCTGACACAACACCGCAACAGGGTTTGTTAGGCAAATCTTATAATTAGAGCACCGAAGTGCGAACTGTGCCGTGCTGGCAGGCACCACTAAGCACCCAGACGTGGGTCAGGAAGCGCACTACTGGCGCGTGGCGCCGCACTGGCGGTCACAGCAATAGACGCTGATACGTGTGTGACACGTTGAGTGATTTGTCGGGCGCTAGATAGCAGCCATACTCCATACGCGAACAGTCATACAATAGGGTAGGGGTATTTAATGAACGACTTGCACTCACAACAAACACACGTATTCAAATGTACACTAGCGCATGGCCGTGCGGTCATGCGCAGTTTATATAATTGCAGGACAGGAAGTGGCCACAGAAACTTTGCCCTTCCAGGGCCTGCCAAGAGGACCAATGGAATGCGCTGCAGAGCCAGAGCACATGATCCTCGATCTCCAACGGGAGATCTTGCTCTGGGCATGCTCAGTGTGTGCAAACAAGGACTTAGTCCCAGGGAAGTCCGCTCGCCGCTGACCAGCACTGACTTTAATGGCAGGAGCTGAAGAAGCAGCAGTAACTCTCTGTACAGAGTGAGAGCGAGCAAGACACTGGGAGCGACGTCCCTGCTGAGCAGAATCCACTGCGGCTGGAGGAGAATGGGAGACCGCAGCGGAGACGGATCGAGATTCCCCCTGTGCAGCAGAGGAAACTAGACTCCTAACATTAACCCCCCTCCTAGGGCACCCCCTCCTTGGGCCTCGCTACGCTCGAAGGCAGCAATGAGCTGTGGGGCCCGAATGTTTTCAGCAGGCTCCCAAGACCTGTCCTCTGGACCATAACCCTTCCAATCCACCAAATAAAACTTTTTGCCACGTACCACCTTGCACCCCAAAATAGCGTTCACCTCGTAATCATCCGTAGACGAACTCGATGTCCCGGCAGATGACTCGGAAAACCGGGACATGTATACGGGTTTCAAGAGGGACACATGAAAGGTGTCAGTGATACCCAAGCGTGGAGGAAGAGCCAGGCGGTAGACCACAGGATTAACCTGTTCGAGAACCTTGAAGGGACCCAAGTAGCGAGGAGCAAACTTAGTGGACTTAACTCGCAGCCTGATGTTACGGGCGGAGAGCCACACCAAGTCGCCAGGGGCAAAAGTCGGAGCGGGGCGCCGATGAACATCGGCGGAGGACCTCATTCTCTCCTTGAAGGCCCGAATGGCATCCTGCGTGCGATCCCAAATGTCCCGTGCCTCCACAGCCCAGTCTGCCACCCTGGGATCAGCGTAAGACACAGGCATGGGCACAGGAACACGCGGATGCTGGCCGTAATTTAAGAGGAATGGAGTCTGACCGGTAGAGTCGGATACGGCATTGTTAAGTGCAAACTCTGCCCACGGTAGCAAGGATGCCCAGTCATCCTGTCTGGCAGAAACAAAATGTCGCAGATATGTGACCAAGGTCTGGTTGGCCCTTTCTACCAACCCATTCGTCTCGGGATGATATGCCGAAGAGAGATTTAACTCAATACTGAGTAGACGACATAGCTCCCTCCAGAATCGAGACGCAAACTGGGGACCCCGGTCACTAACAATTTTGTCTGGCATACCGTGTAAGCGAAAGATATGCTTGATAAACAAGACAGCCAACGCCCGTGCAGATGGTAGCCGTGGAAGAGGCACCAAATGCACCATTTTGGAAAAATGATCGGTTATCACCCAGATAATGGTGCAATTACGAGACTTGGGTAAGCCAACCACAAAGTCCATCCTGACCATCTCCCAGGGCCTGTCAGCCACGGGCAGAGGATAAAGCAACCCAGCTGGCCGTTGCCGAGGAGTCTTGTTCCTGGCGCAAGAGACACACGCCCGAACGTACTCCGCGACATCAAGAGCCATATGCCGCCACCAGTATGTCCTCGCCAGTAACTCTGATGTCCTTTTATTACCAAAATGTCCACCCACCCTGGACGAGTGCGCCCAAGAGAGAAACTCCGGTCGCAAACTAGATGGAACAAAAGTCTTGCTCGGGGGCACAGACTCCAGCGAAACCGGGGCCACGGTTCTCAAACTCTCGGTGGGGACAATAAGCCGAGGCTCCTCCTCCTCCGCAGATGACACAACGGAGCGAGAGAGAGCGTCGGCCCGAATGTTCTTCTCCCCAGAAAGGAAATGGAGGGTGAAATGAAACCGGGAGAAGAACAAGGACCATCTGGCCTGGCGAGAATTCAACCGCTGAGCTGTCTGCAGATACACCAAATTTTTGTGATCTGTGAAGACTTGGAAGGGAAAACGTGCTCCCTCCAAGAGATGTCTCCACTCCGAGAAAGCCAACTTCATGGCTAGCAACTCCCTGTCCCCGATGGAATAATTCCTCTCTGCTGGTGCGAAGGTCTTGGAGAAAAAGAAGCAAGGATGCTTCCGACCTTGAGCATCCTTTTGGAAGAGGACTGCTCCAGCACCAACAGAAGAGGCATCCACCTCCATGATAAATGGCTTATCAACATCGGGGCAATGAAGAATGGGAGCGCTAGCGAAGTGTGACTTTATAGAGATAAAAGCCTTGGAGACCTCCTCAGACCACAATTTGCGATTCGCCCCCTTCTTGGTGAGGGCAACCAAGGGAGCTACCAAAGTTGAGAAATGCGGGATGAACTGGCGATAATAATTGATGAACCCCATAAAGCGCTGCACCGCTTTAAGAGAATGGAGTTCCTGCCAGTCCATCACAGCCTGTAGTTTGGCAGGATCCATAGCCAATCCCTGGGCTGAGATGATGTAGCCTAGGAAAGGTAAGGACTCCTGCTCAAACATACATTTCTCCAACTTGGCATAGAGGGAGTTTGCCCGTAGGAGGTCGAAGACTTTGCAAACATCTCCCCGGTGGGAGTCAATATCTGGAGAGTAGATGAGAATATCATCCAGATAGACTACGACCGAGGTGGAAAGCATATCCCGGAAGATATCGTTCACAAAGTCTTGGAAAACAGCTGGGGCATTACAGAGCCCAAAGGGCATCACCAGATATTCATAGTGCTCATCCCTGGTGTTAAAAGCCGTCTTCCATTCGTCCCCCTCACGGATGCGAATCAGGTTGTAAGCACCCCGCAGATCTAATTTAGTAAATACCCTTGCTCCCCGAAGCCTATCGAACAGTTCAGATATCAAAGGCAAAGGGTATTTATTCTTAACGGTGATGGCGTTAAGACCCCTGTAGTCTATGCATGGACGCAATTCCCCACTCTTCTTCTGCACGAAGAAGAACCCTGCCCCAGCAGGTGACACTGACTTCCTGATGAACCCCCTTGCCAGATTTTCCTGAATGTACTGTGACATTGCCTCCGTCTCCGGGAGAGATAGCGGATAGACTCGACCCCGGGGAGGCTCAGCACCAGGCAAGAGGTCAATAGGACAGTCATAGGGGCGATGAAGCGGAAGGGTCTCCGCCGCCTTTTTGGAGAATACGTCTGCATACGACCAATACTGCTTGGGGAGAGAGGAAAGATCTGCGGGTACCTCAGTTGTAGCTACCTGAACGCACTCCCTCTGACACCTACCCCCACAAGATTCACCCCATCCCAGAATTCTGCCTGAGGACCACTCGATGTGAGGAGAGTGGTACCGTAACCAAGGTATCCCCAACAGGACTTCATCAATTCCCTCTGGAATGACGAGCAGGGAAATAATCTCCTGATGAGATGGCGACATGGACAGAGTAAAAGGGATGGTCTGGTGAGTTATCTGTGAGGGCAGAGTCGACCCATTCACCACTCGTACCGTTACAGGTTGAGCTAGCATAACCAGAGGTATTGCGTGGCGTTGGGCAAAGGCAGAAGACATAAAATTGCCCTCCGCCCCAGAATCCACGCAGAGCTCTACCGAGTGGGAGAATGAGCCTATAGTAATTGTCCCCTTAAAGGACAATTTAGAGGCAAACGTCGCCGTGTCTAGTGTACCTCCACCTACGACCACTAGACGCTGACGTTTCCTCGACCGCTGAGGACATCTGGTGGCTAAATGTCCAGACTGCTGGCAAACATGACAGACCCTGAGTGCACAAGCGGTCCAGGACTTAGGTCCCGCTTGTGACACTTCCCTGGCCTCATGTGACTCAGGAACCAGGACCGGAGATTCCAGAGGTTTGGCGAAAGTAGGAGCCAGCCGAAACCTCTGCCTACACTGGGCTCGCTCTAACCTCCGCTCGTTAAAACGGAGGTCAATTCGAGTGGAGACTGTTATTAACTCCTCCAGTGTGGCAGGAATCTCCCTAGTGGCCAGAGCGTCCTTTACATGGTCAGCCAAGCCCCTCCAAAATATGGGGATAAGAGCTTTATCCGACCATTCCAGCTCAGATGCTAAAGTGCGGAATTGAACGGCAAAATGACTGACCAAGGACTCACCCTGAGTTAATGCCAGCAGTTGGAGTGCAGTGTCATGGGTGACTTGAGGTCCTAAAAAGACCTGTTTTAAAGTGCTCAAAAACAGAGGAGCACTCTGCACCACATGATCGCCACGCTCCCACAGCGGCGTAGCCCATTCCAACGCCCTGTCCGACAATAGAGACACAATAAATCCCACCTTAGCCCGCTCTGTGGGGAAACGTGCAGCCAGAAGCTCGAGATGAATAGAGCACTGACTCACGAATCCCCTACAAAATTTGCTATTACCAGAAAATTTTTCTGGCAGCGGGAGGCGAGAAAATGTCGGAACAGGGGTGGCAATGGACAAAGTTGCTGCAGCCACGCTGGCAGCCTGTACAGCAACTGCGGTAACATCCACAGCTGAGGTTGCGCTCTCGTGAGCCGCCAACCTACCCTCCAGCTGCTGTATATACCGCAGAGATTGCTGTTTGTCCGTCATCACTAGCCAGACCCTGGCGCTAGTGTAATGTTAGGGCTAGCGGAACGCACCAAATAATAAGACTGATAGTGTACGGTGCGTTCGTAGCCTGGGGTCCACCGTGCAGAGATGGAACCTGCTGCTGAGTAATGACGGACTATATGGCGGTACTCATAAGTATACTCGCGTGGGTTAAACTTCACCCAACGTGAAGGAAGCGATCCTGTTGCGTCACAGGATCGTGGTACCGCACATAGAAGGCGAGCAAGCAGTCAGCGAACTTAACCCCAACTAGGATTGAAGTCCGATTAGACCACTTGCTGACACAACACCGCAACAGGGTGTGTTAGGCAAATCTTATAATTAGAGCACCGAAGTGCGAACTGTGCCGTGCTGGCAGGCACCACTAAGCACCCAGACGTGGGTCAGGAAGCGCACTACTGGCGCGTGGCGCCGCACTGGCGGTCACAGCAATAGACGCTGATACGTGTGTGACACGTTGAGTGATTTGTCGGGCGCTAGATAGCAGCCATACTCCATACGCGAACAGTCATACAATAGGGTAGGGGTATTTAATGAACGACTTGCACTCACAACAAACACACGTATTCAAATGTACACTAGCGCATGGCCGTGCGGTCATGCGCAGTTTATATTATTGCAGGACAGGAAGTGACCACAGAAACTTTGCCCTTCCAGGGCCTGCCAAGAGGACCAATGGAATGCGCTGCAGAGCCAGAGCACATGATCCTCGATCTCCAACGGGAGATCTTGCTCTGGGCATGCTCAGTGTGTGCAAACAAGAACTTAGTCCCAGGGAAGTCCGCTCGCCGCTGACCAGCACTGACTTTAATGGCAGGAGCTGAAGAAGCAGCAGTAACTCTCTGTACAGAGTGAGAGCGAGCAAGACACTGGGAGCGACGTCCCTGCTGAGCAGAATCCACTGCGGCTGGAGGAGAATGGGAGACCGCAGCGGAGACGGATCGAGATTCCCCCTGTGCAGCAGAGGAAACTCGACTCCTAACAGATCCTTTCTGAAAATTGCCGCCAAAGCATCATTATGTCATTTAGTCAACACAGACCATTTTCTGAATTTCTGACAATACAATTCTGCCGCCTCTTGACCCTGAGACAGGGCCAACAAGGTCTTCTCAGCTTGATCCACAGAATTAGGTTCATCGTATAATAATCCTAAAGCCTGAAAAAGGAGTCTACATTAAGCAAAGCCAGATTCCAGGGAAAACGCCCAATCCTGCGGGTCGCCACGCAGCAGGGAGATGACGATTTTAACCGGCTGAATGGAATCACCGGGGGATCGAGGTCTCAAAGCAAAAAACATTTTACAGTTGTTATTAAAACTCAAAAATTTGGACCTTTCACCAAAAAAACAAATCAGGAGAAGGAATTTTCGGTTCTAAAACAGGAGTCTGAACAATATAATCTGAACTACCCTGTACCCTAGCAGCAAGCTGGTCTACACGAGAAGCTAATTCCTGAACATTCATGCTAGCACAAGGCTCCTCAGCCACCCAGAGATAAAGAGGGAAGAGAAGATAAAGCAGACTGAAGAAAAAAATAGCTCAACACCTTTCTTCCCTTCTTCTGAGATGCATTTAACTCATTATGGGCCAGTTGACTGTTATGATCCGGTGACCTTGGAGCAGCATGAAAACTTTCACTGGAGTAGGTGGTAACTATACTGACCGCAAATCCTGATCTTAACACCGCAACTAGAAGTAGCCGTGGGGTTTACCTAACAAACCCTAGACACCTCGTCACAGCCGGAGGACTAAATACCCCTATAGATGGAAATAGGAATACTACCTTGCCTCAGAGAAGAACCCCAAAGGATAAGCAGCTGTTATGATACGGTGGTCTAGGAGCAACATGGAACAAGCTCTGAAGGAAGTGGTAACTGTACTGACCGCAGTCCCTAAGCTCAACACAACACTAGAAGTAGCCGTGGAATGCTCCTAACTCTCCCTAGGCATCTCGACACAGCCTAAGAGCTAACTACCCCTAAAGATAGAAGCAGGAAAGCTATCTTGCCTCAGAGAAAATCCCCAAAGGATAGATTAGACCCCCCACAAATAATGACTGTGAGTGGAGAGGGAAAAGACATACACAGAATGAAACCAGGATGAGCACAGGAGGTGATATGAAAGGCAATTCAGTACCACAATGGACATAGCAGTCAGAGCACATACAGTGATCTGACAATAACCCAAAATCATAGAACGAGCTCTGAGACGTGGGAACTCTGCAGACCGCAATCCCTAATCCTCTCCAAACAACACTAGAGGCAGCCGTGGATTGCGCCTAACTCTGCCTATGCAACTCGGCACAGCCTGAGAAACTAACTAGCCTGAAGATAGAAAATAAGCCTACCTTGCCTCAGAGAAATACCCCAAAGGAAAAGGCAGCCCCCCACATATAATGACTGTGAGTTAAGATGAAAAGACAAACGTAGAGATGAAATAGATTCAGCAAAGTGAGGCCCGACTTTCTTAACAGATCGAGGATAGAAAAGGTAACTTTGCGGTCTACACAAAACCCTAAAGAAAACCACGCAAAGGGGGCAAAAAGACCCTCCGTACCGAACTAACGGCACGGAGGTACACCCTTTGCGTCCCAGAGCTTCCAGCAACAAAATAGACAAGCTGGACAGAAAAAATAGCAAACAAATAGCAAAGAAGAACTTAGCTATGCAGAGCAGCAGGCCACAGGAATGATCCAGGGAAAAGCTAGTTTAACACTGGAACATTGACAGGAAGCCAGGATCAAAGCATTAGGTGGAGTTAAGTAGAGAAGCACCTAAGGACCTCACCAGATCACCTGAGGGAGGAAACTCAGAAGCCGCAGTACCACTTCCCTCCACCAACAGAAGCTCACAGAGAGAACCAGCCGAAGTACCACTTGTGACCACAGGAGGGAGCTCTGCCACAGAATTCACAACAGTACCCCCCCTTGAGGAGGGGTCACTGAACCCTCACCAGAGCCCCCAGGCCGACCAGGATGAGCCACATGAAAGGCACGAACAAGATCGGGAGCATGGACATCAGAGGCAAAAACCCAGGAATTATCTTCCTGAGCATAACCCTTCCATTTAACCAGATACTGGAGTTTCCGTCTAGAAACACGAAAATCCAAAATCTTCTCCACAATATGCTCCAATCTCCCCTCCACCAAAACCGGGGCAGGAGGATCAACAGATGGAACCATAGGTGCCACGTATCTCCGCAACAATGACATATGGAATACGTTATGTATGGAAAAAGAATCTGGAAGGGTCAGACGAAAAGACACAGGATTAAGTACCTCAGAAATCCTATACAGACCAATGAAACGAGGTTTAAACTTAGGAGAGGAAACCTTCATAGGAATATGACGAGAAGATAACCAAACCAGATCCCCAACACGAAGTCGGGGACCCACACGGCGTCTGCGATTAGCGAAACGTTGAGCCTTCTCCTGGGACAAGGTCAAATTGTCCACTACATGAGTCCAAATCTGCTGCAACCTGTCCACCACAGTATCCACACCAGGACAGTCCGAAGACTCAACCTGTCCTGAAGAGAAACGAGGATGGAACCCAGAATTGCAGAAAAATGGCGAAACCAAGGTAGCCGAGCTGGCCCGATTATTAAGGGCGAACTCAGCCAACAGCAAAAAGGACACCCAGTCATCCTGATCGGCAGAAACAAAGCATCTCAGATATGTTTCCAAGGTCTGATTGGTTCGTTCGGTCTGGCCATTAGTCTGAGGATGGAAAGCCGAGAAAAAAGACAAGTCAATGCCCATCCTACCACAAAAGGCTCGCCAAAACCTTGAAACAAACTGGGAACCTCTGTCAGAAATGATATTCTCTGGAATGCCATGTAAACGAACCACATGCTGGAAGAACAATGGCACCAAATCAGAGGAGGAAGGCAATTTAGACAAGGATATCAGATGAACCATCTTAGAAAAGCGATCACAGACCACCCAAATGACTGACATCTTTTGAGAAACGGGAAGATCAGAAATAAAATCCATAGAGATATGTGTCCAAGGCCTCTTCGGGACCGGCAAGGGCAAAAGCAACCCACTGGCACAAGAACAGCAGGGCTTAGCCCGGGCACAAATCCCACAGGACTGCACAAAAGCACGCACATCCCGCGACAGAGACGGCCACCAAAGGATCTAGCCACTAACTCTCTGGTACCAAAGATTCCAGGATGACCAGCCAACACCGAACAATGAACCTCAGAGATAACTTTATTGGTCCACCTATCAGGGACAAACAGTCTCTCCGCTGGACAACGATCAGGTTTATTAGCCTGAAATTTTTGCAGCACCCGCCGCAAATCAGGGGAGATGGCAGACACAATTACTCCTTCCTTGAGGGTACCCGCCGGCTCAGACAAACCCGGAGAGTCGGGCACAAAACTCCTAGACAGAGCATCCGCCTTCACATTTTTAGAGCCCGGAAGGTACGAAATCACAAAGTCAAAACGGGCAAAAAACAGCGACCAACGAGCCTGTCTAGGATTCAACCGCTTAGCAGACTCAAGATAAGTCAAGTCCTTATGATCAGTCAATACCACCACGCGATGCTTAGCTCCTTCAAGCCAATGACGCCACTCCTCGAATGCCCACTTCATGGCCAGCAACTCTCGGTTGCCCACATCATAATTTCGCTCAGCAGGCGAAAACTTCCTGGAAAAAAAAGCGCATGGTTTCATCACTGAGCAATCAGAACCTCTCTGCGACAAAACAGCCCCCGCTCCAATCTCAGAAGCATCAACCACGACCTGGAACGGAAGAGAAACATCTGGTTGACACAACACAGGGGCAGAAGAAAAACGACGCTTCAACTCTTGAAAAGCTTCCACAGCAGCAGAAGACCAATTGACCAAATCAGCACCCTTCTTGGTCAAATCGGTCAATGGTTTGGCAATACTAGAAAAATTGCAGATGAAGCGACGATAAAAATTAGCAAAGCCCAGGAACTTTTGCAGACTTTTCAGAGATGTCGGCTGAGTCCAATCATGGATGGCTTGGACCTTAACAGGATCCATCTCGATAGTAGAAGGGGAAAAGATGAACCCCAAAAATGAAACCTTCTGCACACCAAAGAGACACTTTGATCCCTTCACAAACAAAGAATTAGCACGCAGGACCTGAAAAACTGTTCTGACCTGCTTCACATGAGACTCCCAATCATCCGAGAAGATCAAAATGTCATCCAAGTACACAATCAGGAATTTATCCAGGTACTCTCGGAAGATGTCATGCATAAAGGACTGAAACACTGATGGAGCATTGGCAAGTCCGAATGGCATCACTAGATACTCAAAATGACCCTCGGGCGTATTAAATGCAGTTTTCCATTCATCTCCTCGCCTGATTCGCACCAGATTATACGCACCACGAAGATCTATCTTGGTGAACCAACTAGCCCCCTTAATCCGAGCAAGCAAATCAGATAACAATGGCAAGGGGTACTGAAATTTAACCGTGATCTTATTTAGAAGGCGGTAATCTATACAAGGTCTCAGCGAACCATCCTTCTTGGCTACAAAAAAGAACCCTGCTCCTAATGGTGACGATGACGGGCGAATATGCCCCTTCTCCAGGGATTCCTTCACATAACTGCGCATAGCGGCGTGCTCAGGCACGGATAGATTAAACAGTCGACCTTTTGGGAATTTACTACCAGGAATCAAATTGATAGCACAATCACAATCCCTATGCGGAGGTAGGGCATCGGACTTGGGCTCATCAAATACATCCCGGTAATCAGACAAGAACTCTGGAACCTCAGAAGGGGTAGATGACGAAATTGACAGAAATGGAACATCACCATGTACCCCCTGACAACCCCAGCTGGACACCGACATGGATTTCCAATCTAATACTGGATTATGGGCTTGTAGCCATGGCAACCCCAACACGACCACATCATGCAGATTATGCAACACCAGAAAGCGAATAACCTCCTGATGTGCAGGAGCCATGCACATGGTCAGCTGGGTCCAGTATTGAGGCTTATTCTTGGCCAAAGGCGTGGCATCAATTCCTCTCAATGGAATAGGACACTGCAAGGGCTCTAAGAGAAACCCACAAAGCTTAGCAAACTCCAAGTCCATCAAATTCAGGGCAGCGCCTGAATCCACAAATGCCATGACAGAATACGATGACAAAGAACAGATCAAGGCAACGGACAGAAGAAATTTTGACTGTACCGTACCAATGGTGGCAGACCTAGCGAACCGCTTAGTGCGCTTAGGACAATCAGAGATAGCATGAGTGGAATCACCACAGTAGAAACACAGCCCATTCAGACGTCTGTGTTCTTGCCGTTCAACTCTGGTCAAAGTCCTATCGCACCGCATAGGCTCAGGTCCAAGCTCAGGTAATACCGCCAAATGGTGCACAGATTTACGCTCACGCAAGCGTCGACCGATCTGAATGGCCAAAGACATAGACTCATTCAAACCAGCAGGCATAGGAAATCCCACCATGACATCCTTAAGGGCTTCAGAGAGACCCTTTCTGAAGATAGCTGCCAGCGCAGATTCATTCCATTGAGTGAGCACGGACCACTTTCTAAATTTCTGACAATATACCTCTATCTCATCCTGACCCTGACAAAGAGCCAGCAAATTCTTCTCTGCCTGATCTACTGAATTAGGTTCATCGTACAGCAATCCGAGCGCCAGGAAAAACGCATCGATATTACTCAATGCAGGATCTCCTGGCGCAAGAGAAAATGCCCAGTCCTGAGGGTCGCCGCACAAAAAAGAAATAACAATCAAAACCTGTTGAACTGGATCACCAGAGGAGCGAGGTTTCAAGGCCAGAAATAATTTACAATTATTTTTGAAACTCAGAAACTTAGTTCTATCTCCAAAAAACAAATCGGGAATAGGAATTCTTGGGTCTAACATAGATTTCTGATCAATAGTGTCTTGAATCTTTTGTACTCTTGCCGAGAGCTGATCCACAAATGAAGACAGACTTCTAATGTCCATCGCTACACCTGTGTACTGAACCACCCAAATGTCTAGGGGAAAAAAAAGGCAAAACACAGTGCAAAGAAAAAAAAATGTTCTCAGAACTTCTTTTTTCCCCTCTATTGAGAATCATTAGTACTTGGGCTTCCTGTACTGTTATGAAAGGCAATTCAGTACTACAATGGACATAGCAGTCAGAGCACATACAGTGATCTGACAATAACCTAAAATCATAGAACGAGCTCTGAGACGTGGGAACTCTGCAGACCGCAATCCCTAATCCTCTCCAAACAACACTAGAGGCAGCCGTGGATTGCGCCTAACTCTGCCTATGCAACTCGGCACAGCCTGAGAAACTAACTAGCCTGAAGATAGAAAATAAGCCTACCTTGCCTCAGAGAAATACCCCAAAGGAAAAGGCAGCCCCCCACATATAATGACTGTGAGTTAAGATGAAAAGACAAACGTAGAGATGAAATAGATTCAGCAAAGTGAGGCCCGACTTTCTTAACAGATCGAGGATAGAAAAGGTAACTTTGCGGTCTACACAAAACCCTAAAGAAAATCACGCAAAGGGGGCAAAAAGACCCTCCGTACCGAACTAACGGCACGGAGGTACACCCTTTGCGTCCCAGAGCTTCCAGCAACAAAATAGACAAGCTGGACAGAAAAAATAGCAAACAAATAGCAAAGAAGAACTTAGCTATGCAGAGCAGCAGGCCACAGGAATGATCCAGGGAAAAGCTAGTCCAACACTGGAACATTGACAGGAAGCCAGGATCAAAGCATTAGGTGGAGTTAAGTAGAGAAGCACCTAACGACCTCACCAGATCACCTGAGGGAGGAAACTCAGAAGCCGCAGTACCACTTCCCTCCACCAACAGAAGCTCACAGAGAGAACCAGCCGAAGTACCACTTGTGACCACAGGAGGGAGCTCTGCCACAGAATTCACAACAAGGAGGCCAGTCTAACTAAATAGATAGGACAGGATGGAATACTGTGCGGTCAGTATAGAACACTACAAAAATCCACGCAGAGTTTACAAAAAATCTCCACACCTGACTAAAGGTGTGGAGGGCAAATCTGCCTCCCAGAGCTTCCAGCAAGACAGAATTAATTCACACTTATAAGCTGGACAAACATAGAAAGCACAGAATGGATAAGTCCACAATCTATGGACAGAAAAGGGCAAGCAAAAACTTAGCTTAGCTGAACTGGTCAGGATATCAGTGAACTCCAAAGAGATGTGAATCCAACCAGGAACCATTTACAACTGGCACTGGCTGAAGATAGAGCCAGACTTAAATAGCCGAGCAGAAGAGACGATAAGTGGAGGCAGCTGATGACAGCTAACTCCAAGGAACAGCCATACCACTAGAAACCACAAAAGGGAGCCCAAGAGCAGAACTCACAAAAGTGCCACTTACAACCACCGGAGGGAGCCCAAGAGCGGAATTCACAACAGGCAGCCCCCCACAAATATTGGCTGTTAGTAGGAGAGGAAAGACAAACACAGGCAGAAAACAGGATTTAGCACAAGAGGCCACTCTAGCTAAAATAGGAAAGGATAGGACAGAGTACTGTGCGGTCAGTATTAAAACCCTTCCAAAAATATCCACAGCAGATTATACAAAAAATTCAAGTTATCCTTCTTTGCTATGAGTCCTGATACCTCATGCAACAGCATTTTCCCCTACTACACTCAGATGGCAAAAACATCAGTTTGAGAAAGTACTATTGGTAGAAAAATGTAAGGATAGTAACACAAGTAGTTGAGTGAAAGTAAGTGCAGGCCTGTCTGTCTGAGAGCACTACTTCTACAGGCAACACACATGAAGGAGACCCAACTTGTATTCTCCTCATTTTAAAAAAAATATTGTCACACACCTCTAAAGTGGCACCAATTTCCAAAGAGTAGAAACAGTATAATAGGCCTCTGAGACACCTTCCACTACAGGCGAGCCACCAGACAGAGACAAAACTTGGAGACTCCACATTGGGTCTCCTGTTGTGAGTTCTGTTTTTGGGCTCCCTCTGGTGGTTACTGATGGTACTGGGTGACTTGTCTTTCCTGGGTCTCTGGGTTCCACCTGTTCCATCAGGATATGGGAGTTTCCTATTTAACCTGGCTTTGCTGGCATTTCCTCGCCGGTTATCAATGTATCCAGTGTGTCTTGTTACCTCTGCTCCCTGCTCCTAGAACCTTCTGGTCAAGCTAAGTTCGGATGTTCCTGTTTTGGTGTTTTGCTTTATTTGGTTTTTAGTCCAGCCTGCAGATATGTGATTCTTGCTGCTGGTTGCTCTAGTGGGCTGAAATTGCTCCTCATATACCATGAGTTGGCACATGAGTTCAAGTAATTTCAGGATGGTTTTTTGAAGGGTTTTTCGCTGACCGCGCAGTTCACTTTTGTATCCTCTGCTATCTAGCTTTAGCGGGCCTCATTTTGCTGAAACTGTTTTCATACTGCGTATGTGCTTTCCTCTCATTTCACCGTCATTATATGTGGGGGGCTGCTATTTCTGTGGGGGATTTCTCTGGAGGCAAGAGAGGTCTGTGTTTCTTCTAATAGGGGAAGTTAGATCTTCGGCTGGAGCGAGACGTCTAGGATCATCGTAGGCACGTTCCCCGGCTACTTTTATTTGTGTGTTAGGTTCAGGGTCGCGGTCAGCTCAGGTTCCATCGCCCTAGAGCTTGTTTGTATCTGTGCTTGTCCTTTAGTGATCCCCTGCCATTGGGATCATGACAGTATAACCGGCCCACAAAGTGTTAATTGTATTGGCTGAAGTAGGAGGATAAGTAGTCTGAGGAAGTTTTTTTTTTTTTTTTTCTTTCTCTTTCCCTCAGAGTTCGCTGCCTAGCCTTATTGCAGCCTGGCTACTTCCTCCTCCTCTTAATCTTTGAATGGCTCTGATCCCAGCTGTTTATCATGGACGTCCAGAGTTTGGCTTCCAGCCTGAATAATCTTGCCACTAAGGTTCAAAATATACAGGATTTTGTTGTACATGCTCCTATGTCTGAACCTAGAATTCCTGTCCCAGAGTTTTTTTTCTGGAGATAGATCTCGTTTTCTGAATTTTAGGAACAATTGCAAGTTGTTTCTTTCTTTGAAATCTCGCTCCTCTGGAGACCCTGCTCAGCAAGTCAAGATAATTATATCTTTCCTGCGGGGTGACCCTCAGGATTGGGCATTTGCATTGGCACCAGGGGACCCTGCGTTGCTTAATGCGGATGCGTTTTTTCTGGCATTGGGTTTGCTCTATGAGGAACCTAACCAAGAGATTCAGGCTGAAAAAGCTTTGTTGGCCCTCTCTCAGGGGCAAGATGAAGCAGAAATTTATTGTCAAAAATTTCGGAAGTGGTCGGTGCTTACTCAGTGGAATGAGTGCGCTCTGGCTGCAAAGTTCAGAGATGGCCTTTCTGAGGCCATTAAAGATGTTATGGTGGGGTTCCCTGCGCCTGCTGGTCTGAATGAGTCTATGACTATGGCTGTTCAGATTGATCGGCGTTTACGGGAGCGCAAACCTGTGCATCATTTGGCGGTGTCGTCTGAACCGTCACCTGAGATAATGCAATGTGATAGAATTCAGTCCAGAAGTGAACGGCAAAAGTATAGGCGGAAAAAAGGGTTGTGCTTTTATTGTGGTGATTCAGCTCATGTTATATCAGCATGCTCTAAACACACAAAAAAGGTTGATAAGTCTGTTGCCATTAGTACTTTACAGTCTAAGTTCATTCTGTCTGTGACTCTGATTTGTTCATTATCATCCATTTCCATCGATGCCTATGTGGATTCAGGCGCTGCCCTGAGTCTTATGGATTGGTCATTTGCCAATCGCTGTGGGTTTAGTCTGGAGCCTCTGGAAGTCCCTATTCCTTTGAAGGGAATTGACTCTACACCTTTGGCTATGAATAAACCTCAGTACTGGACACAAGTGACCATGCGTATGACTCCCGTTCATCAGGAGGTGATTCGCTTCCTGGTACTGTATAATTTGCATGATGTTCTAGTACTTGGTCTGCCATGGTTACAAACTCATAATCCAGTCCTTGACTGGAAATCAATGTCTGTGTTAAGCTGGGGTTGTCAGGGGGTTCATGATGATGCACCTCCGATTTCTATCGCTTCATCTACTCCTTCTGAGATTCCTGTGTTTTTGTCTGACTATCGGGATGTTTTTGAGGAGCCTAAGCTCAGTTCGCTTCCTCCTCACAGGGATTGCGATTGTGCTATAAATTTAATTCCAGGCAGTAAATTTCCTAAAGGTCGTTTGTTCAATCTGTCAGTGCCAGAGCATACTGCTATGCGGGATTATGTTAAGGAGTCCTTGGAAAAGGGACATATCCGTCCATCTTTGTCCCCTTTGGGAGCAGGTTTTTTTTTCGTGGCCAAAAAAGATGGTTCCTTGAGGCCTTGTATAGATTATCGTCTTTTGAATAAGATTACCGTAAAATATCAGTATCCTTTGCCATTGTTGACTGATTTGTTTGCTCGCATTAAGGGGGCTAAATGGTTCACTAAGATTGATCTTCGGGGTGCGTATAATCTTATACGAATAAAGCAAGGTGATGAGTGGAAAACCGCATTTAATACGCCTGAGGGCCATTTTGAGTATTTGGTAATGCCTTTTGGACTTTCTAATGCTCCTTCAGTCTTCCAGTCCTTTATGCACGATATTTTCCGTGAATATCTGGATAAATTTATGATTGTGTATTTGGATGATATTTTGGTTTTTTCTGATGACTGGGAGTCTCATGTTCAGCAGGTCAGGAAGGTGTTTCAGGTCCTGCGGGCCAATTCCTTGTTTGTAAAAGGCTCAAAGTGTCTCTTTGGAGTCCAGAAGATTTCTTTCTTGGGGTATATTTTTTCCCCTTCTACTATTGAGATGGATCCCGTCAAGGTTCAGGCTATTTGTGACTGGACGCAGCCTACATCTCTTAAGAGTCTACAGAAGTTCTTGGGCTTTGCTAATTTCTATCGTCGTTTTATAACTAATTTTTCTAGTGTTGTTAAGCCTTTGACGGATTTGACTAAGAAGGGTGCTGATGTTGCTAATTGGTCTCCTGCGGCTGTGGAGGCCTTTCAGGAACTTAAGCGCCGGTTTTCTTCTGCTCCTGTGTTGCGTCAGCCAGATGTTTCGCTCCCTTTTCAGGTTGAGGTTGATGCTTCCGAGATTGGAGCGGGGGCGGTTTTGTCACAGAGAAGCTCCGATGGCTCAGTGATGAAGCCATGCGCGTTTTTTTCTAGAAAGTTTTCGCCGGCTGAGCGGAATTATGATGTTGGTAATCGGGAACTTTTGGCCATGAAGTGGGCATTTGAGGAGTGGCGTCATTGGCTAGAGGGTGCTAGACATCGTGTGGTGGTCTTGACTGATCACAAAAATTTGATTTACCTTGAGTCTGCCAGGCGTCTGAATCCTAGACAGGCTCGTTGGTCACTGTTTTTCTCTCGTTTCAATTTTGTGGTTTCATACCTGCCAGGTTCAAAGAATGTGAAGGCGGATGCTTTTTCTAGGAGTTTTGTGCCTGACTCCCTTGGAAATTCTGAGCCCTCTGGTATCCTTAGGGATGGGGTGATTTTGTCTGCTGTCTCCCCAGACTTGCGACGTGCTTTGCAGGAGTTTCAGGCGGGTAAACCTGATCGTTGTCCGCCTGAGAGACTGTTTGTTCCGGATAATTGGACCAGTAGAGTCATCTCCGAGGTCCATTCTTCTGCGTTGGCAGGTCATCCTGGAATATTTGGTACTAGAGACTTGGTGGCCAGGTCTTTTTGGTGGCCTTCCTTGTCGAGGGATGTGCGTTCTTTTGTGCAGTCTTGTGAGGTTTGTGCTCGGGCTAAGCCTTGCTGTTCTCGGGCCAGTGGATTGTTGTCACCTTTGCCTATCCCGAAGAGGCCTTGGACGCACATTTCCATGGGCTTTATTTCGGATCTCCCTGTCTCTCAAAAAATGTCCGTCATCTGGGTTGTGTGTGATCGCTTTTCTAAAATGGTTCATCTGGTACCCTTGCCTAAGTTGCCTTCCTCCTCTGAGTTGGTCCCTCTGTTTTTTCAGAATGTGGTTCGTTTGCATGGGATTCCTGAGAACATCGTTTCTGACAGGGGATCCCAGTTTGTGTCTAGATTTTGGCGGACGTTCTGTGCTAAGATGGGCATTGATTTGTCCTTTTCGTCTGCATTCCATCCTCAGACGAATGGCCAGACTGAACGAACTAATCAGACCTTGGAAACTTATTTAAGGTGTTTTGTTTCTGCTGATCAGGATGACTGGGTTACCTTTTTGCCGCTGGCCGAGTTTGCCCTTAATAATCGGGCTAGTTCTGCTACCTTGGTTTCTCCTTTCTTTTGTAATTCGGGGTTTCATCCTCGTTTTTCCTCTGGTCAGGTGGAACCTTCTGATTGTCCTGGAGTGGACATGGTGGTGGATAGGTTGCATCGGATTTGGAGTCATGTGGTGGACAATTTGAAGTTGTCCCAGGAGAAGGCTCAGCAGTTTGCTAATCGCCGTCGCCGCGTGGGTCCTCGACTTCTTGTTGGTGACTTGGTGTGGTTGTCTTCTCGTTTTGTTCCTATGAAGGTCTCTTCTCCTAAGTTCAAGCCTCGGTTCATCGGTCCCTATAGGATCTTGGAAATTCTTAACCCTGTGTCGTTTCGTTTGGATCTCCCGGCTTCGTTTGCTATTCATAATGTGTTCCATCGGTCGTTGTTGCGGAAGTATGAGGTACCTGTTGTTCCTTCGCTTGAGCCTCCTGCTCCAGTGCTGGTGGAGGGAGAATTGGAGTATGTTGTGGAGAAGATCTTGGATTCTCGTGTTTCCAGACGGAAACTCCAGTATTTGGTCAAGTGGAAGGGTTATGGTCAGGAGGATAATTCTTGGGTGGTTGCCTCGGATGTTCATGCTGATGATTTGGTTCGCGCTTTTCATAGGGCTCATCCTGGTCGCCCTGGTGGTTCTCGTGAGGGTTCGGTGACCCCTCCTCAAGGGGGGGGTACTGTTGTGAGTTCTGTTTTTGAGCTCCCTCTGGTGGTTACTGATGGTACTGGGTGACTTGTCTTTCCTGGGTCTCTGGGTTCCACCTGTTCCATCAGGATATGGGAGTTTCCTATTTAACCTGGCTTTGCTGGCATTTCCTCGCCGGTTATCAATGTATCCAGTGTGTCTTGTTACCTCTGCTCCCTGCTCCTAGAACCTTCTGGTCAAGCTAAGTTCGGATTTTCCTGTTTTGGTGTTTTGCTTTATTTGGTTTTTAGTCCAGCCTGCAGATATGTGATTCTTGCTGCTGGTTGCTCTAGTGGGCTGAAATTGCTCCTCATGTACCATGAGTTGGCACATGAGTTCAAGTAATTTCAGGATGGTTTTTTGAAGGGTTTTTCGCTGACTGCGCAGTTCACTTTTGTATCCTCTGCTATCTAGCTTTAGCGGGCCTCATTTTGCTGAAACTGTTTTCATACTGCGTATGTGCTTTCCTCTCATTTCACCGTCATTATATGTAGGGGGCTGCTATTTCTGTGGGGGATTTCTCTGGAGGCAAGAGAGGTCTGTGTTTCTTCTAATAGGGGAAGTTAGATCTTCGGCTGGAGCGAGACGTCTAGGATCATCGTAGGCACGTTCCCCGGCTACTTTTATTTGTGTGTTAGGTTCAGGGTCGCGGTCAGCTCAGGTTCCATCGCCCTAGAGCTTGTTTGTATCTGTGCTTGTCCTTTAGTGATCCCCTGCCATTGGGATCATGACAGTCTCCTTCATGTGTCTTGCCAGAATTTGACAGGGTTTTCAGATCACCAGGCCTACACCTGTTACTCATCCACTTGTTACTGATCAATGTGTAAGCTAGATATGCTGCTCCAAGCTGTCCCAGGCCCTGTTCCATGCAGAAATGTGAAATGTGGCCTTCTGGTTGGACCACACAATTAGCAAAAGCGATTTATATACTGAATTGTAGCCAGCTTTTTGCATAGTTGAGTCACTTGACCTTGTTTCCATGTCAAAGCTATGATTCTCCATGTAGACCACTTCTAGCCCGATTTCTTTAAACAGTAGGTAAGCATAGTTGGGTTCTACTGGCTGCTGCCAGTTCTAATCTGTTTGACCATTCTTGCTCTTTGCCTGGCTCTTCCTAACTGCCCTGTGGCGGTTGCAAGTGGAGTTAATACTTGTGGTGTTGATGTCACCTATGTATTGTCAGTAGGGTTGAGCGACCTTGACCTTTTTAGAGTCGATCCGTGTTTCGCGAAACCCGACTATCTTAGAAGTCGAGTCGAGTGGAATCGGCCGATTATCGCGAAAAGTCGGGTATCGACCGAAACCCAATGCAAGTCAATGGGGGAGCATAGTCGGCAGTGAGTGGAGGCCAGGAAAACACCTACACTGCCCATTTTAATGGCAAAAACATCCATTCTTGTTACAGAAGCTTGTCAATCGTAATTTACCTTATAATAATTGGAAGGCATTTGAAATTGGGGTCATTTGGCTAAAGTTGTGGGGGGTAGGGCTGGTTCAATTAATTAGTCGGCCCAGGAAATCTGGACCACGTCACGGCAGTGGAGCAGGGAGAGGTAAGTATTTCAACTTTGCAAGTGCTGTGATCCTGAGCAAGCAGGGGGGCCCACTCGTTGGCATTGGCACTGGCACAGGGCCCCTCAAAGTACAGCGGTGTATTTGCACGGCGGGGGCGCCTCCCACCGGCAGCAACACTTTTGCGTACTATGAGAGGCCCTGTGCCAGTGACGTCGCCAACTAGTATTCCTCCCCCCACCTGATGAAGGAACCTGCACTTTCATCTGCACCTTCCTCTTTGTCCCCGTGTAAGGTGGTATGGTATGCGGGAAGAGGAACCTGACTTTCAGCAGGGTCACAATCTTGCTGTGTAGCGTGCACGGGGAATGTTGCGTTATGGGTCAATGTACCAGCAGACTCATCTATCACTGGCTGGGCAATGGGCAGGATGAGGAGGAAACACAGATATAGGCCCAAACAATAAAGTGGGCTAAATGCAGTTCAAAATTGGTAACACAAGAGTAACCAGGGGGCATTGCAGTTGAGGACAACAGGAATGAGAGGCTGACACAGAGAGTAGGCCCAAATCAGTAAGTAGTCGAAATGCAGTTCAAAATTGGCAACCGTAGTAAACAGGCGGCACAACTTTGTTCAGTGGAGGAGAACAGCAAGGAGTGGCAGACACCGATAGTAGGCCCCAACCCAACTAGTAGGCCAAATGCAGTCTAACATTAACAACTACTTAACGAGAGCCTGAAAATGGAATTTCAGGACAGGAAACCAGGAAAACAGCAAGGAGCGGCAGACACTGTTAGTAGGCCCCAAACCAACTAGTACGCCAAATGCAGTTGTTCCATTTAACCACTATTTAACAAGAGCCTGAAGATAGAAGCTCAGGAAAGGCAACCTGGAGAACACCTTGGAGTGGAAGACACCGTCTCTACACCCCATACCCAATTTGTAGGCCTAATGCAGTGTAGTTTCCAACAACTACTAAACGAGAGTAGGAAGATCGAAGCAATGTGGACGAAACCTGGGGCACACCTTGGGGCGGCAGACACCGTTAGTAGGCCCTACCAAAGTTGTAGCCCCAATGCAGTTTTAAAATTCCTAGAGGCTGAAAACAAGACGATTGACTCTCAGCTTTTTTTCAAAGGAACACAGCTGTATTGAGTGGCGCAGAAAGACACAGGTAGTAGGCCTTAAACCAATAATGTGGCTCACTGCAGCTTAAAAAAGGTTACAGGGGTACATGGGCAGCAGTGGTCTGGTCAGTGTAGGAGTAGTAGAAAGAACGGGCCGCAGACAGGCTTCGAAGGCCTAACATAAAAAAATATTGAGCTGTAGGCACTTTTAAATAGGTTCCAGGGGTACACGGGCAGCAGTAGACTGGTCAGTGTAGTAACAAAGAAAAGAGAACAAAGAAGGACTGCCAATCCAATAAATAAAGATATATAAACAGCAAATTTTATTAGTACATATAATACATACAAAAAAATATATATACAGAGATATGGATACTCGGCAGATGGAACGGTACATAGACCAATATGTGCACGGAACATCGATGCCACAGTGTATGTATAGAAGGACGACAGCAAAATATATCAATCATAATAATCACTCCCTATAGAGCATAGGAGGTATATCTAAATGATGGTAAATTATCTAAAGAAGCATCTACCTATAACTCCAATACATATACATAACCTGCTGACCACCAACTAATATAGTGCCACAGGTATAGCTAATAACAGATATGGCTATTGTAAAATACAACGCAAACAAGCTGCCATAGTGCAGTGCCTCAAAGCATGTAACTGCACAAAACCATACCTGTAGACATGTTTCCACCTGTAGACATAGCGGCACCCGTGCCCGTGCACAAAGAGCCTCGACGCGCGTTTCGCTGTATCCTACAGCTTCGTCGGGAGGTGAAGTAGCCACTAAATGGACCCCCATATATAGTACCTATCTAATGTGGTAATTGGCATCACGTACGGCGGCGCATAACCCCCATGATGCAACTCCACGGAGAGCGCGTCGCTCTATGCGCCCGGTATCCGGTGACGTAGCCAGGTCATCTGACCCGCCCGTCTCCTAGACAACGAGCAACACAAACCGAGCGACGTCCCACCATGGCGCTGCAGCGCATGCGCAGGTATGCGCACGCAATGCCACAAGGAACGCTAGAACAACACTGAAACACCACTACCACTACCCTGCGGCTGGAATGTGTAACAACAGATAGCATGTCTCCGGCTACACTCGTCAGTATCAACCACCATTAACCGAGCCCATGGTTCAACTAAGTATTGCAGGATAAGATATACTTAAACAGTCCAGCTATAGCGGGCATGAAACAATACTAGTACTGTCAGTACACATTACCTTCGCTAAGACAGTAATTAATCGTCATGTCCTGACACACATGATCATTTTAACAGGATTGTACAATAAATATAAATGTGAGTGTATATAAAACCACATGATGTAGCCCACATACAAATAACATATACTGCATAATTATCTAATGAACAGGGACATACCTATGAATACATATAGGGCAATATATAAAATGCCCCATATGCTAAATGATCTAATACAACATTTTAATAAGTCGTGCCTCATATGTAACTAGATGCATAGATGGATACATACATATATACAATAATATTATATAAAGTGCTGTGTGCTAAATATTACTGCCTCCAGAGGATACCACAATCATAATCAACACTGTAAAAGGCACATAAATATACCAAATTTGTCTAACTTCACAATAATTAGAATATAAATAAGCATACATGGGTGCCATAAGCATAATGGTACAACTCACATAAATATAATAATAGTCCCTACACAGTCCTCATATAAGAATAATTAAAGTGCTTATGAAGACGTAGTGGGTATCCAGGATCCTCCACCAATATCAGAAGATAAGGACACTGCAGGTAAGTAAGATTAGAATCTTCAAAGCCATTGGACACTGGTGAAAGTGCTCATGAAAATATAGATTGATGGCCAGAGCCGCCCGACTGGTGCCAATACGTACAGCCATACCACAGATAACTATCGCTCTAAAGATAGACAGAGCTCCTGTAAAAATTAGAAAAGGTCACATATGAGGGTACATAAAATACACACAGAAAAATTTGGTAATAACATAAAAACACAACAGATAAAAACTAAATAAAAATAAAATTAGCGCTACTATAAGAAGGGTTTGAAGCTAACATATTCGTTTAACCCCCTAGGGGCAATAGTGTCCAGAACAACCATCCATTTACTTTCTTTCTTTAATAGTTCCTTTTTGTAATCACCACCTCTAATACCAAGCTGTACCCGATCAATTCCCTTGACTCTCAATGCATTTGGATTGCTATGGTGGCATTGTCTGAAATGTTTGGGAATGGTCTTCAATAGATCCATCTCCTCAACTAATGCCCCATTTCTAATATCTCTGGCATGTTCTAGGATGCGTACTCGCAACTGGCGGGTGGTCATGCCGATATAGATCAGCCCACATGGACAGTATGCAAAATAGATCACATTATCAGTTTTACAATTGATGTTGTGTGTAATAGTAAAACTACGACTGTTGTCGCTATTATTAAACACAAATGCTCTGTCCATGAACTTACAGGCTGAACAATCACCGCATTGAAATGATCCCCATTTGGGACCTGCCCGATTAGAAAAATGTTGGACCTGTGGTGCAACATAATGACTCTTTGTTAGAATGTCCTTTAGATTTTTGGCTCTACGCCATGTAACAGAAGGGTGTTTGGGAATGCAACCGGCCAAATCATCATCGGCCCTCAATACAGCCCAATGTTTACCCAACACCTGCATGATCTCCCGCCATTGCGAGTTGAATCCTGTTATGAGCCTCACAGCTTGTGTATCTTGAGCTATCTGTCTCTTGGAACAGGACAATAGCTGTTCTCTCGATGAAAACTTAGCTCTACGATAACCTGCTCTAATGACTTTACGGTTATACCCTCTGTTTTTTAGATTAGCTGTTAGAATTTGTGCTTGTTTTTCAAACCCACTTTCATCAGAGCATATACGTTTCATGCGCAGGAATTGACTGGTGGGTATAGATTTAAATACTTGTGGGTGGTGGGAGGAAGTTGCGTGTAAGAGGGTATTGGTTGCAGTTACCTTTCGATAGACATCAGTAGAGAGATATCCATCCAAGCCTTTATGTATACTGATGTCCAAAAAATCCACCCTTTCTCTGCTGTATTGCCACGTCAAATGAATGTTATAGGTATTGGCATTAAGTCTATTGAGAAAAGAGTTTAGTGAGATTTCTGAACCTTGCCAGATGAATAAAATATCGTCGATATATCTCGACCACGAGACCACGGCGTCAATGCCCTCAGTGTTATGGACCACTTCTCTCTCCCACAGCCCCAGGAAAAGATTAGCGTATGAGGGCGCACAAGTCGCCCCCATCGCAGTTCCCTGGAGCTGTAGGAAATAGCGGTCCTTGAATACAAAAAAATTATGAGTGAGGGAAAAATACAATAAATCAAGGATAAACTCAATTAAATCAAAACCCAAATTAGTCATATTGAGAAAAAACCTTGACGCCGCGATCCCGTGGTCGTGACATATCGAGGTATACAAGGCCTCCACGTCACATACAACAAGGAACATGTCATGCTCTAACTGCACTTGAGAGAGTCTCTTCAGGACATCGGTAGTGTCCTTGACGAATGAAGGCAACGTTTCCACACACTGCTGTAAATAGAAGTCAATAAATCTGCTGGTATTCTCTGTCAAACTATCTATACCAGCCACTATCGGTCGACCCGGTGGATTATTTAAATCTTTGTGGACTTTCGGGGTCAGGTAAAATGTAGGAATTTTAGGGAAGGTAGTTAAAAGTCCCTTCATCATTTTAACTGATATAACGCCTGAATCCACACCCTGTTGTAATAACGCATCAAGCTCAAACTTGAAGGTGTTCAACGGATTATTAGCTAACTTTCTATAACAGTGTGTCATATTAAGCTGTCGGAATGCCTCCCGCTCATACATACCCGCAGGCCATAACACAACATTTCCCCCCTTATCGGCTGGCTTAATGACAATGTCTTTCATATTTTTAAGCTCTTTAATGGCTTGATTTTGTGCCCTAGTAAGGTTAAACTTGGATATCTTTTCTGAGAATAGGGACAAATCCCTTTTGACCAGTTTAAGAAAGATATCAACATTGGTACATAATCCCGTAGGGGGGAAATGTTGCGAACGGCCATGCAGATGCGTAGGACAACGGGAGTCATCCGAAGCAACTTGTTCGTCAAGCAAGGCTTCCAGATCAGCCAAGGCCTGTTGTTCTATATTCGTTGGAAACTCATTCCTAGATCTATTCAGGAAATATTTCTTGAAAGATAGCTTACGTGCAAACAGTTCCAAATCCTTCACAATAGTGAAGTAGTCAAATTTTGCTGTGGGGGCAAAAGTTAGTCCTTTTTCAAGTACATATACTTGTGCCGATGAAAGTGTGATATTTGATAAATTTATTACCTTTAGACTCTGCGAGTTTTCCGTTTCTTTGAAAAATTCCGTGTGCGCATTGGAGGAAATGGCGTGACGGATTTGTGGGGTTGATGTCCAGCACTGTTTTCCTCTCCTCCCCCACTCCGCTGTCCTAAAAAATGTTCGCCACATGACTCTTCCGATTGGATAGATGAAACTGAGGATGATCGGGAGAAAGGCCTCTGGTTTGTTTTAAGGTATTGCCACTTGTAAACCTTTTTCTGTGAATAGTCTTGTAAGTCGCGTTGGAATTTGCGGATTTTAAGACTTTGTACCTCCTTTTCCCACTTAGTTATGTCAGTATCTAACTCTCTATCCAAAGTATTGCATTCGTCACTAGACAAAAGACCTTGTATTTTAATTTTTAATACATCAATCTCACCTTCAACTGCCTCCAATGCTCTTTTATCTGACCCAATAAGGAGCTCCAATAGCGTACGTGAACACTTAGATAGTGTCTCCTCCCACTTAGTAATAAAAGTAGTGTCGTTATTTTCAATGGTTGGATATATCTGGACTCTAAGGCCCCTGGGGATAATGTCTTTTTGAAGATAGTTTTCCAAAGATACTTTATTCCACCACAATTTAGTACGTTTTTTTAAAAGGTTTTTTATGTTAAGCTTCAAATCCTTCACATCATTAGTCTCTGTACCAATCCCAGGTTTGTCACCAAACAAACTGCCTAATTGCGAAATCCAATTTTTATCACGTTTCCTGAAATCCATATATTCACTTCTAGAGGTATCTGTAAACACAGACAAAGCATAAAGTTATTACACCAACGAATATCCTCATAATATAAGGGGATCCCTTCAAACTTCAATATAAGCAACAAAGAAAAGAGAACAAAGAAGGACTGCCAATCCAATAAATAAAGATATATAAACAGCAAATTTTATTAGTACATATAATACATACAAAAAAATATATATACAGAGAAATGGATACTCGGCAGATGGAACGGTACATAGACCAATATGTGCACGGAACATCGATGCCACAGTGTATGTATAGAAGGACGACAGCAAAATATATCAATCATAATAATCACTCCCTATAGAGCATAGGAGGTATATCTAAATGATGGTAAATTATCTAAAGAAGCATCTACCTATAACTCCAATACATATACATAACCTGCTGACCACCAACTAATATAGTGCCACAGGTATAGCTAATAACAGATATGGCTATTGTAAAATACAACGCAAACAAGCTGCCATAGTGCAGTGCCTCAAAGCATGTAACCGCACAAAACCATACCTGTAGACATGTTTCCACCTGTAGACATAGCGGCACCCGTGCCCGTGCACAAAGAGCCTCGACGCGCGTTTCGCTGTATCCTACAGCTTCGTCGGGAGGTGAAGTAGCCACTAAATGGACCCCCATATATAGTACCTATCTAATGTGGTAATTGGCATCACGTACGGCGGCGCATAACCCCCATGATGCAACTCCACGGAGAGCGCGTCGCTCTATGCGCCCGGTATCCGGTGACGTAGCCAGGTCATCTGACCCGCCCGTCTCCTAGACAACGAGCAACACAAACCGAGCGACGTCCCACCATGGCGCTGCAGCGCATGCGCAGGTATGCGCACGCAATGCCACAAGGAACGCTAGAACAACACTGAAACACCACTACCCTGCGGCTGGAATGTGTAACAACAGATAGCATGTCTCCGGCTACACTCGTCAGTATCAACCACCATTAACCGAGCCCATGGTTCAACTAAGTATTGCAGGATAAGATATACTTAAACAGTCCAGCTATAGCGGGCATGAAACAATACTAGTACTGTCAGTACACATTACCTTCGCTAAGACAGTAATTAATCGTCATGTCCTGACACACATGATCATTTTAACAGGATTGTACAATAAATATAAATGTGAGTGTATATAAAACCACATGATGTAGCCCACATACAAATAACATATATTGCATAATTATCTAATGAACAGGGACATACCTATGAATACATATAGGGCAATATATAAAATGCCCCATATGCTAAATGATCTACTACAACATTTTAATAAGTCGTGCCTCATATGTAACTAGATGCATAGATGGATACATACATATATACAATAATATTATATAAAGTGCTGTGTGCTAAATATTACTGCCTCCAGAGGATACCACAATCATAATCAACACTGTAAAAGGCACATAAATATACCAAATTTGTCTAACTTCACAATAATTAGAATATAAATAAGCATACATGGGTGCCATAAACATAATGGTACAACTCACATAAATATAATAATAGTCCCTACACAGTCCTCATATAAGAATAATTAAAGTGCTTATGAAGACGTAGTGGGTATCCAGGATCCTCCACCAATATCAGAAGATAAGGACACTGCAGGTAAGTAAGATTAGAATCTTCAAAGCCATTGGACACTGGTGAAAGTGCTCATGAAAATATAGATTGATGGCCAGAGCCGCCCGACTGGTGCCAATACGTACAGCCATACCACAGATAACTATCGCTCTAAAGATAGACAGAGCTCCTGTAAAAATTAGAAAAGGTCACATATGAGGGTACATAAAATACACACAGAAAAATTTGGTAATAACATAAAAACACAACAGATAAACACTAAATAAAAATAAAATTAGCGCTACTACTGGTCAGTGTAGTAGTAGTAGAAAGAACGGGCCGCAGACAGGCTTCGAAGGCCTAACATAAAAAAATATTGGGCTGTAGGCACTTTTAAATAGGTTCCAGGGGTACACGGGCAGCAGTGGTCTGGTCAGTGTAGTAGTAGTAGAAAGAACGGGCCGCAGACAGGCTTCAAAGGCCTAACATAATAAAATATTGGGCTGTAGGCACTTTTAAATAGGTTCCAGGGGAACACAGGCAGCAGTGGTCTGGTCAGTGTAGGAGTAGTAGAAAGAACGGGCCACAGACAGGCTTCGAAGGCCTAACATAAAAAAATATTGGGCTGTAGGCACTTTTAAATAGGTTCCAGGGGTACACGGGCAGCAGTAGACTGGTCAGTGTAGTAGTAGTAGAAAGAACGGGCCGCAGACAGGCTTCGAAGGCCTAACATAAAAAAATATTGGGCTGTAGGCACTTTTAAATAGGTTCCAGGGGTACACGGGCAGCAGTGGTCTAGTCAGTGTAGTAGTAGTAGAAAGAAAGGGCCGCAGACAGGCTTCGAAGGCCTAACATAAAAAAATATTGGGCTGTAGGCACTTTTAAATAGGTTCCAGGGGTACACGGGCAGCAGTGGTCTGGTCAGTGTAGTAGTAGTAGAAAGAACGGGCCGCAGACAGGCTTCAAAGGCCTAACATAATAAAATATTGGGCTGTAGGCACTTTTAAATAGTTTCCAGGGGAACACAGGCAGCAGTGGTCTGGTCAGTGTAGTAGTAGTAGAAAGAACGGGCCGCAGACAGGCTTCGAAGGCCTAACATAATAAAATATTGGGCTGTAGGCACTTTTAAATAGGTTCCAGGGGAACACAGGCAGCAGTGGTCTGGTCAGTGTAGGAGTAGTAGAAAGAACAGGCCGCAGACAGGCTTCGAAGGCCTAACATAAAAAAATATTGGGCTGTAGGCACTTTTAAATAGGTTCCAGGGGTACACGGGCAGCAGTAGACTGGTCAGTGTAGTAGTAGTTGCAAGAACGGGCCGCAGACAGGCTTCGAAGGCCGAACATAATAAAATATTGGGCTGTAGGCACTTTTAAATAGGTTCCAGGGGTACACGGGCAGCAGTAGACTGGTCAGTGTAGTAGTAGTAGAAAGAACGGGCCGCAGACAGGCTTCGAAGGCCTAACATAACAAAATATTGGGCTGTAGGCACTTTAACATTGGTTCAAGGGGTACACGGACAGCAGTAGACTGGTCAGTGTAGTAGTAGTAGAAAGAACAGGCGCAGACAGGCTTCGAAGGCCTAACATAAAAAAATATTGGGCTGTAGGCACTTTTAAAGAGGTTCCAGGGGTACACGGGCAGCAGTAGACTGTTCAGTGTAGTAGTAGTTGAAAGAACGGGCCGCAGACAGGCTTCGAAGGCCTAACATAACAAAATATTGGGCTGTAGGCACTTTAACATTGGTTCAAGGGGTACACGGGCAGCAGTAGACTGGTCAGTGTAGCAGTAGTAGAAAGAACAGGCCGCAGACAGGCTTCGAAGGCCTAACATAAAAAAATATTGGGCTGTAGGCACTTTTAAATAGGTTCCAGGGGTACACGGGCAGCAGTGGTCTGGTCAGTGTAGTAGTAGTAGAAAGAACGGGCCGCAGACAAGCTTCGAAGGCCTAACATAATAAAATATTGGGCTGTAGGCACTTTTAAATAGGTTCCAGGGGAACACAGGCAGCAGTGGTCTGGTCAGTGTAGGAGTAGTAGAAAGAACGGGCCGCAGACAGGCTTCGAAGGCCTAACTGTAAGACTCATGCTGGTGTGGTAGATGGAGGCAGGTATATCTCGCCCAGGTGTTTGTCCTATGTGAATTAGGCCACTCAGTATCTTCAGGGTGCTAATGGGTTAATGATTGCAGGAATAAAAGATGACCAGCTGGGTGTTTCCAGTGTCTGCCTGGGGCACACAGATTGCCTGCCTGTGTGAGACAAACGTGAGTGAAGAGCTCTGCTCAAGATCTGTATGATGTTAGCTGGGTGGGAGAAGCCCCCCCAGTTGTTGAGATAGCAACGTATTTGTTTAGTTAGTGCCGGACAGGCTAGGGTTTATTTTTATGTTTTGTTTTTTGTGTTGCTTTCACGTTAATAAATCTGACCTGAGGTCAGCCTGCTCAGAAACCTGCTGTACGCCTCAGATTCAATGCACAAACCACGTGTCCTTTGACCCCAGCAAAGGCGATCCCAGAGTGTTTTGTCACATTGTGGTGGAGAACGCGGGCATACCGTGGCACAGGCAACAGCATGGAAGACGTGGTGAAAGCCTTAGTACAGTCCACTGCCGTACAGCAGCAGGCCACTGCCGCACAGCACGAAGCTAATCGCTTGATGGCCGCACAACTGAAGGAGTTACTGGACATGACGGTTGCAGACCGTCAACTTCTCCAACAGGTGGCGCAGCGCCTGGTGAGCATGCCTGACGCTGACCCGGAAGCAGAGTCCAGAAGGATCCATGTGAGTCGATACTGGCAAAAGCTGACTGCAGAAGATGACGTCGAGGCATATCTGACAACTTTTGAGCGGACGGCATTGAGAGAGAAGTGGCCGAAGGCACGATGGGCCGATTTGATTGCCCCGTTTCTCTCCGGCGAGGCCCAAAAAGCTTACCATGATTTGGACCCGGAGGTCGCTCAGGACTTTGAGAAGCCGAAAGCTGAGATCCTGGCCCGGCTGGGTGTGACGACGGCTGTCCGTGCACAGAGGGTACATCAGTGGACATACCAGCAAGATAAACCAGCGCGGTCTCAGATGTTCGACCTGATCTACTTGACAAAGAAATGGCTGCAACCCGAGGTACTGACAATACCCGAAATAATCCAGCGGGTTGTCCTGGACAAGTACCTGAGAGTACTACCCCCAGCGCTGAAAAGGTGGGTAAGCCAAGGAAATCCCACGACAGCGGATCAACTTGTGGAGTTGGTCGAGCGTTATTCCGTGGCAGAAGGACTTCCCGACGACACCGCCAAACCCCGGACTGTGCCTCCTCCTCGTGGAACCGGTAAGACTGTTCCAGGGACCACGGGTGAAGGAAAATCGCTTAAAACTGTGGGGGAGGAGTCCGGGACTGCTCGCACTCCGAGACCAAGATTATTGGACGGTGGTCTCAGTAGGGGACCTGTTAGGTGTTTCCGCTGCCATGAGAAGGGTCATGTTTCTGCGAACTGTCCTGTTACCGCTGAACCCATGCAGTGCGACGTTATAGACTCTAGAAAACGCATGTCTTTGGTTACACAGCTAGTGAGTGTGAATGCGGGTCAAAATGATACAGTGAAACACCTGTGTGAATTATCTGTTGATGGGAAAAATGTTGTAGCATTACTAGACTCTGGAAGTGTGGTGACTCTGGTGAAAGCTAGTCTGGTGGCACTTCCGTCTGGTCCGTCTGACAAGTTTTCTGTGACGTGTGTGCATGGTGACACCCGCTCGTACTTAACAGCGGTCATATGGATTTCTACTCCCTATGGGTCAGTGCAGCACAAAGTGGGACTCGTTCCCGCATTGTTACATGATGTAATCCTGGGCAGGGATTTTCCCTATTTCTGGCAGTTGTGGGAGAATCAGTTACTCCTTCACGGTAGCTGTACCCGTGAATCTTCTCCCATGCCATCTGGAGGTCCCGAGTCTCTAGAGGAGACCCCACAGGAAGATGTTGCTGGGGAGGTTAGTGAATCTAACCTTCAGTACCCCTTCTCCGTCATGGCGGGGGAAACAGAGGAAACTGAGGAACCTCAGCGAGAGGCGGAGGCAGACAGCCATCCGGCACCCTGCCTGCCAGATTTGGGAGTCCAGGTGGATGACTTCCACAGCGAGCAAATGAAAGATCCTACCCTGACTCCGGCTAGGAAAAATGTAAAAATGATAGATGGGGTACCCGTAGAACCTGACACTAGGCTAGCGTACCCGTATATGGTTCTTGAAAATGATTTGCTCTACCAGGTAGAAAAAAAAGGGGAAGACACAGTGCGACGGTTAGTGGTACCCAAACCTTATCGGCGGAAGGTACTGGATTTGGCCCACGGACATATAATGGGGGGACATCTGGGGGTACAGAAAACCACAGAAAGGATATTGCATTGTTTTGTGTGGCCTGGAATACATTGTGATGTGCGTAACTATTGTGAGTCCTGTCCAGAGTGCCAAATCGCGGCCCCTAAATCTCAGTTCCGTAGCCCTTTGGTACCCCTTCCTATCATCGGGGTCCCTTTTGAGAGAATTGGGATGGATTTGGTTGGGCCCCTTCCCCGATCCGCACGTGGGCACCAACATATCCTCGTCATCGTGGACTATGCCACTCGTTACCCGGAAGCCGTCCCTTTGCGTAACACAGCTACCAAGACGATCGCCAAGGAATTGGTACAAGTGTTTAGTCGGGTGGGAATTCCAAAACAGATACTCACCGACCAGGGGACTCCCTTTATGTCGAGGGTAATGAAGGAGCTCTGCAGGCTCTTACAAATAGACCTGTTGCGTACGTCTGTCTATCACCCTCAAACAGATGGCCTGGTTGAGCGCTTCAACAAAACCTTAAAACAGATGCTCCGGAAGGCGATAGACAAAGATGGGAAGAACTGGGATTACTTGTTACCCTATTTGCTGTTTGCCATTAGGGAAGTTCCCCAGTCTTCCACAGGATTTTCGCCTTTCGAACTGTTGTACGCCCGTCGTCCCCGGGGACTGCTGGACGTCGCAAAAGAAACCTGGGAAGGTCAAGTCACTCCCTTTAAAACGGTGATCGACCATGTAACACAAATGCAGGATCGTATTGCCGCTGTCATGCCCATTGTTAGGGACCATATGTTACAGGCCCAGGGAGCCCAGAGGCAAAGTTATGATAGAGGCGCTAAGGTCCGTACATTTGCACCCGGCGATAGGGTGTTGGTCCTAATCCCTACGGTGGATAGTAAATTCCTGGCGAAATGGCAGGGCCCATTTGAGGTCCGAGAAAGAGTTGGTGAAGTGAACTATAAAGTGTACCAGCCGGGTAAGAGAAAACCGGAACAGATTTATCATGTGAATCTGATAAAATCCTGGAAAGACCGCTCTGCCCTAACGGCGGATCTGCCCCGTCCGGTTTGTTCACCTACTGTACCAGAGGTGCAGGTTGCTGAGACTCTCTCAGAACGACAAAAATCTGAGGTTAAGCAATTTTTGTTACAGAACCGACAGTTTTTCTCCGAAAAACCTGGCCGGACGAAGTTGGTGAAACATGAGATTGTCACAGAGCCTGGCGTCACTGTTCATGTGAAGCCCTACCGGATTCCGGAAGCCCGCCGTGAAGCCGTCTCCCGGGAAGTGATGGCAATGTTGGACTTAGGAGTCATTGAGGAGACACACAGCGCCTGGTCCAGTCCAATTGTGTTGATACCTAAACCGGATGGCTCCATCCGGTTTTGTAATGACTTTAGGAAACTGAATGCAGTTTCTAAATTTGATGCGTACCCTATGCCCCGGGTCGATGAGTTGATCGACCGGCTTGGTAAAGCCCGATACATTACGACCCTGGATTTAACAAAGGGGTACTGGCAGATTCCTCTGGCCGAGGCGGCCAGAGAGAAGACGGCATTTGCTACACCGGAAGGTCTGTTCCAGTATGTCTATATGCCGGGCACCGGTGCTCAGGAAGGATATAATGGAACTAGAGAGAGTACAAAGGAGGGCAACAAAATTAATAAAGGGGATGGGAGAACTACAATACCCAGATAGATTAGCGAAATTAGGATTATTTAGTCTAGAAAAAAGACGACTGAGGGGCGATCTAATAACCATGTATAAGTATATAAGGGGACAATACAAATATCTCGCTGAGGATCTGTTTATACCAAGGAAGGTGACGGGCACAAGGGGGCATTCTTTGCGTCTGGAGGAGAGAAGGTTTTTCCACCAACATAGAAGAGGATTCTTTACTGTTAGGGCAGTGAGAATCTGGAATTGCTTGCCTGAGGAGGTGGTGATGGCGAACTCAGTCGAGGGGTTCAAGAGAGGCCTGGATGTCTTCCTGGAGCAGAACAATATTGTATCATACAATTATTAGGTTCTGTAGAAGGACGTAGAACTGGGGATTTATTATGATGGAATATAGGCTGAACTGGATGGACAAATGTCTTTTTTCGGCCTTACTAACTATGTTACTATGTTACTATGTATGTTTGGACTTCACGGAGCTCCCGCAACGTTCCAGAGATTGATGGATCGAGTCTTGAGGCCTCACAGACAGTACGCTTCTGCCTACCTGGATGACATCGTAATTTACAGCATGGACTGGGAAACTCATCTCCAGAAGGTACAAGCCGTGATTGATGACCTGCGAGATGCAGGTTTAACGGCAAACCCCAAGAAATGCCACATCGGGCTTGAAGAAGCCCGATACTTGGGCTACGTGATTGGCCGAGGAGTGGTTAAACCCCAGATCGACAAAATACAGGCAATTCAGGGCTGGCCACAACCAGTGAACAAGAAACAAGTGCAGGCTTTCCTGGGGATTGCCGGCTATTATCGCCGGTTCATACCCAATTTTGCAGCCATGGCTACTCCCTTGACGGATCTTACCAAGGGGAAGGGTTCCGTCATGGTAAAATGGACCTCAGCTGCTGAAGAGGCCTTCCACAGCCTGAAACGGGCTTTGTGCTCTCAGCCCGTACTAGTGACTCCTGATTTCAGCAGCGAGTTTGTGGTACAAACTGATGCCTCTGATACTGGTGTCGGAGCTGTACTTTCCCAGGTGAGGGACGGAGTCGAACACCCGGTCCTCTATCTTAGTCGGAAACTGAATGTACATGAGCAGAGGTATGCCGTGGTTGAAAAAGAGTGCCTAGCCATTAAATGGGCTCTCGACTCCCTCAAGTATTACCTGGCTGGTAGGAAGTTTAGGCTGGTCACAGACCATGCCCCTCTCAAGTGGATGCACCTCCACAAGGACCGTAATAGTCGGGTAACCAGGTGGTTCCTTGCCCTGCAGGCTTACTCTTTTACGGTGGAGCACCGACCTGGGGTGCAGATGGGGAACGCCGATGCCCTATCCCGAGTGCACTGTTTCAAAAGTGTTCTTGCTCGACCGGAGTGGTCTGAGCAAGGGGGGGGGATATGTAAGACTCATGCTGGTGTGGTAGATGGAGGCAGGTATATCTCGCCCAGGTGTTTGTCCTATGTGAATTAGGCCACTCAGTATCTTCAGGGTGCTAATGGGTTAATGATTGCAGGAATAAAAGATGACCAGCTGGGTGTTTCCAGTGTCTGCCTGGGGCACACAGATTGCCTGCCTGTGTGAGACAAACGTGAGTGAAGAGCTCTGCTCAAGATCTGTATGATGTTAGCTGGGTGGGAGAAGCCCCCCAGTTGTTGAGATAGCAACGTATTTGTTTAGTTAGTGCCGGACAGGCTAGGGTTTATTTTTATGTTTTGTTTTTTGTGTTGCTTTCACGTTAATAAATCTGACCTGAGGTCAGCCTGCTCAGAAACCTGCTGTACGCCTCAGATTCAATGCACAAACCACGTGTCCTTTGACCCCAGCAAAGGCGATCCCAGAGTGTTTTGTCACATAACATAACAAAATATTGGGCTGTAGGCACTTTAACATTGGTTCAAGGGGTACACGGGCAGCAGTAGACTGGTCAGTGTAGTAGTAGTAGAAAGAACAGGCCGCAGACAGGCTTCGAAGGCCTAACATAAAAAAATATTGGGCTGTAGGCACTTTTAAATAGGTTCCAGGGGTACACGGGCAGCAGTAGACTGTTCAGTGTAGTAGTAGTAGTTGAAAGAACGGGCCGCAGACAGGCTTCGAAGGCCTAACATAACAAAATATTGGGCTGTAGGCACTTTAACATTGGTTCAAGGGGTACACGGGCAGCAGTAGACTGGTCAGTGTAGTAGTAGTAGAAAGAACAGGCCGCAGACAGGCTTCGAAGGCCTAACATAAAAAAATATTGGGCTGTAGGCACTTTTAAATAGGTTCCAGGGGTACACGGGCAGCAGTAGACTGTTCAGTGTAGTAGTAGTTGAAAGAACGGGCCGCAGACAGGCTTCGAAGGCCTAACATAACAAAATATTGGGCTGTAGGCACTTTAACATTGGTTCAAGGGGTACACGGGCAGCAGTAGACTGGTCAGTGTAGCAGAAGTAGAAAGAACAGGCCGCAGACAGGCTTCGAAGGCCTAACATAAAAAAATATTGGGCTGTAGGCACTTTTAAATAGGTTCCAGGGGTACACAGGCAGCAGTGGTCTGGTCAGTGTAGTAGTAGTAGAAAGAACGGGCCGCAGACAGGCTTCGAAGGCCTAACATAATAAAATATTGGGCTGTAGGCACTTTTAAATAGGTTCCAGGGGAACACAGGCAGCAGTGGTCTGGTCAGTGTAGGAGTAGTAGAAAGAATGGGCCGCAGACAGGCTTCGAAGGCCTAACATAACAAAATATTGGGCTGTAGGCACTTTAACATTGGTTCAAGGGGTACACGGGCAGCAGTAGACTGGTCAGTGTAGTAGTAGTAGATAGAACGGGCCGCAGACAGGCTTCGAAGGCCTAACATAAAAAAATATTGGGCTGTAGGCACTTTTAAATAGGTTCCAGGGGTACACGGGCAGCAGTGGTCTGGTCAGTGTAGTAGTAGTAGAAAGAACAGGCCGAAGACAGGCTTCGAAGGCCTAACATAATAAATTGGGCTGGCTGTAGGCAATTTACAATTGGTTCCAGGGGTACACGGGCAGCAGTAGACAGGTAAGTTGAGGCCTAGTGGAAGGAGGGACCACAGACAGGCATCGAAGGCCTAACATAATAAATTGGGCTGGCTGTAGGCAATTTAAAATTGGTTCCAGGGGTACACGGGCAGCAGTAGACAGGTCAGTGGAGGCCTAGTGGAAGGAGGGACCGCAGACAGGCTTCGAAGGCCTAACATAATAAATTGGGCTGGCTGTAGGCAATTTAAAATTGGTTCCAGGGGTACACGGGCAGCAGTAGACAGGTGAGTGGAGGCCTAGTGGAAGGAGGGACAGCAGACAGGCTTCGAAGGCCTAACATAATAAATTTGGCTGGCTGTAGGCAATTTAAAATTGGTTCCAGGGGTACATGGGCAGCAGTAGACAGGTCAGTGGAGGCCTAGTGGAAGGAGGGACCGCAGACATGCTTCAAAGGCCTAACATAATAAATTGGGCTGGCTTTAGGCAATTTAAAATTGGTTCCAGGGGTACACGGGCAGCAGTAGACAGGTCAGTGGAGGCCTAGTGAAAGGAGGGACCGCAGACAGGCTTCGAAGGCCTAACATAATAAATTGGGCTGGCTGTAGGCAATTTAAAATTGGTTCTAGGGGTACACGGGCAGCAGTAGACAGGTCAGAAGAGGCCTAGTGGAAGGAGGGACCGCAGACAGGCTTCGAAGGCCTAACATAATAAAATTGGACTGGCTGTAGGCACTTTATAATTGGTTCCAGGGGTACACGGGCAGCAGTGGTCTGGTCAGCGGAGGCCGATTGTAATGAGTGTCTGCCAGTTAGTAGTCCAAAACAATAAATAAATGTGATTGTCTCGCATTAAAACAAAACGAAAACACTAAAGGGTGCAATCATTAGGTACAGGGGTTGGGTCCTCTGCGTAGTTTCAGACCTACTAATTTGGCGCAAAGTATTTACTTTGGTAAATAGAGGACACTGCCCCTGACTATGTTAAGTACCATCATACATGTCAACACAATGGTATTGTCAGTGGCAGGAATGGAAGGATGTCAGCGCATAGACTAAACATTGGTGGAAGTGTGAGAGATAAATGTGGAAGTGCTAGAGCAATGTTTGACCTGGGGGTGGGTGAACTCTCTTGTGGCCGGCGGTACAGGCCCAGGGGCCCTCATGTTACAACAGTGTGTCTGACGTTGGGTGCGCACCACCACCGCCAGAGACACTTTATTGTACTATGAGGGACCCAGTGGCAGTGCTGTCGACCAAAAGCGGGCACACCCACCTCTTCAGACAAACAGCACTCTCATGGGTGCTTACGCCAAGTCGCGATACCACGACCCCGTGTGGGGAGATTGGCCATTTAGGGAGGTGTAAACATGTCGTATGATGGACAATCAGCTGCAGCAAATTAAGACATTAGAAAAGTAATTCACAGTAGTCCACAGGCAAGAGCTTTTCATAGGAAAGCTAGGTGTCGGACGGGCAAGGTGGGGCAAAAGAATTCGAAATCCAGCTGTGGTTCATTTTAATGAATGTTAGATCATCAACATTTTGGGCAGCCAGACGAGTCCTTGTTTCGGTTAATATTGAACCTGCAGCACTGAATACTCTTTCTGATAGGACACTAGCTGCCGGGCAAGCAAGCTCCTGCAATGCATATTCTGCCAATTCTGGCCAGGTGTCTAATTTGGATGCACAGTAATCAAATGGGAATGACGGTTGAGGGAGAACATCGATAAGGGATGAAAAATAGTTTGTAACCATACTGGACAAATGTTGTCTCCTGTCACTTTCAATTGATGCAGCAGTACCTGTCCTGTCTGCGGTCATAGCAAAATCACTCCACAACCTGGTCAGAAAACCCCTCTGTCCAACGCCACTTCTGATGTGTGCACCCCTAACACTCCTGGTCTGCTGCCCCCTGGAGCTCGTGTGAGAACGATCACGGGCGCTGTGTGCTGGGAATGCCTGAAGCAAACGGTCAACAAGAGTTGATTGTTTGGTTGCTAATATTAGTTCCAAGTTCTCATGTGGCATAATATTTTGCAATTTGCCTTTATAGCGAGGATCAAGGAGGCAGGCCAATCAGTAATCGTCATCGTTCATCATTTTAGTAATGCGTGTGTCCCTTTTGAGGATACGTAAGGCATAATCCGCCATGTGGGCCAAAGTTCCAGTTGTCAAATCTGCGGTTGTGATTGGTTGAGGGGCAGCTTCAGGCAAATCTACGTCACTTGTGTCCCTCAAAAAACCAGAACCCGGCCTTGCCACGCAACCAATTTCCAGTGCCCCCGAGAAAGCTTCCTCATTAAAAATATACTCATCCCCATCATCCTCCTCATCCTCCACCTCCTCTTCGCCCGCTACCTCGTCCTGTACACTGCCCTGACCAGACAATGGCTGACTGTCATCAAGGCTTTCCTCTTCCTCTGGTGCAGACGCCTGATCCTTTATGTGCGTCAAACTTTGCATCAGCAGACACATTAGGGGGATGCTCATGCTTATTATGGCGTTGTCTGCACTAACCAGCTGTGTGCATTCCTCAAAACACTGAAGGACTTGACACATGTCTTGTATCTTCGACCACTGCACACCTGACAACTCCATGTCTGCCATCCTACTGCCTGCCCGTGTATGTGTATCCTCCCACAAAAACATAACAGCCCGCCTCTGTTCGCACAGTCTCTGAAGCATGTGCAGTGTTGAGTTCCACCTTGTTGCAACATCTATGATTAGGCGATGCTGGGGAAGGTTCAAAGACCGCTGATAGGTCTGCATACGGCTGGAGTGTACAGGCAAACGGCGGATATGTGAGCAAAGTCCACGCACTTTGAGGAGCAGGTCGGAGAACCCAGGATAAGTTTTCAATAAGCACTGCACCACCAGGTTTAAGGTGTGAGCCAGGCAAGGAATGTGTTTCAGTTGGGAAAGGGAGATGGCAGCCATGAAATTCCTTCCATTATCACTCACTACCTTGCCTGCCTCAAGATCTACTGTGCCCAGCCACGACTGCGTTTCTTGCTGCAAGAACTCGGACAGAACTTCCGCGATGTGTCTGTTGTCGCCCAAACACTTCATAGCCAATACAGCCTGCTGACGCTTGCCAGTAGCTGGCCCATAATGGGACAACTGGTGTGCAACAGTGTCAGCTGCCGATGGAGTGGTTGGGCGACTGCGTTCTGAGGAAGAGCTCTCGCTTCTGCAGGAGGACGAGGAGGAGGGGGTGCGAATGCCTACAGCCAACTGTTTCCTAGACCGTGGGCTAGGCACAACTGTCCCGAAATTGATGTCCCCTGTGGACCCTGCATCCACCACATTCACCCAGTGTGCCGTGATGGACACGTAACGTCCCTGGCCATGCCTACTGGTCCATGCATCTGTA
Source organism: Ranitomeya imitator (assembly GCF_032444005.1). Taxonomy (NCBI): domain Eukaryota; kingdom Metazoa; phylum Chordata; class Amphibia; order Anura; family Dendrobatidae; genus Ranitomeya; species Ranitomeya imitator. The sequence continues at coordinate 307,889,560 of NC_091285.1, read as the reverse complement.
GTCAGGTGCACCTTTGTACTCACAGATTGCCTGAGTGCATGGACGATGCGCTGTTTAACATGCTGGTGCAGGGCTGGGATGGCTTTTCTGGAAAAAAAGTGTCGACTGGGTAGCTCGTAGCGTGGTTCAGCGTACTCCATCAGGGCTTTGAAAGCTTCGCTTTCAACTAACCGGTAGGGCATCATCTCTAACGAGATTAGTCTAGCTATGTGGGCGTTAAAACCCTGTGTACGCGGATGCGAGGATAAGTACTTCCTTTTTCTAACCAGAGTCTCATGTAGGGTGAGCTGGACTGGAGAGCTGGAGATCGTGGAACTAGCGGGTGTGCCGGTGGACATGGCAGACTGAGAGACGGTTGGAGACGGTATTGTTTCCGCCGGGGCCCTAGATGCAATATTTCCTCCTACAAAACTGGTGATTCCCTGACCCTGACTGCTTTTGGCTGGCAAAGAAACCTGCACAGATACTACAGGTGGTGCGGAAAATGGTGGCCTTACAGTGACGGAAGGGATGTTGCGTTGCTGACTAGCTTCATTGGCCGAGGGTGCTACAACCTTAAGGGACGTTTGGTAGTTAGTCCAGGCTTGGAAATGCATGGTGGTTAAATGTCTATGCATGCAACTTGTATTGAGACTTTTCAGATTCTCACCTCTGCTTAAGCTAGTTGAACATTTTTGACAGATGACTTTGCGCTGATCAATTGGATGTTGTTTAAAAAAAATGCCAGACTGCACTCTTCCTAGCATCGGATCCCTTTTCAGGGATTGCAGACTGAGCTTTAACCGGATGGCCACGCTGTCCTCCAACAGGTTTTGGCTTTGCCACGCGTTTTGGGCCAGATACGGGCCCGGCAGATGGAACCTGTTGCGATGTTGATGCCTGCTGCGGCCCCTCCTCCACCTCCGCTTCAGAACTACTGCCGCCTGCACCCTGTTCCTCCAATGGCTGCCAATCGGGGTCAACAACTGGGTCATCTATTACCTCCTCTTCTAGCTCGTGTGCAACTTCGTCTGTGTCACCGTGCCGGTCGGTGGTATAGCGTTCGTGACGGGGCAACATACTCTCATCAGGGTCTGATTGTGGATCAGTACCCTGAGAGGGCAATGTTGTGGTCTGAGTCAAAGGACCAGCATAGTAGTCTGGCTGTGGCTGTGCATCAGTGCACTCCATGTCAGAATCTACTTGTAATGGGCATGGCCTGTTAACTGTTTCACTTTCTAAGCCAGGGACGGTATGTGTAAAGAGCTCCATGGAGTAACCCGTTGTGTCGCCTGCTGCATCCTTCTCTCTTGTTGTTGTTTTTGCTGAAGAGGACAAGGAAGCGACTTGTCACTGACCGTGAACATCCACAAACGACGCGCTGCTTTTACATTTATCAGTTTCAGAAGAGGAGGCAAAAGATCTAGAGGCTGAGTCAGTAAGGTAAGCCAAAACTTGCTGTTGCTACTCCGGCTTTAAAAGCGGTTTCCCTACTCCCAGAAAAGAGAGCGTTCGAGGCCTTGTGTAGCCAGACGACGAACCTGGCTCCACAGCTCCAGACTTAGGTGGAATATTTTTTTTCCCACGACCACCTGATGCTCCACTACCACTACCATCATTACCAGCTGACAATGAACGCCCACGGCCACGACCTCTTGCACCAGACTTCCTCATTGTTTTAAAAACTTAACCAAAGTAACTTTATTTGTTGCTGTCAAACAACTTACACGGTGAGCTTTAACTTCAGTATGATTTCGATATCCCTTTACAGGTTGGTGAGACCGCAAGGAAAATCAGGCACAATGTTACACACTCTGTTTTCTGTGGCACCAAATCACAGAGATGCCACACACGCAGGACTGTCACTCAAGCACAAATGTCAATATTAATCTCCCTTTTTTTTTTTTTTTTTTTCAGGGAGACTTTAGAAACAAAATAAAAAAAAAATAGGCTTTCTATGGCCCACTGAGTCAGAGATGGCACACACAGGAGTCAGGAGTGGCACACAAGCCCAGAGGCCAATATTTATCTCCCACTGATTGATTTATTGATTTTTTCAGGTAGAATTTAGAACCCAAATCAACCAAAAAAATAAATAGGCTTTCTATGGCCCACTATCTGAGAGAGAGAGAGAGATGGCACACCCAGGAGTCAAGACTGGCACACAAGCAGAAAGGGCAATATTAATCTCCCACTGATTTTTTTTTATTTTCCAGGGAGACGTTAGAAACAAAATAAAATAAAATGATTTTTTCAGGAAGAATTTAGAAACCAAATAAAATAAAATGATTTTTTCAGGGAGAATTTAGAAACCAAATAAAAAAAAATAGGCTTTCTATGGCCCACTGAGTGAGAGATGGCACACACAGGAGTCAGGAGTGGCACACAAGCCCAGAGGCCAATATTTATCTCCCACTGATTGATTTAGTGATTTTTTCAGGTAGATTTTAGAACCCAAATCAAGCAAAAAAATAAATAGGCTTTCTATGGTCCACTGAGTGAGAGATGGCACACACAGGAGTCAGGAGTGGCACACAAGCCCAGAGGCCAATATTTATCTCCCACTGATTGATTTATTGATTTTTTCAGGTAGAATTTAGAACCCAAATCAAGCAAAAAAATAAATAGGCTTTCTATGGCCCACTGAGTGAGAGATGGCACACACAGGAGTCAGGAGTGGCACACAAGCCCAGAGGCCAATATTTATCTCCCACTGATTGATTTATTGATTTTTTCAGGTAGAATTTAGAACCCAAATCAAGCAAAAAAATAAATAGGCTTTCTATGGCCCACTGAGTGAGAGATGGCACACACAGGAGTCAGGAGTGGCACACAAGCCCAGAGGCCAATATTTATCTCCCACTGATTGATTTATTGATTTTTTCAGGTAGAATTTAGAACCCAAATCAAGCAAAAAAATAAATAGGCTTTCTATGGCCCACTGAGTGAGAGATGGCACACACAGGAGTCAGGAGTGGCACACAAGCCTAGAGGCCAATATTTATCTCCCACTGATTGATTTATTGATTTTTTCAGGTAGAATTTAGAACCCAAATCAAGCAAAAAAATAAATAGGCTTTCTATGGCCCACTGAGTGAGAGATGGCACACACAGGAGTCAGGAGTGGCACACAAGCCCAGAGGCCAATATTTATCTCCCACTGATTGATTTATTGATTTTTTCAGGTAGAATTTAGAACCCAAATCAAGCAAAAAAATAAATAGGCTTTCTATGGCCCACTGAGTGAGAGATGGCACATACAGGAGTCAGGAGTGGCACACAAGCCCAAAGGCCAATATGTATCTCCCACTGATTGATTTATTGATTTTTTCAGGTAGAATTTAGAACCTAAATCAACCAAAAAAATAATTAGGCTTAATATGGCCCACTGAGTGAGAGATGGCACACACAGGAGTCAGGAGTGGCACACAAGCCCAGAGGCCATTATTTATCTCCCACTGATTGATTTATTGATTTTTTCAGGTAGAATTTAGATCCCAAATCAAGCAAAAAAATAAATAGGCTTTCTATGGCCCACAATTTGAGAGAGAGAGAGAGAGATGGCACACTCAGGAGTCAAGACTGGCACACAAGCAGAAAGGGCAATATTAATCTCCCACTGTTTTGTTTGTTTTTTTTTTTTCAGGGAGACTTTAGAAACAAAATAAAATAAAATGATTTTTTCAGGAAAAATTTAGAAACCAAATAAAATAAAATGATTTTATCAGGTAGAATTTAGAACCCAAATCAACCAAAAAAATGAATAGGCTGAATATGGCCCACTTAGTGAGAGATGGCACACACAGGAGTCAGGAGTGGCACACAAGCCCAGAGGCCAATATTTATCTCCCACTGATTGATTTAGTGATTTTTTCAGGTAGATTTTAGAACCCAAATCAAGCAAAAAAATAAATAGGCTTTCTATGGCCCACTGAGTGAGAGATGGCACACACAGGAGTCAGGAGTGGCACACAAGCCCAGAGGCCAATATTTATCTCCCACTGATTGATTTATTGATTTTTTCAGGTAGAATTTAGAACCCAAATCAACCAAAAAAATAAATAGGCTTTCTATGGCCCACTGAGTGAGAGATGGCACACACAGGAGTCAGGAGTGGCACACAAGCCCAGAGGCCAATATTTATCTCCCACTGATTGATTTATTGATTTTTAGTGAGAGATGGCACACACAGGAGTCAGGAGTGGCACACAAGCCCAGAGGCCAATATTTATCTCCCACTGATTGATTTAGTGATTTTTTCAGGTAGATTTTAGAACCCAAATCAAGCAAAAAAATAAATAGGCTTTCTATGGCCCACTGAGTGAGAGATGGCACACACAGGAGTCAAGAGTGGCACACAAGCCCAGAGGCCAATATTTATCTCCCACTGATTGATTTATTGATTTTTTCAGGTAGAATTTAGAACCCAAATCAACCAAAAAAATAAATAGGCTTTCTATGGCCCACTGAGTGAGAGATGGCACACACAGGAGTCAAGAGTGGCACACAAGCCCAGAGGCCAATATTTATCTCCCACTGATTGATTTAGTGATTTTTTCAGGTAGATTTTAGAACCCAAATCAAGCAAAAAAATAAATAGGCTTTCTATGGCCCACTGAGTGAGAGATGGCACACACAGGAGTCAGGAGTGGCACACAAGCCCAGAGGCCAATATTTATCTCCCACTGATTGATTTATTGATTTTTTCAGGTAGAATTTAGAACCCAAATCAAGCAAAAAAATAAATAGGCTTTCTATGGCCCACTGAGTGAGAGATGGCACACACAGGAGTCAGGAGTGGCACACAAGCTCAGAGGCCAATATTTATCTCCCACTGATTGATTTATTGATTTTTTTCAGGTAGAATTTAGAACCCAAATCAAGCAAAAAAATAAATAGGCTTTCTATGGCCCACTGAGTGAGAGATGGCACACACAGGAGTCAGGAGTGGCACACAAGCCCAGAGGCCAATATTTATCTCCCACTGATTGATTTAGTGATTTTTTCAGGTAGATTTTAGAACCCAAATCAAGCAAAAAAATAAATAGGCTTTCTATGGCCCACTGAGTGAGAGATGGCACACACAGGAGTCAGGAGTGGCACACAAGCCCAGAGGCCAATATTTATCTCCCACTGATTGATTTATTGATTTTTTCAGGTAGAATTTAGAACCCAAATCAAGCAAAAAAATAAATAGGCTTTCTATGGCCCACTGAGTGAGAGATGGCACACACAGGAGTCAGGAGTGGCACACAAGCCCAGAGGCCAATATTTATCTCCCACTGATTGATTTATTGATTTTTTCAGGTAGAATTTAGAACCAAAATCAAGCAAAAAAATAAATAGGCTTTCTATGGCCCCACTGAGTGAGAGATGGCACACACAGGAGTCAGGAGTGGCACACAAGCCCAGAGGCCAATATTTATCTCCCACTGATTGATTTAGTGATTTTTTCAGGTAGAATTTAGAACCCAAATCAACCAAAAAATTAAATAGGCTTTATATGGCCCACTGAGTGAGAGATGGCACACACAGGGATGGCACTCTAGCAGAAATGCCAATCTTAATCTCCCACAAAAAAAAAAAAAAAAAACAGGGACTGTCCTACAATTACTATCTCCCTGCTGTAATCTCAGCCAGGTATGGCAGGCAGCAATAAGGAGTGGACTGATGCACAAATTAAATAAAAAGTGTGGACAAACAAAAAAGATAGCTGTGCAGAAAGGAAGGAACAAGAGGATTTGTGCTTTGAAAAAAGCAGTTGGTTTGCACAGCGGCGTACACACAGCAATGCAGCTATCAGGGAGCCTTCTAGGGCAGCCCAATGAGCTACAGCGCTGAGAAAAAAAAAATGTAGCTTCCACTATCCCTGCACACCGAAGGTGGTGTTGGACAGTGGAAATCGCTACAGCACAAGCGGTTTGGGGGTTAATGGACCCTGCCTAACGCTATCCCTGCTTCTGACGAAGCGGCAGCAACCTCTCCCTAAGCTCAGATCAGCAGCAGTAACATGGCGGTCGGCGGGAACGCCACTTTATAGCCCCTGTGACGCCGCAGACAGCAAGCCAATCACTGCAATGCCCTTCTCTAAGATGGTGGGGACCAGGACCTATGTCATCACGCTGCCCACACTCTGCGTTCACCTTCATTGGCTGAGAAATGGCGCTTTTCGCGTAATTGAAACGCGACTTTGGCGCGAAAGTCGCGTACCACATGGCCGACCCCGCACAGGGGTCGGATCGGGTTTCATGAAACCCAACTTTGCCAAAAGTCGGCGACTTTTGAAAATGAACGACCCGTTTCGCTCAACCCTAATTGTCAGGTAACATGAAGTCCAGGAGTTTTACTGTAGTAATGGAGAGGCGTCTATAAGTCACCTATATATTACTAACTTCATAGTCATATTGCAAATAAAAAAACACCCAGAATAAAGACCTTTATTTGAAATAAAAATCCAAACCCTATTTTACAAATTTATTTAAAAATAACAAGCACCATTATACTCACCTTACGCCCATTCCATTGAAGCCATTGTCACCTGTAAAAAAACAGAAAATGATTAACAAATTTGAACGGTGTCTTCTCCCACTAGCAATTTTAAGATGTCTCCACATGTTTTCAATGAGGTTTAGATCCATTTTCCATGCTGGTCACTTCAGTATGCTCAAGAACTTTGTTTCCATTCATTTCTGAGTGCTACTTGAAGAAAGTTTGGGGTTTTTGTCCTACTGGAAGACTAAAGACTTAGAATGCAAACCCAGATTTCTGACACTGACACTATATTGAGACCCAAAATTCTTTGGTAATCTTCAGATTGCACACAAGTCAGGCACCCAGTGCAAGAGGCAGCAAAACAAGCCCTTAACATCTCTGAAACTATGCCATATTTGACTGTAGGTACTGTGTTCTTTTCTCTGTAGAACTCATTCCTTTTTTTATAAACAGTAGAATGGTGTGCTTTACTAAACAGCTTTATCTTCCTGTCAACTCAAGTACATGTTGGCAAACTGCAGTCTTGTTTTTTTATTTTTGTATTTTAGCACTGAGATCCTCCTGGGTCTCCTGCTGTAGCATTTAATTTTATACACATGTCAATAAATAGTTGGCACAGACACTAATTCACCCTGAGCCTATAGGACAGCTTTAATGCTCGTTTAAATGCAATTGTCACAAAAATGTCATGTCCCTCTAGGTGACCTTGAGTTAGAAGGTCACAATGGGTAATGAATTACAGGAACTCTTTACAGATGGTGTGAATGTGTCCTATTTTAAAAAGATTTCCTTTCCATCAGTGCTCAAAGGGTTAAGGACTCTTTCCATGCCGACTGGGAACATACATTTTGTTGCTCCCAGCTGTAGCTGCTGACATAATCTAATCTCGCGATATATCCTAGTTCTGAGTGTTTCTTCTTTGTCGGTGAAAGAATCTTCTTCCTGGAAAGCGTTGAGATGTGTAGTTGGTAGTTATTGGAGAGTTCTGTGTGCAGTAGGTTTGTGATAGTTTATCTCCTTGTCCTTATTACTATTTGCTTTGTTTATGCCTCCCTTTCCCTATCTTCCTCCATATTTTTGGTGACTGTTTTGTATGATAGTGTTTTTTTGTTCCCCCTGCCTGTTTGTGTCTAGTTTCTCTTAAAATTCTTTTCCATGCCTCATGGGGTGGGGAGGAGATATATTAGGGTTTAACAGGAGCATAGAAGGATTGCAGACACAGGCCTCGCTACCATAAAGAGTACCCATGGGACAGGGATAATTAGCGTCTAGTTGCAGAGATAATTGTGGGCAGCCCTCCATTATTTCAGACTGTCACAATGTGACAGCACCAGTGGCAATTAACAAGTGTGAACAATATGAAAATCATATCTGAAACCTGATAAAAAAAGGAGAAGTTGACTCAATCTTTGCATTGTGTGTCTGTGTGTGCCACATTAAGCATATAGAAGAGAACTGTCTGAGGACTTAATAACCAAAACTGTTGAACAATATCAACAATCTCAAGGTTACAATTTCATCTCCAGAGATCTTCATGTTCCTTATTTCACGAAACGCAGCATAATCAAGAAGTTTACAACCCATGGGACTGTAGCTAATCTCACAGGGCATGGAAAGCAGATAAAAATTGATGAAATGTTGCAACACAGGATTGTCCAGATGGTGGATAAACAGCCACAATCAAGTTCCAAAGAAATTCCAGTCAGCGCGAATTATCTGTCGATATTTGAATGAAATGAAACGCTATGGCCGAAGACCCAGGAGAACCCCACTGCTGAAAGTCAAAGACATAGAAAAGATACATTTTGGCAAGCTCCAGTCTAAGTGAGTAAGCAAAAATCATTCTGATGTTGCAAGGCAACATGAACTCTGAAAATTACAAGAGGATTTTGGGTCGTTATATAGTGCAGTTTGCAAAACAGGAGTAGTCCAAAATTCCACTGAAGAATTGTAGTAAGCTGATTGATAGTTATAGAAAGACAATTGATTGCAGTTTTTTATTGCAAAGGATGTGCAACCAAATATTAAGATGATGTTGCCAGCAATTTTGTACTGTCAAATTGGGTTTTTTTTGTGTAAAATTATGTCCAATTTGACCTTTTTCTCAGCTTCTTTTGTGTTGTTACAATACACTCAATGGAAATAAACATGTTTAGTGTTGAGCATTCCGATACTGCAAATATCGGGTATCGTCTGATATTCGCGGTATTGGAATTCCGATACCGAGTTCCGATACTTTCTCAATATCGGATACCGGAATCGGAAGTTTCCATAATTCAATGAGCCAGTTTCATTTATTCAGCCAATGAGGAATCCTAAGAAGTGTGGACAGATCCTGTTATGCATGTTAGTCATGTAACTACTGGCATGGCTGTGATTGGCTGCTAAAATGATGTCATGATGCACTATAAAAGCCGCAGCCGCCATTGTGGGTTCACTCTGCTGTGAATTCAGTTAGGGACAGGATGCTGTGTTCTGACTGAGGGCCAGTTTGAGATGGTGATTTGCTTCATTGTGCTTTACCCAGGCTAATTTAGCAACCGCTGTGTGAGAACCTTGCTTTTGCCTTGCAGCGCTGTTCACGGCAGTCTGCAAGGTCTGTGTGTGAGTGCAGCTCCTTCTGTAGTCTGCTCCGCAGCCGGTTGTAAACAGCTCAGTGTGCGTCACTGCCTCATACTGTTCAATTGTCCTTTGTTTCAATTAGTGCTGCCTGCTGCACATTTTGTCCTGATTTATCCTATTAGTGGGTTTCCATCCGTATCCTGCTAGATTGTGGAAAAACACTATATAGGAGTACATAGAGGAGCTTTTTTAGGCCTTGCAGCGCTGTTCACGGCTGTCTGCAAGGTCTCTGTGTGAGTGCAGCTCACGCTATAGTCTGTTCTGCGAAAAAAAAAAAAAAGTACATAAAGTTCACCAAACACTCCACTTTACAGTTGTGTAGGCCACATTAGCTCATATTAAAGTCTAGTCCACACTTTATAAAATTAGTGTTTCTTATACCTGTTAGCAGCTGTTCAGGAATAAGCACACTAAGCCCTAAGTACTTTTCTCCCTATCTGTATCAGTCTACCAAGATGAAGAAGACAAGAAGTAAGGCACGTGGTCGTGGTCGTGGGCGTGGAGTTTCAGCAGGAATAGGATGTGGGGATTCTGTGCCTGCTGCGGGCACCGGTGTCTCATCATCCCCCAGTTTTAGCAGGTAACAGTCCTTCATGCGCAGCTTTTTAGGAGCTCGCCGTACCCCATCGTTGTCGGATGGATGGCAGCTAATGCATCGACTTCAATTAGTGCCACATCCTCTCAGGAAGAGAGCACTGAAGAGCACCCATCTGTCTCTTCACCACCTGTCAAATTGCCCAGGCAGTCAGAGAGCCCTGTACAGAAGCCATCTCTACTTCTGCTCTCTGAATCTCTTGGCTTGGAAAGAGGGGGCCAGCCAAGCAGCATTCGAGAAATGGAAGAAAAGGCAGTATGCAGTGATGCCCAACAGCTTTGTCTCTCTGAATCTGAAGAGGCGGGTGGGACAGTGCCTCCGGTCAGCACACCTCAGTACGCATCTGATGATGAGACTCAGGTGCCACTTTCTGGTGCATACTGTGCTGCCGAGACTACCCAGGAGAAGCAGTTGGTGAAAGAGGGTAGTGTAGATGATGAGGTCCTTGATCCATCATGGCGTGAGGTACAGGAAGGTGGTGGGCGCAGCTCTGAGGAATAGATTCCTCGAACGGCACAAAGAGGGAGACTGAAGGGGAAGACTGCGTTGCCTGTAGCCTCCACTTCGGCACCTTTTAGAAGCATGCCTCTTCCAAAACCCAAAACGGGCTCTCCCAAGGCTTGCAGTGCCTGGTCCTTTTTGACACAGTTGCAGATGACATTTGCTTGGTCAAATGCAAGCATTGTAATCAGAAAGTCAAAAGAGGGAGAAGTGTCAGCAACCTCAATACCACAAATATGTGGAAACATGTGCGGACCAAGCACGTGGTGGAGTTACAAAAACACACTAAAGACCTAGGCCAACCTACAGCGGGACCTACCACCTCTTCAGCTCGTGTTGTAGCCTCTTCCTCCAGCTCACACAGCTGGTTCAACTTCCTCACAGGATCGCCATGGAAGAACCTCTGGCACAGTTGTACAGAGACCCAGTGTAATTCCACCCACAGCACCACGTTCCCTGTCATTATCACACTCCCGGCCCAGTCTACAGCCATCGGTAGCACAGGCATGGGAGAAAAGGCAGCCATTCTCAGCAACCACCCCTGAGCACAGGCTCTGAATGCTGGCATTGCAAAACTACTGTCCCATGAAATGCTGTCATTCAGGCTGGTGGAGACTGACACCTTCCGTAACTTGATGGCATTGGCAGTCCCACAATACAACATGCCCAGCCGCTTTTATTTCAGCAGGCAAGCCGGCCCTGCCCTGCAAAAGCATGTGGAGGGAAACATTAAACATGCGCTACTAAACACCATCAGTAGCAAGGTCCACCTCACCACTGATGCGTGGACCAGTCACCATGGATAGGGATGATACCTTTCCCTCACTGCCCATTGGGTAAATGTTGTGGAGTCGGGTAAAGATCTTGAGAGTGACTCTGTATGTGTTCTGCTAACTCTGAGGATTTTAGGAATCCAGTCTGTACACATTGACTCCTCCTCATACTCCAGTTCCTCTGAATCAGCCCTGCAGGAGCCGTCACAGTCCACCTCCACACGGACCCGTGAATGCTTACCTGTTACGACCGATATGAGCACAGCTGTGGCTAAACGTCAACAGGCCATATTGAAATTAATTTCTTTCGTGAATCGAAGCCACACAGCGCAAGAGCTCTGGAATACCATCAACCAGGAGAGCAACGTGTGGTTTGTGCCAGCGAAACTCCAGCCAGGCATGGTAGTGTGTGACAATGGCCAAAATCTGGTGGCAGCTCTGGGCCTAGGCAACCTCACTCACATCCCATGTCTTGCACATGTGCTCAACTTGGTCATGCAGAGTTTTTTAAGGGACTATCTGGATCATGATGCGCTGCTGCACAAGGTCCGCATAGAGTGTGCTCACTTGTGGCGTTCCAGCATGGCAAGATTGCGCACTGCAGCTCTGCAGCGCTGATTCCGCCTTCTGGAACATTGGAACATTGCATCATATGTGACCTACCCACCAGGTGGAATTCAATGTTACATATGTTGGAGAGGTTGTGTGAGCAGCAGCCAGCAGTAATGGAGTACCAGCTGCATCAGGCACAAGGAAGTCGCACTGCACGCCGTTCAGACTTCACAACCACTGAGTGGGCCACAATGAAGGACATCTGCCAGGTTTTGCGTGCCTTCGATGATTCCACGCGGAAGGCGAGTGCAGATGATGCACTAGTCAGCATGACTATCCCCCTTATCTGCCTGCTTCAAAAAACACTGCAAGCGCTAAGAGATGAGGTTGTGGAAGAGGTGGAGCATGAGAAGTCACAAATGCCATCTGCTTCTGGACAGTCTGCGCAACGTGGTTCTTCACAAAGGCCTAGGCAGGGGACACTTTGTGAGGAGGATGAGGAGGAGTCAATGGAGGAGGAAGACATCTGTCCAGAGGAGGGTGTTACACAATTCTCCAGTAGTCAGTATGTAGAGCGAGGGTGGGGTGATGCAGAGCAGGCAGAGATCACTTCTCAAGCAGGGGACAGCGTTTCTTGGCCAGTTGGCAGTCTGCAGCAAAAGGTTGATTTCATGCTGCAGTGCCTGAGAAACGACCACTGCTTCGCCCACATTCTCAACATGGCTGATTATTGGGTGTACACCCTCCTAGATCCTCGCTACCCGGACAACTTACAAAGCCTCATAACACCATTGAACCGCGAGCATAAAATGCGGGAGTACCAAGACACAATGGTGCATTCCATCATCTTCTCTAGTCCAACCGATAGCAGTGCTGCTAGTGCTTTACAAATCAGCTCAGTGGATCGAGGCAGTGGGGGAAGCTCTGCACAAAGAGGGAGCAGAAGCAGTGCCTCAGCACAAGGCAAGACCAGTATGGCCCAACTGTGGCAAAGTTTTGTGTGCCCGCCACAAATGTCTACACCTTTACAGACGGCTCCAGTCAGCAGGAGGCAACGTTTCCGTCAGTTGGTGACAGACTACATGTCTTGCCCTCTCAGTGTACTCCCAGACGGCTCTTCCCCCTTCAAGTTTTGGGTCTCTAAGCTGGATACATGGCCAGAGCTAAGCCAGTATGCATTGGAGGTGCTGTCTTGCCCTGCTGTTAGTGTATTTTCGGAACACGTCTTTAGTGCCGCAGGTGGTGTACTAACAGACCGTCGCATGCGACTATCCTCCGATAACTTTGACCGGCTTACTTTTCTGAAAATGAACAATGCCTGGATTTCACAGGATTTTGCCAGTCCTCTTCCAGATTAAATAACTGGTTGGCAACAGTATCCAGGTCTCCTGTTGTGTTCATGTTTCTACCACCTGAACTGTAATCCCTGGGCTCCAACACCGCCAGCTGCTGCTCAGAAGTGCCATCTGCACAGTCAAGACTTGCTCCTCTGTTATTGGTGTTCAGTAACGCCAGTTGATCCCCTGCTGTGTATCCGGCAATTTCTCCTGCTCCGTCCACACTCACACTACAATAGATATTAAACTTTCTCCAATTAAGCCTCTGCCTACACTCTGTTTCTAGCATTGACCCTGGGCTCCAACACCGCCAGTTGCTGCTCAGAAGTGCTGTCTGCACAGTCAACACTTGCTCCTCTATTATTGGGGTTCAGCCTGGATCTCGAAGGAATGTGCCACTCCTCTTCCAGATTAAATAATTGGTTGGCAACAGTACAGTACCTGAACTGAAATCCCTGGGCTCTTAAACCGCCAGTTGCTGATCAGAAGTGTCATCTGCAGAGTCAACATTTGCTGCCGTGTTATTGGGTTTCAGTAACGTCAGCTGATCCCCAGCTGTGTATCTGGCAATTTCTCCTGCTACCTCCACAATCACTACTTCAGATATTAAACTTGCTCCAATTAGGCCTCAGCCTACACTCTGCTTCTCCTTGATTCCCTGGGCTCCAACACCGCCAATTGCTGCTCAGAAGTTCCATTTGCACAGAGAAAAACACTAGCTCCTGTGTTAGTGGGGTTCAGTAACGTCAGCTGCTCCACTGCTGTGTATCCGGCAATTGCTCCTGCTACCTCCACACTCACACTACATCAGATATTAAACTTGCTCCAATTAGGCCTCAGCCTACACTCTGCTTCTCCTTGATTCCCTGGGCTCCAAAACTGCCAGTTGCTGCTCAGAAGTGCCGTCTGCACAGAGGAAAACACTAGCTCCTGTGTTAGTGGGGTTCAGTAATGTCAGCTGCTCCCCTGCTGTGTCCGGCAATGTCTCCTGCTAACTCCACATTTACATTACATCAGATATTAAACTTGCTGCAATTTGGCCTCAGCCTACACCCTGATTGACCCTGGGCTCCAACACTGCCAGTTGCTGCTCAGAAGCGCCATCTGCACAGAGAAAAACACTAGCTCCTGTGTTAGTGTGGTTCAGTAACATCAGCTGCTCCCCTGCTGTGTGTACGGCAATGTCTCCTGCTCCCTCCACATTCACATTACATCAGATATTAAACTTGCTGCAATTAGGCCTTGGCCTACACTCTGATTGGCTCTGTGCCCCAACACCGCCAGTTGCTGCTCAGAAGTGTCGTCTGCACAGTCAACACTTGCTGCCGTGTTATTGGGTTTCAGTAACGTCAGCTGCTCCCCTGCTGTGTATCCAGCAATTTCTCCTGCTCCGTCCACTCTCACACTACAACAGATATTAAACTGCCTCGAGTGTAGGCCTCAGCTTACACTCTGTTTCTCCTGGATTCCCTGGGCTCCAACACCCCCAGTTGCTGCCCGGAAGTGCTGTCTGCACAGTCAACAGTTGCTCCGCTGTTATTGGGGTTCAGTAACGCCAGCTGCTCCCCTGCTGTGTGTGCGGCAAGTTCTCCACTCAGTTTCTAGCATTGACCCTGGGCTCCAACAGCGCCAGTTGCTGCCCGGAAGTGCTGTCTGCACAGTCAACAGTTGCTCCTCTGTTATTGGGGTTAAGTAACGTCAGCTGATCCCCAGCTGTGTATCCGGCAATTGCTCCTTCTCCCTCCACACTCACACAACTACAGATTAGAAACTTGCTCCAATTAGGCCTCAGCCCACACTTTGTTTCTCCTGCAATCCCTGGGCTCCAACACTGCTAGTTGCTGCTCAGAAGTGTCTTTGGGTACTCCCTCCTGCCCAACCTGGTGCCAGCACGCCAGCTGTTTCCGGGTAGTGTCAAGGTCACTTTGCCTCCAATAGGTTGTCCTGTCAGGTTGCGGTCGGGCTAGCCAACTCTATGGTGCCTGCAGTTTAGGTGCTTCCTATGGCAATCCAGGCTGGTTCTGTAGTGCCAATAGGACAAGCTCCTCCTGTAGGACTGTGGGTTTTCGGTAACAACGGCCAGCTCACGGCCCAGCAATTTTTTTTTCCTGTGGTCCTTTTGCTGCCTATCTGAGTTCCAGCACCATTAGCTGGTTCTTTGGAAGACAATCTTGAATAGGTCCCCCTGGTTCCAGTACCATCAGCTGGTTCCAGGCAGAGCCTTTGGCTTAGGTGCCTCCTTCTGGGTATCCGAGTTCCACCAACTTCTGGTAGTCCTTGGTAGTGCTTTCTGGCATGGGTACCTACTGCTTAGTAACCGGGTTCCAGTACCGTCAGCTGGTCCTCAGTAGTTCCATTGGCTCTTGTACCTTCTGCTACCCATCCGGGTTCCAGTACCATCAGCTGGTTCTCGGCAGTGTCGTTGGCATAGGAACTCCCTCCTGCCCAGCCTGGTTCCAGCACACCAGCTGTTTCCGGGTACTGTCAAGGTCACTTTGCCTCCAATACATTGTCCTGTCGGGTTGCGGTCGGGTTAGCCAACTCTATGGTGCCTGCAGTTTAGGTGCTTCCTATGTGGGCTGCGGGAACTGGCAATCAAGGCAGGTTCCGTAGTGCCAATAGGACAAGCTCCCCCTGTAGGACTGTGGGTTTTCGGTAACTACGGCCGGCTCGCGGCCTAGCAATTTTTTTTTCCTCTGAACCTTCTGCTGCCTATCTGAGTTCCAGCACCATTAGCTGGTTCTTTGGAAGACAATCTTGAATAGGTCGCCCTGGTTCCGGTACCGTCAGCTGGTTCCAAGCAGAGCCTTTGGCTTAGGTGCCTCCTTCTGGGTATCCAAGTTCCACCAACATCTGGTAGTCCTTGGTAGTGCTTTCTGGCACGGGTACCTACTGCTTAGTAACCAGGTTCCAGTACCATCAGCTGGTCCTCAGTAGTTCCATTGGCTCTTGTACCTTCTGCTACCCATGCGGGTTCCAGTACCGTCAGCTGGTTCTTGGCAGTGTCTTTGGCTCTTGTACCTTCTGCTCCCTATCTTGGTTCCCGTACCATCAGCTGGTTTCAGGCAGAGCCTTTGGCTTAGGTGACTCCTTCTGGGTAGGGTTGAGTGAAACGGGTCTTTCATTTTCAAAAGTCGCCAACTTTTGGCAAAGTCGGGTTTCATGAAACCCGACCCGACCCCTGTGTGGGGTCGGCCATGCGGTACGCAACTTTCGCGCCAAAGTCGCGTTTCAATGACGCGAAAAGCGCCATTTCTCAGCCAATGAAGGTGAACGCAGAGTGTGGACAGCGTGATGACATAGGTCCTGGTCCCCACCATCTTAGAGAAGGGCATTGCAGTGATTGGCTTGCTGTCTGCGGCGTCACAGGGGCTATAAAGAGGCGTTCCCGCCGACCGCCATCTTACTGCTGCTGATCTGAGCTTAGGGAGAGGTTGCTGCCGCTTCGTCAGAAGCAGGGATAGCGTTAGGCAGGGTCCATTAACCACCAAACCGCTTGTGCTGTAGCGATTTCCACTGTCCAACACCACCTTCGGTTTGCAGGGATAGTGGAAGCTACATTTTTTTTTTCTCAGCGCTGTAGCTCATTGGGCTGCCCTAGAAGGCTCCCTGATAGCTGCATTGCTGTGTGTACGCCGCTGTGCAAACCAACTGCTTTTTTCAAAGCACAAATCCTCTTGTTCCTTTCTGCACTGCTATCTTTTTTGTTTGTCCACACTTTTTATTTAATTTGTGCATCAGTCCACTCCTTATTGCTGCCTGTCATACCTGGCTGAGATTACTGCAGGGAGATAGTAATTGTAGGACAGTCCCTTTTATTTATTTATTTTTTTTTAATTCTCCCTACAAAAAACAAGTTGTGGGAGATTAAGATTGGCATTTCTGCTAGAGTGCCATCCCTGTGTGTGCCATCTCTCTCACATAGTGGGCCATAGAAAGCCTTTTTTTTTTGTTGATTTGGTTTCTAAATTCTACCTGAAAAAAATCAATAAATCAATCAGTGGGAGATAAATATTGGCCTCTGGGCTTGTGTGCCACTCCTGACTCCTGTATGTGCCATCTCTCACTCAGTGGGGCATAGAAAGCCTTTTTTTTTTTGTTGATTTGGTTTCTAAATTCTACCTGAAAAAATCAATAAATCAATCAGTGGGAGATAAATATTGGCCTCTGGGCTTGTGTGCCACTCCTGACTCCTGTGTGTGCCATCTCTCACTCAGTGGGCCATAGAAAGCCTATTTATTTTTTTTTGTTGATTTGGTTTCTAAATTCTACCTGAAAAAATCAATAAATCAATCAGTGGGAGATAAATATTGGCCTCTGGGCTTGTGTGCCACTCCTGACTCCTGTGTGTGCCATCTCTCACTCAGTGGGCCATACAGTGCTCTGCACCGTTCACTGTGCCCCATAGATGTGCCCATATACGGTGCTCTGCACCGTTCACTGTGCCCCATAGATGTGCCATATACGGTGCTCCGCACCGTTCACTGTGCCCCATAGATGTGCCATATACGGTGCTCCGCACCGTTCACTGTGCCCCATAGATGTGCCATATACGGTGCTCTGCACCGTTCACTGTGCCCCATAGATGTGCCATATACGGTGCTCTGCACCGTTCACTGTGCCCCATAGATGTGCCATATACGGTGCTCTGCACCGTTCACTGTGCCCCATAGATATGCCATATACGGTGCTCTGCACCGTTCATTGTGCCCCATAGATGTGTCATATACGGTGCTCTGCACCGTTCACTGTGCCCCATAGATGTGCCATATACGGTGCTCTGCACCGTTCACTGTGCCCCATAGATGTGCCATATACGGTGCTCTGCACCGTTCACTGTGCCCCATAGATGTGCCATATACGGTGCTCCGCACCGTTCACTGTGCCCCATAGATGTGCCATATACGGTGCCCTGCACCGTTCACTGTGCCACATAGATGTGCCATATACGGTGCTCTGCACCGTTCACTGTGCCCCATAGATGTGCCATATACGGTGCTCTGCACCGTTCACTCTGCCCCATAGATGTGCCATATACGGTGCTCTGCACCGTTCACTGTGCCCCATAGATGCTCCACATAAATCTCTGCCGCCGCCGCTGCTGCTGCTGCAATTAAAAAAAAAAACACATACTCACCTCCCTTGATTGCAGCTCCCAGCATCTCGTTCCGGCGCCTCCATCTTCCCGGCGTCTCTGCTCTGACTGATCAGGCAGAGGGTGCCGCGCACACTATATGCGTCATCGCGCCCTCTGACCTGAACAGTCAGAGCGCAGACGCCGGGAAGATAGAGGCGCCGGCCGGGAAGATGGAGCGACGCTCGGCGGCTGGAACGAGGACAGGTGAATATGCTATACTTACCTAGTCCTGGCGATCCTCGCGCTGTCTCTCTGCCTGGTCTTCGGTGCCGCAGCTTCTTTCTCTATCAGCGGTCACCGGCACCGCTGATTAGAGGAATGAATAGGCGGCTCCACCCCTATGGGAGGTGGAGCCGCAGATTCATTTCTGTAATGAGCGGTCCCACGTGACGGCTGAAGAGGGGAAGAAGCTGCAGCACAGAAGACCGTGGGACGGCAGGGACAGCGCGAGGATCGCTGGGATTAGGTAAGTATGCCTCAGCGCCCTCACCCCCTCACCCGCCGACCCTGCCACCCACCTTGACTCGAGTATAAGCCGAGAGGGGCACTTTCAGCCCAAAATTTTGGGCTGAAAATCTCGGCTTATACTCGAGTATATACGGTAGTTGTTAATGTTAGACTGCATTTGGCCTACTAGTTGGGTTGGGGCCTACTATCGGTGTCTGCCACTCCTTGCTGTTCTCCACTGAACAAAGCTGTGCCGCCTGTTTACTACTGTTGCCAATTTTGAACTGCATTTCGACTACTTACTGATTTGGGCCTACTCTCTGTGTCAGCCTCTCATTCCAGTTGTCCTCCACTGCAATGCCCCCTGGTTAGTCCTGTGTTACCAATTTTGAACTGCATTTAGCCCACTTTATTCTTTGGGCCTATATCTGTGTTTCCTCCTCATCCTGCCCATTGCCCAGCCAGTGATAGATGAGTCTGCTGGTACATTGACCCATAACGCAACATTCCCCGTGCACGCTACACAGCAAGATTGTGACCCTGCTAAAAGTCAGGTTCCTCTTCCCGCATACCATACCATCTTACACGGGGACAAAGAGGATGGTGCAGATGAAAGTGCAGGTTCCTTCATCAGGTGGGGGGAGGAATACTAGTTGGCGACGTCACTGGCACAGGGCCTCTCATAGTACGCAAAAGTGTTGCTGCCGGTGGGAGGCGCCCCCGCCATGCAAACACACCGCTGTACTTTGAGGGGCCCTGTGCCAGTGCCAACGAGTGGGCCCCCCCTGCTTGCTCAGGATCACAGCACTTGCAAAGTTGAAATACTTACCTCTCCCTGCTCCACTGCCGTGACGTGGTCCAGATTTACTGGGCCCACTAATTACTTGAACCAGCCCTACCCCCCACAACTTTAGCCAAATGACCCCCAATTTCAAATGCCTTCCAATTATTATAAGCTAAATTACGATTGACAAGCTTCTGTAACAACAATGGATGTTTTTGCCATTAAAATGGGCAGTGTAGGTGTTTTCCTGGCCTCCACTCACTGGCAACTATGCTCCCCCATTGACTTGCATTGGGTTTCGTGTTTCGGTCGATCCCCGACTTTTCGCGATAATCGGCCGATTCCACTCGACTCGACTTTTAAGATAGTCGGGTTTCGCGAAACATGGCTCGACTCTAAAAAGGTCAAGGTCGCTCAACCCTACTTCTGGGTATCCGAGTTCCACCATCGTCTGGTGGTCCTTGTTAGTGCTTTCTGGCACGGGTACCTCCTGCTTAGTAACCGGGTTCCAGTACCATCAGCTGGTCCTCGGTAGTTCCATTGGTTCTTGTATCTTCGGGTAGCCATCCGGGTTCCAGTACCATCAGTTGGTTCTCGGCAGTGTCTTTGGCACTTGTACCTTCTGCTCCCCATCCTGGTTCCAGTACCATCAGCTGGTTCCAGGCAGAGCCTTTGGCTTAGGTGCCTCCTTCTGGGTATCCAAATTCCACCAACGTCTTGTGGTCCTTGGTAGTGCTTTCTGGCACGGGTACCCCCTGCTTAGTAACCGGGTTCCAGTACCGTCAGCTGGTCCTCAGTAGTTCCATTGCCTCTTGCACCTTCGGGTAGCCATCCGGGTTCCAGTACCGTCAGCTGGTTCTCGGCAGTTCCTCAGCCTTGTTGCACCTTCTGCTACATTTCCAAGTTCAAGACCCTAAAGACGACGACCCTGAAGACCACCCCGAAGAAGACGACGACCCCGGAGACGACGACCCTGAAGATGACAACCCTGAAGACCACCCCGAAGAAAACGATGACCCTGGAAACGATGACCCTGGAGACGACGACCCTGGAGACAACGAACCTGGAGATGTCGACCCTGGAGACCGAGAAGCAGAAGAACAAGAAGCTGCAGAACAAAAAGCAGAAGAACATTAAGCATAAGTCTAAAAATCAGAGCAAAAGATAATATCTAAATTATAAGCAGAAGAAGACTAAGCAGTGTATGGGGGTGAGTCCGTTCCTCTCGTGGTGCCCCTGGAAAAAACCTGCTGCTGCAGGCCAAACAACGCTGACAAATCCTGTTGTAAATCTTTTGTGACATGCAGAACGGAAGGTGTAATCTTCAAACTTTTATAGATAACAACTACAGGAAGGCCTGTCACAAATAAGAATATGATGAAGAAGAAGAATATGAAGAAGATGAAGAAGTAGAATATGAAGGATAGTTGAATTAAAATGAATATGAATGTAAAAAAAAGAATAATAGGAAGAAGGTGAAGAAGAAGATGAATAAGGTGAAGGAGAAGTTGATGAAAAAGATGCTGCTGCTGAGGATGATGAAGAAGAAAGTGTGGTAGAAGTAAAAAGGAAGGTGAAGAGCATGAAAGTAGTGAAACATAAATATCTGACAAAATATAAAAAAGCTTAACATAGTCAAGATGGACAAACAAGATGGAAGAACTAGAAGCAGAAATATCTACAGGTAACTTTGACATAGTGGGAATAACCGAGACATGGTTAGATGAAAGCTATGACTGGGTAGTTAATTTACAGGGTTACAGTCTGTTTAGAAAGGATCGTAAAAATCGGAGAGGAGGAGGGGTTTGTCTCTATGTAAAGTCTTGTCTAAAGTCCACTTTAAGGGAGGATATTAGCGAAGGGAATGAGGATGTCGAGTCCATATGGGTCGAAATTCATGGAGGGAAAAATGGTAACAAAATTCTCATTGGGGTCTGTTACAAACCCCCAAATATAACAGAAATCATGGAAAGTCTACTTCTAAAGCAGATAGATGAAGCTGCAACCCATAATGAGGTCCTGGTTATGGGGGACTTTAACTACCCGGATATTAACTGGGAAACAGAAACCTGTGAAACCCATAAAGGCAACAGGTTTCTGCTAATAACCAAGAAAAATTCTCTTTCACAATTGGTGCAGAATCCAACCAGAGGAGCAGCACTTTTAGACCTAATACTATCTAATAGACCTGACAGAATAACAAATCTGCAGGTGGTCGGGCATCTAGGAAATAGCGACCACAATATTGTACAGTTTCACCTGTCTTTCACTAAGGGGACTTGTCAGGGAGTCACAAAAGCACTGAGCTTTAGGAAGGCAAAGTTTGACCAGCTTAGAGATGCCCTTAATCTGGTAGACTGGGACAATATCCTCAGAAATAAGAATACAGATATTAAATGGAAAATGTTTAAGAACATCCTAAATAGGCACTGTAAGCGGTTTATACCTTGTGGGAATAAAAGGACTAGAAATAGGAAAAACCCAATGTGGCTAAACAAAGAAGTAAGACAGGCAAGTAACAGTAAAAAGAAAGCATTTGCACTACTAAAGCAGGATGGCACCATTGAAGCTCTAAAAAACTATAGGGAGAAAAATACTTTATCTAAAAAACTAATTAAAGCTGCCAAAAAGGAAACAGAGAAGCACATTGCTAAGGAGAGTAAAACTAATCCCAAACTGTTCTTCAACTATATCAATAGTAAAAGAATAAAAACTGAAAATGTAGGCCCCTTAAAAAATAGTGAGGAAAGAATGGTTGTAGATGACGAGGAAAAAGCTAACATATTAAACACCTTCTTCTCCACGGTATTCACGGTGGAAAATGAAATGCTAGGTGAAATCCCAAGAAACAATGAAAACCCTATATTAAGGGTCACCAATCTAACCCAAGAAGAGGTGCGAAACCGGCTAAATAAGATCAAAATAGATAAATCTCCGGGTCCGGATGGCATACACCCACGAGTACTAAGAGAACTAAGTAATGTAATAGATAAACCATTATTTCTTATTTTTAGGGACTCTATAGCGAAGGGGTCTGTTCCGCAGGACTGGCGCATAGCAAATGTGGTGCCAATATTCAAAAAGGGCTCTAAAAGTGAACCTGGAAATTATAGGCCAGTAAGTCTAACCTCTATTGATGGTAAAATATTTGAAGGGTTTCTGAGGGATGTAATTCTGGATTATCTCAATGAGAATAACTGTTTAACTCCATATCAGCATGGGTTTATGAGAAATCGCTCCTGTCAGACCAATCTAATCAGTTTTTATGAAGAGGTAAGCTATAGGTTGGACCACGGTGAGTCAATGGACGTGGTATATCTCGATTTTTCCAAAGCATTTGATACCGTGACGCACAAGAGGTTGGTACACAAAATGAGAATGCTTGGCCTGGGGGAAAATGTGTGTAAATGAGTTAGTAACTGGCTTAGTGATAGAAAGCAGAGGGTGGTTATAAATGGTATAGTCTCTTACTGGGTCGCTGTGACCAGTGGGGTACCGCAGGGGTCGGTATTGGGACCTGTTCTCTTCAACATATTCATTAATGATCTGGTAGAAGGTTTACACAGTAAAATATCGATATTTGCAGATGATACAAAACTATGTAAAGCAGTTAATACAAGAGAAGATAGTATTCTGCTACAGATGGATCTGGATAGGTTGGAAACTTGGGCTGAAAGGTGGCAGATGAGGTTTAACAATGATAAATGTAAGGTTATACACATGGGAAGAAGGAATCAATATCACCATTACACACTGAACGGGAAACCACTGGGTAAATCTGACAGGGAGAAGGACTTGGGGATCCTAGTTAATGATAAACTTACCTGGAGCAGCCAGTGCCAGGCAGCAGCTGCCAAGGCAAACAGGATCATGGGGTGCATTAAAAGAGGTCTGGATACACATGATGAGAGCATTATACTGCCTCTGTACAAATCCCTAGTTAGACCGCACATGGAGTACTGTGTCCAGTTTTGGGCACCGGTGCTCAGGAAGGATATAATGGAACTAGAGAGAGTACAAAGGAGGGCATCAAAATTAATAAAGGGGATGGGAGAACTACAATACCTAGATAGATTAGCGAAATTAGGATTATTTAGTCTAGAAAAAAGACGACTGAGGGGCGATCTAATAACCATGTATAAGTATATAAGGGGACAATACAAATATCTCGCTGAGGATTTGTTTATACCAAGGAAGGTGACGGGCACAAGGGGGCATTCTTTGTGTCTGGAGGAGAAAAGGTTTTTCCACCAACATAGAAGAGGATTCTTTACTGTTAGGGCAGTGAGAATCTGGAATTGCTTGCCTGAAGAGGTGGTGATGGCGAACTCAGTCGAGGGGTTCAAGAGAGGCCTGGATGTCTTCCTGGAGCAGAACAATATTGTATCATACAATTATTAGGTTCTGTAGAAGGACGCAAATCTTGGGATTTATTATGATGGAATATAGGCTGAACTGGATGGACAAATGTCTTTTTTCGGCCTTACTAACTATGTTACTACTATGTTACTATGTAATATCTTTGTAACTCCGAACGTCTTAAAAAAATTAATTCCTGCTATTCCATTTGATTGGGCTAAACCTCTATGCCTTTAATGTCTCCTCCAACTCCCCCAATACATCCTACATTAGTCTTAGTTGTTTTCCTTCATGTAGAATTAACCTACAAGGAAAGAAAGGGTTTATTTTAATTCCGATATTTTTCTCCCATTGACTTGCATTGGTATCGGGTATCGGTATCGGCGATATCCGATATTTTTTGGTTATCGGCCGATCCAATCCGATATTGATATTTCCGAATATCGGAAGGTATCGCTCAACACTAAACATGTTTATAACAAAATATGTGTAATTGCAATAATTTTCTGAAAGACACAATTTCAACGGTTCCATTACTTTTGGCCATGACTGTATATTCCATGTGTTTGAGTCGGAAGTGTATATACCATGCGCTCATTGTGAGATACCCATTAGCCAACCTAGTAGTTAAAACAGCTGCAGCCTCGTCCATCACTCGTCAGTCATAACGATTGATGGCAGCGGAGATGGGTCCCCTGATAAATTGGTGGCAGTAATAGAATGAATGTGATCTCCCCAATGTTCTTGACAAATTACATCACATTTGGCTTAATTAGCTATCCATACTGTAATAATACAAAACCTATGTCACGGGTGTGTCAGATGCAACAGGCTGTCACTCCATATCTGGTTGCAGAAGGTCTCTGCATTTGGCATTACAGACACTTCCTTAATCTTTCTGACTCTTGGACCCAATGGCAACCTCCTTTGGCAATAGTTGACACAGCTGGACCTGGGTGTTTATAAATTTCCATTCTGCTGCAGAGAGTCACCAGTAATATTCACGTGTTTCCCTTGTGAAAGCTTGGAGCTATAGCAGTCAACTAATTTCCTCTCTGGAGCTGTTTGAGAACTTTTGGTGTTACCTCTCTGAGCCTGCTCAAGCTAAGTTAATTGCTTTTTTCTGTCTACCTTTTTGTCTTTAGTTCACAGTGGGGATTGACCAGTGCTTATCCTCTCCCCCTCCCTATCCAGGGCCTAGTTGTAGGGAGATACAGGGCTTAGGTTTCCTGCTCAGCAATTGGTGAGGACCAGTATTTAGGGATGGTAGGGCAGGTAGGATGTTATCAGATCTGCCTAAGGGTCTCCACTCACCCTTTTCCTAGTGATTGGGCTTCCTTCTTCTCATCCCTTCGTGTTGCACTTAATCTTCCCACACTGTGCGTGACACTCTGACTTTGTATAAGTGTATTATGCCTATATTGGACACTCTGAGTAATTTCAGGGATACCTACCAAATAAGATATAGGACCAAAGGGGTCATGCAAAAGATGCATATATGGATCATATAAAAAATAGTGCAAGAAAGACCACATATGGAGAGTGAAACTCAAAAAAGTTTATTAAGTAATAATAACAAAGAATTTAAAAATGAATATATAACAGCTGAACCAATGAAACAGGGCACACCAGAGCCATGGGAATTGTGCTACAGGATATAATAATAATACCTCTATATGAGTACAGGACAAATGACAGAAATTGCAGCACAGTAATGGTGGGAAACCAGCCAAACTTGTACTTTGTATAAGTGTACCTAGAAGAACATCCAACATTGATGTGATTTTGATGTCTCTTTTGTTCATTCAGCTTTTTTGTTAATTGATTATAAATAGTGATGAGCGAGTATACTCGTTGCTCGGGTTTTCACGAGCAAGGTCAGGTGGTCTCTGAGTATTTGTGACTGCTCGGAGATTTAGTTTTTATAGCAGTGACCATGTGTTGAAAGAAGAAGTTTTCTCCTTAGTTGAATGTAGATTGAAAGTTGAGTTGCTTGGACTTCAGAATACAGCTGATTACTTGAGTTTTGTAAACCTTTGAAATTACAAATACAGAGAATAACTATAAATATTTTTTAACATACAGTATAACTTTATAACAAATATATTTATAGTCAATTAGATCTCAGTCCTTAAAGGCTATATTACACTCCCATGAAAACTTGCTGTTTTACTGGTTCATTTTAGAGTCGTAATCTACCCTTAAACTAATCACTTCATCTGCTTTCTCCTGTTATCTATTTTAGTATTTCAATTCCATGAAAAGCTAGTGAAATCCCTTTAGACAAAATATATTCCTCCTTAGCCATTTTTTATTAAAATGTCAACTTGTACCATTATTTTTTTCAAGACCGTCTTAAAACTTATTTTAGCTCTCACATTATACTTTAATAATATTGCAAATCCTATGAACACTGGCTCACATCAGATATTTAGCCTGGATGCATAATACTTGAGAATCCACATTGATTCTCTTCACGGCCTGCCTCTACATTCAAAGATTTATGAATATTGAGTTCTGCTTGCCCCAAAGCAAAAGTATACTCACTAAGATATTTGCTGAGATCAGGAGTCTTGATTCCCTTTCAAAAAGCATTAATAACGTGACACCAGATGTATGACATTCAAAAATATAAGGGAATTTTTAACTTCATTAAAATAATCAAAATAATATCTTACATGTGTGTCTGTAGTAGACATACACTGGTCATAATCAATAACATAGTATGTATTCCTACTATATTCAAAACTGTAGTAAGATAAAGAATGACTATGATAATTATTCTTTTCATCAATTAAGATGCATCTTTATTAAAATGTAATAATGTCTATGATTTGAGATTGATTTAAAGTACTAAGTATTAGACCACGTTGATGTATTCAGTATTTGGTCAGTATTTTACATCAGTATTTGTAAGCCAAAACCAGGAGTGGGAGAAAAATACAGAAGTGGTGACTTGTCTCTATTATACTTTTCCACTGATTGTTTTACTCCTGATTTTGGCTTACAAATACTGAAGGTGTGAACCTGGCCTTAGTGCGATCCTATATTATCCAATCTTATGATTATTGGTTGGTAGTAATGTCTTGTCTTGATTGTGATTTACTATTGAAGTGATCATCTTTGGCTAAACTGATGAACTTTTTATCAATAGTTATTCAAAAAATTTTTTTGCTGTGAATAAATAGAAACAAAGTCATCAGAATATTTTTTTTTTTGAAGCAAGCAATTTCTAGGATGTAGGTAGAGTGCAGAAATGGGTATTTGGAGTTGACAAACGACTAGCTTTTTTTATCTCTCCTCATGTTGTGTGGATAGAAGTTGAGGTTTTCTGAAAAATTACAGTATTTATACCTTGGTCGAAGGTTATTTGTTGAGATAATCGATCATTTTGAAATTCAGATTGACCCGGTTTGACGAATTTTTGAAAAATAATTAATTAAAGGGAACCTGTCAGCAGGATTGTGCACAGTAACTCACACACAGTGTCAGATCAGCGCCGTTATACTGATTAAAATGATACATGGTGATGAATTCCGTCTTGTGGTTGTTATTTCATCTTTATTTTCAGTTTTGAGTTAATGAGATTCTCGTGCTTCAGGGCGGCCTGAGGGGGATCTTCATGTGGTGCTCTGATTAGCTATTCATAATGCAGCCTGATCCCTCAGTGACCTTCCCCCCTAGTTTGCATAATGAATATATGTACATACTGAAAAAAAACCCTAATGCAGGCATGTGCCAGCCATGGCACCTGCGATACAGCATAATCGCATGTTTACTGTGTTGTTAATAAATGTGCTTGAGGTTATCCTGAGGTGTATAAAAAAAATTCATTTTAAAATGGCGCCCGCCACGCCTGCACAGTAGCAACTATTGGTGTATATAGAGGTGATCCGATAGCTGCTATTGTGCAGGCGATGCCATCTTGCTAGAGAGGAAAAAAAATGTCCTCCAAGATGACATCTCCCAAACCTGCGCAGTAGCGGCCCTCAGCAATCGTACTACTGCCAATAGTTGCAAGTGCTGGTGGTGCTTCTGCTGCTGCTAGGCTGCTAGTGGCAACCATATTATTAGCTGTAGTATGACTTTTTTCTTTATATTACACTGTCCCTTAATAATATTTCTTTTACCATATATTTCCTCCAACATTTTAACTTTTCACCGTCTTTGCAACCCCAAATATTAAACCTTTGGGTATATAGGGACATGTTCAAAAAGCAAACAGTGCCAGCATACCACAGGATGTGTGGCGTGTACTTTCGTCAAATTGGAATATTAAGAAAGGTGTGCAAAATCAGACATGTATAGTTAAATGTCCTCTTTTTAAATCTCTTAACATTTTTTCAACAAAAATTAAATTTAATTCCTGAAAATGACCTAGTAATAAATGCTGTGTAGGTACATGGCTAAAAAACTGCAAGCACTTGCAAGATGGTGCTGTATTACTGTGGTTTGTTCATTGTAAAATTTGAATAGTAAAACGAATGTTAAGAACATTTTTTTTTGCAAAACATCTTGTAAGGTAGCCCATTCACTCTTACATGTCTCGATTTTCAGAAAATTTTCATTTGTCTTTTTGAAAAATATTATTTTCCACTACACAAAAAAGATTACACAAACGCAAAAACACAGTGCAGTCACTTCTGACAAGCAAATTGTCTCTTCGGAGAAGAAGAGGAATGGAACTCTAGTGCCACCTATAGGAAGAAGTAGCAATCCTAAAAGTCAATATCGACTTTCTAATGAGCCTTGTCACATGACTAAGGATAAAAGTCAAAATCAAAATTTCAATTTTCAGACACTGTGTTTCAGGTTACTGCCCCTCGTCAGTGCAAAGTGTGAGATCTGGTTTGTCTGGGTGAGAGGCATGTCAAGCCAAGACTAGAATTCTATTGCCACCTAAAGGAAGTAGCAATCCTAAAATTCACCTCTGGGAAATATGTTTACTGACAAGCATTCCCACTATTTGACACTGATTTCAGATTTTTTTTCCATAAAGATCTTTTGTGCTGTGTTGCTTTTGTTTTTTAGTGCATTAAGAATAAAGAAAAATTTGAAATTTTGAATTAAATGCAGTAGGATAGCTCCACCATACCACTTATCAATCACACTGGCACTGATATTGAATTTGCTGAGCTGTGATCTCTGACGTACATTCATTATCCTCAAATAACATTAAAATGACTACTGTATTCCTTGCTTAGGCTTTTATACAGGCTATTATAGTCCCTCCTGATTTGCTGTATTATAACATCTAACAGCTGCAAAGCATTATACAGAAACCCAATATGTAAAAAGGAAACAGGCATTTTTTTGGTGATTCTTATAAAAATAAATTGCAAATTGTTCTCCGGGAACAGTGAATTTAAAAAAATATTACTTGAATTCAATTTGCATTGAATTGAATTGATCGCATCAAGTTATTTTGTTGTGCACACTGTCTTTGAAAATTAAAGGTACATTTTTTTTTACGTAGAGACGTTTGGAGAGCTAAATTTGTCAGACTATGATTAGTTCCATTTTTTACATTTGATTTAACTACCTATTTTGTAAAGAACTCTTTTCAAAGATTATGTTTAAATTATAGTTTTATTACACATAAAATATTTAACATATTGTATAATTTTCTAAATAATTGCCACAAAATATGATGGTGCAATTTGAAAATATCTAATAGTTTGTTAATTAATGTGACTGGTAGATAATTGGTTTCAAAAACAAAATCATTGATGTTCTACTTGTAAAATAAAGACAACCTTAGGAGATACAGTATATGTTTCACAAAGTTAAGGTGCAGTTACCAACAAAAATAAACTTTGGTCCAAATGGGTGCCCATGTGGATAAAACCCCATACTAGTCTCGGCTTGTCTGCAGCACACAAGATCTGATGCAAAACATATATTTTTGTGTACTGAATATCAAATATTTGTTAATATGATGAGACCCAATTTCAGAAGAACATTTTGGCCTATTCTAGACTCAACTAATGGAATTTCGCACGAGGCAAAGTTAGTAATCAAGACAAAATAAGTTACTCTCATTGGCAATCAGCATCTAATAGCAAAATCCACAGGTTAAAATTTTATCAACAGTGGTGCTCCATGTTAAAAAGAAAAAATCAATACAGTCATTCTCACAGAAGTACAGTATATAAATGGGACTCACGGAGAGTTGCTTTATCCATAGACTCCATTTATTTAGTTAGATATAAAGTCCAATATAGGATATATTGCTGGAGACAAATTTGCAACAGTAACAATTTTTTCACATGCTCAGACACTTTCTCATGGCTTTCCCAAAGTTAGTCAGTTGTAGCTGCTTACAACAGAAGCATCCCTTTCATTAAGGCCACTTTTCACAAGCTGAGACTGAACTTACGATCAATATAAATGAACAAAGATCTGACAAGTAGCAATCCATGCATGAACAGGACATCATTGTAGTGTTTGACTATTTTTGCATGGGAGGATGACACAGAGTTCCCAAAGTGTTCCCAAAGTCTTGTTTGACCACTGATAAGGTTTTACAGTAAAAACTATATAGGCTAGTGCCATATTCCTTTTCCTGAAGGTAGTAGTGAGATAGGTGTTTTTTTTCTGCGCTGCTGACGATGTCCCACGAATGGATTCGAGAGATCGATTTGGATAAAAGCTATTTTCTTTTGTGGCTAAAATCTATGCGTTCCAAGGTTATCCAACTCTTATTCAGGATACAACCAAATTGCAAGACGTTGGATAACCTCAAAACGCATAGATTTTAACCATGCAATAAAACCATTTTTATAAAATTGATCTCTTGAATCCATTTATGGGATACCGCCAGCAGGGCAGGAAAAGCCACCTATCTCCCTACGACTAGCTTCTGGTCATGACCTGTGGTTGCAGCAGCTAGTACATGCAATTGCAACAATTTCAAAGCAACAAAATAAGGTGAGCAAGCAGCCCCAATTTTTATATCCTTTCAGATAAAACCTTATGTTGCGCTATTTGCTCCCCAGCTACATCAGATATTCCTATCACACAACTATAGGGTTCATTTGATTTGTGTGCACTGAACTCGTAAACAATATGTTAATGTAATTTCTGTTGATCGTATACTAGTATCACCAGCATGTTGTACTTTAAAAATGTGTAATTGCGTGTAATTGCAATAATCTTCTGTTGGAAATATTTCATTTTCTGGAACAATTTCAAGGGTGCCAACACTTTCGGCCACGACTTTATGTTATATGTTAATGCATGTAATTATTTTTATTTCCATCCTGTCTCTATTTTTATAGGGAGTCTGTCATCTTATAAATATGCAGGTAAATTGCATTGTGATGCTGCCTGTTCACCTTACTGGAATCACAGCTTTCAGGCACTGCTCACTATATTGTGACACTTTGATCGACAGCCCGCTTTACACAGATGTATTGTAGACCTGATGAAGATAGAGATCTGCTTTTAAAAGGCATTGCATGTTAGTAAAATATTTTTGTATATCTTTCACCTTCCTTGGTGCCCAGCTACCTCACTTTGCCACTCTGCTTATTTCTTACAGACAGGATGTTTCTTGTACTAAAGATTATGACAAGGAAAATATTTAATAAGCATCTTTAGAATTGTGCCTAAATGCTAGGACAACTCATACAGGTGAGCACATTTTTATTTTTGTCGCACCAATTTATTGTGAGACATACTACCTTAGAGGAGCAAATGAATGAAAAATATATATTTTTCCTTTTTCTACTATTCTAAAGGTAGTAGGTTCATAGCCTTTTACACTATTTTCATTTCCAAGAAAATTAGCTTCATGAATAGGCTAATGGTAAATGACTTGTAAAATTGTCTTATTGCTCTACATTCAATAACTATATTTTGCACAGTTTTAGTTATATTAAAAACAAAGGTTCTATGTACGAAACTCGAGATTAAAATATGTTCTCTGTCTGAGTCTTTTGCTTTTTCTCTTAAATTAAGGATGATATTGCTTGACAAGTACACGAATTGCAAAAAATATCTGGACGGAATTTCCAAAATGTCGAGATACCTGATATTATGTATAATTGTTGCCAAACCACGGAGAGGCAGAAAAGCTTCAGAAAACAAGACAAATGTGCCTGTTCTCAAGCCGATGCATTTTTTCTTTAAATAATGACACATGTGAACATGTACAGTATATATGTATATGTATAAACAAGAGAGACCGCAATTTCTTCTGTTTGCGAACTAAAGAAATACCTTTGCAAATATAAGTACTAAAAAAGATTAAAGTCATACAATGAAAACAATATATTGAAATGTAACGATAAATGTAATATAAAACTCGTATTCACCACTTCTAATCTCATGATGAATGCACAATTCTTCTTTCTATGAGGGAATTAGAGAAGCTGTGTGGAGAAAACATAACAAGATCACTACTATTTGCCAGTTACTTAAAAAAACATAGCTAAAATACAAAAAAAAAACATATTTGCTCACTTAGACATTACTTATGTGTAATTTTTCAGCTTTTCAGATCGTGTTCTTTAAGCAGCAAGAACCTTGAGAATACAGATAAATTGCTCCATGTGTATACGGCACTGAACTACCCTCTTTGAGAGGCATTATTATAACAACAAAGACTCTGTGTAGAACAGACCTGGACAAAAGAGCTGTCAATTTGGGGATCGTTTTCTACCGGGGATCTCACAAGTTGCAGAGCCAATGTAGTCTTAAAACTAACTGAAGACTTGGGAAAATGTGGCAGCTATCCAACCAGCTTATAACAAAGACCTGAATTAAATGGTCCTGGCATTTATTTTAGCCCAAGAAAGAAAGGACACAGATTAAAATGGTCTAATCTAGAACCATGGAAGCCATTGGTTGTTCAACCTTCAAAAAGATCTCATAAACTAAAAAAGGGCAAACCCATGTTCACTATTTTTGGGGCTGGTAGATAGATAATAATTTGAATATATTAAAAACGTAACACAAAATAAAAAATAAATAATAAATACTATATTACTTTTAATATCAGGGCCTTTTAAGCTTGTCTATTTATCTGGAGCATGATTTTTTTAATAAAAAACATAGTTCTAACAAGACTCATTGTTGCTTGACAAAAGATTATTTGTGCCCAATAACTATTGTACATAAAGTCTCGCATGGCATAGGTATTTTAAATATTTTTGGTTTTAATATTGTTGGCCAATTAATTAAAGAATATCTTTTTAGTAAAACAAAACAAAGTCCTATACATATGACAATCAAATGTATACCAAATGCGTTCTAGAGAATTGTTTTGAAAGAAATTTTCATACTTCCAATGTCATTCCCAATTAAGTTCTCCAGGTAATGACCCCATTTGCATAGTGAGCTGAACCCACATGTGGGAATTTTAATGGGCACACCACCTGAGTACATTAATTGAGAGTGACACTACTTGAACTAGTTTTGTGCTTAGCCCACTGAAAATTCTACTCATATTATTTTTAATGTCAAGCTACAAGTCAAATTTCAAGATGATGGATTTGTTCTTTTTTTAAGCACAGAGTGTGAATAAAGGCATTCTGTTATGCACTGCACATCTTTACTTACCTAATGTGTAGTTCTCATTGTGGCCTGCACCATGTCTCTCCAGCAGCTGGGACTTCATTTCTACATGATGGTGTTGTGTCTGGTTTCCATAAATTTGCACTTAATTGACAGTAAATAATCCATTTCGTTACTAAAATTGCTTAAAGACATTTATTTTGGGGGGTATGAAAGACAGCCAATTAGAGGTGGCATTAAAATGGCAGACAAGTGTTGTCACCGCAATATTAATGCTAAAAAAAAATCCAAATTCTAATGATATATGTTGCCAATTTTGAAGATTTTTTTTAAATAAGCATTGTTATATGTATAAAAAAAAGTCTACCGGGGCTTGGCTCAGTTCCACAGATTTCTCTACTCTTTGGAATGAGAAACAATTTACTGTTCATTCCAACTAAAATGGCATTTTACTCTGTAATGGTGTACGAAACGCATTATTTAAGCATAACTTTTAACATTGCATACGATGTGATCATTATATTTAACCAGATTTTACAAGTAAATTACACTTATTTTAAAGAACCATTAGAAGTGCAATCTAAAAGTCATTCAGTATCCAGTAAAAATGTGTTTTTCCTTTTTTCCTTACTTTTTTGAAGGCTTATCCTACTGTGTCTCCATGACAGTGCCACCTATTCTGTCTTCTGAGAAGATAAACCTTATCCCACGGTTATATTGTCTTATAACTTCACAAGGATATCGGAAGGAGATATTAAAAGGGAGACAAGGGGCGCAGAGTCTAAGTGTAGATGTATATTCACAGCAAGAAATATATATTGTTGCACTCACCCTTTGGATGTCTTGTATGCACATTCAATTGATCCGTATGATGGATCCACGTTTTATAATATTCCGGTATGCAGCACTATTGCAGGAACTATGCCAGCCTTGATCCAAGGATTGCATGTGAATACAATGGTTAGAG
Organism: Ranitomeya imitator; assembly: GCF_032444005.1. NCBI lineage: Eukaryota > Metazoa > Chordata > Amphibia > Anura > Dendrobatidae > Ranitomeya > Ranitomeya imitator. The sequence goes on along the minus strand of NC_091285.1, from coordinate 307,855,496 downwards.
AAAAAAAAAAATTTCCTTTCTAGGCGCTTCCGGAAGACAAGGATAATTTGAAGGTTGAGATAATTTGCTCAGTACCAAATTTATTAGGACACTTTAATAAGAACAAAACAACGCGTTTCAGCCCACAACGGCCTTCATCAGGTATTATTTAAAAAATAACACGTCCTAAAATCAAATGTATAGTGTTCTATTTCAAAATTAAATTATCAAACATCCAAAGACTTAATAATATTATTATTGTTTATGGTACTGTTAAATAAAAATCTGTAGCTTTGAAGCAATGAGTGACTTTCTTATGGGTTACCAAAAGTTCAGTAAGAATGTGGTCCAACATATGCCCCCTATGACTGGGTTAATGTGTTCAAATAATTTGCTCACAGCAGCCTATTCATCCATCTTTCAATGTGTTTTCATCTCTACTGTCCCTTGCTTTCTTTTCATCAATGTAAGGATTCCATTTCTGGGTACATAAAGTGGCAGTTTCTTTCATATAACTATGGCTTAGGATGCAGTCACATGATAACATGGACGATGTTTGCATCTCAAGTCTCGGACTGACCGGAGGCTCTCATGACCCAAATGTGACTGCTGCATAGAAATAGGTGCTGTCATGCTTGGGTCAGAAGGAACATAAACCAGCTCACCCGTGATTCAGCAACCAAACCTCGGGAGCACGGACCCGCTGTGTCCAGGCGTGCAAGATCCAAAAAAAAGAAAGAAATGTCCAGCTTCACCGAGTCCGTAAAAAAGCGATTTCTTTATTAACAAACTTTAAACATGGAGGATACAGACTTCAGCACAACCATACAGTTAGGTCCATATATATTTGGACAGAGACAACATTTTTCTAATTTTGGTTATAGACATTGCCACAATGAATTTTAAACAAAACAATTCAGATGCAGTTGAAGTTCAGACTTTCAGCTTTCATTTGAGGGTATCCACATTATAATTGGATGAAAGGTTTAGGAGTTTCAGCTCCTTAACATGTGCCACCCTGTTTTTAAAGGGACCAAAAGTAATTGGACAATTGACTACAAGGCTATTTCATGGACAGGTGTGGGCAATCCCTCTGTTACGTCATTCTCAATTAAACAGATAAAAGGCCTGGAGTTGATTTGAGATGTGGTGCTTGCATTTGGAAGGTTTTGCTGTGAAGTAAACATGCGGACAAAGGAGCTCTCCATGCAGGTGAAACAAGCCATCCTTAAGCTGCAAAAACAGGAAAAACCCATCCAAGAAATTGCTACAATATTCGGAGTGGCAAAATTTACAGTTTGGTACATCCTGAGAAAGAAAGAAAGCACTGGTGAACTCATCAATGCAAAAAGACCTGGGCGCCCACGTAAGACAACAATGGTGGATGATCGCAGAATAATCTCCATGGTGAAGAGAAACCCCTTCACAACAGCCAACCAAGTGAACAACACTCTCCAGGAGGTAGGTGTATCAATATCCAAATCTACCATAAAGAGAAGACTGCATGAAAGTAAATATAGAGGGTTCACTGCACGGTGCAAGCCACTCATAAGTATCAAGAATAAAAAGGCTAGACTGGACTTTGCTAAAAAACATCTAAAAAAGCCAGCACAGTTCTGGAAGAACATTGTTTGGACAGATGAAACCAAGATCAACCTCTACCAGAATGATGGAAAGAGAAAAGTATGGCGAAGGCGTGGTACGGCTCATGATCCAAAGCATACCACATCATCTGTAAAACACGGCGGTGGCTTGGGCATGCATGGCTGCCAGTGATACTGGGTCACTAGTGTTTATTGATGATGGGACACAGGACAGAAGCAGCCGAATGAATTCTGAAGTATTCAGAGCCATACTGTGTGCTCAGATCCAGCCAAATGCAGCCAAACTGATTGGTGGTCGTTAGAATTGAGCGACCTTGACCTTTTTAGAGTCGAGCCGGGTTTCGCGAAACCCGACTATCTCAAAAGTCGGGTCGAGTGAAATCGCCCGATTATGACGTAAAGTCGGGATCGACCGAAACACGAAACCCAATGCAAGTCAATGGGGCAGCATAGTCGGCAGTGAGTGGGGGCCAGGAAAACACCTAGAGTGCCCATTTTAATGTCAAAACCATCCATTCTTCTTAATGAAGCTTGTCAAGCGTAATTTACCTTATAATAATTGGAAGGCATTTGAAATTGGGGGTCATTTGGCTAAAGTTGTGGTGGGTAGGGCTGGTTCAAGTAATTAGTGGGCCCAGGAAATCTGGACCACGTCACGGCAGTGGAGCAGGGAGAGGTAAGTATTTCAACTTTGCAAGTGCTGTGAACCTGAGCAAGCAGGGGGGGCCCACTAGTTGGCATTGGCACTGGCACAGGGCACCTCAAAGTACAGCGGTGTATTTGCACGGCGGGGGCGCCTCCCACCGGCAGCAACACTTTTGCGTACCATGAGAGGCCCTGTGCCAGTGACGTCGCCAACTAGTATTCCTCCCCCCACCTGATGAAGGAACCTGCACTTTCATCTGCACCTTCCTGTTTGTCCCCGTGTAAGGTGGTATGGTATGCGGGAAGGGGGACCTGACTTTCAGCAGGGTCACAATCTTGCAGTGTAGCGTGCACGGGAAATGTTGCGTTATGGGTCAATGTACCAGCAGACTCATCTATCACTGGCTGGGCAATGGGCAGGATGAGGAGGAAACACAGATATAGGCCCAAAGAATAAAGTGGGCTAAATGCAGTTCAAAATTGGTAACACAGGACTAATCAGGGGGCATTGCAGTGGAGGACAACTGGAATGAGAGACTGACACAGAGAGTAGGCCCAAATCAGTAAGTAGTCGAAATGCAGTTCAAAATTGGCAACAGTAGTAAACAGGCGGCACAGCTTTGTTCAGTGGAGGAGAACAGCAAGGAGTGGCAGACAACGATAGTAGGCCCCAACCCAACTAGTAGGCCAAATTCAGTCTAACATTAACAACTACTTAACGAGCGCCTGAAAATGGAATTTCAGGACAGGAAACCAGGAGAACAGCAAGGAGCGGCAGACACCGATAGTAGGCCCCAAACCAACTAGTACGCCAAATGCAGTTGTTCCGTTTAACCACAATTTAATGAGAGCCTGAAGATAGAAGTTCAGGAAAGGCAACCTGGAGAACACCTTGGAGTGGAACACACCATCTCTCTACACCCCATACCCAATTTGTAGGCCTAATGCAGCGTAGTTTCCAACAACTACTAAACGAGAGCATGATGATCGAAGCATTGGCGAGGAAACCTGGGGAACACCTTGGAGTGGAACACACCATCTCTCTACAGTGGAACACACCATCTCTCTACACCCCATACCCAATTTGTAGGCCTAATGCAGCGTAGTTTCCAACAACTACTAAACGAGAGCCGGAAGATCGAAGCAATGGAGAGGAAACCTGGGGAACACCTTGGAGTGTAACACACCATCTCTCTACACCCTGTTGTGAATTCTGTGGCTGAATTCACTCCTGTGGTCACAAGTGGTACTGCAGCTTCTGAGCTTCCTCCCTCAGGTGTTCTGGTGAGCTCGTTAACTGCTTCATTACTTAACTCCGCCTGATGCTGCTATCCTTGCTCCTTGTCAATGTTTCAGTGTTGGATCTGAGCTTCTCCTGATTGTTCCTGTGACCTGCTGCTCTGTATAGCTAAGTGCTTTTTGCTTTTTTGTTGCTTTTTTTTCTGTCCAGCTTGTCTTTTGTTTTGCTGGAAGCTCTGAGACGCAAAGGGTGTACCGCCGTGCCGTTAGTTCGGCACGGTGGGTTTTTTTTGCCCCCTTTGTGTGGTTTTGCTTTAGGGTTTTTTGTAGACTGCAAAGTTCGCTTTACTGTCCTCGCTCTGTCCTAGAATATCGGGCCCCACTTTGCTGAATCTATTTCATCCCTTCGTTTTGTCTTTTCATCTTACTCACAGTCATTATATGTGGGGGGTTGCCTTTTCCTTTGGGGAATTTCTCTGGGGCAAGTCAGGCCTATTTTTCTATCTTCAGGCTAGCTAGTTTCTTAGGCTGTGCCGAGTTGCCTAGGTAGTTGTTAGGCGCAATCCACAGCCGCTTTTAGTTGTGTTTAGGATAGGATCAGGTGTGCAGTCTACAGAGTTTCCACGTCTCAGAGCTCGTTCTTGTATTTTTGGGTATTTGTCAGATCACTGTGTGCGCTCTGATCGCTAAGCACACTGTGTTTCTGGATTGCCTTCATAACACCTGTCATTAGCAAACATAACAGTACAAGGAGCCTAACTAATGATTCTCAATAGAGGGAAAGAAAAAGTTCTGACATCATTTTTTTTTTTTTTTTTTTCTGCTCTGTGTTCACTTTTTTTTTTTCCCCTAGACATTTGGGTGATTCTGGACACAGGTGTGGACATGGATTTTCAGGGTCTGTGCTCTTCAATGGATAATCTCGTTATAAATGTACAAAAAATTCAAGATACTATTGATCAGAAATCTATGTTAGAACCAAGAATTCCTATTCCTGATTTGTTTTTTGGAGATAGAACTAAGTTTCTAAGTTTCAAAAATAATTGTAAGCTATTTCTGGCCTTGAAACCTCATTCTTCTGGTAATCCTATTCAACAGGTTTTGATTATTATTTCTTTTTTGCGCGGCGACCCTCAAGACTGGGCATTTTCTCTTGCGCCAGGAGACCCTGCATTGAGTAGTGTCGATGCGTTTTTCCTGGCGCTCGGATTGCTGTACGATGAGCCTAATTTAGTGGATCAGGCTGAGAAAAATTTGCTGGCTTTGTGCCAGGGTCAGGATGATATAGAAGTATATTGTCAGAAAATTAGGAAATGGTCAGTACTCACTCAGTGGAATGAATCTGCGCTGGCAGCTTTGTTCAGAAAGGGTCTCTCTGAGGCTCTTAAGGATGTCATGGTGGGATTTCCTATGCCTGCTGGTTTGAATGAGTCTTTGTCTTTGGCCATTCAGATCGGTCGACGCTTGCGCGAGCGTAAATCTGTGCACCATTTGGCTGTACTGCCTGAGGTTAAACCTGAGCCTATGCAGTGCGATAGGACTATGACTAGAGTTGAACGGCAGGAATACAGACGTCTGAATGGTCTGTGTTTCTACTGTGGTGATTCCACTCATGCTATTTCTGATTGTCCTAAGCGCACTAAGCGGTCCGCTAGGTCTGCCGTCATTGGTACTGTACAGTCCAAATTCCTTCTGTCCATTACCTTGATATGCTCTTTGTCGTCGTTTTCTGTCATGGCGTTTGTGGATTCGGGCGCTGCCCTGAATCTGATGGATTTGGATTATGCTAAACGTTGTGGGTTTTTCTTGGAGCCTTTGCGGTGTCCTATTCCATTGAGAGGAATTGATGCTACACCTTTGGCCAAGAATAAACCTCAATACTGGGCCCAGCTGACCATGTGCATGGCTCCTGCACATCAGGAAGTTATTCGCTTTCTGGTGTTGCATAATCTGCATGATGTGGTCGTGTTGGGGTTGCCATGGCTACAAACCCATAATCCAGTATTGGATTGGAATTCCATGTCGGTATCCAGCTGGGGTTGTCAGGGGGTACATGGTGATGTTCCATTTTTGTCGATTTCGTCATCCACCCCTTCTGAGGTCCCAGAGTTCTTGTCTGATTATCAGGATGTATTTGAAGAGCCCAAGTCCGATGCTCTACCTCCGCATAGGGATTGCGATTGTGCTATCAATTTGATTCCTGGTAGTAAATTCCCTAAAGGTCGATTACTTAATTTATCCGTGCCCGAACACGCCGCTATGCGCAGTTATGTGAAGGAATCCCTGGAGAAGGGACATATTCGCCCATCGTCATCACCACTGGGAGCAGGGTTCTTCTTTGTAGCCAAGAAGGATGGTTCGCTGAGACCGTGTATTGATTACCGCCTTCTTAATAAGATCACTGTTAAATTTCAGTATCCCTTGCCATTGTTATCTGACTTGTTTGCTCGGATTAAGGGGGCTAGTTGGTTCACTAAGATAGATCTTCGTGGTGCGTATAATCTGGTGAGAATCAGGCAAGGAGATGAATGGAAAACTGCATTCAATACGCCCGAGGGTCATTTTGAGTATCTAGTGATGCCGTTCGGACTTGCTAATGCTCCATCTGTGTTTCAGTCTTTTATGCATGACATCTTCCGTGAGTATCTGGATAAATTCCTGATTGTTTACTTGGATGACATTTTGATCTTCTCAGATGATTGGGAGTCTCATGTGAAGCAGGTCAGAATGGTTTTTCAGGTCCTGCGTGCTAACTCTTTGTTTGTGAAGGGATCAAAGTGTCTCTTCGGTGTGCAGAAAGTTTCATTTTTGGGGTTCATCTTTACCCCTTCTACTATCGAGATGGATCCAGTTAAGGTCCAAGCCATCCAGGATTGGATTCAGCCGACATCTCTGAAAAGTCTGCAAAAGTTCCTGGGCTTTGCTAATTTTTATCGTCGCTTCATCTGTAATTTTTCTAACATTGCCAAACCATTGACCGATTTGACCAAGAAGGGTGCTGATTTGGTTAATTGGTCTTCTGCTGCTGTGGAAGCTTTTCAGGAGTTGAAGCGTCGTTTTTGTTCTGCCCCTGTGTTGTGTCAGCCAGATGTTTCTCTTCCGTTCCAGGTCGAGGTTGATGCTTCTGAGATTGGAGCAGGGGCGGTTTTGTCACAGAGAGGTTCTGATTGCTCAGTGATGAAACCATGTGCTTTCTTTTCCAGGAAGTTTTCGCCCGCTGAGCGTAATTATGATGTGGGCAATCGAGAGTTGCTGGCCATGAAGTGGGCATTCGAGGAGTGGCGTCATTGGCTTGAAGGAGCTAAGCATCGCGTGGTGGTATTGACTGATCATAAGAACTTGACTTATCTCGAGTCTGCCAAGCGCTTGAATCCTAGACAGGCCCGTTGGTCGTTATTTTTTGCCCGCTTCGACTTTGTGATTTCGTACCTTCCGGGCTCTAAAAATGTGAAGGCGGATGCTCTGTCTAGGAGTTTTGTGCCCGACTCTCCGGGTTTATCTGAGCCAGCGGGTATCCTCAAGGAAGGAGTCATTGTGTCTGCCATCTCCCCTGATTTGCGGCGGGTGCTGCAAAAATTTCAGGCGAATAAACCTGATCGTTGTCCAGCAGAGAAACTGTTCGTCCCTGATAGGTGGACTAATAAACTTATCTCTGAACTTCATTGTTCGGTGTTGGCTGGTCATCCTGGAATCTTTGGTACCAGAGAGTTAGTGGCTAGATCCTTCTGGTGGCCATCTCTGTCACGGGATGTACGTACTTTTGTGCAGTCCTGTGGGATTTGTGCTAGGGCTAAGCCCTGCTGTTCTCGTGCCAGTGGGTTGCTTTTGCCCTTGCCGGTCCCAAAGAGGCCTTGGACACATATTTCGATGGATTTCATTTCTGACCTTCCCGTTTCTCAAAAGATGTCAGTCATTTGGGTGGTCTGTGATCGCTTTTCTAAAATGGTCCATTTGGTGCCCTTGGCTAAATTGCCTTCCTCCTCTGATTTGGTACCTTTGTTCTTTCAGCATGTGGTTCGGTTGCATGGCATTCCTGAGAATATTGTTTCTGACAGAGGTTCCCAGTTTGTTTCAAGGTTTTGGCGAGCCTTTTGTGGTAGGATGGGCATTGACCTATCCTATTCCTCGGCTTTCCATCCTCAGACTAATGGCCAGACCGAACGAACCAATCAGACCTTGGAAACATATCTGAGATGTTTTGTTTCTGCAGACCAGGATGATTGGGTGTCCTTTTTGCCGTTGGCTGAGTTCGCCCTTAATAATCGGGCCAGCTCGGCTACCTTGGTTTCTCCATTTTTTTGCAATTCTGGGTTCCATCCTCGTTTCTCTTCAGGACAGGTTGAGTCTTCGGACTGTCCTGGTGTGGATTCTGTGGTGGATAGGTTGCAGCAGATCTGGACTCAGGTAGTGGACAATTTGATCTTGTCCCAGGAGAAAGCTCAACTTTTCGCTAATTGCAGACGCCGTGTGGGTCCCCGACTTCGTGTTGGGGATCTGGTTTGGTTATCTTCTCGTCATATTCCTATGAAGGTTTCCTCTCCTAAATTTAAACCTCGTTTTATTGGTCCATATAGGATTTCTGAGGTTCTCAATCCTGTGTCTTTTCGTTTGACCCTCCCAGACTCCTTTTCCATACATAATGTATTCCATAGGTCGTTGTTGCGGAGATACGTGGCACCTATGGTTCCATCTGTTGAGCCTCCTGCCCCGGTTTTGGTGGAGGGGGAATTGGAGTATATTGTGGAGAAGATTTTGGATTCTCGTGTTTCTAGACGGAAACTCCAGTATCTGGTTAAATGGAAGGGTTATGCTCAGGAAGATAATTCCTGGGTTTTTGCCTCTGATGTTCATGCTTCCGATCTTGTTTGTGCCTTTCATGCGGCTCATCCTGGTCGGCCTGGGGGCTCTGGTGAGGGTTCGGTGACCCCTCCTCAAGGGGGGGGTACTGTTGTGAATTCTGTGGCTGAATTCACTCCTGTGGTCACAAGTGGTACTGCAGCTTCTGAGCTTCCTCCCTCAGGTGTTCTGGTGAGCTCGTTAACTGCTTCATTACTTAACTCCGCCTGATGCTGCTATCCTTGCTCCTTGTCAATGTTTCAGTGTTGGATCTGAGCTTCTCCTGATTGTTCCTGTGACCTGCTGCTCTGTATAGCTAAGTGCTTTTTGCTTTTTTGTTGCTTTTTTTTCTGTCCAGCTTGTCTTTTGTTTTGCTGGAAGCTCTGAGACGCAAAGGGTGTACCGCCGTGCCGTTAGTTCGGCACGGTGGGTTTTTTTTGCCCCCTTTGCGTGGTTTTGCTTTAGGGTTTTTTGTAGACTGCAAAGTTCGCTTTACTGTCCTCGCTCTGTCCTAGAATATCGGGCCCCACTTTGCTGAATCTATTTCATCCCTTCGTTTTGTCTTTTCATCTTACTCACAGTCATTATATGTGGGGGGCTGCCGTTTCCTTTGGGGAATTTCTCTGGGGCAAGTCAGGCCTATTTTTCTATCTTCAGGCTAGCTAGTTTCTTAGGCTGTGCCGAGTTGCCTAGGTAGTTGTTAGGCGCAATCCACAGCCGCTTTTAGTTGTGTTTAGGATAGGATCAGGTGTGCAGTCTACAGAGTTTCCACGTCTCAGAGCTCGTTCTTGTATTTTTGGGTATTTGTCAGATCACTGTGTGCGCTCTGATCGCTAAGCACACTGTGTTTCTGGATTGCCTTCATAACACCTGTCATTAGCAAACATAACAACACCCCATGCCCAATTTGTAGGCCTAATGCAGCGTAGTTTCCAACAACTACTAAACGAGAGCCGGAAGATCGAAGCTCAGGAAAGGCAACCTGGAGAACACCTTGGAGTGGAACACACCATCTCTCTACACCCCATACCCAATTTGTAGGCCCAATGCAGCGTAGTTTCCAACAACTACTAAACGAGAGCCGGAAGATCGAAGCAATGGAGAGGAAACCTGGGGAACACCTTGGAGTGTAACACACCATCTCTCTACACCCCATACCCAATTTGTAGGCCTAATGCAGCGTAGTTTCCAACAACTACTAAACGAGAGCCGGAAGATCGAAGCAATGGAGAGGAAACCTGGGGAACACCTTGGAGTGTAACACACCATCTCTCTACACCCCATACCCAATTTGTAGGCCTAATGCAGCGTAGTTTCCAACAACTACTAAACGAGAGCCGGAAGATCGAAGCAATGGAGAGGAAACCTGGGGAACACCTTGGAGTGGAACACACCATCTCTCTACAGTGGAACACACCATCTCTCTACACCCCATACCCAATTTGTAGGCCTAATGCAGCGTAGTTTCCAACAACTACTAAACGAGAGCCGGAAGATCGAAGCTCAGGAAAGGCAACCTGGGGAACACCTTGGAGTGGAACACACCATCTCTCTACACCCCATACCCAATTTGTAGGCCCAATGCAGCGTAGTTTCCAACAACTACTAAACGAGAGCCGGAAGATCGAAGCTCAGGAAAGGCAACCTGGGGAACACCTTGGAGTGTAACAAACCCTCTCTCTACACCACGGAAGGGCTGATTCTTAGGAAGGAAGGCTGTCGGAAAGAAGCAGGGCGCGTCCGAGGGTGATTATATTCTTATTAGGTATATACTCACCCTCGGACGCGCCCTGCTTCTTTATTTGTAATGAATGTTTATTTGCAATGTGGTTTTGACTTACTCTATTTTTTTGGTAAATAATGATTTTATTATTTTCATTGTTTTGCATCTTCTTGGCAATAATATAAAGAAGACGCGACAGGACAACACTCGGTGGATGCCATATCTGTGTTTAAAATTGAAAAAACCTTTCAGTTAACTACTTGCAGGAGAAAGTTATTGTAGCTGGTGGCCATTTTTAGTACTGTACCAGATTTTTGTTGTATGTGTTTGTTTTTAATGTTAAAATGTCTGCATTTGATATCTCTCCAGTATTTTCTTTTTTATAAGCAAAATACTTATTTTTATATTTTCTGATGTTGGTTCCAGGGGTACACGGGCAGCAGTGGTGTGGTCAGTGGAGGCCTAGTGGAAGGAGTGACCGCAGACAGGCATCGAAGGCCTAAAATAATAACACATGGCTGTAGGCAATTTTAAATTGGTTACAGGGGTACACGGGCAGCAGTGGTGTGGTCAGTGGAGGCCTAGTGGAAGGAGTGACCGCAGACAGGCATCGAAGGCCTAAAATAATAACACATGGCTGTAGGCAATTTTAAATTGGTTCCAGGGGTACACGGGCAGCAGTGGTGTGGTCAGTGGAGGCCTAGTGGAAGGAGTGACCACAGACAGGCATCGAAGGCCTAAAATAATAACACATGGCTGTAGGCAATTTTAAATTGGTTCCAGGGGTACACGGGCAGCAGTGGTGTGGTCAGTGGAGGCCTGTTACGGCTGGCAATCAGGCAACACAGCGTGCAGTAATCAGCGCACATACAGAGATCTGGCAATAACCAAAAACAATAGGACGAGCTCTGAGACGTGGAATCTCTGTAGACTGCAGTACCTGATCTATCCTCACACAACTGGAAGCAGCAGTGGATTGCGCCTATCAACTACCTATGCAACTCGGCACTGCCTGAGGAGCTGACTAGCCTGAAGATAGAAATACAAGCCTGACTTACCTCAGAGAAATACCCCAAAGGAATAGGCAGCCCCCACATATAATGACTGTTAGCAAGATGAAAAGACAAACATAGGAATGAAATAGATTCAGCAAAGTGAGGCCCGATATTCTAGACAGAGCGAGGATAGCAAAGAGAACTATGCAGTCTACAAAAAACCCTAAAACGAAAACCACGCAAAGGGGCAAAAAGACCCACCGTGCCGAACTAACAGCACGGCGGTGCACCCCTTTGCTTCTCAGAGCTTCCAGCAAAAGATAATAACAAGCTGGACAGAAAAAACAGAAAACAAACTAGAAGCACTTATCTAGCAGAGCAGCAGGCCCAAGGAAAGATGCAGTAGCTCAGATCCAACACTGGAACATTGACAAGGAGCAAGGAAGACAGACTCAGGTGGAGCTAAATAGCAAGGCAGCCAACGAGCTCACCAAAACACCTGAGGGAGGAAGCCCAGAGACTGCAATACCACTTGTGACCACAGAAGTGAACTCAGCCACAGAATTCACAACAGTACCCCCCCCTTGAGGAGGGGTCACCGAACCCTCACCAGAACCCCCAGGCCGACCAGGATGAGCCACATGAAAGGCACGAACAAGATCTGGGGCATGGACATCAGAGGCAAAAACCCAGGAATTATCTTCCTGAGCATAACCCTTCCATTTGACCAGATACTGGAGTTTCCGTCTAGAGACACGAGAATCCAAAATCTTCTCCACAATATACTCCAATTCCCCCTCCACCAAAACAGGGGCAGGAGGCTCCACAGATGGAACCATAGGTGTCACGTATCTCCTCAACAACGACCTATGGAATACATTATGTATGGAAAAGGAGTCTGGGAGGGTCAGACGAAAAGACACCGGATTGAGAATCTCAGAAATCCTATACGGACCAATAAAACGAGGTTTAAATTTAGGAGAGGAAACCTTCATAGGTATATGACGAGAAGATAACCAAACCAGATCCCCAACACGAAGTCGGGGTCCCACACGGCGTCTGCGATTAGCGAAAAGCTGAGCCTTCTCCTGGGACAAGGTCAAATTGTCCACTACCTGAGTCTAGATCTGCTGCAACCTGTCCACCACATAATCCACACCAGGACAGTCCGAAGACTCAACCTGTCCTGAAGAGAAACGAGGATGGAACCCAGAATTGCAGAAAAATGGAGAGACCAAGGTAGCCGAGCTGGCCCGATTATTAAGGGCGAACTCAGCCAACGGCAAAAATGACACCCAATCATCCTGGTCAGCGGAAACAAAACATCTCAGATATGTTTCCAAGGTCTGATTGGTTCGTTCGGTCTGGCCATTAGTCTGAGGATGGAAGGCCGAGGAAAAAGATAGGTCAATGCCCATCCTACCACAAAAGGCTCGCCAGAACCTCGAGACAAACTGGGAACCTCTGTCAGAAACAATATTCTCAGGAATGCCATGTAAACGAACCACATGCTGGAAGAACAAAGGCACCAAATCAGAGGAGGAAGGCAATTTAACCAAGGGCACCAGATGGACCATTTTAGAAAAGCGATCACAGACCACCCAAATGACCGACATTTTTTGAGAAACGGGAAGGTCAGAAATGAAATCCATCGAAATATGTGTCCAAGGCCTCTTCGGGACCGGCAAGGGCAAAAGCAACCCACTGGCACGTGAACAGCAGGGCTTAGCCCTAGCACAAATTCCACAGGACTGCACAAAAGCACGCACATCCCGTGACAGAGATGGCCACCAGAAGGATCTAGCAACCAACTCCCTGGTACCAAAGATTCCTGGCTGACCGGCCAGCACCGAACAATGAAGTTCAGAGATAACTTTACTAGTCCACCTATCAGGGACGAACAGTTTCTCGGCCGGACAACGATCAGGTTTATTAGCCTGAAATTTCTGCAACACTCTCCGCAAATCAGGGGAGATGGCAGACACAATGACTCCTTCCTTGAGGATACTCGCCGGCTCAGATAACCCCGGAGAGTCGGGCACAAAACTCCTAGACAGAGCATCCGCCTTCACATTTTTAGAGCCCGGAAGGTATGAAATCGCAAAATCAAAACGAGCAAAAAATAACGACCAACGGGCCTGTCTAGGATTCAAGCGCTTGGCAGACTCAAGATAAGTAAGGTTCTTATGATCAGTCAAAACCACCACGCGATGCTTAGCACCCTCAAGCCAATGACGCCACTCCTCGAATGCCCACTTCATGGCCAGCAACTCTCGGTTGCCCACATCATAATTACGCTCAGCAGCAGAAAATTTCCTGGAAAAGAAAGCACATGGTTTGAACACTGAGCAACCAGAACCTCTCTGTGACAAAACCGCCCCTGCACCAATCTCAGAAGCATCAACCTCGACCTGGAACGGAAGAGAAACATCAGGTTGACACAACACAGGGGCACAGCAAAAACGACGCTTCAACTCCTGAAAAGCTTCCACGGCAGCAGAAGACCAATTAACCAAATCAGCACCCTTCTTGGTCAAATCGGTCAATGGTCTGGCAATGCTAGAAAAATTACAGATGAAGCGACGATAAAAATTAGCAAAGCCCAGGAATTTCTGCAAACTTTTTAGAGTTGTCGGCTGAGTCCAATCCTGGATGGCGTGAACCTTAACCGGATCCATCTCGATAGTAGAAGGGGAAAAGATGAACCCCAAAAATGAAACTTTCTGCACACCGAAGAGACACTTTGATCCCTTCACGAACAAGGAATTAGCACGCAGTACCTGGAAAACCATTCTGACTTGCTTCACATGAGACTCCCAATCATCTGAGAAGATCAAAATGTCATCCAAGTAAACAATCAAGAATTTATCCAGATACTCACGGAAAATGTCATGCATAAAAGACTGAAAAACAGATGGAGCATTGGCAAGTCCGAACGGCATCACCAGATACTCAAAATGACCCTCGGGCGTATTAAATGCCGTTTTCCATTCATCTCCCTGCCTGATTCTCACCAGATTATACGCACCACGAAGATCAATCTTAGTAAACCAACTAGCCCCCTTAATCCGAGCAAACAAGTCAGAAATCAATGGCAAGGGATACTGAAACTTAACAGTGATCTTATTAAGAAGGCGGTAATCAATACACGGTCTTAGCGAACCATCCTTCTTGGCTACAAAAAAGAACCCTGCTCCCAATGGTGACGACGATGGGCGAATATGTCCCTTCTCCAGGGACTCCTTCACATAACTGCGCATAGCGGTGTGTTCAGGTACGGACAAATTAAATAAACGACCCTTAGGGAATTTACTACCAGGAATCAAATCGATAGCACAATCACAATTCCTATGCGGAGGAAGGGCATCAGACTTGGACTCTTCAAATACATCCTGAAAGTCCGACAAGAACTCTGGGATGTCAGAAGGAATGGATGACGAAATAGACAAAAATTGAACATCACCATGTACTCCCTGACAACCCCAGCTGGTTACCGACATAGAGTTCCAATCCAATACTGGATTATGGGATTGTAGCCATGGCAACCCCAACACGACCACATCATGCAAATTATGCAGTACCAAAAAGCGAATAACTTCCTGATGTGCAGGAGCCATGCACATGGTCAGCTGGGCCCAGTACTGAGGCTTATTCTTGGCCAGAGGTGTAGCATCAATTCCTCTCAACGGAATAGGACACCGCAAAGGCTCCAAGAAAAATCCACAACGTTTAGCATAATCCAAATCCATCAGATTCAGGGCAGCGCCTGAATCCACAAACGCCATGACAGAATATGATGACAAAGAGCACATTAAGGTAATGGACAAAAGGAATTTGGACTGTACAGTACCAATAACGGCAGAGCTATCGAACCGCCTAGTGCGTTTAGGACAATTAGAAATAGCATGAGTAGAATCACCACAATAGAAACACAGTCTGTTCAGACGTCTGTGTTCGTGCCGTTCTACTTTAGTCATAGTCCTGTCGCACTGCATAGGCTCAGGCTTACTCTCAGACAATACCGCCAGATGGTGCACAGATTTACGCTCGCGCAAGCGACGACCGATCTGAATGGCCAAGGACATAGACTCATTCAAACCAGCAGGCATAGGAAATCCCACCATTACATCCTTAAGAGCTTCAGAGAGACCCTTTCTGAACAAAGCCGCTAGTGCAGATTCATTCCACAGAGTGAGTACTGACCATTTTCTAAATTTCTGACAATATACTTCTACATCATCCTGACCCTGGCATAAAGCCAGCAGATTTTTCTCAGCTTGATCCACTGAATTAGGCTCATCGTAAAGCAATCCCAGCGCCTGGAAAAATGCATCAACATTACTCAATGCAGAATCTCCTGGTGCAAGAGAAAACGCCCAGTCCTGTGGGTCGCCGCGCAAAAAAGAAATAATAATCAAAACCTGTTGAATAGGATTACCAGAAGAATGAGGTTTCAAGGCCAAAAATAGCTTACAATTATTTCTGAAGCTCAGGAACTTAGTTCTGTCACCAAAAAACAAATCAGGAATCGGAATTCTTGGTTCTAGCATCGATTTCTGATCAATAGTATCTTGAATCTTTTGTACATTTACAACGAGATTATCCATTGAGGAGCACAGAGCCTGAATATCCATGTCCACAGCTGTGTCCTGAAGCACTCTAATGTCTAGGGGAAAAAAAAGACTGAAGACAGAGCTAAGAAAAAAAAATGATGTCAGGATTTCTTTTTTCCCTCTATTGGAAATCATTGAATGGCTCCTTGTACTGTTACGGCTGGCAATCAGGCAACACAGCGTGCAGTAATCAGCGCACATACAGAGATCTGGCAATAACCAAAAACAATAGGACGAGCTCTGAGACGTGGAATCTCTGTAGACTGCAGTACCTGATCTATCCTCACACAACTGGAAGCAGCAGTGGATTGCGCCTATCAACTACCTATGCAACTCGGCACTGCCTGAGGAGCTGACTAGCCTGAAGATAGAAATACAAGCCTGACTTACCTCAGAGAAATACCCCAAAGGAATAGGCAGCCCCCACATATAATGACTGTTAGCAAGATGAAAAGACAAACATAGGAATGAAATAGATTCAGCAAAGTGAGGCCCGATATTCTAGACAGAGCGAGGATAGCAAAGAGAACTATGCAGTCTACAAAAAACCCTAAAACGAAAACCACGCAAAGGGGCAAAAAGACCCACCGTGCCGAACTAACAGCACGGCGGTGCACCCCTTTGCTTCTCAGAGCTTCCAGCAAAAGATAATAACAAGCTGGACAGAAAAAACAGAAAACAAACTAGAAGCACTTATCTAGCAGAGCAGCAGGCCCAAGGAAAGATGCAGTAGCTCAGATCCAACACTGGAACATTGACAAGGAGCAAGGAAGACAGACTCAGGTGGAGCTAAATAGCAAGGCAGCCAACGAGCTCACCAAAACACCTGAGGGAGGAAGCCCAGAGACTGCAATACCACTTGTGACCACAGAAGTGAACTCAGCCACAGAATTCACAACAGAGGCCTAGTGGAAGGAGTGACCGCAGACAGGCATCGAAGGCCTAAAATAATAACACATGGCTGTAGGCAATTTTAAATTGGTTCCAGGGGTACACGGGCAGCAGTGGTGTGGTCAGTGGAGGCCTAGTGGAAGGAGTCACCGCAGACAGGCATCGAAGGCCTAAAATAATAACACATGGCTGTAGGCAATTTTAAATTGGTTACAGGGGTACACGGGCAGCAGTGGTGTGGTCAGTGGAGGCCTAGTGGAAGGAGTGACCACAGACAGGCATCGAAGGCCTAACATAACAAAAATGTCAATACAATGGTATTGTCAGTGGCAGGCATTGAAGGATGTCAGCGCATAGACTAAACATTGGTGGAGCTGTGAGATAATTTTGCAAGTGGTAGAGCACTGTTTGAGCTGGGGTGGGGGGAAATTGTCTTGTGGCCGGCGGTACAGGCCCAGGGCCCCTCATATTACA
The DNA here is from genome assembly GCF_032444005.1 of Ranitomeya imitator. Classification (NCBI taxonomy): domain Eukaryota; kingdom Metazoa; phylum Chordata; class Amphibia; order Anura; family Dendrobatidae; genus Ranitomeya; species Ranitomeya imitator. The sequence goes on along the minus strand of NC_091285.1, from coordinate 307,838,497 downwards.
ACGGTGTGTCTGATGTTGGGTGCGCACCACCACCGCCAGAGACACTTTATTGTACTAGGAGGGAACCAGTGGCAGTGCCGTCGACCAAAAGCGGGCTCACCCACCTCTTCAGACAAACTGCACTCTCACGGGTGCTGTCGCCAAGTGTCGATACCATGGCCCCGTGTGGGGAGTTTGGCCATTTAGTGAGGTGTAAACATGTCGTATGCTGGACAATCAGGTGCAGAAAATTACGAGATTGGAAAAGGCATTCAGAATAGTCCACAGGCAAGACCTTTTCATAGGAAAGCTAGGTGTCAGCCGGGCAAGGTGGGGCAAAAGATTTCGAAATCCAGTTGTGGTTCATTTTAATGAAGGTTAGATCATCTACATTTTGGGTAGCCAGACGAGTCCTTTTTTCTGTTAGTATTGAACCTGCAGCACTGAATACTCTTTCTGATAGGACACTAGCTGCCGGGCAAGCAAGCTCCTGCAATGCATATTCTGCCAATTCTGGCCAGGTGTCTAATTTTGATGCCCAGTAATCAAATGGGAATGACAGTTGAGGGAGAACATCGATAAGGGATGAAAAATAGTTTGTAACCATACTGGACAAATGTTGTCTCCTGTCACTTTGAATTGATGCTGCAGTACCTGTCCTGTCTGCGGTCATAGCAAAATCACTCCACAACCTGGTCAGAAAACCCCTCTGGCCAACGCCACTTCTGATTTCTGCCCCTCTAACTCCTCTGGTCTGCTGGCCCCTGCAGCTCGTGTGAGAACGATCACGGGCGCTGTGTGCAGGGAATGCCAGAAGCAAACGGTCAACAAGAGTTGATTGTTTGGTTGCTAATATTAGTTCCAAGTTCTCATATGGCATTATAATTTGCAATTTGCCTTTATAGCGAGGATCAAGGAGGCAGGCCAACCAGTAATCGTCATCATTCATCATTTTAGTTATGCGTGTGTCCCTTTTGAGGATACGTAAGGCATAATCCGCCATGTGGGCCAAAGTTCCAGTTCTCAAATCTGCGGTTGTGCTTGGTTGAGGGGCAGTTTCAGGCAAATCCACGTCACTTGTGTCCCTCAAAAAACCAGAACCCGGCCTTGCCGCGCCACCAATTTCCAGTGGCCCCGGAAAAGCTTCCTCATTAAAAATATAATCATCCCCATCATCCTCCTCCTCCTCTTCGCCCGCTACCTCGTCCTGTACACTGCCCTGGCCAGACAATGGCTGACTGTCATCAAGGCTTTCCTCTTCCTCAGCTGCAGACGCCTGATCCTTTATGTGCGTCAAACTTTGCATCAGCAGACGCATTAGGGGGATGCTCATGCTTATTATGGCGTTGTCTGCACTAACCAGCCGTGTGCATTCCTCAAAACACTGAAGGACTTGACACATGTCTTGAATCTTCGACCACTGCACACCTGACAACTCCATGTCTGCCATCCTACTGCCTGCCCGTGTATGTGTATCCTCCCACAAAAACATAACAGCCCGCCTCTGTTCACACAGTCTCTGAAGCATGTGCAGTGTTGAGTTCCACCTTGTTGCAACGTCTATGATTAGGCGATGCTGGGGAAGGTTCAAAGAACGCTGATAGGTCTGCATACGGCTGGAGTGTACGGGCGAACGGTGGATATGTGAGCAAAGTCCACGCACTTTGAGGAGCAGGTCGGATAACCCCGGATAACTTTTCAGGAAGCACTGCACCACCAGGTTTAAGGTGTGAGCCAGGCAAGGAATGTGTTTCAGTTGGGAAAGGGAGATGGCAGCCATGAAATTCCTTCCGTTATCACTCACTACCTTGCCTGCCTCAAGATCTACAGTGCCCAGCCACGACTGCGTTTCTTTCTGCAAGAACTCGGACAGAACTTCCGCGGTATGTCTGTTGTCGCCCAAACACTTCATAGCCAATACAGCCTGCTGACGTTTGCCAGTAGCTGCCCCATAATGGGAGACCTGGTGTGCAATAAAAAAAAAAATAAATAAATAGGCTTTCTATGGCCCACTATCTGAGAGAGAGAGATGGCACGCTTAGGACTGGCACACAAGCCCAAAGGCCAATATTAATCTCCCACTGATTGATTTATTGATTTTTTCAGGTAGAATTTAGAACCCAAATAAAGCAAAAAAAAAAAAAATGGCCTTTCTATGGCCCACTGAGTGAGTGATGATGCACACAGGAGTCAGGAGTGGCACACAAGCCCTGAGGCCAATATTTTTCTCCCACTGATTGATGTAGTGATTTTTTCAGGTAGATTTTAGAACCAAAATCAAGCAAAAAAATAAATAGGCTTTCTATGGCCCACTGAGTGAGTGATGATGCACACAGGAGTCAAGAGTGGCACACAAGCCCTGAGGCCAATATTTTTCTCCCACTGATTGATGTAGTGATTTTTTCAGGTAGATTTTATAACCCAAATCAAGCAAAAAAATAAATAGGCTTTCTATGGCCCACTGAGTGAGAGATGACACAGACAGGGATGGCACTCTAGCAGAAATGTCAATCTTAATCTCCCACAAAAAAAAAAAAAAAAACAGGGAGTGTCCTTCAATTACTATCTCCCTGCAGTAATCTCAGCCAGGTATGGCAGGCAGCAATAAGGAGTGGACTGATGCACAAATTAAATAAAAAGTGTGTACAAACCAAAAAGATAGCTGTGCAGAAAGGAAGGAACAAGAGGATTTGTGCTTTGAAAAAAGCAGTTGGTTTGCACAGCGGCGTACACACAGCAATGCAGCTATCAGGGAGCCTTCTAGGGCAGCCCAATGAGCTACAGCGCTGAGGGGGAAAAAAAAAAAAATGTAGCTTCCACTGTCCCTGCACACCGAAGGTGGTGTTGGGCAGTGGAAATCGCTACAGCACAAGCGGTTTGGTGGTTAATGGACCCTGCCTAACGCTATCCCTGCTTCTGACGAAGCGGCAGCAACCTCTCCCTAAGCTCAGATCAGCAGCAGTAACATGGCGGTCGGCGGGAACTCCCCTTTATAGCCCCTGTGACGCCGCAGACAGCAAGCCAATCACTGCAATGCCCTTCTCTAAGATGGTGGGGACCAGGACCTATGTCATCACGCTGCCCACACTCTGCGTTTACCTTCATTGGCTGAGAAATGGCGCTTTTCGCGTCATTGAAACGCGACTTTGGCGCGAAAGTCGCGTACCGCATGGCCGACCCTGCACAGGGGTCGGATCGGGTTTCATGAAACCCGACTTTGCCAAAAGTCGGCGACTTTTGAAAATGAACGACCCGTTTCGCTCAACCCTAGTGGTCGTTTCATACTACAGATGGACAATGACCCAAAACATAAAGCCAAAGCAACCCAGGATTTTACTAAGGCAAAGAAGTGGAATATTCTTGAATGGTGAAGTCAGCACCTGATCTCAACCCAATTGAGCATGCGTTTGACTTATTAAAGACTAAACTTCAGACAGAACAGCCCACAAACAAACAGCAACTGAAAACCACCACAGTGAAGGCCTGGAAGAGCATTAAAAAGGACGAAACACAGCCTCTGGTGATGTCCATGAGTTCAAGACTTCAGGCAGTCATTGCCAACAAAGGGTTTTCAATCAAGTACTAGAAATGAACATTTTCTTTACAATTATTTAATCTGTCCAATTACTTTTGGTCCCTTTAAAAACAGGGTGGCACATGTTAAGGAGCTGAAACTCCTAAATCCATCATCCAATTTTAATGTGGATACCCTCAAATGAAAGCTGAAAGTCTGAACTTCAACTGCATCTGAATTGTTTTGTTTAAAATTCATTGTGGTAATGTCTATAACCAAAATTAGAAAAATGTTGTCTCTGTCCAAATATATATGGACCTAACTGTATGGGTAAGAATCTCAACGCGTTTCTGGAGACTAGACTCCCTTAATCATGACTATGATTAAGGGAGCCTAGTCTCCAGAAACGCGTTGAGATTCTTACCCATATGGTTGTGCTGAAGTCTGTATCCTCCATGTTTAAAGTTTGTTAATAAAGAAATCGCTTTTTTACGGACTCGGTGAAGCTGGACATTTCTTTCTTTTTTTTGGATCATGCTTGGGTCAGCAGAGCGGCAAGCCAGTCTGAGCATTTCAGTGCAATTTGTCATCAAAACCGTCCGACTGCTCTCTTAGTGTGAAGGGTCAGCAAGTAAAGCATACATAGATTATCCATAAAACTGTTCTTCCTCCCCGCACCGCCAATCTCTCCCAGCCGCCTCTCCTTACTATGTCCATTGTCTTGCTACGATGAATAAAGGACTTTGATTTGCAATCTGCCTGGGTGAGTGCCGCATTTTCCTTCTCTTTCTCGGATATTTGCTCAATGCTTTTTATGCTGAGCACCACCCGATTGCTCAAAATTATATACGTGCTACAGGAGTCTTACAGTGGAATCCTTAGGCTGCGCCTACACTCCCTGCTGCGAGTACACCTAGTGCCGTTCATACTCTGTGTTTTTTTATCCATAAAACTAAAAGAATAAATCCTCCTATTGCCATTATAAGGGCTCAAACAGAAGTCCGTTTTTCTCATGGGAGTTGTATTTTTATTTTTCATGGATAAACTCAGATTTATTTTAGTTTTGGGGCTCTTCTCGTGTCTGTGTGTTTTTTTCTGACTGATTGTTTTGCACAAGATGCCCAAAAATTACAAAAGTATTCTTGGATTGATACCTTTATTGGCTAACCCAAAAAATTATGTTTCCAAGCTTTCAGAGCACAGGGGCTCCTTCTTCAGGCAGGTTTACAAGTAAATTAAAAGAGCACAACATTTAAGAGATATTACAACAGGACATTTGTTCATGAGGTGGAAGAGGTGAAGCCTCATAAAGATAAGCCAAGAAAATTAAATTAGAGTTTTTCAAATGGAGAGGAAACAGGAATATCTCCTTAGTTATCTGTACTCTCGAGGTGTGTACATGTAATGAGTCATAGATTCAGGTGTTAAATTGAATCCTATTGTTAAAGAATTGAACATCCTTATCAGTTTGAATTCCCAAATTTTTCTCTCTCTCTGTCGTCCTTAAAATTACCTTTTACTAGTGCTGAGCGAGTGTACTCGTTGCTCGGGTTTTCCCAAGCACGCTCGGGTGGTCTCCGAGTATTTATGACTGCTCGAAGATTACATTTTCATCGCCTCGGCAGCATGATTTGCAGCTACTAGACAGCTTGATTACATGTGGGGATTCCCTAGCAACCAGGCAACCCGCACATGTACTCAGACATGGTAGTAGCTGTAAATCATTGAGCTGCCGCGATGAAAACTAAATCTCCGAACACTTACAAATACTCGAAGATCACTCAAGCGTGCTCGGGAAAACCCGAGCAACAAGTACACTCACTCATCACTATCTTAATAATAATAATAATCTTTATTTATATAGCACCAACATATTCCGCAGCGCTTTACAGTTTAACAGCTTCAAACACAACAGTCATAAGTAACAATGTTAACAATACAATAATTAAAGCAACACAAGATGACCCTGCTCGTGAGAGCTTACAATCTACAATGAGGTGGGGGAGATACAAAGTACAGGTGTGTATTTACAATGATGTATTTACAGTGATGGTCCAGCCATCTTCAGGGAGTGGGGGATAGATGGAAGTAGTGAATGGGCTACACACAAACAAAATAACTGATTAGGGAACATGATATGCCGCTCTGAACAAATGTGTTTTGAGGGAGCGTCTAAAACTATGCAAATTGTGGATGGTCCTAATTTCTTGGGGTAGAGCATTCCAGAGGTTTGGCGCAGCACGGGAGAAGTCTTGTAGTCGGGAGTGGGAGTTATGGATTAGTGCAGAGGTTAGTCGAAAGTCATTTGCAGAGCGAATTGGTCGGTTTGGCCGATAGACAGAAATGAGGGAGGAGTTGTAAGGGGGTGCTGCACTGTGAAGAGCTTTGTTGGTGAGAACAAGTACTTTGTATTGGATCCTGTAATGAATGGGCAGCCAGTGTAATGACTGGCAAAGAGCAGACGCGTTTCAGTAACAATTAGCTAGATAGACGACCCTGGCTGCTGCATTAAGGATAGACTGGAGAGGGGAAAGTCGAGTGAGGTGGAGGCCAATTAATAGAGCATTGCAGTAGTCCAGGCAGGAGTGGATCAGGGCGACAGTGAGGGTTTTTGTTGTTTCCATGGTGAGAAAAGGGCATATTCTAGAGATGTTCTTTAGGTGTAAGCGGCATGAGTGAGCAAGAGATTGTATATGGGATGTGAAGGTGAGATCGGAGTCAAACATAACACTCAGACAGCGCGACTGCTGCCAGGGCGCCACCCTCTTTTAGTATTAAGACTTTTAAATCTGTCATACAGTGTCCAGATCCAGGAAAATGTTTTCCCACAGGAGTGTCCAGTTCATTCTTATTTGTCTGTGTAGATTCATCCTTGTTTGTAGTTTTTTATGGGTTTACATGAAACAAAATCCATAACCTTATAGTCCTGCTTTATATTTGGCATGTGGACTGTATTTATTGGTAATATGTGACTACATGTTTTGCATTTTTTATTGTTACATGGGAATGTGCCAGTCACTGATGGTGATGAGAGGACAGTTATGTCAAGGAGATTCCTTAAGTTAGGGGGATGTTTGTAGGAGAGAAGATGTAGTTTTGGTAACATTTCTTTCACACTGTAGTCTCTGTGGAATATGGGTTGGAGATCAGCACCAATTTTCCTTAGGATGCTCATGTGGGGGTTGTATGTGACCACAAGAGGCATGCTGTTATTGTACTCCCTATGTAATCCAGAAGGGTGCATCTTGGGATCCTTTTATCTCTGTGGATCTGTTCATCTATTGCCAGTGGATGATGAAACTCTAATCAAATTCTTATAATAAAAACTGACGCACAGGCCAAACTCTGATAAAAAAAAACATTGATGAAACTCAGACCGCTTTTCTCGTACAATAAATTCACGGACGTCGGAAGGAAACCTAATAGATAGTAGTAATCAATAAAGCGAACTTCAGCAAAACCTCTGAAGTTGTCCTGTGGTATCTAGCATCATGTTCTGGAGGTTGCAAGGTGGAGCCTCATTAGGTTGGATTTGTTTTTAAGAATATTGCCTTAGTTCCCAACTGAATTCAGATCTATAGTAGGTAAATGGGAGGCCAATTTGAAAATTTTTTTCTTACATTCAAGTTATTTTTCAAGTGTGCCTTGTAGCATTTTTTTTTTTAGAAAGAGACAATTTACATAATAGAAAACCATTGCCATGAGAGGTTGGGCTTTGTCTGCAAAAATATTTTACATTTAAAAAATACCATTCACATAAATGTTGGCAGTCACATAACACATGACATAAGAGAAAACCTGATTTATTATTCCATGGTTTGATATGCGCAAAGGTGCTTTTAGGGATCAGCAAGGGGGCTCTCATTGAACCACACTGATGTATGGTGTGTTCTGACAACTTTCTAGCATAGTCGGCATTGACTTTCTTAGCAATTTCTCCTAAAGTAACTTTTCCTTGGGATTGGATCAAATGGCTAGCCTTTGTTCTTCATGTACAATAATGAGCTTTGGGTGGCCATCACCATATCACCATTTTTCTTTTTCTTACAATAGTTTTAGTTGATACTAACCACTGCAGTTAGAAACACCTGACAAAAAATTCAATTTTGAAAACGTTCTGCTCCAATGTTCTGTTTGTCTATCCATCACAATATGGAGCTATACAATTTTTCCTACTTCAAATACATCACTGTTCACTGGCTGCCAGGTGAGGGTGTACAGAGCTGGGTCAGGTACTTGCCTTTAACAGCAGCTATTGGAGCTAACTCCGATTGCTGCTATTTAATTACTAAGTGCCACCTACAAACTCTAGACAGCCAATAGACAGCCAAGACACTACAGAAGGCCTGTGTCACCACTATCTTTGTACTCCAGTGAAGCTCAGTCACATGCTTTATAGGAGATTGTGTACTATATACTGCAGCTCAGTACTATTGCAGTATATAGAGCAAATAATCACTTGATTGCAGGTTCAAGTCCCAAAGGTGAACAAAATAATGAAGTGAAAAAGAATAAAAAAGTTATTAAACTTATTTAAAAAGAAAAAGATCAAATTACTTCCCTTTTCCTAGTTTGAAAAAACAATCTTCTGTATCTCTACGCCTGTAAATGTTTGATTTATGGAAATATAAAGTTAAATAATCCATAGGTAAACTAAACTCCATAAGGAGAAAGAAATACCTGAATGGCAGAATTATTCTACTTTGGTGGTCTCAGCACCTCAGATTGCAGAAATATTTTTTTTTGTTCTGAAACTTTTATTAAAGAATAACAACTTTCACCTCAATTTTTCATATTTAGCAGGCATTTGGATTACCCACGAAACAGTGGAAGTCCGGGTCATGAGACTTCCATTAATTGCACAATAAACCACTAAAACATGTCGAACTCAGCAGACAGGAGCACACAGGTCCTGTCCAAGTGTGCACACAGACCAGAGTGTGGATTCATTAGAAAGCATATCTTTGATAGCCAATGGTTTCTTATCTGTCTGAGACAGGAGATGACAGGAGACAGGAGAGGTGCCCACCTGTGTAATGATCTGCACACTTCTTGGGGTCCATTGTGCAATTGATGGGCATCTTGCGACTCAGACCCCTCCAATCTGCAGGCAATTCAAGTGCCTACTAAATAAGAAAAGTTGGAAGGAAAATTTGGTTTCTCATTGACCATTAAAATATAAAAACAATACATGTTTAGCATCATCATAATCATGCTGAACTGAAGAATCATGTTGCCAGGTAATTTTTAATATGTAATGCTGTAAAACAAAACTCAAAAAAAGCAATGGTAGCATTGCAATTTTTTTCACCACTTGATCCCACTTGGACTATTTTTACTGTTTTTCAGTACATATATAATAACGTGAATAGTGTCAATCAAAACTACAATTCATCCTGAAAAAAGGTAAATTAGTTCTGGCTCTAAGAAAAAGGAAATGAAAAAAGGAAAGCGTGAAAATGAAAATGGGCTCAGATGTGAAAGAATTAAAATAATTTTCATTGTCGAATGTATTGTACATCTATGTTTACAAACATAAAATAATTTGACGCTTACGATGTAAAAGAGTATACATTACATTTACAGGCTTCTAGATAAGAAAATTATTATGAACAATAAGATTTTACTGTATGACTTTACCTGCTTAATAATGAACAAGTTGTCTTCATGAAATCACTAAGACAAAAAAGTAAATTGAGATTTATTAAAATAGATATTCAGAATTTCTATTCTATTAGGGAACTATCAGTAAATTTCAACAGCTTTTTTTCATATTACTAATCATTAACTGGGACCTGTATTCAAAAGACTGAAATTCCAGACAGGTGATGAGTCTTTCAAAAATAATTTACTGTAATTTCTTCGTGAACAGTTATGATGAAAAGCTTTGCCTGGAAAACATTTTTTTTTTGCATATAAAAAAAAATCCTCTACAAACAATATAAAACACATGCAATGGTGTTTCCGTGGCTTTAAACTACATCCTTGACCTGCTGCAGTGTTTGTACTGTTTTCCTGCACACTCACCTAATCTTGCAGGTAGAGATGAGCAGACAAGGCAAAATGTGATTAGTTGAGAAGTTATTCTCTTCAAATGTCATGACCTTTATTATGCTCTGAGGTCTCTCCAGACCCTAGAGCATAATGAAGCTAATATATGATACTCACGCTTCGTTCTCTTCCCAGGCCCCTCTACTATTCGTCGCCACCCGTCTGGTGCTCAATAGTGATGAGCGAGCATACTTGTTGCTCGGGTTTTCCCGAGCACGCTCTGGTGGTTTCCGAGAATTTGTGACTGCTCTGAGATTTAGTTTTCCTTGCCGCAGCTGCATGATTTGTGGCTACTAGACAGCTTGATTACATGTGGGGATTCCCTAGCAACCAGGCAACCCCCACATGTACTCAGGCTGGGTAGCAGCTGTAAATCATGCAGCTGCGTCAACAAAAACTAAGTCTCTAAGCACTCAAAAATACTCAGAGACCACCGGAGTGTGCTCGGGAAAACCCGTGCAACGAGTATACTCACTTATCACTAGTGCTCAACACACCTTCTCATTCTCCATCACTCACGTTGGAATCTTTGGTCCTCTAGCACTATACTGTGCTTACGAGTGTCATGGCACTTGGAGGATTCTGTGCATGCTGTTGGAGATTTACAGGATCATGATGTCATCACATGCATCATGTTGTAGATAAACTTGGCACACACATGGTCAAATGAAAGTGAGATTTAATTGAAAGAGAGTACATACAATATTGACGTTTCGGTCTTGGGTTAGATCTTCATCAATGTACCTCTCTTAGAGTATTTCATAGACTGATGTACTAATAGGAGATTAATCCCTCTGCTTGTGGCTGGTGCAGCTATAAATAGCTGGCTACACTGGGCGCCGGTGTTGTGCAGTGCTGGACGCAGCATCCACCGCTCGTCCTGAATGTCCACACACTCAGGACGAGCGGTGGATGCCGCGTCCAGCACAGCACAACACCGGCGCCCAGTGTAGCCGGCTATTTATAGCTGCACCAGCCACAAGCAGAGGGATTAATCTCCTATTAGTACATCAGTCTATGAAATACTCTAAGAGAGGTACATTGATGAAGATCTAACCCAAGACCGAAACGTCAATATTGTATGTACTCTCTTTCAATTAAATCTCACTTTCATTTGACCATGTGTGTGCCAAGTTTATCTACAACATAAGTACGGTTTGGGCACCTACTTGTGCACCACAACTTATAGTAGTGCCTACGGCTATCTTATCACATGCATCATGACCTCCCGAGTGCCTGTGCAGAACCCTACAGTTTGTCATGGTACTGGACATCTGGCACAGTGCAAGAGGCTTGCAGTCTCCATTGTGTGAGACAGGGGATCATAAAATGCAGAAAATACTCAGTGTGGCGGTGAATAGCAGAAGGGCCAAAAGAGGTGAGTGGTGAGAGAAGTAAACTTTTTTTATCCTTTTGATGGTCTGTTATGGTTCAGAAAAAACAGGGCCAGAGTCTGCACAGAAGCTGTGTATCAACCAGACTTCTGCGCAACACAACTGATGGTCCCAACACCATTTATAAGGCAAGAAATCCCACTTATTAAACCCTACAGGGCACTCTTGTGAAGTGAAAACCATTCCCGGTGACTACCTCTTGAAGGTCATCAAGATAATGCCAAGAGTGTGCAAAGCAGTCTTAAAAGCAAAAGGTGCCTACTTTGAAGAACCTAGAATGTAAGACATAATTTCAGTTGTTTCTTGTTTCACACTTTTTTGTTAAGTATAAAATTCCACATGTGTTAATTTATAGTTTTGATGCCTTCAATGTGAATGTACAATTTTCATAGTCATGAAAATACAGAAATATCTTTAAATGAGAAGGTGTATCCAAACTTTTGGTCTGTACTGTACATGCTAATGTTTGACTTCTAATAAGGTCTATTCAGCCTAAATACGCAAACCTCATGTCTGTTTCTACAGTGTATAGGCTCTACATCTTTATTTGGTATACCCTATGGTTTAACTCAAACATTTATGCTATGCAGCTTAAATTGACACCTGCTTTAGGATTATAACCTACTAAAAACAGGCTTTTATTGAGGGTCGAACTGCACAATTCAAGCATACAGCCCAGCAAATTACACATCCCTGTAATCAAGATCTCTACTCCTACATTATGGTGCTCTCAGAGTACACATAAAAAAACTGCTGACTTATTCCCTTCGAACACCAGTCATAATTCAGTATAATTATCAAGTTAGTTTATTCTGCGGGTTGATAACTCTAAATGTTTGTCATTTTTTATATTTTGCTACTTTTGTACAAGAAAATTAGTTTTTAAAAAATCTTTTTTTTTGTCATTCACTCATAACTTTTTTTTATATATATATCCATAGATGGAGCTTGAGGGTTTGTTTTTCTCTGGTACCATGTTTCCGTACATACTGCTTTTTTTTATCACAATCATATTATTTTTTTTGCTAGTAAGAATGAACAAAAATCATTAAGTTTGGTATTGTATATAAATGTTATGTTTTACAGAGTTCATTTTGCTGTATTGACATGTTACTGTTATTCTGCTTGTTAATACAATTACATTGATAGCCAATTTTTTTAAATTGGTATACAAATATCACTGGCGCTCACCACTATAATCCACTCGGTAAGTGGGGATAAATGAAGTAAACCCCCAGCTGCCACTCCTGTCAAAAACAAAAAATGCTAAAAACAGATACCGCGCTAGGATGACTGGAATGCCAGTGCCTCTGGCCACAGAAATGCAATCTAAAAACCACACATGTATGCAGCAATATAATGTGAAGCACCTGACCGGGAGCGGTACACCCAATTGTGAGTTGATGTATAAGCTGCCAAACTATTGCTGCTTTATAGTACAGAAACAAACATGCGTAGATGTACAACCCACAAATGCTGAAGGTGCCGCACTTGCGTGCTTAAAAAGGATAAACAATAAAGACTCTTACTGAATTAAAGGTGTTGCCGGCAAGATGTCATGTGCTGCGCTGTGTTCCTACAAGGCAGCTTGGTGATAGGTGCCGAGGGTACTACGCAGCGTTTACCGGCATAAGTGGCGGGAATGGAGGCTGTGTAGTCCTTCAGAAGGTAGTGGTCAGGTGGACACACATATGTTGGTGCTGGCCGCAATCAACGTGAGGTATTGCTGCTTAGTGCAGAGCCAGGGAACATCCCGGCCGGAGGTGTCCCTGGTTACACTGATACAAATGGCCGACGCTGGCAAGCAGCGTGTGACGTCACAGGCCTACGGAGCCCCGCTAGGGACAAACAACTACTGACGCGTTTCGAAGGGATGCGCATGGTGTTGGCTATTTGTATCAGTCCAGTTTTGTATCGCAGGGGTCCCCAACTCCAGTCCTCAAGGCCCACCAACATGTCATGTTTTCAGGATTTCCTTAGTCTTGCCCAGGTAATAATTGCATCACCTGTGCAATGCAAAGGAAATCCTGAAAACATGACCTGATGGTGGGCCTTGAGGACTGGAGTTGGGGACCCATGTTGTATCGGATCCAGTTTTTTGATGAGTCTGCTAGATGGTTCCATCGAAAAACTGGATCCGTTACATCCATCTTATCCGTTTTTTCCATCCGTTTCATCCATTTGGGAGGCTCCCAAATGTGATTGGCTACTGGAAAATTATGGAAACCTATATATTGAGTGTTTTTAACACCCCATCTTTGAGAGGGTTTAGAGCAAGTGGCAGAAATGGAAGGAGTTATAGCAAATATTGTGACAATCTATGCATCTATCCATCAGGCAGGTTGCTGGCAGGCTTCTTGCTTGCATGATTCTTGCTGGCACATTCAGGAGTGAAGCTACATGGCAGGTTTATATAGATTTGGGCCTGTCTGGCCAATTGGCTACTAAATACTGATTTGGAGCATGCTCAGTGTAAAAAAATGGAATCCAGCACTGGATTCTGTCATGTGACGTATCACGACGGATCCTGCGTCCATAGGCTTCCATTCTAGCCAACGACGCATGCCGCAGGATCCATCGTGGCACATTTTTCCGACGCAGACAAAAAAAGTTTCATTAAACGTTTTTTCCAGACGACGTGTCAACAAATTCCAATGGATCCAGTGCACGATGGACGAAAAGTGTGGCTATCTGTCATGATCCATCGCTAATACAAGTCTATGAGAAAAAACGCATCCTGCGGGCAAATTCACAGGATCCGTTTTTTTCAGAAAATGATGCAAAATGAAAGACGGAAGTGTGAAAGAGGCCGCCGATTGCCATTGCAATATCCAATGGCACCACATAGACAGTTTGCAGGAAAGATGATAAGCTGACAAAGGTAGCAAAGTCTCTTCTTCTAAATTCTCCTCATGCTACTGTCATTACTGACAGTGGAACAGAGGGCTTAAGGTGCTGTGATCACGATTATGTCTGATCACAGTTTAATGCAGCAGGAGCCTGGCTGTGCAAAACAGCCAGCTTCTGCTGCAGATGGCATGAGCAAAACTGCTGTGTGCTAGTGCCATTCATCAGCAGATGTAACTATACTCCTGATTGCTAGAAAATTATAGAAAATCACCATCTATATGGACATAGTTATGTCCATTTGAAGGAAAGTGTTGAATGTTTCTTAAAATTGATCAATCATAACAATGAATAGCAGTCAAGTAGTGAAGAGCGAGCATGCTCGGATAATTTGTTATCAGGAAAATGTGATCTGCACTAAAAACTGTATGAGAGGTAAAGATACTCTGTTAATCAATGGAGACCCTGCATTATTTCTGCACAGGATATGTTGAAAGAATCTTACAATATTGACTGTCAGACCGAATACTGTACTTTTCCCTAATTCTACCTTCCTTGTCAGCTGTGTGAAGGATGATTGTCTCTGCATAATAAAACGGATGTATCAATGTAGCCCAAGTCATTGACTACCTGAAAAAGTGGCTATGAAATGCCTGTAGTCTTTAACCCCTTTCTGACACTAGACTTAATAATTCATCCATGTACCCTGGGCTTATTTGAGCAGGGACGGATTATTACATCATCGTGATTGCCCGTGCACACAGGGAGAAATTAAATATCATCCAACAGATATAGTGGAGGAATTTGCCAGGTTTTTTCATAAACTATATCACTTAAAAGACAATCCCTTATTATCTAAACCAGATCCCCAAAAAATAAAGTACTTTCTCAAAAAATTACAGCTTCCCAAAATAGAATCTTCAGAATTAGCCAAGCTTACAACTACTATTACTGTATCCGAAGTTATGGAAATAATTAAAAATCTCAAATCACAAAAATCACCGGGGCCCCGATGGGCTAATAAATAAATACTATATGACCTTCTCAGAAAATCTTGCTCCCCATATGACAAAAATTTTTAATCTGGCCTCAAACTCCGGGTTTTTTCCTAAAGAAATGCTCAAAGCTATCTTAATCATGATCCCAAAACCCCAAAGCGATCTGGATGAAATAAAAAATTACAGACCAATATCACTTATAAATACAGATCTTAAAATCTATTCAAAAATTTTGGCCACCAGACTAAAAAAAATTCTACCAAAAATAATAAATACTGATCAATCTGGATTTATCGAGGGAAGACAAACTTCTGATGCCACCAGAAGACTCCTTAACATTTTGAGCTAAATTAATTCTAATAAAACTCCTTCTGTCTTTCTGACGCTTGACGCCGAAAAAGCATTTGACCGGATTAATTGGCAATATCTGAGAATAGTTATGGAAAATTTTGGCTTCAATGAGGAGTGGCTGACATCGGTGTTTGCCCTTTACTCGACCCCAAGTGCAAAAATATATGTTAATAATAACCTATCAAAGGCATTTCCAATAAGCAATGGAACAAGACAGGGCTGCCCGCTCTCTCCCCTTCTATTTGCCCTGGCAATCGAGCCCCTAGCGGAAACAATCCGCATAAACAAAAATATCTTGGGAATTGATATAGGACATAAACAATATAAAGTAAGCTTATTCGCAGACGACATGATATTAACTCTTACAGATCCCCTCAATTCTATTAAAAATCTTCTAGAAATATTGGGCGAATTCTCTCTGATTTCTCTATTCAAAATAAATAACTCCAAATCAAAAATTCTCCAAATTAACCTACCTGTAGAAAATATTAACTCATTAAAAAAACTAGTAGATTTTACTTGGGAAAAAGACCAGATCCCATATCTGGGTATCCTATTTACAAAGAAAATACATACATTAGCCAATACTAATGGGGAACAATAACAAAAGACCTCCAATCATGGGGCAAAATCGGCCTCTCATGGATGGGCAAAGTATTGGCAATCAAATCAATTATCCTCCCAAAAATATTATATATTTTCAGAGCTCTGCCATTGAAATTTCCTCCTGATTTCTTTAAAAACTGTCACAAAAAAATATTATATTTCATTTCGAATGGGAAAAAAGCGAGGATTTCCAAGGACATTCTTTATAAAAGTAAAAGTAATGGAGGGTTGGGTCTTCCAAATCTATTGGCATATCATAATGCAAATCTAATAAAGCAAAGCCAAAACTGGTTAAATAAAAAAGAGAACCCAGTATGGCTGGAAATGGAAACATCCCTCCTTATATCAATTTCTTTGGAAAACCTTCTTCTCAAACATATCTTTAACTTAAACAAATATAAATCTAATCATCCAATAATTTCAGCTATCATTCAAACATGGGACCAATTGGCTAATCCCTCTGGAAAAAAGGATAAACATGCATTTGGAGAAAACATTCCAATTTCACTAATAACCTCAATGTTCGGACATCAAATACCAGACTTATGGGAACAAAAAGGCATAAAAAAATTAGGAGATCTGCTTGCAAATAACAAATTATTAAATTTTTCATAAATCAAACAAAAATATAACATTCCTTCATTAGAATTCATTCATTATTGTATTATTAACCCCTTTCTGCCATTAGACGTACTATTCCGTCCATGTGGGGTGGGCTTTACTTCCCAAGGACGGAATAGTACATCATAGGCGATTGGCCGCGCTCACGGGGGGAGAGCGGCCGATCGCGGCCGGGTGTCAGCTGCTTATCGCAGCTGACATCCGGCACTATGTGCCAGGAGCGGTCACGGACCGCCCCCGGCACATTAACCCCCGGGCACACCACGATCAAACATGATGGCGATGTGCCGGCGGTGCAGGGAAGCATCGCGCAGGGAGGGGGCTCACTGCGGGCTTCCCTGAGACTCCCGCAGCAACGCGATGTGCTCGCGTTGCTCCGGGGGTCTCCTACCTCCTTCCTGCAGCAAGTCCCGGATCCAAAATGGCCGCGGATCCGGGTCCTGCAGGGAGGGAGGTGGCTTACCAAGTGCCTGCTCAGAGCAGGCACTTGGTAACGCTGCAGCGCTCTGAGACAGATCGGTGATCTGTCAGAGTGCTGTGCAAACTTGCAGATCACCAATCTGTATTGTCCCCCCCTGGGACAAAGTAAAAAAGTTAAAAAAAATTTTTACAAATGTGTAAAAAACAAACAAACAAAAAAAAACCTAAATAATGAAAAAATATATATATACAGTTAGGTCCATATATATTTGGACAGAAACATCATTTTTCTAATTTTGGTTATAGTCCTTACCACAATAAATTTTAACCAAAACAATTCAGATGCAGTTGAAGTTCAGACTTTCAGCTTTCATTTGAGGGTATCCACATTAAAATTGGATGACGGGTTTAGAAGTTTCAGCTCCTTAACATGTGCCACCCTGTTTTTAAAAGGGCCAAAAGTAATTGGACAGATTCAATAATTTTAAATAAAATGTTCATTTTTAGTACTTGGTTGAAAACCCTTTGTTGGCAATAACTGCCTGAAGTCTTGAACTCATGGACATCACCAGACGCTGTGTTTCCCCCCTTTTGATGCTCTGCCAGGCCTTCACTGCGGTGGTTTTCAGTTGCTGTTTGTTTGTGGGCCTTTCTGTCTGAAGTTTAGTCTTTAACAAGTGAAATGCATGCTCAATTGGGTTGAGATCAGGTGACTGACTTGGCCATTCAAGAATATTCCACTTCTTTGCTTTAACAAACTCCTGGGTTGCTTTGGCTTTATGTTTTGGGTCATTGGTCGTCGTTTCATATTACAAATGGACAATCAGTTTTGCTGCACTTGGCTGAATCTGAGCACACAGTATGTCTCTGAATACCTCAGAATTCATTCGGCTGCTTCTGTCCTGTGTCACATCATCAATAAACACTAGTGACCCAGTGCCACTGGCAGCCATGGATGCCCATGCCATCACACTGCCTCCGCCGTGTTTTACAGATGATGGGGCATGCTTTGGATCATGAGCTGTACCACGCCTTCGCCATACTTTCCTCTTTCCATCATTCTGGTAGAGGTTGATCTTGGTTTCATCTGTCCAAAGAATGTTCTTCCAGAACTGTGCTGGTTTTTTAGAAGTTTTTTAGCAAAGTCCAGTCTAGCCTTTTAATTCTTGATGCTTATGAGTGGCTTGCACCGTGCAGTGAACCCTCTGTATTTACTTTCATGCAGTTTTCTCTTTATGGTAGATTTGGATATTGATACGCCGACCGCCTGGAGAGTGTTGTTCACTTGGTTGGCTGTTGTGAAGGGGTTTCTCTTCACCATGGAGATTATTCTGCGATCATCCACCACTGTTATCTTCCGTGGGTGCCCAGGTCTTTTTGCATTGATGAGTTCACCAGTGCTTTCTTTCTTTCTCAGGATGTACCAAACTGTAGATTTTGCCACTCCTAATATTGTAGCAATTTCTCGGATGGGTTTTTTCTGTTTTTGCAGCTTAAGGATGGCTTGTTTCAACTGCATGGAGAGCTACTCTGACTGCATGCTTACTTCACAGCAAAACCTTCCAAATGCAAGCACCACACCTCAAATCAACTCCAGGCCTTTTATCTGCTTAATTGAGAATGACATAACGAAGGGATTGCCCTCACCTGTCCATGAAATAGCCATGGAGTCAATTGTCCAATTACTTTTGGTCCCTTTAAAAACAGGGTGGCACGTGTTAAGGAGCTGAAACTCCTAAACCATTCATCCAATTTTAATTTGGATACCCTCAAATGAAAGCTGAAAGTCTGAATTTCAACTGCACCTGAATTGTTTTGTTTAAAATTCATTGTGGTAATGTCTAGAACCAAAATTAGAAAAATGTTTTCTCTGTCCAAATATATATGGACCTAACTGTATTATTCCCATAAATACATTTCTTTATCTAAATAAAAAAAAAACAATAAAAGTACACATATTTAGTATCGCCGCGTCCGTAACGACCCGACCTTTAAAACTGTCCCACTAGTTAACCCCTTCAGTAAACACCGTAAGAAAAAAAAAAAAAAACAGTCAAAAAACAATGCTTTATTATCATACCGCCGAACAAAAAGTGGAATAACACGCGATCAAAAAGACGGATATAAATAACCATGATACCGCTGAAAGCAAAAAAATAAGAAAGTTATAGTCCTCAGAATAAAGCGATGCAAAAATAATTATTTTTTCTATAAAAATAGTTTTTATCGTATAAAAGCGCCAAAACATAAAAAAATGATATAAATGAGGTATCGCTGTAATCGTACTGACCCGAAGAATAAAACTGCTTTATCAGTTTTACCAAACGCGGAACGGTATAAACGCCTTCCCTAAAAGAAATTCATGAATAGCTGGTTTTTGGTAATTCTGCCTCACAAAAATCGGAATAAAAAGCGATCAAAAAATGTCACATGCCCGAAAATGTTACCAGTAAAAACGTCAACTTGTCCCGCAGAAAACAAGACCTCACATGACTCTGTGGACTCAAATATGGAAAAATTAAAGCTCTCAAAATGTGGTAACGCAAAAAATATTTTTTGCAATAAAAGCGTCTTTCAGTGTGTGACGACTGCCAATCATAAAAATCCACTAAAAAACCCGCTATAAAAGTAAATCAAACCCCCCTTCATCACCCCCTTAGTTAGAGAAAAAAAAAATTAAAAAAATGTATTTATTTCCATTTTCCCATTAGGGTTAGGGCTAGGGTTAGGGTTAGGGCTAGGGTTAGGGCTAGGGTTAGGGCTAGGGTTAGGGCTACAGTTAGGGTTAAGGCTACAGTTAGGGTTGGGGCTAAAGTTAGGGGTAGGGTTTGGATTGCATTTGTGGTTGGGAATAGGGTTGGGATTAGGGTTAGGGGTGTGTCTGGGTTAGAGGTGTGGTTAGGGTTACCGTTTGGATTAGGGTTAAGGGTGTGTTTGGATTAGGGTTTCAGTTATAATTGGGGGGTTTCCACTGTTTAGACACATCAGGGGCTCTCCAAACGCGACATGGCGTCCGATCTCAATTCCAGCCAATTCTGCGTTGAAAAAGTAAAACAGTGCTCCTTCCCTTCCGAGCTCTCCCGTGTGTCCAAACAGGAGTTTACCCCAACATATGGGGTATCAGCGTACTCAGGACAAATTGGACAACAACTTTTGGGGTCCAATTTCTCCTGTTCCCCTTGGGAAAATACAAAACTGGGGGATAAAAAATAATTTTTGTGGGAAAAAAAAAGATTTTTTATTTTCACGGCTCTGCGTTATAAACTGTAGTGAAACACTTGGGGGCTCAAAGTTCTCACAACACATCCATATAAGTTCGTGGGGGGTCTAGTTTCCAATATGGGGTCACTTGTGGGGGGGTTCTACTGTTTACGTACATTAGGGGCTCTGCAAACGCAATGTGACGCCTGCAGACCATTCCATCTAAGTCTGCATTCCAAATGGCGCTCCTTCCCTTCCGAGCCCTCCCATGCGCCCAAACGGTGGTTCCCCCCCACATATGGGGGATGTTGTGAATTCTGTTGTCAAGCTCCCTCCTGTGGTCATGAATGGTACTTCGGCTGGTTCTGTCCATGGGCTTCCTCTGGTGGTGGTGAGTGAGGCTGCGGCTTCTGAGGTTCCTTCCACAGGTGACGAGGTTAATTCGTTAGCTGGCTGCTCTATTTAACTCCACCTAGATCATTGCTCCATGCCACCTGTCAATGTTCCAGTATTGGTCTAGTTCACTCCTGGATCGTTCTTGTGACCTGTCTTCCCAGCAGAAGCTAAGTTCCTGCTTGTTTTTCTCTGATTTGCTATTTTTCTGTCCAGCTTTCTATTTTTATTGTTGTCTTGCTTGCTGGAAGCTCTGGGACGCAGAGGGAGCGCCTCCGCACCGTGAGTCGGTGCGGAGGGTCTTTTTGCGCCCTCTGCGTGGTCTTTTTGTAGTTTTTTGTGCTGACCGCAAAGCTACCTTTCCTATCCTCTGTCTGTTCAGTAAGTCGGGCCTCACTTTGCTAAATCTATTTCATCTCTGTGTTTGTAATTTTCATCTTTACTCACAGTCATTATATGTGGGGGGGCTGCCTTTTCCTTTGGGGAATTTCTCTGAGGCAAGGTAGGCTTTATTTTTCTATCTTTAGGGCTAGCTAGTTCCTTAGGCTGTGTCGAGTTGCATAGGGAGCGTTAGGAGCAATCCACGGCTATTTCTAGTGTGTGTGATAGGATTAGGAATTGGGTCAGCAGAGTTCCCACGTCTCAGAGCTCGTCCTATATTATTAGTAACTATCAGGTCATTCCGTGTGCTCTTAACCACCAGGTCCATTATTGTCCTGACCACCAGGTCATAACAGTACAGGTGGCCCAAAGTATTAATGCATCTCAATAGAGGGATAAGAGAAGTTCTGAGACCATTTTTTTTTCTTTGCAGTGTGTTTTGTCTCTCTTTTCCCCTTTACCTCTGGGTGGTTCAGGATACAGGTGTAGATATGGACATTCAAGGTCTGTCCTCTTGTATGGATAATCTCACTGCAAGCGTACAAAACATTCAAGATTTTGTGGTTCAGAATCCAATGTTAGAGCCTAGGATTCCAATCCCTGATTTGTTTTTTGGGGATAGATCTAAGTTTCTAAATTTCAAAAATAATTGTAAATTGTTTCTTGCTTTGAAACCTCGCTCCTCAGGTGACCCTGTTCAACAAGTGAAAATCATTATTTCTTTGTTACGTGGCGACCCTCAAGACTGGGCATTTTCCCTTGCGCCAGGAGATCCGGCATTGCGTGATGTTGATGCGTTTTTCCTGGCGCTCGGATTGCTTTATGATGAACCTAATTCAGTGGATCAGGCAGAGAAAATCTTGCTGGCTCTGTGTCAGGGTCAGGATGAGGTAGAGATATATTGTCAGAAGTTTAGGAAGTGGTCTGTACTCACTCAGTGGAATGAATGTGCCCTGGCAGCAATTTTCAGAAAGGGTCTCTCTGAAGCCCTTAAGGATGTCATGGTGGGATTTCCCATGCCTGCTGGTCTGAATGAGTCTATGTCTTTGGCCATTCAGATCGATCGACGCTTACGTGAGCGTAAAGCTGTGCACCATTTGGCGGTATTATTTGAGCATAGACCAGAGCCTATGCAATGTGATAGGACTTTGACCAGAGCTGAACGGCAAGAACACAGACGTCAGAATGGGCTGTGTTTTTACTGTGGTGATTCCACTCATGCTATCTCCGATTGTCCTATGCGCACTAAGCGTTTCCCTAGGTCTGCCACCATTGGTACGGTACAGTCGAAATTTCTTTTGTCCGTTACTCTGATCTGCTCTTTGTCATCCTATTCTGTTATGGCATTTGTGGATTCAGGCGCTGCCCTGAATTTGATGGACTTGGAGTTTGCTAGGCGCTGTGGTTTTTTCTTGGAGCCCTTGCAGTATCCTATTCCATTGAGAGGAATTGATGCTACGCCTTTGGCCAAGAATAAGCCTCAGTACTGGACCCAATTGACCATGTGCATGGCTCCTGCACATCAGGAGGATATTCGCTTTTTTGGTGTTGCATAATCTGCATGATGTGGTCGTTTTGGGGTTGCCATAGCTACAGGTCCATAATCCAGTATTGGATTGGAAATCTTTGTCTGTGTCCAGCTGGGGTTGTCAGGGAGTACATGGTGATGTTCCATTTTTGTCTATTTCGTCATCCACCCCTTCTGAAGTCCCGGAGTCTTTGTCGGATTACCGGGATGTATTTGATGAGCCCAAATCCAGTGCCCTACCTCCTCATAGGGATTGCGATTGTGCTATCAATTTGATTCCTGGTAGTAAGTTTCCTAAGGGCAGACTATTCAATTTATCTGTGCCAGAGCACGCCGCTATGCGGAGTTATGTAAAGGAATCCTTGGAGAAGGGTCATATTCGCCCGTCGTCGTCACCATTGGGAGCAGGGTTCTTTTTTGTGGTCAAGAAGGATGGTTCTTTGAGACCTTGTACTGATTACCGCCTTCTTAATAAGATCACAGTCAAATTTCAGTACCCTTTGCCGCTGCTGTCTGATTTATTTGCTCGGATTAAGGGGGCTAGTTGGTTCACCAAGATAGATCTTCGTGGTGCGTATAATCTTGTGCGTATTAAACAGGGTGATGAATGGAAAACAGCATTTAATACGCCCGAGGGCCATTTTGAGTACCTGGTTATGCTATTCGGGCTTTCCAATGCTCCATCAGTGTTTCAGTCCTTTATGCATGACATCTTCCGAGAGTACCTGGATAAATTCCTGATTGTATATTTGGATGATATTTTGGTCTTCTCGGATGATTGGGAGTCTCATGTGAAGCAGGTCAGAATGGTGTTCCAGGACCTTCGTGCAAATTCTTTGTTTGTGAAGGGGTCAAAGTGTCTCTTTGGAGTTCAGAAGGTTTCATTTTTGGGTTTCATTTTTTCCCCTTCTACTATCGAGATGGACCCTGTTAAAGATCAGGCCATTTATGATTGGACTCAGCCGACATCTGTGAAGAGTCTGCAAAAGTTCCTGGGCTTTGCTAATTTTTATCGTCGTTTCATCAGTAATTTTTCTATTGTTGCTAAACCGTTAACTGATTTGACCAAGAAGGGTGCTGATGTGGTCAATTGGTCTTCTGCGGCTGTGGAAGCTTTTCAGGAGTTGAAGCGTCGTTTTTCTTCTGCCCCTGTGTTGTGCCAGCCAGATGTTTCGCTCCCGTTTCAGGTTGAGGTTGATGCTTCTGAGATTGGAGCGGGAGCTGTTTTGTCGCAAAGAAGTTCTGATGGCTCGGTGATGAAGCCATGTGCCTTCTTTTCTAGAAAGTTTTCGCCTGCTGAGCGCAATTATGATGTTGGCAATCGAGAGTTGTTGGCCATGAAGTGGGCATTCGAGGAGTGGCGTCATTGGCTTGAAGGAGCCAAGCATCGCGTGGTGGTCTTGATGGATCACAAGAATTTGACTTATCTCGAGTCTGCCAAACGGTTGAATCCTAGACAGGCTCGTTGGTCGCTATTTTTCTCCTATTTTGATTTTGTGGTTTCGTACCTTCCAGGCTCTAAGAATGTGAAGGCTGATGCCCTGTCAAGGAGTTTTGTGCCCGACTCTCCGGGTGTTCCTGAGCCGGCTGGTATTCTCAAAGAGGGGGTAATTTTGTCTGCCATCTCCCCTGATTTGCGGCGGGTGCTGCAAAAATTTCAGGCTGATAGACCTGACCGTTGCCCAGCAGAGAAACTGTTTGTCCCTGATAAATGGACTAGTAGAGTTATCTCTGAGGTTCATTGTTCGGTGTTGGCTGGTCATCCGGGAATCTTTGGTACCAGAGATTTGGTGGCTAGATCCTTTTGGTGGCCGTCTTTGTCATGGGATGTGCATTCTTTTGTGCAGTCCTGTGGGACTTGTGCTCGGGCTAAGCCCTGCTGTTCTCGTGCCAGTGGGTTGCTTTTGCCCTTGCCGGTCCCGAAGAGGCCCTGGACGCATATCTCTATGGATTTTATTTCAGATCTCCCTGTCTCTCAAAAGATGTCGGTCATTTGGGTGGTTTGTGATCGCTTCTCTAAGATGGTCCATTTGGTACCCTTGTCTAAATTGCCTTCCTCCTCTGATTTGTTGCCATTGTTTTTCCAGCATGTGGTTCGTTTACATGGCATTCCGGAGAACATCGTTTCGGACAGAGGATCCCAGTTTGTTTTGAGGTTTTGGCGAGCCTTTTGTGTTAGGATGGGCATTGATTTGTCTTTTTCCTCGGCTTTCCATCCTCAGACAAATGGCCAAACCGAACGAGCTAATCAGACTTTGGAAACATATCTGAGATGCTTTGCTTCTGCTGATCAGGATGATTGGGTGTCCTTTTTGCCTTTGGCTGAGTTCGCCCTTAATAATCGGGCCAGCTCGGCTACTTTGGTTTCGCCGTTTTTCTGCAATTCTGGTTTCCATCCTCGTTTCTCTTCAGGGCAGGTTGAGTGTTCGGACTGTCCTGGTGTAGATACTGTGGTGGATAGGTTACAGCAGATTTGGACTCAGGTGGTGGACAATTTGACATTGTCCCAGGAGAAGGCTCAACGTTTCGCTAACCGCCGGCGCAGTGTGGGTCCCCGACTTCGTGTTGGGGATTTGGTTTGGTTGTCGTCTCGTTATGTTCCTATGAAGGTTTCCTCTCCTAAGTTTAAGCCTCGTTTCATTGGTCCGTATAAGATTTCTGAGGTTCTCAATCCTGTGTCGTTTCGTTTGACCCTTCCAACTTCTTTTGCCATCCATAATGTATTCGATAGGTCATTGCTGCGGAGATACGTGGCGCCTGTGGTTCCATCCGTTTATCCTTCTGCCCCGGTGTTGGTTGAGGGGGAGTTGGAGTATGTGGTGGAGAAGATTTTGGATTCTCGTATTTCGAGACGGAAACTCCAGTACCTGGTCAAATGGAAGGGTTATGGTCAGGAAGATAATTCCTGGGACTTTACCTCCGATGTTCATGCTGCCGATCTGGTTTGTGCCTTTCAATTGACTCGTCCTGGTCGGCCTGGGGGCTCTGGTGAGGGTTCGGTGACCCCTCCTCAAGGGCGGGGTACTGTTGTGAATTCTGTTGTTAAGCTCAATCCTGGGGTCATGAATGGTACTTCGGCTGGTTCTGTCCATGGGCTTCCTCTGGTGGTGGTGAGTGGGGCTGCGGCTTCTGAGGTTCCTTCCACAGGTGACGAGGTTAATTCGTTAGCTGGCTGCTCTATTTAACTCCACCTAGATCATTGCTCCATGCCACCTCTCAATGTTCCAGTATTGGTCTAGTTCACTCCTGGATCGTTCTTGTGACCTGTCTTCCCAGCAGAAGCTAAGTTCCTGCTTGTTTTTCTCTGGTTTGCTATTTTTCTGTCCAGCTTGCTATTTTGATTGTTGTCTTGCTTGCTGGAAGCTCTGGGACGCAGAGGAAGCACCTCCGCACCGTGAGTCGGTGCGGAGGGTCTTTTTGCGCCCTCTGCGTGGTATTTTTGTAGTTTTTTGTGCTGACCGCAAAGCTACCTTTCCTATCCTCTGTCTGTTCAGTAAGTCGGGCCTCACTTTGCTAAATCTATTTCATCTCTGTGTTTGTAGGGCTAGCTAGTTCCTTAGGCTGTGTCGAGTTGCATAGGGAGCGTTAGGAGCAATCCACGGCTATTTCTAGTGTGTGTGATAGGATTAGGAATTGCGGTCAGCAGAGTTCCCACGTCTCAGAGCTCGTCCTATATTATTAGTAACTATCAGGTCATTACGTGTGCTCTTAACCACCAGGTCCATTATTGTCCTGACCACCAGGTCATAACAGGGGCATCAGCGCACTCAGGACAAATTGGACAACAACTTTTGGGGTCCAATTTCTCCTATTACCCTCGAGAAAATACAAAACTGGGGGCTAAAAAATAATTTTGGGGGGAATTTTTTTTTTTAATTTCACGGCTCTGCGTTAGAAACTGTAGTGAAACACTTGGGGGCTCAAAGTTCTCACAACTCATCTAGATAAGTTCCTTGGGGGGTTTAGTTTCCAATATGGGGTCACTTGTGGGGGGGTTCTACTGTTTAGGTACATTAGGGGCTCTGCAAATGCAATGTGACGCCTGCAGACCATTCCATCTAAGTCTGTATTCCAAATGGCGCTCCTTCCCTTCCGAGCCCTCCAATGCGCCCAAACGGTGGTTCTCCCCCACATATGGGGTATCAGCGCACTCAGGACAAATTGCACAACAACTTTTGGGGTCCAATTTCTCCTGTTACCCTCGGGAAAATACAAAACTGGGGACTAAAAAATAATTTTTGTGGGAAAAAATTTTTGTTTTATTTTTACGGCTCTGCATTATAAACTTCTGTGAAGCTCTTGGTGGGTCAAAGTGCTCACCACACCTCTAGATAAGTTCCTTAGGGGGTCTACTTTCCAAAATGGTGTCACTTGTGGGGGGTTTCAATGTTTAGGCACATCAGTGGCTCTTCAAATGCAACATGGCGTCCCATCTCAATTCCTGTCAATTTTGCATTGAAAGGTCAAACGGCGCTCCTTCCCTTCCGAGCTCTCCCATGCGCCCATACAGTGGTTTACCCCCACATATGTGGTATCAGAGTACTCAGGACAAATTGTGCAACAACTTTTTGGTTCCAATTTCTTCTCTTACCATTGGGAAAATAAAAAATTGGGGGCGAAAAGATAATTTTTGTGAAAAAAAAATGATTTTTTATTTTTACGGTTCTGCATTATAAACTTCTGTGAAGCACTTGGTGGGTCAAAGTGCTCACCACACCTCTAGATAAGTTCCTTAGGGGGTCTACTTTCCAAAATGGTGTCACTTGTGGGGGGATTCAATGTTTAGGCATATCAGTGGCTCTCCAATCGCAACATGGCGTCCCATCTCAATTCCAGTCAATTTTGCATTGAGAAGTCAAATGGCGCTCCTTCGCTTCCAAGCTCTGTCATGCGCCCAAACAGTGGTATACCTCCACTTATGGGGTATCGGCGTACTCAGGACAAATTGTACAACAAGGTTTAGGGTCCATTTTCTCCTGTAACCCTTGGTAAAATAAAACAAATTGTAGCTGAAGAAAATTTTTTGTGAAAAAAAGTTAAATGTTAATTTTTATTTAAACATTCCAAAAATTCCTGTGAAACACCTGAAGGGTTAATAAACTTCTTTAATGTGTTTTTGAGCACCTTGAGGGGTGCAGTTTTTAGAATGGTGTCACACTTGGGTATTTTCTATCATATAGACCCCTCAAAATGACTTCAAATGAGATGTGGTCCCTAAAATAAAATGGTGTTGTAAAAATGAGAAATTGCTGGTCAACTTTTAACCCTTATAACTCCCTAACAAAAAAAAATTTTGGTTCCAAAATTGTGCTGATGTAAAGTAGACATGTGGAAAATGTTACTTATTAAGTATTTTGTGTGACATATCTCTGTGATTTAATTGCATAAAAATTCAAAGTTGGAAAATTTTCAAAATTTTCGCCATATTTCCATTTTTTTCACAAATAAACGCAGGTAATATCAAAGAAATTTTACCACTATCATGAAGTACAATATGTCACGAGAAAACAGTGTCAGAATCACCGGGATCCGTTGAAGCGTTCCAGAGTTATAACCTCATAAAGGGACAGTGGTCAGAATTGTAAAAATTGTCCCGGTCCATAACGTGCAAACCACCCTTGGGGGTAAAGGGGTTAAAGAGTGTCTTCAAGATTTTGTCTCTAAGGTTCCCCCAAAACAGAATCAACTTATTTACTAATTAAAAATGCTAATCACAAGGTATTTTGGAGTACAAAGTATCTATACAATATCTTTAATAAAGACTACAAATTTAAAAAAAACAAATATATGATAAAATGGGGGAAATCATTAAAACTAAATATAAGCAAGGACCAATGGGAAGATGCAATAAAAAACACCTACTCCTCTAACATTTCCCTACAATTACACGAAACATATTATAAGCTACTAACAAGGTGGTACCTTACACCGAACAGAATTTCTCACTTCGGAGGAAACTACCCGCCTTTGTGTTGGAGGGGATGTGGAATCAAAGGAGACTTGTTTCATATCTTTTGGTCCTGCCCAAAAATTACAAATCTGTGGAACCAAGTATCCAGATACATAGGCATACTTCTAAACAGGGACTATGTCCTTACACCTCAGCACTCCTTTCCATAGATACTGAAAAACTGCATTATTCAATAAGGTTTGTTACAATTCACCTCTTGTTGATAGTTAAGAACAAAATCGCAGCTATGTGGAAGAGATCAGAAGTTCCGAGTTTCTCTAACATTGTGGACAATCTAAATTTACACAATTCATTAGACTTTAAATTCTCAATAGCGAATGGATATTTACACAAATACAATAAAAAATGGAACAAATGGAACATTAAATTCCAAAACCAACAAAATAATCAATAGACTGCAGGAACTGTTGACGACTTAAATAACTTGATAAATATTAGTTTATAATTACAGTTAAAGAAATTTTTTGGGGCTCAATTATTTAATCTGTTTTACATATTTAGGACAGTGGCCCAAAATTCAAGGTTTAAATTTATGGTTTCTTCTGGGTATGGTATTTACATACCTATTTTTCTCTTCCTCTCCCAGCACCTCTTCCTCACCCCTCCCTTCCTATTCCCTCCCCAATTTTCCTCAGATATGAGGCATATTACAATCTACTGAAAAATGCTTTGTTAAAGAATTTCAAAATGTTAATAAAATATTTGAAAAACAATATTGACTGTCAGACCGAATACTGTATTTTTCCCTAATTCTGCCTTCCTTGTCAGCTGTGCGAAGGATGATTGTCTCTGCATAATAAAACGGATGTATCAATGTAGCCCAAGTCATTGACTACCTGAAAAAGTGGCTATGAAATGCCTCTAGTCTTTAACCCCTTTCTGACATTAGACTTAATAATCCATCCATGTACCCTGGGCTTATTTGAGCAGGGACGGATCATTACATCATCGTGATTGCCCGTGCACACAGGGGGGTGCGCGGGCCACCGCCGCCGGGTGCCTGCTGATTCTGACAGCTGACACCCCGCATTAAGTGCCAGGAGCAGTCACAAACCACTCCCGGCACTTTAACTCCTGATATGCTGCGATCGACCAGCATTCCAGGAGCACGCAGAGGGCTGACAGCACTTCTGGTTTTGGATCGGAGACCCCGTGGCGTGACGCAGGGTTCCGATCATTGCCATGGTAATCTGATGTCATCATGACGACATCTGTGTCACCAGAGCTAGGAAACATGCTGATCATGTGTAGTGCATGATCAGCAAGCTGCTCTGTCAGTGCAGAGCTGACAAATTGCACAGCTTAAGGCCGGTTTCACACGTCAGTGGCTCCAGTACATGAGGTGACAGTTTCTCACGTACCGGAGACACTGACTCACGTAGACACATTAAAATCAATGTGTCTCTGCACATGTCAGCGTGATTTCACGGACCGTGTGTCCGTTTGAAAAACACGGAGACATGTCAGTGTTCGTGGGAGCGCACATATTACACGGACCCATTAAAGTCAATGGGTCCGTGTAAAACACGTACCGCACACGGATGCTGTCTGTGTGCAGTCCGTGTGCCGTGCAGGAGATAGCGCTACAGTAAGCGCTGTCCCCCCAGCGTGGTGCTGAAGCCGCCATTCATTTCTTCTCTCCAGCAGCGTTCGCTTTTCTGGTGTTAAAAAAAGATCCCTGTCCCCAAACCCCTCCCACCCCCTGTGCAACCCCCCTCCCCGCTGTTATAAAATACTTACCCGGCTCCCTCGCTGTTTCTTCTCCTCACCGCAGCTTCTCCTGTATGAGCGGTCACATGGTGCCGCCCATTACAGTGATGAATATGCGGCTCCACCTCCCATAGGGATGGAGACGCATATTCATCACTGTAATGGGCGGCACCACGTGACCGCTCATACAGGAGACAGGAGAAGCTGCGGCGAGAAGAAACAGCGAGGGAGCCGGGTAAGTATTTTATTTACAGCGCGCACAGGGGGTTGGGGACAGGGATCTTTTTTTTAAACACCAAAAAAAAAAGATTTTTCATATCTTCTCTCCAGCGAACGCTGCTGGAGAGAAAAAATGAATGGCGGCTTCAGCACCAGATGCAAGGGACAGCACTTAACTGTAGCGCTGTCTCCTGCACGGTGCGTGTGGTACCCAGTCGGCACACGGGCGGCACACAGATGCCACACTGATGTGCCACGTGAGCACACGGACACAGATATTTCCGGTACCGATTTTTCCAGTACCGGAATTATCTGGACGTGTAAAACTGGCCTAAGGATGCTGCTACATCTCCCCCCCCATAGAAGTGATCAGCCGGCAAAAAAATGATAATCCCATTGTGGGATAAAGTTAAAAAGTAAAAGAAAAAGAGACCCAACCTATACAAATGCCCCACTAGTTAAACCTTTTAGTGAACACCATAAAAAAAGTAAAAAACAAGGCAAAAACAATGCTTTATCATCATACTGCCGAACAAAAATTGGAATAAAACTAGATCAAAAAGATCAATATAAATAAACATAGTACTGCTGAAAACATCATCTTGTCCAACAAAAAACAAACCACGCATAGCTCCATCAGCAAAGAAATAAAAAAGTTTTAGCTCTCAGAATAAAGCAATGCAAAAATAATTATATTTATTCTATAAAAGAGTTTATATAGTGTAAAAGCACCAAAACATAAAAAAACTATATAAATGAGGTATCACTGTAATCATATTGACCTGAAGTATAAAACTGCCTTATCAATTTTACCAAACACGGAACAGCATGAACCCCCTTCCCCCCAAAAAAAAAAATACTGAATAACTGCTTTTTGTTCATTCTGTCTCCCAAAAATGGGAATAGAAAGCGATCAAAAATGTCAAGTGCCCGGAAATGGTACCAATAAAAACATCAACTCGACACCCAAAAAACAAGACCTCACATGACTCTGTGGAACAAAATATGGAAAAATTATAGCTCTCAAAATTTGGTAACACAAAAACTATTTTTGCAACAAAAATCTTTTAGTGTGCAACAACACCCGAACATAAAAACCCACTATAAATCTAGTATCGCTATAATCGAAGAATAAAGTCACCTAATCACTTATAAAGCATGAGGAACGGCATAAAAAATAAACAAAACCAATTCTTCACCACCTGCGGTCTGCACTGAACGCTTGTACTGGGGTTTTTACATGTAAATCTCTGAAATACATGATTCAAACGGAACCTCTGGTGGAAAATTCCCTATAATGAGGCAGATGGAGGCACTGTGGACACCATAGGACCTGTGATCCAGCGGTGTCTGTCTTTTTATGTTTGCATAAAAGTGACGTCGGCCACAGTTTTGTGCATTTCTGAAAAGGACAACGCTGAACTGAGGCCAGACAGAGTCCAGAGTAAATCTGCTGCCTCATTATACTGAAAAGATCCCTTGGAGGTTTCAACTGTTATGTCACTCAGAGATTTAGATGGAAACCCCAAATTAAGTGCTCAGTGTAGAGCACCGAAAAAATGTGATCCCAAATGTTATTTAATATATCCCCAATAAAAGCTTCAATTCAATCCACAGAAAAGCAAACCCTCACTCACTGTCTGTCATCTGTTAACAAAAATATAGGGGGCTTCCATATATACCTGTGGTTGAGTCCCGAGGAAGAAGTCAGCTGAACTTCGAAACATGTTGAGTAAAACCACTATCATTCATTTCAGATATACCTGGTCCTACATCTTATTCAGCAGCGCGGATTACATCCACAAATCTCCAATTTTATTGTATCTGATTCGGTCACTTGCTGACCCCCGTGGATCTGCTGCAGCTGATATCTCTACTATGCTCTATACATCTTGTTAATAGATCTATCAGTTTAGTATAATCTGAATGCATCAATTTTTTATCCATCGAATAAGACCCTATGTGCGCTGATCTCTCCTACAGTTTTTTCCTTGTCTACAACGGCAGATTGCAATTTTTGCTCGGCAACATTCATTGCTGCTTGTTTCTAGAAAACATCCGTGGAGTCAAAATCGTCAATACACCTGTAGATAAATTCCCCAAGGGGTATTGTTTGCAAAATGAGGTTACTTTGAGGATTCTGCTCTTCTAGCAGTTAGGGCTTCTGTATATGGAGTCCGCAAACTGTTCAAGGAAAATCTGCACTCCAGGAGGCAAAAGCGCTCTGATCCTCCCGAGTCACTCCATATTGCTAAGTAGTATTATATAGCCACATATGGGGTATAGCCACGTTCAGCAGAAATTGTGGGACAAATTTTAGTGACATTTTTACCCACTTCTTGTGTGAAAATGTAAAATCTGGGGCTAAAACAACATTTTGCTGGTAAAAAAGTAGTTATTTTTTGTTCACTTCCCAATGGTATAAAATTCTGTGACGCACCTATGGTGTCAATATGATCACTGCACCCATAGATGAATTCATTGAGAGGTGTAGCTTGTAAAATGGTGTCACTTGTGGGGGGGTTCTGCTATTCTGGCACCTCATGAGCTCTCCCAGTGGGTCATGGCACCTGCAAACAGAAAAATCTGGCGCTCCTTGCCTTCTGAGCTTTGCACTGTGCCTAAAAAATATTTCCCGATTACATGTAGGGTATTGGCGCACTCACAAAAAAATGGACCTCAGTTTGTTGTAAAAAAAATTCCTCCTAGCACTTAGAAAAATTAAAAACTTGGGGCTAACACAACATTTTAGTGGTAAAAATGTAATTTATTCTTTCTTCACTGCTCAGTGGTATAAAATTCTGTGAGGCACATGTGGTGCCAATATGATCACTGCATCCCTAGATGAATTAATTGGGTAGTGTGGTTTATAAAATTAGTTGACACTTAGGGGGTAACTGTTGTTCTGGCACTGTTCATTGGCTCTGCCAATGTGACATGGCACCCTTAATCCATTCCATCAAAATCTGAAGCACTGTGCCTTAAAAGTATTATTCAAAATTTGTGAGGAAAAGGAGATTTTATTTTCACAACTCAATGTTATAAACTTCTGTTAAGCACCGTGTATTTAGATGCATTCAAGGTGCTCAGAATGCATCTAAATACATTCCTTGAGGAGTCCAGTTTCCAAATTAGGTCACTTGTGTGGGGTTTCCACTGTTTAGGCACATCAGGGGCTCTCCAAATGGGACACGATGTCCGCTGATGATTCCAGTAAATTTTACATTCAAAAAGTCAAACGATGCTCCTTCTCTTCCGAGCCCTGCTGTGCGCCCAAACATTTTTCTCCCTTATACTGGGTATTGGCACACTCAAGAGAAATTGCAGAACAAATTGTATGGTGGGATTTCTCCTGATACCTTTATGAAAATGCTATATTTTGTGCTAAAAACATATTCGTGAGGAAAACTTGATTTTTTTTTTTTACGGCTCAACGTTATAAACTTCTGTGAAGCACCTGAGGGTTTTATGTGCTCATCACACATCTATATCAGTTCCCTGAGGGTCTAGTTTCAATTTTGGGGCATTTTCACTGTTTAGGCACATCAGAGGCTCTCCAAACGCAACATGGCATCCGTCAAATGTTCCAGCAAATTTTTTATTAAAAATATCAAATGGTGCTCCTTCCCTACTGAGCTCGGCTGTGCTCCCAAACAGTGGTTTTCTCCCTCATATGGGGTATTAGCATTCTCAGGAGAAATTACACAACATATTTTGGGGTACATTTTTTCCTGTTATCCTTGTCAAAATAAAAAAAAATGGCTCCGAATTAATTTTTTTGTGCAAAAAAGTTAAATGTTCATTTTGTTTTTCCAGGTTGCAAAAATTCCTGTGAAACACCTGAAGGGTTAATAAACTTCTTTAATGTGGTTTTGAGCACCTGGAAGGGTGCAGTTTTTACGTTGATTTCACTTGTGGGTATTTTCTATCATATAGACCCCTCATAGTGACTTCAAATGTTATCTGGTCCCTAAAAAAATGGTTTTGTAAATTTTGTTGTAAAAATGAGAAATCGCTGGTCAAATTTTAACAATTATAACTTCCTAACTAAAAAAAAATTGGTTCTAAAACTGTATATCAAAGCAGGGTGTGACTAATATATAAAATTTAACTTTTAATAAACAATACTAAAAACGGTATAAAAAACCACGTAAGAACAGACATAAAGGACTCACAAAACACATTCCCATGTATGGGGGGAATTCTCAAATCACCAAGTCCCTGAGACCTTCCACATCGACGCCTCAGTGTCGGTCTATACAGGGAACAAAAATAGGAAAAGACCACTCCTACCAGGGGAGCATATAGCATATACAGAAAATATATCCGCACTGTCTATAATGTGTTCCCATCAATTTCCTGGGAATATACAAAGAACGCATATATCCTGTCTCTGTCGTTCTTCTAGAGACCTGCACAGTGTAAAAAAATGGAACGATCTCACCTCTGGGCTTCTTCTCTTATAACGGCGAGGTCGCTCGAATCCGCAGCATAAGGGATGGGGGGTCCACAGTTTTGACCACACATATACCCATCCACGCTGTCCGGAATATCAATTAACCCCAATAAACTAAACACATTTCTTTCCCTACGCGTTTCGTTTATGGTAAACTCATCAGGGGAAACTCATGTATAGTCCCTCCACCTCCGTGGGGAACCCTTCAACCTAGGGGTATGCTCATCATCCATGGTTCTAAAACTGTGCTGATGTAAAGTAGACATGTGGGAAATGTTACTTATTAAATACTTTTTGTGACATATCTCTGTGATTTAATGGCATGAAAATTCAAATTTGGAAAATTGTGATATTTTCCAAATTTTCGTCATATTTCCATTATTTTCACAAATAAATACATTTTACCACCATCATGAAGTAGAATATGTCACGAAAAAACAACCTCAGAATCTCCAGGATAAGTTGAAGCGTTCCAGAGTTATTACCACATAAAGTGACAGTGGGTCAGAATTGTAAAAATTAGCCTGGTTATTAACGTGCAAACTACCTTCAAGGGTAAAGGGGTTAACCAGGTAAAACTTAAAGAGTAACCGTTATTTTAATTTTCATTTAACAAATCAATAATACACATGAAAATAAGTAACTTTGTAATATACCTTATAAGAGAAATTTGCTTCTGTATTCTCCTGGATTGATTAAACTTTCTCAAAATTCTAAATTTTTTGGTAAAACCTGTATTCAGTGAAGACTTTCCCATTACTGAGTTAGAAGTCAGTTACTAATGATAAGATGTTATCACAGAAAGGAGGGCAGGGAGGAGCTAAATGCAAAGCTCCTCCTTCCTCCCCCTACTAAATAGAATCTTTGATAATGGCACAACAGTGATTTTGCTACTGAGAGAAAAACACAATGAGCAAACAGGGTAGTGGGCACAACACAATGATAATTTTTTTCCTAATTCATACTATATATGAACATCAAAAGAAAACAAGACAAAAAGAAGTATGCAAATACAGGGATCACCATAATAAACAAATTACTTTGTATTTAATAACGTATAACAAGCTAAAAAAACACATCCATTAGTCCCTTAACGATCGCTAATACACATTAAAATAGTGGCCACTTTGGGGCTTTATTCCCTCATTACCATTTTAAAACAGCTAATGGGAATAAGGCTTTAGCCACCGCCCCGACTTGGGAAATCTCTAGAGTTTCAGCTACCAAAGGTAGTCGAGACCCTGGAGAACATGATCAGGGCTGGATTTTCCATTCCCTGATCACCGTTATTCAGTTAGTAAGGGAAATCTCCCCAAAAAAGTGTGCCCTGTTATGATCCGGTGACCTTGGAGCTGCATGAGAACTTTCACTGGAGAAAGTGGCCACTATACTGACCGCAAACCTGAACTTAAGACCGCAACTAGAAGTAGCCATGGAGTGTACCTAACACACCTAGACACCTCATCACAGCCGGAGGACTAATTTCCCCTAAAGATGGAAATCGGAATACTATCTTGCCTCAGAGAAAATCCCCAAAGGATAGATAGCCCCACACAAATATTGGCGGTGAGTCGGAGAGGAAAAAACATACACAGGCAGAAAAAACAGTATTTAGCACAGGAGGCCACTCTAGCTAGATAGGACAGGATAGGACAGAGTTCTGTGTGGTCAGTATAAAACCCTTCAAAAATCCACCGCAGAATATACAAAATACTTCCCACATCCAACTAAAGATGTAGGAGCGTATATCTGCAACTCCAGTGAATCCTACAAACAGAGCAGGAATAAACTGAAACAAGCACACAGCAGTGTGCCACAGATACAAAAACAAAAACACTTATCTTTGCTGAAATTGGCAGCTAAGCAGGTGAGGCCAGGCTGAGATCCAATACTTCCAAAGAAACATTGACTACTGGCAAGGGCTAATGAATCCTGCACACTTAAATATCCCAGTCAGAACAGAAATTAGCAGATACACCTGGCCAGGACTGTGACTCAGACAACTGCATTCCCACTTACCACCACTGGAGGGAACCCAAGAGCAGAATTCACAACAGTGCCCGCTGTTAAAATAATTTTTCTCTCTTCTGACATGATATACATGTCTGAGGAGATAGAAATGATGAGCCCCGAGGCCCCCCGGGACCTCCACCAACCCCGGGCCCTCGTGATGCATCCCCTGGCCCAGCATCATTTTCTTGAAGAAAAAAAAAAAGGCAAGCGCATGTCCAGTCCATCTAGAATGTATGCTTCTGTTAATACATCCCAGAATTGCATTTGCCTTTTTTGCTGCTGCATCACACTGTTGACTCATGTTCAGTTGATGATCTATTAGTATACCCAAGTCTTTTTCACATGTGCTGTTGCTTAGCCCTATTCCTCCCATTCTGTATATGCTTTTTTCATTTGTATTGCCCAGATGTAGTACTTTCCTTCTTTTCCTGTTAAAAATCATCCTGTTAGTTGCTGCCCACTGCTCTAGAATTGGGAGGTTATCAAAAGAAAAAAAAATCATGAAGAAATAACTAGAGAACTAGAGATAAGCAAGCTAACTCGGAAAATTTTCACAAATTTCAAATTTGGCACGAATGTTGTACATTAGGATTCGTGCTCGCATTCCCAAGTTTTTTTTTTCAAAAAATCGGATAGTCAGCCAAAATTCGGTAAATGACCGACTTCACTAACATCACTGACACGTACTGGCGCCTGGAAATCAGCAGTATATTTCACACTTCTCACTGGCGCCGGATGCTGAAGTGAAATTCACATCATTGAACCTTGCTCGTGCTGCGATCAGTGCTAGCAGGGGAAAACGTTGAGAATTGTAGTCAACTGTTAACAGCAAGAGCAGGCGGTGGCTGATGGGAATACTCATCAGCTTCTGCCAGCATTATAAAAAAATAAACATTTTAAAAAACTACGTGGGGTTCCCCTGTACTTTTGATAACCAGCCAGGCAAAACTGACAGCTGCAACTCTCGGCTGTCAGTGTTAGCAAGGTGGGTTATCAAGAATAGAGGGGTCCCCATGCTTTTAAAAAAAAAAAAAAATTAAATACATTTTAAAAAATTGCGTGGGCTCCCCCATTTTTGACAACCAGCCAAAGCTAAAGCAGACAGCTGGGGGCAGGTATTCTCAGGCTGATAAGGGTCCATGGATTTTGGCCCCCCAGTGTAAACATAGCAGCTCGCAGCCGCCGCAGAAGAGGTGCATCTAAAAGACGTACCAATTTTGGCGCTTTGCCCGGGTCTTGCCACTTGCCCAGTGGCAGTGGCAAGTGAGGTTCATATTTGTTGGGTTGATGTCACCTTTGCATTTTCCGGTGACATCAAGCCCACAGCTTAGTAATGGAGAGGCGTCTATAAGACGCCTATACATTACTAATCCTATATCTATATTGCAAATAAACACACAGCCAGTATAAATTCCTGTAATTGAAAGAATGACACAGACTGCTTTAATGAATCTAAATTAAACCATACTCATGTCATCATCCAGTCCACAGAAGCCAATGTCTCCTGTAACAGAATTAAAATAATGAACCACAATATTCCTTACCCTGTCTGCCAAGAAGATAATAATTAGTGATGAGCGAATATCCTCATTACTCGAGGTTTCCCGAGCACGCTCAGGTGTCCTCCGAGTATTTTTTAGTGCTCGGAGATTTAGTTTTCATTGCCTCAGCTGAATGATTTACAGCTATT
This sequence comes from Ranitomeya imitator, assembly GCF_032444005.1. NCBI lineage: Eukaryota > Metazoa > Chordata > Amphibia > Anura > Dendrobatidae > Ranitomeya > Ranitomeya imitator. Next base: position 307,800,154 of record NC_091285.1, on the reverse strand, counting down.
AGCCAGGCTAAGTACATGTGGGTTTGCCTGGTTGCTAGGGAATCCCCACATGTTATCAAGCAGGCTAGCAGCTGTAAATCATCCAGCTGTGGCAAAAATACCTAAATCTCCGAGCACTAAAAAAATACTTAGAGGACACCCGAGCGTGCTCGGGAAATCTCGAGTAACGAGTATATTCGCTCATCACTAGTAATAATCCATTTTGCCCCACGATGAGTCTGGCTCTGCTACATATAGATGGCAGGCTACATTGTTGCATGATGCAACTATACAGCCTGCCATCCAGCAGAGACAGTGAGCAGTGTGCGCTATCGCTGCCAAATATCTCACAGTGCACTATGACCTGAAGTACGTCATGGCGAGCATGAGAAAGTTCTCACACTCCCAGTGCCGTCAGAAAGGTCCTGTGAGTTCACAGCCAATGAACTAATTTCAACTTACTGATATCAGCGCGAACATTGTGGGAAAAGTTGCAGCCTGCCATTTAGATGTAGCAGAGCTTAACCCATTGGGGGACAATTGGATTATCTTCTCTGTGGATAGGCGAGGAATATTGTTGTTCATTGGCTTCTGTGGATTTGTGATGACATGAATGGTTTAATTTAGATTCATTTTTTCAATTAAAGGACTTTTTACTGGGTGTGTGTTTATAGACACCTCTCCAATACTAAGTTGTGGGCTTGATGTCACCAGACAACACAAAGGTGACATCAATCCCACAAATATGAACCCCACTTGCACGGCCACAGAGCAAATGGGAAGAGCCAGGCAAAGCACCAGAATTGGCACATCTAACAGATGCACCCTTTCTGGGGAGGCTGCGGGCAGCCATTTTTAGGCTGGAGGGATCCAATATGCATGTCCACTTACCAGCCTCGGAATACCAGTCCCCAGCTGTCAGCTTTAGCTTGTCGGGTTGTCCAAAATGAAATACACCCCATGCCAGTTTTTAAATTTCTTTAAATAATTTAAAAAACAGTGTGGGGACCTCTCTGTTCCTGATAACCAGCCTTGTTAACACTGACAGCTGAGGGTTGCAGCCCCTTGAGGTCAGTTTTGCCTGGGTTGTTATAAAAAATACAGGGGAACTCACATCAATTATTGAAAAAAATTATTAATTTATAGTGCAATTTATGGGTCACTTCATGAGATTTTTCCTGGTGTCTGTCAGTAATTTTAGCTGTTTTGGCAGCTTTTTGACCCCATGGAGGTGTTATATATGCGTTTGGATTTTCCTTCCATTGAAGTAAAAGAGGTTCGGGTATGTGTCTAACCGTTTGGCAATCTGAACCGAACCTTGTAAGGTTAGCTCATCCCTAGATAAGATGGCTAGTGTTGCGCACAAGTGCTCGCTAGTCGAGTTTGCATTGGGTGCTCAGGTATGCATGGACTACCGCGGATCCCTGTATTTTTTTGGGTGTCTAACAGCTGCGAAGCATGTGGGGCAGGGACTCCAGCATGTCACTTGAGCACCCATGATATTTAGTGCATACCAGAGCACTTGATGCAAACTGCAGTATCGAGCACTTGCACTCAACACTAAAGACGATGTATTCAAAATGCGCACTATACCCCTGGATAAAATCCTTGAGAGGTGTGGTTTCCAAAATGTCATCACTTGTGGGGGGTTTCCACTATTTAGGTACATTAAGGGCTCTCCAAACACGACATGGCGTCTGCTATTTACAGTGCCTTGCAAAAGTATTTGGCTCCCTGCAACTTTTCAACCTTTTCCCACATACCATGCTTCAAACAAAGACACCAAATATACATTTTTGGTGAAGAATCAACAAGTGGAACACAATTGTGAAGTTGAACGAAATTTATTGGTTATTTCAAATTTTTGTGGAAATTCAAAAACTGAAAAGTTTGGCGTGCAATATTATTATCCTGTTATCCTTGGGAAACTAAAAAAGTTTGGGCTTAAAGTAATTTTTTTGTGAAAAAAATAAAATTTTCATTTTGTCCTTCCACATTACTTCAGTTTCTTTGAAGCAACTGAAGGGTTTATAAACGTCTTGAATGTGGTATTGTGCATCTTGAGGGGTGCAGTTTTTAGAGTAGTGTAACTTTTGGGCGCTTTCTGTCATATAGACCCCTCAAAGTCACTTCAAATGCATTGTGGTCCCTAAGAAAAATGGTTTTGTAAATTTTGAAAAGTGAGAAATCCTTGGACAAATTTAAACACAAAAAAATTGTTTTAAAAATTGTACTGAGGTAAAGTAGACATGTGGGAATAGTTATCTATTAACTAGAGTTGAGCGACCTTGACCTTTTTAGAGTCGAGCCGGGTTTCGTGAAACCCGACTATCTCAAAAGTCGGGTCGAGTGAAATCGGCCGATTATGGCGAAAAGTCGGGATCGACCGAAACACGAAACCCAATGCAAGTCAATGGGGCAGCATAGTCGGCAGTGAGTGGGGGCCAGGAAAACACCTAGAGTGCCCATTTTAATGTCAAAACTAGGGTTGAGCGAAACGGATCGTTCATTTTCAAAAGTCGCCGACTTTTGGCAAAGTCGGGTTTCATGAAACCCGACCCGATCCCTGTGTGGGGTCGGCCATGCGGTACGCGACTTTCGCGCCAAAGTCGCGTTTCGTATGACGCGCTTGGCGCCATTTTTTTCAGCCAATGAAGGGGCGTGGGCAGAGTGATGACATAGGCGTCCACACCCCTAAGACCTATCGCCATGTTGTCGCTTGTGCGCTGTAGCGATTTGCAATGTGTAACACCAGCTTTTCAGTTCAGGGACGGACGGAGGGGAGAGAGAGAGAGAGAGAGAGAAAAAAAAAATCCCATTGGCTTTGCATTGGGTTTCGGTCGATCCTCGACTTTTCGCCATAATCGGCCGATTTCACTCGACTCGACTTTTGAGATAGTCGGGTTTCGCGAAACCCGGCTCGACCCTAAAAAAGTCAAGGTCGCTCAACCCTAGTCAAAACCATCCATTCTTCTTAATGAAGCTTGTCAAGCGTAATTTACCTTATAATAATTGGAAGGCATTTGAAATTGGGGGTCATTTGGCTAAAGTTGTGTGGGGTAGGGCTGGTTCAAGTAATTAGTGGGCCCAGGAAATCTGGACCACGTCACGGCAGTGGAGCAGGGAGAGGTAAGTATTTCAACTTTGCAAGTGCTGTGATCCTGAGCAAGCAGGGGGGGCCCACTTGTTGGCATTGGCACTGGCACAGGGCCCCTCAAAGTACAGCGGTGTGTTTGCACGGCGGGGGCGCCTCCCACCGGCAGCAACACTTTTGCGTACTATGAGAGGCCCTGTGCCAGTGACGTCGCCAACTAGTATTCCTCCCCCCACCTGATGAAGGAACCTGCACTTTCATCTGCACCTTCCTCTTTGTCCCCGTGTAAGGTGGTATGGTATGCGGGAAGAGCAACCTGACTTTCAGCAGGGTCACAATGTTGTTGTGTAGCATGCACGGGGAATGTTGCGTTATGGGTCAATGTACCAGCAGACTCATCTATCACTGGCTGGGCAATGGGCACGATGAAGTGGAAACACAGATATAGGCCCAAAGAATAAAGTGGGCTAAATGCAGTTCAAAATTGGTAACACAGGAATAACCAGGGGGCATTGCAGTGGAGGACAACTGGAATGAGAGGCTGACACAGAGAGTAGGGCCAAATCAGTAAGTAGTCGAAATGCAGTTCAAAATTGGCAACCGTAGTAAACAGGCGGCACAGCTTTGTTCAGTGGAGGAGAACAGCAAGGAGTGGCAGACACCGATAGTAGGCCCCAACCCAACTAGTAGGCGAAATGCAGTCTAACATTAACAACTACTTAACGAGAGCCTGAAAATGGAATTTCAGGACAGGAAACCAGGAGAACAGCAAGGAGTGGCAGACACCGATAGTAGGCCCCAAACCAACTAGTACGCCAAATGCAGTTGTTCCATTTAACCACAATTTAATGAGAGCCTGAAGATAGAAGCTCAGGAAAGGCAACCTGGGGAACACCTTGGAGTGTAACACACCATCTCTCTCCACCCCATACCCATTTTGTAGGCCTAATGCAGTGTTCTTTTCTACAACTACTAAACGAGAGTCGGAAGACCGAAGCAATGGCAAGGAAACCTGGGGAACACCTTGGAGTGTAACACACCATCTCTCTACACCCCATACCCAATTTGAAGGCCTAATACAGTGTAGTTTCCAAGAACTACTAAACGAGAGCCGGAAGATCGAAGCTCAGGAAAGGCAACCTGGGGAACACCTTGGAGTGTAACACACCCTCTCTCTACACCCCATACCCAATTTGAAGGCCTAATGCAGTGTAGTTTCCAAGAACTACTAAACGAGAGCCGGAAGATCGAAGCTCAGGAAAGGCAACCTGGGGAACACCTTGGAGTGTAACACACCCTCTCTCTACACCCCATACCCAATTTGAAGGCCTAATGCAGCGTAGTTTCCAACAACTACTAAACGAGAGCCGGAAGATCGAAGCTCAGGAAAGGCAACCTGGGGAACACCTTGGAGTGTAACAAACCCTCTCTCTACACCCCATACCCAATTTGTAGGCCTAATGCAGCGTAGTTTCCGACAACTACTAAACGAGAGCATGAAGATCGAAGCTCAGGAAAGGCAACCTGGGGAACACCTTGGAGTGTAACACACCCTCTCTCTACACCCCATACCCAATTTGAAGGCCTAATGCTGTGTAGTTTCCAAGAACTACTAAACGAGAGCCGGAAGATCGAAGCTCAGGAAAGGCAACCTGGGGAACACCTTGGAGCGTAACACACCCTCTCTCTACACCCCATACCCAATTTGAAGGCCTAATGCAGCGTAGTTTCCAACAACTACTAAACGAGAGCCGGAAGATCGAAGCTCAGGAAAGGCAACCTGGGGAACACCTTGGAGTGTAACACACCCTCTCTCTACACCCCATACCCAATTTGAAGGCCTAATACAGTGTAGTTTCCAAGAACTACTAAACGAGAGCCGGAAGATCGAAGCTCAGGAAAGACAACCTGGGGAACACCTTGAAGTGTAACACAACGTCTCTCTACACCACGGAAGGGCTGATTCTTAGGAAGGAAGGCTGTTGGAAATAAGCATTGCGCGTCCGAGGGTGATTATATTCTTATTAGGTATATACTCACCCTCGGACGCGCCCTGCTTCTTTATTTGGAATGAATGTTTATTTGCAATGTGGTGTTGACTTTCTCTATTATTTTGGTAATTAATGATTTTATTATTTTCATTGTTTTGCATCTTCTCGGCAATAATATAAAGAAGACGCGACAGGACAACACTCGGTGGATGCCATATCTGTGTTTTCAATTTAAAAAACCTTTCAGTTAAATACTTGCAGGATAAAGTAATTGTAGCTGGTGGCCATTTTTAGTACTGTACCAGATTTTAGTTGTGTGTTTGTTTTTAATGTTAAAATGTCTGCATTTGATATCTCACCAGTATTTTCTTTTTTATAAGCAAAATACTTTTTTTTTTATTTTATGATGTTGGTTCAAGGGGAACACGGGCAGCAGTAGACAGGTCAGTGGAGGCCTAGTGGAAGGAGGGACCGCAGACAGGCTTCGAAGCCCTAACATAATAAATTGGGCTGCCTGTAGGCAATTTAAAATTGGTTCCAGGGGAACACGGGCAGCAGTAGACAGGTAAGTGGAGGCCTAGTGGAAGGAGGGACCGCAGACAGGCTTCGAAGGCCTAACATAATAAAATGGGCTGGCTGTAGGCAATATAAAATTGGTTCCAGGGGAACACGGGCAGCAGTAGACAGGTCAGTGGAGGCCTAGTGGAAGGAGGGACCGCAGACAGGCTTCGAAGGCCTAACATAATAAAATGGGCTGGCTGTAGGCAATTTAAAATTGGTTCCAGGGGAACACGGGCAGCAGTAGACAGGTAAGTGGAGGCCTAGTGGAAGGAGGGACCGCAGACAGGCTTCGAAGGCCTAACATAATAAATTGGGCTGCCTGTAGGCAATTTAAAATTGGTTCCAGGGGAACACGGGCAGCAGTAGACAGGTAAGTGGAGGCCTAGTGGAAGGAGGGACCGCAGACAGGCTTCGAAGGCCTAACGTAATAAAATGGGCTGGCTGTAGGCAATTTACAATTGGTTCCATGGGAACACGGGCAGCAGTAGACAGGTCAGTGGAGGCCTAGTGGAAGGAGTGACGGCAGACAGGCATCAAAGGCCTAACATCATAACATTGGGCTGTTGGCAATTTAAAATTGGTTCCAGGGGTACACGGGCAACAGTGGTCTGGTCAGTGGAAGTCTAGTGGAAGGAGTGACGGCAGACAGGCATCAAAGGCCTAACATAATAACATTTGGCTGTTGGCAATTTAAAATTGGTTCCAGGGGTACACGGGCAACAGTGGTCTGGTCAGTGGAAGTCTAGTGGAAGGAGTGACGGCAGACAGGCTAAGAAGGCCTAACATAACAAAATTGGGCTGGCTGTAGGCAAGTTTAAATTGGTTCCAGGGGAACACGGCCAGCAGTGGCCTGGTCAGTGTAGTAGTTGTAGAAAGAACGGACCGCAGACAGGCTTCGAAGGCCTAACATAACAAAAATGTCAAAACAATGGTATTGTCAGTGCCAGGCATTGAAGGATGTCAGCGCATAGACTAAACATTGGTGAAGCTGTGAGAGATAATTTTGCTAGTGGTAGAGCACTGTTTGAGCTGGGGGGGGAACTGTCTTGTGGCCGGCGGTACAGGCCCAGGGCCCCTCATATTACAACAGTGTGTCTGATGTTGGGTGCGCACCACCACCGCCAGAGACACTTTATTGTACTATGAGGGACCCAGTGGCAGTGCCGTCGACCAAAAGCGGGCACACCCACCTCTTCAGACAAACAGCACTCTCACGGGTGCTGGCGCAAAGTGGCGATACCACGGCCCCGTGTGGGGAGTTTGGCCATTTTGTTAGGAGTAAACATGTCGTATGCTGGACAATCAGGTGCAGAAAATTACGAGATTGGAAAAGTCATTCAGAAGAGTCCACAGGCAAGACCTTTTCATAGGAAAGTTAGGTGTCAGCCGGGCAAGGTGGGGCAAAAGATTTCGAAATCCAGTTGTGGTTCATTTTAATGAAGGTTAGATCATCTACATTTTGGGTAGCCAGACGAGTCCTTTTTTCCAGTTAGTATTGAACCTGCAGCACTGAATACTCTTTCTGATAGGACACTAGCTGCCGGGCAAGCAAGCTCCTGCAATGCATATTCTGCCAATTCTGGCCAGGTGTCTAATTTGGATGCCCAGTAATCAAATGGGAATGACGGTTGAGGGAGAACGTCGATAAGGGATGAAAAATAGTTTGTAACCATACTGGACAAATGTTGTCTCCTGTCACTTTGAATTGATGCTGCAGTACCTGTCCTGTCTGCGGTCATAGCAAAATCACTCCACAACCTGGTCAGAAAACCCCTCTGGCCAACGCCACTTCTGATTTCTGCCCCTCTAACACCTCTGGTCTGCTGGTCCCTGGAGCTCGTGTGAGAACGATCACGGGCGCTGTGTGCAGGGAATGCCAGAAGCAAACGGTCAACAAGAGTTGATTGTTTTGTTGCTAATATTAGTTCCAAGTTCTCATGTGGCATAATATTTAGCAATTTGCCTTTATAGCGAGGATCAAGGAGGCAGGCCAACCAGTAATCGTCATCGTTCATCATTTTTGTAATGTGTGTGTCCCTTTTGAGGATACGCAAGGCATAATCCGCCATGTGGGCCAAAGTTCCAGTTGTCAAATCTGCGGTTGTGCTTGGTTGAGGGGCAGTTGCAAGCAAATCTACGTCACTTGTGTCCCTCAAAAAACCGGAACCCGCCCTTGCCACGCCACCAATTTCCAATGACCCCGGGAAAGCTTCCTCATTAAAAATATACTCATCCCCATCATCCTCCTCATCCTCCACCTCCTCTTCGCCCGCTACCTCGTCCTGTACACTGCCCTGACCAGACAATGGCTGACTGTCATCAAGGCTTTCCTCTTCCTCTGGTGCAGACGCCTGATCCTTTATGTGCGTCAAACTTTGCATCAGCAGACACATTAGGGGGATGCTCATGCTTATTATGGCGTTGTCTGCACTAACCAGCCGTGTGCATTCCTCAAAACACTGAAGGACTTGACACGTCTTGAATCTTCGACCACTGCACACCTGACAACTCCATGTCTGCCATCCTACTGCCTGCCCGTGTATGTGTATCCTCCCACAAAAACATAACAGCCCGCCTCTGTTCGCACAGTCTCTGAAGCATGTGCAGTGTTGAGTTCCACCTTGTAACAACGTCTATGATTAGGCGATGCTGGGGAAGGTTCAAAGAACGCTGATAGGTCTGCATACGGCTGGAGTGTACAGGCGAATGGCGGATATGTGCGCAAAGTCCACGCACTTTGAGGAGCAGGTCGGATAACCCCGGATAACTTTTCAGGAAGCACTGCACCACCAGGTTTAAGGTGTGAGCCAGGCAAGGAATGTGTTTCAGTTGGGAAAGGGAGATGGCAGCCATGAAATTCCTTCCGTTATCACTCACTACCTTGCCTGCCTCAAGATCTACAGTGCCCAGCCACGACTGCGTTTCTTGCTGCAAGAACTCGGACAGAACTTCCGCGGTGTGTCTGTTGTCGCCCAAACACTTCATAGCCAATACAGCCTGCTGACGTTTGCCAGTAGCTGCCCCATAATGGGAGACCTGGTGTGCAACAGTGGCAGCTGCGGATGGAGTGGTTGTGCGACTGCGGTCTGTGGACAAGCACTCGCTTCTGCAGGAGGACGAGGAGGAGGAGGAGGAGGAGGGGGTGCGAACGGCTACAGCCAACTGTTTCCTAGACCGTGGGCTAGGCAGAACTGTCCCAAACTTGCTGTCCCCTGTGGACCCTGAATCCACCACATTTACCCAGTGTGCCGTGATGGACACGTAACGTCCCTGGCCATGCCTACTGGTCCATGCATCTGTTGTCAGGTGCACCTTTGTGCTCACAGATTGCCTGAGTGCATGGACGATGCGCTCTTTAACATGCTGGTGGAGGGCTGGGATGGCTTTTCTGGAAAAAAAGTGTCGACTGGGTAGCTCGTAGCGTGGTACAGCGTAGTCCATCAGGTCTTTGAAAGCTTCGCTTTCAACTAACCGGTAGGGCATCATCTCTAACGAGATTAGTCTAGCTATGTGGGCGTTCAAACCCTGTGTACGCGGATGCGAGGCTAAGTACTTCCTTTTTCTAACCATAGTCTCATGTAGGGTGAGCTGGACTGGAGAGCTGGAGATCGTGGAACTAGCGGGGGTGCCGGTGGACATGGCAGACTGAGAGACGGTGGGAGATGGTATTGTTGCCGCCGGTGCCCTAGATGCAGTGTTTCCTACTACGAAACTGGAGATTCCCTGACCCTGACTGCTTTGGCCTGGCAAAGAAACCTGCACAGATACTGCAGGTGGTGCAGAAAATGGTGGCCCTACACTGCCGGAAGGGATGTTGCGTTGATGAGTAGCTTCATTGGCCGAGGGTGCTACAACCTTAAGGGACGTTTGGTAGTTAGTCCAAGCTTGCAAATGCATGGTGGTTAAATGTCTATGCATGCAACTTGTATTGAGACTTTTCAGATTCTGCCCTCTGCTTAAGGTAGTTGAACATTTTTGACAGATTACTTTGTGCTGATCAATTGGATGTTGTTTAAAAAAATGCCAGACTGCACTCTTTCTAGCATCGGATACCTTTTCAGGCATTGCAGACTGAGCTTTAACCGGATGGACACGCTGTCCTCCAACAGGTTTTGACTTTGCCACGCGTTTTGGCCAAGATACGGGCCCGGCAGATGGAACCTGTTGCGATGTTGATGCCTGCTGCGGCCCCTCCTCCTCCGCTTCAGAACTGCTGCCGCCTGCACCCTGTTCCCCCAATGGCTGCCAATCGGGGTCAAGAACTGGGTCATCTATTACCTCTTCTTGTAGCTCGTGTGCAACTTCGTCTGTGTCACCGTGTCGGTCGGTGGTATAGCGTTCGTGATGGGGCAACATAGTCTCATCAGGGTCTGATTCTTGATCAGCACCCTGCGAGGGCAATGTTGTGGTCTGAGTCAAAGGACCAGCATAGTAGTCTGGCTGTGGCTGTGCATCAGTGCACTCCATGTCAGATTCAACTTGTAATGGGCATGGACTGTTAACTGCTTCACTTTCTAAGCCAGGGACGGTATGTGTAAAGAGCTCCATGGAGTAACCCGTTGTGTCGCCTGCTGCATTCTTCTCTGTTGTTGATTTTGCTGAAGAGGACAAGGAAGCGACTTGTCCCTGACCGTGAACATCCACTAACGACGCGCTGCTTTTACTTTTACCAGTTTCACGAGAGGAGGCAAAAGAGCTAGAGGCTGAGTCAGCAAGATAAGCCAAAACTTGCTCTTGATGCTCCGGCTTTAAAAGCGGTTTTCCTACTCCCGGAAAAGGGAGGGTTCGAGGCCTTGTGTAGCCAGACGACGAACCTGGCTCCACAGCTCCAGACTTAGGTGCAATATTTTTTTTCCCACGACCACCTGATGCTCCACCACTACCACTACCCTCATTACCAGCTGACAATGAACGCCCCCGGCCACGACCTCTTCCACCAGACTTCCTCATTGTTTTAAAAACGTTACCAAACGAACGGTATTTGTTGCTGTCACACAACTTACACGGTGAGCTATAACTTCAGTATGATTTAGCTACCCCTTTACAGGTGGGTGAGACCACAACGAAAATCAGCCACAATGTTACACACTCTGTTATTGTTGGCAACAAATGAGATGGCACACACGCAGGACTGTCACTGAAGCGCAAATGTAAATATTTATCTCCCACTGATTTGTGTTTGTTTTTTTTAAAAGGGAGACTTCAGAAAAAAAAATTTTAAAAAAAATTATTTTTTACAGAAGAATTTATAAAACAAATAAAATGAAATGATTGTTTCAGGGAGAATTTAGGGAAAAAAAAAAAAAAAGGCTTTGTAGGGCCCACTGAGTGAGAGAGGACGCACACAGGAGTCAGGAGTGGCACACAAGCCCAGAGGCCAATATTAATCTCCCACCGATTGATTTAGTTATTTTTTTTGGTAGATTTTGGAACCCAAATCAAGCAAAAAAATTAATAGGCTTTCTATGGCCCACAATTGGGGAGAGAGAGAGAGATGGCACACCCAGGAGTCAAGACTGGCACACAAGCAGAAGGGGCAATATGAATCTCCCACAGATTTTTTTTTTTTTTTTTTTTTTCAGGGAGACTTGAGAGGAGAAAAAATACAAAAAAAATGATTTTTTTCAGGAATAATTTAGAAACCAAAGAAAATAAAATGATTGTTTCAGGGAGAATTTAGAAAACAAATAAAACAAAAAATAGGCTTTCTAGGGCCCACTGAGTGACAGATGACGCACACAGGAGTCAGGAGTGGCACACAAGCACAGAGGCCAATATTAATCTCCCACTGATTGATTTAGTTATTTTTTTTGGTAGATTTTGGAACCCAAATCAAGCAAAAAAATTAATAGGCTTTCTATGGCCCACAATTGGGGAGAGAGAGAGAGATGGCACACCCAGGAGTCAAGACTGGCACACAAGCAGAAGGGGCAATATGAATCTCCCACAGATTTTTTTTTTTTTTTTTTTTCAGGGAGACTTGAGAGAAAAAAAAATACAAAAAAAATGATTTTTTTCAGGAATAATTTAGAAACCAAAGAAAATAAAATGATTGTTTCAGGGAGAATTTAGAAAACAAATAAAACAAAAAATAGGCTTTCTAGGGCCCACTGAGTGACAGATGACGCACACAGGAGTCAGGAGTGGCACACAAGCCCAGAGGCCAAAATTAATCTCCCACTGATTGATTTAGTGATTATTTTTGGTAGATTTTGGAACCCAAATCAAGCAAAAAAATTAATAGGCTTTCTATGGCCCACAATTGGGGGGAGAGAGAGAGATGGCACACCCAGGAGTCAAGACTGGCACACAAGCAGAAGGGGCAATATGAATCTCCCACAGATTTTTTTTTTTTTTTTTCAGGGAGACTTTAGAGAAAAAAAAATACAAAAAAAATGATTTTTTTCAGGAATAATTTAGAAACCAAAGAAAATAAAATGATTTTTTCAGGGAGAATTTAGAAAACAAATAAAACAAAAAATAGGCTTTCTAGGGCCCACTGAGTGACAGATGACGCTCACAGGAGTCAGGAGTGGCACACAAGCCCAGAGGCCAATATTAATCTCCCATTTTTTTTCCAGGGAAAATTTATAAACCCAATAAAAAAAATAATAATAAATAGGCTTTCTATGGCCCACTATCTGAGAGAGATGGCACGCTTAGGACTGGCACACAAGCCCAAAGGCCAATATTAATCTCCCACTGATTGATTGATTGATTGATTGATTGATTGATTTTTTCAGGTAGAATTATGAACCCAAATCAACCAAAAAAATAAATAGGCTTTCTATGGCCCACTATTTGTGAGAGAGATGGCACGCTCAGGACTGGCACACAAGTGTCATGATCCCAATGGCAGGGGATCACTAAAGGACAAGCACAGATACAAACAAGCTCTAGGGCGATGGAACCTGAGCTGACCGCGACCCTGAACCTAACACACAAATAAAAGTAGCCGGGGAACGTGCCTACGATGATCCTAGATGTCTCGCTCCAGCCGAAGATCTAACTTCCCCTATTAGAAGAAACACAGACCTCTCTTGCCTCCAGAGAAATCCCCCACAGAAATAGCAGCCCCCCACATATAATGACGGTGAAATGAGAGGAAAGCACATACGCAGTATGAAAACAGTTTCAGCAAAATGAGGCCCGCTAAAGCTAGATAGCAGAGGATACAAAAGTGAACTGCGCGGTCAGCGAAAAACCCTTCAAAAAACCATCCTGAAATTACTTGAACTCATGTGCCAACTCATGGTACATGAGGAGCAATTTCAGCCCACTAGAGCAACCAGCAGCAAGAATCACATATCTGCAGGCTGGACTAAAAACCAAATAAAGCAAAACACCAAAACAGGAAAATCCAAACTTAGCTTGACCAGAAGGTTCTAGGAGCAGGGAGCAGAGGTAACAAGACACACTGGATACATTGATAACCGGCGAGGAAATGCCAGCAAAGCCAGGTTAAATAGGAAACTCCCATATGCTGATGGAACAGGTGGAACCCAGAAACCCAGGAAAGACAAGTCACCCAGTACCATCAGCAACCACCAGAGGGAGCCCAAAAACAGAACTCACAACAGTACCCCCCCTTGAGGTGGGGTCACCGAACCCTCACGAGAACCACCAGGGCGACCAGGATGAGTCCTATGAAAAGCGCGAACCAAATCATCAGCATGAACATCCGAGGCAACCACCCAAGAATTATCCTCCTGACCATAACCCCTCCACCTGACCAAATACTGGAGTTTCCGTCTGGAAACACGAGAATCCAAGATCTTCTCCACAACATACTCCAATTCTCCCTCCACCAGCACTGGAGCAGGAGGCTCAAGCGAAGGAACAACAGGTACCTCATACTTCCGCAACAACGACCGATGAAACACATTATGAATAGCAAACGATGCCGGGAGATCCAAACGAAACGACACAGGGTTAAGAATTTCCAAGATCCTATAGGGACCGATGAACCGAGGCTTGAACTTAGGAGAAGAGACCTTCATAGGAACAAAACGAGAAGACAACCACACCAAGTCACCAACAAGAAGTCGAGGACCCACGCGGCGACGGCGATTAGCAAACTGCTGAGCCTTCTCCTGGGACAACTTCAAATTGTCCACCACATGACTCCAAATCCGATGCAACCTATCCACCACCATGTCCACTCCAGGACAATCAGAAGGTTCCACCTGACCAGAGGAAAAACGAGGATGAAACCCCGAATTACAAAAGAAAGGAGAAACCAAGGTAGCAGAACCAGCCCGATTACCAAGGGCAAACTCGGCCAGCGGCAAAAAGGTAACCCAGTCATCCTGATCAGCAGAAACAAAACACCTTAAATAAGTTTCCAAGGTCTGATTAGTTCGTTCCGTCTGGCCATTCGTCTGAGGATGGAATGCAGACGAAAAGGACAAATCAATGCCCATCTTAGCACAGAACGTCCGCCAAAATCTAGACACAAACTGGGATCCCCTGTCAGAAACGATGTTCTCAGGAATCCCATGCAAACGAACCACATTCTGAAAAAATAGAGGGACCAACTCAGAGGAGGAAGGCAACTTAGGCAAGGGTACCAGATGAACCATTTTAGAAAAGCGATCACACACAACCCAGATGACGGACATTTTTTGAGAGACAGGGAGATCCGAAATAAAGTCCATGGAAATGTGCGTCCAAGGCCTCTTCGGGATAGGCAAAGGTGACAACAATCCACTGGCCCGAGAACAGCAAGGCTTAGCCCGAGCACAAACCTCACAAGACTGCACAAAAGAACGCACATCCCTCGACAAGGAAGGCCACCAAAAAGACCTGGCCACCAAGTCTCTAGTACCAAATATTCCAGGATGACCTGCCAACGCAGAAGAATGGACCTCGGAGATGACTCTACTGGTCCAATTATCCGGAACAAACAGTCTCTCAGGCGGACAACGATCAGGTTTACCCGCCTGAAACTCCTGCAAAGCACGTCGCAAGTCTGGGGAGACAGCAGACAAAATCACCCCATCCCTAAGGATACCAGAGGGCTCAGAATTTCCAAGGGAGTCAGGCACAAAACTCCTAGAAAGAGCATCCGCCTTCACATTCTTTGAACCTGGCAGGTATGAAACCACAAAATTGAAACGAGAGAAAAACAGTGACCAACGAGCCTGTCTAGGATTCAGACGCCTGGCAGACTCAAGGTAAATCAAATTTTTGTGATCAGTCAAGACCACCACACGATGTCTAGCACCCTCTAGCCAATGACGCCACTCCTCAAATGCCCACTTCATGGCCAAAAGTTCCCGATTACCAACATCATAATTCCACTCAGCCGGCGAAAACTTTCTAGAAAAAAACGCGCATGGCTTCATCACTGAGCCATCGGAGCTTCTCTGTGACAAAACCGCCCCCGCTCCAATCTCGGAAGCATCAACCTCAACCTGAAAAGGGAGCGAAACATCAGGCTGACGCAACACAGGAGCAGAAGAAAACCGGCGCTTAAGTTCCTGAAAGGCCTCCACAGCCGCAGGAGACCAATTAGCAACATCAGCACCCTTCTTAGTCAAATCCGTCAAAGGCTTAACAACACTAGAAAAATTAGTTATAAAACGACGATAGAAATTAGCAAAGCCCAAGAACTTCTGTAGACTCTTAAGAGATGTAGGCTGCGTCCAGTCACAAATAGCCTGAACCTTGACGGGATCCATCTCAATAGTAGAAGGGGAAAAAATATACCCCAAGAAAGAAATCTTCTGGACTCCAAAGAGACACTTTGAGCCTTTTACAAACAAGGAATTGGCCCGCAGGACCTGAAACACCTTCCTGACCTGCTGAACATGAGACTCCCAGTCATCAGAAAAAACCAAAATATCATCCAAATACACAATCATAAATTTATCCAGATATTCACGGAAAATATCGTGCATAAAGGACTGGAAGACTGAAGGAGCATTAGAAAGTCCAAAAGGCATTACCAAATACTCAAAATGGCCCTCAGGCGTATTAAATGCGGTTTTCCACTCATCACCTTGCTATATTCGTATAAGATTATACGCACCCCGAAGATCAATCTTAGTGAACCATTTAGCCCCCTTAATGCGAGCAAACAAATCAGTCAACAATGGCAAAGGATACTGATATTTTACGGTAATCTTATTCAAAAGACGATAATCTATACAAGGCCTCAAGGAACCATCTTTTTTGGCCACGAAAAAAAAACCTGCTCCCAAAGGGGACAAAGATGGACGGATATGTCCCTTTTCCAAGGACTCCTTAACATAATCCCACATAGCAGTATGCTCTGGCACTGACAGATTGAACAAACGACCTTTAGGAAATTTACTGCCTGGAATTAAATTTATAGCACAATCGCAATCCCTGTGAGGAGGAAGCGAACTGAGCTTAGGCTCCTCAAAAACATCCCGATAGTCAGACAAAAACACAGGAATCTCAGAAGGAGTAGATGAAGCGATAGAAATTGGAGGTGCATCATCATGAACCCCCTGACAACCCCAGCTTAACACAGACATTGATTTCCAGTCAAGGACTGGATTATGAGTTTGTAACCATGGCAGACCAAGTACTAGGACATCATGCAAATTATACAGTACCAGGAAGCGAATCACCTCCTGATGAACGGGAGTCATACGCATGGTCACTTGTGTCCAGTACTGAGGTTTATTCATAGCCAAAGGTGTAGAGTCAATTCCCTTCAAAGGAATAGGGACTTCCAGAGGCTCCAGACTAAACCCACAGCGATTGGCAAATGACCAATCCATAAGACTCAGGGCAGCGCCTGAATCCACATAGGCATCGACGGAAATGGATGATAATGAACAAATCAGAGTCACAGACAGAATGAACTTAGACTGTAGAGTACTAATGGCAACAGACTTATCAACCTTTTTTGTGCGTTTAGAGCATGCTGATATAACATGAGCTGAATCACCACAATAAAAGCACAACCCTTTTTTCCGCCTATACTTTTGCCGTTCACTTCTGGACTGAATTCTATCACATTGCATTTTCTCAGGTGACGGTTCAGACGACACCGCCAAATGATGCACAGGTTTGCGCTCCCGTAAACGCCGATCAATCTGAACAGCCATAGTCATAGACTCATTCAGACCAGCAGGCGCAGGGAACCCCACCATAACATCTTTAATGGCCTCAGAAAGGCCATCTCTAAACTTTGCAGCCAGAGCGCACTCATTCCACTGAGTAAGTACCGACCACTTCCGAAATTTTTGACAATAAATTTCTGCTTCATCTTGCCCCTGAGAGAGGGCCAACAAAGCTTTTTCAGCCTGAATCTCTTGGTTAGGTTCCTCATAGAGCAAACCCAATGCCAGAAAAAACGCATCCGCATTAAGCAACGCAGGGTCCCCTGGTGCCAATGCAAATACCCAATCCTGAGGGTCACCCCGCAGGAAAGATATAATTATCTTGACTTGCTGAGCAGGGTCTCCAGAGGAGCGAGATTTCAAAGAAAGAAACAACTTGCAATTGTTCCTAAAATTCAGAAAACGAGATCTATCTCCAGAAAAAAACTCTGGGACAGGAATTCTAGGTTCAGACATAGGAGCATGTACAACAAAATCCTGTATATTTTGAACCTTAGTGGCAAGATTATTCAGGCTGGAAGCCAAACTCTGGACGTCCATGATAAACAGCTGGGATCAAAGCCATTCAAAGATTAAGAGGAGGAGGAAGTAGCCAGGCTGCAATAAGGCTAGGCAGCAAACTCTGAGGGAAAGAGAAAGAAAAAAAAAAAAAAAACTTCCTCAGACTACTTATCCTCCTACTTCAGCCAATACAATTAACACTTTGTGGGCCGGTTATACTGTCATGATCCCAATGGCAGGGGATCACTAAAGGACAAGCACAGATACAAACAAGCTCTAGGGCGATGGAACCTGAGCTGACCGCGACCCTGAACCTAACACACAAATAAAAGTAGCCGGGGAACGTGCCTACGATGATCCTAGACGTCTCGCTCCAGCCGAAGATCTAACTTCCCCTATTAGAAGAAACACAGACCTCTCTTGCCTCCAGAGAAATCCCCCACAGAAATAGCAGCCCCCCACATATAATGACGGTGAAATGAGAGGAAAGCACATACGCAGTATGAAAACAGTTTCAGCAAAATGAGGCCCGCTAAAGCTAGATAGCAGAGGATACAAAAGTGAACTGCGCGGTCAGCGAAAAACCCTTCAAAAAACCATCCTGAAATTACTTGAACTCATGTGCCAACTCATGGTACATGAGGAGCAATTTCAGCCCACTAGAGCAACCAGCAGCAAGAATCACATATCTGCAGGCTGGACTAAAAACCAAATAAAGCAAAACACCAAAACAGGAAAATCCAAACTTAGCTTGACCAGAAGGTTCTAGGAGCAGGGAGCAGAGGTAACAAGACACACTGGATACATTGATAACCGGCGAGGAAATGCCAGCAAAGCCAGGTTAAATAGGAAACTCCCATATGCTGATGGAACAGGTGGAACCCAGAAACCCAGGAAAGAGAAGTCACCCAGTACCATCAGCAACCACCAGAGGGAGCCCAAAAACAGAACTCACAACACACAAGCCCAGAGGCCAATATTAATCTCCCACTTTTTTTTTTTTCCAGGGAAAATTTATAAACCCAATAAAATAATAAAAAAATAGGCTTTCTATGGCCCACTATCTGAGAGAGAGAGAGATGGCACGCTTAGGACTGGCACACAAGCCCAAAGGCCAATATTAATCTCCCACTGATTGATTTAATGATTTTTTCAGGTAGAATTTAGAACCCAAATCAAGCAAAAAAATTAATAGGCTTTCTATGGCCCACTGAGTGAGAGATGGCACACACAGGAGTAAGGAGTGGCACACAAGCCCTGAGGCCAATATTTTTCTCCCACTGATTGATTGATTGATTTTTTCAGGTAGAATTATGAACCCAAATCAACCAAAAAAATAAATAGGCTTTCTATGGCCCACTATTTGTGAGAGAGATGGCACGCTCAGGACTGGCACACAAGCCCAGAGGCCAATATTAATCTCCCATTTTTTTTTTTTCCAGGGAAAATTTATAAACCCAATAAAAAAAATAATAATAAATAGGCTTTCTATGGCCCACTATCTGAGAGAGAGAGATGGCACGCTTAGGACTGGCACACAAGCCCAAAGGCCAATATTAATCTCCCACTGATTGATTGATTGATTTTTTTCAGGTAGAATTATGAACCCAAATCAACCAAAAAAATAAATAGGCTTTCTATGGCCCACTATTTGTGAGAGAGATGGCACGCTCAGGACTGGCACACAAGCCCAGAGGCCAATATTAATCTCCCACTTTTTTTTTTTTCCAGGGAAAATTTATAAACCCAATAAAATAATAAAAAAATAGGCTTTCTATTGCCCACTATCTGAGAGAGAGAGAGATGGCACGCTTAGGACTGGCACACAAGCCCAAAGGCCAATATTAATCTCCCACTGATTGATTTATTGATTTTTTCAGGTAGAATTTAGAACCCAAATCAAGCAAAAAAATTAATAGGCTTTCTATGGCCCACTGAGTGAGAGATGGCACACACAGGAGTAAGGAGTGGCACACAAGCCCTGAGGCCAATATTTTTCTCCCACTGATTGATGTTGTGATTTTTTCTGGTAGATTTTGGAACCCAAATCAAGCAAAAAAATAAATAGGCTTTCTATGGCCCACTGAGTGAGAGATGACACAGACAGAGATGGCACTCTAGCAGAAATGTCAATCTTAATCTCCCACAAAAAAAAAAAAAAAAAAAAAAGGAACTGTCCTTCAATTACTATCTCCCTGCAGTAATCTCAGCCAGGTATGGCAGGCAGCAATAAGGAGTGGACTGATGCACAAATTAAATAAAAAGTGTGGACAAACAAACAAGATAGCTGTGCAGAAAAGAAGGAACAAGAGGATTTGTGCTTTGAAAAAAGCAGTTGGTTTGCACAGCGGTGTACACACAGCAATGCAGCTATCAGGGAGCCTTCTAGGGCAGCCCAATGAGCTACAGCGCTGAGGAAAAAAAAAAAAAAGGAGCTTCCACTGTCCCTGCACACCGAAGGTGGTGTTGGGCAGTGGAAATCGCTACAGCACAAGCGGTTTTGTGGTTAATGGACCCTGCCTAACGCTATCCCTGCTTCTGACGAAGCGGCAGCAACCTCTCCCTAAGCTCAGATCAGCAGCAGTAACATGGCGGTCGGCGGGAACTCCCCTTTATAGCCCCTGTGACGCCGCAGACAGCAAGCCAATCACTGCAATGCCCTTCTCTAAGATGGTGGGGACCAGGACCTATGTCATCACGCTGCCCACACTCTGCGTTTACCTTCATTGGCTGAGAAATGGCGCTTTTCGCGTCATTGAAACGCGACTTTGGCGCGAAAGTCGCGTACCGCATGGCCGACCACGCACAGGGGTCGGATCGGGTTTCATGAAACTCGACTTCGCCAAAAGTCGGCGACTTTTGAAAATGTTCGACCCGTTTCGCTCAACCCTAGTTATTACCACAAAGTGACACTGGTCAGAATTGTAAAATTTGGCTTGGTCATTAAGGTCAAAATTGGCTTGATCACTAAGGAGGTAAAAACAATCAAAACCCATGGCTATAAAGCCAAACCAAACTACCCTTTATATGGTTGTGGTGGTCCTGGCTGACTAGAAAAGTGTGTACAATAACAAACATAAGGTTACACTGCTAGGCTATTGTTCCAAAACATGACTGTTTATGTATTAAATGAATAATTTACAGATTTGGTTGAGTAGGACATGCCTGGAGGCCAAAAGACAATATACAGTACAAACCAAAAGTTTGGACACACCTTCTCATTTAAAGATTTTCCTGTATTTTCATGAAAATTGTAAATTCACACTGAAGGCATAAAAACTATGAATTATATACTTAGCAAAAAGTGTGAAACAACTGATGTTATGTCTTATATTCTAGGCTCTTCAAAGTAGCCACCTTTTGCTTTGATGACTGCTTTGCACACTCTTGTGCTATTTCATAGTTTTGATGCTTTCAGTGTGAATGTACAATTTTCAGTCATGAAAATGCAGAAAAATCTTTAAATGAGAGGGTGTGTCAAAATTTTTAGTCTGTGCTGTGTGTGTGTGTATATATATATCTATAATATAACGGTGGGAGCGTCACTCTGTCCGAAGCCTTTATAGACTGCGCAAGCGCGATGCACCGCACCTGCGCAGTCTGGACCAGAGTGACGCAGCTGAACTTAATTATCCCCCCATAATATACCGGCCGTGGGGGCTCCACCCCCCTCCCACCCCCTGTGTGCACCCCCCTCCCACCTCCTGTGCGCCCCCCCGTGTGCCTTCCCCCCCGCTGATTAAAATACTCACCTAGCTTCCGGATCCCTCGCCGCAGCGTCCTCTTCTGGCCGCAGCCTCTCCTGTATGCGGTCACGTGGGGCCGCCGATTACAGTACTGAATATGCGGCTCCGCCCCTTTGGGAGGCGGAGCCGCATATTCATGATTTTAATCGGCGGCCCCACGTGACCGCATACAGGAGAGGCTGCGGCCAGAAGAGGACGCTGCGGCGAGGGATCCGGAAGCTAGGTGAGTATTTTAATCGGGGGTGGGGACCTGGATCTGCATTTTAAACACTAATATTCATATGTTCCCTGCAGCAAACGCTGCTGCAGGGAACATATGAATCGCGGCTTCAGCACCAGTGGGGGGGACAGCGCTTAATGTAGCGCTGTCTCCTGCACGGCACACGGACTGCACACGGACAATGTCCGTGTGCGGTACGTGTTTTACTCGTCCAGCACAGCCACCCCCAGCACAGCCACAGCCACGCACAGCCGCCCTAGCACAGCCACGCACAGCCACCCCAGCACAGCCACCCCAGCACAGCCACAGCCGCCCCAGCACAGCCGCCCCCAGCACAGCCGCCCCCAGCACAGCCACGCACAGCCGCCCCAGCACAGCCACGCACAGCCGCCCCCAGCACAGCCACAGCCACGCACAGCCGCCCCCAGCACAGCCACAGCCACGCACAGCCGCCCCCAGCACAGCCACAGCCACGCACAGCCGCCCCCAGCACAGCCGCCCCAGCACAGCCACGCACAGCTGCCCCAGCACAGCCACAGCCACGCACAGCCACCCCCAGCACAGCCACAGCCACGCACAGCCGCCCCCAGCACAGCCGCCCCAGCACAGCCACGCACAGCCGCCCCCAGCACAGCCGCCCTCAGCACAGCCACAGCCACTCACAGCCGCCCCAGCACAGCCACGCACAGCCACCCCGCCACAGCCATGCACAGCCGCCCCAGCACAGCCGCCCCCAGCACAGCCGCCCCCAGCACAGCCACGCACAGCCGCCCCAGCACAGCCATGCACAGCCGCCCCCAGCACAGCCACAGCCACGCACAGCCGCCCCCAGCACAGCCACAGCCATGCACAGCCGCCCCCAGCACAGCCACAGCCACGCACAGCCGCCCCCAGCACAGCCGCCCCAGCACAGCCGCCCCAGCACAGCCACAGCCACGCACAGCCGCCCCCAGCACAGCGACAGCCACGCACAGCCGCCCCCAGCACAGCCGCCCCAGCACAGCCACCCCAGCACAGCCACAGCCACGCACAGCCGCCTCCAGCACAGCCACAGCCACGCACAGCCGCCCCCGCAGCACAGCCGCTCCAGCACAGCCACGCACAGCCGCCCCAGCACAGCCACGCACAGCCGCCCCCAGCACAGCCGCCCCAGCACAGCCACGCACAGCCGTCCCAGCACAGCCACGCACAGCCGCCCCCAGCACAGCCACAGCCATGCACAGCCGCCCCCAGCACAGCCGCCCCAGCACAGCCACGCACAGCCACCCCAGGACAGCCACCCCAGCACAGCCACCCCCAGCACAGCCACAGCCACGCACAGCCGCCCCAGCACAGCCACGCACAGCCGCCCCCAGCACAGCCGCCCCCAGCACAGCCACAGCCACGCACAGCCGCCCCAGCACAGCCATGCACAGCTGCCCCAGCACAGCCACAGCCACGCACAGCCGCCCCCAGCACAGCTACAGCCATGCACAGCTGCCCCCAGCACAGCCGCCCCAGCACAGCCACGCACAGCCACCCCAGCACAGCCACAGCCACGCACAGCCGCCCCCAGCACAGCCGCCCCAGCACAGCCACGCACAGCCGCCCCCAGCACAGCCGCACCCAGCACAGCCACAGCCACGCACAGCCGCCCCAGCACAGCCACGCACAGCCGCCCCAGCACAGCCACGCACAGCCACCCCAGCACAGCCACAGCCACGCACAGCCGCCCCCAGCACAGCCACAGCCACGCACAGCCGCCCCCAGCAAAGCCGCCCCAGCACAGCCACGCACAGCTGCCCCAGCACAGCCACAGCCACGCACAGCCGCCCCCAGCACAGCCGCCCCCAGCACAGCCACAGCCACGCACAGCCGCCCCCAGCACAGCCACCCCAGCACAGCCACGCACAGCCACCCGAGCACAGCCACGCACAGCAGCCCCCAGCACAGCCACAGCCACGCACAGCCGCCCCAGCACAGCCACGCACAGCCGCCCCAGCACAGCCACACACAGCCGCCCCCAGCACAGCCGCCCCAGCACAGCCACGCACAGCCACCCCAGAACAGCCACAGCCACGCACAGCCGCCCCAAGCACAGCCGCCCCCAGCACAGGCACGCACAGCCGCCCCAGCACAGCCACAGCCACGCACAGCCGCCCCCAGCACATCCGCCCCCAGCAAAGCCACAGCCATGCACAGCCGCCCCCAGCACAGCCGCCCCAGCACAGCCACAGGTACAGCCACGCACAGCCGCCCCAGCACAGCCACCCCAGCACAGCCACGCACAGCCGCCCCCAGCACAGCCACAGCCACGCACAGCCGCCCCCAGCACAGCCACGCACAGCCACCCCAGCACAGCCGCCCCAGCACAGCCACGCACAGCCACCCCAGCACAGCCACAGCCACGCACAGCCGCCCCCAGCACAGCCACAGCCACGCACAGCTGCCCCCAGCACAGCCGCCCCAGCACAGCCACGCACAGCCGCCCCCAGCACAGCCACGCACAGCCGCCCCCAGCACAGCCACCGCCACGCACAGCCGCCTCCAGCCTAGCCGCCCCAGCACAGCCACAGCCACGCACAGCCGCCCCCAGCACAGCCACGCACAGCCACCCCAGCCACGCACAGCCGCCCCAGCACAGCTGTCCCAGCACAGCCACGCACATCCGCCCCCAGCACAGCCGCCCCAGCACAGCCACAGCTACAGCCACGCACAGCCGCCCCAGCACAGCCACGCACAGCCGCCCCAGCACAGCCGCCCCCAGCACAGCCGCCTCCAGCACAGCCACGCACAGCCACCCCAGCACAGCCACGCACAGCCGCCTCCAGCACAGCCACAGCCACGCACAGCCGCCCCCAGCACAGCTGCCTCCAGCACAGCCACCTCCAGCACAGCCACGCACAGCCGCCCCCAGCACAGCCATGCACAGCCGCCCCCAGAACAGCCACGCACAGCCGCCCCCAGCACAGCCACGCACAGCCGCTCCCAGCACAGCCACAGCCACGCACAGCCGCCTCCAGCACAGCCACGCACAGCCGCCCCCAGTACAGCCACGCACAGCCACCACCGCCATGCACAGCCGCCCCCAGCACAGCCACGCACAGCCGCCCCCAGCACAGCCACGCACAGCCGCCCCCAGCACAGCCACCCCAGCACAGCCACGCACAGCCACCCGAGCACAGCCACGCACAGCAGCCCCCAGCACAGCCACAGCCATGCACAGCCGCCCCAGCACAGCCACGCACAGCCGCCCCAGCACAGCCACACACAGCCGCCCCCAGCACAGCCGCCCCAGCACAGCCACGCACAGCCACCCCAGAACAGCCACAGCCACGCACAGCCGCCCCAAGCACAGCCGCCCCCAGCACAGGCACGCACAGCCGCCCCAGCACAGCCACAGCCACGCACAGCCGCCCCCAGCACATCCGCCCCCAGCAAAGCCACAGCCATGCACAGCCGCCCCCAGCACAGCCGCCCCAGCACAGCCACAGGTACAGCCACGCACAGCCGCCCCAGCACAGCCACCCCAGCACAGCCACGCACAGCCGCCCCCAGCACAGCCACAGCCACGCACAGCCGCCCCCAGCACAGCCACGCACAGCCACCCCAGCACAGCCGCCCCAGCACAGCCACGCACAGCCACCCCAGCACAGCCACAGCCACGCACAGCCGCCCCCAGCACAGCCACAGCCACGCACAGCTGCCCCCAGCACAGCCGCCCCAGCACAGCCACGCACAGCCGCCCCCAGCACAGCCACGCACAGCCGCCCCCAGCACAGCCGCCCCAGCACAGCCACCGCCACGCACAGCCGCCTCCAGCCTAGCCGCCCCAGCACAGCCACAGCCACGCACAGCCGCCCCCAGCACAGCCACCCCAGCCACGCACAGCCGCCCCAGCACAGCTGTCCCAGCACAGCCACGCACAGCCGCCCCCAGCACAGCCGCCCCAGCACAGCCACAGCTACAGCCACGCACAGCCGCCCCAGCACAGCCACGCACAGCCGCCCCCAGCACAGCCGCCTCCAGCACAGCCACGCACAGCCACCCCAGCACAGCCACAGCCGCCCCCAGCACAGCCACAGCCACGCACAGCCGCCCCCAGCACAGCTGCCTCCAGCACAGCCACCTCCAGCACAGCCACGCACAGCCGCCCCCAGCACAGCCATGCACAGCCGCCCCCAGAACAGCCACGCACAGCCGCCCCCAGCACAGCCACGCACAGCCGCTCCCAGCACAGCCACAGCCACGCACAGCCGCCTCCAGCACAGCCACGCACAGCCGCCCCCAGTACAGCCACGCACAGCCACCACCGCCATGCACAGCCGCCCCCAGCACAGCCACGCACAGCCGCCCCCAGCACAGCCACGCACAGCCGCCCCCAGCACAGCCACGCACAGCCGCCCCCAGCACAGCCACGCACAGCCACCCCCAGCACAGCCACACACAGCGCCCCCAGCACAGCTGCCCCCAGCACAGCCACGCACAGCCGCCCCCAGCACAGCCACGCACAGCCGCCCCCAGCACAGCCACCCGCACTCGGGCAGTAGAGCCGGAGAGAGAAAGATGGGAGCAACGTATGGCAGAATGGAAACAGGAACAGGCAGAATGGGTGCAGCGCATTACAACAGAATGGGGGCACAGGATGGCAACAGCACATGACAGAATGGTTGCGCACCATGGGAGCAGCACATGACAGAATGGGGGTGCACGATGGGAGCAGCATATGACAGAATGGGGGCGCACACATGACAGGATGAGGGTGCAGGATGGGAGCACATGACAGGATGGGGGTGCAGGATGGGAGCACATGACAGGATGAGGGTGCAGGATGGGAGCACATGACAGGATGGGGGTGCAGGATGGGAGCATATGACAGGATGGGGACGCAGGATGGGAGCACATGACAGGATGGGGACGCAGGATGGGAGCATATGACAGGATGGGGACGCAGGATGGAGCAGCACATGACAGGATGGGGGTGCAGAATGGGAGCAGCCCATGACAGAATGGGGCGCAGGATGGGAGCAGCACATGACAGGATGGGGGTGCAGGATGGGAACAGCCCATGACAGAATGGGGGCGCAGGATGGGAGCAGCACATGACAGAATGGGGGTGCAGGATGGGAACAGCACATGACAGGACGGGGGCGCAGGATGGAGCAGCACATGACAGGATGGGGACGCAGGATGGGAGCAGCACATGTCAGGATGGGGACCCAGCACAGCCACGCACAGCCGCCCCAGCACAGCCACGCACAGCCACCCCAGCACAGCCACAGCCACGCACAGCCGCCCCCAGCACAGCCACAGCCACGCACAGCCGCCCCCAGCACAGCCGCCCCAGCACAGCCACAGCCACGCACAGCCGCCCCCAGCACAGCCGCCCCCAGCACAGCCACAGCCACGCACAGCCGCCCCCAGCACAGCCACCCCAGCACAGCCACGCACAGCCGCCCCAGCACAGCCACGCACAGCCACCCCAGCACAGCCACAGCCACGCACAGCCGCCCCCAGCACAGCCACAGCCACGCACAGCCGCCCCAGCACAGCCACGCACAGCCGCCCCAGCACAGCCACACACAGCCGCCCCCAGCACAGCCACAGCCACGCACAGCCGCCCCCCAGCACAGCCACCCCAGCACAGCCACCCCAGAACAGCCACAGCCACGCACAGCCGCCCCAAGCACAGCCGCCCCCAGCACAGGCACGCACAGCCGCCCCAGCACAGCCACAGCCACGCACAGCCGCCCCCAGCACATCCGCCCCCAGCACAGCCACAGCCATGCACAGCCGCCCCCAGCACAGCTGCCCCAGCACAGCCACAGGTACAGCCACGCACCGCCGCCCCAGCACAGCCGCCCCAGCACAGCCACGCACAGCCGCCCCCAGCACAGCCACAGCCACGCACTGCCGCCCCTAGCACAGCCGCCCCCAGCACAGCCACGCACAGCTGCCCCCAGCACAGCCACAGCCACCCCCAGCACAGCCACGCACAGCCACCCCAGCACAGCCGCCCCAGCACAGCCACGCACAGCCACCCCAGCACAGCCACAGCCACGCACAGCCGCCCCCAGCACAGCCGCCCCCAGCACAGCCACAGCCACACACAGCCGCCCCCAGCACAGCCGCCCCAGCACAGCCACGCACAGCCGCCCCCAGCACAGCCACAGCCACGCACAGCCGCCCCCAGCACAGCCGCCCCAGCACAGCCACCGCCACGCACAGCCGCCTCCAGCCTAGCCGCCCCAGCACAGCCACAGCCATGCACAGCCGCCCCAGCACAGCCACGCACAGCCACCCCAGCACAGCCACGCACAGCCGCCCCCAGCACAGCTGTCCCAGCACAGCCACGCACAGCCGCCCCAGCACAGCCACAGCTACAGCCACGCACAGCCGCCCCAGCACAGCCACGCACAGCCGCCCCCAGCACAGCCGCCCCCAGCACAGCCGCCTCCAGCACAGCCACAGCCACGCACAGCCACCCCAGCACAGCCGCCCCCAGCACAGCCACAGCCACGCACAGCCGCCCCCAGCACAGCCGCCTCCAGCACAGCCACGCACAGCCGCCCCCGGCACAGCCATGCGCAGCCGCCCCCAGCACAGCCACGCACAGCCGCCCCCAGCACAGCCACGCACAGCCGCTCCCAGCACAGCCACAGCCACGCACAGCCGCCTCCAGCACAGCCAAATGTTTATTGTACACATTTCTGGTCAACTAGGGACCACAACCATATAAAGGGTTGTTTGTTTTTTTAGCCATGGGTTATTTTAATTGTTTTTAATGGATGTTTTTTTTTGCTCGTTACACACTGCATTTAATAAAGTAATTTGTTTATTATGATAATCCCTGTATTTGCGTACTTCTTTTTCCTTGTTTTGCTCTGAAGAAAAGCACATTGTTACACTTAGTCACTTCTCACGGACAAGCAGTCAAGGAGTCTGAGGTCTAAAGCCAGAAAGATATACCATAAACCATAAGGAAGAGACAAAGGCGTAGTCAGGTAACGATCCCAGTTCAAAATATCAGGAAGATGGCAAATTAAAACAAAGGGGTTTAACAGACAGATGTTCAGAATGAGGTCCAAGGTCAGGCAATGAAAGATCAACAAGCAGAACACAAGGAACAGAGAGACAAACCACATTTAGCTGAATGTACATCTGGCAGACATCTGGAACTAACAGCCCAGCTAAGAAGCCGGGCAATCACCTGAGACAATGTACACCTAGAGACAGTCAGCCCCTCCCAAGCTCAGATTGAACGGCTGAGCTGTCAATAAAAACACGGAGAGATCAGCACACCCCTGTAACAGATTGACTGGCAGAACTGTCAGTAACTGATTCACAGACCAGATTCCAAATATGAATTCTGAATTTGCCGGACTCATCTAGATTTTAAGCTATACATGCAAAGCCTATTCACTTATTACATTAATTTTACTGCACTCAAACAAGCAACACTCACATTCAAATCAGCTCTCACCTCTACTTAACAGGCCTACTTTACATCCCTTGTATCTTCCTTATCCCAAAACCCATTGTTCAACACTTAACTCCCTCCTCCGCCCACCACTTCCTCATCCAACTTCCCTAATCTCTGCCAAGGACTTTGCCACGCACTTCAAAAATAAGAAAGACCAAACAAGGCAAGTCTGTTGTCTGACCACCACAACCCCTTTGTATGCCAGACCAATGCCCTAACCCCATAACTTCCCTCTCCAAAATCACTGAAGGAGAGCTTGCTCAATTTCTCTCCAAATCACACCTCACCAGTTGTGCGCTTCACCCCATCCCATTCCTAACCCATCTCTTCAACCTATGACTAACTTCTGGTACCTTCTCCTCTGCTGTCAAACATGCCACAATCACATCTATCCTCTTAAAGCCATCCCTTGATCCAAGCACTATGTCCAGATATCGCCCCATATCTTTGCTCCCATTTGCTTCTAAACTTCTTGAGCAGCATGTCCATGCTGAATATTCCTCTCACTTTCCTCTAACTCGCTCTTCGAAAACCTACAATCTGGCTTCCATCCCTACCATTCCACTGAGACTGCCCTGACCAAACTTAGTAACGACTTACTACAGCCAAAGCTAACAGACAATTCTTTATACTCCTCATTCTAGACATGTCCTCTGCCTTTAATTGACCACTGCCTACTCCCATACTACCTCTTCATCTCGTCCCCTCTCTGTTGGTGTCCTTCAAGGCTCTGTCCTAGGACCCTTCTCTTGTCAATCTATACCCTTGGTCTGGGACAGCTCAAAGTCATATGGTTTCCAGTACCATCTATATGCTGATGAAACTCAGATCTACCTCTCTGGCCCAGATGTCACCTCTCTGCTCTCCAGAATTCCAGAATTTCTATTAGCCATATCTTCCTCCTCTCACTTCCTCAAACTCATCGTGGACAAATCTGAACTAATTATCTTTCTTCCATATTGCATACCTTCCCTACCTGATCTATATCACAATAAATGATTTCACACTTTCCCCTGTCCTGGTAATTCGCTGCCTCGGAGTAACCCTCGACTTTGCCCTCTCCTTCAAACCACACATCCAAGCTCTCGCCACCTCCTGTCACCTCCAGTTCAAAAATATTTCCAGAATCCGTCCTTTCCTCAACCTTCACTCTACCAAAATGCTTGTGAATGCCCTAACCATCTCCTGCCTCGACTACTGCAACATCCTTCTCTGTGGACCACCTTCTAATACTCTTGTGCCCCTCCAGTCCATCCTTAACTCTGCTGCCCGACTAATCTTTCTCTCCGCTACACTCCTGCTTTCCCTCTTTGGAAATCCTTTCACTGGCTTACAATTTCCCAGCGTATCCAGTTTAAGCTACTAACACTGACCTATAAAGCCATCCATAACCTTTCTCCTCTGTATATTTCCAAACTAATCTATCAATATCTTCCCTCACGTAATCTCCGGTCCTCCCAAGACCTCCTTCTCTCCTCCACGCTTATTCGTTCCTCACCCAATTGCCTCCAAGATTTCTCCCGAATATCCCCCATCCTCTATAATTCTATGCCTCAACATGTCCGGTTATCCACATTTGGATCCTTTAAATGGAACCTGAAAACCCATCTCTTCATGAAAGCTTACGACCTGTAATGATCACACGGCCACTGCAACACCATAGGAGCTACTGCAACCACTGACCTACTGTCTCCTTCCCCATAATCCTGAAGAATGTAAACCCGCAAGGGCAGGGTCCTCTTCCCTCTGTACCAGTCTGTCATTGTTAGTTTGTTTACTGTAAGTGATATTTGTATTTTTATGCAACCCCATCTCATGTACAGCACCATGGATTTAATAGTGCTATGTTAATAAATAATAGTGCATTATATATTACAAATATTTTAACAGACATGTCCGGACGTGACCAGATGTGCTCAGAGAGGACTATCTGCTGATGTAAGCAGCAAGTTTATAAGGCTACTTTCACACTAGCGTTTTCTGCAATCCGTCACAATGCGTCGTTTTGCAGAAAAAACGCATCCTGCAAAAGTGCTTGCAGGATGCGTTTTTTCCCCATAGACTTGTATTGACGACGCATTTGCGACGGATTGCCACAAGTCGCATCCGTCGAGCGACGGATGCGTCGTGCTTTGGCGGACCATCGGGAGCAAAAAACGCTACATGTAACGTTTCTTGCTCCTGACGGACCGCTTTTTCAGACCGCGCATGCGCGGCTGGAACTCCGCCCCCACCTCCCCGCACCTTACAATGGGGCAGCGGATGCGCCGGAAAAATGCATCCGCTGCCTCCATTGTGCAATGCGTTAAACGCTAGCGTCGGAATCTCTCCCCGACGCATTGCGACGGGGAGATTCCGACGCTAGGGTGAAAGAAGCCTTAATCTAGTTTGAGTTCAATAAAGTGATCTGTTATGTGTTAACAGTCCGGACAATTTATGCTACATATGTGGCAAGTACACTACTTTTGATTAGCTCAAGACCCTGCCAAAGCGAGTGTGTCTTGCTTACAAGTATGACTGACTATTGAGAGTAAAACTGGGCACCTCCTGTTTGTTGCACTGTGTGTTACTTTGGGCTAACACAGTGGATGAATGTTAAAGGATGGAAAGGCTTTTGAAGTGCTTATGGTTTGGCTTGAACAGAAAAATCACCAGAATTTTCTTTTTGCATTATTAATCTTGCTGGATATTCAAAGTGAAAAGTCACAAATTGTGTATCCTTACTGTGAGCCTGCTCTTAAACTACACACAATGTAGAGAATCCAGTGCCTGCCCCTCTCAGAGCAGAAATGGCATGATGGTTCTGATCCTGATGAAGATGATGATGTAGATTGGCATGTTTTTCCTGATTCAGTACAACCGGAGACTCAGCCGCACTTGCTGAACCAATCAGATTTAGATGATCTAGTAAGAGATTTGCCATTATCTAAAGAAAAGTCAGAACTTCTTGCTTCTAGACTTTGGGAATGGAATTTGCTACAATGAGGCACAACTTCACCCTTTCAACATCAACACATCAAGTTAGCTGCCTTCTATTCAATGATAAAGTGATGTGTTTCTGTACTGATGTAAATGGTCTTATGAAGGAGGTAGATGATGCACATGTTCCTGAAGAATGGAAGCAATTCACAGACTCCAGCAAAACGAGCTTGAAAGCTGGCTTGTTGCACAATGGTAACAAAAAACATCTCTTCCATTGGCTCATGCGGTTGGAATGAAAGAGGCCCATGCTTCTATTGAGTTAAATTAGAAAATTGTCAAATACTCAAAACAAATCGAAAATTTGTGCTGACCTGAATATGGTAGCACTGCTGTTTGGCCTACAGTTGGGGTACACAAAGCACGTGGCGTTTCTTATGCCTATGCAGCAGTCATGATGGCAGCAATCATTAAAAAATGAGACAGTGGTCTCACAGAGTTGAGAACACAGTTGGTTGGGTACAATACAACACACAAATCACTGGTCTATCTACTTCAAGTTTATCTTTCACTACTTCCCATTAAACTTTGATTAAAATATTTTGCAGTTGCAACTGATTGTGATGGAAATGGTTTTTAGTATTTGAAAGAAGTTTAGCACACTGAAAACTGAGGCTAAAATCTGAATGCTGGAATTTTTATTGGACCTGAAATCAACAAACTAATGCATGATGACACATACAGTAGATAACAAAACTTACCCCTCTGAAATGTGCAGCCTGGGATGCATTTGTGCTAGGAGAGAACTTTCTTTGGAACAAATGAGTTGAAAACTATTCTGAACTAGAGGACAACATGCTTGATGCACATGAACATTTTCGCTACCGAATGTTATTGAAAATGCATTGCTTACATTCCAGTCTTGACTTTTTTCCACCCAATTTGGGATACGTAAGTGACAAACATGGAGAGAGGTTCTATAAATATATTTGTACAAACGAGAAAAAATATCAAGGCCACTGTAATCTCATTATGATTGGGGACTACTGCTGGTTTGTGCAACGAGCACAAGTGCAAAAGCAGAAGCCTGAAGCACTTTTAACAATACTGGGTCTTGCTCAAGTAAGTCTTTTAATTTTTAAGATGAGACTTTTTGAAATTTTTGTTATTCCATTTTGATATACTGTTTACTGTGAAAACTTTGATGTAGATCTGGTAATTGAGTAGAACTCATTTTGTCAAAAATTATTCATTGCTTTCCAAGTGCTTAATTCATTTGGGCAAACTTATGCAGAAAAACAAATTCCTAAAGTATTACAACAATTCTGTCTTCGGATTTGGAATATGCACACTTGATTAAGTATAGGACACATGGTTTTTGCCCAGTAACAGAAAACAATTGTTGGGTTGTATAATGAATGAGCAGTACAGGAAGAGAAAGTAGCGGATTTGTCTGGTATGATATCTTACAAAAGGTGCTTCTTTTCATGTGTACTGTTAATTTATGAAATAAAAATAAAAACAATTGTTGCTCTAAGAATTTCAAAATCACTGTGCTGAAAAAGGTCTGTCTTCAAAATGGTTTGTACAGAGCAGCTTTGGTGAATTTTGAAAAGTCTCTAAAGGTTGTGAGTCCATAGAGGCTTTTGAAGTGGCTTTGTGGTAGAAACTTTGCATAAGCTTTTCAAATACTCTTCAAAAACGTGATGGTTCTGCTCAGTTTCTGCTCGGAAAACTCTACAAAGACTTCTTGTGCACATACCTTAAGGGTTCATTTAAGAAGGTCAGTACTTGAATCTGAGAGATTTGTTCATTGATTCATGTTCCTCTTTTTAATTTGATTTCCTTTTAGAACATCAAATGTATACCATGTATTGTCTGCTGGTTCCCCCATTATTTAGCTGGCAGTGGAATGTTTAATCCTTTTTTTTTTTTATAGTTTTTTCCCCCACTCTGTATCTTCGTGAAATTAGTGAGGTTTAAACTTGATTTCTATTTCAAGAAAGGGATGGTGATGCAGATTTCATCCAGGTCATAGTAATGGCTTATTGCCCACTGCCTGCTGCTCCAAAGAGGATGTTTTAGATATTCTTAGGGGTGTTTGGTAGGGATGTTCAACTAAATAAATTTCAAAGTAAAATTATATTGATGTCTTGGTGTAAACTAATGTGTGGTAAACTGTTTCCAGTGCGCGAAAAATGTATGACTAAGATTTGGTCTCCTTTTGCCGGAGGGTCTCTGATGGCTATCCAGTTCTATCATAGTGAATTATCAGATATAATTAGTATTCTGATATAGATATTCAGATGGTCGAATAGAAGGTTGTTTTACGAAAAGAACACTATCAGTTCAAAAATAACGAAGTATAAAATTGCTGGTAGCACAATGTATAATGCAGCTGGAAGTAGGTACTGAAGTACATAATTTCATTCTATCCTAATTTAGCTCCCATCTGATCTATATAGCAACAAGCCACCTGAGATTTCACACTGTAAGCACGTAGCCGAAGCGATCGTCAGGTAGCATGACTGAAAAATTACTTAAAAAAAAAAGCTTGAAAGACGCTTCCTGTTTATTTATATGATAAAATTAATTGCTGGTCATGTGCTAAGTCTTTTTTTCTACATCATGTTTTGAAAAGCCCATGGTAGAAGAAAAAGTGGACGTTAGCTCTTTTAAGAGTGTCCAAACTATTCACGGTCCAATCAAAACACTACAATAAACTCTTCTGGAAACACACTTCAATATCCAAAAAACTCTGCAAAGGAAAGTTTGCTGAAGCAGTCTCCACTGCAAAGATCATCCGGTATTGGCCTCCTTAAAACCTCTAGCCTGATTCTTCAAGGTGTTTTTTTGTGCAAAATATCTTGAAACACTGCACAATTGAGCAATTCAAAGTTTCACAAAAATTGGGTGATTTTTGGCATTTTTATTCCAGTCCAGTCCAACCTTGCCAAACTGTGAGATGTTCACACCCATAACTCTTTTCCGGTCTGGGGTTCTGTTAACCATTTTCTCGTCATTAGGATCACACTACTTGAACCACATATAAACTGTGCAGGAGGTGTGGGTTAAATCCGCACTGCCTTAATGATGAAGTTCCAAGGATAATAAATTTAAAAGGTGGTTTATTCAACGTGTTTCAAGGTCAGTGCGACCTCTTCTTCAGGAAATTCCACATACAACATACAGATACAACGTGCTTACATTGTTTAAATACCAAGTAAAAGTTGACAGCACAACACCCTTTTTTTTTTTTTTTTTTTTTTTTTTACAAAAGGTTAATACAACTTTGTCGACACAGAATTCATTGAAGGGTAGTCTTGCATTAATTTATATTTACAGGATAATAAGTTAAAAGAGATGGTAATCAGTTGGTTAAGTTAATCGATTAAATGTCTCGTCAATGAAAAAAGAAAAAAAGAGAAAAAAAACAAAAAAAAAGGAAGATAGCTGATAAGAACCTGTGAGGTGAGATTCCCCAGTTACCAAGTTCTGCTGCATAATGCACAGGCTACTGAGCCACACCATTCATTTCTTTGCGTATAAAAGCTATTGATTATCAGCATGGGTTTATGAGAAATCGCTCCTGTCAAACCAATCTAATCAGTTTTTATGAAGAGGTAAGCTATAGGCTGGACCACGGTGAGTCATTGGACGTGGTATATCTCGATTTTTCCAAAGCGTTTGATACCGTGCCGCACAAGAGGTTGGTACACAAAATGAGAATGCTTGGTCTGGGGGAAAATGTGTGTAAATGGGTTAGTAACTGGCTTAGTGATAGAAAGCAGAGGGTGGTTATAAATGGTATAGTCTCTAACTGGGTCGCTGTGACCAGTGGGGTACCGCAGGGGTCGGTATTGGGACCTGTTCTCTTCAACATATTCATTAATGATCTGGTAGAAGGTTTACACAGTAAAATATCGATATTTGCAGATGATACAAAACTATGTAAAGCAGTTAATACAAGAGAAGATAGTATTCTGCTACAGATGGATCTGGATAAGTTGGAAACTTGGGCTGAAAGGTGGCAGATGAGGTTTAACAATGATAAATGTAAGGTTATACACATGGGAAGAGGGAATCAATATCACCATTACACACTGAACGGGAAACCACTGGGTAAATCTGACAGGGAGAAGGACTTGGGGATCCTAGTTAATGATAAACTTACCTGGAGCAGCCAGTGCCAGGCAGCAGCTGCCAAGGCAAACAGGATCATGGGGTGCATTAAAAGAGGTCTGGATACACATGATGAGAGCATTATACTGCCTCTGTACAAATCCCTAGTTAGACCACACATGGAGTACTGTGTCCAGTTTTGGGCACCGGTGCTCAGGAAGGATATAATGGAACTAGAGAGAGTACAAAGGAGGGCAACAAAATTAATAAAGGGGATGGGAGAACTACAATACCCAGATAGATTAGCGAAATTAGGATTATTTAGTCTAGAAAAAAGACGACTGAGGGGCGATCTAATAACCATGCATAAGTATATAAGGGGACAATACAAATATCTCGCTGAGGATCTGTTTATACCAAGGAAGGTGACGGGCACAAGGGGGCATTCTTTGCGTCTGGAGGAGAGAAGGTTTTTCCACCAACATAGAAGAGGATTCTTTACTGTTAGGGCAGTGAGAATCTGGAATTGCTTGCCTGAGGAGGTGGTGATGGCGAACTCAGTCGAGGGGTTCAAGAGAGGCCTGGATGTCTTCCTGGAGCAGAACAATATTGTATCATACAATTATTAGGTTCTGTAGAAGGACGTAGATCTGGGTATTTATTATGATGGAATATAGGCTGAACTGGATGTACAAATGTCTTTTTTCGGCCTTACTAACTATGTTACTATGTTACTATGTTACTATGATTATTAAATTTGAATTCCACCTTAAACAAAAATGTATTATTAAAAAAAGAAATCTTTTATTATTAAAACAACTACTAAAAAAATAGATAAATATATATATGTATAAATTCCTGGACAGGTTGTCTCTATTTCCTTTTTGGGGGTGTTCCATTCTATAATATCGGGATTGAGGTACATCAAAAAGTCTGTTTGCTGCTGTAGACAAGAGGGGAAAAAAAAACACCCCAGCAACATTGGAAGTAATTTAACTCAATTGGGAGCAACATGGCGCTGAGCTCCAAACAAAAACATATGTCCACACTCCAATCCAAGAGATCGACACCATCAACCACATCAGGGGGCTATATACACACTAGGCTAATTATTTACTAAATATATTTCTCATGAATTAGGATATATAGATTACATTATAAAAAATAAATAATTAAATAATTAAAAACATTGTTCATATCAAGGGACAATAAATACATCAAACTAATTATTTGATCATTTTCATGAATTAAAAAAATATATATAGGTTAGTGTGGCACCCCTAGGGGTATTTGCCACAAAAATAGTTACTGACACTAAATACAAGTACTAAGATAGCAAAACTGCACTACCACCTCCGGCCAGAAGGGGGAGCTCCAGAGACTCCCCTTGATCCATTCTGGTCTGAGACAAAAACTGGCAGTTGGGCTAAGGAGCTGAAAGTGAGAGGTCATACAGCTGAATTTCTAACAGCCCTATGACGGTTTCCAGGCCCAAATCACCGGCCTGAGGAGAAGAGGGACAGAGAAAAAGGACATTGTGAGAACTGGGTAGCATTAACCACTACCCAGAACAGGCGCCAAGACGGATACCGGATCCGTGGCTGTATTCATTATATATAATACAGCAACCGGAAAACGTGAGGTGATATCAGCTTCACTAGGGCCGGACGCAGCAGCAGACACAGAGTTCAGTGGTACTCCCGGAGGGGGTAAGCCGATAAAAGGACTCGGGTTGCCCGTCGAACCAGGACCCGGAGGGGACAGATTGGGCCGGCAGCCAGTTCACATACAGCAGCAGGGCCACATAGTAACTGCGTACAATAAGAGGCGAAGACCCCGGCAGGGTCAAAGTAACTCAGAGTTCCCATACAGACTCCGGTGACAGGACTGGTTGTAAATCCCTTTATGTTGAAGTAAACTGGTTAAACGTTTCAGTGCCTCAGTCTTTCATTTGGACAATAGCCATCTATCCAGGATCAGGATCATCACCACTGGGAGAACCTGCTGCTGATCAAGTAAGTGCCTGTTCCCTCACGATACCCCTTACACTGTGCATTGCCTGAGACCACAGCACCGGGTAAAGCCACCCGTGACATCCCCCTCAAGAGACAGACCCCATTGGTCCGGTGTTGGGTACCCCGGTCTCCTGGGCGTCACATTTGGCGTCATGAACAGGATACGGCCAGCCCGTATACCGGGTATTGTGTGCCGTGATTGGAGCCCAAAACTGTGAAAACTTGAATGAAAAATCTTGAAAATTGACTTTATTAAAGAAAATTCCATTTCCAATTAAAAACTATTGAAAGTGACTTTTCCCCATTGGTTATAATGGAGTAAAGATGGCCGCCATCACCTCATAACCGTTAGGCACGAGACTGTTAATTGAGCTACGCCATTACCTGAGCCCCAGTCTGACTGAAAAACTTCAGAATCCGCCATTACAGAGCGCGTGGTGGGCGGGAGCAGCAGGGGGCGTGTCATTGTGGGCGGCACCAAGCTGAGCGCTCTGATGTCAGAGCAAGGGGAAAACCAATCCTGCTGTGCAGCGGAACGAATCTACACTATCCCGACGGAAGCGGAGGACCGGAAGGGTCCGGATTAACTAAGGGGGCACAGTATGTCGCAGCACGGAGACGCCGCAGCACCCGGCGACGCTAATGCAGCTGAAAGACAGAGTGTCGATAGAGAGTCCGGTAGCGCAGCGGTGCAAGGAGCGGCGCCCATAATGCCGGTGCTGATGCCATATACCCCGGGTGGCCCGTGGCTTCCAATGTATGAAGGGGAGCCTAATACCCTTGACGATTTCAGAGAAAAGATGCTGGCCCATTTTGACATGTTCCCCGTGGGTGAAGTTCAGCGTGTTAGTCTCCTGATGATGCAGTTAAGTGGCCATGCTAAGCGAGAAGTCACAGCATGGGCAGCTGATCTAAAAGGCACTGTTGAACGCATATTTGCTGGATTAAAAGCTACATTTGAAACCACTGCCGGCAGCAAAGCTAAAGTACGATTCTTTAATTGCAAACAAAAAGCTAATGAGGGCGTGAGAGACTTTGCCTTAAACCTGCAGGAAGCCCTTAAATCACTTACACTGGCTGAACCCATTTTTAACACCGGAGCGGATAAACTGCTAAGAGATCAATTTATTGAGGGACTCTACACCCCTTCTCACCGGGGGCATGTGAGCATGCTTGTTTTTAAGAACCCTGAATCGACATTTGCCCAATTAAAGGAGAGCGCTATACGTCTCCAGCTGGCAGAGGCACCTCGGGATCAGGATCCTGTGCAACCCATGGCAGAGGCACCTCAACAACAGGGAGTGCCAGTGACATCAGCTATGTCCGGGGCCATTGCTAAGCCCCTGGGGCCCAGTACTAATGAGGCTCTTCAACAACAGCTTGACTCTTTAACTGATGTTGTTGCTTCAATGGCTAAAACCATGCAGGAGATGAGAGGACACAAGATGGAGTTGGCAAACTGTAGAGAGGATGTTCCATGGATGAGACCTCGGAAATACCCGACATGGAGAGGACGACCCCGCGACCGCTACCAACCGGATGGACAGCCCATTTGCCGCCGTTGCCAGCAGCCAGGCCACTTTGCACGAGATTGTGATTTAAATGGGAATCCCCTGGGAATGCGGGCCGCTTCGCAGGAATGAACTTTCAAGGCCCAACACCCTGGCACGACAGGTACATCGGAGGACGACCCATTATCCCTATCGTGCTGGACGGAATTCCCCTCAACGCTTTGCTGGACACAGGTTCCCAGATTTCATCTATACCGTATATCCTTTATAAGAGCTACTGGGCTGATGCAGATATTGATAAAGGGCCCTCTGATGTTGAACTAGATATATGGGCCAGTAATGGTAAGTTGGTACCGAAACTAGGATTCAGGGAGATGACCATAAAGATTGGTAAAGTAGAATTGAAGAAACAGGGTATAATTGTTGTTGATGTTGACCGGCGGAACTGTGAACCAACTGTATTGATAGGAATGAATGTGTTAGAGAACTGCTTTGCCGAAGTAATTTCTGTCTTACAGCAAATTGCTGAAACTGCCCAATCCTACCAGCAGAGAGTTCTCCGGAGGGAAATAAAAGTATTGATGTTAAGGCAACAGGTAGAAGTTGCAGGTGGAGAAATCGGCAGTGTGAGGGTAAGTGATCCAACGTCTATTGTAATCCCACCAAAAACAGAAATGCTGGTATGGTGTAGAGCAGCCATTGGTACTAAGGGACGAGATTATCAAGCCTTAATAGAACCAGTGTACACCGACAGCAGGCCCACTATACTCACAGCACGAGGGGTAGTCGAGGTACACCGGGGACGAGTGCCGGTACTACTTTTGAACTGTGGAGAGGAAGAGGTCACTTTGCCAAGGTATGCTACAGTGGCAAAGCTATATACTGTTGACAACAATGCCATCACAACCATTGAGCCCTTAGAACCAACCTGTCAGGTGGAAGGCAATGGCTCAGATGGAGAAATGGAGGATTGGTGCCAACAGCTACACGTGGGCATAAATTCAACACCTACCCATCAAAAACAAGGGGTGTATAGGCTAGTGACGGAATATGAACAAGTCTTCAGTAAACACCCATTGGACTTCGGGCAGATAGAAGGGGTAGAACACACAATCCCTTCCGGTACCATCCCCCAATAAAAGAAAGATATAGACCCATACCGCCAGCTCACTATCAGTGTGCAAAAGATATGTTGAGGGAGATGAAACAGGCCGGGGTAATAAGAGACAGCTGTAGCCCCTGGGCGGCCCCTCTAGTGATTGTCAAAAGAAAGGACGGAACCATGAGAATGTGCGTAGACTACCGGCGGATTAATAACATCACCCATAAAGACGCCTACCCCTTGCCTAGGATAGAAGAGTCCTTGACTGCTTTGAAATCTGCTAATTATTTTTCCACCTTAGACTTAACAAGCGGGTATTGGCAAGTCCCTGTGGCTGAGAGAGATAAGGAAAAGACGGCATTCACCACACCAATGGGTCTATGTGAATTTAATCGCATGCCATTCGGACTCTGCAATGCATCCGGTACCTTCCAGCGGTTGATGGAATGCTGCCTCGGACACAAGAACTTCGAGACCGTCCTCCTGTACCTAGATGATGTGATCGTCTACTCAAAGACTTACGAACAACACTTAAAAGACCTGGCAGAAGTGTTCGAAGCCTTATCCAGGTATGGCATGAAAATCAAGCCATCCAAATGTCACCTTCTCAAGCCAAAGGTACAGTACCTGGGACACATCGTGAGTTCGGAGGGAGTAGCACCGGATCCCGAGAAAATAAGCGCCATAAGGGATTGGCCAAGACCTACCAACGCAAAAGAAGTGAGGCAATTCCTGGGATTGGTGGGTTACTATCGCAGATTTATAAAAGGATTTACCAAGTTGGCAGCACCCTTGCAAGACGCCTTGGTAGGGCAGACGAAGAAACCTTCAAACCGAAACCCTCCTTTTCAGTGGAACGACGAAAGGGAAGACTCCTTTGAACAACTAAAGAAGGCACTAACCGGAGAAGAGGTTCTGGCATACCCAGATTACCATCAACCTTTCATCCTCTACACCGATGCCAGTAATGTGGGACTAGGAGCGGTGTTGTCACAAAAGCAAGAAGGTCGGGAGAAAGTCATCGCCTTTGCAAGTAGAAAGCTCCGGCCAACTGAAAGAAATTCAGAAAATTATAGCTCCTTCAAATTGGAACTACTGGCAGTAGTTTGGGCTGTGACTGAACGTTTCAAACACTACCTGGCCGCTGCAGAATTTATTGTCTATACTGACAACAATCCGTTGACCCATCTGGACACAGCCAAATTAGGTGCGTTAGAACAGCGATGGATAGCCCGGTTATCTAATTACAACTTCATAATCAAGTATCGAGCAGGTCGCAAGAATGGAAATGCCGATGCCCTATCCCGGATGCCACACTTGAGAGATGTAGAAGAAGAAACGGGGGAGCTTGAAGAAATTGAACTACCAGCCTTCCATCATCCCAAGGCAAAACATCATCAGTCAAGTACCTATCAGAAACAACAAGAGGTGAATTTTAATCCGTTAGCACACCATAGATGGGCTGACACCCAAGACAGCAATCCGGCTGTGAAGTTGGTGAAGGAACTGCTGACTGAGCAAAGTGCATATCCCGATGAGGATGCCCCAGAAGAGACACATCAACTCTGGAAAGAGAGAGGCAAAATGTTCCTGTATCAAGGGAAGCTCTGTAGAAGGTACACCAATCCGAAAACACATGAATTGGTTTGGCAGATTATCGTGCCTAAACAAGATGTGAAGATGGTCCTCGAAGCTTACCATAATGGTGCTGGTCACTTCGGTTGGAAAAAGTTAGAAGTACTTCTAAGAGAAAGATTTTATTGGGTCGGGATGAGAAAATCAATCGAACAGTGGTGCAGAAATTGTGGCCCGTGCAACCTCAGAAGAAACGATCAAAAGAACCAAAGAGCACCACTGCAGCCCATAATCACCAAACAACCACTTGAACTTGTAGCCATGGACCACGTGAAGTTGACACCAAGCCGGTCCGGCTATGTCTATGCCTTAACCATCGTGGACCATTATTCACGCATCTTGGTAGTAGTACCCGTAAAAGATCTGACAGCAAAAACAGCAGCCAAAGCGTTCCAAACGTACTTTTTTAGACCCCATGGATATCCAGAACAGGTTCTCACTGACCAAGGTACAGCCTTTGAATCAGAGATCTTCAGAGAATTCTGTAATATGTATGGTTGCAAAAAGATCCGAACGACGGCCTATCATCCACAAACAAACGGCTTATGCGAGAAGATGAACCATATTGTAATAGACCTACTAAAGACTTTACTTGAGACAGAAAGGAATCAATGGCCAGAGAAATTGCCTGACTTGGTGGATCTGTATAATCATGTCCCGGTGAGCTCCACCAACTGCACCCCAGCTTACCTTATGCGTGCAAGACCCGGCCAATTACCAATCGATCTAGAAATGGGAATTCTGAAACCAGACGCAGAAGTTCAAGACTCCAAATGGGATATCATACGGCAAAAGCAGTATCGCCAAGTGCAAGAGAGTGTGGAAAGAAGCCTTCAGCAAACTAGAGAAAGACAAGAGCGAACTTTCAACCAGAATGCTCTAGCGACCCCATTAAGACCGGGTGACCAAGTGCTCGAGAAATCATCGAACCAATAAACTAGACAATCAGTGGGAAGCCGTACCCTAAACAGTTTTACCAACAAGAATGGATAATCCTAAAATGTGTCTCATTAGCAAAAACGGAGGCTTAACATCTGTACTAGTGTCAAGAGACAATCTTAAATGATGTCCGGAAGCATTGAAAGAGCCAGAAGTTGTCCAGCCAGAACCAGAAGTTATTCAACCCATGCAGGTTCAACCAGTAAAGGAAAAAGAAGAGGAAATGTATCACACCTGTATAGGAGACTTTCCCAAAACCCTACTAACATACCATGGTGCAGTAGTGGTTCCCATGGTGGCCTTTTACCCAACACCGAACCCAATACCAGAAATCCCAAGACAGGAAGAGGCTGACCCCGTACTACGGGAGGTTCCAGGCCAGGAAGAACAGATTCCTGATCAGAGTAATCCCATTCACGGTGGACTTGCCAACTCCATAGTCGTGGAATTATCTTTAGCAGAGCGGGCAGATACTACATCCGCAGTACACAGTAGTACACCACATGGAGAGTGTTATTAAGGCAATCCAGTAACACAGTGTGCCAGTAATCAGAGCACATACAGTGATCTGACAAAAACCCAAAAACAATAGAACGAGCTCTGAGACGTGGAATCTCTGTAGACCGCAATACCTGAACCTATCCTACACACAACTAAAGGCAGCTGTGGATTGCGCCTGACACTACCTATGCAACTCGGCACAGCCTGAGGAACTGACTAGCCTGAAGATAGAAATACAAGCCTGACTTGCCTCAGAGAAATACCCCAAAGGAAAAGGCAGCCCCCCACATATAATGACTGTTAGCAAGATGAAAAGACAAAACGTAGGGATGAAATAGATTCAGCAAAGTGAGGCCCGATATTCTAGATAGAGCGAGGATAGCAAAGAACTTTGCAGTCTACAAAAAACCCTAAAGCAAAAAACCACGCAAAGGGGGCAAAAAGACCCACCGTGCCGAACTAACGGCACGGCGGTACACCCTTTGCGTCTCAGAGCTTCCAGCAAAAACGAATAGACAAGCTGGACAGAAAAAACAGCAACAAAAGCAAAGAAGCACTTATCTAAGCAGAGCAGCAGGCCACAGGAAAGATCCAGAAGCTCAGATCCAACACTGGAACATTGACAAGGAGCAAGGAAGACAGAATCAGGTGGAGTTAAATAACAAGGCAGCCAACGAGCTCACCAGAACACCTGAGGGAGGAAGCCCAGAAGCTG
This sequence comes from Ranitomeya imitator, assembly GCF_032444005.1. NCBI lineage: Eukaryota > Metazoa > Chordata > Amphibia > Anura > Dendrobatidae > Ranitomeya > Ranitomeya imitator. The sequence continues at coordinate 307,756,042 of NC_091285.1, read as the reverse complement.
CAGTACCACTTGTGACCACAGGAGTGAATTCAGCCACAGAATTCACAACAGGAGAGATACCGCTATTACGTAGATCACAGCGTAGTACCCAGGGTCAATTACCGGCCAGGTATGCAGATTACCAACTATAAAACTATAGTCATCGTTATCATTCTGCAACGTTTAAGCCCAGTGCCTACAGAGACTTGTCTGTATGAACTTATTGCATATTCTTGAACTTTTTATCAGCCCGGAGGCACTAAATCAAAGCTCCGGAAAGACTGCTTTTTGAACTTTGCTTTTTGCTCTTTTTGAACTTTCTTTAGACTTTATATTGGTAACTCCGTTGGAAAAATGGAACTAAATTCCTGGACACAAAGTGCGGTGCCTTTCCTAGTACCTTCAAGGATAGAACTGTATTAATGGACGCTATTTGAAGTGACTTTTTACAGAACTCTATTTTTGTTTCCTTGAGTGGTTTTTGTAACTTTTCATTTTTAAGACTCTGTACATATTAATTGTTATTTCAAAATGTTATCGTCCCACAGTCCCGGAGTACTGTTCTTAACTAAAGGGGAATGTGGCACCCCTAGGGGTATTTGCCACAAAAATAGTTACGGACACTAAATACAAGTACTAAGATAGCAAAACTGCACTACCACCTCCGGCCAGAAGGGGGAGCTCCAGAGACTCCCCTTGATCCATTCTGGTCTGAGACAAAAACTGGCAGTTGGGCTAAGGAGCTGAAAGTGAGAGGTCATACAGCTGAATTTCTAACAGCCCTATGACGGTTTCCAGGCCCAAATCACCGGCCTGAGGAGAAGAGGGACAGAGAAAAAGGACATTGTGAGAACCGGGTAGCATTAACCACTACCCAGAACAGGCGCAAAGACGGATACCGGATCCGTGGCTGTATTGATTATATATAATACAGCAACCGGAAAACGTGAGGTGATATCAGTTTCACTAGGGCCGGATGCAGCAGCAGACACAGAGTTCAGTGGTACTCCCGGAGGGGGTAAGCCGATAAAAGGACTCGGGTTGCCCGTCGAACCAGGACCCGGAGGGGACAGATTGGGCCGGCAGCCAGTTCACATACAGCAGCAGGGCCACATAGTAACTGCGTACAATAAGAGGCGAAGACCCCGGCAGGGTCAAAGTAACTCAGAGTTCCCATACAGACTCCGGTGACAGGACTGGTTGTAAATCCCTTTAAGTTGAAGTAAACTGGTTAAATGTTTCAGTGCCTCAGTCTTTCATTTGGACAATAGCCATCTATCCAGGATCAGGATCATCACCGCTGGGAGAACCTGCTGCTGATCAAGTAAGTGCCTGTTCCCTCACGATACCCCTTACACTGTGCATTGCCTGAGACCACAGCACCGGGTCAAGCCACCCGTGACATCCCCCTCAAGAGACAGACCCCATTGGTCCGGTGTTGGGTACCCCGGTCTCCTGGGCGTCACATTAGCATTTATAAAAAATAGAGATTACAAAAACAATTCTGTATATATAATACCAAATTAAATGAAAGCCTCAGTGATCTCATTCAGACCCTGCGGTTTCAAGCTCCCTAGTTTGTACATCCAATACACCTCCTTTCTATTTAATTTCTTGGTTCTGTTGGGAACTTTTTCAGAGATGTGATCAATGGGACTGATTTTTAAATTGTTAAAATCCTTACTATGTATAAAAGTGTAATGTCTAGATAGTCCATGGGTTAGGAGGCCCTTTTTTATGTTGTACCTGTGTGAATTTAACCGTAGATGGAGTGGTTGAGTGGTTCTACCAACATACTGTTTGCCACAAGGGCACTCAATTACATAAATTACATATTCTGAATTGCAATTCAGCAAATGAGAGATCATAAATTTTTCTTTGGTGGCAAAAGAGATAATGCTGTCTGCTTTATGTTTGATGCTTTGGCAGCATAGACAGTTTTTTTATCCACATTTATAAATCCCTCTGATTGTGTTGGTAATATGATTATCCCTTGGATTGTTTAAGGGTTTCAGGCGACTCGGTGCTATAATATTCCTGATGGTAGGTGCTCTGCGGAAGGTAATCTTAGGATTTCTAGAGAGAACTTTACTCAGAACGGGGTCATTTAATAGAATGTACCAGTTTTTTTGCAGAACATCACGTATTTCTTTATGTTCATTGTTATACTGTGTTATAAAATTCATCTTAAATTTTTTATCATCAGGAATTTTTACTCTATTATCTAGTAGTGCTCCTTGATTTAATTTCATAGAATTATCAAAGGCTCGTTTTACTAGATTTGTGGGATAGTTCTGAGCATGAAATTTTTTACTCAATATGGTGGATTGTTCCTTATAATCGATATCAGCAGTGCAGTTCTTTCTAATTCGACGGAATTGGTTATTTGGAATATTGTTTAACCATTTGGAGTAATGACCACTGCTGAAATGAATGTAGCTATTTGCATCAACTTTTTAAAAAAATGTTTTGCTACAGATGTTGCCATCTTTTATAAAGAGTGTAACATCCAAGAAATTGATATTATTATTATCATAAAGGGCAGTAAATGAAAGACCCCAGTTATTATTATTAATTTGCTGGATGAAATTAACATTATTTTCTGTGTTATCCCAAATAAATATCAAGTCATCTATAAACCTTTTATAAAAAATAATTTGTTTCTGCCATGTTTCATTTAAAATAAATAATTCCTCAAAAACCCCCATAAAAAGATTCGCAAAAGTAGGTGCTACTTTCGAGCCCATTGCGGTCCCTTTGATCTGGTGATAAAATTCATTTTCGAAGGTAAAATAGTTATTTTTTAGTATAAAATCCAATCCTTTAATTAGAAAGTTTTTTTGAATTGAGGAGAGCCTATTATCAAATTTAAGGAAGTAATGAAAACATAGTAGTCCAACATCGTGTGGGATGTTTGAGTACAGTGCTGAAACATCCATAGTAAGAAAGATGTACTAAGGTTTCCATAAAACTTTCTGTAAAAGCACTAATAAATGGGAGGAATCACGAAGATGGCTATTAAGATTAAAAACATGTGTAAGCATAATTCGATCAATATATTGTGCAAGATTGGAAGTCAGTGAATTTATACCTGCAATAATGGGCCTGCCTGGGGGATTTTGTATATTTTTGTGTATTTTTGGCAAATGATAAAAAAATGGGATACTGGGGTTTTTTACGCATAAAAAACTTTTCTCTTTGTTACTAAAAATATTTAGAGTCAATCCTTCTGCAATAAGATCATTATATTTCTGTATGGAGGATGCATAGTTATTAAAGGAACTTTTCTTATAATAGTTATTATCCGAGAGAATTTTTAAAGCTTCATTAATATAGTCACAACGATTTTGTATCACTATCCCTCCCCCCTTGTCTGCTGATCTGATCACAATGTTATTATTTGAGGCTAGTGATTTCATCGCCTGTTTTTCCCCTAAACTGAGGTTTAAATTCTTCTTTTTATTACAAATGTTGTTGGAAGGTTTGTTGGTAGTTATAATATTCTCCAGTTGTTTTAATACTATATCATTAAATACTTTTATGTGATGACCCTTGTCTTCAAGTGGATAGAAGTTGGACTTTGTTGGAACATCTAGATGAAATAATCCATCTGTTTCTTTGGGGCTCTCTTCTGCAGCTATATTTGTCTGTTTGATTTCTTTTAGTAGAAAATGTCTCTTTAGAGTCAATTTCCTCACAAAAATTTGGAGGTCTAAAAAAAGGTCAAAATCCTTAGCGTTTGGAGCTCAGCGCCATGTTGCTCCCAATTGAGTTAAATTACTTCCAATGTTGCTGGTGTTTTTTTCCCCCTCTTGTCTACAGCAGCAAACAGACTTTTTGCTGTATCTCAATCCCGATATTATAGAATGGAACACCCCCAAAAAGGAAATAGAGACAACCTGTCCAGAAATTTATACATATATATATATTTATCTATTTTTTTAGTAGTTGTTTTAATAATAAAAGATTTCTTTTTTTAATAATACATTTTTGTTTAAGGTGGAATTCAAATTTAATAATCAATAGCTTTTATACGCAAAGAAATGAATGGTGTGGCTCAGTAACCTGTGCATTATGCAGCAGAACTTGGTAACTGGGGAATCTCACCTCACAGGTTCTTATCAGCTATCTTCCTTTTTTTTTTTTCTTTTCTCTTTTTTTCTTTTTTCATTGAAGAGACATTTAATCGATTAACTTAACCAACTGATTACCATCTCTTTTAACTTAATATTATCCTGTAAATATAAATTAATGCAAGACTACCCTTCAATGAATTCTGTGTCGACAAAGTTGTATTAACCTTTTGTAAAAAAAAAAAAAGGGTGTTGTGCTGTCAACTTTTACTTGGTATTTAAACAATGTAAGCACGTTGTATCTGTATGTTGTATGTGGAATTTCCTGAAGAAGAGGTCGCACTGACCTTGAAACGCGTTGAATAAACCACCTTTTAAATTTATTATCCTTGGAACTTCATCATTAAGGCAGCGCGGATTTAACCCACACCTCCTGCACAGTTTATATTGTCATACGGCCGTTGATTGGCTTGTGGATCTGCAGCAGCCAAAATCGGTACATGCTTTTCATTCAACAAAATCAGGTGAGCAATTCTAAGAAAGCTCTCGTGGTTATCTAGAGGATAAGACCCTATTTTGCGCTTTGTGTCTCCATTTTTTTCCAATAGCAACTACTTGAACCACAGCATACCTGGTAATGGATGCTTAGCTGCATCTCTGCATGAAATGAGATATTGTGCTCCCTGTACAATATCTTCTGGTTAGCTTAAACTTTTATTGCCTCTATTTAGTCCAACAAGGGTCATGCCTGATGTGCACAGATACATTATACATTTCATAAAAAAAATCAGATTCTTGCTGAATTATATCAATGCAAGATTGTCTAAATCCTATCTTTCAATATGCAGAGAGGATTACTTAAAAGTCAACTGCTATTCTAGATCGACTATACAAATGTTTTTATTAATATTTTCCTGTAGTTTAGTGTAAATGTGGCACCCCTAGGGGTATTTGCCACAAAAATAGTTACTGACACTAAATACAAGTACTAAGATAGCAAAACTGCACTACCACCTCCGGCCAGAAGGGGGAGCTCCAGAGACTCCCCTTGATCTATTCTGGTCTGAGAGAAGAACTGGCAGTTGGGCTAAGGAGCTGAAAGTGAGAGGTCATACAGCTGAATTTCTAACAGTCCTATGACAGTTTCCAGGCCCAAATCACCGGCCTGAGGAGAAAAGGGACAGAGAAAAAAGGACATTGTGAGAGCCGGGTAGCATTAATCACTACCCAGAACAGGCGCAAAGACGGATACCGGATCCGCGGCTGTATTCATTATATATAATACAGCAACCGGAAAAACGTGAGGTGATATCAGCTTCACTAGGGCCGGACGCAGCAACAGACACAGAGTTCAGCGATACTCCCGGAGGGGGTAAGCCGATAAAAGGACTCGGGTTGCCCGTCGAACCAGGACCCGGAGGGGACAGATTGGGCCGGCAGCCAGTTCACATACAGCAGTAGGGCCACACAGAAATTGCGCACAATAAGAGGCGAAGACCCCGGCAGGGTCAAAGTAACTCAGAGTTCCCATACAGACTCCGGTGACAGGACTGGTTGTAAATCCTTTTATGTTAAAGTAAACTGGTTAAACGTTTCAGTGCCTCAGTCTTTCATTTGGACAATAGCCATCTATCCAGGATCGGGATCGTCACCGCTGGGAGAACCTGCTGCTGATCAAGTAAGTGCCTGTCCCCTCACGATACCCCTTACACTGTGCATTGCCTGAGGCCACAGCACCGGGTCAAGCCACCCGTGACATCCCCCTCAAGAGACAGACCCCATTGGTTCGGTGCTGGGTATCCCGGTCTCTTGGGCGTTACAATAACAAATGTTTTTAGAACTGGTACATGGCATGACCTAGATAGTCGTCCTTTGCATAGGCCAATACATAGTTTGTCAGGTGTTGGATTTTATGCCCTTCACCACCTTGGGATTTTTTGCTTTTGAGTTTTCGTTTTTTACTCACCTTCTTCCCAGAGCCATAACTTTGAATTTTTTTGGCTACAGATATCATATGAGGCATATGGCACATCATCACAGCAGCTAGGTAAACAATAAAAATAAAATTGCCAGGACTACTGGGACTCAGCAGTGGAAGACCAGTGATTGCTCAATTTTCTTGCTATTGAATGTTATGGGCAAGTTTTAAAATAAAGTGGAAAACCCACATAATTGTTTAACAGTAGATTTTTTTCAAATTACACAAAATTATCTTGCAACTTGTTTCTTACAGTCTTCTTCCATTAATATCGTTGCAGTGAGTCATCTTTACTGCATACACAGAGAGCGTTCACTGACTAATGTAAAATAATAAGGAGCGGAATAATGTCAATTCTATTTACATGGCCACCGCACAGTCGCCCAATCTAAGCAAAAGAAAGCACAACTAAATAATCCAATATTTAAAATAAAATTCTTTATTTTTAAAATAACATAAATCCAGTTAATGGAAACATCTCAAATGTATCGTTTTAGTATAGAATATCTGTTGTGATAATAAAGCATTTTAAACAAAAACAAACAATAATAATAAAAACATTAAATGTAGACAGTCTGTCAGATCTGGATCTATGTTAAGGAGTTACATTTTCACATTAAATTTTATTCTGTTCAATAGAATGTTAGTTCTGCGTGTATTACTTAATACACCTTAACCAGAAAGGAAAGCACAAATTAAATATGAACAAAGTATTTAGTATATGTTTTCTCTGCTGCAGAGATATTTATAACACGCTTAATAATTCTTGTGCAGAATACTAGCATAATACAAGCTATTTAGAAATAAATCCCATGCCAATTACCATTTCAGATTAACTGTAACCGCTTTATTACAGAAGGAACATGTGACTAATTTTTGTCTATTTACAGTAATAAGTATCAGCTTTTACATGTTTAATTTGGGAAAACAAAAGACAATAACAAATATATATTGACATCTGTATTACAGAACATCCCAAAACCAGAAAAAAGTTAAAGTTGATATATACTCTTATCAAATATCAATATTAGATTTTCTTTAACCTCACTATAAAAAAAACACCTGGTGCAATCTTTCAAGATCGTTTTGGCACAGAGAAAGAATTGTGAGTCCCCTATCTATACATTTTTTTTCTACTAATATCAAAGGAAGACCTTTGTTATGATAAGGAAGTAGATGATAAGAAAACCATACTAAGAAGTAAAATATATAGCTCTTTGAAGTCCCTCTACTTTCATACAGAATTCTTCTCATCTAACACTGAATGTAATTAATAGGCAATCATGTAGAGAGAAAAAAAAAAGAGGATCTTCAGAGGCAAAGGGACAGAGATAATCTTACCGATGAGATTGTAGTGACCGTATCTCCTCAGAAGCAGATCAAATTGTTTAATATCTAAACATGATATAAATAGTAATTAGGGAACACATTTCCAAAAAGCACAGTACCTTGTGTTCCTTTCAAGTTTATTTACAAGAAATTCAATGGAGATCTGCACCAAAAACATCCTTAATTTCAGTGACATCCAACTAGTAGGCGTTATTTACACTTGGATTTAAAGATTTTTTTCCCACACAGTTTTTATGGCTATTTACTTATTTTTTTTTTTTACATTTTTTCCTGATTCACAAAAAGATAACATTGGGCTGTAAAATAAATTATAAATCCTATAAGAAAGACTGACCACACTTTATGGAGAATAAAAATATATTTGCTAAATCATACTGAAAACATATATCAGATTATCAAAAGAAGTTCCAGAAAAGTCAACACAATAAGCGGATAACAGTAGACAAAGAATATAGGACTGAGTGTGTACATTCTCCAGTTATCCGTACCCCAATGGACGTTTCGCAAATAGATTCCTCAAAGGGGACCTAGTCCCCTTGAGTAAGCCATGTGTAAAACCCACATCGGGAAGTGGGTACCTAAAGACTGGTATGAGTTACTGTATATATCATTACTTACATCCATTTTTTACTTCATAATTTTGCCGTGTGTTCATTTGAGGGGTCATCAATTATGCTTTTCTCCTATACAATTATGATATTTTCTATTTACTTAGTTGCACATGATCATGTTTGAATATGTGTATGCACTTGCACTTTATGGATATTTTATTTATTTGAATATGTTTATGCACTTGCACTTTATGGATATTTTATTTATGACCAGGACCAAATATATTAATGCACTTGCATATCATATTTATATTTTTTTATTTTTATTCATTGGATGGCTGCTCCTGTGATCTGGATCCCTTTTATGTACACATGTATACAAAATCAGTACTATATTCTCAGTCTACTGTGACCCGCTTATTGTGTAGACTTTTCTGGAACTTCTTTTGATATGATGACATATATTTGCATTATGATGTAATAAATAATATTTTTTCATTCTCCATAAAGTGTGGCCAACCTTTCTGATAGGAATTATAAACATTTTTTTACACAGATGTATTTGATATTTTTCTTAAGGCACGGTTTAAATTCTCCAAAGACACATTATGGGGAGGTGATTGAAAAAAGCCACACCCAGGCAATACCGTATTTAGAAGCTCCCAGGCAAACAATTATATTGCACTTCATGTTATATTTTCATATTAACTTGATGCAGTGTTTAGAAATAAAAAAACGGCCAAGAAAAAAATGCCACAAAAAATTCAGTTTTTTTTTAAAGAAAAAAAGCAATGTGTGAAACCAACCTGACAGTGACTGAGCTAAGCAAGCAAAAAGATTTGAGTTCTATGATGACGAGTGCAGCTAATTGAGCAATCCTATATCTTTTACCTCTGTTGGTGTTTTGAATATGACAGACAGCAGATATTGTGAGGGATGGACTATCACTTTCTAATGCTATCATTTGCATCTTCGCTAGCAAATAAAATAATAAATGATGAAGTAAAAGTCTATTGTACATTATTAAATAATTTCAGAAATATTTAAAGAGTTACAGTAATAGAACTTTTGTAATGATTTTTGCTGGCATTACTTTTTCTGTTAGACTGCATTTATTTGCTTTATCTTCATGTCTCTCCATCTAGTAATAAATTAAAAGTACATGGACACCTTTTCGGTTATTTACTTTTACTTAAAAAGACAGGAAAACTGACATTCTCAGTTAAACAGTCCCCCTTCCTACATGGAGCTCACAACACTTAAAGAGAGTCTGTAAGCCCAGAATGACTTAAAATCAAGTACAGGCGCTCAATGTATCATCGGATGGCCAAATATTTAAAGAAGCACTCCCATCAAAAATTTTATTCTCTCAATATATTGGAAACATATTATATAGCAGTGTGTACTTACAATTGCTTATTTAGCCTTTCTACCCACTTAGTTCTGTTTTCCTTTAATTCTTCTGTTTTCCTTTAGGTTTATGACATCACAGGTTTAAAAACAGACTAGCTGAATACCTTTAAGCTCTATGTAGAAACCGGTCCATTTTTTTTGTGTACAGTTCATGAGTCACTGCAAAAGTCTATGGCAGGGGGGAAGGAGCAGAGTAGCTGAGTCAGAAGTTGAAGAGGAGCATGATAAATGCAGGGACAAGAGACTTCCTGTTTTCAATCCAGCAAATTTGCTTTTCAAAGTTTGGTTGACTCAAGTGTAGAGTGGATTTCTCAGGAACCAGATTGAACAATAAAATCTATCTATCTATATAATCGTCTAAGGTCCACTTCCATCTGTCTGTCACGGAAATCCGCTGATCAATCGACGGGCACAGTCCGTCTGTGAATTGGCACCTCTCTACTCCCCTGCAGTCAGTGCCCCCTCCATACTCCCCCCCCAGTCAGCGCGCACATAGCGTTAAAAGGACTGCCTTACACCGCGGCATAACGCGGTGTAAGGCAGTCCGTTAACGCTGCTATTAACCCTCTGTGTGACCAACATTTTACTATTGATGCTGCCTATGCAGCATCAATTGTAAAAACATATGTTAAAAATATTAAAAAAAAAAAAAATCATATACTCACCCTCCGACGGCCCCCGGATCCAGCCCAGGCCTTTCCTGCTCCTCGTGCGCTGCTCCGGTCCACAGAATGCATTGCGGCAATGACCGGAGATGACATAGTGGTCTCACGAGACCGCTACATCATCACGTTTTATTGCCAATTGGGACTGGAGCGGCGCGAGGAGCGGAAAAGGCCTGGGCTGGATCCAGGGGCCGCCGGAAGGTAAGTATATAACTATTTTTTATTTTAATTCTTTTTTTTAACAGGGATATGGTGCCCATATTGCTATATACTGTGTGGGCTGTTATATACTACGTGGACAGTGTTATATACTGCGTGGGCTGTGCTATATAAAACATCGGCTGTGCAATATACTATGGCTGTGCAATATACTATATGGGCTGTGCTATATACTGCGTGGGCTGTGATATATACTGCATCGGCTGTGCTATATACTACGTGGCTGTGCTATATACTACGTGGTTGTGCAATTATTTGGCTGTGTGGGCTGTTATATACGTCGCTGGGCTGTGTAATATATTACGTGGCTGTAATATACTGCGTGGGCTGTGTTATATACTGCGTCGGCCATGCAATATAATACGTGGCTGTGCTATATACTACGTGGGACTATGTGGGCTGTGTTATATACTACGTTGCTGCGCTATATACTACGTGGGCTGCGTAATATACTATGTGGCTGTGGAATAATACTGCGCGGGCTGTGCTATATACTACGTGGCTGTGCTATATACTACGTGGGCTGTAGAATATACTACGTAGCTGTGCAATATACTACGTGGGTTGTGTTATACACTATGTGGGCTGTTATATACTGTGTGGGCTGATATATACTACGTGGCTGTGCTATATACTATGTGGCCGGCCGCAAACAATCAGCGATAGGCACACTCCGGCCGCGAATTGGCGCGGGATTTGAACCACGCTTCGCTAATTGGTCGCGCCCAGACAGCCTAATTCTGTGTATTCATTGTATTACTCTAAAATCTTCATAAATAAACTACATTATGCTACGTTCGAATCGGGCCACCATTTAGTATATATATATATATATATATATATATATATATATATATAATGGGTTGGATGAGCTGTATCTGCAAACTTTCCTTATATCTCCACCATTCTCTGGTTCCATGAAGCCAGAGCTGTCAATCAAGGAAGAGGGAGAGGGTGGCGATTGAGGGAAAACAAGTAGGTGGGAAGGTGTTTATAAATGATGGCCCTGCAATGACGCATTGAGTGCCTGTAGTTAGTTTGTTCATTCTGTGCAGACACAGTCTCTAAAGTTTTCCAGTGGCTGGGCTGTAGCTATTGCAAACTTTTGAATAAGGAATTAAAAGGAACTTGTCACCCCCAAAATCGATGATGAGGTAAGCTCACCGTCATCAGGGGCTTATCTACAGCATTCTGTAATGCTGTAGATAAGCCGCCGATGTTACCTGAAAGAGGAGAAAAAGACGTTAGATTATACTCACCCAGGGGAGGTCCAAATCCGGTGGGCGTCTCAGGTCCGGTACAGCGCCTCCTATCTTCATTCCATGACGTCCTCTTCTTGTCTTCTCGCCGCAGCTCCGGTGCAGGCGTACTTTGTCTGCCCTGTTGAGGGCAGAGCAAAGTACTGCAGTGCGCAGGCGCTGGGCCTCTCTGACCTTTCCTGGCGCCTGCGCACTGCAGTACTTTGCTCTGCCTCAACAGGGCAGACAAAGTACGCCTGCGCCGGAGCCGCGGCGTGAAGACCAGAAGAGGACATCATGGAATGAAGATAGGCGCCGGGGCGGACCCGAGACGCCCATTTGACCGAACCGCAGCGGGACCGCCCCTGGGTGAGTATAATCTAACCTCATTTTCTCCTCTTTTAGGTAACATCGGGGGCTTATCTACAGCATTCCAGAATGCTGTAGATAAGCCCCTGATGATGGTGAGCTTACCTCATCATCGATTTTGGGGGTGACAGGTTCCCTTTAAAAATATATATATATTACAGTTATTCTGAGTGTTTATATTATCAATACTAGAACTCAATTAATGACAGGTTAAGGAGAATTAAGCTTCCCATTCATAAGTAAAATCAAACACACATTTTCTGAAAAACATTATTTATGGTTGAAAAATGAAGGCTGTTAATTTTGAATGACATACTTACATTAATGCAACATATTGTCAATTTCTGCTGCTGGCTCTGTTGATGGGATGCAGATGTGTTTGGCAACAAAAACAACTTTTCAATTATGGCACCCAAAAATCGAAGATAGCAGGCCAGCTGTAATCAGCCATAGGACGGGATTTGTCATGTTTGTTAGTGATGCAAAAACACCGCAATAGCTAGTAGAAAGTAGTCTAAATAAGACTTTTCAGATGTCCAAAACCTCCATGAACAGCTTTACTGGGGAAATATCTTGTGAAATCATTGCCCTTCTCAAACCCCAAACATTGTTGATATGATCTTACAGCATACTACATGATCTTACAACATACGAAATTGTCATTTGAGAACTGCATCCAAGATAAGAATACAAATAAATGAATGTAACAATAAATTTCAGAAAACAATTAGATATAGAAAATGCTGAAGGGTTTACAAACTTCCCAGTAACACTATTTCTTCATAAATTTGACCTAAAACCACATCAAGTTTTCAAACATGTCCTAAAAACAAACAAAGAGAACTCATAAATCAAAAAATATTAGACACTTTAAATAAGGAAAATGATATGATATTAAATGACTGAGCAGCAAAGACTATGATCTTTTAAGATTAGTAGAGAATTTGAAGGTAAAATTAGAGTTTTGTGATTTTCAAAGTTGACAATTAGGGGAGAGTGGATGACCTATTTTTTAGTGGAGACCTATCAAAGTCTGATCTTCACATTCTTGTGGCATGCATAATTGCATGAACAAAGATTTCTAAGGAACATCCAAGTTGTTGATGCTCATCAGCCTAGAAAAAGGTTACAAAAAACAGTATCCGAAGAGCTTGGACTCAACCAATCCACAGTCAGACATTATGTATGAAAGGGGGAAATTACAAAAATTTTTACCATCCAAACGAGTGCTTCACAAGAAAGATCACTCCAAAGGCAAGGTGTAGGATAGTCCACAAAATCACAAAGGATCCCAAGTTTACCTCTAAGTCACTAAAGTCCTCTCTCATTACCTAATGTTATTGATCCACGATCGTAAGAGTTATAGCTGTTTTGTAAAAAGGAATGGGCAAAGATGTTTAGATGCAGTTATTGTAACATAATAGGGGGTGGGGGAGGAGGTTAACATCAGATACTGAAAGCAAAGATTCACATACTTTTGCCACTTACAGACTTGTGATATTGAATAATGTTTCTCATTTACTAAGTCTAATATTTTTTATTTATTTGATTGATTTGGTTCTCTATCTACTTTTAGGACTTGTGTGAAAATCTGATGACATTTTTGGTCAAATTGATGAAAAAATATGGAAAATTCTGAAGTGTTCAAATTCAAGAACCACTGTATTATAAATACCCCCAAAATTCTATTCAGACTGTGCACCTGACGGAGTCATTCATTATGATGAATTAAATAGTCCCATTGCACTGTGTTTGGCTTTGGTTTGTGTGGTCTCTGAATTTTTAGGGATTTATAAAAGCATGGTTTACGTGATCTTACCAGGGCTAAAACAATGCTTGATTTTAGGTTTCTCTTTTTTTTTTTTTAAATTCAAGATTTTTCAAATTGACTGCAAACTGCAGTGCATGATCACACCATGAATGGCTGCATCAATAACACCTATATGTTGTGATATAGTTTGATTTATAGGGGGCTTGCCATTATTTAATCGGTCTGTCAGCATGTTGGGATTCAAAACTGCCCAAAGTGTGAGACAAACATGGAGAGATATTTAAAGTTATTTTTAAGTAGGATTTTTTGCTGCAACATGATGAGAAAGTGTAGACTTAGGCTACGTTCACATTCGCGTCTTTGGACACAGCGTCGCCGCCGCAACGCACGGCGGATGTGAAACGCACGCAAAAACGCATTGTTTTGTGACGCATGCGTCCATTTTTGGCTTGATTTTGGATGCAAAAAAAATGCAACTTGCTGCGTCCTCTGCGCCGACGATTGCACCAAAAATGACGCATGCGTCACAAAACGCAAGACAACGCGTGTCCATGCACCCCCATGTTAAATATAGGGGTGCATGACGCATGCGTCGCTATGCGTCGCCGAACCTGTGCCCGACGCAACGCAAATGTGAACGTAGCCTTATTCTGGTCTGTGATGCTCCCATACTTGCATTCAGAGCCATCCTTTAAGACGCAGTCTACAAAAAGCTCTAACGACTCCTCCCCTTTGCTCTTGAATGAGGACTGTATGGTTAATCCCGGATCCCAATTTAGCTGTTACTCAAGAATGAACGGGAGGAGTTATGGACTGCTTATAAAAGAGTATCTAGAATTTTGTGGAGATCATCCGTGCTGCTGAATCATTGAGAGATGTCAGTCTGAGATAGTTTAATAAATTAATTGGGGTTTTTATTCTACGCGTTTCAAAGTTACAGGTACTTCTTCGGGAAGAGAGACCATATGTGGTCTCCCTTTGATTTGGATATCTGATGGTCAAGATGTGACCAGTGGATCTGCAGCAGCGGATAAATACAACCTACAAGCGCTAAAAATACCTGCATCAGGTTAGCACAATCTGACACACTGTTTTGGTGTTTATGTAGATAAAACCCTATTCTTTCTCCCTAGGCTATGTATTCTATAAAAGAGTAGAGAGTATTTCAGTGTTTAGAAACACACAGTATGTACTTGCGAGAATACCATACACCAAAATAAAATTACTCATTCATGCTGATTCTCCAAGAACCAGATAAAATGGAATCCCTGCTATAATTCTAATTGCAACCTGTCCTATACATGGAAGACCTAAAGCTCCCGAGATGTGTCTCTCAAAGGACAAGAGCTGTATCACACACAGCTTAGCACAGCTGTGACATGTGAAGAAATATGTTTTTATCCACATTGTGCTCAACAAGATCTACAGCTTCATCTTTTTACTCCTCCATCAATCTCATTGCTTTATAGCAGTGCATGGAGACTGACTGCGCCCAACTGGAAAACAGAGGATGAAGCTGAAGATAACTTCACATATGACATTCGTGCTCCTCGCTGCAGACTGAGGTGTGTGTGATACAGCTCGTTGGTTGACACGTCGTTCTTGGCAGCTGTAAGTCTTCAGTCTGCAGCCCATAACGACACACGATTGAATGGGCTGCAGTTTGAATTATATCAGGCACATCATTTTATATCATTCTGGGAGAACCCTACTAAACAGTACAGAAGAAGAAGTTTAAACAACTCTACACCTCCTCCTGTCTGGCAGGATTAAATCTGCTGACAGACTCCATTTAAAGGGGTTGAACAGGCTTATGACAAATGTTTGCGGCAACTCTGACTGCAGACTGAGAAATCGCAACAGCATGCACTTTGAGACCATTTTATGGTATTCATGGTGTGTGCGTGTGGTTATTTGACTGTATATATTAATTTGCATTTGTAATTTTGCACAGTCATTTGCAGACTAGACATGTTTGGCTTCTCTTAAGGACCTCTTCACATGTACATGTTTATTGTAGGTGTGGCATCCGTTTTCACCCGTACCAGAGACACATATCTAAAACGTAGTTCTTAAAATCCATGGTGATCTTTACATGTCCATATTTTCCGTGTAAACCACAGAGACATGTCCTTTTTTTTTTTCTCGGCCGCACAGATAAGGGCCATTACAAGTTTATAGGTCCGAGTACAGTAGACGCTTTGTAATGGATTCTTAAGCCATATGGAGAAAAAAAAAACAGATTTTACATGAATGGCACACCGATGACACACAGATGGTACACTGATCCAAAACATTAATGACAGTTTTTCCAGTACCGGTATTATACAGACAGTGTAAAGAGGGCCTAATAAAAAAGAATTGCGAAAAGTTGGCATAGTCTAGTTGGCCTCTGCCCGCAAATTATACAAACTGCACTGCACACTGTTATGATTTGGCATAGAGTGACTGCAGACTTTTGTCCTGCGCCTGGTCAACCAATTTAAGTAATTGCAACTAAATGTTTAATGTTATCACTAAATGTTTTCCTAATTAAAAAGGATATACGTCGTAGGGAAATACAGAAATCTTTATTTATGCTTATATTTCTTATTACTAAATTCTATTTCGCCACTGATGTAGCCACATTCTCACTTTCTCAATACTATTAGCTTCTCAGACCAGCGACAATTGACATCAAACCTAGGACCTAAAAAAGGAACTGGGCAGATTAGTGCACACTGCTTATACGTAGCCTAAAGTTGCATTAAAAGTCAAGGTTCAGTTTTGAGGTTTATCTAAAAACTAAAACTAAAATTTTGTAACACTTATCTGGGACTAGACCAATAATCGTTTGCTAGTTCAACAAATAATATATTGCTAGAATATCACATTGGATTGGTAATCAAAACGCACAACATTGTCTTTGTTTATTAATCCTTAAATCAACCTCACCTATAAAGGTACCTTCACACATAACGATATTGTTAACGATATCGTTGCTATTTGTGACGTAGCAACGATATCGTTAATGAAATCGTTATGTGTGACAGCGACCAACGATCAGGCCCCTGCTGGGAGATCGTTGGTCGCTGAATAAAGTCCAGAACTTTATTTCGTCGCTGGACTCCTGCTGACATCGCTGGATCGGCGTGTGTGACACCAATCCAGCGATGTCTTCACTGGTAACCAGGGTAAACATCGGGTAACTAAGCGCAGGGCCGCGCTTAGTAACCCGATGTTTACCCTGGTTACCATCCTAAAAGTAAAAAAAAAAAAAAAAAACACTACATACTTACCTACAGCCGTCTGTCCTCCAGCGCTGTGCTCTGCTCTCCTCCTGTACTGGCTGTGAGCCGGAAAGCAGAGCGGTGACGTCACCGCTCTGCTTTCCGGCTCACAGCCAGTACAGGAGGAGAGCAGAGAAGCAGAGCGCAGCGCTGGAGGACAGACAGCGGTAGGTAAGTATCTAGTGTTTGTTTTTTTTTACTTTTAGCATGGTAACCAGGGTAAACATCGGGTTACTAAGCGCGGCCCTGCGCTTAGTTACCCGATGTTTACCCTGGTTACCGGCATCGTTGGTCGCTGGAGAGCGGTCTGTGTGACAGCTTTCCAGCGACCAAACAGCGACGCTGCAGCGATCCGGATCGTTGTCGGTATCGCTGCAGCGTCGCTAAGTGTGAAGGGGCCTTAAGCTACTGATGTTACCAAACTGATAGAACGAGGTCCAATTCTCACGACCGCCGACAAGCAGTAAATAAATGAAGTGTGATTCCTTTCAATATTTTGTGCTGCAACCGTGTGTGTAGAAACTGGCATTTACTTGAAAAATGGACACTTAAGCTTTTCTTCTGCATGTGTCGGTACCATAATATACAGAAACAATTTTCTATGATTACTGTGTTTCTGCTGCATTTTCCCCTTTGTGAAGTTTCATGTGCAGATTTGAAGCAGCATTTTAATGCATTTTTAGTACAAAAACTTTGATTCTGCACCTAAAAACACAGCCGTATTCCTTTTTTACATGCATTTTTTTTCAGGTGCCCCATAGGGTTAAAATGCACCAAAATTGCATAGCTCTACGGTGTTTTTAGAAGTACAGAAGGCATGGGTTTTCATTAAATTGAATCCAGTTTACATGTACAGTTAAACACAGATTTTCGGAACAAAAAAAACGCAGCAGAAAAAAATGCAGCATTTTTGGTACATGGGTACATGGCCTTACTTGGACATCCACAATCCGCAAGCGATAGCATAATCAGATGAATACTTGCTGTGACTGGAATACCTCTAACTGACATGGCAGCATAATAATACTTTCTCACCTGTTTATAGTTTTCCAAATTTAACATCCAGTAATATGCATAAAATAAAAAATAGCAGTGCAAAAAGGATGAGTTCAATAAATCTATAAGTCAATTTCAGTTTAAAATATAAACTCCAGTTTTTGAAGATCAAAGTCATAAATAGCTTCATGAAGGAAAGCAAATTCCACAGCATTCCATGCAAATTTCCAAGCAATCTGAAGATTCACAACAGGCGTCCATTATTCCACAATCCATATCACAAGGGCAGTTGCAGTCATCTCCCATTTCTTCTCCACAACAGCAACAACAGGCTTCAGAAGTGCAGATTCCACAAGAAGCTGTTCCTAATACTATGTTGCAGAGAGTGACAAACTCACAAAATAAGCACGCTAAGATACAGTGAACACAGCAATCTTCATATGAAGTAGGTCGTCCAGGCAGATGAAGACGAAAAGTCATTGAACAAATGTAAAAAAAAAATAAGAGAAAAACAAATTATTAGGATAAATTATTGCATCAAAGTTAAAAGTGAAAAAAACAAACAAACAAAAAAACTAGAAAATACATTTATGTGAAGGATAAAAATTAGTTAATGTAAACATAGACAAAAAATATGTCAGGAAAATTCTTAATAGACACACATTTATTAGTTACAAATTGTTTTATAGAGTTTTAATATTAAATTTAGTCATTCTTTGGTTAATAAATGTATAGCACAGCAAAGCAAAACACACAACACACCAGCAAAAACATTGGTAGAATAATATTGCAGTATCTAGTCATATATGTATAGTGCAGTGTTGGGCAAACTATAGTCCATGAGCCACATCCAGTCCTGTGTCTTTTTTTGTTATGAGGAAAATCACTAATGTTTGTATGAGAAGTTTGAACCAATAGTTGACAAAAGATTTGATGTAAAGTATTTGCTTTCCTTACAACTTTTTATTGCGTAAGCTTATACTATGACCCAACTCAGTTCGATTGGTAGATCGGGCCTATTCTGCAATTTCCTGTGTTTCAAGACTAGCAAGTAAAGAGCAAAGGTAACCGGTAAGCATCGAAAACAGCGGAGGAAAATGAGGGATCTCTTTTATTCCTCTTAACATGCTCAAAGGCCATGTGCACATGTTCAGTATTTGGTGAGTTTTTTACCTCAGCATTTGGAAGCCAAAACCCGGAGTGAGACAGACAGAGGAAAAGTAAAATAGAAACACGTCACCACTTCTGTATTTTTTTGCCCACTCCTGATTTTGACTAAGGGTATGTGCATATGATCCAGAGCTGCTTCAGGTTTGATGCTACGTACTTATGCAGCATCAAACCCACAGCGGCCAGATGTTCCAGCATAGTGGCTCCCTTTACACCCATGTCCACTATTTGTCCACAGATGTCTGCGATCACCTGCAGAGACAGACATGCGGCGCGTCTTTCCAGACCGCCAATAAATGTCAATTTCTCTTGCGGAAACAATCAATGGAATGTAGTGAATACATGGGGATTCACCTGCGTTCAACAGAGGGCAACGCTTTGGAAGCAGCAAACATACACTGCGTCCAATGCGCTGCCACTTCGTGATCATGTGCACCTGGCCTTACAAATACTGAGGTAAAAAACTCACCATCTGGTTAATCCCTTTATTTTGGAATAAAGATTTGTTAACTTATAGTGGTCACCATCTTGATGATGCTTTCAGAATAATTTCAGACAAAAAATATTTGTCAAGGCACCCATTCTAAGATATTATTTGAATGCTAATTAAGATGCAGTTATTGTTGTTTTTGCTGTCTATTTGCAACTAAGCTATTTTATGACAGAAAGATTTCTATATAAAGACAACTCTTATGGATTCGTCATTACTAGAACATATGTAAAAGAGCTGATGCAGACCTGGTGCTTGACAAGGAGCAGAAAGAACTGGAAATCATGGAACCTTTCTTCATGATTGCTCAAGTGAATACGGTTGATCAGAATGCCAAAAATCTGTTTTCAATAGTGGACAATAACCTAAAAAGAGGAGCTATCTAACATAAGCATACAGTAGATGTTTCCTTCTCTGTACATATGTATCCTTAGGCATAGGACAGGTTATTCCTAACTCATTTACTTAGGTCTTTAATTCTAAACACAAGACAATTTCCGAGAAGTCGATTTTGCATGGTCAAAGAACAACATTCTTATTGAGTGAACATGCACAATGTTTTCCCGGGAAAAAAAAAATCATACATCAGGTATACATGCTTGACAAACTCATTGCATATCAAAGAATATTTATGTTTTTACTTCTGGGGTAACTTATTGGATAAATTTAGTATCTCCATCTGTGCAATGTTTCCACTTGCCAGTAGGTACAACCTTAGCTGAGGAGTTCTGGTCACCAGTTAGGTCACATGTACTCAGTTCATCCATGGTGTTTTTAACTGCAATCTCCATTCAAGGAACTCATAGTATACGATTTACAAGCCCTTGACAGGTCCACAGATACTGCAATTATTGGTAAAAAATGATCAGAGCAAAGCTGGATAGAGAAAGAAGAGAGGAAGGAAAGTAGTTCATTCATAGATCAGAAAATGCTAAAACAATATGAAAAGTTTGCTGTTATGAAACACTTTCAGATATAATTGCAACTATTAGGGTATGTTCAAACGGACCCATTTCAATGCATTTTGACTATGATTTAGTTGGATTTTAGCTAAGAAAACCAAGAATCTTGATAGACTTGCTTGGCATAAACTATAGTATTCTTCATTGTATTGCTTTCAATGTCTGCGCTACACAGGTCCTAAGAGACAAGGGGACCCACTTCCACCTACAAAGAAATTGGAATTGTGCATTGTAATGAGCTATTAGACATCAAAAAGCCCATATTATTGTGTATGCACAGAGGTCCTCTTGTGTCTGCTTCTGCCACTGATAGAACATATACAAATGCTTCTCAATAAATTAGAATATCATCAAAAAGTAAATTTCAGTTCTTCAATACAAAAAGTGAAACTCATTATATAGTCATTACAGAGTGATTTATTTCAAGTGTTTATTTCTATTAACGTTCATGATTATGGCTTAGGCCATCGCGCTAGTGCAGATAGAGCATCTGCTAGCTCTATCTGCGCTAGCAGTGACGAGCCCGGAAATGCTGCAGCCCACGTCTCAGGGTCCGTCACTCAATGACGGCACATCGCTAGTGCACGCCCATTGTGGGCGTGCGCTAGCGATGCGTCCGATATTGGACTCAGTGGCGGTGTTAACCGTATACGTTACACCGCGTTTATGCCGCGGTGTAACGTAGTCCGTCTAACGGACGCCACTAACGTAATGTGAACCCAGCCTTACAGCCAATAAAAACCCGAAAATCATTATCTTAGTAAATTAGAACACTTTTTAACTAGTGATGATCGAATATACGCTTTACTCGAGATTTCTTGAGCACGCTCGGGGGTCCTCCAAGTATTTTTTAGTGCTCGGATATTTAGTTTTTCTTGCCGCGGCTTAAGGATTTACATCTGTTAGCCAGAATAAGTACATGTGGGGGTTGCCTAGCAACCAGTCAGCCCCCATACCTACTATCCTGGCTAACAGATATACGAGTAAATCATTCAGCTGCGGCAAGAAAAACAAACTCCAAGCACTAAAAAATACCTGGAGGACCCCAGAGCATGCTTGAGAAATCTCAAGTAATGAGTATATTTGCTCATCACTATTTATAACATCAGCCAGAAAAATGATTTTAAAATCCGAAATGTTGCCCTACTGAAATGTATGTTCAGTAAATGCACTCAATACTTGGTCGGGGCTCCTTTTGCTTCAATTACTGTATCAATGCGGCGTGGCATGGAGGCGATCAGCCTGTGGCACTGCTGAGGTGTTATGGAAGCCCAGGTTGCTTTGATAGCCTTCAGCTCGTCTCCATTGTTGGGTCTGGTGTCTCATCTTCCTTTTGACAATACCCCATAGATTCTCTATGGGGTTAAAGTCAGGTGAGTTTGCTGTCAAATCAAGCACAGTGATACTGTTGTTTTTAAACCTGGTATTGGTATTTTTGGCAGTGTGGACAGGTGCCAAGTGCAGCTGGAGAATGAGATTTCCATCTCCAAAAAGATTGCGGCAGAGCGAAGCAAGAAGTGCTCTAAAATTTCTTGGTAGACTGCTGTGCTGACTTTGGTCTTGATAAAACACAGTGGACCTACACCAGCAGATGACATGGCCTCCCAAACCATCACGGATTGTGGACACTTCACACTAGACTTCAAGCAGCTTGGATTGTGTGCCTCTCCACTCTTCCACCAGACTGAGACCTTGATCCAAATGGAATGCAAAATTTACTTTTATTTGAAAACAACACATTGGACCACTGAGCAACAGTACAGTTCTTTTGCTCTTGTCCCAGGTAAATGCTTCTGGCATTGTCTATTGGTCATGAGTGGCTTGACTGAAAGAATGCGACAATTGTAAAATGTCCTGGATACGTCTATGTGTGGTGGCTTTTGAAACAAGGACTCCAGCAGGAATCCACTCCTTGTGAATCGCCCCCAAATTTTTGAATGGCCTTGTCTTAATCCTTTCAAGGCTGCGGTATCCTGGTTGCTTGAGAAGCTTTTTTTAAACTTTTTCCTTAAACTCAACTTTCCATTAATATGCTTGGAAACAGCACTCTGAACAGCCAGCATCTTTAGCAATGACCTTTTGTGGCTTACCCTCCTTGTGGAGCGTGTCAATGACTGTCTTCTCGACATCTGTCAATTCAGATGTCTTCCTCATGATTGTGGAGCCTACTGAAACAGACTAAGGGACTTTTTAAATGCTTAGGAAGCCTTTGCAGGGGTGCAAGCCATAATTATCATCATTAACAGAAATAAACACTTGAAATAGATCACTCTGTAATGACTTTATATACGGTAATATATGAGATTCACTTTTTGTATTGAAGAACTGAAATTACCGTATTTTTCGGACTATAAGACGCACCCAGGTTTTAGAGGTGGAAAATAGGGAAAAAATATATGAAGCAAAAAATGTGCTAAAATATTTAATAACATACTATTATATATAATAACACCACATATAATAGTATGTCATTATGTTGGAAGCTACGGGTAGAAGATGGTGCTGCTGGACCGGTGTGGTGTCTGTAAAGTACTATATGAAGACGCTGAAGGGTGAGTATAAGAATGGGGGCACAGGGCTTATACAACTGCTGGCAAAAATTAAGGAATCACCTGCCTTGGAGGATGTTCATTCAGTTGTTTAATTTTGTAGAAACAAAGCAGATCACAGACATGGCACAAAAGTAAAGTCATTTCACATGGCAACTTTCTGGCTTTAAGAAACATTAAAAGAAATCAAGAACAAAACATGTGGTAGTCAGTAATGGTTACTTTTTTTTAACCAAGAATAGGGGAAAAATTATGGAATCACTCAATTCTGAGGAAAACATTATGGAATCATGAAAAACAAAAACAAAAAACACTACAAAACATCACTAGTATTTTGTTGCACCATCTCTGGCTTTTATAACAGCTTGCAGTCTCTGAGGTATAGACTTAATGAGTGTCAAACGGTACTCTTCATCAATCTGGCTCCAACTTTCTCCAATTGCTGTTGCCAGATCAGCTTTGCAGGTTGGAGCCTTGTCATGGACCATTTTCTTCAACTTCCACCCAAGATTTTTAATTGGATTGACATCCGGACTATTTGCAGGCCATGACATTGACCTTATGTGTCTTTTTTCAAGGAATGTCTTCACAGTTTTTGCTCTATGGCAGGATACATTATCTTGAAAAATGATTTCATCATCCCCAAACATCCTTTCAATTGATAGGATAAGAAAACAAAAAATCAACATAAACTTGTGCCTTTACCTGACATGCAGTCCCATATCATCAATGACAGTGGAAATTTGCATGTTCTCTTCAGGCAGTCATCTTTATAAATCTCATTGGAACGGCAACAAACAAAAGTTCCCGCATCATCACCTTGCCCAATGCAGATTCGCGATTCATCACTGAATATGACTTTCATCCAGTCATCCACAGTCCAAGATTGCTTTTCCTAAGCCCATTGTAACCTTGCTTTTTTCTGTTTAGGTGTTAATGATGGCTTTCGTTTAGCTTTTCTGTATGTAAATCCCATTTCCTTTAGGCGGTTTCTTACAGTTCGGTCACAGACGTTGACTCCAGTTTCCACCTATTTGTTCCTCATTTATTTTTTGTGCATTTCCTGTTTTGGAGACATATTGCTTTGAAGTTTCCAGTCTTGACGCTTTGATGTCTTCCTTGGTCTACCAGTATGTTTGCCTTTAACAACCTTCCCATGCTGTTTGTATTTTGTCCAGATTTTAGACACAGCTGACTGTGAACAACCAACATCTTTTGCAACATTGCATGAGGATTTACCCTCTTAAGAGTTTGATAATCCTCTCCTTTATTTCAATTGATCTCTCGTGTTGGTGCCGTGATTCATGTCAGGCCACTTGGTGCAACAGCTCTCCAAGGTGTGATCACTCCATTTTAGATGCAGACTAACAAGCAGATCTAATTTGATGCAGGTGTTATTTTTGGGTATGGAAATTTACAGGGTGATTCCATAATTTTTCCCCTATGCTTGGTTAAAAAAGTAACCATTACTGACTACCACATTTTTTGTTCTTGATTTCTTTTAGTGTTTCTTAAAGCCAGAAAGTTGCCATTTGAAATGACTTTACTTTTGTGCCATGTCTGTGATCTGCTTTGTTTCTACAAAATTAAACAACTGAATGCACATCCTCCAAGGCCGGTGATTCCATAATTTTTTGCCAGGGGTTGTATTTAAAGCACCACTCCAGCACTGAAAAATAACACTGGAATGCTGCTTTAAGATCCCATGAGAGAATTATAACTTCCAGCATGTCCTGCAGATCCTATGTGATGCTGGGAGTTATAGTTCACTGCACGAGTGGCAAAGAGCTTTTTTATGTGTTGTAATGACTAACCTTTTAATTACCGTAATTCTTGCTTGTACAGGCTGTGCAGGTCCTGCAGCCAGCCACACTGTGGTGAGGTAAAGAAGAGCTGGAGCATCCTATGACTGCACAGAGCCCTCCCTCTTTTTGCTTCTCCACAGGTCATTAGAGGAAGCTTGCAGATTCTGGTGTATCTGAAGGACCCGTGATGACATCATCAAGAGGGAGGGCCCTGTGCTGTCATGTGATGCTCCAGCCCACCCTCTTCATGACCTCACAGGTCCTATGCTGGAGCACTCAGCTGTCAGGTAAGCGGCGATCTCTCCTCTGACACCCTGCTCCTGCCCCCTCCTCCACCGGAAACACAATCTCCCCAGCCGCTGCAGGAATCCGGAGCTGGGGAAACCACATGGGTCCACTGTTTAAGTGAAGGAATATTCATTTGCCACTCCCCGCCCACTGCTTAGTGCTGACAGGTGGGCGGGGAAGCAGCTAATGAATATTCCTTCACTTTAAGCATCGGGACCACATGGTTTCCCCAGTGTCGGATTACTGCAGCCGGGACATTTTCTTGCCTCCTGCGAGTGCGATCCCACTCTGCCGCTGCCCCCTCCCGACATTACATTTGGACCATAAGACGCACCCCCACACTTTCCTCCCAAATTTGGAGGAAAAAAAGTGCGTCTGATGGTCCGAAAAATACGGTAACTTTTTTATGACATTTTAATTTAGTTAGAAGTACTTGTACATGTCCACAATGTCAAGTAAGTTAAAACAGGTTTACTGTTATCACACATGTGGCTAGAAAATGTCTGGATCAGCCAAATTCATTCTTGAATAGAACTGTACACAAAACACAATATACCACATATTATAATGCATGTATGCTTGTATTTTTTTCTTATTTTATGGAGGATTTAAACAAATAATACAGTTTAATACATCTGGCCATGCATTCAAAGGGAACTTTTCAAGGGGTCATGCTAAATACACCAAGTGGAAATTTAGCCTGTAATGAATCCTACTACTGCAACCAATAAATAGAAACGCCAAAATTGTGGAAAGTTGGATCAGAAACTCTTAAAGCTCATAAAAATCAGTACTGCAAGGGTGGTTAATTAACAGAGAATATATGACACATAAAAACTAAGATAGTGGAATGTAAATCTTTACTCAAAAATTACGCTCTGTTCACACTTGCATTAGTTAATCTCTATTAGATTTCAGATTTTTGATAGGACTAGTGCAACACAGTTCTATAACAAAAAAAAAGTACCATATATACTCGAGTATAAGCCGAGGCACCTAATTTTCCCACGGAAAACTGGGTAAGCTTATTGACTCGAATATAATCCGGGTATGCATTGTCCCCTCATCCATGTCCTGCTCTGTGTGGCTCCCCTCCGTCCTGTCCTGCTCTGTGTAGCTCCTCCAGTCCCCTCATTGTATGCGTGGCTACCCAGGTCCCTTCGTAGTATGTGTGGCTCCCCTTCTTCCCCATCACATACGTGGCTCCCCCTTCCTCCCAGTCATAAGCGTGGCTCCCCCGTTATATGCGTGGCTTCTCTGTCCTCCCCGTCATATGCGTGGTCCCCTTTCCTCCCCCGTAATGTGTGGCTTACCCATTATAAAAAATATGTAGAAAAAAGCATCACTGCACCACATGCACACCATCCAAATAATAACAAATATATAGAAAATGTAACCCAATGTCCCACGCGTATCGCCCGGCGAACCGGGCTTCCTCAGGGAGCATTCCCTGAGGAAGCCCGGTTCGCCGGGCGATACGCGTGGGACATTGGGTTACACCAGGTTGTATGCTCATTTGGATCTTGTTATGAGCTCTTTTTGTGCCGTTCTTATGGCTATTTCTACCTTATGTCCTGCTTATAATCAGGACTTTGGTCACCAATCCGGCTATGGCCATTTACTTGTGGGGATATATTTATTCTCCCTTGTTTCCCCTGCTGGATCCCTATTAGTGGCTGGCTTATTCTGCTATAGCCACATGGGATATTATAATATGAGCCAGTTAGGTTAGGTATTGGTGCTTACCTCATTCTATACGGCTATTCAACCTGTGATGTATTGTTTTTGGTGCTTTTTAAGTATGTTTTAATTGTTGGTGTGTTTTAGATGTATTAATAAACTATATTATTTTCTATATATTTGTTATTATTTGGATGGTGTGCATGTGGTGCAGTGATGCTTTTTTCTACATATTTTTTCTGGTTCTGTTTATTACTGCTTTTTGCACCCTCCTAGTTAATATTATATCTATATAGCTGTGCGCCTTATCTTTATTCGCTTACCCATTATATGCGTGGCTCTCCCAGTCCCCTCATTGCATGCGTGGCTCCCCCATACTCGCCCTCCTCGGTCCGTTGCTGCAAATCCCTGCATCTCTGTTGTCCCGCCACGGCACTGGCAGCTCTCCTGTGCTAAGCGGTCATGTGGTACCGCTCATTAAGGCAATGAATATGCGCTCCACGACTATGGGAGTGAAGATGCATGCATAATCATTACCTTAATGAGTGGTACCACGTGACCACTCAACACAGGAAGAGCTGCTGCGCCAGGACAACGGAGATGCAGGGACGTTCAGCGACGGACCAAGGAGGGCGAGTATGATGTCACAGCAGCTGGTGCCTGCCACTGCTCCGCCTTTCCCCTCCCCTGCTGACTTTCTGGGACAAAAAAAATGTGCTGAAAATCTCGGCTTATACACGAGTATATACGGTATGCTTTTTTTTTTTATAATTTTTTGGAGAGGAGTTGGTGAAATCACAGCCAACAGATGATGAACTATGAAGCTAGCATGAACAGAGCCTAACCTCTGCCCAAGAGCAGGAAAACTGACTATTATTGAAACAGCAACTTACCCTCATTACTTCAAGGACTATGATGTTTGGAGATAAAAAAGAAAATAGTGGAGAAGACTGTTACAGATAAGCAGTAAAGAGAGGCAGCAAAAAAACAGGAGGGAAGTGAAAAGAAGAAGGAAATTTAGAAGGAATCTGTCACCTCATCTGACCTACCTAAACTATTAATATAGGCATGTAGGTTATAGACGGCTGAAAAAAGTCACACCCGTATGCCTCATACCAAATGCCTTGTTGCTGAGAAATCATCTAATTGCACTCATCTAATTACACCCTTGCTCTGGGTAACACCTGGTTACCGCATTAGGCAGAATCACTGGTCACGCAAATTATAGTGCACCAGATAGAACATACTGGGCCTATCAATTGTGCAGCACAGGGGTCCTAGCTAATCCGGGCTGGGTGTATCTGTGTTAATGATTTTTTCTTGCATTTCCGAGGTAACACAGTTTTTGTTGTTAGTAAAAACTAGTTCCTTAACAAATTGCCTGGTCATGTTCTTTGTCTTCAGCCCGCTGTATTCTGGTAGAGACCATCCCGGTAAATGGTCTAAACCCAGCACAAGTTCTTCAGTAACAAACTAAGCAATCAATGCTTTGTTCTGAGTCTACATTTCTCACTATATTTGTATATACACTGAGTGCAGAATTATTAGGCAAGTTATATTTTGATCACACGATATTTTTTACACATGTTGTCCTACTCCAAGCTGTTCAGGCTTGAGAGCCAACTACCAATTAAGTAAATCAGGTGATGTGCATCTCTGTAATGAGGGGTGTTGTCTAATGACATCACCCTATGTAAGGTGTGCGTAATTATTAGGCAACTTCCTTTCCTTTGGCAAAATGGGTCAGAAGAGAGATTTGACGCCCTCTGAAAAGTCCAAAATTGTGAGATGTCTTGCAGAGGGATGCAGCAGTGTTGAAATTGCCAAACATTTGAAGCGTGATCACCGAACAATCAAGCGTTTCATGGCAAATAGTCAATAGGGTCGCAAGAAGCGTGTTGGGCAAGAAAGGTGCAAAAAACTGCCCATGAATTGAGGAAAATCAAATGTGAAGCTGCCAAGATGCCATTTACCACCAGTTTTGCCATATTTCAGAGCTGCAATGTTACTAGAGTGACAAAAAGCACAAGGTGTGCGATACTCAGGGACATGGCCAAGGTAAGCAAGGCTGCAAAACGACCACCTTTGAACAAGAAACATAAGATAAAATGTCAAGACTGGGCCAAAAAATATCTTAAGACTGACTTTTCAAAGGTTTTATGCACTGATGAAATGAGAGTGACTCTTGATGGGCCAGAGGCTGGATCAGTAAAGGGCAGAGAGCTCCACTCCGACTCAGACCCAGCAAGGTGGAGGTGGGGTACTGGTATGGGCTGGCATCAAAGATGTACTTGTGGGACCTTTTTGGGTTGAGGATGGAGTGAAGCTCAACTCCCAGACCTACTGCCAGTTTCTGGGAGACAACTTCTTCAAGCAGTGGTACAAGAAGAAGTCGGTATCGTTCAAGAAAAACATGATTTTCATGCAGGACAATACTCCATCACATGCCTCCAACTACTCCACAGCGTGGCTGGCAAGTAGAGGTCTCAAAGAAGAAAAAATAATGACATGGTCCCCTTGTTCACCTGATCTGAACCCCATAGAGAACCTGTGGTCCCTCATAAAATGTGAGATCTACAGGGAGGGAAAACAGTACACCTCTCAGAACAGTGTCTGGGAGGCTGTAGTGGCTGCTGCACGCAATGTTGATCGTAAACAGATCAAAGAACAGACAGAATCTATGGTTGGTAGGCTGTTGAGTGTCATCATAAAGCAAGGTGGCTATATAGGTCACTAATTTTAGGGGATTTTGTTTATGCATGTCAGAAATGTTTATTTCTAAATTTTGTGCAGTTATATTGGCTTACCTGGTGAAAATAAATAAGTGAGATGGGAATATATTTGTTTTTTATTAAGTTACCTAATAATTCTGCACAGTAATTGTTACCTGCACAAACCGATGTCCTCCTAAGATAGCCAAATCTAAAAAAACAAAAAAACACTCCAACTTCCAAAAATATTAATATTATCTGAGTCTTTTGGGTTGATTGAGAATATAGTTGTTGATCAATATTAAAAATAATTCTCTAAAATACAACTTGTCTAATACTTCTGCACGCAGTGTAGAGAAATCAGTGCACTTGAACCAGACACCCAATATCACCACTCACTGTACCCAGGGGTGAACCTAGCCACACTGCTGCCTGAGGCGAACTTCAAAATGGCGCCTCCCCAAACACATATACAGTAAAGCCCCCTTATAGGGCTCCCATCTCATATACAGTCCCCCCCATACATTTCATGAGTGATAACTATTGTACATTCTACAATAGGTCATAAATCAGACAGTATAGTCCTCCATACAGTATTCTGGGCACCACAGTGCTCCATACAGAATAATGAGCCCCATATATTGCTCCATACAGTATAATGAGCCCCATATATTGCTCCATACAGTATTGTGGGCACCGCACAGCGCCCCATACAGAACATGCCCCATATATTGCTCCATACAGTATAATGAGCCCTACATGATGCTCCCTACTGTATAATGGCCACACAGTGCTCCATACTGTATAATAGCCACACAATGCTCCATACTGTATAATGGACCCACATGATGCTCCATACTGTATAATGGCCACACATTGTTACTCCTACACACACGGCTGCACTTCTTTCACCTTGCACACACGGCTCCGCTCTATACTCACGCGGCACCGCTCCATACACCTCGCACACACCCGGCTCTGCTCCATACACCTCATACACACCTGGCTCCACTCCGTACACTTCATACACATGAAGCTCCGCTCTGTACACTGAAGGCTACTTTCACACCTGCGTCGTGCACTGCACGTCGCAATGCGTCATTTAGGAGAAAAAAATGCATCCTGCAAAATTGCTTGCAGGGTGAGTTTTTTCTCCATTGACTAACATTAGCACCGCATTGCGACGCTTTGCCACACGTCACAACCGTCGTGCGGCAGTTGCGCAGTGTTGTGGTGGACCGTCGGCAGCAAAAAACGTTACATGTAACTTTTTTTGCTGCGTTGTGTCTGCCATTTCCGACCATGCATGCGCGGCCTGAACTCCGCCCCCACCTCTCCGCAACTCACAATGGGGCAGCGGATGCGCAGGAAAAATGCATCCGCTGCCCCCGTTGTGCGGCGCTAATGTTAAAGTAGCCGAATACACACCCAGCTCCGCTCCGTACACCTCATACACACGCAGTTCTGCTCTGCACACCACATACACACGCAGCTCCGCTCCATACACCTCATACACATGCAGCTCCGCTCCGTACACCTCATACACACGCGGCTCCGCTCCGTACACCTCATACACACACGGCTCCGATCCATACACCTCACACACATGGCTTTGCTACGTACATCTCATACACACCCGGCTCTGCTCCATACACCTTGTACACATGCAGCTCCGCTCTGTACACCGCACACACATGCAGCTCCGCTCCGTACACCTTGTACACCTCACACACACGGCTCCGCTTCATACACCACCTACACACGGCTCCGCTCCGTACACATTCAGCTCCGCTCCATACACCTCATACACACACGGCTCCGCTCCATACACCTCATGCACACACTGTTCCGCTCCATACACCTCATACACACACGGCTCCACTCCATACACCTCATACACACACGGCTCCGCTCCATACATCTGATACACACACGGCTCCGCTCCATACACCTAATACACACGGCTCCGCTTCATACACCTCATACACACGGCTCCGCTCCATACCTCGGACACATGCAGCTCCGCTCTGTAGACATCATACACACGCGGCTCCGCTCTATACACCTCATACATACTACATACACGCTCAGCTCCATACACCTCATACACACTCAGCTCTGCTCCATATACCTCATACACATTCAGCTCCACTCCATTCAACTCATACACACACGGTTCTGCTCTGTACAGCTAGTACACATTCAGCTCCGCTCCGTATACCTCGTACACACATGGCTCTGCTACATCCACACTGTAAACCCCTCCTGACCCCAGACATAAGGCAGCTTACCATGGCAACCAGCACAGCAGAGTTCTGCAATCCATGGAGGTCCCGATCATGCGACCCGACTCCTCCCCTCCTGTGACCTCATCACAGGTCCTGTTTGCACAGAGCAGCCAATATGTGGTGTGCTGCTCTGTGGGTGAAGGGATGTACGGATGATATTGCACACCGTGGGTTGTGACTAACCTAACGGTTAGGTTGTGAGCAGGGGTGCGCACACCGCATTAGTGACACTCAGCAAATGTCAGGGATTATGAAGAGTTGACACCAGGTGTAGTGACCGCCGCTCTGTCGCCCCCTGTCTTTCAGTGATGACTGCCGCCTGAAGCAAAGGGTTCAACTTGCCCCATGATAGTGTCACCCCTGACTGTACCTAGCACTGGCTTGTTATTCCACAGAACTGAAAAGAGAAGCATAGTCTGGAATTAGAAGGGGTTGAGGGTAGGGAATGAGCCGCTAACTGATGTGTAGAAATCAATGGTCTAAAGAAGATGACTGGTATGTGAATAGTCAACTCCTCCCCTAAAATGTAACTACTTCACACACTTGGCCAGACGCTATATGCCAAGATCCATGGAAACCAGCTGTACTATGTAAGAAAAAAATTCTCATTACAAGGAAGACAGCAGATAGATAAAACAAATCGATTTTAAAACATGCTTCTTTCTGTGCCTTTTAGCTAATCAAAGCAATTTAACAAATTGAAAATATCAATATCAATGCTAATGCTGATAAAAAAGAAGCAAGTCACAGTGAGTACTGATCAACATAGTAAAAGCACATAAGGCAAAAGCTTGGCTCATGTAGCAAAATAATTCAGGATAATACTCCCTGTCCCAACTAAAAAGTAACATCAGTGTCTATCTGACCTTAGAACAACCACAATTACTAAATACTAATATAAGAAACAGAAGATACCCCACAACAATCAGACTAAAGAATACTGGTGAAATAAAAAATTCTGGCACAGAATACAAGATTTTTTAATAAAGTGAAGATGACTGTTTATTATTATTGAGTGACCAGAACCCATCAAATCTGCAAGATATTATATAAGACAGTTGATTTACCATTACTGAGAATTAGAGAACTGGTACCAAAAACTGATGCTTTTTTATAAAAAAAAAAAAAAAAACACCACAAAGATCAGCACACATTTCCAACCCAATGCTAACAAATCTATTTGTCCAATTAAATATATGTAAAAAAAATCATTTTAAATAAGTGAATAGCAAAGACTGAACATCATGTGGATCAGTGTTGATTTAGATATTGTATGTCACAAGTAAATAACGACAGCACTCATTTGATACAAAACTGATAACTTGCTGGGTCTTCCAATACGATATGGTCAGTTGTGCCCAGATATATGAACATGTTTCTTGTTACAGCAGACTTTTCACACACTAAGTTATGAAAAGCTTGTATATTCAACGTTAGCTTGGGCAACGCATTTTTCTGGTGACGGTAAAGAAAAATACTAGTGTATTAATTATTGGTTAAGCATTGATGTAAGTCTGATGTAAGTGAAACAGTAAATAAATGCACTTACTGAACTGACCTTGGTCATCCTTTTAGCTAGCTATATTCACAGAGTTCAGAACACTCAAAACAGATCTCCAGGCACTCCGCTGCCTCACAGCAAGAATCAAAAAGGGCAAAGTCACAATCAAAGTGGAAGTTGAGGTCCTCAGCGGGAATTTCCTCAAGGCCCACACAGACATTGGAACAGTAGCCACAGCAGGAGTTACAGGCCTCATGCAGACAGGAGCAAACCTGATGTGGGCCAAGGATGAACTCAGTGCACTGACAGAAGAGACAGGCCAAAATCAAAGACGCACAGCAGTCTAATACAAACAAGAAAGAAGGAAATCTAAAAAGATGATACAGACAGAGACAGAAAAGGATGAAGTCAAAAGAAATAACACAATATGGAATACAATTTTTATAAGCTCCATGAAATATTAATTATTTTTTCTTACTGAGGAACGCTGTTTTGAGTGAAACAAATACTGAGCTATTTTACAATATTGCAAAACAAAAGCACAAATAGCTCATCGTATTGTAAATCACATTCATCTTATCGACATGCATTCCTAATGTCATTCAGCTCAGCAATTGTTACTGTTCTGAAAGGTTCCTATAGCAATGCCTTTACATACGGACTCAGGAACAATGGCCTATGTGCGTGATTACTACTAGAAAATAGGAAATACATAATAAGCAATACATAAATATCAACTGCAGTACACATTAGACAATGCTGAAAGAAGCTAAAATCATTATCCTTCTACAAACAATAGAATAGATTTTATTTCTATAGGCAATATTCATTGAACCCTGGAAAAAGATGTACATGCAATAAGCAATCAAATATATTTTCTATTCTTTGGGACATTGGGTTTCTTTATTATAATATTTATATACGAGATACCCATGAACAATATTTAAAGAAAATTAAAACAGTAATTATTTAGCAAAAAATGTAAATTACGGTACCTGTTTGCAGGACTATTTTAAGAAAACTCAGAATAATTGGTGGTTATGTGAAAATACAATTGATGGTCTAAAGAGGACATTTCATGGGATTTTTTGTTTTATTTAAACCGAGTACCATCTAATTGCCATAGTTTTACTAATTCTGGAACAGTTTTTCTCTTTTTCTGTGCTTCTCCATTTGAATGGTATACCCTCTGATAATAAAGCTACAACTTTTTCTTTGTACCAATAGTGGCGGGAGAGCGTGCTTGGCATTGGGGTGCTCGATCAAGCATTAATTAATGCCAAGTATCGGGTGGTGAAGGAGAGCTCGGGTCCCTGTAATAAGCTTGTTTGATTCTGAATCAGCTGAGCTAAGTGCTGCACTGAAATTACCCTGCTGGGAGAGCAGGGACTCCTCGGACAGCCGGACTCTTCTGAGTTGAAGAGCTCTGGAAGATTGTTCTCTCTCTCTCTGCTGTAATAAGCTTATTTAAATCATCAGAGCCACACACTGTACTGAAGCCAGGCATATCTATCTAACCTCCATATCTATATATCTATCGACATAGCGAATCCGAATCAAAGGAGCTCACTAGTTACTAATAGAGAAATCTCTCCTCTCTCCTTCATCGTCCACCTACCTGGCCGTCAAGTGCAGGTCTCCAAGAAAAATGCTCGATTCCTTCTTTCACTTAAATTATGCTCGGCAGTCGAATCGAGCAGGTCTGAACATCTGACTTGCTCAATTCGAGTACTCGAGCACTTTACTGCTGACTCATCTCTATCAACCAACTGTATAGCATAGAACTTTTCTGTGGGCGGTTGATTTTTTACCGCTATTATGCTAGTCAACCGAAGATGGCTGGGTGACAGAGGGGAAGAAACAAAACATCCACCAGGAAGGTCACAGCTATAGGCGAGAATTGTCTGACATGAACACGCCACAATCGCTATGTCTTTTCCTATTATTTGAGTGCTGGAGAATATGAGAACAGGAGCATTTCGCCTGTAACACATTCAGGACAATGATCCAGCGCTCCTGATCTCCAGGAAATCAACACTTCAATAGATGGAGGGAAAGCAGATAATGCAAAGTTCTCATCATATTAACATTAGCCAAACTGCATGCACTCTGAGCGCTTTATCCCTCCTATGATCCGGCCATGTTATGATTGACCAGCATCAAAGAGGAGAAAGAGCAAAAGCCCACAGAGAAGTTCTGTGGTATCAGCCCAGTCGGTTGAAGGGAAAATGTTTGACAACCAGCCAAGCTAAAGAAAGCAGCTGGGGGCTGGTACTGAACCATAGATATTACCCCCACCCCCCCAGTATAAAAATAGCAGCCCACAACTGCCCAGAAAAGGCACATCTCTTCCCACTGGACCTGTGGCAGTGGCAAGTAGGGTTCAAATTTGTGGGGTAGATGTCACCATTGTATTCTCTGGTAGCATCAAGCCCACGGGTTAGTAATGGAGAGGCGCCTAAAAGATGCCTCTCCATTACTAATCCTATAGTTATATTGTAAATAAAACACACAGCCAGAATAAAGTCCTTTATTTGAAGTAAAATAAAACCCATACTTTTACATTTCTATTTAAAACTTATACTCACCTAACGCCCATTCTACTGAAGCCATCATCTCCAGTACAAAAACAAAAAAACAACCATATCCCCTCACCTGTCAAACATTCTGTTCCACGGCGTAATCCATATCTGGGATAAACAGTTTTCAACTTGGACGGTGCCAAGATGAGAACCACTGAGGAATAAGCTGCAGCAAGTGCAACATCAGTGACCAGCAGCGACCTCATGGACCTCACTGCAATTCACCACTTTTTCTCACAGTGCTAGCAGTGATTTCACAGAGGTCAGCGCAATTCAGAGGCCCGGCTAGGAATGCAGCCTCAGTGACCTGTGGTAACCTCAATGACGTCACCATTAGTCACTGAGGCTGAGCTTGCAGCAGCTCATTCTCCAGTGGTTCTCAGCCTGGACAGTCACATCTTGGCACCGTCCAAATTGAAAACGGTTTATCTCAGACATGGATTATGGCAGGAGACAGAACGACTGACAGGTGAGGGATATGGTTGTTTTTTATTTTTGTCTTTTTACAGGAGACGATGGCTTCAGTGGAATAGGCGATAGGCGAGCATATCTGTTTGTTAATTTAACCCTGCTGTTCTGTTGGTCAAAAATGACCGACTTTGAACTTCAATATTCTTTAAAATATTCAAGATGCGGCTCTGAAACCCGTGGCCGACCGACCCATCCTCATTTAAGTCAATCAACCACAAGTTTCAGAACCGCATCTTGAACACCCCAAAAAATACCAAAGTTCAAAATAGGTCTCCCCAGACCGAACAGAACAGCAGGGTTAAATAAGTTAAAAGTGTGCTTCTTTTATTTCAAATAAAGAACTTTTTTCTTGCTGTGTGTTTATTTGCAATATAACCAAAGTATTAGTAACAGATAGGAGTCTTGTATAGGCAGCCTGTGGGCAGGTCTTTCTTTGGTTTCTCTGGCTTAGAGCAGGAAGATAGGACTTTGCCTACAGTCCCACTCCGGAGCATAGGCATCTCATTAACTGAAAACATCTAACACTGATTACACAAGAACTAGAAGACTGACTTCTTCAGCCCAGGGATCATTCTAATCAGTTTAACACTGCCAGCCTGACAATGCCCGAAGTTTACTTAGCAAAATCCTTCTGATAAGTTCACTTTAAAGGTACCGTCACATTAAGCGACGCTGCAGCGATATAGACAACGATGCCGATCGCTGCAGCGTCGCTGTTTGGTCGCTGGAGAGCTGTCACACAGACAGCTCTCCAGCGACCAACGATGCCGAAGTCCCCGGGTAACCAGGGTAAACATCGGGTTACTAAGCGCAGGGCCACGCTTAGTAACCCGATGTTTACCCTGGTTACCATTGTAAATGTAAAAAAAAAAAACCCACTACATACTTACATTCCGATGTCTGGTCACGTACCTCGCCTTCAGCTTCCCGCACTGACTGTGAGCGCCGGCCGGCCGTAAAGCAGAGCACAGCGGTGACGTCACCGCTCTGCTTTACGGCCGGCCGGCGCGCCGCTCACAGTCAGTGCGGGAAGCTGAAGGCGAGGTACGTGACCAGATACCGGAATGTAAGTATGTAGTGGTTTTTTTTTACATTTACAATGGTAACCAGGGTAAACATCGGGTTACTAAGCACGGCCTTGCGCTTAGTAACCCGATATTTACCCTGGTTACCAGTGAAGACATCGCTGAATCGGCGTCACACACGCCGATTCAGTGATGTCAGTGGGAGATCAGCGACCAAAATAAAGTTCTGATCATTCCCCAGCGACCAACGATCTCCCAGCAGGGGCCTGATCGTTGGTCGCTGTCATGCATAACGATTTCGGTAACTATATCGTTGCTACGTCACCAAAAGCAACAATATCGTTAACGATATCGTTATGTGTGACGGTACCTTAAATAGTCATTGAACAGTAAACATTTATTGATCAGCGGTTGTTTAATAGCATGTAGTAGATTATTCAATGCATATAAGTTGCCAATTTTTTTGGCAGCATGAGTCTTGTTTACACAGGACAATCCATCATTGAGAACGAATATCTTAGGGGTTGCACAAAAGATTATTTCCCCTGATAAATGAGCAAGATGCTTGTTCATTAGGTGATCAGCATGTTTACACTGAAAGATTATCATGACTGTTCTGTAAATGCCTCTTTATTATAAACAGGAGGACATTTTGACTATATTTTTAAGTGGATGGAATGCATGTTTTTGATAATTTCCAATAAATTGGATGTATGAGAAAGCAAAAAATAAAATATTAAGCAAGTTCAATAAAAGGCATAATTGATAAGTTTTTTGATCTTACAAACTTTGAACATGGAATGGAAGCAGATGATAATTCTTTATACTATATAAAAACAGTAGCTGCTAATGGTTCAGAAAGGATATTAAGATAAAAGTAAGGCAGTCAATATGATGCTTTAAATCACCATTGGTAACTGAAGCTGATGATTTGTAAAAACAAGCAGAAATGCAGTAGCCATATAGTAAAAGTCAAACAAAATCAGGTCTGAGCTTCTTAATATAAAGAAAAATGGCAGACATTATAATACATTCGAATGGTTAAATGGGAACCATTCCAAGTAAAGAGGAGGAGTTCATAATTATGGAGCTGTCTTTGTATTCTTATTAAGTCCTGCTATAGGCAGGTCTTAAGAAATCACTGAAAGGGTAATATACTGCAATACAAATATTACTGAACTGGCAATCAAGTCTCCCAGAGACAAAAAATATAAAATATATTTCAAAAATATTTTTTTCAATTATTAAAAAAAAGTATAAAAAAGTAAAATAAATCAGTTTTCCCATTTTATAAAAAAAAAAAATGTAAAAACATTTGTCATATGTCTATAAAGGTCTGAACTTTTAAACATTAATTTTTTTTTCGCCAAATAATGAATGCTGTAAAGGAAAATTATATAAAGGCAGAATTGCTGGGATTTTTTGGTCACTTCTAGGGACAAGCTGACCGGTGGAAGTTTGGCTCTGGTAACAGAACTTTACCCTAACGTCAACTACAACCTCATTGAAAACAATGAGGGCCCGAACATTTTAACAGGAAAATTCTCTCTCTGCCACAGACATCCGGGAGAAGACCTTGTTTCGTGTTTAACACTGGACACTAAATATGAGCGAACCCGAACTTAAAAGTTCAGGGTTCGTACCAGACAGTCACATCCCCTCAACCCACAAAATTGGTATGGTGGAATTCAAAACTACAATTGGGCCTGCAAAAAATCAAACCTTCATATAGCAATGAATGGTGTGTGAACATGATCATACAGACTTGTTCACTGTGCAAGTAGCCCATGTGTTCCTGTTTCCATAATTGTTCTCTTGTGTCTACAAGACTGGGGAGTTCCACCACTCCTCTTGGGCTATCTGCACAAAAGCTGTTCTACCCTGTATGCACACATGGATTTTTCCTCTCTGAACCCTGTTCACACAGGTTATATACAGATGATCAGGTTTTTAAATACATCAGATAGGGATTGCATACATTAGTTAGGACTGCTCTGATAAGGGTATACCGTGAAGATTGGTAGAGCAGCTTAGTATACATTTTTTGCAAAAAACGTATCAACCAAATACCCTGTTTTTTACATCTTTTACTAGCACTTGCGGATTACTGCAACATTTTTTCAAACTGAGTGTTTTTGGTTTTACTATTCTCTTTTGTGTCTTCAGGTTTCTTGGTGGTGTGTGAACATGATCATACAGACTTGTTCACTGTGCAAGTAGCCCATGTGTTCCTGCTTCATATAGCAATGTATACAAACGAAAAAGTTATTACAATTTGAAAATGGGGATGAAAAATGAAAGTGGAGTAGCAAAATAGCTGTAGTGGGAAGGGGTTAACATTTAAGATATTAAAAGTAATTGTCTCAAAATCTACTCTTGACCATATGGTGCACAAAGAAGTCAGAGAGAGGGTCCACTGCTTTCCACAGCACTATACGCCTTTGGTTTTCCAACTTTCCGGAATTTGTCAGAATTCCAGTTCTACACTATGGAACGAAATATGCCTCTACGGCTCAATTCCACTGTGGTGATTAAGAGACTCTGCAAACTTGCAGCCACTTCCTTCTCTAAAGTCAGCAAATAGGGACGGCAACATAATCTTTCACGCCTATAGTTATACAAAAGTGAGGTTTTCTTTAACAATTTTTAGAATTAGAAATATATATATATATATATATATATATATATATATATATATATATATATATATATATATATATATATATATATATATATATTACATTACAGATATTTTATGAATTGCTGTTGAGGAGCAGGTCACAAAAAATATGATTTTCTGTAACTATTATTCCTCTTTTCCGTACGTGAATGTATGCCAACAATGTTTTTGGTTCAATCATAGAACTTAAATTAAATGACATGCACATCTTTGCCAGGGAATTGTTCAGAAAATTAAAGAAGCCAAATATGGCAAACATTGCTTGAATCTTTTCTTTATCCGTATGCTGCCCTTAGTAGTTTTGGAAAAAGTAATTATAGTAATAAAACAAAATGTTGTATTATAATTGCCAAGCATTCTGCAGACAACAAGCTATTGAAAGTAATAAAATAACATAAAGCACACAAAATAGGGCCCTCAGATGACAATAGAATATTACTCGGCTCACTTTAAACATGTCAAGATCAATAAGGAATGGGTTTACCTTCTGGTGATGCCTCGGGTTTTTGAGAATATGTTGAACTCATTTTGCTTTTTTTGCTGCCATCACTGCTCACAGACAAACTGGACTGGATTTTCCTGTGCATTTTTTGAGAAACGGGAGCTGATAACTTTCTATGATCTGCAGCAACATGTTTGACCCCATTGTGGATTCCATTGATATTACTCAGACCTACATGACCATTTTGTATCTTGCCAGTTTCTTCCTCGCTCTGTTCCAGTGCTGAAGT
This sequence comes from Ranitomeya imitator, assembly GCF_032444005.1. Lineage (NCBI taxonomy): Eukaryota > Metazoa > Chordata > Amphibia > Anura > Dendrobatidae > Ranitomeya > Ranitomeya imitator. Next base: position 307,715,238 of record NC_091285.1, on the reverse strand, counting down.
ATTTGGCTGAGGCAAGCTCTGAGGTTGGGCTTAAACATAGAGAGAAGGAAAAAAAAAAAAAGATAAAAAGATTAAACTGAATTCTATATAACCACAGCCAGAGGAAATCAGCTAGAAGATATTTTAGAGAGAAAACAGGAGATGAGAAACCCAACATCCTTCTAACGCACAAAGTATCACATCTTTGTTTATGAATGTAACAGAATGTATTAGATTATAAACTGATGGTGGATGCAGAGTAATTAGTAAAGGAAACTTCTGTGTCAGATCATGGCTTTTGCATAAAGGTTCACTGATCGATACCACGACAATAGAAGTCATCTAATGAATGAAATCAGTAGCAGAAAGCAGTCACAAATATCACATAGTATAGAAGATAAAAAGGACACATTGGTAAACTAAAAGTCTATTCATGCAAATGTAAAAGTAGGCAATTTTAAAGCTAAAATTGTATATTGATACGCTGAACGTAAAAATGAACCAAAACTCAACAAGCTCAACAAAAAGCAGACTCCATTAAATGTATTAATGTGGTACTTTTCCCTTTCCAGCGATTTGGACCCAAAATACTTGCAGGCCGGTCGAATAAAGCTCGATGGTACTCCCCTTGCCCAGCGGCAATGTTGGATCTCAGCTATTGTGCCAGTCTCTAGCAGCAGCAGGGATGTCAGACCGATAGCGTATATTATGGCTTATGCCATTAACAGTTATAATAACTGACGTTTAATTATTTTATAAGTTGGCTTAATTATAATAGTCTGTGAGCACAAATTGGCGGTACAAACCAAGCACGTGCACACAGTCCAGTGCACCTTCCCCACCTAACTATTTTGCATTGAGATCTGCCTTCCTTTCCTTGACTGACAGCACTGGCTTTACAGGAACCTGAGAAGCTGGTGATAAAGGGAAAACAATGAGGTGGGAAGCTGAACTGAGCCAAGGCGCACTGGGCAATTGTGATTGGCGTGAACAGTCATTTTGTGAGGACACACTTTCTTTAACCCCTTTACCCCCAAGGGTGGTTTGCACGTCAATGACCAGGCCAATTTTTACAATTCTGACCACTGTCCCTTTATGAGGTTATAACTCCGAAACGCTTCAACGGATCCTGGTGATTCTGACACTGTTTTCTCGAGACATATTGTACTTCATGATAGTGGTAAAATTTCTTTGATAGTACCTGCGTTTATTTGTGAAAAAAACGGAAATTTGGCGAAAATTTTGAAAATTTCGCAATTTTCAAACTTTGAATTTTTATGCAATTAAATCACAGAGATATGTCACACAAAATACTTAATAAGTAACATTTCCCACATGTCTCCTTTACATCAGCATAATTTTGGAACCAATTTTTTTTTTTGTTAGGGAGTTATAAGGGTTAAAAGTTGACCAGCAATTTCTCATTTTTACAACACCATTTTTTTTTAGGGACCACGTCTCATTTGAAGTCATTTTGAGGGGTCTATATGATAGAAAATGCCCAAGTGTGACACCATTCTAAAAACTGCACCCCTCAAGGTGCTCAAAACCACATTCAAGAAGTTTATTAACCCTTCAGGTGTTTAATAGGAATTTTTGGAATGTTTAAATAAAAATGAACATTTAACTTTTTTACACAAAAAATTTACTTCAGCTCCAATTTGTTTTAATTTACCAAGGGTAACAGGAGAAAATGGACCCCAAAAGTTGTTGTCCAATTTGTCCTGAGTACGCTGATACCCCATATGTGGCAGTAAACCACTGTTTGGGCGCATGGGAGAGCTCGGAAGGGAAGGAGCGCCGTTTGACTTTTCAATGCAAAATTGACAGGAATTGAGATGGGACGCCATGTTGCGTTTGGAGAGCCACTGATGTGCCTAAACATTGAAACCCCCCACAAGTGACACCATTTTGGAAAGTAGACCCCCTAAGGAACTTATCTGGATGTGTGGTGAGTACTTTGACCCACCAAGGGCTTCACAGAAGTTTATAATGCAGAGCCATAAAAATAAAACAAAATTTTTTTCCCACAAAAATTATTTTTTAGCCCCCAGTTTTGTATTTTTCCTAGGGTAACAGGAGAAATTGGACCCCAAAAGTTGTTGTCCAATTTGTCCTGAGTACGCTGATACCCCATATGTGGGGGGGAACCACCGTTTGGGCGCATGGGAGAGCTCGGAAGGGAAGGAGCGCCATTTGGAATGCAGACTTAGATGGAATGGTCTGCAGGCGTCACATTGCGTTTGCAGAGCCCCTAATGTACCTAAACAGTAGAAACCCCCCACAAGTGACACCATTTTGGAAAGTAGACCCCCTAAGGAACTCATCTTGATGTGTTGTGAGAGCTTTGAACCCCCAAGTATTTCACTACAGTTTATAACGCAGAGCCGTGCAAATAAAAAATATTTTTTTTTCCACAAAAATTATATTTTAGCCCCCAGTTTTGTATTTTTCCAAGGTTAGCAGGAGAAATTGGACCCTAAATGTTGTTGTCCAATCTGTCCTGAGTACGCTGATACCCGATATGTGGGGGGGAACCACCGTTTGGGCGCATGGGAGGGCTCGGAAGGGAAGGAGCATAATTTGGAATGCAGACTTAGATGGATTGGTCTGCAGGCGTCACATTGCGTTTGCAGAGCCCCTAATGTACCTAAACAGTAGAAACCCCCCACAAGTGACCCCATATTGGAAACTAGACCCCTCAATGAACTTATCTAGATGTGTTGTGAGAACTTTGAACCCCCAAGTGTTTCACTACAGTTTATAACGCAGAGCCGTGAAAATAAAAAATCTTTTTGTTTTCCCACAAAAATTATTTTTTAGCCCCCAGTTTTGTATTTTCCCAAGGGTAACAGGAGAAATTGGTCCACAAAAGTTGTTGTCCAATTTGTCCTGAGTACGCTGATACCCCATATGTTGGGGTAAACCCCTGTTTGGGCACACAGGAGAGCTCAGAAGGGAAGGAGCACTGTTTTACTTTTTCAACGCAGAATTGGCTGGAATTGAGATCGGACGCCATGTCGTGTTTGGAGAGCCCCTGATGTGCCGAAACAGTGGAAACCCCCCAATTATAACTGAAACCCTAATCTAAACACACCCCTAACCCTAATTCCAACGGTAACCCTAACCACACCTCTAACCCTGACACCACCCTAACCCTAATCCCAACCCTATTCCCAACTGTAAATGTAATCTAAACCCTAACCCTAACTTTAGCCCCAACCCTAACTGTAGCCCCAACCCTAACCCTAGCCCTAACCCTAGCCCTAGCCCTAACCCTAACCCTAGCCCTAACCCTAGCCCTAACCCTAGCCCTAACCCTAGCCCTAACCCTAGCCCTAACCCTAACCCTAGCCCTAGCCCTAACCCTAACCCTAGCCCTAGCCCTAATGGGAAAATGGAAATAAATACATTTTTTTTTATTTTTCCCTAACTAAGGGGGTGATGAAGGGGGGTTTGATTTACTTTTATAGCGAGTTTTTTAGCGGATTTTTATGATTGGCAGCCGTCACACACTGAAAGACCCTTTTTATTGCAAAAAATATTTTTTGCAATACCACATTTTGAGAGCTATAATTTTTCCATATTTTGGTCCACAGAGTCATGTGAGGTCTTGTTTTTTGCGGGACGAGTTGACGTTTTTATTGAAAACATTTTCGGGCACGTGACATTTTTTGATCGCTTTTTATTCCGATTTTTGTGAGGAAGAATGACCAAAAACCAGCTATTCATGAATTTCTATTGGGGGAGGTGTTTATACCGTTCCGCGTTTGGTAAAATTGATAAAGCAGTTTTATTCTTCGGTTCAGTACGATTACAGCGACACCTCATTTATATCATTTTTTTATGGTTTGGCGCTTTTATACGATAAAAACTATTTTACAGAAAAAATAATTATTTTTGCATCGCTTTATTCTCAGGACTATAACTTTTTTATTTTTTTGCTGATGATGCTGTATGGCGGCTCGTTTTTTGCGGGACAAGATGACGCTTTCATCGGTACCATGGTTATTTATATCTGTCCTTTTGATCGCGTGTTATTCCACTTTTTGTTCGGCGGTATGATAATAAAGCGTTGTTTTTTGCCTCGTTTTTTTTTTTTTTCTTACGGTGTTTACTGAAGGGGTTAACTAGTGGGACAGTTTTATAGGTCGGGTCGTTACGGACGCGGCGATACTAAATATGTGTACTTTTATTGGGTTTTTTTTTTATTTAGATGAAGAAATGTATATATGGGAATAATATATATATATTTTTTTTCATTATTTTGGAATATTTTTTTTAATTTTTTTTACACATTTGGAAATTTTTTTTTTAACTTTTTTACTTTGTCCCAGGGGGGGACATCACAGATCAGTGATCTGACAGTTTGCACAGCACTCTGTCAGATCACTGATCTGACATGCAGCGCTGCAGCCTTCACACTGCCTGCTCTGAGCAGGCTCTGTGAAGCCACCTCCCTCCCTGCAGGACCCGGATCCGCGGCCATCTTGGATCCGGGGCTGGAGGGAGCAGGGAGGGAGGTGAGACCCCCGGAGCAACGCAATCACATCGCTTTGCTCCGGGGGTCTCAGGGAAGCCCGCAGGGAGCCCCCTCCCTGCGCGGTGCTTCCCTGCACCGCCGGCACATCGCGATCATCTTTGATCGCGGTGTGCCAGGGGTTAATGTGCCAGGGCCGGTCCGTTACCGCTCCTGGCACATAGTGCCGGATGTCAGCTGCGATAAGCAGCTGACACCCGGCCGCGATCGGCCGCGCTCCCCCCGTGAGCGCGGCTGATCGGCTATGACGTACTATCCCGTCCAGGGTCAGATAAGCCCAGGGCACCTCGACGGGATAGTACGTCTAAGGTCACAGAGGGGTTAAACAATGTCTAGTTGAGAATGTTTAGGAGTCTAGCGGCGTTGCATATAATCGCACTGTATCTTTTAATTGGTCCATAAAAGGCAAATCCTGAGTATAGCCCTGACATGAAAGAACATTTTCTTGACAACACAGAGCATAACAAAAGAAAAATCTTACCTGTAAGGCAATTATTACTTAAAAACAATAGGATGCCTTATGCGCTAGTAGGCCATATGGACTCCATAAAAGGGATGGGATCTATTGTTTATAGGGATCAAATGGGCCCATCTTGCCCATATAATACATAGTACACCTACTAGGCAATTAATTTAAATCACATACAGCAGAGGTGTCAAACTGCATTCCTCAAGGTCATGTTTTCAGGATTTCCTTGTATTGCACAGGTGATAATTTAATCACCTGCACAGAATGATTCCAGCACCTTGTGCAATACAAGGAAATCCTGAAAACATGACCTGTTTGCGGCCCTTGAGGAATGCAGTTTGACACCTCTGACATACAGTAAAGAGAAAGCCAGCTCACCTAGTACATGAATTCCAGCTTGCAGGAACCAGGTGGATCCACACCAGATAATATACTCAAGGAAAAAAAAGTTGTTGTTCCACCGTTTGATAAAATAGTTCTCTCTTTATTTTAAGTCCATTAAAAAATTACAAAAATTACAATGGTTGCTCCCTTGCCTTGTCTATGCAACCATTGTAATTTTTGTAAATTTTTAATGGACTTAAAATAAAGAAAGAACTATGTTACCAGACGCTGGAAGTACAACTTTTTTTTTTCCTTGAATTTATTTAAATGGCTGTCATGAAATGCTACATTATTCCTATAGTGGCTATTGCAGGTGAGCGGTATAAACAGCAGTGACATCCTCAGGCAAGGTCAGAAAGGTATGGCAGCTAATGAGTGGGTTGGCTTTAAATTTAAGGAGTGGTTTTTCTTTTAATGTATGCACCGCAACAGTAAAACGTAGCTACAATTTTGCACACACCCTGCAAAAATGTTTGGGTGTGACAAAAAAAACATTTGCACAAAACTGTAGAATTCTGCGCGTTCTAAAGTAAACAGAAAAAATAGCAGGAAATTTGAATACTCCAAATGATCTAAAATAGTGAATTATTTGGGTGCTTTTCTGGTATATGAAAAAATTAGAAAAAAGGAACACAAACAATCCAGAACTAATAAATACCTCAATAAATAGAAGAGGATAAATAATTAATAAGTAGACGTTTTAATATATATATAAAAAAATATTGTCAACTCGCCATACACTAAATGCATTGCTGGAAAAAAATGTGCATAAAAAAAGTTAAACAAAAAAAAAGAAAACATTGAGAAACATTAGCTGGTCATTGGCCAATGAGAAAACAAAAATTATAGCAAACATATATTTTGCATGTAGTAAACTAGCTGCATATAGAGATTTACAAAATAGCCGTCTGTAATGTTTGGATTTTAAGGTTTCATTATCTGTTCTTTTTTTTTCTACTACTCTTCTGCGTGTTGCAGTTGCACATTGTTTAGTTAAAAAAAAACAACAAGGATTTACTAATAATTTATTCTGGTTAACTCTTAAAATGAGAAGACAACCTACTGTACATTTGTTTTATTGGTGACCTAGATACCAAAGGAATACTACAGATGTTGCAGAATACAGAACAGTATTTGGTTCTGACGTAAATGTAAAATAACTGCTCATTTAAAGACAATAAGTTATTATAATGGAATTTGTACCACATACATTAACAGGAAGCTGAAGATCAATTTTGCACCCCAACGTAATGCTATAATCAAACTCAAAATTAATTTGTGAGGGTTTATTTTACCGATAGCAGTAAGGAGCTTTGTCCTTTCTTTAAAAAAAAAAGATAAAAGATACTGCTTAAAATACACAGACAAAATGAAGGGCGCTATAAGGCTGAGACAAGTGGAATGGAACATTATTGATCTATTATTCTCAATAAGTAGTCTTTCTTTTATTCACGTGACGGCTCTGAAAACTAGACTAAAGACCATTTGGCATTTTCAGAGGTGTAACTTGTGCAAATTCAGCTCTATTGGGAGAACAATGCTATCTTCAGTCAGAGATATAAAAGACACAATACAGAGTTGGACTTAGGAGTTGTTTTGAATTATTCATATTTTGCCTGTATATTCAAGACATTTTTACAAACTCAGCATTTTATGCTACATAATCGCACAAAGAAACTTTTTGACAAACCTTTTCTTTCAAAAAGTGGCATTTTTATGTTAACTTTCAACACTTGCTATATCATTCTTAGGAGACTATTCCCTTTTACAAAAGATCCCATTTACACTCTTTCGTACAAGCAAAAATTGTATTCTTACTATTCAGCAACAAATGCAGCGCATGTCAGAATGTAAAATAACAGTTGTGTGAACACAGAGCATCCGCAGCAAAGACCGGCTGCACACTTTCTGAGAATTCACAATGTCCTACGTATTACAAAAGAAAAGATTCCCGTTTGACATTCACAATGAACAGTTTCAAATGTTTTATTAAAAAAAGGGCTTTAAAGAAAAACACAGTATACCCAGCTGATTTCAATATTTTATACTTCACTGGCTACACAACTGGGATTAGGTATATAGAATTAATTTAAAAGACTCATTGCACTCCTTTAAGTGCTGTATTCTAGGCACAAATCGGTCTCGCTAAAGAGGAACAGCACAATCCGCAGAGCAGTGAGATACACAGGAAATATTTCGGTACGCATTTTTATAGAGAAAAATAGAGAATATTTTAAATGCTCTCTAAAATTATAAGTCTGGTTCAAACTCAGTACATCACTGATTTTTGCATCTGTTTTGACTTGCAAAATATTACATTACTGAACAATAGATGCTACTACAAAACTATATAAGCCGTTAATGTTATTAGAAAAAATAAAACTATCAAAGTTGGCTGCTCTGTTACTCATTTGACAGACTGAACTGTTTAACCAAATTTTGGTCTTAAAAACACTTTTTTTTTGTTTATTAAGTACTGACTCTTGGTCAAATTCACAAGTAACACAGCCATCATCTAGAATGAGACTGGAGCGAGCTCAGCCTTACACACTGCATTGACCTGTGATGAACATGCAGGGGGTTTCTCATGAACAATGTTCATTTTAAATCAATAGATCTTAGAATACTAATAAGTTCCACAACTGGATGCCTTTGAAAAGAATGTTCCTGTGCGGAGATAATCTTATAAATGTTTCCCTGCTGTGTAATGGCTGTGTGACTGTACAGGAACATGGTCTGATCATACCACGGCTCCTGGCCAGGGGGAGAGAAAAAGAGTATCCAGACATTACAGCACAGGATCACAAATTCTTTCTTAGAGGTAAAACATTTTGTAAAGACAGGCAGGGAATATCATTATCTCACAAAAAGGATCAGTTGTCCCATACTGTGCTATCTATATACCGTATTTTTCAGACTATAAGTCACACCAGACCATAAGACGCACCCCAAATTTTCAGAAGGAAAAATAGTGGAAAAAAAATGTGTCAAATGGGGGTCCATCTTACAGTCCGAATTCAGCTTACCAGGGAAGGGATTGGCACAGGTGGAGGAGTGGTCACAGGGGTCGCTCGGTGGTAAAGGCTGGTGCGGTGGCCTCCGGGAAATCCCATCTCAAGCTGGTGTGGTGGCTCTGTGCTGGGGCAGTAGCAGTGGATCTGTGCTGGGGCAGTAGCAGTGGATCTGTGCTGGGGCAGTAGCAGTGGCTCTGTGCTGGGGCAGTAGCAGTGGCTCTGTGCTGGGGCAGTGGCTCTGTGCTGGGGCAGTGGCTGTGGCTCTGTGCTGGGGCAGTGGCTCTGTGCTGGGGCAGTGGCTGTGGCTCTGTGCTGGGGCAGTGGCAGTGGCTCTCTGCTGGGGCAGTGGCTGTGGCTCTCTGCTGGGGCAGTGGCTCTGTGCTGGGGCAGTGGCTGTGGCTCTGTGCTGGGGCAGTGGCTCTGTGCTGGGGCAGTGGCTGTGGCTCTGTGCTGGGGCAGTGGCAGTGGCTCTCTGCTGGGGCAGTGGCTCTGTGCTGGGGCAGTGGCTGTGGCTCTGTGCTGGGGCAGTGGCTCTGTGCTGGGGCAGTGGCTGTGGCTCTGTGCTGGGGCAGTGGCTCTGGCTCTGTGCTGGGGCAGTGGCGGTGGCTGTGCTGGGGTAGTGGCTGTGGCTCTGTGCTGGGGCAATGGCGGTGGTTGTGCTGGGGCAGTGGGGGTGGCTGTGCTGGGGCAGTGGCTCTGTGCTGGGGCAGTGGCTGTGGCTCTGTGCTGGGGCAGTGGCTCTGGCTCTGTGCTGGGGCAGTGGCTCTGGCTCTGTGCTGGGGCAGTGGCGGTGGCTGTGCTGGGGTAGTGGCTGTGGCTCTGTGCTGGGGCAATGGCGGTGGTTGTGCTGGGGCAGTGGGGGTGGCTGTGCTGGGGCAGTGGCTCTGTGCTGGGGCAGTGGCTGTGGCTCTGTGCTGGGGCAGTGGCTCTGGCTCTGTGCTGGGGCAGTGGCGGTGGCTGTGCTGGGGTAGTGGCTGTGGCTCTGTGCTGGGGCAGTGGCGGTGGCTGTGCTGGGGCAATGGCGGTGGTTGTGCTGGGGCAGTGGGGGTGGCTGTGCTGGGGCAGTGGCTCTGTGCTGGGGCAGTGGCTCTGTGCTGGGGCAGTGGCGGTGGCTGTGCTGGGGCAATGGCGGTGGTTGTGCTGGGGCAGTGGGGGTGGCTGTGCTGGGGCAGTGGCTCTGTGCTGGGGCAGTGGCGGTGGTTGTGCTGGGGCAGTGGGGGTGGCTGTGCTGGGGCAGTGGCTCTGTGCTGGGGCAGTGGTGGTGGCTGTGCTGGGGCAGTGGCTGTGCTGGGGCAGTGGCGGTGGCTGTGCTGGGGCAGTGGCTCTGTGCTGGGGCAGGGGGACTGTACTCCAGGGCAGTGGCAGCAGCTCTCTGTGCTCCGTGGGGGGCTCTGCCGGCAGTTTGTCAAAGCTCGGAGATCTCCGCACATCCATTGCTGCTATGTTGCGGTGGCCTCCGGGAACATGGCCTCCGGGTTGGGGGCGGCACATGCTCAGATTCAAATCTCGGCAACGAGATATCGGGATGAGATCTGAATCTGAGCATGTTCCCGGAGGCCACCGTAAAATGGCAGCAACAGATGTGCGTGGGACTCCCGGCTTTGATGAAATGCCGGTGGAACCCCCCATGGAGCACAGAGAGCCACTGTACCAGAGCACAGTCCGCCACTACCACACCACAGAGCCCCGCCGCACCAGCCTGGGAAGGGAGGCTGCATCGGGATCGCCGCTGCCACAGGATTTGTAAGCATATTGCGACCATAAGACGTACCCCCATTTTCCCCAAAAAATTTTTGGGAAAAAATTGCGTCTAATGGACTGAAAAATACGGTACTCTCTTTTGCTTCCTCCCCTACCCAGGAAATCTATAATATAACGCTGGGAGTGTCACTCTGTCCGAAGGTTTTATAGACTGCGCAGGCGCAAGCGCCGGCGCAGTCTGGGCCTCACAGAGTGACGCTCCCGGGAGATCGCGGTATGCGTTCACACTGAACGCACACCGCGATCTCCAACAGAGAAGCAGGGACCGCCAGGAGGGTGAGTATCGGCCATATTCACCTGTCCTGCGTTCCACCGCTGAGCGCCGCCATCTTCCTGGTCTTCGGCCTGTGACCTTCAGTTCAGAGGGCGCGATGACGCGCTTAATGCGCGCCGGCGCCGCCCTCTGACTGAACAGTCACAGCCAGGAGACCGGGAAGATGACGGCGCCCAGCGGTGGAACGGGACAGACAGGTGAGTATAGTAAGTGCTGGGGGGCCTGAGCTGGCGGCGATACCGGCACCTGACCCCCACAGCGCGCCGCTGTCCCCGCATGCTCAGGCCCCCGGATGGGTGCAGCACATGACAGGATGGGGACGCAGGATGGTTGCAGCACATACCAGGATGGGGACGCAGGATGGGTGCAGCACAAACCAGGATGGGGACGCAGGATGGTTGCAGCACATACCAGGATGGGGACGCAGGATGGTTGCAGCACATACCAGGATGGGGACGCTGGATGGAGACGCAGGATGGTTGCAGCACATACCAGGATGGGGACGCAGGATGGTTGCAGCACATACCAGGATGGGGACGCAGGATGGTTGCAGCACATGACAGGATGGGGCGCAGGATGGGTGCAGCACATGACAGGATGGGGCGCAGGATGGGTGCAGCACATGACAGGATGGGGACGCAGGATGGTTGCAGCACATACCAGGATGGGGACGCTGGATGGAGACGCAGGATGGTTGCAGCACATACCAGGATGGGGACGCAGGATGGGGACGCAGGATGGTTGCAGCACATACCAGGATGGGGACGCAGGAGGGGGACGCAGGATGGTTGCAGCACATACCAGGATGGGGACGCAGGATGGGGACGCAGGATGGTTGCAGCACATACCAGGATGGGGACGCAGGATGGGTGCAGCACATACCAGGATGGGGACGCAGGATGGGTGCAGCACATGACAGGATGGGGACGCAGGATGGGTGCAGCACACATCAGGATGGGGACGCAGGATGGGGACGCAGGATGGGTGCAGCACATACCAGGATGGGGACGCAGGATGGGTGTAGCACATGACAGGATGGGGACGCAGGATGGGTGCAGCACATACCAGGATGGGGACGCAGGATGGGTGCAGCACATGACAGGATGGGGACGCAGGATGGGTGCAGCACATGACAGGATGGGGACGCAGGATGGGTGCAGCACATGACAGGATGGGGACGCAGGATGGGTGCAGCACATGACAGGATGGGGACGCAGGATGGGTGCAGCACATGACAGGATGGGGACGCAGGATGGGTGCAGCACATGACAGGATGGGGACGCAGGATGGGTGCAGCACATGACAGGATGGGGACGCAGGATGGGTGCAGCACATGACAGGATGGGGATGCAGGATGGGTGCAGCACATGACAGGATGTGGGTGCAGCACATGAGAGGATGGGGACGCAGGATGGGTGCAGCACATGACAGGATGGGGACGCAGGATGGGTGCAGCACATGACAGGATGGGGATGCAGGATGGGTGCAGCACATACCAGAATGGGGACGCAGGATGGGTGCAGCACATGACAGGATGGGGACGCAGGATGAATGCAGCACATGACAGGATGGGGACGCAGGATGGGTGCAGCACATGACAGGATGGGGACGCAGGATGGGTGCAGCACATGACAGGATGGGGATGCAGGATGGGTGCAGCACATACCAGAATGGGGACGCAGGATGGGTGCAGCACATGACAGGATGGGGACGCAGGATGAATGCAGCACATGACAGGATGGGGACGCAGGATGGGTGCAGCACATGACAGGATGGGGACGCAGGATGGGTGCAGCACATGACAGGATGGGGATGCAGGATGGGTGCAGCACATACCAGGATGGGGACGCAGGATGGGTGCAGCACATGACAGGATGGGGACGCAGGATGGGTGCAGCACATGACAGGATGGGGACGCAGGATGGGTGCAGCACATGACAGGATGGGGATGCAGGATGGGTGCAGCACATACCAGGATGGGGACGCAGGATGGGTGCAGCACATGACAGGATGGGGACGCAGGATGAATGCAGCACATGACAGGATGGGGACGCAGGATGGGTGCAGCACATGACAGGATGGGGACGCAGGATGGGTGCAGCACATGACAGGATGGGGATGCAGGATGGGTGCAGCACATACCAGGATGGGGACGCAGGATGGGTGCAGCACATGACAGGATGGGGACGCAGGATGAATGCAGCACATGACAGGATGGGGTCGCAGGATGGGTGCAGCACATGACAGGATAGGGGCGCAGGATGGCTGCAGCACATACCAGGATGGGGACGCAGGATGGGTGCAGCACATGACAGGATGGGGACGCAGGATGGGTGCAGCACATGACAGGATGGGGGCACAGGATGGGTGCAGCACATGACAGGATGGGGGCGCAAGATGGGTGCAGCACATGACAGGATGGGGACGCAGGATGGGTGCAGCACATGACAGGATGGGGACGCAGGATGGGTGCAGCACATGACAGGATGGGGACGCAGGATGGAGCAGCACATGACAGGATGGGGACGCAGGATGGGTGCAGCACATGACAGGATGGGGACGCAGGATGGGTGCAGCACATGACAGGATGGGGATGCAGGATGGAGCAGCACATACCAGGATGGAGACCATATACCAATATAAATGCTCGCCACCCGGGCGTAGAACGAGTTCAATAGCTAGTGTGGTATAATCAGACATGTCCCTATACGGTCAGACACAGCCATTACACAGTACACAGCAGGTGCACATTTATAAGATTATCTCAGCACAGTAACATTTTATTTTAAACACATCCAATTGCAGAAATTATCATCATTCTAAGATGTATTGATAAAAATCAACTTTAAAATTAACTTTATTAATAAAAAAAACCCTTTTAAGGGTTAGTCACTAAAATAAGGTTTTTCATGCAGACTTGAGACAGATGTATAAAATCTTACCCTATAGTCTGTCTTTACAAACATTTGTGAAAGCATTCATTCATTCTAAAGAGCTCCCTGAATTGGAGCCGGATACTGAAATTGGATGCTACAGTTGTAAGTCATTTCTTCCCTTCAAAATATGTCACAATACACTGAGTGGTATTAGTAAAAAGTGGAAGTGTTTAGTAACCACAGTCACAAAGTGCTGATGAGCATAGGACATAAAAGTCACTCTGCTGACTTAATGCAGGAAGAGGTTTGGTATTCTGCAGTTATGAACATTAAGGGTACATGCCCACTGTCAGGAAGAGCAGCGTTTTGGACCTCACCTGTGCCAGTTTTATGAGCTGCAGCATGGTAATTATTTGCAGTGTAGTTTCACCCACAGACATTCACTAGGACACAAATGGATTTAACTGCATGATTAGATGCAGTGAAAAAAAGCTACGTCCAAAACACTGCTATTTCCTGATTGTGGGCATATAGCCTTAAGAGTACCTATCTATAACTATTCTAGGGCTGCCCTTTTTATTTAATAAATTAGTAGACAGCCTCAGACAAGTAATATTTTTGTATTTAACACCTATTACCAAAATAAATCTCATGTGTCACTAAATTCCCCCTGAAGGACCAGGCTTTTTACCAAAATGTCAAATTCAGACTTCCCGGTTGATGGATCCCGACATGCAGAGAAGGATTCTACATCCTTCTGTGGTTCTCTTCTCTTTGCTGTAAAAGTGAGAGATTTCTCTATTTTCACTAACCAAGCACTGCCGCGCACTTCACTGCGGTAATGTCATTAGAGCAGTTACAGTTTAGTAACAGCTTAGTAAAGTGTGCAGCAGCGCAAATTTCTTACAGCCTTCCTGTTCAGAACCCACTTTTTTCCAAAAAAGTCAGGTCCTTCTGTGGGATGTTAAGGGCATTTGGGGCCTCTATTGTGAATAGGTGTTATTTAGAAAATTCACCAGTCTTGAGTCAGACCACTCTTTCCTTAAATAAAAAGGGAAGCCCCAAGCTGGTGATAGGCACTCTTTAACCCCTGTACAACATACACCATGCAAATAGCACAAGTGATCGGACAATCACATCCCCTAGGAGGGCTAATAAAATAAATAAATAAATAAAAATTAAAATATAAAAAAAAAAAAGACAAAAATCACACCACTTACCCCATTGAAAAACAACGTTTTTATTAGTACTATTTTGGGATAGATGTGACTGTGATCGCTTGTTGCAACATTTTTTTATGGCACTGCGGCGACCAGAAAAACTTTTCTGAACTTTTCTGCAATATCCGTTGTATTTTTGAAAAAAGTTTTAATCTTTATGTCGCTCCGCAAAAATAACCCATGGCAAAGCTCCATTTGACGAAAAATAAAGATGCTACGGGTCTCGGAAAATGGTAACAACTCCAAAAAATTTTGTTGCAAACTTCTGGTTTTATTTAACCACTAAAATAATAAAAAATAGAATTATTCTTACCGATTCGGTTTCTAGGAGCCTTCTACGACAGCCACCAGGAGGTTGTCTCCATTCCCTAATGGGGGACAGGAAGCACAAGAGGTTAAAAACCCCTCCCAGCTCCCATTAACCAGTGACTTACAACTGAACCCATAGCATCGGTTACCTTTAGGTTCTCAGAGAAATATCCAAGAACATCGGGAGGGAATTAATGCTGTCGTGGAAGGCTCCTAGAAACCGAATTAACGGTAAGAATAATTCTATTTTCTCTAGTAGCCTTCCACGACAGCCACCAGGAGGGATGCCAACCAATTCTGTATTTAGGGAGGGACCACAGCTTGAAGAACCTTTCGGCCAAAAGCAAGATCCCGATTGGACCAGAAGTCCAATCTATAATGCTTAGTAAATGTGTGTAGAGAAGACCATGTTGCTGCCCTGCAAATCTGCTCCGAAGAAGCACCAGCCCTTTCAGCCCAAGAGACGGAAGTAGATCTGGTGGAATGAGCTTTTAGGCCTGCAGGAACAGCAATATTCTGAATTAGGTATGCTTCAGAAATGGCCTTTTTTATCCAGTTGGCAATGGTACTCTTCGCTACCTTCTTGCCCTTGTTTTTGCCGGAAAGATGAACAAAGAGATTTTTGTCAATTCTAAACGATTTAGTATATTCTAAGTAGTATAACACTATACGTCGTACGTCCAAAGTATGGAATCTGTGTTCTTCTGGATTTGAAGGATTGTGACGGAACGATGGGAGAACTATATCCTGTGATCGATAAAATTCTGACACTACCTTCGGTAGGAAACTAGGATCTGGACGGAATACGATGGAGTCATCCCTTATGGTAAGATAAGGCTCTCTTACTGAAAGGGCTTGTATTTCCCCCACTCGTCTTGCGGTAGAGATTGCAAACAAGAAGGCTGTCTTGCAGGACAGAAGTTGCGAGGAACAAGATGATAATGGCTCAAATGGAGGAGCCGTAAGACCTTTTAGAACTATGTTTAAGTCCCAAGATGGCACAAAAATTTGTTTTCTTGGACAATGTCTTGATGCTGCGACCATAAACCTCTTTATCCAACGATGACCCGCAAGGTCCTGATCGAAGACGGAACTCAAGGCTGACACTTGAACTTTCAAGGTACTTGGTTTCAGCCCCAACTCTAATCCTTTTTGTAAAAAATCTAATATTTGTGAAATATTAGGATGAAAAGGGTCAGGTTTATGAGGATGACACCACGAGGAGAATCTCTTCCAGATTTTTCCATATATGGCATTGGTAATAGGTTT
Source organism: Ranitomeya imitator (assembly GCF_032444005.1). Lineage (NCBI taxonomy): Eukaryota > Metazoa > Chordata > Amphibia > Anura > Dendrobatidae > Ranitomeya > Ranitomeya imitator. The sequence goes on along the minus strand of NC_091285.1, from coordinate 307,699,143 downwards.
CCTAGATTTCTGTAGAGTAGAGATTACTGACTCTGAAAGGCCCTTAGCTCTTAGTACCTGGGCTTCAATAGCCAGGCTGCCAGCTTGAACTTCTGTGGTTCCGGATGATAAAAGGGGCCCTGGCAGAGAAGGTCTTCTGATACTTTAAGAAAGACTGGACCGTCCACCTTCAGTTCTTCGATGAGGTGGTACCAGCTCCTCTTTGGCCATGCTGGAGCTACTAAGATAGTCTGGACCTGATCGTCCCGGATCTTCCGGAGGGTCTTCGCAAGTAACGGTATTGGAGGGAACCCGTATGCTAGATGGAACCTCCAAGTATGAGCGAAGGCGTCTACTCCCTGAGACCTGTCCTTGGGGTTTAGGGAGAAGTAGTTCTCGAACTGTGCATTCTGGCTGGACGCTAGAAGGTCTATATCGGACCCCACCTGTCTGTCAACATTTTGAAAATGTCCGCCTTCAGGCTCCACTCTCCTGGATGCAAGTCGTGACGACTTAGGCGATCTGCCTGAACGTTCACCGACCCGCTGAGGTGTATCGCTGAAAGTGATAGTTGGTTGAACTTCGGACTCCCCTGGTGTATTAGATGCGCAACAGTCGTCATATTGTCCGAATAAATTCTGACATGTTGACCTATAATGAGACTGCTGGCTGCCAGAAGGGCCCTCTCCACTGCCAACAATTCTCTGGAGTTGGAGGAACTGGAGCTTTCTTTCTGATTCCAGTGACCCTGGAATGGGATTTGCGAGACCACTGCTCCCCAACCTTTTTGACTGGCGTCCGTTGTCACCGTAATCAGCGGATCTTGCACCCAGTCTACTCCTTTCAGTAGGTTTGATTGGATCGCCCACCAGGTTAACGAGGCTTTTACCTTCCCTGGAGTGTAAACTCTTCTGTTTAGGGAATTTGGATTCCCGTTCCAGTTCCCTAAGATGTGCGCCTGCAGAACTCTGGAGTGGCTCTGAGCCCACTGGACTGATTGTATACAGGCCGTCATTGATCCCAGAAGAGACATCGCAGCTCGTAAGGTCGGAGAACGTTGTTTTCTGAAGTGTGAGACCTTGGAAATTAGATTTATCCGATGTTCCTCTGGTAGGAAGGATTTTTGACCTTCTGAATCCAGGAGGACTCAGAGGAATTTCCTCACCTTTGATGGTGATAGCTGAGACTTTTTTTAGATTTGGAATCCAACCCAAACCCTGTAAGATGTTCAGAGTTTTGGAAACTCTCTGATTGAGAACTTCGGCGGAAGGAACAATTATTAACAGGTCGTCTAAGTACGGGACTATAGCGATGTCTTGGCTCCTGATATGGGCTACTGCTTCCGCCATGACTCTGGAAAACACCCTTGGGGCTGAGGAGAACCCGAAGGGGAGAACATTGTATTGGAAATGTAAGATTTTTTGGTTGAATTGGACTGCAAATCTCAGGTATTTCCTGTGGCAAGGATGTATTGGAATATGGAAATAGGCATCCTTGAGGTCTATTGTTGCCATATGTGAATGAGGAGCTATTAGAGGGATGGCTGTTTTTACTGACTCCATCTTGAACTTGCGGTAGGTTATGTATTTGTTGAGAGCTTTCAGATTTATTATAATCCGAGATTGCCCGGAAGGCTTTTTTATTATGAAGATACGGGAATAGTGTCCTTCCCCCTGCTCGTTCACCGGGACCACGGAAATAGCTCTTGAGTTTAGCAAGTCCTGTATTCCTGCCATCATCAACTTTTGAGTCTCCCGAGATGACAGGGAGGTGACTCTTAAGATCCTGGGAGGAGGCGCATCGAACTCTATCAGCAGACCCTGTTGGATAACACTCACCACCCAGGGGCTGTTGGAGATATTCTGCCAACTGTGAACGAATTTCGAAAGCCTCCCCCCCACCGGATCGGAGTCATTGCTTTTCTTGTTGTGTTTGGGGAATAAGGATGTTTTTAGGCTTCCCCTTAGCATAACTCCACCTCCCGGATTTTCCTTTCCCTCTACCCTGGGAGGGCTGGGGCTGGGAGGGTCGAAAAAAACGCTTCCTGGGAGGCCTCTGTTCAGGAAGGGTTTTCTTTCTGTCTGTGGCTTTCTCTAAGATATCATCTAAGGAGGGCCCAAACACGTAGTCACCCTTAAAGATTCCAGTGAGGCATCTGCAAGGAAACATGTTGCTCTGTGCAAGATAGGCAAGGAGTCCAGTACTTCCTCTCTTGGGGTACCCTGAGAGATGTGGCTTTCTAACTCTTCTATCCAACGGAAGAGAGAGCGGGCCACGCAGGTAGATGCTATATTGAATCGGAGGGCTGAGGTAGACGTTTCCCAGGACTTTTTGAGAAGGCTCTCAATCTTCCTATCCAAGGGGTCTTTTAATTGGAAAGAATCCTCGAACGGCAGAGCCGTCTTTTTAGCCACTCTAGCCACTTGGACATCAATTTTTGGGATGTTCCATTTTATTGAGTCCTCATCAAGAGGAAATCGATGCTTAAAATCTGGAGGCGTTGTTAGCAGTTTCTCGGGCAATTCCCATTCATTATTAATCATATCAATTATGCTTTTATGGACGGGGAACCCGAGCTGTTTTTCAGTATGTATACCGAACAGCTCGTCTTGTATAGACTGAGGCACTGATTCCTCTTTTAGCCCCATGGTGTTCCTCACAGCCGATACCAATTCCTCAATATATTCCGAGGAAAAAAGGTATTTCCTAATTTCCGCCGATTTATGGGGTAACGCATCTTCCCATTTGACAGAGGAAGACGTATAGGACCCCTCAGACTCTGACTCAGAGTACTCCTGGATTTTTCTCTTTTTGGGGAGTGATGAACCAGGTGAGGATGGTGGTGGCGGTGGAGGTGGGGCGAATGTGGCCAAAGAGGTTTGAACCTCCTGCCTAACCAAGGAGCGGATTTCATCAATCAAAGAAGGGTGTTCCGCTCTGACGATTTTATCCGTACAAGGTTGGCATAACTTTTTCTCCCAATCTGGTGGCATTTTCGCATTACAAGTAGCACATTTACGCTTGGTAATGTTTTTAGGGCCAGGCTTGACTCCCTGCAATGAGAGAGGAAGCCGTGTAAGAAAAGGTATATTAAAAAAATGTACCTTTAAATGGGACCCCCTCTGCCGTACTTACTAGGGCTTGGGGAGCGCTGGGCCCTGCAGCTGCAGGGCAAGACGAGTCCATGCTTACAGCAGGCTTACCTGAGACGTCTTCGCAGCTTATATAGAAAATAAGCTGCACCAGCGCGTGGCAATCAGCCGCCCCTCCCCCTCCGCAGTCCCAGGCAGGCGTGCGAGGATGCAGCTTGCCTCGCACGCCGTTCGGTAATCCATTGCTCTGGACTTGTGTCGCTCCTGCACAGGAGCGCCGACCCGGAAGTGGAGCGCCACCTGACTTCCGGGTCGCCGAACAGCGTGCGCTGGAGGGGGAGACGCCGGAGAGCTCAGGGAGGCCTCCGGGTGGGCTCACCGGCCAGCTTTGTCCCCGCAAGAGGACGCAGGAGGACCGGGAACGCGGTCCCAGAATCCGGAGGAGACGGGAGGCACAGCGCAGGAGGAAGCCGCGGGGGGCCCGACCATGAGTGCACTGCTAGAGCCGCCGCAGCAGCGCACCAGGAACCTCTCCATGCCCCATGGGGGACAGGAAAGACACTGGTTAATGGGAGGTGGGAGGGGTTTTTAACCTCTTGTGCTTCCTATCCCCCATTAGGGAATGGAGACAACCTCCTGGTGGCTGTCGTGGAAGGCTACTAGAGAAAAACTGGACATGTTGGGTGTTATGAACAGGTGATTCAGAACCACAATAGACCTGGTGGTTACGAGCACAGAAAATGACCTGATAGTTGCTAATCACATAGGACGAGCTCTGAGACGTGGGAACTCTGCTGACCGCAATCCCTAATCCTATCACACCACACTAGAGGTAGCCGTGGAGCGCTCCTGACCAGACCTAGGCGCCTCGGGCACAGCCTGAGAAACTAGCTTGCCCTGAAGATAGAAAAATAAGCCTACCTTGCCTCAGAGAAATTCCCCAAAGGAAAAGGCAGCCCCCACATATAATGACTGTGAGCAAAGATGAAAACACAAACACAGAGATGAAATAGATTTTAGCAAAGTGAGGCCCGACTTACTAAATAGACCGAGGATAGGAAAGATAGCTTTGCGGTCAGCACAAAAACCTACAAACAACCACGCAGAGGGCGCAAAAAGACCCTCCGCACCGACTAACGGTACGGAGGTGCTTCCTCTGCGTCCCAGAGCTTCCAGCAAGCAAGACAAACCAATATAGCAAGTTGGACAGAAAAAATAGCAAACAAAAGTAACACAAGCAGAACTTAGCTTATGCAGGGCAGACAGGCCACAAGAACGATCCAGGAGAGAGCAAGACCAATACTGGAACATTGACTGGAGGCCAGGAACAAAGAACTAGGTGGAGTTAAATAGAGCAGCACCTAACGACTTAACCTCGTCACCTGAGGAAGGAAACTCAGAAGCCGCAGCCCCACTCACATCCACCAAAGGAAGCTCATGGACAGAACCAGCCGAAGTACCACTCATGACCACAGGAGGGAGCTTGACCACAGAATTCACAACAGTTGGGCATTGCTGTAATCTGTAATCATAATATTGCATGGTCATCTTTGCCACAAAGTGAACACAGTAAAACCAATTCCCAAAAAACAATGTCAGAAAAAAAAATTTTTTTTCACAGTTTCACGTGCACTTGGAATTTTTTTCCAGGTTTTGAGTACACTATGTGGTAAAATGAATGGTGTCGCTCAAAAAGTACAACTTGTTCCACAAAAAACAAGCCCTCATCTGTCTATGTGGACAGAAAAATAAAAGCGTTATGGATCTGGGAGGAAAAAGGCAGAAACGCAAAAACAGAAATTGTCTAGGGTTAGACGCAACTGTTTTCCATTTTATCTTTCCCTTCTTCTAAGAGCCATAACTTAAAGGGAACCTGTCACCCCCCAGGGCCCATTAAGGTAAAAGAGCCACCTTCTGCAGCACTAAGGCTGCATTCTGTGAAGGTGGCTCTTATGCTTAGTATTCCTAGGAATGCTGAAATAATCACTTACAGATTTCGCACCATACCTCTATTGGGTCAGGGAGGTATGAGTTCTCCCTGACTAGAGAGCCTTGCAGCCGTCCATCATCCCACCGGGCACTGCCTCCTCTGTCTTGTGCAGTCACCCACGCTCTGCAATTATTTCTCGGGCATGTGCCGTACGCGCTGCCCTGGAACTTACAATAAGTGATGTAAGTAGATCGCATCTGCGCACAGCAGAGACCCCAGATCCCGCCCCGCAGTGTTATGATGTATTCACACTGTGGGGCTGGGAATCTGGCACTGTGCACAGGCACGATCTACTTACATCACTTATTGTAAGTTCCAGGGCAGCGCGCACTGCGGATGTCCGAGAAATAATTGCAGAGTGCAGGAGCGGGTGACGGCACAAGACCGAGAGGAGGCAGTGCCCGGTGGGCTGATGGAAGGCTGTGAGGCGCTTGAGTCAGGGAGAAATCATATCTCCCTGACTCAATAGAGGTATGGCACGAAATCTATACAAGTGATTATTTCAGCATTATTAGGGATCATAAACATAAGAGCCACCTTCACAGAATGCAGCCTTAGTACTGCAGAAGGTGGCTCTTTCACCTTAATAGGCCCTGGGGGTGACAGGTTCCCTTTAATCATTTTTCCTTGCATATAGCTGTGTGAGGGCTAGTTTTTTGCTAGACGAGTTGGACTTGTGATTCATAAGTGATACTCTGAAAAAACAGGAAAACATGTAGAACCTTTTTTTTTTTTTTTTTTTGTAAAGTACAATTCCACAATTGTTTTTAAAAATTTACCATGATCACTATACAGTAAAACTGACAGAAATTGACAGTGGCAATTAACGTATTAATAGCCACTGGCTATTGATTGCTGAATAATTCATTATCCCCATTGAAAAAGCTTACACAAACGAGTGTCTGGGGTCATCCCCTGGGAATTTTGTGGTCTGTGCACTGGCACTTTACAACATGCGTAAGTGTATGCAACCCTTATAACTTAGGTACGGGCAGTACATTTACTTTATGCACCATGGCGGTTCCATGGTAACTTACGTTACATTCACAAGCCAAAAACTGAGTTAACCTCTTTCTGACCTTGGACGGGATAGTACGTCCGAATCCCGTCCGAGGTCAGCTCCCCTGCTTTGATGCAGGGCTCCGCGGTGAGCCCGCATCAAAGCCGGGACATGTCAGCTGTTTTGAACAGCTGACATGTGTCCGTAATAGGCACGGGCAGAATCGCGATCTGCCCGCACCTATTAACTAGTTAAATGCCGCTGTCAAACGCAGACAGCGGCATTTAACTGCCGCTTCCGGCCCGGCGGATGTAAATTATGTCATCGCCGACCCCCGTCACATGATCGGGGGTCGGCGATCCGTCTCCATTGTAACCATAGAGGTCCTTGAGACCTCTATGTTTACTGATCGCTGGTGGCTGTGAGCGCCACCCTGTGGTCGGCGCTCACAGCACACCTCCATTTGTGCTACATAGCAGCGATCAGCAGATCGCTGCTATGTAGCAGAGGCGATCGGGTTGTGCCTGCTTCTAGCCTCCTATGGAGGCTATTGAAGCATGGCAAAAGTAAAAAAAAAAGTTAAAAAAAATGTGAAAAAAAAAAAAAAAATATAAAAGTTTAAATCACCCCCCTTTCGCCCCAATCAAAATAAATCAATAAAAAAAAATCAAATCTACACATATTTGGTATCGTCGCGCTCAGAATCGCCCGATCTATCAATTAAAAAAAAGCATTAACCTGATCGCTAAACGGCGTAGCGAGAAAAAAATTCGAAACGCCAGAATTACATTTTTTTAGGTCGCCGCGACATTGCATTAAAATGCAATAACGGGCGATCAAAAGAACATATCTGCACCAAAATGCTATCATTAAAAACGTCATCTCGGCACGCAAAAAATAAGCCCTCAACCGACCCCAGATCACGAAAAATGGAGACGCTACGAGTATCGGAAAATGGCGCAATTTTTTTTTTTTTCATCAATTAATCATAATGGCAGGTCAGTTTTAGCATTTAGTGTACCTAGCAAAAAAGCCAAACAAAAAACAAGTGTGGGACTGCACTTTTTTTGCAATTTCACCGCACTTGGAATTTTTTTCCCGTTTTCTAGTACACGACATGCTAAAACCAATGATGTCGTTCAAAAGTACAACTCGTCCCGCAAAAAATAAGCCCTCACATGGCCAAATTCACGGAAAAATAAAAAAGTTATGGCTCTGGGAAGGAGGGGAGTGAAAAACGAACACGGAAAAACGAAAAATCCCAAGGTCATGAAGGGGTTAAAATTTAACAGACATCATAAATTTCATCATCTTTGGATAGCCATTTCCAGGTATTCTTATTCTTGCCATAGAGTTCCATGGTTTTCACTTTCATCTCATTGCGTGCAACCCCAGTAAAGATACAGTGCCTTGTGAAAGTATTCGGCTCCCTGGAACTTTTCAAACTTTTCCCACATATCATGCTTCAAACACAAAAAGATATCAAATGTAAATTTTTGGTGAAGAATCACAAGTGGAACACAATTGTGAAGTTGAACAAAATTTATTGGTTATTTTCAATTTTTGTGGAAATTCAAAAACTGAAAAGTGGGGAGTGCAATATTATTCGGCCCCTTTACTTTCAGTGCAGCAAACTCACTCCAGAAGTTCATTGTGGATCTCTGAATGATCCAATGTTGTCCTAAATGCCTATGATGATAAATATAATCCACCTGTGTGTAATCAAGTCTCCGTATAAATGCACCTGCTCTGTGATAGTCTCAGGGTTCTGTTTGAAGCACAGAGAGCATCATGAATCACAAGGAACACAACAGGCAGGTCCATGATACTGTTGTGGAGAAGTTTAAAGCCCGATTTGGATACAAAATGATTTCCAAAACTTTAACCATCCCAAGGAGCAGTGTGCAAGAGATCATATTGAAATGGAAGGAGTATCATACCACTGCAAATCTACCAAGACCCAGCCATCCCTCTAAACTTTTATCTCAAACAAGGAGAAGACTGATCAGAGATGCAGCCAAGAGGCCAATGATCACTCTGGATGAACTGCAGAGATCTACAGCTGAGGCGGGACAGTTTGTCCATAGGACAACAATCAGTCATACACTGCACAAATCTGGCCTTTATGGAGTTGCAAGAAGAAAGCCATTTCTCAAAGATGTCCATAACAAGTGTTGTTTAAAGTTTGCAACAAGCCACCTGGGAGACACACCAAACATGTGGAAGAAGGTGCTCTGGTCAGATGAAACCAAAAATCTTACTTTTTGGCATTAATGCCAATATGTTTGGCTTAAAGGCAACACAGCTCCTCACCCTGAACACACCATCCCCACTGTCACTGTTGGTGGTGGCAGCATTATGGTTTGGGCCTGCTTTTTTTTCAGCAAGGACAGGGAACATGGTTAAAATTGATGGCAAGATGGATGGAGCCAAATACAGAACCATTCTTGAAGAAAACGTGCTGCAGTCTGCAAAAGTCCTGAGACTGGAACGGAGATTTGTCTTCCAACAAGACAATGATCCCAAAATCATAAAGCAAAATCTACAATGGAATGGTTCACAAATAAATGTATCCAGGTGTTAGAATGGCCAAGTGAAAGTCCAGACCTCAATCTAATCGAGAATCTGTGGAAAGAGCTGAAACTGCTGTTCACAAACAATCTTCATCAAACCTCACTGAGCTCCAGCTGTTTGCCAAGGAAGAATGGGCAAGAATTTCAGGCCCTTAATGTACAAAACTGATAGATACATACCCCAAGCGACTTGCAGCTGTAATCGAAGCAAAAAGTGGCGCAACAAAGTATTAAGTTAACATTAGGACTACTGGTATAGGCATTTTGACTACTTACTTGCATTAGTTCTAGTCAGGGTTCACGAGTCCAGTAGTCCTAGTGTTAAAGGGGCCGAATAATATTGCAAGGTCAGAGAGGCCCGGCGCCTGCGCACTGCAGTACTTTGGGGTTAAGATTGGGGCTAAAATTAGGGTTAGGGTTGGGCTAAACTTAGGGTTGGGGCTAGGGTTAGGGGCTAAAGTTAGGGTTTGGATTACACTTATGGTTGGGATTAGGGTTAGGGATGTGTTTGGGTTAGGGTTTCAGTTAGAATTGGGGGTTTCCACTGTTTAGGCACATCAAAGGCTCTCCAAACGCAACATGATGTCTGATCTCAATTCCAGCCAATTGTGAGTTGAAAAAGTAAAACTGTGCTCCTTCCCTTCCGGGTTCTCCTGTTATGGACCTGGTGGTTAGGAGCACCCGGAACGACCTGATGGTTAAACTCACACAGGACAGGCTCTGGGAAGTGGGAGCTCTGTTGACCGCAACCCCTAATCCTATCACACAACTAGAAATAGCCGTGGAGCGTACCTAACTCTGCCTAGACGCCTCTTCACAGCCTAAGAGCTAACTAGCCCTAGAGATAGAAAATAAAGCCTACCTTGCCTCAGAGAAATTCCCCAAAGAAAAAGGCAGCCCCCACATATATTGACTGAGTTAAAGGGAAGGTGCCGCGTTTTAATATTGTAAAAAAAAAAAACAAACCTCTTTAATTCCTTATTTTCATAAGTTATTTTCAAGTGCATAGTATTTATTGTTTTTTTTTTATTCATTTTTTTTTCTGCCACTGGGCGCCGCCATTTTCATTTGCAGGACTGTAAGTGTAGCTGCACGACACTTACAGTCTTCACATACGGCTGCCCTGGGCATAGGACTCAGCAGTCGGCGTCCGACCCCATAGCTACCATTATAAGCTTCTCTGCTCTGATGTGGCCACGCCCCCTGGGCGGTCTCCACATCACAGCAGAGGCAGGAGATCGGCGCCATCTTGCTTTAGCCCACAGTGGAGTGTACCTGTGAGCTCCACTGTAGAGCCGTGCTGTTGGAGGGGCAGCTCCATCTGTCTCCTCTCACACTCAGCGGCCATTCCCTGTCCTCTGCTGCCTGTAATCTCTAGAATCGCTAGAGAGGGTGAAGTGCTGTGGTCTGATGTCCTCTTATCTGGAGCTGCAGAGAGGTAACAGAGGGGGATGGGGGAGAATCTCTGTGCTGCTCGGACCTCACTGTAGCTCCTCACAGGACATCAGACCCTGCATCTATCACTATACTGTGCTGAGCCATGTATCTAATCCTCTCCTGTGCTGACCTGTGTATCTAATCCTCTCCTGTGTGATACTGTCTGCTGAGCCGTGTATCTAATCCTCTCCTGTGTGATAGTGACTGCTGAGCCGTGTATCTAATCCTCTCCTGTGTGATAGTGACTGCTGAGCCGTGTATCTAATCCTCTCCTGTGTGATACTGTGTGCTGAGCCGTGTATCTAATCCTCTCCTGTGTGATACTGTGTGCTGAGCCGTGTATCTAATCCTCTCCTGTGTGATACTGTCTGCTGAGCCGTGTATCTAATCCTATACTGTCTGCTGAGCCGTGTATCTAATCCTCTCCTGTGTGATACTGTCTGCTGAGCCGTGTATCTAATCCTATACTGTCTGCTGAGCCGTGTATCTAATCCTCTCCTGTGTGATACTGTCTGCTGAGCCGTGTATCTAATCCTATACTGTCTGCTGAGCCGTGTATCTAATCCTCTCCTGTGTGATACGGTCTGCTGAGCCGTGTATCTAATCCTATACTGTCTGCTGAGCCGTGTATCTAATCCTCTCCTGTGTGATACTGTCTGCTGAGCCGTGTATCTAATCCTCTCCTGTGTGATACTGTCTGCTGAGCCGTGTATCTAATCCTCTCCTGTGTAATACTGTGTGCTGAGCCGTGTATCTAATCCTCTCCTGTGTGATACTGTCTGGTGAGCCATGTATCTAATCCTATCCTGTGTGATACTGTCTGCTGAGCCGTGTATCTAATCCTATCCTGTGCTGAGCCATGTATCTAATCCTCCTGTGGAATACTGACTGCTGAGCCGTGTATCTAATCCTCTCCTGTGTGATACTGTCTGGTGAGCCATGTATCTAATCCTCTCCTGTGTGATACTGTCTGCTGAGCCGTGTATCTAATCCTCTCCTGTGTGATACTGTCTGGTGAACCGTGTATCTAATCCTATCCTGTGCTGACCTGTGTATCTAAGGCTATGTGCACACGTCCGGATTTTTAGCGTTTTTTTTTTGCGGAATTTCGCCATAAAAACGCTATAAATCCACTAAAAAAACGCTAACATTATGCATCCTATCATTTAGAATGCATTCCGCATTTTTTGTGCAGATGTTAGCGTTTTTTTCCGCAAAAAAAAAACGCATACCGCAAAAAATCCGGACATGCTCTATCTTTTTGCGGATTTCCTATCAAAAAGGACATTCCGGAAAATAAAAAAAAAAGCAAAAAAAACGCAAAAAATCCGCGCAAAAAACGCGCAAATTCCGCAAGAAATCCGCGCAAAAAAAGCACGCGGATTTCTGGCAGAATTCTCAGGATTATGTCAGGAAAAAATCCTGACGTGTGCACATAGCCTAATCCTGTGAAATACTGACTGCTGAGCCGTGTATCTAATCCTCTCCTGTGTGATACTGTCTGGTGAACCGTGTATCTAATCCACTTCTATGCACTCCTCTCCCCCCTGCATATCTTTCCCCATTGCACACGCAACTCAATGTGTACGATAACAGGAGCTGCGCGCGTCATGCTGTATTATGGCATTATGTGAGATCTATATGACGGTATTATGTGATCTGTATGGTGGTATTATGCTTGATCAGTATTGTGAGAATTATATGGTGGTATTGTGTGTGATCTATATGGCGGTATTATGTGAGAACACTGGCAGCATTATGTGTGATCTATATGGCGGTATTATGTAAGAACACTATGGCAGTATTATGTGTGATCTATATGGTGGTATGTGAGAACACTGGCAGTATTATGTGTGATCTATATGGTGGTATGTGAGAACACTGGCGGTATGTGTGATCTATATGGCGGTATTATGTGAGAACACTATGGCAGTATTATGTGTGATCTATATGGCGGTATGTGAGAACACTGGCGGTATTATGTGTGATCTATATGGCGGTATGTGAGAACACTGGCGGTATTATGTGTGATCTATATGGTGGTATTATGTGAGAACTGTATGACAGTATTGTGTGATCTATTTGATAGTATTGTGTGTGATCTATATGGCGGTATTATGTGAGAACACTATGGCAGTATTATGTGTGATCTATATGGCGGTATGTGAGAACACTGGCGGTATTATGTGTGATCTATATGGCGGTATGTGAGAACACTGGCGGTATTATGTGTGATCTATATGGTGGTATTATGTGAGAACTGTATGACAGTATTGTGTGATCTATTTGATAGTATTGTGTGTGATCTATATGGCGGTATTATGTGAGAACACTATGGCAGTATTATGTGTGATCTACATGGCGGTATGTGAGAACTCTGGCGGTATTATGTGTGATCTATGTGAGAACACTATGGCAGTATTATCTTCAGAAAGCGGACCCATTCTATGGTGGTTCTGGCTGAGCACCTGCACGCAGGTCTGGGGTAATAGAGGGGCAGCAGGACCTCCAGTTAGGTGCAGTCAGGGGAAGGCTGGTGAGGCAGCTGAAGAGAGGGGTCTCATTTTTATCGTTACTATATGGCTACATTTCCTTCCCAGCGTCACCCCTTACTTCGCCTGTCGCCTCCCTTTCACACATCACCAGGACAGGATGGAGAAGACAAGATCTGAGGAGGGGAATGGGGTCTGCATGCAAAGTCTGGATCAGACCAGGCCATCAATCCGCAGAAATGTTTCCTGGATTTCTGTGGAGCAGACGGTCCATCCATGTGTATAAAAGACAGCGCTCTATGTACAATCCCTGGCTGCTCCGCGCACCAAACAAGGGGCCCCCATAGACCAGCACCCTGCTCTCCTGAAATACTCTGTGCTGCTGTCACCCTGCTCCCTCCACCACATATCTCCCAGAATCCTTGCTGCCTGCCATCCTCGGTGACTGTCTACTTGTCAGTATAAGGCTGTTTTCACACTAGCATCGGTACGAGCCTTTCGCAGTGCGTCGTACCGACGTATGCTGTGAAAGAAATGTCTGACGTGGGCAGCAGAAGCAGTCTTACGACGCTTCCGCTGCCCCATTGTTAGGTCTGGGCATGAGGGGGCGGAGTTTCGGCCGTGCATACGCGGTCGAAAATGGTGGACTCGACGCACAAACGTTACATGTAACTTTTTTTGTGGCGGCGGTCCACCAAAACATGACGCAACCGTCGCACGACAGTTGTGACGTGTGGCAATACGTCGCAATGCGTCGGTAATGTTAGTCTATGGGGAAAAAACGCATCCTGCAGACAACTTTGCAGGATGCGTTTTTTCTCCTGAATGACGCATTGCAACGTACAGCCAACAACGCTAGTGTGAAAGTAGCCTAAGGCTGCCGTCCACTATCAGTATTTGGTCAGTATTTTACCTCAGTATTTGTAGCCAAAACCAGGAGTGGGTGATAAATACAGAAGTGGTGCATATGTTTCTATTATACTTTTCCTCTATTTGTTCCACTCCTGGTTTTGGCTTACAAATACTGAGGTAAAATACTGACCAAATACTGATAGTGTGACGGCAGCCATACTCTGCAGTCACAAACAAAATGGCTGCTCACTGGGTTCCTGAATCTCATCCTCTCTAATCCCTTAGCAAACACCCAGAAGGAGAGGAGAGGAGACATCACATGTCAGCAGACGCCGCCCATAATTACTGCAGTGCTGTAATGTGAGCTATTTCTACACTAGGTTTTTCGGAAATTTCAGCAGCTGCTCCCCCTAGTGTTGAAAAGTGGAAATTCCAAAACTTTTCAAATTATTTTTCATATTTTACTAAATTATAAACAAATGATAATATTTTTTAAGAAAATGTAATCATTAATTCTTTACATTTTTACAATTTCTGAAAAAATTTTTTTTTTGATGGCACCTTCCCTTTAAGATGAATGTCACAAACACAGAAATGAAACAGGTTTCAGCAAAGGGAGGCCAGACTTACTAAACAGACTGAAGATAGGAAAGGTATCTTTGCGGTCAGCACAAAAAACTACAAAAAGACCACACAGAGAGTGCAAAAAGACCTCCACACCGACTCACGGTGCGGAGGTGCCACTCTGCATCCCAGAGCTTCCAGCTAGCAAGGCAAAATTAAGATAGCAAGCTGGACAAGGAAACAATGAACAAATAATTAACTAGCAGGGACTTAGCTTCTGCTGGAGTAGACAGGTCACCAGAAAGATCCAAGAGCGAACTGAACCAGTACAAGAACATTGACAGCTGGCATGGAGTAACGATCTGAGTGGAGTTAAAAAGAGCAGCCAGCCAAAGAATAAACTACGTTACCTGTGGAAGGAACCTCAGAAGCAGCAGCTCCACTCACAGCCACCAGAGGGAGTCCATGGACAGAACTCGCCGAAGTACCATTCATGACCACAGGAGGGAGTTCGATAACAGAATTCACAACACTCTCCCATGCGCCCAAACAGGGGTTTACCCAAACATATTGGATATCAGCGTACTCAGGACAAATTGGACAACAACTTTTGGGGTCCAATTTCTCCTGTTAACCTTGGGAAAATACAAAACTGGAGGCTAAAAAATAATTTTTGTGGAAAAAAAAGAATTTTTATTTTCACAGCTCTGCGTTATAACCTGTAGTGAAAGACTTGGAGGTTCAAAGTTTTCACAACACATCTAGATAAGTTCATTAGGGGGTCTTCTTTCCAAAATGGTGTGACTTGTGGGAGGTTTTAATGTTTAGGCACATCAGGGGCTCTCCAAACGCGACATGGTGTCCTATCTCAATTCCAGTTAATTTTGCATAGAAAAGTGAAACGGTGCTCCTTCCCTTCCGAGCTCTGCCATGCGCCCAAACAGTGGTTTACCCCCACATATGGGGTATCAGCAAACCTAGGACAAATATTATAATGACTTTTGGGGTCCAATTTTTCTTGTTACCCTTGGTAAAATAAAACAAATTGGAGCTGAAGTAAATTTTTTGTGAAAAAAGTTAAATGTTCATTTTTTTAAAACATTCCAAAAATTCCTGTGAAACACCTGAAGGGTTAATAAACTTCTTGAATGTGGTTTTGAGCAGCTTGAGATGTGCAGTTTTTAGAATGGTGTCACACTTGGGTATTTTCTATCATATAGACCCCTCAAAGTGACTTCAAATGTGATGTGGTCCCTAAAAAAAACTATGCTGCAAAAATGAGAAATTGCTCGTCAACTTTTAACCCTTATAACTCCCTAACAAAAAAAATGTTGCTTCCAAAATTGTGCTGATGTAAATTAGACATGTGGGAAATGTTACTTATTAAGTATTTTGTGTGACATATCTCTGTGATTTAAGGGCATACAAATTCAAAGTTGGAAAATTGTGAAATTTTAAAAATTTTCGTCAAATTTCCATTTTTTTCACAAATTAACGCAGGTAATATCAAAGAAATATTACCACTATCATGAAGTACAATATGCCACGAGAAAACAGTGTCAAAACTACTGGGATTCATTGAAGCGTTCCAGAGATAACACCTCATAAAGGGACAGTGGTCAGAATTGTAAAAATTGGCCCGGTCATTAACGTGCAAACCACTCTTGGGGGTTAAGGGGTTAATGTACACTCTGCACCCCATCTTGACGGAAAAAAAAATGTAAAAATTCTTGCAAATTTATTAAAGAAATACTGAAATATCACATGGGCATAAATATTCAGACCCTTTGCTCAGTATTGAGTAGAAGCAACATTTTGAGCTAGTACAGCCATGAGTCTTCTTGGAAATGATGCAACAAGTTTTTCACACCTGGATTCGGGGATCATCTGCCATTCTTCCTTGCAGATCCTCTCCAGTTCACCTCTCCAGTGGTGGACAGCCATTTTCAGGTCTCTCGAGAGATGCTCAATTGGGTTTAAGTCAGGGCTCTGGCTGGGTCAGTCAAGAAAGGTCACAGAGTTGTTCTGAAGCCACTCGTTATTTTAGCTGTGTGCTTAGGGTTATTGTCTTGTTGGAAGGTGAATATTTGGCCAAGTCTGAGGTCCAGAGCCCTCTGGAAGAGGTTTTCATCCAGGATATCTCTGTACTTAGCTGCATTCATGTTTCTTTCAATGACAACCAGTCGTCCTGTCCCTGCAGCTGAAAAACACCCCCATAGAATGATGCCGCCACCACGCCTAACTGTTGGGATTATATATGGCAGGTGATGAACAGTGCCTGGTTTTCTCCACACATACCGCAGAGAGTTATCACCAAAAAGGTCTATCTTCGTCTCATCAGATCAGAAAATCTTATTTCTCATGGTCTGGGAGTCCTTCGTGTGTTTTTTTTTTAGCAAACTCTATGCGGGCTTTCATATGTTTTGCACTGAGGAGAGGCTTCCGTCAGGCCACTCTGCTATAAAGGCCCGACTGGTGGAGGGATGCAGATATAGTTGACTTTGTGGAACTTTCTAACGTCTCCCTGCTGCATCTCTGGAGCTCAGCCACAGTGATCTTGGGATTTTTCTTTACCTCTCTCACCAAGGCTCTTCTCCCACATTTGCTCAGTTTGGCTGGACAGCCAGGTCTAGGAAGGCTTCTGGTGGTCCCAATCTTCTCTCATTAAGGATTATGCAGACCACTGTGCTCTTAGGAACCTTGAGTACTGCAGAAATTCTGTTGTAACCTTGGCCAGACCTTGCCACAATTCTGTCTCTGAGCTCCTTGGCCAGTTCCCATGTCCTCATGATTCTCATTTGGTCTGACATGCACTGTGAGCTTTGAGGTCTTATTGTTGTGAATTCCGCTCTTGGGCTCCCTCCGGTGGTTGAAAGTAGCATTTTTGTGAGTTCTGTTCTTGGGCTCCCTCCTGTGGTTTTGAGTGGTATGGCTGCTTCTTGGATTTAGCTTCAGCAGCTGTTTAGACCGATCGTCTTTCTGGCTCGGCTATATTAGTCTGGCCTTATCCCTCATTCAATTCCAGTTGTCAATTGTTCCTGCCTGGAGTCATTGCTCTTAGGATTTTCCTCACACTCTGACCAGTTCAGCAAAAGCTAAGTCCTTGCTTGTCCTTTTGCAGTTCACTTGTTGTGGACTTTGTTGTTCAGCACTTTCTATGTTTTGTTCTTTTGTCCAGCTTATCAGTATGGATCTATTCAGCTAGGCTGGAAGCTCTGGGCAGCAGAGTTTGCCCTCCACACCTTTAGTCAGGTGTGGAGATTTTTGCATTCCTCTGCGGTGGACTTTTTCTAGTTTTTATTACTGACCGCACAGCGTTCTGTCCTGTACTATTTCTATCTAGCTAGAAGTGGCCTCCTGTGCTTAATCTTGTTTCATACTACGCATGTCATTTCCTTCTCCTCTCACAGTCATTACTTGTGGGGGGCTAATCTATCCTTTGGGAATTTTCTCTGAAGCAAGATAGTTTTCCTGCTTCTATCTTTAGGGGTAGTTAGCTCTTAGGCTGTGACGAGATGCCTAGGCAGAGTTAGGAGCATTCCACGGCTACTTCTAGTGTTGTGTCGAGCTTAGGGACTGCGGTCAGTATAGTTACCACCTGCTCAGAGCTAGTCGCATGTCGCTCCTTAATCACCAGACCATAACACTTATATAGGCAGGTGTATGCCTTTCCAAATCAAGTCATATCAGTTTAATTAAACACAGCTGGACTCCAATGAAGGAGTAGAACCATCTCAAGGAGGATCACAAAGAAATGGACAGCATGCGACTTAAATATGAGTGTCTGAGCAAAGGGTCTGAATACATTCTGTGGTGCAATGTGAGGTTGGTGGATGGTGCGAGACATGATGTCCCAGATGTGTTCAATCAGATTCAGGTCTGGGGAAGGGGTGGGCCAGTCCATAGCTTCAATGCCTTCACCTTGCAGGAACTGCTAACACTCCAGCCACATGAGGTCTGGCAGTGTCCTGCATTAGGAGGAACCCAAGGCCAACTGCACCAGCATATGGTCTCACAAGGGGTCTGAGGATGTTATCTCGGTACCTAATGGCAGTCAGGCTACCTCTGGCAAGCAAAAGGAGGGCTGTGGGGCCCTCCAAAGAAATGCCATTTCACACCATTACTGACCCACTGCCAAACTGGTCATGCTGAAGGATATTGCAGGCAGCAGATCACTCTCTACGGCGTCTCCAGACTCAGTCACATCTGTCACATGTGCTCAGTGTGAACCTGCTTTCATCTGTGAAGAGAACAGGGCGCCAGAGAAGAATTTACCAATCCTGGTGTTCTGTGGCAAATGTACATCATCCTGCACGGTGTTGGGCTGTGAGCACAACCCCCATATGTGGACGTCAGGCACTCAAACCATCCTTATGGAGTCAGTTTCTAACCGTTTGTGCAGACACATGCTGGAGGTAATTTTGCAGGGCTCTGGCAGTGTTCCTCCTTTCACAAAGGCTGAGGTAGCGGTCCTGCTGCTGAGTTGTTGCCCTCCTACGCCCCCCCCCATATCTCCTGGTGTACTGGCCTGTCTCCTGGTAGCATATACAGCCTCTGGACACTACGCTGACAGACACAGCAAACCTTGCCACAGCTCGCATTGATGTGCCATCCTGGATGAGCTGCACTACCTGACCCACTTGTGTGGGTTGTAGAGTCTGTCTCATGCTACCACGAGTGTGAAAGCACAAACATTCAAAAGTGACCAAATCATCAGCCCAAAAGCATTGGTACGGAGATGTGGTCTGTGGTCCCCACCTGCAGAACCACTCCTTTACTGAGTGTGTCTTGATAACTGCTAATAATTTCCATCTGTTGACTATTCCATTTGCACAACAGCATGTGAAATTGATTGTCAAACAGTGTTGCATCCTTAGTGGACAGTTTGATTTCACAGAAGTTTGATTTACTTGGAGTTATATTCTTTTGTTTAAGTGTTCCCTTTATTTTTTTGAGCAGTGTATATATAATACACTGCAGGACAATGCCAGACCTCATGTGGCTGGACTGTGTCAGCAGTTCCTGCAAGAGGAAGGCACTGAAGCTATGGACTGGCCCGCCCGTTCCCCAGACCTGAATTTGATTGAACACATCTGTGACAACATGTCTCACACCATCCACCAACAGTATGCACCACAGTTGCACCACAGTATGACCAGGAGTTTGCAGATGCTTTAGTCCAGGTCTGGGAGGAGATCCCTCAGGAGACCATCCACCCCCTCATCAGGAGCATGCTCAGGCATTGTAGGGAGGCCATACAAGCACATGGAGGCCACACACACTACTGAGCATCATTTCCTTGCCTTGAGGCATTTCCACTGAAGTTGGATCAGCCTGTAACTTCACTTTCCACTTTGATTTTGAGCATCATTTAAACTCCAGAGCTCCGTGGGGTATTAGCTGTGATTTACGTTGATAATTTTTAGGCTTTATTGTTCTTAAGGGTACCGTCACACTGAAACGACGCTGCAGCGATACGACAACAATGTCGATCGCTGCAGCGTCGCTGTTTGGTCGCTGGAGAGCTGTCACACAGACAGCTCTCCAGCGACCAACGATCCCGAAGTCCCCTGGTAACCAAAGTAAACATCGGGTTACTAAGCACAGGGCCGCACTTAGTATCCCGATGTTTACCCTGGTTACCATCGTAAAAGTAAAAAAAACAAACACTACATACTTACCTACCGCTGTCTGTCCCCGGCGCTCTGCTTTCCTGCACTAACTGTGAGCACAGCAGCTGGAAAGCAGAGCGGTGACGTCACCGCTGTGCTTTCCGGCTGGCTGGGGCTGACACAGGATGCAGGAGGAGTGCAGAGAAGCAGAGTGCCGGGGACAGACAGCTGAAGGTAAGTATGTAAATGTGGCACCCCTAGGGGTATTTGCCACAAAAATAGTTACTGACAGTAAGTACAAATACTAAAATAGCAAGACTGCACTACCACCTCCGGCCAGAAGGGGGAGCTCCAGAGACTCCCCTTGATCCATTCTGGTCTGAGAGAAGAAATGGCAGTTGGGCCAAGGAGCGGATAGTGAGAGGTCATACAGTTGAATCTCTAAGAGCCCTGTGACTGTTACCAGGCCTAAATCACCGGCCTGAGGAGAAGAGGGATAGAGAAAAAGGACATTGTGAGAACCGGGTAGCATTAATCACTACCCAGAACAGGCGCAAAGACGGATACCGGATCCGTGGCTGTATTCATTATATATAATACAGCAACCGGAAAAACGTGAGGTGATATCAGCTTCACTAGGGTCGGATGCAGCAACAGACACAGAGTTCAGCGGTACTCCCAGAGGGGGTAAACCGATAAAAGGACTCGGGTTGCCCGTCGAACCAGGACCCGGAGGGGACAGATTGGGCCGGCAGCCAGTTCACATACAGCAGCAGGGCCACACAGAAATTGCGCACAATAAGAGGCGAAGACCCCGGCAGGGTCAAAGTAACTCAGAGTTCCCATACAGACTCCGGTGACAGGACTGGTTGTAAATCCTTTTATGTTAAAGTAAACTGGTTAAACGTTTCAGTGCCTCAGTCTTTCATTTGGACAATAGCCATCTATCCAGGATCGAGATCGTCACCGCTGGGAGAACCTGCTGTTGATCAAGTAAGTGCCTGTCCCCTCATGATACCCCTTACACTGTGCATTGCCTGAGGCCACAGCACCGGGTCAAGCCACCCGTGACATCCCCCTCAAGAGACAGACTCCATTGGTCCGGTGCTGGGTATCCCGGTCTCCTGGGCGTCACATACTGTTTGTTTTTTTACGTTTACGCTGGTAACCAGGGTAAACATCGGGTTACTAAGCACGGCCCTGCGCTTAGTAACCCGATGTTTACCCTGGTTACCAGTGAAGACATCGCTGAATCGGCGTCACACACGCCGATTCAGCGATTTCAGCGGGAGATCCGGCGACGAAAGAAAGCGGGGTCCCTGATCGCAGGAGCGTGTCAGACACAGTGAGATCGTAAGGATATCGCTGGAACGTCACGAATCGTACCGTTGTAGCGATCAAAATGCCACTGTGTGACGGTACCCTAACACATTCCACTATGTAATGAATTAAGATTTACAACTGGAATATTTCATTCAGTGATATCTAGTATGAAGGGTTTAGGAGTTTCAGCTCCTTAACATGTGCCACCCTGTTTTTAAAGGGACCAAAAGTAATTGGACAATTTACTTCAAGGCTATTTCATGGACAGGTGTGGGCAATCCCTTTATGTCATTCTCAATTAAGCAGATAAAAGGCCTGGAGTTGATTTGAGGTGTGGTGCTTGCATTTGGAAGGTTTTGCTGTGAAATAAACATGCGGTCAAAGGAGCTTTCCATGCAGGTGAAACAAGCCATCCTTAAGCTGCGAAAACAGAAAAAACCCATCCGAGAAATTGCTACTATATTAGGAGTGGCAAAATCTACAGTTTAGTAGACCCTGAGAAAGAAAGCAAGCACTGGTGAACTGAAATGCAAAAAGACCTGGGCGCCCACGGAAGACAACAGTGGTGGATGATCGCAGAATAATCTCCATGGTGAAGAGAAACCCCTTCACAACAGCCAACCAAGTGAACAACACTCTCCAGGAGGTAGGCGTATCAATATCCAAATCTACCATAAAGAGAAGACTGCATGAAAGTAAATACAGAGGGTTCACTTCATGGTGCAAGCCACTCATAAGCATCAAGAATAAGAAGGCTAGACTGGAATTTGCTAAAAAAAATCTAAAAAAGCCAGCACAGTTCTGGAAGAACAGTCTTTGGACAGATGAAACCAAGATCAACCTCTACTAGAATGATGGAAAGAGAAAAGTATGGCAAAGGCGTGGAACAGCTCATGATCCAAAGCATACCACATCACCTGTAAAAGACTGTGGAGGCAGTGTGATGGCTTGGGCATGCATGGCTGCCAGTGGCACTGGGTCACTAGTGTTTATTGATGATGTGACACAGGACAAAAGCAGCCAAATGAATTCTGAGGTATTCAGAGATATACTGTGTGCTCAGATCCAGCCAAATGCAGCCATACTGATTGGTCGTCGTTTCATACTACAGATGGACAATGACCCAAAACATAAAGCCAAAGCGACCCAGGAGTTTATTAAAGCAAAGAAGTGGAATATTCTTGAATGGCCAAGTCAGTCACCTGATCTCAACCCAATTGAGCATGCATTTCCCTTGTTAAAGACTAAACTCCAGACAGAAAGGCCCACAAACAAGCAGCAACTGAAAACCACCGCAGTGAAGGCCTGGCAGAGCATCAAAAAGGAGGAAACACAGCGTCTGGTGATGTCCATGAGTTCAAGACTTCAGGCAGTCATTGCCAACAAAGGGTTTTCAACCAAGTACTAGAAATGAACATTTTATTTAAAATTATTGAATCTGTCCAATTACTTTTGGTCCCTTTAAAAACAGGGTGGCACTTGTTAAAGAGCTGAAACTCCTAAACCTTTCATCCAATTTTAATGTGGATATCCTCAAATGAAAGCTGAAAGTCTGAATTTTAACTGCATCTGAATTGTTTTGTTTAAAATTCATTGTGGTAATGTCTATAACCAAAATTAGAAAAGTGTTGTCTCCGTCCAAATATATATGGACCTAACTATGTGTGTGCCTGTGCGTGCGCGTATGTATATGCATACATATATCTCTTTTGGTTTTATCTCCCATTGAAGTAAATGTACAGCAATACTTAGGAGGGGCCACTAAGCAACGCATGGTTCTATCATGTTCTGCCCATATATCTGTTGATTTGGGCTTCTGCTGGAGCAGCTTTCAGCTTATTGTTGTTACCATCCCATCAATGTCATATTGAGGTCATCAACTGTCAAGTGCTGAAAAACCCATTTAAACAGTTTATGGGGTGTGTATTTCCACAAGAAAAAGCTAGGTACTAAAGATGTGATTTATCAAAGCTTTTACAAAAGTATTCTAGACCTCCAAATTTACTTATTATTGTACTAAATCACACAGTTCAATGATTAATTAATCTGTAGAATACTTCTGTAGAAAAAATGCTCCTTACGCCACTGAAGCAGTTTCCACAATGGGGTCACTTGTGAGGGTCTCCGCTGCTTTGCCATCAGGGACTCTACAAATGCTGACTTTACAATCCATTCCAGCACAATCTGCACTCCAAAAATCAAATAGCGCACATGCCATTCCATGTGCCCAAACAGTAGATTCAACCACATACGCCGCATTCAGTAGAAATTGCATAACAAATTTTTGGGTGCATTTTCTTCTCTCATTACAGTCTATGAAAATAACAAAATTGTAACATTTTAGCTTAAAAAAATGTAATTTTTCATTTTTCCATTCCAAACTAGAAATTCTTGTGAAGCACAGAAGGGTCATAGTTCTTGAATGCAGGTTTTGCATACTTATGAGGAGTACAGTTTTAAAAATTGTATAATTTTGGTGTTGTTTTGACATACAATATTTTCCTAAGTAAACTAAAGCTTACTGGCCTAAATGTACTACTATTATAAAGTACAAAGGTGTCATGAAAAAAATCTCAGACTTACTGAGATTCAAAAAAAGCATTCCAAAGTTAATTCCAAAGCACATAAAGTAACAGATTGTGTCAGATTTGAAATATGTCAGGAAGATCAAAACTGGCTTTGAAGATAAAAGTGAATGTTCTACAAAACATTATTAATGATTCTGATTAATAACCCGAACAGTAAAGATCGGGGTCTGTACCGAAAATGAACCCAGAACTTCACCAGCAAGTCCATGTACTGTAACTGTTCAAGTTCGACACCCCAAACATCGGGTGTTTCGCACGCCATCATATGCATGACAAAACGAGAAACACTGGCGGCTCTGATCGGCAGCAAGATTATTTCCAATGGTCAGAGCGCTGCAGCTCCCTCATCATCTGGTCACCTGCGTCGGCTGATTGGACTTACTACTTCAATCAACCTATGACTGCTGTCACTCATGACAGAGAGAGCAGGCGTCGGTTGATGGGAGTATTCATCAGCCAGCGCTATAAATAAATGAAAAATAATACATTTTAAAAAAATGACATTGGTTCTCCTGTATTTTTGATAGCCAGTCAGGCAAAAATGACAGCTATAGGCCGCAACCCTCAGCTGTCAACTTTAGCAAGGCTGGTAATCAAGAAGGGAGAGGTCCCCACGCAGGTATTTTTTTTTTTTTATTATTATTAAAAAAATAAAAAAAACACGATGTGGGGTCATCACCCCATTTTTGAGAAGCAGCTAAGCTAAAGCAGAAATCCAGAGGTCTGTATTCTCAGGCTGCAAAGGGGCCATTGATATTGCCCCCTCAGCTGCCCCAGAAAATGCGCATCTATTAGATGCACCAATTCTAGCGCTTGCCCTGCTGCGGTGGCAAGTGGGATTCATATATGTGGGGTTGATGTCACCGTTGCATTGTCCAGTGACATCAAGCCCACAGCTTAGTAATAAAGACATTACTAATCCTATAGTTATATTGTAAATAAACACAACCAGGATAAAGTACTGTACTTTATTTGAAATAAAAACACACTTTTACTTTTTATTTAAAAATAGCAGTTGTACTCCCTTAACACTTATTCCATTGAAACGATCATCTCCAGTAAAAAAAAACAAAAGTTAAAAACAACCATATCCCTCACCTGTCTGCGGTTCTGCCCCATACCATAATCCATGTCTGCGATAAATGGTTTTCAAAGTGGATGGTACCAAGATGTGACCGTTCCAGCTCAAAACCACTGGAGAATGAGCTGCTGCAACCTCAGCCTCAGTGACTAATGGTGATGTCATTGAGCTTACCACAAGTTACTGAAGCTGTGCTTCCAGCAGGGCCCCTGAACTGCGGTGACCTCAGTGAGATCATTGCTCGCCCTGTGAGAAAAATTCTCGCAGTTCAGCACTGAGCTCAGTCACCGCACTTCAGGGGCCTGGCTGGGAAAGCAGCCACAGTGACCTACGGTAACCTCGATGATGTCACAGCTAGTCACTGAGGCTGAGCTCACAGCAGGCCATTCTCCAGTGGTTTTCAGCATGATAATACCAGACACCAGCAGTTGTCAAAACTGGGGGGGCTCATGCCATTTAAATTTTTTAAATTTTGAAACATGGAGTAGGGACCCCTCTATTCTTGATACCTGTCAGCTTTAGATAGGCTGGTTGAGGTTTGCAGCCCTTGGCTGTCACTTTTGTGTGGCTGGTTATCTACAAAACAGGGGTACCAAAGTTTTTTTTTTATTTATACCGCTGGCGCCAGCTGATGAATACTCCTTGCCCTCGCTGTTATTAGCAGCATCAGGCATCGGCTGATTGAAGTTGTAGTCCCATCAGCCAACGCCTGTGACTGGAGGTAAACTTTTTACCTTCGGTCAGATCTGTAGGCTCACGCTGTCATTTGACAGAGGGAGCTGCAGTACTCTGACCGGCTGCAATGATCTTACCGCCGATCAGAGTCAATGTTTGCCGGCAGATGACAGCGTGGCAAACACTGGATGTTCGGGCCCCTATTCATGTGAATGGGGTCCGGGTTTGGGTACTGTTTTGGTACCTGAACCGAATTTTTTTTTTATCTGTTCAGCCGGACCCGAACATACAGGGGTTAGTCCATCACTAACTATGATGTCTTATTTTTCTACATATAAGGCTGGGATCAATGCGATTCTGTTCTTCAACCTATGTCCAAAATATTAGAAGGCCACAAGGAGGGTACCAATAGTTTACCTCCCAAATTGATGGACAAACTCAAGTTTAGTTGCTGTATTACTAAATATACGTGAGTCCTGAGATTTCAGTATCTCAGACCATTTAAAATTAAAAACAGCAGTTTCAAATATTGGAACAGGCAAATATGCTGAAAAACCACCAACCAGAAGGATATTGCCACGTGATTTTTTTTTTTTGTTTAAGCATAAATGGCGACAGTCTAGCTGTAACTAGCAAGTACTGTTTTATCAAGACCTCAAAATAATTTTAATTTTAACTGAAAGATAGCAACAAACTGTACATATCTCGCAATTTAAATCTATGAGTTACAGAAATAGCCTAACGTTTTATTTAATCTTTGTGGATACAATAGTCACCTGAAAGGGGTTTTCACCCAAACAAAAGTTCATTTTAATCAATAGAATAATCTTGGAATAATAATAAGTTTTATAATTGGTTGTGTTTAAAGTAAATGTTCCTGTGCGGGTATATTCTTATACACCAGAAACCAGAAGTTTACATACATTCTATAAAAAAGACACATATGCATGTTTTTCTCAATATCTGACATAAAATCAGAATAAACTTTTTCAGTTTTAGGTCAGTGAGGATTACCATAATTATTAATATTTGCCAATTGCCAGAATAATGAGAGAATGTTTTAAAGCATTTTTAATACTTACTACAAAGTCAAAAGCTTACATACACTAAGATTACTATGTCTTTAAACAATTCTGGACTGCCCATATGATTATGTCATGATGTTTTGCCAATATTTTTTGGCAATATCTGAGTTAGACACACCTGTGGATGTATATTAATGCACACCTGATACACACCTGGGAAAATCTCAAGAAATCAACCAAGATATCAGGAAGAGAATTGCGGACTCATCCTTGGGTACAATTTCAAGATATCTGAAGGTGCCTTGTTCATGTGTACACACAAATATACACAAGTACAAACAAGATGGGAATGTCCAGCCATCATACCACTCAGGAAGGAGACTGGTTCTGTGTCCCAGAGATGAACGTGCTTTGGTCCGACATGTGTATATCAACCCAAGGATAAAAGGAAAACACCTTGTGAAGATGATGTGTCAATATCCACAGTGAAACCACTACTCTATCAACGTGGGCCACTGTGCCAGGAAGAAGTCATTACTCCAAAAGAGACATAAAAAAAGCCAGATTAATGTTTGCAAATGCACACAGGAACAAAGAGCTTAATTTTTTGAGACATGTACTGTGGTCTAATGAAACTAAAACTGAACCCACTGTGCAAATATGGGGTGGCAGCATCATGTTGTAGAGTCGTTTTGCTGCAGGAGGGACTGGTGCATGTCACAATATAGATGTAAGATGATGTAGCAATATTGAAGCAACATCTCAAGACATCAGCCAGGAAGTTAAAGCTTGGGCCTTCCATATGGACAATGACCAGAAGCATACTGCCAAAATGATAAAGTGGCTTAAGGATAACAAAGTCAATGTTTTGGAGTGCCATCACAAAGCCTTGATCTCAAGCCTACTGAAAAATGTATTGGCAAAGCTGAAAAGGCAAATGGAAGCAAGACAACCTACAAACCTGGATCAGTAACACCAGTTTTGTCAGGAGGAATGGGCCCAAATTCCAACCAACTATTGCGAGAAGCTTGTGGAAGGATATTCCAAACGTTTGACCCAAGTCATTCATTTTGATAATCCTAACTGACCTAAAAACAAGAAAGGTTTATTCTTATTTCATGTCAGATATTGAGAAAAACATGCATATGTGTCTTTTTACATAGTGTATGTAAACTTCTGGTTTAAACTGTAAATGTGCCCCTGCTGTGTACTGTGTAATGGTTGTGTCTGACTGTGCTGGAACATCGTCTGATCATACCACAGATACTGGACAGTGAAGGGAGTGAGGGGAATATTACAGCACGGGACATTTATAAAATTACCTCAGAACAGGAATATTTATTTTAAACACATCCAATTGTGGAAATTATTATTATTCCAAGATCTATTGATTAAAGGGAACCTGTCACCCCCAAATCAAAGATGAGCTAAGCCCACCAGCATCAGGGGCTTATCTACAGCATTCTGTAATGCTGTAGATAAGCCCCCGATGTATCCTGAAACATGAGAAAGAGGTTAGGTTATTCTCACCCAGGGGAGGTCCGGTCTGGGGCCTCCCATCTTCTTACGATGACATCCTCTTCTTGTCTTCACGCTGTGGCTAAGGCGCGGGCGTACTTTGTCTGTCCTGTTGAGGTCAGAGCAAAGTACTGAAGTGCACAGGCACCAGGAAAGGTCAGAGAGGCCCAGTGCCTGCGCACTGCAGTACTTTTCTCTGCCCTCAAAAAGGGCAGACAAAGTACACCTGCGCCGGAGCCGCATAGTGAAGACAAGAAGAGGACGTCATCCTATGAAGATGGGAGGCCCCGGACTGGACCGCAACGCCCATCGGATCGGACTGCCCCTGGGTGAGTATAATCTAACCTCTTTCTCATCTTTCAGGATACATGGGGGGCTTAGCTCATCTTCGATTTTGGGGGTGACAGGTTCCCTTTAAAGTGAGGGTTAGGAGATTCCTGCTCTCCCAATATCCATTGTATATTTTATAGATGTCTATAGTGGGAAAAATTTGGTTAATGGGCTGAAAAGTAAGTTGAGTAAACGCTAATATTACAACACTATAATGTTATGTTTCAGGTCACCGATTAGAGGCAGCTACTATATAGCCTAATCTCAGCCTATTACTGAAACTTGTCACTATACTTGGGATATTTAGCCAAAGTGGAATCTCCTCCAAAAGTAAAGTACAGCTGCTTTAGGCTGTGTGCCCACGATGACTTTTTGGCGAGTCTTTGACACTGCAAATTAATGCTGTGTCAAAAACTCAGCGTTTTACGATTGCAGCAAAGTGGATAAGGTTTATAGAAATCTTACGCTCACTGTGTGTTTTTTTTTTTTTTTTTACTCAGTGTAAACTGACTTCTGGGGCATGCTTCAAATCCACAAAATGTCCATTTTTCTTGCAGGTACACTACAGAGTTATGTTCTGATTTTTCCCATAGAATTGCATTAGATGTGAAAAATCCGAAATCAAAAGAGGCACATGCATTTGCAGTGCGCTTCCACAACCAAAAGTGCTTGAAATCTGCACGACTGTACAAAAAGTTTTCATAGCCAATTATCAAGAAGAATCAACAGTAAAACATGACACCAACAAGAGACAAAAAAAGCGAGAAAAAAAAAACACACACAAAGAAACGCACTCAAACGCAATGAAAAAATGCAGGTAAGCTAATTTAGGCTACGTTCACATTTGCGATGTTGTGTGTTGCGTCGGAGACGCAACGCACAACGCATGCAAAAACGAATTGTTTTGTGACGCATGCGTCCATTTTTGGCTTGATTTTGGACGCAAAAAAAATGCAACTTGCGCCCCGACGCTTGCGCCAAAAATGCTGCATGCATCACAAAACGCAAGACAACGCATGTCCATGCGCCCCCATGTTAAATATAGGGGCGTATGACGCATGCGTCGCCGCGGCTGCGCCCGACGCAACGCTAATGTGAACGTAGCCTTACACAATAGGTGCAGAAAATTTGCTGAAAATGCACAACATCAGACTCACCAAAAGCTTAATGTGGGAATGTAGCCTTAAGGCCACATTCAGTTTTTGGTCAATATTTAACATCGGTATTTGTGAGTCAAAACCAGGGGTTAAACAATAAGAGGAAAAGTATAAGGACACACGTTGTGGATTTGTGCACGTTACGGATTTGGCTACGGATTTGCAGCAGTTTTCCATGCGGTGTACAGTACCATGTAAACTTAGGGAAAACCAAATCCGCTGTGCACAAGCTGCAGAAAATACCACGCGGAAACGCTGTGGATTATTTTCTGCAGCATGTCAAGTCTTTGTGCGGATTCCGCAGCGTTTTACACCTATTCCTTAATAGGAATCCGCAAGTGTAAAACCGGAGGTGAAATGCGCATAAAACGCTGGAAATCCACGGTAAATCCACAGGTAAAACGCAGGGCGTTTTACCTGCTGATTTTTCTGAATCTGACTGGAAAAATCCGCACACGAATCCGCAAGGTGTGCACATATAATAATAGAAACACGTCACCACTTCAATATTTATCACCCACTCCTGGTTTTGGCTTACAGTTATTAATGCAAAATACTGACCAAATATTCATCATAAGCACACGATCATAGGGTTTTGCCTCTTGGTGCAAAGTAGCATGATTGTTAGTTGGGCAAGAGGCCTTTGAAAATTTAATTTACAAATGTGTAAACTGGATTTCTGCAAGATAAAATAGTGATCATGAGAGCAGATATTTTTAATATTTCTGTTAGTAGTATATTCTGAGAATTTGCTTCAGTTTTACCTCTGCTGAATGCATTTCTTATTATTGAGCCCATAGTTACAACATTTTTTATTTATGAATTACAGGTTTTCCAGATGGCCTATTCTATCAGTGAATTTTCGGAAACCTTTAACTTTAAGTCAATTAAACACTGTACTTTTATATTTCATGGAAACATTAGCACATTTAAGAAAAGTGCAAAAAACTCCTAAGGGTATGTGCACACGTTGCGGATATGGCTGTGGATTCGCAGCAGTTTTCCATGCATTGTACAGTACCATGTAAACCTATGGAAAACCAAATCCGCTGTGCACATGCTGCGGAAAATTCTACGCGGAAATACTGTGGTTTACTTTCTGCAGCATGTCAATTCTTTGTGCAGATTCCGCAGCGTTTTACACCTGCTCCATAATAGGAATCCGCAGGTGTAAGGCTATGTGACCACGTTGAGGAATTGCCTGTGGAATTTGTTGTCTGGATTCTGCATCTCTTGGCAGAAAACGGAGGTGCGGATTTGATGCATTTTTGTGCAGATGTTCTGCGGATTTCTTGCATTTTTTACCCCTGCGGATTTCTATAATGGAATGGGTCTAAAAACGCTGCAGATCCGCAAAAAAG
The DNA here is from genome assembly GCF_032444005.1 of Ranitomeya imitator. NCBI lineage: Eukaryota > Metazoa > Chordata > Amphibia > Anura > Dendrobatidae > Ranitomeya > Ranitomeya imitator. The sequence goes on along the minus strand of NC_091285.1, from coordinate 307,668,494 downwards.
AAGTGACATGCTACTTTTAATCTGCAGTGTTTCCGCACGGAATTTTCCCCACCGTTAGCACAGCGTTTTTTTTTTCTCATTGATTTACATTGTACTGTAAATCACTTGCGGATCTGCAGCATTTCTGCACAGTAAAAAATGCTGCGGATGCGCAGGAAATCCGCAACGTGTGCACATACCCTAAAAACGCAGGTGAAATCCGCAAAAAAAACTACACTAAATCCGCAGTAAATCCGAAGGTAAAACACAGGGCATCTTACCTGCAGATTTTGCGGAAAAATCCACAATGGAATCTGCAACATGTGCACATACCCTTAATATGATAGAAAAGCTCCAGGTACAAATGGTTACGCCCTTATTCATGGATTATAAGTCAAGTTTGCCTTCCTTCAGAAGATATATATTGGTGTCGAGTAGTGTTGAGCGATACCGTCCGATACTTGAAAGTATCGGTATCGGATAGTATCGGCCGATACCCGAAAAATATCGGATATCGCCGATACCGATATCCGATACCAATACAAGTCAATGGGACATCAAGTATCGGAAGGTATTCTCATGGTTCCCAGGGTCTGAAGGAGAGGAAACTCTCCTTCAGGCCCTGGGATCCATAGGGATGTGTAAAATAAAGAATTAAAATAAAAAATATTGATATATTTACCTCTCCGGCGGCCCCTGAACTCAGCGCGGGTAACCGGCAGGCTTCTTTGTTCAAAATCAGCGCTTTTAGGACCTGAGAAACACGTCCCGGCTTCTGATTGGTCGCGGGCCGCCCATGTGACCGGCACGCGACCAATCACAAGCCGCGACGTCACCGCAAGCTATTAACGCGCTCATTTTTAAAAATGAGCGCGTTAATGGCTTTCAAATACGTAGCGGCTTGTGATTGGTCGCGTAGCCGCGACCAATCACAAGCCGCGACGCCACCGCAAGCTATTAACGCGCTCATTTTTAAAAATGAGCGCGTTAATGGCTTTCAAATACGTAGCGGCTTGTGATTGGTCGCGTAGCCGCGACCAATCACAAGCCGCGACGTCACCGCAAGCTATTAACGCGCTCATTTTTAAAAATGAGCGCGTTAATGGCTTTCAAATACGTAGCGGCTTGTGATTGGTCGCGTAGCCGCGACCAATCACAAGCCGCGACGCCACCGCAAGCTATTAACGCGCTCATTTTTAAAAATGAGCGCGTTAATGGCTTGCGGTGGCGTCGCGGCTTGTGATTGGTCGCGGCTACGCGACCAATCACAAGCCGCTACGTATTTGAAAGCCATTAACGCGCTCATTTTTAAAAATGAGCGCGTTAATAGCTTGCGGTGACGTCGCGGCTTGTGATTGGTCGCGGCTACGCGACCAATCACAAGCCGCTACGTATTTGAAAGCCATTAACGCGCTCATTTTTAAAAATGAGCGCGTTAATAGCTTGCGGTGGCGTCGCGGCTTGTGATTGGTCGCGGCTACGCGACCAATCACAAGCCGCTACGTATTTGAAAGCCATTAACGCGCTCATTTTTCAAAAAAGAGCGCGCTAATAGCTTGCGGTGACGTCGCGGCTTGTGATTGGTCGCGTGCCGGTCACATGGGCGGCCCGCGACCAATCAGAAGCCGGGACGTGTTTCTCAGGTCCTAAAAGCGCTGATTTTGAACAAAGAAGCCTGCCGGTTACCCGCGCTGAGTTCAGGGGCCGCCGGAGAGGTAAATATATCAATATTTTTTATTTTAATTCTTTATTTTACACATCTCTATGTATCCGATACCGATACCCGATACCACAAAAGTATCGGATCTCGGTATCGGAATTCCGATACCGCAAGTATCGGCCGATACCCGATACTTGCGGTATCGGAATGCTCAACACTAGTGTCGAGTGAAAAAAAAAATATAATGTCATCCAAAAGTTTTCACCCCTCTTGGTATTTTTCGTGTTTTGCCATCTCACAACCTGGAATTTCACAGTTTTTTGAGGCTTTTCATCAGGTCATGTAAAGAAAATGCCTACGATTGTGAACATTTGTTGTGAAGCAAACAACAAATACGACAAAATAACTGAAACTTCAGCGTACACAACTATTCACCTCTCTAAAGTCAGTACTTTGTAGAGCCTCCTTTAGCTGCAATTACAGCTGCAAGTCGCTTTAGATACTGTAAGTGTCTGAGTTTTCTACATCTTGCCACTGGGAGTTTTGACCATTTTTTATGGCAAAACTGCTCCAGCCTCTTCAAGTTCGATGGTTTTCTCTGGTGAACAGCAATCTTCAAGTCTGACCACAGATTCTGAATTAAGGTCGAGTCTTTGACTAGGCCACTCCAAAACATTTACACGTTTCTCCTTAAACCACTTGAGTGTTGATTTAGCAGTATGCTTTGGATCATTGTCTTGTTGGAAGGTGAACCTCCGTCCCAGTCTCAAATCACTCTTTTATGACCAGTGTGAACATGCTCCTAATTTGTATGCTTATCAACTTGTGCTCCAGTTCATTTATTTCGGGTTTAGCTTCCAATCAATGACAGACTGAAATACGTTTTGCTAAAGAATATCCCTGTATTTCACACTATTTATCTTCCCCTCAACTTAAACAATTTTTCCTGTCCCTGCTGCCAAAAAATATCCACAGCATGATACTACTACCATGCTTCACTATGGGGATGGTGTTCTTGGGGTGATTAGCAGTATTGGTTCAGCGCCACATATAGAATTTAGGTTGATGGCTAAAAATTTTGATTATGGTCTCATCCAACCACAACACCTTCCTGCATACATTTGGAGATTTTCTCATGTCTTTTAAAAAAAAAACTCAAAACAATCCTTAACATTTGTGTGCATAAAGGCTTTTTTTCTGCCCACTCTTCCGTAAAGGATACCTGTATGGAGTGTACGGATTATTGTGGGTGTATGGACAAATACTCCAGTCTCTGCTTGGGAACTATGTAGCTTCTTCATGGTTAGCTTTGGTCTCTGTGCTGCCTTGATTAATGCCCTACTTGCCTGAGCTGAGTTTTGGTGGGCAGTCCTTTCTTGACATGTTTGTTGTGCTACCATAGTGTTTCCATATGAAGATAATGGATTTGAGGGTGCTTCGGGGATTATCAAAGATTGGGATATATTTTTGTAACCCAACCCTGACTTGTACTTCCCAACATCTTTGTCCCCAACTTGTTTGGAGATCTCCTTGGTCTTCATGGTGTTGTTTGGTTAGTGGCGCCTCTTGCTTTACGGTGTGCAGCCTCAATGGCCTTTCTGAAAAGGTGTGTATATACTGACAGACCATTGGTCACTTAGATAGCACACAGGTGGACTTTCTTTCACTAAACAAGTCATTTATGATGGAATTTGCTTGCACCAGACATTTTTAGGGGTTTCATAGCAAAAGGTGTGAATACATATGCACATATATCAATTTTTAGTTATTTGGCCCCATAAGTTTGAGCATATATTTTTCTCACTTCACCAGGTTAGACTATTTAGTACTGACTGATTAAAAAAAATAATTAAAACACAGGTTGTAATGTATCAAAATAGGTAAAAAGCCAAGGAGGGGATGAATATTTTGCAAGCCACTGTACGTCGTAGTATATAAATAAATTTACATATATTTTTATTATTTCTTTTGTACAAGTCATTCTAATGCAACATCCATTACAGCCTTATATTCCATGTATACATCAGTATATACCGTAATATTAGTGAGGAGTAAACTAAAAATTATTATGGTAATTATTGCTAGTGTAGTTATTATTCCTATTCTCTGTTTCACTACTGCACAGAACAATAGAATTAAGAGGATGAATCCCTTGTTCTCCTAGTACTTTTGAAATAATAAATAGTGGTGCATTTCATGTTCCTTTAAACCACATCAATAGGTGAGCATGAACAGCCAAGACATTAACATTCAAATTAGAAGGTGAGCATCTAGGTTGCTTTACGTTGCTTTGTGAAGTATCTTTTGTCAGCAATTATTTTTGAACATATTCAATGCAGTAAATAGCACATCCTGCATCTTCTATAACACTGAAAGCATACATTAACATGATAACTAGGCACAATCCTTTAAGTCATTTTCCTAGTCACTGAATTTTTTATGCCTTTCTGATCTTAATAAGAAAACAAAGCAACCAGTAACATTATCACATTGAAACGCTCCAGAAAAGTGTTCAGGTACAACAAAACAGAAACTTGAAAGGACTCTCCAATTTGTTCCAGGAGAAAAAAAATATTCCCTGCTTTGTAATGAAAATAGATGACTCTGATTTCCAGCTCAGAAGCAGTTGTACCGCTTCAGCAGAAGGAACATGAACAACTAACTCCAAAGTGGCCGTAAAAACAGTCACAGCAGCAAATACGGAACTTTTACATAAATAGATGGTCGTGTTGCATAAAAACTACTGTAAGAAATACTTGAATAGAGATTGTCATTTAAACCCTAAAAAGACAATAAATATCATGTACATTTCTTTGTTTATATATAAAAAAAACAAAAACAATTACGGTAACTGGTACAAATAGAGAGGAGTCATCATTGAAGACCATAACTGACATGCCATGTTCTAAAACCATTTTGACAAACTAACACAAAAGTAATTATTACTAGTGATGAGCGAGTGTGCTCGTTATTTGAGATTTCCGAGCATGCTCGGGTGTTCTCCAGTATCTTGGGCGTGTTCATGTGTTTTATGCTTGTGTTCCTGCAGCTGCATGATTTGTGGCTGCTAGACAGCCTGAATACATGTGGGGATTCCCTATCAAACAGGTAATCCCCCACGTGTTCAGGCTGGCTAGCAGCCGCAAATCATGCAGCTACGGAAACAAAAACATAAAACATGAGCACGCCCAAAATACTCAGGAACACCTGAGCATGCTTGGAAATCTCGAGTAACGAGCACACTCGCTCATCACTAATTATTACGTACACCAACAATAGGCAATAAGTATATACTGGTGTAACTGGGAAATTGTACAGAATCTCGGCATTCACACAGTAAATACACAGCACAGCAGCAAGTCTGAGCAGGAACTAATGTCTCAAAGACCAAAGATTAAAAGAAAATAAATCCTCCCCCAGAAGTTGATTTGATGTTACAAGTGAAGCCATAAAAAAGCAAAAGTCAGCAACAGTTTATCGCCTAGCCCATAACCCCTTGTTTTCACAGACAATTTTTGCAAAACCATTTTTGTTTTTCACTTTTCTATTGTCGATTTCCAGGAACCATAATTTCCGTTTTTGAGGTTTTGATTTTTTTTGCAATTTATTTACGGAATGAGGTGGCTTCATTTTGGGGTACATATGACTTCACATGTTTTATTAACTCATTATAGGAAGGAATCTAAATAAAACAGTAATTCTACCACTGATTTATTTCAATTTGTCTTTTCTGTAGTAACATATGGATGCGAAACCTGGACCATATGGAAATAAGAGTGAAGAAGAATTGACGCCTTTGAAATGTGGTGCTTGAGAAGGATGTTATCAATACCATGGCTGGCAAGAAAAACAAAACAAATCAATTTCGGAACAAATCAAGCCAGACACTGGAAGCAAGGATCACCAAGATACGACTTGCCTACTTTGGACACATTCTATGAAGAGAGCAATTACTGGAGAAGGATATCATGGTTCGAAGAATGGAAGGAACAAGGAGATGAGGAAGACAAGCAATTTGGTGGATGGATACAATCAAGATAATGGTGGAGAAAACTATGGTAGACCTATCTAGGCTTGCACAAAGTCGATCTTCCTACAGATCAAACTGAAGGCCGTTTTATTTAAGGTTTTATTACTTTTCTACAATAAATTAACTCTTTCACAAAAAACATTTGTCTTAGGGTCGCCACATTCTGAAAGCAATACGTTTCACAATTTCCTATCAGTGGAGCTACAGGAGGGCTTATCTTTTGCGGGACAAGCTGTAGTTTTTAATTGTGTCATTTTGTGGTACATGTGACTTAGCATAATTTATTAATTCTTTGGAAGGTTAAAAAGACAAAAAAAAAAAAATCAGCAAAAAAAAAAATTATCAGTTCAATATTTTTATACTATATTTTTGCTTTTGCAGGGTTTTTGAGGTTTTGATTTTACAGATACTTTTGTTATTATTAAAACTGTAATTTTTTTTTATTTTAACTCCTTTTTTTTTTCATACACTTCATGCATACATCAGCTTCAATTCCCAGAAGGGTCTTGGACCTGAGATCCTTTGGTCACATTAACAGTTTCCCAACCGCCCACTGTAGATAAAGGTGGGCGCTCGCAGGGCTTTGAGCAGCACCGAAGTTTATCTATGGTCGGCGGTCTCGCAGCGCTCAGGACCCCCAATGGTCTTGCTATCGCTGTATTATGGAGAAGATCAGTAACTGACAGGTTAAATTAAGTCCAAATTATGTTAACCCTGTGCTGTTTTCTAGATTCCATAATCCTAGCATTTAGAAGATAGACGTGAGTGAAGCAGTGCTGTCCCTCTCACTCTGATTCCCCCACACCCCGTAATGAGATGTGACCACATCACAGAGGAGCCGAGGATTGTCCTGGCAGCCACAGGTCACGTGATGACCTCTGGATCTACCAGGTGTGGTGGTCAGCAGCTGAGTCTAACAGGCCATCTGCCAGTGTACAACTAACAGGTCTCATACAATTCAATACATAAGACAAGTGAAAAGAAAAATACAAATTGAAGTATCATATAGGGACTAAGTAAAAAAAAAAGTTGAAAAATAAAAGTAAAATTTTTTTTTAAATATATTTAAATATTAAACTAATAAATACGTATGTATTTATGCAACAACAAGAAAAAAATACACATATTTGGTATCGCTGTGCCCGAAACAGCCCGATCTATAAAAAAGTCAAACTAATTATATTTTACTGTGCGTGCCATAAAAAAAGGTAAAAAAAACTTTGCTTTTTCATTATACCGCCGAACAAAGACCAATAAAACGTGAATAAAAAGTCAAATGGAAATAAAAATAGTACCGATGAAAATGTCATATTGCCACCCAAAAAATAAGACACCCTGCCCAAACTGATGACAAGAACAGGCACCCTGACCAAACTGATGGCAAGAACAGGCACCCTAACCAAACTCTGATGGCAAGAACAGATACCCTGACCTAACAATGATGGTAAGAACAGAGACCCTGACCATACTGATGACAAGAAAAGGCACCCTGACCAAACTCATGGCATGAACAGGCACCCTGACCAAACTGATGGTAAGAACCGACACCCTGACCAAACTGATGGCAAGAGCAGGCACCCTGGCCAAACTCTGATGGCAAGAACAGACACCCTGACCAAACGGTGATGGTAAGAACAGGCACCCTGACCAAACGGTGATGGCAAGAACATGCAACCTGACCAAACTCTGATGGTAAGAAAAGAAACACTGACCAAACGCTGATGGTAAGAACAGACACCCTAAGGCCGGATTCAAACGTCAGTGGCTCCGGTACGTGAGGTGACAGTTTCCTCACGTACCGGAGCCACTGATACAAGTAGACACAGTGAAATCAATGCATCTGTGCAGATGTCATTGATTTTTTGTGGACCGTGTCTCCGTGTGCCAAACATGGAGACATGTCAGTGTTCGTGGGAGCGCACGGATTACACGGGCCCATTAAAGTCAATGGGTCCGTGTAAAACACATACCGCACACGGACGTTGTCCGTGTGCAGTCCGTGTGCCGTGCAGGAGACAGCGCTACATTAAGCGCTGTCCCCCCCACTGGTGCTGAAGCCACCATTCATATCTTCCCTGCAGCAGCGTTTGCTGTAGAGAAGATATGAATAATCGTGTGTAAAATCAAGATCCATGTCCCCAACCACCTCCCACCCCCAGTGCGCCCCCCCCGCTGTGATTAAAATACTCACCTGGCTCCCTCGCTGGCTGGCGCTGCTTCCTGTCCTGGCCGCACCTTCTACTGTATGAGCGGTCACGTGGGGCCGACCATTACAGTCATGAATATGCAGCTCCACCTCCCATAGGGGTGGAGCCGCATATTCATTACTGTAAATGAGCAGCCCCACGTGACCGCTCATTCAGTAGAAGGTTGTTATGGACCTGGTGGTTAGGAGCACCAGGAATGACCTGATGGTTAAACTCACACAGGACAAGCTCTGGGAAGTGGGAGCTCTGCTGACCGCAACCCCTAATCCTATCACACAACTAGAAATAGCCGTGGAGCGTACCTAACTCTGCCTAGACGCCTCTTCACAGCCTAAGAGCTAACTAGCCCTAGAGATAGAAAATAAAGCCTACCTTGCCTCAGAGAAATTCCCCAAAGGAAAAGGCAGCCCCCCACATATATTGACTGTGAGTTAAGATGAAAGTCACAAACACAGAAATGAAACAGGTTTCAGCAAAGGGAGGCCAGAATTACTAAACAGACTGAGGATAGGAAAGGTATCTTTGCGGTCAGCACAAAAAAACTACAAAAAGACCACGCAGAGTGTGCAAAAAGACCTCCGCACCGACTCACGGTGCGGAGGTGCCACTCTGCATCCCAGAGCTTCCAGCTAGCAAGGCAAAATCATGATAGCAAGCTGGACAAGAAAACAATGAACAAATAATTAACTAGCAGGGACTTAGCTTCTGCTGGAGTAGACAGGTCACCAGAAAGATCCAAGAGCGAACTGAACCAGTACAAGAACATTGACAGCTGGCATGGAGTAACGATCTGAGTGGAGTTAAATAGAGCAGCCAGCCAAAGCATAAACTACGTCACCTGTTGAAGGAACCTCAGAAGCAGCAGCTCCACTCACAGCCACCAGAGGGAGTCCATGGACAGAACTCGCCGAAGTACCATTCATGACCACAGGAGGGAGTTCGACAACAGAATTCACAACAGAAGGTGCGGCCAGGACAGGAAGCAGCGCCAGCCAGCGAGGGAGCCGGGTGAGTATTTTAATCACAGCGGGTGGGGGGGGGTTTGCACAGGGAGTGGGGGGGGGGATTTGCAAAGGGGGTGGGAGGGGGGTGGGCACATGGAGCTTTATTTTAAACACGATTATTCATATCTTCTCTACAGCAAACGATGCTGCAGGGAAGATATGAATCACGGCTTCAGCACCAGATGCAGGGGACAGCGCTGAACTTTAGCGCTGTCTCCTGCATGGTGCATGTGGTACCCAGTGGGCACAGGGGCGGCACACGTGTGTCACACTGATGTGCCACAGAAACGCACCGGCACACGGACACGGATAATTCCGGTACCGGAATTATCTGGACGTGTGAGACTGCCCTAACCAAACTGATGACAAGAACAGGCACCCTGACCAAACTCTGATGGTAAGAACGGAAAACTCTGACCGAACACTGATGGTAAGAACAGATGCACTGACCAATCTGTTGGCAAGAACCAACACACTAACAAGCGTCTCAGTTCTTCCCATGAGAGTTTGGTCAGTGTGTTGATTTTTACCATCAGAGTTTTATCAGTTTTTCTCAGATGTTAAACTGAACTGATGAAGGTTTATCAGGTCCAGCTTCTCCTATGAAACAGTCAGTGAAAAACATCAGTGAGTGAAAAAGAAATATGAAAAAAGCACACAAATAGCATCCAAGAGCAGTCAGATTTTTTTCACATACCCACATACTTGAATTTGCCGAGTTTGATCCAAGGCTAAAAAAAAAAAAAAAATCAGACATATCTCTGATTTTGAGCTGATGAATGGTCCACAAAAACACATGAGTGTGTGAACAACTCCCTAGACTGTAAAAGGTAAGTGCTTTCCATGAGACACATGGATAGAACCTGTGCGAGAAAAACTGATGTCTGAACAAGCCCTTAGTCTGAGCTGGACAATTGATTATGGAAACATAAAAAGAATCCTATCAGGTTTTATATGTAAACTAATGATGATTACAATTACACCATGTTTTAGAGAAATGTACTGTTGAATTGTTCTGCAAATGAGCCAGAAGTGCAGTGGGCGGGCACTGCACATACAGCACTACTGATGAGCACAAATCGTCTTCTGTCAGTGAGATGCAGGAACAGTGTGAATAGATAAGTAACGGCCATTCTAGAATTTTAACACCGCACCTTTTTTGTTTCATTTTCTAATTTTGGACAACCTTTATGGAATAGTGAAACTGCAGCCCTCCTGTAAAGGAGTCAATATTGGATGTTGTGATATGCAATTTGACATTCTTGTAAAAATGTAACATTCTAGCAGATGTGGAAAGAGTTTTGTACAGCTGGAAACATTCTAAGCACAAAATTAAATGGACCAATATCATATTGCACACAATCTGTAATGTACGTGCTGCAAAAAATAAACAAGATATTTTATTCAGGCATGAGAAAAGTAGAGAGGATGTTTTTAAGCCAAAATGCAATCCGTTTATTCCGAGAATGTGACAAGCTCAGAATTCCTTAGAAGCTTGCAGCTACAAGTTTCACAACATGGTAAATTAGGTTTGCACACGGTTTCATTAGAGGGAACCGGTCATTCAATTCATGCGCCAAACCACGGGGAGCATGAGCCAGATCCTTTCCGGTGTATCAGAGAAAACAACATCAAATAGCTGGCTGGGTACTATAGGGAGAGAACTGACTAGTCTAGCAGCGCTCCGACATGGCCTCTCCCCGTGCTGCTCATGCTGATTGACAGGTCTCTCCCACTTGTTTATACAGTAAGAGACCAGTCAATCACTGAGAAAACATACCTGGCTACCATCGTGCTGTGAGGCTCGGATTCATGCTGCCTGTGGTTTGGGCAGCATGAGTCATGCGACAAATTACCTTTATTGCGTGATGTTGCTCTATAGAGCCAGCGAGTACCTCAAATTCCAGTTTTATAGAGATTGTCTGCTTACATGCAGCATCTTCAAAGAAGTCATATTTCTTAAGCACACAATGTAGCCACAGGAATGTCATTACTCCTTTGAAACCGTTGTCAAACCCTTCATAAACAGTTTTGAGCTTTTGAGCTTCTGTTTTTCCCAGAGACCTAACATTTTTATTTTTCCATCTTTGTTTGCAGGAGGTGTACTAGTTTCGAATGACACCATTGACTTATTTTTTCATTGTTCGCCATGTGGTAAAAATTAACTGGTCATCCAATTCTCTAGGTTAGTACGATCACCGTGATTCCAAACATGAATATATATTATTTTATTCAAGGGGTAAAAAAAAAAAAAAAATGTAATTAATAGATTTTGAAAAAAAAATTGTGCGAGTTGTAATTTTGCCATTTTTATTGAAAACATTTTAGGGTACATTTTGATCGTGTTTTATTGGAATTTTTATGGAGGTGTGTGGCAACCTCCCAGCAACGGTACAGGTTAATTCTATATTTTCAGTAATTGGCATTTCCAGATCTGTTAAGTTCAAACATGTATTTCTATTAATTTCTTAATAACCACTTCATGACATGGGAAAAGCTGGTACATCAATGCTCGCTCCCGTTCTTTGATGTGGGCTGAAGAACGGAGCCCACATCTTTGCTGCAGATCATGGCTGTGTAATTTTGTCATCATTTGCCTCTAAGGCTATGTGCCCACGATCCGGAACTGGCAGCGCTCTGGACGCAGTGTATGTTCACCGAGTCCAAAGAGCTGCCGTCTATTGAACACAGGTGAATCCGCATGTGTTCACTGAACCATACGGATTCAAAATGTCCAATAAACTGTACGGGTGACATTTCTCTTGTGGAGACCATTGTATGTTCGTCTCCGCGGGTGAGCCTCGGGCATCTCTGGACGCATGGCAGGCATTGGATTTCTTGAAATCCTTTCCACTATGATGTAACATCTGCACAAGTATGCAGCGTCCAACCAGCAGCATTTACTGATCATTTGCACCTACCCTTCCAACCTTTAGTGGAGCGGCACTCTGCCTACAACTGTTAACCTGATAAATACAGCTGTGAATCTGTAACAGCGGCATTTATTGGGCACAACCTGTGGCGCATGCACTTCTACCCACCAGATGCGATTGCGGGTTGACAAAGGGATGTCATTACAGTAAAGAATGGTGTGGATAGCAGACCTTGATTTTTGCTATACACAGTAGTACTATGGTATTGCTGTGTAAAGTACATGCAGTAGGACGATTCAAGTCCCCAAAACAACTGAAAAATATGACAAAATCTGAAAACTTATATAAATACATTTGTTGTATCACTATGTCCATACAAATCAAATCTGTCAAAATGTTACATTAATAATCCGCTTGAATCTTTTTCTCATTGCAACATTTACCAAACTGCAAGCATTGCAGTTTTTCTGATGCTGAAACACCTGAAAAAAAATTCTATAACAACAAATCAAAACACTACCTCACAATGGTATAAATTTATCAAATGTATGCCCATGCAAATTATATCTAATACTTCTGATCAGATTATACAAAAATAAAAATTCAGACTTGCATATAGATAACTGCAGAAGTAGGCAGAGGTCAAATATAAAATCAAAATTTATTAATTATAATTAAAAATATCTATGGATTAAAAAACAGAGTGAACAGAAGGGGGAAATAAAGACACCATCACCCCAGGAAGAAGCAACTACGAAACGTGCGTTGGGGTGAGGGGGAAGCACCCTCTCGTTTCACTCCTAGCATTTCCAGCTCTAACCCTAGGTATTGCACCTGATAATTTCATGTTCATCTGCATGTTTTTTACTTGCTGTTAGGGTACGTGCATTCTCATTGTTTACTTGCCACTAGTGCATGTATATTTTGATATCTGATATTTGATACCATGCCTTTCCTTTCTTTGCAGACTTACCTTATTAGACAATTGCTGTCAATTCTGCAATTTTGGTGTATCCTAAATACTGTATGATCTGCATTTGCACTTTTGTATCGGTCATTTATATTTTCCGTTACATACTATTGGTCTTCAGCTGCCTGGGATATTTTTTGCCCCCTTTTTTCTGCAGACCTATTAATGAGATATATATAATAGGCATATTGCTACTTACCTAACATTTATTTAATTTACCTTATTCGCCTTCTTACTACACTGTATATATGCGATCTTATTAGATTCTTTGTAATGTATTATTTGGTCCGGCATATCAATTGTTACTGCAAGGAGTATTTTTATATCAGTTGAAGCACTCATAGATCATATTTATACCTTTTTGATGGTGTCTTTATTTCCCCCTTCTGGGCATTCGGTTTTTAATCCATATGTATTTTTAATTATAATTAATAAAATTTTATTTTATATTTGACCTCTGCTAACTTCTTCGGCTATTTATTTATAAGTCCGAATTTTGTGCATAATATACGGTACTCAAAATTGTATCAGTAAAACTATCAGCCCATGGCACCAAAAATAAGCCCTCACACAGCCCCATCGACTGAAAAATTGAATTACTGCTTAAGTAAAAGGACAACTTTGTGTGTCTAGTGTTACCGTAGCTGTACTGACCTGGAAAATCATATTGCCAGGTAATTTTTACCTTATAACGAACATGATGTTTCTTCACTTCATCTTCAATCCTCAAAATTAAAGTTGCACTACTACAAAAGAAAAGTTGTGATATTCTAGGAATCACAGGATCGAGAGACATGATATTATGTTACTGATATGTAAACGATGACATAATATCCAAACATTTTGATTTATACAATATTGAGTATGAGCCCCATGCGGAGAAATACACATACTTACATGCCTTGACATGCTATAAACTAGATTAATGGTTGTATTAGGCTGGGTTCCCATTGCGTTAATGGGAACGCGCTAACGGACAGCGTTGCACGGCGAAATTAACGCCGTGCAACGCGTCCGTTAGTGCGCCCATTCACGGCAATGGGTACGCGCAGCACTAGCGCGTGCCATGTTCGGCACGCGCTAGCGATGCGCCGGTGGTTTGTGGCGCGCCGCGGACGCTGCTTGCAGCATCCGAGGCGCGCCCGCGGTCCGTTCCCCGCTCTCGCAGATCAGGGATCTGCAAGAGCGGGGACGTTACCGCAACCCCGGAACGCGGCCCCTGTAAAAACATTGCGTTAGCGCAATCTGCTAGCGCTAAACGGATTGCACTAACGCAATGTGACCCTAGCCTAAGGAATGTACACTTGGGCATGCAAATTGTCAAACTTCCACCAGTCACGGTGTCTTCGGGAAACAGCGAGTGACAGCTCTATAGAATCAGGGGCATGTTAGGCTGTCAGAATTCTGAGTGACAGCTCAGTTGCCCAATTTGGCCGGGCCTGCTGGTTTTCCTCCAGGTGTCACCCGTTCAAGGTGATTACCTGGCTATTTAGCTGACTGACAATGTTCAGACCATTGCCAGTTGTAGCTTTGCTTGGTGTAGTGTGTGTGTCTTGAGCTTAGAGTTCTGCTATTCTGATCTTTGTTGCCTGACTTTTGACTATTGTCTTGTTTTACCCCTTTGCCTTTAACATTTGCTGCCTGACTTCAGACTTTACCTTCTAACCATTATTTTGCCTTACCCTTTTACCTTTGATGTGCTCTCCTGGTATCTGACCCCAGACTCCTTGACTTCCTTGTCTCATGGCTTGCGGGCAAGTCTTGACTCCGTGTCACACAAATAATCAAGATTCACTGCTGGGAGCTCCTTTTGCAATTTCTGATTAATTACAACTAGAATGTCCTCAATTGGAGACAAGTCCGAAGACACTGCAGGACATGTTTAGGTCATGTAGGCTACTCACAGTAGCATGAGCAACATTCAGCCTAGCGTTCTGAAAAACTGCTCCTGGGACACCTTGGAGAAATGGCAGCATCAATGGTTACACCAACAAATCAATATATTACTGATATATTAGTGTACCTGTAAAATAGACTAAAAGCGGCCACCTAGAGTACATTATTCCATCGCACACCCAGAAATAAGATCCCGGGAGTAGGACTGGTGTGAAGGCTTCTTAAAGGAAACCTGTCACCCCCAAAATCGATGATGAGCTAAGCCCACCAGCACCAGGGGCTTATCTACAGCATTCTGGAATGCTTCTCAGGAAGAGTATTGCGGCATGAAAGTCTCCTCATCTCAGCATGCTTGACATTTCACTCTCCGCAAGGAGAAATTACAACCCTTTGGATCCCGGTCAGATGCCTCTCACATAGCCAAATCAGATTTCACACTTTGCACTGATGAGGGTTAGAACCTCCCATGTCTGAAAATTGAGATTCTGGTTTTGGCTTTTATCCCAAGTCATGTAACAAGGCTCATTGAAGGGAACCTGTCACCTGAATTTGGTGGGACTGGTTTTGGGTCATATGGGCGGAGTTTTCGGGTGTTTGATTCACCGTTTCCTTACTCTCTGGCTGCATGCTGGCCGAAATATTGGATTGAAGTTCATTCTCTGTCCTCCGCAGTACACGCCTGCGTAAGGCAAGATTGCCAGCGGGTAAGGAAAGGGTGAATCAAACACCCGAAAACTCCGCCCATATGACCTAAAACCAGTCCCGCCAAACTCAGGTGACAGGTTCCCTTTAAAGTGTCGATATTGACTTCTAGGATAGCTACTTTCTATAGTTAGCTTTAGAGTTCTAGTCCTCTTCCTCTCTGAACTGACAATTTGAAAATTTCGTAGTTTATATTTTACGCATTTCATGGTTTCATGCTTGCACAGAGCCCTTTTTAAAAAAAACTAACTACATGGCACAGTCAGTATAACAGTGGGAGGGTTTTTTTTTTTTTTTTTTTTTAATATAATAACCCCCTGTACTTGTTGTACTGACTGTGCTGTGTAGTTTGTTTTCAAAAAAAGGCTTGTTGCATGAATGAAACACATAAAAATAAACTCCGAAATTGCTATTTGACTCTGGAACGGCTTCCTTCATACAGAAGTGATGTCTACTTAGAAACGTCAATCTCCTTTTTCTACTAGTCTGCAGTATATACGGTAATAGATGAATCATGGGTCTGCATCATGACAGCCTTTGAGAGCAGTAGTGTGAGGTCACGAGGAGGCCTTTACAAGGTAACCACACTGTTCCTACTTCCAGAATTAGTGAGAGGAGTGGCATAATGTAAATCAGATCCCTCTAGTTATCATTCCAGGTACACAAAGTGTTATATTTACTTTGTCATGGAATCAGTAGTACGGCCTTTTCTCCAAAGTGTTCCAAGAGCGGATTTCAATAGGTGAACGCCAGGCTGCATGTTGCTTGTGCTACTATGAGCAGTCTACGTGACCTAAACATGCTACCATGACTTGCCGTATGTCTGGGCAAGTCTCCCATTTCACACATCTGGGACGCAGATACTCAGCAATTACCAAGGAAGCTCCCAGCAGCAGATCTTGGGATTTGCATGCCCAAGTGCATTCAGCATGGCAGAATATTCCTTAGACAACCATTAATAATCTAACTGATGATATGCCAAAACAGTTAAAAGCATGTATTAATGCACATGGGGCTCATACTCCATATTGATTCAAACCGAGATATTTTCAAAATGTGTTTTTCATTTTTCATCATTTATACATCACAAACATGTCTATTGACCCTGTGATTTTCATTATATTGCACGACTTTTCCTTTTTGGTGCTGCAATTTCAATGTTTTAGAATGAATAAATATGGAATGAATAACCTGCAAAATGAATATATTACACTATATAGTTAATATGATGCTCTACTATGACGCCCACCCACAGGCCGGGCTTCACAAAAGGATTAGGATGGGAGACAAAGGGGCCTTAAAGGGAAGGTACCGCGTTTGTAGATCATTAATTAATCAATGTAATGTAGCATAACATGCTGTTATAACCCAGATTTGAATGCATGTAAAACAGATTTCGTGTGATATATGAGTAGAAAGAATGCACTGGGGGCTGACATCTTGGTTTTGCAGCAGTAGCACGTCACTATCAGTGTCAGATTACGGCACCCCATGGACATAGGAGATAATAGACCGGCTCGGACCCTATCTGTAACATTGCAGCAGCATTAGCAGTGAGCTGGGCACGCCTCTGTGGGATGCACAACTCACTGCTGTAGGTGTGACTAGCTGCCATTTTATTAGAGCCCTGTGCTATCTGCCGAGCTCCACTTACTCTCTATCACAGGAGAGAAGAAGCCCTCACTTCTCCTCTGTACTCCAGGCACTGCAGGTTCTGGGCAGACATCTTCTGCTCTCACACTCTGCCGTGTGTTTCTCCTGCTCTGTCTCCGCCTCCCCACTTGCACAGAGTCCCAGTGATCTCCGGTAAACTGCACTCTCCCCCTGTGTCGCTCTCCCTCTCTGTGCGGCGTAGGGGGGTCTCTGTGCGGCGTGGGGGGTCTCTGTGCGGCGTGGGGGGATCTCTGTGCGGCGTGGGGGGATCTCTGTGCGGCGTGGGGGGGTCTCTGTGCGGCGTGGGGGGGTCTCTGTGCGGAGTGGGGGGGTCTCTGTGCGGAGTGGGGGGGTCTCTGTGCGGCGTGGGGGGTCTGTGCGGCGTGGGGGGGTCTCTGTGCGGCGTGGGGGGGGTCTCTGCGGCGTGGGGGGGTCTCTGTGCGGCGTGGGGGGGTCTCTATGCGGCGTGGGGGGGTCTCTGTGCGGCGTGGGGGATCTCTCTTCTCTGTGCGGCGTGGGGGGATCTCTCTTCTCTGTGCGGCGTGGGGGGGTCTCTGTGCGGCGTGGGGGGTCTCTGTGCGGCGTGGGGGGGTCTCTGTGCGGAGTGGGGGGGTCTCTGTGCGGAGTGGGGGGGTCTCTGTGCGGAGTGGGGGGGTCTCTGTGCGGCGTGGGGGGGGGTCTCTGTGCGTGTATGCAAGCATCGTCCGATGGGACTACAAGTCCCATCGGACGATGCCTGCTACAATGACAGTGATTGACACATTAGCCAATTATGGGACAGTAATAGTCCCATCATCCGGCTAATGTGTTGAATGAAAAAAAAAAATACTCCATACATACATGCTACATACAGTTAGGGCCAGAAATATTTGGACATTGACACAAGTTTTGTTATTTTAGCTGTTTACAAAAACATGTTCAGAAATACAATTATATATATAATATGGGCTGAAAGTGCACACTCCCAGCTGCAATATGATAGTTTCCACATCCAAATCGGAGAAAGGGTTTAGGAATCATAGCTCTGTAATGCATAGTGTCCTCTTTTTCAAGGGACCAAAAGTAATTGGACAATGGACTCTAAGGGCTGCAATTAACCCTGAAGGCGTCTCCCTCGTTAACCTGTAATCAATGAAGTAGTTAAAAGGTCAGGGGTGGATTCCAGGTGTGTGGTTTTGCATTTGGAAGCTGTTGCTGTGAGCAGACAACATGCGGTCAAAGGAACTCTCAATTAAGGTGAAGCAGAACATCCTGAGGCTGAAAAAAAAGAAAAAATCCATCAGAGAGATAGCAGACATGCTTGGAGTAGCAAAATCAACAGTTGAGTACATTCTGAGAAAAAAGGAATTGACTGGTGAGCTTGGGAACTCAAAAAGGCCTGGGCGTCCACGGATGACAACAGTGGTGGATGATCGCCGCATACTTAATTTAGTGAAGAAGAACCCGTTCACAACATCAACTGAAGTCCAGAACACTCTCAGTGAAGTAGGTGTATCTGTCTCTAAGTCAACAGTAAAGAGAAGACTCCATGACAGTAAATACAAAGGGTTCACATCTAGATGCAAACCATTCATCAATACCAAAAATAGACAGGCCAGAGTTAAATTTGCAGAAAAACACCTCAAGAAGCCAGCTCAGTTCTGGAAAAGTATTCTATGGACAGATGAGACAAAGATCAACCTGTACCAGAATGATGGGAAGAAAAAAGTTTGGAGAAGAAAGGGAACGGCACATGATCCAAGGCACACCACATCCTCTGTAAAACATGGTGGAGGCAACGTGATGGCATGGGCATGCATGGCTTTCAATGGCACTGGGTCACTTGTGTTTATTGATGACATAAGAGCAGACTAGAGTAGCCGGATGAATTCTGAAGTGTACCGGGATATACTTTCAGCCCAGATTCAGCCAAATGCTGCAAAGTTGATTGGACGGCGCTTCATAGTACAGATGGACAATGACCCCAAGCATACAGCCAAAGCTACCCAGGAGTTCATGAGTGCCAAAAAGTGGAACATTCTGCAATGGCCAAGTCAATCTCCAGATCTAAACCCAATTGAGCATGCATTTCACTTGCTCAAATCCAGACTTAAGACGGAAAGACCCACAAACAAGCAAGACCTGAAGGCTGCGGCTGTAAAGGCCTGGCAAAGCATTAAGAAGGAGGAAACCCAGCGTTTGGTGATGTCCATGGGTTCCAGACTTAAGGCAGTGATTGCCTCCAAAGGATTTGCAACAAAATATTGAATATAAAAATATTTTGTTTGGGTTATGTTTATTTGTCCAATTACTTTTGACCTCCTAAAATGTGGAGTGTTTGTAAAGAAATGTGTACAATTCCTACATTTTCTATCAGATATTTTTGTTCAACCCTTCAAATTAAACGTTACAATCTGCACTTGAATTCTGTTGTAGAGGTTTCATTTCAAATCCAATGTGGTGGCATGCAGAGCCCAACTCGTGAAAATTGTGTCACTGTCCAAATATTTCTGGCCCTAACTGTACATGCTACATACATGCTACATACAATACAGTCATACATTACATACATATAGACATACAGTACATTAAACATAGATTTCATACTCACCATTACTTGTCACTTTGTTCCCCGAAGTCAGTGTCATCTGTAAAAAAAATATGAAAAAAACAAACAACCAATATACTCCCTGTCCGCAGAAATCCACGAGTGTCCCACGACGATCTCCCGTGGAGAGCAGCAGCATCAGATAATGCGACTGCTCTCTAGGGGCTCCAGGAACACAATGACAGCAGGAAGGTATCCTTCCACCACTGTATTCCTCCGCCACTGTAAAAAAAAAAGTCCCTAGTCTCACTTTATGCCATTGCTGTATGAGAAATTTTCCCAGGCAGCAATTGCCATAAAGTGAGACCTTGTCCTAAGGTAACCTCTAAGTGATACACTGTAGGAGCCATTGTCTCCTGTCAGTGTGTCACTGAGGGTCCTATAGAGCAGTGACATCACCCGATGTCACTGTTCTATAGGGGAGATCGTCGTGGGACACTCGATATTAATTGGACTACGGCGGATAGGTAGTATACGGTTTATTATTTTACGTTTTTTGCAGGCGCTGAAGTATGGTGAAATGAAGAATATTAAAATACTTTTTTCCTAATGTGTGCGTGTTTTTTTTAACCCTTTCTTACTATTGGATTAATAACGGATAGGCGTCTTATTGACTCCTCTCCGTTATTAACACGGCTTAATGTCACCTTACAATAGCAAGGTGACATTAACCCTTCATTACCCCATATCCCACCGCTACACGGGAGTGGGAAGAGAGGGGCTAAGTGCCGGAATTGGCGCATCTTACAGATGCGCCATTTCTGGGGCGGCTGCGGACTGGTATTTGTAGCCTGGGGGGGGGGGGGGGCAATATTCATGGCCCCTCTCTAGGCTATGAATATCAGCCTGCAGCTGTCTGCGTAGCATTTCTGGCTATAAAATATAGGGGGACCCACGCAATTTTTTTTGGGGGGGTCCCCCTATTTTAATATCCAGTAAAGGCTACGCAGACAGCTGCGGGCTGGTATTCATAGCAGGCTACAGATATTGGCCCCGGCCGTCGGCTTTCCCCCTCTGGCGCAGAAAATTGCACGGGCGCCCACGTGGTTTTTTTTGTTTTTTTTTTTAATTCAACCCTCATAAAGGCCTCTTTCACACTTGCGTCGGTACGAGTCCGTCGCTATGCGTCGGGCCGACGTACCGACGCACGTTGTGAAATTTGTGCCCGACGTGGGCAGCGGATGCAGTTTTTCAACACATCCACTGCCCATTCTGAAGTCTGGAAGGAGGGGGCGGAGTTTTTGCACTTGAACGTTTTTTCGTGCCGACGGTCCGCCAAATCACGACGGATCCGTTGCACGACGGACGCGACCACGCGACGTGTGGCCATCCGTCACGATCTGTCGCTAATACAAGTTTATGGGAAAAAAAACGCATCCTGCGAGCACATTTGCAGAATCCGTTTTTTTCCGCCAGATCCGTTTTTTCCACCGGATCCATTTTTTTCCGCCGGATCCGTTTTTTTCACCGGATCCATTTTTTCCCGCCGGATCTGTTTTTTTCCGCCGGATCTGTTTTTTTCCGCCGAATATGTTTTTTCCCGCCGGATCCGTTGTTTTCCACAATTTCCTTTTTTTTCTGCCAGATCAGGTTTTTTTTCCATCGGATCCTTTTTTCCCGCCGGACGGAAAACACATACAGAGGAACGGTTGAATCGCGATCTCACCCGCCGCTATTGCGGGCACATGTCAGTCATGTTTTTTTTTATTGACAGATTGGGCGATTCTGAACGCGGCGATACTAAATACGTGTAGGTTTGATTTTTTTATTGTTTTATTTTTGATGGGGCAAAAGGGGGGCGATTCAAACTTTAATTTTTTTTTTTCATATTTTTAAAAACATTTTTTTTTACATTTGCCATGCTTCAATAGCCTCCATGGGAAAGTAGAAGCTGGCACAACTCGATCGGCTCAGCTACATAGCAGCGATCATCAGATTGCTGCTCCGTAACTGAATTACAGGCTTGCTATGAGCGCCGACCACAGGGTGGCGCTCACAGCAGGCCGGCATCAGTAACTATAGAGGTCTCAAGGACCTGTATGGTTACCATCCTGACGCATCGCCAACCCCTGATCATGTGACGGGGGTGGACGATGCGCTAATTTCTGGCCGCGCGGCTGGAAGCGGTAGTTAAATGCCGCTGTCAGCATTTGACAGCGGCATTTAACAGGTTAATAGCGGCGGGTGAATTGCGATTTCACCTGCCGCTATTGCGCGCACATGTCAGCTGTACAAAACAGCCGACATGTTGTGACTTTGATGTGGGCTCAGCGCCGGAGCCCACATCAAAGGAGGAGACGACATGCGCAGAACATGTTGCGTTTTTTACTGCGATGCGTTTTTCCCCCCGAAAAAACGCAACATATGCACAAAAAATGCAGAATGCATTATAAATGATGTATGCATTTTTTAATTGTTTTTATCACATTTTTATAGCGAACAAACGCAAAAAAATGCTAAAAATCCGGAACGTGTGCACACAGCCTCAAGGTGTATCTCCCCATCACACTCCTTATGTGTCTCACTCATCATACTTCACGTCTCTTTCTCTCCTATCAGTCACTCTTAGGCCGGGGACACACACAACGTATAAAAAAACGGTCCGTTTTTGACGGACGAGAATCGCACATATGTTACCAAAACAGTGATCCGTGTGCAGTTCGAGGATGCGATTTTCTCGCATCCAATGATCCGTTTGGCATCCGTGTGACATCCGTATGGTGAGATTTTCTCACACACTTGCAAAATGAGCAAATAATGGCTGAGCCTTTCCTGTCACCTGCCCAATGCCTGAGAATTTCTCGCAAGTCACACTGATGGTCCCTGTGCTGTGCTATTTTTTCTCACCCCCATAGACTTTCATTGGCGATTCTTGGCCGAGATACGCTGACAATCACAGCATGCTGCGATTTCACTCGGATCCTGAATACGGCCGAGAAAATATCGGATGATGGGAGCTGCCCCATAGATTAACATTGGGACGAGCGCTATGCGTTTTTTTATCGCATTGCACTCTTCCGTATAATGGTCTAGTGTGACCCCGGCCTTAGCCATACAATGCATCTCTCCCCTCCCTCCATAATGCCTGGCTATTCACTGCAGAGCTGGAGCTCCCAGACAGCTCCCAATGCTGCTCCATGCACACCACATGTCTTCACTCTTCTTGGGTCCAGATTCTGCTGAGCCCACTGTGTTCTGCTCCTCTGTAAACAAGCTGTGCCTCTGATGCAGTAACTGCTGGTGATAGTAGATCACAGGGCAGTCACACACAAAATGGCGCTGCCCTGTGATGCTGCTCTTCATTCTTACTGTTGGGGCAGTAACTGCTGACATCACCATTTCCCTCCCCTTTTGGGTGGTCTAATATCCCTGGGGCAGAGCTGCTAAATCTTACTATAGCTGCTTGAGGTCTAAAACGGAAAATGCTCCCCCTAGTGGTAAATATGTATATTTGTAGAAAAATATATAATCTTTTTCATATAGAAATGTTTGCAAACAGTGCAAACATTGCATTAATACATTTTAATTACTATTTTAAGCTTAATTCCACAAAAAAACAAAATACAAGAAAACTGGTGGCACCTTCCCTTTAAGCTGGCTGCCATGACAATCCATCGGCACCCCACAATCACACCAGCTAGATGCCACTATCAGTCGCTGCTGTTATAGGGACATGCTGGCTAAATAAAGCATATCCTGATCCCTCTCCAAACATTATCAAATGTCAGAAAGGGGTTCAAGTTTTGTTCTCACTTCCTGTCAAAGTACAAAACTAGCTTCTGTAACTGGATATGCAAAATTTGGAATTGCCCCAGCCTTTTCACTAGAGGCTCACCAGTCTGGCATGAGTCAAACACAGATGGGAGTTGGTAAAAAGTAATGGCTATGCACAAACACTGAAGCTTTTAAACTGCTTCTTGGATTAAGAGAAATAAGGAGAAAGTATTGAGAACCTAAGCATGTGATGCCATCTGCAAAAAAGCCAATAAAAGTTTTTAAGCTTTATAAAACATACGTAATATACAAAAGCACAGAAGAGCCAGAGGAGTTTATATGAGGCTGGTGCCAATTCAACGCCACATTTACAGTATGATTGGATTCAATACAAGTACACCATGTATACTAAATACTAAACCAAGAAATGCTTGCTTCTGAAGCGAAAAGCGTTTTATAGGGGACAAAAATCCTGTTCCAATCAACTTAACGCCACATTCACACGTTCAGTATTTTACATCAGTATGTGGAAGCCAAAACCAGGAGGGGAACAATCAGAGGAAAAGTATAATAGTAACATGTCACCACTTCTGTATTTATCACCCACTCCTGGTTTTGGCTTACAAATATTGATCAAATACTCAATGTGTGCACGTGCACGTAGCGCTGGCAGATCAAAGCGGGGTTGGGGATGGGGCTGAGCAGAAAGAATTTAGGAGAGACATTCTGCATCAAGTTACATTAACACAAGACACATGATTGTGAAAATAATTATAATAGTCATAGCGGATTTCCCTGGAAACATAGTTCTCTATATTTATTGTAATATAGGAAATGATAGTGTGGCGCCCCTGAGGGTCCAATCGCCACAGAGGTACTGCACCTCAGCCAGAGGTGTGGTACTCTGCTCTCGGGTAAGGAAGGGACACTACCCAGTACCCACACAGTAGCATCCAACACTAGACCTCTATAGGCCTGAAGGAAACTAGGTAGAGGGTATGGGTGGAGAGAGTGGAGTTGTCATGGAAACAGGAGGGAGAACTTAGTTAGAGAGTTAGACAGTTGGAGCTGGGGACTTGAGCAGTGAGGAGCTCATCCCAGCATCATAGAACAGAGAGAGAGAACAAGGAGAACAGAGAGAAGTTCCAGAGAGTGAGAGAGGAAGAAGGGGTCCTAGGGGGAACGGGTAGTGAGCAATCCACCTGTGGGGCCCGAATCCACAGCAACCGTAGTTGGGTGGAGGGACCAGGTCGCAGTGGGAGAACCGGTCTCCAGACAAGTGGAGAACTACAAGGCTCTGATAGCAAGCCGTAGGCTGTGGTAACTGTGCCGCAGCCACAACCTCAAACATTCCTCGAAAAGGTGGCCACATAGGATCTAGGGGATCAGGAGTACGTCATCCGACAAGGTCCAAGGCTGCTGGCTTGGGACACTGTGTGTGAAGGCACAGGGAAGGAGAGGCAGGAGCCAGTGCAATTAGATGGCCAAGAAAGGTACATAAGAAGGGGGTCCTGGTAAAGTGTACCCCAAATTACCCGAGAGCTGGCTGGACCACAAACCCGGAGGACATAGCATCTGGCTGGGGACTTCCTATAAGAACTGCACCCTGCTGTGTCCTCTGAATTATTCCTGCGCCACTTGCCCTGCACTATGACCGCCACCATCACATTTAACACCATAACTGCCCTGGGGTCTAGCTCTACCCGTGGAGAGCTGTACCAACTCTGCTGCGTCACCAACTGCCCCAGTGGACCTGAACCGCAGCGTCGGCCATCCATTGCCGAACACAACGGGTGGCGTCACAAACAATCTCCCCATAAACTTTATTACCCTTTAATTTCATTTGACTTTTATTGGACGCCCAGGGCCACGGACAGGGTCACTGATGCCATGACCAACCCCCTTGAGAACCTTCGGACTTGTCCCGAGTACCCCACGGCCCTGGCGAGCGCTCCAATAGGATTAAAGAGAAGTGGAAATTTCACACATTTATTTATATAATTTATTTTCTTTTGGTATATTCAGTCACACTCAAGAATACGGTATTTAAAAAAAATAAATAAATAATAATCGGCCATTTAAAGAAGTGCCCAATCATAATTTCTTGAATTATGGTCAATGACCCTAGGCTTACGTTTGTTATATTACACTCCCCTGTTCCAGCGCTGTCTCTGCTTCTGGTGTGCTATTGTCTGCAGCGCTAACGTCAAGCTGACAGTGGTGCAGCCGATAAGTTTAGCCTTAGCTGACATGACGTCAGAGCTGCAGACAATAAAAGACATAGGGAGCAGCTGTGGAGACCAAGCACTGGACCAGGACACAGTGGCTAAAGTAAAATTAGCTTTGTCCAATGAAAACTGCAGTAGGAGACGGGTTTTCCGAAACTGAAAAACTCATCTACCGTAATTCAAGATCTTAATATGCTAGCAAAACCCTTTACAGACTGCAGTTCACATCACTACCATAGACTATTACAGCATATACATCATGTGAAAGACTTTTTCAAAAGCCGAGTTACACACCACAAGACTGAGGACATACATTGGACAAAGTGGAAAGGTAGGGATTATTATTATTATAATTATACATGGACACAAAGATTATTATTATGTGTACCTTTGGGTGCACGCACAAGACATTCTAGATACTGTCTTATAACAACACACAAATAGTAATATACTTACTGTTAACAATGACATCTGCCTTATTTGCCAAAATAGGACAATCTTCTAAATCTGTTTGTACGCCTTTGTTGAAATACTGACTCTGACTTGTGGTTTCCACATCCATTCTGTTCTCTTCACATTTTTCTAAAACAGAAAGTGACCAATAAAGTCAAATTAGAGATATGATCACTGATATGATCACTGATATGTTAAATTATAGACCAAAATGTATTGAATGCAGTGAAGTGTATACTATTACCACAAATCGATCTCAGACTTGTCCTGTGGCAGATTCCTGCATGAAGCATCAGTACAGGAGCCTGACCTGAAGGCTCTGCCTGTACATGGGATCTACTCAGTAATCTACTGGCACACATGTAACATTACTGCATTATGTCACTAGGCAGAGATACAGCTTTGTCATTCTAGGTTTTCAGGACCGCTTTCTCTGTACACCGAAGGACTTTCTTTGTACCCCTCCCCTAAGTAGAGTCCTGCCACAGAGTTGATTGCGGTGTATTTTTATTTTCATGGTGTCATTTTTGTCAGGAAAGTGACTCATCAGCAGTTTTGTTGTATTTCTACTACAATCACGTGAAACATTTGACTCATTTTCTAACTTCTAAAACCATTCCGGTAATGATTTAGTGTGTCATAGCAACAGGGATGAATAATTACACATTCAGTTAATAACTAATGAATGCAGATCAGTTTTCACTTTGACATTAGACAGTATTTCTCTAATGATCCGCCTATTTATATCCACTGTGACTTCAAGTGTCTGAGCTCCGGCACACACTGACGAGTCCTAGCAGTATACATTAGACCCCGCCATTGCCCTAAGAGCCTATACACTCCCTGCCTTGTCCCTGAAGCCCCTGCAATCAGCATAGGCAGTAACAGACTTCTTCAGTGTCTCTCAGCCGGGGTTCACAAGAAGGAAGATGATGCAGGCGTCCTCCCTCAAGCCTACCATAACAACGTCAGTAGCAAACCTCTACTTCATATTGTGAATTTTTGCCTGAAGTTGTGTCATCCTAGCCTACCTCTCCTGCTTCGCCAGCTTCCTCTCGAAAAAGCCTCATGCACACAATAAACCATAGTTACAGAGCTTGTATGAAGTAGAAATGGATCAATGCATTTCTATATGGCACCTTAAGATCTCCAAAAGCTGATGTAAAATGGTCTCCTATAGCAGTGGTTCCAAAATTAGAGGGGTACTTGCTGCCGCCTCAGGGGGTAGGCTGAGTGGAAAAAAAAATTCCAGCAATGTTTCATTCATAGATTCAAGCATACCGATGTGTGAGGCAACAAGCACAGCTCAGGAAGCCAGATGTCCTCTCATACGGTGTCTTGCTGTTGACTCCTCATCAGGATCATCCTGCTCTACAATTCGGTCTTGTTCTTAGCGGGACCACCCCTTTCATAACTGGTCACAGGCAAGTAATAACCAGCTGCATGGTCGTGTGACTAATGGGCTGAGCATCATCCCAATGGAATTTGTGACATTTCGTCCATCAATCAGCAAACCCTGCAGCAAAATCAGTGACCTCTGTGGTCTGGTGACTGGACAGAAGTGAAGGTGCTGATGTACCAGATAAGTTAAACCTTATTTTATAATGAGCATTTCCCTCTGGCAGATTTTCAGGAGTTTAAAACCACTTTAAAAAGGACAGAGACCTTTTTAATTTTTACAATTTTGTTTTTACTTCCCCCCTCACTTTTTTTATTTCTTCATTAACCAATCCGTGTGAAAACTTGTTTTCAACAGGCCGCAGCTGCTGCTGATAGGAGTCGCTGCGCAGAATGGTATAATATGCTGTTTGACAACGGCATTTATATGGTTAAACTGCAGAAATCGGAGCTAGCTCAGGTCACTGCAGCTACAGGTAGATGCCCAGCTATGTAAGGGTATGTCCACATGGCTTTATCTTTATGATCAAAAACGATGAGTATTTCAAGCAGACACAAATTTAGGAAATACTCATGTTTTCTTAAGGCTTTTTTTTCCTCTCAAGCATTTCTTGTTAAGATTTTGCAATTTTAAGCAATTTTGAAATCCACTAAGCAATGAATAGAACACCTCAAGCAAATAGGACTCAAAAAACACTTTGAAACACAGAATAAAACCTACCCAGACAATTTTGTAGCTATCACATGGACTTCTATTGTAAAGGCGAACGCAGCTGAAAAAAATATTTATGAACCACGTGCAACATACTGAAGAATTTGACACAACATTTTTTTTTTTTAACTTGTGGTATACAAGCCAAAAAAAAGGGATTTAAAATATTTGTACTTTCAAGTATGTAATATGCATACATTTTACACAGGCGTGCACAACGTCGCCAGAAAGCATTTCTATCAGAACACCATACTAAGGACCTGTCACTTGCTCCAAAATTAGGGTTCAACACCTTGTAAAACTTCCTGAGCTCCTGATTCTGCTGCTCATTCCATTGCAAAGATATTCACATCTGTTGCTTTTGTAGCACAGCATGTTTAATCTATACGTAAAGACCAACGACATATGCTTTCAGGGCTTTCTGTGTGCAGACACAGTGAGGGCTGGACTGGACATCTGGCAATTCTGGCAAATGCCAGATGGGCAGCTGCCAGCTGCGGGCCGCTCCTTTACTCCAGTTTGAACATGCAAACCATCTCCCTGGCGCAGAGATTAACGCCACTCGTGACCAGACCTTCACATCTTCCTGTCCGCATTCAGTACATGAAGGAAAAAGGAGGGCACAACACCGATGCAGCCAGTCAGTGTAATCACTTTTCTACTTCCCCGGGAACATGCAGTGAAGGTGGGTGTAAGTACTCAGATTTCACTGACGCATGGCCAGGGAGGTAGCAGTGATGCCGGACTCGGCCAGCAACAAAGTGCTGACATTAACTTCGCTTTTGAAAATCATGTCACTCACGCCCACAGGGTTGTGCTTACACAACAAGAGTGAGGATTCGTCCAGGGAAATCAATACCCGCTAATTAATTAGTTACCCACAGATTTACGTAGCGCGAGAGCAGGTCCAACCCCTTCTCACTCCCTATGTTCCTCGTAACACCTATACACTCCTCCGGGGCAAGGGGCAGTTCTAGCGGTGTCAGCACTGGCTCTCTATTGATGTCATGCCATCCCTGTGGATAATCTTTGCTGGCTTCACCGACCTTGCTTTTGGACCAACACAGACATCCGGAGGAAGTGAGAGTTGCAGCTGCTCCTTCGGATATCAGTTACGTCCAAAGGAGGGGAGAGTGAAGCAGCCACTGAATTGCCATAGGGATCGCCTAAAACAGTGCCGACACCGTAGGCGAGTATAAAAGTGTTACTGGTTTTACTGGGTGGAATAAAATAATGGTGATTGAGAAGGGGTTGTCCGAGTAGCGGACAACCTCTACAATTTTACATTTATCAGCAACAAAAAGGGGCTAATGATAATGTAGAAAAAGGGTGCAATATAGTCATGATGGTGGTTTATGGAGTTTTGCACATTTACCGTAAGTGTAGTCAATGCACCTCAAACGGGTGTTACGAAGCTCCTAATGATTTCCATCCTAAATTACCATTTATTAACCTAATAGCTTTTCTCATATGCTTTAATTAAAAAGTCTGTACTGCTCCCTCTATAATCTAAAGACTTTACCTTTTTTTTTCCCCATTTCCTTTTGGATGATGTTCCGTTTGAGAATTCCCACTAGACTCTCAAATGAGTTGTCATCAGTAGTCAGTGCCGCTGTTTCTGTTCGCACCCTGAAATTAACTGTCATCCTGAAATACTATATATATATATATATATATATATATATATATATATATATATATATATATATATATATATATATATATATATATATATATATATATATATATATATATATATATATATATATATATATATATATATATATATATATATATACAGTGGGGCAAAAAAGTATTTAGTCAGTCAGCAATAGTGCAGGTTCCACCACTTAAAAAGATGAGAGGCGTCTGTAATTTACATCATAGGTAGTCCTCAACTATGGGAGACAAACTGAGAAAAAAAAACCCAGAAAATCACATTGTCTGTTTTTTTAACAATTTATTTGCATATTATGGTGGAAAATAAGTATTTGGTCAGAAACAAACAATCAAGATTTCTGGCTCTCACAGACCTGTAACTTCTTCTTTAAGAGTCTCCTCTTTCCTCGACTCATTACCTGTAGTAATGGCACCTGTTTAAACTTGTTATCAGTATAAAAAGACACCTGTGCACACCCTCAAACAGTCTGACTCCAAACTCCACTATGGTGAAGACCAAAGAGCTGTCAAAGGACACCAGAAACAAAATTGTAGCCCTGCACCAGGCTGGGAAGACTGAATCTGCAATAGCCAACCAGCTTGGAGTGAAGAAATCAACAGTGGGAGCAATAATTAGAAAATGGAAGACATACAAGACCACTGATAATCTCCCTCGATCTGGGGCTCCACGCAAAATCCCACCCCGAGGGGTCAGAATGATCACAAGAACGGTGAGCAAAAATCCCAGAACCACGCGGAGGGCTTAGTGAATGAACTGCAGAGAGCTGGGACCAATGTAACAAGGCCTACCATAAGTAACACACTACGCCACCATGGACTCAGATCCTGCAGTGCCAGACGTGTCCCACTGCTTAAGCCAGTACATGTCCGGGCCCGTCTGAAGTTTGCTAGAGAGCATTTGGATGATCCAGAGGAGTTTTGGGAGAATGTCCTATGGTCTGATGAAACCAAACTGGAACTGTTTGGTAGAAACACAACTTGTCGTGTTTGGAGGAAAAAGAATACTGAGTTGCATCCATCAAACACCATACCTACTGTAAAGCATGGTGGTGGAAACATCATGCTTTGGGGCTGTTTCTCTGCAAAGGGGCCAGGACGACTGATCCGGGTATATGAAAGAATGAATGGGGCCATGTATCGTGAGATTTTCAGTGCAAACCTCCTTCCATCAGCAAGGGCATTGAAGATGAAACGTGGCTGGGTCTTTCAACATGACAATGATCCAAAGCATACCGCCAGGGCAACGAAGGAGTGGCTTCGTAAGAAGCATTTCAAGGTCCTGGAGTGGCCTAGCCAGTTTCCAGATCTCAACCCTATAGAAAACCTTTGGAGGGAGTTGAAAGTCCGTGTTGCCAAGCGAAAAGCCTAAAACATCACTGCTCTAGAGGAGATCTGCATGGAGGAATGGGCCAACATACCAACAACAGTGTGTGGCAACCTTGTGAAGACTTACAGAAAACGTTTGACCTCTGTCATTGCCAACAAAGGATATATTACAAAGTATTGAGATGAAATTTTGTTTCTGACCAAATACTTATTTTCCACCATAATATGCAAATAAATTGTTACAAAAACAGACAATGTGATTTTCTGGATTTTTTTTTCTCAGTTTGTCTCCCATAGTTGAGGTCTACCTATGATGTACATTATAGACGCCTCTCATCTTTTTAAGTGGTGGAACTTGCACTATTGCTGACTGACTAAATACTTTTTTGCCCCACTGTATATATATATATATATATATATATATATATATATATATATATATATATATATATATATATATATATATATACTAGATGGCAGCCCGATTCTAAAGAATCGGGAGTCTAGAATCCATATATACTTGAAATTCGGCAGGAGCTTGAAGAGCAACGTCACTGGGCCCGCCTCCACGCAGTAGAAACTTGCTGTGAGGTAAAAATTCAAAAATCACACCAAAATGGCGGGCGGAGTGTGTCACAGTACGGCACGTTTCTGATTGGTCGCTCGCAGCAGGCGGCAACCAATCAGACACTGGACACTGTTGACGTCACTTATCTCCGGACATTAGCTCCGGACAAAGCCACGGAAGTTGGCACAAATTGCAGGAAGTAGTATTCTAGGCAATTATATAATATATATATATATATATATATATATATATATATATATATATATATATATATATATATATATATATATGTTTTTTGTTTTTTTTGGTGCAACTGGTAATGGGGCCCAATTTCCATCTCTAAAACAGGTGGAACTGTCCATTGTGACAAGCTATTGAACGACATAGGGCACATGTACTGTTCCTGCACAGGGGTCCTTTTCTGTTTGTGTTTGCCTGTGGCGTCACCAGTGACATCCATTCAGGGTCTGGGCCATTCCCTGCTCTACTGAGCATGCATCGTTTGTTAATTACGACGTATGAACAGTAGGATCTTGTCATTGTGCAGTAGTCTTCTCAGTACAGTGACAGTGTGCTCCCTTGCCAGCTCTAATTAGAAGTGATGAGCCGGAAAGAGAGTGCACTGTTAGTGTGCACTGTAAGGAGAGAACAGGGAAAGCAGAGATGAGCGCTGACCCCAATAGTGAGGTCATTTTCGTGGGTGGAGCTGGTCCATGCTCGCCACGTTCCTTCCTTGACTGACAGCTGGTTGTCAGTCAAAGTGCCCAGGTGCATTTACAGCTGCCACTCTCACTGCTGTGGGCAGTGACTATAATTGCTCCTGGCACGCCTGCATGACAAAGCAGGTGGGTCCTGGGAGAAAAAGTTTATTTTGTCCCGTGTGCTGCACTTTTAGTACAACTGCTGGACTCTTTGATAATGCTATTAACCTGCAGATTAACCCTATATCTGCAGGTAAATAGTTATATGACATGACAGATTCCCTTTAAATGTCAGTGTTATTCTGACTTCACAGCAGTTTGTATTCTATAAATGTGATATATATTATGAGTGATCCACAAAAATGACGAACAATTATCACATTCACTTCATAGCAGGTGGGGCTGTGTGCTCTCATGCCAGGGCTGAATTTGAGTCCCAGTCCGACCCTGGACACAGTCAATGACCGCTCTGCAGCTGATCTAGCAGTCTCAGATGCTGTCGTGCTGTGAAAGCTCATACACCCAGAAAACATCATGAAAAACGGCTTAGTTGGTCTGTAAGCAGAGATTTCACATACTGTACTTCAAAATCAACAAATGTAAAAAAAGAGATGAGAGAATCGCTTCATGCAACTGCAGTCCAGGTCAGTGCTCTCTGGTCATGGACAGGTGATTCACAAATTTCCTTATCTTCTGGGATCTTGAACTCAGCATATGGTTAGATGGGCAGGCAAGATACCATCTGTGCATCGTGAGCAACACCGATGACGTCATGCCAAGCTAGATAATCAAACAGCATGCCGAGGAATCCATGGCCAGAAAGCATTGCGGGAAGCGATCCACTCATCTCTAAGTGTGACTCTCTCTGCAATGGACTCACACAGTGCAAAAAATAGCAGAATCAGGAGGACTAAGGGATTTTACAGTGTATGTATTATTCAATTTTTTTTGACAAATGAAAGGTCCTGAACCTGTCACCAGAAAAAAACATTAATCTGCAGAGGGTTAGTCAGCAGGGTAATAGCGTTATAATGCTGGCCGACATCTGCACGTAGCCGAACGCTGCAGGGAGAAAATAAACTTTGTTCTCAGCAATGTTCCAGTTTTAGTCACCGCTCTGAGAATAGATAATGGCGGCAGTAACTGTGCCTACAGCCCTTCCTGACACTGGCTGTGCATTTGGGATGGCTTTCAGTCAGGGTCGGGGGGGTGCGGTTACAGCCGCCATTATGTATTCTCACAGCGATGACTGAAATAGCGCCACCCCGGGACTGAAACAGGACGTCAGGAGCAGGCGTGACCAGCCCCCACAGACAGCGGTCACTCATCAAGCGTGACTGGGCTGTGGGCGGGGCTGTGCTGGCCTGCTGGGATGATTGTGCGGAGGACGCCGGGGGTCTGCGTGCCGACGCCGGGGGTCTGCGTGCCGGCATGTGCGTGCCGGCGTGGGGGGTCTGCTGCGGGGGGTTGTCGTGTGTGTGTGTGTGTGTGTGTGTGTAGGCATCGTCTGATGGGACTACAAGTCCCATCAGGCTCTGCCTGCTACACTGACAGTGAGTGACACATTAGCCAATGATGGAACAGTAGTAGTCCAATCATCCGGCTAATGTGTTGAATGTAAAAAAAAAAAAAAACACATACATACATACATACATACATACATACAACACACACCATATGTTGCAACATGTGAAAACATGCAACACATGTGACATGCACCATGCGACGACATGCAATATGCACCATGCGACATGCACCGTGTGGCGACATGCACCATGCGACGACACGCACCATGCAACGGCATGCACCATGCGACGACATGCGGCGACATGCACCATGTGACGACATGCATCGTGACGACATGCACCATGCGACGACATGCAAAATGCACCATGTGGCCACATGCACCATGTGGCAACATGCGACATGCACCATGCGGCGACATGCGACATGCACCATGCAGCGACATGCACCATGCGACGACATGCACCATGCAATGACATGCAACATGCACCATGCGACGACATGCGGCGACATGCACCAGAATGCGACATGGAGGAAAAAAGGTTTAAGCATAATAACAGACGCGGATTCTTTACTGTAAGAGCAGTGAGACTATGGAACTCTCTGCCGTATGATGTTGTAATGAGTGATTCATTACTTAAATTTAAGAGGGGACTGTGTTATGATCTGGTAATTCAGTACCACAATGGACATAGAAGTCAGAGCACATACAGTGACCTGACAATAACCCAAAAATATAGAACGAGCTCTGAGACGTGGAAACTCTGCTGACCGCAATCCCTAATCCTCTCCAACCACACTAGAGGCAGCCGTGGATTGCGCCTAACGCTCCCTATGCAACTCGGCACAGCCTGAGAAACTAGCTAGCCTGAAGATAGAAAATAAGCCTACCTTGCCTCAGAGAAATACCCCAAAGGAAAAGGCAGCCCCCACATATAATGACTGTGAGTTAAGATGAAAAGACAAACGTAGAGATGAAATAGATTTAGCAAAGTGAGGCCCGACTTTCTGAACAGAGCGAGGATAGGAAAGGTAACTTTGCGGTCAACACAAAACCCTACAAACAACCACGCAAAGGGGGCAAAAAGACCCTCCGTACCGAACTAACGGCACGGAGGTACACCCTCTGCGTCCCAGAGCTTCCAGCAAGCAAGAAAAAACAAATAAGCAATGCTGGACAGAAAAAACAGCAAACAAAATAGCAAAAGCGGAACTTAGCTATGCAGAGCAGCAGGCCACAGGAACGATCCAGGAGGAGACAGGTCCAATACTAGAACATTGACTGGAGGCCAGGATCAAAGCACTAGGTGGAGTTAAATAGAGCAGCACCTAATGACTTCACCACATCACCTGAGGAAGGAAACTCAGAAGCCGCAGTACCACTCTCCTCCACCAACGGAAGCTCACAGAGAGAATCAGCCGAAGTACCACTTGTGACCACAGGAGGGAGCTCTGCCACAGAATTCACAACAGGACTGGATACCTTTCTGGAAAAGTATAATGTTACAGGGCATAACTAGATTCCTTGATAGGGCGTTGATCCAGGGAACTAGTCTGATTGCCGTATGTGGAGTCGGGAAGGATTTTTTTTCCCCAGTGTGGAGCCTACTCTTTGCCACATGGGTTTTTTTTGCCTTCCTCCGGATCAACATGTTAGGGCATGTTAGGTTAGGCTATGGGTTGAACTAGATGTACTTATAGGTGGCTTTCCTTCATAGGATGCTGCCCTTCCCGTGGTTGTTCCTGCCCGGGGAAAGGCCTGGCTATTCACTGCTTGCGTCGAGAAACACGTGATGGTGTCTCCGCAGCTTCTTTACTTGCATTTGCATATTTCCCATAAGCGATGGGGGCAGTGTTCTGGAATCACTGCGTTGAGAAACACGTGATGGTGTCTCCGCAGTGTTGGATGTTTTGGTCTCCCCGAGGCCAATCATCTGTGCCTGTATAGATGTACTTATAGTCTCCCTTCAACCTTAATAACTATGTAACTATGGGGCACGCGACAACATGCGACATGCGTCATTGGACATGCGACAACATGCGACATGGGACATGCGACAACATGGGACATGCGACAGCTGATGCGACCGCTCTCCAGGGGCCCCAGGAATACAATGATGGAAGGTATCCTTCCACAATGTATTCCTACTCCCCTGTGAGAAAATAGTCCCTAGTCTCACCTTATGCCATTGCTGTGTGAGAAATTTTCCCACGCAGCAATTGGCATAAAGTGAGACCAGTGAACTAGAGCAGAGGTGTCAAACTGCATTCCTCGAGGGCTGCAAACAGGTCATGTTTTCAGGATTTCCTTGTACTGCAGAGGTGATAATTTAATCACCTACACACATAATGATTGCAGCACCTTGTGCAATGCTAAGGAAATCTTGAAAACACGCATGGTTTGCGGCCCTCGAGGAATGCAGTTTGACACCCCTGAACTAGAGTAACCTCAGTGATGCCCTGCAGGAGCCATTGTCTCCTGTCAGTGTGTCACTGAAGGTCCTATAGAGCAGTGAGATCACCCAATGTCATTGTTCTATAGGGGAGATCGTCGTGGGACACTCGTTATTAATTGGACTACGGCGGACAGGTAGTATATGGTTTATTATTTTACGTTTTTTGCAGGCGCTGAAGTATGGCAAGTATGGTGAAATTAAGAATAATAAAATACTTTTTTCTGGCTGTGTCTTGATTTTGTTTTTAACTCTTTCACTACTCTAGGATTAATAATGGATAGGCGTCTTATTGACTCCTCTCCATTATTAACCCGGCTTAATGTCACCTTACAATAGCAAGGTGACATTAACCCCTTATTACCCCATATCCCAACGCTACACGGGAGTGGGAAGAGAGGGGCTAAGTGCTGGAATTAGCGCATCTTACAGGGGGGGCAATATCCATGGCCCCTCTCTAGGCTATGAATATCAGCCCGCAGCTGTCTGCGTAGCCTTTCTGGCTATAAAATATAAGGGGACCCCACGTCAGCGGGAGCCCATGCCGTTTTTTTCCACTTTCTTCTTTTTTTTTTTTTTTTTTTTAATTCAACGTTCATTAAGGCCTCTTTCACTTTTACGTAGGTACGGGTCCCTTGCTATGCGACGTACCAACGCATCCGCTGCCCATTCTGAAGTGCAGGGAGGAGGGGGCGGAGTTTTTGCCACTCATGCGCGGTAGAAAATGGCGGGCGCAACGGCCAAAAAAACGTTCACTTGAACGTTTTTTCGTGCCGACGGTCCACCAAAACACGACGGATCCGTAGCACGACAGATGCGACGTGTGGCCATCCGTCGCAATCCGTCGCTAATGCAAGTCTATGGGTAAAAACGCATCCTGCGAGCACATTTGCAGGATCCGTTTTTTCCACTGGATCGGTTTTTTTCCGCTGGATCCGTTTTGTTATGCTGGATCCCTATGGGAGGTGGAGCCGCATATTCATCACTGTAATGGGCGGCACCACGTGACCGCTCATACAGGAGAAGCTGCGGCGAGGAGAGGAAGCAGCGAGGGAGCCGGGTAAGTATTTTATTAACAGCGGGGGGGGGAAAGGGGGGGCCAATAGACTGAGCACCTTTCTCCCGAACCTACTGGTTAACGACCAAATGGGATTTACTCAAGGGAGACAACCCTCAGACGCTACGAGGAGATCTATAAATGCCATCAGATACGCCAATTCTACCAAAACTCCCACAACACTAATTTCTCTTGACGCCGAGAAGGCCTTCGATCGACTTGATTGGTGCTTTCTCCGGCACACTCTCTTTAAATTTGGGTTCAACCAACAACTAGTGACCACCATTATGGCCCTTTATTCCAACCCAAGCGCAAAAATACTATCCAATAATCACACCTCTAACTCTTTTTCCATCACAAACGGCACTAGACAGGGGTGCCCCCTGTCTCCCTTACTATTTAACCTAGCCCTAGAACCCCTAGCCGTACGAATACGAAATAATGAACAAATTAAAAGGTATACATACCCGACATAAAGAACACAAAATCAGCCTTTTTGCTGATGACATCATATTGACGCTAACTGATTCTCAGACCTATCATATTCACGAACGCTAATTCTCAGACCTATCCAACTACAAAATCAACCAGTCAAAATCCAATATTCTTCCCCTCAACCTTGAAACCAACCAAATAGAGGCAATAAAGAAAATGTCATCTCTAAATTGGTGTGACAAAGAAATTCCCTATTTAGGAATCTCTCTTTGTAGTAACCTCCAGTACATGATAAAGGCAAACTTGAGTAAAATAACTGACTCAATAAGCAAGGTTTGTGCAAATTTCAAAGAGAAAGAGCTTTCATGGTGGGGGAAGAATTACACTCTAAAAACATTTATGCTCCCAAAAATTCTTTATGTCCTCCGATGTCTTCCTTTACCCATACCCGCCATCTTTTGACAAATAGAAGAGCCAGAACCTCTACCCTTTCATTATATAAGAAAAAAAAGTAACGGGGGCATGGGCCTTCCCAACATCACTGCACATTACCAAACCTTGCTGATCAAACAGAGCGCCCATTGGATTCTTCAACAGGACTTTCCAGTCTTCTTCTAGATCTAAAACTTTGTGGACTTTGAGGTATGCTTAGGTTCATTATTTTTGGAAGGTCTAATTATGCCCTAAGTTTCAGCTTTCTCACAAAAAGCATAACATTTTTGTATTTGTTGACACTTGATTGAATCCATCTTACCATCCACATACTGCATTTTCCAGTGTCAAGAGGAAGCTAAGCAGCCACAAATCATCACGTAGCCATTGTTACAGAACCGCAGCACAGAACTAGGATAGAAGGGAGAAAACTGACCCTGCACTGAATCTAAGCTGATACCCTACGATGGAGTGGGCAATCCATTCCTAGCGAATAGACCCACCGACGATCCTAGGGTAAACTCAAGCGAAGACCTATAGATAGGGGAAAGGAGGTCCCTGAAAGATCTAAGGACTGGGTATAAAAACAGGTCACCTCCTAATAGAAAACACAGAGAAGGCTGCAGAAACAAACTGAAAACAGAAACTAAATATAGCAGAACCAAAGATCCCAGAACTGCACAATATCAAACACAGAAAGCTAACAAAGCACCTAGCCAGAACTCTAGCGGATTAACACTGTTGTACAGCAAGGAATGGGAGGCAGGTGCTGGGTAATAAAGGGTAATACAATCACCTGAGCTAAGACAATGTATGTTTGTATCTTATTTACTTGTTTAGCCGCATTGCTTCCTGTGAGCTCATTGTAATTAACTTGGATAACCCCTTTGAATTTCCAAAAAAAAAGAAAGTAACCTCTGCAGAAAATGGTGAAGCAATTAATAAAACTGAAGGGAACAGATTTATCAACAAGTTCTGGCACTATGTAAAACATGTTATTAATTTGAGTGATGTCTAAAGCTTACTGAGGTGCATGACAAGTGTCTGCAGTTCTTGAGACTGTTCTAAAATAGATACAAGTCTTGGCCTGTTTTTACTTGGTTCCCTTTTTTCTAGGACAGGATCACAAATGGTGTTGCACCACAAACGCTGTGAGAGAATCTCACATGTAAAAGACACAGTAAAACAGCATTTTAGTATTTGTTGTGATATTGCTTGAAATTTCAATTAAAAAAAAAAAATGTAGAAAATATTCCGATACCTACTTTCATAAAAAAAAAAAAAAAAAAAAAAAAAAAAAAAAACACTTTGTGCAGTATTCAATGACAAGATATATCCCTAGTAGCGATGAGCGAGTATGCTCATTACTCGGGTTTTCCGAGCATGCTCGGGTGGTCTCCGAGTATTTTGGTGTGCTTGGAGATTTAGTTTTCATTGCTGCAAAGGGTGGATAAAAATCAATATTTAAAAAAAATAAATAAAAAAAAAAAAAAAAATCGGATTTTTTTTATTTAAAATCGGATTTTTTTTTATTTAAAATCGGATTTTTTTTTTT
This sequence comes from Ranitomeya imitator, assembly GCF_032444005.1. NCBI lineage: Eukaryota > Metazoa > Chordata > Amphibia > Anura > Dendrobatidae > Ranitomeya > Ranitomeya imitator. The sequence goes on along the minus strand of NC_091285.1, from coordinate 307,628,697 downwards.
ATTTAAAATCGGATTTTTTTTATTTAAATCGGATTTTTTTCAATAAACTGCTTTTTGAGGAAAATATTTTACCATCCAAAGGTTCTTCCATCATGAGATAAAGCTGAGTTGTTTAACTCAGTAGAATAAAGGCTGTATATGTGTAACATTCACAATGCCATGCTCTTCCAGAGGTTTCTGTAGGATTAGTGGGCAGTTTCTCTCCTATATTATCACAGACGCTCGCTTTACTTACGCAGTTCTCAAAACTGAATTTGACTCCGCAGAGGTCCCAGCCTCTTCTTCACGGCAAAAAATGTTACAACATGAACAGAGTTGAGAAAAAGACCTTAATCCTATTGTTCTACAAACCTATGAATACAGAATCAACCCCTTCAGTGCCAAGTCCAAGAAGTTAGACAATATGTTTCTGATTGGAGTGGAATAGATCTGCACAACACAAGAAGAATGTGAATCTAAGTGTGAGGAGGAAGAAGGGCAAGCAGACAAGAAAATGAAAGTGAAACTTTGAGCACAATACTGCAGGATAGCCACAGACAGACAGGTCTGGATCTGTTTGTGTGTACGATCTGAGGTTTATTACATTCTTTCCTTATAATGGCAGCAGGCCTAAAAAGAGACCCAGTTTGGGAATATTTTAATGAAGCTCCTTCGCCTATCGGTAAAGGCAGGCATGCGTGCCAAATGCAAACGATGCAACAAAGAGATGCAAGGCCTGGTGGCGCGAATGAGGCAACATCATGAGAAGTGCGGTGATGAAGATGACCAAAGAAACACTTCTGAACAGGCAGGATCTTCAGGTTGGTAAACATTTTTATTGAATCCTATTTCTAAAGACTGAACTGTCATGTGTGAGAAAAATTATATTTCTTATTATTACTGCATGTTACTGTCATTTGGTACAGTTATGAAGAAAAACAAATATTCCTTTTGGGGCAGGGGCAGTGATGTGTTGTGTACAATAAGCAGAAATTGTATAAACAATAAAATAAGAGCATTGACTTTTTTTGTTTAGGGGAATTCATGGATTCTGGAGACTAGATAAGAAAGAGAGGGGGCACCACAGATTCCAAGGGATCCAACCAGGTCTATATAATATGAACCATTTCAAAAAAGAAGAGAAAGAAATAGACCAAAAATCGGGGATCACCGGAGGCACGGATCAAGTAAAAAAAGGCAAATTTTATTCAAAAGTGTATAAACGGACACAGAAAACCACATAGAGCACACATTAAAAACATTTAAAACATTGGTCATCCATGTGACCTATACATGGTACACTTAGGCCCAAAATAGAGCCATCCCCCTGTATGAACCAACTCCCCAGTATCAATAGATGACAAATATAAAGAAAATCCTAACTATTACCGAGTGTGATGTCTATGTGAACAGCACCTTATTTTATCATACAAAAAATATATTGAAAAAGAGAGCTAAATGGCAAGTACACAAATAGTCATATAGCTACCACATTCAGCATATGTCACAATGACTTGTAAGGAGATCCACAATGCCTAGATGCACCATATTATAGTGAAGGCAGTATCCATGGTGCAAACACATAAAAAAAAAAAAAAAAAAAAAGAGTCATCTAGACATGAACCCCAATTGCCATAGAAATAAATAAAGATACATATGGAGGTGCAGATAACCAGCCCAGCTGAGGGCACAATCAGGTTCAAAGACTAATAAATCTATTAGCAGAGTAAGTACGAGACTCAATGTGCCAAAGCTGCAGAGACTCCCATGCTGAAGAGGCATGCACACAGTTACCAAAGCCTCTGGGGCTAGATGACCAAAGCTCAATCACGGCATGTAAAATAGAGCCAAGGGCTGCTGGACACACTCAGGACCACCTGGGGAGTGGAGACAGGGGGTACGCTGACCCGACGCGTGTCGCCACACTCAGTGGCTTCGTCAGGATTCTGGAGACTATCCACCTCCAAGATCACATCATCCTGTTCCACAGTTTCAGAGTTATCCATCCAGGATAGTGCTTCATTAGCAGCAGCAGCATCATCAGACACCCACAGCCACATATCACCATCACCCAAAAGGAAGAAAAAACCTTTACCTTCTGGAACCACCATAGATAGGTTTGTGATGAGAACTAGCAGATTAGAAAAAGAGTTGATTGATGAAAAAATTGCCCAGTTTATTTATGCAACAACTCTTCTTTCCGTCTGACTGAGAACCCACATTTCATTAATATGGTTCAGTCACTGAGACCAGGATACAGTCCACCCAGCAGAGCTGATGTTGCAGGGAAACTGCTGGATCACGTGTATGACAGAGAAATGGAGCAATGTGCAACAGCTCTGGAGGGTAAAATTGTTAACCTAAGTATTGATGGGTGGAGTAATGTCCACAATGATCCTATTGTATGTGCTTGTATAACAACAGAAGAAGGTAAAGTCTTCCTTGCACAAACAACTGATATGTCAGGAAATGCACACACAGCAGAATACTTACAAGAAGTGGCAGTAAAAGCTATAACGACATGTGAACAAAAATTCAAATGTCTAGTACGCAGTTTGGTCACTGACAATGCTGCAAACGTATCCAAGATGAGAAGAGATTTAGAAGAGCAGGGAGGGAATACAAAGCTGCTAATAACATATGGTTGCAGTGCTCATTTGCTGCACCTCTTAGCCAAAGACTTAAGTGTTCCAGAAATAAAGGCTAATGTTGTTGAAATTGCTAAATACTTCCGTAATAATCATTTTGCTGCAGCAGCTCTGAAAAGGATGGGTGGAAATAAGCTAACTCTCCCACAAGATGTTAGATGGAACTCTGTGGTGGACTGTTTTGAGCAGTATATCAAAAACTGGCCTATTCTGATGACACTTTGTGAAGAAAATCGAGATAAAATAGATGGCACTGTCACGGCCAAAATCCTCAACATTGGGCTTAAGAGAAATGTTGAACATATGCTGAGCTTCCTGAAACCCAACTCTCAAGCTTTAAACAAAATACAGAAAAATAGCTGTTTTATTGCGGATGCTGTTGAAATTTGGAAGGAACTGAGTGAACACTTAAAAACAGAACTACACATGGACAGAATTAAATTACAAGCAGTAAACAAACGAATGGGACAAGCACTGACTCCAGCTCATTTTTTGGCAAATATTGTCAATATCCAATATCAGGGTCAAAACCTAAGTGCTGAGGAAGAGGAGTTAGCTATGACATGGGTATCCAGCAATCATCCATCTTTAATGCCAACTATAATAAACTTCAGAGCTAAGGGGGAACCATTCAAGAAATATGTGTTTGCTGAAGATATTTTAAGGAAGGTCACACCAGTAAACTGGTGGAAGTCACTTAAGCGCTTGGATTTAGAGACTGTTCAAGTAATGATTTCACTTTTAACAGCAGTAGCTTCTTCTGTAGGCGTTGAAAGAATATTCTCTTCCTTTGGACTCATTCATTCTAAATTGAGAAATCGGTTGGGACCCAATAAAGCAGGAAAGCTTGTTTTTCTTTTCCAGATTATGAATAGGAACAAAGAAGAAGATGATGATGAAGATGACAACAAGTGAGCTACAGAGGACAGCAGGGACAGAAGTATTTAAGTTTTTCATGTGTCGGCTGGGCTGACAGTCTAAGTTTCTTATAATATATATATATATTTTGTTTAGCCAAATTAGTTAACAAACATGGATGTTTGTTTAAGCACATAACTTATGCTGTAATGTTGTTATTGTTTCAGTTGAATAAATCTATTTAAATTGTTATTAAGGTCAGGATTATTTTTCTCCTTCCCAAGTACAACAGAACAGTGGTGTCCAAATATGAATGATTAACCCATTAAACTGGGGAGAAAAAAGTAATATAAAAAGTGATTCTAAAAATCTTCATCTACTTGCATGTTAAAGTAGCAAGAACTAGTTTAGGTAGAAACTTTGATTTAAATCAAGCCTTACTGACTAGTGATTTAAATCGTGATTTAAATCGTGATTTAAATCAGTTAGATTTAAATCAAATCCACCCTGTTGCTGCAGCTGCATGATTTGCGGCTGTTAGACAGCCTGAATACATGTGGGAATTGCCTGTTTGTTCGGGAATTCCCACATGTATTCAGCCTGTCTTGCAACCGCAAATCATGCAGCTGCAGCGATGAAAACTAAATCTCCGAGCATTCACAAATACTCAGAGACCACCCGAGCGTGCTCGGAAAAACCCGAGTAACGAGTATACTCGCTCATCACTAATCCCTAGTGAAGCTGAAGGGAAAACTAACACCAAAAGAAGTGAGGAGAGTAGTGGTTCTCAAACTGTGAGGCAACCATTGCGAATGGGTCCAACAACTTTTCACAAGAAACCATATGCTCTCTGGTTAGAGAATTTTTTTCAGTAGCAGAGTGGAGCCCAAGATAGTAGTTGCAAAAAAAAAAACAAGAATAATACTCACCCCCCCCCCCCCCCCTCTAGCGTTGGCTTCCCATCGCTGCTTTGGGGTCTGTCTTTTGGCTGTAGGCAGCAGCACCATTATGACTACAGCGTGCATCACCCATTTAGTCAGTCTCTGAGATCAGCTGCTTATGTCATCAACAAAAGTGCTGCTAAGCTCAGTGGTGGTCTGCAGCGGTGATCCATGTATTAGTTGTAACATCACCACTGCAGAAAAAACACAGACACTGGAGCAGCAGGAGGAAGCTGGCTCCAGACCGAGGGAGGGTGACAAATATCTCTTAGTTTTTTACTGCTATCTAATCGGTTGGAGTCCACTTCATGCGAAGTGTGGAAAAGCCCTTCAAATGGGTTGTCCGCTACTCAAACAACTTCTTTTGAATTGCTATGATTCCTCCAAGTAAAACAATCCCGCCTACACTCAACTCGGATGCTGGAGCCATTCCAGCAATGTCAAAACTGGTTCTCCCGGGGCTCGGGTGACATTATGTCATGCGATCCCTGTGCCGAATCAGTGCTGACTGCACTCTCCCCCCCTTTGGGCAAACAAAGACATCTGGACAAAGTGCAAGAGCAGTTCTACGTAGGAGAGTGAATCCAGCGCTGATTGGCCGCTGGGATTGTGGGACATGACAATGTCACACAATCCCTTAAGAGAGCCAGTGGCTACTCCACTGGAACGGCGCAGGCACAGGAGGAAAGTATAGCTGTTATATTATGGGGAGGAAACAATGATTCAGAAGTGGTTGTCTGAGTAGTGGATAAACCCTTTAAATCATCATAATGAACTACTTCTGAGTGATAATCTAAAACATTCAAAATACTAATTTAAAAAAATATACATTTTTGCTATGTTTTAACCTCTTAGTGACGGAGCCAAATTTTTGAAATGTGGTAATAACTCTGCAACGCTTCAACAAATCCCAGTGATTTTGAGATTGTTTTTTCATGACACGTTATACTTTATGGTAATGGTAAATTTAGATCAATATGTTTTGTGTTTATTTAGAAAAAATATCAAAAATTTGAGAAAAATGTTAAAAAATTAGCAATTTTCAAAGTTTGAATGATTATCCCTTTAATCCAGATGGTCATACCACAGCAAACCATTAATAAATAACATTTCCCACATGTTGGCTTTACATCAGCACCATTTGTAAAATGTTCTTTTATTTTGTTAGCATTTTAGGAGGTTTAAAAATGTAGCAGCAAATTTTCATTTTTTCAAGGAAATTTACAACATTTATTTTTTTAGGGAACTATCCATGTTTGAATTGACTTTAGGGGTCTCATATATTGGGAAACCCCCAAACATGATACCATTTTTAAAACAGCAACCCCTGACATATTGAAAACTGCTGTCAGGTAGTTTATTAACCCTTCGGGTGCTTTACAGGAATTAATGCAAAGTGGTATGACAGACTCTAAGGCTACTTGGTACTTGGTCGCAAATTGCCATCGCAAACATCAGGACCACACAGTCATGATCTGAGGACACCAATTGGGATAAAGAGGGAGCCCCCACACTCTGTTAACCATTTATAATGATGTAGTCACTACTGACAGCAGCATCTAAGGGATTAAACAGATATGTACGGTGCCAACACTGATCGTGGCTGATACAGCAAGTTGGCAGCTATAGTGTACAACCGACAGCTGCGGGATTGTCACCTGTATGAGGAGGCTATTCTCTTATATCTCAGGTCAGTTAAAAGACGTATTGATGGTCATTAAGGGGTTAAAATGATCAATTGTAGTTAGTGAGGACCAAATAAATATATTTTGACAAGCCCTGTAGAGATGGGCAAATCCGAACAGTAAAGTTTGGCATCCATACCGAACACCTACTGTTCGGGCACGGACATCGGACTTGCATTTCACCAGGAAGTTCGTGTTACTGACTGTTCGGATTTGGCTGCCCGAACACCGAATGTTTGTCACGCTGTCACATGCATGACAGCACAGCAAACACCGCTTCTGATCGCGGGTGAAATCATCCCCGCTGGTCAGAGAGCTGCGGTTCCCACGCTCAGCTGTGATTGGAGGTACAAAGTTTACCTCCGGTCACTAGTGTCAGTGGACGTGACTATTGCTCCCATCGTCTGCCGCCTGCTGCCGCTAATAAAAGCGAGAGCAGGACCAGCTGATGGGAGTGTTTATTAGCCAACTCCTGCACTGTAAACAAATAATTAAAAATACATGGGAACCCACTCTGTTTTTTTAACCAGCCAGGCAAAACTGACAGATGGGGGCTGCAACTCTCAGCTTCAGCAAGTCTGGTTACCAAGAATAGAGGAGTCCCCATGACGTATTTTTTAATTAATTGAAATAATTTTTCAATTTTTTCAGTTTCCGTGCGGGCGCCGCACACCTCAAATCGCCGCATGTGGACATATCCGCATAGAACGCATGTACCTGCGTACCCAATGTTAAATATAGGTTCACAGGGAAACGTAAGACGCAGCTTCACAGAGGAAGCAAGGAGGAAATACGCTGCCATCCGCAGCGCACAGCAATGCAAGCCTGAAACCAGCCTTAGATGCCCCAATTCGGGCTCTTTGCCTGGCTCTTCCCACTTGCCCAATGTCACCTGACAATGCAAAGGTCACATCAACCCCACAAATATTAACCCCACTTGCCACTGCGACAGGGCAAGACACTTCTTTATACTTATAGAAAAATCTAGACTTATTAAACATGAGAATGACCGCTAACATTTGAAGATCCCCTTAAAATAAGATGTTTATTAAATCACCCACAGAAAATAACACTTGTGTTACATTTGCTATGACTTTCAAATACTTTTCATACTCGTCAGGCATTTCAGTTCACAATATGGGAGAGTTGTAATTGCTCTAGTTAGGGAATATATCAGGAAATTTGTAAGCCATTTTCTTGTACACAAGCCTTTTTATAGTGGTATGTAAAAGTTTGAAGATTAAATGATCTCTAAAAGGCCTAAAGATAAAAATGACACATTTCCTTTGAGAGAAAAAAAAATAATGTGTAAATCTATATACATAATTGTCTATGGGTCACTTCCGTCTTTCTGCCTGTCTATCTTTCTGTCACGACCAATCAGCGACGGGCATAGTCCGGCGGAAAAATGGCCGCTCCTCACTCCCCACAGTCACTGCCAGGCGCCAGCTCCATACTCCCCTACAGTCACCGCTCACACAGGGTTAATGTCGGCGGTAACGGACACCGCGTTATGCCGCGGGTAACGCACTCCGTTACCGATGCTATTAACCCTGCTTTTTACTAATCATGCTGCCTATGCGGCATCAATAGTAAAAAGATCTAATGTTAAAAATAATTAAAAAAAAAAAAAAATCATTATATACTCACCTTCCGCCGCCTTTCCCGGTCCTCGCGACGCTCCTGTAACCGCTGCATGTAAGCGGCAGGTTCCAGTGGCAAGGATGGTATGCGACAAGGACCTGCCATGACGTCACGATCATGTGACCGCTACCTCATCACAGCTCCTGCGCGAGAAGGACCTGCCATGACGTCACGGTCATGTGACCGCGACGTCATCACGGGTCCTGCGCTACCAACTCTGAGACCAGAAGCTGCTGAGTGCACCGCACACAGGCGACATGACTACAATGGCTCCCTCGGAAGGTGAGTATATGTTTATTTTTTATTTTTTAACCTGTGACATACGTGGCTGGGCAATATACTACGTAGTTGGGCAATATACTACGTGGCTGGGCAATATACTACATGGCTGGGCAATATATTACGTGGGCTGTGCAATATACTACGTGGACATGCATATTCTAGAATACCCGATGCGTTAGAATTGTTCCACCATCTAGTTAAATATAATTACCGTATATATTATAATATATGGCTTGTTTAGATGTTCTTTTGCATACTTCTGATGTAGAGTTTTCAAAAAGCTGGAAAATTTGCATCACCTGGCCTTTCCTAATGACGATAGTGAACAAGTCATAACACTAACAGGATAATTAAGGTCTGAAACCTTCATCACAGTTATCTGACCACACAAATCTCCAAGGGTGCCCAAAGGGTGCCCAAACTTTTGCATTGGCCCATTTTTATTTTTTGAAATTTTTAAAATGTAAAAAAAATGACATGTATTGCCTAAAATACAAAAGCAAATGTGTCATCTTTAACTTTAGGCCTTTTATCTTCAGCTTGTTTAACTGTTCACAATAAAAGTACCGTAATTCTGACCAGGGGTGCCCAAACTTTTTCTTGGCTATTGTATTATGCAAGACAGTATGTGTCAATTACTTCATATTACAGAAAATCAATATCAACTGACATCATTACTATAGTTTAGTACTGATTTTCAGAAAATGTTAGAGTCACAGTAGGTCCTGTAACTCTACATCTGTTGCATATTTTACCCTTTACAGTAATAAATCTTGTTTTCTCCACCATGTTTGACACTGCCAGGCATTGTTGAGAAATTCTTTTCTATAACAACAAAGGCTTTATGCTTAAAATGCTTGGCTTTTAATTGAGATCTGACTACATAGTGCAGCAATAAACAAGTTCATGAATAACCCCTTGTAGGGTTTACTGTAATTCTCACTATGCAAAAAAAAAAAAAAGTGTGGTCTGACGATGACTCACACAAGAAATTCAAAAAACATAAAATAGGCAAAAAATATCACAGATTACAGACTGTGGATAAACAGCACAACAAACTAAATGGCAAATACTGTAAAACAGACTAAGATTCAGCTACATTCACAGACAGGAGTCTTGTTTTATCGCCTCTAGAAAGCCATAAAAGGCAAGATGTTCAAGAAAGTCCAGTGCTGGAATAAGTACCCTAGCTTCTGTAGTAGGTAGAATCAGTTTTTTTTCTCTTTCTTGAAAGGTGTCTGGTCTTAAGTCTATTTAAACGGTTGTTTGGCAGTCTATTTTTTAGGGGGTCTAAACTGCAGTCAGTGTTATGGGGGTCTGATACAGGGTCTACATTTATTTATGGAGTTTGGGCTACGCTAAGCTGCAACACCCAGCATAGCAGTTATTAAATGCACCAAGTTGTTGTATAGAGCACTTTAAATAAAGGGGACACAGTAATGGGACCTCCAAACAGCTGATTTGTAGAGGTCCCTAGGGGAGGTGTCAGTGCTAAAGTGTATCTTATATATAATTACTGTCATGGTTCACACTGTGCTGCCAACACTATGTCACGGATCCCAGCGGTAAGTCACGGATCCCGGGGAGGATATCTTTATCGTCCCCACTACTCACACCAATTTGTCCCGAACCAGAGTTGTTTGATTGCCCCTGGTTCCCTCTAAAGGGGATTTATGTATATCCCACTTCCCAGTTCCGAGATGGAACTTGCAGCTCTCTGGCACCCCCCTTACCCTCAGGTCAGATTAGGTACTGCACCTAGGGTAATTAGTCGCCAGCTAGGCTGCCTGCTATGTACTGGCGACTGGCCACGCTACAGCGAGGGCGATATAACTACTCCCACACAGGCGGGAACAATAATCATCAACGCCTCTGGTCACTGCAGAGATGCCAGATTGCACAGGACAAGGTATGCCACCACCAGCTCCGATTGCACCAGAGGTTACCGGGCCCGGAGCCAACCCAAATCAGTAGCGTAGTTTACCTCAGAGGACACAGTTCGTATAGAGCAGAAGAGACAAGCCTAGTAAAATTATATATTTTACTCCTTAAAAGATAGGCAGTATTTAGAAAAATATTAAAAGATATTATAAAGGAGACAAATCATATGTATATACAATTGCAAATAAAAAAAAGGATTAACGGTGAAAATTGACTTGCGATTCTTTCATATCGCTCAATGGTACGCAGTGTGCTGGCTGGGGGAGGGGACCTTCCCCACTTATTCTCAGGTCAGATTGCATAGCCTGTCTTCAGCTGAATCCCCCGGCAAAAAGACACTGCTGGAAAGCGGTCTTACCAATCTTTTACGCATATCTTGCTGTGTGAACCTCACATAAGTACGAAACAATGCTCATGATGTTCCCCACGTCAGGGGCATTCTTTTAAGTGTAAATACAGAACCATTACATGAACTGCTTGAGGAGAAATCCGCACTTTGCACTCACTGCGCCTAGCTGCTTGCGCTTTCAGTTGGTGATAGGTCTACCGGTGGACATCTGAAATATGAAACTTGTGTATTTCTAGCCCAAATCGGTGCCACGATATATCAATATAATAGAACAAAAATCCCTGCCGTTTGAGAGGGACTTTAGCGGTTTCAGCTGGTACTAGATGAGAGAATCGTCTACTGCAGCTACAAGGGCCATAAACAATCTTTTGGGAGGAGGAAATTAGGGGTTTAGGATTCACACACACACATACCAGCAGGCAGAACAGCTAGAGAGGGGGGTCGGAGCCCGCAGCGTTTGTCTTGTACAGCTATGCAGATACTCAAACATGAAATATTCACATTATCGTGACAATTATATATAGTCCTTGTTGAGATTTAGAAACCCCAGATTCCCAAGAAGGTAGGGCCCTTTCCCCCTCTGTACCAGTTTGGTTACTTTATGTAAGTAATATAATCATTTTCATACATTCAGCTCCAAGGAATTAAAGTAGCTTTGAAAATAAATAATTCATTGGATGTGATGCCCACTGGTAAAGCTCATCTGTATTGGGTAAATTCTGTATAAATAAGAGTAATAGATGGCTTGAGCCTGCATAGTACATGTCACACCAGTAATGGCACTCATCTCTTATACAATGTCAAGTGCAATTATAGCAGATATATCAAGTAATAACGAACAGGACCCTTACCACAATAGACCTTAATATACAAGCAGCCAACCTTACATGACACAAGCTTCGTATTTACTGCTTCATCCCCCTCCAGATTAAATAATTAGCAAAAATACCATTCGGGAGAGGGTAGATGCTTTCCCATTAGGAAATCCTGTGGTAATGATGGTAATTACTTGTCTGCGTCGTATGTACTTCCTATAGTCATCTAAGTGCCATCACGGTTATGGGTTTTGTACTATGAAGGCACCAAGCCATTTACTATTTTCTGACTATGTATGCAGAATTTTCCTTATGCAGGTAACTAGTATTCCCGCTTTTTCTATTCTTCTTTGTTTAATTTTCTGATATCATTTATGGTGTACTTTTATAATTAATAACCACGCTTGGCAGTTCAAACGCTAAAGTCGGCTACTTTGTAAATCTCTATATGCAGCTAGTTTACTACATGCAAAATATTATATTTTGCTGTCATTTTTGTTTTCTCATTGGCCAATGACCAGCTAATGCACCCTGCACAAAGACTTCTTTTTGGTGTTTTTGTATTCAGCAGTAGGATTATTAGAAACCAGCCGAAAAATGGTTTATGTAAAGCGCTGTAGAATTAATGGCAATATATAATAAAGTAAAAAAAAAAAAAAAAAAGACTCAAATATTCCAACAAAGTGATCTGTGAAAAGACATTCTCCTGGTGAAGGACTCCTGCCTTCAGGGAATAGGCTGGCATAAACCAATGTTCTTGGTCTCCTTTAAAGTTTTGGGAGCTGGGGTACATCACAGTGTCATCTACATGGCTGCCAAGACCCAAGGCCTAAAGCTGATGCTTTAGACAATGTTCTGCTGGCAGGCCTTGGATCTTGGCAGCCATGTAGATGCCTTTCTCCCACAGTGCATCCTCGTGCCATCTCTTTCCCAGGTACTGTACGCATCGAGAGTCCACATGAGCCCAAAGAAAAACGCTGGTCACTCAATGGTCCAGTTCTGAAAGTAGCATCCACTGTAGTAACTGATGGTGGTCAATATAGATTAGTATGAGCACACTGACCAGCCTGAAAGCTGAAATGCACTGACACCGTACTATCATAACAGGTATTCAAGGGGTGGTTGTATAAAAGAACATTATAACCTATTCATGGGATATCCCCATAGGAACTTCTGCTGATCACCAGAACGTCTGTGGGAATGATGGAAACAGCCTAGTGCAGCATTATTGGATTAGCCTTTATTTTTATAATAGCAAGAGATAATTAAGAAAGGTCCATTAAAAATGTGATTTTAGGATTTATGTATTAGTAAAACACTGATGAGTAAAAGTGAAGCGAACCACAGTATGTGTGTTAGGTGTGGCTCCAGTAATGTATTGCTCTCTTGCTAAATAATAAGTGTGTCAAAGGAGACTTGGCATATTGTTGCAAAATATCTGTATTTTAGATTTGTTTTTGCTGCTTTGCTACCAAAAAAAGAAACAGAAAAGGAAAGAAAATGCTTGTTGTCTCTGCTGTGAGGGACTCGAAGGCTGCAAACTCTCAGCATAACACTTCAGAGAAGACTTATTCTAAATACCTGGGGGCATTAGCAAACTGAGCAAATATATTTTCTAGGATCAGATTAATCAACTAAATTGTTCCAAAAGACACTTTCCTGTGTTTAACACAAGCTGCATTTGTTTAGATGGAATGAGTCACATAGAAGGTATGATAATTAATATCTGTTGTAAATAGGTTCCTCCAGACATAAGGAGAATCATATGGACATTGCTTTGATTAAAAGTCTTTCGGATGTAAATTCGGTTTCACTAGAAAACAGCCTGCAAAACACCAAACATAAAACTCTCCAAAATGTTTTTGTGGATTTTATTCTGCGTCGTAAAATTTCAACCAGAGACCAACAACAAATATAATTCGTGCACCCTGAAGGGAACGTGTTTTTATAGGATTACAAAGCACATGATGCTAGCAATAGTGGTCAACTTTGTAGTATTTTAATAATTGCCAGCCTCCGGGTAGAACAGTCAAGACTGATTTCTGTCTGCAAGTCAAAGAGCAACTTTATACAAATCATACAAATAACTCAATATTAAAAATTCACTGCTCTAATGCTGTATGTGTGAACTTCTCCTAAGATATGTACGGTATTTAGAGATTCCCATCTTGGAGAACTTCTGGTTACCGCATCCTAGCCACATACTAAGAACTGATCCAACTAGAACAGGCAAAAAAGAGATCTAAGCTATTCCACATAAAGAAGAGCCGTGATCCACCATTCATATAGAGATGATAGAATGTATCCTATTCTCTATAACTGCATCAAAATGGATGCCAATAATACAATCCACATTTTTCAAGCAAAGAAAATATTTTGCATTTGAATGATTTTTAAGAAAAACAAGTGATAACCATCCCCTCTGGTATAGTATTATTTTTTGTATTACTTCCCTGAAGAAGCGACCCATTCAGGAAGATATAGACCTCATGTGATATTGATCAAATCTCAGATGGTCTTAAACCAATGTGTTAGAAACCCATCCTGTCAACCAGGTACCTTACGAACATATCATCCTGTGCTTGAATAATAATCAGAATGGTCTTACCTCAGTAAGAAGGAATTCATCTTCCCTAGCGAAGATATTCCTTCTTCACCACCAGTCTCACAGGAAAAGGGACAATTTAACTCATCCATTGATTCCTCCATTTATAGATTTAATACAGAGTTGCCGTTTAGTCACTCCAAAAGCGGATCGACTGAATATTTAACCAACTCAACTATTAGTTGAATCTACCAGTATTAGGATTTCAATCTCGAAATACATACTGGGTATAATCTCTGCATCGACTTAATTGCAATAAGTTAATTTTCCGATTTCAAATGGGAGGATATACAGGTTTTGAAATATTTTTACCAGATCAAGAATAACTGTCTGTTATACAACACCATTTATTAAGAGTATAGATTGGGATATTGATGGTTTATCAGTCCCATACCAGCAAGGCCAACTCACATCTCCATTAGAAAGGCAGACCGGTATAGTGTAGCTCCACTTGGCACAAATCAAGTTCATGTTATCACACCATACCTGGAGGGTAGATTTGGGGCAATTGGTGGTTTACCTGTTTTTATCTTCCTGTAACGGTCTTCAGAGTGCCTTGGGGATACACCGCATCATTCCAGGCAGTGTTCCCCTTCTGGAGTGCCCTCAGGGATATTTCTTCCCCAGGGAAACACAGCACCATACCAGGCAGTGTTTCCCTGTCCGAAGATGCTGTACCAGCTTTGGTCCCTGATAATATACCGGGCCATACCAGGCCATGCTACCCTCGCCGGAAGGTTAGCGTTTCCCCATATCGGCCAGTCCACCTCACACCTCCTTTAGGAGGGCAGAACTGTATAGTGCAGCTCGACTTAGCACAATCAAGTTCATTTTATAACTCTATACCAAGAGAGCAAATTGGGGTATTTAGAGTTGAATCACTTAAGTGTCCAGAAGACCATTTTGAGACTCCAATTAGGAGACTTAACTAGGCTTATGGTGGTTTTATTCAGCTTGGTGTGGCACCCCTAGGGGTATTTGCCACAAAAATAGTTACTGACACTAAACACAAATATTAAAGGGAACCTGTCACCCCGTTTTTTGAGATTGAGCTATAAATACTGTTAAATAGGGCCTGCGCTGTGTGTTCCTATAGTGTATGTAGTGTACCCCGATTCCCTATGTATGCTGAGAAATAACTTACCAAAGTCGCCGTTTTCGCCTGTCAATCAGGCTGGTCAGGTCGGGAGGGCGTGGTGACATCGGTGGTTCTTCCTCAGCTTTACGTTGGTGGCGTAGTGGCGTAGTGGTGAACAAGCAGCGCGCGATCTGCGCTGTAATCCCTTGCATCGGTGGGGGCGGCCATCTTCCTGGGGCCGCGCGTGCGCAGATCGAGTGCTCTGCTGCACGGGGCTTCAGGAAAATGGCCGCGGGATGCCGCGCGTGCGCATTAGAGATCGCGGCGGCCATTTTCCCAAAGCCGAGATGCAAACTCGGCTTTGGGAAAATGGCCGCCGCGATCTCTAATGCGCACGCGCGGCATCCCGCGGCCATTTTCCTGAAGCCCCGTGCAGCAGAGCACTCGATCTGCGCACGCGCGGCCCCAGGAAGATGGCCGCCCCCACCGACGAAAGGGATGACAGCGCAGATCGCGCGCTGTGTCTTCACCACTACGCCACTACGCCACCAACGTAAAGCTGAGGAAGAACCAGCGATGTCACCACGCCCTCCCGACCTGACCAGCCTGATTGACAGGCGAAAACGGCGACTTTGGTAAGTTATTTCTCAGCATACATAGGGAATCGGGGTACACTACATACACTATAGGAACACACAGCACAGGCCCTATTTAACAGTATTTATAGCTCAATCTCAAAAAACGGGGTGACAGGTTCCCTTTAAGATAGCAAAACTGCACTACCACCTCCGGCCAGAAGGGGGAGCTCCAGAGACTCCCCTTAACCCATTCTGGTCTGAGAGAAGAAATGGCAGTTGGGCTAAGGAGCTGATAGAAATTCAGTTGTATGACCTCTCACTAACAGCCCTATGACAGTTTCCAGGCCCAAATCACCGGCCTGAGGAGAAGAGGGACGATACCCCTTACACTGTGCATTGCCTGAGGCCACAGCACCGGGTCAAGCCACCTGTGACATCCCCCTCAAGAGACAGACCCCATTGGTCCGGTGCTGGGTATCCCGGTCTCCTGGGCGTCACAATTGGCGTCACGAACAGGATCTAGCCAGCCCGTATACCGGATATTGTGTGCCGTGATTGGAGCCCAAAACTGTGAAAACTTGGATGAAAAATCTTGAAAATTGACTTTATTAAAGAAAAATCCATTCCCCATTGAAAACTATTGAAAGTGACTTTTCCCCATTGGTTATAATGGAGTAAAGATGGCCGCCATCCCCTGAGGTAATCACCTCATAACCGTTAGGCACGAGACTGTTAATTGAGCTACGCCATCACCTGAGCCCCAGTCTAACTGAAAAACTTCAGAATCCACCATTACAGAGCGCGCGGCCGGCAGGAGCAGCAGGGGGCGTGTCATTGTGGGCGGCACCAAGCTGAGCGCTCTGACATCAGAGCAAGGGGGAAAATCGATCCTGCTGCACAGCGGAACGAATCTACACTATCCCGACGGAAGCGGAGGAACGGAAGGGTCCGGATTAACTAAGGGGGCACAGTATGTCGCAGCACGGAGACGCCGCAGCATCCGGCGACGCTAATGCAGCTGAAAGACAGAGTGTCGATAGAGAGTCCGGTAGCGCAGCGGTGCAAGGAGTGGCGCCCATCATGCCGGTGCTGATGCCATATACCCCGGGTGGCCCATGGCTTCCAATGTATGAAGGTGAGCCTAATACCCTTGACGATTTCAGAGAAAAGATGCTGGCCCATTTTGACATGTTCCCCGTGGGTGAAGTTCAGCGTGTTAGTCTCCTGATGATGCAGTTAAGTGGCCATGCTAAGCGAGAAGTCACAGCATGGGCAGCTGATCTAAAAGGCACTGTTGAACGTATATTTGCTGGATTAAAAGCTACATTTGAAACCACTGCCAGCAGCAAAGCTAAAGTACGATTCTTTAATTGCAAACAAAAAGCTAATGAGGGCGTGAGAGACTTTGCCTTAAACCTGCAGGAAGCCCTTAAATCACTTACACTGGCTGAACCCATTTTTAATACCGGAGCGGATAAACTGCTAAGAGATCAATTTATTGAGGGACTCTACACCCCTTCTCACCGGGGGCATGTGAGCATGCTTGTTTTTAAGAACCCTGAATTGACATTTGCCCAATTAAAGGAGAGCGTTATACGTCTCCAGCTGGCAGAGGCACCTCGGGATCAGGAGCCTGCGCAACTCATGGCAGAGGCTCCTCAACAACATGGAGTACCAGTGACATCAGCTATGTCCGGGGCCATTGCTAAGCCCCTGGGGCCCAGTACTAATGAGGCTCTTCAACAAAAGCTTGACTCTTTAACTGATGTTGTTGCTTCAATGGCTAAAACCATGCAGGAGATGAGAGGACCCAAGATGGAGTTGGCAAACCGTAGAGAAGATGTTCCATGGATGAGACCCCGGAGATACCCGACATGGAGAGGACGACCCCGCCACCGCTACCAACCGGATGGACAGCCCATTTGCCGCCGTTGCCAGCAGCCAGGCCACTTTGCACGAGATTGTGATTTAAACGGGAATCCCCTGTGAATGCGGGCCGCTTCGCAGGAATGAACTTTCAAGGCCCAACACCCTGGCACGACAGGTACATCGGAGGACGACCCATTATCCCTATCGTGCTGGACGGAATTCCCCTCAACGCTTTGCTGGACACAGGTTCCCAGATTTCATCTATACCGTATATCCTTTATAAGAGGTACTGGGCTGATGCAGATATTGATAAAGGGCCCTCTGATGTTGAACTAGATATATGGGCCAGTAATGGTAAGTTGATACCGAAACTAGGATTCAGGGAGATGACCATAAAGATTGGTAAAGTAGAATTGAAGAAACAGGGTATAATTGTTGTTGATGTTGACCGGCGGAACTGTGAACCAACTGTATTGATAGGAATGAATGTGTTAGAGAACTGCTTTTCCGAAGTAATTTCTGTCTTACAGCAAATTGCTGAAACTGCCCAATCCTGCCAGCAGAGAGTTCTCCGGAGGGAAATAAAAGTATTGATGTTAAGGCAACAGGTAGAAGTTGCAGGTGGAGAAATCGGCAGTGTGAGGGTAAGTGATCCAACGTCTATTGTAATCCCACCAAAAACAGAAATGCTGGTATGGTGTAGAGCAGCCATTGGTACTAAGGGACGAGATTATCAAGCCTTAATAGAACCAGTGTACACCGACAGCAGGCCCACTATACTCACAGCACGAGGGATAGTCGAGGTACACCGGGGACGAGTGCCGGTACGACTTTTGAACTGTGGAGAGGAAGAGGTCACTTTGCCAAGGTATGCTACAATGGCAAAGCTATATACTGTTGACAACAATGCCATCACAACCATTGAGCCCTTAGAACCAACCTGTCAGGTGGAAGGCAATGGCTCAGATGGAGAAATGGAGGATTGGTGCCAACAGCTACACGTGGGCATAAATTCAACACCTACCCATCAAAAACAAGGGGTGTATAGGCTAGTGACGGAATATGAACAAGTCTTCAGTAAACACCCATTGGACTTCGGACGGATAGAAGGGGTAGAACACACAATCCCCACAGGTGACCATCCCCCAATAAAAGAAAGATATAGACCCATACCGCCCGCTCACTATCAATGTGCAAAAGATATGCTGAGGGAAATGAAACAGGCCGGGGTAATAAGACAGCTGTAGCCCCTGGACGGCCCCTCTAGTGATTGTCAAAAAAAAAGATGGAACTATGAGAATGTGCGTAGACTACCGGCAGATTAATAACATCACCCATAAAGACGCCTACCCCTTGCCTAGGATAGAAGAGTCCTTGACTGCTTTGAAATCTGCTAATTATTTTTCCACCTTAGACTTAACAAGCGTGTATTGGCAAGTTCCTGTGGCTGAGAGAGATAAGGAAAAGACGGCATTCACCACACCAATGGGTCTAAGTGAATTTAACCGCATGCCGTTCGGACTCTGCAATGCATCCGGTACCTTCCAGCGGCTGATGGAATGCTGCCTCGGACACAAGAACTTCGAGACCGTCCTCCTGTACCTAGATGATGTGATCGTCTACTCAAAGACTTACGAACAACACTTAAAAGACTTGGCAGAAGTGTTCGAAGCCTTATCCAGGTATGGCATGAAAATCAAGCCATCCAAATGTCACCTTCTCAAGCCAAAGGTACAGTACCTGGGACACATCGTGAGTTCGGAGGGAGTAGCACCGGATCCCGAGAAAATAACCGCCATAAGGGATTGGCCGAGACCTACCAGCGCAAAAGAAGTGAGGCAATTCCTGGGATTGGTGGGTTACTATCGCAGATTTATAAAAGGATTTACCAAGTTGGCAGCACCCTTGCAAGACGCCTTGGTAGGGCAGACGAAGAAACCTTCAAACCGAAACCCTCCTTTCCAGTGGAACGACGAAAGGGAAGACTCCTTTGAACAACTAAAGAAGGCACTAACCGGAGAAGAGGTTCTGGCATACCCAGATTACCATCAACCTTTCATCCTCTACACCGATGCCAGTAATGTGGGACTAGGAGCGGTGCTGTCACAAAAGCAAGAAGGTCGGTAGAAAGCTCCGGCCTACTGAAAGAAATCCAGAAAATTATAGCTCCTTCAAATTGGAACTACTGGCAGTAGTTTGGGCTGTGACGGAACGTTTCAAACACTATCTGGCCGCTGCAGAATTTATTGTCTATACTGACAACAATCCGTTGACCCACCTGGACACAGCCAAATTAGGTGCGTTAGAACAGCGATGGATAGCCCGGTTATCTAATTACAACTTCAAGATCAAGTATCGAGCAGCTCGCAAGAATGGAAATGCCGATGCCCTATCCCGGATGCCACACTTGAGAGATGTAGAAGAAGAAACGGGGGAGCTTGAAGAAATTGAACTACCAGCCTTCCATCATCCCAAGGCAAAACATCATCAGTCAAGTACCTATCAGAAACAACAAGAGGTGAATTTTAATCCGTTAGCACACCATAGATGGGCTGACACCCAAGACAGCAATCCGGCTGTGAAGTTGGTGAAGGAACTGTTAACTGAGCAAAGTGCATATCCCGATGAGGATGCCCCAGAAGAGACGCATCAACTCTGGAAAGAGAGAGGCAAAATGTTCCTGTATCAAGGGAAGCTCTGTAGAAGGTACACAATCCGAAAACACATGAATTGGTTTGGCAGATTATCGTGCCTAAACAAGATGTCAAGATGGTCCTCGAAGCTTACCATAATGGTGCTGGTCACTTTGGTTGGAAAAAGTTAGAAGTACTTCTAAGAGAAAGATTTTATTGGGTCGGGATGAGAAAATCAATCGAACAGTGGTGCAGAAATTGTGGCCCGTGCAACCTCAGAAGAAACGATCAAAAGAACCAAAGAGCACCACTGCAGCCCATAATCACCAAACAACCACATGAACTTGTAGCCATAGACCACGTGAAGTTAATACCAAGCCGGTCCGGCTATGTCTATGCCTTGACCATCGTGGACCATTATTCACGCTTCTTGGTAGTAGTACCCGTAAAAGATCGGACAGCAAAAACAGCAGCCAAAGCGTTCCAAACGTACTTTTGTAGACCCCATGGATATCCGGAACAGGTTCTCACCGACCAAGGTACAGCCTTTGAATCAGAGATCTTCAGAGAATTCTGTAATATGTATGGTTGCAAAAAGATCCGGACGACGGCCTATCATCCACAAACAAACGGCTTATGCGAGAAGATGAACCATATTGTAATAGACCTACTAAAGACTTTACCTGAGACAGAAAGGAATCAATGGCCAGAGAAATTGCCTGACTTGGTGGATCTGTATAATCATGTCCCGGTGAGCTCCACCAACTGCACCCCAGCTTACCTTATGCGTGCAAGACCCGGCCAATTACCAATCGATCTAGAAATGGGAATTCTGAAAGCAGACGCAGAAGTTCAAGACTCCAATTGGGATATCATACGGCAAAAGCAGTATCGCCAAGTGCAAGAGAGTGTGGAAAGAAGCCTTCAGGAAACTAGAGAAAGACAAGAGCGAACTTTCAACCAGAATGCTCTAGCGACCCCATTAAGACCGGGTGACCAAGTGCTCAAGAGAAATCGTCGAACCAATAAACTAGACAATCAGTGGGAAGCCGTACCCTACACAGTTTTACCAACAAGAATGGATAATCCTAAAATGTGTCTCATTAGCAAAAACGGAGGCTTAACATCTGTACTAGTGTCAAGAGACAATCTTAAATTGTGTCCGGAAGCATTGAAAGAGCCAGAAGTTGTCCAGCCAGAACCAGAAGTTATTCAACCCATACTGGTCCAACCAGTAAAGGAAAAAGAAGAGGAAATGTATAACACCTGTATAGGAGACTTTCCCAAAACCCTACTAACATACCATGGTGCAGTAGTGGTTCCCATGGTGGCCTTTTACCCAACACCGAACCCAATACCAGAAGTCCCAAGACAGGAAGAGGCTGACCCCGTACTACAGGAGGTTCCAGGCCAGGAAGAACAGATTCCTGATCAGAGTAATCTCATTCACGGTGGACTTGCCAACTCCATAGTCATGGAATTATCTTTAGCAGAGCGGGCAGATACTACATCCGCAGTAGACAGTAGTACACCACATGAAGAGATACCGCTATTACGTAGATCACAGCGTAGTACCCAGGGCCAATTACCGGCCAGGTATGCAGATTACCAACTATAAAGCTCATAATGTGAATTGTATATATGTTATGCCATATATAGTTAAACAGAAAATGTAGTATAGTCATTGTTATCAGCCTGCAACGTTTAAGCCCAGTACCTACAGAGACTTGTCTGTATGAACATCTTGCATATTCTTGAACTTGTTATCAGCCCGGAGGCACTAAATCAAAGCTCCGGAAAGACTGCTTTTTGAACTTTGCTTTTTGCTCTTTTTGAACTTTCTTTAGACTTTCTATTGAGTACCTTCAAGGGTAGAACTGTATTAATGGACGCTATTTGAAGTGACTTTTTACAGAACTCTATTTTTGTTTCCTTGAGTGGTTTTTGTAACTTTTCATTTTTAAGACTCTGTACATATTAATTGTTATTTCAAAATGTTATCGTCCCACAGTCCCGGAGTACTGTTCTTAACTAAGGGGGAATGTGGCACCCCTAGGGGTATTTGCCACATTAATAGTTACTGACACTAAACACAAATATTAAGATAGCAAAACTGCACTACCACCTCCGGCCAGAAGGGGGAGCTCCAGAGACTCCCCTTAATCCATTCTGGTCTGAGAGAAGAAATGGCAGTTGGGCTAAGGAGCTGATAGTGAGAGGTCATACAGCTGAATTTCTAACAGCCCTATGACGGTTTCCAGGCCCAAATCACCGGCCTGAGAAGAAGAGGGACAGAGAAAAGGGACATTGTGAGAACCGGGTAGCATTAATCACTACCCAGAACAGGCGCAAAGACGGATACCGGATCCGTGGCTATATTCATTATATATAATACAGCAACCGGAAAAACGTGAGGTGATATCAGCTTCACTAGGGCCGGACGCAGCAACAGTCACAGAGTTCAGCGGTACTCCCGGAGGGGGTAAGCCGATAAAAGGACTCGGGTTGCCCGTCGAACTAGGACCCAGAGGGGACAGATTGGGCCGGCAGCCAGTTCACATACAGCAGCAGGGCCACACAGAAATTGCGCACAATAAGAGGCGAAGACCCCGGCAGGGTCAAAGTAACTCAGAGTTCCCATACAGACTCCGGTGACAGGACTGGTTGTAAATCCTTTTATGGTAAAGTAAACTGGTTAAACGTTTCAGTGCCTCAGTCTTTCATTTGGACAATAGCCATCTATCCAGGATCGGGATCGTCACCGCTGGGAGAACCTGCTGCTGATCAAGTAAGTGCCTGTCCCCTCACGATACCCCTTACACTGTGCATTGCCTGAGGCCACAGCACCGGGTCAAGCCACCTGTGACATCCCCCTCAAGAGACAGACCCCATTGGTCCGGTGCTGGGTATCCCGGTCTCCTGGGCGTCACATTGGCATGACCTCTCATCTCTCACACTATCTTACCCACTGCTCCAGGTCATGATGAGGTTTCTGTTTCTAGCCAGCGCCATATTCTGTGCCTCTGCCCTCTGCATGCTTCCTGGCTGTGTGTATAGGGGGGGGTGGCACCTGAACTCTCTGGCCCTTATAGGAATCAGGAGCACCTGTCTAATCTGTTCCTGACCAATTACCAAGAGGCCTCCAGTATTTAGTGCAGCTCCACCCTGCGGACTGGGCCTGTGCAATGTGTTAGCTCAGTTTGTGTTTAGCTTCTGAGTTTGCCAGGCCTCGCTCTGTGTTACTCCCTGTCTGGAGGCTTTTCACCTTGCCTTGATCTTGGTGTCCGCCCTCCAGGAGGCAGAATATCCTGGTCCCTGTGTCTTTGTCCTTGTGTCATGCCTGTACTTAGTCTTATCTTGGTCTCCTTGTCTGTGGCTTCCTTCCCTGCTGTGTCTTTCCTTGTGTTCTCAGTCTGCTTTTGTTCCGCACTCTTGCGGCTCTGCCTGCTCTGTAGCTTTGTGGCTTTACCTCTGCTCCGCACTCCTGCAGTTCTGCTCTGCTGCTGCAGTAATCTCTTGCTGCAGCTCCTCTCCACATTCCTTGCGGCTCTGCTCTGCTTAGCTTCTGCGGCTGCAGTAATCTCTTGCTGCAGCTCCTCTCCACATTCCTTGTGGCTCTGCTCTGCTTAGCTTCTGCGGCTGCAGTAATCTCTTGCTGCAGCTCCTCTCCACATTCCTTGTGGCTCTGCTCTGCTTAGCTTCTGCAGTAATCTCTTGCTGCAGCTCCTCTCCACATTCCTTGTGGCTGTGTTCTGCTTAGCTTCTGCGGCTGCAGTAATCCCTTGCTGCAGCTCCTCTCCGCATTCCTTGCGGTTCTGCTCTGCTTACCCTCTGTTGCTACGCTATCTCTTGCTGCTCTTCCGCTCCTATCTGCAGCCTTGCACTTCTCTTCCTGTGTGAACAGGTCCCAACCTGTTCCTTCATTCTCCTTTCCTTCTGGCTTGTTTCCTTTCCTGCACCTCCTGTGTGAACAGGTTCCTACCTGTTGATTCATACTACATATCCATACCTGCACCTCCTGTGTGAACAGGTCCCTACCTGTTCCTTCATACACCGTTCCTGCCAGTCCTGTGTTCCTGCAGTGTTCCTGCCAGTCCTATGTTCCTGCCGTGTTCCTGCCAGCCCTGTGTTCTCTGCCGTGTTCCTGCCAGCCCTGTGTTCTCTGCCGTGTTCCTGCCAGCCCTGTGTTCTCTGCCGTGTCTCTGACAGCCCTGTGTTCTCTGCCGTGTCTCTGACAGCCCTGTGTCTCAGCCGTGCCAGCCCACTTCGTCTGAATCTCATCCGTGCTCATCTGCTAGTCCTGCCTGATGCCCGCACCAATCATAGTGTTCCTGTCTCCCAAGTGGGATCAGCACCCACATCCAGACCTCACCCTGGAGTAGCACCTGGCAGCTGACTGCTGCACAAGACTGACCTCACCATCAGAGGCTCCAGTGAAAACCCAGGCAGCTGTCAAAGTCAAGCCCCTTCCAGGGTAGTCTGGCTTGTGGCACAGTGGGGCCACAACCCCCCAAGCTCACGCCCACCAGTCAGGGCGTGGACTTGACAACTTCTACTGGATTTGTTGAGTTTAGCCATGTCCAAGCTACAGATCCCATTAGAAGGATAATCTGGAATCCATTTAGATGCCAATAAGTCCAAGTTATTACTCCAGCCACTTAGATTATCTGGACTTACCATTATTTCATTTAACTTATCACAACTGTGACCAATTCAAGCAAGAAGGATAACTGGGATCTGATGTTTAATGCAAACCAGTTACCATAAATATGCTATCCAAGTATAAGGGATGTACTTGAAATCTGATTAATTCATCAGCTACCCCAGGACTGAATTTTAAATTAGGCCCCTCTTGTTTTTTAGTAGAATCACCACAGACTGACGGCATCCACACAGAAGCCATCCTTACCAATATCAGTAGTATCAGTGATCTATCTATCAGTGATCAGTAGTGAAGCTTTGAGACAGTAGTGAAAACAGACCTATAAGTCCCAAGTCCGCTGGCTAAACAGGCAAAAGCCACAGCCTCCAAAAGTTGTACATACCACTGAAAATCATTATTTCACCAAAGGCCCAATCAAGTCATGTCGTCCGGCAGAGACAGCCAAAGAAAATCCTAGACCTAAGGTGACAGTTTTTTCCACAACAATGAAGCCGTTTGAAAACCTTCAGGGAAGCCAAACGTGAGAAATGAGGTGGAATGTCAACAATGACACAAGGCTAGACTTGATGTAGCCGGCCAACACCAGACATGAGGTGGCATGGCACACAACACGAGGCCATATCCCAAGCGACCAGCAACAAACATGACATGAGGCACTGCCTGAGTCGGCAGCCCCCACACACAAGACCTGAGGCCAGACATGAGTCGACAAGCCCAATTAACAAGACCTGAAAGAAGTCATGAGTCGGCAGGCCCAACTCACAAGATATGAGGCCAAACATTACTTCTATACCATGAAAGATCTTTATACAAATTATTAAACAGCATGTATGTAAGTATTTGGATAAGAATAGAGTAATTAACCAGAACCAGTATGGATTTGTAGCAAACAAGTCATGCCAGACTAATCTAATTTCCTTCTATGATGGAATTCGAAAAGAAATGAAAAAGGAGTATCCATGAACCACCAATAAAGTTAAGAAAGATCATTTATTGAAATAATTCATAATAAAAATTCTTAACTTTAGATACAAAATGACTCCACAAAGGACCCACATTTGGGGCAGTGCTGGTGGGCTCAACTAATCCTCCCTCACCATGGGTAAGCAACACTTCATTTAACAAATCTTCCTTTGTCTCACCCTGTGTTTATAGCCCCTTGGCCAGCTTCACATTCTATGACTCATTGAGACTGGATGCCTTAAAGGGACACTGTCACCTGAATTTGGAGGGAACAATCTTCAGCCATGGAGGCGGGGTTTTTGGGTGTTTGATTCACCCTTTCCTTACCCTCTGGCTGCATGCTGGCTGCAATATTGGATTGAAGTTCATTCTCTGTCCTCTATAGTACACGCCTGCGCAAGGCAAGATTACCTTGTGTAGGCATCTACTACGGAGGACAGAGAATGAACTTCAATCCAATATTGCAGCCAGCATGCAGCCAGCGGGTAAGGAAAGGGTGAATCAAACACCCAAAAACCCCGCCTCCGTGGCTGAAGATTGTTCCCTCCAAATTCAGGTGACAGTGTCCCTTTAAGGTACCTGTTATGACCTGGTGGTCAGGACAATAATGGACCTGGTGGTTAAAGGGCACCTGTCACCCCGAAAATCGCGGGTGAGCTAAGCCCACCGGCATCAGGGGCTTATCTGCAGCATTCTGTAATGCTGTAGATAAGCCCCCGATGTTACCTGAAAAAGGAGAAAAAGACGTTATATTATACTCACCCAGGGGCGGTCCCGCTGCTGGTCTGGTCAGATTGGCGTCTCCGGTCCGCTGCGGTGCCTCCCATCTTCTTTCCATGACGTCCTCTTCTGATCTTCAGCCACGGCTCCGGCGCAGGCGTACTTTGCTCTGCCCTGTTGAGGGCAGACAAAGTACTGCAGTGCGCAGGCGCCGGGCCTCTGACCTTTCGGGCGCCTGCGCACTGCAGTACTATCCTCTGCCCTCAAGAGGGCAGAGCAAAGTACGCCTGCGCCGGAGCCGTGGCTGAAGATCAGAAGAGGACGTCATGGAAAGAAGATAGGAGGCGCCACAGCGGACCGGAGACGCCCATCTGACCAGACCAGCAGCGGGACCGCCCCTGGGTGAGTATAATATAACGTCTTTTTCTCCTTTTTCAGGTAACATCGGGGGCTTATCTACAGCATTACAGAATGCTGCAGATAAGCCCCTGATGCCGGTGGGCTTACCTCACCCGCGATTTTCGGGGTGACAGGTTCCCTTTAAGAGCACACGGAATGACCTGATAGTTACTGACAATAAAGGACGAGCTCGGGGACGTGGGAACTCTGCTGACCGCAATCCCTAATCCTATCAAACACACTAGAAATAGCCGTGGATTGCGCCTAACGCTCCCTATGCAACTCGGCACAGCCTAAGAAACTAGCTAGCCCTGAAGATAGAAAAATAAAGCCTACCTTGCCTCAGAGAAATTCCCCAAAGGAAAAGGCAGCCCCCCACATATAATGACTGAGTAAGATGAAAATACAAACACAGAGATTAAATAGATTTAGCAAAGTGAGACCCGACTTACTGAACAGACCGAGGATAGGAAAGTTACTTTGCGATCAGCACAAAAACCTACAAAAAGACCACGCAGAGGGCGCAAAAAGACCCTCCGCACCAACTCACGGTGCGGAGGCGCTCCCTCTGCGTCCCAGAGCTTCCAGCAAGCAAGAAAACAACAAAATAGCAAGCTGGACAGAAAAATAGCAAACAAAAGAAATACAAGCTGGAACTTAGCTTCTACTGGGAAGACAGGTCACAAGAACGATCCAGGAGTGAATTAAACCAATACTGGAACATTGACAGGTGGCGTGGAGCAAAGATCTAAGTGGAGTTAAATAGAGCAGCAGCTAACGAATTAATCTCGTCACCTGTGGAAGGAAACTCAGAAACACCCACCAGAGGAAGTCCATGGACAGAACCAGCCGAAGTACCATTTATGACCACAGGAGGGAGCCCGACAACAGAATTCACAACAGGTACCGTCACACTGAACGATATCGCTAGCGATCCGTGACGTTGCAGCGTCCTGGCTAGCGATATCGTTCAGTTTGACACGCAGCAGCGATCTGGATCCTGCTGTGCCATCGTTGGTCGGAGCAGAAAGTCCAGCACTTTATTTCATCGCTGGACTCCCGCAGTCAGCACTGAATCGGCGTGTGTGACGCAGATTCAGCGATGTCTTCACTGGTAACCAGGGTAAACATCAGGTTACTAAGCGCAGGGCCGCGCTTAGTAACCCAATGGTTACCAGTGTAAACGTAAAAAAAACCAAAACACTACATACTTACATTCCGGTGTCTGTCCCCCGGCGCTGTGCTTTCCTGCACTGGCTGTGAGCGCCGGCCAGCCGTAAAGCAGAGCGGTGACGTCACCGCTCTGCTTTACGGCTGGCCGGTGCTGACACTGCAGGAAGCAGAGCGCCGAAGGACAGACACCGGAATGCAAGTATGTAGTGTTTGTTTTTTTACGTTTACGCTGGTAGCAAGGGTAAACATCGGGGTACTAAGCGCAGCCCTGCGCTTAGTAACCCGATGTTTACCCTGGTTACCAGGGGACCGGCATCGTTGGTCACTGGAGAGCTGTGACAGCTCTCCAGCGACCACACAGCGACGCTGCAGCGATCGGGATCATTGTCTAGATCGCTGCAGCGTCGCTTAATGTGACGGTACCTTTATTTTGCACAAGGTATGCTGGTTTATGCATAGGATTATTGTGTAGCTCCCCATCTTCTTTCCTCCTGAGTGGACTAATTTTGTATCTAATGGAAATAATTTTTATCATTAATTATTTCAATAAATGATCTATGTTAGCTTTATTGTTGGTTCATGGTTACTCTATTTTTTGCCTTTCTGTTCTAATGATCATGTTTTGACGTACTCCACAGTCTGATCTTCTACCACTTATGTACTAAAGGGGGATGATAAAGTCCCATTCCTTAACTATGATTTTGTGCTATATGAATTTTTTCTTATTGATATGATGGAATCACTGACTGGCTGGATCAGGGAAATGAGGTAGATATAGTATACCTTGACTTCAACAGAGCATTTGATAGAGTATCTCATACTATCCTTATTGAAAAAAATGACCAAGTATGGGATTGACAAGGCTACGGTTAGGTGGATTCATAACTGTACTGTGATCGTACTCAGAGTGGTAATAAATGGTTACACATCCAATTGGAAGAGTGTTTCAATTGGGAAACCACAAGGCTCTGTCCTGGCCCCAGTGTTCCAACATTTTATCAATGTTATAGATAAGGGAACTGAAGGTAAACTAATCAAATTTGCAGAAAATGCAAAGTTAGGAGGGATAGCTAAAACTAGAGAAGGCAGAGAAAGGATTCAGAAGCATCTAATAAGCTTGAACAGTGGGTTGCGACTAATAGAATGGCATTTAACAGGGAGAAATGCAAGATTCTACATCTAGGCAAGAAAACCGAAAATTACATCTACAGAATGGGAGGAATAAAACTAAGCAACAGCACATGTGAAAAAGACTTTGGTATATTAATAGATCACAAACTGCACATGAATCAACAATGTGCTCCAGCAACAAAAAAGCAAACAGTTATAGAATGTATTAAGAGAAGCAGTCTAGATCACGTGAAATAATTATTCCACTTTATTCCTCCTTGGTCATATTTTACAAAGACATTGAAAAACTGGAGCAAGTTCAGAAAAAAGCTACCAGGATGATGAGCGGACTGCAAAGTATGTTCTACGAGGAACAGGACCTTGGAATGTTTAGCTTGCAAAAAAAATAGGCTAAGAGGGTTGTCACAGTGTAGAGGGATCATTCTTATTCTCATTTGCACATGGAAACATGAAACGCAATGGAATGAAACTAAAAAGGGAGAAAATACAGATTAGATATTAGAAGAAAACTTCTTGACAGTGATTAATGAGTGGAACAGGCTGCCACAAGAGGTGGCGAGTTCTCCTTCAAAGAAAGTCTTCAAACAGGGTCTGGTCAGACATATGTCTGAGATAGTTTAGTGAAGCCTGCATTGAGCAGGGGGTTGGACATGACGACCTTGAAGGTCCCTACCAACTGTAACACTCTATAGTTCTTAGGGTACCGTCACATTTTGCGACGCAGCGATATAGACAACGATGCCGATCGCTGCAGCGTCGCTGTTTAGGTCGTTGTGTGGTCGCTGGAGAGCTGTCACACAGACAGCTCTCCAGCGACCAACGATGCCGAAGTCCCCGGGTAACCAGGGTAAACATTGGGTTACGAAGCGCAGGGCCGCGCTTAGTAACCCGATGTTTACCCTGGTTACCATTGTATAAGTTAAAAAAAACAAACAGTACATACTTACATTCCGATGTCTGTCACGTCCCCCGGCGTCAGCTTCCCTGCACTGTACGGCCGGCCGGTGCTGACACAGTGCAGGGAAGCTGACGCCGGGGGACATGACAGACATCGGAATGTAAGTATGTACTGTTTTTTTTTTTTTTTACTTTTACAATGGTAACCAGGGTAAACATCGGGTTACTAAGCGCGGCCCTGCGCTTAGTAACCCGATATTTACCCTGGTTACCAGTGAACACATCGCTGGATCGGCGTCACACACGCCGATCCAGCGAAGACAGCGGGTGATCAACGACCAAAAAAAAGGTCCTGATCATTCCCAGCGACCAACGATCTCCCAGCAGGGGCCTGATCGTTGGTCGCTGTCACGCATAACGATTTAGTTAACGATATCGTTGCTATGCCACAAAAAGCAACGCTATCGTTAACGAAATTGTTATGTGTGAAGGTACCTTTAGAGGAGACATGTTCCAAAAACAAGATATGACACCAAACATGAGGTGGCAGACTCAACACCCAAGGTATGAGGCAATAGGCTCAACATACAAGCATTGAAGCCAGACATGAAGCCAAGGTGGCACATGACACTACTAAGAATCGAACACAGGATCTGTTGACAGGACAGACTCTAAAAATCAACTAAGTCACAGTAACTAAACAAGACACGCCAGACTACACATGCCCAGGCTGCAAGCCACACGCGCCCAATCATGCGAGAATCACTAGGCCTCAGGGCTAATGAAACACAAAGCCCTGGGCCAGACATCAAACATAGGTAGATACTGAAGCATTAAATGCAGATTCTCCCAGACTGATGTTAGCATTTGAGCACCCAACTGGGCCCCTGAACTCACTTCCATTCTTACTAAAGGATGCGAAAGAACACCCCATGGTGTTCCATGATTCACTTATGCTCCAGCGGTGTGGTAAAGGCTCCTACATCCAAAGGACAGGAAACCATATAAAGTAAGTACACTAGCCTCATCAGATTTTAAAGATCTAGTTAATAAGATATGTGGTCTATATTGTAAAGTCTCATGACAGATCTGATTTGCGAGGTTTTTCCACATGGTAAAAAATAAACGTTGAAAATTAAGCAGATGAGCAGTATTTACAATCTAGCCAGGTCACATTTTGGCACACTATAAAAACTCATTAATATTTGTATTATTGAAAATGTCTCGTACTAGAGACTTCTAAAACAGACAGCTCTGATTCAACTTTTTGTCTTTGTCTTTAGACAATGATAAATAAAGTGCACACCTGTTATTAGCAAATCCTGTCAACTGACTGCTACACTCCTCAAATATATATAGGACTGCCTTAGGTGTCTTATGTAGGATCAAAAATGTCTAAGATGTTTGATCTATATGGAATATGACACCTAACATTAAAACAGCGAGCAGATTTAAAACTGGTATAACACAGCACCAGGAACATGGAGTAGCTCTTATGTGCTCCATGTCATTGTTTACAGCCATAAATAACACCAAAGTTGAAGTCCATCCATGGCAGGCCTGAACAAATCTTACTTGTGATGAGGAGCTACAAATGAAACTGCCTGAGGTGGTCAATAACACTAAACTCAATGTGCAAACAAAAATGTAATAAAAATCCAGTTCACGTACAAGCATTCTGGTAACCAGTATCATGAATGTCACCAGACCATCCTACCTTGTAAGATGTGAACAGAACTTTTAGGTATGGGCATTTTCACTTTCTGTAACTTCTCTTGACCCTTTAAAAAAAAAAATAAAAAAAATAACACACACACTGTGAAGATAGGTACAAAAAGAGTATAAATGTCAAAAAGCTGGCACAATCCAGGAACTACAGATTTTTGGGAAAATTGTTGAGAAATTCTGGAAAATTTGTCTCTAATATTTTCATTTTGGAAATCCTAGCTAGTTTACAATGATAACATTGCAGGGTCTTATTCAGTTTTTTTTAATGCCATGCTGACATTGGACGAAACAGTACGTCTTAATTTACAGGGTCTGATGCAATGTGACATACCAGTACCTCCTAGTGATTATGCGGGAACCAGGGGGATCACCCCAAGAGTTCAGCTTAGGCTACTTTCCCACAAAGTCCGTTGATTTTTGAGAATGCAGGATCCTGCATTTTCCCATAGACTTGTATTAGCGACGGATTGTGACGGATGCACTGGATCGGTCGTAAAATAGCGGCCCGTCGTGCAGAGAAAACGTTCATTGTAACGTTTTTTGTGCACGTCGGACAATCGGTCAACGACGCATCCTGCGCTGCCCCTCGTCGGGTACAATGGAAGCCTGTGGACAGATCAGTCATTAGGGCAGTCTCACACGTCCAGATAATTCCGGTACCGGAAAAATCGGTACCGGAATTATCCGTGTCCGTGCGTTTCTGTGGCACATTAGTGTGGCACATGTGCAGCACACGTGTGCTGCCCGTGTGCCCACTGGGTACCACACGCACCGTGCAGGAGACAGCGCTAAAGTTTAGCGCTGTCCCCTGCATCTGGTGCTGAAGCTGCAATTCATATCTTCTCTGCAGCAGCGTTTGCTGTAGAGAAGATATGAATATTCCTTTTTTTGTGTGTTTCTCGTGTTTAAAATAAAGATCCATGTGCCCACCCCCCTCACACCCCCTGTGCGCCCGCCCGCTGTTCTTAAAATACTCACCCGGCTCCCTCACTGGCTGGCGCTGCTTCCTGTCCTGGCCGCATCTTCTACTGTATGAGCGGTCACGTGGGGCCGCCGATTACAGTCATGAATATGCGGCTCCACCTCCCATAGGAGGCCATTATTATAGTACTTATCCATGCGCTTACATTACTAAGCCTGGCTGATTGGACATCAATAAATACCTTTATGTGCACTTGCTGGCAGCATGCCTGCTGCATGTTTATAAGTTAAACAATCTATTGTGTTACTGTCCCGGACTGATTCATGGTCACTATTGTATCAATGGATTTAGTCACATATCTGTCACTTTTACTTATATGGTAATATTATGTTTTTGAAAATTATGTGCTTTCAATAAAGTTTGTATTTTTGGTATATCTTTTTGGCTACTTTTTGACTCATGGTTCTCCTATCCTCACTTACATACATTGGCTGCAGAATATAGTGAAAATCTTGGGGTACTATGGAGCTCAGCCTATGGCGGAGATTCACAGGAGAATCGAGATGACTGCGATAGGGGTCTTTAGCGGTTCTATCTCTGTCATAGTAACAAATTGGTCCCCTTCGATTGCATCACTGTGGGCAAATGGGATTGGAAGTATGTTCCAGTTAAATGCAGCTATCATAGCGGTATTTAAATTGATACCAGCCATGCCGCAACCTAGTGCTAGTCGTGGCTGTTAGAGACAGACGCTCGCTATATAATATAGCCAGTATAAAAATCCATGATCGAATGGTTGCATAATCCTGACTTCCCCTTTGCATTCAATGTGTGGCGGTCACAGCAGATCAGTGGGGTTTTCCTGGGTGGCAGAGTAGGTGCTGGATGTAAATATTGAATGGAGCTGTACTGCAAGTTCTATTCAATGTGTAGCAGCCACTACCAGGTACTGCAGAACATCGACAGAGGTTCCATGTGTCAAACTCCCACTGATCAGATAATGATGACCTGTCCATAGAATAGGTCATCAATAGCATATGACAGGGCAACACTTTAAAAGGTAAATACAAAACAAAGCAATACAACTAATATAAATAACATAAGGCTTATATAGTAACATTTGTGCACAATTCAAGATGCACAATAAAAGATGAGTTTGGAGTGGTAAAAGAATATACTCTAATGAATTAGAGCCATAAAAATTAGTGTGGGTGAACGCAAAGAATGGGAAAGTATTAATGGTAGCGCCAACATAGTATCGTACATACACAGTTATCTAGGCTGAAGCGGACATTGGCAGTGAATGCTTTAGTTTCACAGGACAATAAGTTACATGGAGAGTAATTGTATGTTGCACAGCACATAGCTAATAAGTCACACATTCAGAATACCTTCACTTACAGGGAACAATACACATCCTTGTATACAGAGCTTGTATCACACAATGAGTCCCACAGTCCTGAATTATAAATAGATAAATACCATCTATCATAAGATGCCTTTGCATGAAAGCCTGATCTTCTTTAGAAATAATGCCTCTAATGTGCACGGTTATTAAATCATTGGTCTACTATGGCCTCCTAGCAATCTACAGCAGTCAGTAGATCTTTAGACACAAACATACAAGAGTACATGCCTAAGATGTGGTAATGGGGAAGCACTTAAGGTGAACCTGTAACAGACAGTTTGGTCGGCGCCATTATACTGAATAAAGAGATACCTTGGTTGATGAAATCCGTCTTGTGGCTGTTTCTTAATCTTTATTTTCAGTTTTGTGTTAATGAGATTCTCGTGTCCTAAGGCAGTGCTGGGGTCCCCCAGGGGCCCCCAGCCAGTGGCATGCCACTAATGGCGGCACAACACGCAGCCG
The DNA here is from genome assembly GCF_032444005.1 of Ranitomeya imitator. Classification (NCBI taxonomy): domain Eukaryota; kingdom Metazoa; phylum Chordata; class Amphibia; order Anura; family Dendrobatidae; genus Ranitomeya; species Ranitomeya imitator. Next base: position 307,594,326 of record NC_091285.1, on the reverse strand, counting down.
CTATGGGGGTCGTGTTGGCAAGGGGGGCCTGTCTGCTGCCAGCACCGACTCCCCCACCGCATTGAATTATACCAGCGTCTATGATGCCGGCACAGTTCAAAGCAATGAGGGAGGAAAGAGCGTCAGCTGGGGGAGTGTATTATACTATATGGAGGACTATGGGGAGTGTATTATACTATATACAAGCAAAAAGCTGCATATTCATCAAGTGATTGGATTGTTTATGCAGGAACAAAAATCATTGTGCTCAGCAGCACATCGCAGGTGTAAACTGTAGTTGTGCTGCTGATAACATGATACTGTATGGGGAGAAATTGATCTAATAGTGATTGTTCTGTTCCCATTCTTTCTCAGTTGGTGTAAAGAGGTCGGGAAACAAGTATGGAACGACTTCAATACTGTCGATCACACTCATTTAGCGGCCTGAACTCAGCACACGTAAATACAACAGAAATGCCCTGGCTGCGGTATGTGGTGCTCTGATTATATATTCATAATGCAGACTGCTGACTGGTCACTGATCCCTCACTGACCCACCCCCTAGTTTGCATAATAAATACCATCACATACTGAATTTAAAAAAATAAATAAAAAATACTCCTGCAGGCAGGTGTCGGCCGTGGCACCAGCGCTGCAGCATAATCGCATGGCTAATGTGTACTTTTTTCCCTTTTGCAGATTTGAGCAAGGAAATGAAAAAAAAAAAAAATCTTTTTGAAAATGGCGATCACTGCGCCTGTGCAGTAGTAGCTATCCATTTGTATAGAGATCTGATAGCTGCTGTTGCGCAGTCGCTGGTGGCGCCATCTTGCTTTAGAAAAAAAAAAAAATGTCCTTCACCAAGATGGCGCCTTTCGCCCCATTCAAAATAAAACAATAAGAAGAAAATCAAAACATACACATATCTGGTATCGCTGTGTTCAGAAACGCCTGATCTATCAATAAAAGAAAGATTAACCTGATAGCTAAATGGCGTAGCGAGAAAAAGTCAAAACGGCAAAATTAAGATTTTTTGGTCGCCGCGACATTGCATTAAAATGCAATAACGGGCGATCAAAAGAACATATCTGCACCAAAATGGTATCATTAATTTCAGCAAAAAATAAGCCCTTGCCTAACCCAAGATCATGAAAAATGGAGGTGCTATGGGTATCAGAAAATGGCGCGCTTTTTTAACCCCTTAACCCCCTAGAGTGGTTTGCACGTTAATGACCGGGCCAATTTTTACAATTCTGACCACTGTCCCTTTATGAGGTTATATCTCTGGAACGCTTCAACGGATCCCGGTGATTCTGACATTGTTTTCTCGTGACATGTTGTACTTCATGAAATTTATTTGATATTACCTGCGTTCATTTGTGAAAAAAACTGAAATTTGGCGAAAATGTTGCAATTTTCCAACTTTGAATTTTCATGCCCTTAAATCGCAGATATATGTCACACAAAATACTTAAGTAACATTTCCCACATGTCTACTTTACATCAGCACAATTTTGGAAGCATTATTTTTTTTTGTTAGGGAGTTGTAAAAATTAGAAATTGCTGGTCAATTTTAACCCTTATAACACCATGTTTTAGGGGCCACATCTCATCTGAAGTCACTTTGAGGGGTCTATATGAAAGAAAATACCCAAGTTTGACACCATTCTAAAAACTGCACCCCTCAAGGTGCTCAAAACCACATTCAAGAAGTTTATTAACCCTTCAGGTGCTTCACAGGAATTTTTGGAATGTTTTAAAGAACATTTAACTTTTTTTTTTCACAAAAATTTACTTCAGCTCCAATTTGTTTTATTTTACCATGGGTAACAGGAGAAATTGGACACCTAAAGTTGTTGTAAAATTTGTCCTGAGTACGCTGATACCCCATATGTGGGGGTAAACCACTGTATGGGTGCATGCCAGAGCTCGGAAGGGAAGTAGAGCCATTTGACTTTTCAGTGCAAAATTAACTGGAATTGAGATAGGACACCATGTTGCATTTGGAGAGCCCCTGATGTGCCTAAACATTGAAACTCTCCACAAGTAACACCATTTTGGAACGGAGACCCCCTAAGGAACATCTAGATGTGTCGTGAAAACTTTGAACCTCCAAGTGTTTCATTACAGATTATAACGCAGAGCCATGAAAATAAAAATTCTTTTTTTGTTTTTCCACAAAATTATTTTTTAGTCCCCAGTTTTGTATTTTCCCAAGGATAACAGGAGAAATTGGACCCCAAAAGTTGTTGTCCAATTTGTCCTGAGTACGCTGATACCCCATATGTTGGGGTAAACCCGTTTGGGCGCACGGGAGAGCTCAGAAGGGAAGGAGCACTGTTTTACTTTTTCAACGCAGAATTGGCTGGAATTGAGATCAGACGCCATGTCGAGTTTGGAGAGCCCCTGATGTGTCTAAACAGTGGAAACATCCCAATTCTAACTGAAACCCTAACACCCCCCTAACCCTAACCTCACCCCTAATCTCAACCCTAATCCCAACCATAAATTTAATCCAAACCCTAACGTTAGCCCCAACCCTAACTTTAGCTCCAAACTAACCCTAACCCGAACCCTAACTGTAGTCCTAACTTTAGCCCCAACCTGAAGAAATCCGGACATTTTCTGCAAGAAAACCACATGCATTTTTTTCACGTTTTTAGGCTAGTTTCACACTAGCGTTTTGAGAAGCTGCGGACTTCCTCCGTGAAGCCCCACCCTCGGCCGCACCTCCACCGCTAGCTCCGCCTACTTCTGCATGCGACCTGCGTACCTATCTTTAACATTAGGTACGCATGTCGTGCGGCTGTATGCGGATGCTTCCGCATGCGTCGTTTTGACGATGCAGAGAAAAAAGAATTGCTACCAGCTGTGTCCTACGCTGGTCGCCACATCATCAAAACGACGCATGTGGAAGCATCCGCATACAGCCACACGACCTGTGTACCTAATGTTAAAGATAGGTATGCAGGTCGCATGCAGAAGTAGGTGGAGCTAGAGTCGGAGGTGCAGCCGAGGGCGGGGCTTCACGGAGGAAGTCCGCAGCCCTCCGCAGCTCCTCAAAACGCTAATGTGAAACCGGCCCTACCGCGTTTTTTGCATTTTTTTTCCCGGAGCTTTCCCAATGCATTATGTAACGGGAAAAACGCAAAAAAATTGCAAAATTAATGAACATGCTGCGTTTACCGCGATGCGTTTTTTCGCGGAAAAAAATGCATCATATGAACAAAAATTGCAGAATGCATTCTAAATGATAGGATGCATATGTATGCTTTTTAATGCGTTTTTATAGCAAAAAATCGCAACGTGTGCACACAGCCTAACCCTAACCGGAAAATGGAAATAAATAAAAAAAAATTTTATTTTATTATTTTTCCCTAACTAAGGGGGTGATGAAGGGGGGTTTGATTTACTTTTATAGCGGGTTTTTTAGCGGATTTTTATGATTGGCAGCAGTCACACACTGAAAGACGCTTTTATTTCAAAAAATAGTTTTTGCGTCTCCACATTTTGAGAGCTATAATTTTTCCATATTTTGGTCCACAGAGTCATGTGAGGTCTTGTTTTTTGCAGGACGAGTTGACGTTTTTATTGGCATCATATTCGGGCATATGAAATTTTTTCATCGCTTTTTATTCCGATTTTTGTGAGGTAGAATGAACAACAACCAGCTCTTCATGAATTTCTTTTCTTTCCATGTTTGATAATATTGGTAAAGCAGTTTTATTCTTCGGGTCAGAACGATTACAGCGATACCTCATTTATATAATTTTTTTATGTTTTGGAATTTTATACGATAAAAACTATTTCATATAAAAAATAATTATTTTTGCATCGCTTTATTCTGAGGACTATAACTTTTTCGTTGATGATGTTGTGTGGCGGCTCGCTTTTTGCGGGACAAGATGACGTTTTCAGCGGTACCATGTTTATTTATATACGTCTTTTTGATCGCGTGTTATTCCACTTTTTATTTGGCGGTATGATAAAGCGTTGTTTTTTTACTGTTTTTTTAGTGTTCACTGAAGGGGTTAACCAGTGGGACAGTTTTATAGGTCGGGTCGTTACGGACGCAGCGATACTAAATATGTGTACTTTTATTGTTTTGTTTTTTTTTATTTAGATAAAGAAATGTATTTATTGGAACTTTTGTTTTGTTTTGTTTTTTTACATGTAAATATTTTTTTTACATTGCCCCAGGGGGGACATCAAACTATAGTGACAGATCGCTGATCTGACACTTTGCAGTGCACTGTGTCAGATCAGCAACCTGACAGGCACTTGAAAGCTACCTCCCTGCAGGACCCGGAAGGGCCCCCGCGGCCATTTTGGATCCGGGCTTGCAGGGAGGAGGCAGGAGACCCTTGGAGCAATGCAATCACATCGAGTTGCTCCGAGGGTCTCAAGGAAGCATGCAGGGAGCCCCCTCCCTGCGAGATGCTTCCCTATGCCGCCGGAACATCGTGATCATGTTTGATCGCAGTGTTCCGAGGGTTAATATGCCAGGAGCGGTCCGTGACTGCTCCTGGCACATAGTGTCGGATGTCAGCTGTGACAGTCAGCTGACACCCGGCCGCGCTCCCCTGTGAGCGGCCGAACACGCTGGACGTACTATCCCATCACTGGGAATTAAGTCCCAGGTCACCTCGACGGGATAGTACGTCAAATGGGATAAAGGGGTTATCAAAGTTTGGAATTTTTTTTTATAAAAAAGAACCTAGACATGTTTGGAGTCTATGAACTCGTAAAGACCTGGAGAATCATAACGGCAGGTCAGTTTTAGCATTTAGTGAACCTAGTAAAAAAAAAGCCTAACAAAAAAAAGTGTGGGATTGCACTTTTTTGCAATTTCACCACACTTGGAATATTTTTCCAGCTTTCTAGTACACGACATGGTAAAACCAATGGTGTCGTTCAAAAGTACAACTCATCCCTCAAAAACCAAGCCCTCACATGGCCATATTGATAGAAAAATTTAAAAAGTTATGGCTCTGGGAAGAAGGGGAGCAAAAACCGAAAAAAGCTCCAGTTAATCAGTGTAACAGCACCAACCGGACAATTACTGTAGTTTACTCAGCACAATCATGCTGATAGGTTCCCTTTGCGATTGGAGATACGGATTTGGCTTTTATCCCAAGTCATATTGCACGACTCATTAAAGGGTTGATTGTGACTTGTAGGATCCCTACTTCCAACAAGTGGCGCTTTAAAGTTTAAGCCCTCTTTTTCTCTGAAGAGGCAATTTGCATATGACTTTTTTTTTTTAAGCTGAAGTAGGGAAAGAGGTGGTTAGAGCTGCAATATCCACAATGGACAGGTAAAGTAAGGAGACCCCTTCCTGTTACATTGGGACAAATGCTATTTGTGTACAGTACAGTATGTGTGGTAACAATTGTCTGATGCCAATGCATATGCCTGAAGTAAGTTAGTGTCAATATGTTCATTGCAAGGTCGTAGAAATGTTTCCAGATTTTGTATCACAATCATGCAGCCATTGGCCAACCATGAGTAGGCAAATCCTTGGCTGTGTGGTTAGCCGTAGCATGTGGCTGCACTCTAAATCCCCGAATTCAGGTTTTTCATTTAGTCTCAGATATAGAAAATCAACCATATAGTAATACAATCTGCATTGCAAAAGTATTGGTCATTCCAAAGAGCTCACTGAATTCTAGCATGACGCTGTATTAGGATGTCACGATTGCAAAATGTCAGTTTGTGATATTCCTCACAGCAAAATTTTCCATGATCAGTTGGTATTCAAAATTTGAAGCATTGAGGAACCACAACTCAGCCATGAAATGGCAGAACAGAGTGCTGAGGCACATAGTACATAAGTCTCCAAACTCTGCTGACTCAATAACTGCAGAATGCCAAGCATCTTCTGGCATCAGCATCAGCTCCAAACAGTGTGTCGGGAGCTTTATGGCACAGCTTTAGATGTAAGAGCAGCTGCATGCAAGCCTTGCAGTACAATGCCAAAAGTTTCAGAGTGATGTAAGCACGCCAGCACTGGACTCTGGAGCATTGGAGAAGTATTCTGTAGAGTAACGAATCGTGTTTCTCCATCTGGCAGTTTGATGGACTTGCTTGAGTGCTTGGCAAAAGCCAGAAGAATGTTATAAGCCTGACTACATGGCGCCAACTGTAAAGATGGTGGAGGAGGGACAACGGTATAGAATTGTTTCTTTAAGTGTTGACCTAGGACCCTTAGAGGGAGCACAGAAAAACTGATGAAACCAAATACAGGAACACGAAGCATCGAGGCATGGCCAAACATATAAGTGCAACTTTCTATCTACATGTTTTCCCCTCTATCTCCTCACCCCCACTGTCTTCTTTGATTGACAGCTTTGGCTTTATAAAGCCAGAGAAGGATGGAGCTAGAGGGAAAACAAGTAGGTGGGACGGTGCACTAAAATGTCTGGCCACACTAAGCCCGGTTTCACACGTCAGTGGCTCCGGTACGTGAGGTGACAGTTTCCTCATGTACTGGAGCCACTGACACACGTAGACGCATTAAAATCATTGCATCTGTGCAGATGTCATTGATTTTTTGTGGACCGTGTCTCCGTGTGCCAAACACGGAGACATGTCAGTGTTTGTGGGAGCGCACGTATTACACGGACCCATTAAAGCCAATGGGTCCGTGTAAAACACGTACCGCACACGGACGTTGTCCGTGTGCAGTCCGTGTGCCATGCAGGAGACAGCGCTACATTAAGCGCTGTCCCCCCCACTGGTGCTGAATCCGCCATTCATATCTTCCCTGCAGCAGCGTTTGCTGTAGAGAAGATATGAATAATAGTGTGTAAAATCCAGATCCAGGTCCCCCTCCCCCCCTGCTGTGGTTAAAATACTCACCCAGCTCCCTTGCTGCTTCCTGTCCTGGCCGCACCTTGTACTGTATGAGCGGTCACGTGGGGGCGCTCATTTACACTAATGAATATGCGTCTCCACCTCCCATAGGGGTGGAGCCGCATATTCATTACTGTAAATGAGCGGCCCCACGCGACCGCTCATACAGTACAAGGTGCGGCCAGGACAGGACGCTGCGAGGGAGCCGGGTGAGTATTTTAATCACAGCGGGGGGGGGGGGCGCACAGGGGGTGGGAGGGGGTTGGGGACCTGGATTTTACACACTATTATTCATATCTTCTCTACAGCAAACGCTGCTGCAGGGAAGATATGAATGGGGCTTCAGCACGATTCAGGGGACAGCGCTAAACTTTAGCGCTGTCTCCGGCACGGTGCGTGTGGTACCCAGTGGGCACACGGGCGGCACACGTGTGCCACACTGATGTGCCACAGAAACGCACCGGCACACGGACACAGATAATTCCGGTACCGATTTTTCCGGTACCGGAATTATCTGGACATGTGAGACTGGCCTAAGAGTGCACCAAGTGCCTATACTTGGGTTGAACAGTCATTCTATGCTGACAGAATCCCTGTGACACTTCAAGACCTTTCAATACCCTTTAGTTTGGTTTATGCTTCCTTGTGGCAATTTCCGACTTCATAGCTGATACCTGAAGATGTTCCAGAGTTAAAATGTAAGGAGAGAGACCGGGCTGAAAGTACTTGTGCTGTGCCGGGTCCTGAAACGTTGGGGCTGCGTCTCAGGTGGCCCTGGGGAAAGGGTAGCGAGCGACACCAACCGGCTGACCTAGAGGCAGGGGGCAAGGCTAAAGAAAAGCGCGCACAGCAGCAGACAGTTTTGGTGGGGACAAGTAGCGCGCAGCAGGGTGAGAAGCGTGCTCCGTCCCTGGAGCATCGGCGCTGCGAAGTATTGTGCCCGCCGGCTCCCGCCGCTACCAGCGGGACCATAAGAGAGCAAGGTGCACTGTATCTCTCAACCTGCTTACAAAAACCTCAAGGACTTTGCACTTATTCATTCAAGTGTCTATTGGTATGAAACCTGCACCTCTGTCTTACAAATATTCTGACAAGTATACAACACCCCATCTGCCCTTGATGCATCCCACCGGTTGCTGCCTACTACATGCTGTACAATTTATAAGCAAGTTTAGCTTACACTCTGTAAGCACAAAGGGATGATAGTGTGTCCCAAGCAGAGGCAGAGTATCTACAGCAGGGATCACCAACCTGTAGCTCGGGAGCCACATGTGGCTCTCAGTCCCATGAATTGTGGCTTGCGGCTGTCTGTCAGCTTGGTGCATTTGCTGTTGTGAATTCTGTTGTCAAGCTCCCTCCTGTGGTCATGAATGGTACTTCGGCTGGTTCTGTCCACGGGCTTCCTCTGGTGGTTGTGAGTGGAGCTGCGGCTTCTGAGTTTCCTTCCACAGGTGACGAGGTTAATTCGTTAGCTGGCTGCTCTATTTAACTCCACTTAGATCATTGCTCCATGCCACCTGTCAATGTTCCAGTATTGGTCTTGTTCTCTCCTGGATCGTTCTTGTGACCTGTCTTCCCAGCAGAAGCTAAGTTCCTGCTTGTTTTTCTCTGGTTTGCTATTTTTCTGTCCAGCTTGCTATTTTATTTTTGTCTTGCTTGCTGGAAGCTCTGGGACGCAGAGGGAGCGAATCCGCACCGTGAGTCGTTGCGGAGAGTCTTTTTGCGCCCTCTGCATGGTCTTTTTGTAGTTTTTTGTGCTGACCGCAAAGTTACCTTTCCTATCCTCTGTCTGTTCAGTAAGTCGGGCCTCACTTTGCTAAATCTATTTCATCTCTGTGTTTGTAATTTTCATCTTTACTCACAGTCATATGTGTGGGGCTGCCTTTTCCTTTGGGGAATTTCTCTGAGGCAAGGTAGGCTTTATTTTTCTGTCTCTAGGGCTAGCTAGTTTCTTAGGCTGTGTCGAGTTGCATAGGGAGCGTTAGGAGCAATCCACGGCTATTTCTAGTGTGTGTGATAGGACTAGGGATTGCGGTCAGCAGAGTTCCCACGTCTCAGAGCTCGTCCAATATTATTAGTAACTATCAGGTCATTCCGTGTGCTCTTAACCACCAGGTCCATTATTGTCCTTACCACCAGGTCATAACAATTTGCTCCAGTTCTAGCAAACAGGTATGAAGAGCACATCTGAAAATGGTGAATTTTGTGAGCAGCCCTGCACAGAAAAGCAGATCTGGATGGACATATACTGGTCTTAGGAGTTTTGAGAAGATTTAATTATGGTACGCTGGAGACAAGATGACACCACCTGTCAGAGGAGGTGTTTGAAGCTGGATGTGACAGTGTCTTGGGAGTGCTTTATAGGAGAATACTGAATGGGGGTATTGTAGGAACCCCTGGATCTTTGTATACTGCTTTGGGGTGATTGATTTTTATGGAAAAGCTTTGGTTACCATTATTCCTGTAATGGCGGCTTTGGTTGCCACTATTGTAAGGGGGTGGGAGCTGAATGTGGCTTGCGACCCTCTCAAGGCTGGATGTGGCTCGCGACACTATCAGAGCTGAATGTGGCTCTCAAGGTCAGAAACGTTGGGGACGTCTGATCTACAGTAAATGACATTTCCAAGGTCCTTCAATGGTGAGGTCATTCCCATTTGACTCTTATGTTGGAGAAGCAACTCCAGAGTTTGCAAGAAAGAGTAGGAAATTACTACAAGGAAGAGAAAGTACAATGGAAAGAGGCTTCACTGGAGGAAAGAGAAGACTGAATGAGATCGGGCAGGCTATGAGAAAAATCGAGGGCATTAGGGGCAGTCTGTTTGAAAAAAAATAAATGTTGAATGAGGAGCAGTCTGTGAGAGACTGGGCCAAGATAAATAGCATGATATAGAGGGAAGGATGGCATGGGGAGCAGTGTGAGGGATTGGGCCAGCATAACAGCATGTTATAGATGGAAGATGGAATGGGGAGCAGAGTGTGAGAGAGAGGGCCAAGATAAACAGCATGTTATAGAGGGAAGGATGGCATGGGGAGTAGTGTGTGAGAGAGGGGCCAAGATAAACAGCATGTTATAGAGGGAAGGATGGCATGGGGAGCAGAGTGTGAGAGAGGGGGCCAAGATAAACAGCATGTTATAGAGGGAAGGATGGCATGGGGAGCAGAGTGTGAGAGAGGGGGGCCAAGATAAACAGCATGTTCTAGAGGGAAGGATGGCATGGGGAGCAGAGTGTGAGAGAGGGGGCCAAGATAAACACCATGTTATAGAGGGAAGGATGGCATGGGGAGTAGTGTGTGAGAGAGGGGGCCAAGATAAACAGCATGTTATAGAGGGAAGATGGCATGGGGAGCAGAGTGTGAGAGAGGGGGGCCAAGATAAACAGCATGTTATAGAGGGAAGATTGCATGGGGAGCAGTGTTTGAGAGAGGGGGCTGAGATAAAATGTTACAGAAGACGGCTTGGGAACAGTCGGTGAGAAGTGGTGGTGGGCACAGGGAGCAGTCTATAAACAAAGGGGCATGAAGCTGCCTAGTGCTTCTGCTCTGCAATTAGTAAAGTAGCCTATTGATGTAGTCACACACTGTATTAATTCAGGTGCTTCTTGCCTCATGCTCATACATCCCCGCCTCTCACTACTGACATTATTAAGCCCTTCCCTTTGTTCCTTCCTGAGTAGTTGTCTGGAAATCTCAATTAATTAGTTGGAACAACTGCCATCAAGTTGGAAACCTAAAACTTAATTTTATGCCAAGTTAATATACCGATCAATATGTTTACTATGGCTAGATTAAGAGCCTTCAGAACAGTAGAACCAATTAGAATGGAGTCATACAGACACTTAAAATTTTTATCAAGAGCATAGAATGGTTTACCAACTGATTAATACTAACCTTATAGATAACCTGCTAAGGCCATGTTCACACCATCCTTTTTTTAATGCGGAATCGCCGCGATTTTCCCGCTGCGGGTCCGCAGCTGTTTTCCATGCAGGGTACACTACAATGTACCCTATGGAAAACAGGAACTGCTGTGCCCACATTGTGGAAAATCGCGAAAAAAGCCGCGCTGAATAGCCGCGGTAAAAAAGAAGTACCATGTCACTTCTTTTTGCGGAACTGCAGCGGTTCTGCACCCATTGACCTCCATTGTGAGGTCAAACCCGCAGTAAAACCCGCAGATGAAAAAAATATCTGCGGTTTTTCTGCGGTTTGTGGTGCAGAACCGCTACAGTGTGGCTGCCCCCCCGTGCCCCAATCCCACCCCCCCATGCTCCGATGCCACCCCCCTTTGCTCCGACGCCCCCCTCGTGCCCTCATCTCCCCCCCTTATACTTACCCGGCCTCCCGGTGTCCGTCCGGCCGTCTTCTCCCTGGGCGCCGCCATCTTGCAAAATGGCGGGCGCATGCGCAGTGCGCCCGCCGAATCTGCCGGCCGGCAGATTCGTTCCAAAGTGCATTTTGATCACTGAGATATAACCTATCTCAGTGATCAAAATAAAAAAAATAGTAAATGACCCCCCCCCCCTTTGTCACCCCCATAGGTAGGGACAATAAAAAAATTAATAATTTTTTTTTTCACTAAGGTTAGAATAGGGTTAGGGTTAGGGGTAGGGTTAGGGGTAGGGTTAGGGTATTTTCAGCCATTTTAACCCTAAAAAACTTCCTAGAAAACACACAGACTCTGCATAGAAAACTGCATAAAAAACGCATCAAAAAAAGGACCTGCGTTTTCTGCCAAGAGCTGCGGTTTTTAGTCCTGAAAAAAAAGGAGGGAAATCAGGAACGTGTGAACATAGCCTAAGACCACACATGAAGACATCTGCTCTATATATGCCTTGTTAGGGCATTTAGACATAATAGAGTCAGTCTCTCTTGATCTGGCGAACTAATACTGGACTCTCCATTCCAGGTGCAGCCATTTAAATGAATGGCCGTCATGTTTGCTAAGCATGCTGGAAGTGAGACCTGAGCAAAAAGGCAAAGTAATGGGAATGATAAACATTTTCCCTCTTAAAACCCTGTAAACACCCTTCCTAACTGTAGAGGTTGGCACCCTATTGCAAAAGAACAAGCATTGTGCTTCCAATCACTGACATCTGACACGTAATAGCCCTAATCTGTCCCCTACCCCTTAACTACTAGGCCTATTGATAAGAAGGCCAACAGACACTAATCCATTATTACATGAATGAAACAAACATACAAATATATTGCATATTTGCACATGTTATACTTTAGAACCAGATAAATGGGCAGCACGGTGGCTCAGTGGATAGCACTGCAGCCTTGCAGTCCTGGGTTCTAATCCCACCTTGGACAACATCTGCAAGGAGTTTGTATGGTCTTCCCGTGTTTGCGTGGGTTTCCTCTCACATTCTAAAGACATACTGATAGGTAATTTAGATTATAATGTGTGCAACCTGTAAAGCGCTGCGGAATATGTTAGCGCTATATAAAAATAAAGATTAGTATTATTACAAATTCAAACACAGAAGGTCCCTAGGACCCATGTAAACTCATCAGTTCCAGGAGTCCATTTTCCCTACACATTTCTCCAAAAATTGGAGAAACATCAGGGTACTCCCTTCAGGGCCACTTAGCATGGGGCTAGGCAAATATTATCACTACCCAGCTGAAAACAACTTCAAAGTCCAGAGAGACTACACTACTCTCCATTTACCGCACCACATTTGTCCTGCTATAACCCCCCATATCGGTGTGTGACATATACCATGAAAATATTAGGATATAAGGAAAGGCAAGAGGGCAAACAGCTGCAAAATATTACTACAATAAAAATCATTAACACTTAAAAGGGGTTATCCAGGATTTTGCCACCTATGGGGCCAAGCACTTAATGGCAGGTAGTCACTGATTACAGACCTGTTTTCCCATGTAACAATCTCTCCTGGCTCAGAGATGTCACGGACGGTTCTGGTGGCGATTTTATTGATTCCCATGATGTCACAACGACAGTATTTCCCCCTCCTCTTTTCTGTCAACGGGATGTCACTGCCAACGTCATGCCGATTGGCAGCCTGCTCAGCTAACGCAGTGGGAAGTCTGGTGTCAATCAATATGATGTTGGCAGGGACACCCATCGACAGAGCAGAAAAGAATGAACTGCTTTTTTGATGCCGCAGAAAAATTCCTAAAGGTGGGGTCTGAGACTGATCTGAGCTGGGAGAGATCATTGCAGAGCAAACCAGACAACTACCTGCTAAAGCTACGTTCACATTAGCGTTTTGTGCGGTTGCGTCGGGCGCAGCCGCGGCGACGCATGCGTCATGCAACCCTATATTTAACATGGGGGGGCGCATGGACATGCGTTGTGCTGCGTTTTGCAACGCATGCGGTTTTTTTGCCGCAAGCGTGGGGCGCAGAAAACGCAGCAAGTTGCATTTTTTTGCGTCCAAATTTCGGCAAAAAAGGACGCATGCGTCGCAAAAAGCTGCATTTTAGCGTGCGTTTTGTTGCGTTTTTGTTTGCGTCGTGCGTTGCGTCTCCGACGCAACATCGCACAACGCAAATGTGAACGTAGCCTAAGTGATTAGTCCCCATAGAAAGAAAAAAAAAAAAAAAAGAAGTCCCGAATAACTCACTTCACACTTCAATAATTTTAGGGTTACCAAATTTTACTGGACTTCATATTTGAAAAACAAAATGTACAGTTTGGTGGTAGTGAAAGAAGTTCTAAAAGCATGATGTTAAATGGTTAAAATACACAAATATACACAAGAGTACACATTACAGAAAAAAACAACAATCCACAAAATAACTGATACTATATCAACATTCTAAGCTAAGGCCAAACATCACAAAGTCCAGAGAGCTGCCATTGAAGCAGAGTAACAACAACTATCTTGCAGAAATCCGAAACGGAGGTCTTGAGTAAATCTGAGCAGTTAACAAAACATTCTGAAAACCAACTTGACAAGGAGCCCGGTAAATAAATAATAAAATGAAGTTTTGTTCAAAAAATGCCCCACTGTTTGAGAGAATGATACACTTTATATTCACGGCTATTTCCTGTACACATCTGGCATTTCAGCTTTATAATCAGCGACTGGGAAGCCAAAGACATTAACTCATGACTTCACACTGCACAGAAGAGCTGCCAGAGGGGCCTTCCAAACTGAAGGGGCCGAGCGGCAAACCTGCAGAAAGACTTTCACATGAACACGTCACAGCACATGTGTGAGGCTAGAGTTTAGTCAACTTTACACAACATTTTAGATACGGTATCTTATTCATAGAAGACAATACAATGTATGCATGCAGCTAATAACAGCTAAAGAAAGCAGAATTAACGATCACTTGGAGAACTGTTCTAGGCATCGAACCAGCACATCTCATACAGATACATTACTCCAGACATTAGGGGTTAAAAACAAACAACATCTGATCTCCTCACTCAATCCATAGGAGGATCTGTGAGTCAATTAACAGGTGAAAGGAAGAAGTCATATAGAGCAGTTTTTTAGATGTCAAAACAATGACCCATTCATTGCTACAAAAAAGGCTGGAACCAATGAGGAGTTCAATACCCACTTGTAGAAACCTAGGGGTAGAAGAGCTCTTCTTCATGCCCCAAGGTGGATTAAAATTATGTGATATGCAGAATATGAAAATACATGACTATTTTAGACCTTATTCATACAACTAAATGAACACAAAAAGCCCCATAACTGGATTAGGTATTACAGCCCCCCCAATAAATAATAAATACGGAAGATATACACTTTTTAGATTTAATTTACACTTGATCTTATATTATCTTCCAAGTCAAACCTCAACCTACCTAGTGAGAAGCTGGGGTGGGGAGATCATGGATGAATGTAGATGAATTTGTGGAAAGGTGTGCTGTGTACATGACTTAGGCTACTTTCACACATGAGGTTTTTTGTTTCAGGGACAAGCCAGCAAATTTTGAAAAAAACAGATCCGTTTTTTTTTTTACGCCGGATCCGTTTTTTCTCAGAGTTGTATTAGTGCCGGATTGTGCCTGATGGCCACACGTTTCATCCGTTTTTTTCTGGATCCGTCCAAATAGTCGTTTTTGGCGGATGGAGAAAACGTCCAGAGGAACGTTTTTTTGTCCGGGGAAAAAAAGCGCACAGTGACGGAACTGGCCAAAAACGTGTGAAATGGAAGTGTGAAACGATGAATCCGGCCTCCGGATCCGGTTTCTCTCTCTCTCTCTCTCGGGAAGTCACTGTAAACTCCATGTTAAAAATAGAAAAACGGATCCGGCAGAAAAACAGATCCGTTGCATCAGTTTTTACACTATTTGCAATGGATCCATTTTTGGGAACATTAGCAGGATTCTGCCTGAAACAAAAAACCTGATGTGTGAAAGTAGCTTTACACATGGCGCCATACAAACACATGGGACAACCTGCCTGAACAGTGTCATTGAGAGGACACATCTTGTAAACTGCACATAGGTAAATCTTCAGTTTGTGTATATATTAGAAGAAAAAAAAACAGTTAGTATAGGTGTGATAACATCAGCACAGAAACTATTGCTTATCAAAACAGATAATACACACACCAAACAAGAAAGTCAGGAACAACTACATCACATAGGAAAAGAAAGTGCTAAACACTCTGAAGTTACATCAGTCATCCAGATGCAAGTCAAATGTGAACAGGGCAATAGAAGCCACGAGGCCGAGTAACAAGTGAGATTTTATTAAATGTTTCAGATAAAAGGAGCTTTCCCCACTTGGACATTTATGGTAAATGCACCAGATAACACCAAATACGAAAGTTGTGGGGCTACTTATTTATAAACATGATAGCCTTGTTAACCCAGGAACATGGCCGCATCCAGGTAGTGAATGAATGTGCGGGCCTCGTGGTCCATAATGCTATAAATGAAGAGAACCGTGCACAAGTGGTTACTTCTCCAATCATTCTAAATCTGTGTGTGTTGATGGCTACTGTTGATTACGGAAGTGTGGGTCTCAGAAGGAGTACTCGCATCTAGCAAACCCTTAGAGATGTACCATAACCTTTTATGCTAGTTTAAAATGATGAATTCATTACAGTAATGAGAAAACTACACATTTGTGATGTAGAGAATGGTGAACACACTCCAACTTACTTAACCAACTGCAGGGGTAAATTAAGAGAAGACAGCATGCTATTATTAAATTACATGTTTTTCTTTCGTGGGAAATTGCCATGAAACAACCTGCCACCCAGATACCCCTTGACCACCCAACCTGTTCAAATTAACAGATCAAGGGCGGAGTCAGCCGGTTGTATAATACCAGGGCAGTGGAGTCAGTAAGCCAATCCTCCTACTCTCCAGTTTCCCCAACTCCACAGCACTGGTCACTACTGAGCATGTACATAGAGTGCAGCACAGACTCATCTCAGCTAAAGCCGAAATCCTCAGATCAGGAACAGAACAGACATTTATAGGACGTTTCAAAACTTTCCCAAATTCTTATGGAAACATTTACAGCACATCCTGCACTGAACCCAATTTATTATACATTTTAGGAGTCGGAATCAGTCCATTGTATACCGACTCCACCAAAATGGAGAGACTTGAACTCCACGACTCAGACAGTTCTGTATAATACAGATGATGATGGCATCGCACTGCTCGAACAGGCCGGAGGCTCTCCTGACCCAAGCACAACAACCTGTATTTCTCTGCAGCTGTCACGCTCAGGTCAGGAGAGCCGCCAGCCAGTTTGAGAATTGTGGTGCGATCGCCATCCACGGTAAACGGCCATCTGACTAAAGGAAAAGAAGCCAATAGGCTACAAGCTCACCAAGCATACGCTTTAGAAAGCATGTCCTAAAGAAACAGCTACCAGAAGACATATTTTTATGGATTTACATAAATAACCAGACTCTGAAATTAAAATAGTACCAAATAATGGGAATGGACCGGCACTACCAAAGGAAGCAAGCTTAGAATATAGAAGAGATGCATGTGCACATATCTTCAGCTGTTTAGACTCAGTTCGCTTTATCATAGTCACACGTGGAACTCAACAAGTCCAAAATATAAAAAGATCTGAGGCACTCAGCCCCCCAACCACAATCTGGCTGGGGGGCTGAGTGCTTCATGGCCTTATCGCCGTGTAGTCCTTATATCATCTCCTGACTTGTTTGTTTTAGCAAATATTTCCCCATAAAATAGATTTATGGGACCTCTCTTTTATAAAGAACTTTGTGTTCTGCTGTCACTTTAATTATACTTTGTAACTATATGCATTAAATGATAAAAGGGTATTATTATTTTCCTTGACAAAATTACATGTCCATACAAACTCAAATATTCAATAAGAGCTTAGTGTAGGCATATAACCTACTGACAAGGAGAACCATGTATGCATACATTTCCAAAAAGAGTAACATAGGGATGACACCGTGTAAAGTTCCTAGGAATGGTCCGCCATTATTCTACCTTAGGGGGTACACAAGGTGATTTTGTCAAACTTTGCTATATTTTGTTACTGTTAGGCATTTCTAAACTGTATGGTGGTGACAGGAAGCCAACAACTACACCTTGCCAATCTGGAAAATGTTCCTGTAGGACGGTAGTTATTCCCTGACATATTTTAGGGTTAAATGTATGTACATTTCAAGGAAGTGCATAAACAAAGCAGGGAAGACAAGACATGCATACAAATGTTTCAGAGATTTACCCAGGGGGATGGAGATCAAGAGGCTGTCTTCAGCTGAAGTATCTTGTTCAGGCCCTGTAGGCCCTGGAGGAAAAGGTTCTTTCACTTGGGACATCTGCCAGGTCTCTCCCCAAGAAACACAATGTAACCAAAGACAAATCTGTAGAAATCACTGCATAAAAAAGAAAAAAAAAAAAAAAAAACAGTACTGATTATACAAAAAAATACAAAAATGATGAGCATGCACATAGACCACCGCCATCTATATGTAGTATACAAATATAAGTGTGACTAGTTGGTCTACCAGCACCTGCAGGGCCAAATTCACATGGAAAGTATTTGCAGCAGATTTTCAATGCACGACAGCTGCATGGGAGGTTCACGTTTACATGGCTAACCTGCTAACTAAGGCTTCTTTCACATTTCCGTCGGTACGCGGCCATAGCTAAGCGTCGGTGCGACGTACCGACGAACATTGTTAAAATTCGGCACAACGTGGCCAGCGGATGCAGTTTTTCAACGCATCCGTTGCCCATTCTTAAGTCCCTGGGAGGAGCTAGAGATCTCCAAAGTGCAGGATGCAACGTACGAAAAAAACGTTCCCTTGAACGATTTTTCGTGACGACGGTCCGCCAAAACACGATGCATCCAGTGCACGACGGTCCCGTCGGCAATACAAGTCTATAGGAAAAAAACGCATCCTGCAGGCACATTTGCAGGATGCGTTTTTTTTCCCAAAACGACGCATTGTGACGGATCTAAAAAGACGAAGTGTGAAAGAGGTCTAAGCAATCAGTTGAATCTAAGAAAATCCACTGTGGTTGGGTTAAAATCCCCACAAATTCCCTTCCGAAAGAACGAAAGGGTCACTACTTGTAAAATTCATACAGATACCCTCCAAGAATGCCATTCTTTCCAAGGGATCTTTAAAAATTAATGAAAAAAAACATATAAATAATTTCTCACCAGGTTTTTGATGCCCCATCTGAGAGCAGGATTGATGTGGCACACACTCATTCCAGTGATGGATTATTTATTAGGGTGCTTGTGCAGTTTTGATAAAATCATTATTTTACCTGCTGCAAATACAGCAGTCTGATTATGGAGTTTGTGTATAACCCCGCTAACACCATTGGTTGACAGCTGTGTACACTGTGCATATTCAGAAAACTGAATCAGTGGTGGAGGTGGGGTTATACAGAGCTCATGAATATGCAGGACTACAGTGGTGAAAATAATTACCGTATATACTCGAGTATAAGCCGACCCGAGTATAAGCAGAGGCACCTACTTTTGCCACATAAAACTGGGTAAGCTCACTCACTCGAATATAAGCGGAGTATGCATTGTCTCCTCATCCCTGTCCCCGTATGCATGCCTCCCCCGTTCCGTCCCCGTATGCATGCCTCCCCGTTTCGTCCCCGTATGCATGCCTCCCCCGTTCCGTCCCCGTATGCATGCCTCCCCCGTTCCGTCCCCGTATGCATGCCTCCCCCGTTCCGTCCCCGTATGCATGCCTCCCCCGTTCCGTCCCCGTATGCATGCCTCCCCCGTTCCGTCCCCGTATGCATGCCTCCCCCGTTCCGTCCCCGTATGCATGCCTCCCCCGTTCCGTCCCCGTATGCATGCCTCCCCCGTTCCGTCCCCGTATGCATGCCTCCCCCGTTCCGTCCCCGTATGCATGCCTCCCCCGTTCCGTCCCCGTATGCATGCCTCCCCGTTCCGTCCCCGTATGCATGCCTCCCCCGTTCCGTCCCCGTATGCATGCCTCCCCCGCTTCGTCCCCGTATGCATGCCTCCCAATTCAGTCCCTGTAAGCATGCCTCCCAATTCAGTCCCTGTAAGCATGCCTCCCCCAGTTCTGCCCCTGTATGCATGCTGCCTTATCCCTTATCCCTGCTTCCAATTGAAAAAAAAAAAAAATCATACTCCTGCGCACCCTCGGTGCTGGCACTGCATCTCGTTCCGTCCGCCGGCGCCTGCCTGCAGCTCTTCCCGTACTCTGGGGACAACGTGGTACCGCTCATTAAGGTGATGAATATGCGCTCCACACCTATGGGAGTGGGCTCGCGTCCATATTCATCACCTTAATGAGGGGTACCACGTGACTGAAGAGGACAGGAAGAGTTGCAGGCAGGCACCGGCAGCTGGAATGAGATGCAGTGCCAGCACCAAGGGCGCGCAGGTAGGCGAGTATGATGTGTGCGCTGGCTCCTGGCACCCACTGCTCTGCCAGCTTTCTATACCGTGACTCGTGCATAAGCCAAGGGGGGCTTTTGCATCACAAGAAAAATATGCTGAAAAACTCAACTTATACACGAGTATATACGGTATTTGATAAACTGCCGATTTTGTAAATTTTCCCACCTACAAAGAATGAAAAGGTCTGTCATTTTTATCGTAGGTACACTTTAACTGTGACAAAATCTAAAAACAGAAAATCACATTGTATGATTTTTACATAATTAATTTGCATTTTATTGCATGAAATAAATATTCGATACAAAAGAAAAACAGAACTTAAGATTTGGTATAGAAACCTTTGTTTGCAATTACTGAGGTCAGATGTTTCCTGTAGTTCTTGAATAAGTTTGACCCACTCCTCCATACAGATCTTCTCCAGAGCTTTCAGGTTTCCGGGTTCTTTCTGGGCAACATTGAGTTTCAGCTCCCTCCAAATATTTTCTAGGCCACTCCTGGACTATGAAATGCTTCTTACGGAGCCACTACTTAGTTGCCTTGGCTGTGTGTTTCGGGTCATTTTCATGCTGGAAGACCCAATCATGGCCCATCTTCAATGCTCTTACTTAGGGAAGGAGCTTGTTGGCCAAAATCTCACGATACATGACCCTATCTAACCTACCTTTAATATGGTGAAGTCATCCAGGTCCCTTTTGCAGCAAAAAAACAACCCCAAAGTATGAGGTTTTCCTCACCATGCTTCACGATTGAGATGGTGTTCTTGTACTTATCCTTCTTCCTCCAAACACGGCAATAGAATTGGATACCACAAACTTCTATTTTGGTCTCATCTGACCACATGACCTTCTTCCAGGCCTCCTCTGGATCATTCATATGGTCACTGGCAAACTTCAAACAGGACTGGACATGTGCTTGTGTGAGCAGGGGGCACCTTATGTGCCCTGCAGTATTTTAATCTATGACTGCATAGTGCGTTAATAATGGTAATGAGACTGTAGTCCCAGCTCTCTTCAGGTCATTGACCAGGTCCTCCCATGTAGTTCTGGGCAGGGAGCCGCAGACCAAGGAAGATTGACAGTCATCTTGTGTTTCTTCCATTTTGTAATAATTATGCCAACAGTTATTGCCTTCTCACCAAGCTGCTTTTCTATTGTTCTGTAGCTCATCCCAGCCGTGTGCAGATCCACAATTTTGTCCCTGGTGTCCTTAGAGAGCTCTTTGGTCTTGCCCATGGTTAAGAGTTAGGGTGTGATTGAGTGTGTGGACAGGTGTCTTTTATACAGGAATGTAGTTCAAACAGGTGCAATTAATACAGATAATGAGTGCAGAGTAGGAGAAAAACTAACAGGTCTGTGAGAGACAGAAATCTTGCTGGTTGGTAGATGATCAAATACTTATGTCTGCAAGTATATGATTTGCATACATGTGGTCACATGCCGACTAAACGTGCACGTCCTCTACTAATGCAAGTGTACTGGGCAATGCTGGACACGTCTATTCAGAAGTTGGTCGGAAGTATGAAAATCACATTCGCGGCCATATGAACACCTGCTCCTGTGGCACCGGCCAAAATCCTCACAGTATGCATTGTACGAGATGTGTGGACTCACAAGTCTGCAGTCAAACAGAGTGACTGCAAACTTGTAGCCCTTTTAAACCCCTAAACCTCTTGACTAAAGAGAGTCAGCTGAAGCCAACATAAAAGAAGCAAACAATTTACACCTTTAGTACCCCAATTGCTGTCTTCTTCTGGTAGAAACTGAATTTTAACCATATATGCTAACTGGTAGTGATGAGCGAGTGTACTCGTTGCTCGGGTTTTCCCCGAGCACGCTCGGGTGGTCTCCGAGTATTTATGACTGCTCGGAGATTAAGTTTTCATCGCCTCAGCAGCATGATTTACAGCTATTAGCCAGCTTGATTACATGTGGGGATTACGTAGCAACCAGGCAACCCCCACATATACTCAGCCTGGCTAATAGCTGTAAATCATTCAGCTGCCGTGATGAAAACTAAATCTCCGAACACCAACAAATACTCGGAGGTCACCCGAGCGTGCTTGGGAAAATCCGAGCAACGAGTACACTTGCTCATCACTGTCACGCCGTCACCGCGCCTCTCCGGGTACCCCTTCTTACTTACCGCCCCACGGCGTCCCGGCGTGGTCCTGCTCCTTCTTCGGCATCTTCTCTCCTGCTCGCGCAGCCGGCCTGCTTCTGGTCGGGTGCGCACGCGCACACTCACCTCCTTGAATTCAGCCTCTCCTTCCGCTCATCTCTATTCCTCTGGAGGACTCTGACCTGGAAGGTATGCATGCATGCTGCTGCTCTGCTTATCAGGCCGCCTCTTCCGCTTGGCGGTGCCTGATTATCATTTGTCTATTGCAAGTGACTCTGGCCCTCTTCTTCCGGCATACTCTTCAGTCTTCCTTCCGTTTTACCTTGTGGATTCTCTTGTGCCTTACCTTTGTCCCTCTTCTGGTTTTCCTTTTGGTCCAGGTCATCCATTACCTCCGTCTCTCCAGTATTCCTGCTTACCTGCAGTTCCAGTCTGCTGTCTCACCGTCGTCCGTGTTCCAGTGTCTTCTCCCAGTAATCCGTCCTGGTCGCCCATTACCTTTGTCGCTTCACTATTCCAGTGTTCCTGCCGTACCAGTCTGCTGCCTTACTCTCATCCGTGTTCCTGTGTCTCCACCTAGTATTCCGGTCTGTCACTCTTCTCTCCGTTGCCCGTGTCTTTTGTTACTGCCTTCTTCTCTGTTTTTTCCGCATATTCCTACATTTCCACTTAACTAGTCTTCTCTTCTTTGGTACCAGCTGCCGTAGCAGTAGTCTCTCCTGGGCCTGCTCCTAACGTTCCCTGTATAGGGGGTGGTTTACCTGGTCTACTCGCCCTGGGAAGGTTCTCTGTCGTGGTCCAGTGGGTTCACCCCTTGGAGTCTTTCTAATCCTAACAATCACTACTGACTGGAATGGCTAACAGGCTCAGCGTACTTTTCACTTAGCAATTAACTTATACCCCTTTATGCTGCAGAGATTGTGAACATTCTCAACCATAGCTGAATTAATTCCCTATGGGAACGACAAGGAACATGCTTGGCTTTTCCTGGCAAAGAATGGCAGATGAGCGTCTAACCAACCACTCCATTTTGTTCTTGGAAATAAAAGCTTGTGGATGGGTATAAACGTTTCCCAATAAACCGCTTTAAAGAGGATCTTTCACAAACATTTACATTATGAGTTGTACATTCTTGCATACAGCTGCATGAATGTAGGTCAAAACTAGTGACGGGCGATCCCCTGAAAGTTCAGGTCCAGCGGGTTCTGCCTAACAGATAAAAAAAAAAAAAGTTTGGGTACCTGAACAGTACCCAAAACCTAACCCCATTCATAGCAGCTCTCTGACTGGCAGTAATGATCTTATCGTCGATCAGAACCACCGATGTTTCTCACACTATCAGGCAGCAGATGACAGGGAAACACCTGATGCTCGTGATACCGAACCTGAATAGTAACATGGACTTCCTGCAGAAGTCTGTGTTTGGGGTCTGTGCCTGAACAGTGGGTGTTCGGGACCCCGAACTTTACTGTTTGGGTTTGACCATGACTAATCATAACTTTTTTTTTCTCCACCAAGTTGTGGAGATACAAGGCACTGAAATTACTAGCACCTTATGGGTTAATTATTTTGTCATTCACCTGGGCTGTTTATTTTAGTCAACCCAATACTTTCAACCCACTAAGACACTGTCCTGCCATAAAAAGCCAGCATCCTAGCCTAGGAAGAGTATGCACCCACAGTTCTGATTGAAAGAAATTGTCCATAGCGATGTTAGAACTTTGTCTCACGTGACTGAGCTGATTTGGAGCGCTGTTCATCTCTTCTCTTTGGATTACACGTATATCCAGGTTGGTTCCCTGGACCAAGGAACGAGCGCCCTTCTGTGTGAGTGCTGTCAGCCCCATTTTTCTTTACTACATGAGCTGATACAGCCTCTGCTCCTAGCGCATCTAACAGGAACATCTTGCTCCAGATACTCACAGGTCAGTGATGAGCTGGAAGCAGGGGTATACAGTGGCATCAGAGCTTCAAAGTGGTGATAACTCATAAGGTGCCAGTAATTTCAGTGCCTTATAACATCATAACGAGTGAAGAAAAAAGAAAAAACAACGCTATGATCTGCATTTTTGCAGCTATTCATAGATAGGAATTTACATTGTAAAAGTTTGTGAAAGGTTTTAATCTACAAGTCTGCAGACACTATGCGACTGCAGACTTATGAATCCTAACATCTCGGCCTGTGAGGATTCTCCAGTGCCGGAAGCGGGTAGTCATGTGGTCTTGCTCAATTAATTTGCATTGAGCAAGATCACACACATCTAGTTGACATGTGACATTACAAATAAATAAATATATAGCCTAATGGTCCTGGAGCCGGAGAACCCTCAGAGTGCGCAGTGTGAGGATTCACTAATCTGCAGCCACATTTGCACATTAGGCTGTGTGCACACGTTGCAGTTTTTTTGTGCTTTTTCGCTATAAAAACGCGAAAAAAACGCATACATTATGCATCCCATCATTTAGAATGCATTCCCCAATTTTTGTGCACATGATGCGTTTTTTTCGTGGGAACTTTTCAGAATATTTTCATTGACCTACTTTCCATTCATTCGCTGGGGTTTTACAGGCACGAGCACAGCTGCATTATAGCAGAGCTCCTGCCTGTAAAATAATTTAACCCCTTGAGATGGATTTACATCGTGGGACATATCGACGGAAGGTATGAGATATTGTTGGTTTATTATTTTTAAGTGCAAGTGTGTGTGTGTGTGTGTGTGTGTGTGTGTGTGTGTGTGTGTTTTTAACCATTTCATGCTATTGGATTAATAATGGATAGGTGTCATAATTGACGCTTCTCCATTATTAATCTGGCTTAATGTCACCTTACAATAACAAGGTGACATTAACCCTTCATTACCCCATATCCCACTGCTACACGGGAATGGGAAGAGAGTGGCCAAGTGCCAGAATAGGCGCATCTTCCACATGTGCCTTTTCTGGGGTGGCTGGGGGAAGATGTTTTTAGCCAGGGGGGGGGGGGGGGGGGCAATAACCTTGGACCCTCTCCAGGCTATTAATATCTGTCCTCAGTCACTGGCTTTACCATTCTGGCGAAGAAAATTGCGCGGGAGCCCATGCCAATTTTTTCTGCGATTTAACCCTTTAAATTAATAGCTAGAGCCCCCAAATTTTGCCAACCAGGATACCGAATACATATTAATGAAATCTGGGAAAACGAACTAGTGTATGTGGTAATAACCCAGATAGATAGAGATAGATCTATCTATCTATTCGCTCCAAATGCTAAATATAAGAAGAAAGGAGAAGCGGGAGCATATAGGAAAGATATAAATAGAACAATCTTTATTAATACAAAGGGGTTTAAAAATTATTGGACATCAGTAGAAATTACATTGTAAACCACGACATAACATGAGAAGAGGGAGAAAAACACCCTACATCTCGCCACCCCAGCGTAATGTAATAGATGGTCGTAATGTAGCTGTAAACGGTAAGCACCATACAATAACAGATAGGTATATGGAAAAAAAAGGGGTCACAATAATAACAAAGTCTCGCAAGAAGTAAAAACCAAGTGCACACTAACAGCAAGGGTAACCCCTGCGACAGCGGTAACGCCTAGCCCATGCATGAAAAACCGTACACAGGACCTAACAACAGATATGAAGCAAGTGCATAGTAACAGCCATAATGGCCCCTAAAATAACGGTAGAACCTGAGCTGTGTACAGCGTACCATATGGTAAGAGTAATGACATGGGAGAAGGAATCACCGCTGTAACAATGCCTAGTACAGAGTATGAAGCCAGTGTGCACTAATAGCTAAAGTAACCCCTGCACCAACAATGAGTACTGTGTTGTATGCTTACCTATGCAGGTGGGGGGGGGGGAGAGATGAAGGGGTCCCACCGGTGGGTACACCCCGACGCGCGTTTCGCAGCGTAAACACGCCGCTTCCTCAGGGGGGATATTTTGCACATACACACTACTAACATTATATATAACCATAATCCTCTAGGGGGATTACCGAACAGAGGATAAGAAGTAAAATGAACAATAAGTAAAGTTTAAAAATAACAGTTTATTGATACATCTTAAAAGAAGGCAAAAGGAAGAGGGAAAGGGAAGGGGGGGTGAACTGGACCAAAAGAAAAAATGAAAAAAGACAAAAAATGGCCTCTCCCGCCTTCCATATGCATCACCATTATGACTCATATATGTAGGTAGTAGTTTATGCCTGTTTTTATGTTTGGTCTACATTAACCAGTTTTTGGTAGGCACACTTGTGTTACATAGACCTCATAGCTTTGGAGGGGACATTTATCCTTATGATGCATGCTTTATTGTGTATGTAGATTTATTTTTGCTGGCTTCCCTCTCCCTTTACCACTTGGAAGTCCCATTTTTTGTCTTTTTTCATTTTTTCTTTTGGTCCAGTTCACCCCCCCTTCCCTTTCCCTCTTCCTTTTGCCTTCTTTTAAGATGTATCAATAAACTGTTATTTTTAAACTTTACTTATTGTTCATTTTACTTCTTATCCTCTGTTCGGTAATCTTCCTAGAGGATTATGGTTATATATACTTGTTGAAGTGACGTATGAGCCACTAATTATTAAGGACTATGATAATATACACTACTAACATTAGTAGTGAGGAATATGCAAAAAAAATGGGGATATGAGATGGTTTACTGTATGTAAACCATGTCTCATATCATGTCGAGTTTGGGAAGGAGATAGCACAAGCCGGCAATTGAATTACCGGCTTTTCTGCCATCTAGCGCTGTATGAAATATTAATATATATACATATATGTGTCTCACTGACATATATATACCCCTATACTATGTGTACACATTTATTCTACCTATTCTATTCTGTCAGTGTGATTTTACTATACACCACACTGAATTGCCGGCTTTTCTATAGAACACCGCTGCGTATTTCTCGCAAGTCACATTGCTGGTCCGTGTGTAATCCGTATTTTTCTCGCCCCCATAGACTTTCATTGGCATATTTTTTGCGCAATACGGTGACAAACGCAGCATGCTGCGATTTTCTACGGCCGTAGAAGACCGTATAATGCGGATCAGTAAAATACGGCTGATAGGAGCAGGGGCATAGAGAAGCATTGTACCATATGCAATCCGTATTTTCAGAACCTCTCTTACGTCCGTAAAACACGGTAGTGTGACGCCGGCCTAACACTGATTATACAAGAACCACAAGACAGATTTCTTCACCCCAGGCATCATGTTAATCAGTAGGGTTGAGCGACTTTTACTTTTATAGGATCGGGTCGGGTTTCACGAAACCCGACTTTTTCAAAAGTCGGGTCGAGTGAAATCGGCCGATCCTATGTAAAAGTCAGGGTCGGGGTCGGCCGAAACTCGAAACCCAATGCAGTGCATTGGGTTTCCAATGGTTCCCAGGGTCTGAAGGAGAGGAAACTCTCCTTCAGGCCCTGAGATCCATATTGAAGTGTAAAATAAAGAATTAAAATAAAAAATATTGCTATACTCACCCTCTGACGCGCCCTGGTACTAACCGGCAGCCTTGCTTCCTTAGAATCAGCGCGTGAAGGGCCTTAGATGACGTCGTAGCTTGTGATTGGTCGCGCGACCAATCACAAGCCGCGACGTCACCGAAGGTCCTTCAAGCGCTGATTCTTAGGAAGGAAGGCTGCCGGAAAGAAGCAGGGCGCGTCCGAGGGTGAGTATATTCCTATTAGGTATATACTCACCCTCGGACGCGACGTCATCTAAGGCCCTTCACGCGCTGATTCTAAGGAAGCAAGGCTGCCGGTTAGTACCAGGGCGCGTCAGAGGGTGAGTTTAGCAATATTTTTTATTTTAATTCTTTATTTTACACTTAAATATGGATTCCGATACCGATTTCCGATATTGCAAACATATCGGAACTCGGTATCGGAATTCCGATACCAGATTCAGAAGATCACCGACCTCATGGCCGACCCCAAACAGGGGTCGGGTCGGGTTTCATGAAACCCGACTTTGCCAAAAGTCGGCGACTTCTGAATCTGGCCGACCCGTTTCGCTCAACCCTATTAATCAGTATAACAGCAGCAACCTGACAGCGTCTGTAGTTTACTGAGCAAAATTCTGCTGACAGGTTCACTTTAAATGATGAAGTATGGAATCAGACTCTAGTACATGGCTGTAGTGTATGCAGCAATCAACATCTACACCGAACTGGGCACGGAGCTGAAATTGGACTGTTCCAATAGCGGCACATAAAGACATATGTCTACCACATACTACAAATACTAGACAGCCTAAACTAGCAGAGACACTTCAGAAGAGTTTAGTAAACAGAAGAATGCCGCTAACTGTAACCTTAGCAGCCCTTGAAAGGTGGGCCCAGAAGGGAATGCTAAAGCTGCACCCTTTACAGCTATGCCCCTGAACTCATCTCTTTCGTACAAGACAAATAGGAAACCTATCATTCAAAATAACAAAAAATAAGTTTCTGCCAACTGTTGAAATGGAACCAGTCACCTACAAATAGTCTATTTACCTGTAGGAAAAAAGCACTTCTGGGGCGATGGTCGTCGCCCCCTGTGCGCTGTTCTTCTTAAATCCGCAGTGAGAATTGGCAGTCATAGCTCTCAGATGCCGGGTTCCTGCCTGCGCCTGTGCGGGCGGTGCGGCCACCCTGTTACTGAATCCGCTCCCCGCACTGTGTTATGCATTATGCACAGTGCGGGGCTGGGATTCCTGGGCATGCGCACTGCGCTTGTCAGACGCTCCACCAGGTTCCCCGCCTTCCAGCGTCGGTCTGTGCAGGAATCTGCCCAGGAATCCCAGCCCCGCACTGTGCATAATGCATAACAGTGCGGGGCGGGGATTCAGTAACAGGGTGGCCGCACTGCCCGCACAGGCGCAGTCAGGAACCCGGCATCTGAGAGCTATGATGGCCAATGAACACTGCGCCTGCCCCAGGCAGGCACGCACAGGGCAAGCGCCGGATTTCAGAAGAAAACAGCGCGCAGGGGGCGGCGACCATCGCCCCAGAAGAGATGAGTGACGGCAGTTGGGCGCTTCACAGAGGAGGCTTCAGACCCGCCTCCATGGACAAAGACAGGTATTTTTGAAAAGTTGCAAAACGCTTTATTTTAGTAATACATGAACACAGAACTAAGGGTACGTTCACATTTGCGGTTTGCGCCGCAGCGTCGCCACCGCAACAAAATGCATGCGTCGTGCGGCCCTATCTTTAACATTGGGGCCGCATGTGCATGCGTTGTGTTTTGTTGCGTTTTACGCCGCATGCGGCGTTAGGGCGCACCTGCCTGGGCGCGTCAAACGCAACATGTTGCATTTTTCGGGAGGCCGACCTTTTCAAAAACGCATGCGTCGTGCGGCCCTATCTTTTAACATTGGCGCCGCATGGGCCGCATGTGCATGCGTTTTGCTGCGTTTTTGTTTGCGTTGTGCGTTGCGGCGACGACGCTGCGGCGCACAACGCAAATGTGAACTTAGACTAACTCTATAGTGCCCCCCAGTGTTTCTAATCGGCAACTACACTGCCATAACCCTTACCAACGCTTACCTACCACTGCCACTGACTGTCCCTATTTTATATTATAGTATCAGCTATCATATATTACACAGAGCACACAGTAAACACAAAATGTACACAGTTTCATTAGGTAGGCATGCACAGGAATGCACGGCCCAAACCAGCCGCCTGCACACCCCCTTACACCTACAACACTAGGTATTATGGGTATGAAAAGGGCGACAGTGTTCCAGCAGAACAACAACCCAAAGCATATGTTGAAATTGGCAAAGAAATGGTTCAATGACAATGAAGTAGAGGAGTAGGATTGGCCCTCACAGTCCCCAGATCTCAACCCAATAGAACATTTGTGAGTAGAGTTGAAGAAAAAGTTGTATACGTACTAGTGATGAGCGAATATACTCGTTACTCGAGATTTCTCGAGCACGCTCGGGGCTCTTCCGAGTATTTTTAAGTGTTCGGAGATTTAGTTTTCCTCACCTCAGCTGAATGATTTACAACTGTTAGCCAGCATAAATACATGTGGGGGTTGCCTGGTTGCTAGGGAATCCCCACATGTAATTAAGCTGGCTAACAGATGTAAATCATTCAGCTGTGGTGAGGAAAACAATTTCCGAGCACTAAAATACTCGGAGGTCACCCGAGCATGCTCGGGAAACCTCGAGTAACGAGTATATTCGCTCATCACTAATACATACCCAAGTGAGGCGACCAGTAAGCACCAACTTTGGGAAGGCGTAGAAGAGGCCTTGGATCAGATTTCAATAGCGACATGTTTGAATCTGATCGAGAGCATACACAGAAGGATACAGGCAGTGTTGAAAGCCAAGGATGGATTTACAAAATACTAACAAAATAATAAAAAATAAATTACATTTTTAGGAGCAAAACAATAATAATGCAGAGACATGACAAGAATCTGCATAACTAATCATATGCTAAATAGTTGCAAGTCAAATGTATGTATGAGATAGCCAAGATGATTGTCTATAAAATGATGTACATAGTGGATGCTTTCCTGAAACGGAAAGTACTCGCAAGCAGCATAATACAAAGAATAGCAGGTTTACCCAGAATCCTTTGCAGTAGGCGGAGCTATGCAAATCATCTCTTTCTGGATGCTTTCCTGAAACGGAAAGTACTTGCAAGCAGCATAATACAAAGAATAGCAGGTTTACCCAGAATCCTTTGCAGTAGGCGGAGCTATGCAAATCATCTCTTTCCACCCCAGTCTAATCCACAGTGCTTGGAACCGCCAAGCGTGCAATGCTGCGGAATTAGATGATTTACATAGCTCCGCCTACTGCAAAGGATTCTGGGTAAACCTGCTATTCTTTGTATTATGCTGCTTGCAAGTACTTTCCGTTTCAGGAAAGCATCCACGATGTATTTCCTTTAAGTAGAGGGCTTTTCGGTCTCTTTCGTCCCGCTACATTTAGCCCAACTTGGGTCTCTCACTAAGGTGGCTAGCATATATGTATCGCTTGCTCACCGAGCCCCATTCCATACAGCCAACCAATTCCAGCCCTGTACTGATGAGGGCCTAAAGCCCGAAACACGTGTCCACAGGTAGGAATTGGTTGGCTGTGTAAATTTAGAAACTAATCCGCAGCATTGCACGCTTGGCGGTTCCAAGCGCTGTGGATTAGACTGGGGTGGAAAGAGATGATTTGCATAGCTCCGCCTACTGCAAAGGATTCTGGGTAAACCTGCTATTCTTTGTATTATGCTGCTTGCAAGTACTTTCCGTTTCAGGAAAGCATCCACTATGTACATCATTTAGCCCAACTTGGGTCTCTCCCTAAGGTGGCTAGCATATATGTATAAAATGATGGTAATCTCATGATCAAAGCAGTAGTGGATGGTGAGATATGGAGCCTGGAAGTCAAAAGTTCAAAGGTTGTTACCCATTATTCCTCAGTGTATACAGGTCTACAGACATGCAGTAATCATGCCGAATATGCACATAAGGCCTCTTTAAGGGTATGTGTCCACGTTCAGGCTTGCTTCAGGATTTGGTCAGGATTTTATGCGGGTAAAATCCTGACCAAATCTGCACCTTAGGTCACTGGCAGGTCGCCTGCGCTGTTCTTGCGTGTTTTGCTCATTGTAACAACATGCTGCATTCTGAAAAAACACACCGCATGTGCGTTTTCGCGGCTATACCGCATGCGTTTTCTCCTGCATGGTGGAGACGGGATTTCATGAAACCCCCTCCCACTATGCTGTAACATCTGGACGCTGTGTTTTTGACGCTGCGGCTCAATGCAGCGTCAAAAACGCAGCATTTCCTGAACATGGAAACATACCCCAAGACATCCGCGTTTGTTCATGTACGCTAAAAGAAAAAAAAACATGGTACAAGTGTCAGTCTTTTAGGTCAGGGTTTCATCAATGTGTCAGCTTTTACCATGAGAGATTAGTGTATGGATAAATAAATGACAAAGCTTCTCCTATACAGTACAGTGTTAATCACAGACTGCACACGGATGGTACACTCATGACATCCGAGTGCTCTCCATGATTTTCACAGACCCATACTCGGTCTTTTCTTCTGTGATGCCAGTAAAATAAATGGACATTTCCACAAACGCACAATGTACAAAAAAACATGGACATGTGCAGTCACAAACTATATTGGGTACATGTTCTACCTGTGAAGACCACAGAACACGCATGTCTTAAAAACATGGATGAGGCCTAAAACACCTGTCAAGAACTGTTTTAAGAGTGTCCCGCACGGCTGGCCCGGTGCCCCCAGGTGTCCCGCACGGCTGGCCCGCTGCCCCCAGGTGTCCCGCACGGCTGGCCAGCTGCCCCCAGGTGTCCCGCACGGCTGGCCCGCTGCCCCCAGGTGTCCCGCACGGCTGGCCCGCTGCCCCCAGGTGTCCCGCACGGCTGGCCCGCTCCCCCCAGGTGTCCCGCACGGCTGGCCCGCTCCCCCCAGGTGTCCCGCACGGCTGGCCCGCTCCCCCCAGGTGTCCCGCACGGCTGGCCCGCTCCCCCCAGGTGTCCCGCACGGCTGGCCCGCTCCCCCCAGGTGTCCCGCACGGCTGGCCCGCTCCCCCCAGGTGTCCCGCACGGCTGGCCCGCTCCCCCCAGGTGTCCCGCACGGCTGGCCCGCTCCCCCCAGGTGTCCCGCACGGCTGGCCCGCTCCCCCCAGGTGTCCCGCACGGCTGGCCCGCTCCCCCCAGGTGTCCCGCACGGCTGGCCCGCTCCCCCCAGGTGTCCCGCACGGCTGGCCCGCTCCCCCCAGGTGTCCCGCACGGCTGGCCCGCTCCCCCAGGTGTCCCGCACGGCTGACCCGTTCCTACCATGTAGGACAGGCAGCTTTCCAGACTCTCAGTTATCTCATCAGGCCCAAACTGGTAGAGCTCAGCAGACTTATCTAATGTCAGGCAGAATTGCAGCCGCTGACCTATGTACTATAGGTTCACATTGGGTTAGTGGGTGTCCGCTAACGGAATCCGTTACATGGTGCAATTGGCGCAATTAATGCTATGTAACGGATCTGTTAGCGCACCCATTGACTGCAATGTGCTAACGGATCGCTAACGCATTGCTAATGTATGCCTTTTTTGGCATGCGTCAGCGATGTCCCGTTATTTTCGGATGGACCTCGAACGCTGCTTGCAGCGTTCAGGGTCCGTTCTTCGCTAGCGCAGATCAGGCATCTGCTCTAGTGGGATCGCTGAACGCAATCCCTTTTTGTACATTGCGTTAGCGCATTCCGTTAGCGTATGCGCTAAACGGATTGCACTAACGCAATGTGAACCTAGCCGTGAGACAGGAGGATTCCCTGCAGTCTTACACAGAGTGACAGATCCTAATAAACTCAGCTCTGCACCTGTACAATACAGAACTTTCTCCTACACTAGATCCTAATACAACATAGCCCCCTTATACTGAATGATCGGACCGAGAAGACGTGATACAGGAAAAAGGAGCAGAATCGTATTGTCAGGAGGCAGAGTGGCATCAAAAACAGGGCAGCAGAGTAGAGCAGTATCAGCAGGCAGATTGGTATAAGGAGACAGAGTATCAGAGCAGAGTAACAGCAGAGCCGAGGGGTATGAGCAGGCAGAGCCGAGGGGTATGAGCAGGCAGAGCCGAGGGGTATGAGCAGGCAGAGCCGAGGGGTATGAGCAGGCAGAGCCGAGGGGTATGAGCAGGCAGAGCCGAGGGGTATGAGAAGGCAGAGCCGAGGGGTATGAGCAGGCAGAGCCGAGGGGTATGAGCAGGCAGAGCCGAGGGGCATGAGAAGGCAGAGCCGAGGGGCATGAGAAGGCAGAGCCGAGGGGCATGAGAAGGCAGAGCCGAGGGGCATGAGAAGGCAGAGCCGAGGGGCATGAGCAGGCAGAGCAGCAGAGTGGAGGGGTATGAGCAGGCAGAGCAGCAGAGTGGAGGGGTATGAGCAGGCAGAGCAGCAGAGTGGAGGAGTATGAGCAGGCAGAGCAGAAGAGAGGAGGGGTATGAGCAGGCAGAGCAGCAGAGTGGAGGGGTATGAGCAGGCAGAGCCGAGGGGTATGAGCAGGCAGAGCCGAGGGGCATGAGAAGGCAGAGCCGAGGGGCATGAGAAGGCAGAGCCGAGGGGCATGAGAAGGCAGAGCCGAGGGGCATGAGAAGGCAGAGCCGAGGGGCATGAGCAGGCAGAGCAGCAGAGTGGAGGGGTATGAGCAGGCAGAGCAGCAGAGTGGAGGGGTATGAGCAGGCAGAGCCGAGGGGTATGAGCAGGCAGAGCAGAAGAGAGGAGGGGTATGAGGAGACAGAGCAGCAGAGCAGAGTTAGCTGGAGAGCAGCAGAGCGGAGCGGTATGAGCAGGAGAGCAGAGTTAGTTAGTTAGTTGGAGAGCAGCAGAGCGGTGAAGTATGAGGAGGCAGAGCAGCAGAGTAGAGGGGTACGACCAGCAGAGCAGCACAGCGGTGGGGTATGAGCAACGGAGTTAGCTGGAGAGCAGCGAGTGTCAGTGTTATTATCAGAGACAGTGCAGGAATGCAGCTCCCGCCCGGCACAGCACGGCACAGCACAGCACAGCACACGGAGCAGACACTCGTTTCGCCTTATTTTACCTCACTGAAGAAACTTTTCCTCCTTCCCTCACTCACTCTTCTCTCTCGTTTTCAATCCTTATTTTCATCATTTCCGGAGAGTGAGAATCATCCCCCTGTGGCAGGAGGCAGCAGCCCACCCTTCCACAGACAGAGGAGGAGGCTCGGGCCGCCTCCTCCTCCTCCTGCTGCAGAGGTGCTCCGGCTCCTCACTTCGTTCTGCGGCTGAGGTGTGAGGACAAGTCATGAGAGCAGAGTGACTAGCAGGCTCCACACCCATCCTGTCCGGCCAGTGCTGGGGCCGGGTGTGCGATTAGTCACTGCTCA
This sequence comes from Ranitomeya imitator, assembly GCF_032444005.1. Taxonomy (NCBI): domain Eukaryota; kingdom Metazoa; phylum Chordata; class Amphibia; order Anura; family Dendrobatidae; genus Ranitomeya; species Ranitomeya imitator. The sequence continues at coordinate 307,559,644 of NC_091285.1, read as the reverse complement.
TCTCAGCATGGTGCAGGTTCCTCTGTCACACGTCCATAGCCTCATACACAGACACCCATGGTAGCCACAGAGCCACACATAGTAGCCACAGAGACACCCATAGTAGCCACAGAGCCTCCCACACTAGCCACAGAGCCACACATAGTAGCCACAGAGACACCCATAGTAGCCAGAGAGGCACACATTGTAGTTACAGAGACACCCATGGTAGTCACAGAGTCTCCCACACTAGCCATAGGGCCACACATAGTAGCCACAGAGCCACCCAAGGATGGTAACCACAGAGACACCCATGGTAGTCACAGAGACACCCGTGGTAGCCACAGAGACACCCATGGTAGTCACAGAGTCTCCCACACTAGCCATAGGGCCACACATAGTAGCCACAGAGCCACCCAAGGATGGTAACCACAGAGACACCCATGGTAGTCACAGAGACACCCGTGGTAGCCACAGAGACACCCATGGTAGTCACAGAGTCTCCCACACTAGCCATAGGGCCACACATAGTAGCCACAGAGCCACCCAAGGATGGTAACCACAGAGACACCCATGGTAGTCACAGAGACACCCGTGGTAGCCACAGAGACACCCATGGTAGCCACAGAGACACCCAAAGTAGTCACAGAGACACCCATGGTAGCCACACATAGTAGTCACAGAGACACCCATGGTAGCCACAGAGCCACACATAGTAGCCACAGAGACACCCATGGTAGTCACAGAGCCACACATAGTAGCCACAGAGACACCCATGGTAGCCACACATAGTAGTCACAGAGACACCCATGGTAGCCACAGAGCCACACATAGTAGCCACAGAGACACCCATGGTAGTCACAGAGCCACACATAGTAGCCACAGAGACACCCATGGTAGCCACACATAGTAGTCACAGAGACACCCATGGTAGCCACAGAGCCACACATAGTAGCCACAGAGACACCCATGGTAGCCACACATAGTAGCCACAGAGACACCCATGGCAGTCACAGAGCCACACATAGTAGCCACAGAGACACCCATGGTAGTCACAGAGCCACACATAGTAGCCACAGAGACACCCATGGTAGTCACAGAGCCACCCATAGTAGCCACAGAGACACCCATGGTAGTCACAGAGCCATACATAGTAGCCACAGAGGCACCCATGCTACACATCCAGTACACAGTCACTGGCGGAAGGTAGACCGGAGGCTTTATTTCTCTCAGGGCTTCCCTCCGCAGTCCGGGTGTGCCCTCCTTATGTGAGTGACTGATAGCACAGAGCTGCATAGTGGTGGAGCGCTGTTAACCCTGAGCACCAGTGTCTGCCATTAGTGTTACCCCTCAGCACTGCTCCTGGCCGCAGCACCAGCTGTGCATGACACCAGCCTAAGGGTAAGTTCACACAGGGCGTCTTTGCTGCGTTATTTTGCTGCTTTTTTATGCTAATTTTCAGCTGCTTTTTACAGTACCAGCAGAGCCTATGAGATGTCAGAAATCTCATGCACACACATTGGGTTTTTGTGTGATCAGTATTTTGTGCTTTGCTGCGATTTTTGGACATAGAGTATTTCACTTCTTTCAGCGTGTTTGCTGCGTTTTTTCAGCTTTTTTCACCCATTGACTTGAATGAATGTTGAAAAAACGCAGCAAAAACACAGGTATTATTTTTTGCTGCATATTTGCTGCTGAAAATTCAAGGACATTAGCATGGACAAAGAGAAAAAAAACGCACGAAAAAACGCACCTAAACCTGCTAGGGCTGCTATAACGTGTGGTAATGCATCATCCTATGTAATGATTGTCAATGGGGTCATGGTGCAGAGAGGAAAGAGTTAAAGTGTCCTAATAGTAAGGCTAATGAGCCCAGGTACTTAGGCTTTGTTCCCACGATGAGTTTTGGTGTGTTTTTGATGCTGCATATTTTTGCTGTGTTTAAAAACGCAGCATCTTAGAGTATGTGCACACGATCCGGAGATGCTGCAGGTTTGAGGCTGCGTATTTATGCGGCGTCATACCCACTGCGTCCAGCTGATACAGCCCATACATCCCATGCCCGGTCCGCGTCCACAGACACCCGCTGCTCACCTGCGGAGACGGACATGTGGTGCATCTTTCCACGCCGCAGCATGTCAGGTTCTCTTCTGGAGATGCAAGTCTGCTAGACAAATTACATCGATAGAATGTGTTGAATGCAGTAAATCTGTACGGCACAGTGAACATATGCGGACTCACCTGTGCTTAATAGACGGCAGCGCTTTGGATGCAGTGAACATACGCTGAGTCCAAAGCGCTGATGGTTCCGGATCGTGGGCACCTTACATATCCAGCAAAGTGGGTGGGATTTATAGAAAAAACACAGTTAAAAAAACACAAGTATCCAATTTGAAATATAAGTACAAAAATTCTGCAACATCAAAACTAGCCAAAAACTCATCACAGGAACGTAGCCTTAGGGTACGTGTCCACGGTCCGTAATTACGGCGCTTTTGATGGAGCAGAAAACCCGCTCCACCCAAAGCGCCGCCCCCTTCTAAACGCGCGGTGATTCCGGATGTGTTCATTGCACACATCCGGAATATCCGCACCCCATTCATAGGGCCCTGTGATTTACCTTGTGGCAACGTAGCATCGCCACACGGTAAACGGACATGCTGCGATCTAAAAAGACGGAAATGCAGGGCATCAGGATGTGTGTTCGCACGCATAGTGGAGATGGGATTTCATAAAATCCCCTCCACTATGCTGTAACATCTGGAAGCTGCGGGTTGAACGTTGTGGCTGTACGCTGTGTTCAATCCGCAGCTAATCCAGATGTAATCCTGAACGTGGAGACATACCCTTAGATTTCTACACTGCATAGTATTCTTTACCTTTATCATTGCCATGGCATGCACACTTGCTTGTGACTGGCATACAACCTGTTTGTAATTTTTCTGGTTTTCTTTACAAATCACATCTCTAGGCACGTGACAGCAAGTTGCATACAAGTTGGACAAATGTTTTTGGTTACACAACTTGTCTGGGAGACTCTCTCACATGACGAAAGTCACTATATAGCCCCAGCCTTACTTAGTCACAAGCTAAACAAAAATTGCAAGCTTTTACCATCTCTTGTTAGGCCGGTTTCACACGTCAGTGGCTCCGGTACGTGAGGTGACAGTTTCCTCATGTACCGGAGACACTGACTCACGTAGACACATTGAAATCAATGTGTCTCTGCACATGTCAGCGTGTTTTCACGGACCGTGTGTCCGTTTGGAAAACACGGAGACATGTCAGTGTTCGTGGGACCGCACGGATTACACGGACCCATTAAAGTCAATGGGTCCGTGTAAAACACGTACCGCACACGGACGCTGTCCGTGTGCAGTCCATGTGCCGTGCAGGAGACAGCGCTACAGTAAGCGCTGTCCCCCCCCTCCCTCCACGTGATGCTGAAGCTGCCATTCATATCTTCTCTGCAGCAGCTTCAGCACCAGATGCAGGGGACAGTGCTTATCTCTAGCGCTGTCTCCTGCACGGTGCGTGTGGTACCCAATCGGCACACGGGCGGCACACGTGTGCCACACTGATGTGCCACAGAAACGCACGGGCACACGGACACGGATAATTCCGGTACCGATTTTTCCGGTACTGGAATTATCTGGATGTGTGGGAATGCCCTTAAAGGGGTGTTTCCATCTCCGTGATCTTGTCCCAATATTCAGTTGGTGTAATAATAATAATAATATTAGTAAATGCAGCATAGTTCTTCTGATTCACTATGTTGCTTCTTCCATGTGCAGGTTAGAAGAACTATACTACATTCCTAATTGAAGGTATTTGCTAATATTATTGTTATTACCTACTACATATTGGGATAGGATTTTGTGGATAGTACTACCCCTTGAGCGTTGTCACTAGATGGTAGAGATAAGGGATAACGTTCTGATCATCCTCTTGGACTAAAACCGATTCTGAGAACTGGGTTCTCTGAACGATATCTGAATGGGAAATAAGCTGAGTATGTCCACTGCGTTCATTCTATGCCAGATACAGCTGAGCGATGTACTAGAAATGACGGGAGGGAAGTGCACAAGTTCTGAAAAGCCCCATTTTCTGGATCGCTGGGAGTCCAAGCAGTCTGACTCTAGCAATCACTAAGTTATACTTTATGCGGACTCAATAGATTAAATCTTGGTGAAGCCTTTTTAATCCTTTGTACACCAATGTTTTATTACAGACTATGTAAAGCCAAGTTATTGGTGTTCAGAGGGTTTACATAAATATATCTATGATGTGCAGAAAATAGCAGGGATTAAACATTGGTAGCTTACAGGTTAAGGCTGCGGTCACACTCGCAGTATTTGGTCAGTATTTTACATCAGTATTTGTAAGCCAAAACCAGGAGTGGAACAATTAGAGGAAAAGTATAATAGAAACATAAGCACCACTTCTGTATTTATCACCCACTCCTGGTTTTGGCTTACAAATACTGATGTAAAATACTGACCAAATACTGCTAGTGTGACGGCAGCCTAATAAAAAAGCACCTAATATTCAGAAATGTAGGTAAAATATATTACTGATGATCCGGGACTTAAGGGGACCTATCACCAAGGTTTGTCCCATGTGAGATAAGACCACCACCTTTCAGCCCTGATATACAGTATTCTAATGTGCTGTATATATGCCCCTGATCCGGCCTGCAACAAAAGAAAACCATGTATTATTATACTCACCTACCGGGCTGTCTATTGCGCGTCACTGTTTTGGTCTGGTGCCTCTTCTCTTCTTTCAATGCTTCGTGTGGATGATGTGTCCTACGCCATCCACGCAGTATTCCGTGGCATCGCGCCATTGCACAGGCGCATTTCTCTGCCCTGACCAGGGCAGTGCAAATTACTGCAGGGTGCACATGCCGTGAAAAGTGAAAGAGCCCCGGCGCACGTGCATTGCAGTAGTTTACTCTGCCCGAACACTAGGACTACCGGACTGGTCACCCCCCTAGAACTACCGAATGGAGTCATTTTGACTTCTGGCTTCTTTTCATCTATTTTTAGAGTTTCTTCCTCCTGGTATTGTTGTAACTTTAATTTATAGAATGTATATAGAATGTATGGAATGCGAAATAGCAAGAATATCGTCAGGCTTTAGCACACTTCTAGCCATATTAGCAAAACTGCAGGCCGTACTCTACAGAAATGAAGTAGTCCACTCGAGAGTTCACTGACTGGTTGTCCTGTACAGTATATGTCCTGGGTATGTCACGTATATTTGTAAAAATGCTAATTATTCTAAGTCTAATAAAACATTTATTCTAAACATACAAGTAAATGAAATCTAAAATAAATAATAACATTTAGCGACAAAGACTAGCAAGGTATAGTAGGGAGTCAAAATGACACCCTTTGGTAAGGTAAATTTTGAAAAAAGGTACGTTTAAAAAAAAAAATATTTATTGACACAAAATGTTTTTTCGCATCCTAAATGAGTAAAAGTCACCGAGTCTCAAGCCGGAATTCGAAAAAATGTAGTCACAGAAGAGAAATAAAAATTGTGAGGAGTCAAAATGACTCCATCGGTAGTTCTAGTGCTAATCAGGGCAGCGAAGTATGCCTGTGCAGGAGCTCGATGCCGGGGAATATTCTGTGTGGATGACGTAGGACTCGTCATCCACACCAAGCACAGAAGGAGGACGACATCGAAAGATGAAGGCAGACACCGGACCAAGACCAGCGACGCCCATCAGACCTGGCCGTCCCGCAGGTGAGTACATGGAAAGGTGTTTTTCTTTGGTTGCAGGCCAGATCAGGGGTATATAGTCAGTATATTAGAATGCTGTATATCAGGGCTGAAAGGTGGTGGTGCTTTCATCTCACATGGGACAAACCTGGTGACAGGTCCCCTTTAAAGGGTTTTTACTACTCCTACTTGGAACAACGTAATATAGATCTAGCAGTTATCTGAATGTTGAGCTCTGTATAACTTCACACACACTGCTGATTGGCAGCTTTCTACCTATGTATAGTGTACACAGAAAGCTGCCAACCATGGTAAGGGTGTGCCTATAAAGAGCTCATGAATACTAGCCCTCTAATGATAATCTCCTTCTGATAAAACAGGAATTTTATCAGAACTATATAAGAAGCGCAGCGCTCCAGCTCTGATCAGGCAATGATCAGAATGACTGACCGATCACAGCGATCTGAGTTGGGGACCAACAGCATGGGTGACAGCTGTCGGCACTGAGCTGTCACTGGAAGCATGCAGTGTGAGTTCAAAGTCATGACAGGCATAGGACGTCATTATTCCGGTACTGACACTCGCTCATGACTGTCCTGTATCCATCATTGGGCAAATTAATGTTCATCGTAAATCCCTAACTAATGTCATAATCTATACAATTTTATAACATAGTTTAATTAACCCTTCATGGCCTTGGGATTTTCCATTTTTCCGTGTTCGTTTTTCGCTCCCCTCCTTCCCAGAGCCATAACTTTTTTATTTTGAGGGCTTATTTTTTGCGGGACGAGTTGTACTTTTGAACAACATCATTGGTTTTAGCATGTCGTGTACTAGAAAACGGGAAAAAAATTCCAAGTGCGATGAAATTGCAAAAAAAGGGCAATCCCACACTTGTTTTTTGCTTGGCTTTTTTGCTAGGTTCACTAAATGCTAAAACTGCCAGTATGATTCTCCAGGTCATTATGAGTTCATAGACACCTAACATGACTAGGTTATTTTTTATCTAAGTGGTGGAAAAAAATTCCAAAGTTTGCTAAAAGAAAAAAAAAAGCACCATTTTCCGATATTCGTAGCGTCTCCATTTTTCATGATCTGGGGTCGGGTGAGGGCTTATTTTTTGCGTGCCGAGATGACATTTTTAATGATAGCATTTTGGTGCAGATATGTTCTTATGATCATCCGTTATTGCATTTTAATTCAATGTTGCGGCGACCAAAAAAACGTAATTCTGGCATTTCAAATTTTTTTCTCGCTACGCCGTTTAGCGATTAGGTTAATGCTTTTTTTTATTGGTAGATCAGGCGATTCTGAATGCGGCGATACCAAATATGTGTAGGTTCGATTTTTTATTTTTTTTTTTATTGATTTATTTTGAATGGAGCGAAAGGGGAGTGATTTAAACTTTTATTATTTTTTTATTTTTTTCACATTTTTTTTACTTTTTTCTTTTACTTTTGCCATGCTTCAATAGCCTCCATGGGAGGCTAGAAGCAGGCACAACGCAATCACCTCTGCTACATAGCAGCGATCTGATGTTCGCTGCTATGTATCAGAATTGCAGGTGTGCTGTGAGCGCCGACCACAGGATGGTGCTCACAGCTACCGGCGATCAGTAACCATAGAGGTCTCGAGGACCTCTATGGTTACTATTCAGAAGCATCGCCGACCCCCGATCATGTGACGGGGTTTGGCGATGCGATCATTTCCGGCCACCCGGCCGGAAGCGGTAGTTAAATGCCGCTGTCTGCGTTTGACAGCGGCATTTAACTAGTTAATAGGCGCGGGCAGATCGAGATTCTGCCCGCGCCTATTACGGGCACATGTCAGCTGTTCAAAACAACTGACATGTCCCGGCTTTGATGCGGGCTCACCGCCGGAGCCTGCATCAAAGCGGGGCTTCTGACCTTGGACGTACTATCCCGTCTGAGGTCAGAAAGGGGTTAAAAATTCTAACTGCATTTCTTTTCCTTTTTTTTTTTTACTTCATTTTTGATGACACCTCGTTTGAGAATCCCAGTGCATGCTGGAAGGAAAGACTCAAACAAAGCGTCATCAGGTGTCAGAGGCTGTGGTCACTAGTCCAGTCCCGAAATGAAGGTCACTTATAACGCTTTGTTTCAAAGAGGGGGCAGGGGCTACAGGAGTGACCACAGCCACTGCCCCCTGGTGACATTCAAGCAAAGCATCGTCAAAAAGGAAATAGAAAAAAAAATAAAGAAAAGCAGTTAGCAGTTAGGGATTTTTAATGAGAGCACCACTCCAGAATTGTGGGTTTTTTCACCGCTTGAGTGGCGCTTCTAATCTAAGGTGCCTACATGTTGGCATATACTTACCTGCCGCCATATTCACTTTCTATCAGCGCTACTTCGGTTTCACTGCGCCATCTTGTGACTGCAACTTCTGACTGGCCAGAAGTCTGAAGTCACAATCATAAGCTCTCAATGTACGTCAACAACTCTAAGCGACCCACACCTCCCACTTATTGCTTCCAGGGCACAGAGCCATATATGTATTATTGGGGGCAGTGTCTGGTATTGCAGCTAAGTCCCATTTATTTAAGTGCAGCTGAGCAGCGATTCCAGGCAGAACCACCACAATGGTGCAACACTTATCATCTCCTGTGTAGAAAATCAAGGAATACTTGCAAAAACAGACTGATATTTTTTTTTTTTTAATTTCAATTCCGTAGTCTAATTTGAGTCACACTGCAAATTTCAGGAAATTCAAGAGTTCTAGTTCTGTTCCTCTCTGAAGAGACAATTTGCATATTTCCCAGAGGAGCATTGCGGTTTTAAGTCTCCTCACTTCGACATGCTTATCATGTCACTCTCCACAAGGAGAAACGATACTTCTTGGATCCCGGTCAGACGCCTCTCAATCAGCCAAACCAGATCTCCACTTTGCACTGATGAGGGGCAGTACCCCGAAACACAGTGTCTGCAAATTGAGATTCTGGTTTGGCTATTATCCTAAGTCATGTGACAAGGCTCGGTAAAGGGTTGACATTGACGGTTAGGATTGCTACTTCCAATAGGTGGCACTAGAGTTCTAGTTCTCTTCCTCTCTGAAGAGACAATTTGCATATTTCCCAGAGGAGCATTGCGGCTTTAAGTCTCCTCACCTCGACATGCTTATCATGTCACTCTCCACCAGGAGAAGCGATACTTCTTGGATCGTAGTCTAAGACCGAAATGGTGTCCTTGACTGCACTTTATTTAGACTCCAAATGAGTCCAAATGTTGGGTCCTTAGCCAGCATAAAGATATGGCCTCTGTTTTAGATTGATAAATGTTCTTTGTTGGAGAACCCCTTTGCTAATGCTAAACGCTTAATGGTTATTCCTCCAGCAATCCCAAGAATGGGAATAGAGCTGACCTTGAGCATAAACAAGTCTGCTTCATTCTCAGCCCTATTCCCGAGACTGAGGGTAGGTGCACACGATCAGTAAACGCTGCGGTTTTGACGCTGCATACTTGTGCAGCATCCAACACGCAGCGGCCAGCTGTTACAACATAGTGGAGGGATTTCAAGAAATACCATGCCTACTATGCATCTGGAGACACCTGCGGCTCACCCGCGGAGACAGACATGTGGCATGTCTCTCCAGATCTCAGCATTTTAATTTCACCCATACAGTGTATTGGACGCAGTGCATTTGCATGGTTCAGTGAACACATGGAGAGTCACCTGCTTATATTTTTCTTTTTTTGCATTGGATCCAATTTCCCTCTACCTTGGTATATGCAGATAATTTGATTACTGGAACCACTATATTCTTTACTTTACCTCTGGTGGTCTCATCCATTGATCTCTGTGATTTTTAATTTGTTCTTATGTGGTATTGTTCTATACCTCTATTATGAATATATTCCATTCATTTTATTATTCCTTTGTATGTGCGGGCACCTCCGTTAGTTGTGCCACCATTTCACCATTTACTCTAATAAAGGTGTTTTATCTTCCACCTCCTGTTCATTGTGTCTTGACGTATATTTGGCTTTTCCTCCGTTGGTCCTAATGTCATTATCCGAATGGTCTGCCATTCTTTCATTTTGCAAATAGAGCTCTGGCAAAAATTAAGAGACCACCACATCAAAACCCTGTCATGGGCAGCCCAATCTCCAGACCTGAACCCCATAGAAAACCTCTGGAATGTAATCAAGAGGATGATGGATAGTCACAAGCCATCAAACAAAGAAGAACTGCTTACATTTTTGCCCCAGGAGCAGTATGAAAGACTGGTGGAAAGCATGCCAAGATGCATGAAAGCTGTGATTAACCCCTTCCCGACCTTTGACGCCACGTAGGCGTCATGAAAGTCGGTGCCATTCCGACCCATGACGCCTATGCGGCGTCATGGAAAGATCGCGTCCCTGCAGATCGGGTGAAAGGGTTAACTCCCATTTCACCCGATCTGCAGGGACAGGGGGAGTGGTAGTTTAGCCCAGGGGGGGTGGCTTCACCCCCTCGTGGCTACGATCGCTCTGATTGGCTGTTGAAAGTGAAACTGCCAATCAGAGCGATTTGTAATATTTCACCCATTATAACGGGTGAAATATTACAATCCAGCCATGGCCGATGCTGAAATATCATCGGCCATGGCTGGAAATACTAGTGTGCCCCCACCCCACCCCTCCGATCGCCCCCCCACCCCCCCGATCTGGCCGGTACACTGCTCCGGCTCCCCTCCGTCCAGTGCTCCGCTCCCCCCCCGTGCTCGTGTCCGCTCCCCCCGTGCTCCAATCACCCCCCCGTGCTCCAATCACCCCCCCTGCACTCCGATCCACCCCCCCCCGTGCTCCGTTCCACCCCCCCGTGCTCCGTTCCAGCCCCCCCGTGCTCCGTTCCAGCCCCCCCGCGCTCCGTTCCACCCCTCCCGCGCTCCGATTCCCCCCCCCGTGCTCCGATCCCCCCCCCCGTGGTCCCCCCCCACCCTATCATACTTACCGATCCAGCCGTGGTCCCGTCCATCTTCTCCCGGGCGCCGCCATCTTCCAAAATGGCGGGCGCATGCGCAGTGCGCCCGCCGAATCTGCCGGCCGGCAGATTCGTTCCAAAGTGCATTTTGATCACTGAGATATAATCTATCTCAGTGATCAAAATAAAAAAAATAATAAATGACCCCCCCCCTTTGTCACCCCCATAGGTAGGGACAATAAAAAAAATAAAGAAATTTTTTTTTTCCACTAATGTTAGAATAGGGTTAGGGTTAGGGGTAGGGTTAGGGTTAGGGGTAGGGTTAGGGTTAGGGCTAGGGCTAGGGGTAGGGTTAGGGTTAGGGTTAGGGGTAGGGTTAGGGGTAGGGTTAGGGTTAGGGGTAGGGTTAGGGTTAGGGTTAGGGGTAGGGCTAGGGTTAGGGTTAGGAATGTGCACACGTATTCTGGTCCTCTGCGGATTTTTCCGCTGCGGATTTGATAAATCCGCAGTGCTAAACCGCTGCGGATTTATGGCGGATTTACCGCGTTTTTTTCTGCGCATTTCACTGCGGTTTTACAATTGCGATTTTCTATTGGAGCAGTTGTAAAACCGCTGCGGAATCCGCACAAAGAAGTGACATGCTGCGGAATGTAAACCGCTGCGTTTCCGTGCAGTTTTTCCGCAGCATGTGTACAGCGATTTTTGTTTCCCATAGGTTTACATTGAACTGTACACTCATGGGAAACTGCTGCGGATCCGCAGCGTGTGCACATACCTTTAGAATTAGGCTATGTGCACACGGTGCGGATTTGGCTGCGGATCCGCAGCAGTGTTCCATCAGGTTTACAGTACCATGTAAACATATGAAAAACCAAATCCGCTGTGCCCATGGTGCGGAAAATACCGCGCGGGAACGCTGCGTTGTATTTTCCGCAGCATGTCAATTCTTTGTGCGGATTCCGCAGCGTTTTACACCTGTTCCTCAATAGGAATCCGCAGGTGAAATCCGCACAAAAAACACTGGAAATCCGCGGAAAATCCGCAGGTAAAACACAGTGCCTTTTACCCGCAGATTTTTCAAAAATGGTGCGGAAATATCTCACACGAATCCGCAACGTGGGCACATGGCCTTAGGGTTAGGGTTGGAATTAGGGTTGTGGTTAGGGTTAGGGGTGTGTTGGGGTTAGGGGTGTGTTGGGGTTAGGGTTGTGATTAGGATTATGGCTACAGTTGGGATTAGGGTTAGGGGTGTGTTGGGGTTAGTGTTGGAGTTAGAATTGAGGGGTTACCACTGTTTAGGCACATCAGGGGTCTCCAAACGCAACATGGCGCCACCATTGATTCCAGCCAATCTCGTATTCAAAAAGTCAAATGGTGCTCCCTCACTTCCGAGCCCTGACGTGTGCCCAAACAGTGGTTTACCCCCACATATGGGGTACCAGCATACTCAGGACAAACTGCGCAACAATTACTGGGGTCCAATTTCTCCTGTTACCCTTGTGAATCTAAAAAAATGCTTGCTAAAACATAATTTTTGAGGAAAGAAAAATGATTTTTTATTTTCACGGCTCTGCGTTGTAAACGTCTGTGAAGCACTTGGGGGTTCAAAGTGCTCACCACATATCTAGATAAGTTCCTTGGGGGGTCTAGTTTCTAAAATGGGGTCACTTGTGGGGGGTCTCTACTGTTTAGGCACACCAGGGGCTCTGCAAACGCAACGTGACACCCGCAGACCATTCCATCAAAGTCTGCATTTCAAAAGTCACTACTTCCCTTCTGAGCCCCGACGTGTGCCCAAACAGTGGTTTACCCCCACATATGGGGTATCAGCGTACTCAGGAGAAACTGGACAACAACTTTTGGGGTCCAATTTCTCCTGTAACCCTTGGGAAAATAAAAAATTCTGGGCTAAATAATTATTTTTGAGGAAAGAAAACGTATTTATTATTTTCACGGCTCTGCATTATAAACTTCTATGAAGCACTTGGGGGTTCAAAGTGCTCACCACACATCTAGATAAGTTCCTTTCAGGGTCTAGTTTCCAAAATGGGGTCACTTGTGGGGGGTTTCTACTGTTTAGGCACATCAGGGGCTCTGCAAACGCAACGTGACGCCCGCAGAGCATTCCATCAAAGTCTGCATTTCAAAACGTCACTACTTCAATTCCAAGCCCCGGCATGTGCCCAAACAGTAGTTTACCCCCACATATGGGGTATCACCGTACTCAGGAGAAACTGGACAACAACTTTTGGGGTCAAATTTCTCCTGTTACCCTTGGGAAAATTAAAAAATTCTGGGCTAAATAATTATTTTTGAGGAAAGAAAACGTATTTATTATTTTCACGGCTCTGCATTATAAACTTCTATGAAGCACTTGGGGGTTCAAAGTGCTCACCACACATCTAGATAAGTTCCTTTGGGGGTCTAGTTTCCAAAATGGGGTCACTTGTGGGGGGTTTCTACTGTTAAGCCACATCAGGGGCTCTGCAAACGCAACGTGACGCCCACAGAGCATTCCATCAAAGTCTGCATTTCAAAACGTCACTACTTCACTTCCGAGCCCCGGCATGTGCCCAAACAGTGATTTACCCCCACATATGGGGTATCAGCGTACTCAGGAGAAACTGGACAACAACTTTTGGGGTCAAATTTCTCCTGTTACCCTTGGGAAAATAAAAAATTGCAGGCTAAAAGATCATTTTTGAGAAAATAATTTTTTTTTTATTTTCATGGCTCTGCGTTATAAACTTCTGTGAAGCACTTGGGGGTTCAAAGTCCTCACCACACATCTAGATTAGTTCCTTTGGGGGTCTAGTTTCCAAAATGGTGTCATTTCTGGGGGATCTCCAATGTTTAAGCACACAGGGGCTCTCCAAACGTGACATGGTGTCCGCTAATGATTGGAGCTAATTTTCCATTTAAAAAGCCAAATGGCGTGCCATCCCTTCCGAGCCCTGCCGTGCGCCCAAACAGTGGTTTACCCCCACATATGGGGTATCAGCGTACTCAGGACAAACTGGACAACAATATTTGGGGTCCAATTTCTCCCATTATCCTTGGCAAAATAGGAAATTCCAGGCTAAAAAATCATTTTTGAGGAAAGAAAAATTATTTTTTATTTTCATGGCTCTGCGTTATAAACTTCTGTGAAGCACCTGGGGGTTTAAAGTGCTCAATATGCATCTAGATAAGTTCCTTGGGGGGTCTAGTTTCCAAAATGGGGTCACTTGTGGGGGAGCTCCAATGTTTAGGCACACAGGGGGCTCTCCAAACGCGACATGGTGTCCGCTAACAATTGGAGCTAATTTTCCATTCAAAAAGTCAAATGGCGCGCCTTCCCTTCCGAGCCCTGCCGTGTGCCCAAACAGTGGTTTACCCCCACATATGAGGTATCGGCGTACTCGGGAGAAATTGCCCAACAAATTTTATGATCCATTTTATCCTACTGCCCATGTGAAAATGAAAAAATTGAGGCGAAAATAATTTTTTTGTGAAAAAAAAGTACTTTTTCATTTTTACAGATCAATTTGTGAAGCACCTGAGGGTTTAAAGTGCTCACTAGGCATCTAAATAAGTTCCTTGGGGGGTCTAGTTTCCAAAATGGGGTCACTTGTGGGGGAGCGCCAATGTTTAGGCACACAGGAGCTATCCAAACGCGACATGGTGTCCGCTAACGATGGAAATAATTTTTCATTCAAAAAGTCAAATGGCGCTCCTTCCCTTCCGAGCCTTACCATGTGCCCAAACAGTGGTTTACCCCCACATGTGAGGTATTGGTGTACTCAGGAGAAATTGCCCAACACATTTTAGGATCCATTTTATCCTGTTGCCCATGTGAAAATGAAAAAATTGAGGCTAAAAGAATTTTTTTGTGAAAAAAAAGTACTTTTTCATTTTTACGGATCAATTTGTGAAGCACCTGGGGGTTCAAAGTGCTCACTATGCATCTAGATAAGTTCCTTGGGGCGTCTAGTTTCCAAAATGGGGTCATTTGTGGGGGAGCTCCAATTTTTAGGCACACGGGGGCTCTCCAAACGTGACATGGTGTCCGCTAAAGAGTGGAGCCAATTTTTGATTCAAAAAGTCAAATGGCGCTCCTTCCCTTCCAAGCCCTGCCGTGCGCCCAAACAGTGGTTTACCCCCACATATGAGGTATCAGCGTACTCAGGACAAATTGGACAACAACTTTCGTGGTTCAGTTTCTCCTTTTACCATTGGGAAAATAAAAAAATTGTTGCTAAAAGATAATTTTTGTGACTAAAAAGTTAAATGTTCATTTTTTCCTTCCATGTTGCTTCTGCTGCTGTGAAGCACCTGAAGGGTTAATAAACTTCTTGAATGTGGTTTTGAGTACCTTGAGGGGTGCAGTTTTTAGAATGGTGTCACTTTTGGGTATTTTCAGCCATATAGACCCCTCAAACTGACTTCAAATGTGAGGTGGTCCCTAAAAAAAATGGTTTTGTAAATTTCGTTGTAAAAATGACAAATCGCTGGTCAAATTTTAACCCTTATAACTTCCTAACAAAAAAAAATTTTGTTTCCAAAATTGTGCTGATGTAAAGTAAACATGTGGGAAATGTTATTTATTAACTATTTTGTGTCACATATCTCTCTGGTTTAACAGAATAAAAATTCAAAATGTGAAAATTGCGAAATTTTCAAAATTTTCGCCAAATTTCCGTGTTTATCACAAATAAATGCAGAATTTATTGACCTAAATTTACCACTAACATGAAGCCCAATATGTCACGAAAAAACAATCTCAGAACCGCTAGGATCCGTTGAAGCGTTCCTGAGTTATTACCTCATAAAGGGACACTGGTCAGAATTGCAAAAAACGGCAAGGTCTTTAAGGTCAAAATAGGCTGGGTCATGAAGGGGTTAAAAATCATGGTTATTCCACAAAATATTGATTTATGAATTCTTCCTGAGTTAAAACATTTGTATTGTTGTTTCTACTTGTTTTCTTTGCATTATTTGAGGTCTGAAAGCACTGTTTTTGTTTTTTTTATTTTGACCATTTTTCTTTGTCAGAAAAAAATACTAAATTTATTGCTAGGAAATTCGGAAACATGTTGTCAGAAGTTTCTAGAATAAATGAACAATTTACATTTTACTCAAAAATATACCTATAAAGAGAAAAATCAGACAAACTGAACATTTTGCAGTGGTCTCTTAATTTTTGCCAGAGCTGTATACATCACCACTATCGACACCATGTATTTACTAAGCACCAGTTGATATATACGTTATGTATTGCTTTGGTTCAGTTTGTTGTGGTCTTAGGTCATTAGCAGAATGGAGGGCACAGGTAGGGTTGTAGATTGAGAAGAGGGCAGAGATGTAGAGTGGTGCTGAGCTGTGGAGAGCTTTGTGGGTGAGAGTGATAAGTTTATATTACAATCTACAGCGAATGGGCAATCAGTGCAATGGCTGGTACAGGGTAGAGGCATCCGTGTAGCTTTAGGACAGGAATATGATTCCCGGCTGCTGTATTCAGGATGGATTGGATAGCGGAGAGTATAGTAAGAGGGAGACAGATTAGTAAAGAGTTGCAATAAGTCCAGATGAGAATGAATAAAAGCTTCAGTAAGTTTTTGTAAAGTCAAAGGTAAGAAAAAGTCAAATTCTAAAGATGTTTTTGAGATCAAGGTGTTATGAGCTAGCGAGTGATTGTATGCAGGGGGGTGAATGAAAAATCTGAATAAAAAATGAACCCAAGACAGCGGGCATGTTGGCAGTATCGAGCATAGGTTTGTTAGTGGAGGGAAGAAACCCAGGGAGTTAAGTTTTTGACAGATTGAGTTATAGTGGGAGGACATAATGTTATAGACCGTGGACAGACAATCATTGGTGTTTTCCCGTAATACAGGGCTGATGTCAGTAGATGATGTGTATAATTTGGTGTCATCAGCATAGAGATGGTGCTGAAAATCGAATCTACTGCTGGTTTCCCCAATAGGGTCAGTATGTAAGGATAAGAGGAGGAGGCCTAGGACTGAACCTGAGGAACCTTAACAGTAATGAAGAGAAAAAAAGAGCCAGCAAAAGATACAGTAAAGGAGCAGTGAGAGAGGTAGGAGCAAGCAGTATCTTTGAATCATGGAGCATAGTGAGGAGGAGCTGATGATCCACAGTGGCGAATGCTGCAGAGATATCTAGAGAATCAGCAGGGAGTAGTGGCCATTAGATTAGCTATTAGTAGATTATTAGAGACTTTGATAAGGGCAGTTTCAGTAGGGTGTAAGGAGCGGAAACCCATTAACATATTAGCTACAAGCTAAACTTAAAGAGCTTCAATTTAAACTCTACCAACGGCCAATAAAATAAAGAGTGATAGAACAACACAAAGAAAATGTAGCTGCACTTTAGAAGGAAAAGGAGAGTCTAGTGATTGATAAGATGCCCTAAGCACGTAACTTTCTAAACCCTGCGTTATTGTTTTCAGACCTGGAGTTTTGTAATTATCTGCCAACCAAAGTCGGAGGTGCAAAATGGAAGGCAACTGAACACAGGTATGTGAGCATCTAACTTTACTATTATGAAGGGAGTTTCGTCACATTGAAGTCTTCTTTATAAACAGCTGACAAAGGTACAAAATAATGAAAAGAGTACTACTTACCTTAATAATCCCCTGGCACTCCTGTGCCAATACTTCATTGGGTCCCTGCCAGTGAGTACAAAGCTCCAGTGATGACATGGTGTGTCGACACATGATACCTGCAACCGACACCACTGAGGTCACCACTCTGACCAGAATCATGGGGGGCCAAGAAAATATGTCAGCATGGGAATGACAGGGGATGACGATGTTCATAGTATTGTGTATTTTATCAAACATTTCATGGACGTGGAAAACCGCTCTAATATTATTCAATGTTCTTATGTTGTTTTTCATTTTGTTACTTACTTTTATCTTGTTAAAAAATAACCCATAGTAACATTTCCACAAAAATTGGTGTCTGATCTTGTCTATGGAGGAATAAGCATTTTAGGGATCTTTGGGGTTTAATGAGAATATAATGTATGTGTGCCTGTACTCATGTAAAGTACGACACAGAGAAAATACAATGTTTTGGGAAGTGTCCATGGATTGCATCCAATAGCTTTTTGTTTGTTCTGCAGCTTTTAGTTGTTTAGACACACATTGGATATCTTACTACAAGTAAAGAAAGATGTGCAATGGAATAAGCTCAAATGATCAAAATGGAAACCCTTCTCTGTCATTTCCATAATTTCTAACATATTACTGCTACTTTTTTGTTGTGCATCTGTGACTAACAGTTACTTTTTTGCTTCCACTTTCCATTCTGGTGAGAAGCTGTATAATTCAGTTAATTATGCGTATAACATTGCCTGCATCATTTAATAGTTGCCCAATATAATTATGCACTCAGCTTGCCAGGTACAAGAATTCAGATGTGGTTCGGTAATGTAATCCTGGTGGAGTTTCTAAGGCTTTCTATGTTTTTATCGTAAATGATGTCCCAAAGCGTTAAGACCTATGTCATAGGATACCATAAATGCAGTTAGACAAATAGGTGTGTTTTACATTAGTAGAAATTAATTGAAATCTAGTACTGATGAATCCCACAGGGAACGGGGTCAACGTCCTAAAATACCTTCTCTGTCCAGCACTGGAGCTAAACTGGATTTTAGGACGCAAAGTGCTGTAGGTTTCTGTTGGAATTCATGTGGCAGCCCAAACCTCAGGAACTGGAACCTAGAGAAGGATGTATGTTTACATACACACACGCATCCATAGAAGTCTATGTTACAAATAGTCAGAGAGGAACATTTTAGCCACATATGAGCAGTAACCAGTAAAAGTTATTATGTGGTCCTAGAGAACCCCAACATTTCCCTTCATGAATTTATCAATTATTGCTGTTTTCCTAAAATAAAATATATACATGAATATGTAGTCATCATTTAGTAATATTCACTTGTCTTCCTTCAATTGTCTCCTTTTTTACACTGAAGTGTTGCATTTTACATGAGATATTTTCACTCTAAGTGAATATATGCTGACACCAGTGTCCTTAGAGATAACCAGCCAGAGTGAGCAACGTTCAGCCTCTGAAGATATACATTTCATACTCATAGATAATACAGACTTATAGACAAAACACTGTACTTACTGCACAATTTTCTCTTGATGTCCAGCAAAGTTCAGCTTTGCAAGTTTCCTGTAGCTCCGAATGTGTATATATTTATACTATACGGATGCCACACAAACGTTTGTTCATCTGTTGCAAGACGAAAACTTTCTTCAGGTCTTCTGCTCTGTTATATCTTGCCTTGCATACTTAAACATCTGTTCCCACAGGGTGAATTGCAGAAGCACATTACAGCAGGTCATGAGTTTTTGGCTTTTCAATATGCAGTTTTCTTCATCAGAGGCCAAATATACAGACACAACTACATAGTGCTGTACTCGCGAAGTTAGCAGCCATTACACAATTCTACTTCAGAAGTCTACATACTACACCCCCACACACATACCATCACACGCCATCTAGTGCTTCACAGCACACACATAACTTTTCAGAAGATAAAGTTCAGTTTGAAAGAACAAGTTGACAACAAATGAAGTGGCTTTCACAGTATTTCATACAAACAATTGCCAGGGGCAGCAGCCATTAATTCATCACAATGGAAAACTTTTTTCACTTTTAGTCATTTATACAAGTAAGGATTATGCTCAGTATAGTGTGCAGGAAAAAGATCATGATTTCTGTTCAGAAGTAACTTAAGCACAAAAATAGGTAATCCTTTTTAGGGTATGTGTACACGATCAGTAAAGGCTGATGTCCACTATGCATGTATGTGTGTCTGCGGCTCACCCACGGAGACGGACATGCGGCGCGTCTTTCCAGACCGCAGCATGTCTATTTATCGTGTGGAGACACGAGCCTCCACATGATAAATGTCACCCGTGCAATGTATTGGACACGGTGAATCCACATGGATTAATGAACACATGCGGATTCACCTGCGTTCAGTAGCCGGCAGAGCTTTGGATCAGCGGATATGTGCTGCGTCCAAAGCGCTGCCAATTCCTGGACGTTTGCACCTACCATAAAGCTACATAGGTAGCTAAAACTGTGCCATCTCTCATTCCCATGAACTTAATTACAGTAATATGAGCGTTCTTTGTATATTGCAAATTTGCTATTTGTAAACAATTTGCTCTTAATAAATTTATCAAATGAAATAAAAAAATGGAGTTTGCTGAGATTCTCTTATATTTCCAGTTTTCTGTTCCAGAAGCAGAAGAATAAAAATGACGTAGAACGGGATACTTCACGTCGGGCACCAAGGGCATATGAAGCATATTTAATTAATCACTTCATCCCACTGCATCATTATACTTCTGAAAAAATGCTGCAGCATGCTATGATCTTTGGTCCAGCAAATATGATGGAACCTTCAGTGCGGATGTGAGCACAGTTTTCTATCTGAAGTAGTGACTGAGCTGGTCATGGAGATCATGCAGAGAGTGACAAATCACTAGCGCTAACCTCTTAGCCAAGCATCTGGATCACATTAGAAGCTTAGTGCCAGAGGGAAATGGTCATGTCTTTACCTTATAGATTCAAATCATATTATCCCAAAGCCATAACAGCCTAATTCAGCAAATGATTCAATTAACCAATTGTTCGTTTCATAGGAAAATATCTGTATATTCCATTTCATCTCACATCAGCAGTTGATATCAGCTGCCAGTTGATTTTTTTTTTTATTCTGAAAGGTATATATGCTAATAAACTTTACATTCTGTAATATAATGAAGTCACTGTGTGAGGCTTTTACATAACATGAATGGACATGTTAAACATTTTGAAAAAATCTGTTACAGTATATGGGTGAACATAACTTGTGCTCTTGCATTCTTTTTATGCTTAAATAGAATCGTAACTTTAGCATTTTGACTTACATTGGCATTTTTTCCAAAGTTATTTACTCAAATGGTATCTAAGCACCATTAGCAACTGAAGCAAAGTTATTCTGAAAGCATGCTTTCACATCACAGAAATTTGGCAGCTGTAATAGTTGGCTATAATACAGAGGAGCATTTAATACAGTTCTCTATAGTGTTCTGTAATGAGTAGTTCTTTAAGGGCTGACAGCCAGCTGTTAACTTAAAGGGAATGTTTCTGGTTCAACCACTAATGGTACATGTTAAGACATGAAGCAACTGTTCAGTTTTTCAAGTTGTTACCCAACTATATGTTAAGTAAAGCTGAAAGAAAGAAAGGAAGTAAGAAAGAAAAAGGAAGAAAGAGAAAGAAAGAGGGAAAAAAGCAAGAGAAAAAGAAAAGAAAGAAGAAAGAGAGAAAAAGAAAGAAAGAAAGAAAAAAAGAAAGCAAGAAACAGAAAGAAAGAAAGAAAGAAAGAAAGAAAGAAAGAAAGAAAGAAAGAAAGAGAAAATGAAAGGTTTAGGCATTGTTCTTTAACTCCTCTAATAATTATTATTCATGAACTAAAAGATGTTGAATACAACAGGGAAATATCACTCAACTACATATTGAAACCACTATTTAAAGTGTTTTTTTGTTTTGTTTTTTTTTAATAATCAAAAAGATACTTCAGGTAGCTGAGGTTTAAAAAATTTAGGCATATTTATTATTAACGAGCGAGTGATTGCACTCCCTTTGGGCGCGCGCGGTGATTACGAACCACGCAATGGGGTGTACCCACGCACCAGACTGGCATATGTGCAGACTAATAGCAAACATAAATACCTGGTGTACCTCTCCTGCCACTCCTACCTTGTGTATGAAAAAGCTCTGTAGTTAATACTGTTCGGGTAGAGCTATCCATGAAGAAATTGAATGGGTAGAGCTATCCCATAGCCCTATTCCTAAAGGAAATGAATGGGTAGAGCTATCCAATTCCTCAATTTTCCTTTGTGTAAGCTATTTCACATGGTTGAGTGCACTTGGGATCTGCCCCAAGGCCCTGCCCATGCCCAATGTTTGGTCCATAGACCGCAGCTAGAAGTTAGTCCCACTTTTGGCTTTTACATTTGTTAAAAAGCTAAATAAAATACTTTTTTGTAATAACACTTGACAGTAAACCATTTACATAGTAACATAGTAACATAGTTAGTAAGGCCGAAAAAAGACACTTGTCCATCCAGTTCAGCCTATATTCCATCATAATAAATCCCCAGATCTACGTCCTTCTACAGAACCTAATAATTGTATGATACAATATTGTTCTGCTCCAGGAAGACATCCAGGCCTCTCTTGAACCCCTCGACTGAGTTCGCCATCACCACCTCCTCAGGCAAGCAATTCCAGATTCTCACTGCCCTAACAGTAAAGAATCCTCTTCTATGTTGGTGGAAAAACCTTCTCTCCTCCAGACGCAAAGAATGCCCCCTTGTGCCCGTCACCTTCCTTGGTATAAACAGATCCTCAGCGAGATATTTGTATTGTCCCCTTATATACTTATACATGGTTATTAGATCGCCCCTCAGTCGTCTTTTTTCTAGACTAAATAATCCTAATTTCGCTAATCTATCTGGGTATTGTAGTTCTCCCATCCCCTTTATTAATTTTGTTGCCCTCCTTTGTACTCTCTCTAGTTCCATTATATCCTTCATGAGCACCGGTGCCCAAAACTGGACACAGTACTCCATGTGCGGTCTAACTAGGGATTTGTACAGAGGCAGTATAATGCTCTCATCATGTGTATCCAGACCTCTTTTAATGCACCCCATGATCCTGTTTGCCTTGGCCGCTGCTGCCTGGCACTGGCTGCTCCAGGTAAGTTTATCATTAACTAGGATCCCCAAGTCCTTCTCCCTGTCAGATTTACCCAGTGGTTTCCCATTCAGTGTGTAATGGTGATATTGATTCCTTCTTCCCATGTGTATAACCTTACATTTATCATTGTTAAACCTCATCTGCCACCTTTCAGCCCAAGTTTCCAACTTATCCAGTTCCATCTGTAGCAGAATACTATCTTCTCTTGTATTAACTGCTTTACATAGTTTTGTATCATCTGCAAATATCGATATTTTACTGTGTAAACCCTCTACCAGATCATTAATGAATATGTTGAAGAGAACAGGTCCCAATACTGACCCCTGCGGTACCCCACTGGTCACAGCGACCCAGTTAGAGACTATACCATTTATAACCACCCTCTGCTTTCTATCACTAAGCCAGTTACTAACCCATTTACACACATTTTCCCCCAGACCAAGCATTCTCATTTTGTGTACCAACCTCTTGTGCGGCACGGTATCAAACGCTTTGGAAAAATCGAGATATACCACGTCCAATGACTCACCGTGGTCCAGCCTATAGCTTACCTCTTCATAAAAACTGATTAGATTGGTTTGACAGGAGCGATTTCTCATAAACCCATGCTGATATGGAGTTAAACAGTTATTCTCATTGAGATAATCCAGAATAACATCCCTCAGAAACCCTTCAAATATTTTACCAACAATAGAGGTTAGACTTACTGGCCTATAATTTCCAGGTTCACTTTTAGAGCCCTTTTTGAATATTGGCACTGAATTTGTCAATGTTAGGAATAAGTTTACCTTGCTTCTGTGTCTCAAATATTTTGACCCATATTTGTTGGCTTTTCCTTCCCTTGCCCATGTGAAAACACTGGGAGAGGCAAATAAATTCCTACAATATCCAAGGACTGTCCCTGAGATTTATTGATGGTCGTTGCAAAAGCCAACATGACAAGAAATTGACGCTGTCGCATCTGGACTGGCAAGTTTTTATCTTTGGAAATCAGGTCAATTCTTGGATTGAACTCATCACGAATGGCAAGCCTGTATGCACAGTACTGCAACAGGGTGATTTTTTTTCTTGTCGATTTTGATGAATTTCACCAATTCCTTGATGTTGCAAACTTAGGGCAGTTGGAGTTGTCACCTTTCTTGTCCATCCACTGTCCCCATGTGGGAATAGAAGTGGATATGTCATTGCATCACACTCTATGTGTAGAAAGCTGATTTGAACAGTTTGGTTATCACTTTTGAGGTGAACTCTGATGTCCCTATTAAATGGGGGTTCACCCATTGCATTTTGATAAATTATAGCTACTTCATTGCACCTTGGTGCATTGTAGCGCCTCTGGTCATCATTGTAGTCATTTATAATTGACATTGTTATTTCGAGTGGTAGTAACTATGGATACCTAAGTTACTGTTCAGCTGTGAATGACTCGTTGTGCACAGACACACGGACATGTCCAAATTAGGTATATTGATATTTAATGCTAACATTCAGACAGCAGTGGTACCCATTGATAGATTTGGCATCCCTTTGGCACTGCATATACTGTTGTATATCATCTCTTTGGTTAAATACTTTAGACTGATGTTCAAAACTGGTGCAACCCTGTAATAAATCTTGCAAAAAGTGTGGTTGACCTTTGGGTATATTTTTTTTCTTACTTAAATGCATGCAAATCGAGCTTAAAATCATTTTTGCATTAAAAATGTTGCACAGTTTGCCTTACCTTGGCCTCAGTATCTTTATCTTAACAGATGTGTTGGAAACATGATTTTGTGGCATTTACTCTTGTATAAGTATGATAGATTCAGCTGTCAGTGCAGCTTTCTTCATAGTTCATAAAATGGCCACTAGTGGAGAAGCATGGGACCAGCTCTGTCCATCAGCCTTCTCCAATTGAAAGCTTCACATGAGAAAACTGCTTTTCTATTAGAGAAGACTGATGTTCTAGTCACACTAGCAAACATTTTATGTACTGTAGAGTTCTGTAGGATAGGAACTTATACCTATATAATAGTAAGTGTCACAAAATCATATCCTCAACACATCTGTTAAACGGGGTTGGTCACGCTATCTTTATTTTAACGCATTGTGCAGCCAGCAATATACAGAGTAATACAGATGACATAGAAAGCAATTAGGGCAAAAAAAAAATAATAAAATCCAATTTAAAAAAATATTTTTAGCTCCAATTACATGTACCTAAGTAATAAAAAAATTCTTTATGTAAAAACAAAAAAACACTGGTGCTCCAGACAGTTCCTAATGGAGGAACAAGTGTTCTATGTAGAGTGCTGCTGGTGATTACAACAGGTTCTGTGTGGACCCATTAAATGTATAGTTAAGTTACTAGTAAAGATAGTGCTCACCTGCGCCATCTACAATAGATGAGCAATACGGAATGAATCTAAATATTAAAGTGAGTATGAGTTCAAGGACACTTACTGTTTGGTAATGTTGGTGATAACGTGGGTATGTTGTGGCTCATGTTAGGTACCAGTAGAGTGTTTAAAAAATAAAAAAGATGTGCGCCCCTTGTAAAAATTATATTTGTGAATGAAGCAAGATGGTAAGATACATATGAGTAAGTATATAATTTTACTTACTTGGGTTTTTAGTGACAATGTAAATTCACAATTACTGCTGCTAGTGTGATACCTGGGAATGGCTCTTCCCCTGGAGTCTCACGGCTCCCCTGCTTGAATGAATTTATAGCCTTTTTAGGTATGATTTTATACATCCAGATTACATGGATCTGTGAATTTTTAGTGTACTCACTAATGATTTCGTTAGAGATGTGGATAATGACTTTGCTGATGACACTCAGATCTACCTCTCTGGCCCAGACGTCACCGCTCTGCTGTCCAGAATTCCAGAGTGCCTATCAGCCATATCCTCCTTCTTCTCCTCTCGCTTCCTCAAACTCAATGTGGACAAATCTGAGCTCATCATCTTTCCTCCATCCCACAAATCTTCCTTACCTGACCTATCTATCGCAGTCAATGACATCATGCTTTCCCCCGTACCCGAAGTCCGCTGCCTCGGAGTAACCTTCGACTCTGCCCTGTCCTTCAAACCACACATCCAAGCTCTTTCCACCTCCTGTCGCCTCCAGCTCAAAAATATCTCCAGGATCCGTCCTTTCCTCAACCCCCAATCTACTAAAATGCTTGTGCACGCCCTCATCATCTCCCGCCTTGACTACTGCAACATCCTTTTCTGTGGCCTCCCTGCTAACACCCTTGTACCTCTCCAGTCCATCCTTAACTCTGCTGCCCGACTAATCCATCTCTCTCCTCGCTACTCCTCCGCTTCCCCCCTCTGCAAATCTCTTCACTGGCTCCCATTCCCTCAGCGTATCCAGTTCAAATTACTAATACTGACCTACAAAGCCATTTACAATCTGTCTCCTCCATATATCTCTGAACTAATCTCCCGATTTCTTCCCTCACGTGATCTCCGGTCCTCCCAAGACCTCCTTCTCTCCACCACAGTTATTCGCTCCTCATCCAATCGCCTCCAAGACTTCTCCAGAATATCCCCCATCCTCTGGAACTCTCTGCCCCAACACGTCCGACTATCAACCATAGTCGGATCCTTCAGACGGAACCTGAAAACTCATCTCTTCAGGAAAGCCTACAGCCTGCACTGACACCGCTGCCGCCTCATCACTATCGAAGCTACCGCCTCACCAACACCGGAGCTCCTGCAACCCTCAACCTACTGTCTCCTTCCCCATAATCCTGTAGAATGTAAGCCCGCAAGGGCAGGGTCCTCACCCCTCTATATCAGTCCGTCATTGTTAGTTTGTTTACTGTATGTGATATCTGTAACTTGTATGTAACCCCTTCTCATGTACAGCACCATGGAATCAATGGTGCTATATAAATAAATAATAATAATAATAAAAATACCAATTATCCAGGCAGTGTGGTTTTGCTAGAGCAGGGTCCACTGGTTATGGATAGTCGGAATGCCGGCAGCTTATAGCTGGCAAAGAGTGCTATGATCAGAGTTGGTATCCTATATGTTTAAGCATAAAAGGATCCTCCCCCTGATGAATTAGTTCTAATAATTATACTGATTTATCATAAGATTTATATGCACGTATGATAAGAATATACTCACTGTCTCCCTTAGATGCGGAATGTAGTGATCCCAGGGATACATAGTAACATAGTAACATAGTTAGTAAGGCCGAAAAAAGACATTTGTCCATCCAGTTCAGCCTATATTCCATCACCGCTGTGTATCACCGCTGTGGTTGTGCGGTGAGCTGGGGAGGGAGTTGCGGCAGAAGCCACAAGACCGCGAAATCCTCGCGTGCCCGGAATCAACGCTGAGTTAGCGGTCAGAGGGGATGGGCGGAGCTAAGGGTGACATCACCGAGCTACGGAGGACAGGCGCGCTGAGGACAGCCAACCAAAGCGTTTCAAGGGCTCTGGCACTCTTCGTAAGGGGCATGCAAGGATTTTGAGGTCTTATGGCTTCTGCTGCAACTCCCTCCCCAGCTCACCGCACAACCACAGCCATAACCACTCCCATACTCTGGAACTCTCTAACACAACACATCAGACTCTCACTTACCATAGAAACCTTCAAAAGAAACTGAAGACTCACCTCTTCCTACAAGCCTACAGCCTGCAGTGATTCTCAACCTACTGAACTGCCACACAACCAGCTCTACCCTCACCTAGTGTATCCTCACCCATCCTCTGTAGACCGTGAGCCCTTGCGGGCAGGGTCCTCCCTCTTTATGTACCTGTGTGCCTTGTTTTTGATCATGTTTAATGTATTTGTTTATTTCTGCCCCCTTTTCACATGTAAAGCGCCATGGAATAAATGGCGCTATAAAATGTATAATAATAATAATAATAATATAATAATAATAAAATTTGTAGTGCAAGTTCTCCTGAGTACGCCAGTACCCCATATGAGGCAAAAAACTACTGTCTGGGTGCACGTCAGGGCTTGGAAGGGAAGGAGCATCATTTGACTTTTTTGGTTGAAAAATTTCCTGGAATCATTATTGGACGTCATGTCCCATTTGGAGAGCCCCTGATGTGCTTAAACAGTCAAAACCCCACAAGTGACCCCATTTTGGAAACAAGACCCCTGAAAGAATGTATTTAGATGTGTGGTGAGTACATTTAACCCCCAGGTGCTTCCAGAAGCTTATGACGTTGAGCCGTGTAAATAAAAAAATAATTTTTGTGGGGAAAATGTGTTATTTTGGCCCAAAATTTTGCATTTTCATAAGGGTAACAGGATAAATTGCACCATAAAATTTGTTGTACAATTTCTCTTAAGTACACTGATACCCCATATGTGGGGGAATACTACTTTTGAAGCACAGTGCAAAACTGAGAAGGGAAGAGGCGCCATATTGGAATTCAGATTTTGCTGGAATAGTTTGAGTGTGCCATGTCACATTGGCAGAGACCCTGAGTTGCCAGAATTACAGAAACCCCATATATGTGAACTAATTTTATAAACTGCACTCCCAAATGAATTCATCTAGGGGTTCAGTGATCATATTGACACCACATGTGCCTCACAGAATTGTATAACATTGAGTAGTGTAGAAAGAATAATTTACATTTTTACCACTAAAATGTTGTTTTAGCCTCAAGTTTTTTATTTTTCTAACTGCTAATAGGACATTTTTTTTTACAACCAACTGAGGTCCATTTTTTCCTGAGTGTGCCAATACGCTACATGTAATTGGGAAATATTTTTCAGGCACAGTGCAAAATGAACAGAAAAACCCCCATAAGTGACCTATTTACAAACTACACTTGTAAGAAATTCATCTAGGGGTGCAGTGATCATATTGACCCCACAGGTGTGTCACAGAATTTTATACAATTGGGCAGTGAATAAAAATATCTAAATTTTTACCACTAAAATTTTATTTTAGCCCCAGGTTTTCCATTTTTATGCAAGAAATAGGTACAAATGGCACCAAGATTTGTCCAGCAATTTCTACTGAACGTGGCAATACCCTATATGTTCGTGTACAGTACGACTTAGCCATATGGAGTGAGTAGGGAGGAATGGATCGCTACTTGCCTCCTGGAGAGCAAATTTGCGGACTCCATATACCGAGCCCCTAATTGCTAGAAGAGCAGAATCCCCCCTCAAGTGACCCCATTTTGGAAATTATACCCCTTGGGGGATTTATTTACAGGTGTAGTGACGATTTAAACTCCATGGGTATTTTCCAGAAACAAGCAGCAATGAATGCTGCCGAGTGAAAATTGCAAACTGCCATTGTAGTGACCAGTACACTGTAGTGACTAGTACTTTTCAGTCATCAGTACACAACAATCTCCAGTACATTATGCCCAGCCCATGCTTCTGGAGAATTGCACCCGTAAGTTAGACAGGCTCTCATCGCTTCAGGAATGCCAAACATGTGGATACTATATGTGGTTTAGGTACAAAGTTGGGCTCAGAAGGGAAGGGGGTATTTGGATTTGGGAGAGCATAATTGCTGCATTTCTTTTGGAAAGTGAGGAGCCATTTCAGTTTTCCAGAGCCTTTGTACTACAAGTAACCTGGAAGCCCCCTATATTTCTGTTATCAGATGACAGAAAAGAGTGGGAACTTGCTTTTTTTGTGGACTGAGTTGAAGCTTTTATTGGGAACATTTTACATAACGTTGGATCACAGGCGCTCTACTCTGATTACTTGCTTTGGGTTCCCTTACAAGCCTCTGAGTGACGTGTTTCAGATGAAACTCACGAGGGATCCATTCACTATAATGAGGCAGCAGAGTTACTCTGGACTTTGTCTGGCCTCTGTTCAGCAGTGTCCTTCTTTTCAGAAATGGACCAAATTGTGGCCGTCGGCACTTTTATGCAATCCTAAAAAGGCGGACACCACTGGATCACAGGTCAGACGGCATCCACAGTGCCTCCATTTGCCTCACTATTGGTAACTTTCCGCTAGAGGTTCCAACTGAATCACGTATTTCAGAGATTTACATGGAAACCACGCATCGGAGGATACATGTGTGCCGAGCCTT
Source organism: Ranitomeya imitator (assembly GCF_032444005.1). Classification (NCBI taxonomy): domain Eukaryota; kingdom Metazoa; phylum Chordata; class Amphibia; order Anura; family Dendrobatidae; genus Ranitomeya; species Ranitomeya imitator. Next base: position 307,530,208 of record NC_091285.1, on the reverse strand, counting down.
TCTGCGATCTTTGGGAGGCAGAATGAATAAATCAACTACAGGTGAAGAATTGGTTTTATTTATTTTTTACACCATTCCTCGTGCAGTATAATTGATTAGGCACCTTTATTACGATTACAGCAATACCACATTTATATTGAGTTTTTATGTTTGACTGCTGTCACACACTAAAAGTCACATTTTATTGCCAAAAATAGTTTTTGCATCACCATATTTTGAGAGCTATAATTTTTCAATATTTTTGCCTACAGATTCACTTGAGGGCTTGTTTTTTGTGGGACGAGTTGATGTTTTTATTGGTACCATTTTCAGAGACATGACATTTTTGATTCCTTTCTATTCTGAGTTTTGGGAGGAAGAATGATCAAAAACCAGCAATTCAGGATTTTTTTTTTTTTTTTTTTTGAGGGGGGTTATGTCCATGGAAAAAAAAAGTTGTTGTTCCAGCATATGTTAAAATAGTTCTTTCTTTATTTTAAGTCCACTGAAAATATACAAAAATTACAAAGGTTGCATAGACAGAGCAAGGGAGCAAGGCGAGTTTTGAACACTCACTTGCGTTCTTTATCACAGCTTGGTTTATGTTGCTCCTTGTGTGGTAAAATTGATAAAAAACAGTCCTACCGTCCATACATGCTCAGCTGAGTCCAAGGTCTGAGCTTCTGTCACGATTAAGTTGCAGCCACAGATGCGGCCCAGCCCAAAAATGCCCCCATTGCCGACCACGATGGCGTGGGGGTTGTTTCTGGGCTGGACCGCATCTGCGGCTGCAGCCTAAGGCTGCCGTCACACTAGCAGTATTTGGTCAGTATTTTACATCAGTATTTTGCAAGCCAAAACCAGGAGTGGGTGATAAATGCAGAAGTGGTGCATATGTTTCTATTATACTTTTCCTCTATTTGTTCCACTCCTGGTTTTGGCTTGCAAATACTGATGTAAAATACTGACCAAATACTGCTAGTGTGATGGCAGCCTAATTGTGACAAAAGCTCAGGCCTTGGACTGAGCTGAGCATGTATGGACTTATGGACTATAGGACTGTTTCTGAGCCCCGCTTGGCCGGCGGATGAAATGGCTCGGATCCCAGCTGGTAGTGGACTAGATTGCTCAACCCTGCACCTGATCAGCGGTTTGGATTTCTGGAGCAATGAACTCTGACTTTGAGTCTCTTGTAACTGGTGGATACTAGGTCACACTGGCGCTCACCACTTAGTCACAGAATGGCCAGAAATATATAAGCAAAGATTGTCCCCTAGCTGCTGGACTCTAAAACAGAATATGTGCTGATTCTGTGCAAATATAAACAATAACCTGAGAATCTGATGCTGTGCTTAGGGGGTATGGTCAGAGATGCCAAACATAAAGGTGATCAGCAGAAAAAAACAATTCCACAAAATGCCAGATACATACACAAACAATTGTGGGTACGACGTGGCTGAAAAGTTCAATAATAGAATCCCTTAAATAGCTAGCACAGCACCCTAGCTCGAAGATTCCTATGGCCGCATGAACATAAACATGGATGGTACGGCACTTACCCTAGTAGGGGTGTGTCCACAACTAAATTATGGATTGCCGACTGCTACGTCCGGCTATGCAGCTTGTAGCTTGGGGAGCAGAGGTAAGATAGCAGAGAACACAGTTGAGGCCGGAATCCCCTAAATTGTCATCCTGTGGAGTCTCTTGGAAAGAGGAAAAAGTCCATTTATATAGTTCACAACTGGCCTTCAACCAGTATCCAAAAGTCAGAGAGAGCTTTGAATGAGGTTAACTTGCATTGATTGATTATGTAATCTATTTACATAGTTTTTCCTCCACTGTTTTGTCCGCAAACATCATTGTTCAGTGATCATACATTGCATTAAAAGAGGTCTGGATACACATGATGAGAGCATTATACTGCCTCTGTACAAATCCCTAGTTAGACCGCACATGGAGTACTGTGTCCAGTTTTGGGCACCGGTGCTCATGAAGGATATAATGGAACTAGAGAGAGTACAAAGGAGGGCAACAAAATTAATAAAGGGGATGGGAGAACTACAATACCCAGATAGATTAGCGAAATTAGGATTATTTAGTCTAGAAAAAAGACGACTGAGGGGCGATCTAATAACCATGTATAAGTATATAAGGGGACAATACAAATATCTCGCTGAGGATCTGTTTATACCAAGGAAGGTGACGGGCACAAGGGGGCATTCTTTGCGTCTGGAGGAGAGAAGGTTTTTCCACCAACATAGAAGAGGATTCTTTACTGTTAGGGCAGTGAGAATCTGGAATTGCTTGCCTGAGGAGGTGGTGATGGCGAACTCAGTCGAGGGGTTCAAGAGAGGCCTGGATGTCTTCCTGGAGCAGAACAATATTGTATCATACAATTATTAGGTTCTGTAGAAGGACGTAGATCTGGGGATTTATTATGATGGAATATAGGCTGAACTGGATGGACAAATGTCTTTTTTCGGCCTTACTAACTATGTTACTATGTTACTATGTTACTATGTTACTGTTTTGCAAAGATAACAGATAATAAGCTGTAAGCTATTATTACAGGTAAGTATTTGTCCTACAATAAGAGTCAACACTTCAGACAACAGTTTGATTCTTGGCCTACTAAACTTACGTCTGGCATAAATAAAATGAAATGCTTGTCGTCATACCTCTCTGTCTAGGTCTTGATACCAGGTTCCACAACGAATCGTCGATTTGTGGCTTGCAACGCGGTCCCTGATGTGTTGTGTTGTTTCTTCGACATTCGACATATAATAAGCCACATGGCCATTTGACCGCATACTGAATATCACAAAATTTGAGTCTCATTTAAAGTAGTTATTGAAAGTTAAACATCAGAATAATGTCAATTTGAAACTAAATACCCTGTTCGAGAACTGACTTTGATATCTCACTTTGTCACCTAACTTATTGTTTGCTTATTATATATTGCTACCTAAATATCTAATCAAATAAATAATCAACCTATAGGATATTAGTAAGGCATCTGTTTCACACATACAGTAGTATTGGTTTGAAAGGATAATTATAAAAAAAAAAATAGCTAACTGTCTGTTAGGCCTGTTTCACATGTCAGTGTCTCCGGTACGTGAGGTGACAGTTTCCTCACGTACCGGAGACACTGACACACGCAGACACATAAAAATCAATGCATCTGTGCAGATGTCATTGATTTTTTGCGGACCATGTCTCCGTGTGCCAAAAAACGAGACATGTCAGTGTTCGTGGGAGCGCACGTATTACACGGGGGTATATGGGGTATCTAGATAGAGGTAGCACCTCTGGTGGAGTGCTTGCCGTGTCCTCTTTGGACAGCTCTTCCATCTTTGGTCCTCATCTGATGCTCAACTCTCACCTGTACCTCCAAGTAGCTGCTAGCATGCGGCAGCGGGTACACCCCGGAACACCGCCTCGGCAGGCGGGCCAAACCAGGTGAGGGTATCTGTTGGGTTCTTTGAGACCTACAGTGATTTTCAAGGGTTTGCCTACCCTTGCATGTGAAGACTGGATATGGCAGACTGTGCGGAAGAAACCAAGGTTCAACGGACAGACAAGCGATTTCCAGCACAGTGTTGTGGAGCGCTGAGAGGGCGCAGCGAGGCACATATAGGACACTGCTGGCCATCCACTGCACCCTGACCTATCTCCAGTTGTCTCGCTTAGCTCTTGCCACTGGGGCTCGATAGGTACGGGCGAGAGAGTGAGGTTGACGACTGCGCAACTCCTCCTCACTTTAATCCAAGTCAAGCGCAAGTCATGACTTCAACCACTGCGTAACAAAAAGTCCTGTGGCGATGGGAGAGTGGCAAAGCAGCAGGTGTGGAGTCACTGGAAGCTGTAGTCACGAACCTACACACAGGCGGCCCAGGCCATATGGTCGCTCTCTACTGGACCGAAGCAGCAGTGGAGTTCAGCAGCCTCCTGGGTGTCTGAGCAGTCCTGTTCAGGATCACTGCTCACCTCAATCGAGGAAGGGGCTAGAAAAGGTGCCTCAAACATAGTCTGCTTCATTTCACCTGGCCAGCCTACCGCAGCTGGCGGGTTTCCCATACAGCGGTCGACACACAATAAAGAAAAAGAAAATGATGGTACTCAACCTTGGCACATGGAATGTGAGAACTCTGCTGGATAATACCAAGGCAGACAGACCAGAGAGAAGAACGGCATTGGTTGCTCGGGAGCTAGCTCGTTACAAGGTTGATATAGCAGCTCTCAGCAAAACACGCCTGGCAGACAAGGGTCAATTGACAGAGCATGGTGGTGGATATACATTCTTCTGGAGTGGTCGAGGCAGCACTGAAAAACGAGAAGCAGGCGTGGGATTTGCTATCAAAACTCATCATGCTCGTAAACTTACCTGGCTTCCGGAGGGCATCAACGACCGTCTGATGACATTTCAGCTCCCACTTACAAACAAGAAACGCGCGACTCTGATCAGTGCCTATGCTCCCACGATGACTAATCCGGATGACACTAAAGATAAGTTCTATGATGAACTTGACACACTTTGTTAGGGTTGGCGGAACGCACCAAATATATAATTTAGTAAATGGAATTGGTGCGTTCGCAACCCGGGATCCACCGTGCAGGAAAGCACCTGCTGCTAAATAATGGCGGCTCTATATGGCGGTATATACCAACTCTGTTAGCTTCACAGAGTAACCGCGAGAGGAAAGCTCTGTGCCCTGTTAGACTTTCACAGAGGCACAGGCCAACTACCCAGATGTGAGCAGTGAGTGGTCATGCATGCATACAAAACTCGCCGGAGATGCCAGCATTCTAGGGGCTTATTTCAGCCGGGTCCCTGAACACATTCAAACACATGACCACATTGGCGCAAAGCATATAGCATAAGACGATACTAGCGCATGGCCGTGCGGTCATGCGCAGTTTATATAGTTGCAGCACAGGAAGCTGCTACTGAAGTTTTTGCCCTTTCAGGACATTCCAGAAGGACCAATGGAAAGTGCTGCAGTACCTGAGCATGTTTTGCCCTTTCAGGACCTTCCAGAAGGACCAATGGAATGTACTGCAGCACCTGAGCATGTGACCGAACATGTGGCCCTCGACCTCCAATGGGAGACCCTGCCCTGGGCATGCTCAGTGTGAGTAAACACGGACTTAGTCCCAGAGAGGCTCGCTCGCCGCAGATCTGTGCAGGGTACCATAGGAAAGCCAGAAAAGGCAGTAGTGACCCTATGCACTGAATCAGCCCCAGCGAGACGCTGGGAGCGACGTCTCCGCTGAGCAGAGCCCACTGCGGCCGATACCGAATGGGAGACCGCAGCAGACACGGATCGAGATTCCCCCTGTGCAGCAGAGGAAACTCGACTCCTAACACACTTATTTCAGCAATCCCACAGGCAGACAAGCTCATTATACTTGGAGACGTTAATGCCAGAGTGGGAACAGACCATCAAAACTGGGAAGGGGTCATTGTGAGACACGGCAAGTGTAACAGTAATGGCCTGCTCCTCCTCAAGATGTGTGCCACACATGACCTTGTCATCACCAACACTTTATTCCGCTTACCCACCCGCAAGAAGACATCATGGATGCACCCACGCTCGAGGCATTGGCATCACATTGATTACATCATTGCCAGGAAAAGGGATGAGATGGACTTTAGAGTGACGAAGGCCATGTGTGGTGCAGACTGCTGGACTGACCATCGCCTCATTGTATCTAAGTGCAGGCTCCGCATCTTGCCTGCGAGGAGACCCCAAGGGAAAACGACAAAGAGGCTGAATATCTATAAGCTGCAAAATAAAAGAATTGCAAGGGAATTTGCCAATGACCTTGATGGCAGACTGTTAAATATACTACAGGCAGAGGAGATTGGCGTTGAGGAACAGTGGACAATTCTGAGAGATGCTGTTTATAATACTGCTCTGGAGCATCTTGGATCAGCAACCAGAAATAATCAAGACTGTTTCGATGAAAACGACGAGGAAATAAAGACACTCCTAGAAGAGAAACATCAGCGGTATAAGGTGTACCAAAATGACCCCACATCGTTAGCTAAGAAAGGTGCCTTTACCAACATAAAAAGAAAGGTACAAATCAAGCTACGCGAGATGCAGGATATCTGGTTTAGCAAGAAGGCCGACGAAATTCAGGGCTATGCAGATACCCATGACCAGAAACGCTTCTACGATGCGCTCAAAGCTGTATATGGACCCCAGTCATCAAGCTCTTCATCTCTGCTTAACGCAGATGGAACTAAGCTGCTGACAGAAAGGAAACAAATTCTGGAACGGTGGGCTGAGCACTTTAATAATATTCTTAATCGCCCTGCCAATATCAATGATGAGGCTATTGCTCGCCTGCCCCAGGTAGAAATCAACAAGGAGCTTGATGTTCTTCCAAGTGGAGATGAAGTCAGGAAAGCAGTAAAACAACTTTCTTGTGGAAAAGCACCCGGAAATGATGCTATACCTGCTGAGGTATATAAATCTGGCGGCCCTGTTCTGATGCAAATGGTGACCAAACTATTCCAATATAGGTGGACAAGGGAACAGGTTCCACAACAGATGAAAGATGCCAGCATAATCCACATATACAAGAGGAAAGGTAATCGCCAATCTTGTGACAACCATCGAGGCATCTCCCTTCTGTCCACTGCAGGCAAGATATTGGCTCGTGTCTTGCTCAACCGCCTTTTACATCACCTTGAGCAAGGACTATTACCCAAAAGCCAGTGTGGTTTCCGTGCTAAACATGGAACAGTAGATATGGTCTTTTCAGCACGTCAACTTCAGGAAAAGTGCCAGGAGCAACACCGTGACCTTTATGTAACTTTTGCTGATTTGACCAAGGCTTTTGACACAGTCAGTAGAGATGGCCTGTGGAAGATCATGGCAAAATTTGGCTGCCCGAGCAAGTTCATCTCAGTCATCCGGCAGTTCCATGATGGCATGATGGTGAAGGTTCTGAACGATGGAGACGTATCTGAGGCTTTGCCAGTAACAAATGGCGTAAAACAAGGCTGTGTGCTGGCTCCAACCCTGTTCAGTATGCTGTTCTCTGCAATGTTAAGTGATGCCTTTAACAACTGTGAAGATGGAATCCAGGTTAGGTACAGGACTGATGGCAAGCTATTCAACCCAAAACGCCTGAAGGCCGTTACGAAAGTGCATGAGACTGTTATCGGGGAATTACTATTTGCTGATGACTGTGCACTTAACGCTAGCACGGAACAGCAGATGCAGCATGAAATGGACAGTTTTTCGCAAGCCTCCAACAGTTTTGGTCTCGAGATCAACATTAGAAAAACCAAAGTTATGCATCAACCGGCTCCAGGAAAACTGTACAAGGAGCCACGTATCACGGTGAAGGAGCAAAACCTCAAAGCAGTCGATAACTTCACCTACTTAGGCAGCACACTTTCCCGTGAAGTAACCATAGACGCTGAGGTTAACAACAGAATCGCCAAAGCCAGTGCCGCCTTCAGGAGACTGCGTAAGAACGTCTGGGAACGAAGGGGACTCAGCCTTACCAACAAGCTGAAGGTCTACTGCGCGGTGGTCCTCACCACACTTCTCTATGCTAGCGAGACCTGGACAGTGTACAGCCGGCATGCTAAACAGCTTAATCATTTCCACATGAGTTGCCTCCGCAGACTCCTCCACATCAGGTGGCAAGACAATGTCCCAGACACGGCAATTCTGGAACAAACTGGGCTCTGCAGCGTTTACACTCTCCTGCTGAAAGTCCAAGCCAGGTGGGCTGGACATGTGGTCCGAATGCCGGACAGCCGACTACCGAAACAACTGCTGTACGGAGAACTGTGCCAAGGAAAGCGAGCAGTTGGGGGGCAGAAGAAGCGCTATAAAGACTGCCTTAAGGTGTCTCTCAAAAACCTGGAAGTCAACACCAATGAATGGGAAGAGCTTGCCCTGGATCGTCCAGGTTGGCGGGGCAGGATCACCTCAGGAGCACGTGCAGCTGAAGATAGGAAAATCTGTGGCGCAAAAAGAAAGCGTGCTGTACGCAAGGCACAAGCTGAATCTGGTGTACTGACCACATCTGCTTTCGTATGTCAAGTATGTGGGCGAACCTTCAGGGCCCCGATTGGACTCATCAGCCACCTCCGGACCCATAACTATTAATTCTCTTCTAACCCTGAAGTCATGGTCATCTTCGAAAACGAAGGACGAACATCATCATCAAAGTCAATGGGTCCGTGTAAAACACGTACCGCACACGGACCTTGCCTGTGTGCAGTCCGTGTGCCGTGCAGGAGACAGCGCTACATTAAGCGCTGTCCCCCCCACTGGTGCTGAAGCTGCGATTCATATCTTCCCTGCAGCAGCGTTTGCTGCAGAGAAGATATGAATAACAGTGTTTAAAATAAAGCTCCATGTGCCCCCCGCCCTCCCACCCCCTGTGCGCCCCCCCGCTGTTCTGAAAATACTCACCCAGCTCCCTCATTGGCTGTCGCTGCATCCTGTTCTGGCCGCATCTTCTCCTGTATGCGGTCACGTGGGGCCGCTCATTTACAGTAATGAATATGCGGCTCCACCTCCCATAGGGGTGGAGTCGCATATTCATTACTGTAGTCGGAGATACAGTCGCATACAGGAGAAGAGGCAGCCAGAACAGGAAGAAGCGCTGGCGAGGGAGCGAGCCGGGTGAGTATTTTCAGAACAGCGGGGGGGGCGCACAGGGGGTGGGAAGGCAGGGGGCACATAGATCTTTATTTGAAACACTATTATTCATATCTTCTCTGCAGCAAACGCTGCTGCAGGGAAGATATGAATCGCGGCTTCAGCACCAGATGCTGGTACGTGTGGCACCCAGCACGGTGCGTGTGGTACCCAGTGGGCACACGGGCGGCACACGTGTGCCACACTGATGTGGCACAGAAACGTAGGGGCACACGGACACAAATAATTCCAGTACCGATTTTTTCCGGTACTGGAATTATCTGGACATGTGAAACCGGCCTTCATGGGACTTGAATCTAAAACTCTCTGTCTGTAAACCCGCATACTTTTCATTGGACTGTGAGTAAGGTCTTATCTTGGTGCTCTGGCCCTTCATCTGCCTCCTGTTTTTGAACGACAGGTCACTGATAAGTCAGTGACCTGCCTCAAATTTTAAATAATATGCTGCTGTGTTCAGTATGGCACCAGTATCGTCAGTGCATGCGCAGAAACACCCATATCGGTCTCAAATAAAATGGTGTTGGCAGAGCATGTGCGGCCGCTTCCACAAATCATGATGTGGAAAAGACTGAGCATGCACCAATGATGCCGCCATTTTATTAGGAGGCAGGTTACTGACTGATCATTGACCTGCCATTCAAAAACAGGAGGCAGACGTAGGGCCATAGTACCAAGTTAAGACCTTATCCAGAGTTGTGCCTACCCACAGCAGCCAAACTGGATAATTAACCCCTTTCTGTCATTGGACGTACTATTCCGTCCATGTGGGGTGGGCCTAAATTCCCAAGGACGGAATTGTACGTCCAGGGCGATCGGTCGCGCTCACGGGGGGAGCGCGGCCGATCACGGCCGGGTGTCAGCTGCCTATCGCAGCTGACATCTGGCGCTATGTGCCAGGAGCGGTCACGGACCGCCCCCCGGCACATTAACCCCCGGCACACCGCGATCAAACATGATCGCGGTGTGCCGGCGGTACAGGGAAGCATCGCGCAGGGAGGGGGCTCCCTGCGGGCTTCCCTGAGACCCCCCCAGCAACGCGATGTGATCGCGTTGCTGCGAGGGTCTCCTTACCTCCCTCCCTGCAGCAGGCCCAGATCCAAGATGGCCGCGGCATCTGGGTCCTGCAGGGAGGGAGGTGGCTTACCAAGCGCCTGCAGCACTGTAAGTCAGATTGCTGATCTGACAGAGTGCTGTGCAAACTGTCAGATCAGCGATCCGTGATGTCCCCCCTGGGACAAAGTAAAAAAGTTTAAAAAAAAAATTCCACATGTGTAAAAAAAAAAATAATAAAAAAAATTCCTAAATAATGAAAAAAAAAATATATATATATTATTCCCATAAATACATTTTTTTATCTAAATAAAAAAACAAACAAAAGTACACATATTTAGTATCGCCGCGTCCGTAACGACCCAACCTATAAAACTGTCCCACTAGTTAACCGCTTCAGTAAACACCGTAAGAAAAAAAACGAGGCAAAAAACAATGCTTTATTATCATACCGCCGAACAAAAAGTGGAATAACACGCGATCAAAAAGACAGATCTAAATAACCATGGTACCGCTGAAAGCGTCATCTTGTCCCGCAAAAAATGAGCCGCCATACAGCATCATCAGGAAAAAAATAAAAGTTATAGTCCTCAGAATAAAGCGATGCAAAAATAATTATTTTTTCTATAAAATAGTTTTTATCGTATAAAAGCGCCAAAACATAAAAAAATGATATAAATGAGGTATCACTGTGATCGTACTGACCCAAAGAATAAAACTGCTTTATCAATTTTACCAAACGCGGAACGGTATAAACGCCTCCCCCAAAAGAAATTCATGAATAGCTGGTTTTTGGTCATTCTGCCTCACAAAAATCGGAATAAAAAGCGATCAAAAAATGTCACGTGCCCGAAAATGTTACCAATAAAAATGTCAACTCGTCCCGCAAAAAACAAGACCTCACATGACTCTGTGAACTCAAATATGGAAAAATTATAGCTCTCAAAATGTGGCAACGCAAAAAATATTTTTTGCAATAAAAAGCGTCTTTCAGTGTGTGACGGCTGCCAATCAAAAAAATCCGCTAAAAGAACCCGCTATAAAAGTAAATCAAACCCCCTTTCATCACCCCTTTAGTTAGGGAAAAATTAAAAAAATGTATTTCCATTTTCCTATTAGGGTTAGGGCTAGGGTTAGGGCTAGGGTTAGGTCTAGGGTTAGGGTTGGGGCTAGGGTTAAGGCTACTGTTAGGGTTGGGGCTAAAGTTAGGGGTGTGTTTGGATTAGGGTTTCAGTTATAATTGGTGGGTTTCCACTGTTTAGGCACATCAGGGGCTCTCCAAACGCGACATGGCATCTGATCTCAATTCCAGCCAATTCTGCGTTGAAAAAGTAAAACAGTGCTCCTTCCCTTCCGAGCTCTCCCATGTGCCCAAACAGGAGTTTAGCCCAACATATGGGGTATCGGCGTACTCAGGACCAATTGGACAATAACTTTTTGGGTCCAATTTCTCCTGTTATCCTTGGGAAAATACAAAACTGGGGGCTAAAAATAATTTTTGTGGGAAAAAAAGATTTTTTATTTTCACAGCTCTGCATTATAAACTGTAGTGAAACACTTGGGGGCTCAAAGTTCTCACAACACATCTAGATAAGTTCCTTGGGGGGGTCTAGTTTCCAATCCAATTCCATCTAAGTCTGCATTCCATATGGCGCTCCTTCCCTTCTGAGCCCTCCCATGCGCCCAAACGGTGGTTACCCCCCCCCCCGCATATGGGGTATCAGCGCACTCAGGACAAATTGGACAACAACTTTTGGGGTACAATTTCTACTGTTACCCTCGGAGAAATACAAAACTGGGGGCTAAAAAAAAATTTTTGTGGGAAAAAATTTTTGTTTTATTTTTACGGCTCTGCATTATAAACTTCTGTGAAGCCGCAGGTGGGTCAAAGTGCTCACCACACATCTAGATAAGTTCCTTAGGGGGTCTACTTTCCAAAATGGTGTCACTTGTGGGGAGTTTCAATGTTTAGGCACATCGTTGACTCTCCAAACGCAACATGGCGTCCCATCTCAATTCCTGTCAATTTTGCATTGAAAAGTCAAACGGCACTCCTTCCTTTCTGAGTTCTCCCATGCGCCCAAACAGTGGTCTACCCCCACATATTGGGTATCAGCGTACTCAGGACAAATTGTACAACAACTTTTGGGGTCCAATTTCTTCTCTTACCCTTGGGAAAATAAAAAATTGGAGGCAAAAAAATAATTTTTGTGAAAAAAATGATTTTTTATTTTTACGGTTCTAGATTATAAACTTCTGTGAAGCACTTGGTGGGTCAAAGTGCTCACCACACCTCTAGATAAGTTCCTTAAGGGGTCTACTTTCCAAAATGGTGTCACTTGTGGGGGGTTTCAATGTTTAGGCACATCAGTGGCTCTCCAAACGCAACATGGCGTCCCATCTCAATTCCAGTCAATTTTGCATTGAAAAGTCAAATGGCGCTCCTTCGCTTCCAAGCATTGTCATGCGCCCAAACAGTGGTTTACCTCCACATATGGGGTATCGGCGTACTCAGGACAAATTGTTCAACAACGTTTGGGGTCCATTTTCTCCTGTTACCCTTGGTAAAATAAAACAAATTGGAGCTGAAGTAAATTTTTTGTGAAAAAAAGTTAAATATTAATTTTTATTTAAACATTCCAAAAATTCCTGTGAAACACCTGAAGGGTTAATAAACTTCTTGAATGTGGTTTTGAGCACCTTGAGGGGTGCAGTTTTTAGAATGGTGTCACACTTGGGTATTTTCTATCATATAGACCCCTCAAAATGACTTCAAATGAGATGTGGTCCCTAAAATAAAATGGTGTTGGAAAAATGAGAAATTGCTGGTCAACTTTTAACCCTTATAACTCCCTAAGAAAAAAAAATTTTGGTTCCAAAATTGTGCTGATGTAAAGTAGACATGTGGGAAATGTTACTTATTAAGTATTTTGTGTGACATATCTCTGTGATTTAATTGCATAAAAATTCAAATTTGGAAAATTGCAAAATTTTCAAAATTTTCGCCAAATTTCCATTTTTTTTCACAAAGAAATACAGGTAATATCAAAGAAATTTTACCACTATCATGAAATACAATATGTCATGAGAAAACAGTGTCAGAATCAACGGGATCCGTTGAAGCGTTTTAGAGTTATAACCTCATAAATGGACTGTGGTCAGAATTGTAAAAATTGGCCCGGTCCATAACGTGCAAACCACCCTTGGGGTGAAGGGGTTAAAACAGGTAGGCAAAAAGTAAAATGTGTATATGATGTTTTCAAATTATTATTTAAAAAAAAAGTCATAATTTTCCCTGGCAAAAGCCGCAACCCAGGATGATATTTTATTTGCTAATTACATACAAGGAAAGGAATTTTCAGAAACTATAGTGTTACACCCACAGGGCATAATGATGTATGGTGGACTCACTAGACCACCTATGGTGCAGTGGTAGCTGTATACCCAATACTCAAGAGACAGGAGAATGAGCTTCGTAAAACCAAAGATGTTTATTAAAGGAAGTTTAACAAAAGGGAAAAGGTGCCTGAGGGGATGACCCTCTGGATCACGACACTGTACCATGTAGTGGAGCACCGGGCAAGGTATACCCCTATAAACGGATTCCACTTTCACAACACCAGGATGCCTCAATGCGGCGAATCCCGGACCAGAGAGACAACCTGTACAGACCGGATAGAAGACACTGTAGAATACTGGCTCTGTCGGTGGAGAGAATCCCGGATGTTCCGTGTAATCCCGGAAAGACAGATCCAGCCGGTAGTGGTATCTGGATATATCCCAGAGAAATCCAGGATAGGGAACTGCCAGCAGAGGATTCTGTGGAGACAGAGATATTATTATAATGCAAAGCAACAGTCTTCCAATCGCAGAGCACAGCAGAGTGTGGCCTGTGCAGGAGACAACGATCCTACAGAATGAACATGTTGCCCAGGCACCTCCCTTTAGGGGAGGATCCCTTTTATTCACAGAGCATCACAGCACAGACAGCCCTAATAGAGAAGAGGTGCCCTGCTGCTTTAAGTATGTGCAGGAAGCGGGGTGCGCCTCCTAAGAGCATTTCCAGGAGGCCTGCCAAGGTAATGCAGGTTCCTAGCAGAGAAAGGAGCCGCCAATCGTCTGGACCCATGGACGGGGTGAGCAGTACCAGTGGAGCTGCGTGTTAGGCGTCGGTCCCCCTGTCTATGAGAAAATGGGCCCGCAGCTGAGGGCATGAAATATAGCAGTATTTTTGTTGTGTGTTTTTGTTGTTAAATTGTACTAGCAAAACAGTTATGCACAAACTTTATTTTTTTAAATATAGATTTTTTGGGTTAAATACTCCCACCTTTAATGTGTATTTGATAAGAAGAAAAAAACTATGTTGCTATGTAGGAACATGTAACAGAATGAAATTTGAGGCAACAGCCAGTTGTGGTGTATATGGTTGTTAAATTTGACTACTTCAACAGTTGCAAATGTTTAAACTTTTTTTGGTATTTTAATTAATGATTCCATCCTTGAACAAAAATGCAAAGTAGCCATAAAATTCTACGTTGCTAAGTAGCTACAGTTAGATTCACTCCCAGAAATGAACACATGGCACCAGCATGTAGTTGTATGGCTAATTGGACTGTTAAAACAGGCATTTAAGAATAAAAATGTGGAATTTCTTTGTGAGATTTAAATTAAAATTATAACACTCCCAGCCCTTTAAAAAAAATTGGACAGTACAAGAAAAGCTACATAGGTTCAGATCCTAAAAGCAAGCACATCCAAGAGGCTTCTGTATTCGGGTGTACAAGTCTAATATTAGACTAATACAATAAGAAAATGTGCAAAAATAACATTTTCACAACACACCTTGTCAGAAAGACAAATGGGTTTAAATTTCTGGATTGTAAAGACTTTTCTTTTGTTTTTGTTTTTTTTTAAATACATGATGACCAATGAGCACAATTTTTGTGACACACAAGCCTTAGTTTTAGTTTTTTATTTATAGTTAAGTTTGGACAAAGGGGTATTAAATCCTCTCTTTTTGCAGTTGTGTGAAGAATAACAAAATTATATTTTTGAAATGCTGTTATTGCAATAAATCACAGGTGTGACTCTGAATCACTTCTCCGTGAGTTGGGATAGTCAAGAGTCCGAGGTCAAAAGCCAGGAAAGTACGTCTTAAACAGAAGGAAGAGGCAGAGGCATAGTCAGGTAATGTTCTGAGATCAGAATACAAGGAGGATAGCAGATCAGAGCAGAAGGGGCTAAACAGAAGGATGGTCAGAACGAGGTCCAAGGTCAGGCAATAAAAGATCTACAAATAGAACACAAGGCACATAGGAATGAACCACACAGTAGCTTAATGTACGCCTCTCAGAGTTCTGGAAGTAGCAGCTCAGTTCAGTAGCCTGGCAATCACCTGGGACAATGAACACCTGGAGACAGCCAGCAACTCCCAGTCTCAAGTTGGATGGCCGAGCTGTCAATCAACACACTGACAGCTCAGGACATCCCTGCACCAGACTGGATGACTGAACTGTCAATCAAAATACTAACAGCTTCTGCATGCCCCTGTAATATATTGGATGGCTGAGCTGTCAGTAAATGCATGCCAGACATACTGAGGGGTAGAACCATGACAGCAGGTCAATCAATTCAGTCACACTGAGTGACTTTATGCAGGTATATCGCCTAAATCTTATTATTCACAGACTGGGCCAACCACTCCTGTTTTCAATGTGCCTCAGCACTGCAGATGTGCACCACAAAAAAGTAGGTCTTTTTCTATCCCTATTTGGAATGAGCTGTGTACACTGTTCTCCTATCCTCAAATATTAAAATAGCACTGCTTGGCCAGCCCTCATATTTTTTACTGGCTGTCATAGTCCCCCCTGATTAGCTGCGCTAGATCATGTGATGTGATTGCTTCAAGGCATTATGGGGAGGGCCATGCCTGATGTAATTAAATTTTTTGAGTCTTAAATAGTGTGTGACATGGAGCTGGACATTTTTATTTTTGATCCTCATGAATTGAATCGCAATTTGTTCAAATTCATGATGTCCTGAGAATTTGAGGAAATTTGACTCAAAATCAAATAAGTCACCATGTGCCTTTAACAATCAAAGGTGGTGCGTAGCTCCACCCGCAGCTGTTAAACTGTTAAATTCTGCTATCTATGACATCATCATTTAACATACGTCGACACACATTATTTCACATGCCCATCAGCGCGCTCATGATGTGATCATGGGGTCGCTGGTGGGTTAGCATGACATCCGAAGGTCTGCTGATGATCCCTGTGCCTGTCATGCCCCTCATGCACTGCTATGTATAGCATTAGCAATCAGATGATTGCAGCTTTAATTTCCCTAAAAGGACTATTAATTACAGCAAAAAGTAAAAAAAAAAGTTTTTAAAAATGTGAAAAAAGTCTGATCTATCAAAATATAAAGTAAATTTAATCTGATCGGTAGATGGTATAATGTAAAACAATCAAAACATGAAAAATTACTTTTTTTTTTTGGCCATCCACTATTGCAATATGAGGCGATCAAAACATTCTATCTACCCCAAAATGGTATCAGTTAAAACATCAGCTCTGGTTGCAAAATAAAAGCCATCACAAAGCCATATCCAGAAAAATGAAAACGTTACGGGTCTTGTAAAATGGTGACAAAAACTAAATTTTATTTTTATATTGCAAATTTTAAAAAACGTTTTCACCACTTAAATTAAAAAAAAACGATATGCAGCTCTGGCAAAAATTAAGAGACCACTGCTAAATGTTCAGTTTGTCTGATTTTTCTATTTATATGTATATTTTGAGTAAAACGAAAATTGTTCTTTTATTCTATAAACTACTGACAACATGTCTCAGAATTTCCAAGCAATAAATTTTGTATTTTTTTCTGAAAATGAGAAGTGGTAAAAAAAAAAAAAAACAGTGCTTTCAGACCTCAAATAATGCAAAGAAAGCAAGTTCATAATCATTTAGAAACAACAATACTAATGTTTTAACTCAGGAAGAGTTCAGAAATCAATATTGTGTGGAATAACCATGATTTTTAATCACAGCTTTCATGTGTTTTGACATGCTTTCCGCCAGTCTTTCGCACTGTTTCTGGCGCAAAAATTTAAGCAGTTCTTCTTTTTTTGATGGCTTGTGACTATCCATCATCCTCTTGATTACAATCCAGAGGTTTTCAATGGGGTTTTGATGTGCTGGTCTCTTAATTTTTGCCAGAGCTGTGTGTTTGGTAGCTGCATACTCAAACTGACCTGGAGAATCATATTGCCAGGTGAGTTTTACCATATAGCAAACATGATAAATAAAAATAAAAAATTGTGAAATTTCATTTTGATTTTGCAGTATCAAAACACCTGGAATTTTTTCCCAGTCATCCAGTACAGTATGTGGTAGAATGAATTGTGTCATTCAAAAGTACAAAACATGTGCCACAAAAACAAACCCTCATATAGCTATTGTTAGGGCTGGTGGAACACACCGAATAAACGAATAAATATAAAGATAGTAATAAGGTGCATTCGCAGCCCAGGGTCCACCGTGCAGAGATGGAACCTGCTGCTAGGTAATGGTGGCACTATATGGCGGTACTACGCCAGAATAAACACGGGTTCTGTCACCCGGTATGAACTGATGCGAACTCTGTTGCTTCACAGAGATGCAGAGAAACAAAGGAAATGCTGTGCCCTGTTAGCAGTCACAGGTGCAGCAGATGGGCGCTAGTGGGATCCCTGAAATTCACCCCCACTATGCTAGTGATTGATCTCGCTCTGACCCTCGGTGGCTTTTGAGCCCACACCTGAGGACGCCCTGAGTTAGATGCTGAGATCAAGTGGGAGTTCCCACCCTACACTGACCGGTTGTCAGGACTAATTAAAGATTTACAGAGTGCATACAGCGCTGCTCTGGCGGACGCCACTAACCACCCTAACAAGGGCTAGGAAAGTGCACTGTTTGTGCATGGCACGCACTGGCTAATTGACGCAGTAATTCGTGTCTAGTGCTGGATGGCACAGTCTGGCGCTAGGTAGATCAATCACCCAAGTCCTTTCAACAACACTAGGGATGGGAATGATTAAGGAGCTTTCAACAGTATCAGTCATACATCCACACACACACAATTTCAGATTTATACTAGCGCATGGCCGAGTGGCCATGCGAACCTTTTATAGCTGTAGCCTTCTGGGACCTTCCTAGTGATCCAATCAGAGACGTTACAGGACCTGAGAATGTGACCCCTGACCTCCAATGAGAGGTCATCCCGTGGGAATGCTCAGTAGAAGAAAAGCATGATTTAGTCCCTGGAACGTCTGCTTACCCCTGATCAATGCTGCTTACAAAGCCTGAGCTTGGAAAGGCCGCTGTAACCAAACGCACAGTATCTGCTTGAGCCAGATGCTGGGACCGATGTCTCTGCTGAGCAGGCTCCACTGCGGCTGGAGGAGAATGGGAGATTGCAGTGAACATGGTTCAAGATTCCCCCTGTGCAGCGGTGGGAACTCGACACCTAACAGCTATATTAACTGAAAATTAAAGAAGTTATGGCTCTCAGGAAAAGGAAAAAATGGAATTGTCAAGAAGGGGTTAAATGCTATTGATAACCAAATTTCAGTTACCTTCTTTATAGTAGTAGTTCCATATTATGGTTCTGTAACAAATTGAAGTTTGCAATAACCTGCTGTACTTATACTTAATTATGCCTCTTATTTGTAACATCCTTTTTTCCATTTGAATGCCCATAAAAAAGTTTTCCAATATTACATCAAACACTGCATTATGGAACTCTTCTCGTATAATTTGGTGTTGTACACATACATCATAAGGAGGGAAACATATTGCATACAGCTATGAACAGCTAAAAGGCTCTGCATCTACTCAGATCCATAAAGTATTATAATGGATATTGTTGATGTATCCCTAGGTTTTACCACCAAAGTATAGTTGGTGGGGGACTGATCTCTAGAACCCATAATAATCCCTAAAACCAATGGATGGCATGACTAAATAAAACAAAATGACCTCTGTAGTTAATTTTCCCCATTGTATGAATCCTCCATGGAGGTCCATGTGCAATGTTGTGAGTTTGTTTCAAACACGCTTGTCAGATCTCAGGTCCCAGTCTTAGCCTTCTGAACCCGCCAGTGCTTTCATCAATGGCAGCCAAGTCTGCTGCACCCGCCAGAGCTTTCATCAATGGCAGGCGAGCCAGCTGCACCTGCCAGTGCTGAACTCAAACGACAGCCGAGCCAGCTGCACCCGCTAGTTCTCATCTCAACAGCAGCTGAGCCTGCTGTACACGCTAGTGGTCATCCCTCCGTCAGACTGTTCTGTCTGCACCTGCGGTTTCTGTCATCTTGCCTGCTTCCATCCTTTGGACATTCCCCTGGGCCATTCCAGCTACCCAATCCTAGGGGTCAGCTGCCAAGGTCTACCCAATGTCAGTCCTGGAGTAGCACCTTGTCTCTCCACGGAACTCACTGCTGCAAAAAAGCATTTAACATTTTGCAGGGCTACATTTCTCAGCCATACAGTACTAGTGCCTTGTGAATGTATTCGGCCCCCTGGAACTTTTCAACCTTTTCCCACATATCATGCTTCAAACATAAATATACCAAATGTAAATTTTTGTGGAAATTCAAAAACTGAAAAGTGGGGCGTTCAATATTATTCAGCCTCTTTACTTTCAGTGCAGCAAACTCACTCCAGAAGTTCATTGTGGATCTCTGAATGATTCAATTTTGTCCTAAATGCCTAATGATGATAAATATAATCCACCTGTGTGTAATCAAGTCTCCGTATAAATGAACCTGCTCTGTGATAGTCTCAGGGTTCTGCTTGAAGTACAAAGAGCATCATGAAGACCAAGGAACACAACAGGCAGGTCAGTGATACTGTTGTGAAGAAGTTTAAAGCCAGATTTGGATACAAAATGATTTCCAAAACGTTAAACATCCCAAGGAGCACTGTGCAAGCAATTATATTGAAATGGAAGGAGTATCATACCACTTCAAATCTACCAAGACTCGGCCGTCCCTCTAAACTTTCATCTCAAACGAGGAGAAGACTGATCAGAGAGGCAGCCAAGAGGCCCATGATAACTCTGGATCAACTTCAGAGATCTACAGCTCAGGTGGGACAGTCTGTCCATAGGACAACAATCAGTCGTACGCTGCACAAATCTGGCCTTTATGGAAGAGTGGCAAGAAGAAAACCATTTCTCAAAGATATCCATAAAAAGTGTTGTTTAAAGTTTGCAACAAGCCACTTGGGAGACACACCAAACATGTGGAAGAAGGTGCTCTGGTCAGATGAAACCAAAATCAAACTTTTTGGCAACAATGCCAAATGATATGTTTGGCATAAAGGCAACACAGCTCCTCACCCTGAACACACAATCCCCACTGTCAAACATGGTGGTGGCAGCATCATGGTTTGGGCCTGCTTTTCTTCAGCAGGGACAGGGAAGATGGTTAAAATTGATTGGGCGATGGATGGAGACAAATACAGAACCATTCTTGAAGAAAACCTGTTGTAGTCTGCAGAAGACCTGAGACTGGGATGGAGATTTGTCTTCCAAGAAGACAATGATCCCAAACATAAAGCAAAATCTACAATGGAATGGTTCACAAATAAACGTACTCAGGTGTTAGAATGGCCAAGTCAAAGTCCAGACCTCAAGCCAATCCAGAATCTGTGGAAAGAGCTGAAAACTGCTGTTCACAAACAATCTCCATCAAACTTCACTGAGCTCGAGCTGTTTGCCAAGGTGGAATGGGCAAGAATTTCAGTCTCTCGATGTTCAAAACTGATAGAGACATACCCCAAGCGATTTGCAGCTGTTATCACAGCAAAAGGTGGCACAACAAAGCATTAAGTTAAAGGGGCCGAATAATATTGCATGCCCCAATGTTCAGTTTTTGAATTTCCACAACAATTTAAAATAACTGGCTGTCATTTACCGCCCCCCAGGGCCAGCCACCACCTTCTTTGACCACTTCACCACCTGGCTACTTCATTTCCTTTCTGCGGACATTCCCACTATCATCATGGGCGACTTCAACATCCCCATTGACACTTCCCTCTCAGCTGCCACTAAACTTCTAACTCTCACTTCCTCCTTCGGCCTCACTCAATGGTCCTCTGCAGCCACTCACAAAGACGGTCACACACTGGACCTCATCTTCACCCGGCTCTGCTCTCTATCTAACCTCTCTAACTCACCTCTTCCACTCTCTGACCACAACTTTCTCACATTCTCATCTCTCTCCACTCCATGTCTACAATCCCCACCCCACAAACTTTCACACCCTCGCAGAAATCTTAAACATCTTGACCTACATTCATTCTCTGAATCCCTCCTCCCCCTCACAGGCATAAGTTCCATACACAATGCGGATGACGCTGCTGCTCTATATAACACCACAATAGCTGTAGCTTTGGAATCTGCTGCCCCACTTACACATACCAAAGCTCGCAAAATCAACAGACAGCACTGGCACACCAGCCTGACCATAGAACTGAGGCGAGTTTCCAGGGCTGCTGAGCGCAGATGGAAAAGATCCCACTCTAACGAGCACTTCATTGCATTCAAACAGTCCCTCACTACTTTCAAGACCACACTCGCCACAGCTAAACAAACGTACTTCTCATCTCTCATATCCTCTTTCTCTCACAACCCTAAACAGTTATTCAACACCTTCAATTCTCTCCTCCGTTCCCCAGCACCTCCTCCCTCCCCACTTATCTCCGCTGAAGACTTTGCCTCATTTTTCAAGCAGAAGATTGATAGCATTAGAGACAGTTTTGGTCAACAACTCCCAGAGCCCTTCCTCCCGATTTCCCAGCCCTCCACCTCCAAAACCAACTTCTCCACCATTACAGAAGATCAACTCTCCACTCTACTCTCAAGATCGCATCTCACCACCTGTGCACTTGACCCACTCCCATCCCACTTCATCCCAAACCTCACCACAGTCTTCATCCCAACCCTAACCCATCTCTTCAACCTATCACTAACAACTGGTGTTTTCCCCTCAAGCTTTAAACATGCCTCCATCACACCTATCCTCAAAAAGCCCTCTCTTGACCCATCCTCTGTATCTAGCTATCGCCCTATATCACTTCTCCCCTATGCCTCCAAACTACTGGAACAACACATTTACCTTGAACTGTCCTCCCATCTCTCTTCTTGCTCCCTGTTTGACCGCCTACAATCTGGCTTCCGGTCACACCATTCCACCAAAACTGCCCTAACTAAAGTCACCAATGACCTCTTAACCGCCAAGAGCAAGCGACACTACTCTGTCCTCCTCCTCCTCGATCTGTCGGCTGCCTTTGACACAGTGGACCATTCCCTATTATTACAAACCCTCTCATCCCTTGGCATCGCAGACTTGGCCCTATCCTGGATCTCATCATACCTAACTGACCGGACATTCAGCGTCTCCCACTCACACACCACCTCCTCACCTCGCCCTCTATCTGTCGGAGTCCCACAAGGTTCAGTCCTTGGGCCCTTGCTCTTCTCCATTTACACCTTTGGCCTGGGACAGCTCATAGAATCTCACGGCTTTCAGTATCACCTCTATTCTGACGACACACAGATCTACATCTCTGGACCAGATATCACCTCCCTTCTAACCAGAATCCCTCAATGTCTGTCCACTATTTCATCCTTCTTCTCCGCTAGATTTCTGAAACTTAACATGGACAAAACAGAATTCATCATCTTTCCCCCATCTCACGCGACCCCCCCAATGAACCTATCCATTACAGTAAATGGCTGCCCACTCTCCCCAGTCCCACAAGCTCGCTGCCTCGGGGTAATCCTTGACGCTGATCTCTCCTTCAAACCACATATCCAAGCCCTTTCCACTTCCTGCCACTTTCAACTCAAAAATATTTCACGAATCCGTTCATTCCTCAACCATGAATCTGCAAAAACCCTAGTCCATGCCCTCATCATCTCTCGCCTTGACTACTGCAACCTCCTGCTCTATGGCCTCCCCTCTAACACTCTCGCACCCCTCCAATCTATTCTAAACTCTGCTGCCCGACTAATCCACCTGTCCCCCCGCTATTCCCCGGCCTCTCCCCTCTGTCAATCCCTTCACTGGCTCCCCATTGCCTAGAGACTCCACTACAAAACCCTAACCATGATGTACAAAGCCATCCACAACCTGTCTCCTCCATACATCTGTGACCTCGTCTCCCGGTACTTACCTACCCGCAACCTCCGATCCTCACAAGATCTCCTACTCTACTCCCCTCTTATCTCCTCTTCCCACAATCGTATACAAGATTTCTCTCGCATATCACCCCTACTCTGGAACCCTCTACCACAACACATCAGACTCTCGCCTACCATCGAAACCTTCAAAAAGAACCTGAAGACCCACCTCTTCCGACAAGCCTACAACCTGCAGTAACCACCGATCGACCAAACCGCTGCATGGCCATCTCTACCCTCACCTACTGTATTCTCACCCATCCCTTGTAGATTGTGAGCCTTCGCGGGCAGGGTCCTCATTCCTCCTGTACCAGATATGACTTGTATTGTTTAAGATTATTGTACTTGTTTTTATTATGTATACCCCTCCTCACATGTAAAGCGCCATGGAATAAATGGCGCTATAACAATAAATAATAATAATAATAATAACCAATAAATTTCGTTCAACTTCACAATTGTGTTCCACTTGTTAATTCTTCACCAAAACATTTACATTTGGTATCTTTATGTTTGATGCTTGATATGTGGGAAAAGGTTGAAAAGTTCCTGGGCAAGGCACTGTACATGGTTTGCTACATTTTAGTAATCTATACGTGATCTGTGGTACATTTCTGTGATATCTAACACTTAAAAAAAGAATTAAAAAAATTAACTGGATTGCACCCATACACTATTCCATCGTCTGTGATGAATTTCTGAGATATTATGTAACATTGCAAAAGAAAAGTTACAAATATTGGCTTTATTGCAGATCTCATCCATACACTATTCCATGGTTTGGGGTACATTTCCTGTGATCTACAAAAACTTTAAAAAAAAGTGTTAAAAAATTGTGTAGTCTTAAATTTCTCAGCCATACAGTATTACGCAGTCTGGGGTACAATTCTGTAATTTAACACTCCAAAAAAGCATTGAAACATTTTTCTGGATTAAATTTGATTGTCATCCATACACTTTTGCGTTCTTTCTATTACATTACGGTGGAATTAAATTCCCAAAAAATGTTTGGACTTCTGCAGGTGAACAATGTTTTTCTTTTATTAAAAATAAACTTGGTTTCAAGAGACAAAATACGTACGACGTAGTGGAATTGCTGATGATAGTGCACGCAGATGCCGAGGACGTGGGTAGATGCAACTACACCTGTTGCTGTAGCACGTGAAACACACCCATCCATGACAGATACACATCTGAAGCTAAAGCTGTGCAAACAGGCTGTCGGTTGAATAGCAGATAATGCTTCCTGCAGGCTTGGCAGCATTACCCAGTCTTCCACATAGTCCAGTCTCACCAGCCTACAGTGTGGATCACTTAATACTCACCCTGATCCTCCTTCCTCCCACCATGAGAGTAGTGATCCTACAATAGCACATTCCAAGGTGCTCTTCACAACCACATTTCTTGATTGTGGCCTCTCTACCTGCATGCTCCAAGAGGACAGGAGGACATGCTGTTTAGTGATGCACAAATCTTAGTGCAGCCATGACCACAAGAAGATGATGGTGGGGAAAAGCATATTTTGGCTAAGGAGGAAGATGATGAGACACAGTTGTCGCTGAGTCTTGTTGTTAAGTCACAAAGTCAGGACTACGGTGCAGGGGAAGAAGTTGAGGTGGTAGATGACAAAGTCATGGTCCCATCTTGGGAAGCTGGCATGCAGAGAGAGGCCAGCAGCACTGAGGGGGAGGGATCAGTAGCACTGAAACAGACAGTAAGGGGCAGTGGGTTGACGAGAGGGAGAAGACAGGCAACTTGTTCCATAGCGCATCGACCTTTGCCATGCCAAGATCATCAGGGTCCTGACCACTAAGAAACTAACTACCTCTAGCAAAACCAGGCACATGTCTAAGCATCTGACTCGAACGCCTGGGTCCACAATGGGTACCATCGGGTGACACCACTGCCTCTTCCCCTGTGCTAGGTGCTTCCCAGTCCACTGTCCAAAATACTGGATTAGATGCATCTTGCTCTGCACCTATCCTTGCACATTCTGACTTACCATCATCAGGCAATTACAAATTTTTGTCCCAGCACAGCATTCAGCTGTCCCTACACCATGCCTTGGAACAAAAGAGAATGTTTGCAGCCAGCCAGCCACAGGCTCAAAGTCTAAACGGAAACCTTTCCAGGCTGCTTGCCTTGGAAGTGTTGCCATTCCAACTTTTTGACACAAAGGATTTCCGCTGACTCATGTCGACAACTGTCCCTCAGTACTGGGTTCCAAGCCACCACGTTTTCTCCCATTATGGCATCCACGTCTTGTACCAGCACCGGTCCAGGCACATCACTTGTGCCCTTACCAATGCACTTACTGGCATTATCCACTGAACAACTGACATGATGACAATCTCTTTTGGCTAGGGACACTACATTTGATGGCACACTGGGTGAACATTGTGGAGGTCGGGGCCAAGTTACTCTTTGGCATGACACACATGCTCCCGATGCTGAGGATTTCAGACCCTACTTTGAGCAGGGTTTCCTTCACCTCCTATAACAGTTACTGCACACCCTCCTGCTCCTCCTCATCCTCCATCTCCGATGTGCTATCTCAGAGCACGTTGTCCACATCAGCTGTGAGCTGGAAGCGGCAACAGGCTCTGCTGAAGCTAATTTGTCTAGGAGACAAACCACACATTGCAGCAGTGAAACTTAAAGGAATAACAGACCAGACAGATCTGTAGTTTTTGCCATTAAACCTCCAATCAGCATGGTCATATGTGAGAATGGGCATAACCTGGTGGCACCTGTGAAGCTTGGCAAGGTCACACACGTGCCTTTCTTGGCATATGTGCTCAATTTGATAGTTCAGTGGTTTCTGAAAACCTACCCAGATTTGACAGATCCTCTGGTCAAGGTAGGCCGCATCAGAGAACATTTCCACAAGTTGGCTACAGCTGCTGCCGCTCTAGCAGTGCTGCAGCAGTATGTGCAAGGATCAGCTCAATGACTGATGTGCGACGTCACCGCGCTCTGGAACTCCACCCTGCAGATGCTGGCAATGCTTCGTGATCAGCAGAGGCCAGTGGTTGAATACCAGCTCCAACATGCCCATCAGTATTCTGGTCAGCCTCCGCATATAACAACTGAACAGTGGGCATGGATGTGTGATGTTTGTGTGATACTCCAAAGCTTTGAGGACCCTGCAAAGATCATGAGTGGCGATGATGCCATAGTCAGCGCAACGATCATGCCTATTAAATCAGTCGCTGCTCACAATTAAACATGAAACTGTCATGATCCAGACTGGGATTTGAGTCCTGTTTTCCCTTTTTTCCCGGTCTGGTCATGTCAAGAGTTAACCTTTCTAAGCCTCTGTGGTTCAGTTTGGCTATTTATTGCCGCTGTTTCCTGCAGGCAATGTCAGTTATAGTTTTTGCCTAGTGCTGCTGTAGCTGACTCTGATTGCTCTGCGTCTGCTGTCTAAACCCGTGTCTCTGTTTTCCCGTATTCCCATCTTGACTCTGTGTTTCCCTTTAGTGTGCTGACTCCCTGGTTTTGACTTGGCTTGTATCCTGACCTGCTTCTGTCTTTAGTCTTTTGTCTTTTGTCTTATCCAGTCCTGACCATTACTGACTTCCTGGCTTGTTTTTGACCATGAGTTTGCTTATTCCTTTGGTACTGCGCTATAGTCTAGGATTTGACCCGACTTGTTTGACTATTCTGAGGCCACCTGTGGTGGCCCCACTGCTGCACTGCAGGTCAGCTCTCTTTAGGTACAATCCTGCTTACACTCTACTGTCATCTAGTGGAGCCTGCATCTACCTGTGTTGCAGCAGCGTGACATTATAACTGACCAGAAACAGACAGTTTTTTTCTCTGCTCTGCTTTCTATGGCTTTGCTCCATACCTTTGCAGATCAAATGACTAGTTTGACACAAATGATGCAGGATCTGTCTGTGGAACATAGGGCCTTGGCCACATCTCATAATCAACTGCAAATAGAGTTTTCTGTCATGGTAAAATCTTTGCAGGGATCTTCTTCCCAGTCTGTCTGCAAGCACTCTGACACTGTTGATGTCTTATTGCACTCTCCTGAACCTCGGTCAGGTCAGGCTCCCAGATACCTTATCTGGGGAAATGGAGATGTTCTGTGCATTTAAGGAGAGTTGCAAGCTATTGTTTTCTCTTACACCGCAATGTTCTGTGTTGTGAATTCTGCTCTTGGGTTCCCTCCAGTGGTTGTAGGTGGGAATGCAGTTGTCTCTGAGTCACAGACCTGGCCAGGTGTATCGGATGATTACAATTCTGACTGGGATATTTAAGTGGGCAGGATCCTTTAGCCTTTGCCAGTAGTCAATGTTCCTTGTGAAGTGTTGGATCACTTTCTGGCTTCTCCTGCTCGCTGCCAATTTCAGCAAAGATAAGTGTTTGGTTTTTGTTTCTGTGGCACACTGCCAGTGTGCTTGTTTCAGTTTTATTCCTGCTCTGATTGTAGGATTCACTGGAGTTGCAGATTTACCTATCTAGCTAGAGTGGCCTCCTGTGCTAATCCTGTTTTTCTGCCTGTGTATGTTTTTTCCTCTCCGACTCACCGCCAATATTTGTGGGGGGCTGTCTATCCTTTGGGGATTTTCTCTGAGGCAAGATAGTATTCCTATTTCCATCTTTAGGGGTATTTAGTTCTCCGGCTGTGACGAGGTGTCTAGGTGTGTTAGGTACACTCCACGGCTACTTCTAGTTGCGGTGTTAAGTTCAGGATTGCGGTCAGTACAGTGGCCACTTTCTCCAGTGAAAGTTCTCATGCAGCTCCTAGGTCACCGGATCATAACAGTACTACTGGCCAACAATAAGTTAAATGCATCTCAGAAGAAGGGAAGGAAGCTCTTGAGGCATTTTTTTTTTCTCCAGTCTGTTTTGTCTTCTCGCTTTTTATCTCTGGGTGGCTGAGGAGCCTGGTGCTAGCATGAATGTTCAGGAATTAGCTTCTCGTGTAGACCAGCTTGCTGCTAGGGTGCAAGGTATTTCTGATTATGTTGTTCAAACTCCTGCTTTAGAACCAAAGATTCCTACTCCTGATTTGTTTTCTGGTGACAGGTCTAAATTTTTGAGTTTTAAAAACAACTGTAAACTGTTTTTTGACCTGAGACCTCGATCCTCTGGTGATTCCATTCAGCAGGTAAAAATCGTAATCTCCCTGCTGCGTGGCGACCTGCAGGATTGGGCGTTTTCCCTGGAATCTGGGAATCCGGCTTTGCTTAATATTGACTCCATTTTTCAGGCTTTAGGACTATTATATGATGAGCCTAATTCTGTGGATCAAGCTGAGAAAACCTTGTTGGCCCTGTCTCAGGGTCAAGAGGCGGCAGAATTGTATTGTCAGAAATTCAGAAAATGGTCTGTGTTGACTAAATGGAATAATGATGCTTTGGCGGCAATTTTCAGAAGGGGGCTTTCTGAATCCGTTAAAGATGTTATGGTGGGGTTTCCCACACCTTCCGGTCTGAGTGATTCTATGTCTCTGGCCATTCAGATTGACCGACGCCTGCGGGAGCGCAGAACTGTGCGCGCTGTGGCGTTATCCTCAGAGCAAATTTCTGAGCCTACGCAATGTGATAGAATTCTGTCTAGAACGGAACGACAAGGTTTCAGACGTCAAAATAGGTTGTGTTATTATTGTGGCGACACTTCTCATGTCATTTCTGTCTGCCCTAAGCAGACAAAGAGGATCGCCAGTTCAATTACCATCAGTACTGTACAACCTAAATTTCTGTTATCTGTGTCCTTGATCTGCTCATTGCCATCATTTTCTGTCATGGCGTATGTGGATTCAGGCGCCGCCTTGAATTTAATGGATTTTGAGTTTGCCATGCGTTGTGGTTTTCCCTTGCAGCCTTTGCAGAACCCTATTCCTTTAAGGGGCATTGATGCTACACCCTTGGCTAAAAATAAGCCCCAGTTTTGGACACAGGTGACCATGCGCATGGCACCAGCCCATCAGGAAGATTGTCGATTTCTGGTGTTGCATAACTTGCATGATGCTATCGTTCTGGGTTTTCCATGGTCGCAGGTACATAATCCTGTGTTGGACTGGAAGTCCATGTCTGTGACTAGTTGGGCTTGTCAGGGGGTTCATAATGATGATCCTTTGATGTCAATCTCCTCTTCTTCACCTTCTGAAATTCCAGAGTTTTTGTCTGATTTTCAGGATGTATTCGATGAGCCCAAGTCCAGTTTCCTTCCACCACACAGGGACTGCGATTGTGCTATTGACTTGATTCCAGGCTGTAAGTTTCCTAAGGGTCGACTTTTTAATCTATCTGTGCCTGAACATACCGCCAATGCGGAGCTATATTAAGGAGTCTTTGGAGAAAGGGCATATTCGGCCATCTTCTTCACCGTTGGGAGCGGGGTTCTTTTTTGTTGCTAAAAAAGATGGTTCCTTGAGACCCTGTATAGATTATCGCCTCTTGAATAAAATCACGGTCAAGTTTCAATACCCTTTACCTTTGCTTTCCGATTTGTTTGCTAGGATTAAGGGAGCTAGTTGGTTTACGAAGATTGACCTTCGGGGGCATATAATCTTGTTTGTATTAAGCAGGGTGATGAATGGAAAACTGCGTTTAATACGCCCGAAGGCCATTTTGAATACCTTGTGATGCCATTCGGACTCTCTAATGCTCCATCTGTTTTTCAGTCCTTCATGTATGATATCTTCCGGACTTATCTTGATAAATTCTTGATTGTATATTTGGACGATATTTTGATTTTTTCCGATGATTGGGAGTCTCATGTGCAACAGGTCAGGATGGTATTTCAGATCCTTCGTGACAATGCCCTGTTTGTGAAAGGGTCTAAGTGTCTCTTTGGGGTGCAGAAAGTCTCTTTTTTTGGCTTCATTTTTTCTCCTTCGTCTATAGAGATGGATCCGGTTAAGGTTCAGGCCATTCATGATTGGATTCAGCCCACATCCGTGAAGAGCCTTCAGAAATTTTTGGGTTTTGGAAATTTTTATTGCCGTTTCATTGCTAATTTTTCCAGCGTGGTTAAACCCTTGACCGATTTGACGAAGAAAGGCGCTGATGTGGCGAATTGGTCCTCTTCGGCTGTCTCTGCCTTTCAGGAGCTTAAACATTGATTTACTTCTGCTCCAGTGTTGCGCCAACCGGATGTTTCTCTTCTGTTTCAGGTTGTTCAGGTTGAGGTTGACGCTTCTGAGATTGGGGCAGGGGCCGTTTTGTCTCAGAGGGATCCTGTTGGTTCCTTAATGAAACCGTGTGCCTTCTTTTCCCGTAAGTTTTTGCCTGCTGAACGCAATTATGATGTCGGCAATCGGGAGTTGTTGGTTATGAAGTGGGCGTTTGAGGAGTGGCGACATTGGCTTGAGGGAGCTAAGCACCGTATTGTGGTCTTGACCGATCATAAGAATTTGATTTACCTCGAGTCTGCTAAACGGCTGAATCCTAGACAGGCTCGATGGTCCTTGTTTTTTTCCCATTTTGATTTCGTGGTCTCGTACCTTCTGGGTTCTAAGAATATTAAGGCTGATGCCCTGTCTAGGAGTTTTTTGCCTGATTCTCCTGAGGTCTTAGAGCCGGTCGGTATTCTGAAAGAAGGGGTGGTCCTTTCTGCCATTTCCCCTGATTTACGACGGGTTCTTCAGGAATTTCAGGCTGACAAACCTGACCACTGTCCTGTGGGGAAATTGTTTGTTCCTGACAGATGGACTAGTAGAGTGATTTCTGAGGTTCACTGTTCCGTGTTGGCCGATCATCCTGGCATTTTTGGTACCAGAGATTTGGTTGGTAGGTCCTTTTGGTGGCCTTCATTGTCACGTGATGTGCGTTCTTTTGTGCAGTCCTGTGGGACTTGTGCGTGGGCCAAGCCTTGTTGTTCCCATGCTAGTGGGTTGCTTTTGTCATTGCTAGTCCCTGAGAGGCCCTGGATGCATATTTCGATGGATTTTATTTCTGATCTTCTGGTCTCCCAGAAGATGTCTGTTATCTGGGTTGTTTGTGACCGGTTCTCTAAGATGGTTCATTTTGTGCCCTTACCTAAATTGCCTTCCTCTTCAGATTTGGTTCCGTTGTTCTTTCAGCATGTGGTTCGTTTGCATGGTATTCCGGAGAATATTGTGTCCGACAGAGGTTCCCAGTTTGTTTCTTGGTTTTGGCGGGCCTTTTTTGCTAGGCTGGGCATTGATTTGTCTTTTTCTTCTGCGTTTCATCCTCAGACAAATGGCCAGACCGAGCGAACTAGTCAGACCTTGGAGACTTATTTGAGATGCTTTGTGTCTGCTGATCAGGATGATTGGGTGGCCTTCTTGCTATTGGCTGAGTTTGCCCTTAATAATCGGGCTAGTTCTGCTACCTTGGTTTCGCCTTTCTTTTGTAATTTTGGTTTTCATCCTCGTTTTTCTTCTGGGCAGGTTGAGCCTTCTGACTATCCTGGTGTAGATTCTGTGGTGGACAGGTTGCAGCAGATTTGGGCTCATGTGGTGGACATAGTAACATAGTAACATAGTAACATAGTTAGTAAGGCCGAAAAAAGACATTTGTCCATCCAGTTCAGCCTATATTCCATCATAATAAATACCCAGATCTACGTCCTTCTACAGAACCTAATAATTGTATGATACAATATTGTTCTGCTCCAGGAAGACATCCAGGCCTCTCTTGAACCCCTCGACTGAGTTCGCCATCACCACCTCCTCAGGCAAGCAATTCCAGATTCTCACTGCCCTAACAGTAAAGAATCCTCTTCTATGTTGGTGGAAAAACCTTCTCTCCTCCAGACGCAAAGAATGCCCCCTTGTGCCCGTCACCTTCCTTGGTATAAACAGATCCTCAGCGAGATATTTGTATTGTCCCCTTATATACTTATACATGGTAATTAGATCGCCCCTCAGTCGTCTTTTTTCTAGACTAAATAATCCTAATTTCGCTAATCTATCTGGGTATTGTAGTTCTCCCATCCCCTTTATTAATTTTGTTGCCCTCCTTTGTACTCTCTCTAGTTCCATTATATCCTTCCTGAGCACCGGTGCCCAAAACTGGACACAGTACTCCATGTGCGGTCTAACTAGGGATTTGTACAGAGGCAGTATAATGCTCTCATCATGTGTATCCAGACCTCTTTTAATGCACCCCATGATCCTGTTTGCCTTGGCAGCTGCTGCCTGGCACTGGCTGCTCCAGGTAAGTTTATCATTAACTAGGATCCCCAAGTCCTTCTCCCTGTCAGATTTACCCAGTGGTTTCCCATTCAGTGTGTAATGGTGATATTGATTCCCTCTTCCCATGTGTATAACCTTACATTTATCATTGTTAAACCTCATCTGCCACCTTTCAGCCCAAGTTTCCAACTTATCCAGATCCATCTGTAGCAGAATACTATCTTCTCTTGTATTAACTGCTTTACATAGTTTTGTATCATCTGCAAATATCGATATTTTACTGTGTAAACCTTCTACCAGATCATTAATGAATATGTTGAAGAGAACAGGTCCCAATACTGACCCCTGCGGTACCCCACTGGTCACAGCGACCCAGTTAGAGACTATACCATTTATAACCACCCTCTGCTTTCTATCACTAAGCCAGTTACTAACCCATTTACACACAATTTCCCCCAGACCAAGCATTCTCATTTTGTGTAGCAACCTCTTGTGCGGCACGGTATCAAACGCTTTGGAAAAATCGAGATATACCACGTCCAATGACTCACCGTGGTCCAGCCTATAGCTTACCTCTTCATAAAAACTGATTAGATTGGTTTGACAGGAGCGATTTCTCATAAACCCATGCTGATATGGAGTTAAACAGTTATTCTCATTGAGATAATCCAGAATAACATCCCTCAGAAACCCTTCAAATATTTTACCAACAATAGAGGTTAGACTTACTGGCCTATAATTTCCAGGTTCACTTTTAGAGCCCTTTTTGAATATTGGCACCACATTTGCTATGCGCCAGTCCTGCGGAACAGACCCTGTCGCTATAGAGTCACTAAAAATAAGAAATAATGGTTTATCTATTACATTACTTAGTTCTCTTAGTACTCGTGGGTGTATGCCATCCGGACCCGGAGATTTATCTATTTTAATCTTATTTAGCCGGTTTCGCACCTCTTCTTGGGTTAGATTGGTGACCCTTAATATAGGGTTTTCATTGTTTCTTGGGATTTCACCTAGCATTTCATTTTCCACCGTGAATACCGTGGAGAAGAAGGTGTTTAATATGTTAGCTTTTTCCTCGTCATCTACAACCATTCTTTCCTCACTATTTTTTAAGGGGCCTACATTTTCAGTTTTTATTCTTTTACTATTGATATAGTTGAAGAACAGTTTGGGATTAGTTTTACTCTCCTTAGCAATGTGCTTCTCTGTTTCCTTTTTGGCAGCTTTAATTAGTTTTTTAGATAAAGTATTTTTCTCCCTATAGTTTTTTAGAGCTTCAATGGTGCCATCCTGCTTTAGTAGTGCAAATGCTTTCTTTTTACTGTTAATTGCCTGTCTTACTTCTTTGTTTAGCCACATTGGGTTTTTCCTATTTCTAGTCCTTTTATTCCCACAAGGTATAAACCGCTTACACTGCCTATTTAGGATGTTCTTAAACATTTCCCATTTATTATCTGTATTCTCATTTCTGAGGATATTGTCCCAGTCTACCAGATTAAGGGTATCTCTAAGCTGTTCAAACTTTGCCTTCCTAAAGTTCAATGTTTTTGTGACTCCCTGACAAGTCCCCCTAGTGAAAGACAGGTGAAACTGCACAATATTGTGGTCGCTATTTCCTAAATGCCCAACCACCTGCAGATTTGTTATTCTGTCAGGTCTATTAGATAGTATTAGGTCTAAAAGTGCTGCTCCTCTGGTTGGATTCTGCACCAATTGTGAAAGATAATTTTTCTTGGTTATTAGCAGAAACCTGTTGCCTTTATGGGTTTCACAGGTTTCTGTTTCCCAGTTAATATCCGGGTAGTTAAAGTCCCCCATAACCAGGACCTCATTATGGGTTGCAGCTTCATCTATCTGCTTTAGAAGTAGACTTTCCATGCTTTCTGTTATATTTGGGGGTTTGTAACAGACCCCAATGAGAATTTTGTTACCATTTTTCCCTCCATGAATTTCAACCCATATGGACTCGACATCCTCATTCCCTTCGCTAATATCCTCCCTTAAAGTGGACTTTAGACAAGACTTTACATAGAGACAAACCCCTCCTCCTCTCCGATTTTTACGATCCTTTCTAAACAGACTGTAACCCTGTAAGTTAACTGCCCAGTCATAGCTTTCATCTAACCATGTCTCGGTTATTCCCACTATGTCAAAGTTACCTGTAGATATTTCTGCTTCTAGTTCTTCCATCTTGTTTGTCAGGCTTCTGGCGTTTGCGAGCATGCAGTTTAGAGGATTTTGTTTTGTTCCAATCTCCTCACTGTGGATTGTTTTAGAAATGTTCTTACCTCCCTTCTGAGTATGTTTTCCTGGGTCGTCTTTGTTCGAGTCTAATGTTTTTCTTCCCGTCCCCTCTTCTTCTAGTTTAACGCCCTCCTGATGAGTGTAGCGAGTCTTCTGGCGAATGTGTGTTTCCCAGGTTTGTTGAGGTGTAGTCCGTCTCTGGCGAGGAGTCCATCATACCAGTAATTCACACCGTGGTCCAGGAATCCGAATCCTTGTTGTCTGCACCATCGTCTTAGCCAGTTGTTTGCATCAAGGATCCTGTTCCATCTCCTGGTGCCATGCCCGTCTACTGGAAGGATAGAAGAAAAAACTACCTGTGCATCCAGTTCCTTTACTTTCTTCCAAGTAAAGTTGGTGTTGTCTCAAGAGGAGGCTCAACATTTTGCTAATCGTCGTCGGTGTGTTTGTTCCCGGCTTCGGGTTGGGGATCTGGTCTGGTTGTCTTCCCGTCATGTTCCTAGAAAGGTTTCTTCTCCTAAGTTTAAGCCTCGGTTTATTGGTCCTTATAGGATTTCTGAGATTATTAATCCGGTGTCTTTTCTACTGGCGCTTCCGGCCTCTTTTGCTATCCATAATGTCTTCCATAGATCTTTGTTGCGGAAATATGTAGAGCCTGTTGTTCCCTCTGTTGATCCTCCGGCCCCTGTGTTGGTTGATGGGGAGTTGGAATATGTTGTTGAGAAGATTTTGGATTCCCGTTTTTCAAGGCGGAAGCTCCAGTACCTGGTCAAATGGAAGGGTTATGGCCAGGAGGATAATTCTTGGGTTTTTGCCTCTGATGTCCATGCTGCTGATTTGGCCCGTGCCTTTCATCTGGCTCGTCCTGATCGTCCTGGGGGCCCTGGTGAGGGTTCGGTGACCCCTCCTCAAGGGGGGGTACTGTTGTGAATTCTGCTCTTGGGTTCCCTCCAGTGGTTGTCTCTGAGTCACAGACCTGGCCAGGTGTATTGGATGATTACAATTCTGACTGGGTTATTTTAGTGGGCAGGATCCTTTAGCCTTTGCCAGTAGTCAATGTTCCTTGTGAAGTGTTGGATCACTTTCTGGCTTCTCCTGCTCGCTGCCAATTTCAGCAAAGATAAGTGTTTGGTTTTTGTTTCTGTGGCACACTGCCAGTGTGCTTGTTTCAGTTTTATTCCTGCTCTGATTGTAGGATTCACTGGAGTTGCAGATTTACGCTCCTACATCTTTTAGTAAGATGTAGGAAGTTTTTGTATATTCTGCTGTGGATGTTTTGAAGGGTTTTTATACTGACCGCACAGAACTCCGTCCTATCCTGTCCTATCTAGCTAGAGTGGCCTCCTGGGCTAATCCTGTTTTTCTGACTGTGTATGTTTTTTCCTCTCCGACTCACTGCCAATATTTGTAGGAGGCTGTCTATCCTTTGGGGATTTTCTCTGAGGCAAGATAGTATTCCTATTTCCATCTTTAGGGGTATTTAGTCCTCCGGCTGTGACGAGGTGTCTAGGTGTGTTAGGTACACTCCACGGCTACTTCTAGTTGCGGTGTTAAGTTCAGAATTGCGGTCAGTACAGTGGCCACTTTCTCCAGTGAAAGTTCTCATGCAGCTCCTAGGTCACCGGATCATAACAGTTCTGGAGATGAGAGTCAGCGAGTGGGGATAATAATTTCCTTACTTCAGTAGGGACCTCAATCGTGGGCTTTCTCTTTGCCTGCTTCTGCCCTGAACGTGTATCTGTGGATAGGTTCTTTGAGGCCCTAGGACTTGTTTTTGATGAGCTTAACCAGGTCATAGTGGCAGAGGACACAATCATGAGGGTATTCAGGGTAAGCTCTCAGCGGAGTGATATAGCTCCAAGTTCTGTCAATGGTCCACTGAGGTGCCCTGGGATGACTCTGTGCTGAGATGTCAGTTCAGGAAAGGACTGTCAGATCACCTGAAGAATGCTCTGGCTCTCCATCCATCACCCAGCTCATTGGAGGAGGCTATGACTCAGGCTATCTGTATGGATCAGATGCTGCGGGAGAGAGGTGTTACACAGGGAGAGGTTCCGTTGCTCCCTGCTAATCCTGTTGTTTTGCCACCATCTGAACCTATGGAGGTGGGGGCCACCAACCTCAAGGAGAAGGAGAGGAGATGGCGACGTGAAGGAAAGCTGTGTTTTTACTGCAGAGATCCCGGACATTGGAAAAATGACTGTTCCTCCTGCCCACCGACTAACAAGCGGATGAGTCTGAGTGATTGTCGAGAAGGTCACCCAGACTCTCAAGTTCCTTTTTCCTCATTCTCGAAATTATTATTGGAAGTGGAACTTAGTTGTGGGAGTTGCTTCACGCCCACTTCTGCTTTCGTGGACTGCGAGTAACATAGTAACATAGTAACATAGTTAGTAAGGCCGAAAAAAAGACATTTGTCCATCCAGTTCAGCCTATATTCCATCATTATAAATCCCCAGATCTACGTCCTTCTACAGAACCTAATAATTGTATGATACAATATTGTTCTGCTCCAGGAAGACATCCAGGCCTCTCTTGAACTTCCAATGAACAAAATGCCAAAATTCCATGAACTTTATTGACTCTGACTTGGTGACCAAGTGTAGATTAGGGACAGTTAGGCTGGAGACTCCTATGTTATGGCTGGCAATCAGGCAACACAGCGTGCAGTAATCAGCGCACATACAGAGATCTGGCAATAACCAAAAACAATAGGACGAGCTCTGAGACGTGGAATCTCTGTAGACTGCAGTACCTGATCTATCCTCACACAACTATAAGCAGCAGTGGATTGCGCCTATCACTACCTATGCAACTCGGCACTGCCTGAGGAGCTGACTAGCCTGAAGATAGAAATACAAGCCTGACTTACCTCAGAGAAATACCCCAAAGGAATAGGCAGCCCCCCACATATAATGACTGTTAGCAAGATGAAAAGACAAACGTAGGAATGAAATAGATTCAGCAAAGTGAGGCCCGATATTCTAGACAGAGCGAGGATAGCAAAGAGAACTATGCAGTCTACAAAAAACCCTAAAACGAAAACCACGCAAAGGGGCAAAAAGACCCACCGTGCCGAACTAACAGCACGGCGGTGCACCCCTTTGCTTCTCAGAGCTTCCAGCAAAAGTTAATAGCAAGCTGGACAGAAAAAACAGAAAACAAACTAGAAGCACTTATCTAGCAGAGCAGCAGGCCCAAGGAAAGATGCAGTAGCTCAGATCCAACACTGGAACATTGACAAGGAGCAAGGAAGACAGACTCAGGTGGAGCTAAATAGCAAGGCAGCCAACGAGCTCACCAAAACACCTGAGGGAGGAAGCCCAGAGACTGCAATACCACTTGTGACCACAGAAGTGAACTCAGCCACAGAATTCACAACAGTACCCCCCCCTTGAGGAGGGGTCACCGAACCCTCACCAGAACCCCCAGGCCGACCAGGATGAGCCACATGAAAGGCACGAACAAGATCTGGGGCATGGACATCAGAGGCAAAAACCCAGGAATTATCTTCCTGAGCATAACCCTTCCATTTGACCAGATACTGGAGTTTCCGTCTAGAGACACGAGAATCCAAAATCTTCTCCACAATATACTCCAATTCCCCCTCCACCAAAACAGGGGCAGGAGGCTCCACAGATGGAACCATAGGTGCCACGTATCTCCTCAACAACGACCTATGGAATACATTATGTATGGAAAAGGAGTCTGGGAGGATCAGACGAAAAGACACCGGATTGAGAATCTCAGAAATCCTATACGGACCAATAAAACGAGGTTTAAATTTAGGAGAGGAAACCTTCATAGGAATATGACGAGAAGATAACCAAACCAGATTCCCAACACGAAGTCGGGGTCCCACACGGCGTCTGCGATTAGCGAAAAGCTGAGCCTTCTCCTGGGACAAGGTCAAATTGTCCACTACCTGAGTCCAGATCTGCTGCAACCTGTCCACCACAGAATCCACACCAGGACAGTCCGAAGACTCAACCTGTCCTGAAGAGAAACGAGGATGGAACCCAGAATTGCAGAAAAATGGAGAGACCAAGGTAGCCGAGCTGGCCCGATTATTAAGGGCGAACTCAGCCAACGGCAAAAATGACACCCAATCATCCTGGTCAGCGGAAACAAAACATCTCAGATATGTTTCCAAGGTCTGATTGGTTCGTTCGGTCTGGCCATTAGTCTGAGGATGGAAGGCCGAGGAGAAAGATAGGTCAATGTCCATCCTACCACAAAAGGCTCGCCAGAACCTCGAGACAAACTGGGAACCTCTGTCAGAAACAATATTCTCAGGAATGCCATGTAAACGAACCACATGCTGGAAGAACAAAGGCACCAAATCAGAGGAGGAAGGCAATTTAACCAAGGGCACCAGATGGACCATTTTAGAAAAGCGATCACAGACCACCCAAATGACCGACATTTTTTGAGAAACGGGAAGGTCAGAAATGAAATCCATCGAAATATGTGTCCAAGGCCTCTTCGGGACCGGCAAGGGCAAAAGCAACCCACTGGCACGTGAACAGCAGGGCTTAGCCCTAGCACAAATTCCACAGGACTGCACAAAAGCACGCACATCCCGTGACAGAGATGGCCACCAGAAGGATCTAGCAACCAACTCCCTGGTACCAAAGATTCCTGGATGACCGGCCAGCACCGAACAATGAAGTTCAGAGATAACTTTACTAGTCCACCTATCAGGGACGAACAGTTTCTCGGCCGGACAACGATCAGGTTTATTAGCCTGAAATTTCTGCAACACTCTCCGCAAATCAGGGGAGATGGCAGACACAATGACTCCTTCCTTGAGGACACTCGCCGGCTCAGATAACCCCGGAGAGTCGGGCACAAAACTCCTAGACAGAGCATCCGCCTTCACATTTTTAGAGCCCGGAAGGTATGAAATCACAAAATCAAAACGAGCAAAAAATAACGACCAACGGGCCTGTCTAGGATTCAAGCGCTTGGCAGACTCAAGATAAGTAAGGTTCTTATGATCAGTCAAAACCACCACGCGATGCTTAGCACCCTCAAGCCAATGACGCCACTCCTCGAATGCCCACTTCATGGCCAGCAACTCTCGGTTGCCTACATCATAATTACGCTCAGCAGCAGAAAATTTCCTGGAAAAGAAAGCACATGGTTTGAACACTGAGCAACCAGAACCTCTCTGTGACAAAACCGCCCCTGCACCAATCTCAGAAGCATCAACCTCGACCTGGAACGGAAGAGAAACATCAGGTTGACACAACACAGGGGCACAGCAAAAACGACGCTTCAACTCCTGAAAAGCTTCCACGGCAGCAGAAGACCAATTAACCAAATCAGCACCCTTCTTGGTCAAATCGGTCAATGGTCTGGCAATGCTAGAAAAATTACAGATGAAGCGACGATAAAAATTAGCAAAGCCCAGGAATTTCTGCAGACTTTTTAGAGATGTCGGCTGAGTCCAATCCTGGATGGCCTGAACCTTAACCGGATCCATCTCGATAGTAGAAGGGGAAAAGATGAACCCCAAAAATGAAACTTTCTGCACACCGAAGAGACACTTTGATCCCTTCACGAACAAGGAATTAGCACGCAGTACCTGGAAAACCATTCTGACTTGCTTCACATGAGACTCCCAATCATCTGAGAAGATCAAAATGTCATCCAAGTAAACAATCAAGAATTTATCCAGATACTCACGGAAAATGTCATGCATAAAAGACTGAAAAACAGATGGAGCATTGGCAAGTCCGAACGGCATCACCAGATACTCAAAATGACCCTCGGGCGTATTAAATGCCGTTTTCCATTCATCTCCCTGCCTGATTCTCACCAGATTATACGCACCACGAAGATCAATCTTAGTAAACCAACTAGCCCCCTTAATCCGAGCAAACAAGTCAGAAATCAATGGCAAGGGATACTGAAACTTAACAGTGATCTTATTAAGAAGGCGGTAATCAATACACGGTCTTAGCGAACCATCCTTCTTGGCTACAAAAAAGAACCCTGCTCCCAATGGTGACGACGATGGGCGAATATGTCCCTTCTCCAGGGACTCCTTCACATAACTGCGCATAGCGGTGTGTTCAGGTACGGACAAATTAAATAAACGACCCTTAGGGAATTTAATACCAGGAATCAAATCGATAGCACAATCACAATTCCTATGCGGAGGTAGGGCATCAGACTTGGACTCTTCAAATACATCCTGAAAGTCCGACAAGAACTCTGGGATGTCAGAAGGAATGGATGACGAAATAGACAAAAATGGAACATCACCATGTACTCCCTGACAACCCCAGCTGGTTACCGACATAGAGTTCCAATCCAATACTGGATTATGGGTTTGTAGCCATGGCAACCCCAACACGACCACATCATGCAAATTATGCAGTACCAGAAAGCGAATAACTTCCTGATGTGCAGGAGCCATGCACATGGTCAGCTGGGCCCAGTACTGAGGCTTATTCTTGGCCAAAGGTGTAGCATCAATTCCTCTCAACGGAATAGGACACCGCAAAGGCTCCAAGAAAAATCCACAACGTTTAGCATAATCCAAATCCATCAGATTCAGGGCAGCGCCTGAATCCACAAACGCCATGACAGAATACGATGACAAAGAGCACATTAAGGTAATGGACAAAAGGAATTTGGACTGTACAGTACCAATAACGGCAGAGCTATTGAACCGCCTAGTGCGTTTAGGACAATTAGAAATAGCATGAGTAGAATCACCACAATAGAAACACAGTCTGTTCAGACGTCTGTGTTCTTGCCGTTTTACTTTAGTCATAGTCCTATCGCACTGCATAGGCTCAGGTTTACTCTCAGACAATACCGCCAGATGGTGCACAGATTTACGCTCGCGCAAGCGACGACCGATCTGAATGGCCAAGGACATAGACTCATTCAAACCAGCAGGCATAGGAAATCCCACCATTACATCCTTAAGAGCTTCAGAGAGACCCTTTCTGAACAAAGCCGCAAGTGCAGATTCATTCCACAGAGTGAGTACTGACCACTTCCTAAATTTCTGACAATATACTTCTACATCATCCTGACCCTGGCATAAAGCCAGCAGATTTTTCTCAGCCTGATCCACTGAATTAGGCTCATCGTAAAGAAATCCCAGCGCCTGGAAAAATGCATCAACATTACTCAATGCAGAATCTCCTGGTGCAAGAGAAAACGCCCAGTCCTGTGGGTCGCCGCGCAAAAAAGAAATAATAATCAAAACCTGTTGAATAGGATTACCAGAAGAATGAGGTTTCAAGGCCAAAAATAGCTTACAATTATTTCTGAAGCTCAGGAACTTAGTTCTGTCACCAAAAAACAAATCAGGAATCGGAATTCTTGGTTCTAGCATCGATTTCTGATCAATAGTATCTTGAATCTTTTGTACATTTACAACGAGATTATCCATTGAGGAGCACAGAGCCTGAATATCCATGTCCACAGCTGTGTCCTGAAGCACTCTAATGTCTAGGGGAAAAAAAAGACTGAAGACAGAGCTAAAAAAAAAATGATGTCAGGATTTCTTTTTTCCCTCTATTGGGAATCATTGGTGTGGCTCCTTGTACTGTTATGGCTGGCAATCAGGCAACACAGCGTGCAGTAATCAGCGCACATACAGAGATCTGGCAATAACCAAAAACAATAGGACGAGCTCTGAGACGTGGAATCTCTGTAGACTGCAGTACCTGATCTATCCTCACACAACTATAAGCAGCAGTGGATTGCGCCTATCACTACCTATGCAACTCGGCACTGCCTGAGGAGCTGACTAGCCTGAAGATAGAAATACAAGCCTGACTTACCTCAGAGAAATACCCCAAAGGAATAGGCAGCCCCCCACATATAATGACTGTTAGCAAGATGAAAAGACAAACGTAGGAATGAAATAGATTCAGCAAAGTGAGGCCCGATATTCTAGACAGAGCGAGGATAGCAAAGAGAACTATGCAGTCTACAAAAAACCCTAAAACGAAAACCACGCAAAGGGGCAAAAAGACCCACCGTGCCGAACTAACAACACGGCGGTGCACCCCTTTGCTTCTCAGAGCTTCCAGCAAAAGTTAATAGCAAGCTGGACAGAAAAAACAGAAAACAAACTAGAAGCACTTATCTAGCAGAGCAGCAGGCCCAAGGAAAGATGCAGTAGCTCAGATCCAACACTGGAACATTGACAAGGAGCAAGGAAGACAGACTCAGGTGGAGCTAAATAGCAAGGCAGCCAACGAGCTCACCAAAACACCTGAGGGAGGAAGCCCAGAGACTGCAATACCACTTGTGACCACAGAAGTGAACTCAGCCACAGAATTCACAACACTCCTATTCCTATTGTTGCATTTGTCAAAACTCCATTGGCTAAGAATGTCATTAAACTTGTCTTGGATGAGTTTCTCCTTAAAGTGGGTTCCTTGCACCAGGAATGTATTTCATGTTTTGTTCTGGGCAATCTGCCTGTGGGACTGGTGTTGGGGTCCCCTGGATACAGTTACATAACCCTGTGATAGATTGGGAATTTCGAGACATTGTCACATGGGGTCCTATTTGTATCAAAAATTGCCTTACTACTGTACTTGTGTCATCCGTTAATCTGGAAGGTATTCCAGAGTACCTGAAAAATTTTGACAATGTTTTTTTCCGATGAGGAGGCTGAGGTCTTACCACCACACCGCCCTTTTAACTTTACTATTAATCTGGTTCTGGGTGCTAAATTGCCCAAGCCCCGTTTATACAACCTCTCTGGCCCGGGCAAACCGCTATGAAGAAGTATATTTCTGAAAATATGTAAAGGCCACATCCGTCCCTCTGTCTCTCCTTTGGTGGCTGGGTTTTTTTGTAAAAAAAAAAGATGGTGATTTGCACCCGTGCCTCGACTTTTGGGAATTAAATAAGATCACAGTGAGAAATACCTATCCCCTCCAGCTCATTCCTGGGGACCAAATGGTTTTCTAAATTAGACCTCAGGGGAGCATATAATCTAATGCATAGTTGGGAGGGGGATGAGTCCAATGGACCAAATACTGCAGCGAACTGCGGACCATGCGCGAATCCACAATCCATTCCACCTCATACTCCATCTGCCCATCCATAGAAACCGGAGGCGGAGGGGATGGAGACCCATCAGAGGAAGGTACAAATGGCTTCAGGAGAGACTTATGGAACACATTGGGGATCCGAAGTGACGGAGATAGACGTAAGCAAAAGACAACTGGATTGACAACCTCAATCACCTCATAAGGACCTATAAACCTGAGACCTAGCTTAGCGGAAGGAACTTTCAGCCGAATGTTCTTGGTAAACAACTAAACTTTATCTCCCACCAGGAATATGGGTCCTGTAGATCATCGCTTATCTCCAAATTGTTTATGTTTGCCTCGACCTTCCCCAATGTTCCTCTGGACCTCGCTCCATACCTCCCTCAGCCGCTGAAAGGCTGAATCAGCCCCTGGATACCCCGAGTCCTTCCTGGAAAACTCACCAAAATGGGGGTGAAAGCCATAATTACATAAGAACGAAGAGGTGCCTGTGGACTGATTAGTACGACTATTAAAGCCAGACTCAGCCAATGGTAACAAAGAACACCAATTATATTGCTGGGACATGGCAAGACACCGCAAAACTTGTTCCTCCTGCTGTCTCTCCTATTATTAAAATGTAACTCTTATCATTCTCCCCTGCTTGCGCTGATTGCCAGCAGAGCAGGGAAGAATGAGGAGAGCCATGTTCAGCACCCAGCACTGGGGAACAGTGCTTACTGTAACACTTCTTCCCCGGCGCCGATGCGTGTTAAATGGATGACATCCATGTGTGTTATGTGTATGCACGTGTGCGGGACGTTTTATGACCCATGCTGACATTAAAGAAAGGACATGTCAGCGTGTTTTGCCCACAGACACACAGTCTGTAGAAACACACTGACATGTGCACAGACCCATTCACTTAAATAGGCAAATAGCGGTCAGTTCCTCCCGAGTCTCTCCATATGGCTAAGTAGCACTGTACAGCCATATATGGGATATTGCCACGTTCAGTAGAAATTGTGGGACAAATTTTGTTGCCATTTTTACCCACTTCTTGTGTGAAAATGTAAAATTTTTTGCTAAAACAAAATTTTGGTGGTAAAAATGCGGGACGAGTTGACGTTTTTATTGGTAACATTTTCGGGCACGTGACGATTTTTGATCGC
This sequence comes from Ranitomeya imitator, assembly GCF_032444005.1. NCBI lineage: Eukaryota > Metazoa > Chordata > Amphibia > Anura > Dendrobatidae > Ranitomeya > Ranitomeya imitator. Next base: position 307,485,696 of record NC_091285.1, on the reverse strand, counting down.
TTTTTATTCCAATTTTTGTGAGGCAGAATGACCAAAAACCAGATATTCATGAATTTTTTTGGGGGGAGGCGTTTATACCGTTCCATGTTTGGTAAAATGGATAAAGCAGTTTTATTTTTCGGGTCAGTACGATTACAGCGATACCTCATTTATATAATTTTTTTATGTTTTGGCGCTTTTATACGATAAAAACTATTTTATATAAAAAATAATTATTTTTGCATCGCTTTATTCTGAGGATTATAACTTTTTTTATTTTTTCGCTGATGATGCTGTATGGTGGCTCGCTTTTTGCGAGACAAGATGACGTTTTCAGCGGTACCATGGTTATTTATATCCGTCTTTTTGATCGCGTGTTATTCCACTTTTTGTTTGGCGGTATGATAATAAAGCGTTGTTTTTTGCATCTTTTTTTTTTTACCGTGTTCACTGAAGGGGTTAACTAGCGGGACAGTTTTATAGGTGGGGTCGTTACGGACGTGGCGATACTAAATATGTGTACTTTTATTGTTTTTTTTATTTAGATAAAGAAATGTATTTATAGGAACAATATTTTTTTTAGGGGGGGAAATTTTGGGAGGAATTTTTTGTAATTTTTTTTACACATGTGAATTTTTTTTTTACACTATAATATTGCCCCAGGGGGGGCATCATGTTATAGTGTAAGATCGCTGACATGCACAGCTCCAGGCTTCACAGTGCCTGCTCTGAGCAAGCGCTGTGAAGCCACCTCCCTCCCTGCAGGACCCGGATGCCGTGGCCAGCGAGGAAGGAGGTGAGAGACCTTCGGGGGGCTCCTGGGGGCTCAGGGAAGCACGCAGGGAGCCCCCTCCCTGCGCGATGCCTCCCTCTACCGCTGGCACTCCGCGATCATGTTTGATCACAGTGTGCCGGGGGTTAATGTGCCGGGAGCGGTCCGTGACCGCTGCTGGCACATAGCGCCGGATGTCAGGTGCGATAGGCAGCTGACACCCGGCCGCGATCGGCCGCGCTCCCCCGTGAGCGCGGCTGATCGCTATGACGTACTATTCCGTCAGTTGTCATACGGGCCCACCCCACCTCGACGGGATAGTACGTCAGATGTCAGAAAGGGGTTACGTGTTATGGACTTGAGTTTTCCCTGCACTTGTTTGAAGCCCCATGTGTTTTCAATATAGACTTTTTCACATACAAACTTTGTTAAGTATTGTCTTGTTCCATGCAAAGAAGCTCCTGAGTTCTCCAGTATAAGTGTTACACTACATTATAAACGTCTGTGAAGCACTTGGGATTTCAAAGTGCTCACCATAAATCTAGATAAGTTACTTAGGGGTCTAGTTTCCAAAATGGTGTCACTTGTCATATCAAATAATTTTTACCACTACTATGAAGTACAATATGTCACAATAAGTGTCAGAATCAGTGTCAGAATCACCAGGATCCATTCAAGCGTTCCAGAGTTATTACCTCATAAAGGAACAGTGGTCAGAATTGTAAAAATTGGCTCGGTCATTAACATACAAACCACCCTCGGGGTAAAGAGGTTAAAGAAGGCAATTGCATCATGCAAACCCAAGAATAGTAGTTAACTGGAAGCCATTTCCAATAAACAATGGAAAAGATTCCTCGGGAATGCTGACAGAAGCATCTGTCTGCCTGTGCATCACATTTGCAGCAGATTTTATCAGCCAAAGGGACTCTGCTATCTTCTAGACGCTTATCATGAAAAGTTGAATAATTCTGAGAATGCAGTAGTCAGTAAAGGTGGCATTTTTTGGTAAATTTGGAGAAACAGCTTGTTATATTAGTTGTATTGAGATCTTTAAATTGTCTTGCTTTTTTGATTTAGCAGGAGGTTGTACATTATGTTAATAAACTTAATTTGCAATGGGAGTTGAATAAATTTGATTTGAATTTTATATATTACATCCCTGTTAATACTTTTTTGGGCTGAAGTCACCTTTCTCAAAATTATTTTTTTTTGCACTACAAGTTCAATGTTTGTGTAAACCCCAAGTGTAATTTAACAATGTCCAAAGGGAGGCAGATAGATTGGATTAGCTGACGGCTAAAGAAGCATTTGAACTTCAACTTCTAATTTTAAAATGTTCATTTACAACACTTTACATCACATAGTAAAAGACGTGTGGAGTAGAGAGGCAATAATAAATTCCCTGCAAAACCACAAAATCATCGAACAGTGGTCCAAGTAATTGGATCTGAAGATAGGCATTTTTAATGAAACAGAAGAAATACTGGAACAAATCTGGTGTAGAAATGTTGAGCTATATGGAAAAAATAGAACTGCTTTCTTTAAAGAGGAGCTTTAACTAACTTTTTCATGTTGAAGTGGACACACAAAGTAATAGTGGCTGCAGAGCGGAAAAATACATTTTTTTGCCTCTCCATTGTATAGATATAAATAAACAAAGAGTTTGTCACCTAATGAGTAAATTTCTAAAAATCCAAGTGTGTGTTATTAGAATGTTTCAACTGGGGACATACACTTTTTCTCTCTTATAATGCTGCCCCATCATAAACAAGCAGCAAAATAGTAGAAAAAAACACTCCCCTAGTCACTTCCACTGTATTACCCCTCCCCCACACTGACTGTCCAAAGATGTCAGTAATCACACTTATGTTTGTTGCACTCAACTTGCAATTGCTCTGCACTGCATTCCAGAATTCCTGTTGACATTTATAAAGAAAAATTTATATTGCCACAGTTATTTGACACATTTCAAGAAGCCTTCAAGGAAATGAGGTTTTCTACCTTTATGCAAAAACAATGATGCCAAAATCGACTTACGATTCTTTGTTCATCTTACTATCTGATATCACTAATTAATTCATATGTAAAAATAGAGAAAAGATATATATCTTTGAACCATATTGGCCTGTAGATACTAAAATATTTAGAATTGAGAGTCGTCAGTGGTTGATACCTTTTAATGGCTAACTGAAGCCATTAAAAAGTATCAACCACTGAGGACTCTCAATTCTAAATATTTTTCTATGTAAACGTACTAACCAGTATTTAGGTTGTGAGACTTTCCAAGTTATTACATCAATTATTTTATATTTTTACATCAAGCTTGGCTTTGTGCCTGTTAAGGCAACGTCCCATAATTTTAGAAAATAGTTTTTTAAAGCACCAATCCAGGGTTTATTTATTTAACCGCTGTAGTGGTGCCACTAATATAACTTCCCTGCGCCTAATAATATTATTACCAGCTGCTGTCTTCAGCTGTTCCCAGTGGCCTCCTTTTGATCTGCAGAACCACACCCCTGGGTTTGGGATATGTAAGCAGTTATTCTCACTCATCTGTTATGACCGTTCATAAAACCCGGCCCTGGAATGGCCAAATAACTCTCTCAGCACTATATGTACTGGAGCATGCTTCCGAGCTCACATCACCACAGCTAACAGTCGTGATGACAAATATCTCCCCTCAAGGACTCATTCCACGATCATCTTACATACCCTCCCCCTCTGCCCAAAGACAGGGAGCTTGACACCTTCTGCCAACAAAGAGTGGTCTCTAGACAGAATGTCAGCATTGCCATGCTGTTTCCCTGGCCTATGCTCCACATGGAAGTTAAAATCCTGAAGTGCAATGAACCACCTGGTCACTAGGGCATTGTTCCCTTTTTTCTCTTTCATCCACTTCACTGGAGCATGGTCTGACACCAGTCTAAACCTACTGCCCAAGAGATAATATCTTAGAATGTCTAATGCCCACTTGATGGCTAAACATTCCTTCTCCACTATGGTGTAATTATTATCGCAGGATGACAACTTTCAGCTGAAATACATCATGGGGTGCTCTTCCCCGTTCACCTCTTAAGATAATGGAATATGAGAGGAGGTGCTCACTGCTTCAAAGTAGGTGCTCAGGAGAAAAAACTTGAATAATAAGAGAAGATAACTCTAACACTCAAAATAGAGATTCATTTCCAAAAATATTTTTAATCTCCAAAAGAACAGACAGGATTTAGCAATTATTAAAAAAAAACAACAACACAGACACATATATTTCAACGTTTCGGCTTATTTTAACCCCTTAGTGACGGAGCCAAATTTTTAAAATCTGACCAGTGTCACTTTATGTGGCAATAAATCTGGAATGCTTCAACAAATCCCAGTGATTTTGAGATTGTTTTTTTTCATGACACATTATACTTTATGATAATGGTAAATTTAGGTCGATATGTTTTGTGTTTATTTATAAAAAATATCAGAAATTTGAGAAAAATGTAAAAAATTAACAATTTTCAAAGTTTGAATGATTATCCCTTTAATCCAGATAGTCATACGATAGCAAAACATTAATAAAAAAACATTTCCCACATGTTGGCTTTACATCAGCACCATTTGTAAAATGTTATTTTATTTTGTTAGCATTTTAGGAGGTTTAAAAATATAGCAGTAATTTTTCATTTTTTCAAGGAAATTTACAAAATTTATTTTTTAGGGACTTATCCAAGTTTTAAGTGGCTTTAGGGGTCCCATATATTGGGAAACCCCCAAAAGTTATGCCATTTTAAAAACAGCATCTCCTGACATATTGAAAACTGCAGTCAGGTAGTTTATTAACCCTTCAGGTGCTTTTCAGGAATTATTGCAAAGTGGTATGACAGAAATGAAACCTAAATGCCGCTAACTTCTGAACAGATTACAACAGCTGTCAGACTCTAAGGCCGCTATTTGGCCATGAATTGCCATGGCAAAAATCAGGACCACAAAATGATGATCTGAGGGCACTGATTGGGATACAGAGCAAGCCCCCGCACTCAGTTAACCATTTGTAATGATGTAGTCACAAATGACAGCAGCATCTAAGGGGTTAAACAGATTTGGACGGTGCAAACACTGATCGTTTGTGATGCAGCAAGTTGTCAACTATAGTGTCCAGCTGACGGCTGCTGGATTGTCATCTGTGTGGGGAGGCTATTCTCTTATATCTCAGGTCAGTTAAAAGACGTATTGGCGGTCATGCCTTTTTCAAGAGGTGCCTGTTTCTGTAAAGACAAGACATAAACACAAGAAAATAGGACTCAGTGTGCAAAATCACAATCCAAGTCAAAAAGCAAGCTTAGATATATGCTTCAATTTGCATAGAAGACAGTATTTACTTCAACAACTCAGTACTTATGTTATGAAGACATCAAAATAACAAAATAGCACTGATAACTGAATAAAACAATATTAAAAGGGTCATTGAAAAAAAAGAAAAAAGGCAAATGAAACAATGTTTCTATATATTCATATTAATACTGTATGTTCCATCATTGAAAGACATGTAAATCTCAATAAACATAATTTAATCACATGCTTGTTCCATTTTAATAAGACACACTTATGTTCAAGGTAAACTATGAGAGAGAAAAAAGAATATATACTTTACTCAATGTAAATGGCTTCAAAATGTCATTGGTCCCACTAGGAATAGATAAATCAGATATAAGAAATCAATAACATAATAATATGAAGAGGACACAGACGCAAAGAGTCATACTAAATACAAGAAAAAAACATAGCTGGTACCAATTAGTGCTCCAAGTGCCGATCCGTGAATACCAATAAATATGGATATAACTGGACTGGTGAGGGTCTCTGGGTGTCAGGGCACGTTCGCCAAATGTGCAAGGTCCGGTGTTCGCGGCGTTTTTGTCAGTGATGAGAGATTAACTTCCAGATCGTGGACGGTGGTTCCAATGATGTTGTGCACATGCGCCCACCGAAGTTGGTTGGAAAAGTCCAAGAGATAACGAATGCTATAAGGTGAAACTGCACATGCGTCCAGGACGTCATCGGTGTATTCTATTATTGTGGATCTGTGCCCACATGCTGTCAAGGAAAAAAAAGGATTACTTATGGAAGTAAAAAATTTTATTAAACGGGGACTAACTATAACTAATGAACAATTAATATAATAGATATAATATAATATAATAAAAAATAGTAAATAATCTGAGTAACCGCTAGTTTAGTGTAACAACAGCTGTAAATTATAATTATAATGATAAGCAGCATCCTAAACATATGCCGGTAACCAATTAGGGGTGGTACAATGTAACTCAGTGGTAACGGTATTATGGACTATACTAAAAAACATACATACAGTAACTGATTAAAGGAAATTCACAAAATTGAAAAATAAAGTATAGAGCAGAGGTCTCAAACTGCATTCCTAAAGGGCTGCAAACAGGTCATGTTTTCAGGATTTCCTTGTGCTGCACAGGGGAAAAATTAATCACCTATACACATAATGATTACAGCACCTTGAGCAATGCTATGGAAATTTTAAAAACACACATGGTTTGCGGCTCTCGAGGAATGCAGTTTGAGACCCATGGTATAGAGTATAATCACAGACCATATTCAGTATGAAACTTCATATTCCCTATTTAGGCCGAATGGACTAAGGGTTTGAAGTGTATGTATCCAATAGGACTTGCATTCTTTCAACTTCTTAACTCTATCCCCTCCTCTTCTGGCTAGTGGAATATGATCAATAATTTGATACTTCAATTGGGCCACAGTATGCTTATTCTGAGCAAAATGCGCTGGAATATGTAAAAGCTTTTGCCCACAGCACCCAGCCCGACATCCAATGCATCCGTCTGGAGTACAAACTTCTTGGAGAAATCGGGTGCCTCCAGAACCAGATGTTTTCACAAGGCCAACTTCAGTTCCTGGAAGGCCATCTCAGCTTCTGGAGACCACTTAGCCATAGCCAACTTTGTCCCTTTAAGGAGATCTGTCAGAGAGGCGGCTACTATGGTGAAGTGTGGGATGAACCGCCGTAAAAGCCCACAATGCCCAGGAACACCCTGACCTGCTTCTTTGAGAGAGGTTGTGGCTAGCCCTTGATTTCCTCAACTTTGTTTATCTGGGGCTTTATTTTGCACGTGCCTACAACATTGCCAAAGTATTTCGCTTACTATGGAAATGGAAATGGCATACTTCTTCAGGTTTATAGAAAGCCTCATTTTCCGTAGATCATCAAATTTTGATTGGACCTTGCTCAGATGGCTTTCCCAATCCTTGCTGAAGATCACAATATCGTCCAGATAGGCATACCTCTTGTGGGGAGCTAGGATCCGGTTCCTGACTCTCTGGAGCATTGCTGGAGTGCCTTGTAACCCAAACGGCATATTTGTGTATAGGAAGCATCTATCTGGCGTTGAGAACGCAGTCTTCTCTTTGGTGCCTTGGGACATAGGGATTTGCCAATACCCTATTGTGAGGTCAAGGGTAGTAATGTACCGAGCTGGCCCTAGCCTCTCAATTAATTTATCGACCTGGAGCATCAGGTAGGCATCGGTCTTAGAAACCTCGTTCAACTTCTAATAGTCATTGCAGGATCGCCATTCCCCATCTGGTTTTGGCACTAGGACTATTGGACCAGACCAACCACTCTTGGATTCCTCAATGACTCCCAGATTCAACATATGCTTCACCTTCCTTGAGATCACCTCTCGACGTGCTTCCGAAATCCTGTATGGCTTCAAGTTGACCTGGATATGAGGGTCCGTCAGGACATCATGCTCTATGATCTTCGTACAACCTGGAAGTGCCGAGAACAGGTCACTGTTACGCTGTAGCAACTCTCAGCACTGCTGCTTCTGCGAGCAAGACAAAGTGTCTGCCACCTTAACATCCTCGCTACTGACAATGGACTTTGCCAGCAGACAAGGGGCTTCATCGGGTTCTTTGTCCTGCCATGGTTTGATCAGGTTCACGTAGTACACCTGGTAGGGCTTCCGCTTCCCCCGGTTGGTGGACTTTGTAGTTGACCTCACCAACTTTCTCCACTACGTCATAGGTACAGTAGGTGTCACTTCTCTAGGAATTTGGTCTCCACCGTGGGCACCAGCACAAGTACTCGATCCCCTGGGTTGAACTGTTTTACCCTGATTGACCTATTATACACCCTGTCCTGGGCTTCGTGAGCCTTGAGGAGGTGTTCGTTCACAATGGGCATCACAATGGCAATCCTCTCTTGCATCTGGGTGACATGTTCTACCATGCTTCTATAGGGGGTAGTTTCATTCTCCCAGGATTCCTTTGTCACATCCAGGAGCCCTTGAGGGTGTCATCCATAGAGCAGTTCAAGTAGGGAGAAGCCAGTGGAAGCTTGGGGAACTTCGTGGATGGAGAGCAACAGGTAAAGAAGCAGGCAATACCGGTCTTGGTTGTCCTTCTCCACTGCTTTCTTCAGCATATCCTTCAAGTTCTTGTAAAACCTCTCCACCAGCCCATCAGTCTGGGGAAGGTACACTGAGGTTCTGAGCTGAGAAATTTGCAGGGTCTTGCACAACTCCCTCATGACCTTTGACATGGAGGGGGTCACTTAGTCCATGAGTATCTCCTTTGGCAGCCCAGTTCAAGAGGATATGTACCAGCTCCTTAGAGATACACTTGGCAGAGGCATTTCTTAAGGATTCCTCCTCTGGGTACCGGGTAGCATAATCCAGGACCTCCAATATGTATTGATGTTCTCTTGAGGACTTTACCAGGGGTCCCACCAAGTCCATCATTATTCGCACAAATGTGACCTCGATGATGGGCAATGGCACAAGAGGACTGCGTAAGTGGGCCACTGGGAGATCAGCTGGCACCTGGGGCCAGTAGTTCAGGATTTCTCTTTAACACCCAGGACAGTAGAATCTCTGCAGAATGCACTCCTGGGTCTTATCTGCCTCCAGTTGACTACCCAACACATGGGAATGAGCCATTTCTAACACCCTGCATCTATAGGGCCCTGGTACCAATAGCTGCTCTATTACGTCACCTCTTGGCTTGGCTACTCTGTAAAGCAGATCTCCAATTATAGCAAAAAGAGGGACTGACTGTTAGCCCCTGACTCCTGAGGCACACCATTTACCACAGTTACATTTTTAAATGCCCCTTTAAGAGTTAGGTCCCTGAGTTGGGCAGTTCTAAAATTTCCACCGGACACCTTCAGCTCAGAAATGTTGGCCTCAGTGGATGCTGCCCCATCCTCATCGCCAGCAAGTACACAAAATGAAAAGATAGAATCATAGAATAGTAGAGTTGGACGGGACCTCCTGGGTCTGATACAGCCCATTGCTCAATGCAGGATTCACTAAATCATCCCAGACAAATGTCTGTCCAGCCTCTGTTTGAAAACTTCCATGGAAGGAGAACTCATCACCTCTCGTGGCAGCCTGTTCCACTCATTGATCACTGTGTCAAAAAGTTTTTTCTAATATCTAATCTGTGTCTGCTCCCATTCAGTTTCATAGCTTCTAGTCTTTCCTTGTGCAAATGTGAATAAATATGATCCTTCTACAATGTGACAGCCCTTGAGATATTTGTAGACAGCTATTAAGTTTCCTCTCAGTCTTCTTTTTTGCAAACTAAACATTCCCAAATCATGTAACTGTTCCTCGTAGGTCACGTTTTGCAGACCGGTCACCATTCTGGTCGCTCTTCTCTGAATTTGCTCCAGTTTGTTGATGTCTTTTTTAAAATGTGGTGCCCAAAGCTGGACACAGTATTCCAGATGAGGTCTGACCAAAGAGGAGTATAGAGCAATAATGACTTTTTGTGATCTGTGACAGTATGCTTCTGTCAATACATCCCAGTATTTCATATGCCTTTTTTGCTGCTGCATCACACCGTTGACTCATGTTCAGTTTATGATCTATTAGTATACCCAAGTCTTTTTCACATATGCTGTTGCTTAGCCCTGTTCCTCCCATTCTGTATATGCTTTTCATTTTTAATGTCCGGATGTAGTACGTTGTACTTTTCCTTGTTAAAAACCATTCTGTTAGTTGCTGCCCACTGCTCCAGTTTATTTATACCTTTTTGAATCCACTCTCTCTCTCTTCTTTAGTATTAGCTATCCCTCCTAGTTTTGTGTCATCAGCAAATTTAATCAGTGTACCCTCAATTCCTTCATCTAAGTCATTGATAAAGATGTTAAACAATACAGGGCCCAGCACAGAACCTAGTGGTACCCCACTTAAGACATTCTTCCAACTGGATGTGCAGTCATTTATGACCACTCTTTGGGTCCTATCACTAAGCCAGTTATGAATCCACCTAACAGTTGCCTTGCCCATTCCATACTTATTCATTTTTTCAATAAGAATGGTGTGAGATACTTTGTCAAATGCTTTGCTGAAGTCAAGATATACTATGTCTACAGCATTTCCCTGATCCACCCAGTCAGTGATTCTATCATAGAAGGAAATTAAGTTAGTCTGACATGACTTATTGGTTACAAACCCATGATGACTCTGGTTAATCACTTAATTCTTATCCAGGTGCTTACATACTTGTTGTTTAATAATTTTCTCAAAGATCTTTCCTGGTATAGAAGTCAGACTCACTGGCCTATAGTTCCCTGGGTACATCTTCTTCCCTTTTTTGAAGATAGTAACAACATTTGCTCATCTCCAGTCTTTGGGGACATCTCCTGTTCTCCATGAATTTTCAAAGATTATGGAGAGTGGTTCAAAAATGTATTCTGCTATCTCCTTCAGTACTCTGAGGTGTAATTCATCTGGACCTGGAGACTTGAATTCATTTATGTTACCTAAGTGTTTCTTCACTATCTTTCTGTTTAAAGATATCCTGGATTCTTCTATTCCTTTAGTAGCACAATGAAGATCAGTTGATCGCCTCACCAACACCGGAGCTACCGCCTCACCAACACCGGAGCTACCGCCTCACCAACACCAGAGCTCCTGCAACCCTCAACCTACTGTCTCCTTCCCCATAATCCTGTAGAATGTAAGCCCGCAAGGGCAGGGTCCTCGCCCCTCTGTATCAGTCCGTCATTGTTAGTTTGTTTACTGTATGTGATATTTGTAACTTGTATGTAACCCCTTCTCATGTACAGCACCATGGAATCAATGGTGCTATATAAATAAATAATAATAATAATAATAATAATGTTACATTTCCTTTCTGAGAGAAAACAGATGCAAAATAGGAATATAAAAGTTTGGCCTGCTAAACATCCTTTCTTACCATTTCATCATTTTCACCCTGAAAAAATCCTATAGCATATTTGATTATTCTTTTACTTTTGACATATCCCCCAAATCCTTTTTTATTGCTTTTGACGTCTCTTGCAAGCCTTAATTCATTGTCAGCTTTAGTTAATCTGATTTGTGCCCTGCAGGTTCTGCAGACAGCATTATATTCTTCTTTAGATATGCCTCCCTCTTTCCATTTGATATACATTTTTCTTCCTTTTTAGCATGTGTTTAAGTTCTGTGTTCATCCATCCTGGTTTCCTTAAAGGGAATCTGTCACCCCCAAAATCAACGGTGAGCTAAGCCCACCGGCATCAGGGGCTTATCTACAGCATTCTGTAATGCTGTTGATAAGCCCCTAATGTATCCTAAAAGATGAGAAAAAAGGTTAGATTATACTCACCTGGGCGGGCCGTTCAATCCGGTCTGGGTCAGGGGCCTCCCATCTTCTTACGATGATGTCCTCTTCTGGTCTTCACGCTGCGGCTCCGGCGCAGGCGTACTTTCTCTGCCCTGTTGAGGGCAGAGCAAAGTACTGCAGTGTGCAGGCGTCGGGAAAGCTCAGAGAGGCCCGGCGTCTGCGCACTGCAGTACTTTGCTCTGCCCTCAACAGGACAAAGTACGTCTGCGCTGGAGCCGCAGTGTGAAGACCAGAAGAGGACGTCATCTGATGAAGATAGGAGGCGCTGGACCGGACCAGCAGCGGGAACGCCCCTGGGTGAGTATAATATAACCTCTTTTTCTCATCTTTTAGGATACATCGGGGGCTTTACAGAATTACAGAATGCTGTAGATAAGCCCCTGATGCCGGTGGGCTTACCTCCCCTTCGATTTTTGGGGGTGACATGTTCCCTTTAAATGCTTTGTATTATTCTCTCTTTTTGGAATTGTTAATGATTGTGCATTGAGATTCTCATTTTTCAAGATTTCCCATCCCTCCTGGACATTTTTGTCCTTAAGGATATCCAGACATTGGATCCCTCAATTCTCTTTCTGAGTTCCTTAAAATCTGCCTTTCTGAAATCTAACCTTGAAGTCTGAGTCTTCACAGGTCTTCCTCTTCTAGTTATCCAAACTTCTAGAATAACATGGTCGCTACCTCCTAGAATCCCAGCCTCTCTTACCTCCTCAACCATTTCCTCCCTGTTTATAAGGATTAGATCCAAGGTAGCAGATCCCCTTGTTTTCTCCCCTACTGTTTGGAAGATAAAGTTGTCAGCAAGAGAAGTTAATACTTTGATTCACCTGTTAGTTTTGCCTGAGAGAGATTCACAACAAATGTCTGGATAGTTGAAATCTCCCATGACCACTATGTCATATTTTTTGGAGAACTTGGCCATTTCATGCATAAAGAGTTCATCCATATCTTCAGCTTGCACAGGCGGCCTGTAGTAATTGCCTACAATGGTGTCCTTTCTGTTGTTCTCTCCATGTATTCTTACCCAGTTTCCACAGATCTCCCAGTCTCTGAAGCTAATTACAGCTTTCATGAGTTTTGGCATGCTTTCCACCAGTCTTTCACACTTCTTTTGGCACAAAAATTTAAGCATTTCTTATTTGTTTGATGGCTTGTGACTATCCATCATCCTCTTGATTACATTCCAGATGTTTTCAATGGGGTTCAGGTCTGGAAATTGGGCTGCCCATGACAGGGTTTTGATGTGGTGGTGTCTTAATTTTTTCCAGAGCTGTTGTAACTGACCCCAGCTGGCAGGGTGACATGCAGAGCAAGGACAGCACCACATGGGGAAGAACAGGCAGGAAAAAGCATTTTGGCGGCTGCAGACAGAAGGCGGGCAATCGTTCCCCGTAACACCAACACAACGGAAGTTGCCAGTCCAACTGTTAGGTCTTCCCAAGTCTGGTTGTTTTTTAAAACTCTGCTGACCTGACCCCAAAAAGGTCATTTGACAGACCAGCATCAGCAGGGGTAGCAAAACTACCAGCCTGACCACCACCAGCATGATCAAGCATATGGCAGCAAAGCACCTGACTTTGTGGGCTGAACCACAGGGTCCAGGAACAGTGTCTGTAGGTGACACCACTGCTTCTTCCACTTTTGTGCGTGCAAGCCAATTCCTTGTCCATGGTGCATGTGAAGATGCATCCTGCCCTCCACCTGTCGTTGTACACAGTCAACTAGCACCATCAGCAAGCACGTCCACATCCTTTTCCCAGCGCCGTGTTCAGTTGTCCATACCACAGTCCTTGAAACGCAAGCGCAAATATGCAACCGATGTCCCACAGGCCACATTACTAAATTCACACATTTCGACACTGCTTGCACTCAAAATGTTGCCTTTTAGGCTCATGGAGATGAAAGCTTTCTGCAACCTGATTGCAGCGGCCATCCCTCAGTCCTCGGTCCCCAGCTGCCACTATTTCTCCAGTTGTGCCATCCAGGCATTACACAAGTACATGTCCCATAACATTAGCTGTGCCCTCAACAATGTAGTTACTGCGAAAGTCCACCTAACCACGGACACATGGACAAGTGATTGTGGGCAGTGATGGTACATTTCGCTGATGGCACATTGGGTTAACAGAGTGGAAGCCAGGACCCAGTCAGACCTTGTGATGGAACACATCCTCCCAACGCTAAGGATTTTGGACCCTACATCAATCAGGGTTTCCCCCCACAGTCTACAGCTCCTGCACCTCCTCCTCCTCTTCAGCCCCTATCTCCAAAATGACCACATCAGTCACAAGCTATAAGCACTGCAGCACTGCCTCATCCAAGTGGCAACAGGCTGTGCTGAAGCTAATAGGCTTAGGTGAGAAACCGCACAGTGCTGAATAGTTGTGGACAGCTTTGAAAGAGCAGGCAGATCTGTGGCTGACACCGCTGAACCTACAGCCAGGCATGGTCGTGTGTGACAATGACCAGAACCTGGTGGCAGCTCTGAGGTGAGGTGATATCACACAGGTACCATGCTTGGCTCATGTGCATGGTTCACCGTTTTCTCAAAAGCTACCCAGAGCTGCCGGATCTGCTTTTCAAAGCATGCCACCTGTGTGCCCATCTTGGAAAGTTAGCTACAGCTTCTGTGCCCTTGCCGTGCTTCAGCAGCGCTTGCAGCTTCTGGATCACCGACTGGTATGTGATGTCCCCACGCATTGGAACTCTACACTGCAGATGTTGGAGTACATTTTTGAGCAGAAGAGGGCAGTTGTTCACTACCAGCTTCAACATGGCAATCGTTATTCAGTCCAGACTTCACACATAAGACCTCAGGAGTGGACATGGATGTCAGACATATGTACCATCCTCCAAAACTTTGAGGACCCCACCAAGATGGTGAGCGGCGATGATGCCATAATTAGCATCACCATCCCGCTTCTCTGCATTCTGAAATGCTCTCTGCTCACAATGAAAGAGGATGCCTTGCAGGCGGAGCATGAGGACATGGAGCAAGGAACCATACAGGGTGATTACTTACAGCCCAGCCTCATGACGTCCCAACGTGGATTGGTAGACAATGAGGAAGAGGAAGAACAGGAGATATATTCATGCACTATAGCTGGTACTACCTGCACAACTGTCATGCCGTCTGTTCAGCGTGGATGGCCTGAGGACAGGGAGAAGGAGGAGGAGAGCATGGTCAGTCATCCTGTTGGTGAGGACACGGAAGCCTTGCCTGTTAGCAGTCTGGCACACATGGCTGAGTTTATGTTATGCTGCCTTTCCCGTGACCCTCGCCTTCTCAAAATTTTGGGTGACAGTCATTACTGGCTGGTGACACTTCTAGACCCACACAACAAGGAGAACTTTCTATCTCTGATTCCCGAGGCAGACAGATCTACTAAAATAGGACAGCACCAGAGGGCCCTTGTTGCGGAACTGTTAAAAAAAATTCCCATCTGAAAACGCTTGCGGCAGAGGTCACAGTTTGTTGGATAACCTAGGAGTACAGGCGAAAGAGACACAACTCCAATCTAGCAGAGGCAGGGGAACACTTTTAATGTTCTGGGAGAGTTTTTCTCAGACCTTCCCATTGCACAGGCCCCGAGGCGTGGGGTAGTCTCACTAGGAGTGCAAAGTTTGGGAAGGTGCTGAGGCAGTACCTTGCTGACCATACCAACGTCCTCCGTGATTCTTTTGTGCCTTATAATTATTGGGTATCCAAGCTGGATACGTGGCATGAACTGGCTCTCTATACCTTGGAGGTCCTGGCCTGCCCTGCCACTAGCGTTTTGTCAGAGAGGGCTTTTAGTGCCACTAGTGGAATTATAACTGATAAGCGCATCCGCCTGTCAACTGAAAATGCTGACAGGCTGACTCTTATAAAAATGAACAAGGGCTGGATTGAGCCAGACTTTTCAACACCACCGAATGATAGCAGCGTAACATAAATTCAAATCCAGTGTCTTTTTTTGGGAGGTCTATTCCCATGCACCTCTTCACACCCACACATGGGTATACGCTTCCTGATTTTGGCTATTTTATTTTGTCCTTCTCATCCTCATCCTCAACCACCATATCATCAGCGTGACCGAGGTCCGTGATGCAACACCCACATAATTTTTTTAAGGGGTGTTTATTATGACCACAAAACATTTTTTTACACATTATGTTCATGTATACACCCTAGAGGTATAACAAGCACTTTTCACCTATTGTGTCCCCCATTTCCTAGTAGATTGTAAGCTTGCGAGCAGGGTCCTCACTCCTAATGCCACTATTTAAATTGTCTTAACTTGTATTCAATTTATTGTCTGTACATGTCCCCGCTTAATTGTAAAGTGCTGCGGAATATGTTGGCGCTATATAAATAAAAATTATTATTATTATTAGAGGTAAATGTTTGTCAGCTCATACACTTGATGCATGGGCATTACAAGTATTGGAGACTCACTCCTTTCTAATGGGAACATTTTTTTATGAGTCCCTCCTCCATGTCTTTTCCAAGTCGTATTGGGGTGCATCCCAATTTTTGGCAGCACTTGCATTCACTGCATAGGCAAACAGTTTGAGAGACCCACTTCCTAATAATTGGAAAATTGTTTTATGAGGCCCTGCTCCACGTCTCTTCCAAGGGGTATTGGGGTGCGTCCAAATTTTTGTTAGCCTTTGCATTCACTGCATTGGCAAACAGTATGGGAGATAAACTTCTTAATAATGGGAAAATTGTTTTATGAGGCCCTCCTCCACGTCTGTTCCAAGGGGTATTGGGGTGCATATACATTTTTGTCAGCTCTTACATTCACTGCATAGGCGAACAGTATGGGAGACCCACTACCTAATAATGGGAACATTGTTTTCAGGAGGCCCTACTGTACGTCTTTTCAAAGGGGTATTGAGGTGCATCTAAATTTTGGGCAGGCCTTGCATTCACTGCATAGGCAAACAGTATGGGAGACCCACTTCCTAATAATGGGAGCATTGTTTTCAGGAGGCCCCTCTGTACGTCTCTTCAAAGGGGTATTGTGGTGCATCTACATTTTTGGCAGCTTTTGCATTCACTATATAGGCAAACAGTATGGGAGACCCACTTCCTTATTATGGGAACATTTTTTCATGAGGCCCTCCTGTACGTCTTGTCAAAGGGGTATTGGGGTGCGTCCTAATTTTTGGCAGCCCTGCCACACACTGCATGCTATGATCTGGTGGCCTAGGAGCAGCATGAGACGTACTCTGGAGAAGGTGGTACCTGTACTGACCGCAGACCCTGAACTTAGCACCGCAACTAGAAGTAGCCGTGGGATGTACCTAACACTCCCTAGACACCTCGACACAGCCTAAGAACTAACTTCCCCTAAAGATAGAAACGGGAAAACTATCTTGCCTCAGAGAAAATCCCCAAAGGATAGACAGCCCCCCACAAATATTGACTGTGAGAGGAGAGGGAAATGACATATGCAGACTGAAATCAGGATTTAGCAAAGGAGGCCTTTCTAGCTAAAAAGAAAGAATAGGACAGAGTACTATGCGGTCAGTATTAAAACACTAGAAAATATCCACCACAGAAAATACAAAGCAAGACTAAATAGCCCAGTCCAAATTGCAATGAGTGGACACCTGATAAATGTTGCGATCCAAAGACAGCAGCACTACCACTCATAACCACCAGAGGGAGCCCAAGAGCAGAATTCACAACAGTACCTTCCCCCTTGAGGAGGGGTCACCGAACCCTCACCAGAGCCCCCAGGCCGATCAGGACGAGCCAAATGAAAGGCACGAACCAAATCGTCAGCATGAACATTGGAGGCAACAACCCAAGAATTATCCTCCTGGCCATAACCCTTCCGTTTGACAAGATACTGAAGCTTCCGCCTCGAAAAACGAGAATCCAAAATCTTCTCAACCACATACTCAAACTCCCCATCAATCAACACCGGGGCCGGAGGATCAACAGAGGGAACAACGGGCACCACATACCTCTGCAACAAAGATCTATGGAAAACATTATTGATGGAAAAAGAGGCTGGAAGGGCCAAACGAAAAGACACTGGATTGATAATCTCAGAAATCCTATAAGGACCAATAAACCGAGGCTTGAACTTAGGGGAAGAAACCTTCATAGGAACATGACGGGAAGACAACCAGACCAAATCCCCAACCAGAAGCCGGGAACCAACACACCGATGACGGTTAGCAAAACGCTGAGCCTCCTCCTGAGACAACACCAAATTGTCCACCACATGAGCCCAAATTTGCTGCAGCCTGTCAACCACAGAATCCATACCAGGACAATCAGAAGGCTCAACCTGCCCTGAAGAAAAACGAGGATGAAAACCAAAATTACAAAAAAAAGGCGAACCAAGGTAGCAGAACTAGCCCGATTATTAAGGGCAAACTCGGCCAATGGCAAGAAAGCCACCCAATCATCCTGATCAGCAGACACAAAGCATCTCAAATAAGTTTCCAAAGTCTGATTAGTTCGCTCGGTTTGGCCATTTGTCTGAGGATGAAATGCGGAAGAAAAAGGCAAATCAATGCCCAGCCTAGCACAAAAGGCCCGCCAAAACCTAGAAACAAACTGGGAACCTCTATCGGACACAATATTCTCCGGAATGCCATGCAAACGAACCACATGCTGAAAAAAGAACGGAACCAAATCAGAAGAGGAAGGCAATTTAGGCAAAGGTACCAAATGAACCATCTTAGAAAACCGATCACAAACCACCCAGATAACCAACATCCTCTGGGAAACCGGAAGATCTGAAATAAAATCCATAGAAATATGAGTCCAAGGCCTCTCAGGGACCAGCAAAGGCAGAAGCAACCCACTAGCACGGGAACAACAAGGCTTGGCCCGCGCACAAGTCCCACAGGACTGCACAAAAGAACGCACATCCCGCGACAAAGAAGGACACCAAAAGGACCTACCAACCAAATCTCTGGTACCAAAAATTCCAGGATGGTCAGCCAACACAGAACAATGAACCTCAGAAATCACTTTACTAGTCCATCTATCAGGAACAAACAGTTTCCCCACTGGACAGCAGTCAGGTTTATCAGCCTGAAATTCCTGAAGAGCCCGTCGTAAATCAGGGGAGATGGCAGAAAGAATCACCCCTTCCTTCAGAATGCCGACCGGCTCAAGGACCCCAGGAGAATCAGGCAAAAAACTCCTAGAGAGGGCATCAGCCTTAACATTCTTAGCACCCGGAAGATACGAGACCACAAAATCAAAACGGGAGAAAAACAGGGACCATCGAGCCTGCCTAGGGTTCAGTCGTTTGGCAGACTCGAGGTAAATCAGATTCTTATGATCGGTCAGGACCACAATACGGTGCTTGGCCCCCTCAAGCCAATGTCGCCACTCCTCAAATGCCCACTTCATAGCCAACAACTCCCGATTGCCGACATCATAATTGCGTTCCGCAGGCGAAAACTTCAGAGAAAAGAAGGCACACGGTTTCATCAAGGAACCATCAGAATTCCTCTGAGACAAAACGGCCCCTGCCCCAATCTCAGACGCGTCAACCTCAACCTGAAATGGAAGAGAAACATCCGGCTGACGTAACACAGGGGCAGAAGTAAATCGGCGTTTAAGCTCCTGAAAGGCAGAAACAGCCACGGAGGACCAATTCTTCACATCAGCTCCTTTCTTCGTCAAATCGGTCAGAGGTTTAACCACACTGGAGAAGTTGGCAATGAAACGACGGTAAAAATTAGCAAAGCCCAAGAATTTCTGAAGGCTCTTCACAGATGTGGGCTGAATCCAATCATGAATGGCCTGAACCTTAACCGGATCCATTTCTATAAATGAGGGAGAAAAAATGAACCCCCAAAAAGAAACCTTCTGCACTCCAAAGAGGCACTTAGACCCCTTCACAAATAAAGCATTATCACGGAGGATCTGAAATACCATCCTGACCTGTTTCACATGAGACTCCCAATCATCGGAAAAAATCAAAATATCATCCAAATATACAATCATGAATTTATCAAGATAACTCCGAAAGATATCATGCATGAAAGACTGGAACACAGATGGGGCATTAGAGAGTCCGAATGGCATCACAAGGTATTCAAAATGGCCTTCAGGCGCATTAAATGCAGTTTTCCATTCTTCACCCTGCTTAATACGAACAAGATTATATGCCCCTCGAAGGTCAATCTTAGTAAACCAACTTGCCCCCTTAATCCTAGCAAACAAATCAGTAAGCAAAGGGTATTGAAATTTGACCGTGATCTTATTCAAGAGACGATAATCAATACAGGGTCTCAAGGAGCCATCCTTCTTGGCAACAAAAAAAAACATGCTCCCAATGGTGAAGAAGATGGCCGAATATGCCCCTTCTCCAAAGACTTCTTAATATAGCTCCACATGGCGGCATGTTCTGGCACAGACAGGTTGAAAAGTCGGCCCTTAGGGAACTTACAACCTGGAATCAAGTCAATAGCACAATCACAGTCCCTATGCGGTGGATGGGAACTGGATTTGGGCTCATCGAATACATCCTGGAAATCTGACAAAAACTCAGGAATTTCAGAAGAGGGGGAAGAGGAAATTGACATCAAAGGAACGTGACCATGAACCCCCTGACAACCCCAACTAGTCACAGACATAGATTTCCAATCTAACACCGGGTTATGTACCTGTAACCATGGAAAACCCAGCACAATAGCATCATGCAAATTATGCAACACCAGAAAATGACAATCTTCCTGATGGGCTGGCGCCATGCACGTGGTCAGCTGTGTCCAAAACTGAGGTTTATTTTTAGCCAACGGTGTAGCATCAATGCCCCTTAAAGGAATAGGGTTCTGCAAAGGCTGCAAGGGGAAACCACAATGTCTGGCAAATTCTAAGTCCATTAAGTTCAGAGCGGCGCCTGAATCCACAAATGCCATGACAGAAAATGACGATAATGAGCAGATCAAGGTCACAGATAACAGAAATTTAGGTTGTACAGTACTGATGGTAACAGAACTAGCGATTCCCTTAGTACGCTTAGGACAATCAGAAATAACATGAGCAGAATCGCCGCAATAAAAACACAACCTATTCTGACGCCTGAATCTTTGTCGTTCAGCTCTAGACAAAATCCTATCACACTGCATAGGCTCAGGGCTCCGCTCGGAGGACAACGCCACAGTGTGCACAACTCTGCGCTCGCGCAAGCGCCAATCAATCTGAGTGGCCAGAGACATAGAATTACTCAGGCCAGCAGGCGTGGGGAACCCCACCATAACATCTTTAACGGATTCAGAAAGACCCTTTCTGAAAATTGCCGCCAAGGCATCCTCATTCCATTTAGTCAATACAGACCATTTTCTAAATTTCTGGCAATACGATTCTGCCGCTTCTTGACCCTGACACAGGGCCAACAAGGGCTTCTCTGCATGATCCACTGAATTAGGTTCATCATACAATAACCCTAGTGCCTGAAAAAAGGTGTCTACATTAAGCAAAGCAGGATTCCCAGATTCCAGGGAAAATGCCCAATCCTGAGGATCACCACGCAGCAGGGAAATAACAATTTTAACCTGCTGAATGGGATCACCAGAAGTACGAGGTTTCAGAGCAAAAAAACGTTTACGGTTATTTTTAAAGCTCAAAAATTTGTACCTGTCCCCAAAAAACAAATCAGGAGTTGGAATTCTAGGCTCTAAAACCAGAGTCTGAACGATATACTTGGAAATACTCTGAACTCCAGCAGCAAGTTGGTCCACACGAGAAACCAATTCCTGAACCTCCATGCCAGCACCAAACTCCTGAGCCACCCAGAGGGAAAGAGGGAAGAAAAGACAAAACAAACTACAGAAAAAAAAATGGCTCAGCACTTTTCTTCCCTTCTTTTTAGATGCATTTAACTCATTTTTGGCCAGTTGTACTGTTATGATCTGGTGGCCTAGGAGCAGCATGAGACATACTCTGGAGAAGGTGGTACCTGTACTGACGGCAGACCCTGAACTTAGCACCGCAACTAGAAGTAGCCGTGGGATGTACCTAACACTCCCTAGAAACCTCGACACAGCCGAAGAACTAACTTCCCCTAAAGATAGAAATGGGAAAACTATCTTGCCTCAGAGAAAATCCCCAAAGGATAGACAGCCCCCCACAAATATTGACTGTGAGAGGAGAGGGAAATGACATACGCAGACTGAAATCAGGATTTAGCAAAGGAGGCCTTTCTAGCTAAAAAGAAAGAATAGGACAGAGTACTATGCGGTCAGTATTAAAACACTAGAAAATATCCACCACAGAAAATACAAATCTCCACATTTGACTAAAGACATGGAGGGTATATCTGCATCTCCAGAGATACAGCTTGGCTGCAAAAAATCCCTACACAGACAAAGCTGGACAAGACAAAACATCAAAATGCACTGAACTATAAGGCCCACAGCATGTGGACAGCAAAAACAAAGCCAGAACTTATCTTTGTTGAATAGAACAGCAAAACAGGAGAGACCAGGTAGGGATGTGAATCCTCCAAAAACAATGGACAACTGGCATTGACTAAAGGAACAAGCAAGACTAAATAGCCCAGTCCAAATTGCAATAAGTGGACACACCTGATAAATGCTGCGATCCAAAGACAGCAGCACTACCACTCATAACCACCGGAGGGAGCCCAAGAGCAGAATTCACAACACTGCATATGCAATGAGAGTATAGGAAACCCACTGTTTAATAATGGGAAAAACAAAGTATAGCCGGATGATGGATCTCTAAGAATAGTCAGGGCCAATATCTGGCCTTTTAAGAATAGTAGAGGCTGCCTGATGGCCCTATAAAAATAGGCTTTGCGACTTTCAGATTCCCTCCTTCATAAATGAAACAGGATGAGTCTGGAAAGGATGTTCCTTAATATATTTTCCAGGAAAATCCATTTTTTTTTTTATGTTTTATTGTGAGTCTGTAAAAGTGGCGTAAGACTGTGACAACATTGTTCACAGCCGTGACCTGGGAGTCAGAAATGCTTCCAAGAGTCTTCCACATGCTGTTCTCATGTCATTTGAGTACTGTTTCCATCAATTTCTGCAATTTCTAGTCACTCTAAAGACCGCCGGGGGGGGGGGGGGGTGTTTGGGTGCCCTGGAAAAATGCTCAAGTCTCCCATAGACTTACATTGGGCTCATTGCTCGGCTCGAGCACCCGAGCATTCCCATTTGCTCGACCCGAGCATTGAGTATCTGAGAATTTTAGTGCTCGATAGTGATGAGCGAGTATACTCGTTACTCGAGTTTCTCCAAGCATGCTCGGGTGGTCTCCAAGTATTTCTGCATTCTCTGAGATTTAGTTTATGTCGACGCAGCTGCATGATTTGCGGCTGCTAGACAGCTTGAATAGATGTGGGGATTGCCTAACAAACAGGCAATCCCCACATGCATTCAAGCTGTCTAGCAACTGCAAATCACGCAGCTGCGTCAACATAAACTAAATCTCCGAGCATGCCGAAATACTCGGGGACCACCCGAGCATGCTCGGAGAAAATTCAGTAATGAGCATACTCAATCATCACTTGTGCCCGTCCATCATTAGTGCTGGAACATGCTTCCGAGTTCACATCACCGCAGCTAACAGCTGCTATGACACATAACTCCATGCAAAGACTCATATGGCGGCCATCTTACACCATGTCAAGAGATGTTTATGACAGGCTCTCCATCTTGCTATACTAAGCTACCTACATTAGAGTTCTTAACACACCAAAGGCACGCCTTTCTTCAAATACAACAATCAGACCTGCAATTTTAGAGAGTGGCTACATGGTTTCACAGTAACGTTTGTCTTGTTTACAGTTGGGGATGATGTGGTACTATATATTTTGGTGAATTTGTGATTCTACATTTTATCATTGTGAAGCTCCGCCATAAAAATACAGCCTTTTCATATTTTCAACAAAAATCTGTACATGATAATAATTTTTGTGTGTTGTAATTTATAGTTTTGATTTTTTAGAAGATGTTGATGGCACAACTAACTTTCACACTGTCTTAAAAAAATGTAAAAATCAATTTACGGTATATAGAACACATTTGATAAAAATAGGAATCAATTTACAAACTATTATGTTGAGATAATTGAATCTACTAATTCTATGAGGAATACATAAGGGCAATAAATAGCTTTTGTTATATTCTTTTGAGATGGCATTGAAACTTAATCTACATATATTTTTATAACTGTCCCAGGACAATATTTAGTTTTTGAAATCAGTTCATATACTCTTGAGGAGCTAATGCTATTTTCTGAACAATGTAGCCCAGTTAAACAAATAACTTCTGGAAATAAAAACCAGTTAATGCTTATTTTAATAAATTATTTTACTGACCCATTAATGACAATATTTTACTGATAAAATAAGTTAACTGCTGCATGATAACTTAAAATGCATGTCAATACAGTATTTACATATAATAAAATACAGTATAACATATAAATAGAATTGTTATTGATTTAGCGCAGTCCTAAATTATGGAATCGATAAAACCCTTTTCAAAATCAAATACTCTTTTAGGAAATGTACAGGGAATACATAGGGCTCTACAATTTAGTGTCCCTAATCTAGCAATCAGAATGGAGACACATTGAAAAGGGTATCTCTTCATCTGAAGGACTCAGCATGGCCATGTATTCCATGAAGAGTCCATTCTTCCATTTATTGGAATGGGTATTGTGTAATGCTTCATTTTCCCTGTGTTGAAACTCCAGGGTCATTGAACACTCGCCATAAGGCTCATCTATGAAATAGAACTTGACTCTGGGTGTTCAATTAATGGGAGTCCCTATAACCAGCTTATCAGGTGACCATTCTAATATATTATTCTAATATATACTATATTGTGAATAACTCATTTAAATTAATGAGGCGCAATCCTTGATGCAGTTGTATGAGAGCATACACAGTGCCTTAAAAAAGTATTCATACCCCGTGAACTTTTCCACATTTTTTCATGTTACACCCACAAATTTAATTGGATTTTATGTGATATACCAATAAAATATAGTAAGTATTTGTGAAGTGTAAAGGAAATGATACATGTTTTTTTTTAAATATTTAAGCAATTTAAATTTTTAAAATTGTGATGTGCCTTTGTATTGAGCCACTCTGAGTCAATACTTTGTAGGACCACCTTTTGCTGCAATTACTGCTGCAAGTCTTTTAATTATGTCTCTACCAGCTTTGCATATCTAGATGCTAAAATTTTAGCCCATTCTTCTTTGCAAAATAGCTCCAGCTCCATGAGATTTTGATCAAGAGTGTCTCTGTACAGCAACTTTCAAGTCTTGCCATTGATTATCAATGTGATTTATGTCTGGACTTTGACTGGGCCTTTCAAACGCGTGAATATGATTTGATTTAAACCATTATTTGTAGCTCTGCCAGTATGTTTTGGGTTATTTTCCTGCTTTTAGGTAAACCTATGCCTCAGTTTAACTTTTTTTACAACCTCTAACAGGTTTTTCTTCATGATTGCCCTGTATTTATCTCCAACGATCTTTCTGTTAACCCTTACCAGCTTCCCTGTCCATGATGAAGAAAAGCATCTCTATAGCATGATGTTGTCACCATCATGTTTTTCTTTTTAATTATAAGAATTTTTACTGAACATTTCAAAATAGTACAAACCTACAAATAGAAAACCCATCCCATAGAATCCCACCACTTTCTCAGACCCTAGTGAGTGTTCTGCAAAATGGTGTTTCATTTATGTCCAAAAGAATGTCCACTCTCTTCCCGATTGATGTGTCCAGGAAATTTTTAATTTACATTTTACATATCCCACCCTCTACCCTACCCTCAATAGACATTGAAAAAAGAGGTCACAGTCTGATTCATACAAACAAGACCCTGCACATGTGTAACTCATAGCTTTAGTGCCAAAATATACCCACTATTGCTGTATATATAGTCTTCCATAACCAACCATTTAAGCAGGTTGTCCACTACATTTTTATTGATGACCTATCCTAAGGATAGGTCATCAATGTCTGATCGGTTGGGGTCTGACACCTGGCACCCCTGGCTACCTGCTGTTCTTAGTGTACTGTCTGCTGGAATTGTGATCTCACTATTATGAAGCATATGAGCCACCTCCACTGCAGTGTTTGTCGTGCCAGAACTAATAGACCTTATGATGAACCGACTTGTTGACTCTGATATTTTACTGGAAGTCCACCTCTTGGCCTTTGAATGGATAGACATACTTAATTTTGTATTCTTCTAACTGTCAAGGCACTTACATTATTCAGTTTGGCAATTTTCTTGGCTGAGAGACTGCTATCGGTGAGCTGGATTATACTGTTTCTATTTTCTTGGGAAATCTTCTTCATGGCTGTTCCTCAATTCGAATCAGTGACTATTCACTTGGGAATCAACCTAATTACACACTGAGCTGTTAGGTAATGTGAAAACAGGTTGGAATTTGTAGTATACAAGAAGAAAAATATTTTTCCACCACCAGTAGCAAAACAATACAATGCAATGACATGACAAGAATCTGACCTCAACCCAATCGAACATTTGTGAGTTGAAGAAAAAGTTGTATACATGCCCAAGTGAGTCTGCCGGTATGCACCAGCTTAGGGAATGTGTAGAAGTGACCTTGGGTCATATTTTGATTTTCATACCAGGTATTGGTACCTTTGGCAGTGTGGACAGGTTCCAAGTCCTGCTGGAAAATGAAATTTCCATCTCCAAAAAGCTTGTCAACAGATGGAAGCATAATGTGGTCTAAAATGTCATGATACACTGTTGCGCTGACTTTGGTCTTGACAAAACACAGTGGACCTACACCAGCAGATGACATGGCTCCCCAACCATCACTGATTGTGGAAACGACACACTAGACCTCAAGTAGCATGGATTGTGTGCCTTTCCACTCTTCCTCCAGACTATGGGACCTTGATTTCCAAATGAAATGCAAAATTTACTTTCATCTGAAAACACCTTAGATCGCTGAGCAACAAGACCAGTTCTTTTTCTCCTTGGCCCAGGTAAGACGCTTCTGGCATTGTCTATTGGTTATGAGTGCCTTAACACAAGGAATGCAACACTCGTAGCCCATGTCCTGGATACATCTATGCATGGTGGATCTTGAAGTAATGACTCCAGCAGCAGACCACTCCTTGTGAATCTCCCCCCAATTTTGTATGGCCTTTTCTTAACAATCCTTTCACTGCTGCGGTTATCTCGCTTGCTTGCATACTTTTTTCTATCACACTTTTTCCTTAAACGCAACTTTCCCTTAATATGCTTGGATACAGCACTCTGTGAACAGCCGGCTTCTTTAGCAATGACCTTTGTGGCTTACCCTCCTTGTGGAGTGTGTCAATGACTGCCTTGTGAACATCTGTCAAGTCAGCAGTCTTCCCCATGATTGTGGAGCCTACTGAAGCAGACTAAGGGACCTTTTTAAATTCTTAGGAAGCCTTTGCAGATGTTTTTTGTTAATTATTCTAATTTACTGAGATAATGACATTTGGGTTTTTATTAGTTGCAAGCCATAATCATCTACATTAACAGAAATAAACACTTGAAATAGATCACTCTGTAATGACTCTATATAATATATGAGATTCACTTTTTGTGCTGAAGAACTGAAATAAGTTAACTTTTTTGGTGATATTCTAATTTTGTGAAAAGCACCTGTACATCTCTCGTCTGTTTCTACTCTCACTCCTGACAGTGATTGACAGATCACTCTTCTGTGTCAATTGCTATCCTGGTTGAGATCGTAGACTGGCACTGTTATTTCCAGGAGACAGTGGAAGCAAATATGGATTGTCCAGCTCTAGCAATATCTTCAGGACATTACTGCATATTTGAAATGGTGGCACTTGTGCAAGATGTTGGCTGGGTGAGTTGGAAGAGACGAGTGACCTATCAATTACTGGCAGGAGGCCAGAGCTGGGAAGAGAGGCAGAGAGAGAGGCCATAGAGCAGTATGTGCAGACCCTGCCCCTGCGCTTGTAAGCTCATTTGCATAACAATTTGCTAATGGGTTATGATACTATCAAGACATAGACTTATATGAAGGTATTGAAGTAATCATCATTACTGGCACTTTACTGTGATTACTTTGAGTTCTAAAAACCTGCTGACAGGTGCCGTTTTATGCCTGTTGAAGATGGCATAGTTCACGGCTACCGGAGGAAAGACACTTTTCATTTACATTGAGAAGAAATGCCGAAGCTGTCAATCAGAAGAAGATGGCAGCCATTACATACAGGAGCCTTGAATTGGAGATGTTTAGGTGTGTTTGGTTTTAATCCTGAGGCTTGTGGTCATCCCAAGGCTGAGGAAAGATGGTGACAGGGCCTTTATCTTCCTAGAGAAATTTTTCTCAAAAAGATTTCTCTGGTTACTTAGTGCACACCCTTACTGCATTCCTGTCAGTGAAGCTCTGACTTATAGAGTGCATCCACTACTTTATCTGCCTATTATTTAGAATGGCATGTCTCCTTGTAATCCCCAGTTTATATTATTGTCTGTATTAATTCTTCAATTATTTTTAAATGTTACAGAACATGAAGATATGACATGGAAAAAATATATCTCAGAAAGAAGCACAGCTTTAAGCTATTAAACTAGGGTTTGATTTACGTGCTTTGGTAAACTGCCAGCCAGACTTTGCCATTCATTAAATATAAGTGTGTTTTACATTTGGCTTACAGTGAGAGATACCAGACACTGAAGCAATAGAATATTGTAGGTACAGATAAGTTCTTTGTAATTAAGGCAAGAACTAAAAACCTATCTTGACTGTTACACCCTTAGCACTATTTTAATCTTATTTTTATGGTAACACATTCAGTTATATAATTTGATTACAAGAAAAACAGTTTGAAATGAAACAATTTTTTGTAATAGCATTTCCATGCTGATTTTGTGTTTAGTAGAGTTTGCATCAAATTGACACCGGGAATATGCTTTCATCTAGACGGCAGTACTGCTGCCCATAGAATCCTTCAGGCCCATTGTATTTCAGTGCTACTTAGAGTATCACAGGTTATATAGAGTAAAAGCAGCGGTCTTTTGGTTCACTGATGTTCAAAGCAATGACAACCACATGTTAGAAGATTCCTCTTTTCCACCAAGCTTAATAGTTAAATCCACCAGCCAGCGTTTGAGCTTGATTGCTCTTAGCACAAGAATGCGACAATACATATCCACCCAACTGCTTTGTGATCTAAAGACACCAGCCTCCTACACTAAAAAATAAAAAAGCTTCCGTGTAGTCCCAGCTAAAAGCTGGTTTTGCATTGAACTTATTGGTTTTCTAAAAATCAGAGTATCTTTCTTATTCAAGTGCAGCTTAAAGAAATCATAACTCAATTATCCTGTTACAGAATTATTGCTTAAAGTATAGTAGACTTACCGTACTTAATTGTC
The DNA here is from genome assembly GCF_032444005.1 of Ranitomeya imitator. NCBI lineage: Eukaryota > Metazoa > Chordata > Amphibia > Anura > Dendrobatidae > Ranitomeya > Ranitomeya imitator. The sequence continues at coordinate 307,456,896 of NC_091285.1, read as the reverse complement.
AGGCTAAGTTTTTGAAATCCTACCAGTGTCACTTTATGGACCAACAACTCTGGAATGCTTCAACGTATCCCATTGATTTGGAGAATGTTTTTTTCATGCACATTGTACTTTATCATAATTGGAAACTTAGGTTGATATGCTTTGTTTTTATTTATAAAAATATCAGAAATTTGATAACATTTTTTAAACAATAGCAAATTTCAAACTTTGAATGATTAACCCTGTAATTCAGATAGTCATACCGCATAAAAATAATAGTAAATAACATTTCCCACATGTCTGCTTTACTTCAGCACCATTTGTAAAATGTTCATTTATTTTGTTAACATGTTAAAGGGTTTAAAAATGTAGCAAAATGTAGCAACAATTTTTAATTTTTTTTTTTCAAGGAAATTTACAAAACTTTTTTTAATGGACCAATTCAGTTTTAAAATGACTTTGGGGATCTAATATATTTTGGATCCCGTCAAAGTGGTATCGGTTTTAAAACAGCACCCCTCAACGTATGCAACATTGCTTTCAGGTAGTTTATTAACACTTCAGGTGCCGATTAGGTCAAAAAGGGAGCCCCTACACCCTGTTAACTATCTAGATGCTGTGTCACTATTTACAGCTGTATTTAAGGGTTTAAATGGCTATGTTGGTACCAACACTGATCGTGGCTGATGCAGTAAATTGTCAGCTATGGTGTAAAGTCAACAGCTGCTGGATTATCACCTGTTGGAGGATGTTATTCTCTCATATCACAGGTCACTTTTAAGTTGCATTGATGGTCATTAACCCCTTATGCCACGTAGGCATCATGAAAGTCGGTGCCAATCCGACCTGTGATGCCTATGTGGCGTCATGGCAGGATCACGTTCCTGCAGATCGGGTGAAAGGGTTAACTAAAATTTCACCTGACCTGACCACATATGAGGTACCGGTGTATTCAGGAGAAATTGCTCATGAAAGTTTAAGATCCATTTTATCCTGTAGCCCATGTGTTAGGAGTCAAGTTTCTTCTGCTGCACAGGGGGAATCTCGATCCATCTCCGCTGCGGTCTCCCATTCTTCTCCAGCCGCAGTGGAGTCTGCTCAGCAGGGACGTCGATCCCAGCGTCTCGCTCAGTCTGACTCTGTGCGAAGAGTTACTGCTGCTTTTCCTGCTTCTGCCATTGAAGCCAGTGCTGGGCAGCGGCGAGTGGACGTTTCTGGATCTAAGTCCTGCTTTTCTCTGTCTGAGCATGCCCAGGGCAGGATCTCCCGTTGGAGATCGAAGGTCACATGCTCAGGTACTGCAGCACATCCCATTGGTCTTTTTGGCAGGTCCTGAAAGGTCAAAATTTCTGTAGCTGTTTCCTGTGCTGCAGCTATATAAACTGCGCATGACCGCACGGCCATGTGCTAGTATTGTCTTGTAAATATGTGTGTGTGTTGTGAGTGAAAGTCGCTCTTTAAATAACCCTCCCTATTGAATGTCTGTTCGCGGAAGGTGTATGTTTGCTATCTAGCGCCCGACTTATCCAACAGCACGAAACACACATTACAGCTACCAGTTGCTGTGTCCGCCAGTACGGCGCTGTGCGCTTGCTCTGCGCTTTCCTGACCCAAGCCTGGGTGGTTTGTGGCGTCCGTCAGTGCGGCACCGCACGCACTCTTGTGCCTTAATATTATTATTTATGTTCCTCTAACACACCCAGTTGCGGTGTTGTGCCAGCAAGTGTCTAATCGGACTTCAATCCTGTGTAGGGGTTGAGTCCGCTGACTTCTTGCTCACGCTTTATGTGCGGTACTGCGGTCCTGTGACGCAACAGGATCGCTTCCTTCACGCTGGGTGAAGTTAACCCATGTGTGTATACTTAGTACCGCCATATAGTCCATCTTACTAGCAGCAGGGTCTTTTACCTGCACGGTGGACCTCGGACTGCGAACGCACCTAATACCATAACATCTGATTCTTGGTGCGTTCCGCCAGTCCCTAACAGAATACTAGCGCCAAGGTCTGGCTAGTAATGACGGACGATCAGCGTACACAGCGGTACATCCAACAGCTGGAGGGTAGGTTGGCGGCTCTAGAGCGTGCAACCTCAGCTGTGGACGTTACTGCTGTCGCTGTTCAGGCTGCAAGTGCAGTTGCAGCCAGTTTGTCTGCTGCCACCCCTGCTCCGACCTTATCCCATCTCCCGCTTCCAGACAAGTTTGCTGGTGACAGTAAGCTATGTCGGGGATTCGTGAGCCAGTGCTCCATACATCTCGAGCTGCTGGCTGCACGTTTTCCTACGGAACGGGCGAGGGTGGGATTCATCTTGTCTCTTTTGTCGGGCAGGGCGTTGGAGTGGGCAACGCCGCTTTGGGAACGTGGTGATCGTGTGGTACAGAGTGCTCCTATCTTCCTGGACGCTCTGAGGCAGGTCTTTTTGGGACCCCGTGTCACCCACGATACCGCGCTCCAATTGTTGGCAATTACTCAGGCTTCGTCCATGGTCAGCCAGTTCGCCATACTATTCCGGACTCTAGCTTCTGAGCTGGAATGGCCGGATAAAGTCCTTATTCCGGTGTTCTGGAAAGGACTGGCAGATCATGTAAAGGACGCCTTGGCCACCAGGGAGATTCCTGCCACACTGGAGGAGCTTATTACTATAGCTACCCGCATCGATCTCCGTTTTAACGAGCGGAGGTTGGAGCGGACCCAGTGTAGGCAGAGGTTTCGGCTGGCTCCCACCTTTGCCAAACCTCTAGAATCTCCTGTTATGGCGTCTGACTCCCATGAGGCCATGGAGGTTTCCGAGCGGGACCTAGGTCTTAGACCGCTCGAGTACCTGTGGTGTGTAAAAATTGCCAGCAACCGGGACATTACGCTAATAAATGTCCACGGCGGTCGGGAAAACGATCGCGTCTAGTGACCATTGGAGGAGGTTCACTGGACACAGCGGCATTTTCCTCCAAATTGTCCTTTAAAGGGACAATCCTGTTAGGCACATCCACTCTTACAGTAGAGCTTTGTGTGGATTCAGGAGCAGAAGGAAATTTTATGTCTTCTGCTTTTGCTCTGCGCCACGCAGTACCTCTGGTTATGCTTGCCAAACCAGTAACCGTTAGAGTGGTGAATGGGTCGACACTTCCGCTACAGATCACACATCAGACTGTCCCTTTCACGTTAGCCATGTCCCCATCCCACCAGGAGATTATTTCCCTTCTTGTCCTTCCCGAGGGAATGGATGAGATTCTGCTGGGAATACCCTGGCTCCGTTTCCACTCCCCACATATTGAGTGGACCTCTGGGAGGATATTGGGTTGGAGTGAATCCTGTAAGGGCAGATGTGTGAAAGAGTGCGTTCAGGTTTCCACCACTGAGATGCCCGCAGAACTCTCTACTCTCCCCAAATACTATTGGTCTTATGCAGACGTCTTCTCCAAAAAGGCCGCGGAGACCCTTCCGCCACACCGTCCCTATGACTGTCCTATAGATCTCTTGCCTGGAGCAGAACCTCCTCGGGGACGTGTCTATCCCCTCTCTCTCCCGGAAACGGAGGCTATGTCCCAGTACATCCAGGAGAATTTGGCAAGAGGGTTTATTAGGAAGTCCGTGTCACCAGCAGGGGCAGGGTTCTTCTTCGTCCAGAAGAGGAATGGAGAGTTGCGTCCTTGCATAGACTACAGGGGTCTTTACGCCATCACCGTTAAGAATAAGTACCCGCTGCCCCTGATTTCTGAGCTTTTTGATAGGCTACGGGGAGCTAAGGTACTTACCAAATTAGACCTGCGGGGAGCTTATAACCTGATTCGCATTTGTGAGGGGGACGAATGGAAGACGGCGTTTAACACCAGAGATGGGCACTATGAGTATCTGGTGATGCCCTTCGGGCTCTGTAATGCCCCAGCCGTTTTCCAAGACTTTGTCAACGACATCTTCCGGGATATGCTTTCCACCTCGGTCGTAGTCTATCTGGATGATATTCTCATCTTCTCTCCAGATTTTGACTCCCACCGGAGAGATGTTGGCAGAGTCTTCGACCTCTTACGGGCAAACTCTCTTTACGCAAAGTTGGAGAAGTGTGTGTCTGAGCAGGAGTCTTTACCTTTCCTGGGCTATATCATCTCTGCCCAGGGATTGGCTATGGATCCTGCCAAACTACAGGCTGTGATGGACTGGCAAGAACCCCATTCACTTAAAGCGGTGCAGCGCTTTATGGGGTTCATTAATTATTACCGCCAGTTCATTCCCCATTTCTCAACTTTGGTAGCTCCCTTGGTAGCCCTCAACAAGAAGGGAGCAAATCCCAAAGTGTGGTCTGAAGAGGTCTCCAAGGCCTTTTCTTCTACTAAGTCTCATTTTGCTAGCGCTCCCATCCTACATCGTCCCGATGTCGATAAGCCGTTTATAATGGAGGTGGATGCATCTTCCGTTGGTGCTGGAGCAGTCCTCTTCCAAAAGGATGCTCAAGGTCGGAAGCATCTGTGCTTCTTCTTCTCCAAGACCTTCACACCAGCGGAGAGGAATTATTCCATCGGGGACAGGGAGTTGCTAGCGATGAAATTGGCTTTCTCAGAGTGGAGACATCTCTTGGAGGGGGCTCGTTTTCCCTTTCAAGTTTTTACAGACCACAAAAATTTGCTCTATTTGCAAACAGCCCAGCGGCTAAATTCTCACCAGGCCAGATGGTCCTTATTCTTCTCCCGATTCCACTTCACCCTCCATTATCTCGCTGGGGAGAACAATATTCGAGCTGATGCTCTTTCTCGCTCTGTTGTGTCATCTGAGGAGGAAGGAGAGCCTCGGCTTATTGTTCCTTCTGAGAGCTTGAGAACCGTGGCTCCGGTGTCACTTGAGTCTGTGCCTCCGGGCAAGACTTTTGTGCCCATAAATTTGCGACCGGAGGTTCTCTCTTGGGCTCATTCCTCCAGGGTGGGTGGACACTTTGGGACAAAAAGGACATCTGAGCTGCTGGCGAGAACGTACTGGTGGCCGCATATGCACCGAGATGTCAGAGATTACGTTCTGGCGTGTGTCTCATGCGCCAAAAATAAGTCTCCTCGAATACGGCCGTCTGGGTAACTATCCCTTGCCGGTGGCAGACAGGCCCTGGGAGATGGTCGGGATGGACTTTGTAGTGGGTTTGCCCAAGTCTCGCGGCTGTACCATCATTTGGGTTATTACCGATCATTTCTCGAAAATGGTGCATTTGGTGCCGCTCCCACGGTTACCTTCTGCACGAGCCTTGGCAGCGTTGTTCATAAGACACATCTTCCGCCTACACGGCATGCCAGACAAAATTGTCAGTGACCGGGGTCCCCAGTTTGCGTCTCGGTTCTGGAGAGAGCTTTGTCGTCTTCTCAGCATTGAGTTAAATCTCTCTTCCGCATATCATCCCGAAACGAATGGGTTGGTAGAGAGGGCCAATCAGACTCTGGTCACATATCTACGACATTTTGTTTCTGCCAGGCAGGATGACTGGGCATCTTTATTACCATGGGCAGAGTTCGCCCTTAATAACGCTGTAGCTGACTCCACCGGTCAGACTCCTTTCCTCCTTAATTACGGCCAGCATCCGCGGGTTCCTGTGCCTATGCCCGTGTCCTCTGCTGACTCCAGGGTGGCAGACTGGGCAGTGGAGGCACGGGACATTTGGGACCGCACTCAGGATGCCATTCGGGCCTCGAAGGAGAGAATGAGGTCCTCCGCCGATGCACATCGGCGCCCTGCCCCGACCTTTGCTCCTGGCGATTTAGTGTGGCTCTCCGCCCGTAACATCAGGCTGCGAGTTGAGTCCACTAAATTTGCTCCTCGCTACTTGGGCCCATTCAAGGTCCTCGAGCAGGTTAATCCTGTGGTCTATCGTTTGGCCCTTCCGCCACGCCTGGGTACCACCGACACCTTTCATGTGTCCCTCTTGAAACCCGTGTATATGTCCCGGTTTTCCGAGTCAGCTGCTGGGACATCGGGTTCGTCTACGGACGATTATGAGGTGAACGCTATTTTGGGGTTCAAGGTGGTACGTGGCAAAAAATTTTATTTGGTGGACTGGAAGGGTTATGGCCCCGAGGACAGGTCCTGGGAGCCTGTTGAGCACATTCGGGCCCCGCAGCTCATTGCTGCCTTCGAACGTAGCGAGGCCCAAGGAGGGGGGGTAATGTTAGGAGTCGAGTTTCCTCTGCTGCACAGGGGGAATCTCGATCCGTCTCCGCTGCGGTCTCCCATTCTTCTCCAGCCGCAGTGGAGTCTGTTCAGCAGGGACGTCGATCCCAGCGTCTCGCTCAGTCTGACTCTGTGCGAAGAGTTACTGCTGCTTTTCCTGCTTCTGCCATTGAAGCCAGTGCTGGGCAGCGGTGAGTGGACGTTTCTGGATCTAAGTCCTGCTTTTCTCTGTCTGAGCATGCCCAGGGCAGGATCTCCCGTTGGAGATCGAGGGTCACATGCTCAGGTACTGCAGCACATCCCATTGGTCCTTTTGGCAGGTCCTGAAAGGGCAAAATTTCTGTAGCTGTTTCCTGTGCTGCAGCTATATAAACTGTGCATGACCGCACGGCCATGCGCTAGTATTGTCTTGTAAATATGTGTGTGTGTTGTGAGTGAAAGTCGCTCTTTAATTAACCCTCCCTATTGAATGTCTGTTCGCGGAAGGTGTATGTTTGCTATCTAGCGCCCGACTTATCCAACAGCACGAAACACACATTACAGCTACCAGTTGCTGTGTCTGCCAGTACAGCGCTGTGCGCTTGCTCTGCGCTTTCCTGACCCAAGCCTGGGTGGTTAGTGGCGTCCGTCAGTGCGGCACCGCACGCACTCTTGTGCCTTAATATTATTATTTATGTTCCTCTGACACACCCAGTTGCGGTGTTGTGCCAGCAAGTGTCTAATCGGGCTTCAATCCTGTGTAGGGGTTGAGTCCGCTGACTTCTTGCTCGCGCTTTATGTGCGGTACTGCGGTCCTGTGACGCAACAGGATCGCTTCCTTCACGCAGGGTGAAGTTAACCCATGTGTGTATACTTAGTACCGCCATATAGTCCGTCTTACTAGCAGCAGGGTCTTTTACCTGCACGGTGGACCTCGGACTGCGAACGCACCTAATACCATAACATCTGATTCTTGGTGCGTTCCGCCAGTCCCTAACACCATGTGAACATGAAAAACTTGAGGCAAAAATTTATTTTTGTTAAAAAAAGTACTTTTTCATTTTTACGGATCAATTTGTGAAGCACCTGGGCGGTCAAAGTGCTCACTATGCATCTAGATAAGTTCCTTGGGGGGTCTAGTTTTCAAAATGGGGTCACTTGTGGGGGAGCTCCAATGTTTAGACACACAGGGGTCTCCAAACGCAACATGGTGTCCACTAAAGATTGGAGCCAATTTTTCATTCAGAAAGTCAAATGGCGCTCCTTCCCTTCCGAGCCCTGTCGTGTGCCCAAACAGTGATTCCCCTAACATATGGGGTATCGGCGTACTCAGGACAAATTGTACAATGACATTCCGGGTCCAGTTTCTCCTTTCACCCTTTGGAAAATGAAAAAAAATTGTTGCTAAAAGTTCATTTTTGTGACTAAAAACTTAAATGTTTTTTCCTTCCATGTTGCTTCTGCTGCTGTAAAACACCTGAAGGGTTAATAAACTTCTTGAATGTGGTTTTGAGCACCTTGAGGGGTGCAGTTTTTAGAATGGTGTCACTTTTGGGTATTTTCAGCCATATAGACCCCTCAAACTAACTTCAAATATGAGGTGGTCCCTAAAAGAAATAGTTTTGTAAATTTTGTTGTAAAAATAAGAAATTGCTGGTCAAATTTTAACCCTTATAACTTCCTATTAAAAAAAATGTGTTTCCAAAATTGTGCTGATGTAAAGTATACATGTGGGAAATGTTGTTTATTAACTATTTTGTGTCACATAACTCTCTGGTTTAACAATAAAAAATAACATTTTGAAAATTGCAAAATTTTCTAAATTTTCGCCAAATTTCCATTTTTTTCAGAAATAAATGAAAAAATTATCGACCTAAATTTACCACTACCATGAAGCGGAATATATCATGAAAAAACATTCTCAGAATCGCTAGAATCCGTTGAAGCGTTCTTGAGTTATTACCTCATAAAGGATACATTTCAAAAACCTGACCTGCACATCCAAACATAGACTGAGTGTGAACAGGTGCTGAACCCAGAGTCGCCAACTCATATATAGTTAAGTAAATAGGGCAGCACACTGCAGCGCCAAAACATGCAAACTTGAAAACACGAAATTTGAACTGCATTACTGCACTAGAAATATGAAAAATGAGAGCTTTTAGCGCATAAAAATGGCCAATTTTATGTGTACCTCGTAGCCACTTTACGGCATCTCTCTTATACGCTTGACCTACCTCGCTGAGAATAAACGTCTCCATCTGAATGGGTACAAGCGTAGGACCTCGTATAAGAGAGAGGTTTTTGAAATGTATTCTCTAGCCTTCTGATCGTGCACTCCCTGCCTCCTAGCTTCAGGTGTTTTAATTATAGTAGGTCCAATACCCCTCCACAGAGAGAGAGAATTTGAGTCCAAGAAGAGGTTTCACATGTACCCATTCAGATGGAGACGTTTATTCTCAGCGAGGTAGGTCAAGCGTAGGACCTCATATAAGAGAGATGCCGTCAAGTGGCTACGAGGTACACATAAAATTGGCCATTTTTATGCACTAAAAGCTCTCATTTTTCATATTTCTAGTGCAGTAATGCAGTTCAAATTTCGTGTTTTCAAGTTTGCATGTTTTGGCGCTGCAGTGTGCTGCCCTATTTACTTAACTATATACGAGTTGGCGACTCTGGGTTCAGCACCTGTTCACACTCAGTCTATGTTTGGATGTGCAGGTCAGGTTTTTGAAATGTATTCTCTAGCCTTCTGATCGTGCACTCCCTGCCTCCTAGCTTCAGGTGTTTTAATTATAGTAGGTCCAATACCCCTCCACAGAGAGAGAGAATTTGAGTCCAAGAAGAGGTTTCACATGTACCCATTCAGATGGAGACGTTTATTCTCAGCGAGGTAGGTCAAGCGTAGGACCTCGTATAAGAGAGATGCCGTAAAGTGGCTACGAGGTACACATAAAATTGGCCATTTTTATGCGCTAAAAGCTCTCATTTTTCATATTTCTAGTGCAGTAATGCAGTTCAAATTTCGTGTTTTCAAGTTTGCATGTTTTGGCGCTGCAGTGTGCTGCCCTATTTACTTAACTATATACAAGTTGGCGACTCTGGGTTCAGCACCTGTTCACACTCAGTCTATGTTTGGATGTGCAGGTCAGGTTTTTGAAATGTATTCTCTAGCCTTCTGATCGTGCACTCCCTGCCTCCTAGCTTCAGGTGTTTTAATTATAGTAGGTCCAATACCCCTCCACAGAGAGAGAGAATTTGAGTCCAAGAAGAGGTTTCACATGTACCCATTCAGATGGAGACGTTTATTCTCAGCGAGGTAGGTCAAGCGTAGGACCTCGTATAAGAGAGATGCCGTAAAGTGGCTACGAGGTACACATAAAATTGGCCATTTTTATGTGCTAAAAGCTCTCATTTTTCATATTTCTAGTGCAGTAATGCAGTTCAAATTTCATGTTTTCAAGTTTGCATGTTTTGGCGCTGCAGTGTGCTGCCCTATTTACTTAACTATATACGAGTTGGCGACTCCGGGTTCAGCGCCTGTTCACACTCAGTCTTTGTTTGGATGTGCAGGTCAGGTTTTTGAAATGTATTCTCTAGCCTTCTGATCGTGCACTCCCTGCCTCCTAGCTTCAGGTGTTTTAATTATAGCCAATACCCCTCCACAGAGAGAGAGAATTTGAGTCCAAGAAGAGGTTTCACATGTACCCATTCAGATGGAGACGTTTATTCTCAGCGAGGTAGGTCAAGCGTAGGACCTCGTATAAGAGAGATGCCGTAAAGTGGCTACGAGGTACACATAAAATTGGCCATTTTTATGCGCTAAAAGCTCTCATTTTTCATATTTCTAGTGCAGTAATGCAGTTCAAATTTCGTGTTTTCAAGTTTGCATGTTTTGGCGCTGCAGTGTGCTGCCCTATTTACTTAACTATATACGAGTTGGCGACTCTGGGTTCAGCACCTGTTCACACTCAGTCTATGTTTGGATGTGCAGGTCAGGTTTTTGAAATGTATTCTCTAGCCTTCTGATCGTGCACTCCCTGCCTCCTAGCTTCAGGTGTTTTAATTATAGTAGGTCCAATACCCCTCCACAGAGAGAGAGAATTTGAGTCCAAGAAGAGGTTTCACATGTACCCATTCAGATAGAGACGTTTATTCTCAGCGAGGTAGGTCAAGCGTAGGACCTCGTATAAGAGAGATGCCGTAAAGTGGCTACGAGGTACACATAAAATTGGCCATTTTTATGCGCTAAAAGCTCTCATTTTTCATATTTCTAGTGCAGTAATGCAGTTCAAATTTCGTGTTTTCAAGTTTGCATGTTTTGGCGCTGCAGTGTGCTGCCCTATTTACTTAACTATATACGAGTTGGCGACTCTGGGTTCAGCACCTGTTCACACTCAGTCTATGTTTGGATGTGCAGGTCAGGTTTTTGAAATGTATTCTCTAGCCTTCTGATCGTGCACTCCCTGCCTCCTAGCTTCAGGTGTTTTAATTATAGTAGGTCCAATACCCCTCCACAGAGAGAGAGAATTTGAGTCCAAGAAGAGGTTTCACATGTACCCATTCAGATGGAGACGTTTATTCTCAGCGAGGTAGGTCAAGCGTAGGACCTCGTATAAGAGAGCTGCCGTAAAGTGGCTACGAGGTACACATAAAATTGGCCATTTTTATGCGCTAAAAGCTCTCATTTTTCATATTTCTAGTGCAGTAATGCAGTTCAAATTTCGTGTTTTCAAGTTTGCATGTTTTGGCGCTGCAGTGTGCTGCCCTATTTACTTAACTATATACGAGTTGGCGACTCTGGGTTCAGCACCTGTTCACACTCAGTCTATGTTTGGATGTGCAGGTCAGGTTTTTGAAATGTATTCTCTAGCCTTCTGATCGTGCACTCCCTGCCTCCTAGCTTCAGTTGTTTTAATTGTAGTAGGTCCAATACCCCTCCACAGAGAGAGAGAATTTGAGTCCAAGAAAAGGTTTCACATGTACCCATTCAGATGGAGACGTTTATTCTCAGCGAGGTAGGTCAAGCGTAGGACCTCGTATAAGAGAGATGCCGTAAAGTGGCTACGAGGTACACATAAAATTGGCCATTTTTATGCGCTAAAAGCTCTCATTTTTCATATTTCTAGTGCAGTAATGCAGTTCAAATTTCGTGTTTTCAAGTTTGCATGTTTTGGCGCTGCAGTGTGCTGCCCTATTTACTTAACTATATACGAGTTGGCGACTCTGGGTTCAGCACCTGTTCACACTCAGTCTATGTTTGTATGTGCAGGTCAGGTTTTTGAAATGTATTCTCTAGCCTTCTGATCGTGCACTCCCTGCCTCCTAGCTTCAGGTGTTTTAATTATAGTAGGTCCAATACCCCTCCACAGAGAGAGAGAATTTGAGTCCAAGAAGAGGTTTCACATGTACCCATTCAGATGGAGACGTTTATTCTCAGCGAGGTAGGTCAAGCGTAGGACCTCGTATTAGAGAGATGCCGTAAAGTGGCTACGAGGTACACATAAAATTGGCCATTTTTATGCGCTAAAAGCTCTCATTTTTCATATTTCTAGTGCAGTAATGCAGTTCAAATTTCGTGTTTTCAAGTTTGCATGTTTTGGCGCTGCAGTGTGCTGCCCTATTTACTTAATTAATTACCTCATAAAGGGACACTGGTCAGAATTGCAAAAAATGGCCAGGTCATTAAGGTCAAAACAGGATGGGTCATGAAGGGGTTAAGGGGTTTGACTAAAGCCAAACTGGTTATGGCTATGCTATGGGCTGTGTATGCCTCATGGCTGAGAACACATATTTGCATTGTAAACAGGTTACTTGTATGCAACAGGGTAGACAATGAGGAGGCAAAGATAATCAACCAGCACTATTTATTTGTCTAACACAAAAAGAAAATCTATCTATAAGTATGTATATATATATACATATATATGCAAGTAAGCACGATATTGTGGGTAACAGTAATAAGGTAAATGCTGTATATTATGACACTATCAGAACTAAATGCGATATCTTATTCAACATTCTATTTGTATACATTGTACTTATTATCTAGCAGTTAAACGATTGCTAATGAGTAATGCTTAGCCTTTATGTCTCAGCTTAGAGGGCATCACTCTCAGTAGTAGACCTGTCACCTTTGTTTTCTCTTCAAGCACCTCTGATCATTACACCGGCTTTACCCGAGGTCACGTTATATCCATCTAGGCCGCAAGTCCTCAATATGTGAGTCACTTGGTACGCAATGTTCTTCTTGCACTGGCGGTCTTTGTTTCTTGAATCACGGCCTGACACACACCGTACATCTACACTAAAAGTAACGACCTGTTTCACTTGGATTCTTCTATTAGGAATGACAGGCATTTTTCTCTGGCTGGCGATCAGCATCTGACTTTTGGGGCTTGACCTACGAAGTCGGTCTTTGGGGCTTGACCTACCTCCCCAGGATCACATCACTCTCCGGTAATTCCAGCACACGCGCCATATCTATTGCCCACATATGCTCTTCCTCTTTCACATCCTGGTGCTAATTGACTTGTGCTTCGCTGTCACCTGACCTGCCTTCCCCCACAAATTCTTCTCTGCAGGGAACACACTTTGTGTTCCTGCCTATTCAGTTGAACCAGCAGATGGCGTCATCTACTGGCAGGTGCTGTGCAATGTTGACTGAATGCATCTTCTTTTTGCCCCCATACAGTATCATCCCCATACAGTATTACAAAAAACACTACAAAGCTGAGGCAATTTGTAACAAAATACCCTGTGACTGCATCATTTTTGTTCCACCTAAGGCCTATAGCCTTAATGTGAACAAAAAACAAAAAAGACCCCCAGGACTTCAATGTCACCATGATTTCAGAGAAGGAGAGCTGCAGTCCAAACTAGTGAAGCTGCAGCTCTCCTGTTCTGACTTCATGGTGACATTGATGTCTGGGGGCATCTTTTTTTGTTTTGTTTTTCACCTCATTCCCTAATAATTTTTTGGACTATAAAACTTGCTTCAGGGACAACTATTGTAAGTTTAAAAAATATTGTAACTTAAGTCCGTATCTCCATCTTTAACTTCAATGATTCTGAAGCCCACAAAAAGTCAACCCAAAATAAGAAAAAATTAAGTTAAAACTAAATAAATAAAATAACTAATACATTTATAGCAACCGACTTTTTACATATTCAAATGAGAAATAGTTGCTGAAGCAGTAATTCACCTTCTATGTTGAGCCCAGGAGCTCTCTGTCAGCAGATTTGACAATATACAATAATCTGTCATTAGAAGATTAAGTTTGCACTTTAGTATCACAAAGCCTTTTTTCTTGCAGCACTTTCAGTATTTAATTGTAACGCCCGCATCTCTGCCTGCAGTCCCTCTCTCCCTGCAGAGACACCAGCGTACTCACTGCTGAGACTCCCGTCCTGATGTCCTGATACTTCCAGGTTTGATGCTGCCTGGGGTGTGTGCATTTCTAGCAGGTCTCCAGGTACTTTATTTAGGGCATGCACACTTTCTCTTTCTTAAAGGTGCCACGCACGTTCCTCTGAAGTGTCCCCAGCCAATAGCTGGAGGTCACTTACTATTTAAACCACCTTCTCCAACATGGAGGTGCCTGTGCAATTTTGTGAGTTTGTTCCTAACATACATGTAAGTTCTCCAGTCCCAGTACATGTATCCTAGCCCGCTGCACCCGCCAGTGCTTTCTTTAATGACAGTCAAGCCAGCTGCACCTGCCAGTGCTCACCCTAACGGCAGCCAAGCCAGTTGCACCTGCCAGTGCTCATCTCTCCATCAGACTGTTCTGTCTGCACCTGCGGTTCCTGTCATCTTCTCTCCCTGCCTGCATCTGTTGGACATTCGCCCGGGCCATCCCAGCTAGTTGTTCTTAGGGGTCAGCTGCCATCTATCTAGTCATGCTCCTCCAGGTCTTCCTTGGGCTTTGGCACAGTGGTTCCACCAACCATTACAGTAATAATAGTTTCTATTACCATCTGCTGCGAGAATTGGGTTCACGAAGGGTAACTTTGTGTACATTAGAGTAGATATAAAAAACTTACCCACCCCTGTCAAAATTCCAGGGTTTTGTAAAAATCAAGAAGAATCATTTCAAAACTTTTTTCACCTTTAATGTCACCCATCTGCACAATACACTTCAAAAACAAAGACAGGTGGAAAAAGAAAAATAGAGAACTAAAATAATGTGGCTACACACCCTTAAACTAATACTTTGTTGAATAACCCTTTCAATTTATGAAAGGATTCTTTTTGGATAAGATTCTATCTGTTTGGCACATCTAGAATTGTTAATTTTTGCCCACTCTAAATTCAGGTCTGGGCTGTGGTTAAGCCATTCCAAAACTTTGATCTACTTTTGATTAAATAATTCTACTATTAATTTAGAGGTATGCTTAGGAGTGTGGTCTTGCTGAAAGGTGAAATTCTTATTCATCTTCAGTTTTTAGCAGAGATCTGAAGTTGTGATGTAAAATTGACTGATATTTTGAAATGTTCATAATTCCCTCGATCTTGTCTAACGCACCAGTTGTAGCTGCCAAAAACAGCCCTAAAGCATAATGCTGCCTCCATCATGCTTCACTCTGGGTATCGTGCTCTTTTGGTGATGTGCAGTATTGGCTTTGTGCCAAACATACCTTTTGAAATAATGAACAAAAAATGTAACCTTTGTCTAATCAAAGCAAATGCAGTCCAGCGGTGTTGTGAATTCTGTGGCAGAGCTCCCTTCTGTGGTCACAAGTGGTACTTCGGCTGGTTCTCTCTGTGAGCTTCCGTTGGTGGAGGAAAGTGGTACTGCGGCTTCTGAGTTTCCTTCCTCAGGTGATGTGGTGAAGTCGTTAGGTGCTGCTCTATTTGAATCCACCTAGTGCTTTGATCCTGGCCTCCAGTCAATGTTCTAGTATTGGACCTGTTTCCTCCTGGATCTTTCCTGTGGCCTGCTGCTCTGCATAGCTAAGTTCCTCTTTGCTATTTGTTTGCTGTTTTTTTCTGTCCAGCTTGTCAATTTGTTTTTTACTGCTTGCTGGAAGCTCTGGGACGCAGAGGGTGTACCTCCGTGCCGTTAGTTCGGTACGGAGGGTCTTTTTGCCCCTTTGCGTGGTTTTTGTAGGGTTTTGTGTTGACCGCAAAGTTACCTTTCCTATCCTCGCTCTGTTCAGAAAGTTGGGCCTCGCTTTGCTAAATCTATTTCATCTCTACGTTTGTCTTTTCATCTTAACTCACAGTCATTATATGTGGGGGCTGCCTTTTCCTTTGGGGTATTTCTCTGAGGCAAGGTAGGCTTATTTTCTATCTTCAGGCTAGCTAGTTTCTCAGGCCGTGCCGAGTTGCATAGGGAGCGTTAGGCGCAATCCACGGCTGCCTTTAGTGTGGTTGGAGAGGATTAGGGATTGCGGTCAACAGAGTTCCCACGTCTCAGAGCTCGTTCTTGTTTTTTGGGTTATTGCCAGGTCACTGTATGTGCGCTGACCTCTATGTCCATTGTGGTACTGAATTACCTTTCATAACAGTACTGGAGGCCCAAAGTACTAATGATTCCCAATAGAGGGAAAAAAGAAGTTCTGAGACCATTTTTTTTTCTTTGCACTGTGTTTTGCCTTTTTTTCCCCCTAGACATTAGGGTGGTTCAGGACACAGGTGTAGCAATGGACATTAAAGGTCTGTCTTCATGTGTGGATCAGCTCACGGCAAGAGTACAAAGTATTCAAGACTTTGTGGTTCAGAATTCTATGTTAGAACCGAGAATTCCTATTCCTGATTTGTTTTTTGGAGATAGAACTAAATTTCTGAGTTTCAAAAATAATTGTAAACTATTTCTGGCTTTGAAACCTCGCTCCTCTGGTGACCCAGTTCAACAAGTTAGGATCGTTATTTCTTTTTTGCGTGGCGACCCTCAGGACTGGGAATTTTCTCTTGCGTCAGGAGATCCTGCATTAAGTAATATCGATGCATTTTTCCTGGCGCTCGGATTGCTGTACGATGAGCCTAATTCTGTGGATCAGGCAGAGAAGAATTTGCTGGCTCTATGTCAGGGTCAGGATGAAATAGAGGTATATTGTCAGAAATTTAGAAAGTGGTCCGTACTCACTCAGTGGAATGAATGTGCGCTCGCAGCTATTTTCAGAAAAGGTCTCTCTGAAGCCCTTAAGGATGTCATGGTGGGATTTCCTATGCCTGCTGGTCTGAATGAGTCTATGTCTTTGGCCATTCAGATCGGTCGACGCTTGGCGAGCGTAAATCTGTGCACCATTTGGCGGTATTACCTGAGCTTAAACCTGAGCCTATGCAGTGCGATAGGACTTTGACCAGAGTTGAACGGCAAGAACACAGACGTCTGAATGGGCTGTGTTTCTACTGTGCTGATTCCACTCATGCTATCTCAGATTGTCCTAAGCGCACTAAGCGGTTCGCTAGGTCTGCCACCATTGGTACGGTACAGTCAAAATTTCTTCTGTCTGTTACCTTGATCTGCTCTTTGTCATCGTATTCTGTCATGGCATTTGTGGACTCAGGCGCTGCTCTGAATTTAATGGACTTGGAGTATGCTAGGCGTTGTGGGTTTTTCTTGGAGCCCTTGCAGTGTCCTATTCCATTGAGAGGAATTGATGCTACGCCTTTGGCCAAGAATAAGCCTCAGTACTGGACCCAGCTGACAATGTGCATGGCTCCTGCACATCAGGAGGTTATTCGCTTTCTGGTGTTGCATAATCTGCATGATGTGGTTGTGTTGGGGTTGCCATGGCTACAAGTCCATAATCCAGTATTAGATTGGAAATCCATGTCTGTGTCCAGCTGGGGTTGTCAGGGGGTACATGGTGATGTCCCATTTCTGACTATTTCGTCATCCACCCCTTCTGAGTTCTTGTCTGATTACCGGGATTTATTTGATGAGCCCAAGTCCGATACCCTACCTCCGCATAGGGATTGTGATTGTGCTATCGATTTGATTCCTGGTAGTAAATTCCCAAAAGGTCGACTGTTTAATTTATCTGTGCCTGAGCACGCCGCTATGCGGAGTTATGTGAAGGAGTCTTTGGAGGAGGGGCATATTCGCCCATCATCGTCGCCATTAGGAGCAGGGTTCTTTTTTGTAGCCAAGAAGGATGGTTCACTGAGACCTTGTATAGATTACCGCCTTCTAAATAAGATCACGGTTAAATTTCAGTACCCGTTGCCATTGTTATCTGATTTGTTTGCTCGGATTAAGGGGGCTAGTTGGTTCACCAAGATAGATCTTCGTGGTGCGTATAATCTTGTGCGTATTAAGAGAGGCGATGAGTGGAAAACTGCATTTAACCCCTTAGTGACCGCCAATACGCCTTTTAACTGACCTGAGATATAAGAGACTTATATCCCCATACAGGTGACAATCCAGTAGCTGTCAGCTGTCCACTATAGCTGACAACTTGCTGCATCAGCCATGATCAGTGTTTGCACCATCCAAATCTATTTAACCCCTTAGATGCTGCTGTCAATAGTGACTACATCATTATAAACGGTTAACAGACTGTGGGGGCTCCCTCTTTATCCCAATTGGTGCCCTCAGATCATGATTGTGTGGTCCTGATGTTTGTCATGGAAATTCATGACCAAATAGTGGCCTTAGAGTCTGTCGGCTGTAGTAACCTGTTCAGAAGTTAGTGACATTTAGGTGATAAAAATACACATTTTCATTTTTCTCATGCCACTTTGCATTAATTCCTGAAAATCACCCGAAGGGTTAACAAACGACCTGACTGCAGTTTTTAATATGTCAGGGGGTGCTGTTTTTAAAATGGTATCACTTGTGGGTATTTCCCTATATATAGGATCCCCAAATTCACTTCAAACATGGATAGGTCCCTAAAAATATACATTTTGTAAATTTCCTTGAAAAAAATTTAAATTGTTGCTACATTTTTAATCCTCCTAAAATGCTAACAAAATAAAATAACATTTTGCAAATGGTGCTGTTGTAAAGCAGACATGTGGGAAATGTTATTTATTAATGTTTTGCTGTGGTATGACTATCAGGATTAAAGGGATAATCATTCAAAGTTTGAAAATTGCTAATTTTGTAACATTTTTTTCAAATTTCTGATATTTTTTATAAATAAACATAAAGCATATCAACCTAAATTTACCATTATCATAAAGTATAATGTGTCACGAAAAAAGAATCTCAAAATCACTGGGCTTTGTTGAAGCATTCCAGAGTTATTACCACATAAAGTGACACTGGTCAGATTTCAAAAATTTGGCTCCGTCACTAAGGGGTTAATACGCCCGAGGGCCATTTTGAGTATCTAGTAATGCCATTCGGACTTGCCAATGCTCCATCAGTGTTTCAGTCCTTTATGCATGACATCTTCCGAGAGTACCTGGATAAATTCCTGATTGTGTACTTAGATGACATTTTGATCTTCTCGGATGATTGGGAGTCTCGTGTGAAGCAGGTCAGAACGGTGTTTCAGGTCCTGCGTGCTAATTCTTTGTTTGTGAAGGGATCAAAGTGTCTCTTTGGTGTTCAGAAGGTTTCATTTTTGGGGTTCATCTTTTCCCCTTCTACTATCGAGATGGACCCTGTTAAGGTCCAAGCTATCCATAATTGGACTCAGCCGACATCTCTGAAAAGTCTGCTAAAGTTCCTGGGCTTTGCTAATTTTTATCGTCGCTTCATCTGCAATTTTTCTAGTATTGCTAAACCATTGACCGATTTGACCAAGAAAGGTGCTGATTTGGTCAATTGGTCTTCTGCTGCGGTGGAGGCTTTTCGAGAGTTGAAGCGTCGTTTTTCTTCTGCCCCTGTGTTGTTTCAACCAGATGTTTCGCTTCCATTCCAGGTCGAGGTTGATGCTTCTGAGATTAGAGCAGGGGCTGTTTTGTCGCAGAGAAGTTCCGATTGCTCGGTGATGAAACCATGCGCCTTCTTTTCCAGGAAGTTTTCGCCTGCTGAGCGAAATTATGATGTGGGCAATCGAGAGTTGCTGGCCATGAAGTGGGCATTCGAGGAGTCGCGTCATTGGCTTGAAGGAGCTAAGCATCGCATGGTGGTCTTGACTGATCATAAGAACTTGACTTATCGCGAGTCTGCCAAGCGGTTGAATCCTAGACAAGCTCGTTGGTCGTTGTTTTTTGCCCGTTTTGACTTTGTGATTTCATACCTTCCGGGCTCTAAAAATGTGAAGGCGGATGCTCTGTCTAGGAGTTTTGTGCCCGACTCTCTGGGTGTATCTGAGCCGGCGGGTATCCTCAAAGAGGGAGTAATTGTGTCTGCCATCTCCCCTGATTTGCGGCAGGTGCTGCAAAATTTTCAGGCTAATAAACCTGATCGTTGCCCAGCGGAGAAACTGTTTGTCCCTGATAGGTGGACGAATAAAGTTGTCTCTGAGGTTCATTGTTCGGTGTTGGCTGGTCATCCTGGAATCTTTGGTACCAGAGAGTTAGTGGCTAGATCCTTTTGGTGGCCATCTCTGTCGCGGGATGTGGGTACTTTTGTGCAGTCCTGTGGGATTTGTGCTCGGGCTAAGCCCTGCTGTTATCGTGCCAGTGGGTTGCTTTTGCCCTTGCCGGTCCCGAAGAGGCCTTGGACACATATCTCTATGGATTTTATTTCAGATCTTCCCGTCTCTCAAAAGATGTCAGTCATTTGGGTGGTCTGTGATCGCTTCTCTAAGATGGTCCATTTGGTTCCCTTGTCTAAATTGCCTTCCTCCTCTGATTTGGTGCCATTGTTTTTCCAGCATGTGGTTCGTTTGCATGGCATTCCAGAGAATATCGTTTCTGACAGAGGTTCCCAGTTTGTTTCGAGGTTTTGGCGAGCCTTTTGTGGTAGGATGGGCATTGACTTGTCTTTTTCCTCGGCTTTCCATCCTCAGACTAATGGCCAGACCGAACGAACCAATCAGACCTTGGAAACATATCTGAGATGCTTTGTTTCTGCTGATCAGGATGACTGGGTGTACTTTTTGCCTTTGGCTGAGTTCGCCCTTAATAATCGGGCCAGCTCGGCTACCTTGGTTTCACCGTTTTTCTGCAACTCTGGGTTCCATCCTCGTTTCTCTTCAGGGCAGGTTGAGTCTTCGGACTGTCCTGGTGTGGATACTGTGGTGGACAGGTTGCAGCAGATTTGGACTCATGTAGTGGACAATTTGACTTTGTCCCAGGAGAAGGCTCAATGTTTCGCTAATCGCAGACGCTGTGTGGGTCCCCGACTTCGGGTTGGGGACTTGGTTTGGTTATCTTCTCGTCATATTCCTATGAAGGTTTCCTCTCCTAAGTTTAAACCTCATTTTATTGGTCCGTATAGGATTTCTGAGGTTCTTAATCCTGTGTCTTTTCGTCTGACCCTTCCAGATTCTTTTTCCATACATAACGTATTCCATAGGTCATTGTTGCGGAGATACGTGGCACCTATGGTTCCATCTGTTGATCCTCCTGCCCCGGTTTTGGTGGAGGGGGAATTGGAGTATATTATGGAGAAGATTTTGGATTCTCGTGTTTCAAGGCGGAAACTCCAGTATCTGGTTAAGTGGAAGGGTTATGCTCAGGAAGATAATTCCTGGGTCTTTGCCTCTGATGTCCATGCTCCCGATCTTGTTAGTGCCTTTCATATGGCTCATCCTGGTCGTCCTGGGAGCTCTGGTGAGGGTTCGGTGACCCCTCCTCAAGGGGGGGTACTGTTGTGAATTCTGTGGCAGAGCTCCCTCCTGTGGTCACAAGTGGTACTTCGGCTGGTTCTCTCTGTGAGCTTCCGTTGGTGGAGGAAAGTGGTACTGCGGCTTCTGAGTTTCCTTCCTCAGGTGATGTGGTGAAGTCGTTAGGTGCTGCTCTTTTTAACTCCACCTAGTGCTTTGATCCTGGCCTCCAGTCAATGTTCTAGTATTGGACCTGTTTCCTCCTGGATTTTTCCTGTGGCCTGCTGCTCTGCATAGCTAAGTTCCTCTTTGCTATTTGTTTGCTGTTTTTTTCTGTCCAGCTTGTCAATTTGTTTTTTACTGCTTGCTGGAAGCTCTGGGACACAGAGGGTGTACCTCCGTGCCGTTAGTTCGGTACGGAGGGTCTTTTTGCCCCTTTGCGTGGTTTTTGTAGGGTTTTGTGCTGACCGCAAAGTTACCTTTCCTATCCTCGCTCTGTTCAGAAAGTTGGACCTCACTTTGTTAAATCTATTTCATCTCTACGTTTGTCTTTTCATCTTAACTCACAGTCATTATATGTGGGGGCTGCCTTTTCCTTTGGGGTATTTCTCTGAGGCAAGGTAGGCTTATTTTCTATCTTCAGGCTAGCTAGTTTCTCAGGCCGTGCCGAGTTGCATAGGGAGCGTTAGGCGCAATCCACGGCTGCCTTTAGTGTGGTTGGAGAGGATTAGGGATTGCGGTCAACAGAGTTCCCACGTCTCAGAGCTCGTTCTTGTTTTTTGGGTTATTGCCAGGTCACTGTATGTGCGCTGACCTCTATGTCCATTGTGGTACTGAATTACCTTTCATAACACAGCGGGGTCCAATGGAAACAAATTTTTGTATTAAAATATAGCTTTTATTTGGCCATATAAAATCATGACATTAGCAAAACATAATCCACCAAAATAAACCACACATGTCAGCTAAGTACACACAATGCAGCGTTTGCGACCAACGCGTTTCGAAGACCTAGAATTTGGTGGATTATGTTTTTCTAATGTCAAGTTTTTCTATGGCTGAATAAAAGCTATATTTTAATACAAAAATTTGTTCCCATTGGATCCTGCTGGACTGCATTTGCTTCGATTGCTTTGCTCTGGCTACTCAACCTTGTCCGGAAGATGGGACACACATTCCATGGGTGAGCTGATGATATTTTTTTCATTTTCTTTGTCTAATCAGACCATAACACATGTTCCAACATGCTTTTGACAGACTTAATATACGTTTCTTCAAAAGATCGTCATGCTTAGATGTTTCTCTCTTTAAAAAAGGCTTTCATGTGGCCATATTACTCCGCATTCCAGACATATGAAAAATACGGGAGATTTTTGTCACATGTTGTACTTACCAGTACTTGCCAGAAATTCCTACTACTCATTTAATGTTGCTGTATGCCTCCTTGCAGCCTCCTGAACCAATTGTCTTCTCATCTTTTCACCAATTTTTGAAGGGCATCCAGTTCTAGGTAATGGCACTGTTGTGACATTATGTCACTTTTTGGCTATCGTTTTCACAGTGCTCAACGGTTTTTCCAATACCTTGGAAATGTGTTTGTATCCTTCTTCTGAATTATAACTTTAAACAACCACATGTCAAAAAGTCACACAAAAATAAGAAAAAATGAAGATAAATCTAAATAAAACCACATAATTTTATTGTGTTATTTTATTATGCCTTACCTCAAAGTTATTTCAGTTTTGCTTCTCAATAGACTTGTACAGATTATGGGTGACTTTAAAAATGGAAAAATATTGTCCTTTGTATGAATTTATTTTGTACAATAAAAAATGGCATTGTAACAGGGTTGTATAGACTTTTTATATCTACTGTATATCTTTGGTAGAACATGCTAGATTTGCCCAGACATCAGGAAGGTCTTGACTTTTAATCATGGTGCAGAGGATGAGAGGAAATATTGATTAAATTAAAGACCAGCCTCTTAACATGATTCACATATGTTTTCTAAAATACAGGAATTATTTTTTTTAAAGGACAAAGGGGGCTAAAAACATGCCAACTAAGGCCTGTCCCACACGTCAAGATAATTCTGTTACCGGAAAAATCAGTACCGGAGTTATCCGTGTCCATGTGCTTACCTGGCACATCAGTGTGGCACACGTGCAGCAGCCATGTGCCGTCCGTGTGCTGACTGGGTACCACACGCACCGTGCAGGAGACAGCGCTAGAGTTAAGCGCTGTCCCCTGCTTTGGGTGCTGAATCCAGAATTCATTCCTTCTTCCCAAGAGCGTTCGCTGGAGAGAAGGAATGAAAAATCATTACAGTGATGAATATGCAGCCCCACCCCATGGGAAGAGCTGCGACGCTGAGAGGATGGAAGCGCCGAGGGAGCCGGGTAAGTATTTTAATGCCAGCAGGCGGGCGCACAGGGGGAGGGAGAGGTGAGATTACCGGGAACTTTATTTTAAACACACAAAAAAAACAATGACTTTTCATTCCTTCTCTCCAGCGAACGCTGCTGGAGAGAAGAAATGAATGGGGCTTCAGCACCACAAGCTGGGGGGACAGCGCTTACTGTAGCACTGTCTCCTGCATGGCACACGGACTGCACACGGACAGCATCCGTGTGCAGTACATGTTTTACATGGACCCATTGACTTTAATGGGTCCATGTGATCCGTGCGCTCCCACGAACACTGACATGTCTCTGTGTTTTCCAAACGGACACACGGTCCGTGAAAACACGCTGACATGTGCAGAGACACATTGATTTTAATGTATCT
Source organism: Ranitomeya imitator (assembly GCF_032444005.1). Lineage (NCBI taxonomy): Eukaryota > Metazoa > Chordata > Amphibia > Anura > Dendrobatidae > Ranitomeya > Ranitomeya imitator. Next base: position 307,433,393 of record NC_091285.1, on the reverse strand, counting down.
ACGTGAGTCAGTGTCTCCGGTACGTGAGGAAACTGTCTCCTTACGTACCAGAGCCACTGACGTGTGAAACCGGCCAAACACTGTGTGATGTAGTCAATGACATATAAACAGTGTTGTATCACTTTAAGGAACTGTTACAGTTCAAACAGTGCTTAAAAAAATAAAAATGGAACTGCTCTCATCTCGTGTAAAAAGGAGCAGTCCATCCTGACATGGGTAATGAACATGTAGTACAGCCCTGTAGTTCTGAGAGGTACTAATAGACAGCCAAAGAAAGCATGTACTATAGTAATACAGGTGTTGTGGATTACTGTTACAAAAAAAGTACCGTAATCTTGTCCATCGCTTAATCTCCAAATTTCCAAAGAACCTCATGACAAAGAATCATACATATTTATAGGTTCAAAACCTGTAGTTTTTTTTATCTCTGGATGTCCTGTTTGTCATATCTTTTTAATCTAATATATAATTGCCTAGAATACTACTTCCTGCAATTTGTGCCAACTTCCGTGGCTTTGTCCGGAGCTAATGTCCGGAGCTAATGTCCGGAGCTAATGTCCGGAGATAAGTGACGTCAACAGTGTCCAGTGTCTGATTGGTTGCCGCCTGCTGCGAGCGACCAATCAGAAACGTGCCGTACTGTGACACACTCCGCCCGCCATTTTGGTGTGATTTTTGAATTTTTACCTCACAGCAAGTTTCTACTGCGTGGAGGCGGGCCCAGTGACGTTGCTCTTCAAGCTCCTGCCGAATTTCGTCAAAAAAATGATAATACCATTTACCAAAACTATATATATTTAGTTGTGAAGTGGTTCAGTGACATTTTCACACCAATTTTGAACTTTTGTTTGGTGTTTTCTCCATATACTGCCTATTATTTTTGTTCTTTCTTACTATTATTTATTAATTGTATTATTCTTACATTTGAATAAATAAAGTATATATGGAGTCTAGACTCCCGATTCTTTAGAATCGGGCTGCCATCTAGTGATCAATAAAACTTTTTTTTACTTGGAAGTTAGAGATCGAGTGTTGGACAAGATTACCGTTTTTTTTTTCACATGTGTTCTATCTGCCTTCCAACTAGGATTCAGTGTACATATTGTGAGTTCAAAGCTTTTTTTTTCTACCAGGGGAGCTGAACATTTTTTTTTCGTGAATGATTGTGGGTTATTGGATGTTAAAATATTGTAACGTGAGACCATTGGAAGGACCACTGTATACAAATGTATGTTTTCATGCCGACAGAAAATGCATCAAGTTTGAAAGTTACAATTCCATAACTATCCGTAAAAGATTATTACATGTCTCATACATTGCAATTTACTTTTCAAATGGTAGATATTTATGTAAATGAAACAATGCTGGAATCTACGTTCATTATTTATGTAACATTCAGACTCAGATGAGGAAATGATTAAAGCTTGTATTCATCACTACACATAGAACAGTTAAATGTTCTTAAAAAATCAAGGTCACAAAGAGTGAGTAATACGTACAGTGTGTGTACAGATGCAGCAAATGCTATTGCACTTGCTGAAGCGTGTTAATGTAATATGCTTAAGGGGTGCAGCATGCAATCACAATTCAGGTAAAAATATCAGACAGCACAAATGTGCCTTTAACTTCGTGTCAAGATTTTATTGTTTTAGTCCTCAGTGCAGGTCAGTGACTTTATAATCAAGAAAGAATTGCTTAGTGATGCAAATACCCGAAACTTTGCTCTTATCTGTACAATATTTTGACAAAATATCTCATAGTTAAAAGGTAATACAAAACTTTGAAAGGGAGGAAAAAAATGCTTAAAATCTCATAGAAGAGATGTGATATATATATTTTAATAGACTGTCTATGCATTTGTAAGAAAATACAATTGTAAAATAACTGACAATGTTATGCGGAGAGTCTGAGAATAACCTTGCATGTCGCGAATTTGAATATTCTGCTGCTTGTTCTCAAATGCCGGGGGCTTTGTCTTTCATAACTAATGAGGTGGGACAAAGTACATGGATAACAATAAATCACACCAATATCCCATAAAATGCTTTTTGGGGTGATTGTATGGTAGCGCTCGGCTACTGTTAAATCACAGTTTGAATTTGAAATAATGGTGTCATATGAAATTAAGGATAAAGTAGTACAATTCTACACACTTAAATTTTAACACTGCAAACATAAGGATAAAGGATACCTTGTAAAGCAGTATTTATATAGCAGGAAAAAGGAAACATGTTTGGAGTCACATTTAATCCCAGATGGAACTAGAAGCAGTAAAGTTAAATCAGTGGATACATGAAAGAGCTTTACAAGCAGGGATGCATTCAAAATAAGAAACCCCAACGTCAATGCCAGTAATAACTATTTATTCAGAAATGGAAGTAGAAGATGTGGTCAACCTTTAGCAAATACTATAAATATTTGTAAAAACAGATATGCGCTTTGATTTTCACATTCACAGATCAAAGTTTTCTTACCATCTCAACTTTGTTAGTTATGCCAATAAAATGTTGGGAGCTTTGATCCCTATAGCTTACATATTATATGTGCACCATAATATTATGCATATTCTATTAATAAAAACTGGACTGGATAAAATTAATTATGTATTCCAAATTCTATCATCAGTCTTTTAGAAAGTTTCAGAAAGTAAGAAATTCTTGATAAATCGATGTCCTCTTCGACTACCTTTGTAGCTCCCGCATCTCTGCCTGCAGTCCCTCCCTCCCTGCAGAGCCAGCTGCACCCGCCAGTGCTCACCTCAATGGCAGCAGAGCCAGCTGCACCCGCCAGTGCTCACCTCAATGGCAGCAGAGCTAACTGCAACCCCCAGTGCTCACCTAAATGGCATCAGAGCCAGCTGCACCCGCCAGTGCTAACCTCAACGGCAGCTGCACCCACCAGTGCTCACCTCAATGGCAGCCGAGCCAGCTGCACCCGCCAGTCCTCACCTCAATGGCAGGAGAGCTAACTGCAACCCCCAGTGCTCACCTAAATGGCATCAGAGCCAGCTGCACCCGCCAGTGCTCACCTCAACGGCAGCCGAGCCAGCTGCACCCGCCAGTCCTCACCTCAATGGCAGCCGAGCCAGCTGCACCCGCCAGTACTCACCTCAATGGCAGCAGAGCCAGCTGCACCCGCAAGTGCTCACCTCAATGGCAGCCGAGCCAGCTGCACCCACAAGCACTCATCTCTCCGTCAGACTGTCCAGTCTGCACCTGCGGTTCCTGTCATCTTCTCTGCCTGCCCGCATCTCTGCCTGCAGTCCCTCCCTCCCTCCCTGCAGAGACATCTCAACGGCAGCAGAGCCAGCTGCACCCACCAGTGCTCACCTCAATGACATCAGAGCCAGCTGCACCCGCCAGTGCTCACCTCAATGGCAGCAGAGCCAGCTGCACCCGCCAGTGCTCACCTCAATGGCAGCAGAGCCAGCTGCACCCGCCAGTGCTCACCTCAACGGCAGCAGAGCCAGCTGCACCTGCAAGTGCTCACCTCAATGGCAGCAGAGCTAGCTGCAACCCCCAGTGCTCACCTAAATGGCATCAGAGCCAGCTGCACCCGCCAGTGCTCACCTCAATGGCAGCAGAGCCAGCTGCACCCGCCAGTGCTCACCTCACCGGCAGCCAAGCCAGCTGCACCCGCCAGTCCTCACCTCAATGGCAGCCGAGCCAGCTGCACCCACATGTGCTCACCTCAATGGCATCAGAGCCAGCTGCACCCGCCAGTGCTCACCTCAATGGCAGCATAGCTAGCTGCACCCGCAAGTGCTCACCTCAATGGCATCAGATTCAGCTGCACCCGCCAGTGCTCACCTCAATGGCAGCAGAGCCAGCTGCACCCACAAGTGTTCACCTCAATGGCAGCAGAGCTAACTGCAACCCCCAGTGCTCACCTAAATGGCATCAGAGCCAGCTGCACCCGCCAGTGCTAACCTCAACGGCAGCTGCACCCACCAGTGCTCACCTCAACGGCAGCCGAGCCAGCTGCACCCGCCAGTCCTCACCTCAATAGCAGCCGAGCCAGCTGCACACGCCAGTGCTGACCTCAATGGCAGCAGAGCCAGCTGCACCCGCAAGTGCTAACCTCAATGGCAGCCGAGCCAGCTGCACCCACAAGCACTCATCTCTCCGTCAGACTGTCCAGTCTGCACCTGCGGTTCCTGTCATCTTCTCTGCCTGCCCGCATCTCTGCCTGCAGTCCCTCCCTCCCTCCCTGCAGAGACATCTCAACGGCAGCAGAGCCAGCTGCACCCACCAGTGCTCACCTCAATGGCATCAGAGCCAGCTGCACCCGCCAGTGCTCACCTCAATGGCAGCAGAGCCAGCTGCACCCGCAAGTGCTCACCTCAATGGCATCAGAGCCAGCTGCACCCGCCAGTGCTCACCTCAATGGCAGCAGAGCCAGCTGCACCCGCCAGTGCTCACCTCAATGGCAGCAGAGCTAACTGCAACCCCCAGTGCTCACCTAAATGGCATCAGAGCCAGCTGCACCCGCCAGTGCTAACCTCAACGGCAGCTGCACCCACCAGTGCTCACCTCAACGGCAGCCGAGCCAGCTGCACCCGCCAGTCCTCACCTCAATGGCAGCCGAGCCAGCTGCACCCGCCAGTACTCACCTCAATGGCAGCAGAGCCAGCTGCACCCGCAAGTGCTCACCTCAATGGCAGCCGAGCCAGCTGCACCCACAAGCACTCATCTCTCCGTCAGACTGTCCAGTCTGCACCTGCGGTTCCTGTCATCTTCTCTGCCTGCCCGCATCTCTGCCTGCAGTCCCTCCCTCCCTCCCTGCAGAGACATCTCAACGGCAGCAGAGCCAGCTGCACCCACCAGTGCTCACCTCAATGGCATCAGAGCCAGCTGCACCCGCCAGTGCTCACCTCAATGGCAGCAGAGCCAGCTGCACCCGCCAGTGCTCACCTCAATGGCAGCAGAGCCAGCTGCACCCGCCAGTGCTCACCTCAACGGCAGCAGAGCCAGCTGCACCTGCAAGTGCTCACCTCAATGGCAGCAGAGCTAGCTGCAACCCCCAGTGCTCACCTAAATGGCATCAGAGCCAGCTGCACCCGCCAGTGCTCACCTCAATGGCAGCAGAGCCAGCTGCACCCGCCAGTGCTCACCTCACCGGCAGCCGAGCCAGCTGCACCCGCCAGTCCTCACCTCAATGGCAGCCGAGCCAGCTGCACCCAAATGTGCTCACCTCAATGGCATCAGAGCCAGCTGCACCCGCCAGTGCTCACCTCAATGGCAGCAGAGCTAGCTGCACCCGCAAGTGCTCACCTCAATGGCATCAGATTCAGCTGCACCCGCCAGTGCTCACCTCAACGGCAGCAGAGCCAGCTGCACCCGCAAGTGTTCACCTCAATGGCAGCAGAGCTAACTGCAACCCCCAGTGCTCACCTAAATGGCATCAGAGCCAGCTGCACCCGCCAGTGCTAACCTCAACGGCAGCTGCACCCACCAGTGCTCACCTCAACGGCAGCCGAGCCAGCTGCACCCGCCAGTCCTCACCTCAATAGCAGCCGAGCCAGCTGCACACGCCAGTGCTGACCTCAATGGCAGCAGAGCCAGCTGCACCCGCAAGTGCTCACCTCAATGGCAGCCGAGCCAGCTGCACCCACAAGCACTCATCTCTCCGTCAGACTGTCCAGTCTGCACCTGCGGTTCCTGTCATCTTCTCTGCCTGCCCGCATCTCTGCCTGCAGTCCCTCCCTCCCTCCCTGCAGAGACATCTCAACGGCAGCAGAGCCAGCTGCACCCACCAGTGCTCACCTCAATGGCATCAGAGCCAGCTGCACCCGCCAGTGCTCACCTCAATGGCAGCAGAGCCAGCTGCACCCGCAAGTGCTCACCTCAATGGCATCAGAGCCAGCTGCACCCGCCAGTGCTCACCTCAATGGCAGCAGAGCCAGCTGCACCCGCCAGTGCTCACCTCAATGGCAGCAGAGCTAACTGCAACCCCCAGTGCTCACCTAAATGGCATCAGAGCCAGCTGCACCCGCCAGTGCTAACCTCAACGGCAGCTGCACCCACCAGTGCTCACCTCAACGGCAGCCGAGCCAGCTGCACCCGCCAGTCCTCACCTCAATGGCAGCCGAGCCAGCTGCACCCGCCAGTACTCACCTCAATGGCAGCAGAGCCAGCTGCACCCGCCAGTGCTCACCTCAATGGCAGCAGAGCCAGCTGCACCCGCCAGTGCTCACCTCAACGGCAGCAGAGCCAGCTGCACCTGCAAGTGCTCACCTCAATGGCAGCAGAGCTAGCTGCAACCCCCAGTGCTCACCTAAATGGCATCAGAGCCAGCTGCACCCGCCAGTGCTCACCTCAATGGCAGCAGAGCCAGCTGCACCCGCCAGTGCTCACCTCACCGGCAGCCGAGCCAGCTGCACCCGCCAGTCCTCACCTCAATGGCAGCCGAGCCAGCTGCACCCACATGTGCTCACCTCAATGGCATCAGAGCCAGCTGCACCCGCCAGTGCTCACCTCAATGGCAGCAGAGCTAGCTGCACCCGCAAGTGCTCACCTCAATGGCATCAGATTCAGCTGCACCCGCCAGTGCTCACCTCAACGGCAGCAGAGCCAGCTGCACCCGCAAGTGTTCACCTCAATGGCAGCAGAGCTAACTGCAACCCCCAGTGCTCACCTAAATGGCATCAGAGCCAGCTGCACCCGCCAGTGCTAACCTCAACGGCAGCTGCACCCACCAGTGCTCACCTCAACGGCAGCCGAGCCAGCTGCACCCGCCAGTCCTCACCTCAATAGCAGCCGAGCCAGCTGCACATGCCAGTGCTGACCTCAATGGCAGCAGAGCCAGCTGCACCCGCAAGTGCTCACCTCAATGGCAGCCGAGCCAGCTGCACCCACAAGCACTCATCTCTCCGTCAGACTGTCCAGTCTGCACCTGCGGTTCCTGTCATCTTCTCTGCCTGCCCGCATCTCTGCCTGCAGTCCCTCCCTCCCTCCCTGCAGAGACATCTCAACGGCAGCAGAGCCAGCTGCACCCACCAGTGCTCACCTCAATGGCATCAGAGCCAGCTGCACCCGCCAGTGCTCACCTCAATGGCAGCAGAGCCAGCTGCACCCGCAAGTGCTCACCTCAATGGCATCAGAGCCAGCTGCACCCGCCAGTGCTCACCTCAACGGCAGCAGAGCCAGCTGCACCTGCAAGTGCTCACCTCAATGGCAGCAGAGCTAGCTGCAACCCCCAGTGCTCACCTAAATGGCATCAGAGCCAGCTGCACCCGCCAGTGCTAACCTCAATGGCAGGTGCACCCGCCAGTGCTCACCTCAATGGCAGCCGAGCCAGCTGCACCCGCCAGTCCTCACCTCAATGGCATCAGAACCTGCTGCACCCGCCAGTGCTCACCTCAATGGCAGCAGAACCAGCTGCACCCGCAGGTGCTCACCTCAATGGCATCAGAGCCAGCTGCACCCGCCAGTGCTCACCTCAACGGCAGCAGAGCCAGCTGCACCTGCAAGTGCTCACCTCAATGGCAGCAGAGCTAGCTGCAACCCCCAGTGCTCACCTAAATGGCATCAGAGCCAGCTGCACCCGCCAGTGCTCACCTCAATGGCAGCAGAGCCAGCTGCACCCGCCAGTGCTCACCTCACCGGCAGCCGAGCCAGCTGCACCCGCCAGTCCTCACTTCAATGGCAGCCGAGCCAGCTGCACCCACATGTGCTCACCTCAATGGCATCAGAGCCAGCTGCACCCGCCAGTGCTCACCTCAATGGCAGCAGAGCTAGCTGCACCCGCAAGTGCTCACCTCAATGGCATCAGATTCAGCTGCACCCGCCAGTGCTCACCTCAACGGCAGCAGAGCCAGCTGCACCCGCAAGTGTTCACCTCAATGGCAGCAGAGCTAACTGCAACCCCCAGTGCTCACCTAAATGGCATCAGAGCCAGCTGCACCCGCCAGTGCTAACCTCAACGGCAGCTGCACCCACCAGTGCTCACCTCAACGGCAGCCGAGCCAGCTGCACCCGCCAGTCCTCACCTCAATAGCAGCCGAGCCAGCTGCACACGCCAGTGCTGACCTCAATGGCAGCAGAGCCAGCTGCACCCGCAAGTGCTCACCTCAATGGCAGCCGAGCCAGCTGCACCCACAAGCACTCATCTCTCCGTCAGACTGTCCAGTCTGCACCTGCGGTTCCTGTCATCTTCTCTGCCCGCCCGCATCTCTGCCTGCAGTCCCTCCCTCCCTCCCTGCAGAGACATCTCAACGGCAGCAGAGCCAGCTGCACCCACCAGTGCTCACCTCAATGGCAATAGAGCCAGCTGCACCCGCCAGTGCTCACCTCAATGGCAGCAGAGCCAGCTGCACCCGCAAGTGCTCACCTCAATGGCATCAGAGCCAGCTGCACCCGCCAGTGCTCACCTCAACGGCAGCAGAGCCAGCTGCACCTGCAAGTGCTCACCTCAATGGCAGCAGAGCTAGCTGCAACCCCCAGTGCTCACCTAAATGGCATCAGAGCCAGCTGCACCCGCCAGTGCTAACCTCAATGGCAGGTGCACCCGCCAGTGCTCACCTCAATGGCAGCCGAGCCAGCTGCACCCGCCAGTCCTCACCTCAATGGCATCAGAACCTGCTGCACCCGCCAGTGCTCACCTCAATGGCAGCAGAACCAGCTGCACCCGCAGGTGCTCACCTCAATGGCATCAGAGCCAGCTGCACCCGCCAGTGCTCACCTCAACGGCAGCAGAGCCAGCTGCACGCACAAGTGCTCACCTCAATGGCAGCAGAGCTAGCTGCAACCCCCAGTGCTCACCTAAATGGCATCAGAGCCAGCTGCACCCGCCAGTGCTCACCTCAATGGCAGCAGAGCCAGCTGCACCCGCCAGTGCTCACCTCACCGGCAGCCGAGCCAGCTGCACCCGCCAGTCCTCACCTCAATGGCAGCCGAGCCAGCTGCACCCACATGTGCTCACCTCAATGGCATCAGAGCCAGCTGCACCCGCCAGTGCTCACCTCAATGGCAGCAGAGCTAGCTGCACCCGCAAGTGCTCACCTCAATGGCATCAGATTCAGCTGCACCCGCCAGTGCTCACCTCAACGGCAGCAGAGCCAGCTGCACCCGCAAGTGTTCACCTCAATGGCAGCAGAGCTAACTGCAACCCCCAGTGCTCACCTAAATGGCATCAGAGCCAGCTGCACCCGCCAGTGCTAACCTCAACGGCAGCTGCACCCACCAGTGCTCACCTCAACGGCAGCCGAGCCAGCTGCACCCGCCAGTCCTCACCTCAATAGCAGCCGAGCCAGCTGCACACGCCAGTGCTGACCTCAATGGCAGCAGAGCCAGCTGCACCCGCAAGTGCTCACCTCAATGGCAGCCGAGCCAGCTGCACCCACAAGCACTCATCTCTCCGTCAGACTGTCCAGTCTGCACCTGCGGTTCCTGTCATCTTCTCTGCCCGCCCGCATCTCTGCCTGCAGTCCCTCCCTCCCTCCCTGCAGAGACATCTCAACGGCAGCAGAGCCAGCTGCACCCACCAGTGCTCACCTCAATGGCATCAGAGCCAGCTGCACCCGCCAGTGCTCACCTCAATGGCAGCAGAGCCAGCTGCACCCGCAAGTGCTCACCTCAATGGCATCAGAGCCAGCTGCACCCGCCAGTGCTCACCTCAACGGCAGCAGAGCCAGCTGCACCTGCAAGTGCTCACCTCAATGGCAGCAGAGCTAGCTGCAACCCCCAGTGCTCACCTAAATGGCATCAGAGCCAGCTGCACCCGCCAGTGCTAACCTCAATGGCAGGTGCACCCGCCAGTGCTCACCTCAATGGCAGCCGAGCCAGCTGCACCCGCCAGTCCTCACCTCAATGGCATCAGAACCTGCTGCACCCGCCAGTGCTCACCTCAATGGCAGCAGAACCAGCTGCACCCGCAGGTGCTCACCTCAATGGCATCAGAGCCAGCTGCACCCGCCAGTGCTCACCTCAACGGCAGCAGAGCCAGCTGCATGCACAAGTGCTCACCTCAATGGCAGCAGAGCTAGCTGCAACCCCCAGTGCTCACCTAAATGGCATCAGAGCCAGCTGCACCCACCAGTGCTAACCTCAACGGCAGCTGCACCCGCCAGTGCTCACCTCAACGGCAGCTGAGCCAGCTGCATCCGCCAGTCCTCACCTCAATGGCAGCCGAGCCAGCTGCACCCGCAAGTGCTCACCTCAATGGCAGCAGAGCCAGCTGCACCCGCCAGTGCTCACCTCAATGGCAGCAGAGCCAGCTGCACCCACAAGTGCACACCTCTATGGCATCAGAGCCAGCTGCACCCGCCAGTGCTCACCTCAACGGCAGCAGAGCCAGCTGTACCTGCAAGTGCTCACCTCAATGGCAGCAGAGCTAGCTGCAACCCCCAGTGCTCACCTAAATGGCATCAGAGCCAGCTGCACCCGCCAGTGCTAACCTCAACGGCAGCTGCACCCGCCATTGCTCACCTCAATGGCAGCTGAGCCAGCTGCACCCGCCAGTCCTCACCTCAATGGCATCAGAGCCAGCTGCACCCGCCAGTGCTCACCTCAATGGCAGCAGAGCCAGCTGCACCCGCAAGTGCTCACCTCAATGGCATCAGAGCCAGCTGCACCTGCCAGTGCTCACCTCAATGGCAGCAGAGCTAGCTGCAACCCCCAGTGCTCACCTAAATGGCATCAGAGCCAGCTGCACCCACCAGTGCTAACCTCAATGGCAGCTGCACCCGCCAGTGCTCACCTCAACGTCAGCTGAGCCAGCTGCACCCGCCAGTCCTCACCTCAATGGCAGCCGAGCCAGCTGCACCCGCCAGTGCTCACCTCAATGACAGCAGAGCCAGCTGCACCCGCAAGCGCTCATCTCTCCATCAGTCTGTCCTGTCTGCACCTGCGGTTCCTGTCATATTCTCTGCCTGCCTGCATCTGTTGGATTTTCCCCCGGGCCATTCCAGCTATCCGCTCTTAGGGGTCAGCCGCCATCTACCCCGCCCTGGAGTAGCACCTGGATAACCTCCTTTGTCTCTCCACGGAGTGTGGTGTCATTAGCTGCCGCATGTCCATGGTCAGATTGGGTGAGGCTCCTAGTCATGACCCTCCAGGTCTTCCTTGGGCTTTGGCACAGTGGTTTCACCGCTCAGCCCATTACAACCATGTCCTACTAGCTGATCCCCTAGTAACTAAGTGATGAGGTGGTTCTGCTGTTATTAGTATTTTCTAGCAGATGGAATTGCTAGGGGAACCACTTTGCAGTATAATGACAAACTGCATTTATTTTGTTGAAATTAAATTAACCCTGCTGTTCTGTCCGCATTTGCTATACACTTGTACTGTTTCCGGGTCAATATGACCCGACCTATTCATTCTTGATTTTTAGCTACTCTAAGTGTTTTATTTGAATACTTTTTTCATTATTATACTGAATGTGAACATGGTTGATCATAAACAAATGAAAAATTTAAACTTAATAATTTATTTTTTTCATAAAATGGTTACACAGGCTTTTTACAATTATCTTTGATTGTTGGCATTCTGCACACAAATAACAAAGAAGCTTTACATTACTATTACTAAAACATGAAGTTTAACTTTTTGAAAACAATATTTATAAATCAACAAATGAAAAATCATAAAAACTTCAACCTTTTTAGAAAGAAAAAAGAAAAACTGAAGATGTTCATGCGTTTTTACACTGAACACAATAATAAGACACATGTCCTTTACACAGACATTTTGAACATCCAGCACAGTCAGATTAGTCTTACTGTCACAGGAAGATGGACAGAAGCGCCATATCTTCCTTTTTTTGCTGTCAGCTGTGCTGCTGGTAGCTGTGCTGGTGGAGGCCGTGGATGTGGAGTCTCTTTCTTGAGCATGCTGGACACTTTTTACAATGGCTGTTGCTCCTTCACTTCTGGGGGTCACTTTTCTGCTCTCAATATATGGCCTAACCAGGGATTTGCCCAATTCCTCAAGAAATAATCTTCTTTTATGCAGCTTATTCCGGTTCCAATCAGGGACAATTTCTCTCCATAAGACAAATGCATTGTATGCAGAAACGTCCAGTATGTTATAAAATAAAATCATTGGCCACTGATTGGTTTTGCGTTTGCATGTATATGTTGATATTGCTTGGTCTAAAGTATCAACTGCTCCCTTTGTGGCATTATAATCCAAAATAATGTCAGGCTTTCTGTTTTCTCTATCACTTACGGCATTGTCATGGTGCACTGTGCTCATTAGAATTACCTGCTTGGTTTTTTTGGGAACATAAGAAACAACAGTTGTATTTCCAGAAAAAAAAAAGTAGAACTGTACACCTCTCTCTTGCTAAGGATACCTTGCGGTAGTTCAGGTTTGTTTTTTCTTATAGTACCCAGCATGGTAAGTTGTGTTTTCTTCAACATCTGGCCTAGTTGATAGGATGTAAAAAAGTTGTCACATGTGACATTTTGTCCTTTAAGTCCATGAGTCAAATCGAGAACATCACGCATACCCTGATTTTTTTCAGGTCTTTCACCAGGGGATTTTCCTGTATACACTTGAACATTTAGAGCATATGAACATAAATACTTGATTACTGATGACAGTGAAACCCCCAGCCTTTGAATGATAGACAACCAGTCTCCTCACTCACAAACAGCAAATAGATAATACTAGATAATTACTTGTTTACTGATAAGAACAGTGAAACCACCACCATTTTGAGATGAAGTACACATAAAAAAGATAACTTTTGCAGTCAGAAATAATCAGAGACCTGTAGAACAGTATAAAATGCTATCGGGTCATATTGACCTGAACAGTACAAGTGTAACAATCAGCGTGTAGCAAAAAGTAAACAAAAAAGAAAACAAAAACAAAAAAAATATATAGAGCTCCACAAATGAGGAGAAGTCAAGATACCACTAGTTTCAAATCCTCATATAAAAAAATCTACAGGGTCTCAAAAATAATTTCGGGTCATATTGTCCCGAACAGTACAGCAGGGTTAAACTTCTCTTTAATTTGTATAAATCTTAAAAGTTTTAAATAATTTCTGTAAATGACACAGTAAAAGAAAAATCTGGTAAAGGTGTTGCTACACATAGACAATGTTACTGTTTTTAGCTAAATGGCAGAGCAAGATATTTTACTGTTTTATGAGTGTTTTAGGTAAAGTAGGACTTTTACCTCCTATATATGCATGGAAATCATTATCACATATTTGATACCAAACTTTTATTTAGAGGAACTTGTCAGCTGATTCATGCTGCCAAACCATGGTCAGCATGAATCAGAGCCTGGCTGCTCATTTACTGTCGGGTATATTCTTCTCTGAACCCTCTGGTGTTTGACAGAGAATATAGTTTAACAGGCTGAGGACCATAGGACAGTAGCCCAGTGCTGCTTCCCGCTGAACCACTCTAGTTGATTGATAGGACTCTCCCATAAGTATACATAGGAAGAGACTGATCAGTCACCTGTAGTGGCGCTGGGATATGCTGTCCGGTGGTGTCACTGGATGAGTCAATGCAAGATGGACTGTCAGCACAGTAAGATATCAGTCTACACTTCATTTTTAATTTTATAGAAGGGCAGAGTAGGAGAGAGGAGCACTCAGCACAGTGATTGACAATTAGACATAGGTAGATTCAGTTGCAGCTTCAAGTACTGTAATTGTTTTGTCTCAATCCAGAGCTGAATTCACAACTACACTACTTCTTATCCGACCTTTTCTCACCTTTGAAACTGCTAAGACTCTTACTGTTGCTCTTATTCATTCCCGTCTGGACTACTGCAACTCTCTTCTGATTGGTCTCCCTCTTTCCAAACTTTCTCCTCTCCAATCCATCTTGAATGCGGCAGCCAGGGTCATATTTCTGTCCAGCCGCTTCACCGATGCCTCCATCTTGTGCCAGCCATTACACTGGCTACCCATTCACTACAGGGTCCAGTATAAACTCATCTCTCTCACCCACAAAGCTCTCCACAGTTCTGCACCGCCTTATATCTCCTCTCTCATCTCCGTCTATCTCCCTACACGTGCCCTCCGTTCTACAAATGACCTAAGACTAACATCCCCCGTAATCCGAACCTCGCACCTCCGTCTCCAAGACTTCTCTCGTGCTGTGCCAGCTCTCTGGAATGCACTTCCCCAGACGATCAGACTGATACCTAGCCCCGACCTATTCAAGCGTGCTTTAAAAACCCATCTCTTTAAACAAGCCTACCACATCAACTAATCAGTAAACTAACTTTGTCCTGTTCCCTCCTTCCAAACATTATCTGCATGTGAATCTGCACCCTACTATTCATTTGTCTCCACACCCTCCATGCACATGATAACTGCACTTGATTCTTGACTATTGCACTTAAACACACGGGCTGATGACTGGATCATGCAGCTTTATATGAAAATCCCTATTTATTATAATTGCCAGACCTGAAATAACAAGCACTTTTCACCTATTGTGTCCCCCATTTCCTTGTAGATTGTAAGCTTGCGAGCAGGGACCTCACCCCTAATGTCACTGTTTAAATTGTCTTAACTTGTACTGAATTTATTGTCTGTACATGTCCCCGCTTAATTGTAAAGTGCTGCAGAATATGTTGGCGCTATATAAATAAAAATTATTATTATTATTATTACACTGAACAGTACTGCTGGATATGTAAGCCATGTTGCTGCTGTTATTTTTGTTTGCCAAAGATGTGGTTCATCAATGTTCTATGCCACTCACAACCAAATGTTGCCATCTGCTAACCGATCTGAGTAAGGTGGAACTAAAAGATGGAGGAAGGATTTCTGGAGGGATGAACTTGAAGGGGACACCGGGTCAAGTGGTGGCTATGGCGCAGTTATCAAATATAAAAGACCAGAATGATAAGGCGGGAAGTAAGTTGGCATCAAGCAGTGAAGCAGAGAGGACATGTGAGTGGTGGAAAGCAGAAGCAGAGCGACAGAAGGGTGGCTGCAGATTGAGTCAACCGGGAAACCAGGACATTGTGGGTCAAACCCAACGCCCAGACTGTGCTGGTAAAGACCCAAAGTCCAATCTGCACTAGTTAAGACCCGATATCTGGACGCTGCAGGTCAAAGAAGAAAATAATAATAATAATAATATAATAATAATATTATATATTAGAAAATTATATATTAGAAAATCCTCTAATGTGTCGGTGAGACAAATTCACAGTAACAGGAGACATAATTTACATGTTATATACGTATGTATCAACAATTGAAAATAAATAATAAAATATGTAACCAGGCACAGCAGCAGGCAGCGATAAATACTTCTACTTGTCTCTAGTCTTCACCAAATTAAATATCCGTTAAACAAATATTTCATGTTCCATGCACGTATCATTTTTTGTTTTATGAAATCTGTCATGGAAGAAAACTGTGTTGTATAAATAACCACAATATATGGCAATTATTCTACATTCTGAATCAATTGATGTGGTTTACCGACTTTGTACCTGGTCTGTGCCTTCTTGAATACAGATCCTTGAAAAAGTATTCATACCACGCGGACTTTTCCATATTTTTTCACGTTACACTCACAAACTTAAATGTATTTTATTGGGATTTTTTTGTTATATACCAACACAAAGTAGCAAGTATTTGTGAAGTGCAAAGGAAATGTTACATGGTTTCCTAAGCATTTTATAAATAAAAATATGAAAATTATGATGTACATTTGCAATCAGCCCCCTGTAGTCTGATATTCATAAATTAAATCCTAAGTGACCAATTGCCACCAAGAGTCACATAATTAGTAAATTAAGCCCACCTTTGTGAGACTTATTCTCAGAATGGCTCTTGCTGTTCTGCAAAGGCCTCATAAGTTTGTTTAAGAACATTTAGGATTGCTGTAATGTCTATTGTCTGTACAAGTCCCCTCTATAATTTGTAAAGCGCTGCGGAATATGTTGGCGCTATATAAATAAAAATTATTATTATAAAAATTATTATTATTTAGGATCAAACAGTAGCTTGAAAACCAAGGAAGACAACAAAAAAAATGGATGTACCGCCATATTATACTAGATGGTGGCCCGATTCTAACGCATTGGGTATTCTAGAATATGCATGTCCACGTAGTATATTGCACAGCCACGTAGTATATTGCACAGCCCACGTAGTATATTTCCCAGCCACGTAGTATATTGACCAGCCACATAGTATATTGCCCAGTCACGTAGTATATTGCCCAGCCACGTAGTATATTGCCCAGTTACGCAGTATATTGCCCAGTGACATAGTATATTGCCCAGTCACGTAGTATTTTGCCCAGCCACGTAGTATATTGCCCACTGACGTAGTATATTGCCCAGCCACATAGTATATTGCCCAGTCACGTAGTATATTGCACAGCCCATGTAATATATTGCCCAGTGACGTAGTACATTGCCCAGCCACGTAGTATATTGCCCAGCCATGTAGTATATTGCACAGCCCAAGTAGTATATTGCCAGTGATGTAGTATATTGCCCAGCCACGTAGTATATTGCACAGCCCACGTAGTATATTGCCAGTGACGTAGTATATTGCCCAGCCATGTAGTATATTGCCCAGCCACGTAGTATATTGCCCAGCCACGTAGTATATTGCCCAGCCACGTAGTATATTGCACAGCCCACGTAGTATATTGCCCAGCCACGTAGTATATTGCCCAGCCACGTAGTATATTGCCCAGCCACGTAGAATATTGCCCAGTTACGTAGTATATTGCCCAGTGACATAGTATACAGCACAGAGCCACATAGTATATTGCACAGCGATGTAGTATACAGCACAGAGCTACGTAGTATATTGCCCAGCCACGTATGTCACAGGTTAAAAAATTATCATATACTCACCTTCCGATCCGAGGGACCCTTGTAGTTCTGTTGCCTGTGCGCAGTGCACGCAGCAGCTTCCAGTCCCAGGGTGTGATGACATCGCGGTCACATGACCGTGACGTCATGGCAGGTCCATCTCGCGCAGGCGCGCAGGACCTGTGATGACGTCGCAGTCATATGACCGTGACGTCAACGCAGGTCCTTCTCGCGCAGGCATAGGCAGCATCAATAGTAAAAACTTGGTCATACAGGGTTAATAGCGGCGGTAACGGAGTGAGTTACCATGGCATAACGTGGTCCCTTACCGCTGGCATTAACCCTGTGTGAGCGGTGACTGCGGGGAGTATGGAGTGGGCGGCACTGACTGCAGGGGAGTAGGAAGGGACTATTTGGACTGTGGCCATCGCTGATTGGTCGCGGCAGCCATGACAGGCAGCTGGCGAGACCAATCAGCGACTTGGATTCCATGACAGACAGAGGCTGCGACCAATGAATATCCGTGACAGACAGAAGGACAAAAAGACGGAAGTGACCCTTAGACAATTATATAGTAGATAGTAAAAATAGGAACAATGCATGAAAAAAGAGAACAAGAAATGAAATAATGATGTGCATACCTAGTGTTTTGTCATAAAAGTAATACACATTATTTAACGCCATGGTTTAAAACCCTATCAAAACACCAAAAAACCTGATGAGCACATCCAGCCATGCATATAGTAATCAATACAGAATCACAATAAGGCCTGGGTTACACTAGCGCAGAATACGGACGAGTGCTATGCGAAAAAAAAATCGCATAGCACTCGGACCAGTGGGGTAGCTCACATCGCCATTTTTTTCTCAGGAATATTCTACTTGCAAGTGAAATTGCAGCATGCTGCGATTTAACACATATCGGCCGAGTCTCGCCAATGCAAGTCTATGGGTGCGAGAAAAAAATCGGACAACACATGGACCATCCGTGTGACTTGCAAGAAATAAGCACACATTTTCCTCATTTCAGCCCATTGAGCCATTCAATTCACTGGGTAAAAGCAGTGAGAAATGTAAAGCCATACACATGTCATACTGATGTCATACGGATACATGGGTGGGAGAAAATCTCATCATCGCATTGCAAACGCATTACACACGAATTACCATACGGAGAACATTTGTGCGACTTTTGGCCAAGAGAATTGGACTGATTTTTCATACGTTAAGTGTGACCCCGGCCTAAGGGAATAATAAGTAGAGATACTCCACTTAGTACTTTATGCGACCCCTTTATGTTATGGTGTACATTTTACCTGCAGCGTGCTTCACAATATATCATTCAAGTCCATCCCCTGGAAAATTGATGTACCTTCCATGTTATAGTTCACTTATTGTGATTCTGTATTGATTACTATATGTATGGTTGGATGTGTTCATCAGGTTTTTTGGTGTTTTTATAGAGTTTTAAACAATTGTGTTAAATAAAGTGTGTTACTTTTATGATGTAACGCTAGGTGTGCATATCATTATTGAATTTCTTGCTCTCTTTTTTCATGAAAACCAGGGAACACATCAGAGAGATCAGGAGAAAATTAAAGGAGGGTTAGGTTATAAAAAATAGCCCAAGGTCTGAACATCTCACAGAGCACTGTTCAATCCATCAACCAAAAACGGAAGGAGTATGGCACAATTGCAAGTCTACCAAGACATGGCTGTCCACCTAAACTGACATCCCAAACAAGAAGACACTAATTAAAGAAGCAGCCAAAAGGCCCATTTGGATGTGCTTATCCACTTTTTTCTCAATACTGGACATTTCTGTTTGGTCAGCAGTCCTGGAAGAGCACTCTACAATATCAAGACATGTGTTTCTAAAAATTGTGAATACTATTGGGAATTTTTGTTTTGCTTTTGGCATATGGGCTTTATATAGCAGAGCTGAAAGTGCGGAAAACGCCTTAAGGCCGGTTTCACACGTCAGTGGCTCCAGTACGTGAGGTGACAGTTTCCTCACGTACCGGAGCCACTGACACACGTAGACACATTGAAATCAATGCATATGTGCAGATGTCATTGGTTTTTTGCGGACCGTGTCTCTGTGTGCCATTGTCCGTGTGCAGTCCGTGTGCTGTGCAGGAGACAGCACTACAGTAAGCGCTGTCCCCCCACTGGTGCTGAAGCCCCATTCATATCTTCCCTGCAGCAGCGTTTGCTGTAGAGAAGATATGAATATTCCTTTTTTTTTGGTTTCTCGTGTTTAAAATATATATCCATGTCCCCACCCACTCCCACCCCCTGTGCGCCCTGTGCATGGGAACTTTTCTGAATATTTTCCCAGCCTCAAGGTCATATGAGGACATCCAGCAGAGGGCGCATCACCGCGAATGAAGGTAACTACAGGTCATTGACCTACATTCCATTCATTCCCCGGGGTTTTACTGGCACGAGCACAGCTGCATTATAGCAGAGCTCCTGCCTGTAAAATAATTTAACCCCTTCAGATGGATTTACATCATGGGACATATCGACGGAAGGTATGAGATATTGTTGGTTTATTATTTTTAATTTGTTACCGGTCGAGGGTCTTGAGGTGGATTGAGAGTGGAATAAAATATTACAACAACCTGTGTGGTTTTTTTTCTCATTAAAATACTTTGCAATATTGTGTGTGTGTTTTTTTAACCATTTCATGCTATTGGATTAATAATGGATAGGTGTCATAATTGTCGACTCTCCATTATTAATCTGGCTTAATGTCACCTTACAATAGCAAGGTGACATTAACCCTTCATTACCACATATCCTACCGCTACACAGGAATGGGAAGAGAGTGGCCAAGTGCCAGAATAGGCACATCTTCCAGATGTGCCTTTTCTGGGGTAGCTGGGGGCAGATGTTTTTAGCCAGGGGGGGGGGGCAATAACCATGGACCCTCTCCAGGCTATTAATATCTGCCCTCAGACACTGGCTTTACTACTCTGGCGGAGAAAATTGCGTGGGAGCCAATTTTTTCTGCCATTTAACCCTTTAATTTAATAGCTAGACAGCCCAAATTTTGCACATACACACTACTAACATTAGTAGTGTGGAATATGAAAAAAAAGGGGATATGAGATGGTTTACTGTATGTAAACCATGTCTCATATCATGTCGGGTTTAGGAAGGAGATAGCAAAAGCCGGCAATTGAATTACCGGCTTTTAAGCTATCTCGCACTGGATGAAATATTAATATATATATATATATATTAATATATATATGTGTCTCACTGACACATATATATATATATATACTGTATAGAGAGAGAGAGACAGTACATATGTTTTTATGTTTTTTGGAGCACATGGATCCATTGTATGTCCGTATGTCGGTTTTGCAAGCCTGCGAGAAAATCTCGCAGTACGGATGCCATAAGGATTACATACGGAGGATGCCATGCGCAAAATATGCTGACACACCCTGCCTACGGATGAGATACAGACCACTATTTTGGAGACTTTTCTGCGTATTACGGCCGTAAATTACGGACCGTATTTTTATTCGCTGAGTTTGACGCCGGCCGTACCTAGATACAGTAGTGCGGAGTGTGCAGACAGCATCTTGGAATAGTAGAATTGTGTAGTTGTACACATATCTTTATAAAGCACAGCCAAGAGTGTGGACAACACCTTAGGACAGGTACATTGCTGCAGCAGACAGCACTTTGGGAGAGTAGAGGCTAAACATGAGGATTGCAGCAGAGACCAGCTATAGCAGAGCTGAGCTAGTTGTGTAGCTAGACTGGGTGCAGGAATATGGTAGCAGCATGAGTTAGCTGCCTGAATACTCAAGTGGTGTTTAGCTGCCTGAATAGGCCTAAAGGCCATGTTCACACTTTGCGGTTTTTACCGCGGAACCGCGGCGATTTTGCCGCTGCGGGTCGGCTGCAGTTTCCATTGCGTTTACAGTGACATGTAAACCCCATGGAAACCGCAAACCGCTGTGCACATGCTGCGGGAAAAACCGTGCGGGAACGCAGCGGTTTACAACCCGCAGCATGTCACTTCTTTGTGCAGAATCGCAGCGATTCTGCACCCATAGGAATGCATTGATCCGCTTACTTCCCGCATGGGGCTGTGCCCACCATGAGGGAAGTAAGCGGATAATGTGCGGGTGGTACCCGGGGTGGAGGAGAGGAGACTCTCCTCCAGGCCTCGGGAACCATATTTGTGTAAAAAAAAAGAATTAAAATAAAAAATCATGATATACTCACCCTCTGACGTCCCGATCTCCTCAGCGCTGCACGCGGCCGTCCGGTCTCAGGTTTGCTATGTGACCAGGACCTGCGGTGACAGCGCGGTCACATGACCGTGACGTCACGACGGTCCTTCTCGCACAGCATCTTTGGAACCGGATCGCCGCCTGCAGCGCCGAGGAGATCGGGACGTCAGATGGTGAGTATATCATGATTTTATTATTTTTAACATTACTATTGATGCTGCATATTGCTGCATATGCGGCATCAATAGTAGGAGTAAATCCCGCAGCGGAACCCGCAACACAAACCGCGATAAATCTGCAGGGATAACCGCAGCAGGTTTGCCCTGCAGATTTATCAAATCCGCTGCGGGAAAACCCGCAGCCCCCTTCCTAGGTGTGAACATAGCCTAAGGATATGTGCACACGTTGCAGATTAGCCTCTGAAATTTTTTGTGTTGATTCTGCATCTCTTGGCAGAAAACGCAGGTGCGGATTTGACGTGTTTTTTATGCAGATTTTGTGCGGATTTACTGCGGATTTTGTGCGGATTTGCTGCGTTTTTACCCCTGTGGATTTTTATAATGGTATGGGTACAAAAACGCCACAGATCTGCACAAATAAATGACATGCTCCTTCTTTTAATCCGCAGCGTTTTCCGTGAGGAATTTTCCGCACGATTTGCACAGCATTTTTGCATTTTTTTTTCATTGATTTATATTGTACTGTACATCACTTGCGGATCTGCAGCATTTCTGCCCTGAAAAAACGCTGCGGATCCGCAGAAATAAATGACATGCTCCTTCTTTTGATCCACAGCGTTTTCCGTGCTGAATTTTCCGCACCATTAGCACAGCATTTTTTTTTTCCATTGAATACATTGTACTGTAAATCACTTGTGGATCTGCAGCGTTTCTGCGCGGAAAAAAACGCTGTGGATCCGCAGGAAATCTGCAACGTGTGCACATGGCCTAAAAGACTGAGGGACATGCAATCAGAGCTGCCTGGTGGGTTTACATTATAACCCAACTCATGCTATAGCAGTGAGAGTAGAAAAAAAAGCAAAAAACTAGTGCTGTAGCTAGGACTGGAAAGTAAAACTTTTTTCCTCATCCCTTCTCTTTCCTCTCTAGACACGATAGGCACCTAAGCAAAAAGGTTGTAATATTGATCCCTTATTAAAATGACTATATTTTTTTTCTAATACCTTTAACACCATATAAATTAATTTCAATTGAAAGGTTAAAATGAAAAGCACTGGCTGTACAAAATATCTTCCGAAATAGCAGTAATAAAACCATACAGAGATGGAAAAACATGGTTAGTACTCTGATTTACATGAATCATTCACAGTTAGTGATAATGTAAACATTATAAAGACTTAAGTTAAAAGAACATTACTGCATACATGTTATAACAATATTTTTCATGATGTGGATAATTCTCATAATCAGTTAAAGGGCGGTGATGCGCCCTATGCTGGTTGTCCTCATATGACCTCGAGCCTGGGAGCTTTCCAGGAAAGTTCCCACGCTCGAGGGACATCCAGCAGAGGGCGCATCACCACGAATGAAGGTAACTACAGGTCATTGACCTACATTACCTTCACTCCCCAGGGTTTTGCAGGCAGGAGCACAGCTGCATTATAGCAGAGCTCCTGCCTGTAAAATATTTTAACCCCTTCAGATGGATTTACATCGTGGGAGGTTACAGATCAACGGACGGTATGTATATTGTTGGTTTATTATTTTTTATTTGTTACAGAGCGAGGGTCTTCAGGTGGATTGAGATAACAATAAAATATTAAAACAACCTGTGTGTTTATTTCATTAAAATAATTTTTAATAATGTGTGTGTTTTTTTTAACCATTTCATACAATTGGATTAATAATGGATAGGTGTCAGAATTGACGCCTCTCCATTATTAATCTGGCTTAATGTCACCTTACAATAGCAAGGTGACATTAATCCTTCATTACCCCATATCCCACCGCTACAAGGGAATGGGAAGAGAGTGGCCAAGTGCCAGAATAGGCGCATCTTACAGATGTGCCTTTTCTGGGGTGGCTGGGGGCAGATGTTTTTAGCCGGGGGGGGGGCAATAACCATGGACCCTCTCCAGGCTATTAATATCTGACCTCAGTCACTGGCTTTACTACTCTGGTGGAGAAAATTGCGCGGGAGCCCACGCCAAATTTTTTCGCCATTTAACCCTTTAATAGCTAGACAGCCCAAATTTTGCACATACACACTACTAACATTAGTAGTGTGGAATATGCAAAAAAATGTGGGATATGAGATGGTTTACTGTATGTAAACCATGTCTCATATCATGTCGGGTTTAGGAAGGAGATAGCAAAAGCCGGCAATTGAATTACCGGCTTTTAAGCTATCTCGCACTGGATGAAATATTAATATATATATATATATATATATATGTGTCTCACTGACACATATATATTTATTTGTATATATATACATATAGACAGTACATATGTTTTTATGTTTTTTGGAGCACATGGATCCATTGTATGTCCGTATGTCGGTTTTGCAAGCCTGCGAGAAAATCTCGCAGTACGTATGCCATACGGATTACATACGGAGGATGCCATGCGCAAAATATGCTGACACACCCTGCCTACAAATGAGATACAGACCACTATTTTGGAGACTTTTCTGCGTATTACGGCCGTAAATTACGGACCGTATTTTTATTCGCTGAGTGTGACGCCGGCCGTACCTAGATACAGTAGAGCGGAGTGTGCAGACAGCATCTTGGAATAGTAGAATTGTGTAGTTGTACACATATCTTTATAAAGCACAGCCAAGAGTGTGGACAACACCTTAGGACAGGTACATTGCTGCAGCAGACAGCACTTTGGGAGAGTAGAGGCTAAACATGAGGATTGCAGCAGAGACCAGCTATAGCAGAGCTGAGCTAGTTGTGTAGCTAGACTGGGTGCAGGTATATGGTAGCAGCATGAGTTGCTGCCTGAATACTCAAGTGGTGTTTAGCTGCCTGAACAGGCCTAAAGGCCATGTTCACACTTTTCGGTTTTCACCGCGGAACCGCGGCGATTTTGCCGCTGCGGGTCGGCTGCAGTTTCCATTGCGTTTACAGTGACATGTAAACCCCATGGAAACCGCAAACCGTTGTGCACATGCTGCGGGAAAAACCGTGCGGGAACGCAGCGGTTTACAACCCACAGCATGTCACTTCTTTGTGCAGAATCGCAGCGATTCTGCACCCATAGGAATGCATTGATCCGCTTACTTCCCGCATGGGGCTGTGCCCACCATGAGGGAAGTAAGCGGATAATGTGCGGGTGGTACCCGGGGTGGAGGAGAGGAGACTCTCCTCCAGGCCTCGGGAACCATATTTGTGTAAAAAAAAAGAATTAAAATAAAAAATCATGATATACTCACCCTCTGAGGTCCCGATCTCCTCAGCGCTGCACGCGGCCGTCCGGTCTCAGGTTTGCTATGCGACCAGGACCTGCGGTGACAGCGCGGTCACATGACCGTGACGTCACGAAGGTCCTTCTCGCACAGCATCTTTGGAACCGGATCGCCGCCTGCAGCGCCGAGGATATCGGGACGTCAGATGGTGAGTATATCATGATTTTATTATTTTTAACATAACTATTGATGCTGCATATTGCTGCATATGCGGCATCAATAGTAGGAGTAAATCCCGCAGTGGAACCCGCAACACAAACCGCGATAAATCTGCAGGGATAACCGCAGCAGGTTTGCCCTGCAGATTTATCAAATCCGCTGCGGGAAAACCTGCAGCCCCCTTCCTAGGTGTGAACATAGCCTAAGGCTATGTGCACACGTTGCAGATTAGCCTCTGAAATTTTTTGTGTTGATTCTGCATCTCTTGGCAGAAAACACAGGTGCAGATTTGACGCGTTTTTTATGCAGATTTTGTGCGGATTTACTGCGGATTTGCTGTGTTTTTACCCCTGTGGATTTTTATAATGGAATGGGTACAAAAACGCCACAGATCTGCACAAATAAATGACATGCTCCTTCTTTTAATCCGCAGCGTTTTCCGTGAGGAATTTTCCGCACGATTTGCACAGCATTTTTGCATTTTTTTTTCATTGATTTATATTGTACTGTACATCACTTGCGGATCTGCAGCATTTCTGCCCTGAAAAAATGCTGCGGATCCGCACAAATAAATGACATGCTCCTTCTTTTGATCCGCAGCGTTTTCCGTGCTGAATTTTCCGCACCATTAGCACAGCAATTTTTTTTTTCCATTGAATACATTGTACTGTAAATCACTTGTGGATCTGCAGTGTTTCTGCGCGGAAAAAAACGCTGTGGATCCGCAGGAAATCTGCAACGTGTGCACATGGCCTAAAAGACTGAGGGACATGCAATCAGAGCTGCCTGGTGGGTTTACATTGTAACCCAACTCATGCTATAGCAGTGAGAGTAGAAAAAAAAAGCAAAAAACTAGTGCTGTAGCTAGGACTGGAAAGTAAAACTTTTTTCCTCATCCCTTCTCTTTCCTCCCTAGACACGATAGGCACCTAAGCAAAAAGGTTGTAATATTGATCCCTTATTAAAATGACTATATTTTTTTTCTAATACCTTTAACACCATATAAATTAATTTCAATTGAAAGGTTAAAATGAAAAGCACTGGCTTTACAAAATATCTTCCGAAATAGCAGTAATAAAACCATACAGAGATGGAAAAACATGGTTAGTACTCTGATTTACATGAATCATTCACAGTTAGTGATAATGTAAATATTATAAAGACTTAAGTTAAAAGAACATTACTGCATACATGTTATAACAATATTTTTCATGATGTGGATAATTCTCATAATCAGTTAAAGGGCGGTGATGCGCCCTCTGCTGGTTGTCCTCATATGACCTCGAGCCTGGGAGCTTTCCAGGAAATTTCCCACGCTCGAGGGACATCCAGCAGAGGGCGCATCACCGCGAATGAAGGTAACTACAGGTCATTGACCTACATTACCTTCACTCCCCAGGGTTTTGCAGGCAGGAGCACAGCTGCATTATAGCAGAGCTCCTGCCTGTAAAATATTTTAACCCCTTCAGATGGATTTACATCGTGGGAGGTTACAGATCAACGGACGGTATGTATATTGTTGGTTTATTATTTTTTATTTGTTACAGAGCGAGGGTCTTCAGGTGGATTGAGATAACAATAAAATATTAAAACAACCTGTGTGTTTATTTCATTAAAATAATTTTTAATAATGTGTGTGTTTTTTTTAACCATTTCATACAATTGGATTAATAATGGATAGGTGTCAGAATTGACGCCTCTCCATTATTAATCTGGCTTAATGTCACCTTACAATAGCAAGGTGACATTAACCCTTCATTACCCCATATCCCACCGCTACAAGGGAATGGGAAGAGAGTGGCCAAGTGCCAGAATAGGCGCATCTTACAGATGTGCCTTTTCTGGGGTGGCTGGGGGCAGATGTTTTTAGCCGGGGGGGGGGCAATAACCATGGACCCTCTCCAGGCTATTAATATCTGACCTCAGTCACTGGCTTTACTACTCTGGTGGAGAAAATTGCGCGGGAGCCCACGCCAAATTTTTTCGCCATTTAACCCTTTAATAGCTAGACAGCCCAAATTTTGCACATACACACTACTAACATTAGTAGTGTGGAATATGCAAAAAATGTGGGATATGAGATGGTTTACTGTATGTAAACCATGTCTCATATCATGTCGGGTTTAGGAAGGAGATAGCAAAAGCCGGCAATTGAATTACCGGCTTTTAAGCTATCTCGCACTGGATGAAATATTAATATATATATATATGTGTCTCACTGACACATATATATATATATATATATTTGTATATATATATATATATATACATATAGACAGTACATATGTTTTTATGTTTTTTGGAGCACATGGATCCATTGTATGTCCGTATGTCGGTTTTGCAAGCCTGCGAGAAAATCTCGCAGTACGTATGCCATACGGATTACATACGGAGGATGCCATGCGCAAAATATGCTGACACACCCTGCCTGCAAATGAGATACAGACCACTATTTTGGAGACTTTTCTGCGTATTGCGGCCGTAAATTACGGACCGTATTTTTATTCGCTGAGTGTGACGCCGGCCGTACCTAGATACAGTAGAGTGGAGTGTGCAGACAGCATCTTGGAATAGTAGAATTGTGTAGTTGTACACATATCTTTATAAAGCACAGCCAAGAGTGTGGACAACACCTTAGGACAGGTACATTGCTGCAGCAGACAGCACTTTGGGAGAGTAGAGGCTAAACATGAGGATTGCAGCAGAGACCAGCTATAGCAGAGCTGAGCTAGTTGTGTAGCTAGACTGGGTGCAGGTATATGGTAGCAGCATGAGTTAGCTGCCTGAATACTCAAGTGGTGTTTAGCTGCCTGAACAGGCCTAAAGGCCATGTTCACACTTTGCGGTTTTTACCGCGGAACCGCGGCGATTTTGCCGCTGCGGGTCGGCTGCAGTTTCCATTGCGTTTACAGTGACATGCAAACCCCATGGAAACCGCAAACCGTTGTGCACATGCTGCGGGAAAAACCGTGCGGGAACGCAGCGGTTTACAACCCACAGCATGTCACTTCTTTGTGCAGAATCGCAGCGATTCTGCACCCATAGGAATGCATTGATCCGCTTACTTCCCGCATGGGGCTGTGCCCACCATGAGGGAAGTAAGCGGATAATGTGCGGGTGGTACCCAGGGTGGAGGAGAGGAGACTCTCCTCCAGGCCTCGGGAACCATATTTGTGTAAAAAAAAAGAATTAAAATAAAAAATCATGATATACTCACCCTCTGACGTCCCGATCTCCTCAGCGCTGCACGCGGCCGTCCGGTCTCAGGTTTGCTATGCGACCAGGACCTGCGGTGACATCGCGGTCACATGACCGTGACGTCACGAAGGTCCTTCTCGCACAGCATCTTTGGAACCGGATCGCCGCCTGCAGCGCCGAGGAAATCGGGACGTCAGATGCTGAGTATATCATGATTTTATTATTTTTAACAATACTATTGATGCTGCATATTGCTGCATATGCGGCATCAATAGTAGGAGTAAATCCCGCAGCGGAACCCGCAACACAAACCGCGATAAATCTGCAGGGATAACCGCAGCAGGTTTGCCCTGCAGATTTATCAAATCCGCTGCGGGAAAACCCGCAGCCCCCTTCCTAGGTGTGAACATAGCCTAAGGCTATGTGCACACGTTGCAGATTAGCCTCTGAAATTTTTTGTGTTGATTCTGCATTTCTTGGCAGAAAACACAGGTGCGGATTTGACGCGTTTTTTATGCGGATTTTGTGCGGATTTACTGCGGATTTGCTGTGTTTTTACCCCTGTGGATTTTTATAATGGAATGGGTACAAAAACGCCACAGATCTGCACAAATAAATGACATGCTCCTTCTTTTAATCCGCAGCGTTTTCCGTGAGGAATTTTCCGCACGATTTGCACAGCATTTTTGCATTTTTTTTTCATTGATTTATATTGTACTGTACATCACTTGCGGATCTGCAGCATTTCTGCCCTGAAAAAATGCTGCGGATCCGCAGAAATAAATGACATGCTCCTTCTTTTGATCCGCAGCGTTTTCCGTGCTGAATTTTCCGCACCATTAGCACAGCAATTTTTTTTTTCCATTGAATACATTGTACTGTAAATCACTTGTGGATCTGCAGCGTTTCTGCGCGGAAAAAAACGCTGTGGATCCGCAGGAAATGTGCAACGTGTGCACATGGCCTAAAAGACTGAGGGACATGCAATCAGAGCTGCCTGGTGGGTTTACATTGTAACCCAACTCATGCTATAGCAGTGAGAGTAGAAAAAAAAAGCAAAAAACTAGTGCTGTAGCTAGGACTGGAAAGTAAAACTTTTTTCCTCATCCCTTCTCTTTCCTCTCTAGACACGATAGGCACCTAAGCAAAAAGGTTGTAATATTGATCCCTTATTAAAATGACTATATTTTTTTTCTAATACCTTTAACACCATATAAATTAATTTCAATTGAAAGGTTAAAATGAAAAGCACTGGCTGTACAAAATATCTTCCGAAATAGCAGTAATAAAACCATACAGAGATGGAAAAACATGGTTAATACTCTGATTTACATGAATCATTCACAGTTAGTGATTATGTAAACATTATAAAGACTTAAGTTAAAAGAACATTACTGCATACATGTTATAACAATATTTTTCATGATGTGGATAATTCTCATAATCAGTTAAAGGGCGGTGATGCGCCCTCTGCTGGTTGTCCTCATATGACCTCGATCCTGGGAGCTTTCCAGGAAAGTTCCCACGCTCGAGGGACATCCAGCAGAGGGCGCATCACCGCGAATGAAGGTAACTACAGGTCATTGACCTACATTACCTTCACTCCCCAGGGTTTTGCAGGCAGGAGCACAGCTGCATTATAGCAGAGCTCCTGCCTGTAAAATATTTTAACCCCTTCAGATGGATTTACATCGTGGGAGGTTACAGATCAACGGACGGTATGTATATTGTTGGTTTATTATTTTTTATTTGTTACAGAGCGAGGGTCTTCAGGTGGATTGAAATAACAATAAAATATTAAAACAACCTGTGTGTTTATTTCATTAAAATAATTTTTAATAATGTGTGTGTTTTTTTTAACCATTTCATACAATTGGATTAATAATGGATAGGTGTCAGAATTGGCGCCTCTCCATTATTAATCTGGCTTAATGTCACCTTACAATAGCAAGGTGACATTAACCCTTCATTACCCCATATCCCACCGCTACAAGGGAATGGGAAGAGAGTGGCCAAATGCCAGAATAGGCGCATCTTACAGATGTGCCTTTTCTGGGGTGGTTGGGGGCAGATGTTTTTAGCCGGGGGGGGCAATAACCATGGACCCTCTCCAGGCTATTAATATCTGACCTCAGTCACTGGCTTTACTACTCTGGTGGAGAAAATTGCGCGGGAGCCCACGCCAAATTTTTCCGCCATTTAACCCTTTAACCCCTTTACCCCCAAGGGTGGTTTGCACGTTAATGACCGGGCCAATTTTTACAATTCTGACCACTGTCCCTTTATGAGGTTATAACTCTGGAACGCTTCAATGGATCCTGGTGATTCTGACATTGTTTTCTCGTGACATATTGTACTTCATGACAATGGTAAAAATTATCTGATAGTACCTGCGTTTATTTGTGAAAAAAACGGAAATTTGGCGAAAATTATGAAAATTTTGCAATTTTCCAACTTTGAATTTTTATGCAATTAAATCACAGAGATATGTCACACAAAATACTTAATAAGTAACATTTCCCACATGTCTACTTTACATCAGCACAATTTTGGAACCAAAATTTTTTTTTGTTAGGGAGTTATAAGGGTTAAAAGTTGACCAGCAATTTCTCATTTCTACAACACCATTTTATTTTAGGGACCACATCTCATTTGAAGTCATTTTGAGGGGTCTATATGATAGAAAATACCCAAGTGTGACACCATTCTAAAAACTACACCCCTCAAGGTGCTCAAAACCATATTCAAGAAGTTTATTAACCCTTCTGGTGCTTCACAGGAATTTTTTGAATGTTTAAATAAAAATGAACATTTAACTTTTTTTCACAAAAAATGTAATTCAGCTCCAATTTGTTTTATTTTACCAAGGGTAACAGGAGAAAATGGACCCCAAACATTGTTGTACAATTTGTACTGAGTATGCCAATACCCCACATGTGGGGGTAAACCACTGTTTGGGCGCATGGCAGAGCTCGGAAGCGAAGGAGTGCCATTTGACTTTTCAATGCAAAATTGACTGGAATTGAGATGGGACGCCATGTTTCGTTTGGAGAGCCCCTGATGTGGCTAAACATTGAAACCCCCCACAAGTTACACCATTTTGGAAAGTAGACCCCCTAAGGAACTTATCTAGAGGTGTGGTGAGCACTTTGACCCAACAAGTGCTTCACAGAAGTTTATAATGTAGAACCGTAAAAATAAAAAATCATATTTTTTCACAAAAATTATCTTTTTGCCCCCAATTTTTTATTTTCCCAAGGGTAAGAGAAGAAATTGGACCCCAAAAGTTGTTGTACAATTTGTCCTGAGTACGCTGATAGCCCATATGTGGGGGTAAACCACTGTTTGGGTGGATGGAAGAGCTCGGAAGGGAAGGAGCGCCGTTTGACTTTTCAAAGCAAAATTGACAGGAATTGAGATGGGACGCCATGTTGCGTTTGAAGAGCCACTAATGTGCCTAAACATTGAAACCCCCCACAAATGACACCATTTTGGAAAGTAGACCCCCTAAGGAACTTATCTAGAGGTGTGTTGAGCACTTTGACCCACCAAGTGCTTCACAGAAGTTTATAATGCAGAGCCGTAAAAATAAAACAAAATTTTTTTCCCACAAAAATTATTTTTTTAGCCCCCAGTTTTGTATTTTCCTGAGGGTAACAGGAGAAATTGGACCCCAAAATTTGTTGCCCAATTTGTCCTGAGTGCGATGATACACCATATGTGGGGAGAACCACTGTTTGGGCACATGGGAGGGCTCAGAAGGGAAGGAGTGCCATTTGAATGCAGACTTAGATGGAATGGTCTGCAGGTGTCACATTGCGTTTGCAGAGCCCCTAATGTACCTAAACAGTAGAAACCCCCCACAAGTGACACCATTTTGGAAAGTAGACCCCCTTAGGAACTTATCTAGATGTGTGCTGAGCGCTTTGACCCACCAAGGGCTTCACAGAAGTTTATAATGGAGAGCCGTAAAAATAAAACAAAAATTTTTTCCCACAAAAATTATTTTTTAGCCCCCAGTTTTGTATTTTCCCGAGGGTAACAGGAGAAATTCGATCCCACAATTTGTTGTCCAATTTGTCCTGAGTGCGCTGATACCCCATATGTGGGGGGGAACCACTGTTTGGGCGCATGGGAGGGCTCGGAAGGGAAGGAGCTCCATTTGGAATGAGGACTTAGATGGAATGGTCTGCAGGTGTCACATTGCATTTGCAGAGCCCCTAATGTACCTAAACAGTAGAAACCTCCCACAAGTGACACCATTTTGGAAACTAGACCCCCTAAGGAACTCATCTAGATGTGTTGTGATAGCTTTGAACCCCCAAGTGTTTCTACAGTTTGTAACGCAGAGCCGTGAAAATTAAAAAAAAAAAATCTTTCCCCCCAAAATTATTTTTTAGCCCCCAGTTTTGTATTTTCCCGAGGGTAAGAGGAGAAATTCGACCCCAAAAGTTGTTGTCCAATTTGTCCTGAGTACGCTGATACCCCGTATGTTGGGGGAAACCAACGTTTGAGCGCATGGCAGAGCTCGGAAGGGAAGGAGCGCCATTTGGAATGCAGACTTAGATGGAATGGTCTGCAGACGTCACATTGCGTTTGCAGAACCCCTAATGTACCTAAACAGTAGAAACCCCCCACAAGTGACCCCATATTGGAAACTAGACCCCCCAGGGAACTAATCTAGATGTGTTGTGAGAACTTTGAACCCCCAAGTGTTTCACTACAGTTTATAACGCAGAGCCGTGAAAATAAAAAATCTTTTTTTTTCCCACAAAAAATATGTTTTAGCCCCGAGTTTTGTATTTTCCCAAGGGTAGCAGGAGAAATTGGACCCCAAAAGTTGTTGTCCTATTTGTCCTGAGTACGCTGATACCCCATATGTTGGGGTAAACCCCTGTTTGGGCACACGGGAGAGCTCGGAAGGGAAGAAGCACTGTTTTACTTTTTCAACGCAGAATTGGCTGGAATTCAGATCGGACGCCATGTCGCGATTGGAGAGCGCCTGATGTGCCTAAACAGTGGAAACCCCCAATTATAACTGAAACCCTAATCCAAACACACCCCTAACCCTAATCCCAACAGTAACCCTAACCACACCTCTAACCCTGACACACCCCTAACCCTAATCCCAACTCTATTCCCAACCGTAAATGTAATCTAAACCCTAACTGTAACTTTAGCCCCAACCCAAACTGTAGCCCAAGCCCTAACCCTAGCCCTAACCCTAATCCTAACCCTAGCCCTAACCCTAACCCTAGCCCTAACTCTAACCCTAACCCTAGCCCTAACCCTAACCCTAGCCCTAACCCTAACCCTAGCCCTAACCCTAGCCCTAACCCTAGCCCTAACCCTAACCCTAACCCTAGCCCTAACCCTAGCCCTAACCCTAGCCCTAACTCTAACCCTAGCCCTAATGGGAAAATGGAAATAAATACATTTTTTTAATTTTTCCCTAACTAAGGGGGTGATGAAGGGGGGTTTGATTTACTTTTATAGCGGGTTTTTTAGCGGATTTTTATGATTGGCAGCCGTCACACACTGAAAGACGCTTTTTATTGCAAAAAATATTTTTTGCGTTACCACATTTTGAGAGCTATAATTTTTCTATATTTTGGTCCACAGAGTCATGTGAGGTCTTGTTTTTTGCGGGACGAGTTGATGTTTTTATTGATAACATTTTCGGGCACGTGACATTTTTTGATCGCTTTTTATTCCGATTTTTGTGAGGCAGAATGACCAAAAACCAGCTATTCATGAATTTCTTTTGGGGGAGGCGTTTATACCGTTCCGCGTTTTGTAAAATTGATGAAGCAGTTTTATTCTTCGGGTCAGTACGATTACAGCGACACCTCATTTATATCATTTTTTTATGTTTTGGCGCTTTTATACGATAAAAACTATTTTATAGAAAAAATAATTATTTTTGCATCGCTTTATTCTCAGGACTATAACTTTTTTATTTTTTTGCTGATGATGATGTATGGCGGCTCGTTTTTTGCGGGACAAGATGACGTTTTCAGCGGTACCATGGTTAGTTATATCTGTCTTTTTGATCGCGTGTTATTCCACTTTTTGTTCGGCAGTATGATAATAAAGCGTTGTTTTTTGCCTCGTTTTTTTTTTTTTTTTCTTACGGTGTTTACTGAAGGGGTTAACTAGTGGGCCAGTTTTATAGGTCGGGCCGTTACGGACGCGGCGATACTAAATATGTGTACTTTTATTGTTTTTTTTTTTATTATTTAGATAAAGAAATGTATTTATGGGAATAATATTTTTATTTTTTTTTTCATTATTTTGGAATATTTTTTTTTATTTTTTTTTACACATTTGAAATTTTTTTTTTTTTACTTTTTTACTTTGTCCCAGGGGGGGACATCACAGATCAGTGATCTGACAGTTTGCACAGCACTCTGTCAGATCACTGATCTGACATGCAGCGCTGCAGCCTTCACAGTGCCTGCTCTGAGCAGGCTCTGTGAAGCCACCTCCCTCCCTGCAGGACCCGGATCCGTGGCCATCTTGGATCCGGGGCTGGAGGGAGCAGGGAGGGAGGTGAGACCCTCGCAGCAACGCGATCACATCGCGTTGCTGCGGGGGGCTCAGGGAAGCCCGCAGGGAGCCCCCTCCCTGCGGGAAGCTTCCCTGTACCGCCGGCACATCGCGATCATCTTTGATCGCGGTGTGCCGGGGGTTAATGTGCTGGGGGCGGTCCGTGACCGCTCCTGGCACATAGTGCCGGATGTCAGCTGCGATAAACAGCTGACACCCGGCCGCGATCGGCGGCGCTCCCCCCGTGAGCGCTGCCGATCGCATATGACGTACTATTGCGTCCTTGGGAAGTAAAGCCCACCCCACATGGACGCAATAGTACGTCTAATGGCAGAAAGGGGTTAATAGCTAGACAGCCCAAATTTTGCACATACACACTACTAACAGTAGTGTGGAATATGCAAAAAAATGTGGGATATGAGATGGTTTACTGTATGTAAACCAGGTCTCATATCATGTCGGGTTTAGGAAGGAGATAGCAAAATCCGGCAATTGAATTACCGGCTTTAAAGCTATCTAGCGCTGTATTAAATATTAATATATATATACATGTATGTGTCTCAATGACATATATATATATATACCTATTCTATGTGTAGACATATATTTTAGCTATTCTATTGTAACCTGTCAGTGTGATATTACTGTACACCGCACTGAATTGCCGGCTTTTCTCTCTAACACCGCTGCATATTTCTCGCAAGTCACACTGCTGGTCCGTGTGTAATCCATATTTTTCTGGGCCCTATAGACTTTCATTGGCGGATTTTTTGCGCAATACGGTGACAAACGCAGCATGCTGCGATTTTCTTCGGCCGTAGAAGACCATATAATACGGATCAGTAAAATACGGCTGATAGGAGCAGGGGCATAGAGAGGCATTGTACCGTATGCAATCCGTATTTTCTGCACCTCTCTTACATCCGTAAAACACGGTAGTGTGAGGCCGGCCTTAGAAGTAGTCCAGTAAGTAATACATCACTGGAATCGTGGTCTCCGCCCCTACATTATGCTTATCTCAGATATGGTAGCAAAAACCTGCTGGCACATTCCCTTTAAAATGCCATACATACAATTGTCACTGTGATGCAATTCAATGCCATTTACATAAAAGTGAGCTGCTGTGAGTCGAAGTCCCAGGCACAGCCATGATCTTATATTATAATATTGAGCCACAAAGAGCCAATTATATAAATGCCAATGCTAGGATAAAACATGCCAGTAAGTACTTGGTATACAAAAAGTTTGCAAGAAACCACTAAGATTTTTGCTTTCTCAGTGATATTCTTGTTTGCTGGTTGACCTCTAAAAGTCTTTAGACAATTTAACCCACAGGACATAGTTGTCAATCACGCTGTTCACCTTTACAAGTCCAAATCCGTAATTCATGACTATATGAAAAAAGACAGTGGGTAGGAAAATCTTCATTCCTCATTTATAACTATTGCTACAATTAAGTTTATTTTTTTAAAATCCAAAACATTGTAATCAACAGTTTAAAAAAATATATATATACTGAATCATCAAAAAGGTCCGTATCATCAGATGATCTGAAAAGAGCATGTTGTAAACTTAACATAGTATCATGTTAACATCTGCTTAACCAGAGGGTCAAAAACCTCGTCTGCATCTTTAAACATGACTTACATATTCCCCAGAATGCCGTTGGCAGTATTCCCATTGCCCATTATTCCCAATTACCCATTTGTTTTGTTAATTGCATTGATCTTCTGAGTCAGCAACTACGGCTGAATTGTTTGACTTTGTTCTCATTAAAGCCCTTTTTGCGCAAAATGTGTGTGATGTCAGAATCAAGAGATGGAATAACAAATCGCATTTTCTGCACAGTAAAGGAGAGCGAAACTTCTTTCTTTTTTTGATTAATTTCATGCCTGACTCAGTCAGAGATTAGGCTCTGACACATTTTATAATTAAATATTGAAATCATAAAGTGCAAGAATGTTTAATTTTTAAAATATGAGTTTTAATTTACCTCATACAGAGAATAGCTCTGGTCACCTGTGGAGATGCATTACACACTACATTGCCTAATGTATGATGCCTGAATAAGACTGAGCATACAGTTAAAGTAAACTAATGCAATTTACTGAATAGCAGTCAAATATTTATCCAGTTGATGAAGCAGACTTCATGTAAAACTCTGACAATAATTAAGGAAAAGCCTTGCTTAACCTCTGTTGTACCGGAGGAATCGCTCCTCTCCAGTGTCTGCCATGCTGGGGTTACACTGCGTTCTCTCTCTCTTTTAACATATGCTCTTATGATCTAGCAGATGGCTGATATTTGGTTTATCATATTCATGATTGAACTCGGGTTGATGCGGCAGCGTCCGCCTGAACCGGGAAAGATCTTATTCCATATCATCCAGTTCTAAAGAACAATTGTTTGTTTAAGGCAATTGAAGACCGAGAATATATGCAGAGAAATGTTTGTACACCTCCAGAGCTTCATCATTTTTTAGAAATAGAATGTTTGTCGATAAAGCTGGTAAATATTTATATGAGGGGTTATTTGTACAGCGGCACTGCTACTTATTTTAGTCTGAAGCTTGAAACAAGATATTTTATAACTCAGAATTGCTGTTGTATACCGTGAATTTCATTGAATGATTTAAATCGTTTTTTTTTTGGAGATGATACAAGATAAAAATGCAGCGTAAAAGAAAATATGAATGGTAATCAACTGTAAAGAAAATAGTTTTCATTTTATTGTCATGATAATGTTAATGCCTATTCACAAATTTAAAGCTATAGATTCCATCTTGTTATGGCTGGCTAAACGAGCATATAACACGGCCGAGTGCTAACTAATATTTTATATGATAGCCCTCGGCCCCAAGTTATACTATGGGGCAGTGCAGATCTGTGATTTTTTTTTTAAAGGGAATCTGTCACCTCAAATTGGCGGGCTATGTAAATGCCCTGTGTCTGGTCCGATGGGCAGTGTTTCGTCTTCTTTCCTCCACCCCATCCTTCCCAGCTGTCCGCAATCTTGCCTCATGCACGCGCAGTATGCTTTGCCCAACTGCGAGCAAAGCCAAAAAGCATCACTGCACATGCGTTGGCACACTGTGTCCCGGAAGTATTTCGCTGTGTTCCGGGACATAGTGCGCTGGCGCATGCACAGTAATGCTTTTCGGCTTTGCCCGCAGTTGGGCAAAGCATACTGCGCATGCATGAGGCAAGATTGAATTGCGCACGCGCGAACTATGGAGGACACCTACTCAAATTCCCAAAAATATTGCGGACAGTGGGGAAGGATGGGGTGGAGGAAAGAAGACGAAACACCGCCCATCGGATCGGACACAGGGCATTTACATAGCCTGCCAACATGAGGTGACAGATTGCCTTTAAATGCCAATTCAGCAAGAGAAAACAATGGCAGCATACTTTGGGTGCATCCGTTTAACGGATCACGCACGTCCGTACAAGTCTGTGGGTCCTTGTGAAACATAGGACTGCACTTGGATGTCACCCAAGGGCAGTGCCACATCCGCAGACATAGATAATAGAGAAGATGGAGAAATTAATTTCTCTGTCTTCTCCCCACCTGTGCTGCAATTCTCTTAAGGCAGAGAATCGAGCACAGTAAGATGACACTCAGATCATACTATGACAGAA
Organism: Ranitomeya imitator; assembly: GCF_032444005.1. Classification (NCBI taxonomy): domain Eukaryota; kingdom Metazoa; phylum Chordata; class Amphibia; order Anura; family Dendrobatidae; genus Ranitomeya; species Ranitomeya imitator. Next base: position 307,395,389 of record NC_091285.1, on the reverse strand, counting down.
TTTGATCCAGGTGACATTAGCATAATAGACCCAATTATCTCACATGAGAGAATCTATGGCCCTGTAACCCCACCTATAAAGAAATTTTGTTATAGAGGAAGGTGATCAATGATTCATTTGGCACAGGTTGACCTGTAGTGCAGGTTTGAAGAAGAATCTTCCATTTACCCTTCACCTCCTCATAGACATACTGAATCATCTGAAGCATTTAGATGGGGTTGATGACTGAAAATGTGGAAGCCCCCCAAAACAGGGTGAAAATAAGCCACACTGGCTTGGCCATCAGATTTAAATATAGGGTTGCATGAGCAATCACATCCAGGTCATGGTTTTATAAGTGGCAACTATACCGGCAACTGAGCGTGAATACCATTCAAGAAGAGGTCCATCTAGCAAGATGACTGCGATAAGTTATGATGATAAGAAATAAGAGTATTAGAGCTGACTTTCACGTTTCATGCTGAAACCTTCTAAAAGATTGACACTGTGTTCCCCTTTCGTGTATTGACTCTCTGTTTTTTTCACTCGGCTTGGACCCGAGTCCAAGTCTCTTCTCTTTGCCATATCTGCTCCTGACTGACCAATTTGGCTTGTTACTGACTCTGTGTTTGCTTATTCCCTTTCTACTGTGCTACAGTCTAATATTTGACCCAGCTTGTTTTGACAATTTTGCTGCCACCTGGTGGCGGCTTTGCCGCTTCATTGCAGGTCTGGTCCTGCTGTGTGCAGTCCTCCCTCCACTCTATTGCCACCTAGCAGAGCTTGCTATTACCTGAATTACAGTGGCCTGACAATGCTAAATTATTGCAAGATATTAGACAACAGGATCAGATAAATAAAAAAAGTAAAAAAAAAATACCTACATAAATGTGGCATCACTGTAATTGTACTGATCTGAAGAATAAAGCTGTCCTATCACTTGTACTGTGCAGTGCACAGCATCATTATCAAAAATATCCTCAATTGTTTTTTTTTTGTTTATTCTGCCTCCTAAAAATCTGAATAAAAAGCAACAAAATGTTATGTTTTTCAAAATGGTACCAGAAAAAATTTCAACTCATTCAGCAAAAATAACAAGCCTTCACATGACTCTATCGGCAGAAAAATAAAAAATGTATAGCTCTCAAAATATGACAATTAGTGATGAGCATATTTGTTAGTGTTCAGAGATTAAGTTTTCATCGCGACAGCTGAATGATTTACAGCTATTAGCCAGCTTGATTACATGTGGGGGTTCCCTGGCAACCAGGCAACCCCCACATGTACTGAGCCTGGCTAATAGCTGTAAATCATTCAGCTGCCGCGATGAAAACTATATCTCCGAACACTAACAAATACTCGGAGACCACCCGAGCATGCTCAGGAAAATCTGAGCAACGAGTACACTCGCTCATCACTAATGGCAATGTAAAAAATAAATCTTTTGCTAAAAGAAACATTCTCAGCATGTAAAACTAGCAAAACAATAAAACCCAATATAAATCTGGTATTGCAGTATTGGAGCTGACCCAAAAAATAAATCTATTTTATCACTTATTCCACAAGGTATATGTAATGTGTATGGGTTAAACCAAAGTGCATAGGTTACACTGCTGAATGATATGTCTAAAAATGCTCGTTCATTGTGCATAAAATCGTTTAGGAGCTCTATTTTCAAAAATTGAGTAATGTAAACGAAGATAATTTGCTTGTTCATTGATTTGAAGGACAAAAAGGGTTGACCATGTTCCAAGACAATAGTTCAATCTGAGTTAAAGCATTGAAATGAGCACATACTGAATTTGCAGATGGAGCAGTTACATATTTGTAATTATCCTAAAACTTTTTGTTTCATTAATTTGATTCAATATATTATTTGCGTATCAGTGGAAATGTCTGTACAGTACTGTATGACTTCATGTACTCCAAATAATTAGTATCACTTATGGGATTCGAATGTTGAACATAAATACCGTTTAATCTGTGTGATTGCAGCGTACAACGTTCCGTGTTACTATGTAACAATGACTATTCAACCATTTCATTGAAGGATTCTCGTCCTGTGTAACCATGTGTCTGGCATCGTTTGATTGCTCTTTCTCTTTTTCTGTTAATCCGTCAATCTTTTTTCTTGGTTCTATTTTTATGAAAACACAAAGACACATCACACACAAAAGTTTGTAACAAGGTTTGCATTTCATATGGTCACTAATATGCTTTTTTATTTTCCTTGGTGTGTTCCAACCACTATTGACCTTCCATTCCATTTTATTAACTGTGGTGTAGAAATACAATCAGCTATAACACCAATCGATATTAGGTGCACATTACCACTTACTGTTAAGATAATTAAGGTTAGAGTTGAGCGACTTTTACTTTTTTCGGATCGAGTCGGGTTTCGCGAAACCCGACTGTCAAAAGCCGGGTTGGGTGAAATCGGCCAATTATTGCGAAAAGTCGGGGGCCGACCGAAACACGAAACCCAATGCAAGTCAATGGGGAATCAAAGTCGGCAGTGAGTGGAGAACAGGAAAACATCTACAGTGCCCATTTTAATGCAAAAAACATCAATTTGTATTACTGAAGCTTGTCAATCTTAATTTGCTTTATAATAATAGTTAGGCATTGAAAACTAAGGGTCATTTGGCTAAAGTTTTTGGGGGGTAGGGCTGGCTCAAGATTTTCGTGGGCCCAGGAAACGCGGAATGCGTCACGGCGGTGGAGCAGGGAGAGGTAAGTATTTCAACTTTGCAAGTGCTGTGATCCTGAGCAAGCAATGGGGGCCCACTCGTTGGCATTGGCACTGGCACAGGGCCCCTCATAGTACGGCGTTGTGTTTGACGACGGGTGGCCCCACCCACCGGAAGAGACACTTTTGCGTACTATGAGGGGCCCTGTGCCAGTGACGTGGCCAATGAGTATGCCCCCCCACCTGATGAAGGAACCTGCACTTTCATCTGCACCTTCCTCTTTGTCCCCGTATAAGGTGGTATAGTATGAGGGAAGGGGAACCTGACTTTCAGCAGGTTCAGATTCTGGCTGTGTAGAGTGCAAGGGGAATGTAGTGGTCTGGGTCAATGTACCAGCAGACTCATCTAGCTGTGGCTGGCCAATGGGCAGGATGAGGAGGAAACACAGTTATAGGCCCAAATAAGAAAGTGGGCTAAATCCAGTTCAAAATTGGTAACAGGACTAAACAGGCGGCATTGCTTTGTTCAGTGGAGGACAACTGTAATAAGAGGCTGACACAGTTAGTAGGCCCAAATAAGTAAGTAGGTTAAATGCAGTTCAAAATTGGTAACAGGACTAAACAGGCAGAATTGCTTTGTTCAGTGGAGGACAACTGTAATGAGGGTTAGTAGGCCCAAATAAGAAAGTAGGCTAAATGCAGTTCAAAATTGCTAACAGGACTAAACTGGCGGCATTGCTCTGTTCAGCAGAGGACAACTGTAATGAGAGGTTGACACAGTTAGTAGGCCCAAAAAAGTAAGTAGGCTAAATGCAGTTCAAAATTGGTAACAGGTCTAAACTGGCGGCATTGCTTTGCTCAGAGGAGGACAACTGTAATAAGTGGCTGACACAGTTACTAGGCCCAAATAAGTAAGTAGGCTAAATGCAGTTCAAAATTGGTAACAGGACTAAACAGGTGGCATTGCTTTATTCAGTGGAGATCAAAACACAATTCCCATACATTCCCAGGGAAAAATAGAGGCATACAAAGAAAATAAAATGTAATATTTTATTAAAGAAAAATAAGGTTTAAAAAGACCAAAACATCTAAACTTGCCCCCATATGGAAGAAGCCTGGTAGGCGAAACGGCGCTGTCGGGGTGGCGGTACAAGCGTGATACATAGTCTGCAAGCATTCATGTAAGTGATCCATTTATTTGTCCTCTTGCTTCATGCCTTATTAATATAGTACATATATGCGGTTGCTGCACGGACATGTAGGTAGTAATCTTTATAGATAGGACTGGGCCCTTTACTGCATTTGTACTACACAAAGATACTTATAGTCCATTGATCTATATAAGATAATATACTATAGTGCTGTGCTTCAATAGTCTCCATATATAGTTTATAAGTATTGTGACTATTTGGCCTTCATATGGCTATATGTCTTTAGCACTGTTTTGCACTTTACAATTATTATATGGTTTCTATGTACATCAACCTGTATATATTGTGCTTTTATATTAGCCTTTTTTTGGCAATCTTTTTGTATTTTGTTGTGGCAATATTTGCATAGTAGGTCAATATTGTACATTTATCATTGCTTTGTATCCGCCTTTGTTTTTATTGGGATTTTTCGAGTTTTGTATAGATGTTTTGGTCTTTTTAAACCTTATTTTTCTTTAATAAAATATTACATTTTATTTTCTTTGTATGCCTCTATTTTTCCCTGGGAATGTATGGGAATTGTGTTTTGATCGTTATGGCTTCTGAGGCGGTATTGTCTTGATTTAGGATATGTGTTATATTTATTCAGTGGAGGACAACTGTAATGAGTGGCTGACACAGTTAGTAGGCCAAAATAATAAAGTGGGCTAAATGTCTGCCAAAAAATTGTTCATAAATAAACAGGTGGCACAGGGGTGGGCTCCTCTGCTAAGTAGCAGACAGTGGTAGTTGGCGCAAAGTATTAACTGGTCTAAATGGAGGCCAGGGCCCCTGTATATTTTAACTATCATCTATCATTTCAACAAATTTGTATTGGCAGTGCCATTGAAGGATTTAACAGCACAGACTACACAGTGGTGAAGCAGGGAGAGGTAAGTATTGCAAGTAGTAGAGCACTGTTCGAGCTGGGGGGGACACTCTCTCGTGGGCGGCGATACTGGCACAGGGCCCCTCATATTACGACAGTGTGTCTGACATTGGTTGTGCACCACGACCGTCAGAGACACTTCATTGTACTATGAGGGACCCTGTGCCAGTGCACAGTACAGGGGAAGGTGGGGCAAAATAATTTTAAATCCATGATTGGTTCATTTTCATGAAGGTTAGATCATCAACATTTCGGGTAGCCAGACGTGTCCTTTTTTCGGTCAGTATTGATTCAGCATCACTGAAGACTCTTTCTGATAGCACACTAGCAGCAGGGCAAGCGAGCTCCTGTAATGCATATTCTGCCAATTTAGGCCAGGTGTCTATTTTAGATGTCTAGTAATCAAAGGGGAATGACCTGTGAGGGAGAACATCGATAAGGGAGGAAAAATAGTTCGTAACCATACTGTTCAAATGCTGTCTCCTGTCACTTTGAATTGATGCAGCAGTACCTGTCGTGTCTGCGGTCATTGCAAAATCACTCCACAACCTGGTCATAAAACCCCTCTGTCCAACGCCACTTCGGATATGTGCACCTCTAACACCTCTGCCATGTTGCCCCCTACAGCTCGTGTGAGAACCATCACCGCCGCTGTGTGCTGGGAATGCCTGAACCAAGCGGTCTACAAGAGTTGCTTGTTTGGTAGCCAATATTTGCTCAAGGTTCTCATGTGCCATGATATTTTGTAATTTTCCTTTATATCGTGGATCCAGGAGGCAGGCCAACCAGTAATCGTCATCGGTCATCATTTTGATAATGCGGGGGTCCCTTTTTAGGATACGCAAGGCATACTCAGCCATGTGGGCCAATGTTCCAGGTGTTAATTCACTGCTTGTGCTGGGTTGAGGAGCACTTTCTGGCAAATCAACATCACTTGTGCCCCGCAAAAACCCTGTACCTGACTTTACAACGCCAACAGTTTCTATTGCCCCCTGAGAAGCATCCTCCCATAAATATTTATCCCCATCATCCTCCTCCTCTTCATCCGCCACCTCGTCCAGGAATGTTCCCTGAGCAGACAATGGCTGACTGTCATCAAGGCTTCCCTCCTCCTCGGCTGCAGACGCCTGCTCCTTAATGTGCGTCAAACTTTGCATCAGCAGACGCATTAGTGGGATGCTTATGCTTATGATGGCGTCATCTGCACTTACCAGCCGTGTGCATTCCTCAAAACACTGAAGGACTTGACAGAGGTCTTGTAGCTTCGACCACTGCACACCAGACAACTCCATGTCTGCCATCCAAGTGCCTGCCTGTGTATGTGTATCCTCCCTCAAAGTCTTCGCACCTTCAGGAGCAGGGCTTGTAACCCCAGATAATTTTTCAGGAAGCACTGCACAACCACGTTCAAGGTGTGAGCCAGGCAAGGTATGTGTTTCAGTTCTGAAATGTCTATGGCAGCCATAAAATTCCTTCCATTATCACTGACTACCTTGCCTGCCTCAAGATGTACACTGTCCAGCCATGACTGAGTTTCTTGCTGCAAGTACTCGGCCAGCACTTCCGCGGTGTGTCTGTTGTCACCCAAACACTTCATTTCTAACACAGCCTGCTGATGCTTACCACTAGCTGTTCCATAATGGGACACCTCGCGTGCAACACTGGCAGCTGCAGATGGAGTGGTCGTGCGACTGCGCTCTGTGGACCAGCTTTCGCTTCTGGAGGAGGAGGAGGAGGAGGAGGGTTGGCGAACGCCTACAGCCAACTGTTTCCTAGACCGTGGGCTAGGCAGAACTGTCCCACTATGGCTGTCCCCTGTGGACCCTGCATCCACCACATTAACCCAGTGCGCCGTGATGGACACGTAACGTCCCTGGCCATGCCTACTGGTCCATGCATCTGTTGTGAGGTGCACCTTTCCACTTACTGATTGCCTCAGTGGATGGACAATGCAGTCTTTGACATGTTGGTGGAGGCTGGGATGGCTTTTCTCGCAAGGAAGAGCCGACTGGGTAGGTCATAGCATGGTACTGCGTAGGCCATCAGGTCTTTGAAAGCTTCACTTTCAACCAACCGGTAGGGCATCATCTCTAATGAGATTAGTCTAGCAATGTGGGCGTTCAATCCCTGTGTACGCGGATGAGAGGATGAGTACTTTCTTTTCCTAACGAGAGTCACTTGTAGGGTGAGCTGGACTGGAGAGCTGCATATGGTGGAACTAGCAGGGGTGGTGGTGGACATGGCAGATTGAGAGAGGGTTGGTGATGGTATTCTTGATGTTGGCCTACATACAGTGTTTCCCACCAAGAACCTTGTGATTCCCTGACAGCTTTGGCCTTGCGACGATACCTCCACATTTGCTGCTGGTGATGTCCTAACTGGTGGGCTTACAGTGAGGGAAGCAATGTAGCGTTGCTGACTACCTTCATTCTGAGCAGGTGCACCAACGGTATGGGACGTTTGTTAGTTAGTCCAGACTTGCAAGTGCATGCTGGTTAAATGTCTAAGCATGCACGTTGTATTTAAATTTTGGAGATTCTTCCCTCTGCTAAAGGCCTTTGAGCATTTCTTACAGATAACTTTGCACTGATCATTCGGATCTTGGTTAAAAAATTGCCACACTACTCTCTTCCTACTTTGGAACACCTTTTCAGGCATTGCACACTGTGCTACTTTCACCGGATGGCCACGCTGTCCTAAAACTGTTTTTGTTTTTGACAAACATTTTTGGCCAGATACGGGCCTGCCAGATGAAAGCTGTTGCGATGTAAATGGCTCCTCCGCTTCTGAGCTACTGGCAGCAGCACCCTCTTCCCCCAATGGCTGCCAATCTGGGTCAACAACTGGGTCATCTATCACCTCCTCTTCAATGTCATGTGCACCTTTCTCTGTGTCACCGTGTAAGGTGCTATAGCATTCGGGACGGGGCACCATCAGGGTCAGATTCTGGCTCAGTACACTGCGAGGACAATGTAGTGATCTGAGCCAATGGAACAGCATAATAATCTAGCTGTGGCTGTGCATCAGTGCACTTCATGTCCGATTCATCTTGTAATGGGCTGTTAACAATTTCCCTTTCTAACCCAGGCACGGTATGTGTAAAAAGTTCCCTGGAGTAAACTGTAGTGTCGCCTGCTGCATGCTTCACTTTTGGTTTGGGTGAAGGACACAAGGAAGCGACTTGTTCCTGACCGGGAGCATCCACTGACGACTCGCTGCTTTTATTTTTGGAACTTTCTGAAGAGGAGGCGAAAGATCTAGAGGCTGAGTCAGCAAGGAAAGCCAAAACTTTTTCCTGCTGCTCCGGCTTTAAAAGCGGTTTTCCTACTCCCAGATAAGGGAGCCTTCGAGGCCTTGTGTAGCCAGACGATGACACTGGCTCAACACCTCGAGCCTTAAGTGCTATTTTCCTTTTCCCACTACCACCAGATGCTCCACCACCACCACCACCATCAGTACCAGCTGGCAACGACCGCCCATGGCACCATCCACCAGACTTCCTCATTTTTGGGGAAATCAAACCAAAATAGCAACCGTTATATGGTACTGTAAAACAAGGTAGAAGGTGTATATAAACTTGTTGAGAATTTAAATCTCCCTTTTTTTGGGAGACTGAACCAAAACTCAGGCTCAGTGTATAACACTACACAATGTAAGTGGCAGAACGTGGCTGGCTGATATATGACACACTAACAGAACTGACATAGATCCACTTTGTGACAATTTAAATCTCTCTTTTTTTGGGGGAGACTGCACCAAAACTCAGGCCCAGTGTATAACACTACACAGTGTAAGTGGCAGAACGTGGCTGGAAGATATACGACAAACTAGCAGAACTGATGTAGATCCACTTTTTGACAATTTGAATCTCCCTTTTTTGGGGGGGAGAATGCACCAAAACTCAGGTCCAGTGTATAACACTACACAATGTAAGTGGCAGAACATGGCTGGCTGATGTACGACAAACTAACAGAACTGACGTAGATCCACTTTGTGACAATTTAAATCTCCCTTTTTTGGGGGGGAGACTGAACCAAAACTCAGGCCCAGTGTAAAACACTACACAATGTAAGTGGCAGAACGTCACTGGCTGATATATGACAAACTAACAGAACTGACGTAGATCCACTTTGTGACAATTTAACTCTTCCTTTTTGGGGGGGAGACTGCACCAAAACTCAGGCCCAGTGTATAACACTACACAATGTAAGTGGCAGAACGCGGCTGGAAGATATATACGACAAACTAACAGAACTGGCATAGATTCACTTTGTGACAATTTGAAACTCCCTTTTTTTGGTGGAAGAATGCACCAAAACTCAGTCCCAGTGTATAACACTACACAAAGTAAGTGGCAGAACGTGGATGTAAGATATATGAAAAAATACAAGGACTGTAGTACAATTTGAATCTCCCTACAATGATCTCAGGACACGTATGGCAGCAATAAAATTGACTGCTGCACACAAAAGTGTGGACAAATAAACAAGATAACTGTGCAGAAAGGAGCAACAGGATTTTTGCTTTTAAAAAAGCAGTTGGTTTGCACAGCGGCGTACAAACAGCAATGCAGCTATCAGGGAGCCTTATAAGGCAGCTTAATAAGCTACAGAGCTGATGCACAAAAATCTAGCCTCCACTGTCCCTGCAAAGAAAAGGTGGTGTTGGACAGTGGAAATCACTACAGCACAAGCAGTTTGGGGGTTAATCTTCCCTCCCTAACTATATCCCTTCCGATGAAGCTGCAACAACCTCTCCCTATGCTACGATCAGCAGAAGTAAGATAGCGGTCGGTGTGCACGCCCCTTTATAGCCCCTGTGACACCACAGAAAGCTAGCCAATCACTGTCATTCTCTTCTCTAAGATGGTGGGGACCGAGACCTATGTCATCACGCTGCCCACACTCTGCGTCCTCCTTCATTGGCTGAAAAAAGGCGCTGAACGCGTCATACGAAACGCGAAGATCGCTGACCTCGTGGCCGATCCCACACTAGGATTTGGTCGGGTTTCATGAAACCCGACTTTGCCGAAAGTCAGCGATTTTTGAATTTGTCCGATCCGTTTTGCTCAACCCTAATTAAGGTAGAAATAAACCAATTTTTTGCATATAATTTTTTGACACTTAAACTGTCTCATTCATATTGAGAGTTACCAGAAATCTTTCATTAAGACAAAGCACATAATTACATTTTATTAGGCATTTTAACAATTATTCCATTAGGATAGCTTTTAAAAGATCTTTTCCTTCCATGGTAAAATAAACAATAACACTCCAAACTTCCTCTGAGATGATGTCTCTTGGTCTCGCCTTTTGTATCTGTGAGCAAAGGCCTATGTACATTTAGAGGTTTAGTTCAACATCGGATAATGCAAGAATTTCAGCAAGGTAAGAGTCCTGGGCATAGCTTGTTACTGACTTTCTGCTTAAATAATACAAAATTCTGTTTGAAGTAGTAGAGGATACTGACAATATAGTATATCCTTTCAAACCTTCATAATACTTAATGTCTTTTCTAAAAGAAAAATATATTCAGAAAGTATGGATAGTCTCTGATCTAGTTCTTCCCCTGGGACCCTCTATTTTTTGTCTTAGGTTGCACTGTTTCATGGTCATGAATTGTGTAGTTTTACTATTGAACAGAACCTGATGTCAGTATAGTTTGTGAGAAAAGTTTTTAAGTAGTTGGCACTAACAATTTTCTCGCTCCCACAGTTCTTAGTTCTATTTGTTTAATTCTTGTATCTGACAAGCTACTAAGTACTATCCTTTCTCATTTGTTTCACACGAACATTAACAGTAGTATTACAGCTAAATAATTGGCATTGTAATCACTCCTGCAATAAAAGAAAGTTTATTATAAAAATCAAGCTTGTAACCATATTTTTATAACAGTAGATATTTTGTCACAATAATTTTTGTCGGTAACGTTTCATGTCAATATATGACCATTCATAAACGGTTAACTAAACCAGAGGTATTTGGTTGATTGGGATCTTTGCTGTCTTTTCTCATAATTGATTGATATATTATGAGATGATTATATTTAGAATGGAAAATAATGTGAAAATCTATAAAGTAAAGATGTGACAGAAATGTATGTGTTTGCATCTATTCTTAGCTGAGTTGGGGCATCAGATTTAAATAGTTATCCCATAAGGTCAACCCCTTTGCAGATGTTCCTGATCTTCCACTCGGAGGGTTAGAAAATATAGAATAGTATTGATCAAATAATCAAGGGGTTGTCTTCAATCAACAATGATTTCCCAGATGGCAAATGCCTATTATAGTAATATTATTTTATTATGAATTTTGACAAATGACAAACACATTTTTATTACATGTGTAGTCACATTCCTAAGCACACATTTGGAATAACTCATTCCAGACTTTTCTCCTAATCTATTTAACTTTAAACGGATATTCTTTGACTTCATCGATTAAAATGTAATGTTTGAAACTTGCAGGTAAAAGCTAAATCATCTTAATTTATCTAGCTCAATTGGATTCAGATGTGAGAAATGTGGAGGTCAAGTTAACACTATAAAGGAAACTGTCACGTAAGAAAGCGCTATCAACTTGTAGGGATGGGAATAACTGAGCCCCTTGCCATGAGTGACAGCTGGCACTAATGATGAGTCTGCTGTCAGTCAATGCCAAAGGAGAGGTTTCATCCGCTACTGTATATACACAGAGTGATTATTGTACCCGCGCAAGCGCCACCTAAATGACTGGAAACCAAATGCTACCAGGAGGAATAAAATTAATTTCCTTCGGCAGAGGGGCTCTCAGTGCGGGCACCGAAAGTGCTATTAATCTGCAGATTAATCCCATATCTGCAGGTTAATAGCATTTTTTCATATGACAGGTTCCCTTTAAAGAGGATCTGCTACTATTTCTATACTACACTATAGAGTTGTGGCCAAAAGTATTGAAACCCCTGCAATTCTGTTAGATAATACTCAGTTTCTTCCTGAAAATGATTGCAATCACAAATTCTTTGGTATTATTATCTTCATTTAATTTGTCTTAAATGAAAAAACACCAAAGAGAATGAAGCAAAAAGCAAAACATTGATCATTTCACACAAAACTCCAAAAATGGGCCAGACAAAAGTATTCGCACCCTCAGTCTAATACTTTGCTTAGCCAAAATAACTGCAACCAACCGCTTCCGGTAACCATCAATGAGTTTCTTACAATGCTCTGCTGGAATTTTAGACCATTCTTCTTTGGCAAACTGCTCCAGGTCCCTGATATTTGAAGGGTGCCTTCTCCAAACTGCCATTTTTAGATCTCTCCACAGGTGTTCTATGGGATTAAGGTCTGGACTCATTGCTGGCCACCTTAGAAGTCTCCAGTGCTTTCTCTCAAACCATGTTCTAGTGCTTTTTGAAGTGTGTTTTGGGTCATTGTCCTGCTGGAAGACCCATGAACTCTGAGGGAGACCCAGCTTTCTCACACTGGGCCCTACATTATGCTGCAAAATTTGTTAGTAGTCTTCAGACTTCATAATGTCATGCACACGGTCAAGAAGTCCAGTGCCAGAGGCAGCAAAGCAGCCCCAAAACATCAGGGAACCTCCACCATGTTTGACTGTAGGGACCGTGTTCTTTTCTTTGAATACCTCTTTTTTCTCCTGTAAACCCTATGTTGATGCCTTTGCCCAAAAAGCTCTACTTTTGTCTCATCTGACCAGAGAACATTCTTCCAAAACGTTTTAGGCTTTTCCAGGTAAGTTTTGGCAAACTCCAGCCTGGCTTTTTTATGTCTCTGGGTAAGAAGTGGGGTCTTCCTGGGTCTCCTACCATACAGTCCCTTTTCATTCAGACGCCGACGGATAGTACGGGTTGACACTGTTGTACCCTCGGACTGCAGGGCAGCTTGAACTTGTATGGATGTTAGTCAAGGTTCTTTAGCCAACATCCGCACAATCTTGCGTTGAAATCTCTTGTCAATTTTTCTTTTCCGTCCACATCTAGGGAGGTTAGCCACAGTGCCATGGGCATTAAACTTCTTGATGACACTGCGCACGGTAGACACAGGAACATTCAGGTCTTTGGAGATGGACTTGTAGCCTTGAGATTGCTCATGCTTCCTCACAATTTGGTTTCTCAAGTCCTCAGACAGTTCTTTGGTCTTCTTTCTTTTCTCCATGCTCAATGTGGTACACACAAAGGCACAGGACAGTGGTTGAGTCAACTTTAATCCATGTCAACTGCCTGCAAGTGTGATTTAGTTATTGCCAACACCTGTTAGGTGCCACAGGAAAGTTAGAGGTGCTGTTAATTACACAAATTAGAGAAGCATCACATGATTTTTCCAACAGTGCCAATACTTTTGTCCACCCCCTTTTTATGTTTGGTGTGGAATTATATCCATTTTGGATTTAGGACAATTCTTTTTGTGTTTTTTCATTTAAGACAAATTAAATGAAGATAATAATTGTTAGGAGTCGAGTTTCCTCTGCTGCACAGGGGAATCTCGATCCGTGTCTGCTGCGGTCTCCCATTCTGCATCGGCCGCAGTGGAGCCTGCTCAGCGGAGACGACGGTCCCAGCGTCTTGCTGGGACTGATACTGTGCAAAGGGTTACTGCTGCCTCTCCAGGCTCTGCTATTGTACCCTGCACTGATCTGCGGCGAGCAGGCTTTTCTGGGACTAAGTCCTGCTTTGCACGCACTGAGCATGCCCAGGGTAAGATCTCTCAGTGGAGATCAAGGGTCACATGCTCAGGTACTGCAGCAACTTCCATTGGTCCTTCTTGGAAGGTCCTGTAGGTGCTAGGACTAAGTCCTGCTTTGCACACACTGAGCATGCCCAGGGCAAGATCTCTCAGTGGAGATCTAGGGTCACATGCTCAGTACTGCAGCAACTTCCATTGGTCCTTCTAGGAAGGTCCTGTATGTGCTGCAACTATTTAAGGCTTACATGGCCGCACGACCATGTGCTAGTATCTTCCTATGTTATGTGCTTTGCGCCAGTGTGGTCATGTGTTTGTGTGTATTCAGGGACCTGGCTGAAATAAGCCCCTAGAATGCTGGCATCTCCGGCGAGGAGTTTTGTGTGCATGCATGACCACTGACTGCTCTCGTTTGGGTAGTTAGACTGTGACTCTGTGAAAGTCTAACAGGGCACAGAGCTTTGCTTTCTTGGCTGCTCTGTGAAGCTAACAGAGCTGGTTCTTAGCGCCATATAGTGCCGCCATTTACTTAGCAGCAGGTTCTTTCCTGCATGGTGGATCCCGGGTTGCGAACGCACCAATCCCATCTAGTAAATATATTCGGTGCATTCCACCAACCCTAACAGTATACTAGCGCCAGGATCTGGCTAAGTAATGGCGGATTAACAGTGATTGCAGGGGTACATCCAGCTGCTGGAAGGCCGGTTGGCGTCTCTTGAGCGTGCAACCTCGGCGGTGGATGTTACCGCAATAGCTGTTCAGGCTGCTAGCGTGGCTGCAGCATCTTTACCCACTGTCACCTCTGTTCTGACCCTATCTCACCTCCCTTTGCCTGAGAGATACTTTGGGGACAGTAAGTCCTGTAGGGGTTTCGTGAGGCAGTGTGGTATACACCTCGAGCTCCTGGCTGCACGTTTTCCCACTGAGCGGGCAAAGGTGGGATTCATAATCTCTCTCTTGTCGGACAGAGCGATGGAGTGGGCTACGCTGCTGTGGGAGCGCAATGATCATGTGGTGCGGAGTGTTCCTCGGTTTCTGGACACTCTGAAACAGGTCTTTTTAGGACCTCAAGTCACCCATGATACAGCGCTCCAACTGCTGGCTTTGACTCAGGGTTCAACCATGGTCAGCCATTTTGCTGTTCACTTCCGGACATTAGCGTCTGAGTTGGAATGGCCAGATAAAACCCTCATTCCCGTATTTTGGAGGGGGCTGGCTGACCATGTGAAGGACGCTTTGGCTACTAGGGAGATTCCCGCCACACTGGAGGAGCTCATAGTTGTATCAACTTGCATAGACCTTCATTTTCACGAGCGAAGGTTGGAGCGAGCCCAGTGTAGGCAGAGGTTTCGGCTGGCTCCCACCTTCGCCAGACCTTTGGAATCTCCAGTCTAGGCGTCCGAGTCACATGAGGCCATAGAGGTGACACGAGTGGGATCCAAGTCCCAGTCCGCTCGTGCACATAAGGTCTGTCATGTTTGCCGGCAGTCAGGACATCTTGCCTCCAAGTGTCCTCAGTGGTCGGGGAAACGTCAGCGTCTAGTGGCAGTTAGAGGAGGTACACTAGACACTGCGACGTTTGCCTCAAAGTTGTCCTTCAAGGACACACTGAGCATGCCCAGGGTAAGATCTATCAGTGGAGATCAAAGGTCACATGCTCAGGTACTGCAGCAACTTCCATTGGTCCTTCTTGGAAGGTCCTGTAGGTGCTAGGACTAAGTCCTGCTTTGCACACACTGAGCATGCCCAGGGCAAGATCTCTCAGTGGAGATCTAGGGTCACATGCTCAGTACTGCAGCAACTTCCATTGGTCCTTCTAGTAAGGTCCTGTATGTGCTACAAATATTTAAGGCTTGCATGGCCGCACGGCCATGCGCTAGTATCTTCCTATGTTATGTGCTTTGCGCCAGTGTGGTCATGTGTTTGTATGTGTTCAGGGACCCGGCTGAAATAAGCCCCTAGAATGCTGGCACCTCCGGCGAGGAGATTGTGTTTGTGTGTATTCAGGGACCTGGCTGAAATAAGCCCCTAGAATGCTGGCATCTCCGGCGAGGAGTTTTGTGTGCATGCATGACCACTGACTGCTCTCGTTTGGGTAGTTAGCCTGTGCCTCTGTGAAAGTGTGTCAGGGCACAGAGCTTTGCTTTCTTGGCTGCTCTGTGAAGCTAACAGAGCTGGTTCTTACCACCATATAGTGCCGCCATTTACTTAGCAGCAGGTTCTTTCCTGCACGGTGGATCCCGGGTTGCGAATGCACCAATCCCATCTAATAAATATATTTGGTGCGTTCCGCCAACCCTAACAATAATAACAAAGAATTTGTGATTGCAATCATTTTCAGGAAGAAACTGAGTATTATCTGACAGAATTACAGGGGTGTCAATACTTTAGGCCACAAATGTATATATAGTCATATATATTGTGACAAAGTCACTGGTAAAGTACTGGAGAGGAGATATGTGTCATTCCTTCAGCCGCAGGCCCTGTCTCTCATGGACAAAAAGACTGGCCCTCCTCACACAGCGCTATTCACTTCACTCACCCTGTCTGTGACTCCAGATGATCTTAGGAAGTGCACCCTGCTTCCTGCACATACTTAATACAGCAGGGCACCTGTTCTCTATTAGAGCTGCCTGTGCTGTGATGGTCTGTGTATACTTAAGGACCTTACTTCCTTTGGACGGTGCCTGGGCAACTTTGTGATTTGTTCTTTGTTGCCGTTCTCAGGTGACAGATCAACGCTAGCTTATTCTGTCTTGCCTTGTCGTGCCTGAACTAATATCCAGCGTTTTCTCCCTAGTGTCATTGTCCTGAATACCTACCATCTACCTTCGAACCCTGATGGTATCCTTGGGGCCTTCTGGTTCTCATTCACCGGTTCCGGACTTCTCGCTCCTCCTCTCCCAGTACATCTGTCCCGTTTGGGTCTGATGCTCTGGTCTCTGAGCTGTTGCACGTGAGCTTCCTTGGCTGCGCCGGGACTATCTCTGTATTGGGGTTCGCTCACCGGAGCTCCCTCGGGGGAATTCTGCGTTTCAGCCCACGGGGTTCTCCCTTGTGGGGTCTCCTGCTATATCACATGAATAAAGTTTTTCTGATTCATCTGACATCCTTGTCTGGCTGGTTCTTAGGGTTCAGCTTCCACAGAGTCCTCTGTGGTCTAGTGGGTTCACTAACCTTACTCCCCCTGCCTTGGCATGACAGATATTTGCCCAGGCCATGGACCCCGCCGATACCCGATTCTCCGCCAAAAGGGAACTTGCTGGCCTTTGACAAAGTGAGGATCAACTGTTGACTTTCATGCAGAACTTCGATGCCCGTCTCAGTTCTCTTCAGACTGTTGAACCCACCAATGCTACACAACTTGTTTATTTACATCAGGAACTTGACCGGCAACGTGAGATACAAACCTGGATATTGAATTATATGACCTCTGTAGATGAACGCCTAACCAACATGACGGCCGCTGCTCCTCCAGCATAGGTACCAGTGCTCGATCCAGTGATTGCTGCTGCATCCAGCCCTTCTCCTCATCTCTGTAAACCCACTCAGTAATCTGGTAATCCCAAGTTGTGCAGGGGGTTTCTGAACCAGTGTTAGCTGCATTTCCGGTTGTTTCCCCAACACTATCCGATGGATGTAGCTAAGGTGGCATTCCATGCCTCCCACTTGTAAGGAGAGGTCTTACTGGAGCGGAACGATCCCATTGTGTCCCATCTCCAAAATTTCCTGGACACTTTCCGGAACATCTTTGAAGAGCCAGGTTGAGTGACATCTATTGTGAATTCTGTGGCAGAGCTCCCTCCTGTGGTCACAAGTGGTACTTCGGCTGATTCTCTCTGGGAGCTTCCGTTTGTGGAGGAAACTGGTACTGCTGCTTCTGAGTTTCCTCCCTCAGGTGATCTGGTGAGGTCGTTAGGTGCTTCTCTACTTAACCCCACCTAATGCTTTGATTCATGCTTCCTGTCAATGTTCCAGTGTTGGACTTGTGTTTCTCTGGATCATTCCTGTGGTCTGCTGCTCTGCATAGCTAAGTGCTTCTTTGCTATTTGTTGCTATTTTTTCTGTCCAGCTTGTCTATTTGTTTTGCTGGAAGCTCTGGGACGCAAAGGGTGTACCTCCGTGCCGTTAGTTCGGTACGGAGGGTCTTTTTGCCCCTTTGTGTGGTTTTCTTTAGGGTTTTGTGTAGACCGCAAAGTTATCTTTCCTATCCTCGTTCTGTCTAGAATATCGGGCCTCACTTTGCTGAATCTATTTCATCCCTACGTTTGTCTTTTCATCTTACTCACAGTCATTATATGTGGGGGGCTGCCTTTTCCTTTGGGGTATTTCTCTGAGGCAAGGTAGGCTTATTTTTTCTATCTTCAGGCTAGTTAGTTTCTCAGGCTGTGCCGAGTTGCATAGGTAGCGTTAGGCGCAATCCACGGCTGCCTCTAGTTGTGTTTGGAGAGGATCAGGGATTGCGGTCTGCAGAGTTCCCACGTCTCAGAGCTCGTTCTGTTATTTTGGGTTGTTGTCAGATCACTGTATGTGCTCTGACCTCCATGTCCATTGTGATACTGAATTGCCTCTCATAACAGTACAGGAAGCCAAAAGTACTAATGATTCTCAATAGAGGGAAAAAAGAAGTTCTGAGACCATTTTTTTTTCTTGGCTTTGTGTTTTGTCTTTTTTTTCCCCTAGACATTTGGGTGGTTCAGTACACAGGTGTAGCGATGGACATTAGAAGTCTGTCTTCTTTTGTGGATCAGCTCTCGGCAAGAGTACAAAAGATTCAAGACACTATTGATCAGAAATCTATGTTAGAACCAAGAATTCCTATTCCTGATTTGTTTTTTGGAGATAGAACTAAGTTTCTGAGTTTCAAAAATAATTGTAAGCTATTTCTGGCCTTGAAACCTCGTTCCTCTGGTGATCCAGTTCAACAGGTTTTGATTATTATTTCTTTTTTGCGCGGCGACCCTCAGGACTGGGCATTTTCTCTTGCTCCAGGAGATCCTGCATTGAGTAATATCAATGCATTTTTCCTGGCGCTCGGATTGCTGTACAATGAGCCTAATTCAGTGGATCAGGCAGAAAAGAATTTGCTGGCTCTTTGTCAGGGTCAGGATGAGATAGAGGTATATTGCCAGAAATTTAGAAAATGGTCAGTGCTCACTCAATGGAATGAATCTGCGCTGGCAGCTATGTTCAGAAAGGGTCTCTCTGAAGCCCTTAAGGATGTCATGGTGGGATTTCCTATGCCTTCTGGTTTGAATGAGTCTATGTCTTTGGCTATTCAGATCGGTCGACGCTTGCGTGAGCGTAAATCTGTGCACCATTTGGCGGTATTACCTGAGCTTAAACCTGAGCCTATGCAGTGCGATAAGACTTTGACCAGAGTTGAACGGCAAGAACACAGACATCTGAATGGGCTGTGTTTCTACTGTGGTGATTCCACTCATGCCATATCTGATTGTCCTAAGCGCACTAAGCGGTTCGCTAGGTCTGCCACCATTGGTACGGTACAGTCAAAATTTCTTCTGTCCGTTACCTTGATCTGCTCTTTGTCATCATATTCTGTCATGGCGTTTGTGGATTCAGGCGCTGCTCTGAATTTGATGGACTTGGAATATGCTAAGCGTTGTGGGTTTTTCTTAGAGCCCTTGCAGTGTCCTATTCCATTGAGAGGTATTGATGCTACGCCTTTGGCCAAGAATAAGCCTCAATA
Organism: Ranitomeya imitator; assembly: GCF_032444005.1. Taxonomy (NCBI): domain Eukaryota; kingdom Metazoa; phylum Chordata; class Amphibia; order Anura; family Dendrobatidae; genus Ranitomeya; species Ranitomeya imitator. The sequence goes on along the minus strand of NC_091285.1, from coordinate 307,376,252 downwards.
CTGGACCCAGCTGACCATGTGCATGGCTCCTGCACATCAGGAGGATATTCGCTTTCTGGTGTTGCATAATCTGCATGATGTGGTCGTGTTGGGGTTGCCATGGCTACAAGCCCATAATCCAGTATAGGATTGGAAATCCATGTCGGTGTCCAGCTGGGGTTGTCAGGGGGTACATGGTGATGTTCCATTTTTGTCAATTTCGTCATCCAACCCCTTCTGAGGTTCCAGAGTTCTTGTCTGATTACCGGGATGTATTTGATGAGCCCAAGTCCGATGCCCTACCTCCGCATAGGGATTGTGATTGTTCTATCAATTTGATTCCTGGTGGTAAATTCCCAAAAGGTCGACTGTTTAATTTATCCGTGCCTGAGCACACCGCTATGCGCAGTTATGTGAAGGAATCCCTGGAGAAGGGGCATATTCACCCGTCATCGTCGCCATTAGGAGCAGGGTTCTTTTTTGTAGGCAAAAAGGATGGTTCGCTGAGACCTTGTATAGATTATCGCCTTCTTAATAAGATCACTGTTAAATTTCAGTACCCCTTGCCTTTGTTATCTGATTTGTTTGCTCGGATTAAGGGGGCTAGTTGGTTCACCAAGATTGATCTTCGTGGTGCGTATAATCTGGTGCGAATCAGGCGAGGCGATGAATGGAAAACTGCATTTAATACGCCCGAGGGTCATTTTGAGTATCTAGTGATGCCATTCGGACTTGCCAATGCTCCATCAGTGTTTCAGTCGTTTATGCATGACATCTTCCGAGAGTACCTGGATAAATTCCTGATTGTGTACTTGGATGACATTTTGATCTTCTCGGATGATTGGGAGTCTCATGTGAAACAGGTCAGAATGGTTTTTCAGGTCCTGCGTGCTAACTCTTTGTGAAGGGATCAAAGTGTCTCTTTGGAGTGCAGAAGGTTTCATTTTTGGGGTTCATCTTTTCCCCTTCTACTATCGAGATGGATCCTGTTAAGGTCCAAGCCATCCATGATTGGACTCAGCCGACATCTCTGAAAAGTCTGCAAAAGTTCCTGGGCTTTGCTAATTTTTATCGTCGCTTCATCTGCAATTTTTCTAGTATTGCCAAACCATTGACCGATTTGACCAAGAAGGGTGCTGATTTGGTCAATTGGTCTTCTGCTGCTGTGGAAGCTTTTCAAGAGTTGAAGCGTCGTTTTTCTTCTGCCCCTGTCTTGTGTCAACCTGATGTTTCTCTTCCGTTCCAGGTCGAGGTTGATGCTTCTGAGATTGGAGCAGGGACTGTTTTGTCGCAGAGAGGTTCTGATTGTTCAGTGATGAAACCATGCGCTTTTTTTTTCCAGGAAGTTTTCGCCTGCTGAGCGGAATTATGATGTGGGCAACCGAGAGTTGCTGGCCATGAAGTGGGCATTCGAGTAGTGGCGTCATTGGCTTGAAGGAGCTAAGCATCGCGTGGTGGTATTGACTGATCATAAGAACCTGACTTATCTCGAGTCTGCTAAGCGTTTGAATCCTAGACAGGCTCGTTGGTCGCTGTTTTTCGCCCGTTTTGACTTTGTGATTTCGTACCTTCCGGGCTCTAAAAATGTGAAGGCGGATGCTCTGTCTAGGAGTTTTGTGCCCGACTCTCCGGGTTTATCTGAGCCGGCGGGTATCCTCAAGGAAGGAGTAATTGTGTCTGCCATCTCCCCTGATTTGCGGCGGGTGCTGCAAAAATTTCAGGCTAATAAACCTGATCGTTGTCCAGCGGAGAAACTGTTTGTCCCGGATAGGTGGACAAATAAAGTGATCTCTGAGGTTCATTGTTCGGTGTTGGCTGGTCATCCTGGAATCTTTGGTACCAGAGAGTTAGTGGCTAGATCCTTTTGGTGGCCGTCTCTGTCGCGGGATGTGCGTTCTTTTTTGCAGTCCTGTGGGATTTGTGCTCGGGCTAAGCCCTGCTGTTCTCGTGCCAGTGGGTTGCTTTTGCCCTTGCCGGTCCCGAAGAGACCTTGGACACATATCTCTATGGATTTTATTTCAGATCTTCCCGTCTCTCAAAAGATGTCAGTCATTTGGGTGGTCTGTGATCGCTTTTCTAAGATGGTCCATCTGGTACCCTTGTCCAAGTTGCCTTCCTCCTCTGATTTGGTGCCATTGTTCTTCCAGCATGTGGTTCGTTTGCATGGCATTCCAGAGAATATCGTTTCTGACAGAGGTTCCCAGTTTGTTTCGAGGTTTTGGCGAGCCTTTTGTGGTAGGATGGGCATTGACTTGTCTTTTTCCTCGGCTCTTCATCCTCAGACTAATGGCCAGACCGAACGAACCAATCAGACCTTGGAAACCTATCTGAGATGCTTTGTTTCTGCCGATCAGGATGACTGGGTGTCCTTTTTGCCTTTGGCTGAGTTCGCCCTTAATAATCGGGCCAGCTCGGCTACCTTGGTTTCGCCATTTTTCTGCAATTCTGGGTTCCATCCTCGTTTCTCTTCAGGACAGGTTGAGTCTTCGGACTGTCCTGGTGTGGATACTGTGGTGGACAGGTTGCAGCAGATTTGGACTCATGTAGTGGACAATTTGACCTTGTCCCAGGAGAAGGCTCAACGTTTCGGTAATCGCAGACGCCGTCTGGGTCCCCGACTTCGTGTTGGGGATCTGGTTTGGTTATCTTCTCGTCATATTCCTATGAAGGTTTCCTCTCTGAAGTTTAAACCTCGTTTCATTGGTTCTTATAGGATTTCTGAGGTTATTAATCCTGTGTCTTTTCGTCTGACCCTCCCAGATTCTTTTTTCATACATAACGTCTTCCATATGTCATTGTTGCGGAGATACGTGGCACCTATGGTTCCATCTGTTGACCCTCCTGCCCCGGTTTTGGTGGAGGGGGAATTGGAGTATATTGTGGAGAAGATTTTGGATTCTCGTGTTTCAAGACGGAAACTCCAGTATCTGGTTAAATGGAAGGGTTATGCTCAGGAGGATAATTCCTGGGTTTTTGCCTCTGATGTCCATGCTCCCGATCTTGTTCGTGCCTTTCATGTGGCTCATCCTGGTCGGCCTGGGGGCTCTGGTGAGGGTTCGGTGACCCCTCCTCAAGGGGGGGTACTGTTGTGAATTCTGTGGCAGAGCTCCCTCCTGTGGTCACAAGTGGTACTTCGGCTGATTCTCTCTGGGAGCTTCCGTTTGTGGAGGAAACTGGTACTGCTGCTTCTGAGTTTCCTCCCTCAGGTGATCTGGTGAGGTCGTTAGGTGCTTCTCTACTTAACCCCACCTAATGCTTTGATTCATGCTTCCTGTCAATGTTCCAGTGTTGGACTTGTGTTTCTCTGGATCATTCCTGTGGCCTGCTGCTCTGCATAGCTAAGTGCTTCTTTGCTATTTGTTGCTATTTTTTCTGTCCAGCTTGTCTATTTGTTTTGCTGGAAGCTCTGGGACGCAAAGGGTGTACCTCCGTGCCGTTAGTTCGGTACGGAGGGTCTTTTTGCCCCTTTGCGTGGTTTTCTTTAGGGTTTTGTGTAGACCGCAAAGTTATCTTTCCTATCCTCGTTCTGTCTAGAATATCGGGCCTCACTTTGCTGAATCTATTTCATCCCTACGTTTGTCTTTTCATCTTACTCACAGTCATTATATGTGGGGGGCTGCCTTTTCCTTTGCGGTATTTCTCTGAGGCAAGGTAGGCTTATTTTTTCTATCTTCAGGCTAGTTAGTTTCTCAGGCTGTGCCGAGTTGCATAGGTAGCGTTAGGCGCAATCCACGGCTGCCTCTAGTTGTGTTTGGAGAGGATCAGGGATTGCGGTCTGCAGAGTTCCCACGTCTCAGAGCTCGTTCTGTTATTTTGGGTTGTTGTCAGATCACTGTATGTGCTCTGACCTCCATGTCCATTGTGATACTGAATTGCCTCTCATAACAGACATCATCGATGGAAGTACTTTTCAACCTACAATAAGGTTCTCTCCCGGTTGGACAGTATGCCATCCAGTTCCGTACTCTTGCTTCTAAGTTACATTGGTCCGATGAACCCTTGATTGGAGTCTTCCAACGTGGGTTATCCGAGAGACTTAAAGGGACACTGTCACCTGAATTTGGAGGGAACAATCTTCAGCCATGGAGGCGGGGTTTTGGGGTTTTTGATTCACCCTTTCCTTACCCGCTGGCTGCATGCTGGCTGCAATATTGGATTGAAGTTCATTCTCTGTCCTCCGTAGTACATGCCTGCACAAGGCAAGATTGCCTTGGAAGGTGTCTGTTCTCAAGTGGCCGCATCCTGTTGGAGTCAAGGCTATTTAGCGATTCCTAGGGTTCACCAATTACTACTGGCAGTTTATCCTGCACTTCACAGACTTGACCAAGCCTTTCTCCGCCCTGACTTGAAAGGGATCTGATCCTAAGGAATCTGACATTCTGTTCTTTGTCCTGTTGCACTTGAGCTTCCTTGGCTGCGCTGGCACTATCCCTGTATAGGGGTTCGGTCGCCAGAGCTCCTGCTGGGGAATTCTGTGTTTCAGCCTAGTTGGTTCGCCCTTGTGGGTTCTCCTGCTATAGCACCTGAATAAAACTTGTCTGATTCATGTGACATCCATGTCTGGAAGGTTCCTGGGGTTCAGCATATTAAGTGCTGGGAGGGGTTAAAACTTAATTCCTTTAATGGGCTGTGTTTTTCTCTACCCCAGGGTGTGGTCTGGGGCTTAAGTAGCTGGCCTGCCTCCAGAGGCAGTCAGAGGAGGAAAGACTGAACCTGTGCTATCCCTGTGTTGCTCCATAGCGGGCAGCTCCCCACAAATGTATGGACTGTGTTGCAGAATTTTACTTTTTTGTGTTCTTGTTTTGCCTAAAGGGCTGCATTTATTTTACTCTCATATTGATTGATGCGGTCTGTCTAATAAACCAACAGAAGATTTAAAGACACAGTGCTCCTGTTTTCTACCTCAATATACCACTGAGGGAGCTGAGCTACCACACTATATATACAAATACACATTATATACAGGTGCTTCTACTTAAATTAGAATGCAATTAAAATGTTAATTTATTTCAGTTCTTCAATACAAAAAATGAAACTCATATATTATATAGAATCATTACAAACAGAGTGATCAATTTAAAGTGTTTATTTCTGTTAAAGTTGGTGATTATGGCATACAGCCAATGAACACCACAAAGTCATTGTCTCAGTAAATTAGAATACTTTATAACACCAGCTTGAAAAATGATTTTAAAATCTGAAATGTTGGCTTACTGGAATGTATGTTCAGCAAATGCCCTCAATACTTGGTCAGGGCTCCTTCTGCATCAATTATAGCATCAATGCAGCATTGCAAAGAGGCGATCAGCCTGTGGCACTGCTGAGGTGTTATGGATGCCCAGGATCCTTTGATAGCAGCCTTCAGCTCGTCTGCATTGTTGAGTCTGGTGTCTGTTATCTTCTTCTTGACAATACTCATGGATTCTCTATTGGGTTAAGGTCAGGCTAGTTTGCTGACTGATGTAGAAGTCTGGTCACATGCTCTTCTATCAGCAGACATCTTATGGACAGAAGTGCTGCTCAATTTGTGAGGAAAGCTGCACTTAAACGATAAATTGGCAAACTCAGCAATAAATTTAGATCTTACTCACATGTCAAGATTTAATATTTCATCAGTATTTTCATAAGTCATTATCAGGAGTGATTGCAAACACATTGAACAGATATAATTCTCTCATTTATGGATTTTTCTGTTTCACTTTTGATTTTGGGTTATAAATACTGATGTAAAATGCTGACCAAATTTTGACTTGTGAATAATACCTTAACCCCTTAAGCCCCAAGGGTGGTTTGCACGAAATGACAGGGCCAATTTTTACAATTCTGACCACTGTCCCTTTATAAGGTTATAACTCTGGAACGCTTCAACGGATCCTGATGATTCTGACTTTGTTTTCTCGAGACATATTGTTTTTCATGATACTGGTAAAATTTCTTCGATAAGACTTGCATTTATTTGTGAAAAAATGGAAATTTGGCAAAAATTTTGAAAATTTTGCAATTTTCCAAATTTGAATTTTTATGCCCTTAAATCACAGAGATCTGTCGCAAAAAATACTTACTAAGTAACATTTCCCAAATGTCTACTTTACAACGGCACAATTTTGGAACCAAAATTTTTTTTTGTTAAGGAATTATAAGGGTTAAAATTTGACCAGCAATTTCTCATTTTTACAATACCATTTTTTTTTAGGGACCACATCTCATTTGAAGTCATTTTGAGGGGTCTATATGATAGAAAATACCCAAGTGTGACACCTTTCTAAAAACTGCACCCCTCAAGGTGCTCAAAACCACATTCAAGAAGTTTATTAACCCTTCAGGTGTTTCACAGGAATTTTTGGAATGTTTAAATAAAAATGAACATTTAACTTTTTTTCACAAAAAAATTATTTCAGCTCCAATTTGTTTTATTGTACCAAGGGTAACAGGAGAAAATGGACCCCAAAAGTTGTTATACAATTTGTCCTGAGTATGCCGATAACCCACTGTTTGGGCACATGGCAGAGCTCGGAAGCGCCGTTTGACTTTTCAATGCAAAATTGACAGGAATTGAGATGGGACGCCATTTTGCATTTGGAAAGCCACTGATGTGCCTAAACATTGAAACCCCCCACAAGTGACACCATTTTGGAAAGTAGACCCCCTAAGGAACTTATCTAGATGTGTGGTGAGCACTTTGACCCACCAAGTGCTTCACAGAAGTTTATAATGCAGAGAAGTAAAAATAAAAAATCATATTTTTTTCACAAAAATGATATTTTCACCCCCAATTTTTTATTTTCCCAAGGGTTAGAGAAGAAACTGAACCCCAAAAGTTGGTGCGCAATTTGTCCTGAGTACGCTGATACCCCATATGTGGGGGATAACCACTGTTTGGGCACATGGCAAAGCTCGGAAGGGAAGGAGCGCCGTTTGACTTTTCAATGCAAAATTGACAGGAATTGATGGGATGCCACGTTGCGTTTGGAGAGCCACTGATGTGCCTAAACATTGAAACCCCCCACAAGTGACAGAATTTTGGAAAGTAAACCCCATAAGGAACTTATCTAGATGTGTTGTGAGACCTTTGAACCTCCAAGTGTTTCACTACAGTTTATAACGCAGAGCCGTGAAAATAAAAAATCATTTTTTTTCCACAAAAATATTTTTTTAGGCCCCAGTTTTGTATTTTCTCAAGGGTAACAGGAGAAATTAGACCCCAAAAGTTGTTGTCCAATTTGTCCTGAGTATGCTGATACCCCATATGTGGGGGGAACCACCGTTTGGGCGCATGGCAGAGCTCGGAAGGGAAGGAGCGCCATTTGGATTGCATTTGAAGAGCCCCTAATGTACCTAAACAGTAGAAACCCCCAACAAGTGACCCCATATTGGAAACTAGACCCCCCCAAGGAACTTATCTAGATGTGTTGTGAGAACTCTGAACCCCCAAGACTTTCACTACAGTTTATAACGCAGAGCCGTGAAAATAAAAAATAATTTTTTCCCACAAAAATGATTTTTAGCTCACCCAATTTTTTATTTTCCTAAGGGTAAGAAGAGAAATTGGACCCCAAAAGTTGTTGTTCAATTTGTCCTGAGTACGCTGATACCCCATATGTTGGGGTAAACCCCTGTTTGGGCGCACGGCAGAACTCGGAAGGGAAGGAGCACTGTTTTACTTTTTCAACGCAGAATTGGCTGGAATTGAGATCGGACGTCATGTCGCATTTGGAGAGCCCCTGATGTGCCTAAACAGTGGAAACCCCCAATTCTAACTGAAACCCTAACCCTAGCCCCAACACTAACCCTGGCCCCAACCCTAACTCTGGCCCCAACCCTAGCCCTAACCCTAACCCTAGCCCTAACCCTAACCCTAGCCCTAACTCTAGCCCTAACCCTAAGCCTAGCCCTAACCCTAGCCTTAACCCTACTCCTAACCCCACCCCTAACCCTAACCCTAGACTTAACCCTAGCCCTTACCCTAACACTAGCCCTTACCCTAACCCTAGCCCTAATTGTAAAATGGAAATTAATCATTTTTTCATTTTATTATTTTTCCCTAACTTAGGGGGTGATGAAGGAGGTTTGATTGATTATTTATAGCATTTTTTTAGCGGATTTTTATGATTGGCAGCCGTCACACACTAAAAGACTCTTTTTATTACAAAAAATAGTTTTTGCGTCTCCACATTTTCAGAGTTATAATTTTTCCATATTTTGATACACAGAGTCATGTGAGGTCTTTTTTTTTTGCGGGACGAGTTGACGTTTTTATTGGTAACATTTTCGGGCATGTGACATTTTTTGATCGCTTTTTATTCCAATTTTTGTGAGGCAGAATGACCAAAAACCAGCCATTCATGAATTTTTTTTTTGTTGGGGGGGGAGCGTTTATACTGTTCCACGTTTGGTAAAATTGATAAAGCAGGTTTATTCTTCGGGTCAGTACGATTACAGCGATGCCTCATTTATATCATTTTTTATGTTTTGGTGCTTTTATACGATAAAAACTATTTTATATAAAAAATATTTTTTTTATTTTTTTCACTAATGATGCTGTATTGCTGCTCGTTTTTTTGCAGGACAAGATGACGTTTTCAGCGGTACCATGATTATTTATATCTGTCTTTTTGATCGCATGTTATTCCACTTTTTGCCCGGCAGTATGATAATAAAGCGTTGTTTTTTGCCTCGTTTTTTTTTACGGTGTTCATTGAAGGGGTTAACTATCGGGACAGTTTTATAGGTGGGGTCGTTACAGACCCGGCGATACTAAATATGTGTACTTTTATTGTTTTTTTATTATTTAGATAGAAATGTATTTATGGAAACAATATATTTTTTTCTTTATTTAGGAATTATTTTTTTTTACACATGTGAATATTTTTTTTTTACTTTATAACATTGCCCCAGGGGGGCATCATGTTATAGGGTCAGATCGCTGATCTGACACTTTGCAGAGCACTGTGTCAGATCAGCGGTCTGACATGCAGGGCTGCAGGCTTACCAGCGCTTGCTGGATGTAGCCCCACTGCCATTTTGGATCTGGGGCCTGCAGGGAGGAGGCGCTCGGTACAAGGTGAGCACATAGCCTTGTACTGAGGGTCTCAGGGAAGCCCGCAGGGAGCCCCCGCCCTGCGCGATGCTTCCCTGTACCGCCGGAGCACTGCAATCATCTTTGATCGCAGTGTGCCGGAGGGTTAATGTGCTGGGGCGGTTCGTGACCGCTCCTGGCACATAGTGCCAGATTTCAGCTGCGATAGTTAGCTGACACTTGGCCGCGATCGGACGCGCTCCCATCGTGAGCGTGGCCGATTGAAAATGATGTACTATCCCGTCACTGGGAATTAAGTCCCAGGTAACCTCGACGGGATAGTATGTCATATGGGATTAAGGGGTTAAACCTGGGGTGGGCAATTAATTTTCCCGAAGCACCACATAAGAGACCATGTCTGTTGTGGAGGGCTGAACTAATAGGCTGAAATTAGTCTCAAGATTAATATCAGCATATTAATTATAATTATTATATTATTAAGTATATTAATTGTATCACTTAATATTGAGTAAAATTAGGTATGCTCACATTCCGCTATATACTGTTTGAACCCGAATATAGCCCCTTCAATATATCTTATGAGCCCCACACAGCCTCACTATGTCCATCATTTAGTTCATCAAAAGGTTTGTAATGAGGTTTAGGTCAAGTTCTTCCACACTAAACTCACCCAACTAAGGCTTTATGCACTTTGTTTTGTGCACTGGGCCACAGCGATGCTGGAACAGAAAAGGGCCTTCACTAACTTATTTCCACAAAAGTGAGAAGCATACAATTGTCCAAAATGTGTTAGTATGTTTAACTATTTAAATTTATTTAAATTGATCTAAGGGGCCTAGGCCAGCCCCTGAAAACAACTCAGAGCATTACCCCTACTTCACCAAAAGTTACCGTTGACACAATGCAGTTAAGCAGGTAATGATCTCCTGGCATTTGCCAAATCCAGACTTGTCCATCAGAGTGGCAGATAGAGAAGCATAATTCGTCACTCTACAGAACATGTTTCCATTTCTCCATTGTCCAGTCATGGTGTGTTTTACACCACTCCATCAAAAACTTGACATTGTACTTTGTGATGTAAGAGCTGCATGCTGCTGTTCAGTCATAAATCTGACATTGGGCAGTTTTTACGTTCAAGTTAATGCAAGAAGACGTTTTTAACTCTTAAGCACTGTGCACCTCAGCACTCAGAGACCCTGCTCTGTATTGTTACTTGGTTTGTCACTTATTGCTTTATTTTATATATCTTTGGCAATGGGACCAAATGATGAATCTGAAATCTAAGATTATGCGGTGTTTATCAATACTTTTGTCCATTATGCGAATGTGAATCTTGCTTCACCTCTAGACCTTTAACAGAATCCAACAGTATGTTATGTCTTCTCTCCTATCTACAGTATATACTATATGTTTTACTGGCTATTCAAAACATACATATGGGAGGATATCAAGCAAAGGCTGTGAAATCTTCAAATTCTGTGCTTAGTGATATATCCTATCCACTTCTGAGTTGTTACTTCTGGAGTGACTCAGGTTTGACTCCCACCAAAACATTATTCTTGGTAGATTCCAGTAAATGTACCCTGATGACCAGAAATATCAAAATTATGCTGTGATGCTGGATATTACAAGTGACAGATTTGGTTATGGTAAAGTTTTCATCTTGCTGATACCTGTGTTTTACATATAGGTGTAGGAGATAGTGTTGAGAAATACATGACTACTTCCTGTTAAAAGCATTGTCTGTCTGTGCCCCATATGAGCTCAAGATTGCAAAAGCCCATGCTTTTCTTCAAGCAAGAATTCATTGTTATTTATGTTTGTTTTGGAGAACAAACTGACTGTTTTTGCAGATCAAGAAATGTGCAATGGGCGGTCAGATGCTCTATATTTTTATTTTATTTTTTGCTGAATTGCTATTTGTTTTGTAAAATATAACATCCTTCTGATAATTGTTTGGAATTATAAAGCTTGCAGTGACTGGGAAATAGCACAACTACAGCCCCCCCACCATACACTTTAGATAGTTGTTGGCAGTACACAGGTTTGACCCATCTTTTGGCTGGCAGTTATCTCACTTGAATCTCCTGTACACATGGGTGCTTGCTCTGCCAAGAGCTAATGTGTTTTTATGTAGGAGCCACTGTCTGACTCCTCTACAGGAGACTTGTCTCCCTGAAAACAAATGGAATGCCTGTCCAAAATCAGTGCAATTTCAAATACAAACCATTGGATTTCCCTCAGTGTTATCATTTTTGATAACTTGAAAACTTATGAGGGGTCTACCTTCATGTGTTCTATATGGGCTGCCAAAAAGATGTAGGCTCGAAAGAGAATTATCACATAGGGTGTGGTTGACAGAAGGTACCCATATAGATATTGCAAAAGAAGCAATTAGAACAAAGTGATAGGAAGTTCAAAATCAATTTGTGGATCATTTGTTGTCTGCACATCGGTAAGCGCCATCCTGATGCAGTATCAAGATGCACAGTTATGTATAGAGATGAGCTCATTTTTTTGAGCGGAATTGAATTTTTCTTGAATTTTACAAAAATTTGTATTCTCTAAAATACTGATTTGTTTTTTTGCAATGCTTTTTGCATAATAAATTCATCCAGCTGTGACCGTAAATTTGCTGAAGAGTAGAGGACCCGGCAAATGGATAAAAAAATAATATTATGCCACTGCTTACCTGCTCTCCGCCCTTGCAGCCCAACATCTGATTCTTTGCGCCACTTCTTTTTCGCATCTTCTTAGGCCTTTTCACTCCAGGCCCTTGATTTTGACTCGACTAGGCCTCAGATGTCAATATACACTGTTCTGTCCGTGGCACACATTGGGACTTCAAAACATTTTGACTGAATGATCGCACAGTACGCATTGACATCAAAGGCCTAGTCAATCTGGAAGCAACAGACTGGACTGAAGAGTCCAAAACGGATGTGTACAACAGGGGAAGAGGAAGGAAGAGTTTGATTTCCAAACAGCAGACTGTGGGGACAGCAGGACAGTTGAGCAATGAGTATTCATTTTTTCTTTTACATATTCATTCATTCATTCTATGGGGCCTGAAGATATCCTAGAACATAATAGGGAATATTCAATAGCTAATCAAATTTCTCTTCAAATAATCAGCTCAATTTTAGGCAAATTCAAACCTTAGCAGATTCGATCATCTCTAGTTGTGTACTATAGTGAGAAGGGATTGGATTGGGACAAGTCTATCCTACCCGTTGATCCTTTGCATCCTCGATGCTCTTTAACATCCCCAAATACAGGTTGTGGAAACATTTAAGTAAATATGTATGGTGTTGACTTCTATACAATAATCTACTTAGAAATAGAATGTTTATATGAATACCAGTATCATAGGTGTCCATTGCTATAGAATATTACCTGATCAAAATATCCTAGACTGGGAATCTTGGCGGGAGTCACTTGCATTTGTACATGGGATGCATGAATTCTCATGTCTGATGGGTGGAAGGAATGTTACCTTTCGGTCCATCTTATATAATGTACTGTCTTGCACACAGCTGAAGGAAGTGTAGGACTTTAAGAAATTTTGCAACTATTTTTTATCTCTCATCATTTTACTGCATGTGTGAACATAGAAAGTTACATTCTGGTTTGTTTCATAAAAATTAACTGATTATTTTTTAAAAATGAGACCACTGCCATTAGGGAATACTACTGCAAAAGTGTGTGCCACAGTAGTTTTTCTGTGCACTTGAACCAGACAGGCTAGCCATCTCTTCACAGGAGAATCAGGGAGTCCTGTTTGCTCATGACACTGTTACCAGTCCACAGTAATACATACAGTAGGCGCTAATCACTTCATACCTCAAAGACCTTCTACTTTGCATCGATCCTTAGACTTACCTGTTTTGCTCCTTCCAGGACATCTACTTTAAACTGCCTACATTAATAAAAATATCTGTTTATCCTAGTGGGGCTGGTGTGATTGCTTTGAATATATGTCAAAGAGCAGATATTAAAGTGAACTTTCTCATCATCAAAAAAAAGTAAAACTGTAAAGCACTAAAAGTAACAACTTTGCAATTTGCCTCTTAATTAAAATCTTTTCCACTCTCAAGAACAGAGAGATTTTATTTTTGTGTCCGTCTCATTGCCCAGGTTATCAGCCACCTCTGCACTCACCTCTGAACATCTTGAGAAAGGCTCATTTGGAGCTGAAACGTCGCCCAGACATGTGGGTTGATTAAAATCCTGCACATTATCTCACCGAAATAATGGAGTGCTGCCTCTTTTTTTTAATTCAATTTTATATGTACAAATGTAAAATTCTTAACCTAATTGGGTCAATGTTAATTGATTATACGAATACTAAAGTCAAATATGTGCACTACTATAGCTATAATTAAAATTTGACAGCTAAATGAAGATAAAATGTTTTGCAGGTGAGTCTTTACAATTGTGCCAATATAGGCTCTGAAGTTCAATTTATTATACTTGTACTTTTCCATTTTCGATAAAGGTGGTATTGATTTTTTTATGATATATTAATATATTCTTAAAATATGGTAGAGATATTTTCAGATATTGTACACAAAATGTAGTGAAGTTCATTAATTTACTTTCTGACAATAGGAGCTTTACAAAAGATCCAGGGCAAAAGCTTAGCTGGCCTGGGGGAGAGGTGTCCCTATAGAGTTAGCAATGCTTTGGAAGGCCTACGGCAGAATATGCTCTGCCAGAAGGGTGGTTAAGGGGCTATCATTAGCCCCTTAGGATGGCCCTTATAAGTAATTGAAACGTTGCTTCAGTAGAAAGCGGTGTATGAAGAAAGACGAAGATGAAACAAATTCAGATGTGAAGAAGGTTGTAAATTATTTAGAAACAAAGCTTATTCTAGTCAATATAAAATGAAAGTGGCGAACAACAGTCATTCGGAGTGAGTTTCAGAATGAAAAAGAAACATTTTAATACTATTGATAATTAATATTCATTAAATGTAGTAAATATTTTCTAAATGCATTGAAAAGTTTTTATTTCCTAACCAACGGATAATTTGATGAAAAAGTAATTAAAATCATTTCATGAGTTTGAAGAGCAAGACATTGTATGTGAAATCCTTTATTTTATGACAATACTGTAAATAATTCTGCAAGCAATTGGAGAGTGAAACATACAATATCAAGCTTGCTACAGATCAGTGGTATTCGCTCTCAGCTGTGACTGTATTTACATATTCATAATGTAACGTATGTCCTTTCTCTTATGAAGGTGATAATTGAAGGAAGACAATAAGAACATTGAGTATCCATTACTTTAAATGCTACAAAACACTTTATTTTCACATCATACACCAAGGTTTCCATGTAAGGCTTAGACGAAGAATCAGAAATGATTTACAATAAATTTATAATAAATTACTTTCTGAATCGTTAATTCTGCAGTGAGTTACATCCCAAATGACTAAACATGTGAACAGAGAGTTGCATTTACTTAGAAATTCATAGGTTCATTATTGTAAGAATTTAGTTAGTGCCTTATCAGGAGGTTTTGTGAGTGTAATCCACCTGAGAAAGATGTTGTGTGCACATACCCTTTATGGAGATGTCTCTAATGAGGTAACACTTTGAATCTTATATTACTGGTTTACATAGTTTCTTTATGCTAAGACCCTTACATTTTCCATAATTACTTTGAGTTAAAGCATTTCAGTCTACAGGCTGCTTTCCTTCATTCATTTTCAGACTCCAAGATATTCAGTTTGCAACCTTCTCTTGGTCTCACATTTTTTTGTCAATTTTGCGTACCCTTATTAGTTATACAGCCCATATTCTGCACTGGGGATTGGAGGTCTAGTCAGGGCTGGTTTAACTATGTGACAAAACATTCAATTGATGAGCCCCCTAGAAGCTTTGAAGCTATGTTTGTGCTGTCTTGATGCAGACATAGTGAAAAACTCTCCCCTTTAGCAAAGGCAAGAAAGGGTTTGCTGAACCCTCTTCCTTCTGACATAAAAGAACACAAGTATGCGGAGGAAAACGATAAAGGAGAGAGTACCAAACTTGTCCTGGGACATTCGTTTACAGCTTGATTTTTCAAACATGGTTAACATGCACTATAATACTGTATAACACTTTGGTTGTGTCAACCTTAGTATTGTTTGATTTATTATAGTATGGCTCCATCTGGGGTACAAAGTGTATAGCAATTTTCAGATATATATTCAGTGCTGGTGAACAATTTTGCTCATTAATTCTTCCCACAGTCAGATCTTTTATTCACTGATGGACAGTAGTGATGGGCAAGCACTAAAATGCTCGGTTGCTTGTTGCACTTGTCGAGCAAATTGGAATACTCGGGTACTCGACTCGAGCAACGAGCCCAATGTAAGTCTATTTCATAACACGAGCACTTTTGCCGCGATCCCCCGGTGGTTGTTTTAGGGTCTAATAATGTCAGAAATCGATGGGAACAGTGCTCAAATGACACGGGATCATCATGGGGAAGACTCCTGGAAGCATTCTGACTCCTAGGTCACAGCTGTGACCAATGTTGTCAGAGTGTGACATCACTTTTACAGGCGCACACTAAAACATGCAAAAACTAAACCAAAATGGATTTTCCTGGTAAATATGTTAAGGAACATCCTTTCCAGGGTAATAATTTGTATGTAAGGCAAAATAAAGACCCCCCAAAAAAATGCACCTCCACCACTTTGGCTATGTTCATACATAGCTTTTTTGATGCGTTTTTCAACTTTAGCATTGCTTTCAACATATACAAATGCATTCACTGGGAAATGTCATTGTAACATTTAACAACCTTAGCTGGCTATGTGGTGTGTGACACATCATCAGACACATCTTGTTTAATTTATGAAAGAGGGACACGTAAAGTCACAAAGTCTATTTGTTGTAGTGGCTTCAGGTGGCATTAATATTCTTAAAGGGCCACTATTATACAGTGGGCTTCCTATACTGTTATTGCCTATGCAGTGAGTGGCTGGGCTGCCTAAAATTAGGACACACCCCGATACCTCTTTCATGAAACGTACTGGAGGGTCTCCTGAAAAAATGTTCCCATTATAAGAAAGTGGGTCTACCATAGTGTTTGCCTATGCATTGAATGCAAGGCCTGCCCTGTCCCCAAGTTACAGGCACCACAAGAAGTATTTAAACCCACGTACTGGATGGCCACAGGAAAGCCTAGTTTACATTCTTCATTTGGTACTGCCAAACTGTTTGCTTATGCATTGAATGCAAGGCCTGCCTTGCTCCAAAGTTACATGCTCCCCAATAAGCCTTTGAGCCCACATACTGGATGGCCACAGGAAAACCAAGATCACATTATTCATTTGGTACTGCCATACTGTTAGCTTAGGCATTGAATGCAAGGCCTGCCCTGCAGCAAAGTTACACACACCCCAATAAGCCTTTGGGCCCACATACTGGATGGACACTGGATAACCTAGTTGACATTATTCATTTGGTAGTGCCATACTGTTTGCCTATGCATTGAATGCAAGACCTGTCCTGCCCCAAAGTTACACGCACCCTAATAAGCCTTTATGCCCACGCATTGGTTTGCCACAGGAAAACCAAATTCATATTATTCATTTGGTATTGCCATACTGTTTTCTTAGGCATTGAAAGCAAGGCCTGCCCTGTCCCAAAGTTACATGCACCCCAATAAGCCTTTGAGCCCACGTACTGGATGGCCACAGTAAAACCTAGTTTACATTATTCATTTGGTACTGTCATACTGTTTGACTATGCATTGAATGAAAGGCCTACCCTGCCCCAAATTCACACGCAACACAATAAGCCTTTGAGCCCATGTACTGGATGGCCACAGGAAATCCTAGTTCACATTATTCATTTGGTATTGCCTTGGAAGAGACGTAGAGGTGGGCCTCCTGAAAATAATGTTCCCATTATTAGGAAGTGGGTCTCCCAGAGTGTTTGCCTATGCAGTGAATGCAAAGCCTGCAAAAAATTATGGCGCACTCCAATGCCCCTTGAAAAAGATGTGGAGGAGGGCCTAATACAAAATGTTCCTATTATAAAGGAGCGGGTCTCCTATACTTGTAATGCAGAAGATCGATACGATTAGAGAAAGCTTTGGCCCATAGCGCCCCATGCCCCTCTTAGCTGCTCAACCCTGTTCCTCCAAAACCAGCTTATCCACCATGACAGAAGATCAGCTCCCCACCCTCCTGTCAAGATCACACCTCACCACTTGCATGCTTGATACGCTTCCATCCAACCTCATCACTAACCTCGCCACAGTCTTCATCCCAACCCTAATACACCTCTTCAACCTCTCACTCACAACTGGTGTCTTTTCCTCATCCTTCAAACATGCCAAGATCACACACAGCCTCAAAAAGCCCTCCTTCGACACATCCTCTATGTCAAGCTATCGCCCAATATCTCTTCTCCCTTATGCCTCAAAACTACTGGAACAGCATGTCCATCTTGAACTGTCCTCCCACCTATCATCCTGCTCTCTCTTTGACCTTTTTGACTGGTTACAATCTGGCTTCTGACCCCATCACTCAACTGAAACTGCCCTAACTAAAGTCACCAATGACCTACTAACCACCAAGGGCAAGCAACACTACTTTGTCCTCTTTCTCCTGGACCTTTCTTCTGCCTTTGACACTGTGGACCACTCCCTCCTTCTACAGATTCTATCATCTCTTGGCATCACAGACTTGGACCTATCCTGGATCTCATCATATCTAACAGACCGAACATTCAGTGTCTCCCTCTCCCACACCACCTCCTCACCTCACCCCTTGTCTGTCGGTGTCCTCAAGGCTCAGTTCTAGGACCCCTACTCTTTTCTACACCTTCGGCCTGGGACAGCTCATAGAATCCCACGGTTTGCAGTATCATCTCTACGCCGATGACACGCAAATCTACCTATTCAGACCTGACCTCACCTCCACACTCACCAAAATCTCACACTGTCTGTCTTCTATCTCGGCCTTCTTTTCTGCTCTCTTTCTAAAACTGAACATGGACAAAACAGAATTCATTATCCCATCCAGGTGATGAAAGTTTAAAAGAGCTTTATTCTGCCATATGCCACGTTTCGACCATTATAGGTCTTCATCAATGCTTCCAGCTTCTGACTACGGTGCTTATTTCAGAGATGGAGGCTGAAGAGGAGGAGGTGCAGGAGCTGAAGACTCGGGGGGGCAACTCTGATTGACGTAGGGCCCGCAATCCTCAGCATCGGGAGGATGTGTTCCATCACAAGGTATGACTGGGTCCCGACTTTGACTATGTTAACCCAGTGTGCCATCAGAGAGATGTACCATCCCTGCTCACAAGCACTTTTCCACATGTCCATGGTTAGGTGAACTTTCCCAGTTACAGCATTGTTGAGGGCATGGGTAATGTTGTGGGATGCGTGCTGGTGTAATGCCGTACGGCACACCTGGAGAAATAGTGACGACTGGGGACTGAGTACCTTGGGACAGCTGCTGCCATCAGGTAGTGGAAAGCTTCCGTCTCAACAAGCATAAAAGGCAACATCTCGAGCGCAAGCAGATGTGAAATGTTAGAATTTAGTACTGTAGTCTGTGAGGCGTTGGCTGCGTATTTCCGCTTGCGTTCCAATGACTCACATATAGACAACTGAAATATGTGAAAATAGTCACTCCAGCTCCTTAACCCCTTAATGACAGCCAATACGCCTTTTAACTGACCTGACATATAAGAGAATAGTATCACCATACAGGTAACAATCCAGCAGCTGTCGGTTGTGCACTATTGCTGACAACTTTCTGCATCAGCCATGATAAGTGTTTGCACCGTTCAAATTTGTTTAACCCCTTAGATGCTGCTGTCAATAGTGACTACATCATTATAAATGGTTAACAGAGTGTGGGGGCTTCCTCTTTATCCCAATTGGTGCCCTCAGATCATGATTTTGTGGTCCTGATGTTTGCGATGGCAATTCATGACCAAATAGCAGCCTTACAGTCTGACAGCTGTTGTAACCTGTTCAGAAGTTAGAGGCATTTAGGTGGTGAAAATACACATTTTCATTTCTGTCATACCACTTTGCATTAATTCCTGTAAAGCACCTGAAGGGTTAATAAACTACCTGACAACAGTTTTCGATATGTCAGGGGGTGCTGTTTTTAAAATGGTATCACGTTTGGGGGTTTCCCAATATATGAGACCCCTAAAGTCACTTCAAACATGGATAAGTCCCTAAAAAAATAAATTTAGTAAATTTCCTTGAAAAAATGAAAAATTGCTGCTACATTTTTAAACCTCCTAAAATGCTAAAAAAAAAAAATAACATTTTACAACTGATGCTGATGTAAAGCCGACATGTGGGAAATGTTATTTATTAATGGTTTGCTGTGGTATACAGTGGGGCAAAAAAGTATTTAGTCAGTCAGCAATAGTGCAAGTTCCACCACTTAAAAAGATGAGAGGCGTCTGTAATTTACATCATAGGTAGACCTCAACTATGGGAGACAAACTGAGAAAAAAAAATCCAGAAAATCACATTGTCTGTTTTTTTAACATTTTATTTGCATATTATGGTGGAAAATAAGTATTTGGTCAGAAACAAAATTTCATCTCAATACTTTGTAATATATCCTTTGTTGGCAATGACAGAGGTCAAACGTTTTCTGTAAGTCTTCACAAGGTTGCCACACACTGTTGTTGGTATGTTGGCCCATTCCTCCATGCAGATCTCCTCTAGAGCAGTGATGCTTTTGGCTTTTCGCTTGGCAACACGGACTTTCAACTCCCTCCAAAGGTTTTCTATAGGGTTGAGATCTGGAGACTGGCTAGGCCACTCCAGGAACTTGAAATGCTTCTTACGAAGCCAATCCTTCGTTGCCCTGGCGGTGTGCTTTGCATCATTGTCATGTTGGAAGACCCAGCCACGTTTCATCTTCAATGCCCTTGCTGACGGAAGGAGGTTTGCACTCAAAATCTCACGATACATGGCCCCATTCATTCTTTCATGTACCTGGATCAGTCGTCCTGGCCCCTTTGCAGAGAAACAGCCCCAAAGAATGATGTTTCCACCACCATGCTTTACAGTAGGTATGGTGTTTGATGGATGCAACTCAGTATTCTTTTTCCTCCAAACACGACAAGTTGTGTTTCTACTAAACAGTTCCAGTTTGGTTTCATCAGACCATAGGACATTCTCCCAAAACTCCTCTGGATCATCCAAATTCTCTCTAGCAAACTTCAGATGGGCCCGGACATATACTGGCTTAAGCAGTGGGACACGTCTGGCACTGCAGGATCTGAGTCCATGGTGGCGTAGTGTGTTACTTATGGTAGGCCTTGTTACACTGGTCCCAGCTGTCTGCAGTTCGTTCACTAGGTCCCCCCGCGTGGTTCTGGGATGTTTGCTCACCGTTCTTGTGATCATTCTGATCCCACGGGGTGGGATGTTGCGTGGAGCCCCAGATCGAGGGAGATTATCAGTGGTCTTGTATGTCTTCCATTTTCTAATTATTGCTCCCACTGTTGATTTCTTCACTCCAAGCTGGTTGGCTATTGCAGATTCAGTCTTCCCAGCCTGGTGCAGGGCTACAATTTTGTTTCTGGTGTCCTTTGACAGCTCTTTGGTCTTCACCATAGTGGAGTTTGGAGTCAGACTGTTTGAGGGTGTGCACAGGTGTCTTTTTATACTGATAACAAGTTTAAACAGGTGCCATTACTACAGGTAATGAGTGGAGGAAAGAGGAGACTCTTAAAGAAGAAGTTACAGGTCTGTGAGAGCCAGAAATCTTGATTGTTTGTTTCTGACCAAATACTTATTTTCCACCATAATATGCAAAAAAAATGATAAAAAACCAGAAAATGTGATTTTCTGGATTTTTTTTTTCTCAGTTTGTCTCCCATAGTTGAGGTCTACCTATGATGTAAATTACAGACGCCTCTCATCTTTTTAAGTGGTGGAACTTGCACTATTGCTGACTGACTAAATACTTTTTTGCCCCACTGTAACCATCTGGATTAAAGGGATAATCATTCAAATTTTGAAAATTGCTAATTTTTTTACATTTTTCTAAAATTTTGGATATTTTTTATAAATAAAGTATAATGTGTCACGAAAAAACAATCTCAAAATCACTGGGATTTGTTGAAGCATTGCAGAGTTATTACCACATAAAGTGACACTGGTCAGATTTCAAAAATTTGGCTCTGTCACTAAGGGGTTAAAATAATTCCTTATTCTTCCAAGTGATTAAAACATAGCAAATGGCAGAATCCTCTGTATATGTGGACAGGCACACCAGGCACTGGTGGCCAAGCTTGTCTGGAGCCTCCGGACAACCTTAGTCCATGCGAGAAAACTCCCCAAAATGTGGGTTAAACCCATAGTTGACCAGGAAGGGAGACATTTTCATGGACTGACTCACATGACCGTTGAAAGCAAACTCTGCTACGGGTAACGCATCACACCAGTCATCCTATGTGGAAGATGCCAAACATCGCAGAATTTGCTCCAAGTACTGGTTAGTGCATTTGGTTTGCCCATTAGACTCCGGATGATAGGCAGAGGAAAAAGTCAGGCTTGGCCACAAACTGCACAACTCTGTCAGACACCACATTCATAGGCACACCATGCAGATTAATCACATGCAGCACAAACAACCTGGCCATGGTTTCAGCAGACGGTAAAGCGGGCAGAGGTACAAAATGAGAATGTTTGGAAAATCTATTCACCACCACACACACAACAGAGTTACCCCTGGATGGAGGGAGATTAGTGATAAAATCCATGGACAAATGTGTCCATGGTCTATCAGGAATTGTAAAGGCACCAATTCCCCAGCCTGCCGGCAATGAGAATTTTTAGAACGGGCACAAACTCCACATGCAGACACAAACCTTTTAACATCCACGACCAAAGAGGGCCACCAGAAAACCCTAGCAACTGCCTCCCAGGTGGCTGAAATCCCAGGATGAGCACTCAATACAGACTCATGAAACTCCCACAGGAGTCTAAGGCAGAAATGAGGAACAATTTCCCCACAGGTTTATTATTGGGAGCCAGAGCCTGGGCCTCAAAAATTTCTCTCTCCAAATCATACGAGGTTTCGGCCACCACCACCCTGGGCTGAAAAATGGAGGATGGGGGTTTAGGAGGAGACACCGGATCAAAGATTCGGGACAATGCATCTGCTTTAACATTCTTAGACCCTGGACAGAATGTGATGGAAAATTGAAATTGGGAAAAAAAAGCGACCACCGGGCCTGTCTGGGGGTCAATCTTTTGGCAGACTCGATATAAGCTAAATTTTTGTGATTGGTAATCATGGTGACCGGATGACACAGCCCCCTCCAAAAAATGCCATTCTTCAAAGGCCAACTTGGCTGCCACAAGCTCTCTATTACCCACATCGTAATTTCTCTTGGCAAAAGAGAACTTTTAGGAAAAGAAGGCACAAGGTTTGAGGTAGGTCAGTGTAGCGGGACCCTGGGACAACACTGCCCCCACTCCCACCTCAGAAGTTGACCAATTCTTCACATCAACCCCCTTGAGTGTGTGATCAGTCAGGGGCTTAACCACCTGCGAAAAACCCTTTCTAAAAAATCGATAGTAGTTTGCAAAGCCTAGAAAGCATTGCAAACCCTTTCAATCATGAGGTTGAACCCAATCAGTAATAGCCTAGACGTTTTTTGGATCCATGCGAAATCCCTCACAAGAAATAATCAAACCCAAAAAAGACAATTCCTGTACAAAGTATGAACACTTCTCCAACTTAGCATACAAATGGTTTTCTCTAAAGGTACCTTCACACATAACGATATCGTTAACGATATCATTGCTTTTTGTGACGTAGCAACAATATCGTTAAGGAAATCGTTATGTGTGACAGCGACCAACGATCAGGCCCCTGCTGGGAGATCGTTGGTCGCTGAGGAAAGTCCAGAACTTTATTTCGTCGCTGCATCTCCCACTGACATCGCTGAATCGGCGTGTGTGACGCCGATTCAGCGATGTATTCACTGGTAACCAGGGTAAACATCGGGTTACTAAGCGCAGGGCTGCGCTTAGTAACCCGATGTTTACCATGGTTACCAGCGTAAACGTTAAAAAAACAAACACTACATACTTACCTTCAGCTGTCTGTCCCTGGCGCTGTGCTTCTCTGCACTCCTCCTGCACCCTGTGTCAGCGCTGGCCAGCCGGAAAGCACAGCGGTGACGTCACCGCTCTGCTTTCCGGCTGACCGGCGCTGACAGTGCAGAGGAAAGCAGAGCGCCGGAGAACAGACAGCTGAAGGTAAGTATGTAGTGTTTGTTTTTTAACGTTTACGCTGGTAACCATGGTAAACATCGGGTTACTAAGCGCAGCCCTGCGCTTAGTAACCCGATGTTTACCCTGGTTACCGGGGACCTCGGGATCGTTGGTCGCTGGAGAGCTGTCTGTGTGACAGCTCTCCAGCGACCAAACAGCGACGCTGCAGCGATCGACATCGTTGTCGGTATCGCTGCAGCGTCGCTGAGTGTGAAGGTACCTTAAGTCTAAGAAGAACAGTTCGCAGATGGTGCAAGTGGGATTGACTATCAGGTGAGTACACTAAGATGTTATCAAAATAAATCACCACAAAATGCCCAATCAGATCAGAAAAAAATGGCATTAATAAAATTTTGAAAGACAGCAGGAGCGTTAGTCAGACTGAAGGGCATGACCAAGTTCTCAAACAGTCCTTCAGACGTGAGAAACACAGTTTTCCACTCATCCCCTTCACGAACCCTTATCAAGCTACAGGCCCCCATAAATCAAGCTTGGAAACCAATTGGCCCCCGAGAGTTGGTTGCACAAATCTGGAATGAGGGGGAGTGGATATGTGTTTCTCACAGTAATCTTGTTGAGTTCCCGAAAGCCGAGGCATGGCAGCAAACCACCATCTTTTTTCTAAACAAAGAAAAACCCAGCGGCTACAGGCGTGACAGAAGGGCTAATATGCCCTTTACGGAGACTCTCTGCAATATACTCCTTCATGGCTTAGCGCTCGGGCCCGGACAGAATAAACAAATGAGCCTTGGGAAGTTTAGCCCCAGGAACTAAGTCAATGGCACAATCGAAAGGTCTATGTGGTGGTAGCGCTCAGCCTCGCTTTCGGAAAATACACCTTCAAAGTCTTTTAGGTACTCCAGAATACCCTCCAGACTGACAGACGACACAGATACAGATTTTAAAGGGGTGAACAATGACACAGAATTACAACCCAGACTGGTACATTTGAACCCCCATTGGATAATTTCCCCAGATACCCAATCAATAACAGGGTTATGGCATTGAAGCCAAGGCATACCCAGAGCCAGACCCGCAGGCAAATTGTTCAAGACAAAACAGCTTATGTTTTCCACATGAGCAGGACCCAGTCATAGTGAAAAAACCTCAGACACAAAACAGATTCCCTTTCAGGTGAGAGGAGAGAAGTCAATAGCCACCACTTTGATGGGGGATTCAAGCCTAACTGTCCCTATCTTATAAAGAGTCACAAAACAAGAGTCAATTAAATTGATGGTGGATCCACAGTCAACAAAAGTTGTAGTCAAAAAGGGACCACCAACAATCTCCAACTCTACCTGGAGAAGGATTTTAGCAAATGAGGAAAATTGTACCTGGGAGTCTGGGCAACCTACTCGATCGTTACCCAGACTTTGGTGGAATCCCAAGAATGGGACTCTGCCATTCCATTTGAATATCATGGAGGTATGCATGCACAGCCCCTGTTCTGTTTCATTCATTTAAATCACATCTTTGGAGATCAGAATAAAGGTAATCCCAAACAAGGTGGTACTTTTGTAGTAAAACAAATTTTATTTTCAACAATTAAAATAACTCATAATGACAAAAAGGTGCTAGAACCAAAAAGAGGGACACAACAGCCATAGAGAGACATCCACTGTATTGCTTAAGCACAACCAAACAAAGTGACTTCCCATGTGCCCTATATAGATTTCAAGACAAGGATACTACTAAGGGGAAAATGGCGGATTTGCCGAATGCTAATATCCACCATAGAAATGGCACAACAATGCCTAATTCTTAACACCCTGTGGTGCGAATCCCCCCCCCCCAATGGTACATGTAATTTGCTAATATAAAGCCACTGATAAATGGGGTAAGTACAAGTATTACCTATGGTTCGCTATGTGGGGGAGAATCTTTGGGGTCCCGGCTGCTGGGGGTAGCCGAGACCCCAAAGAGCATGATCGGGGTCGGTATTACCGACCCCTGTTTTGCGATCGCCGGTAATTAACTGTTTACCGGCGACCGCAAAAAAAAAAAAAGTAAAGTGTAATTCTCTGTCCTCTGATGTGATCGCATCAGAGGACAGAGAAATAGGGGGATTCGGGGACCCTAGCATACTCACCTAGGTCCCTGGATCCTCTTGCTGCTCCTCCTGGCCGCCGGCAGAAGAACATGGCGGACGCATGCCCAGTGCGCCCGCCATCTGTCTCCATCTGCCGGCCGGCAGGAGAACAGCAGTTGGGGCTAAAATTAGGGTTAGGGTTAGGGGTAGGGGTAGGGTTAGGGTTAGGGGTAGGGTTAGGGGTAGGGTTAGGGGTAGGGTTAGGGTTAGGGGTAGGGTTAAGGGTAGGGGTAGGGTTAGGGGTAGGGTTAGGGGTAGGGTTAGGGGTAGGGTTAGGGGTAGGGTTAGGGGTAGGGGTAGGGTTAGGGGTTAGGGGTAGGGTTAGGGGTAGGGTTAGGGGTAGGGCTAGGGTTAGGGCTAGGGTTAGGGCTAGGGTTGGGGCTAAATTTAGGGTTAGGGTTGGGGCTAAATTTAGGGTTAGGCTTCTTTCACACTTACGTCGGTACGGGGCCATCGCAATGCGTCGGCCCGACATACCGACGCACGATGTGAAAATTGTGCACAACGTGGGCAGCAGCTGTAGTTTTTCAACGCATCCGCTGCCCAATCTATGTCCTGGGGAGGAGGGGGCGGAGTTACGGCCACGCATGTGCGGTCAGAAATGGCGGATGCGACGTACAAAAAAACGTTTCATTGAACGTTTTTTTGTGCCGACGCTCCGCCAAAACACAACTGATCCAGTGCACGACGGACGCGACGTGTGGCCATCCGTCACGATCCGTCGGCAATACAAGTCTATGGGCAAAAAACACATCCTGCGGGCACATTTGCAGGATCCATTTCTTGTCCAAAACGACGGATTGCGACGGAATGCCAAACGACGCAAGTGTGAAAGTAGCCTTAGGGCTAGGGTTAGGGTTGGGGCTAAAGTTAGGGCTAGGGTTGGGGCTAAAGTTAGGGTTAGAGCTGGGATTAGGGTTAGGGTTTGGATTAGGGTTGGTATTAGGGTTAGGGTTGGCATTAGGGTTACGCTTGGGATTAGGGTTAGGTTTGGGATTAGGGTTGAGATTAGGATTAGGGGTGTGTTGGATTTAGGGTTTTGATTAGGGTTATGGTTAGGGTTGACATTAGGGTTGTTTTGGGGTAAGGGTTGTGATTATGGTTAGGGTTAGTGATTAGAATTATGGATCAGGTTGGGATTAGGGTTAAGGGTGTGTTGGGGTTAGGGTTGGAGCTAGAATTGGGGGGTTTCCACTGTTTAGGTACATCAGGGGGTCTCCAAACACGACAGCCAATTTTGCGCTCAAAAAGTCAAATGGTGCTCCCTCCCTTCTGAGCTCTGCCGTGCGCCCAAACAGTGGGTTACCCCCACATATGGGGCATCAGCGTACTCATGATAAATTGGACAACAACTTCTGGGGTCCAATTTCTCTTGTTACCCTTGTGAAAATAAAAACTTGGGGGCTACAAAATCTTTTTTGTGAAAAAAAAAATATTTTTTTATTTTCACGACTCTGCATTCTAAACTTCTGTGAAGCACTTGGGCATTCAAAGTTCTCACCACACATCTAGATAAGTTCCTTGGGGGGTCTAGTTTCCAAAATGGGGTCACTTGTGGGGGGTTACTACAGTTTAGGTACATCAGGGGCTCTGCAATCGCAACATAATGCCCACAGACCATTCTATCAAAGTCTGCATTCCAAAAAGGCGCTCCTTCCCTTCCGAGCTCTGCCGTGCGCCCAAACAGTGGTTTACCCCCACATATGGCGCATCAGCGTACTCGGGATAAATTGGACAACAACTATTGCAGTCCAATTTCTCCTGTTACCCTTGTGAAAATAAAAACTTGGGGGCTAAAAAATCTTTTTTGTGGAAAAAAAAAATATTTTTTATTTTCACGGCTCTGCATTATAAACTTCTGTGAAGCACTTGGGCATTCAAGGTTCTCACCACACATCTAGATAAGTTCCATGGGGGGTCTAGTTTCCAAAATGGGGTCACTTGTGGGGGATTTCTACTGTTTAGGCACATCAGGGGCTCTCCAAACGCGACATGGCGTCCGATCTCAATTCCAGCCAATTCTACATTGAAAAAGTAAAACGGCACTCTTTCTCTTCCAAGCTCTGCGGTGCGCCCAAACAGTGGTTTACCCCCACATATTGGGTATCGACGTACTCAGGAGAAATTGCACAACAATGTTAGTGGTCTAATTTCTCCTGTTACCCTTGTGAGAATAAAAATTTGTGGGCAAAAAGATCATTTTTGTAGAAAAAATGCAATTTTTTTTTCACGGCTCTACGTTATAAACTTCTGTGAAGCACATGGGGGTTCAAAGTGCTTGCCACACATCTAGATAAGTTCCTTAAGGGGTCTAGTTTCCAAAATGGTGTCACTTGTGGGGGGTTTCCACTGTTTAGGCACATCAGGGGCTCTCCAAACGCGACATGGCGTCCAATCTCAATTCCAGCCAATTCTACATTGAAAAAGTAAAACGGCGCTCCTTCACTTCCAAGCTCTGCGGTGCGCCCAAACAGTGGTTTACCCTCACATTTGGGGTATCGACGTATTCAGGAGAAATCGCACAACAACTTTTGTGGTCTAATTTCTCCTGTTACCCTTGTGAAAATAAGAATTTGTGGGCGAAAAGATCATTTTTGTGTAAACAAAAGCGATTTTTTATTTTCACGGCTCTACGTTATAAACTTCTGTGAAGCACTTGGGGGTTCAAAGTGCTCACCACACATCTAGATAAGTTCCTTAAGGGGTCTAGTTTCCAAAATGGTGTCACTTGTGGGGAGTTTCCACTGTTTAGGCACATCAGGGGCTCTCTAAACGTGACATGGCGTCCGATCTCAATTCCAGCCAATTCTGCATTGAAAAAGTCAAACGGCGCTCCTTCACTTCTAAGTTCTGCGGTGCGCCCTAACAGTGGTTTACCCCCACATATGGGGTATTGGAGTATTCAGGAGAAATTGCATAACAAAATTTATGGTTACATTTCTGTTTTTACACTTGTGAAAATAAAAAAAATGGTTCTGAATTAAGATGTTTGCAAAAAAAAGTTAAATGTTCATTTTTTCCTTCCACATTGTTTCAGTTCCTGTGAAGCACATAAAGGGTTAATAAACTTCTTGAATGTGGTTTTGAGCACTTTGAGGGTGCAGTTTTTAGAATGGTGTCACACTTCATTATTTTCTATCATATAGATCCCTCAAAATGACTTCAAATGTGATGTGGTCCCTAAAAAAAATGGTGTTGTAAAAATGAGAAATTGCTGGTCAACTTTTAACCCTTATAACTCCCTAACAAAAAAAAATTTTGTTTCCAAAATTGTGCTGATGTAAAGTAGACATGTGGGAAATGTTATTTATTAACTATTTTTCGTGACATATCTCTCTGATTTAAGGGCATAAAAATACTAAGTTTGAAAATTGCAAAATTTTAAAAATTTTCGCCATATTTCTGTTTTTTTCATAAATAATCGCAAGTAATATCGAAGAAATGTTACCACTAACATGAAGTACAATATGTCACGAAAAAACAATCTCAGAATCAGCGGGATCCGTTGAAGCGTTCCAGAGTTATAACCTCATAAAGTGACAGTGGTCAGAATTGCAAAAATTGGCCTGGTCATTAAGTACCAAATTGGCTCTGTCAAT
Organism: Ranitomeya imitator; assembly: GCF_032444005.1. Lineage (NCBI taxonomy): Eukaryota > Metazoa > Chordata > Amphibia > Anura > Dendrobatidae > Ranitomeya > Ranitomeya imitator. The sequence continues at coordinate 307,347,268 of NC_091285.1, read as the reverse complement.
AAGGGGTTAAAGCCAACCCTGGAAAAGAGTTAGGGTACCGTCACACAGTGGCATTTTGATCGCTACGACGGCACGATTTGTGACGTTCCAGCGATATACCCGTGACGTTCCAGCGATCTCGCTGTGTCTGACACGCTCCTGCGATCAGGGACCCCGCTGAGAATCGTACTTCGTAGCAGATCGTTTGAAACTTTCTTTCGTCGTCTAGTGTCCCGCTGTGGCGGCATGATCGCATGGTGTAACAAAGGTGTGCACGATATTGTATACGATGTGCGCATAGTAACCAACGGCTTCTACATCGCACATACGTCATGAAATTATCGCTCCAGCGTCGTACATTGCAAAGTGTGACAGCAGTCTACGACGCTGGAGCGATAGTGTTACAATGCTGGAGCGTCACGGATTGTGCCGTCGTAGCGATCAAAATGCCACTGTGTGACGGTACCCTAATGGTGATCAGCCACCCACCCACTCTTTAGCTGTTCACTTAAAAGCCTTGCTCTTAAAATGGCCGATTAACCCCTCTCAGCACTTAGTGTGCTGGAGCAAACTTCCAGGTTTCAAATCACTGAAGTACTTTGCCAGAAACTTTGCCACATATCCCCCCTCTGCCGAAACCAGGGTTTTTTGGCACCTTCAGTCACCAAGGAGGGAAGTCTAGACAGGGTATCTGCATTACCGCGTAGCTTACTGGGCCAGAGCTTTAAAAATTAAAGTCCTAGAGTGATAGAAACCAACTAGTCACCCGGGCATTTTTCATTTTCCTCATCCATCTAAGTGGTGCATGATCTGACACTAGCCTGAATTTCCGGTCTATCATGTAGTACCTCAGGGTGAGGGTAGAGAATCCTGCATTCTTTTCCTTACAGCCATCCCACCTGTGTTGGCTCTATCCTGGATTTCATACTAATTAGGATTAAGCCAGATTGGTTTCTTTGCTTGGTCTGGTGATATGCCATTTCTTTTAACAGGTATATGTATAACACCTGCAGCTCCCATGCATATATTGCATTGATTGTTTATATTTACCCTGACTCCTACAGTTGCTCTGTTTTATTATTCTTGTACTGTCTTTAGATAGTTTTATTAAGCCCAAAAAAACAAACCCTGTTACAAAGTAAAACCGTTATCTTTTATATAATATCAGGATGTGCACACTGCACATGCTCGAGAATGCTCTGGTGGGGTATAACCTCTGCTTCCCAGGTTTCCTTCGTAATGTCCAGATGTCTCAGAGGGTGACGTCCATATAACAGCCGAATGGTGAAAACCCCATAGAGACCTGTGGAGCTTCCCTAATAGAGAATAACAGGTATGCGAGTAGGCAATCCCAGTCTTGGCCATCCTTCTCCACGAAGAGCGCCTAACACAATACCCTTTCGAAAACAGCAAAAAAATGCCTCAGCATGATCTCCTGGGGTTATCTTTTGCATAGCTCATCTTACCGTCTTCTGGATGTAGGAGTCATCACCTGGACTTGGGGGAGGGGATGCAGGCCTTCTACGAACCACCTCTGTGAGCAACTTAATCTGCTGCTGTTGTTGGAACTGCTGCTATTGTTGCATCTGTTGCATAAGCAGCTTACTTATCTCCTGATGTGGAAACTGCTGCTGCTGAGCTTTCACAAGGTGTTTAATCAGGTCCTCCATGCTGTCTGACTTTACTTCATGGTTCACTGCCAACTTCACCCAAGGCATACAGTTTGGTCACAGCCATCACACGTGCTCCCTGGGGAAGTTGCACGCTTTCTCTGTGGTAGATCATTGGCTCACTCGTCTAGACACAAGCATGTTTCTTCTGCTGGTTTATTTAAAATGCGTCATAAACTACTGTAGGCTCAAATTGAATAATTTAATAAACCCAGCCTTTCTGGCATAATGGGAAAACAAAAGATAGAGTATCATACTGTCCACATGCCTGCGAGGATCCGCCAGCTTTGGAAGCAACAATCGGGAACAGTACAGTTTAATACAAAAACACTTCTTTGTAGTTTTTAGCTCCAGACACACCAAACACCGAAAGACTAAGAAGATTGACTCTTTACCTTCTAAACCCCACCCTGGAGAAGGAAATATGGTGAACAGCCTCCCATGCGCTCTTCAGCTATTCAGTTAAAAGCCTAGCTCTTAAAATGGCCGATTAACCCTTCTCAGCACTTAGTGTGTCAGAGCAAACTTCAAGGTTTCAAATAACTGAAGCTAATAGCTTCAGTGAAACATATCTCTCCTCCAGTATTTTGTCAGTGACTTTGTCACAATATGTATATGGATAGTATATTATACTTCATATTGGATTGGGATGCTCCCTGTTGCACCTAAACCTTCTTCTACCAACTGATGTACTGTGGTTTCTCCATCTTTATAAACAGCAGCTGGCAGCCTCAATTAAAATCAATGATGTATGTTGTAATGTGTGGCTAATAGAGCAGCAGAAGTGCCCACTTTCCCACTGGCAGAGCTAATCATTGCAGCACTAATACTGTATATTTTTATAATGCAAAAATGTTATGGTTACAATTAAAAAAACGGTTTTCTGCCTTTCTGGATTATAGTTTATATGCTATGAGATGTTAAGTGTGATCGAATCTAAAAAAAGCCCTGCAGTTTACACTGGATACATAATTTTAATTGCAAGTCAAACTAAATTACTATATTCTCGAAATTTTCTTTGGGCATAGAACAACCATATGCTTTCTAGCTGCAGAAAGAAAAAATACTTTATCTCTTACAATATTATTTAAGGAGAAAAGGACACAGCAACAATCAGGACTAGATTGTATAAAGTATGGATGGCAAAACTGCCCATATAGACTGAATATGATTTTTATTATTTAAATATTGTACAATTTTGTAACTGTTCAATAGATATTTATATCAAAATTATTTGGAAACATTGCAAGGTTTTAAAGATTGGTATTCAATATTATGCTTATTGTAATGTTAGTGATTGCCTTATGATTGATGGACAAATAGTGGACTGGGTATTTTTACTTATAGTACCCAATTTATCAAAGCTTTTACAGCATAATTATGGCTTCAAATTCTTTGAAAAGTTGCAAAGAGTTGTTGCAAAATTAAGCTCTGCTAAAATTTTCTAACTTAAGGCATTCTTATGCCATTTTTGCCCAGTTCTGACAAAGTGGACTGTGCTGGGTGACATAGTGGCATGGCAAACCCTGCTCAACAAATGGCTCAAGTGCCTTCCTTACGCCACTAATATTATTTCAGTTTTTATCTGGAGTAGGAATTGTAGTGAGGAACATGCCACTTTTCAGATGCTCCTGATTCATTAAGAGGAGTGTGCCTCTTAATAAATCAGGAGTGTCAGACTCCAGCCTGACTCCTCATCAAGACTGGGGTGAACAATGCTGGTCTTAATGAATCAGGGCCATAGATTTTACAAAATAGGTTAAATATGATGTAGTAATGAATTTTCTGTTACAAAATTTATAGTGGTCAGAGCAACCAAAATTTTCTATATAGATCTCCCATGCTTAATCATAAGTTTGAAAATTCTGTTCCGAGAGACATCCCCATGTCCTACAAACCCCATTCATGTAATCAGGTATCTACTGGGACATGAGAACAATTTGTTTTGGAGTATTTAGGATATTGATATTGAAAAATTTCAATGCTGCTCTTAACAGGTCTCATAGTTGTAGTTTTTCTGTTTGTGCAGAGATTCTGAAAAGTTATAAACAGTGCAGAAGCCAGGTATAGCGGGAAATAAGCATTTTGTAATTGAAAAAGATGCGTGTTTTATCAAAATATATTACTAAGTCTATCGCCCTATTAATTCATGAAGAAATACAGATATGCCTTACATTTGCTATTTATATACCTTTGTAAAGATTGTATTCTCATGGGAAGTTAAAAATTTCATTTGAAATGAAAATCCCATTTATGTACTATTTTGCTGTAAGGTATGTTAGAAATATATTTTATATTGGATATATACAGTGCATTGCGAAAGTATTCAGCTCCCTGGAACTTTTCAGCCTTTTCCCACATATCATGCTTCAAACACAAAAATACCAACTGTAAATTTTTGGTGAAGAATCAACAACAAGTGGAACCCAATTGTGAAGTTGAATGAAATTTATTGATTATTTTAAATTTTTGTGGAAATTCATGCTTCACACTGACGAGGGACAACAGCCCAAAACACCGTGTCTGCAAATTGAGATACTGATTTGGCTTTTATCCTAAGTCATATTGCACGAATCATTAAAGGGTTGATTGTGACTTATAGGATTGCTACTTCCAACAGGAGTTATAGAGTTTAAGTCCTCTTTTTCTCTGAAGAGGCAGTTTGCATGTGGAAATTCAAAAACTGAAAAGTGGAGCGTGCAATATTATTCGTCCCCTTTAACTTAATGCTTTGTTGCACCACCTTTTGCTGTGATTACAGCTGCAAGTCGCTTGGGGTATGTTTCTATCAGTTTTGTACATTGAGAGACTGAAATTCTTGCCATTCTTCCTTGGCAAACAGCTCGAGCTCAGTGATGTTTGATGGAGATCGTTTGTGAACAGCAGTTTTCAGCTCTTTCCACAGATTCTCGATTGGATTGAGGTCCGGACTTTGACTTGGTCATTCTAACACTTGGATACGTTTATTTGTGAACCATTCCATTGTAGATTTTGCTTTATGTTTGGGATCATTGTCTTGTTGGAAGACAAATCTCCGTCCCAGTCTTAGGTCTTTTGTAGACTCCAACAGGTTTTCTTAAAAAATGGTCCTGTATTTGGCTCCATCCAACTTCCCATCAATTTTAACCATCTTCCCTGTCCCTGCTGAAGGAAAGCAGGCCCAAACCATGATGATGCCACCACCATTTTGGAGAGTGGGGATGGTGTGTTCAGGGTGATGAGCTGTGTTGCCTTTACGCCAAACATATCGTTTGGCATTGTTGCCAAAAAGTTCAATTTTGGTTTTATCTGACCAAAGGACCTTCTTCCTCATGTTTGATGTGTCTCCCAGATGGCTTGTTGGAAACTTTAAATGACACTTTTTATGGATATCTTTGAGAAATGGCTTTCTTTTTGCCACTCTTCCATAAAGGAGAGATTTGTGCAGTGTACGACTGATTGTTGTCCTATGGACAGACTGTCCCACCTCAGCTGTAGATCTCTGCAGTTCATCCAGAGTAATCATGGGCCTCTTGGCTGCATCTCTGATCAGTCTTCTCCTTGTTTGAGATGAAAGTTTAGAGAGACTGCCGGGTCTTTGTACATTTGCAGTGGTTTGATACTCCTTCCATTTCAATATGATCACTTGCACAGTGCTCCTTGGGATATTTAAAGTTTTGGAAATCCTTTTGAATCCAAATCCGGCTTTAAACTTCTACACAACAGTATCATAGACCTAGATACTTAGGGTCCTTCCTAAGAATAAAGGAGACCACATGAATGTAAAGTTCCAAAAACACATAAATTTTTATTGAAAATACACAGAATAAAATACTCAACCTTGATATGAACAGGTTAATACATAAAAAGTACCTCCGAGTTACAAAAACGCAGGTATCATGTACTGGTGAAAATAACCCTAAAGCTGCTTATAAATGACCATTCTTATAATGTGTGGTCAAAAGACTAGCATAATGCTCATAATAAGGGGCAATTATATAAAGAAAATCACTCTAGCATAGGAAGCGCTCTGTATGCACCAATAATAACCATTATAAGAACTATATATAAAGCAATCATGCCTAGACGTCCTATTGTGTTCAATACTAACTGTTGCTAAATATACAAAACAACAGTTTGTGCAAAGCGGCGCCACCCCAGCAACATCAATCACTAAAACCCCATAACAACAGGGGTGTATAACGGAATTACATGTACTGGTAACAAACCATGCCGCTGTTGTAATGCGCACCAAAGTGGCTATCTGCATCAACCTGGACACTAAAGCATACCGATGACGTGAACAACCGCTAATAAACCCCTATGTGTAAGATGAAATGAAGAGAAATCAAAATATAATTACCAAATAACACCAGACACGAGACCTGCCAGCTGCCCTACGCGCGTTTCGATGGAATTCTTCTTCCGGGGCTTGTGTTGAACGGGGAATAGGCATGTATTTAACCAAATGACAACCAATCAGGCCACAGGAAATAAAAAAAGGGGACAGACTAAACGTGATAACAGTGACCCCACGTGGGCTGGTAACCTGGATACAGGGACGCTCAGTAATCATACCCTGGAACGTAATGAAAGGGCGGAACAATGTAGCGGCACCAACCCCACGTGGGCTGGTAACCTAGATACAGGGACGCTCAATGACCGGACTCTGGAACATGATGAAAGGGCGGGGCAAAGTAGCGGCACCAACCCCACATGGGCTGGTAACTTGGATACAGAGACGCTCCGTGACCAGACCATGGAACGTAATAAAAGGCGGAGCAATGTGACGACACTACTCCCACGTGGGCTGGTAACCTAGATACAGGGACGCTCAGTAACCAAACCATAAAATATAATAGAGGAACAGGGCAGTGTAGCAATAATATCCCCAAGTGGGCTTATTACTGTAATACAAGAACGTTTAGTGAGTGGACTTACAAAAAGTAAAGCCCAAAAGCGCATATAAAAAATATATATATATATATCTAAATAGTGCAATATATATCTAAATAGTAAACTGTGAAGATACTCAAATAAAGTGACTCAGTGCGTGGGTTTGTGACCTAAATGCAGGGGCGCTCTATAAGTAAACCTGCACGGAGCAAACCCCAAACCTACATATGTCAAGGTAACTAAATGCTGACATAAAGTGACTCAGTGATCATACACATGAAACATACCTGACTAGTCTATACTGACTATGTTGCGAGATACCACTGAATATTGTGCTTCATTGACTAAAATAATGGCCACAACGCTAAAACATCCTGGTGTAGGCGGCGCATGCGCTGTCGGACTCCACAAGCCAAATAGATCCTCCTCCCGACGGCGGTAGACAGGTCCGCGCACTGGCCCAGCCAAAGCCGAGCGAGGGCACAGGACAGTCAGGTGCCGGCAGAAGGAGAATCCAGCCGAGACTCCAAGGCGCATGCGCACCACCAGTGCCATGGTAAGCGTGAATATATGCATTGAGAGCATAAATGAATATAACTACCACAACTAATTAGAATAAATACATATAGATTCAGGTACATATTGCATAAAAAATAGTCCATATTGCCAGGTCAATTTCTTGCTATTTTAGCAACGATTGTCCATGTGGATTTTGGAAACCGCACATTGCTCAGAAGAATCCATGGGTGGTCCATATTACCGGGTCAATTGCTTGTTAAAAGTTGTCCTTATTATCTCAAAAGGTGATACGCAGCAGAGTAGAGAATTCAGCGTTTGGATCCCTTGTTTTGAAGAAAAGTACCCATAAATGGCCGATACGTCTGGAAAGATGGTAAGTTGAGATATACTAATAAAAAATAACAATAACAATATTAGAAAAACGACACAAAAAATATACATATTAAAACATACCCACTACCCGTAAAAACAGTGTCAGAAAAGAAAATGACCAAGGAAATAAAAAGGACAAAGTTGCAAAAATTATAAAAAGGCACTAAATCCCGGGCTCTCATTTAAGCCCTGGGGGGCCATTGTACCCAATCTATAAATCCAGCGGCTCTCAGTCTGTGCCAAACGTGTACCCAAGTCTCCACCTCGGATCCCCATGGAAATAAGATCAATCCCCCTTACCACCAAGCCATTAGTACTACAGTTGTGGAACCTCTTAAAATGGCGAGGTAAAGTTTTTAAACTAATATCATCCTTGCTGCTTTTGGCTCGTTCAATGTCTCTACAATGTTCGCGAATACGAATTTTGAGTTCGCGTGTGGTGAGGCCGATATAAATCTTACCACAGGGGCACGTGGCGTGATAGATGACACCCCTAGATGAACAATTGATGTTTTTCCTAATATCAAATTGTTTAGACCCGTCAAAATTGGTGAAAAATTTAGACTTGACGGTATTAGCACAGGCCTTACATAGGCCGCATGGATAAAACACAGCATTAGGTGATATTTTGCTGTTACATCCACTGGGATTATAAAAACTATGGACCAATGTATCCGCCAAGTTCTTCGATCTTCGTGCTGTCACTAATGGTTTGGCGGGCAAAATCCTTTTCAGTATTGGGTCGGACAATAAAACTTGCCAGTGCTTGTCCACAATGTTTCTAAACTGACCCCATTTGTTGTGGTATGGGGTAATCAGCCTGACTTGTCCATGGTCATCCCTACTGTTTTTATTGGTGGATCCATATAGAAGTTCTTGTCTGGATACACCGGCTGCTCTGTTATATCCCCTCCTGATGCTTTTTCTGCTGTAACCCCTGTCTAGGAACCGTTCAGTCGAATCTCTGGCCTGAACCAGAAATTGGCCAGGATCAGAGCATATCCTTTTGGCCGGGAGGAATTGACCGATGGGAATGCCCCTAATTGTAAAAAGCAGGTGAGATGAAGTAGCATGTAGAAATGAATTAGTTGCTATCGGTTTCCTATACAGATTGGTTTGAAGTTGACCATTCGGATCTGCATAGATGGAGAGATCGAGAAATTCAATGGCTCTACCTACCTGAAATGTGAGTTTTATGTTTAAACTATTTTGATTGAGCTGAGCCATAAAATCATTTAGTTCATTAATGGGTCCATCCCATATGAACCAAATATCATCGATAAACCTCATCCAGCCTGACACCAGGCTGGATAGAGGTATCGGAGAACATACAAAAATTTCTCGTTCCCATGCTCCAAGAAAAAGATTGGCGTATGAGGGGGCGCAGCTTGCCCCCATCGCCGTACCCTGGAGTTGCAGGTACGTAACATTCTTAAAAATAAAAATGTTATGGGTAAGAGCATAATGGAGCAATAGCATCAGCAGTTCAACAAAATCACGATCCATATCACTAGAGATCAAAAACCACCTGGCTGCACGGAGCCCATCTTCATGGCGGATTGAAGTATATAAGGCCTCGACATCGGCGGTAACCATTACCGCCGTGTCACTGAGATGGATATCTTCTATGCGGCGGAGAGCCGCATTGGTATCTTGAATATATGAGGGTAATGTACTGACCAAAGGTTTAAGGTAGTAGTCAATAATCCTGGTCACAATCTCACATAGACCTCCGCCACCCGAAATGATAGGCCTCCCCGGTGGGTCCACCGGGTCTTTGTGGACCTTTGGAATCAAGTACAATGTTGGAAGTCTCGGGTGCATCTCTTTAATGATGTCCACAAATTTCTTAGGAATGATGCCCTGAACAAGAGCATCCTCCAAAATTTTAATCAATTCTTCATGAAACGTGGGTGTTGGGTTGCTGCTAAGTTTCCGATAACAACTTTTGTCATTCAGCAATCTCATAGCCTGCTTCTCGTACATTGTATTTGGCCAAATCATGATATTGCCACCCTTATCAGAGGGTTTGAACACCACATCGGTAAGATTAACCAAAGCCTCAATGGCCTCCCTCTCACCTCTGCTACAGTTGGAACCACCATACCCATTACGGCTTAAATGTTCAATATCAGTAGTTACCAATCTGGTGAAGACATCAACAGCCGAACAAAGGCCGAGAGGGGGGAATTTTTTAGATTTTCCCAACAGTGATATAGGGAATTTATGGCTTACCGATGTGGTGTTCTCCTCCTCCAGGGCTTCGAGATTGGCCAATGCTTCTCTCTCATGTGCAGAAGGGAACAATGCATGAAGTTCTGACCTATAATGCATTCTCTGTAAAATCATTTTTCTGGAGAATAAATGGAGATCCTTGATGGCTATGAAAGGGTCTAAATATCGAGAGGGAGAAAAGGTTAAACCCTTAGCAAGTACCTTAAGTTGTATTTCATCTTACACATAGGGGTTTATTAGCGGTTGTTCACGTCATCGGTATGCTTTAGTGTCCAGGTTGATGCAGATAGCCACTTTGGTGCGCATTACAACAGCGGCATGGTTTGTTACCAGTACATGTAATTCCGTTATACACCCCTGTTGTTATGGGGTTTTAGTGATTGATGTTGCTGGGGTGGCGCCGCTTTGCACAAACTGTTGTTTTGTATATTTAGCAACAGTTAGTATTGAACACAATAGGACGTCTAGGCATGATTGCTTTATATATAGTTCTTATAATGGTTATTATTGGTGCATACAGAGCGCTTCCTATGCTAGAGTGATTTTCTTTATATAATTGCCCCTTATTATGAGCATTATGCTAGTCTTTTGACCACACATTATAAGAATGGTCATTTATAAGCAGCTTTAGGGTTATTTTCACCAGTACATGATACCTGCGTTTTTGTAGCTCGGAGGTACTTTTTATGTATTAACCTGTTCATATCAAGGTTGAGTATTTTATTCTGTGTATTTTCAACAAAAATTTATGTGTTTTTGGAACTTTACATTCATGTGGTCTCCTTTATTCTTGGGAAGGACCCTAAGTATCTATGTGTTTGGAGAATGTGTTCAAATTGACTTGTAAGGACTAATATGTATGCAGTATCATAGACCTGCCTGTTTTGTTCCTTGTTATTCATGATGCTCTCTGTGCTTCAAACAGAACCCTGAGACTATCACAGAGCAGGTGCATTTATACAGAGACTTGATTACACACAGGTGGATTATATTTATCATCATTAGGCATTTAGGACAACATTGGATCATTCAGAGATGCACAATGAACTTCTGGAGTGAGTTTGCTGCACTGAAAGTAAAAGGGCCGAATAATATTGCACGCACCACTTTTCAGTTTTTGAATATCCACAAAAATGTAAAATAACCAATAAATTTCGTTCAACTTCACAATTGTGTTCCACTTGTTGTTGATTCTTCACCAAAAATTTATATTTGGTATCTTTATGTTTGAAGCATGATATGTGGTATAAGGTTGAAAAGTTTTAGGGAGCCAAATACATTCGCAAGGCACTCTATTTACCGTATATACTCGAGTATAAGCCGACCCGAGTATAAGCCGACCCCCCTAATTTTGCCACAAAAAACTGGGAAAACTTATTGACTCGAGTATAAGCCTTAGGTGGGAAATGCAGCAGCTACTGGTTAATGTCAAAAATAAAAATAGATACCAATAAAAGTAAAATTAATTGAGACATCAGTAGGTTAAGTGTTTTTGAATATCCATATTGAATCAGGAGCCCCATATAATTCTCCATACAGTTCATGATGGGTCCATAAGATGCTCTATATAAAAATGTGCCACATATAATGCTCCATACAGTTCATTATTGCCCCATAGATGCTCCATATAAAGCTGTGCCCCAAATACAATGCTCTGCACCGTTCATTATTGCCCCATAGCTGTGCCATATAGTGCTCTGCACCGTTCATTATTGCCCTATAGCTGTGCCATATAGTGCTCTGCACCATTCATTTTTGTCCCATAGCTGTGCCATATAGTGCTCTGCACCATTCATTATTGCCCCATAGCTGTGCCATATAGTGCTCTGCACCGTTCATTATTTCCCCATAGCTGTGCCATATAGTGCTCTGCGCCGTTCATTATTGCCCCATAGCTGCCATGTAGTGCTCTGCGCCGTTCATTATTGCCCCATAGCTGCCATATAGTGCTCTGCGCCGTTCATTATTGCCCCATAGCTGTGCCATATAGTGCTCTGCACCGTTCATTATTGCCCCATAGCTGTGCCATATAGTGCTCTGCACCTTTCATTAGTGCCCCATAGCTGCCATGTGGTGCTCTGCACCATTCATTATTGCCCCATAGCTGTGCCATATAGTGCTCTGCACCGTTCATTATTGCCCCATAGCTGCCATATAGTGCTCTGCACCGTTCATTATTGCCCCATAGCTGTGCCATATAGTGCTCTGCACCGTTCATTATTGCCCCATAGCTGTGACATATAGTGCTCTGCACCGTTCGTTATTGCCCCATAGCTGCCATATAGTGTTCTGCACCGTTCATTATTGCCCCATAGCTGCCATATAGTGCTCTGCACCGTTCATTATTGCCCCATAGCTGCCATAAAGTGCTCTGCACCGTTCATTATTGCCCCATAGCTGCCATATAGTGCTCTGCGCCGTTCATTATTGCCCCATAGCTGCCATATAGTGCTCTGCACCGTTCATTATTGCCCCATAGCTGTGCCATAGAAAGCTGTGCCATTGCTGCTGCTGCTGCAATAAAAAAAAAAAAGCCATACTCACCTCTCTTGCTTGCAGCTCCCCAGCGTCCGGTCCCGGCGTCTCTCCGCACTGACTGATCAGGCAGAGGGCGCCGCGCACACTATATGCGTCATCGCGCCCTCTGACCTGAACAGTCAGTGCAAGAGGATGCGAAGACAGAGCAGCGCCCGGCGTGTGGAACGCGGACAGGTGAATATTACATACTTACCTGCTCCCGGCGTCCCGCTCCCTCTGCCTGTCACACGGTCTTCGGTGCCGCAGCTTCTTCATCTATCAGCGGTCACCGGCACCGCTGATTAGAGAAATGAATATGCGGCTCCACCCCTATGGGAGGTGGAGCCGCATATTCATTTCTCTAATCAGCGGTCCCACGTGACCGCTGAAGAGGAGAAGAACTGCAGCACCGAAGACCGTGTGACAGGCAGGGGAGCATCAGGACCTCCGGGACTAGGTAAGTATGCCTCAGTGCCCTCTCCCCCTCACCCACCGACCCTGCCGCCCACCGTGACTTGAGTATAAGCCGAGAGGGGCACTTTCAGCCCAAAAATTTTGGGCTGAAAATCTCGGCTTATACTTGATTATATACGGTAAATGTTCTTGACTTTCTTTCAAATTGTTCATATTTTTGAACAATTTAATCAAATGAAGAACATTATTGTTGCCAATTTAATATATTCAAAATGTTGAAATTATCAAAATCATATCACCACAGTCAAGAAAATTGATACATTTAAACTAAGTTGCAACAAAATCAATACAGAAAATATAAGTAAGGTAGTAAATATTTTTTTCTGAGTTATGATAGTACTAAAGGGAATGACTTATAAAAATAAATATGGAGATTTCTTTCTTCTTAAGATTTTACAAAACACCATTAGTCACAAGTGTATTAATGACTGTAATATTGTTTAAAATCATTTTAGGTCCTAAAAATTGTATAAAGTATTCAGACCTTGCTGATGCACCAAAATGTTTTTGATTAGACACAGTGAATGTATTATAACTAGAGGTGTCCGGAGATATATTAGTTTGGGTTTAGCCAAACTTGAGTATAAAGTTCAGTTTGGATACCAGAACTTAACCTAAACTTGACTCCGGACCCAAACCCCCAAATTCTTTGATTAAAAATAGCTGTAAAATGGCCATAGTAAAGGCTAGGGGGCTGCAAAGGAAAGCAAAATGAGGGTAAGAACAGGACAATTGCATGCAAATGTGGATTGGGAAATGACTTAAAATTACATTGAATAAAAAAAATAAAAAATAAAATCTTGAATCAGGTGTTAGGGGTCAAGTTCCCGCCTCTGCACAGGGGGAATCTCGGGCCATCTCCGCTGCGGTCTCCCATTCTTCTCCTGCCGCAGTGGAGCCTGCTCAGCGGAGACGTCGGTCCCAGCGTCTCGCTCAGTCTAACTCTGTGCAAAGGGTTACTGCTGCTTTTCCAGCTTCTGCCACTGAAGCCAGTGTTGGCATTGGCGAGTAGACGCTTTTGGGACTAAGTCCTGCTTTTCCCCTTCTGAGCATGCCCAGGGCAAGATCTCCTGTTGGAGATCGAGGGTCACATGTTGTTATGATGCGGTGGTCTAGGAGCAACATGGAACTAGCTCTGAGGGAAGTGGTAACTCTACTGACCGCAGTCCTTAAGCTCAATACAACACTAGAAGTAGCCGTGGAATGCTCCTAACTCTCCCTAGGCATCTCGTCACAGCCTAAGAGCTAACTACCCCTGAAGACAGAAGCAGGAAAACTATCTTGCCTCAGAGAAAATCCCCAAAGGATAGATTAGCCCCCCACAAATAATGACTGTGAGTGGAGAGGAAAAAGACATACACAGAATGAAACCAGGATGAGCACAGGAGGCCAGTCTAGCTTGATAGATAGGACAGGATGGAATACTGTGCGGTCACTATAAAACACTACAAAAATCCACGCAGAGTTTACAAAAATATCTCCACACCTGACTAAAGGTGTGGAGGGTAAATCTGCTTCCCAGAGCTTCCAGCAAGACAGAATTAATTCATACTGATAACGCTGGACAAACATAGAAAGCACTGAACGGATAAGTCCACAATCTGTGAACAGAAAAGTGCAAGCAAAACTTAGCTTTGCTGAACTGGTCAGGATAACAGGGAAATCCAAAGAGATGTGAATCCAACCAGGAACCATTTACAAGTGGCACTGGCTGAAGGAACAGCCAGGCCTAAATAGCTGAGCAGAAGAGACGATAAGTGGAGGCAGCTGATGAGAGCTAACTCCAAGGAGCAGCCATACCACTTGAAACCACAAGAGGGAGCCCAAGAGCAGAACTCACAAAAGTGCCACTTACAACCACCGGAGGGAGCCCAAGAGCGGAATTCACAACACATGTTCAGATACTGCAGCAGATCCCATTGGTCCTCCAGGAAGGTCCTGAAGGTGCTCAACTTCTCTGGCAGCCTCTCATTGGTCCTTCTAGGAAGGTCCTGTATGTGCTGCAGCTATATAAGGTTCGCATGGCCGCATGGCCATGCGCTAGTACCAAATCTAAGTTATGTGCTTTGCGCCAGTGTGGTTATGTGAAAATGTATTCAGGGACCCGGCTGAAATAAGCACCTAGAATACCGGCTTCTCCGGTGAGGAGATTGCGTGTTGCATGACCACTGACTGCTATCAGCTTGGCAGTAAGCTTGTGCTCCTGTGAGGCTAACAGGGCGCAGTGCTTTCCTTTCACGGCTACTCTGTAAGGTAACAGAGCTAGTCTATACCGCCAAACAGTTTTGCCATTCATTCGCTAGCAGCAGGTTCCTCCTGCACGGTGGACCCCGGGCTGCGAACGCACCATTTATAATAAACATCTCTATTTACTCGGAGTGTTCCGCTAGCCCTAACAGTATACTAGTGCCAGCGTCTGGCTAGTAAATGGCGGACGATCAGCGTTTACAGCAGTACGTCCAGCAGCTGGAGGGTAGGTTGGCAGCTCTCAAGCGCACAACCTCAGCTGTGGATGTTACCACAGTCGCTGTTCAGGCTGCAAGTGTAGCTGCAGCCAGTTTGTCCTCTGCCACCCCTGCTCCGACTTTATCATGTTTCCCGCTTCCAGATAAATTTGCTGGTGACAGTAAGCTATGTCAGGGATTCGTGAGTCAGTGCTCCATACATCTTGAGCTCCTGGCTGCACGTTTTCCTACGGAATGGGCGAAAGTGGGATTTATTTTATCCCTTTTGTCGGGCAGGGCGTTGGAGTGGGCAACGCCGCTATGGGAGCGCAATGATTGTGTGGCGCAGAGTGCTCTTCTCTTCCTGGATGCTCTGAAACAGGTCTTTTTGGGACCTCGTGTCACCCACGATACCACGCCCCAATTGTTGGCAACAACAAAGGGTTCGTCCATGGTCAGCCAGTTCGCCGTCCAATTCCGGACTTTGGTCTCTGAGCTGGAATGGCCGGTGTGATGTAGCGATGTCCTTGCTGTGCAGTGAATAGGCAGTGACCCATATAAAGTTCAAACAAAGTCTTGTTTATTACACAGCATACTCACAAACAGGGAAAGAAAGCAAATAAGTCCTTCAGTATGCAGCCGGGAAAAAAATAACAATAGTCCATAGTCCGCTGCCGTGAGCGTATTACACCCCCCGTGTACGCTGGGGTGTCTGGCTTTTCAGGCTCTGCCTGGCCCGTGTTTCTCCACACGGAAGGAGCTTTGCACAAGCCTCCTGCAAGGTCTGACTCCCAGATCAGACTGACACACCCAAACTCTCTTGCTGGGGTTTTTTTTTCTATCCTCCAGATTCTATGGCCATGGGCCACTATAAGATCTGGGCTGGAGGAAACGGACCGGCCCCACTACCATCCTGCAGTCCGTTTCAAAATAAAAGCCCATACCAGGTTTTCCTGAATAAATTCTGGGACAAACAACTTGACCCAGTTCACACTTACTTTTATTCTTCCCTGTGTCTCACAGGCAACCTGCCGTGAGCACAGGGCACTCCAGCGGATCTAATATGCTTCTAAGCACATCCTGGGGGACACATAGCGACCCTCACATATGACACTGGTCACTGCCTCACATACCCCCCCCCTCTGTTCAGACTGGTGGGGTTGAACATTTGTCAGCATACATGGTGCCCATGACAGGGCATCTGCATTTCCCTGTGATTTCCCAGCCCGATGTTCCACAGAGAAGCTGAAATTTTGTAGGGACAAGAACCATCTGGTGACTCGGGCATTCCTTTCCTTTGCATTTCTCATCCAGACAAGGGGTGAATGGTCTGTTACCAACCGAAACTGACGCCCGAGCAAATAGTAGCGTAGGGACTCCAAGGCCCATTTGATCGCCAAGCACTCCTTCTCCACTACGCTATAATTTTTCTCTGCCGGGGTCAGTTTCCTGCTTAAATAGGTGACTGGATGCTCATCCCCGTTCACCTCTTGCGACAGCACCGCTCCTAAGCCTACCTCTGAGGCATCGGTTTGCACAATAAAGGTTTTCTTGAAGTCGGGGCTGATGAGGACCGGCTGTCCACACAACGCCGACTTCAGAGACTGGAACGCTTCCTCTGCTTGAGGATTCCACTTGACCATCACCGTTTTCTTCCCTTTTAACAGGTCCGTTAGGGAAGCCGATTTACCAGCAAAATTGGGTATAAACCAACGGTAATACCCAATGATGCCAAGGAATGCCCTCACTTGTTTGGAACTTAAGGGCTTGGGCCAATTTTGAATGGCCTCAATTTTGTTCACTTGAGGTTTGATAACCCCCCGGCCGATCACGTATCCCAAGTACCGGGCTTCCGTGAGACGTATCGCACATTTCTTTGGGTTTGCTGTTAACCCTGCGGCTCTAAGAGACTCTAGCACTGCTTGTACCTGGGACAGATGGGTATCCCAGTCGGTACTAAAGATGACTATGTCATCCAAATAGGCTGACGCATAGTCTCTATGTGGCGCTAACACAATGTCCATCAGCCTCTGAAATGTGGCCGGAGCTCCATGTAACCCAAAAGGTAAGACAACGTATTGAAAGAGTCCCTCTGGGGTTATAAAAGCGGTCTTTTCCTTCGCTGACTCTGTTAAGGGAACCTGCCAGTAACCTTTCGTGAGATCCAGTGTGGTGAAGTACTGGGCCTTCCCCAGTCTCTCAATTAGCTCGTCCACCCGTGGCATGGGATACAGGTCAAATTTTGATACTTCATTTAACTTCCTAAAGTCATTACAGAAGCGTAATGACCCATCAGGTTTTGGTATTAGTACAATGGGGCTAGCCCACTCACTTCGGGACTCCTCAATGACTCCCAACTGAAGCATTTGCTTTACCTCGGCCGCGATGGCTTGCCTTCGGGCTTCTGGCACTCGGTACGGTTTCATCCGCACCTTTACCCGGGGCTCAGTGACAATGTCATGCTGAATCACTGAGGTTCGCCCCGGCAGCTCTGAGAATACATCCATATTCTGCTGTACCAAAGCTCGAGCCTCCCGCCGCTGCTGTTTTGTGAGGGCATCATTGACCTTTACCTCACACCTGGCTGTGTCCTTGGCCAGGGCCAGAGGGACCTCTTATTGTATGACCGTAGTTGCATCTGTGACCAAACATTCTCGGTCCTTCCAGGCCTTTAGCAGGTTTACATGGTACAACTGCTCAGGTTTTCTTTTCCCGGGTTGGTACACTTTGTAATTCACTTCCCCCACCTTTCCCCGTATCTCATACGGCCCTTGCCACTTGGCCATGAGTTTACTCTCTGGGGTGGGCACTAGTACCAACACCCGGTCTCCTTCTTTAAAGGACCTGACCGTGGCCCTTTTATTATAGGTACGGCTCTGAGCGGCCTGGGCATCCAACAGATGCTCCTTTACGATGGGTTGCACGACTGCAATCCGATCCTGCATACTTGCCACATACTCGATAACACTCTTATGTGGAGTGGGCTCCTGTTCCCACGTCTCTTTGGCTACATCCAGCAGCCCCCTCGGGTGCCTGCCATACAATAGCTCAAATGGGGAGAACCCCGTGGACGCCTGCGGTACCTCGCGTATGGCGAACATTAAATATGGCAACAACATATCCCAATCCTTCCCATCCTTGGCGACCACCTTTTTGAGCATGGCCTTGAGGGTCTTATTAAACCTCTCGACCAACCCATCGGTTTGTGGATGGTACACTGACGTACGCAACTGTTTAATTTGGAGCAATTTACATAGCTCCCTAGTCACTTTAGACATAAAAGGGGTTCCCTGATCTGTAAGGATCTCCTTGGGAAGCCCAAGACGACAAAACATGGCAAACAGTTCACGGGCTATTAGTTTAGCCGAAGTGTGCCGAAGCGGTATCGCCTCTGGATACCGGGTGGCGTAGTCTACGACTACTAATATGTGCTGATGGCCCCGGGCAGATTTTACTATTGGTCCCACCAGATCCATCGCTATCCGCTCAAAGGGTACTTCTATGATGGGCAGAGGTACTAACGGACTCCGGTAGTTCGTGGTGGGTGAGGTTAGTTGACACTCAGGACATGTGTCACAGTACTTTGTAACCTCAGCGTAGACACCAGGCCAAAAGAACCTCTGTAATATGCGCTCTAACGTCTTTTTGGCCCCCAAGTGCCCCCCCAACATGTGAGTGTGAGCCATGTCGAGCACCGCCCGACGATAGGGTTGGGGCACTACCAGTTGTTCTACCACCTCATCCCGGATTTTATCAACCCTGTACAGCAACTCCTTGATGACCGCCATCCGGGGAAACTCCTTTTCTGCACCAGGTTGTTGTGCCACCCCATTTACCTCGATTACTCTTTCCCTTGCCCGGGTCAGAGTGGGATCCTGGAGCTGGGCAGTCCCAAACTTACCAGGTGACACCTCCAGCTCATGAATTGGTGTATTCTCTTCCACTTCCCCTGCCAATACCTCTAGGGGAAACCTATCGGGATTACACACTGTCCCTATCGTGGCGACCCCTACGGCAGGTATCCCTGACTCGGGATCTTCGGGTTCTGCACCCGGAATGCTTTTTACCCTGAGAGGGTTAACTCTGGTCTCCCAGAGGGACCAGAACAACGGTAAGTCTCTACCCATCACAGTCCCATACGGAAGAGTTTTTACCACTCCCACCACATGTTTTATCTCTCCACATGGGGTGGAGAACGTGACCTCCGCAGTCGGGTACTCTCGGAGGTCCCCATGTATGCACACTACCCCCACTTTCCGTCCAATAGGACTGTCCCCAGCAACCAAGGACCCGTGTACCAGGGTCACCAAGCTCCCCGAGTCCAAGAGAGCATCCGTCTGGTACCCATTAACGAGCACTCTGCACAGCTGAGGTTCGGTACCGGCAGGGTCTGTAGTGGCAATGCAGACTGGCTGGGCATACATAAACATGCGGCGGGTATACCCGCAGTCCATGGGTTCTGTTGTTAGGGGACAATTAGCAACCACATGTCCAGGTTCTTGGCACCGCCAACACGTAACGACTGTGGCACGAGGTAACCTTGGAGCCAGTTTAGGGGACACAGGTCTGTGGTCACTCTCTTTCCGAGACAACCCCTCAGCACGGACTCGGTCCGGTCTTGTCCCAGTGGAGGGCCGTGGACTTTTCTCAGACTCCTGAGCTGGCGGAGCCTTACGTGACAGCCGAAGCGGAGCAGTGTCCCGTATAAAGTCCTGGGTGGCCTTATATCGCTCTATCAGGCCTACAACCTGGTCTAGGGTACCCGGGTCCCCTTGACCCACCCAACGCTGAATGGCCGCTGGCAGAGCCCTCACCAGTCGGTCGACCACCACCCTCTCCACTATCTGACTTGTGGATAAAGTCTCAGGTTGGAGCCACCGTTTCACAAGCTGCAATAAGTCAAAAATCTGAGACCGGGCAGGCTGGGCTTCCACAAAAGTCCAAGAAAACACCCGTTGAGCTCTCACATAAGTATTAACCCCCAGTCGGGCAAGGATCTCACCTTTTAACTTGGAATAGTCCTGGGCATCCTCCCGACTGAGGTCAAAGTAGGCCTTTAGCGCATCACCCCTCAAGAACGGAGCCACAACTTCAGCCCACTGTGCTGCTGGCAGATTCTGCCGTTCTGCCGTGAGCTCATAGACGGTGAGGAAAGCTTCCACATCATCTTCCGGACTCAATTTCCTCAAAGCAGAGCAGACCTTGTCACGGGCATCGCGACGTTCCGGGGTCGGTGCTGGAGGTGCCTCTCGCAGGGCTGTAATTTGCTGCAGCAACAGATTATTAGTTTGTTGCTGTTGTTGCTGTGTGAGGACTAGCTGCCTCAGGATCTCCTCCATTTTGTCTTTAGGCCTGAGTTGCAATGTAGCAGGCTTAATAACAGACATGCAAATGGCATTGGGGTATGCCTTAATTCACACTGCTCCGCATTCTCCAACCAAATGTGATGTAGCGATGTCCTTGCTGTGCAGTGAATAGGCAGTGACCCATATAAAGTTCAAACAAAGTCTTGTTTATTACACAGCATACTCACAAACAGGGAAAGAAAGCAAATAAGTCCTTCAGTATGCAGCCGGGAAAAAAATAACAATAGTCCATAGTCCGCTGTCGTGAGCGTATTACACCCCCCGTGTACGCTGGGGTGTCTGGCTTTTCAGGCTCTGCCTGGCCCGTGTTTCTCCACACGGAAGGAGCTTTGCACAAGCCTCCTGCAAGGTCTGACTCCCAGATCAAACTAACACACCCAAACTCTCTTGCTGGGGTTTTTTTTTCTATCCTCCAGATTCTATGGCCATGGGCCACTATAAGATCTGGGCTGGAGGAAACGGACCGGCCCCACTACCATCCTGCAGTCCGTTTCAAAATAAAAGCCCATACCAGGTTTTCCTGAATAAATTCTGGGACAAATAACTTGACCCAGTTCACACTTACTTTTATTCTTCCCTGTGTCTCACAGGCAACCTGCTGTGAGCACAGGGCACTCCAGCGGATCTAATATGCTTCTAAGCACATCCTGGGGGACACATAGCGACCCTCGCATATGACACCGGTCACTGCCTCACACCGGATAAAGTCCTTATTCCGGTGTTCTGGAGAGGACTGGCAGACGATGTGAAGGACGCCTTGGCCACCAGGGAGATTCCCGCCACACTGGAGGAGCTTATTTCTATATCTACCCGCATCGACCTCCGTTTTAACGAGCGGAGGTTGGAGCGGGCCCAGTGTAGGCAGAGGTTTCGGCTGGCTCCCACTTTCGCCAGACCTCTAGAATCTTCCGTTCAGGCGTCCGACTCCCATGAGGCCATGGAGGTTTTTCGAGCTGGACCTAAGTCTCGGACCGCTCGAGTACCCATGGATTGCAGAAATTGCAACAAGAAGGACATTATGCCAATAAATGTCCACGTCGGGTAAACGATCGCGTCTAGTAACCATTGGAGGAGGTTCACTAGACACAGTGGCATTTTCCTCCAAGCTGTCCTTCAAAGGGACAATCATATTAGGCTCTTACTCTCTAACAGTCGAGCTTTGTGTGGATTCTGGAGCAGAGGGGAATTTCTTGTCCTCGGCTTTTGCTCTGCACCATGCAATACCTCTGGTGATGCTCGCCAAACTGGTGACTGTTAGAGTAGTGAATGGGTCGACACTTCCATCTCAGATCACACACCAGACTGTCCCTTTCACATTATCCATGTCCCCTTCCCACCAGGATATTATTTCCCTTCTTGTCCTTCCCGAGGGAATGGACGAAATTCTCCTGGGAATACCCTGGCTCCGTTTTCACTCCCCACATATTGAGTGGACCTCTGGGAGGATATTGGGTTGGAGTGATTCATGTAAGGGCAGATGTGTGAGAGAGTGCGTTCAGATTTCCACCACCGAGATACCCGCAGATCTTTCTTCCCTTCCCAAATGCTATTGGTCCTATGCAGACGTCTTCTCCAAAAAGGCTGCGGAGACCCTTCTGCCTCACCGCCCCTATGGCTGTCCTATTGATCTCTTGCCTGGAGCAGAACCTCCTCGGGGACGGGTCTATCACCTCTCTCTCCCATAGACAGAGGCTATGTCCCAATACATCCAGGAAAATTTGGCAAGAGGGTTCATTAGGAAGTCAGTGTCACCTGCAGGGCGGGATTCTTCTTCGTGCAGAAGAAGAACGGAGAATTACGTCCTTGCATAGATTACAGGGGTCTTAACGCCATCACCGTACCCGTTGCCCCTGATTTCTGAGCTCTTTGATAGGCTACGGGGAGCAAGGGTATTTACCAAATTAGATCTGCGGGGTACTTATAACCTGATTCGCATCCGTGAGGGGGACGAATGGAAGATGGCGTTTAATACCAGGGATGGGCACTATGAGTATCTGGTGATGCCCTTCGGGCTCTGTAATGTCCCAGCCGTTTTCCAAGACGTTGTCAACGACATCTTCCGGGATATGCTCTCCACCTCGGTCGTAGTCTATCTGGATGATATTCTCATCTTCTCTCCAGATATTGACTCCCACCGGAGAAATGTTGGCAGAGTCTTCAACCTCTTACGGGCAAATTCCCTATATGCAAAGTTGGAGAAGTGTATGTTTGAACAGGAGTCTTTACCTTTCCTGGGCTATATCATCTCCGCCCAGGGATTGGCTATGGATCCTGCCAAACTACAGGCTGTGATGGACTGGCAAGAACCCCATTCTCTTAAAGCGGTGCAGCACTTTATGGGGTTCATTAATTATTACCGCCAGTTCATTCCCCACTTCTCAACTTTGGTAGCTCCCTTGGTAGCCCTCACCAAGAAGGGAGCAAATCCCAAATTGTGGTCTGAAGAGGTCTCCAAGGCCTTCTCTTCTATTAAGTCTCATTTTGCTAGCGCTTCCATCCTACATCGACCCGATGTTGATAAGCCGTTTATAATGGAGGTGAATGCCTCATCCGTTGGTGCAGGAGCAGTCCTCTTCCAAAAGGATGCTCAAGGTCGGAAGCATCCTTGCTTCTTCTTCTCCAAGACCTTCACACCAGCGGAAAGGAATTATTCGATCGGGGACAGAGAGTTGCTAGCGATGAAGTTGGCTTTCTTGGAGTGGAGACATCTCTTGGAGGGGGCTCGCTTTCCCTTTCAAGTCTTCACAGACCACAAAAATTTGTTATATTTGCAAACAGCCCAGCGGCTAAATTCTCGCCAGGCCAGATGGTCCTTGTTCTTCTCCCGGTTCCACTTCACCTTCCATTATCTCGCTCGGGAGAAGAACATTCGTGCTGATGCCCTCTCTCGCTCTGTTGTGTCATCTGAGGAGGAGGAAGGGGAGCCTCGGCTTATTGTCCCTTCTGAGAGCCTGAGAACCGTAGTAGCCCAGTTTCGCTAGAGTCTGTGCCTCCGGGCAAGACATTTGTACCCATTAATTTGCGACTGGAGGTTCTCTCTTGGGCTCATTCGTCCAGGGTGGGTGGACACTTTGGGACAAAGAGGACATCTGAGCTGCTGGCGAGGACGTACTCGTGGCCACATATGGTCCGTGATGTCAGAGATTATATTCAGGCGTGTGTCTCCTGCGCCAAAAAAAAAAATCTCTTCGACAACGGCCAGCTGGGTTACTCTATCCTTTGCCGGTGGAAAACAGGCCCTGGGAGATGGTCGGGATGGAATTTGTGGTGGGTTTGCCCAAGTCTCTTGGCTGTACCATCATTTGGGTTATCACCGATTATTTTTCTAAAATGGTGCATTTGGTGCCGCTTCCACGGTTACCTTCTGCACGGGCCTTGGCAGCGTTGTTCATAAAACACATCTTCCGCCTACACGGTATGCCGAACAAAATTGTCAGTGACCGAGGTCCCCAGTTTGCGTCTCGGTTCTGGAGAGAGCTTTGTTGTCTTCTCAGCATGGAGTTAAATCTCTCTTCTGCATATCATCCTGAGACGAATGGGTTGGTAGAGAGGGCCAACCAGACCTTGGTCACATATCTGCGACATTTTGTCTCAGCCAGGCAGGATGACTGGGCATCCTTGCTGTCGTGGGCAGAGTTTGCGCTGAACAACTGTCACGGGGATACTGGGTAGACTACAGCTGATTACCCGGGCCCCTGCGATATCCCTCAGACTAGGGAAAACCCTGTCTGTCCCTCTCCCAGAATTTACACTGATGGTGTGCTTGTCTGGGCCGCTAGGCCTGACCCTGACTCCTGTTTCAGCCCTATGCTGAAACCTCCACCCGCCACCCAGTGATATGACCACACAACAACCTCCACAGAAAGCACAAACAGGGAAAACTAAAAAACGCACCACGCCGCAGACACACAGGAAAACTCTATAATGTGAACAGAGCAAAACAAACACAAATATAGGAAGGAGAAATATGACAAAGGATAATACACCACCGGATACGATATTTCTTCTCCTAAACCACCACTCCAGACCGAGATCACCAGGCACAAGACACAAGCTATAATCGGCGACGCCCAAAGTCCAGAATGACTATTTTAAAGGCCACGGGCGTGACCCAGCCTCCAACCAGATTACCAGCTAGATTAACCCTGGATTGCCTGGATAAAATCTAGCCGGCGCCACTGAGCGTATAGTGGACAAATGTGGAATTACCGCTGTCTGTCGGTCGCCCTAGTGTGAATAGCGTCCAACATGACAGTACCCTGCCTTCTAAGAGGGACCCCAGGGCCCTCACGACTTATAGGACCTGGCTTGTCCAGATGGTGGCGGTGAAACATACTGACCAGCCGGTCCGCATGTATGTCCGAAGCTGGTACCAAAGACCTCTCCTCCAGCCCATAACCACGCCAGTGTACCAGGTACTGTAATGTGCTGCGCACTATATGAGAGGCAACCACCTTGGAGACTTCAAACTCCAAATTGCCATCCACCAAGACTGGAGGTGGCATCGGCGCCGCGTCCACGGAACCCATCACCTTCTTTAAAAGAGATCTGTGAAACATGTTGTGTATTTTATATACCGTAGGAAGCTCCAATCGGTAGGCTACCGGGTTAATGATGGCGGCGACCCTAAATAGACCAATAAACCTTGGACCCAATTTCAGGGATGGTACTTTGAGTTTTATGTTTTTTGTGGACAACCACACCCAATCACCCACACTCAGGTCCGGACCTGGCACACGTCTACTGTCAGCCACTCGTTTGTACCTTGCACCCATGCTCAGCAAGCGCTGTTTCACTCTCCTCCAAACGGATGACAGTTGTGCTCCTAGCTGGTCCTCGCAGAGCCACCCTGACGCAGAGTACAAAACTGAGGATGGTGCCCGTAAACACAAAAGAACGGGGACTCCCCAGACGATTTCTGGCAGTGATTATTAATGGCAAACTCAGCCAAAGGAAGGAACGTCGACCACTCCTCCTGGTTGTCAGAAACAAAGCAAAGTAAGTACTGCTCCAAATTCTGGTTCATACACTCGGTCTGACCATTTGACTGAGGATGAAACACCGAAGAATGCGACAACTTGATCCCCAGCCGTGAGCAAAATGCTTTCCAAAACTTTGCCACAAACTAGTACCCCTATCGGACACTATGTCAGACGGGACCCCGTGAAGTCTGACCACCTTCTGCACAAAAACCTGAGCCAGAGTCTTCGCGTTAGGCAACGAAGGCAAGGACACAAAGTGCGACATCTTTGAGAACCGATCAACAACCACCAAGATGAGCATGTTCCCAGCTGAGGAGGGTAGGTCTGTAATAAAATCCATGGAGATCTCTGTCCATGGCCTACTGGGTACCCCTAGAGGATGTAATGAGCCAGCAGGACGGGAGTGAGGCATCTTAGCCCTAGCACACGTGGTACATGCTGATACGTACGAGACCACGTCCTGTCTGTCGGATTTTGGGCCACCAAAACCGACGCAACACCAACTCCAAGGTACCCCTAACCCCTGGATGGCCAGCCAGAACAGCATCATGATGCTCACCCAACACCTTTAGGCGAAGATGGAGCGGTACAAATGATTTGTTAATGGGAAGCTCTGGTGGTACTTCCTCCTGAGCCTCGGCAATCTCAGCCTCAACCTCAGTTGTGAGAGCCGAGACCACTACACCCTTTTGGAGGATAGGTACCGGATCTTCCCGAGGTTCTCCCACCAGAAAACACCTGGATAAAGCATCTGCCTTAGTGTTCTTAGACCCCGGATGGTACGTGACAAAAAAGTTGAATTGCGTGAAAAACAATGCCCAGCGAGCCTGCCTGGGGGACAGACGCTTGGCTGACTCCAAATAAAGCAGATTTTTATGGTCGGTGATAACTGTAACCTGGTAGACCGAACCCTCCAAGAAGTGTCGCCATTCCTCAAAAGCCAATTTGATAGCCAACAACTCCCTGTTGCCGATATCGTAGTTACGTTCGGTGGGCGACAGCTTCTTGGAAAAGTAGGCGCATGGACGCAACTCGCCCAAGGATGAGCCTTGTGACAGCACCGCCCCCACTCCAACCTCAGACGCATCGACTTCCACGGTAAATGGCTTTGATACGTCCGGTTGCACCAGAATAGGGGCCGAAGCAAAACTGTTCTTTAGAAATTTGAATGCGCGCACAGCAGCCTCAGGCCAGGCGGAGAAATTGGTACCCTTTTTTGTCATGTCAGTAAGCGGTTTAGCAATGGTAGAAAAATCTTTGATAAATTTTCTATAATAATTAGAAAATCCAAGGAACCGCTGGAGTGCTATTAGGTTATCAGGCCGTTCCCAATGCAGCACCGCTTGCACCTTAGCGGCGTCCATTTTAAACCCTGAAGCAGACACAATATAACCCAAGAAAGGCAACTCCTGAGCCGAAAATACACATTTCTCAAGTTTTGCATAGAGCTTATTTTCTCTGAGTAGCTGTAACACCTGCCTCACATGCTCTAAATGAGTATCACGGTCGCATGAATAAATGAGAATGTCATCTAGGTACACAATAACGAATTTCCCCAGTACATGCGAGAACACATCATTTAAGAAATGTTGAAACACAGCAGGCGCGTTTGTCAACCCAAATGGCATCAGCAAATTTTCAAAATGACCCTCAGGAGTATAAAAAGCCGTCTTCCACTCATCACCTTGACGGACTCTTATGAGGTTGTACGCCCCCCTGAGGTCAAGCTTGGAAAACCACTTAGCACCAGCCACCTGGTTGAACAAATCAGGTATCAGTGGCATAGGGTATGGATCATGAACCGAAATCTGGTTTAACTCCCTAAAATCCAGACACGGGCAAAGTCCGCCATCTTTCTTCTTAACGAAGAAGAACTCCGCTGCCACCGGCGAGGACGAAGGCCAGATGTGCCCTTTGCTCAAACTCTCAGCAATATAGTCTTTTAACGCTTGCCTCTCAGGACCAGAGATGTTAAACATCCTAGCTTTTGGCAATTTGGCCCCTGGTTTAAACCTAATAGTACAGTCATAGGGTCGATGTGGTGGCAATTCTGAGCAACCCTTCTCAGAGAACACATCTGTGAAATCCTGCAGTGACTCAGGAATGCAAGGAGTCACAGTGGACACACATGTGGCCAGGCAATTCTCCTGGCAGAATCCGCTCCACTGAATTATATCCTAAGTTTTCCAGTCAATCACTGGCATAGACAACCATGGAAAACACAGAACCATTTGTACAGGAAGATTACTGAGCACTCTACATGTAACTTGCTCAGAATGTAGGACCCCAATGTGGAGTTTAACCTCAGCCACAAACTCAGTAATCTCCCCCTGTGGGAGTGGAGTAGCATTGATGGTGACCACCCGGATAGGATGAAGCAGTTTTTCAAAAATGAACTCCTCATCATGAGATTAGTGGCTATGGTCCTGAGGACAGGTCCTGGGAGCCTGCTGAGCACATTCGGTCTCCGCAGCTCATTGCTGCCTTTGAGCATAGCGAGGTCCAAGGAGGGGGGCTATTGTTGTGGGTCGAGTTCCGCCTCTGCACAGGGGGAATCTCGGGCCATCTCCGCTGCGGTCTCCCATTCTTCTCCTGCCGCAGTGGAGCCTGCTCAGCAGAGATGTCGGTCCCAGCGTCTCGCTCAGTCTCACTCTGTGCAAAGGGTTACTGCTGCTTTTCCAGCTTCTGCCATTGAACCAGTGCTGGGCAGTGGCGAGTAGACGCTTTTGGGACTAAGTCCTGCTTTTCCCCTTCTGAGCATGCCCAGGGCAAGATCTTCTGTTGGAGATCGAGGGTCACATGTTCAGATACTGCAGCAGATCCCATTGGTCCTCTAGGAAGGTCCTGAAGGTGCTCAACTTCCGCGGCAGCCTCTCATTGGTCCTTCTAGGAAGGTCCTGTATGTGCTGCAGCTATATAAGGTTCGCATTGCCGCACGGCCATGCGCTAGTACCAAATCTAAGTTATGTGCTTTGCGCCAGTGTGGTTATGTGAAAATGTATTCAGGGACCCGGCTGAAGCCCCTAGAATACCGGCTTCTCTGGTGAGGAGATTACGTGTTGCATGACCACTGACTGCTATCAGCTTGGCAGTAAGCTTGTGCTCCTGTGAGGCTAACAGGGCACAGTGCTTTCCTTTCACGGCTACTCTGTGAGGTAACAGAGCTAGTCTATACTGCCAAACAGTGTCGTCATTCGCTAGCAGCAGGTTCCTCCTACACGGTGGACCCCAGGCTGCGAACGCACCATTTATAATAAACATCTCTATTTACTCGGTGCGTTCCGCTAGCCCTAACACCAGGAGGCGGAGATTTAAGTGGCAAGTGGAGGAGGAGGTGGTGGTGTAGGTGAAAGAGGCAAGGAAAGGAAATACCCAACATTGTGTTTGTATTTTGTTTGTTTTTTGTCTTGTTTTGTTTTTTCTTTTTGTTTTTTTATTTTATTTGAGGAGCCCACAAAACATTGAGAATGGCAAATAGAACAAACTTACTGTAGTGGAGTAAAAATACTTCTCTAGTCAGCCAAGGATACAGACAAGTCATGTGGGATACACACCTGGTTCATTTTAATGAATGTGAGCTTGCCCACCTTGGAGATGGACAGGCAATTGTGCCTGTCTGTGATTACATCTCCTGCCATGCTAAACACAAGTCAGTACACTTGCTGCTGCGCAGGCCAGCACCTTCAAAGCATAAGGGGCAAGCTCAGGCCATGTGTCCAATTTGGAGACCCAGAGGTTAAATCTCTCTGACCCATCATTACGTGGAGACGTGTGAACATGTACTCTTACACCATGTTATTGAAACTCTGTGTCCTCATAGTATGGACCATATTAAATGGTGGTGCTGGATGCTGTGGCATGCTGAGGAAGGTTTTCCACATTTAGGCCATCCCTTCCGAGGTTGGGCTAGTGCCTCTACTGTGTTGGTGTCTTCCTCCTCCACCTCTGCTTTGTACTTCCACTGAGCCACCGCTGTCAGGTTGGAACTCAGTCAGTAGTGCATTTACATCGTGCGCTAGTATTCTTTCATTTTCTGATCCAGCTCCATTGATGGAAATAAGGATGATAGGTTGTCCTTGCAGCTGGGATTAAGCAGGGAGGCCACCCAGTTATCAGCACTGGTTAGGACTGACGGAACTCACCAAATAATAATTATAGATGATATAAGGTACATTCGCAGTCTGAGGTCCACCGTGCAGCTAAGACACCTGCTGCTTGGTAATGACAGACTATATGGTGGAATAATGAGAGTACACACACGGGTTAGCTTCACCCGGTATGAAGGAAGCTAACCCTGTTGCGTCACAGGGCCACAATACTGCACAGAGAGCGCAAGCAAGGTGACACAGAACTCTGCCCCAAGACTCAGGGTGAGAGTCCCTCTAGAACTCTTGCACTTGACACCGCTACTGCGGTGCCAGGGAAACAATTAAAGTAAATATTTACAGCACAGGAGTGCGTGCAGTGCTGCTCTGGCGGATTCCAATAATCACCCTAAATAGGGCCAGGAAAGCGCACAGTGCACACGGCACTGCTCTGGCGGTTGCTGCTAACTGTATTCAGCAACTTGTGCAATTGTGCAGGATAGCACTGTCGGGTGCTAGGTAGCTTTACCATTCACAAGCAGGCAACAACACTAGGGATGGGAATGATTCGAAGCTTTCATCCATCGACAGGCATACATCCACACACACATAAGTTAATAAGTTTACACTAGCGCATGGCCGAGCAGCCATGCAAACCTTTTATAGCAGTAGCGCTCCGGCACCTTCCTGATGGACCAATAGAAGCTGCAAGAGGATCTGAGCATGTGACCCCCGACTGTTGTGAGTTCTGTTGTCGGGCTCCCTCCTGTGGTCATGAATGGTACTTCGGCTGGTTCTGTCCATGGACTTTCTCTGGTGGCTGTGGGTGTTTCTGAGTTTCCTTCCTCAGGTGACGAGGTTAATTCTTTAGCTGGCTGCTCTATTTAACTCCACTTAAATCTTTGCTCCAGGCCACCTGTCAATGTTCCAGTATTGGTCTAGTTCACTCCTGGATCGTTCTTGTGACCTGTCTTCCCAGCAGAAGCTAAGTGACTGCTTGTTTTTCTCTGGTTTGCTATTTTTCTGTCCAGCTTGCTATTTCGATTGTT
Source organism: Ranitomeya imitator (assembly GCF_032444005.1). Taxonomy (NCBI): domain Eukaryota; kingdom Metazoa; phylum Chordata; class Amphibia; order Anura; family Dendrobatidae; genus Ranitomeya; species Ranitomeya imitator. Next base: position 307,316,701 of record NC_091285.1, on the reverse strand, counting down.
CTTGCTTGCTGGAAGCTCTGGGACACAGAGGGAGCGCCTCCGCACCGTGAGTCGGTCTTTTTGCGCCCTCTGCGTGGTCTTTTTGTAGGTTTTTGTGCTGACCGCAAAGTAACCTTTCCTATCCTCGGTCTGTTCAGTAAGTCGGGCCTCACTTTGCTAAATCTATTTCATCTCTGTGTTTGTATTTTCATCTTTACTCACAGTCATTATATGTGGGGGGGCTGCCTTTTCCTTTGGGGAATTTCTCTGAGGCAAGGTAGGCTTTATTTTTCTATCTTCAGGGCTAGCTAGTTTCTTAGGCTGTGCCGAGTTGCATAGGGAGCGTTAGGCGCAATCCACGGCTATTTCTAGTGTGGTTGATAGGATTAGGGATTGCGGTCAGCAGAGTTCCCACGTCCCAGAGCTCGTCCTATATTATCAGTAACTATCAGGTCATTCCGTGTGCTCTTATCCACCAGGTCCATTATTGTCCTGGTTCAGAACACAGGTGTAGACATGGACATTCAAGGTCTGTCCTCTTTGATGGATAATCTCACTATAAGTGTACAAAACATTCAAGATTTTGTGGTTCAGAATCCGATGTCAGAGCCTAGGATTCCAATTCCTGATTTGTTTTTTGGTGATAGATCTAAGTTCTTGAATTTCAAAAATAATTGTAAATTGTTTCTTGCCTTGAAACCTCGCTCCTCAGGTGACCCTGTTCAACAAGTAAAGATCATTATTTCTTTGTTACGCGGTGACCCTCAAGACTGGGCATTTTCCCTTGCGCCAGGAGATCCGGCATTGCGTGATGTTGATGCGTTTTTCCTGGCGCTTGGATTGCTTTATGACGAACTTAATTCAGTGGATCAGGCAGAGAAAATCTTGCTGGCTCTGGATCAGGGTCAGGATGAAGCGGAGATATATTGTCAGAAGTTTAGAAAGTGGTCTGTGCTCACTCAGTGGAATGAATGTGCCCTGGCAGCAATCTTCAGAAAGGGTCTCTCTGAAGCCCTTAAGGATGTCATGGTGGGATTTCCCTTGCCTGCTGGTCTAAATGAGTCTATGTCTTTGGCCATTCAGATCGATCGACGCTTGCGTGAGCGTAAAGCTGTGCACCATTTGGCGGTACTATCTGAGCATGGACCTGAGCCTATGCAATGTGATAGGACTTTGACCAGAGCTGAACGGCAAGAACACAGACGTCGGAATTGGCTATGTTTTTACTGTGGTGATGCCACTCATGCTATCTCCAATTGTCCTAAGCGCACTAAGCGGTTCGCTAGGTCTGACACCATTGGTACTGTACAGTCTAAATTTCTATTGTCCGTTACTCTGATTTGTTCTTTGTCATCCTATTCTGTTATGGCATTTGTGGATTCAGGCGCTGCCCTGAATTTGATGGACTTGGAGTATGCTAGGCGCTGTGGTTTTTTCTTGGAGCCCTTGCAGTATCCTATTCCATTGAGAGGAATTGATGCTACGCCTTTGGCCAAGAATAAGCCTCAGTACTGGACCCAATTGACCATGTGCATGGCTCCTGCACATCAGGAGGATATCCGCTTTCTGGTGTTGCATAATCTGCATGATGTGGTCGTTTTGGGGTTGCCATGGCTACAGGTTCATAATCCAGTATTGGACTGGAAATCTATGTCTGTGTCCAGCTGGGGTTGCCAGGGGGTACATGGTTATGTTCCATTTTTGTCTATTTTGTCTTCCACTCCTTCTGAAGTTCCAGAGTTTTTGTCGGATTATCGGGATGTATTTGATGAGCCCAAAGCCAGTGCCCTACCTCCTCATAGGGATTGCGATTGTGCTATTAATTTGATTCCTGGTAGTAAGTTTCCTAAGGGCCGATTGTTCAATTTATCTGTGCCAGAACACGCCGCTATGCGGAGTTATATAAAGGAATCCTTGGAGAAGGGTCATATTCGTTTGTCGTCGTCACCATTGGGAGCAGGGTTCTTTTTTGTGGCCAAGAAGGATGGTTCTTTGAGACCTTGTATTGATTACCGCCTTCTCAATAAAATTACAGTCAAATTTCAGTATCTTTTGCCGTTGCTGTCTGATTTGTTTGCTCGTATTAAAGGAGCTTGTTGGTTCACCAAGATAGATCTTCAAGGGGCGTATAATCTTGTGCGTATTAAACAAGGCGATGAATGGAAAACAGCATTTAATACGCCCGAGGGCCATTTTGAGTACCTGGTTATGCCATTCGGGCTTTCCAATGCTCCATCAGTATTTCAGTCCTTTATGCATGACATCTTCCGAGAGTACCTGGATAAATTCCTGATTGTATATTTGGATGACATTTTGGTCTTTTCGGATGATTGGGAGTCTTATGTGAAGCAGGTCAGAATGGTGTTCCAGGTCCTTCGTGCGAATTCCTTGTTTGTGAAGTGGTCAAAGTGTCTCTTTGGAGTTCAGAAGGTTTCATTTTTGGGGTTCATTTTTTCCCCTTCTACTATCGAGATGGACCCTGTTAAAGTCCAGGCCATTTACGATTGGACTCAGCCGACATCTGTGAAGAGCCTGCAAAAGTTCCTGGGCTTTGCTAATTTTTATCGGCGCTTCATTGCTAATTTTTCTAGTGTTGCTAAACCGTTGACTGATTTGACCAAGAAGGGTGCTGATGTGGTCAATTGGTCTTCTGCAGCTGTAGAGGCTTTTCAGGAGTTGAAGCTTCATTTTTCTTCTGTTTCTGTGCTGTGCCAGCCAGATGTTTCGCTCCCGTTTCAGGTTGAGGTTGATGCTTCTGAGATTGGAGCTGGGGCTGTTTTGTCGCAAAGAAGTTCTGATGGCTCGGTGATGAAGCCATGTGCTTTCTTTTCTAGAAAGTTTTCGCCTGCTGAGCGCAATTATGATGTTGGTAATCGTGAGTTGTTGGCCATGAAGTGGGCATTCGAGGAGTGGCGTCATTGGCTTGAAGGAGCCAAGCATCGCGTGGTGGTCTTGACAGATCACAAGAATTTGACTTATCTTGAGTCTGCCAAATGGTTGAATCCGAGACAGGCTCGATGGTCGTTATTTTTCTCCCGTTTTGATTTTGTGGTTTCGTACCTTCCGGGCTCTAAAAATGTGAAGGCTGATGCCCTGTCAAGGAGTTTTGTGCCTGACTCTCCGGGTGTTCCTGAGCCGGCGGGTATTCTCAAAGAGGGGGTAATTTTGTCTGCCATCTCCCCTGATTTGCGGCGGGTGCTGCAAAAATTTCAGGCTGATAGACCTGACCGTTGCCCAGCAGAGAAACTGTTTGTCACTGATAGATGGACTAGTAGAGTTATCTCTGAGATTCATTGTTCAGTGTTGGCTGGGCATCCTGGAATCTTTGGTACCAGAGATTTGGTGGATAGATCCTTTTGGTGGCCGTCTTTGTCACGGGATGTGCGTTCTTTTGTGCAGTCCTGTGGGACTTGTGCTCGGGCTAAGCCCTGCTGTTCCCGTGCCAGTGGGTTGCTTTTGCCCTTTCCGGGTTCCGAAGAGGCTCTGGACGCATATTTCTATGGATTTTATTTCGGATCTCCCCGTCTCTCAAAAGATGTCGGTCATTTGGGTGGTTTGTGATCGCTTTTCTAAGATGGTCCATTTGGTACCCTTGTCTAAATTGCCTTCCTCATCTGATTTGGTGCCACTATTTTTCCAGCATGTGGTTCGTTTACATGGTATCCCGGAGAACATCGTTTCTGACAGAGGTTCCCAGTTTGTTTCGAGGTTTTGGCGATCTTTTTCTGCTAGGATGGGCATTGATTTGTCTTTTTCCTCGGCTTTCCATCCTCAGACAAATGGCCAAACCGAACGAACTAATCAGACTTTGGAAACATATCTGAGATGCTTTGTTTCTGCTGATCAGGATGATTGGGTGTCCTTTTTGCCGTTGGCTGAGTTCGCCCTTAATAATCGGGCCAGCTCGGCTACTTTGGTTTCGCCGTTTTTCTGCAATTCTGGTTTCCATCCGCGTTTCTCTTCAGGGCAGGTTGAGTCTTCGGACTGTCCTGGTGTAGATACTGTGGTGGATAGGTTGCAGCAGATTTGGACTCATGTGGTGGACAATTTGACATTGTCCCAGGAGAAGGCTCAACGTTTCGCTAACCGCCGGCGTTGTGTGGGCCCCCGACTTCGTGTTGGGGATTTGGTTTGGTTGTCGTCTCGTTATGTTCCTATGAAGGTTTCCTCTCCTAAGTTTAAGCCTCGTTTCATTGGTCCATATAAGATTTCTGAGGTTATCAATCCTGTGTCATTTCGTTTGGCCCTTCCTGCTTCTTTTGCCATCCATAATGTGTTCCATAGGTCATTGTTGCGGAGATACCTGGCGCCTGTGTTTCCATCCGTTGATCCTCCTGCCCCGGTGTTGGTTGAGGGGGAGTTGGAGTATGTGGTGGAGAAGATTTTGGATTCTCGTATTTCGAGACGGAAACTCCAGTACCTGGTCAAGTGGAAGGGTTATGGTCAGGAAGATAATTCCTGGGTTTTTGCCTCTGATGTTCATGCTGCCGATCTAGTTCGTGCCTTTCATTTGGCTCGTCCTGGTCGGCCTGGGGGTTCTGGTGAGAGTTCGGTGACCCCTCCTCAAGGGGGGGTACTGTTGTGAGTTCTGTTGTCGGGCTCCCTCCTGTGGTCATGAATGGTACTTCGGCTGGTTCTGTCCATGGACTTTCTCTGGTGGCTGTGGGTGTTTCTGAGTTTCCTTCCTCAGGTGACGAGGTTAATTCGTTAGCTGGCTACTCTATTTAACTCCACTTAGATCTTTGCTCCAGGCCACCTGTCAATGTTCCAGTATTGGTCTAGTTCACTCCTGGATCGTTCTTGTGACCTGTCTTCCCAGCAGAAGCTAAGTGACTGCTTGTTTTTCTCTGGTTTGCTATTTTTCTGTCCAGCTTGCTATTTCGATTGTTCTTGCTTGCTGGAAGCGCCTTTTTGCGCCCCCTGCGTGGTCTTTTTGTAGGTTTTTGTGCTGACCGCAAAGTAACCTTTCCTATCCTCGGTCTGTTCAGTAAGTCGGGCCTCACTTTGCTAAATCTATTTCATCTCTGTGTTTGTATTTTCATCTTTACTCACAGTCATTATATGTGGGGGGGCTGCCTTTTCCTTTGGGGAATTTCTCTGAGGCAAGGTAGGCTTTATTTTTCTATCTTCAGGGCTAGCTAGTTTCTTAGGCTGTGCCGAGTTGCATAGGGAGCGTTAGGCGCAATCCACGGCTATTTCTAGTGTGGATGATAGGATTAGGGATTGCGGTCAGCAGAGTTCCCACGTCCCAGAGCTCGTCCTATATTATCAGTAACTATCAGGTCATTCCGTGTGCTCTTATCCACCAGGTCTATTATTGTCCTGACCACCAGGTCATAACACCCAACCTCCAATGGGAGGTCATCCCATGGGCATGCTCAGTGTGGGAAAAGCAGGATTTAGTCCCTGAAATGCCGGCTCACTGCTGAACAGTGCTGGCTACAAATGCAGAGCCTGGAAAGGCAGCAGTACCCAAGCGCACAGTATCAGCTTGAGCCAGACGCTGGGATCAACATCTCTGCTGAGCAGGTTCCTCTGCAGCTGGATAGAATGGGAGACCACAGTGGACATGGTTCAAGATTCCCCCTGTGCAGCGGTGGGATCTCGACACCTAACATTACCCCCCCTCCTAGAGCCCCCTCCTTAGGCCTTGCTACGTTCAAAGGCTGCAATGAGCAACGGAGCTCGAATGTGCTCCATAAGTTCCCAGGTTCTGTCCTCTGGGCTTTGACCCCTGCAGTCCACCAGATAGTATTTTTTGCCATGTACCACCTTGCACCCCAAGATAGAATTTACCTCTTACTCGTCCGTGGACAAACCCGATGCCCTGGCAGATGACTCGGAAAACCTGGACATGTAAACGGGCTTTAAGAACACATGAAAGGTGTCGGTGATACCCAGGCATGGAGGAAGAGCCAGACAGTAGACCACAGGATTAACCTGTTCCAGAACCTTGAAGGGACCTAAGTAGCATGGCGCAAACTTAGTGGATTCAACTCGCAGCCTGATATTGTGGGTGGAGAGCAACACTAAGTCGCCAGGAGCAAAGGTTGGAGTGGGGCATCGATGTGCATCGGCAGAGACCCTCATTCTCTCCTTGCAGGCCCGGATTGCATCCTGTGTGCGGTCCCATATGTCCTGTGCTTCCACTGCCCAGTCTGCCACCCTAAAGTCAGCGGAAGACATGGGCATGGGCACAGGAACCCGCGGATGCGGAGGAATGGGGTCTGCCCAGTGGAGTTAACTACTGCGTTGTTCAAGGCAAACTCCGCCCACGGTAGCAGGGATGCCCAATCATCCTGCCTGGCTGAGACAAAATGCTATAGGTACAGTATGTGACCAGGGTCTGGTTGGCCCTCTCTACCAACCCATTCGTCTCGGGAGAGACTTCTAGCTCAATACTAAGTAGGCAACAAAGCTCTCTCCAGAACCAAGATGTAAACTGGGGTCCCCTGTCACTGACAATCTTATCAGGCTTACCGTGTAAGCGGAAGACATGTTTGACAAACAACGCCACCAAGGCCCGTGCAGAAGGTAACCGTGAGAGAGGCACTAAATGCACCATTTTAGAGAAATGATCAGTAACTACCCAAATAGCAGTGCAACTACGGAACTTGGGTAAGCCAACCACAAAGTCCATCCCGACCATCTCCCAGGGCCTATCAGCCACCGGTAGGAGGTAAAGTAGCCCAGCAGGCCATTGTCGAGAAGACCTATTCTTGGTGCAGGAGACGCACGCCTGAATATAGTCTTCGATGTCACAGACTATATGCGGTCACCAGTACGTCCTCGCCAGAAGCTCTGATGTCCTCTTGATCCCGAAATGTCCACCCACCCTGGACGAGTGAACCCAAGAGAGAACCTCCGGTTGCAAATTAGATGGCACGAAAGTCTTGCCCGGGGGCACAGACTCTAGCGACACCGGAGCCACAGTTCTCAGACTCTCGGAGTGGACTATTAGCCGAGGCTCCTCCTCCTCTGATGACATCACGAAGCGGGAGACAGCGTCGGTGCTAATGTTCTTCTCCCTGGATAGGAAATGAAGGGTGAAGTGGAACCGAGAGAAGAACAGGGAGCATATGGCCTGGCAAGAATTTAGCCGTTGGGCTGTTTGCAAACACACCAAATTCTTGTGGTCAGTGTAAACTTGGAAGGGAAAGCAAGCTCCCTCTAGGAGGTGTCTCCACTCTGAAAAGGCCAACTTCATTGCTAGCAACTCCCTGTCCCCAATGGATTAATTCCTCTCCGTCGGAGTGAAGGTCTTGGACTAGAAGAAGCAAGGCTGCTTCCGACCTTAAGCATCCTTTTGGAAAAGGACCGCTCCAGCACCGACGGATGAGGCATCTACCTCTATAATGAAGGGCTTATCTACATTGGGACAATGCAGAATGGGAGCGCTAGCAGAATGGGACATAACAGATTAGAAGGCCTTGGAAACCTTCTCCGACCACAATTTGGGATTTGCACACTTCTTGGTGAGGGCTACCAAGGGAGCTACAAAAATGAAGAAGCTTAAGAAGCTACTAAAGCTTGACCTTAATAGTGGAAGGGCCAAAGGTAATTGTCCCCTTGAAGGACAATTTGTGTCTAGTGAACCTCCTCCTACAGTTACGAGACACAGTCGTTTCCCCTGCCGCTGTGGACATTTCTTGGTATAATGTCCTGACTGCTGGCAGACATTACAGACCATGGGTATTCAAGCTGCCCGAGACTTAGGACCCACTTGATAAACCTTCATGGCCTCATAGGGCTCGGACGCCTGAACATGGGACTCCTGAGGCTTGGTGAATGTAGGTGCCAGTCGAAACCTCTGCCTACACTGGGCTCACTCCAACCCCCACTTGTGAAAATGGAGGTCAATACAAGTGGATATGGCTATCAGCTCTTCCAGGGTGGCGGGAATCTCTCTAGTGGCCACGGCGTCCTTCACATGGTCAGCCAGTCCTTTCCAGAACACCGGGATAAGGACTTTATCCGGCCACTCCAGCTCAGATGCCAAAGATCGGAAGTGAATGGAAAAATGATTGACCATGGATGAACCCTGTGTCAAAGCCAGCAGTTGGAGTGCCGAATCATGGGTGACACAAGGTCCCAAAAAGACCTGTCTCAGAGAGTCAAGAAACCTTGGAACACTTTGCACCACATGATCGTCACGCTCCCACATTGGCGTTGCCCACTCCAACGCCCTGCCTGAAAACAGGGATACAATAAATCCCACCTTCCTCCACTCCATGGGAAAATGTACAGCCAGAGCTCAAGGTGTATGGCACACTGACTCACGAATCCCCGACATAGCTTACTGTCACCAGTAAACTTATCAGGTAGCGGGAGACGGGATAATGTCGGAGCAGGGGTGGCAGTGGACAAACTGGCTGCAGCTACACTAGCAGCCTGAACAGCAACTGCGGTAACATCCACAGCCGAGGTTGTACACTCAAGAGCCGCCAACCTACCCTCCAGCTGCTGGATGTACCAGTGTAGACGCTGTTCATCCACCATTACAAGCCAGACCCTTGCGCTATTGTAATGTTAGGACTGGCGGAACACACCAAATAATAATTAGAGAAGATAGAAGGTGCGTTCGCAGTCCAGGGCCCACCATCCAGCTAAGACACCTGCTGCTTGGTAATGACGGACTATATGGCAGTATAATGAGAGTACACACACAGGATAGCTTCACCCGGTAAGAAGGAAGCGAACCCTGTTGCATCACAGGGCCGCGATACCGCTCAGAGAGGGCAAGCAAGGTGACACAGAACTCTGCCCCAACACTCAGTTTAAGAGTCCCTTTAGATCTCTTGCACTCGACACCTCTACTGTGGCCCCAGGGAAATAACTAAAGTAAATATTTACCGCACAGGAGTGCGTGCAGCGCCGCCCTGGCTGATGCCACTAACCACCCTAATTAGGGGCAGGAAAGTAGCTCCTACACTGTATCGGGACACATATTATCTGGATATCAAGCCTCCTGAGTAGCCCAAATGGGGCGAAACGCGTTGAGGCGGTGAAAACCTATTTGGCATATGGAAGATGAAGGGAGATAAGTAATCATATTGAACTATTTATGTAACAGTAGGTGGTTTCTTAGCTGATGCTTGGACTGTGCTCGATTTCTGGGACATTGAAACCATGGTGGTTGTGGGAATATGTACGGGTGAGGGGCGTTTACACTGCCCTTGCACTTTGATTGCGAATCTAGCAGGTCTGCTTAGGATGTCTCTCGGGGAAAGGGGAAAATATGGTTGGTTAATTATTTAAGCCAACATAATTTTTATCCATTGAATCTACTTAAATTGAGTGCTAATTGTATAGGAAGTCATTTATACTCCTTCACTAAGGTGCCATGAATATGACTCATGTGTTCTACATATACTATTGTTTTTAATGTGTTGGGGTCTAGGATTCCTTTAGTGCAGTAAATATCTCTGTTTATTGCTAGTGGACCTATAGCCTGTGGGTAGGGGGATTCCCTAGTAGTGGTAGGGTACAACAGGGTCCCTAGGGACAGCCATCATGGAACGGGGGTGCCAAAATGCTCACCCCTAGGGTGCCAACCTCCACAGTTAGGCAGGTGTGAGTATAGACAACACACCAGGGATACCTAGTACCCCCGCTTTTAATTAGTGTCTTTGTGTGAGCACTAGTGTTTATTTTTGATTCTTGTCAATTTTTGTGGTGTGAACCAATTTGTGGGTTCTAATTATCAATAAAGATTTGTAGGTAGGGATTATAATGATAAATTTTTGAGACCATAGGGGTGGAGCCGCATATTCATCACTGTAATGAGCGGCACCATGTGACCGCTCATACAGGACAAGCTGCGACGCTGAGAGGAAGCTTCGAGGGAGCTGGGTGAGTATTTTAATGCCAGCGGGCGGGCGCACATGGGGTGGGAGGGGGGAGATTACCGGGAAATTTATTTTAACAACAAAAAAACAAAAAAAAAACCAATGATTTTTCATTCCTTCTCTCCAGCGAACGCTGCTGGGGAGAAGAAATGAATGGCGGCTTCAGCACGACATGCAGGGGACAGCGCTAACTGTAGCGCTGTCTCCTGCATGGTCCGTGTGGTACCCAGTCGGCACACGGGTGGCACATGGACAGCATCCATGTGCGGTACATGTTTACACGGACCCATTGACTTTAATGGGTCCGTGTGATACGTGCGCTCCGATGAACACTGACATGTCTCCGTGTTTTTGAAATGGACACAGGGTCCGTGAAAGCACGCTGACATGTGCAGAGACACATTGATTTTAATGTCTCTACGTGAGGCAGTGTCTCCGGTACGTGAGGAAACTGTCACCACACGTACCGGAGCCACTGACGTGTGAAACCGGCCTTAAATGATAGGTGCAAAAATTCTGCAGCATTCAAAACGTACCAAAAGTGCATTGTGGGAATGTATCCCAAATGTACAAAAACAATTATAAAACAAAGTTATTTTGCATATATAGAGTTAAATCATTATTTCTTGCATTATCTAAAATGATTGCTACTCCAACTTTTACAGTACAATACAAACCGCGTATCACTAATGAAAATAATATTTAAAATAGCAGTGTATCTACAATCATTGTATTGACCATGATCATTCACTAGTAGTGTTGAGCATTCCGATACCGCAAGTATCGGGTATCGGCCGATATTTGCGGTATCGGAATTCCGATACCGAATTCCGATACTTCCCGCGTATCGGATACCGGAATTGGAAGTTCCCAGAATTCAAACTGAACGCAGCAGCCAATGAGGAATGATTGGAAGTGTGGGCACATCCTGTTTAGCATGGTGGGCATGTAAGTACTGGCAAGGCTTGGATTGGCTGCTGAAATGATGTCACTCTGCACTATAAAAAACGCTGCCGCCATTTTGCGCTCACTCTGCTGTGATTTCAGTTAGGGACAGGACGCTGTGTTCTAACTGAGGGCCAGTCGAGCTAGCTAATTGCTTTATTTTCCTTTCCAAAGGCTAATTTAGCAAAACGCTGTGTGTTCTTCACTGTTCACCTTGCTCTTGCCTTGCAGTGCTGTTTTAACAGCGTTCTGCAAGGTCTCTGTGTGTGTGTGCAGCTCACTCTGTAGTCTGTGTGCAGCCATATACCCGGTTGTATTCAGCTCAGGGGGGGTTCACACTGCCTCACACAGTTGTCCTTTTTTGCTCTTAGTGCAGCCTGCTGCACATTTTTTCTCAAATTTCCTATTAGTGTTTTTCCACCAGTCTCCAGCTCTATTGTGGAAAAACACTACATAGGATAACCTAGAGGGGGGATTTTGGGCCTTGCAGCGCCGTTTACGGCTGTCTGCACGGTCTCCGTGTGAGCCCAGCTCGCCCTGTAGTCTGTGTGCAGCCATAGCCGGTTGGATTCAGCTCAGGGTTCGTTACTGGCTCATACCTTGAGAAAAATTTTACTTTTTTTCAAATAGTGCAGCCTGTTTAAAATTTGAAGAAAAAAAATTCCTATTAGTGTCTTTCCACTCGTATCCAGCTAAATAGTGGAAAAACACTATATAGGATAACCTAGAGGAGGGTTTTTTGGCCTTGCAGCGCCGTTTACGGCTGTCTGCACGGTCTCTGTGTGAGCGCAGCTCGCCCTGTAGTCTGTGTGCAGCCATAGCCGGTTGGATTCAGCTCAGGGTGCGTTACTGCCTCATACCTTGAAAAACAATTTCCTTTTTTTCAAATAGTGCAGCCAGTTTAAAATTTGAAAAAAAAAATTCCTATTAGTGTCTTTCCACTCGTATCCAGCTAAATAGTGGAAAAACACTATATAGGATAACCTAGAGGAGGGTTTTTTGGCCTTGCAGCACCGTTTACGGCTGTCTGCACGGTCTCCGTGTGAGCCCAGCTCGCCCTGTAGTCTGTGTGCAGCCATAGCCGGTTGGATTCAGCTCAGGGTTCGTTACTGCCTCATACCTTGAGAAAAATTTTACTTTTTTTCAAATAGTGCAGCCTGTTTAAAATTTGAAAAAAAAAATTCCTATTAGTGTCTTTCCACTCGTATCCAGCTAAATAGTGGAAAAACACTATATAGGATAACCTAGAGGAGGGTTTGTTGGCCTTGCAGCGCCGTTTACGGCTGTCTGCACGGTCTCTGTGTGAGCGCAGCTCGCCCTGTAGTCTGTGTGCAGCCATAGCCGGTTGGATTCAGCTCAGGGTGCGTTACTGCCTCATACCTTGAAAAACAATTTCCTTTTTTTCAAATAGTGCAGCCAGTTTAAAATTTGAAAAAAAAAATTCCTATTAGTGTCTTTCCACTCGTATCCAGCTAAATAGTGGAAAAACACTATATAGGATAACCGAGAGGAGGGTTTTTTGGCCTTGCAGCGCCGTTTACGGCTGTCTACACGGTCTCCGTGTGATTTAAACTAGCTCTGTAGCCCGATCTGCACCAAAAAAAAAGTTAAGTTCACCAAACACAACTTAACACTTGTGTAGGCCACATTTGAAAAATAATAAAGTTTAGTCCACAATTTACAACATTAGTGTTTCTTACACCTGTTAGGAGGAGCATTTCAGGAATAAGCACACTAAGGCCTTAGTACTTTTCTGCTTATCTTTATCTGTCAACCAAGATGAAGAGGGCAGGGAGTAAGGCACGTGGGCGTGGGCGCGGAGCAGGGAGAGGAGCAGGGAGAGGACGTGGTGATTCTGTGCCTGCTGCGGGCGCCGGTGACTCGTCGTCACTCAGTTTCAGCAGGGAACAGTCCTTCATGCGCAGCTTTGTCGGAGAGCGCCGTGCACCGCTGCTACGTGAAGGCCAAATTGAAGCCGTTGTCGGGTGGATGGCAGCTAACGCCTCGGCATCGACTTCAGTTAGTGCCACATCCTCTCAGGCACAGAGCACTGGAGAGCAGCCATCTGTCTCTTCACCACCTGCCAAATTGGCCAGGCAGTCAGAGAGCCCAGGACAGGAGCCGTCTATACTTCTGTTCTCTGAATCTCTTGGCTTGGAAACAGGGGGCCAGCCAAGCAGCATTGGAGAAATGGAAGAAGAGGCAGTGTGCAGTGATGCCCAAAAGCTTTATCTCTCTGACTCTGAAGAGGCAGGTGGGCCAGTGCCTCCGGTGACCACAGCGCAGTACGCATCTGATGATGAAACTCAGGTGCCGCTTTCTGATGCGTACTGTGCTGCCGAGACTACCCAGGAGGAGCAGTTGGTGGCAGAGGGTAGTGGAGATGATGAGGTCCTTGACCCATCGTGGCGTGAGGAACAGGAAGGTGGTGGGAGCAGCTCTGAGGAAGAGCTTCCCCTTACGGGCCAAAGAGGGAGAGGGAGGGGGAAGACTGCGGAGCCTGTAGCCTCCACTTTGGCACCCGTTAGGAGCCTGTCTCTTTCCAAAGCCAAAAAGGGCGCTCCCAAGACTTGCAGTGCCTGGTCCTTTTTTGACACAGTTGCAGATGACATTTGTTTTGTCAAATGCAAGCTGTGTCATCAGAAAGTAAAAAGAGGTAAAAGTGTCAGCAACCTCAATACCACAAATATGTGGAAACATGTGCGGAACAGGCACGCGGTGGAGTTACAGAAACACAGTGAAGACGTAGGCCAACCAACAGCGGCAGCTACCACCTCTTCATCTCGTGTTGCCTCTTCCTCCACTGTTGTCCAGAGACCTAGTGTAATTCCACCCACAGCACCACCTTCCCAGTCATCCTCACACTCCCAGTCTACTCTACAGCCATCGGAAGTCCAGGCATGGGAGAAAAGGCGGGCATTCTCGGCCAACCACCCCGAGCACAGGCTCTGAATGCAGGCATTGCCAAACTGTTGTCCCTGGAAATGCTCTCGTTCAGGCTGGTGGAGACTGACAGCTTCCGTGACTTGATGGCATTGGCAGTCCCACAGTACAAGGTGCCCAGCCGCTTTTACTTCAGCAGGCAGGCTGTCCCTGCCCTGCACAGGCATGTTGAGGCAAACATAAAACATGCGCTACTGAACGCCGTCAGTAGCAAGGTCCACCTCACCACCGATGCGTGGACCAGTCAGCATGGACAGGGGCGATATGTTTCCCTCACTGCCCATTGGGTTAATGTTGTTGAGCCAGGTACAGATCGTGCGAGTGGCGCAGGACGTGTCCTGCCCACTACAAGGATTGCAGGAATCCAGTCTGTACGCATCGACTCCTCCTCTTACACCAGTTCCTCTGATTCCTCTCTGCAGGATCCGTCACAGTCCACCTCCACATGGACCCGTGAACGTTTACCTATGACCGACATGAGCACAGCCGTGGCCAAACGTCAGCAGGCCGTCTTGAAACTAGTTTCATTGGGGCATCGAAGCCACACAGCGCAGGAGCTCTGGAATGCCATCAAGCAGGAGAGCGATGTGTGGTTACTGCCAGCGAATCTCCAGCCAGGCATGGTAGTGTGTGACAATGGCCGAAATCTGGTGGCAGCTTTGGCCCTTGGCAACCTCACTCACATCCCATGTCTGGCACATGTGCTCAATTTGGTTGTGCAGAGTTTTCTGAGGGACTATCCGGATCTTGATGCCCTGCTGCACAAGGTCCGCCTAGAGTGTGCTCACTTGCGGCGTTCCAGCTTGGCCAGATCCCGCATTGCTGCTCTGCAGCGCCGATTCCGCCTTCCGGAACACCGCATCATATGTGACCTACCTACCCGGTGGAATTCCACGTTACATATGTTGGAGCGGTTGTGTGAGCAGCAGCAAGCAGTTATGGAGTACCAGCTGCATCAGGCGCAAAGAAGTCGCAGTCAGCGCCGATCAGACTTCACAACCACAGAGTGGGCCACTATGAAGGACGTCTGCCAGGTTTTGCGTCCTTTTGATTATTCCACGCGGATGGCAAGTGCAGATGATGCACTAGTCAGCATGACTGTCCCCCTTATCTGCCTGCTTCAGCAAACTTTGCAAGGGTTAAGGGATGATGTGGTGGAAGAGGTGGAGGATGAGGAGTCACCTTTTCCATCAGCTTCTGGAGAGCCAGCGCCACGTAGTTCCTCACAAAGGGGTACGCAGGGGCCAATTTGTGAGGAGGATGAGGAGGAGTCAATGGAGGAGGAAGAGCTCCGTCCAGAGGAGGGAGCGACACAATTGTCCAGTGGTCAGTGTGTACAGCGAGGGTGGGGTGATGACGACCTTGCAGAGATCATGTCTCAAGCAGGGGACAGCGTTTCTGGGCCAGTTGGCACTCTGCAGCACATGGTGGATTTCATGCTGCAGTGCCTGAGAAACGACCGCCGCATCGACCACATTCTCAACATGCCTGATTATTGGGTGTTCACCCTCCTCGATCCTCGCTACCGGGACAACGTCCAAAACCTCATCCCTGCGTTGACCCGGGAGCGTAAATTGCGGGAGTACCACGACACACTGGTGAATTCCATCATCTTCTCCTGTCCAACTGAGAGGAGTGCTGCTAGTGCTTTACAAAGCAGCTCAGTGCGTCGAGGCAGTGGGGGAGGCTCTGCCCAAAGAGGGAGCAGAAGCAGTGCCTCTGCCCAAGGCAAGCCCAGTATGGCACAACTCTGGCACACTTTTGTGTGCCCGCCCCAAATGTCTACACCATCACCGGCGGCTCCAGTCAGCAGGAGGCAACGGTTCCGTCAGATGGTGACAGACTACATGGCTTGCCCTCTTACTGTACTCCCAGACGGCTCTTCCTCGTTCAAGTTTTGGGTCTCTAAGCTGGATACATGGCCAGAGCTAAGCCAGTATGCATTGGAGGTGCTGGCTTGCCCTGCGGCTAGTGTCTTATCGGAACGTGTCTTTAGTGCCGCAGGTGGTGTACTAACAGACCGTCGCATGCGACTATCCTCCGATAACGTTGACCGGCTTACTTTCCTGAAAATGAACCAGGCCTGGATCTCGCAGGAATTTGCCACTCCTCTGCCTGATTAAGTAATTGGGTGTCATCCAGGTCTCCTGCTGTGTTCATCTTTCTACCACCTGAACTGCTATTCCTGGGCTCCAACACCGCCAGTTGCGGCTCAGAAGTGCAGGCTGCACAGTAAAAACATACGACCCAGTGTTATTGGGTTTCAGTAACGTCAGCTGATCCCCAGCTGTGTAGCCGGCAATGTGTCCTGCGACCGCCACGCTGGCACAACAACCTAAATGTAAGGGAACCTGTCCCCCCCCCCCCGTCGTTTGTTACTGAAAGAGCCATCTTGTGCAGCAGTAATGCTGCACAAGGAAAAGGTAGCTCTTTTTTTTAGCTCTTTGCACACGCAGAACTTAACACTTATAAAATGTGTTCACTGATACCGTTATACCGTCCCGGAGCTGGGACTTTCCTTCGTAATGTGACGCAGCACAGCCGTCATTCCTACCACCTGTGCGGCCGCGCTGCCCGAGATCCCGCCTCGCAGTGTCTTCTGATTGAGTCACACTGCGGGCCTGGGATCCATGGGCATGCGCAGTGCATATCTTCCCCTCGGGCTCTCGCTCATTTCCCTCCGCCTTCTTTAGACTGTGCGCCGTCAGCTGATCCCTAGCATGCCACGGCCGTGACACCGCACAGTCTGAAGAAGAGGGAAGGAGGGGAGTGAGAGTCGAGGTTATGCACTGTGCATGCCCATGGTTCCAAGGCCCGCAGTGGGATTACGTTAGACGAGACTGCGAGGTGGGATCTGGAGCAGCGTGGACGCACAGGCACTGACAGCCTGACACCAAATTATGTCAGAAGACAGGCAGCGCTAATTGGGCATGGCCAAGGGCTAACAGAACAGCGCAGGCTCCGTGACAGCTTAAAACAACGCTGAGGAGGCAGCGCACGGCATCAAGGGGATAGGAATGACAGCTGTGCTGTGTCCCATTACGAAGGAAATTCGCACCTCCGGAACGGTTTAACGGTATAAAGGGACACATTTTTAGTGTTTACTTCGGTGTTTGCAAGGAGCATAATTAAAAGAGCAACCTTTTCCTTTTGCATCCTTAGTGCTGCACAAGATGGCTCTTTCAGCTACAAACGTCTTGGGGGGGGGTTAAAGGTTTCCTTTCAACTTGCTCCAATCAGGCTTCGGCCTACACTCTGTTCCTCTGCTCCTCCTGCTGTCCCTGGGCTCTAACACCGCCAGTTGGTGCCTGGAAGTGCTGTGTGCACAGTCAACAGTCGCTCCTCTGTTATTGGGGTTCAGTAACGTCAGCTGATCCCCAGCTGTGTGTGCGGCAATACCTCCAATCTGCTCCTCCTGCTGTCCCTGGGCTCTAACACCGCCAGTTGGTGCCTGGAAGTGCTGTGTGCACAGTCAACAGTCGCTCCTCTGTTATTGGGGTTCAGTAACGTCAGCTGATCCCCAGCTGTGTGTGCGGCAATACCTCCAATCTGCTCCTCCTGCTGTCCCTGGGCTCTAACACCGCCAGTTGGTGCCTGGAAGTGCTGTGTGCACAGTCAACAGTCGCTCCTCTGTTATTGGGGTTCAGTAACGTCAGCTGATCCCCAGCTGTGTATCCGGCAACGTGTCATGCGACCGCCACGCTGGCACAACTAAAATGTAAGGGGACCTGTCCCCCCCCCTAGGCGTTTGTTACTGAAAGAGCCACCATGTGCAGCACTAATACTGCACAAGGGAAAGGTCGCTCTTGAAATTATGCTCCTTGCAAACGCTGAACTACACACTCATGTAATGTGTCCCCTCACACCGTCCAACCGTCCCGGAGGTGGGACTTTCCTTTGTAATGTGACGCAGCACAGCCGTCATTGCTACCCCCTTGGCACCGTGCGCTGCCTCCTTAGCGTTGTTTGATTCCGTCATGGACCCTGCGCTGTTATGTTATCCCTTGGCCATGCACAGTTTGTGCTGCCCGTCCTCTGACATCATTTGTTGTCGTCCTGGCTGCGCCTGTGCGTCCACGCTGCCCGAAATCACACCTCGCAGTGTCGTCTAATGTGATCCCACAGTGGGCCTGGTATCCATGGCCATGCGCAGTGCATATACTAGCCTCTCACTCCCCTTCTTCACGCTTCTTCAGACTAGGCGGCGTCAGCTGATCCCTAATAGCATGCCACGGCCGTGACGCCGCACAGTCTGAAGAAGCAGGAAGGAGGTGAGTGAGAGGCGATGATATGCACTGCGCATGCCCATGGATCCCTGGCCCGCAGTGGGACTACATTAGATGACACTGCAAGGTTGGATCTCGGGCAGCTTGGATGCACAGGCACTGCCAGCCTGACACCTACATGATGTCAGAAGACGGGCACCGCTAACTGTGCATGGCCAAGGGATAACATTACAGCGCGGGCTCCGTGACAGAACCAAACAACGTTGAGGAGGTGGCGCCCGGCACCAAGGGGGTTGGAATGACGGCTGTGCTGTGTCACATTACAAAGGAAAGTCCCACTTCCGGGACGGTTTGACAGTGTGAGGGGACACATTATATGAGTGTGTACTTCAGCGTTTGCAAGGAGCATAATTTTCGGAGCCACCATTTTCCATGTGCAGTATTACTGCTCTACAAGATGGCTCTTTCAGCAACAAATGCCTGGGGGGGGGGTTCCCTTTCAACTTGCTCCACTGCAGGCTTCGGCCTACACTCTGCTCCTCTTTGATTCCCTGGGTTTCAACACTGTCAGTTGCCACCTGGAAGTGTTGTCTACACAGAAAAAACACTAGGTGATGTGTCAGTGGGGTTCAGCACCGCCAGCTGTTCCCCTGCTGTGTAGTCGGCAACGTGTCCAGCACAAGCCACTCTGGCACAACAGAACAAAAGCTGCCACCAGTGCAGGCTTCGGCCTACACTCTGCTCCTCTCCTCCTCCTGCTGACCCTGGGCTCAAACACCGCTAGTTTTTGCCCGGAAGTGCTAGCTGCACAGAGAAAAACACCAGCCAATGTGTTAGTGGGGTTCAGCAACGCCAGCTGTTCCCCTGCTGTGTAGCCGGCAACGTGACCTGCAAACGCCATGCAGGCACATGAACTGAAATTAAAGGAACCTGGCCCCACCCCCCCAGGTGTTTCTATGTATAACAGCCACCTAGTACAGCAGTACTGCTGCATTTGTACAAGGTGGCTGACTTTTTCTCCTTGCCCACGTGGAACTCAACACGTACAAAATGTGTCTCATTGAGACCATTCCACTGTCCCTGAGGTGTGACTTTCCTTTCTAATGACACGCAGCACCCCCCTTGGTAGCGTTTCCCGTCTTTTGTCATCATGGTTAGCTGGCTGCGCCTGTGCATCCGCCCTGCTAGAAACAACGCCCCTCGTTGTCATATTTATTTTGTCAGCGAGGGTGTGGTTTATGGGCACGAGCAGTGCATATGTTCGCCTGTCTTAACTCATCTCCTTCCGCCTTCTTCAGACTGTGCGGCCTCCTGGCCGTGGTAGGCGATAAGGGATCAGCTGAGGCCGCCCAGTCTGGAGCAGGTGTAAGGACATGTGTAAGCGGCAAACCTATTTACTGCACAAGGCCACAAATCCCAGCCACGCAGTGTGATTTTTTGAAAACACACTGTGGGTCTGGGATTCATGTCCATCGCTAACCGCAACGGCCGACATGAAATGAGGTCAGAAGACAGGAAGCGCTCACAGCGCATGGCCAAGGGATCACAATAGCGCAGACTCCTGTACAGCAAATAACAACGCTCAGGAATCTGCGCCCAGTACCTAGGTGCAAATTTTGACACCTGTGCTGCGTCTCCTTAAAAAGACAAGTCACGCCTCCACAACTGTTTGACAGTATAATGGGCTAAATAGTGTACGTGTTTTAGTCAGCGTGTGCAAGGAGCAAAACAAATAGAGCAACCTTTTACTTGTGCAGCATTAATGCTGCACAAGGTGTGGCTCTTGTACCTTGCAACACCTGAGGGGGGTTAAAGGTAACCTTTGAAATTGGTTCAACTAGGCTTCGGCCTACACTCTGCTCCTCTCCTGCTGACCCTGGGCTCAAACACCGCTAGTTTTTGCCCGGAACTGCTAGCTGCACAGAGAAAAACACCAGTCAATGTGTTAGTGAGGTTCAGCACCGCCAGCTGTTCCCCTGCTGTGTAGTCGGCATCGTGTCCAGCACAAGCCACGCTGGCACAACTGACCAAAAGCTGCCACCAGTGCAGGCTTCGGCCTACACTCTGCTCCTCTCCTCCTCCTGCTGACCCTGGGCTCAAACACCGCCAGTTTCTGCCCGGAAGTGCTTGCTGCACAGAGAAAAACACCAGCCAATGTGTTAGTGGGGTTCAGCACCGCCAGCTGTTCCCCCGCTGTGTAGCCGGCATCGTGTCCAGCACAAGCCACGCTGGAACAACTGACCAAAAGCTGCCACCAGTGCAGGCTTCGGCCTACACATTGCTCCTCTCCTCCTCCTGCTGACCCTGGGCTCTAACACCGCCCGTTTTTGCTCAGACATGCGAGCTGCACAGAGAAAAACACCAGTCAATGTGTCAGTGGGGTTCAGCACCGCCAGCTGTTCCCCTGCTGTGTAGCTTGCAACGTGACCTGCAAACGCCACGCAGGCACATGAACTGAAATTGAAGGGAGCCTGCCCCCCACCCCCAGGTGTTTCTATGTAAAACAGCCACCTTGTACAGCAGTACTGCTGCATTTGTACAAGGTGGCTGACTTTTTCTCCTTGCCCACGTGGAACTCAACACGTACAAAATGTGTCTCATTGAAACCATTCCACTGTCCCTGAGGTGTGACTTTCCTTTCTAATGATATGCAGCACCACCCTTGTTAGCGCTGCCCGTCTTTTGACATCATTGGTTAGCTGGCTGCGCCTGTGAGTCTGCCCTGCTCGAAGCAACGCCCCTCAGTGTCTTATTTTTTTGAACAGCAAGGGTGTGATTGATGGGCGTGTGCAGTGCATATGTTTGCCTGTGTTCACTCATCTCCTTCCGCCTTCTTCAGACTGGGTGTCCTCATGGCCGCGGCAGGCGATAAGGGATCAGATGAGGCCGCCCAGTCTGAAGCAGGTGTCAGGACATGTGTGAGCGTCAAACATATTTACTAAACAAGGCCATGAATCCCAGCCACGCAGTGTGATTTTTTGAAAACACACTGTGGGTCTCGGATTCATGTCCATCGCTAACCGAAACGGCCGACATTAAATGAGGTCAGAAGACAGGAAGCGCTCACAGCGCATGGCCAAGGGATCCCAATAGCGCAGACTCCTGTACAGCAAATAACAACGCTCAGGAATCTGCGCACAGCAGCTAGGTGTAAATTTTGACACCTGTGCTGCATCTCCTTAAAAAGACTAGTAGTCACGCCTCCACTACTGTTTGACAGTATAATGGGCTAAACAGTGTACGTGTTTTATTCAGCGTGTGCAAGGAGCAAAATTAAATAGAGCAACCTTTGACTTGTGCATCATTAATGCTGTTCAAGGTGTGGCTCTGGTACCTTGCAACACCTGAGGGGGGGGTTAAAGGTAACCTTTGAAATTGGTTCAACTAGGCTTCGGCCTACACTCTGCTCCTCTACTCCTCCTGCTGACCCTGGGCTCAAACACCGCTAGTTTCTGCCCGGAACTGCTAGCTGCACAGAGAAAAACACCAGTCAATGTGTTCGTGGGGTTCAGCACCGCCAGCTGTTCCCCTGCTGTGTAGATGGCATCGTGTCCAGCACAAGCCACGCTGGCACAACCGACCAAAAGCTGCCACCAGTGCAGGCTTCGGCCTACACTCTGCTCCTCTCCTCCTCCTGCTGACCCCGGGCTCAAACACCGCCAGTTTCTGCCCGGACATGCTAGCTGCACAGAGAGAAACACCAGCCAATGTGTTAGTGGGGTTCAGCACCGCCAGCTGTTCCCCTGCTGTGTAGTCGGCATCGTGTCCAGCACAAGCCACGCTGGCACAACTGACCAAAAGCTGCCACCAGTGCAGGCTTCGGCCTACACTTTGCTCCTCTCCTCCTCCTGCTGACCCTGGGCTCAAACAACGCCAGTTTCTGCCCGGACATGCTAGCTGCACAGAGAAAAACACCAGCCAATGTGTTAGTGGGGTTCAGCACCGCCAGCTGTTCCCCTGCTGTGTAGCTGGCAACGTGTCCTGCAAACGCCACGCAGGCACATGAACTGAAATTGAAGGGAGCCTGCCCCCCACCCCCCCAGGTGTTTCTATGTATAACAGCCACCTTGTACAGCAGTACTGCTGCATTTGTACAAGGTGGCTGACTTTTTCTCCTTGCACACGTGGAACTCAACAAGTACAAAATGTGTCTCATTACAGACCATTACAATGTCCCTGAGGTGTGACTTTCCTTTTTAATGACACGCAGCACCCCCATTGTTAGCGATGCCCGTCTCCTGACATCATTGGTTGGCTGGCTGTGCCTGTGCGTCCCCCCTGCCCGACACAACGCCCCCCGTTGTCTTATTATATTTTGACTGCGAGGGTGTGATTGATGGGCACGAGCAGTGCATATGTTCCCCTGTCTTCACTCCCCTCCTTCCGCCTTCTTCTGACTGTGCGGCCTCATGGCCGCGGCATGCGATAAGGGATCAGCTGAGGCCGCCCAGTCTGAAGCAGGTGTAAGGACATGTGTGAGCGGCGAACATATTTACTGCACAAGGCCACGAATCCCAGCACCGCAGTGTGACTTTAGGAAAAGCCACTGTGGGTCTGGGATTTATGGCCATCGTTAACCGCACCGGCCAACATGAAATGAGGTCATGAGACGGCCTGCACTAACAGGGTATTGCCAAGGGATAACACAAGAGCGCAGTTTCCTGTACTGCAAATAACAACGGTAAGGAATCTGCGCACAGCACCTAGGTGTAAATTTGTACACCTGTGCTGCGTCTCCTTAAAAAGACTAGTAGTCACGCCTCCACTACTGTTTTACAGTATAATGGGCTAAATAGTGTACGTGTTTAATTCAGCGTGTGCAAGGAGCAAAATTAAATAGAGCAACCTTTGACTTGTGCATCATTAATGCTGTTCAAGGTGTGGCTCTTGTACCTTGCAACACCTGAGGGGGGGTTAAAGGTAACCTTTGAAATTGGTTCAACTAGGCTTCGGCCTACACTCTGCTCCTCTACTCCTCCTGCTGACCCTGGGCTCAAACACCGCTAGTTTTTGCCCGGAACTGCTAGCTGCACAGAGAAAAACACCAGTCAATGTGTTAGTGGGGTTCAGCAACGCCAGCTGTTCCCCTGCTGTGTAGTCGGCAACGTGTCCAGCACAAGCCACGCTGGCACAACAGAACAAAAGCTGCCACCAGTGCAGGCTTCGGCCTACACTTTGCTCCTCTCCTCCTCCTGCTGACCCTGGGCTCAAACAATGCCAGTTTCTGCTCGGACATGCTAGCTGCACAGAGAAAAACACCAGCCAATGTGTTAGTGGGGTTCAGCACCGCCAGCTGTTCCCCTGCTGTGTAGCTGGCAACGTGTCCTGCAAACGCCACGCAGGCACATGAACTGAAATTGAAGGGAGCCTGCCCCCCACCCCCAGGTGTTTCTTTGTATAACAGCCACCTTGTACAGCAGTACTGCTGCATTTGTACAAGGTGGCTGACTTTTTGTCCTTGCCCACGTGGAACTCAAAACGTACAAAATGTGTCTCATTGAGACCATTCCACTGTCCCTGAGGTGTGACTTTCCTTTCTAATGATACGCAGCACCCCCCTTGGTAGCGCTTCCCGTCTTCTGACATCATTGGTTGGCTTGTTGCGCCTGTGCGTCCGCCCTGCCTGAAACAATGCTCCTCGTTGTCTTATTTTGACTGCGAGGGTGTGATTGATGGGCACGAGCAGTGCATATCTTCACCTGTCTTAACTCATCTCCTTCCGCCTTCTTCAGACTGTGCAGCCTCATGGCCGCGGCATGCGATAAGGGATCAGCTGAGGCCGCCCAGTCTGAAGCAGGTGTAAGGACATGTGTGAGCGGCGAACATATTTACTGCACAAGGCCACGAATCCCAGCACCGCAGTGTGACTTTAGGAAAAGCCACTGTGGGTCTGGGATTTATGGCCATCGTTAACCGCACCGGCCAACATGAAATGAGGTCATGAGACGGCCTGCACTAACAGGGTATTGCCAAGGGATAACACAAGAGCGCAGTTTCCTGTACTGCAAATAACAACGGTAAGGAATCTGCGCACAGCACCTAGGTGTAAATTTGTACACCTGTGCTGCGTCTCCTTAAAAAGACTAGTAGTCACGCCTCCACTACTGTTTTACAGTATAATGGGCTAAATAGTGTACGTGTTTAATTCAGCGTGTGCAAGGAGCAAAATTAAATAGAGCAACCTTTGACTTGTGCATCATTAATGCTGTTCAAGGTGTGGCTCTTGTACCTTGCAACACCTGAGGGGGGGGTTAAAGGTAACCTTTGAAATTGGTTCAACTAGGCTTCGGCCTACACTCTGCTCCTCTACTCCTCCTGCTGACCCTGGGCTCAAACACCGCTAGTTTTTGCCCGGAACTGCTAGCTGCACAGAGAAAAACACCAGTCAATGTGTTAGTGGGGTTCAGCAACGCCAGCTGTTCCCCTGCTGTGTAGTCGGCAACGTGTCCAGCACAAGCCACGCTGGCACAACAGAACAAAAGCTGCCACCAGTGCAGGCTTCGGCCTACACTTTGCTCCTCTCCTCCTCCTGCTGACCCTGGGCTCAAACAATGCCAGTTTCTGCTCGGACATGCTAGCTGCACAGAGAAAAACACCAGCCAATGTGTTAGTGGGGTTCAGCACCGCCAGCTGTTCCCCTGCTGTGTAGCTGGCAACGTGTCCTGCAAACGCCACGCAGGCACATGAACTGAAATTGAAGGGAGCCTGCCCCCCACCCCCAGGTGTTTCTTTGTATAACAGCCACCTTGTACAGCAGTACTGCTGCATTTGTACAAGGTGGCTGACTTTTTGTCCTTGCCCACGTGGAACTCAAAACGTACAAAATGTGTCTCATTGAGACCATTCCACTGTCCCTGAGGTGTGACTTTCCTTTCTAATGATACGCAGCACCCCCCTTGGTAGCGCTTCCCGTCTTCTGACATCATTGGTTGGCTTGTTGCGCCTGTGCGTCCGCCCTGCCTGAAACAATGCTCCTCGTTGTCTTATTTTGACTGCGAGGGTGTGATTGATGGGCACGAGCAGTGCATATCTTCACCTGTCTTAACTCATCTCCTTCCGCCTTCTTCAGACTGTGCAGCCTCATGGCCGCGGCATGCGAGAAGGGATCAGCAGAGGCCGCCCAGTCTGAAGCAGGTGTAAGGACATGTGTGAGCGGCGAACATATTTACTGCACAAGGCCACGAATCCCAGCACCGCAGTGTGACTTTAGGAAAAGCCACTGTGGGTCTGGGATTTATGGCCATCGTTAACCGCACCGGCCAACATGAAATGAGGTCATGAGACGGCCTGCACTAACAGGGTATTGCCAAGGGATAACACAAGAGCGCAGTTTCCTGTACTGCAAATAACAACGGTAAGGAATCTGCGCACAGCACCTAGGTGTAAATTTGTACACCTGTGCTGCGTCTCCTTAAAAAGACTAGTAGTCACGCCTCCACTACTGTTTTACAGTATAATGGGCTAAATAGTGTACGTGTTTAATTCAGCGTGTGCAAGGAGCAAAATTAAATAGAGCAACCTTTGACTTGTGCATCATTAATGCTGTTCAAGGTGTGGCTCTTGTACCTTGCAACACCTGAGGGGGGGGTTAAAGGTAACCTTTGAAATTGGTTCAACTAGGCTTCGGCCTACACTCTGCTCCTCTACTCCTCCTGCTGACCCTGGGCTCAAACACCGCTAGTTATTGCCCGGAACTGCTAGCTGCACAGAGAAAAACACCAGTCAATGTGTTAGTGGGGTTCAGCAACGCCAGCTGTTCCCCTGCTGTGTAGTCGGCAACGTGTCCAGCACAAGCCACGCTGGCACAACAGAACAAAAGCTGCCACCAGTGCAGGCTTCGGCCTACACTTTGCTCCTCTCCTCCTCCTGCTGACCCTGGGCTCAAACAACGCCAGTTTCTGCCCGGACATGCTAGCTGCACAGAGAAAAACACCAGCCAATGTGTTTGTGGGGTTCAGCACCGCCAGCTGTTCCCCTGCTGTGTAGTCGGCATCGTGTCCAGCACAAGCCACGCTGGCACAACTGACCAAAAGCTGCCACCAGTGCAGGCTTCGGCCTACACTTTGCTCCTCTCCTCCTCCTGCTGACCCTGGGCTCAAACAACGCCAGTTTCTGCCCGGACATGCTAGCTGCACAGAGAAAAACACCAGCCAATATGTTAGTGGGGTTCAGCACCGCCAGCTGTTCCCCTGCTGTGTAGCTGGCAACGTGTCCTGCAAACGCCACGCAGGCACATGAACTGAAATTGAAGGGAGCCTGCCCCCCACCCCCAGGTGTTTCTATGTATAACAGCCACCTTGTACAGCAGTACTGCTGCATTTGTACAAGGTGGCTGACTTTTTGTCCTTGTCCACGTGGAACTCAAAACGTACAAAATGTGTCTCATTGAGACCATTCCACTGTCCCTGAGGTGTGACTTTCCTTTCTAATGATACGCAGCACCCCCCTTGGTAGCGCTTCCCGTCTTCTGACATCATTGGTTGGCTTGTTGCGCCTGTGCGTCCGCCCTGCCTGAAACAATGCTCCTCGTTGTCTTATTTTGACTGCGAGGGTGTGATTGATGGGCACGAGCAGTGCATATCTTCACCTGTCTTAACTCATCTCCTTCCGCCTTCTTCAGACTGTGCAGCCTCATGGCCGCGGCATGCGAGAAGGGATCAGCAGAGGCCGCCCAGTCTGAAGCAGGTGTAAGGACATGTGTGAGCGGCGAACATATTTACTGCACAAGGCCACGAATCCCAGCACCGCAGTGTGACTTTAGGAAAAGCCACTGTGGGTCTGGGATTTATGGCCATCGTTAACCGCACCGGCCAACATGAAATGAGGTCATGAGACGGCCTGCACTAACAGGGTATTGCCAAGGGATAACACAAGAGCGCAGTTTCCTGTACTGCAAATAACAACGGTAAGGAATCTGCGCACAGCACCTAGGTGTAAATTTGTACACCTGTGCTGCGTCTCCTTAAAAAGACTAGTAGTCACGCCTCCACTACTGTTTTACAGTATAATGGGCTAAATAGTGTACGTGTTTAATTCAGCGTGTGCAAGGAGCAAAATTAAATAGAGCAACCTTTGACTTGTGCATCATTAATGCTGTTCAAGGTGTGGCTCTTGTACCTTGCAACACCTGAGGGGGGGGTTAAAGGTAACCTTTGAAATTGGTTCAACTAGGCTTCGGCCTACACTCTGCTCCTCTACTCCTCCTGCTGACCCTGGGCTCAAACACCGCTAGTTTTTGCCCGGAACTGCTAGCTGCACAGAGAAAAACACCAGTCAATGTGTTAGTGGGGTTCAGCAACGCCAGCTGTTCCCCTGCTGTGTAGTCGGCAACGTGTCCAGCACAAGCCACGCTGGCACAACAGAACAAAAGCTGCCACCAGTGCAGGCTTCGGCCTACACTTTGCTCCTCTCCTCCTCCTGCTGACCCTGGGCTCAAACAACGCCAGTTTCTGCCCGGACATGCTAGCTGCACAGAGAAAAACACCAGCCAATGTGTTTGTGGGGTTCAGCACCGCCAGCTGTTCCCCTGCTGTGTAGTCGGTATCGTGTCCAGCACAAGCCACGCTGGCACAACTGACCAAAAGCTGCCACCAGTGCAGGCTTCGGCCTACACTTTGCTCCTCTCCTCCTCCTGCTGACCCTGGGCTCAAACAACGCCAGTTTCTGCCCGGACATGCTAGCTGCACAGAGAAAAACACCAGCCAATGTGTTAGTGGGGTTCAGCACCACCAGCTGTTCCCCTGCTGTGTAGCTGGCAACGTGTCCTGCAAACGCCACGCAGGCACATGAACTGAAATTGAAGGGAGCCTGCCCCCCACCCCCAGGTGTTTCTATGTATAACAGCCACCTTGTACAGCAGTACTGCTGCATTTGTACAAGGTGGCTGACTTTTTGTCCTTGCCCACGTGGAACTCAAAACGTACAAAATGTGTCTCATTGAGACCATTCCACTGTCCCTGAGGTGTGACTTTCCTTTCTAATGATACGCAGCACCCCCCTTGGTAGCGCTTCCCGTCTTCTGACATCATTGGTTGGCTTGTTGCGCCTGTGCGTCCGCCCTGCCTGAAACAATGCTCCTCATTGTCTTATTTTGACTGCGAGGGTGTGATTGATGGGCACGAGCAGTGCATATCTTCACCTGTCTTAACTCATCTCCTTCCGCCTTCTTCAGACTGTGCAGCCTCATGGCCGCGGCATGCGAGAAGGGATCAGCAGAGGCCGCCCAGTCTGAAGCAGGTGTAAGGACATGTGTGAGCGGCGAACATATTTACTGCACAAGGCCACGAATCCCAGCACCGCAGTGTGACTTTAGGAAAAGCCACTGTGGGTCTGGGATTTATGGCCATCGTTAACCGCACCGGCCAACATGAAATGAGGTCATGAGACGGCCTGCACTAACAGGGTATTGCCAAGGGATAACACAAGAGCGCAGTTTCCTGTACTGCAAATAACAACGGTAAGGAATCTGCGCACAGCACCTAGGTGTAAATTTGTACACCTGTGCTGCGTCTCCTTAAAAAGACTAGTAGTCACGCCTCCACTACTGTTTTACAGTATAATGGGCTAAATAGTGTACGTGTTTAATTCAGCGTGTGCAAGGAGCAAAATTAAATAGAGCAACCTTTGACTTGTGCATCATTAATGCTGTTCAAGGTGTGGCTCTTGTACCTTGCAACACCTGAGGGGGGGGTTAAAGGTAACCTTTGAAATTGGTTCAACTAGGCTTCGGCCTACACTCTGCTCCTCTACTCCTCCTGCTGACCCTGGGCTCAAACACCGCTAGTTTTTGCCCGGAACTGCTAGCTGCACAGAGAAAAACACCAGTCAATGTGTTAGTGGGGTTCAGCAACGCCAGCTGTTCCCCTGCTGTGTAGTCGGCAACGTGTCCAGCACAAGCCACGCTGGCACAACAGAACAAAAGCTGCCACCAGTGCAGGCTTCGGCCTACACTTTGCTCCTCTCCTCCTCCTGCTGACCCTGGGCTCAAACAACGCCAGTTTCTGCCCGGACATGCTAGCTGCACAGAGAAAAACACCAGCCAATGTGTTAGTGGGGTTCAGCACCGCCAGCTGTTCCCCTGCTGTGTAGCTGGCAACGTGTCCTGCAAACGCCACGCAGGCACATGAACTGAAATTGAAGGGAGCCTGCCCCCCACCCCCAGGTGTTTCTATGTATAACAGCCACCTTGTACAGCAGTACTGCTGCATTTGTACAAGGTGGCTGACTTTTTGTCCTTGCCCACGTGGAACTCAAAATGTACAAAATGTGTCTCATTGAGACCATTCCACTGTCCCTGAGGTGTGACTTTCCTTTCTAATGATACGCAGCACCCCCCTTGGTAGCGCTTCCCGTCTTCTGACATCATTGGTTGGCTTGTTGCGCCTGTGCGTCCGCCCTGCCTGAAACAATGCTCCTCGTTGTCTTATTTTGACTGCGAGGGTGTGATTGATGGGCACGAGCAGTGCATATCTTCACCTGTCTTAACTCATCTCCTTCCGCCTTCTTCAGACTGTGCAGCCTCATGGCCGCAGCATGCGAGAAGGGATCAGCAGAGGCCGCCCAGTCTGAAGCAGGTGTAAGGACATGTGTGAGCGGCGAACATATTTACTGCACAAGGCCACAAATCCCAGCACCGCAGTGTGACTTTAGGAAAAGCCACTGTGGGTCTGGGATTTATGGCCATCGTTAACCGCACCGGCCAACATGAAATGAGGTCATGAGACGGCCTGCACTAACAGGGTATTGCCAAGGGATAACACAAGAGCGCAGTTTCCTGTACTGCAAATAACAACGGTAAGGAATCTGCGCACAGCACCTAGGTGTAAATTTGTACACCTGTGCTGCGTCTCCTTAAAAAGACTAGTAGTCACGCCTCCACTACTGTTTTACAGTATAATGGGCTAAATAGTGTACGTGTTTAATTCAGCGTGTGCAAGGAGCAAAATTAAATAGAGCAACTTTTGACTTGTGCATCATTAATGCTGTTCAAGGTGTGGCTCTTGTACCTTGCAACACCTGAGGGGGGGGTTAAAGGTAACCTTTGAAATTGGTTCAACTAGGCTTCGGCCTACACTCTGCTCCTCTACTCCTCCTGCTGACCCTGGGCTCAAACACCGCTAGTTTTTGCCCGGAACTGCTAGCTGCACAGAGAAAAACACCAGTCAATGTGTTAGTGGGGTTCAGCAACGCCAGCTGTTCCCCTGCTGTGTAGTCGGCAACGTGTCCAGCACAAGCCACGCTGGCACAACAGAACAAAAGCTGCCACCAGTGCAGGCTTCGGCCTACACTTTGCTCCTCTCCTCCTCCTGCTGACCCTGGGCTCAAACAATGCCAGTTTCTGCCCGGACATGCTAGCTGCACAGAGAAAAACACCAGCCAATGTGATTGTGGGGTTCAGCACCGCCAGCTGTTCCCCTGCTGTGTAGTCGGCATCGTGTCCTGCAAACGCCACGCAGGCACATGAACTGAAATTGAAGGGAGCCTGCCCCCCACCCCCAGGTGTTTCTATGTATAACAGCCACCTTGTACAGCAGTACTGCTGCATTTGTACAAGGTGGCTGACTTTTTGTCCTTGCCCACGTGGAACTCAAAACGTACAAAATGTGTCTCATTGAGACCATTCCACTGTCCCTGAGGTGTGACTTTCCTTTCTAATGATACGCAGCACCCCCCTTGGTAGCGCTTCCCGTCTTCTGACATCATTGGTTGGCTTGTTGCGCCTGTGCGTCCGCCCTGCCTGAAACAATGCTCCTCGTTGTCTTATTTTGACTGCGAGGGTGTGATTGATGGGCACGAGCAGTGCATATCTTCACCTGTCTTAACTCATCTCCTTCCGCCTTCTTCAGACTGTGCAGCCTCATGGCCGCGGCATGCGAGAAGGGATCAGCAGAGGCCGCCCAGTCTGAAGCAGGTGTAAGGACATGTGTGAGCGGCGAACATATTTACTGCACAAGGCCACGAATCCCAGCACCGCAGTGTGACTTTAGGAAAAGCCACTGTGGGTCTGGGATTTATGGCCATCGTTAACCGCACCGGCCAACATGAAATGAGGTCATGAGACGGCCTGCACTAACAGGGTATTGCCAAGGGATAACACAAGAGCGCAGTTTCCTGTACTGCAAATAACAACGGTAAGGAATCTGCGCACAGCACCTAGGTGTAAATTTGTACACCTGTGCTGCGTCTCCTTAAAAAGACTAGTAGTCACGCCTCCACTACTGTTTTACAGTATAATGGGCTAAATAGTGTACGTGTTTAATTCAGCGTGTGCAAGGAGCAAAATTAAATAGAGCAACCTTTGACTTGTGCATCATTAATGCTGTTCAAGGTGTGGCTCTTGTACCTTGCAACACCTGAGGGGGGGGTTAAAGGTAACCTTTGAAATTGGTTCAACTAGGCTTCGGCCTACACTCTGCTCCTCTACTCCTCCTGCTGACCCTGGGCTCAAACACCGCTAGTTTTTGCCCGGAACTGCTAGCTGCACAGAGAAAAACACCAGTCAATGTGTTAGTGGGGTTCAGCAACGCCAGCTGTTCCCCTGCTGTGTAGTCGGCAACGTGTCCAGCACAAGCCACGCTGGCACAACAGAACAAAAGCTGCCACCAGTGCAGGCTTCGGCCTACACTTTGCTCCTCTCCTCCTCCTGCTGACCCTGGGCTCAAACAACGCCAGTTTCTGCCCGGACATGCTAGCTGCACAGAGAAAAACACCAGCCAATGTGATTGTGGGGTTCAGCACCGCCAGCTGTTCCCCTGCTGTGTAGTCGGCATCGTGTCCTGCAAACGCCACGCAGGCACATGAACTGAAATTGAAGGGAGCCTGCCCCCCACCCCCAGGTGTTTCTATGTATAACAGCCACCTTGTACAGCAGTACTGCTGCATTTGTACAAGGTGGCTGACTTTTTGTCCTTGCCCACGTGGAACTCAAAACGTACAAAATGTGTCTCATTGAGACCATTCCACTGTCCCTGAGGTGTGACTTTCCTTTCTAATGATACGCAGCACCCCCCTTGGTAGCGCTTCCCGTCTTCTGACATCATTGGTTGGCTTGTTGCGCCTGTGCGTCCGCCCTGCCTGAAACAATGCTCCTCGTTGTCTTATTTTGACTGCGAGGGTGTGATTGATGGGCACGAGCAGTGCATATCTTCACCTGTCTTAACTCATCTCCTTCCGCCTTCTTCAGACTGTGCAGCCTCATGGCCGCGGCATGCGAGAAGGGATCAGCAGAGGCCGCCCAGTCTGAAGCAGGTGTAAGGACATGTGTGAGCGGCGAACATATTTACTGCACAAGGCCACGAATCCCAGCACCGCAGTGTGACTTTAGGAAAAGCCACTGTGGGTCTGGGATTTATGGCCATCGTTAACCGCACCGGCCAACATGAAATGAGGTCATGAGACGGCCTGCACTAACAGGGTATTGCCAAGGGATAACACAAGAGCGCAGTTTCCTGTACTGCAAATAACAACGGTAAGGAATCTGCGCACAGCACCTAGGTGTAAATTTGTACACCTGTGCTGCGTCTCCTTAAAAAGACTAGTAGTCACGCCTCCACTACTGTTTTACAGTATAATGGGCTAAATAGTGTACGTGTTTAATTCAGCGTGTGCAAGGAGCAAAATTAAATAGAGCAACCTTTGACTTGTGCATCATTAATGCTGTTCAAGGTGTGGCTCTTGTACCTTGCAACACCTGAGGGGGGGGTTAAAGGTAACCTTTGAAATTGGTTCAACTAGGCTTCGGCCTACACTCTGCTCCTCTACTCCTCCTGCTGACCCTGGGCTCAAACACCGCTAGTTTTTGCCCGGAACTGCTAGCTGCACAGAGAAAAACACCAGTCAATGTGTTAGTGGGGTTCAGCAACGCCAGCTGTTCCCCTGCTGTGTAGTCGGCAACGTGTCCAGCACAAGCCACGCTGGCACAACAGAACAAAAGCTGCCACCAGTGCAGGCTTCGGCCTACACTTTGCTCCTCTCCTCCTCCTGCTGACCCTGGGCTCAAACAACGCCAGTTTCTGCCCGGACATGCTAGCTGCACAGAGAAAAACACCAGCCAATGTGTTTGTGGGGTTCAGCACCGCCAGCTGTTCCCCTGCTGTGTAGTCGGCAACGTGTCCAGCACAAGCCACGCTGGCACAACTGACCAAAAGCTGCCACCAGTGCAGGCTTCGGCCTACACTTTGCTCCTCTCCTCCTCCTGCTGACCCTGGGCTCAAACAACGCCAGTTTCTGCCCGGACATGCTAGCTGCACAGAGAAAAACACCAGCCAATGTGTTAGGGGGGTTCAGCACCGCCAGCTGTTCCCCTGCTGTGTAGCTGGCAACGTGTCCTGCAAACGCCACGCAGGCACATGAACTGAAATTGAAGGGAGCCTGCCCCCCACCCCCAGGTGTTTCTATGTATAACAGCCACCTTGTACAGCAGTACTGCTGCATTTGTACAAGGTGGCTGACTTTTTGTCCTTGCCCACGTGGAACTCAAAACGTACAAAATGTGTCTCATTGAGACCATTCCACTGTCCCTGAGGTGTGACTTTCCTTTCTAATGATACGCAGCACCCCCCTTGGTAGCGCTTCCCGTCTTCTGACATCATTGGTTGGCTTGTTGCGCCTGTGCGTCCGCCCTGCCTGAAACAATGCTCCTCGTTGTCTTATTTTGACTGCGAGGGTGTGATTGATGGGCACGAGCAGTGCATATCTTCACCTGTCTTAACTCATCTCCTTCCGCCTTCTTCAGACTGTGCAGCCTCATGGCCGCGGCATGCGAGAAGGGATCAGCAGAGGCCGCCCAGTCTGAAGCAGGTGTAAGGACATGTGTGAGCGGCGAACATATTTACTGCACAAGGCCACGAATCCCAGCACCGCAGTGTGACTTTAGGAAAAGCCACTGTGGGTCTGGGATTTATGGCCATCGTTAACCGCACCGGCCAACATGAAATGAGGTCATGAGACGGCCTGCACTAACAGGGTATTGCCAAGGGATAACACAAGAGCGCAGTTTCCAGTACTGCAAATAACAACGGTAAGGAATCTGCGCACAGCACCTAGGTGTAAATTTGTACACCTGTGCTGCGTCTCCTTAAAAAGACTAGTAGTCACGCCTCCACTACTGTTTTACAGTATAATGGGCTAAATAGTGTACGTGTTTAATTCAGCGTGTGCAAGGAGCAAAATTAAATAGAGCAACCTTTGACTTGTGCATCATTAATGCTGTTCAAGGTGTGGCTCTTGTACCTTGCAACACCTGAGGGGGGGGGTTAAAGGTAACCTTTGAAATTGGTTCAACTAGGCTTCAGCCTACACTCTGCTCCTCTACTCCTCCTGCTGACCCTGGGCTCAAACACCGCTAGTTTTTGCCCGGAACTGCTAGCTGCACAGAGAAAAACACCAGTCAATGTGTTAGTGGGGTTCAGCAACGCCAGCTGTTCCCCTGCTGTGTAGTCGGCAACGTGTCCAGCACAAGCCACGCTGGCACAACAGAACAAAAGCTGCCACCAGTGCAGGCTTCGGCCTACACTTTGCTCCTCTCCTCCTCCTGCTGACCCTGGGCTCAAACAACGCCAGTTTCTGCCCGGACATGCTAGCTGCACAGAGAAAAACACCAGCCAATGTGTTAGTGGGGTTCAGCACCGCCAGCTGTTCCCCTGCTGTGTAGTCGGCATCGTGTCCAGCACAAGCCACGCTGGCACAACTGACCAAAAGCTGCCACCAGTGCAGGCTTCGGCCTACACTTTGCTCCTCTCCTCCTCCTGCTGACCCTGGGCTCAAACAACGCCAGTTTCTGCCCGGACATGCTAGCTGCACAGAGAAAAACACCAGCCAATGTGTTAGTGGGGTTCAGCACCGCCAGCTGTTCCCCTGCTGTGTAGCTGGCAACGTGTCCTGCAAACGCCACGCAGGCACATGAACTGAAATTGAAGCGAGCCTGCCCCCCACCCCCAGGTGTTTCTATGTATAACAGCCACCTTGTACAGCAGTACTGCTGCATTTGTACAAGGTGGCTGACTTTTTGTCCTTGCCCACGTGGAACTCAAAACGTACAAAATGTGTCTCATTGAGACCATTCCACTGTCCCTGAGGTGTGACTTTCCTTTCTAATGATACGCAGCACCCCCCTTGGTAGCGCTTCCCGTCTTCTGACATCATTGGTTGGCTTGTTGCGCCTGTGCGTCCGCCCTGCCTGAAACAATGCTCCTCGTTGTCTTATTTTGACTGCGAGGGTGTGATTGATGGGCACGAGCAGTGCATATCTTCACCTGTCTTAACTCATCTCCTTCCGCCTTCTTCAGACTGTGCAGCCTCATGGCCGCGGCATGCGAGAAGGGATCAGCAGAGGCCGCCTAGTCTGAAGCAGGTGTAAGGACGTGTGTGAGCGGCCAAAATATTTACTGCTCAAGGCCACGAATCACAGCACCGCAGTGTGACTTTATGAAAAGGCACTGTGGGTCTGGGATTTATGGCCATCGTTAACCGCACCGGCCAACATGAAATGAGGTCATAAGACGGGCAGCTCTAACAGAGCATTGCCAAGGGATAAAACAAGAGCGCAGACTCCTGTACAGCAAATAACAACGCTCAGGAAGCTGCGCCAAGCACCAAGGCGTTATTTGGGACACCTGTGCTGCGTCTCCTTAATAAGCCAAGTCACGCATCCACTACAGTTTGACTGTAGAATGGGCTAAATTGTGTACGTCTTTCATTCAGCGTGTGCAAGTAGACAAATTAATAGAGCAACCTTTCACTTGTGCAGCATTAATACTGCACAAGGTGTGTCTCTTGTACTTTGTAACACCTGAGGGGGGGTTAAAGGTTTCCTTTGAAATTGGTTCAAATAGGCTTCGGCCTACACTCTGCTCCTCTCCTCCTCCTCCTGCTTCAACACGGGCTCTAACATCGCTAGTTTTTGACCGCAAGTGCTAGCTGCACAGAGAAAAACACACGCCATTGTGTTAGTGGGGTTCAGCAACGCCAGCTGTTCCCCCACTGTGTAGCCGGCAAAGTGTCCTGCAAACGCAACGCAGACACAAAGCTGCCTCCAGTGCAGGCTTCGGCCTACACTCTGCTCCCCCTGCTTACCCTTAGCTCCAACATCGCGAGTTGGGGCTCTAGGAAGACAATCTTTAATAGGCAACGCATCTGGGTTCCAGCACCGCCAGCTGGTTCTCGGCAGTGTTCTTGTCACAGGTACTCCCTCGTGCCAAGCCTGGTTTCAGCACCGTCAGCTGTTTCCGGGTTGTGTCAAGCTCACTGAGACGCCTATGCTTGCCCCGTCGTGGTGCGGTCGGGTTAGCCAACTCCAGGGTGCCTCCAGTTTAGGAGCTTCCTATGTGGGCTGCGTGAACTGGTAGTCAAGGCTGGTTCTGTAGTGCCAGTAGGCCCAGCTCTCCCTGTAGGACTGTTGGGGTTCGGTAACTGCGGCTGCCTCGCGGCCTAGCTGTTCTCTCCTCTCCTGTGGGCCTTGGGGTCCACCACCTGGTTCCAGCACCATCAGCTGGTTCCGGGCCGAGCCTTTGGCTTAGGTGCCTCCTCCTGGGTATCCGAGTTCCGCCAACGTCAGGCGGTCCTTGGTAGTGCTATTAAGCGCGGGCACCTACAGCTTAGTAACCGGGTTCCAGCACCGCCAGCTGGTCCTCGGTCGTGCCATTGGCTCTTGCACACTGGGGCAACGCATCTGGGTTCCAGCACCGCCAGCTGGTTCTCGGCAGTGTTCTTGTCACAGGTACTCCCTCGTGCCAAGCCTGGTTTCAGCACCGTCAGCTGTTTCCGGGTTTTGTCAAGCTCACTGAGACGCCTATGCTTGCCCCGTCGTGGTGCGGTCGGGTTAGCCAACTCCAGGGTGCCTCCAGTTTAGGAGCTTCCTATGTGGGCTGCGTGAACTGGTAGTCAAGGCTGGTTCTGTAGTGCCAGTAGGCCCAGCTCCCCCTGTAGGACTGTTGGGGTTCGGTAACTGCGGCTGCCTCGCGGCCTAGCTGTTCTCTCCTCTCCTGTGGGCCTTGGGGTCCACCACCTGGTTCCAGCACCGTCAGCTGGTTCCAGGCCGAGCCTTTGGCTTAGGTGCCTCCTCCTGGGTATCCGAGTTCCGCCAACGTCAGGCGGTCCTTGGTAGTGCTTTTAAGCGCGGGCACCTACAGCTTAGTAACCGGGTTCCAGCACCGCCAGCTGGTCCTCGGTCGTGCCATTGGCTCTTGCACACTGGGGCAACGCATCTGGGTTCCAGCACCGCCAGCTGGTTCTCGGCAGTGTTCTTGTCACAGGTACTCCCTCGTGCCAAGCCTGGTTTCAGCACCGTCAGCTGTTTCCGGGTTGTGTCAAGCTCACTGAGACGCCTATGCTTGCCCCGTCGTGGTGCGGTCGGGTTAGCCAACTCCAGGGTGCCTCCAGTTTAGGAGCTTCCTATGTGGGCTGCGTGAACTGGTAGTCAAGGCTGGTTCTGTAGTGCCAGTAGGCCCAGCTCCCCCTGTAGGACTGTTGGGGTTCGGTAACTGCGGCTGCCTCGCGGCCTAGCTGTTCTCTCCTCTCCTGTGGGCCTTGGGGTCCACCACCTGGTTCCAGCACCGTCAGCTGGTTCCAGGCCGAGCCTTTGGCTTAGGTGCCTCCTCCTGGGTATCCGAGTTCCGCCAACGTCAGGCGGTCCTTGGTAGTGCTTTTAAGCGCGGGCACCTACAGCTTAGTAACCGGGTTCCAGCACCGCCAGCTGGTCCTCGGTCGTGCCATTGGCTCTTGCACACTGGGGCAACGCATCTGGGTTCCAGCACCGCCAGCTGGTTCTCGGCAGTGTTCTTGTCACAGGTACTCCCTCGTGCCAAGCCTGGTTTCAGCACCATCAGCTGTTTCCGGGTTGTGTCAAGCTCACTGAGACGCCTATGCTTGCCCCGTCGTGGTGCGGTCGGGTTAGCCAACTCCAGGGTGCCTCCAGTTTAGGAGCTTCCTATGTGGGCTGCGTGAACTGGTAGTCAAGGCTGGTTCTGTAGTGCCAGTAGGCCCAGCTCCCCCTGTAGGACTGTTGGGGTTCGGTAACTGCGGCTGCCTCGCGGCCTAGCTGTTCTCTCCTCTCCTGTGGGCCTTGGGGTCCACCACCTGGTTCCAGCACCGTCAGCTGGTTCCAGGCCGAGCCTTTGGCTTAGGTGCCTCCTCCTGGGTATCCGAGTTCCGCCAACGTCAGGCGGTCCTTGGTAGTGCTTTTAAGCGCGGGCACCTACAGCTTAGTAACCGGGTTCCAGCACCGCCAGCTGGTCCTCGGTCATGCCATTGGCTCTTGCACACTGGGGCAACGCATCTGGGTTCCAGCACCGCCAGCTGGTTCTCGGCAGTGTTCTTGTCACAGGTACTCCCTCGTGCCAAGCCTGGTTTCAGCACCGTCAGCTGTTTCCGGGTTGTGTCAAGCTCACTGAGACGCCTATGCTTGCCCCGTCGTGGTGCGGTCGGGTTAGCCAACTCCAGGGTGCCTCCAGTTTAGGAGCTTCCTATGTGGGCTGCGTGAACTGGTAGTCAAGGCTGGTTCTGTAGTGCCAGTAGGCCCAGCTCCCCCTGTAGGACTGTTGGGGTTCGGTAACTGCGGCTGCCTCGCGGCCTAGCTGTTCTCTCCTCTCCTGTGGGCCTTGGGGTCCACCACCTGGTTCCAGCACCGTCAGCTGGTTCCGGGCCGAGCCTTTGGCTTAGGTGCCTCCTCCTGGGTATCCGAGTTCCGCCAACGTCAGGCGGTCCTTGGTAGTGCTTTTAAGCGCGGGCACCTACAGCTTAGTAACCGTGTTCCAGCACCGTCAGCTGGTCCTTGGTCGTGCCATTGGCTCTTGCACACTGGGGCAACGCATCTGGGTTCCAGCACCGCCAGCTGGTTCTCGGCAGTGTTTTTGTCACAGGTACTCCCTCGTGCCAAACCTGGTTTCAGCACCGTCAGCTGTTTCCGGGGTGTGTCAAACTCGCTGAGACGCCTATGTTTGCCCCGTCGTGTTGCAGTCGGGTTAGCCAACTCCAGGGTGCCTCCAGTTTAGGAGCTTCCTATGTGGGCTGCGTGAACTGGTAGTCAAGGCTGGTTCTGTAGTGCCAGTAGGCCCAGCTCCCCCTGTAGGACTGTTGGGGTTCGGTAACTGCGGCTGCCTCGCGGCCTAGCTGTTCTCTCCTCTCCTGTGGGCCTTCGGGTCCACCACCTGGTTCCAGCACCGTCAGCTGGTTCTCGGCAGTGTCTTTTGCTCTTGTACCTTCTGCTCCCCATCCTGGTTCCAGTACCGTCAGCTGGTTCCGGGCAGAGCCTTTGGCTTAGGTGCCTCCTTCTGGGTATCCAAGTTCCACCAACGTCAGGTGGTCCTTGGTAGTGCTTTCAGGCACGGGTACCTCCTGCTTAGTAACCGGGTTCCAGTAACGTCAGCTGGTCCTCGGTAGTTCCATTGGCTCTTGGACCTTCGGCTACCCATCCGGGTTCCAGTACCGTCAGCTGGTTCTCGGCAGTGTCTTTTGCTCTTGTACCTTCTGCTCCCCATCCTGGTTCCAGTAACGTCAGCTGGTTCCGGGCAGAGCCTTTGGCTTAGGTGCCTCCTTCTGGGTATCCGAGTTCCGCCAACGCCAGGCGGTCCTTGGTAGTGCTTTTTAGCACGGGTACCTCCTGCTTAGTAACCGGGTTCCAGTAACGTCAGCTGGTCCTCGGTAGTTCCATAGGCTCTTGAACCTTCGGGTAGCCATCCGAGTTCCAGTTCCATCAGCTGGTTCTTGGCATTTTCTCAGCCTTGTACCTTCTGCTACATTTCCAAGTTTAAGACCCTAAAGTCGACGACCCGGAAGACCACCCCGATGACGACGACCCGGAAGACCACCCCGATGACGACGACGACCCGGAAGACCACCCCGATGACGACGGCGGAGACGACAACGGCGGAGACGACGACGGCTGAGACGACGACGGCAGAGATGACGACACTGGAGACGACGACCCTGGAGACGACGACATGGAAGACCGAGAAGCAGAAGAACAAGAGGCTGCAGAACAAAGAGCAGAAGAACATTAAGCATAAGACTTAATATCAGAGCAAAAGATATTATCTAAATTATATTCAGAAGAAGACTAAGCAGTGTATGGGGGTGAGTCCGTTCCTCCTCGTGGTGCCCCTGGATAAAGCCTGATGCTGCAGGCCAAACTGAACGCGGACAAATGTAACTTTTGTGACTGGCAGAACGGAAGGTGTAATCTTCCAACTTTTATAGATAACAACTACGGGAATGCCTGTCACAAATGAGAATATGATGAAGAAGTAGAATAGGAAGAATAATAACAGTGGAATAAAAAGAATATGTAGAATAGGAAGAATAATAATAGTTGAATAAAATGAATATGAAGAATGTAATAAAAAAAAAAATAGGTAGAAGATGAAGAAGAAGATGAATAAGGTGAAGAAGAAGTTGATGTCAAAGATGCTGATGATGATGAAGATGAAAGTGTGGGAAAAGTAAAAAAAAAAAAGAAAAAAAAGAAGGGGAAGGGCGTGGAATAGTGAAACATCAATATCTGACAAAATAAAAAAAATTTACATACTCAATATCTTTTTCACTCCGAACGTCTTAAAAAAACAAAAAAACATGCTATTCTATTTGATTGGGCTAAACCTCATTGCCTTTAATGTCTCCGCCACCTCCCACAATACATCCTACATTATTCTTAGTTGTTTTCCTTGATGTAGAATGAACCTACAAGGAAAGAAAGGGTTTATTTTAATTCCGATATTTTGGTCCCATTGACTTGCATTGGGATCGGGTATCGGTATCGGCGATATCCGATATTTTTTGAATATCGGCCGATCCCAACCGATACCGATACTTTCCGATATCGGAAGGTATCGCTCAACACTATTCACTAGGGGTTTTAAAAAAATCTTCGCAAGTTTAGATTAGGTAATTATAGTAAGTTCTGTAATATCACTTACATTATCATTTTACTCCTAATTCATTAGGAGGAAGTAATTTATTATTCAACACTGTATAAATATATTCTCCGAACAGAAATTCTGTGTGCAGTCTGTTGATCCTGCCACTAAGTTCTAACAGTAATTGCAAGCTTTAGCAAGATGGAAACTATATGAAAACATCCTACACCTTAGTATTTAAGTATTGGATGAAAGATGTCACTGGAGTATGTCACTAGGTCTGTGCTATGTCAATTAGTTTCTATCGATAAACAGCAAAGCATTTGTATAAAGGAACAAAGAACTCCTGGAGCTCAGCTTTACAAATGAAAAGTAGATTTAGGATGAAACCACTACATATTTCACAGTTTTATTGCAGTCCCACAGCTTGTATCACTGATTTGTAATAATTTAACGACCAAAATGTAAATGTTGTTCTGCTACTGATGAAAAGATTTAATGACATTTGAATACAAGCAACAAGCTCAAGTATCCAAATTATCATATACCAGTCTACAGCCAGTGGGAGGTATTTTGATGCAGTAATATATGCAAAAAGAAAACTTGTGCAAATGCATTGTTTAGGAATACCCATTAAACCACCAAAATTATTTATATATATATATATATATATATATACATGTATATATATATATATATATACATATATATATATATTTATATATATTCAGCCGGTGAATTAAGCATTGAATATGTTGGTAACAACCCGTCCAATCCATACAGGCAAATAAATCAAACCACACATGTCCGTAACTTGTTATGTGTCAAAAATGTCTTTGTATATTTGTCCATTCATCCTTCCTTCCTTCCTGAAAAGCAGCCCCAAGCCATGATGTTCCCATGTCCAAACTTTCCTGTTGATATGGTGTTTTCGAGGTGATATGTTTGGCCTACAAACATGGTGTGTATCATGGAATCTAAAGAGTTAAACTTTGGTCTCATCTGACCAGACAATATTCTCCCTGTATTTCAGAGGCTTGTCTAAATGTTGTTGAGCAAACTTTAACCCCTTTCTGACCTTTGACATACTATCCAGTCGAGGTGACCTGGGCCTATCTGACCCTCTACGGGATAGTACAGCATAGCGATTGGCCGCGCTCATGGGGAGAGCACGGCCGATCGCGGCCGGGTGTCAGCTGCCTATTGCAGCTGACATCCGGCACTATGTGCCAGGAGCGGTCATGGACCGCCCCCGGCACACCACGATCAAACATGATCGCGGTGTGCCGGCGGTATAGTGAAGCATCGCGCAGGGAGGGGGCTCCCTGCGGGCTTCCCTGAGACCCCCGCAGCAATGCGATGTGATCGCGTTGCTGCGTGGGTCTCTTACCTCTCCTCCCTTCAGCAGGCCCGGATCCAAAATGGCCACGGCATCCGTGTCCTGCAGCGAGGGAGGTGGCTTACCAAGTGCCTGCTCAGAGCAGACGCTTGGTAAGCCTGCAGTGCTGTAAGTCAGATCGCTGATCTGACAGAGTGCTGTGCAAACTGTCAGATCAGCGATCTGTGATGTCCCCCCTGGGACAAAGTAAAAAAGTTAAAAAAAAAATTTCCACATGTGTAAAAAAAAAAAAAAAATCCTAAATAAAGAAAAAAAAATATTATTCCCATGAATACATTTCTTTATCTAAATAAAAAAAACAATAAAAGTACACATATTTAGTTTTGCCGCGTCCGTATCGACCCAACCTATAAAACTGTCCCACTAGTTAACCCCTTCAGTAAACACCGTAAGAAAAAAAAAAAATGAGGCAAAAAACAACGCTTTATTATCATACTGCCGAACAAAAAGTGGAATAACACGCAATTAAAAAGACAGATATAAATAACCATGGTACCGCTGAAAACGACATCTTGTCCCGCAAAAAACGAGCTGCCATACAGCATCATCAGCAAAAAAATAAAAAAGTTACAGTCCTCAGAATAAAGCAATGCAAAACAATTATTTTTTCTATAAAATTATTTTTACCGTATAAAAGCGCCAAAACATAAAAAAATGATATAAATGAGGTATCACTGTAAACATACTGACCCGAAGAATAAAACTGCTTTATCAATTTTACCAAACGTGGAACGGTATAAATGCCTCCCCCAAAAGAAATTCATGAATAGCTGATTTTTGGTCATTCTGCCTCACAAAAATCGGAATAAAAAGCGATCAAAAAACGTCACGTGCCCGAAAATGTTACCAATAAAAACGTCAACTCGTCCCACAAAAAACAGGACCTCACATGACTCTCTGGACTCAAATATGGAAAAATTATAGCTCTCAAAATGTGGTAACGCAAAAAATATTTTTTGCAATAAAAAGCGTATTTCAGTGTGTGACGGCTGCCAATCATAAAAATCAGCTAAAAAACCCACTATAAAAGTAAATCACCCCCCTAAGTTCATCACCCCCTTAGTTAGGGAAAA
The DNA here is from genome assembly GCF_032444005.1 of Ranitomeya imitator. NCBI lineage: Eukaryota > Metazoa > Chordata > Amphibia > Anura > Dendrobatidae > Ranitomeya > Ranitomeya imitator. The sequence continues at coordinate 307,273,441 of NC_091285.1, read as the reverse complement.
ATTAAAAAATTTAAAATATGTATTTATTTCCATTTTCCCATTAGGGTTAGGTTAGGGCTAGGGTTAGTGCTAGGGTTAGGGCTAGGGTTAGGGCTACGGTTAGGGTTAGAGCTAGAGTTAGGGTTAGGGCTAGGGTTAGGGCTAAGGTTAGGGCTAGGGTTGGGGCTAGGGTTAGGGTTGGGGCTATGGTTAGGGTTAGAGTTAGGGCTAGGGCTAGGGTTAGGGTTGGGGCTAGGGTTAAGGCTACAGTTAGGGTTGGGGCTAAAGTTAGGGTTAGGGTTGGGGCTAAAGTTAGGGTTACGGTTTGGATTACATTTACGGTTGGGAATAGGGTTGGGATTAGGGTTAGGGGTGTGTCTGGGTTAGAGCTGTGGTTAGGGTTACCATTGGGATTAGGGTTAGGGGTGTGTTTGGATTAGGGTTTCAGTTATAATTGGGGGGTTTCCATTGTTTAGGTACATCAGGGGCTCTTCAAAGGCGACATGGCGTCCGATCTCAATTCCAGCCAATTCTGCGTTGAAAAAGTAAAACAGTGCTCCTTCCCTTCCGAGCTCTCCCGTGTGCCCAAACAGGGGTTTACCCCAACATATGGGGTATCATCGTACTCAAGACAAATTGGACAACTTTTGGGGTTCAATTTCTCCTGTTACCCTTGGTGAAAATACAAAACTGGGGGCTAAAAATTATTTTTGTGGGAAAAAAAGATTTTGTATTTTTACGGTTCTGCTGTTGTGAATTCTGTGGTCAAGCTCCCTCCTGTGGTCATGAGTGGTACTGCGGCTGGTTCTGTCTATGAGCTTCCTTTGGTGGATGTGAGTGGGGCTGCGGTTTCTGAGTTTCCTTCCTCAGGTGACGAGGTTAAGTCGTTAGGTGCTGCTCTATTTAACTCCACCTAGTTCTTTGTTCCTGGCCTCCAGTCAATGTTCCAGTATTGGTCTTGCTTTCTCCTGGATCGTTCTTGTGGCCTGTCTGCCCTGCATAAGCTAAGTTCTGCTTGTGTTACTTTTGTTTGCTATTTTTTCTGTCCAGCTTGCTATATTGGTTTTTCTTGCTTGCTGGAAGCTCTGAGACGCAGAGGGAGCACCTCCGTACCGTTAGTCGGTGCGGAGGGTCTTTTTGCCCCCTCTGCGTGGTTGTTTGTAGGTTTTTGTGCTGACCGCAAAGCTATCTTTCCTATCCTCGGTCTATTCAGTAAGTCGGGCCTCACTTTGCTAAAATCTATTTCATCCCTGTGTTTGTATTTTCATCTTAACTCACAGTCATTATATGTGGGGGGCTGCCTTTTCCTTTGGGGAATTTCTCTGAGGCACGGTAGGCTTATTTTTCTATCTTCAGGGCTAGCTAGTTTCTCAGGCTGTGCCGAGGCGTCTAGGTCTGGTCAGGAACGCTCCACGGCTACCTTTAGTGTGGTATGATAGGATTAGGAATTGTGGTCAGCAGAGTTCCCACGTCTCAGAGCTCGTCCTATGTGATTAGCAACTATCAGGTCATTTTCTGTGCTCGTAACCACCAGATCCATTGTGGTTCTGAATCACCTGTTCATAACAGTACTGGAGGCCCAAAGTACTAATGCTTCTCAATAGAGGGAAAAGAGAAGTTCTGAGACCATTTTTTTTTCTTTGCACTGTGTTTTGTCTTTCTTTTCCCCTTTACATCAGGGTGGTTCAGAACACAGGTGTAGACATGGACATTCAAGGTATGTCCTCTTTGATGGATAATCTCGCTATAAGTGTACAGAACATTCAAGATTTAGTGGTTCAGAATCCTATGTTTGAACCTAAGATTCCTATTCCTGAGTTGTTTTATGGAGATAGAGCTAAGTTTCTGAATTTCAAAAATAATTGTAAACTGTTTCTGGCTTTGAAACCCCGCTCCTCTGGTGACCCAGTTCAACAAGTTAAGATCATTATTTCTTTATTACGTGGCGACACTCAAGACTGGGCATTTTCCCTTGCGCCAGGAGATCCTGCATTATGTGATATTGATGCGTTTTTTCTGGCGCTCGGATTGCTTTATGATGAACTTAATTGTTGTGAATTCTGTGGCAGAGCTCCCTCCTGTGGTCACAAGTGGTACTTCGGCTGATTCTCTCTGTGAGCTTCTGTTGGTGGAGGGAAGTGGTACTGCGGCTTCTGAGTTTCCTCCCTCAGGTGATCTGGTGAGGTCGTTGGGTGCTTCTCTACTTAACTCCACCTAATGCTTTCATCCTGGCTTCTTGTCAATGTTCCAGTGTTGGACTTGCTTTTCCCTGGATCATTCCTGTGGCCTGCTGCTCTGCATAGCTAAGTTCTTCTTTGCTATTTGTTTGCTATTTTTTCTGTCCAGCTTGTCTAATTTGTTGCTGGAAGCTCTGGGACGCAAGGGTGTACCTCCGTGCCGTTAGTTCGGTACGGATGGTCTTTTTGCCCCCTTTGCGTGGTTTTCTTTAGGGTTTTGTGTAGACCGCAAAGTTACCTTTTCTATCCTCGATCTGTTAAGAAAGTCGGGCCTCACTTTGCTGAATCTATTTCATCTCTACGTTTGTCTTTTCATCTTAACTCACAGTCATTATATGTGGGGGGCTGCCTTTTCCTTTGGGGTATTTCTCTGAGGCAAGGTAGGCTTATTTTCTATCTTCAGGCTAGTTAGTTTCTCAGGCTGTGCCGAGTTGCATAGGCAGAGTTAGGCGCAATCCACGGCTGCCTCTAGTGTTGTTTGGAGAGGATTAGGGATTGCGGTCTGCAGAGTTCCCACGTCTCAGAGCTCGTTCTATGATTTTGGGTTATTGTCAGATCACTGTATGTGCTCTGACCGCTATGTCTATTGTAGTACTGAATTGCCTTTCATAACACCTAATTCAGTGGATCAGGCAGAGAAAATCTTGCTGGCTATGTGTCAGGGTCAGGATGAGGTAGAGATATATTGTCAGAAATTTAGGAAGTGTTCTGTGCTCACTCAATGGAATGAATGTGCTCTGGCAGCAATTTTCAGAAAGGGTCTCTCTGAAGCCCTTAAGGATGTCATGGTGGGATTTCCTATGCCTGCTGGTCTGAATGAGTCTATGTCTTTGGCCATTCAGATCGATCGACGCTTGCGTGAGCGTAAAACTGTGCACCATTTGGCGGTATTACCTGAGCATAAACCTGAGCCTATGCAGTGCGATAGGACTTTGACCAGAGCTGAACGGCAAGAACACAGACGTCAGAATGGGCTGTGGTGATTCCACTCATGCTATCTCCAATTGTCCTAAGCGCACTAAGCGGTCCGCTAGGTCTGCCACCATTGGTACGGTACAGTCGAAATTTCTTTTGTCCGTTACTTTGATCTGCTCTTTGTCGTCCTATTCTGTCATGGCATTTGTGGATTCAGGCGCTGCCCTGAATTTGATGGACTTGGAGTATGCTAGGCGCTGTGGGTTTTTCTTGGAGCCCTTGCAGTATCCTATTCCATTGAGAGGAATTGATGCTACACCTTTGGCCAAGAATAAGCCTCAGTACTGGACCCAGCTGACCATGTACATGGCTCCTGCACATCAGGAGGTTATTCGCTTTCTGGTGTTGCATAATCTGCATGATGTGGTCGTGTTGGGGTTGCCGTGGCTACAAGCCCATAATCCAGTATTAGATTGGAAATCCATGTCGGTGTCCAGCTGGGGTTGTCAAGGGGTACATGGTGATGTTCCATTTCTGTCAATTTCGTCATCCACCCCTTCTGAGGTTCCAGAGTTCTTGTCTGATTACCGGGATGTATTTGATGAGCCCAAGTCCGATGCCCTACGTCCGCATAGGGATTGTGATTGTGCTATCAATTTGATTCCTGGTAGTAAATTCCCAAAGGGTCGACTGTTTAATTTATCCGTGCCTGAGCACGCCGCTATGCGCAGTTATGTGAAGGAATCCCTGGAGAAGGGGCATATTCGCCCGTCATCGTCACCATTAGGAGCAGGGTTCTTTTTTGAAGCCAAGAAGGATGGTTCGCTGAGACCTTGTATAGATTACCGCCTTCTAAATAAGATCACGGTTAAATTTCAGTACCCCTTGCCATTGTTATCTGATTTGTTTGCTCGGAGTAAGGGGGCTAGTTGGTTCAGGTTCACCAAGATAGATCTTCGTGGTGCGTATAATCTGGTGCGAATCAGGCGAGGAGATGAATGGAAAACTGCATTTAATACGCCCGAGGGTCATTTTGAGTATCTAGTGATGCCATTCGGACTTGCCAATGCTCCATCAGTGTTTCATTCCTTTATGCATGACATCTTCCGAGAGTACCTGGATAAATTCCTGATTGTGTACTTGGATGACATTTTGATCTTCTCGGATGATTGGGAGTCTCATGTGAAGCAGGTCAGAACAGATTTTCAGGTCCTGCGTGCTAATTCTTTGTTTGTGAAGGGATCAAAGTGTCTCTTTGGTGTGCAGAAGGTTTCATTTTTGGGGTTCATCTTTTCCCCTTCTACTATCGATATGGATCCTGTTAAGGTCCAAGCCATCCATGATTGGACTCAGCCGACATCTCTGAAAAGTCTGCAAAAGTTCCTGGGCTTTGCTAATTTTTATCGTCGCTTCATCTGCAATTTTTCTAGTATTGCCAAACCATTGACCGATTTGACCAAGAAGGGTGCTGATTTGGTCAATTGGTCTTCTGCTGCTGTGGAAGCTTTTCAAGACTTGAAGCGTCGTTTTTCTTCTGCCCCTGTGTTGTGTCAACCAGATGTTTCTCTTCCGTTCCAGGTCGAGGTTGATGCTTCTGAGATTGGAGCAGGGGCTGTTTTGTCGCAGAGAGGTTCTGATTGCTCAGTCATGAAACCATGGGCTTTTTTTTCCAGGAAGTTTTCGCCTGCTGAGCGAAATTATGATGTGGGCAACCGAGAGTTGCTGGCCATGAAGTGGGCATTCGAGGAGTGGCGTCATTGGCTTGAAGGAGCTAAGCATCGCGTGGTGGTATTGACTGATCATAAGAACTTGACTTATCTTGAGTCTGCTAAGCGGTTGAATCCTAGACAGGCTCGTTGGTCGCTGTTTTTTGCCCGTTTTGACTTTGTGATTTCGTACCTTCCGGGCTCTAAAAATGTGAAGGCGGATGCTCTGTCTAGGAGTTTTGTGCCCGACTCTCCGGGTTTGTCTGAGCCGGCGGGTATCCTCAAGGAAGGAGTAATTGTGTCTGCCATCTCCCCTGATTTGCGGCGGGTGCTGCAAAAATTTCAGGCTAATAAACCTGATCGTTGTCCAGCGGAGAGACTGTTTGTCCCTGATAGGTGGACCAATAAAGTCATCTCTGAGGTTCATTGTTCGGTGTTGGCTGGTCATCCTGGAATCTTTGGTACCAGAGAGTTGGTGGCTAGATCCTTTTGGTGGCCGTCTCTGTCGCGGGATGTGCGTGTTTTTGTGCAGTCCTGTGGGATTTGTGCTCGGGCTAAGCCCCGCTGTTCTCGTGCCAGTGGGTTGCTTTTGCCCTTGCCGGTCCCGAAGAGGCCTTGGACACATATCTCTATGGATTTTATTTCTGATCTTCCCGTTTCTCAAAAGATGTCAGTCATTTGGGTGGTCTGTGATCGCTTTTCTAAGATGGTCCATCTGGTACCCTTGTCTAAATTGCCTTCCTCCTCTGATTTGGTGCCATTGTTCTTCCAGCATGTGGTTCGTTTACATGGCATTCCAGAGAATATCGTTTCTGACAGAGGTTCCCAGTTTGTTTCAAGGTTTTGGCGAGCCTTTTGTGGTAGGATGGGCATTGACTTGTCTTTTTCCTCGGCTTTCCATCCTCAGACTAATGGCCAGACCGAACGAACCAATCAGACCTTGGAAACATATCTGAGATGCTTTGTTTCTGCCGATCAGGATGACTGGGTGTCCTTTTTGCCTTTGGCTGAGTTCGTCCTTAATAATCGGGCCAGCTCGGCTACCTTGGTTTCGCCATTTTTCTGCAATTCTGGGTTCCATCCTCGTTTATCTTCAGGACAGGTTGAGTCTTCGGACTGTCCTGGTGTGGATACTGTGGTGGACAGGTTGCAGCAGATTTGGACTCATGTAGTGGACAATTTGACCTTGTCCCAGGAGAAGGCTCAACGTTTCGCTAATCGCAGACGCCGTGTGGGTCCCCGACTTCGTGTTGGGGATCTGGTTTGGTTATCTTCTCGTCATATTCCCATGAAGGTTTCCTCTCCTAAGTTTAAACCTCGTTTCATTGGTCCGTATAGGATTTCTGAGGTTCTTAATCCTGTGTCTTTTCGTCTGACCCTTCCAGATTCTTTTTCCATCCATAACGTATTCCATAGGTCATTGTTGCGGAGATACGTGGCACCTATGGTTCCATCTGTTGATCCTCCTGCCCCGGTTTTGGTGGAGGGGGAATTGGAGTATATTGTGGAGAAGATTTTGGATTCTCGTGTTTCTAGACGGAAACTCCAGTATCTGGTTAAATGGAAGGGTTATGCTCAGGAAGATAATTCCTGGGTTTTTGCCTCTGATGTCCATGCTCCCGATCTTGTTCGTGCCTTTCATGTGGCTCATCCTGGTCGGCCTGGGGGCTCTGGTGAGGGTTCGGTGACCCCTCCTCAAGGGGGGGTACTGTTGTGAATTCTGTGGCAGAGCTCCCTCCTGTGGTCACAAGTGGTACTTCGGCTGATTCTCTCTGTGAGCTTCTGTTGGTGGAGGGAAGTGGTACTGCGGCTTCTGAGTTTCCTCCCTCAGGTGATCTGGTGAGGTCGTTGGGTGCTTCTCTACTTAACTCCACCTAATGCTTTGATCCTGGCTTCCTGTCAATGTTCCAGTTTTGGACTTGCTTTTCCCTGGATCATTCCTGTGGCCTGCTGCTCTGCATAGCTAAGTTCTTCTTTGCTATTTGTTTGCTATTTTTTCTGTCCAGCTTGTCTAATTTGTTGCTGGAAGCTCTGGGACGCAAAGGGTGTACCTCCGTGCCGTTAGTTCGGTACGGATGGTCTTTTTGCCCCCTTTGCGTGGTTTTCTTTAGGGTTTTGTGTAGACCGCAAAGTTACCTTTTCTATCCTCGATCTGTTAAGAAAGTCGGGCCTCACTTTGCTGAATCTATTTCATCTCTACGTTTGTCTTTTCATCTTAACTCACAGTCATTATATGTGGGGGGCTGCCTTTTCCTTTGGGGTATTTCTCTGAGGCAAGGTAGGCTTATTTTCTATCTTCAGGCTAGTTAGTTTCTCAGGCTGTGCCGAGTTGCATAGGCAGAGTTAGGCGCAATCCACGGCTGCCTCTAGTGTTGTTTGGAGAGGATTAGGGATTGCGGTCTGCAGAGTTCCCACGTCTCAGAGCTCGTTCTATGATTTTGGGTTATTGTCAGATCACTGTATGTGCTCTGACCGCTATGTCTATTGTAGTACTGAATTGCCTTTCATAACACCTAATTCAGTGGATCAGGCAGAGAAAATCTTGCTGGCTATGTGTCAGGGTCAGGATGAGGTAGAGATATATTGTCAGAAATTTAGGAAGTGGTCTGTGCTCACTCAATGGAATGAATATGCTCTGGCAGCAATTTTCAGAAAGGGTCTCTCTGAAGCCCTTAAGGATGTCATGGTGGGATTTCCTATGCCTGCTGGTCTGAATGAGTCTATGTCTTTGGCCATTCAGATCGATCGACGCTTGCGTGAGCGTAAAACTGTGCACCATTTGGCGGTATTACCTGAGCATAAACCTGAGCCTATGCAGTGCGATAGGACTTTGACCAGAGCTGAACGGCAAGAACACAGACGTCAGAATGGGCTGTGTTTTTACTGTGGTGATTCCACTCATGCTATCTCCGATTGTCCTAAGCGCACTAAGCGGTCCGCTAGGTCTGCCACCATTGGTACGGTACAGTCGAAATTTCTTTTGTCCGTTACTTTGATCTGCTCTTTGTCGTCCTATTCTGTCATGGCATTTGTGGATTCAGGCGCTGCCCTGAATTTGATGGACTTGGAGTATGCTGGGCGCTGTGGGTTTTTCTTGGAGCCCTTGCAGTATTCTATTCCATTGAGAGGAATTGATGCTACACCTTTGGCCAAGAATAAGCCTCAGTACTGGACCCAGCTGACCATGTACATGGCTCCTGCGCATCAGGAGGATATTCGCTTTTTGGTGTTGCATAATCTGCATGATGTGGTCGTGTTGGGGTTGCCATGGCTACAAGTCCATAACCCAGTATTGGATTGGAAATCTATGTCTGTGTCCAGCTGGGGTTGTCAGGGGGTACATGGTGATGTTCCATTTCTGTCTATTTCATCATCCACCCCTTCTGAGGTCCCAGAGTTCTTGTCGGATTACTGGGATGTATTTGATGAGCCCAAGTCCAGTGCCCTACCTCCGCATAGGGATTGTGATATCGATTTGATTCCTGGTAGTAAGTTTCCTAAAGGTCGACTGTTTAATTTGTCTGTGCCTGAGCACGCCGCTATGCGGAGTTACGTAAAAGAATCCTTGGAGAAGGGTCATATTCGCCCGTCGTCGTCGCCATTGGGAGCAGGGTTCTTTTTTGTGGCCAAGAAGGATGGTTCGCTGAGACCTTGTATTGATTACCGCCTTCTAAATAAAATCACGGTCAAATTTCAGTACCCCTTGCCGCTGCTGTCTGATTTGTTTGTTCAGATTAAGGGGGCCAGTTGGTTCACCAAGATAGATCTTCATGGTGCGTATAATCTTGTGCGTATTAAACATGGCGATGAATGGAAAACAGCATTTAATACGCCCGAGGGTCATTTTGAGTACCTGGTTATGCCATTCGGGCTTTCTAATGCTCCATCGGTGTTTCAGTCCTTTATGCATGACATCTTCCGAGAGTACCTGGATAAATTCCTGATTGTATACTTGGATGATATTTTGGTCTTCTCGGATGATTGGGAGTCTCACGTGAAGCAGGTCAGAATGGTTTTCCAGGTCCTGCGTGCAAATTCTTTGTTTGTGAAGGGGTCAAAGTGTCTCTTTGGTGTTCAGAAGGTTTCGTTTTTGGGTTTCATTTTTTCCCCTTCTACTATCGAGATGGACCCTGTTAAAGATCAGGCCATTTATGATTGGACTCAGCCGACATCTTTGAAGAGTCTGCAAAAGTTCCTGGGCTTTGCTAATTTTTATCGTCGCTTCATCAATAATTTTTCTAGTATTGCTAAACCGTTGACTGATTTAACCAAGAAGGGTGCTGATGTGGTCAATTGGTCTTCTGCTGCTGTGGAAGCTTTTCAAGAGTTGAAGCGTCGTTTTTCTTCTGCCCCTGTGTTGTGCCAAACAGATGTTTCGCTCCCGTTTCAGGTCGAGGTTGATGCTTCTGAGATTGGAGCAGGGGCTGTTTTGTCGCAAAGAAGTTCTGATGGCTCGGTGATGAAACCATGCGCCTTCTTTTCCAGGAAGTTTTCGCCTGCTGAGCGTAATTATGATGTTGGCAATCGAGAGTTGCTGGCCATGAAGTGGGCATTCGAGGAGTGGCGTCATTGGCTTGAAGGAGCTAAGCATCGCGTGGTGGTCTTGACTGATCACAAGAACTTGACTTATCTTGAGTCTGCCAAACGGTTGAATCCTAGACAGGCTCGTTGGTCGCTGTTTTTCTCCCGTTTTGACTTTGTGGTTTCGTACCTTCCGGGCTCTAAAAATGTGAAGGCGGATGCCCTGTCTAAGAGTTTTGTGCCCGACTCTCCGGGTTTGTCTGAGCCGTCGGGTATTCTCAAAGAGGGGGTAATTTTGTCTGCCATCTCCCCTGATTTGCGGCGGGTGCTGCAAAAATTTCAGGCTAATAGACCTGACCGTTGCCCAGCGGAGAAACTGTTTGTCCCTGATAAAGAGACGAGTAGAGTTATCTCTGAGGTTCATTGTTCGGTGTTGGCTGGTCATCCTGGAATATTTGGTACCAGAGATTTGGTGGCTAGATCCTTTTGGTGGCCGTCTCTGTCACGGGATGTGCGTTCGTTTGTGCAGTCCTGTGGGATTTGTGCTCGGGCTAAGCTCTGCTGTTCTCGTGCCAGTGGGTTGCTTTTGCCCTTGCCAGTCCCGAAGAGGCCATGGACACATATCTCTATGGATTTTATTTCGGATCTTCCCGTCTCTCAAAAAATGTCGGTCTTTTGGGTTGTTTTTGATCGCTTCTCTAAGATGGTCCATTTGGTACCCTTGTCTAAATTGCCTTCCTCCTCTGATTTGCCATTGTTCTTCCAGCATGTGGTTCGTTTACATGGCATTCCGGAGAACATCGTTTCTGACAGAGGTTCCCAGTTTGTTTCGAGGTTTTGGCGAGCCTTTTGTGCTAGGATGGGCATTGATTTGTCTTTTTCCTCGGCTTTCCATCCTCAGACAAATGGCCAGACTGAACGAACCAATCAGACCTTGGAAACATATCTGAGATGTTTTGTTTCTGCCGATCAGGATGATTGGGTGTCCTTTTTGCTTTTGGCTGAGTTCGCCCTTAATAATCGGGCCAGCTCGGCTACTTTGGTTTCGATGTTTTTCTGCAATTCTGGTTTCCATCCTCGTTTCTCTTCAGGGCTGGTTGAGTCTTCTGACTGTCCTGGTGTGGATACTGTGGTGGATAGGTTGCAGCAGATTTGGACTCATGTGGTGGACAATTTGACATTGTCTCAGGAGAAGGCTCAACGTTTCGCTAACCGCAGGCACTGTGTGGGTCCCCGACTTCGTGTTGGGGATTTGGTTTGGTTGTCATCTCGTTATATTCCTATGAAAGTTTCCTCTCCTAAGTTTAAGCCTCGTTTCATTGGTCCGTATAGGATTTCTGAGGTTCTTAATCCTGTGTCTTTTCGTTTGACCCTTCCAGCTTCTTTTTCCATCCATAACGTATTCCATAGGTCATTGTTGCGGAGATACGTGGCACCTGTGGTTCCATCCGTTGATCCTCCTGCCCCGGTTATGGTTGAGGGGGAGTTGGAGTATATAGTGGAGAAGATTTTGGATTCTCGTATTTCGAGACGGAAACTCCAGTACCTGGTTAAGTGGAAGGGTTATGGTCAGGAAGATAATTCCTGGGTCTTTGCCTCTGATGTTCATGCGGCCGATCTGGTTCGTGACTTTCATTTGGCTCATCCTGGTCGGCCTGGAGGCTCTGGTGAGGGTTCGGTGACCCCTCCTCAAGGGGAAGGGGGTACTGTTGTGAATTCTGTGGTCAAGCTCCCTCCTGTGGTCATGAGTGGTACTGTGGCTGGTTCTGTCTATGAGCTTCCTTTGGTGGATGTGAGTGGGGTTGCGGCTTCTGAGTTTCCTTCCTCAGGTGACGAGGTTAAGTCGTTAGGTGCTGCTCTATTTAACTCCACCTAGTTCTTTGTTCCTGGCCTCCAGTCAATGTTCCAGTATTGGTCTTGCTTTCTCCTGGATCGTTCTTGTGGCCTGTCTGCCCTGCATAAGCTAAGTTCTGCTTGTGTTACTTTTGTTTGCTATTTTTTATGTCCAGCTTGCTATATTGGTTTTTCTTGCTAGCTGGAAGCTCTGAGACGCAGAGGGAGCACCTCCGTACCGTTAGTCGGTGCGGAGGGTCTTTTTGCCCCCTCTGCGTGGTTGTTTGTAGGTTTTTGTGCTGACCGCAAAGCTATCTTTCCTATCCTCGGTCTATTCAGTAAGTCGGGCCTCACTTTGCTAAAATCTATTTCATCCCTGTGTTTGTATTTTCATCTTAACTCACAGTCATTATATGTGGGGGGCTGCCTTTTCCTTTGGGGAATTTCTCTGAGGCAAGGTAGGCTTATTTTTCTATCTTCAGGGCTAGCTAGTTTCTCAGGCTGTGCCGAAGCGTCTAGGTCTGGTCAGGAACGCTCCACGGCTACCTTTAGTGTGGTATGATAGGATTAGGAATTGTGGTCAGCACAGTTCCCACGTCTCAGAGCTCGTCCTATGTGATTAGCAACTATCAGGTCATTTTCTGTGCTCGTAACCAACAGGTCCATTGTGGTTCTGAATCACCTGTTCATAACACTCTGCGTTATAAACTGTAGTGAAACACTTGGGGGTTCAAAGTTCTCACAACACATCTAGATAAGTTTCATGGGTGGTCTAGTTTCCAATATTAGGTCACTTGTGGGGGGTTTATACTGTTTAGGAACATTAGGGGCTCTGCAAACGCAATGTGACGCCTGCAGACCAATCCATCTAAGTCTACATTCCAAATGATGTTCCTTCCCTTCCGAGCTCTGCCATGCACTCAAACAGTGGTTCCCCCCACATATCGGGTATCAGTGTACTCAGGACAAATTGGACAACAAAATTTATGGTCCAATTTTTCCTGATACCCTTGGAAAAATACAAAACTGGGGGCTAAATAATAATTTTTGTGGAAAAAAATATTTTTATTTGCCCGGCTCAGCGTTATAAACTGTAGTGAAACACTTGGGGGTTCAAAGTTTTCACAACACATCTAGATAAGTTCCTTGGGGGGGTCTAGTTTCCAGTATGGGGTCACTTGTGGGGGGTTTCTACTGTTTAGGTACATTAGGGGCTCTGCAAACGCAGTGTGACGCCTGCAGACCATTCCATCTAAGTCTGCATTCCAAATGGTGCTCCTTCCCTTCCAAAACCTCTCATGCACCCAAACAGTGGTTCCCCCCCACATATGGGGTATCAGCGTACTCACGACAAATTGGACAACAACTTTTGGGGTCCAATTTCTCCTGTTACCCTCGGGAAAATACAACACTGGGGGCTAAAAAATAATTTTTGTGGGAAAAATTTTTTGTTTTATTTTTACGGCTCTGCATTATAAACTTCTGTGAAGCCCTTGGTGGGTCGAAGTGCTCACCACACATCCAGATAAGTTCCTTAGGGGGTCTACTTTCCAAAATGGTGTCACTTGTCAGGGGTTTCAATGTTTAGGCACATCAGTGGCTCTCCAAATGTAACATGGCGTCCCATCTCAATTCCTGTCAATTTTGCATTGAAAAGTCAAACGGCGCTCCTTCCCTTCCGAGCTCTCTCATGCGACCAAACAGTGGTTTACCCCCACATATGGGGTATCAGCGTACTCAGGACAAATGGCACAACAATTTTTGCGGGTCCAATTTATTCTCTTACCCTTGGGAAAATAAAAAATTGAGGGCAAAAATAATTTTTGTGAAAAAAAATGATTTTTTATTTTTACGGTTCTGCATTATAAACTTCTGTGAAGCACTTGGTGGGTCAAAGTGCTCACCACACCTCTAGATAAGTTCCTTATGGGGTCTACTTTCCAAAATGGTGTCACTTGTCAGGGTTTTAAATGTTTAGGCACATCAGTGGCTCTCCAAATGTAACATGGCGTCCCATCTCAATTCCTGTCAATTTTGCATTGAAAAGTCAAACGGCGCTCCTTCCCTTCCGAGCTCTCCCATGCGCCCAAACAGTGGTTTACCCATACATATGGGGTATCATCATACTCAGAACAAATAGTACAACAACTTTTGAGGTCCAATTTCTTCTCTTACCCTTGGGATAATAAAAAATTGGGGGTGAAAAAATAATTTTTGTGAAAAAATATAATTTTTTATTTTTACGGTTCTGCATTATAAACTTCTGTGAAGCAATTGGTGGGTCAAAGGGGCTCTGCAAACGCAGTGTGATGCCTGCAGACCATTCCATCTAAGTCTGCATTCCAAATGGTTCTCCTTCCCTTCCAAAATCTCTCATGCACCCAAACAGTGGTTCCCCCCCACATATGGGGTATCAGCGTACTCAGGAAAAATTGGACAACAACTTTCGGGGTCCAATTTCTCCTGTTACCCTCGGGAAAATACAACACTGGGGGCTAAAAAATAATTTTTGTGGGAAAAATTTTTTGTTTTATTTTTACGGCTCTGCATTATAAACTTCTGTGAAGCCCTTAGTGGGTCAAAGTGCTCACCACACATCCAGATAAGTTCCTTTGGGGGTCTACTTTCCAAAATGGTGTCACTTGTGGGGGCTTTCAATGTTTAGGCACATCAGTGGCTCTCCAAACGCAACATGGCGTCCCATCTCAATTCCTGTCAATTTTGCATTGAAAAGTCAAATTGCCCTCCTACGCTTTCGAGCTCTGTCATGCGCCCAAACAGTGGTTTACCCCCACATATGGGGTATCGGCGTACTAAGGACTAATTGTACAACATCGTTTGGGGTCCATTTTCTCCTGTTACCCTTGGTAAAATAAAACAAATTGGAGCTGAAATAAATTTTTTGTGAAAAAAAGTTAAATGTTCATTTTTATTTAAACATTCCAAAAATTCCTGTGAAACACCTGAAGGGTTAATAAACTTCTTCAATGTGGTTTTGAGCACCTTGAGTGGTGCAGTTTTTAGAATGGTGTCACACTTGGGTATTTTTTTTTATCATATAGACCCCTCAAAATGACTTCAAATGAGATGTGGTCCCTAAAAATAAATGGAGTTGTAAAAATGAGAAATTGCTGGTCAACTTTTAAACCTTTTAAATCCCTAACAAAAAACAATTTTGGTTCCAAAATTGTGCTGATGTAAAGTAGACATGTGGTAAATGTTACTTATTAAGTATTTTGTGTACATATCTCTGTGATTTAATTGCATAAAAATTCAAATTTGGAAAATTGCGAAATTTTCAAAATTTTTGCCAAATTTCCGTTTTTTTCACAAATAAACGCAGGTAATATCAAAGAAATGTTACCACTATCATGAAATACAATATGTCACAAGAAAACATTGTCAGAATTACTGGGATCCATTGAAGCGTTCCAGAGTTATAATCTCATAAATGGACAGTAGTCAGAATTGTAAAAATTGGCCTTGTCATTGACGTGCAAACCACCCTTGGGGGTAAAGGGGTTAAACACCCTTGAACATGCTTTTTGTTCAGCAATGGAGTCTTGCAAAGAGAGCATGCATAGAGGCCATGGAAGTTGAGTGCATTACTTATTGTTTTCTTTGAAAGAATTGTACCTGCTGATTCCAGGTCTTTCTGTAGCTCTTGAAAGGTGATCCTTGGCTCTTGGACAACTCTTCTGATAATTCATTTTAATCCTCTGTCTGAAATCTTGCTGGGAACATCTGGTCATGGCTAGATTATGGTGAAATTATGTTCTTTACACTTCCTGATTATGGCCCCAACAGTGCTCACTGGAACCTCCAGTAGTTTAGAATTTCCTCTGTAACCAAGGCCATCAGTATGTTTTGCAATAATAAGGTTGCAAAGGTTTTGAGACAGCTCACTGGTTTTACCCATAATGAGATGTTTCTTGTGTGGCAACTTGGTAATGAGACACCTTTTTACAGACAGTCAGTTGAACCAGCTGATATTATTTTTCACTAAGTGGCAGGATTGCTTTCTAACTACTGATAGACTTCAGCTGATATCTTGACTTTCCAAAGCATTTTACATCTCTTTTTCTTCATGTCTTATATACTTTTTTCCTGTGTTATTTCTCATTATTACATCTAATTACATCTTAATTTATGGACATCTAGGGTTTGATTTCTTTCTCTGTGTGGATTAATTTGATGTCAATAGTACCTTTAGAAATATATTTACCGTACTTAGAAAATTGGTGACATGTTCAATACTTATTTTACTCATCACTGTTTTTGGCTTTTGTTTCAATAAATTATTTGATACAAAGAAAGTACCATTGCATGCTTCTAATTAAATTCCTTAAATATCTCTACTTATATAATAATATATATATTATATATAATATGAATGTATATATGTTTACAATGTGAAATAAGTCTAAAAAGAACAGCTGAGATGTTACTGTTCTGAGAGATGTTAGATGTTTTGTATTATCCAAGGCCATCTAGTGGCTTTACTTTGCATGAAACTTTTGAGAAACATTTAAAGATTAAACCTTAGTGAAAAAGCTGCCAAAATATGTAGTCGCACTAAAGTACTTACAGAGTTTGCAAAAGAGATTTTGATCAGCATCTGTGCATTAGCTTTTTATTGTGTCACTATGTTGTGTGCATAAACATGGTTTAGTTACAAAAAAAAATAACATTTTAAAAGATCTTCTCCAACATTTCCTCTGCTGTCTGGGAATGGATCACAGTTTTTTCTCAAATCTCAGTTTAATTACGGTAATCATTATTGGTATTTGTTGCGGATTCTGCATTCTAGCAGGTTGATGTTGCAATTAGATGTTATGTTAAACAAGCAATACACTTGCACAAGGTGCTGAATTTATTATTTGAAAACTGATGGAAATGTGTTGTATGAATAAAAGCTGCTGTTTTTACACTCATATTTGGATATTAAAAAAAATCCTATCTTGGGACACAAGGTGTATGTGACCTCCTTGTGTCTGACCTACTTGTGGTTTACAATATGGAACTTTGAAAAAATTACTTCTCGATAAGCAGAAAAGAAGCTGCAAAATCTATAACATTTTTTGGACTTTAGGGATTTATTAGCTGTGTGTGATTGTTTGTCCACAAATTAAGTTCTATACCTCATTTGTTTACCTCCTTTTTTCCCCTAAGTCCAAAGCAACTATACAGAATGAAAAAGTGGATGATCTCATCGAAAGTTTTGAAAAAGACCACAATTTTCAAGGTTAGCTAAAGGAAATAATTGGCTGTCATTCTCTTCTAGTCTCACCATTAAAAATATTTCTTTGTGAAGTAATAAATAACTTTAAAGTAATTTTATGGATCCCCTTGGTTCATAAATTGTTTTTTTTTCAAGGCACATTGCGCTTTAAGTTAATGGACAATTTAGGTCAATATGTTTTGAATTGAAAAATCCAAAGCTTTTCAAAACATTTAAAAACATGCCCCCTTTTCAAACATTTAAAGTGCCTGCTAATTTTTTGGTGACTTTAGATGGCTTAAATGTTAAGCAGCAATAGTTAAAATTTTCAAGTGACTTTCAGAAACCTATTTTTATAGGATAAATTAGTTAGCATATTATACCACCCTCCATAAATTACACCACGTTTAACCCTGATGAAGAGGGCCTGAGCCCTTGAAATGCATTGGTTTGCTGACTAGCTATACTAGCACACCTGTCCTCTTTAGCCCCGTAGCGTGGTGACGTCACCAGCAGCTCCGCCCACCCTCTCCGACCGCCACCTCAGCGCTGCATCCGGCCGGGGCACGCGAGGTTTCGCGGTCGCACGGCTTCTGCCGCCACTCTCTCCTTAACCCACCGCTCTGTCATAGTGGTACACCTAGCGGTGGCTCAGACTTTCCGGAACCGCTTCCCTCCGCACTCAGCACCACAGTGAGTATAGCATATTTTATGTGCACATAGCAATTGTGGCATATTAGTGCTCCAACATACTAGGGGAGCATTTCTCCTCATCTCAACATATGGGCAATCAATTCTAATCACAGTAATCCTTGTCAGCCAGCATCTGATGGTCATCTTACTACCTTAACCTAACGGAATCCTGCGCTACTCCCACCAGCAGTAAGTTTATTGTGTACTGGGAAAACTAGACCACATTTATTTAAAAACCACCATTACCTATAAAGGTTGTACATTTATCTAAGCAGGGGCATCTACTATAAACCTCTGAAGATTAAGCAACCGTGGTCATCACAATACCCGCATCAATTGCAGATACACAGGGATCACGTCTCTTCATTGCACATTTCCATTTAATATCTGAGTGAGTATATATTATTAATCTATTTAGACTCACTATATTCACCAATACAAACATTTACCCCCTTTTTTTTTTCTCTCCTCATTCCCCTAACATTCTGGTAGTACTTTAACCCCTTTCTGCCATTAGACGTACTATTGCGTCCATGTGGGGTGGGCTTTACTTCCCAAGGACGCAATAGTACGTCATATGCGATCGGCAGCGCTCACGGGGGGAGCGCCGCCGATCGCGGCCGGGTGTCAGCTGCCTATCGCAGCTGACATCCGGCACTATGTGCCAGGAGCGGTCACGGACCGCCCCCGGCACATTAACCCCCGGCACACCGCGATCAAAGATGATCGCGATGTGCCGGCGGTGCAGGGAAGCACCGCGCAGGGAGGGGGCTCCCTGCGGGCTTCCCTGAGCCCCCCGCAGCAACGCGATGTGATCGCGTTGCTGCGAGGGTCTTACCTCCCTCCCTCCCTGCTCCAGGCCCGGATCCAAGATGGCCGCGGATCCGGGTCCTGCAGGGAGGGAGGTGGCTTCACAGAGCCTGCTCAGAGCAGGCACTGTGAAGCAGCCTGCACTCCTATCAGATCGGTGATCTGACAGAGTGCTGTGCAAACTGTCAGATCACCGATCTGTGATGTCCCCCCCGGGACAAAGTAAAAAAGTTAAAAAAAAAATGTTTCAAATGTGTAAAAAAAAATAAAAAAAAATATTCCAAAATAATGAAAAAAAAAATAATAATATTATTCCCATAAATACATTTCTTTATCTAAATAAAAAAAACAAAACAATAAAAGTACACATATTTAGTATCGCCGCATCTGTAACGGCCCGACCTATAAAACTGGCCCACTAGTTAACCCCTTCAGTAAACACCGTAAGAAAAAAAAAAAAAAAACGAGGCAAAAAACAACGCTTTATTATCATACCGCCGAACAAAATGTGGAATAACACGCGATCAAAAAGATGGATATAAATAACCATGGTACCGCTGAAAGCGTCATCTTGTCCCGCAAAAAACGAGCCGCCATACAGCATCATCAGCAAAAACATAAAAAAGTTATAGTCCTGAGAATAAAGCGATGCAAAAATAATTATTTTTTCCGTAAAATAGTTTTTATCATATAAAAGCGCCAAAACATTAAAAAATGATATAAATGAGGTGTCGCTGTAATCATACTGACCCGAAGAATAAAACTGCTTTATCAATTTTACCAAACGCGGAACGGTATAAACGCCTCCCCCAAAAGAAATTCATGAATAGCTGTTTTTTGGTCATTCTTCCTCACAAAAATCGGAATAAAAAGCGATCAAAAAATGTCACGTGCCTGAAAATGTTACCAATAAAATCGTCAACTCGTCCCGCAAAAAACAAGACCTCACATGACTCTGTGGACCAAAATATGGAAAAATTATAGCTCTCAAAATGTGGTAACGCAAAAAATATTTTTTGCAATAAAAAGCGTCTTTCAGTGTGTGACGGCTGCCAATCATAAAAATCCGCTAAAAAACCCGCTTTAAAAGTAAATCAAACCCCCCTTCATCACCCCCTTAGTTAGGGAAAAATTAAAAAAATGTATTTATATCCATTTTCCCGCTAGGGTTAGGATTTGGGCTAGGGTTAGGGCTAGGGTTAGGGCTAGGGTTAGGGTTAGGGCTAGGGTTAGGGTTGGGGCTAGGGCTAGGGTTAGGGCTAGGGTTAGGGTTAGGGCTAGGGTTAGGGTTAGGGCTAGGGTTAGGGTTAGGGTTGGGGCTACAGTTAGGGTTGGGGCTACAGTTAGGGTTAGGGTTTAGATTACATTTACAGTTGGGAATAGGGTTGGGATTAGGGGTGTGTCAGGGTTAGGGGTGTGGTTAGGGTTACCGTTGGAAATAGGGTTAGGGGTGTGTTTGGATTAGGGCTTCAGTTATAATTGGAGGGTTTCCACTGTTTAGGCACATCAGGGGCTCTCCAAACGCGACATGGCGTCCGATCTCAATTCCAGCCAATTCTGCGTTGAAAAAGTAAAACAGTGCTCCTTCCCTTCCGAGCTCTCCCGTGTGCCCAAACAGGGGTTTGCCCCAACATATGGGGTATCAGCGTACTCAGGACAAATAGGACAACAACTTTTGGGGTCCAATTTCTCCTGTTACCCTTGGGAAAAAACAAACTAGGGGCTAAAAAATAATTTTTGTGGGAAAAAAAAAAGATTTTTTATTTTCACGGCTCTGCGTTATAAACTGTAGTGAAACACTTGGGGGTTCAAAGTTCTCCCAACACATCTAGATGAGTTCCCTGGGGGGTCTAGTTTCCAATATGGGGTCACTTGTGGGGGGTTTCTACTGTTTAGGTACATTAGGGGCTCTGCAAACGCAATGTGACGCCTGCAGACTATTCCATCTAAGTCTGCATTCCAAATGGCACTCCTTCCCTTCCGAGCCCTCCCATGCGCCCAAACGGTGGTTCCCTCCACATATGGGGTATCAGCGTACTCACGACAAATTGGACAACAAATTTTGGGGTCCAATTTCTCCTGTTACCCTCGGGAAAATACAAAACTGGGGGCAAAAAAATAATTTTTGTGGGAAAAAATGTTTGTTTTATTTTTACGGCTCTGCATTATAAACTTCTGTGAAGCCCTTGGTGGGTCAAAGCGCTCACCACACATCTAGATAAGTTCCTTAGGGGGTCTACTTTCCAAAATGGTGTCACTTGTGGGGGGTTTCAATGTTTAGGCACATCAGTGGCTCTCCAAACGCAACATGGCGTCCCATCTCAATTCCTGTCAATTTTGCATTGAAAAGTCAAACGGCGCTCCTTCCCTTCCGAGCTCTCCCATGCGCCCAAACAGTGGTTTACCCCCACATATGGGGTATCAGCGTACTCAGGACAAATTGTACAACAACTTTTGGGGTCCAATTTCTTCTCTTACCCTTGGGAAAATAAAAAATTGGGGGCGAAAAAATAATTTTTGTGAAAAAATATGATTTTTTATTTTTACGGTTCTGCATTATAAAGTTCTGTGAAGCACTTGGTGGGTCAAAGTGCTCACCACACCTCTAGATAAGTTCCTTAGGGGGTCTACTTTCCAAAATGTTGTCACTTGTGGGGGGTTTCAATGTTTAGGCACATCAGGGGCTCTCCAAACGCAACATGGTGTCCCATCTCGATTCCAGTCAATTTTGCATTGAAAAGTCAAATGGCGCTCCTTCGCTTCCGAGCTCTGTCATGCGCCCAAACAGTGGTTTACCCCCACATATGGGGTATCGGTGTACTCAGGACAAATTGTACAACAACTTTTGCGGTCCATTTTCTCCTGTTACCCTTGGTAAAATAAAACAAATTGGAGCTGAATTAAATTTTTTGTGAAAAAAAGTTAAATGTTCATTTTTATTTAAACATTCCAAAAATTCCTGTGAAGCACCAGAAGGGTTAATAAACTTCTTGAATATGGTTTTGAGCACCATGAGGGGTGCAGTTTTTAAAATGGTGTCACACTTGGGTATTTTCTATCATATAGACCCCTCAAAATGACTTCAAATGAGATGTGGTCCCTAAAAAAAAAATGGTGTTGTAAAAATGAGAAATTGCTGGTCAACTTTTAACCCTTATAACTCCCTAACAAAAAAAAATTTTGGTTCCAAAATTGTGCTGATGTAAAGTAAACATGTGGGAAATGTTACTTATTAAGTATTTTGTGGGACATATATCTGTGATTTAATTGCATAAAAATTCAAAGTTGGAAAATTGCGAAATTTTCATAATTTTCGCCAAATTTCCGTTTTTTTCACAAATAAACGCAAGTACTATCAAAGAATTTTTACCATTGTCATGAAGTACAATATGTCACGAGAAAACAATGTCAGAATCACTGGAATCCATTGAAGCGTTCCAGAGTTATAACCTCATAAAGGGACAGTGGTCAGAATTGTAAAAATTGGCCCGGTCATTAACGTGCAAACCACCCTTGGGGGTAAAGGGGTTAAGGACCCATTGCAACATCCACTGCATAACCAATGATTACTCATTAAGTAAGTGCTCTCTTATTCATTTAGTCATCTATTTTTCATTTTATTGTTCGTTTTTGTAGACAGCGCAGGTGAATACCACTCTTTTTCATTTTATATACTTTACAGGTCTACACAGAACCTGTCACAATCACCAGCAGCACTCTACATTCAGCAATTTTGTTTCCCCACTAGGGACTATCAGGAGCGCCAGTGCTTTTTACTTTCTTTTTTAGTAAAAAATCATTATTCTTTCCTCAAAAATTATTTTTTAGCCCACAATTTTTATTTTCACAAGGGTAACAGGAGAAATTGGACCCCAAAAGTTGTTGTTCTGTTTATCTTGAGTACGTTGGTACCCCATATGTGGGGGGAACCATTGTTTGGGCGCATGTCAGGGCTTGGAAGGGAGGGAGCACCATTTGACTTTTTGAACGCAAGATTGGCTGGAATCAATGGTGGCGCCATGTCGCTTTTGGAGACCCCCTGATGTGCCTAAACAGTGGAAACCCCTCAATTCTAACTCCAACCCTAACCCCAACACACCCCTTTCCCTAATCCAAACCCTAACCATAACCCTAATTACAACCCTATCCCCAATACACCCCTAACCACAACCCTAACCCCAACACACTCCTAACCCTAATCCCAACCATAACCATAACCCTAACCACAACCCTAACCCCAACACACCCTAACCCTAATCCCAACCCTTACCTTAACCCTAACCACAAGCCTAACACTAACCCCAACACACCCCTAACCCTAATCTTAACCCTAATTCCAACCCTAACCCTAATTTCAACCCTAACCCTAATCCCAACCCTAACTCTGCAGTAATTCCAACCCCAACCCTAAGGCTATGTGCCCACGTTGCGGATTCGTGTGTGGATTTTTCCACACCATTTTTGAAAAATCCGCCGGTAAAATGCACCCGGATGGACACCGGGAGGGACACCGGAACTCGGGAGGTATGGGGGTGGGAGCAGATCACTGGGGGAGCAGAGGACAGGATGGAGGGGAGAGGAGGGCAGTGTAGAACAGGATGGAGGGGAGGAAATACTGATGGAGGTGGCAGTCAGCGGCGGGTGCAGATCAGGGTCTCCAGCCGTGGCCAATGATATTGCAGCATTGGCCATGGCTGGATTGTGAAATTTCAGTTAACCCTTTCACCCGACCTGCAGGAACACGATCCAACCATGACGCATATGCTGCATCACAGGTCGGATTGGCACAGGTTTTCATGATGCATACGCTGCATCACAGGTCGGGAAGGGATTAATGCTATACAGTGCAGCAAACGCCACTTCTAAATGGCGGTAAAATCATCTTCGCTGGTCAGACAACCATGGCTCCCATGCTTTCAAATGACAGCGAGAGCATGCAGCTGTGATCAGAGGTATAAAATTTATGTCCGGTCACTGGTGTCGGCTGATGGGACCACTGCTCCTGTTATGGCTGGTAATTCAGTACCACAATGGACATAGAGGTCAGTGCACATACAGTGACCTGGCAATAACCCAAAAAATAAGAACGAGCTCTGAGAAGTGGGAACTCTGTTGACCGCAATCCCTAATCCTCCAAGAGGCAGCCGTGGATTGCGCCTAACGCTACCTATGCAACTCGGCACGGCCTGAGAAACTAGCTAGCCTGATGATGGAAAATAAGACTACCTTGCCTCAGAGAAATACCCCAAAGGAAAAGGCAGCCCCCACATATAATGACTGTGAGTTAAGATGAAAAGACAAACGTAGAGATGAAATAGATTTAGCAAAGTGAGGCCCAACTTCCTGAACAGAGCGAGGATAGAAAAGGCAACTTTGCGGTCAACACAAAACCCTACAAAATCCACGCAAAGGGGGCAAAAAGACCCTCCGTACCGAACTAACGGCACGGAGGTACACCCTCTGCGTCCCAGAGCTTCCAGCTAGCAGAAAAAACAAATAGACAAGCTGGAATAGAAAAAACAACAAACAAATAGCAAAGAGGAACTTAGCTATGCAGATAAGCAGGCCACAGGAACACTCCAGGAGGAAACAGGTCCAACACTAGAACATTGACTGGAAGCAAGGATCCAAGCACCAGGTGGAGTTAAATAGGGTAGCACCTAACGACTTCACCATATCACCTGAGGAAGGAAACTCAGAAGCCGCAGTACCACTTTTCTCCACCAACGGAAGATCACAGAGAGAATCAGCCGAAGTACCACTTGTGACGATAAGAGGGAGCTCTGCCACAGAATTCACAACAGTACCCCCCCTTGAGGAGGGGTCACCGAACCCTCACCAGAGCTCCCAGGACGACCAGGATGAGCCATATGAAAGGCACGAACAAGATCGGGAGCATGGACATCAGAGGCAAAGACCCAGGAATTATCTTTCTGAGCATAACCCTTCCACTTAACCAGATACTGGAGTTTCCGTCTAGAAACACGAGAATCCAAAATCTTCTCCACAATATACTCCAACTCCCCCTCCACCAAAACCGGGGCAGGAGGATCAACAGATGGAACCACGGGGGCCACGTATCTCCGCAACAATGACCTATGGAATACGTTATGTATGGAAAAAGAATCTGGAAGGGTCAGACGAAAAGACACAGGATTAAGGACCTCAGAAATCCTATACGGACCAATAAAACGAGGTTTAAACTTAGGAGAGGAGACCTTCATAGGAATATGACGAGAAGATAACCAAACCAAGTCCCCAACCCGAAGTCGGGGACCCACACAGCGTCTGCGATTAGCGAAACGTTGAGCCTTCTCCTGGGACAAGGTCAAATTGTCCACTACATGAGTCCAAATCTGCTGCAACCTGTCCACCACAGTATCCACACCAGGACAGTCCGAAGACTCAACCTGCCCTGAAGAGAAACGAGGATGGAACCCAGAGTTGCAGAAAAACGGTGAAACCAAGGTAGCCGAGCTGGCCCGATTATTAAGGGCGAACTCAGCCAAAGGCAAAAAGGACACCCAGTCATCCTGATCAGCAGAAACAAAGCATCTCAGATATGTCTCCAAGGTCTGATTGGTTCGTTCGGTCTGGCCATTAGTCTGAGGATGGAAAGCCGAGGAAAAAGACAAGTCAATGCCCATCCTACCACAAAAGGCTCGCCAAAACCTCGAAACAAACTGGGAACCTCTGTCAGAAACGATATTCTCTGGAATGCCATGTAAACGAACCACATGCTGGAAAAACAATGGCACCAAATCAGAGGAGGAAGGCAATTTAGACAAGGGTACCAAATGGACCATCTTAGAGAAGCGATCACAGACCACCCAAATGACTGACATCTTTTGAGAGACGGGAAGATCTGAAATAAAATCCATAGAGATATGTGTCCAAGGCCTCTTCGGGACTGGCAAGGGTAAAAGCAACCCACTGGCACGAGAACAGCAGGGCTTAGCCCGAGCACAAATCCCACAGGACTGCACAAAAGTACGCACATCCCGCGACAGAGATGGCCACCAAAAGGATCTAGCCACTAACTCTCTGGTACCAAAGATTCCAGGATGACCAGCCAACACCGAACAATGAACCTCAGAGATGACTTTATTCGTCCACCTATCAGGGACAAACAGTCTCTCCGCTGGGCAACGATGATCAGGTTTATTCGCCTGAAATTTCTGCAGCACCCGCCGCAAATCAGGGGAGATGGCAGATACAATTACTCCCTCTTTGAGGATACCCGCCGGCTCAGATACACCCGGATAGTCGGGCACAAAACTCCTAGACAGAGCATCCGCCTTCACATTTTTAGAGCCCGGAAGGTATGAAATAACAAAGTCAAAACGGGCAAAAAACAACGACCAACGAGCCTGTTTAGGATTCAACCGCTTGGCGGACTCGAGATAAGTCAAGTTCTTATGATCAGTCAAGACCACCACGCGATGCTTAGCTCCTTCAAGCCAATGACGCCACTCCTCGAATGCCCACTTCATGGCCAGCAACTCTCGATTGCCCACATCATAAATTCGCTCAGCAGGCGAAAACTTCCTGGAAAAGAAGGCACATGGTTTCATCACCGAGCAATCAGAACTTCTCTGCGACAAAACAGCCCCTGCTCCAATCTCAGAAGCATCAACCTCGACCTGGAACGGAAGCGAAACATCTGGCTGACACAACACAGGGGCAGAAGAAAAACGACGCTTCAACTCTTGAAAAGCTTCCACAGCAGCAGAAGACCAATTGACCACATCAGCACCTTTCTTGGTCAAATCGGTCAATGGTTTAGCAATACTAGAAAAATTGCAGATGAAGCGACGATAAAAATTAGCAAAGCCCAGGAACTTTTGCAGACTTTTCAGAGATGTCGGCTGAGTCCAATTATGGATGGCTTGGACCTTAACAGGGTCCATCTCGATAGTAGAAGGGGAAAAAATGAACCCCAAAAATGAAACCTTCTGAACACCAAAGAGACACTTTGATCCCTTTACAAACAAAGAATTAGCACGCAGGACCTGAAACACCGTTCTGACCTGCTTCACATGAGACTCCCAATCATCCGAGAAGATCAAAATGTCATCCAAGTACACAATCAGGAATTTATCCAGGTACTCTCGGAAGATGTCATGCATAAAGGACTGAAACACTGATGGAGCATTGGCAAGTCCGAATGGCATTACTAGATACTCAAAATGGCCCTCGGGCATATTAAATGCAGCTTTCCACTCATCGCCTCGCTTAATACGCACAAGATTATACGCACCACGAAGATCTATCTTGGTGAACCAACTAGCCCACAAAATACACATACCGCAAGCCACCCAAAGTAGCAAAAAACAAACTCTGAGTGTATCATAGATAAGCTACTCAGGTGGATAAATAAGTATCAGTCCCGGTCACTAACATCTAATGGGGCCGAGCAATAATCACAATATAGCAGTGTCCCTGGGTAATGTCAGCATACTCAAAAGTAGAGAATCCAGCTAAACCATATTAACACAATAACCCATATGGTTACCCTCGCATAAGAAATGACATCTGCCACAAAATGGTAATAAATGGGCCACGGGGTTAATCTTGGGTACTCGGGGATCCTAATGGTGGGTTTGTAACATTACGGTGATTAAGGTATATCCGTTTCCCCACATTCTGGGATCAACCTGAATATTCCCTTTGGAACTGCCAGAGTTACCAGGAGGAACATGAAGTACGATCTACCTGGGTGAGAATGTTCCATTTATTACCATTTTGTGGCAGATGTCATTTCTTATGCGAGGGTAACCATATGGGTTATTGTGTTAATATGGTTTAGCTGGATTCTCTACTTTTGAGTATGCTGACATTACCCAGGGACACTGCTATATTGTGATTATTGCTCGGCCCCATTAGATGTTAGTGACCGGGACTGATACTTATTTATCCACCTGAGTAGCTTATCTATGATAGACTCAGAGTTTGTTTTTTGCTACTTTGGGTGGCTTGCGGTATGTGTATTTTGTGTGTTAGTTGCTCTTGTCTTTTACGATTTTAAATACTAATATTAAAAGTTAAATTTTATTTAATTTAGTACCTTTTCTACCCTGCTGCATATTATTTTTTTTTTTGGGATTGGTAGAATTCTTTTGGATCAAATGAACCAACTAGCCCCCTTAATCCGAGCAAACAAATCAGAAAACAATGGCAAGGGGTACTGAAATTTAACCGTGATCTTATTCAGAAGGCGGTAATCTATACAAGGTCTCAGTGAACCATCCTTCTTGGCTACAAAAAAGAACCCTGCTCCCAATGGCGACGATGACGGTCGAATATGCCCCTTCTCCAAAGACTCCTTCACATAACTCCGCATAGCGGCGTGCTCAGGCACAGATAAATTAAACAGTCGACCTTTTGGGAATTTACTACCAGGAATCAAATCGATAGCAGAATCACAATCCCTATGCGGAGGTAGGGTATCGGACTTGGGCTCATCAAATAGATCCCGGTAATCAGACAAAAACTCAGGAACCTCGGAAGGGGTGGATGACGAAATAGTCAGAAATGGGACATCACCATGTACCCCCTGACAACCCCAGCTGGACACAGACATGGATTTCCAATCTAATACTGGATTATGGACTTGTAGCCATGGCAACCCCAACACGACCACATCATGCAGATTATGCAACACCAGAAAGCGAATAACCTCCTGATGTGCAGGAGCCATGCACATGGTCAGCTGGGTCCAGTACTGAGGCTTATTCTTGGCCAAAGGCGTAGCATCAATTCCTCTCAATGGAATAGGACACTGCAAGGGCTCCAAGACAAACCCACAACGCCTAGCATACTCCAAGTCCATCAAATTCAAAGCAGTGCCTGAGTCCACAAATGCCATGACAGAATACGATGACAAAGAGCAGATCAAGGTAACGGACAGAAGAAATTTTGACTGTACCGTACCAATGGTGGCAGACCTAGCGAACCGCTTAGTGCGCTGAGGACAATCAGAGATAGCATGAGTGGAATCACCACAGTAGAAACACAGCCCATTCAGACGTCTGTGTTCTTGCCGTTCAACTCTGGTCAAAGTTCTATCGCACTGCATAGGCTCAGGTTTATGCTCGGATAATACCGCCAAATGGTGCACAGATTTACGCTCGCGCAAGCGTCGACCGATCTGAATGGCCAAAGACATAGACTCATTCAGACCAGCAGGCATAGGAAATCCCACCATGACATCCTTAAGGGCTTCAGAGAGACCTTTTCTGAAAATAGCTGCGAGCGCACCTTCATTCCACTGAGTGAGTACGGACCACTTTCTAAATTTCTGACAGTATACCTCTATTTCATCCTGACCCTGACACAGAGCCAGCAAATTCTTCTCTGCCTGATCCACAGAATTAGGCTCATCGTACAGCAATCCGAGCGCCAGGAAACACGCATCGATATTACTTAATGCAGGATCTCCTGACGCAAGAGAAAATGCCCAGTCCTGAGGGTCGCCACGCAAAAAAGAAATAACGATCCTAACTTGCTGACCTGGGTCACCAGAGGAACGAGGTTTCAAAGCCAGAAATAGTTTGCAATTATTTTTGAAACTCAGAAATTTGGTTCTATCTCCAAAAAACAAATCAGGAATAGGAATTATCGGTTCTAACATAGAATTCTGAACCACAAAGTCTTGAATACTTTGTACTCTTGCCGTGAGCTGATCCACACATGATGACAGACCTTTAATGTCCATTGCTACACCTGTGTCCTGAAACACCCAAATGTCTAGGGGGAAAAAAAGGCAAAACACAGTGCAAAGGAAAAAAAATGGTCTCAGAACTTCTTTTTTCCCTCTATTGAGAATCATTAGTACTTTTGGCTTCCAGTACTGTTATGGCTGGTAAGTCAGTACCACAATGGACATAGAGGTCAGTGCACATACAGTGACCTGGCAATAACCCAAAAAATAAGAACGAGCTCTGAGAAGTGGGAACTCTGTTGACCGCAATCCCTAATCCTCTCCAACACAACTAGAGGCAGCCGTGGATTGCGCCTAACGCTACCTATGCAACTCGGCACGGCCTGAGAAACTAGCTAGCCTGAAGATGGAAAATAAGCCTACCTTGCCTCAGAGAAATACCCCAAAGGAAAAGGCAGCCCCCACATATAATGACTGTGAGTTAAGATGAAAAGACAAATGTAGAGATGAAATAGATTTAGCAAAGTGAGGCCCAACGTCCTGAACAGAGCGAGGATAGAAAAGGCAACTTTGCGGTCAACACAAAACCCTACAAAATCCACGCAAAGGGGGCAAAAAGACCCTCCGTACCGAACTAACGGCACGGAGGTACACCCTCTGCGTCCCAGAGCTTCCAGCTAGCAGAAAAAACAAAAAGACAAGCTGGAATAGAAAAAACAGCAAACAAATAGCAAAGAGGAACTTAGCTATGCAGATAAGCAGGCCACAGGAACACTCCA
This sequence comes from Ranitomeya imitator, assembly GCF_032444005.1. NCBI lineage: Eukaryota > Metazoa > Chordata > Amphibia > Anura > Dendrobatidae > Ranitomeya > Ranitomeya imitator. The sequence goes on along the minus strand of NC_091285.1, from coordinate 307,244,084 downwards.
GGAGGAAACAGGTCAAACACTAGAACATTGACTGGAAGCAAGGATCCAAGCACCAGGTGGAGTTAAATAGGGTAGCACCTAACGACTTCACCATATCACCTGAGGAAGGAAACTCAGAAGCCGCAGTACCACTTTTCTCCACCAACGGAAGATCACAGAGAGAATCAGCCGAAGTACCACTTGTGACCACAAGAGGGAGCTCTGCCACAGAATTCACAACATGCTCCCATCAGTCGATGCCTGCAACTGCTAATAACAGTGAGAGCAGGAGTGACTGATGGGAGTATTCATCAGACGGCACCTGCACTGCAAATAAATAATGAAAACAATGGTGTGGGTTGCCCGGTATTTTTGATAACCAGCCAAGCCAATCTCACAGCTGGGGGCTGCAACCCTTCGCTGTCAGCTTCAGCAAGGCTGGTTATCAAGAATATAGGGATCCCCACACCATATTTTTTAATTATTTAAATAAATAATTTAAAAAAAAGCTTGCTGTCCCCCTTATTTTTGACAGCCAGCCTTGCTGAAGCAGACAGCAGGGGGCTGTTATTCTCAGTCTGGTAATGGGCCATGGATATAGCCCCCCTGCTTAAAAAAGCAACCCACAGCCAATTCTGGTGCTTAGCCCAGCTCTTCCCATTTGCCCTGTAGCAGTGGCAAGTGGGTTCATATTTGTGGGGTTGATGTCACCTTTGTATTCTCAGGTTACATTAAGCCCATGAATAACAAATGGAGGGGCATCTATAAAACACCCATCCATTATTAATCTTACAGTTATATGGTAAATGAAGACCCAGCCAGAATAAAGTGTTTTATTTGAAATAAATCAAAACACTTTCACTTTTTTATTTAAAAATACCAAACACAGTTATACTCGCATAACGCTTAATTCCACTGAATCCCTCATCTCCTGTAATGAAACAAAAATAAAAAACAACAATATCCCTCACCTGTCCATCCTTCTATCCCATGCCTTAATCAATGTCTGGGGTTTTCAACCTGGATGATGCCAAGATGCAACCGTCCAGGCTGTGAACCACTGGTGAATGAGATGATGCTGAGACTGGTAACGTCATTGAGTTTACTGCTGTTAACTGAGGCTGTGTTCCCAGCTGGGCTGAACTGCGGTGACCTCAGTCAGATCCCCGCTAGCACGATGAGAAAGTCGCACGGTGCAGAGGCGAGTTCACCACAGTTCAAGTTCACCGAAATGAAATTCTCCCTGTGAACTGTGGTGAACTCGTCTCTGCACCATGAGACTTTCTCACAGTGTTAGCAGGGATGTCACCAATGTCACAGAAGTTCAGGCAGGCTGGGAGGGCAGCCTCAGTGACCGGCAGTATCTTTGATGACATTACTGCACCAGAAATAAAAGTAAAAATGATAACAGAATTGTTGGTTTTTGTTCATTCTCTCTGAAAAATCTGATTAAAAAGCGATCAAGAAGTGCTATGTGCCCCAAAATGAGACCACATAAGTCTCCAACTTGTCATGCAAAAAATAAGCCCTCACACAACTTTGTTCACTAGAAAGAAATTGTTTTACATCTTTCAGAATGTTTATAAAAAACATTTTACTGTGTGATAAGAGCAAAAAAAAACCCATAAAATAACTCAGGTATTGCTGGAATCACGCCAACCCGAAGAAAAAATCCGCCTTATCACTTTTATTGTATGGTGAACCATGCAAAAATAAAAATATCAACTGTTGTTGTACTGCTGTCTACATGTTCATTTCACCTCCCAAAAATCAGAGTATGGCTTGGCTCACATTTATCCTGCTGCCCTGCACTCTTCACTGAGTGCTTACCCCATAAGTCCCCAAAACTGCAATTCAGACAAAATCCATGAAGGAACCACTCACTTAAGAGGCAGATGTAGTCGCTTTGAATTCTGTCGGGTCTCTGTTCCGGTGGTGTCACTTTTTTAGGCGTCTTTGTAGTCCACAAGTGTGGTTGACCATAGTTCTGTGAATACTTAAAAAGATGGATACCACTGGAGCAGACGCCAAACAAACTCCAAAGTGTCTCCATCTGTCTCATTATAATGTGTGGTTCCATCGGACATATGAATATCATTTTTGTGAGTTTTACAAAGAAACCCCAACAATAGTGCTCAGCGTAGGACACAAGAATCTCGTCCCAGCCTTATACTGAAAGTGATAAAAACTGTTATGTACCCAAAATGTTACCAACAAAAACTCTAACTTATTCTTCACAAAACCAGCCCCTGCTCAGGTCTGTCATTTGTCACTGGAAATATAGGAAGTTCCCATGTTACTGGTAGAACAAAGTCCCTAGAAAAGCAACATGGCTCCCACCCCCTCAAATAAAATCCAGTGAAATCTGAACTCCCAAATCCAAATGCCTCCTTCTTTCTGAGTCCCACTGTGCTGAAACCACAGTAAGCAGCCACATGTTTGGCATTATCGTAGTGGGAAGAGGGCACTTAACAATGGGGAACAGTGAGGAGCTATAATATATGGAGGCTCTGCACTGTATGGGGACAGAATGTAAGGCACTAACTTGGCAGACTTGAAATTCTCCAGAAAAAAGCAAGGCATGGAAGTTACTAAAGAGTCACTGCAGCCATAGATAGTTACATAGTTATTAAGGTTGAAAGAAGACTTTAAGTCCATCTAGTTCAACCCATAGCCTAACCTAACATGCCCTAACATGTTGATCCAGAGGAAGGCAAAAAAAACCCCATGTGGCAAGAGTAAGCTCCACATTGGGGAAAAAAAATTCCTTCCCGACTCCACATACGGCAATCAGACTAGTTCCCTGGATCAACGCCCTATCAAGGAATCTAGTGTATATATCCTGTAACATTATACTTTTCCAGAAATAAATCCAGTCCTCTCTTAAATTTAAGTAATGAATCACTCATTACAGCATCATACGGCAGAGAGTTCCATAGTCTCACTGCTCTTACAGTAAAGAATCCGCGTCTGTTATTATGCTTAAACCTTTTTTCCTCCAGACGTAGAGGATGCCCCCTTGTCCCTGTTTCAGGTCTATGTTTAAAAAGATCATCAGAAAGGTCTTTGTACAGTCCCCTCATATATTTATACATTAAAATATGATCACCCCTTAGTCTTCGTTTTTCCAAACTAAATAGCCCCAAGTGTAATAACTAGTGTTGAGCGATAGCTTCCGATATCGGAAAGTATCGGTATCGGATTGGATCGGACGATATTCAAAAAATATCGGATATCGCCGATACCGATACCCGATACCAATGCAAGTCAATTTGATGAAAATATCGGAATTAAAATAAACCCTTTCTTTCCTTGTAGGTTCATTCTACATGAAGGAAAACAACTAAGAATAATGTAGGATGTATTGGGGGAGGTGGCGGAGTTGTTATCTATAATAGTTTGAAGATTACACCTTCCGTTCTGCCTGTCACAAAAGAGTTACATTTGTCCGCGTTCAGTTTGGCCTGCAGCATCAGGCTTTATCCAGGGGCACCACGAGGAGGAACGGACTCACCCCCATACACTGCTTAGTCTTCTTCTGCTTATAATTTAGATAATATCTTTTGCTCTGATATTAAGTGTTATGCTTAATGTTCTTCTGCTCTTTGTTCTGCAGCCTCTTGCTCTTCTGCTTCTCGGTCTTCCATGTCGTCGTCTCCAGGGTCGTTTTCTCCGGAGTCGTCGTTGTTGTCGTCGTCGTCATCGGGGTGGTCTTCGGGTCATCGTCTCCAGGGTCGTTGTCATCTCAGTGGTTTTCGTCTCTGGTGTCGTCGTCATCTTAGGGGTGGTCTTCCGGGTCATCGTCTTTAGGGTCTTGAACTTCGAAATGTAGCAGAAGGTACAAGAAGGCGGAGAAAATGCAGAGAACCAGCTGATGGAACTGGAACTCGGATGGCTACTTGAAGGTCCAAGATCCAATGGAACTACCGAGGACCAGCTGACGTTACTGGAACCCGGTTACTAAGCAGGAGGTACCCGTGCCAGAAAGCACTACCAAGGACCACCTGACGTTGGTGGAACTTGGATACCCAGAAGGAGGCACCTAAGCCGAAGGCTCTGCCCGGAACCAGCTGATGGTACTGGAACCAGGATGGGGAGCAGAAGGTACAAGAGCAAAAGACACTGCCGAGAACCAGCTGACGGTACTGGAACCCAGATGGGTAGCCGAAGGTCCAAGAGCCAATGGAACTACCGAAGACCAGCTGACATTACTGGAACACGGTTACTAAGCAGGAGGTACCTGTGCCTGAAAGCACTACCAAGGACCACCTGACATTGGTGGAACTCGGATACCCAGAAGGAGGCACCTAAGCCAAAGGCTCTGCCCGGAACCAGCTGACGGTACTGGAACCAGGATGGGGAGCAGAAGGTACAAGAGCAAAAGACACTGCCGAGAACCAGCTGACGGTACTGGAACCCGGATGCATTGCCCAAGTATGCAAGAGCCAATGGCATGACCGAGGACCAGCTGACGGTGCTGGAACCCGGTTACTAAGCAGGAGGTACCCATGCTAAAAAGCACTACCAAGGACCGCCTGACGTTGGCAGAACACGGATACTCAAAAGGAGGCACCTAAGCCAAAGATTCTGCCCGGAACCAGCTGACGGTGCTGGAACCAGGATGTGGAGCAGAAGGTCCACAGGAGAAGAGAGAACAGCTAGGCCGCGAGGCTGCCGCAGTTACTGAACACCAACAGTCCTACAGGGGGAGCTTGGCCTACTGGCACTACAGAACCAGCCTTGATTGCCACTTCCCGCAGCCCACATACGAAGCTCCTAAACTGGAGGCACCATGGAGTTGGCTAACCCGACCGCAACACGACGGGACAACGTATAGGCGTGTAAGTGACATTGACAGTACCCGGAATCAGCTGACGGTGCTGGAACCAGGCTGGGCAGGAGGGAGTACCCGTGACAAAGACACTGCCGAGAACCAGCTGACGGTACTGGAACCCGTATGCCTTGGTCAAGTGTGCAAGAGCCAATGACATGACCGAGGACCAGCTGACGGTGCTGGAACCCGGTTACTATGCAGGAGGTACCCGTGCTTAAAAGCACTACCAAGGACCGCCTGATGTTGGCGGAACTCGGATACCCAGAAGGAGGCACCTAAGCCAAAGGCTCTGCCCGGAACCAGCTGACGGTGCTGGAACCAGGATGTGGAGCAGAAGGTCCACAGGAGAAGAGAGAACAGCTAGGCCGCGAGGCTGCCGCAGTTACCGAACACCAACAGTCCTACAGGGGGAGCTTGGCCTACTGGCACTACAGAACCAGCCTTGATTGCCACTTCCCGCAGCCCACATAGGAAGCTCCTAACTAGAGGCACCATGGAGTTGGATAATCCAACCGCAACACGATGGGACAACGTATAGGCGTGTAAGTGACCTTGACACTACCCGGAACCAGCTGACGGTGCTGGAAACAGGATGTGGACCTATTCAAGATTGTCTTCCTAGAGCCCCAACTAGCGGTGTTGGAGCAAAGGGTCAGCAGGGGAGCAGAGTGTAGGCCGAAGCCTGCACTGGAGGCAGCTTTGTGTCTGAGTTGCGTTTGCAGGACACATTGCTGGCTACACAGCAGGGGAACAGCTCGCGTTGCTGAACCCCACTGACACATTGGCGGGTGTTTTTCTCTGCCAACTCTGTTTTTCTCTGCCAACTCCGCCAACTGGCGGTGTTAGAGCCCAGGGTCTGCAGGAGGAGCAGAGTGTAGGCCGAAGCCTAATTGAACCAATTTCAAAGGTAACCTTTAACCCCCCCTCAGGTGTAACAAACTAGAAGAGCCACACCTTGTGCAGCAGTAATGCTGCACAAGTAAAAGGTTGCTCTTTAAATTTTGCTCCTTGCACACGCTGAATGAAACACGTATACAATTTAGCCCCTTATACTGTCAAACTGTCTTGGAGGCGTGACTTGCCTTCTTAATGAGATGCAGCACAGCTGTCAATAAATCCCACCTTGGTGCTGGGCGCAGCCTCCTGGGCGTCGTTATTTGCTTTACAGGAGTCTGCGCTCTTGTGTTATCCCTTGGCCATGCGCTGTTAGCGCTGCCCGTCTTCTGACCTCATTTCATGTTGGCCGATGCGGTTAGCGATGCCCATGAATCCCAGCCCCGCAGTGTCTTTTCATGAATTCACACTGCGGGGCTGGGATTCATGGCCTTGCACAGTAAATATGTTCGCCTCTCACTCATGTCCTTACACCTGCTTCAGACTGGGCAGCCTCCGCTGATCCCTTATCGCATGCCACAGCCATGAGGCCGCACTGTCTGAAGAAGGCGGAAGGAGATGAGTGAAGACAGGCGAAGATATGCACTGCTCATGCCCATCAATCACACCCTCGCAGTCAAAATAAATAAGACACCGAGGGGCGTTGGGTCGGGCAGGGCGGATGCAGAGGCGCAGCCAGCCAACCAATGATGTCAGAAGATGGGCAGCGCTACCAACGGGGTTGCTGCATGTCATTAAAAATGAAAGTCACACCTCAGGGACGGTTTCATGGTCTCAGGGGACACATTTTTTATGTGTTGAGTTTGACATGTGCAAGGAGAAAAAGTGAGCCACCTTGTACAAATGCAGCATTACTGCTGTACAAGGTGGCTGTTATACATACAAACGCCTGGGGGGAGGGTCCCTTTAATTTCAGTTCAGGTGTCTGCGTGGCATTTGCAGGACACGATGCCGGCTACACAGCAAGGGGAACAGCTGGCGTTGCTGAACCCCACTGACACATTGGCTGGTGTTTTTCTCTGTGCAGCTAGCACTTCCGAGCACGAACTGGCGGTGTAAGAGCCCAGGGTCAGCAGGAGGAGGAGAGGAGCAGAGTGTAGGCTGAAGCCTGCACTGGCGGCAGGTTTGTGTCTGCGTGGCGTTTGCAGGACACGTTGCCAGCTACACAGCAGGAGAACAGCTGGCGTTGCTGAACCCCACTGACACATTGGCGGGTGTTTTGCTCTGTGCAGCTAGCACTTCCAGGCACCAACTGGCGGTGTTAGAGCCCAGGGTCAGCAGGAGGAGGAGAGGAGCAGAGTGTAGGCCGAAGCCTGCACTGGTGGCAGCTTTAGGTCTGTTGTGCCAGTGTGGCTTGTGCTGGACACGTTGCCGACTACACAGCAGGAGAACAGCTGGCGTTGCTGAACCCCACTGACACATTGGCGGGTGTTTTGCTCTGTGCAGCCAGCACGTCTGGGCACCAACTGGCGGTGTTAGAGCCCAGGGTCTGCAGGAGGAGCAGAGTGTAGGCCGAAGCCTAATTGAACCAATTTCAAAGGTAACCTTTAACCCACCCTCAGGTGTTACAAACCAGAAGAGCCACACCTTGTGCAGCAGAAATACTGCACAAGTAAAAGGTTGCTCTTTACATTTTGCTCCTTACACACGCTAAGTGAAACACGTATACAATTTAGGCCCTTATATAGTCAATCTGTCTTGGAGGCGTGACTTGCCTTCTTAATGAGACGCGGCACAGCTGTCCAAAAATCCCACCTTGGTGCTGGGCGCAGCCTCCTGAGCGTCGTTATATGCTGTACAGGAGTCTGCGCTCTTGTGTTATCCCTTGGCCATGCGCTGTTAGCACTGCCCATCTTCTGACCTCATTTCATGTCGGCCGGTGCGGTTAGCGATGCCCATGAATCCCAGCCCTGCAGTGTCTTTTCATGAATTCACACTGCGGGACTGGGATTCATGGCCTTGCGCAGTAAATATGTTCGCCTCTCACTCATGTCCTTACACCTGCTTCAGACTGGGCGGCCTCCGCTGATCCCTTATCGCATGCCACAGCCATGAGGCCGCACAGTCTGAAGAAGGCGGAAGGAGATGAGTGAAGACAGGCGAAGATATGCACTGCTCATGCCCATCAATCAATGCCCATCAATCACACCCTCGCAGTCAAAATAAATAAGACACCAAGAGGCGTTGTGTCGAGCAGGGCGGACGCAGAGGCGCAGCCAGCCAACCAATGATGTCAGAAGAAGGGCAGCGCTACCAAGGGGGTTGCTGCGTGTCATTAAAAAGGAAAGTCACACCTCAGGGACGGTTTCATGGTCTCAGGGGACACATTTTTTACGTGTTGAGTTCGACGTGTGCAAGGAGAAAAAGTGAGCCACCTTGTACAAATGCAGCATTACTGCTGTACAAGGTGGCTGTTATACATACAAACGCCTGGGGGGGCAGGGTCCCTTTAATTTCAGTTCAGGTGTCTGCGTGGCATTTGCAGGACATGTTGTCAGCTACACAGCAGGGGAACAGCTGGCGTTGCTGAACCCCACTGACACATTGGCGGGTGTTTTTCTCTGTGCAGCTAGCACTTCCGGGCACGAACTGGCGGTGTTAGAGCCCAGGATCAGCAGGAGGAGGAGAGGAGCAGAGTGTAGGCCGAAGCCTACACTGGTGGCAATTTTAGGTCTGTTGTGTCTGCGTGGCGTTTGCAGGACACGTTGCCAGCTACACAGCAGGGGAACAGCTGGCGTTGCTGAAACCCACTGTCACATTGGCGGGTGTTTTTCTCTGTGCAGGTAGCACTTCTGGACACCAACTGGTGGTGTTAGAGCCCAGGGTCTGCAGGAGGAGCAGAGTGTAGGCCGAAACCTGCACTGGAGCAAGTTGAAAGGGAACCTTTAACCCCCCCCAGGCGTCTGTTGCTGAAACAGCCATCTTGTACAGCACTAATGCTGCAAAAGGAAAAGGTGGCTCTTTTAATTATGCTCCTTGCAAACGCTGAACTAGACACTCATGTAATGTGTCCCCTTACACCGTAAAACCGTCCCGGAGGTGGGACTTTCCTATGTAATGTGACGCTGCACAGCCGTCATTCCTACCCCCTTGGTACCGTGCGACGCCTCCTCAGCGTTGTTTGAATGTGTCCTGGAGCCTGCGCTGTAATGTTATCCCTTGGCCATGCACACTTAGCGCTGCCCGTCTTCTGACATCATTTGGTGTTGGGCTGGCTGCGCCTGTGCATCCACACTGCCCGGGATCCCACCTCGCAGTGTCGTCTAATGTAATCCCACTGCGGGCCTGGGATCCATGAGCATGTGCAGTGCATATCCTCGCCTCTCACTCCCCTCCTTCCGGCTTCTTCAGACTGTGTGGCGTCACGGCCATGGCATGCTATAAGGGATCAGCAGACACCGCACAGTCTGAAGAGGCCGGAAGGAGGGGAGTGAGAGGCGAGGATATGCACTGTGCATGCCCATGGATCCTAGGTCCGCAGTGGGATTACATTAGACGACACTGCGAGGTGGGATCTCGGGCAGCGTGGATGCACAGGCGCAGCCAGCCCAACACCAAATGATGTCAGAAGACGGGCAGCGCAAACTGTGCATGGCCAAGGGATAACATAACAGCGCAGGGTCCGTGACAGAATCAAACAACGCTGAGGAGGCAGCACACGTAGCCAAGGGGGTAGGAATGATGACTGTGCTGCGTCACATAACAAAGGAAAGTCCCACCTCCAGGACGGTTTAACGGTGTGAGGAGACACATTTCATAAGTGTTAGGTTCAGCGTGTGCAAGGAGCACGACAAAAATAGGCACCTTTTCCTTGTGCAGCATTACTGCTCCACAAGGTGGCTCTTTCAGTAACAAACGCCTGGGGGGGGACAGGTTCCCTTAAATTTTAGTTGTGCCAGCGTGGCGGTCGCATGACACGTTGCCGGATACACAGCAGGGGAGCAGCAGGTGTGACTGAACCCCACTAACACATTTGGCGAGGTGTTTGGCTCTGTGCAAACAGCATTTCTGGGCAGCAACCAGCAGTGTTGGAGCCCAGGAACAGCAGGAGAAGCAGAGTGTAGGCTGAAGCCTGCACTATGGGCATGTAAATGTCTGTTAGTGTGCCAGCGTGGCGGTCGCATGACACGTTGCCGGATACACAGCTGGGTATCAGCTGACGTTACTGAAACCCAATAACACGGCAGCAAGTGTTAACTGTGCAGCCAGCACTTCCAGGCACCAACTGGCGGTGTTAGAGCCCAGGGACAGCAGGAGGAGCAGATTGGAGGTATTGCCGCACACACAGCTGGGGATCAGCTGACGTTACTGAACCCCAATAACAGAGGAGCGACTGTTGACTGTGCGGACAGCACTTCCAGGCACCAACTGGCGGTGTTAGAGCCCAGGGACAGCAGGAGGAGCAGATTGGAGGTATTGCCGCACACACTGCTGGGGAACAGCTGACGTTACTGAACCCCAATAACAGAGGAGCGACTGTTGACTGTGCGGACAGTACTTCCAGGCACCAACTAGCGGTGTTAGGCTATGTTCACACTTTGCGGATTCCACTGCGGATTTTTCCGCAGCAGAATTCCAAAATCCGCAGTGAAAACCCGCTGCGGATTTTACTGCAGATTTATTGCGGTTTTTACTGCGTTTTCTTCTGCGGATTTTCATCTGCAGTTTTCTATTGGAGCAGGTGAAAATCCGCAGAAAAGAAGTGACATGCTGCGGAATGTAATCCGCAGCGTTTCCGCGCGGATTTTTCTGCAGCATGTGCACAGCGTTTTTTGTTTCCCATAGGTTTACATTGTAATGTAAACTCATGGGAAACTGCTGCGGATCCGCAGCGGTCAAATCCGCTGCGGATCCGCAGCAAAATCCGCAAAGTGTGAACATAGCCTTAGAGCCCAGGGACAGCACGAGTAGCAGAGGAACAGAGTGTAGGCCGAAGCCTGATTGGAGCAAGTTGAAAAGGAACCTTTAACCCCCCCAAGGCGTTTGTAGCTGAAAGAGCCATCTTGTGCAGCACTAAGGATGCAAAAGGAAAAGGTTGCTCTTTTAATTATGCTCCTTGCAAACACAGAACCTAACACTTATAAAATGTGTCCCCTGATACCGGGAAACCGTCCCGGAGGTGGGAATTTCCTTCGTAATGGGATGCAGCACAGCCGTCATTCCTACCCCCTTGGTGCCGTGTGCTGCCTCCTCAGCATAGTTTGAAGCTGTCACGGAGCCTGCGCTGTAATGTTATCCCTTGGCCATGCACACTTAGCGCTGCCTGTCTTCTGACATCATTTAGGTGTCAGGCTGGCAGTGCTGTGCATCCACGCTGCCCGAGATCCCACCTCGCAGTGTCGTCTAATGTAATCCCACTGCGGGCCTGGGATCCATGGGCATGTGCAGTGCATATCCTCGCCTCTAAACTCCCCTCCTTCCGGCTTCTTCAGACTGTGCGGCGTCACGGCCATGGCATGCTATTAGGGATCAGCTGACTGCGCACAGTCTGAAGAAGGCGGAGGGAGATGAGCGAGAGCCTGAGGTGAAGATATGCACTGCGCATGCCCATGGATCCCAGGCCTGCAGTGTGATTAAATCAGAAGACACTGCGAGGCGGGATCTCGGGCAGCGCGGCCGCACAGGCGCAGCCAGCCTGACACCAAATTATGTCAGAAGACAGGCAACGCTAAGTGTGCATGGCCAAGGGATAACAGAACAGCGCAGGCTGCGTGACAGCTTAAAACAATGCTGAAGAGGCGGTGCATGGCACCAAGGGGGTATGAATGATGGCTGAGCTGCGTCACATTACGAAGGAAAGTCCCACCTCCGGGACGGTTTAACGGTATCAGTGGACACATTTTATAAGTGCATGTGCAAGGAGCTAAACTAAAAGATCTACCTTTTCCTTGTGCAGCATTACTGCTGCACAAGGTGGCTCTTTCAGTAACAAACGCCTGGGGCGGGGACAGGTTCCCTTACTTTTCAGTTGTTGTGTCAGCGTGGTGGTCGCAGGACACATTGCTGGCTACACAGCTGGGGATCAGCTGACGTTACTGAAACCCAATAACACTGGGTCATATGTTTTGACTGTGCAGCCTGCACTTCTGAGCCTCAACTGGCGGTGTTGGAGCCCAGGAGTTACAGTTCAGGTGGTAGAAAGATGAACACATCAGGAGACCTGGATGACACCCAATTATTTAATCAGGCAGAGGAGTGGCAAATTCCTGCGAGATCCAGGCCTGGTTCATTTTCAGAAAAGTAAGCCGGTCAACGTTATCGGAGGATAGTCGCATGCGACGGTCTGTTAGTACACCACCTGCGGCACTAAAGACGCGTTCCGATAAGACACTAGCCGCAGGGCAAGCCAGCACCTCCAATGCATACTGGTTTAGCTCTGGCCATGTATCCAGCTTAGAGACCCAAAACTTGAAAGGGGAAGAGCCGTCTGGGAGTACAGAAAGTGGGCAAGACATGTAGTCTGTCACCATCTGACGGAACCGTTGCCTCCTGCTGACTGGAGCCGCCGGTGATGGTGTAGACATTTGGGGCGGGCACACAAAAGTTTGTCACAGTTGTGCCATACTAGTCTTCCCTTGGGCAGAGGCACTGCTTCTGCTCCCTCTTTGTGCAGAGCCTCCTCCACTGCTTCGACGCACTGAGCTGCTTTGTAAAGCACTAGCAGTACTCCTCTCAGTTGGACTGGAGAAGATGATGGAATTCACCAGTGTGTCTTGGTACTCCCGCATTTTACGCTCCCGGGTCAACGGTGTGATGAGGTTTTGTACGTTGTCCCGGTAGCGAGGATCGAGGAGGGTGTACACCCAATAATCAGGCATGTTGAGAATGTGGTCGATGCGGCAGTCGTTTCTCAGGCACTGCAGCATGAAATCAACCATGTGCTGCAGACTGCCAACTGGCCAAGAAACGCTGTCCCCTGCTTGAGACGTGATCTCTGCCCGCTCTTCATCACCCCACCCTCGCTGTACACACTGACTACTGGACAATTGTGTAACTCCCTCCTCTGGACTCATGTCTTCCTCCTCCATTGATTCCTCCTCATCCTCCTCACAAAGTGTCCCCTGCCTACACCTTTGTGAGGAACCACGTGGCGCTGACTGTCCAGAAGCTGATGGAAATGGTGAATCCTCATCCTCCACCTCTTCCCCAGCATCATCCCTTAGCGCTTGCAGTGTTTGTTGAAGCAGGCAGATAAGGGGGACAGTCATGCTGACTAGTGTATCATTTGCATTCGCCATCCGCGTGGAATAATTGAAGGGACGCAAAACTTGGCAGACATCCTTCATAGTGGTCCACTCTGTGGTTGTAAAGTCTGAACGGCGCGGAGTGCGACTTCTTTGCGCCTGATGCAGCTGGTACTCCATTACTGCTTGCTGCTGCTCACACAACCACTCCAACATATGTAATGTGGAATTCCACCTGGTAGGTAGGTCACATATGATGCGATGTTCCGGAAGGCGGAATTGGCGCTGCAGAGCTGCAATGCGCGATCTTGCCGTGCTGGAACGCCGCAAGTGAGTACACTATAGGAGGACCTTGTGCAGCAGTGCATCAAGATCCGGATAGTCCCTCAGAAAACTCTGCACAACCAAATTGAGAACATGTGCCAGACATGGGATGTGAGTGAGGTTGCTAAGGGCCAAAGCTGCCACCATGCCTGGCTGGAGATTCGCTGGCACAAACCACACATCGCTCTCCTGCTAGATGGCATTCCAGAGCTCCTGCGCTGTGTGGCTTCGATTCCCCAAAGAAACTAATTTCAAGACGGCCTGTTGACGTTTGGCCACGGCTGTGCTCATGTCGGTCGTAACAGGTAAACGTTCACGGGTCCATGTGGAGGTGGACTGTGACGGCTCCTGCAGCGATGATTCTGAGGAACTTGTGTATGAGGAGGAGTCAATGCATACAGACTGGATTCCTGCAATCCTTGGAGTGGGCAGGACACGTCCTGCGCCACTCGCACGATCTGTACCCGGCTCAACAACATTAACCCAATGGGCAGTGAGGGAAAGGTATCGCCCCTGTCCATGTTGACTGATCCACGCATCGGTGGTGAGGTTGACCTTGCTACTGATGGCGTTCAGTAGCGAGTGTTTTATGTGTCCCTCCACATGCTTGTGCAGGGCAGCTACAGCTTGCCTGCTGAAATAAAAGCGGCTGGGCACATTGTACTGTGGGACTGCCAATGCCATCAAGTCACGGAAGCTGTCAGTCTCCACCAGCCTGAATGAGAGCATTTCCAGTGACAGAAGTTTGGCAATGCCTGCATTCAGAGCCCGTGCTCGGGGGTGGTTTGCCGAGAATGGCCGCCTTTTTTCCCATGCCTGTACTACCGATGGCTGTAGACTGGGCTGGGAGTGTGAGGATGACTGAAAACGTGGTGCTGTGGGTGGAATTACAGTGGGTCTCTGGACAACAGTGCCAGAGGTTCTTCCATGGCGATCCTGGGAGGAAGCCGAACTAGCTGTGTGTGAGCTGGAGGAAGAGGCAACACGAGCTAAAGAGGTGGTAGCTGCCGCTGTTGGTTGGCCTAGGTCTTCAGTGTGTTTTTGTAACTCCACCGCGTGCCTGTTCCGCACATGTTTCCACATATTTGTGGTATTGAGGTTGCTGACATTTTTCCCTCTTTTGACTTTCTGATTACACAGCTTGCATTTGACAAAGCAAATGTCATCTGCAACTGTGTCAAAAAAGGACCAGGCACTGCAAGTCTTGGGAGCGCCCTTTTTGGCTTTTGGAAGAGACAAGCTCCTAACAGGTGCCAAAGTGGAGGCTACAGGCTCCGCAGTCTTCCCCCTCCCTCTCCCTCTTTGGCCCGTTCGGGGAATCTCTTCCTCAGAGCTGCTCCCACCACCTTCCTGTACCTCACGCCACGATGGGTCAAGGACCTCATCATCTACACTACCCTCTGTCACAAACTGCTCCTCCTGGGTAGTCTCTGCAGCACAGTACGCACCAGAAAGCGGCACCTGAGTCTCATCATCAGATGCGTACTGCGCTGTGGTGACCGGAGGCACTGGCCCACCCACCTCTTCAGAGTCAGAGAGACAAAGCTGTTGGGCATCACTGCACACTGCCTCTTCTTCCATTTCTCCAATGCTGCTTGGCTGGCCCCCTGTTTCCAAGCCAAGAGATTCAGAGAACAGAAGTAGAGACGGCTCCTGTCCTGGGCTCTCTGACTGCCTGGCCAATTTGGCAGGTGGTGAAGAGACAGATGGCTGCTCTCCAGTGCTTTGTGCCTGAGAGGATGTGGCACTAATTGAAGTCGATGCATTAGCTGCCATCCATCCGACAACGGCTTCAATTTGATCTTCACGCAGCAGCGGTGTACGGCGCTCTCCTACAAAACTGCGCATGAAGGACTGTTCCCTGTTGAAACTGGGTGATGATGAGTCACCGATGCCCACAGCAGGCACAGAATCACCACGTCCTCTCCCTGCTCCACGCCCACGTGCCTTACTCCCTGCCCTCTTCATCTTGGTTGACAGATAAAGATATGCAGAAAAGTACTAAAGGCTTAGTGTGCTTATTCCCGAACAGCTCCTCCTAACAGGTATAAGAAACACTAATTTTCTAAAGTGTGGACTCGACTTTATTATGAGCTAATGTGGCCTACACAACTGTAAAGTGGTGTGTTTGGTGAACTTTATTTATTTATTTTTTGGGCAGATCTGACTACAGAGCGAGTTTCACTCACACGGAGACCGTGCAGACAGCCGTAAACGGCCCTGCAAGGCCCAAAAAACCTCCTCTATGTTATCCTATGTAGTGTTTTTCCACTATTTTGCTGGATACGGGTGGAAAGCCACTAATAGGAAATTTTTGAAAAAATGTGCACCAGGATGCACTATATTAGCAAAAAAGGACAATGTATTTTACGGTATGAGGCAGTAACGCACCCTGAGCTGAATACAACCGGCTGTGGCTGCACACAGACTACAGGGCGAGCTGCACTCACACGGAGACCGTACAGACAGCCGTAAATGGCGCTGCAAAGCCCAAAAAACCTCCTCTATGTTATCCTATGTAGTGTTTTTCCACAATTTAGCTGGATACGGGTGGAAAGCCACTAATAGGAAATTTTTGAAAAAATGTGCAGCAGGCTGCACTATTAGCAAAAAAGGACAATGCATTTTACGGTATGAGGCAGTGACGCACCCTGAGCTGAATACAACCGGCTGTGGCTGCACACAGACTACAGGGCGAGCTGCACTCACATGGAGACCGTGCAGACAGCCGTAAACGGCACTGCAAGGCCCAAAACAACTCCTCTATGTTATCCTATGTAGTGTTTTTCCACAATTTAGCTGGATACGGGTGGAAAGCCACTAATAGGAAATTTTTGAAAAAATGTGCAGCAGGCTGCACTATTAGCAAAAAAGGACAATGTGTTTTACGGTATGAGGCAATGACGCACCCTGAGCTGAATACAACCGGCTGTGGCTGCACACAGACTACAGGGCGAGCTGCACTCACACGGAGACCATGCAGACAGCCGTAAACGGCTCTGCAAGGCCCAAAAAAACCTCATCTATGTGATCCTATGTAGTGTTTTTCAAGAATTTAGCTGGATACGGGTGGAAAGCTACTAATAGGAAATTTTTGAAAAAATGTGCAGCAGGCTGCACTATTAGCAAAAAAGGACAATGTATTTTACGGTATGAGGCAGTAACGCACCCTGAGCTGAATACAACCGGCTGTGGCTGCACACAGACTACAGGGCGAGCTGCACTCACACGGAGACCGTACAGACAGCCATAAACGGCGCTGCAAGGCCCAAAAACCCTCCTCTATGTTATCCTATGTAGTGTTTTTCCACAATTTAGCTGGATACGGGTGGAAAGCTACTAATAGGAAATTTTTGAAAAAACGTGCAGCAGGCTGCACTATTAGCAAAAAAGGACAATGTATTTTACGGTATGAGGCAGTAACGCCCCCTGAGCTGAATACAACCGGCTATGGCTGCACACAGACTACAGAGTGAGCTGCACACACACACACACACACAGAGACCTTGCAGAACGCTGTTAAAACAGCACTGCAAGGCAAAAGCAAGGTGAACACACAGCGGTTGCTAAATTAGCCTGGGAAAGCACAATGAAGCAATTCGCTATCTCAACTGGCCCTCAGTCAGAACACAGCGTCCTGTCCCTAACTGAATTCACAGCAGAGTGGGCGCAAAATGGCGGCAGCATTTTTTATAGTGCATCATGACATCATTTCAGCAGCCAATCACAGCCTTGCCAGTAGTTACATGCCCACCATGCTGAACAGGATGTGCCCACACTTGCAATCATTCCTCATTGGCTGAATTCGTGCAGTTTGAATTCTGGGAACTTCCGATTCCGGTATCCGATATGCAGTAAATATTGGAACTCGGTATCGGAATTCCGATACCGCAAATATCGGCCGATATCCGATACTTGCGGTATCGGAATGCTCAACACTAGTAATAACCTATCTTGGTATTGCAGACCCCCCAGTCCTCTAATAACCTTGGTCGCTCTTCTCTGCACCCGCTCTAGTTCAGCTATGTCTTTCTTATACAGCGGAGACCAGAACTATGCACAGTATTCTAAGTGTGGTTGAACTAGTGACTTGTGTAGAGGTAAAATTATGTTCTCCTCATGAGCATCTATGCCTCTTTTAATGCATCCCATTATTTTATTTCCCTTTGTAGCAGCTGCCTGACACTGGCCACTGAATATGAGTTTGTCATCCACCCATACACCCAGGTCTTTTTCATTGATGGTTTTGCCCAGAGTTTTAGAATTAAGCACATAATTATACATCTTATTACTTCTACCCAAGTGCATGACCTCAGATTTATCCCCATTAAAGCTCATTTGCCATTTATCAGCCCAAGCATCTAGTCTACATAAATCATCCTGTAATATAAAATTGTCCTCCCATGTATTGATTACCCTGCAGAGTTTAGTGTCATCTGCAAATATTGAAATTCTACTCTGAATGCCCCCTACAAGGTCATTAATAAATATGTTAAAAAGAAGAGGGCCCAATACCGACCCCTGTGGTACCCCACCGCTAATTGCGACCCAGTCCGAGTCTGCACCACCCTTTCTTTCCTATCCCTGAGCCAGCTCTCAACCCACTTACACATATTTTCCCCTATCCCCATTATTCTCATTTTATGTATCAACCTTTTGTTTGGCACTGTATCAAAAGCTTTTGAAAAGTCCATATACAAAAAACCATAAAAAAACCTACCCTAAAATCATCAAACTTTATTAATAATTAATTACGTACAATGCCAAAAAGATACACAGTAAGATAAAACCACATCCCTATAGGGATCCACCAGAAGTCAGGGCCACAGCCTATATATACAGTACTCTTTATAGAAATTTTAATTCCCAAAAAAAACACAATAGAAAAAATGAAAAAAATGAAAAAATAATAATAAAAAACTATCAAAAAATGAAATAATCAAAAATAAAAAAAGAGAACTGGCCAGATATGCCTGAGAACAATATGCCTCTCCTAGCCCTAATAGGCCCTAGAATCTGACATCCTTCCTAACAGCGGAGGTTGGCACCCTATAATGCGATGTGGCGCCTCCGCTCCACGACGGCTGTCCCTCCTATCCCTGGGTGATCCCTGATAGTCTAATAAACACAGACACAAGACACACATTTATGGATCAAATTTGATCCATAATAATACATGGGCACAATACTCTATGTTCCTCACGCTATGCTACCCCTATCCCGTCCACCAATACAGTGGCTTAGAGACTGGATTATATATAGTAAAACAGAGGGGTATAGAAAACAATCTAATCAAGAGCTAACCCCTAGGTCTCCTCCTAGGTATAGCAGTCCAAAAAATATATATTGACTATTCACTATACTGACTCTAGGATGACCTAGTGAAAATGCAAATAGGTATGTATGTCACTATGCTGGTACAATGTACATACCCATATAAATATATATAACTACAGTGAATCCAAGTAGATAGTCACAGTTCCACCATTTAGCAACAGAACATGTCTGGATAATGTGCCTCATGTAATGAACACAACATAAACTTATAGCTCATAAAAATCACTTAGCTCATAATTCATATCTCGTCCAAGGGGTTCGTCTGCAGACTATGTAAGACAGGACTATTTAGTCTGTCTATAGCTCTATGACTCATTGAGGCGCAAATAATCTTTAGGTGCCCTGATGAACCCCTTGGATGAGATAACGAGGGAGAAACGCGTCGGGACAGTATGAGCCTATACATCTACATGGCCACCGGAAGGGAATACTTATGAACCTATGTATTGGTGGACGGGATAGGGGTAGCATAGCGTGAGGAACATAGAGTATTGTGCCCATGTATTATTATGGATCAAATTTGATCCATAAATGTGTGTCTTGTGTCTGTGTTTATTAGACTATCAGGGATCACCCAGGGATAGGAGAGATAGCCGCCGTGGAGCGGGGGCGCCACATCGCATTATAGGGTGCCAACCTCCGCTGTTAGGAAGGATGTCAGATTCTAGGGCCTTTTAGGGCTAGGAGAGGCATATTGTTCTCAGGCATATCTGGCCTGTTCTCTTTTTTTGTATTTTTGATTATTTCATTTTTTGATAGTTTTTTATTATTATTTTTTCATTTTTTTCATTTTTTCTATTGTGTTTTTTTTGGGAATTAAAATTTCTATAAAGAGTACTGTATATATAGGCTGTGGCCCTGACTTCTGGTGGATCCCTATAGGGATGTGGTTTTATCTTACTGTGTATCTTTTTGGCATTGTACATAATTAATTATTAATAAAGTTTGATGATTTTAGGGGTAGGTTTTTTTGTTTTTTTGTGGTTGGTCATATACTCCCCTGCTATATAACTGGTTGGATAGTTGGAAAAGTCCATATACACTACATCCACTGGGTTCCCTTGGTCCAGTCCGGAACTTACCTCTTCATAGAAACTGATCAAATTAGTCTGACATGAACTGTCCCTAATAAACCCGTGCTGATACTGGGTCATGAGGTTATTCCTCTTCAGATACTCCAGCATAGCATCCCTTAGAATGCCCTCCAGGATTTTACCCACAGTAGAGGTTAAGCTTACTGGCCTATAATTACCGAGTTCAGTTTTTGTCCCCTTTTTGAATATTGGCACCACATTTGCTATACGCCAGTCCTGTGGTACAGACCCTGTTATTATGAAGTCTTTAAAGATTAAAAATAATGGTCTATCAATGATTGTACTTAATTCCTGCAGTACTCGGGGGTGTATCCCATCCGGGCCCAGAGATTTGTCAATTTTAGTGAGTTTTAGACGCCGCCGCACTTCCTACTGGGTTAAGCAGGTGACATTTAATTGGGAATTTTTATCACTAGTCATTTTGTCCACCATGGGATTTTCTTTTGTAAATACTGATGAAAGAAAGTCATTTAGCACAGGGGTGTCAAACTGCATTCCTCGAGGGCTGCAAACAGGTCATGTTTTCAGGATTTCCTTGCATTGCACAGGTGATAATTTAATCACCTGCAGAGAATCATTCCAGCACCTTGTGCAATGCTAAGGAAATCTTGAAAACACGCATGGTTTGAGGCCCTCGAGGAATGCAGTTTGACACCCCTGATTTAGCATATTGGCTTTTTCCTCATCCTCATCCACCATTTCACCCAGACTATTTTTAAGGGGGCCAACATTATCATTTTTTAGTTTCTTACTATTTATGTAGTTAAACAATATTTTGGGATTATTTTTACTCTCTCTGGCAATGAGTCTCTCTGTCTCAATCTTTGCTGCCTTGATTTGCTTTTTACAGAATTTATTTAATTTTTTGTTTTTATTTAATGCCTCCTCACTACCTACTTCCTTTAATAATCTAAATGTTTTCTTTTTGTCACTTATTGCGCTCCTTACAGCTCTATTTAGCCATATTGGTTTCCTCCTATTTCTAGTATTTTTATTCCCATACGGTATATACTGTGCACAGGTCCTATCCAGGATGCTAATAAACGTCTCCCATTTTCTTTGTGTATTTTTGTGTCTCAGGATATCGACCCAGTTAATTGCACCAAGATCCTCTCTCATCCGTTGGAAATTTGCCCTCCTGAAGTTTAGTGTCCTTGTAACCCCTCTATTACACATCTTTTTTAAGGATACATGGAAACTTATTATTTTGTGATTCCCCAAGTGACCCCCAACCCTTATATTTGATATGTGGTCTGGCCTGTTGGTTAATATTAGGTCTAGCAGTGCCCCCCTCCTTGTTGGGTCCTGAACCAGTTGTGAAAGGTAATTGTCTCTCAGAGTTGTCAAAAACCAATTACCTTTGCTGGAACTGCAGATTTCTGTTCCCCAATCTATTTCAGGGTAGTTGAAGTTCCCCATAATAATGACTTCTCCTTGAGTCGCAGCTTCATCTATTTGCTTTACGAGGATATTCTCCATTGCTTCCATTATTTTTGGAGATTTATAACAAACCCCTATCAGTAATTTATTATTTTTGTCCCCTCCCCTTATCTCCACCCACAGGGATTCTACATTTTCATTAAATTCACCTATATTATCACGCAGGATGGGTTTTAAGGACGATTTTACATATAGACACACCCCACCCCCTTGCTTATCTGTACGGTCATTTCTGAACAGACTATAACCCTGCAAGTTAACAGCCCAGTCAGGGCTCTCATCCAGCCAAGTTTCAGATATCTGTTATGATCTGGTGGTTTAGGAGCAACATGGAACGAGCTCTGAAGGAAGTGGTATCTGTACTGACTGCAGTCCCTAAGCTCAACACAACACTAGAAGTAGCCGTGGGATGCTCCTAACTCTCCCTAGGCACCTCGTCACAGCCAAAGAGCTAACTACCCCTAAAGATAGAAGCAGGAAAACTATCTTGCCTCAGACAAAATCCCCAAAGGATAGACTAGCCCCCCACAAATAATGACTGTGAGTGGAGAGGGAAAAGACATACACAGAATGAAACCAGGATGAGCACAGGAGGCCAGTCTAGCTAGATACATAAGACAGGATGGAATACTGTATAAAACACTACAAAAATCCACGCAGAGATTACAAAAATCTCCACCCCTGACTAAAGGTGTGGAGGGTAAATCTGCTTCCCAGAGCTTCCAGCAACACAAAGATAATTCATACTGATAAGCTGGACAAACATAGAAAGCACAGAACGGATAAGTCCACAATCTGTGGACAGAACAGAGCAAGCAAGAACTTAGCTTTGCTAAACTGGTCAGGATAACAGGGAACTCCAAAGAGATGTGAATCCAACCAGGAACCATTAACAAGTGGCACCGGCTGAAGGAAAGAGCCAGGCAAAAATAGCCGAGCAGAAAAGACAATCAGTAGAAGCAGCTGCTGACAGCTAAATCCAAGGAGCAGCCATGCCACTTGAAATCACAAGAGGGAGCCCAAGAGCAGAACTCACAAAAGTGCCACTTACAACCACCTGAGGGAGCCCAAGAGCGGAATTCACAACAGTACCCCCCCCCTTGAGGAGGGGTCACAGAACACTCACTAGAGCCCCCAGGCCGATCAGGACGAGCCAAGTGAAAAGCACGAACCAAATCGGTGGCATGGACATCGGAGGCAACAACCCAAGAATTATCCTCCTAGCCATAACCCTTCCACTTGACAAGATACTGAAGCCTCCGCCTCGAAAAACGAGAATCCAAAATCTTCTCAACCTCATATTCCAACTCTCCCTCAACCAACACCGGGGCAGGAGGGTCAACCGAGGGAACAACGGGCACCACATATCTCCGCAACAAAGATCTATGGAAAACATCATGAATGGCAAAAGAGGCTGGAAGAGCCAAACGAAAAGACACCGGATTAATAATTTCAGAAATTTTATAAGGACCAATAAACCGAGGCTTAAACTTAGGGGAAGAAACCTTCATAGGAACTTCACGAGAAGACAACCAAACCAAATCCCCCACACGAAGCCGGGGGCCAACACACCGACGGCGGTTAGCAAAACGTTGAGCCCTTTCCTGAGACAACGTCAAATTGTCCACCACATGAGTCCAAATCTGCTGCAGCCTGTCCACCACAGAATCAACACCAGGACAATCAGAAGGCTCAACCTGCCCAGAAGAAAAACGAGGATGAAAACCAAAATTACAAAAAAAGGTGAAACCAAAGTAGCCGAACTAGCCCGATTATTAAGGGCAAACTCGGCCAACCGCAAGAAAGACACCCAATCATCCTGATCAGCAGACACAAAGTATCTCAAATAGGTCTCCAAGGTCTGATTAGTTCGCTCAGTTTGGCCATTAGTCTGAGGATGAAACGCCGAAGAAAAAGACAAATCAATGCCCATCCTAGCACAAAAGGCCCGCCAAAACCTAGAGACAAACTGAGAACCTCTGTCAGACACAATATTCTCCGGAATGCCATGCAAACGAACCACATGCTGAAAAAACAATGGAACCAGATCTGAGGAGGAAGGCAACTTAGGCAAAGGTACCAGATGGACCATTTTAGAGAACCGGTCACAAACAACCCAGATAACAGACATCTTCTGGGAAACAGGAAGATCCGAAATAAAATCCATGGAAATATGCGTCCACGGCCTCTCAGGGACCGGCAAAGGCAAAAGCAACCCACTAGCGTGGGAACAGCAAGGCTTGGCTCGGGCACAAGTCCCACAGGACTGCACAAAAGCACGGACATCGCGCGACAAGGAAGGCCACCAAAAGGACCTAGCAACCAAATCTCTGGTACCAAAAATCCCAGGATGACGAGCCAACACTGAACAATGAACCTCAGAAATCACCTTACTTGTCCATCCATCAGGAACAAGCAGCTTCCCCACAGGACAGCGGTCAGGCCTATCAGCCTGAAATTCCTGAAGCACCCGCCGCAAATCAGGGGAGATGGCAGAAAGAATCACCCCTTCCTTAAGAATGCCAACTGGCTCAAGGACTCCAGGAGAATCAGGCAAAAAACTCCTAGCGAGGGCATCAGCCTTAACATTCTTAGATCCCGGAAGATACGAGACCAAAAAATCAAAACGGGAGAAAAACAGGGACCATTGAGCCTGTCTAGGATTCAGCCGCTTGGCCGACTCGAGGTAAATCAGATTCTTATACTCAGTCAGGACCACAACGCGGTGCTTAGCTCCCTCAAGCCAATGTTGCCACTCCTCAAACGCCCACTTCATAGCCAACAACTCCCGATTGCCAACATCATAATTGCGTTCCGCAGGCGAAAACTTTCTGGGAAAAAAAGCACACGGTTTCATCAAAGAACCATCAGATTCCCTCTGAGAAAAAACGGCCTCTGCCCCAATCTCAGAAGCGTCGACCTCCACCTGAAAAGGAAGAGAAATATCCGGCTGACGCAACACAGGGGCAGAAGTAAATCGGCGTTTAAGCTCCCGAAAGGCCTCAACAGCCGCAGAGGACCAATTCGTCACATCAGCGCCTTTCTTCGTCAAATCAGTAAGGGGCTTAACCACACTGGAAAAGTTGGCAATGAAACGGCGATAGAAATTAGCAAAGCCCAAAAATTTTTGAAGGCTCTTCACAGATGTGGGTTGAATCCAGTCATGAATAGCTTGGACCTTAACAGGATCCATTTCTATAGACGAGGGAGAAAAAATAAAACCCAAAAAAGAGACCTTCTGAACTCCGAATAGGCACTTAGACCCCTTCACAAACAAAGCATTATCACGAAGGATCTGGAACACCATCCTGACCTGCTTCACATGAGACTCCCAATCATCGGAAAAAATCAAAATATCATCCAAATATACAACCATGAATTTATCAAGATAATTGCGGAAAATATCATGCATGAAGGACTGGAACACAGATGGAGCATTAGAGAGCCCAAATGGCATCACAAGGTATTCAAAATGGCCTTCGGGCGTATTAAATGCAGTTTTCCATTCGTCACCCTGTTTAATACGAACAAGATTATATGCCCCTCGGAGGTCAATCTTAGTAAACCAACTACCGTGTTTCCCCGAAAGTAGGACCCCCCCGAAAGTAAGACAGGGTGGGGGTTTCGGGGGGGTCCTCCAATGTAAGGCCTCCCCCGAATGTAAGGCAGGGTTGGGGGGGCCGCTGTGAAATGTAAGGCCCTTACCTTTGGGCCGCCGCTGTCCCCCATTGGGTCCCCAGGCTCCAGAGGTGTCCTCAGGTGCAGCTGGGCGGGTCCAGCGCTCATGGGGTTAACTCGCCGTGTTAACCCCGCAATCCGCCCAGCTCAACAGCTCATTGGCCGCCCCTGCTCCCCACGTCACCGCCGGCCCCCGGCTCGAGCGCTGATTGGCCAATCAGCTCGAGTGCTGATTGGCCCAGCAGCTCGGGCTGTAATTGGCCGCCCCAGCCCCACGTCACCGCTGTTTCCCTGCTGATTGGCACAGCGTTCCCTGCAGCACAGGCCTTCCGCACCCACAGCCGCACCGCAGAGGAAAACGTCCAGCATTTAAAAACCAAGTAGGGAAACATGTACTGTATAGGGTATGGGGCTGTGTGCAGTGGGATACGGCACTGTTATGGGGTATGGGGCTGTGTGCAGTGGGATACGGCACTGTTATCGGGTATGGGGCTGTGTGCAGTGGGATACGGCACTGTTATGGGGTATGGGGCTGTGTGCAGTGGGATACGGCACTGTTATGGTATGGTATGGTATGTTAATAAATGTTAATTTATTGGTTAAAAAGAAATTGTCATTTTTTTTTTCGGCTAATGTAAGACCTCCCCCGAAAGTAAGACAGGGTGGGACTTTTTGGGTTAAAATTAATGTAAGACAGGGTCTTACTTTCGGGGAAACACGGTAGCCCCCTTAATCTGAGCAAACAAATCAGTAAGCAAAGGCAAGGGGTATTGCAATTTGACCGTGATCTTATTAAGAAGGCGATAATCTATACAGGGTCTCAAGGAGCCATCCTTCTTAGCAACAAAAAAGAAACCCGCTCCCAATGGTGACGAAGACGGCCGAATATGCCCTTTCTCCAAAGATTCCGTAACATAGCTCCGCATAGCGGCATGCTCTGGCACAGACAGATTGAAAATTCGGCCTTTAGGGAACTTACAACCTGGAATCAAGTTAATAGCACAATCAGAGTCTCTATGTGGAGGAAGGGAACTGGACTTGGGCTCATCAAATACATCCTGGAAATCCGACAAAAACTCAGGGACCTCAGAAGAGGGGGAAGAGGAAATTGACATTAAAGGAACGTCACTATGTACCCCTTGACAACCCCAACTAGTCACAGACATAGTTTTCCAATCCAGCAACGGATTATGTTCCTGTAACCATGAAAACCCCAGTAAAACAACATCATGCAGGTTATGCAACACCAGAAAATGGCAATTTTCCTGATGTGCAGGAGCCATGTACATGGTCATCTGTGTCCAGTACTGAGGTTTATCCTTGGCCAATGGAGTAGCATCAATGCCCCTCAAAGGAATAGGGCTCTGTAAAGGCTGCAAGGAAAAACCACAGCGCCTGGCGAATTCTAAGTCCATTAGGTTCAGGGCAGCGCCTGAATCCACAAATGCCATGACAGAAAAGGACGACAATGTGCAAATCAGGGTCACAGATAAAAGAAATTTAGGCTGTACAGTACTAATGGTAACAGACCTAGCGACCCTCCTAGTACGTTTAGGGCAATCAGAAATAACATGAGCAGAATCACCACAGTAAAAACACAGCCTATTCTGACGTCTGAATTCCTGCCGTCCTGTTTTAGCCAAAATCCTATCACATTGCATAGATTCAGGACTCCGCTCAGAGGACACTGCCATATGGTGCACAGCTTTGCGCTCGCGCAAACGCTGATCAATCTGAATGGCTAGAGACATAGACTCACTCAAACCAGTAGGCGTAGGGAAGCCCACCATAACATCTTTAAGGGTTTCAGAAAGACCCTTTCTGAAAATAGAAGCCAGAGCATCCTCATTCCATTTAGTAAGCACAGACCATTTCCTAAATTTCTGGCAGTATAATTCTGCCACTTCCTGACCTTGACACAAGGCCAACAGGGTTTTTTCTGCATGATCCACAGAGTTAGGTTCATCATACAACAATCCGAGCACTTGAAAAAATGTGTCTACATTCAGCAATGCCGGATCCCCCGACCCAAGGGAGAATGCCCAGTCCTGATGGTCACCGCGCAGCAAGGATATGATGATTTTTACTTGCTGAATGGGATCACCAGAAGAACGGGGTTTCAAAGCAAAAAACAATTTGCAGTTATTTTTAAAGTTCAAAAACTTGGATCTGTCTCCAAAAAACAAATCAGGAGTAGGAAATTTAGGCTCCAAAGCCGGAGTCTGGACAACATAATCTTGGATACTCTGTACTCTTGCAGCAAGTTGATCCACACGAGAAAACAAACCCTGAACATCCATGCCAAAGCACAAATCCTGCACCACCCAGATATCAAGAGGAAAAAAAAAGACAAAAAGAGAGCACAGAAAAAAAAAATGGCTCAGAATTTTTTCCTTCTTTTTGATATGCATTTAATTCATTTATGGCCACTTGTACTGTTAAGATCTGGTGGTTTAGGAGCAACATGGAACGAGCTCTGAAGGAAGTGGTATCTGTACTGACCGCAGTCCCTAAGCTCAACACAACACTAGAAGTAGCCGTTTACAATTACAATTGTAATCGCTATATACCTGAGGTAGTTCTGCCAGTGTGCGCGCTAACCCGACGCGCGTTTCGGAACGTGTATTCTTTCCTTCGTCAGGGTTTTTTGCTATAAAAAGATACACATATAGCCTTTTTTATATATATTCTGTCAGTGTATGCATTCTATTATTTATTCATTTAATTTTTGCTTGTTTATATTTTTATATATTTTATTATACAAAATTTGATTGATATGTAATCATAGGCACCCTATCAATAAAGCCATATTTTTCCATATCCCTTGCCTTGGTATAAACTTTGTATACTTTGTTCCATGGTACATTACGTTGGTTGTTAGTTCTCTTTCACAGTGGTCCTTTCACTGTACTCTTTCACAGCGCACCCTGGTGGTTTTGATTACCGCTTTATTTTAGATTATAATAATTTATTATTTTTATTATTTTTATGATTTTCGGGTGTACTGTGTTTTATAATTACCTGACTAAAGGTGTGGAGGGTAAATCTGCTTCCCAGAGCTTCCAGCAACACAGAGATAATTCATACTGATAAGCTGGACAAACATAGAAAGCACAGAACGGATAAGTCCACAATCTGTGGACAGAAAAGAGCAAGCAAGAACTTAGCTTTGCTGAACTGGTCAGGATAACAGGGAACTCCAAAGAGATGTGAATCCAACCAGGAACCATTAACAAGTGGCACCGGCTGAAGGAAAGAGCCAGGCAAAAATAGCCGAGCAGAAAAGACAATCAGTAGAAGCAGCTGCTGACAGCTAAATCCAAGGAGCAGCCATACCACTTGAAACCACAAGAGGGATCCCAAGAGCAGAACTCACAAAAGTGCCACTTACAACCACCGGAGGGAGCCCAAGAGCGGAATTCACAATAGATATCCCCACCATGTCATAATTATGCTCCAACAACATTAGTTCTAATTCGTCCATTTTGTTGGTGAGGCTTCTGGCATTAGTATACATGCACTTGCTGTTCCTTTCTGTACCTCTATTCTTTGTTAAATTATTAACTTTTCTAACCCCACCCCCATGCCACCGCCACCCCCAACTTCCTTATTTGTGCCCAGGTCTCTGTCTGCACTATCTTCCCCTCCTATAAATTGAATACCCTCCCCCCCAATTCCTAGTTTAAACACTCCTCCAACCTTCTAGCCATTTTCTCCCCCAGCACAGCTGCACCCTCCCCATTGAGGTGCAGCCCGTCCCTAGAGTAGAACCTGTAGCCAACTGAGACGTCGGCCCAGTTCTGCAGGAACCCAAACCCCTCCTTCCTACACCAATTCTTGAGCCACTTATTAACCTCCCTAATCTCCCGTTGCCTCTCTGGCGTGGCACGTGGTACAGGCAGTATTTCGGAAAATACCACGTTGGAGGTCCTTGCTTTCAGCTTGCAGCCTAATTCCCTGAAATCATCTTTAAGGACCTTCCACCTACCTCTAACTTTGTCATTTGTGCCAATGTGCACCATGACCGCTGGGTCCTCACCAGCCCCTCCCAGTAATCTGTCCACCCGATCAGCAATGTTTTGGACTCGAGCGCCAGGTAGGCAGAACACCGTTCAACGAACCCTGTCTTTGTGACAGATTGCCCTATCTGTTCCCCTAATAATTGAGTCGCCCACTACCAGCACCTGTCTGGCCTGCCCTGCTCTCCTATTTCCCTCCTTACTGGAGCATTTACTCCTCCGGCTTTCAGAGGACATGCCTGGCTGCAGCAGTGCTACCCCTGTACTGGCACCCCCTCATCTGCCAACTTAGCAAACTTATTGGGGTGTGCCAGATCAGGACTAGCCTCCCTGGCACTCTTCCCTCTACCCCTGTTGTGAATTCTGTGGCCAAGCTCCCTCCTGTGGTCGTGAGTGGTACTTCGGCTGGTTCTGTCTATGAGCTTCCTTTGGTGGATGAGAGTGGTACTGCGGCTTCTGAGTTTCCTTCCTCAGGTGATGAGGTTAAGTCGTTAGGTGCTGCTCTATCTAACTCCACCTGGTGCTTTGATCCTGGCCTCCAGTCAATGTTCTAGTATTGGTCTTGCTTCCTCCTGGATCGTTCCTGTGGCCTCTCTATCCTGCGTAAGCTAAGTTCTGCTTATGTTATTTTTGTTTGCTATATTTTCTGTCCAGCTTGCTATATTGGTTTTTCTTGCTTGCTGGAAGCTCTGAGACGCAGAGGGAGCACCTCCGTACCGTTAGTCGGTGCGGAGGGTCTTTTTGCCCCTCTGCGTGGTTGTTTGTAGGTTTTTGTGTTGACCGCAAAGCTATCTTTCCTATCCTCGGTCTATTCAGTAAGTCGGGCCTCACTTTGCTAAATCTATTTCATCTCTGTGTTTGTATTTTCATCTTTACTCACAGTCATTATATGTGGGGGCTGCCTTTTCCTTTGGGGAATTTCTCTGAGGCAAGGTAGGCTTATTTTTCTATCTTTAGGGCTAGTTAGTTTCTCAGGCTGTGCCGAGTTGCATAGGGAGCGTTAGGCGCAATCCACGGCTACCTCTAGTGTGGTGTGATAGGATTAGGGATTGCGGTCAGCAGAGTTCCCACGTCTCAGAGCTCGTCCTATGTTTTTGGTAATTGTCAGGTCACTTTGTGTGCTCTGAACTTCAAGGTCCATTGTGGTTCTGAATTACCTGTTCATAACAACCCCGCTTCCTGTCACCCAGCTTGCTACTTCACCGTCCTGCAGCTCCATCCTACCATCCCCCGCCTCATCTATCCCATTGAGCGTCTGCTCAGTGAGCAGAAGACTCCTCTCCATATCGTCTATAGATCTCAGTGTTGCCAGCTGCACATTTAGATTCAGAATCTGGGTTTCCAAATGCACAACGTGCTCACATCTCGCACAGCAGTATGCTCCCTCGATCGGCTGCTCAAGGATTGCATACATGTGGCAAGATGTGCACTGGATGGCATTAACAATAGTGGAGCACATTTCCTAATGGGGATTGCACCAGACAGAACATTTAAATAAAAAAAAATACAAAGTATTAATAAAAAAACAGACAGCAATTCCTCCCTTGGAAACTCCCTGAATCCAAAGTCACTGAATCGCAAGTCACACTTACCGCCGTTCACACTTACACTCAGGTCACACTCCGCTCGCTCACACTCGCTCTGCTGAAGATTTATAGATTTTTTTTTCTCTAGTTTCACCTTGCTTTTCAAATGCACTTCCAAAAAGATGAGTTCTTTGAGAGGTGCAATTTCTACTATGGGGGCACTTTTGTTTTTTTTCTGCTGTTCTGGCACGTTAGGAGCTCTGGAAATGTCTCACACAAACTATTTTATCAAAATTTGTTTTCTAAAATCCAAATAGCACTCCTACCTTTTCAGCCATGATGTATGTCTTAACAGTAGTTTCTGACAACATATGGGGCATCACGACATTCTGGAGAAATTGTGTAATAAATAGTGGGGTCCAGTTTCACCAATTAACCCTTGTGTAACTGATACATTTGCAGTAAATACACTTTTATCAATAAAATATATTTCCATATCTCAATGTTATGAAATTCTGTGAGGCACCTGTAGGTTTAGAATATTCACTAATACTTGATTACATGTGGGGATTTCCTAGCAACCAGGCAACCCCCACATGTTCTTATCCTGGCTAACAGCTGTAAATCATTCAGCTGCGGCGATGAAAACTAAATCTCCGAGCACTAAAAATTACTTGTAGGACCCCCGAGACTGCGCGGGAAATCTCGAGTAACGAGTATATTCACTCATCTGTAATAATCATATTGCTGGGTCCATTTCAGTGCTACTTCTTGTAAAAGTGGAAAAATTGGAGCTAATGCAACATTTTAAAGTAAAAATAGCAATTTTTTTTCATTCGACTTTACATTACTTCCTGTGTAGTAACTAAAGCGTTAAAAAAAATTCCTCACAGCAGTTTTGAACTATTTGAAGGGTGCATTTTTTTTTAAATGGTATCACTTTTTGTGGAGTTTCTAATATATAAGCCCCGAAAAGTCCATTTTGTCTATGGACATGTATTCAGGCATGTAGCAGATCTGTATATGTCCATGGGCATGTAGCTGAGCTGTGAATGTCGATATGGGTATGTAGCAGAGCTGTGCATGCCAATATGAGCATGTAGAAGAGCTGTGTATATCTAAATGGACATGTAGCAAAGCTGTGCATGTCAACATGGGCATGTAGCAGAGCTGTGCACGTCTATGTGTGAATGTAGCAGAGTTGTATGTATATAAATGTGCATGCACCAGAGCTGTGTATATATGTATTTCTGCATGCACCAGAGCTGTGTATATATATATATATATATATATATATATATATATATATATATATATATATATACTGTATATATGTACAAGTGATTCTTACAAAATTAGAATATCATCAAAAAGTTAATTTGTTTCAGTTCTTTAATGCAAAAAGTGAAAATCATATACTGTTCTGGCAAAAATGAACCCCTTCATGACCCAGCCTATTTTGACCTTAATGACTTGGCCGTTTTTTTGCAATTCTGACCAGTGTCCCTTTATGAGGTAATAACTCAGGAACGCTTCAACTGATCTTAGCGGTTCTGAGACTGTTTTTTCGTGACATATTGGGCTTCATGTTAGTGGTAAATTTAGGTCAATAAAATCTGCGTTTATTTGTGACAAAAATGGAAATTTTGGCGAAAATTTTGAAAATTTTGCAATTTTCACATTTTGAATTTTTATTCTGTTAAACCAGAGAGTTATGTGACACAAAATAGTTAATAAATAACATTTCCCACATGTATACTTTACATCAGCACAATTTTGGAAACAAAATTTTTTTTTTGCTAGGAAGTTATAAGGGTTAAAATTTGACCAACGATTTTTCATTTTTACAACGAAATTTACAAAACCAATTTTTTAGGGACCACCTCTATATGGCTGAAAATACCCAAAAGTGACACGATTTTAAAAACTGCACCCTTCAAGGTACTCAAAACCACATTCAAGAAGTTTATTAACCCATCAGGTGCTTCACAGCAGCAGAAGCAACATGGAAGGAAAAAATGAACATTTAACTTTTTAGTCACAAAAATGATCTTTTAGCAACAATTTTTTTTATTTTCCCAATGGTAAAAGGAGAAACTGAACCACGAAAGTTGTTGTCCAATTTGTCCTGAGTACGCTGATACCTCACATGTGGGGGTAAACCACTGTTTGGGTGCACGGCAGGGCTTGGAAGGGAAGGAGCGCCATTCGACTTTTTGAATGAAAAATTATCTCCATCATTAGTGGACACCATGTCGCGTTTGGAGAGCCCCTGTGTGCCTAAACATTGGAGCTCCCCCACAAGTGACCCAATTTTGGAAACTGGAACCCCCAAGGAACTTATCTAGAGGCCTAGTGAGCACTTCAAACCCTCAGGTGCTTCACAAATTGATCCGTAAAAATGAAAAAGTACTTTTTTTTTCACAAAAAAATTCTTTTTGCCTCAATTTTTTCATTTTTGCATGGGCAATAGGATAAAATGGATCCTAAAATTTGTTGGGCAATATCTCCCGAATACGCCGATACCTCATATGTGGGGGTAAACCACTGTTTGGGCACACGGCAGTGCTCGGAAGGGAAGGCACGCCATTTGGCTTTTAAAATGGAAAATTAGCTCCAATCATTTTCCCAAGGGTAACAGGAGAAATTTGACCCCAATATTTGTTGTTCAGTTTCTCCTGAGTATGGTGATACCCCACATGTGGGGGAAAACTACTGTTTGGGCACATGCCGGGGCTCGGAAGTGAAGTAGTGACATTTTGAAATGCAGACTTTGATGGAATGCTCTGCAGGCGTCACGTTGCGTTTGCAGAGACCCTGATGTGGCTAAACAGTAGAAACCTCCCACAAGTGACCCCATTTTGGAAGCTAGACCCCAAAAGGAACTTATCTAGATATGTGGTGAGCACTTTGAACCCCCAAGTGCTTCACAGAAGTTTATAACGCAGAGCCGTGAAAATAATAAATACGTTTTCTTTCCTCAAAAATAATTTTTTAGCACAGATTTTTTTATTTTCCCAAGGGTTACAGGAGAAATTGGACCCCAAAAGTTGTTGTTCAGTTTCTCCTGAGTACGCTGATACCCTATGTGTGGGGGTAAACCACTGTTTGGGCACACGTCAGGGCTCAGAAGGGAAGTAGTGACTTTTGAAATGCAGACTTTGATGGAATGGTCTGCGGGCGTCACGTTGCGTTTGCAGAGCCCCTGGTGTGCCTAAACAGTAGAAACCCCCCACAAGTTACCCCATTTTAGAAACTAGACCCCCCACAGAACTTATCTAGATATGTGGTGAGCACTTTGAACCCCCAAGTGCTTCACAGACGTTTACAACGCAGAGCCATGAAAATAAAAAATCATTTTTCTTTCCTCAAAAATGATGTTTTAGCAAGCAATTTTTTATTTTCACAAGGGTAACAGGAGAAATTGGACCCCAGTAATTGTTGCGCAGTTTGTCCTGAGTATGCTAGTACCCCATATGTGGGGGTAAACCACTGTTTGGGCGCACGTCGGGGCTCGGAAGTGAGGGAGCACCATTTGACTTTTTGAATACAAGATTGGCTGGAATCAATGGTGGCGCCATGTTGCGTTTGGAGACCCCTGATGTGCCTAAACAGTGGAAACCCCTCAATTCTACCTCCAACGCTAACCCCAACACACCCCTAACCCTAATCCCAACTGTAGCCATAACCCTAATCACAACCCTAACCACAACCCTAATTCCAACCGTAACCCTAAGGCTATGTGCCCACGTTGCGGATTCGTGTGAGATTTTTCAGCACCATTTTTGAAAAATCTGCGGGTAAAAGGCACTGCGTTTTACCTGCGGATTTACCGCGGATTTCCAGTGTTTTTTGTGCGGATTTCACCTGCGGATTCCTATTGAGGAACAGGTGTAAAACGCTGGCGGAATCCGCACAAAGAATTGACATGCTGCGGAAAATATAATGCAGCGTTTCCGCGTGGTATTTTCCGTACCATGGGCACAGCGGATTTGGTTTTCCATAGGTTTACATGGAACTGTAAACCTGATGGAACACTGCTGCGAATCCGCAGCGGCCAATCCGCTGTACACATGCTGTAGAAAAACTGCACGGAAACGCAGCGGTTTACATTCCACAGCATGTCACTTCTTTCTGCGGATTCTGCAGCAGTTTTACAACTGCTCCAATAGAAAATCGCAATTGTAAAACCGCAGTGAAATGCGCAGAAAAACCGCGGTAAATCCGCCATAAATCCGCAGCGGTTTAGCACTGCGTATTTATCAAATCTGCAGTGGAAAATCTGCAGAGGACCAGAATACGTGTGCACATACCGAAACCCTAACCCTAACCCTAACCCTAATTCTAACCTTAGTGGAAAAAAAAATTTCTTTATTTTATCATTGTCCCTACCTATGGGGGTGACAAAGGGGGGGGTCATTTACTATTTTTTTTTATTTTGATCACTGTGATACGTTTTATCACAGTGATCAAAATGCACATTGGAGCGAATCTGCCGACCGGCAAATTCGTCGGGCGCACTGCGCATGCGCCCCGCCATTTTGGAAGATGGCAGCGACCATGGAGAATACGGATGGACCCCGGGAGGTTCGGTAAGTACGATGGGTTGAGGGGGGGGGCACGGGGGGGTGGATTGGAGCATGGGGAGGGTGGATCGGAGCGTGGGCGGGGTGGATTGGAGCACGTGGGGGGTGGATCGGAGCACGGGGGTGGATCGGAGTGCAGAGCGGTTGGATCGGAGCACGGGGGTGGAATTGGAGCATGGGGGGAGCGGACAAGAGCATGGGGGGAGCGGACAAGGGGAACGGAGGGGAGCGGAGCAGTGTACAGGACAGATCGGTGCCTTGGTGGGGGCGATCAGTGGGGTGGGGGGGCAGACCAGTGCTTCCAGCCATGGCCGATGATATTGCAGCATCGGCCATGGCTGGATTGTAATATTTCACCAGTTTTAATAGGTGAAATATTACAAATCGCTCTGATTGGCAGTTTCACTTTCAACAGCCAATCAGAGCGATCGTAGCCACTGGGGGGTGAAGACACCCCCCCCCCCCAGAGCTGTACTACCACTCCCCCTGTCCCTGCAGATCGGGTGAAATTGGAGTTAACCCTTTCACCCGATCTGCAGGGACGCGATCTTTCCATGACGCCACATAGGCGTCATGGGTCGGATTGGCACCGACTTTCATGACGCCTACATGGCGTCAAAGGTCGGGAAGGGGTTAAGAGACCACCACATCAAAACCCTGTCATGGCCAGCCCAATCTCCAGACCTGATCCCCATTGAAAACCTCTGGAATGTAATCAAGAGGAGGATGGATAGTCACAAGCCATCAAACAAAGAAGAACTGCTTACATTTTTGTGCCAGAAGCAGAGTGGTGGAGAGCATGCCAAGACGCATGAAAGCTGTGATTAAAAATCATGGTGATTCCACAAAATATTGATTTCTGAAATCTCCCTGAGTTAAAACATTAGTATTGTTGTTTCTAAATGATTAAGAACTTGTTTTCTTTGCATTATTTGAGGTCTGAAAGCACTGTTTTGTTTTGTTTTTGTTGTTTTTTTTTTACCATTTCTACTTTTCAGGAAAAAAAATACAAAATGTATTGCTTGGAAATCTGGAAACATGTTTTCAGAAGTTTATAGAATAAAATAACAATTTACATTTTACTAAAAAATATACCTATAAGGAGAAAAATCAGACAAACTGAATACTTTTCAGTGGTCTCTTAATTTTTTGCCAGAGTTGTATTATATAGTCAATACAAACAGAGTGATCTATTTCAAGAGTTTATTTCTATTAATGTTGATGATTATGGCTTACAGTCAATCAAAACCCAGAAGTCATTATTTCAGTAGATTAGAATAACAAAAAACATTTGCAAAGACTTCCTAAGCATTTAAAAAGGACCATTAGTCTGTTTCAGTAGGCCCTACAAACATGGTGAAGACTCCTTACTTGACAAATGTCCAGAAGGCATACCAAAAAATAGAAAGGAGCAGCATGCAATCCAGGTGAAAAAAACAAAACGTATTCTTTATTTTGCCATAATGCGACGTTTCAACCACTGTAGGTCTTTTTCAAGCATACATAACAGAGAAAATGGCAGTCTTACATAGTGTGGAGACTCATGTCCTCCAATCACTAACAAGGTACTGCCCATTTATATATTACACACAGCATAATAAAAAAATTCACTTACAATATATATGGTCCATATATATACAATGACAGCACCATGTGACAAACATTATACAATAAATGATATCGACAATAGAAATACATAAATAAACCACCCATATCCTCATGTCCTCAGACCAATCTGTGCTGAGCATCATAGTCATCATGGAAATCATAAATCAATCAAATCCTGTGTCTCAAATTTATCATGGTAAACATTGCTTCTTAACCAACAGATGTTTAATCTCCATGCTTGTGCCAAGAGACCAGCACCGATCGACCAATCACATATACTTACACGGCCGAAGACAGACCACGTTACTACATCCTCTCTTTCGCATGTGCCACCACCCCACGTCAACAGAGAGAAGCCACATGACAAATTACATGGCCACTCATGCAGGACGTCGGGACTAGCGTGCATGCGCCAGCAGCGCGCAGCCTGGAGACTGATGGACGCCCGTAGTCAGCCATATCCATGGCAACACAATGAAACTGATCAAATAAAATACTGATGCCTATCCATAATTTTTTGCGGGATAAAAATTTTTATCATTATACAAATAATGAATGACAATCAGGGGGTGAACAGAGGGTATGGAGATTAGTTGGAGAATCCAACCCAAACATAAAATACATTGATGGAACAAATATTTAGGACACCTAGTCCCCACATTGTTGGGTCGTCCCCAGATGTCAGTACCTATAAAAAAGAAAAAAGAAGACAAAATGTTAAAAACACTATACTAATGAGATACCATTAAATAACAAAGGATGAGGGGATCAAGTAACACAAATCTGTAAATTGTAATCAATATTGAGACCCCTGTGCTTTAACGTACCCAGAGTTGAAATCCATCTCATCTTTCTTTTTTTAAAGTTTTAATCTATCCCCACCTCTCCTTTGTACTGAGACACTATCAATAACACTGAATCTAAGTTGGTTTACCAAATGTCTATGTTCACAAAAATGTTTTGGGGCTGGTAAATCGAGTAACTTAGTCCTAATAGTTCTCTTGTGTTTTCTAATGCGTGCTTTGATTTCCACATCTCATCTACATACACCAGTCCACAAGGGCACACATTCATGTATGCTACAAAACTTAATGTGCAGGTATACCTATCCCTAATAATGAATTTCCTTCATGGGGCATGGGCAATGTTTACCATGATCCATTTGAGACACAGGATTTGATTGATTTACAATTTCCATGAAGACTATGATGCTCAGCACAGATTAGTCTGAGGACACGAGGATATGGGTTGTTTATTTATGTATTCCTATAGTCGATATCAATTATTGTATATTGTTTTTCCCATGGCACTCTCATTGCATATAAACATAGACCATATATATTGTAAGTGATTTTTTTAATTATGCTGTGTGTAATATATAAATGGGTCTCCACACTATATAA
This sequence comes from Ranitomeya imitator, assembly GCF_032444005.1. Classification (NCBI taxonomy): domain Eukaryota; kingdom Metazoa; phylum Chordata; class Amphibia; order Anura; family Dendrobatidae; genus Ranitomeya; species Ranitomeya imitator. The sequence goes on along the minus strand of NC_091285.1, from coordinate 307,206,178 downwards.
GGCTGCCATTTTCTCTGTTATGTATGCTTGAAAAGACCTACAGTGGTCGAAACCTCGCATTATGGCAAAATGGCGAACAAGTTTTGTTTTTTTCACCTGGATTAGATGCTGCTACTTTCTGTTTTTTGATATGCAATTTTTCCAGTTGGGTTCATTGGATTTGGAACGTGCATCCCTACATTTGAAGTGCTGTCATCTGCCACTTTTGTATTTATTGGATGTTCAGAAGGTAGTCATTGACACACAATGTTAGGGCTAGCAGAACGCACCAAATAATTAGAGAAAAGGAATAAGGTGCGTTCGCAGCCCGGGGTCCACCGTGTAGAGATGGAACCTGCTGCTAAGCAGCGACAGACTATATGGCAGTACAATGAGAATACACACATGGGTTAGCTTCACCCTGTGTGAAAGAAGCAAACCCTGTTGCGTCACAGGGCCGCAGTACCGCAAGTAACGGAAACAATAATAAAGTAGCACGAGAGTGCATGTGGTGCCGCACTGACGGACGCCACTAACCACCCAGGCTTGGGTTTGGAAAAGCTCGGTGATAGCGCATGGCGCTGCACTGGCAGTCACAGCAATAGACGCTGTTTGTGTACTAATGTTGGTAAAGTCGGGCGCTAGATTACAATCATCCTCCTTACGCGAGCATTCAAACACAAGGGAGGGGATGATTAAAGAGTGACTTTCACAACACACTTTCAGGCTCCACTTCGGCTGATGCAGAATGAGAGACTGCAGCAGACACGGTTCGAGATTCCCCCTGTGCAGCGGTGGGAACTCGACTCCTAACATACTCCACAAGAGTATAAGCCACAAAATGTCATTGCTAAATCAGCTGACTGTTCACAAGAGGGCTGTATCCAAGCATTTTACTGGAAAGTTGAGTGGAAGGAAAAAGTGTGGTAGAAAAATATGCACAAGCAAACGGGATAACTGCAGCCTTGAAAGGATTGTTAAGAAAAGGCCATTCAAAAATTTAGGGGAAGGTTCACAAGAAGTGGACTGCTGCTGCAGTCATTGCTTCAAGTGCCACCACACACAGATGCATCCAAGACATGGGCTGCAAGTGTTGCATTCCTTGTGTCAAGCCACTTATGAATAATAGACAACACCAGAAGTATCTTACCTGGGCAAAAGGAGAAAAAGAGCTGGACTGTTGCTCAGTGGTCCAAGGTGTTGTTTACAGATGAAAGTAAATTTTCATTTTATTTGGAAATCAAGGTCCCAGAGTCTGGAATAAGTGTGGAGAGGCCACAATCCAAGCTGCTTGAGGTCTAGTATGAAGTTTCCACAATCAGTAATCGTTTGGGGAGCCATGTCATCTGCTGGTGTAGGTCCACTGTGCTTTATCAAGACCAAAGTCAGTGCAGCCGTCTACCAGGAAATTTTAGAGCACTTTATTTTTTCCCCTGCCAACAAGCTTTTTGGAGATGGGCACCCGTCAAGTCAGCACTCTTCTCCATTATTGTGGAACCTACTGAAACACACTAAAGGACCTTTTCTAAATGCTTAAGAAGCCTTTGCAGATGTTTTTGTTATAATGACTTTTGGGTTTTCATTGGCTGGAAGCCATAATCATCTACATTAACAGAAATAAAAACTTGAAATAGATCACTCTGCAATGACTGTTGTTGTGAATTCCGCTCTTGGGCTCCCTCCGGTGGTTGTAAGTGGCACTTTTGTGAGTTCTGCTCTTGGGCTCCCTCTTGTGGTTTCTAGTGGTATGGCTGCTCCTTGGAGTTAGCTGTCATCAGCTGCATCCACTTATCTTCTCTTCTGCTCGGCTATTTAAGTCTGGCTCTATCTTCAGCCAGTGCCACTTGTAAATGGTTCCTGGTTGGATTCACATCTCTTTGGAGTTCCCTGTTATCCTGACCAGTTCAGCTAAGCTAAGTTTTTGCTTGCTCTTTTCTGTCCACTGATTGTGGACTTATCCATTCTGTGCTTTCTATGTTTGTCCAGCTTATCAGTGTGAATTAATTCTGTCTTGCTGGAAGCTCTGGGAGGCAGATTTGCCCTCCACACATTTAGTCAGGTGTGGAGTTTTTTTTTGTAAACTCTGCGTAGATTTTTGTAGTGTTTTATACTGACCGCACAGTATTCCATCCTGTCCTATCTATTTAGCTAGTCTGGCCTCCTGTGCTCATCCTGGTTTCATTCTGTGTATGTCTTTTCCCTCTCCACTCACAGTCATTATTTGTGGGGGGCTAATCTATCCTTTGGGGATTTTATCCGAGGCAAGATAGTTTTCCTGCTTCTTTCTTTAGGGGTAGTTAGCTCTTAGACTGTGACGAGATGTCTAGGGAGAGTTAGGAGCATTCCACGGCTACCTCTAGTGTTGTGTTGAGCTTAGGGACTGCGGTCAGTACAGTTACCACGTCCTTCAGAGCTCGTTCCATGTTGCTCCTAGACCACCGTATCATAACAGTACAAGTGGCCAAAAATGAATAAAATGCATCTCAAAAGAAGGAAAAGAAAGTTCTGAACCATTTTTTTTTCTGTGCTTTGGTTTGTCTTTTTTTTCCCTCTTGATATCTGGGTGGTTCAGGATATATGCTTTGGCATGGATGTTCAGGGTTTGTTTTCTCGTGTGGATCAACTTGCTGCAAGAGTACAGAGTATCCAGGACTATGTTGTCCAGACTCCGGCTTTAGAGCCCAGAATTCCTACTCCTGATTTGTTTTTTGGGGACAGATCCAAGTTTTTGAACTTTAAAAATAACTGCAAATTTTTTTTTGCTTTGAAACCCCGTTCTTCTGGTGATCCCATTCAGCAAGTAAAAATCATCATATCCTTGCTGCATGGTGACCCTCAAGACTGGGCTTTTTCTCTTGAAACAGGGGATTCGGCATTATTGAATGTAGATGCATTTTTTCAAGCGCTCGGATTATTGTATGACGAACTTAATTCTGTGGATCATGCAGAAAAAACCCTGTTGGCCTTGTGTCAAGGTCAGGATGCGGCAGAGTTATACTGCCAGAAATTTAGAAAATGGTCTGTGCTCACTAAATGGAATGAAGAGGCTCTGGCTGCTATTTTCAGAAAAGGTCTTTCTGAAACCCTTAAAGATGTTATGGTGGGCTTTCCTACGCCTGCCGGTTTGAGCGAATCTATGTCTCTAGCCATTCAGATTGATCGACGTCTGCGCGAGCGTAAAGCTGTGCACCATATGGCAGTATCCTCTGAGCAAAGTCCTGAACCTATGCAGTGTGATAGGATTTTGACTAGAATAGAACGGCAGGAATTCAGACGTCAGAATAGGCTGTGTTTTTACTGTGGTGATTCGGCTCATGTTATCTCTGATTGCCCTAAGCGTACTAAGAGAGTCGCTAGGTCTGTTACCATTAGTACTATACAGCCTAAATTTCTCTTATCTGTGACCCTGATTTGCTCATTGTCATCCTTTTCTGTCATGGCATTTGTGGATTCAGGCGCTGCCCTGAACTTAATGGACTTAGAATTCGCCAGGTGCTGTGGTTTTTCCTTGCAGCCTTTGCAGAGCCCTATTCCTTTGAGGGGCATTGATGCTACACCGTTGGCCAAGGATAAACCTCAGTACTGGACACAGATGACTATGTACATGGCTCCTACACATCAGGAAGATTGCCGTTTTCTGGTGTTGCATAGCCTGCATGATGTTGTTGTACTGGAATTTCCATGGTTACAGGAACATAATCCGGTGCTGGATTGGAAAACTATGTCGCAGACTAGTTGGGGTTGTCGAGGAGTACATAGTGACGTTCCTTTGATGTCAATTTCCTCTTCCCCCTCTTCTGAGGTCCCTGAGTTTTTGTCGGATTTCCAGGATGTATTTGATGAGCCCAAGTCCAGTTCCCTTCCTCCACATAGGGACTGTGATTGTGCTATTAACTTGATTCCTGGTTGCAAGTTCCCTAAGGGCCGACTTTTCAATCTGTCTGTGCCAGAGCATGCCGCCATGCGGAGCTATGTTAAGGAATCTTTGGAGAAAGGGCATATTCGGCCCTCTTCGTCACCATTGGGAGCGGGTTTCTGTTTTGTTGCTAAGAAGGATGGCTCCTTGAGACCCTGTATTGATTATCTTCTTAATAAGATCACGGTCAAATTCCAATACCCCTTGCCTTTGCTTACTGATTTGTTTGCTCAGATTAAGGGGGCTAGTTGTTTTACTAAGATTAACCTCCGAGGGGCATATAATCTTGTTCATATTAAACAGGGTGATGAATGGAAAACTGCATTTAATACGCCCGAAGGCCATTTTGAATACCTTGTGATGCCATTTGGGCTCTCTAATGCTCCATCTGTGTTCCAGTCCTTCATGCATGATATTTTCCACAATTATCTTGATAAATTCATGGTCGTATATTTGGATGATATTTTGATTTTTTCCGATGATTGGGAGTCTCATGTGAAGCAGGTCAGGATGGTGTTCCAGATCCTTCGTGATAATGCTTTATTTGTGAAGGGGTCTAAGTGCCTATTCGGAGTTCAGAAGGTCTCTTTTTTGAGTTTTATTTTTTCTCCCTCATCTATAGAAATGGATCCTGTTAAGGTCCAAGCTATTCATGACTGGATCCAACCCACATCTGTGAAGGGTCTTAAAAAATTTTTGGGCTTTGCTAATTTCTATCGCCGTTTCATTGCCAATTTTTCCAGTGTGGTTAAGCCCCTTACTGATTTGACGAAGAAAGGCGCTGATGTGACTAATTGGTCCTCTGAGGCTGTTGAGGCATTTCAGGAGCTTAAACGCCGATTTACTTCTGCCCCTGTGTTGCATCAACCGGATGTTTCTCTTCCTTTTCAGGTTGAGGTCGACGCTTCTGAGATTGGGGCAGGGGCCGTTTTGTCTCAGAGGGAGTCTGATGGTTCTTTGATGAAACCGTGTGCTTTTTTTTCCAGAAAGTTTTCGCCTGCAGAACGCAATTATGATGTTGGCAATCGACAGCAGTGGTTTCCTAGCAGCCATTTTACCATGAAGGCCTGCTGCACAAAGTCTCCTCTTAACAGTTGTCGTAGAGATGTGTCTGCTGCTAGAACTCTGTGTGGCATTGACCTGGTCCCTAATCTAAGCTGCTGATAACCTGTGATTTCTGAGGCTGGTGACTCGGATAAACTTATCCTCAGAAGCAGAGGTGACGCTTGGTCTTCCTTTCCTGGGGCAGTCCTCATGTGAGCCAGTTTCTTTGTAGCGCTTGATGGTTTTTGCCACTGCACTTGGGGACACTTTCAAAGTTTTCCCAATTTTTCAGACTGACTGGCCTTCATTTCTTAAAGTAATGATGGCCACTCATTTTTCTTTACTTAGCTGCTTTTTTCTTGCCCTAATACAAATTCTAACAGTCTGTTCAGTAGGACTATCAGCTGTGTATCCACCGGACTTCTGCACAACACAACTGATGGTCCCAACTCCATTTATAGCAAGAAATCCCACTTATTAAACCTGACAGGGCACACCTGTGAAGCGAAAACCATTTCCGGTGACTACCTCTTGAAACTCATCAAGAGAATGCCAAGAGTGTGCAAGCAGTCATCAAAGCAAAAGGTAGCTACTTTGAAGAACCTAGAATATAAGACATATTTTCAGTTGTTTCACACTTTTTTGTTAAGTATATAATTCCAAATGTGTTAATTCATCGTTTTGATGCCTTCAGTGTGAATGCACAATTTTCATAGTCATGAAAATACAGAAAAATCTTTAAATGAGAAGGCGTGTCCAAACTTTTGGTCTGTTGTTGTGAATTCTGCTTTTGGGTTCCCTCCAGTGGTTGTAGGTGGGAATGCAGTTGTCCCTGAGTTGCAGTCCTGGCCAGGTGTATCTGCTGATTGCAGTTCTGACTGGGATATTTAGGTGTGCAGGATTCATTAGTCCTTGCCAGTTGTCCATGGTTGTGGGAGGTTTTGGATTTTTGTCTGGTTCCTCCTGCCTTGCTGCCAATTCGGCAAAGATAAGTGTCTGTTTTTTGTTTCTGTGGCACACATGCTGTGTGCTTAATAATTCTGTGCTATTCATTTGTTTTCTCTTGTCCAGCTTAGATTGTGTCAGTGTTTTCTCAGTCTTGTTGGATTCTCTGGAGTTGCAGATATATGCTCCACATCTTTAGTTAGATGGTGGAGTTTTTTGTATTTTCTGCTGTGGATATTTTTGGAAGGGTTTTAATACTGACCGCTTAGTATTCTGTCCTATCCTTTCCTATTTTAGCTAGAGTGGCCTCGTTTGCTAAATCCTGTTTCCTGCCTGCGTGTGTCTTTTCCTCTACTACTCACAGTCAATATTTGTGGGGGGCTGCCTATCCTTTGGGGTTCTGCTCTGAGGCAAGGTAGATTTCCTATTTCCATCTGTAGGGGTATTTAGTCCTCCGGCTGTGTCGAGGTGTCTAGGATTTGTTAGGCACACCCCACGGCTACTTCCAGTTGTGGTGTTAAGTTCAGGATTTGCGGTCAGTACAGGTTCCATCAACTAAGAGAAAGTTCCATGCGGCTCCAAGGTCACCGGATCATAACAGTACAACTGGCCTATAATGAGTTAAATGCATCTCAGAAGAAGGGAAGAAAGGTGTTGAGCCATTTTTTTTCTCTGCACTCTGCTTTCTGTTCTCTTCCCTCTTTATCTCTGTGTGGCTGAGGAGTCTTGTGCTTGCATGGATATTCAGGAATTAGCTTCTCATGTGGACTAGCTTGCTGCCAGGGTACAGGGTATTTCTTATTATATTGTTGAGACTCCTGTTTTAGAGCCGAAGATTCCTACTCCTGATTTGTTTTTTTGGTGACAGGTCCAAATTTTTGAGTTTTAAAAACAACTGTAAACTGTTTTTTGCTCTGAGACCTCGATCCTCTAGTGATTCCATTCAGCAGGTTAAAATCATCATCTCCCTGCTGCGTGGCGATCCACAGGATTGGGCATTTTCCCTGGAATCTGGGAATCCGGCTTTGCTTAATGTAGACTGCTTTTTTCAGGCTTTTAGATTATTATATGATGAACCTAATTCTCTGGATCTAGCGGAGAAGACCTTGTTGGCCCTGTCTCAGGGTCAAAAGGCGGCAGAATTGTATTGTCAGAAATTTAGAAAATGGTCTGTGTTGACTAAATGGAATGATGATGCTTTGGCGGCAATTTTCAGAAAGGGTCTTTCTGAATCTGTTAAAGATGTTATGGTGGGGGTTCCCACGCCTTTCGGTCTGAGTGATTCTATGTCTCTGGCCATTCAGATTGACCGGCGCTTGTGGGAGCGCAGAACTTTGCACGCTGTGGCGTTGTCCTCAGAGCAAATTCCTGAGCCAATGCAGTGTGATAGGATTCTGTCTAGAATGGAACGACAAGGTTTCAGACGTCAGAATAGGTTGTGTTATTATTGTGGCGATGCTTCTCATGTCATTTCTGTCTGCCCTAAGCGGACAAAGAGGATCGCCAGTTCATTTACCATCAGTACTGTACAACCTAAATTTCTGTTATCTGTGTCCTTGATCTGTTCATTGTCATCATTTTGTGTCATGACGTTTGTGGATTCAGGCGCTGCCTTGAATTTAATGGACTTTGAATTTGCCAGGCGTTGTGGTTTTTCCTTGCAGCCTTTGCAGAACCCTATTCCTTTAAGGGGCATTGATGCTACACCTTTGGCTAAAAATAAGCCCCAGTTTTGGACACAGGTGACCATGCGCATGGCGCCAGCCCATCAGGAAGATTGTCGATTTCTGGTGTTGCATAATTTGCATGATGCTATCGTGCTGGGTTTTCCGTGGTTGCAGGTACATAATCCTGTGTTGGACTGGAAGTCTATGTCTGTGACTAGTTGGGGTTGTCAGGGGATTCATAATGATGTTCCTTTGATGTCAATCTCCTCTTCTTCCTCTTCTGAAATTCCAGAGTTTTTGTCTGATTTTCAGGATGTATTCGATGAGCCCAAGTCCAGTTCCCTTCCACCGCACAGGGACTGTGATTGTGCTATTGACTTGATTCCAGGCTGTAAGTTTCCTAAAGGCCGACTTTTCAACCTGTCTGTGCCTGAATATACCGCCATGCGGAATTATATTAAGGAGTCTTTGGCGAAAGGGCATATTCGGCCATCTTCTTCACCATTGGGAGCTGGATTTTTTTTTTTCGTTGCTAAGAAGGATGGCTCCTTGAGACCCTGTATTGATTATCGCCTCTTGAGTAAGATCACGGTCAAGTTTCAATACCCTTTACCTTTGCTTTCTGATTTGTTTGCTAGGATTAAGGGGGCTAGTTGGTTTACTAAGATTGACCTTCGGGGGGCATATAATCTTGTTCGTATTAAGCAGGGTGATGAATGGAAAACTGCGTTTAATACGCCCGAAGGTCATTTTGAGTATCTTGTTATGCCATTCGGGCTCACTAATGCTCCATCTGTTTTTCAGTCCTTCATGCATGATATCTTCCGGACTTATCTTGATAAATTCTTGATTGTATATTTGGACGATATTTTGATTTTTTTCCGATGATTGGGAGTCTCATGTGCAACAGGTCAGGATGGTTTTTCAGATCCTTCATGACAATGCTTTGTTTGTGAAGAGGTCTAAGTGTCTCTTTGGGGTGCAGAAGGTTTCTTTTTTGGGCTTCATTTTTTCTCCCTCATCTATGGAGATGGATCCGGCTAATGTTCAGGCCATTCATGATTGGATTCAACCCACATCCGTGAAGAGCCTTCAGAAATTTTTGGGTTTTGCTAATTTTTATTGTCGTTTCATTGCTAACTTCTCTAGCGTGGTTAAACCCTTGACCGATTTGACGAAGAAAGGCGCTGATGTGGCAAATGCGTCCTCTGCGGCTGTCTCTGCCTTTCAGGAGCTTAAACGCCTATTTACTTCTGCTCCGATGTTGCATCAACCGGATGTTTCTCTTCCATTTTAGGTTGAGATTGACGCTTCTGAGATTGGGGCAGGGGCCGTTTTGTCTCAGAGGGATCCTGTTAGTTCCTTGATGAAACCGTGTGCCTTCTTTTCTCGTAAGTTTTCGCCTACTGAATGCAATTATGATGTCGGCAATCGGGAGTTGTTGGCTATGAAGTGGGCATTTGAGGAGTGGCGACACCGTATTGTGGTCTTGACCGATCATAAGAATCTGATTTACCTCGAGTATGCCAAACGGCTGAATCCTAGACAGGCTCGATGGTCCTTGTTTTTTTCCCGTTTTGATTTCGTAGTTTTGTATCTTCTGGGTTCTAAGAATATTAAGGCTGATGCCCTCTCTAGGAGTTTTTTGCCTGATTCTCCTGAGGTCCTTGAACCGGTCGGCATTCTGAAAGAAGGGGTGGTCCTTTCTGCCATTTCCCCTGATTTACAACGGGTTCTTCAGGAATTTCAGGCTGACAGACCTGACCGCTGTCCAGTGGGGAAACTGTTTGTTCCTGACACATGGACTAATAGAGTGATTTCTGAGGTTCACTGTTCTGTGTTGGCTGGTCATCCTGGTATTTTTGGTACCAGAGATTTGGTTGGTAGGTCCTTTTGGTGGCCTTCTTTGTCACGTGATGTGCGTTCTTTTGTGCAGTCCTGTGGGACTTGTGCGCGGGCCAAGCCTTGTTGTTCCCGTGCTAGTGGGTTGCTTTTGCCATTTCCAGTCCCTGAGAGGCTCTGGATGCATATTTCTATGGATTTTATTTCTGATCTTCCGGTTTCCCAGAAGATGTCTGTTATCTGGGTTGTTTGTGACCGGTTCTCTAAGATGGTTCATTTGGTGCCTTTGCCTAAATTGCCTTCCTCTTCAGATTTGGTTCCGTTGTTTTTTCAGCATGTGGTTCGTTTGCATGGTATTCCAGAGAATATTGTGTCCGACAGAGGTTCCCAGTTTGTTTCTAGGTTTTGGCGGGCCTTTTGTGCCAGGCTGGGTATTGATTTGTCTTTTTCTTCTGCATTTCATCCTCAGACAAATGGCCAGACCGAGCGAATTAATCAGACTTTGGAGACTTATTTGAGATGCTTTGTGTGTGCTGATCAGGATGATTGGGTGGCAATCTTGCCATTGGCCGAGTTTGCCCTTAATAATCGGGCTAGTTCGGCTACTTTGGTTTCGCCTTTCTTTTGTAATTTTGGTTTTCATCCTCGTTTTTCTTCTGGGCAGGTTGAGCCTTCTGACTGTCCTGGTGTGGATTCTGTGGTTGACAGGTTGCAGCAGATTTGGGCTCATGTGGTGGACAATTTGGTGTTGTCTCAGGAGGAGGCTCAACGTTTTGCTAACCGTCGTCGGTGTGTTGGTTCCTGGCTTCGGGTTGGGGATCTGGTCTGGTTGTCTTCTCGTCATGTTCCTATGAAGGTTTCTTCCCCTAAGTTTAAGCCTCGGTTTATTGGTCCTTATAAGATTTCTGAGATTATTAATCCGGTATCTTTTTGATTGGCACTTTCGGCCTCTTTTGCTATCCATAATGTCTTCCTTAGATCTCTATTGCGGAATATATGTGGTGCCCGTTGTTCCCTCTGTTGATCCTCCGGCCCCTGTGTTGGTTGATGGAGAGTTGGAGTATGTGGTTGAGAAGATTTTGGATTCTCGTTTTTCGAGGCGGAGGCTTCAGTACCTGGTCAAATGGAAGGGTTATGGCCAGGAGGATAATTCTTGGGTTTTTGCCTCTGATGTCCATGCTGCTGATTTGGTCCGTGCCTTTCATCTGGCTCGTCCTGATCGTCCTGGGGGCCCTGGTGAGGGTTCGGTGACCCCTCCTCAAGGGGGGGGGTACTGTTGTGAATTCTGCTTTTGGGTTCCCTCCGGTGGTTGTAGGTGGGAATGCAGTTGTCCCTGAGTCACAGTCCTGGCCAGGTGTATCTGCTGATTGCAGTTCTGACTGGGATATTTAGGTGTGCAGGATTCATTAGTCCTTGCCAGTTGTCCATGGTTGTGGGAGGTTTTGGATCTTTGTCTGGTTCCTCCTGCCTTGCTGCCAATTCAGCAAAGATAAGTGTCTGGTTTTTGTTTCTGTGGCACACATGCTGTGTGCTTAATAATTCTGTGCTATTCATTTGTTTTCTCTTGTCCAGCTTAGATTGTGTCAGTGTTTTCTCAGTCTTGTTGGATTCTCTGGAGTTGCAGATATACGCTCCACATCTTTAGTTAAATGGTGGAGTTTTTTGTATTTTCTGCTGTGGATATTTTTGGAAGGGTTTTAATACTGACCGCTTAGTATTCTGTCCTATCCTTTCCTATTTTAGCTAGAGTGGCCTCTTTTGCTAAATCCTGTTTCCTGCCTGCGTGTGTCTTTTCCTCTACTACTCACAGTCAATATTTGTGGGGGGCTGCCTATCCTTTGGGGTTCTGCTCTGAGGCAAGGTAGATTTCTTATTTCCATCTATAGGGGTATTTATTCCTCCGGCTGTGTCGAGGTGTCTACGATTTGTTAGGCACACCCCACGGCTACTTCTAGTTGCGATGTTAAGTTCAGGATTTGCGGTCAGTACAGGTTCCACCAACTCAGAGAAAGTTCCATGCGGCTCCAAGGTCACCGGATCATAACAGTCTGTACTGTATATATATACACTACCGTTCAAAAGTTTATGGTCACTTAGAAATTTCCTTATTTTTGAAAGAAAGGCACATTTTTTTTCTAATCAAGCTAACATTAAATGATTCAGAAATACACTCTATACATTGTTAATGTTGTAAATGACTATTCTAGCTGCAGATGTCTGGTTTGTAATGCAATATCTTGATAGGGGTATAGAGGTCCATTTCCAACAACCATCACTCCAGTGTTCTTATGGTACTTTGTGTTTGCTAACTATGTAAGAAAGCTAATTGATGGTTAGAATACCCTTGAAAAGCATTGTGCAAGTATGTTAGCACAGCTGAAAACAGTTTGGCTGATTAGAGAACCTATAAACCTGACACTCCTTTGAACTAGTTGAGAATCTGGAGCATTACATTTGTTGGTTCCATTAAACTCTCAAAATGGCCAAACCCCCCCAAAAAAGAACTTTCATGTGAAACTCAACAGTCTATTCTTATTCTTAGAAATGAAGGCTATTCCATGTGAGAAATTGCCAAGGAACTGAACATTTCCTACAAAGGTTTGTACTACTACCTTCAGAAATAGAAGTGGGAGGCCCCGCTGCACAACTGTGCAACAAGACAAGTACATTAGTCTGTTGCTTGAGAAATCAATGCCTCACAAGTCCTCAACTGGCAGCTTCAGTAAATAGTACATGCAAAACACCAATGTCAACATCTACAGCGAAGAGGCGACTCTGAGATGCTGGCCTTCAGGGCAGAGTGGCAAAGAAAAAGCCATATCTGAGACTGGATAATAAAAGGAAAAGATTAATAAGGGCAAAAGAACACAGACATTGGACATAGGAAGATTGGAACAAAGTGTTAAGGTCAGACGAATCCAAGTTTGAGGTGTTTGGATCACACAGAAGAACATTTGTGAGGTTCAGAACAACTGAAAAGATGCTGGAAGAGTGCCTGATGCCATCTGTCAAGCATGGTGGAGGTAATGTGATGGTCTGGTGTTGCTTTGGTGCTGGTAAAGTGGGAGATTTGTACAAGGTAAAGGGGATATTGAATAAGGAAGGCTATCACTCCATTTTGCAATGCCACACCATAGCCTGTAGACAGCGCTTGATTGGAGCCAATTCCATCCTACAACAGGACAATGAGCCAAAGCACACCTCCAAATTATGCAAGAACTATTTAGGGAAGAAGCAGGCAGCTGGTATTCTATTTGTAATGGAGTGGCCAGCTGTTATGAACAGGTGATTCAGAACCACAATGGACCTAGTGGTTAAGAGCACACAAAGTGACCTGATAGTTACTAACATAGGACGAGCTCTGAGACGTGGGAACTCTGCTGACTGCAATCCCTAATCCTATCATACCACACTAGAGGTAGCCGTGGATTGCGCCTAACGCTCCCTATGCAACTCGGCACAGCCTGAGAAACTAACTAGCCCTGAAGATAGAAAAATAAGCCTACCTTGCCTCAGAGAAATTCCTCAAAGGAAAAGGCAGCCCCCCACATATAATGACTGTGAGTTAAGATGAAAATACAAACACAGAGATGAAATAGATTTTAGCAAAGTGAGGCCAGACTTACTGAATAGACCGAGGATAGGAAAGATAGCTTTGCGGTCAGCACAAAAACCTACAAACAACCACGTAGAGGGGGCAAAAAGACCCTCCGCACCGACTAACGGTATGGAGGTGCTCCCTCTGCGTCTCAGAGCTTCCAGCAAGCAAGAAAAACCAATATAGCAAGCTGGACAGAAAATATAGCAAACAAAAGTAACACAAGCAGAACTTAGCTTATGCAGGGCAGACAGGCCACAAGAACGATTCAGGAGAGAGCCAGACCAATACTGGAACATTGACTGGAGGCCAGGAACAAAGAACTAGGTGGAGTTAAATAGAGCAGCACCTAACGACTTAACCTCGTCACCAGAGGAAGGAAACTCAGAAGCCGCAGCCCCACTCACATCCACCAGCGGAAGCTCATAGACAGAACCAGCCGAAGTACCACTCATGACCACAGGAGGGAGCTTGACCACAGAATTCACAACAGCCAGCGCAGTCACCAGATCTCAACCCCATTGAGCTGTTGTGGGAGCAGCTTGACCGTATAGTATGCAAAAAGTGCCCATCAAGTCAAACAAACTTGTGGAAGGGGCTTCTGGAAGCATGGGGTGAAATTTCTCCAGATTACCTCAGCAAATTAACTGTTAGAATGCCAAAGGTCTGCAATGCTGCAATTGCTGCAAAGGGAGCATTTTTTGACGAAAGCAAGGTTTGCAGAAGAAAATTATTATTTCAAATAAATTTGTTTTTTCGAACCTTGTCATTGTCTGGACTAGATTTTAAATTCATTTGGCAACTAATTTCATTAATAAAAGTATGAGTTTTCATGGAAAACACAATATTGTTGAACGATAGTGTATATATATATATATATATATATATATATATATATATATATATATATGTATATAGAGAGAGAGAATTGAAATTAGCACTAGCAAACAATGCTGTAATGCAGGTGCCAAAACTTTCCATGCATTGACCTATCCTCCAAATAATAAAAAAAAAATAAATGCACTCCACCATTTAGAAAAAAGTAGAAATTATGATTTTAGTAGCCCATTGGGGTTAAGCAACATTTTCGATCAACTGGAAACCTTGACATGAAAACTTGAAAAAACGTCGCTGAGCCCCAATGGGCTATTAAAATCACAATTCCTACTTTTTTCTAAATGGTGTGCTGTCTTCATTTTTGTATATATATATATATATATATATATATATATATATATATATATATAAATTTCAGTTAATGATTTTTCTAGTTATCTTTGTGTAATATACTTAGAGTATATTTCTTTGACTTGTAGTTATTGCTTATGTGACAGAATTAATTTATCTTGTGTAACCTCTATGCTGAAATAAGGAGTTTTTTTTTCCATCGCATTGAGTGTTGGATGATTGGATAATGTGAACATCAAAGGAACTGTTCATTTAATTTTAAGCTGTAAAGTTGTCTTTTACTTTATTAACTTTCAATCAATAAACAAGCAGTTTGCAAATGTAATCAGGAAATGCTTCCAATTGGCTAACAATGTATCAAAGCCAATGCTTCAAGGCAACAGCAAGCTGTAACAAGCAGTTTATTACCAGTAGCTGTTACTGACATTAGTCAAAACCAAGAAAGATAAAATGGAATAAGAAATGTAATGCTGGAAGAGCCTTGGGCGCTGTGTTCTCTTCTTCCTTTTGAAAACTGCAAGCCTGTCTTTGATATGATAACAAATATAAACTGTTTAAAAACACGAAATGCAGAAAAAACTGAGACTAGTCTGTCATAGAGTTAAATCCATCCAGAGTGACACACAAACAGTAGTAACATCCAGCGGATATATGTAATGGAAATATTTTGAATTGAATTTACATGTGACAAGATCTACAATGTAGTTTTGATTGTCTGATTTTGTATATTGTAATGGCTATGTTCATAAATCAAGTGAATATAATCTGACATAAATATAAAGCATTTCCATAGAATTCTAAGGTTAAATTATACAATATTATGGACTTCACTCTTTGGCATTAAAATAGACTAATAGGGTCTAAAATTTGTTTTTAATTTTTGTTCTTAATGCTTTTTTATATACTATAGGTAAGCTACAATTTTGTTGTTATTTATATAGTTTTACAAAACATAATAAACAGACATATAAACAGACAAAACAATTTTTGATTTTGTGAAATTACAATTGAATAATTAACTTTAACAATAGTGTATAAGAATTATGTATTTTTTAAATTTCCATTATTTTTAACATTAATTTTGTACATTATGCCTACACTCTCAGCAAAGTTATTACTGGTTTTATCTATTGACTATCCAGGTTAAAATGTACACAGTCGAGGAGTTGAGCTACAAATAATATATTTAAAATCTGAGAAGTATTGTTGATTTACCCACTTTTAAAACAATAAATGTGGTGAAAGGTTCTGAGATTTATGAATGAGTGAAGCCTGTAGGAATGTAGAATGTACAATACATCACAAAAGACATTGTAATTTACAGTACTTAGTTTCTTATTGGAAGCACTGTGATTTAGTTATAGAGGATGAAACATTTAATCGCTACTAAAATTGGATCACATTTATTAGCTAAAATTAGATTAAAAAATGTTATCTAATTTTAGCTAAAAATCATTAAAACTTCTTAATTTTACAGGGCCAGGTCCACCATCTGATGTTTATAAGGCTTCGTGTCTCTACCTCCAAAACATGTCAGGATAGACAAAGATCAAGCAGTTGAAATATAAATGCCTTATCATTTTGTTTTCAAAGAAGATAAGCCAATTATAAAGGTTTCGGGCAGTAGTTTTTTCCCCTTAGCCCATTGAAAGCACATGAACACTTGACTGATCCAACCATTACTGTATATGTGGAAGTATGGAGAAAGATTTGTGGTTCAAATAAGAATGTATGGCCACTTTAACATTTCTATACTAATATAGCTATGCCCCTCTTAAATCTCCAGTATGGTCTTTCAGAGAAAATAAACTGTATAGTCCAATAGCGAGAGACCAAGCACCTGCAGCACCACTGGGATAAGTTAGTAGGGCGGACATCAACTGTTCTTGTCTCTGGCTACAGTCCCTGGCTGGATATTTGAAGAAAACTTTCTATGTTTTAAAGAAAGACATGACTTGCTGCAATTGTGCAGCCAGGTTCTGAATCGTGCCATCCACTCCTCAGGCAGCATGAATCAAATAACAGGTTCTCTTTAACATTCATATGATAAATAAAGGACAAACCCAGCAAGACAAAGCAAAAAAAGTACAAGTAATCCCAATAGAAAAGCAATGTCAAAAAGACCATCTGATATAAAGTTGGAACCATGGGCTATGATTTTGAATATTAACACTGACAATCCAGTCACTCAATGAGCTCCTGATGAATAAGCGGAACACGCATCTGGGTGTCTGCTCAGATGTCCCCTTTGTTCCTGCCTCATAATGTCTACAGGTATCCACTTCATGAATAACTGATTGTCAATGTTACTATATTAATTTCTATCTTGTGTTTGCCATTGTGGATGAGACAGTCTTTTTGAGCACGGCTATTCTATTGGAAATGCTCATATTTTTACGCGGTATTTTTGTATTATCTTGTTGGATATGGCCTACATTTACTGCATACCATTGTATAATAATACAGTTCTTATTTTTATTTATAATTTGTTTGTTTTTTTTCAGTTTTTTTAGGATTACTATTTAAATATGCTGCTGGCTTATCTTGTAATTTTATTATTACTACTCTAATTGTTTTGTAGGTGATAAATCCCTTTATCATTCACCCTGGCCTTCATTAGATTCTGCAATTCTCCCCATTAAATATTGAGATCACTCTCCATTTGGTTAAAATATTTGGCTTTACAACTGAAAAATGCAAGTTTATGAAACTGCTTAAATTTTAAATTATGAAATTATAATCAAAAACTAATAAAGTATTAAGCAAAAAATTACAAAAGGACTAATTTATTGTCACTTTTGCATCTAAAATTTGGGGTAATACAAAATTTCCTTGTCATAAATACCTATGCCAAAATTATCAATTTGACATGACATTTAAATTGACTCTGTTTGACCCCTTAACCCCT
Source organism: Ranitomeya imitator (assembly GCF_032444005.1). Classification (NCBI taxonomy): domain Eukaryota; kingdom Metazoa; phylum Chordata; class Amphibia; order Anura; family Dendrobatidae; genus Ranitomeya; species Ranitomeya imitator. Next base: position 307,189,091 of record NC_091285.1, on the reverse strand, counting down.
GGGGGTAATTTTGGCTTTGCGTTTTCGTTTTTTGCTCCCCTTCTTCTCAGAGCCATAACTTTTTTATTTTCCCATCAATATGGAAATTTGAGGGCTTGTTTATTGCGGGAAAAATTGTATTTTGAACAGCACCATTGTTTTTACCATATTATGTTCTAGAAAACGGGAAAAAAATTTCAAGTGCGGTGAAATTGTAAAAAAAGTTCAATCCCACACTGGTTTTTTGTTTGGCTTTTTTGCTAGGTTCACTAAATGCTACATCTGACCTGCAATTTTGATTCTCCAGGTCATTATGAGTTCATAGAAACCAAACATGTCTAGGTTCTTTATTATCTAAGTAGTGAAAAAAAATTCCAAACTTTGTTAAAAAAGCGCCATTTTCCGAGACCCGTAGCGTCTCCATTTTTCGTGATGTCGGGTTGGTGAGGACTTATTTTTTGCATGCCGAGCTACCATTTTGTTCCAGATACAATCTTTTTATTGCGTGTTTTGCAGCGACCAAAAAACTTAATTCTGACGTTTTGACTTTTTTCTCGCCACGCCGTTTAGCGATCAGGTGAATACTTTTTTTATTGATAGATCAGGTGATTCTGAATGTGGTGATACCAAATATGTGTTTGTTTGAATTATTTTCATTATTTTATTTTGAATGGGGCAGAAGGGTGGTGAGTTGAACTTTTATATATTTTTTATAATTTTTAAAACTTTTGAAATGCTTCAATAGTCTCCAAAGGAGACTAGAAGCTGCCACAACCTGATCAGCTCTGCTACATAGAGGCGATGATACGATCGCTTGTATGTAGCAGAATTACTCACTTGCTATTTGCACCTATCACTGGGTGGTGCTCACAGCAATCCAGCAGTGACAACCATAGAGCTCCAGGAGACCTCTGGTTGTCATGCCAATGAATCGGTGACCCACGATCACATGACGGGGGGTCATCAATGGCCAGAAGCGCGAGTAAAATGCCACTATCAGCGATTGACAGTGGCATTTAACGGGTTAATAGCCGTGGGTAGATTGCGATTCCACCCTTGATTATTCCAGGCACATGTTAGCTATTCAACAGAGCTGACATATGCCGGGAAAGATGTGGTCTCACCGCCGGAGCCCACATCAAAGTGAGAGAGTGTGACATCGGCGTACTACTATGCCCAATGTGGGAAATGGGTTAATATGCCAATAATACTCCAAAACTAGAAAAGTGTTGTAGAAAACCTTTGGGCTTGAAGTATGACATACTCTAGTCAATATTGAAATTGCAAGTAAAAGAAGGAAAAGCCATTGAAGTATGTAAATTACAAGATTGATAGACATGCTAATAATATGCAAAAGACAAAACAAGTCCAGAGGTGTTATAGCTTATGATAGCAACTTTAGTCCATGCAAGCTGTTAAAAACAGCATGAATAACATGTGGCCTGACATTGTGTTCAGAAAAAGCTCCAGAGTGTTTGATGAAATGACTGTACCACTCATTCCACATTTGACTAATTCTGTACTGCAAGTAAATTAGGACTTCACAATCTAAGCCTAAGTCAAACAGCGTCTACACAACCATCAGAAGGCTTGACATTGTGCTGGGAGCCAGACGTCCTGCTACAAATGTTCCATTAACCTCACAACACCTCTCTCAAAGGTTTTCATAGCTCAGAGTCAGACAGCAATGGAGGTTGGGTTGGAGGTCTATCCTCTTCAGCATTGAGTCCAGTTATTGTCTTGGATGTGATGATAGTTGTTGATTGGTCTGGAGACCTTTGTGTGCATTATCATGAAGAAGTATTCTCAAGATAAGTCACACTGATCGATCCCAGTTGTGGGATAAAATAAGGTATAATACCCATACCTCTTTAATCTTCATTTAATGTACACTCATCTCTGTGTTATATTGATTTGGTCATGGAAACAGTTGTATGCCCAGTTCCCCAAAAATAATTTTTCAATATGACAATGCCAGATTGCTTGTTGCTTTTAGTTTTCTGAGCAGCTGGTGTGGTCAAAATTTGCTACCATGGCCTGCAGCGTCTTTGGCCTCCAATTAAGGACATCTGGTACGTCAATGGTTGGCAATTGCAAGGGGAGCAGCCAACAACAGATCTTGATGATCTGTATGCCCAAGTGCATTTAGCGTGGCAAAACAATCCTCAAACAAAAATGAACAACAGCATGCCAACATGGGTAAGAGTGTATATTTTACATGTTGTGTTCATACTCATTTTTTAATACATTGCAATGTTTAAAAAAGTTGTTTCCAATTTTTCATAAATTGCTTATTATTATTATTTATTTTAATAGCGCCATTTATTCCATGGTGCTTTACATGTGACAGGGGTATATATAATAAAAAACAAGTACAATAATCTTAAACAATACAAGTCTCCGACTGGTACAGGAGGAGAGAGAACCTTGCCCACGAGAGCTCACAGTCTACAAGGGATGGGTGAGGATACAGTAGTTGAGGGTAGAGGTGATCATGCAGTGGTATAATGGAACAAGGGTTACTGGAGGTTGTAGGCTTGTTGGAAGGGGTAGGTTTTTTATGTTCCAATTGAAGATTTCCACGTAGGTGAGAATCTGATATGTTGGGGTAGAGGGTTCCAGAGTAGGGGATTGCACAGGAAAAAACTCTTCTATGTGATTGTGGGAAGAGGAGAAAAGAGGGGAGTAGAGAAAGAGATCTTATTAGCATAGGAAAATTGGGTGCAAGTAAGTATGGAGAGACTAGGTCACAGATGTATGAAGGAGACAGATTGTGGATAGCTTTATATGACATGGTTATTGTTCTTAACTGGAGTCTCTGGGCAATGAGGAGCCAGTGAAAGGATTAATAAAGAGTAGAGGCTGGGGAATAGCGGGGGGAACAGGTTGATTAATTGGGCAGCAGAATTTACTAAAGATGGGAGGCGTGCAAGAGTGTTAGAAGGGAGACCACAGAGCAGGAGGCTGAAGTAGTCAAAGCAGGTGATGATGAGAGCGTGCACTAGTGGTTTTTCAGATTGTTAATTAAGGAAAGTATGGATCCAATAAATATTTTTGAGTTGGAGTCAGCAGGAAGTGAAAAGTGCTTGGATATGTGGTTTGATGGAGAGATCAGAGTCAGAGTCAAGGGTTACCCCGAGTCATGAAGCTTGCGAGATGGGGGACAGTGGCCAGCCATTGATTTTGATCAATAGGTCTGTTGGGGAGATTGTGTGGGAAAAAGATGATGAATTTGGTTTTGTCCTTGTTAATTTTTATAAATTAAGCAGAGAAGGATGAAATAGCAGATGAACTTTGCGAGATTCTGGATAATAATGAGGTGATATTGGGTCCAAAAAGTTAGATCTGTGTGTCATCAGCATAGCGATGATACCGAAGTATGTGGGACTCTATGAGCTATCCCAGGCCGAAGGTGTAGATGGAGAAGAGCATTGGTCCTAGAAATGAACCTTAGGGGGCAACGACAGTTAAATTATGCAATGAGGAGGTGGTGTGTGAGTGGGAGATGCTGAATGTTTGGTCTGCTAGGTATGACGAGATCCAAGACAGTGCCATGTCTTTGATGCCATGAGATGAGAGAATCTGTAGTAGTGTCAGTTTGATTTGACAGTCAATAGGTCATTGGTGACTTTAGACAGGGCAGTTTCAGTGAAACAATGCAGTCAGAAGTCAGACTATAAGTGGTCAAAAAAGCAGCAGACAAAGAGGTGGAAGGACAGTTCAAAATGGACACGTTGTTCCCGTAGTGAGGCATAGGGAAGAAGTGAAATTCGGTAATAGCTAGACAAAGAGGATAGGTTAAAGGAGAGATTTTTGAGGATGGGTGTGATTAAGGCACAGTGTGTTCTAAAAGACAGAAATGTCCAAGAAGCATGGGAGATTTTGATAGATTAAATTCTCACTGCACAATCAGTAACAATCCTAAAAAGAAGGAAAGATTGCAAGCATATAAAGAGACCATGATGGATGAACACAAAATTCAAACACTTGTTAAAAAGGAAAAAAGAAATATATATTAAATTGAGAGAGGGGGCACATCTAAAGAAGAATATAATGCTGTCTACGGGGAATGCAGGGTAATTGGAATGGTGGAAGCTTTCTAGCGCGCGACAGTGCTAACAGCACACTTAGCACATGTTATGTTGCCTTTTTGCAGTGCCTGCCTGCACCGTGCACAATCAGTGCGCTTTCCTGACAGCCTATCAGTGTAGGATGGGAATTCCCGCTTGGACTCTGCATCTGACTCGGGGCGTCCTCAGGCGCAGGCTCAAAAGCCACCGAGGGTCAGAGCGAGTCCAATCACCAGTTTAGTGGGGGTGATTCACAGGGATCCCACTAGTGTCTTGTAGCTGCACCCTGTGACTGCTAACAGGGTGCAGCATATTTTGGCTACTCTGTGAAACAACAGAGTTCGCTTCCATCTACACTGGATGAAGTCTAACCCACATGTGACAAGTTTCCATTAGATATTAGAAAAAAGATTTGACAGTGAGAGTGATCAATGAGTGGAAAAGGCTGCAACAAGTGGTGCTGATGAGTTCTCCTTCAATGGAAGTCTTCAAACAGAGGCTTGACAGACATCTGTCAGAGATGGTTTAGTGAATTCTGCATTGAGCAGGGGGTTGTACTTGATCCTGGATGTCCCTTTCAATTTTAACATTCTATGATTCTGTGATTCAAAGGCATGTTTAACGCATGAGGGAAGACACCAGTTGTTACTTACAGGTTGAAGAAATAGTTTAGGGTTGGGATGAAGACTTTGATAAGATTTGGGATTAGGTGGGATGGGATCAGGTCAAGTGAACAGGTGGAGAAATGTGAGCTGGCAAGTAGAGAGGAAAGTTTGTCTTCTGTAATCGTGGAGATGCTGGTTTAAGAGGAGGAAAGTTGATCAGAAATTCCTCATTTTCCAACAAAATTTACAAAACCATTTTTTCACATTTGAAGTGCCTTTGGGGGGGCCAAAAAGTGATAACATTCTAAAAATTGCATCTCTCAAAGTACTTAAAACTACATTGAAGAAGTTTGCTAACCCCTCAGGTGCTTCACAGGAACTAAATCAACGTGGAAGGAAAAAATGAACATTTAACTTTTTTGCACAAGTATTTTACTTTATCCTCCATTTTTGTTTCCATTTGCACAAGGGTTGCAGGAGAACATCACCCCCAAATTTCTTCTGAGTACGCTGATACCCCATATGTTGAGAAAATCCACTGTTTGGGTGCACAGCAAGGCTGTGAACACTAAAATGGTGAGAATCGAGAGAGGATGCTATATCCCATTTGAAGAGCCCTTGATGTACCTAAACAGTGTAAACCCACCACAACTGACCCCATTTTGGAAGCTAGAGCCCGCAAGAAATATATTTAGATTTGTGGTGAGCACATTGAAACCCCAGGTGCTTCACATACATTTATAATGTAAAGCTGTGAAAATAAAATATCATATTTTAGTCACAAAATTTAATCTTAGCACCAATTTTTTTTTCAGAAGGGTAACAGGAGAAAATAGACCCCCAAATTTGTTGTGCAATTTCTCCTGAGTACACCAATACCCCAAATGTGGAGGAAAACAACTGTTTTCCTGGCCAATGTGAACATGCGTTTAAGTACTGCATGTGTACCAACTCAAGTTAAGCTCAATTTTTGTGCTTTTTTTTATATTGTTGCATTCTGTGCTAGCTGGGGCGTGGCCTCCCCCTCTTCTGAGCTGGAAATTGTATATAAGACTTCCCCAGACTGGTGTTTCACTGGTTGGGCCCAGTCCTTTTGTCTGCCCTTATCCTCACTAAGGTCAACATTGACACATGGTAGGGTTTTAATATCAGATAGTGTAAGACTGTGCCAATCAGAGTTACCTTGTCATGGTGGGATGGCTTTTGTGCTTTTTTTTTATAAAAAAAAAAATACTAAAAACTGTGTTATTTAGATGCACCTTTTGCTTTATACCTAGTTACAGCAGGGTTTTTTCTTACTTTTTTCTCTTGTAGGTTTTGTATGTTTTAGAAGATGACAGGGCTCAGAAAGAAAGAAGGGATGTCTTGGATGCAGACTTTGATGGAGTGGTCTGCAGGCCTCATGTCACGTTTGGAAGCCTCAAATGTACCTAATCAGTAAAAAAGACATACAACTTCCCCATTTTGGAAACCAAACTGCTCAAGGATTTTATTCAGGTATATAGTGAGCATTTTGAATCCACAAGTACTACACAGAATTTGATAATATTAGGTTGTCATATTGAAAATATTATTTTTTTATGAGCATTTCGTTTTAGCCCCAAATTTATAATTTTCACAACGGGTCGAAGATGACAATACCCCATATGTGGTCAAAAACTTCTGGCAGAGTTAGGAAAGGAAAGGGCACTATTTGCCTGGAATAGATTGTGAATGCCATGTCACATTTGAAGAGCCCATGACAAGTGAAAATAGCAGAAACCCCACAAAAGTGATCCCATTTTGGAAACTAGAATATATATAGGGGTGTAGTGAGTATTTTTAACCCATAGGTGCCTCACAGAATTTTATAACATTGAGACGTGGAAATATGACTTCTTAGCGCAGCCTCTCTCTGCCTCCCACAGCCTCTCACAGCCTCTCACATCCTCCTACAGCCTCTCGCAGCCTCTCCCAGCCTCCTCAATCCTCTACCAGCCTCCTCAATCCTCTCACAGCCTCCTACAGCTTATCACAGCCTCTCAAAGCCTCTCACAGCATCCCACAGCCTCTCACAGCCTCCCACAGTCTCTCAAAACCTCCTACATCAATCAATAGTAAAAGAATCATAAGTGAAAGTGTAGGCCTCTTAAAAAATTGTGAGAAAAGAATGGTTGTAGATGACGAGGAAAAAGCAAATATATTAAACACCTACTTATCCACGGTATTCACGGGGGAAAATGAACTGTTAGGTGACATGCCAAGAGAAAAAAGAAAACCCTATATTAAGGGTCACCAGTCTAAGCCAAGAAGAGGTGCGAAACCGGCTAAATAAGATTGAGGCTGTGTGCACACGCTCAGGATTTTTTTTGCTTTTTTTGTTATAAAAACGCGATAAAACCATGAAAAAAACACATACATTAAGCATCCTATTATTAGAATGCAATCTGCAATTTTTTTGCACATGTTACGTTTTTTTCGGCGGTGGAATCGCATTCCCCCCAAAAATGCAGCATGTTCATTCCTTGTGCGGAATCGCTGGGATTCTGCACACATAGGAATGCATTGATCCGCTTACTTTGCGCATGCGGCTATTCCCACCATGCGGGAAGTAAGCAGATCATGTGCGTTAGGTACCCAGGGTGGAGAAGAGACTCTCCTCCAGGCCCTGGGAACCATATAATTGTTAAAAAAAATAATTAAAATAATAAATTGTGATATTCTCATTTCCCGCTCCTCGTGATGCTAACGTTCCCAGTGATGCTTTGTGGCAATGACCTGTGTTGTGAATTCCGCTCTTGGGCTCCCTCCGGTGGTTGTAAGTGGCACTTTTGTGAATTCTGCTCTTGGGCTCCCTCTTGTGGTTTCTAGTGGTATGGCTGCTCCTTGGAGTTAGCTGTCATCAGCTGCCTCCACTTATCGTCTCTTCTGCTCGGCTATTTAGGCCTGGCTCTTTCTTCAGCCAGTGCCACTTGTAAATGGTTCCTGGTTGGATTCACATCTCTTTGGAGTTCCCTTTTATCCTGACCAGTTCAGCTAAGCTAATTTTATGCTTCCTCTTTTCTGTCCATAGATTGTGGACTTATCCATTCTGTGCTTTCTATGTTTGTCCAGCTTATCAGTGTGAATTAATTCTGTCTTGCTGGAAGCTCTGGGAGGCAGATTTGCCCTCCACACCTTTAGTCAGGTGTGGAGATTTTTTGTAAACTCTGCGTGGATTTTTGTAGTGTTTAATACTGACCGCACAGTATTCCATCCTGTCCTATCTATTTAGCTAGTCTGGCCTCCTGTGCTCATCCTGGTTTCATTCTGTGTATGTCTTTTCCCTCTCCACTCACAGTCATTGTTTGTGGAGGGCTAATCTATCCTTTGGGGATTTTCTCTGAGGCAAGATAGCTTTCCTGCTTCTTTCTTTAGGGGTAGTTAGCTCTCAGGCTGTGACGAGATGCCTAGGGAGAGTTAGGAGCATTCCACGGCTACTTCTAGTGTTGTGTTGAGCTTAGGGACTGCGGTCAGTACAGTTACCACTTCCTTCAGAACTCGTTCCATGTTGCTCCTAGACCACCGTATCATAACAGACCTGTGATGACATAGCGGTCTTGCGAGATCGCTACGTCATCTGACGTGGTACGCCACTGTGTCGATGTGACCAGTGACATACCGCAGGGGTCGGTGTTGGGACCTATTCTCTTCAACATATTTACTAATGATCTGATAGAAGGTTTACTCAGTAAAATATCGATATTTGCAGATGATACAAACCATGTAAAGCAGTCAATACAAGAGATCACAGTGTTAGGTATCGAGTTCCCTGTGTCTGTTAACAGGGTGCAGCATATTTTGGCGGCTCTGTGAAGCAACAGAGTTCGCTACTATTCACACGGGGTGAAGTCTAACACATGTGTGAACAAGTGTTCATCCGCCATTACTCAGCAGCAGGTACCATCAGCAGGTACCATCTCTGCATGGTGGACCCTGGGCTGCGAACGCACCTCATATCTACTCCTTTATTATTTGGTGCGCTAGCCCTAACATTATACTAGCGCCAGGGTCTGGCTGGTAATGGCGGATGAACAGCATCTGCATCGGATTCATCCAGCAACTGGAGGGCAGGTTGGTGGCTCTCCAGCGTGCAACCTCACCTGTGGATGTTACTGCAGTAGCTGTTAAGGCTGCTAGCATGGCTGCAGCAAGTTTGTCCACTGCCACCCCTGTTCCAACCTTATCCCGCCTTCTGCTGCCTGATAAATACTCTGGTGATTACAAGTCATGTAGGGGATTCGTGAGCCAGTGCGCAATACACCTCGAGCTCCTGGCATCATGTTTTCCCATAGAGCGGGCAAAGGTGGGATTCATTATATCCCTTCTGACGGACAGGGCATTGGAGTGAGCTACACTGCTGTGGGAGCATGATGATCATGTGGTGCAGAGTGCTCTGTTGTTTCTGAGCACTCCGAAACAGGTCTTTTTAGGACCTTGAGTCACCCATGATACAGTGTTTCAACTGCTGTCATTGACCCAGGGCTCATCCATGGTCAGCCATTTTGCTTTTCACTTCTGGACTTTAGCATCTGAGCTGGAGTGGCTGGATAAAGCCCTCATCCCTATATTTTGGAAGGGGTTGGCTGACCATGTGAAGGACACTTTGGCCACCAGGGAGATTCCCGCCACACTGGAGGAGCTAATAACTGTATCAACTCACATTGGCCTCTGTTCTAATGAGCAGAGGTTAGAGCGAGCCCAGTGTAGACAAAGGTTTTGGCTGGCTCCCACCTCTGCCAAACCTCTGGAATCTCCTGTCCGGGCATCCGAGTCACATGAGACCATGGAGGTGTCACGAGCGGGATCTAAGTCCCGGACCGCTCGTGCACTCAAGGTCTGTCGTGTTTGCCAGCAGTCTGTTGTGAATTCTGCTCTTGGGTTCCCTCCAGTGGTTGTAGGTGGGAATGCAGTTGTCTCTGAGTCACAGACCTGGCCAGGTGTATCGGATGATTACAATTCTGACTGGGATATTTAAGTGGGCAGGATCCTTTAGCCCTTGCCAGTAGTCAATGTTCTTTGTGAAGTTTTGGATCACTTTCTGGCTTCTCCTGCTTGCTGCCAATTTCAGCAAAGATAAGTGTTTGGTTTTTGTTTCTGTGGCACACTGCCGGTGTGCTTGTTTCAGTTTTATTCCTGCTCTGATTGTAGGATTCACTGGAGTTGCAGCTTTATGCTCCTACATCTTTTAGTAAGATGTAGGAAGTTTTTGTATATTCTGCTGTGGTTGTTTTGAAGGGTTTTTATACTGACCGCACAGAACTCTGTCCTATCTTGTCCTATCTAGCTAGAGTGGCCTCCTGTGCTAATCCTGTTTTTCTGCCTGTGTATGTTTTTTCCTCTCCGACTCACCGCCAATATTTGTGGGGGGCTGTCTATCCTTTGGGGATTTTCTCTGAGGCAAGATAGTATTCCAATTTCCATCTTTAGGGGTATTTAGTCCTCCGGCTGTGACGAGGTGTCTAGGATTGTTAGGTACACTCCACGGCTACTTCTAGTTGCGGTGTTAAGTTCAGGATTGCGGTCAGTACAGTGGCCACTTTCTCCAGTGAAGGTTTCATGCAGCTCCTAGGTCACCAAATCATAACAGCAGTCAGAACATCTTGCCTCCAGATGTTCCCAGCGGTCGGGAAAATGTCTAGTGGTTGTAGGAGGAGGTACACTAGACATGGCGACGGTTTTCTCCAAACTGTCCTTCAAGGGGGACAATTACTATAGGCCCATCCACTCTTACAGTCGAGCTTTGCGTGGATTCTGGGGTGCAGGGGAATTTTATGTCCTCAGCATTCGCCCAACACCACACAATACCCCTGGTGATGCTCGCCAAGCTGGTGACTGTACAAGTGGTGAATGGAGGCAATAAATACTTGGCACTCAGGAGATCTTTTTGCATGATCAGAAGTGAACAATTCGTTTATTTAGTGCATCCAGCTCAAACATTAAACATTTTCGGTCTAATCAAAAGACCTTCATCAGAAACAGTTATTGGATTACTGAAATACATATGTAAAAATACAGAGACATATTGTTAAGAAAGGTAACATGATGCACAGTCTCAATACAGGCATATTATAATATACTTGAGAAAATCAAATACATCACTAGAGAAGTGACAGACAACGACTGTGGCGGACTAGGTTGATCCGGCCTGGTGTTCCGTGAGTCGTGAGCCTCGTTCAGGTGATGCTACGGACTGTGAACGTGTATAGGAGAGGAATATAATCAGGTGATGACCTCAAGTCCCAGCTAAGGACTAACAAAGTGGGCTAAGAAATGACCACCCCCACTTAAAAATGAAGGATACTGCGAATGCGAGATGAAGTGCCTATAACACAGAAACAAAAAACATGAGCACATAAAAAGATCATAAGAACCACATCAAAAATGCCATATAACAGGTATCGTGTAGGGCGACTAGGCGTGAAGCCCGGATGGGCGTGCTATATGATGAGACTAGTCCAGGTATGTGACCACCAGGAGCCTGTATGAAAGGCAACTAGATCTACGGATGCAGTAGCACAGTGTAGTACAAACCAGAGACAATGGCCAGAATAAGCGAGAAATAAACTAAGCTGAAGAAAACCAAAACTAGAAGTAAGGAGCCCCCCCGGGGGATCCCCGACAGAATACCTGGAAGCCACGAAGAGTGAATGTGGGCCCACAGGGGTGCCAACAATCGGCAAGGTCTGGGAGAAGAGGGCGCCTAAGTAAAATAAGGTACAAGGTATAATAAAAAGTAAGCCACAGGATGAGTGGCCTAGGGCAGGAGGGTACCATATAGAGCTGCGGCGGTTACCTTAAAGAGTCTGGAAATGCGGGAGCAGGGCGCTGTAGAAAGGCGAGAAGCTCGCAATGGCAAAAGCGCTGAGGACAAAGAAAGCAGTAAATAGGTAACTGGGCAGCAGAGAGTGTCAGGAGGCAAAGGGATAAAGGAGAGGGAGGGGAGGAGAGGGCAGAGAGATTGGGAAAGCGTCGCAAAGAAAGGGCGCTGCTATACCTGAGTCCTCCAATGGAACGTGTATAGGACTACGGACTGTGAACGTGTATAGGAGAGGAATATAATCAGGTGATGACCTCAAGTCCCAGCTAAGGACTAACAAAGTGGGCTAAGAAATGACCACCCCCACTTAAAAATGAAGGATACTGCGAATGAGGTGACCTCCCAATATGCGGGGTCAAGGGGCTAGGGTGCGAGATGAAGTGCCTATAACACAGAAACAAAAAACATGAGCACATAAAAAGATCATAAAAACCACATCAAAAATGCCATATAACAGGTATCGTGTAGGGCGACTAGGCGTGAAGCCTGGATGGGCGTGCTATATGATGAGACTAGTCCAGGTATTGGAGGACTCAGGTATAGCAGCGCCCTTTCTTTGCGACGCTTTCCCAATCTCTCTGCCCTCTCCTCCCCTCCCTCTCCTTTATCCCTTTGCCTCCTGACACTCTCTGCTGCCCAGTTACCTATTTACAGCTTTCTTTGTCCTCAGCGCTTTTGCCATTGCTAGCTTCTCGCCTTTCTACAGCGCCCTGCTCCCGCATTTCCAGACTCTTTAAGGTAACCGCCGCAGCTCTATATGGTACCCTCCTGCCCTAGGCCACTCATCCTGTGGCTTACTTTTTATTATACCTTGTACCTTATTTTACTTAGGCGCCCTCTTCTCCCGGACCTTGCCGATTGTTGGCACCACTGTGGGCCCACATTCACTCTTCGTGGCTTCCAGGTATTCTGTCGGGGATCCCCCGGGGGGGCTCCTTACTTCTAGTTTTGGTTTTCTTCAGCTTAGTTTATTTCTCGCTTATTCTGGCCATTGTCTCTGGTTTGTACTACACTGTGCTACTGCATCCGTAGATCTAGTTGCCTTTCATACAGGCTCCTGGTGGTCACATACCTGGACTAGTCTCATCATATAGCACGCCCATCCGGGCTTCACGCCTAGTCGCCCTACACGATACCTGTTATATGGCATTTTTGATGTGGTTTTTATGATCTTTTTATGTGCTCATGTTTTTTGTTTCTGTGTTATAGGCACTTCATCTCGCACCCTAACCCCTTGACCCCGCATATTGGGAGGTCACCTCATTCGCAGTATCCTTCATTTTTAATTGGGGGTGGTCATTTCTTAGCCCACTTTGTTAGTCCTTAGCTGGGACTTGAGGTCATCACCTGATTATATTCCTCTCCTATACACGTTCACAGTCCGTAGCATCACCTGAACGAGGCTCACGACTCACGGAACACCAGGCCGGATCCACCTAGTCCGCCACAGTCGTTGTCTGTCACTTCTCTAGTGATGTATTTGATTTTCTCAAGTATATTATAATATGCCTGTATTGAGACTGTGCATCATGTTACCTTTCTTAACAACATGTCTCTGTATTTTTACATATGTATTTCAGTAATCCAATAACTGTTTCTGATGAAGGTCTTTTGATTAGACCGAAAACGTTTAATGTTTGAGCTGGATGCACTAAATAATCGAATTGTTCACTTCTGATCATGCAAAAAGATCTCCTGAGTGCCAAGTATTTATTGCTTTGATTTGACGGGTTGGAAACCTAACTTGCGCACCTCCAAGAAGCCAAGAGTGCCGTGCTTAATATTGCTACAAGTGGTGAATGGGTCAACACTGCCCTCACAAATAACACACCAGACCATCCCATTTTTATTTTCTATGTCTCCATCCCATCAGGAGATTATTTCCCTTCCTGTCATTCCCGAGGGAATAGATGAGATTCTGCTATGGATACCATGGTTACGTTACTACTCCCCTCATATAGAGTGGTTCTCAGTGACAATTTTGATATGGTGTGAGGTCAGATGTCTGAGGGAGTGCATTCAGGTTGCTACTACTGAAGTACCCGCAGATCTTTCCTCTCTCCCCAAGCACTTTTGGCCCTATAAGGATGTATTCTCCAAGTGGGCTGCCGAGACCCTTCTGCTCCACCGCCCCTATGACTGTCATATTGACTTCTTGCCTGGTGCAGAGCCTCCCCTTGGTCGAGTCTATCCCCTGTCTCTCCCGGAGATGGAGATGATGTCCCAATACATCCAGGAGAATCTGGCAAGAGGATACATTAGGAAGTCAGTGTCACCTGCAGGGGCTGGGTTCTTCTTTGTGCAGAAGAAGAATGGAGAACTACATCCATGCATTGATTACAGGGGTGTTAACGCCATCACCGTTAAGAACAAATACCCTTTTCCTCTGATAACAGAGCTCATCGATTGGTTGTGGGGAGCGAGGGTATTTACTAAACTTGATCTGCGGGGTACTTACAACCTGATTCGCATCCGTGAGGGAGACGAATGGAAGACAGCATTTAACACCAGGGATGGGAACTATGAATACCTGGTGATGCCCTTCGGGCTCTGTAATGCTCCTGCCATTTTCCAAGACTTTGTGAATGATATCTTCCGAGATATGCTCACCAACTCAGTCATAGTCTATCTGGATGATATTCTCATCTACTCTCCAGATATAGACTCCCACCAGAGAGATGTTTGCAAAGTCTTCGACCTCCTACGGGCAAACTCCCTCTATGCCAAGTTGGAGAAGTGTGTGTTTGAGCTGGAGTCCTTGCCTTTCCTTGGCTATATCATCTCCGCCCAGGGATTGGCTATTGATCCTTCCAAGATACAGGCTGTGATGGACTGGCAGGAACCCCATTCTCTCAAAGCAGTGCAGCGCTTTATGGGGTTCATTAATTACTATCGCCAGTTTATTCCCCAAGGTCGGAAGCATCCTTGCTTCTTTTTCTCTAAGACCTTCACACCAGCAAAGAGGAATTATTCCATTGGGGACAGGGAGTTGCTTGCTATGAAGTTGGCCTTCTCGAAGTGGAGACACCTCCTGGAGGGGGCTCGTTTTTGCTTCCAAGTCTATGCCGACCACAAACATTTGGTTTACTTGCAGACTGCCCAGTGGCTAAATTCTTGCCAGGCTAGATGGTCTTTGTTCTTCTCCCGTTTCCTCTTCACTCTCTATTATCTGTCCGAGGAGAAGAACATCCGTGCTGACGCTCTCTCCCGCTCTGTAGTATCATCAGTGGAGAAGGAGCCTCGGTTAATTGTCCCTTCAGAGAGCCTGGGCACCGTGGTTTTGGTTTTGCTAGAGTATGTGCCCACGGGCAAGACTTTTGTGCCATCAAATTTGCGACCGGAGGTTGTCTCTTGGGCTCACTCGTCCAGGGTGAGTGGACACTTTGGGACCAAAAGGACATCTGAGCTTCTGACGAGGACACACTGGTGCTTCCATATGACATTGGCGACTATATTTGGGCGTGTGTCTCATGCGCCAAGAATAAGTCTCCTCAGCAACTGCCAGCTGGGTTACTTTACCCCCTGCCGGTGGCGGACAGGCCCTGGGAGATGGTTGGGATTGACCTTGTGGTGGGCTCACCCAAGTCCCATAACTGCACCATTATTTGGGTAGTCACCGACCATTTTTCCAAATTGGTGCATTTGCTGCCTCTTCCATGGCTACCTTCTGCACGGGGCTTGGCAGTGTTGTCTATTAAACACATTTTCTGACTGCACGGTATGCCGGACAAAATTGTCAGTGATCGGGGTCCCCAGTTTACGTCTCGGTTCTGGAGAGAGCTTTGTTGTCTACTCAGCATCGAGCTGAATCTCTCTTCAGCATACTATCCCGCGACAAATGGTTTGATAGAGAGGGCCAACCAGACTCTGGTCACATATCTTCAACATTTTGTTTCAGCCAGGCAAGATGTCTGGGCATCCTGGCTACCGTGGGCAGAGTTTGTGCTGAACAATGCCAAAGCCGACTCCACTGGGCAGACCCCATTCCTCCTTAACTACGGCCAGCATCCGCAGGTTCCTGTGCCTATGCCCGTGTCTTCTGTTGAATCCAGGGTGGCAGACTGGGCTGTGGAGGCACAAGACATTTGGGACCGCACACAGGATGCCATCCGGGCTTCCAAGGAGAGAATAGGTCAATTTCTCTTGCTGTTGTGCAAATAGAATAGACAAAAGGAAGAAATGATAGGCAATTAGCAAGACAACCCCTATAAAGGAGTGGTTCTGCAGGGAGGGCCCACAGACCATTTCTCTGTTCTTATATTTTTTGGCTGTTGTTTTGATCACTTTTGCTTTTTGTCATTGCTCTCATGCCTAGAGGTACTATACAGATGTACTGTGTCTAAAACCCACATAATTTGCTCAGGTAGTGCAGCTCACCCACGATGGCCTATCAATGCAAGCTGTGGCAAGAAGGGTAGCTGTGTCTGTCAGCCTGTGTCCAAAGCATGGACCAAATGCCAGGAGACAGGCCAGTACACCAGTAGAAGGAGAGTGGGTCGTAGTAGGGCACCAACCCAGAAGATGGATCGCTATTTCCTCCTTTGTGCAAGGAAGAACACGGGAAGCAGTGCCAGAGCCCTCAATATGACCTCCAGCAGGCCACTACTATCAATGTGTCTGCTCAAACTGCCAGAAACAGACTCCATGAGGCTGTTATGAGGGCCTGACATCCACAAGTGGGTGTTCTGCTTTTAGCCAAACACTGTGCAGGGTTATTAGCATTTGCCAGAGAACACCAAGATTGTCAGATTCGATATTGGTGCCTTGTGCTCTTCACGGATTAGAACAGGTTCACAATGAGCACATGTGACAGACGTACCAGAGTCTGGAGATGCCGTGGAGAAAGTTCTACTGCCTATAACATCCTCCAGCATGACCATTTGGCAGTGGGCCAGTAATGGTGTGAGGAGGCATTTGTTTGGAGGGCTGCACAGCCCTCCATATGCTACCCAGACGTACCCTGACTTCCATTAGGTACCAGGATGAGATCCCCAGACCCATAGTGAGACCATATGCAGGCTCAGTGGGCCCTGACTTTCTTCTGATGCATCACAATGCTAGGCTTCAGGTGGCTGAAGTGTGTCAGCAGTTCCTGCATGATGATACCATTGATGCTATGGATAGGCCTGCTTTATCCTCAAACTTCAATGCAATCGAGCACATCTGGAACATCATGTTTCGTTCCATCCACCAACACCACGTTGCAAAACAGACTGTCTAGGAGTTGACTAATTGCTTTAATCCAGGTCTGGGAGCAGGTCCTTCAGAAAAACCAGGACCATGCCCAGGTGTTTTAGGGAGCTCATACAGGCATATGGAAGCCACGCACACTACTGAGCATAATTTCCTTGTCTTGAGGCACTTCCACTGAAATTGGATCAGCCTGTAATTTGACTTTCCACTGTTATTTTGAGAATTATTCAAAATCCAGATCTCAATGCTATATTAATTTTGATTTACATTGATAAGTTTTGTTTTATTATTCTCAATGCATTCCAATATGTAATGAATAAAGATTTGCAGCTGGATTATTTCATTCAGTGATACCTAGGATGTGGCATTTTAGTGTTCCCTATTTTTTTGAGCAGTATAGTTTCCTATTTGCTTGGTTTCCATATTTGGGATCTGGTCCTGCTCGACCCTTATTCACATTGACATCACTTTAACACATGGTAAAGTTTTAATACTAGAGGTTAGGGCCATCCCAATTTGTGCACACTTTTAAACTGGTGGGATGGATTTAATGCTTTTTTTTATCAAAATTTTTTTTTACTAAGGAGTCTGTTATTTATATGCATTATTGCTTTTACATATTTACTTACTTAGTTGGGTATATGTTCATTTTGTTTCTCTCATAGGTTTCGTCTGCTTAATTGCCACTGTGAACATTGTTGTGATCATTTTCACTCTAACTGTCAGTCTTGTTCACTGCCTGTCCAATCACATAGAGGAAAAGCTGACAACACTCACTGAGTTAGCGCTCCCGCTTTTGATCCAATGAACCCACCTGGAAGCAGCAATAATCAAGAAGAAGTAAGAACAGCGTCCAATCCAGGTGAAGAAGTTGAAAAAATCTATATTTTGCCATGGTAAAATACGACAAGTGGGATACTGCCCAGGCCTCCAAACAAATGCACTATCAGGATGCAATGGACCAATGTAGTTAAGATGTTGGCAACACAAGTGCAAAAATACCGATAAGACAACTGCTCTCAGCCTACCAATCCATTGAGGGGGTGGTTGCTTGGTATATTAATGCACAATAGACACTTGTATGTGGCGCTCTTCACATACAGGTGATACACAGCATCCAGGTTAGCAGCCTATTAGTGACACACATACTAGTAGCGTAGCTACCATGGGGGGCACAGGGTGCGGTCGCCCTGGGTCCTGTGCTCAGAGGGGCCCACCCAGAGCTAAGCTACCCTTAACTATATCGGCATGCTGTGCACGCGTATATAGTTAAGCTCTGTGGTAGAGCAGGGAGACACAATCTCCCTGCACTACTGCTGTCTGTTTTGTAGAGAGGCATATGCCCCCTAGGATGCTGGGTGCTAGCACTGTACCTGTATTCTGCCTCTGGACTACTGCAGACACACCCACATTGCAGGCTGTGTGGTGTCTGCTGAAGAGACGTCAGGATGCGGCTTCTTCCCTCCATGGAGGAGCAGGACAGGTGTTATGACCTGGTGGTAAGGACAATAATGGACCTGGTGGTTAAGAGCACACGGAATGACCTGATAGTTACTAATAATATAGGACGAGCTCTGAGACATGGGAACTCTGCTGACCGCAATCCCTGATCCTATCACACACACTAGAAATAGCCGTGGATTGCTCCTAACGCTCCCTATGCAACTCGACACAGCCTAAGAAACTAGCTAGCCCTAGAGATAGAAAAATAAAGCCTACCTTGCCTCAGAGAAATTCCCCAAAGGAAAAGGCAGCCCCCCACATATAATGACTGTGAGTAAAGATGAAAATTACAAACACAGAGATGAGATAGATTTAGCAAAGTGAAGCCCGACTTACTGAACAGACAGAGGATAGGAAAGGTAACTTTGCGGTCAGCACAAAAAGACCACGCGACGGCGCAAAAAGACCCTCTGCACCAACTCACGGTGCGGAGGCGCTCCCTCTGCGTCCCAGAGCTTCCAGCAAGCAAGACAAAAATCAAAATAGCAAGCTGGACAGAAAAATAGCAAACCAGAGAAAAACAAGTGGAACTTAGCTTCTGCTGGGAAGACAGGTCACAAGAACGATCCAGGAGAGAACTAGACCAATGCTGGAACATTGACAGGTGGCATGGAGCAATGATCTAAGTGGAGTTAAATAGAGCAGCCAGCTAACAAATTAACCTCGTCACCTGTGGAAGGAAACTCAGAAGCCGCAGCTCCACTCACAACCACCAGAGGAAGCCCATGGACAGAACCAGCCGAAGTACCATTCATGACCACAGGAGGGAGCTCGACAACAGAATTCACAACACTAACAAGGAAGGAGCTCCGGGAAGATCTCATGGCAGTGGGGACATTGGTTTCAGTCAATACCATAAGTAACGTACTCCACCACAATGGTCTCCGTTCCAGACAGGCCCGTAAGGTACCTTTACTTTCAAAGCGTCATGTCAAGGCTCGTCTACAGTTTGCTCATGATCACTTGGAGGACTCTGAGACTGACTGGTTCAAGGTTCTCTGGTCTGATGAGACCAATATCGAGATCTTTGGTGCCAACCACACACGTGACGTTTGGAGACTGGATGGCACTGCATACGACCCCAAGAATACCATCCCTACAGTCAAGCATGGTGGTGGCAGCATCATGCTGTGGGGCTGTTTCTCAGCCAAGGGGCCTGGCCATCTGGTCCGCATCCATGGGAAGATGGATAGCACGGCCTACCTGGAGATTTTGGCCAAGAACCTCCGCTCCTCCATCAAGGATCTTAAGATGGGTCGTCATTTCATCTTCCAACAAGACAACGACCCAAAGCACACAGCCAAGAAAACCAAGGCCTGGTTCAAGAGGCAAAAAATCAAGGTGTTGCAGTGGCCTAGTCAGTCTCCTGACCTTAACCCAATTGAAAACTTGTGGAAGGAGCTCAAGATTAAAGTCCACATGAGACACCCAAAGAACCTAGATAACTTGGAGAAGATCTGCATGGAGGAGTGGGCCAAGCTAACTCCAGAGACTTGTGCCGGCCTGATCAGGTCTTATAAAAGAAGATTATTAGCTGTAATTGCAAACAAAGGTTATTCCACAAAATATTAAACCTAGGGGTTGAATAATAATTGACCCACACTTTTATGTTTAAAATTTATAAAAATTTAACTGAGCAACAAAACTTTTTGGTTTGTAAGATTTATGCATCTGTTAATAAATCCTGCTCTTGTTTGAAGTTTGAAGGTTCTAACTTATTTGCATCTTATTAAACCTGCTAAATCTGCAGGGGGTTGAATACTACTTGTAGGCACTGTATGTGTACGTGTGGGGGGGAAAGTGTTTGGTGAAAACTATTCTGAAAAAAAAACTAAAGGGAAAAAAAGCAAATGGGGAGAAAAAAATACCTGTGAAAGGAAAAGTCTAAAACAGCAGGGCCTAGTTCTGATAAGTGAACCGCAGGCACGGATTAGATGCAGCGGCTGGGGGAGCGCAAGGGGATGGGGAATAAAGAAAAGAAAAGGCACGGATTAGACGTAGCGGCTGGGGGGTGC
Organism: Ranitomeya imitator; assembly: GCF_032444005.1. Taxonomy (NCBI): domain Eukaryota; kingdom Metazoa; phylum Chordata; class Amphibia; order Anura; family Dendrobatidae; genus Ranitomeya; species Ranitomeya imitator. The sequence goes on along the minus strand of NC_091285.1, from coordinate 307,168,888 downwards.
GCAAGGGGATGGGGAAAAAAAAAGAAAAGGCACGGATTAGACACAGCGGCTGGGGGAGCGCAAGGGGATGGGGGGAAAAAGAAAAGGCACGGATTAGACGCAGCGGCTGGGGGAGCGCACGGGGATGGGGAAAAAAAAGAAAAGGGAAGGCACAGATAGACGCGGCGGCTGGGGGAGCGCAAGGGGATGGGGAAAAAAAAAGAAAAGGCATAGATTAGACGCAGCGGCTGGGGGAGCGCAAGGGGATGGGGAAAAAAAAGAAAAGGCACGGATTAGACGCAGCGGCTTGGGGTGCGCAAGGGGATGGGGAAAAAAAAGAAAAGGCACGGATTAGATGCAGCCGCTGGGGGAGCGCAAGGGGATTGGGAAAAAAAAAGAAAATGCACGGATTATACGCAGCGGCTGGGGGAGCGCACGGGAATGGGGGGGGGGAAAAAGGGAAGGCACAGATTTGACCTGGAGGCTGGGGAAGCGCAAGGGGATGGGGAAAAAAAAGGCACGGAATATACGCAGTGGCTGGGGGAGCGCAAGAGTATGGGAAAAAAAAAAGAAAAGTCACGGATTAGACACAAGGGCTGGGGGAGCGCAAGGGGATGGGAAAAAAAAAGAAAAGGCACAGATTAGACGCAGCGGCTGGGGGAGTGCACGGGGATGGGGATAAAAAAAAAGAAAAGGGAAGGCACAGATTAGACGCGGCGACTGGGGGAGCGCAAGGGGATGGGGAAAAAAAAAGAAAAGGGACGGATTAGACGCAGCGGCTGGGGAAGCGCAAGGGGATGGGGATAAAAAAAGAAAAGGCACGGATTAGACGCAGCAGCTGGGGGAGCGCAAGGGGATGGGGAAAAAAAAAGAAAAGGCACGGATTAGACGCAGCGGCTGGGGGAGCGCACAGGGATGGGGAAAAAAAAAGAAAAGGGAAGGCACAGATTAGGCGCGGCAGCTGGGGGATCACAAGGGGATGGAAAAAAAAGAAAAGGCATGGATTAGACGCAGCGGCTGGGGGAGCGCAAGGGGATGGGGAAAAAAAAGAAAAGGCACGGATTAGACACAGCGGCTGGGGGAGCGCAAGGGGATGGGGGGAAAAAGAAAAGGCACGGATTAGACGCAGCGGCTGGGGGAGCGCACGGGGATGGGGAAAAAAAAGAAAAGGGAAGGCACAGATTAGACGCGGCGGCTGGGGGAGCGCAAGGGGATGGGGAAAAAAAAAGAAAAGGCATAGATTAGACGCAGCGGCTGGGGGAGCGCAAGGGGATGGGGAAAAAAAAGAAAAGGCACGGATTAGACGCAGCGGCTTGGGGTGCGCAAGGGGATGGGGAAAAAAAAGAAAAGGCACGGATTAGATGCAGCCGCTGGGGGAGCGCAAGGGGATTGGGAAAAAAAAAGAAAATGCACGGATTATACGCAGCGGCTGGGGGAGCGCACGGGAATGGGGGGGGGGGAAAAAGGGAAGGCACAGATTTGACCTGGAGGCTGGGGAAGCGCAAGGGGATGGGGAAAAAAAAAGGCACGGAATATACGCAGTGGCTGGGGGAGCGCAAGAGTATGGGAAAAAAAAAAGAAAAGTCACGGATTAGACACAAGGGCTGGGGGAGCACAAGGGGATGGGAAAAAAAAAGAAAAGGCACAGATTAGACGCAGCGGCTGGGGGAGTGCACGGGGATGGGGATAAAAAAAAAGAAAAGGGAAGGCACAGATTAGACGCGGCGACTGGGGGAGCGCAAGGGGATGGGGAAAAAAAAGAAAAGGGACGGATTAGACGCAGCGGCTGGGGAAGCGCAAGGGGATGGGGATAAAAAAAGAAAAGGCACGGATTAGACGCAGCAGCTGGGGGAGCGCAAGGGGATGGGGAAAAAAAAAGAAAAGGCACGGATTAGACGCAGCGGCTGGGGGAGCGCACAGGGATGGGGAAAAAAAAAGAAAAGGGAAGGCACAGATTAGGCGCGGCAGCTGGGGGATCACAAGGGGATGGAAAAAAAAGAAAAGGCATGGATTAGACGCAGCGGCTGGGGGAGCACAAGGGGATGGGGAAAAAAAAGAAAAGGCACGGATTAGACGCAGCGGCTGGGGGAGCGCAAGGGGATAAGGAAAAAAAAGAAAAGGGAAGGCACAGATTAGACGCGGCAGCTGGGGGAGCGCAAGGTATGGGGAAAAAAAAAGAAAAGGCACGGAATAGACGCAGTGGCTGGGGGAGCGCAAAGGGATGGGGGAAAAAAAAGAAAAGGCACGGATTAGACGCAGCGGCTGAGGGAGCGCAAGAGGATGGGGAAAGAAAAAAGTCACGGATTAGACACAAGGGCTGGGGGAGCGCAAGGGGATGGGAAAAAAAAAGAAAAGGCACGGATTAGATGCAGTGGCTAGGGGAGCGCAAGGAGATGGGGAAAAAAAAGAAAAGGCACGGATTAGACGCAGCGGCTGGGGGAGCGCACGGGGATGGGGGAAAAAAAAGAAAAGGGAAGGCACAGATTAGACGCGGCGGCTGGGGGAGCGCAAGGGGATGGGGAAAAAAAAGAAAAGGCATGGATTAGACGCAGCGGCTGGGGGAGCGCAAGGGGATGGGGAGAAAAAAAGAAAAGGCACGGATTAGACGCAGCGGCTTGGGGAGCGCAAGGGGATGGGGGAAAAAAAAAGAAAAGGCACGGATGAGACGCAGCGGCTGGGGGAGCGCAAGAGGATGGGGGAAAAAAAGAAAAGTCACGGATTAGACACAAGGGCTGGGGGAGCGCAAGGGGATGGGAAAAAAAAGAAAAGGCACGGATTAGACGCAGCGGCTGGGGGAGCACAAGGTATGGGGAAAAAAAAAAGAAAAGGCACGGAATAGACGCAGTGGCTGGGGGAGCGCAAAGGGATGGGGAAAAAAAAAAAGAAAAGGCACGGATTAGACGCAGCGGCTGGGGGAGCGCAAGAGTATGGGGAAAAAAAAAGAAAAGGCACGGATTAGATGTAGCGGCTGGGGGAGTGCAAGGGGATGGGAAAAAAAAAAAGAAAAGGCACGGATTAGACGCAGCGGCTGGGGGAGCGCACGGGGATGGGGGAAAAAAAAAGAAAAGAAAAGGCACGGATTAGACGCAGCGGCTGGGGGAGCGCAAGAGGATGGGGAAAAAAAAAAGAAAAGTCACGGATTAGACACAAGGGCTGGGGGAGCGCAAAGGGATGGGGAAAAAAAAAAGAAAAGGCACGGATTAGACGCAGCGGCTGGGGGAGCGCAAGAGGATGGGGAAAAAAAAAGAAAAGTCACGGATTAGACACAAGGGCTGGGGGAGCGCAAGGGGATGGGAAAAAAAAGAAAAGGCACGGATTAGATGCAGTGGCTGGGGGAGCGCAAGGGGATGGAAAAAAAAAAGAAAAGGCACGGATTAGACGCAGCGGCTGGGGGAGCGCACGGGGATTGGGAAAAAAAAAGAAAATGCACGGATTATACGCAGCGGCTGGGGGAGCGCACGGGAATGGGGGGGGGGGGAAAAGGGAAGGCACAGATTTGACGTGGAGGCTGGGGAAGCGCAAGGTGATGGGGAAAAAAAAAAAGGCACGGAATATACGCAGTGGCTGGGGGAGCGCAAGAGGATGGGAAAAAAAAGAAAAGTCACGGATTAGACACAAGGGCTGGGGGAGCGCAAGGGGATGGGAAAAAAAAAGAAAAGGCACGGATTAGACGCAGCGGCTGGGGGAGTGCACGGGGATGGGGAAAAAAAAAAGAAAAGGGACGGATTAGACGCAGCGGCTGGGGAAGCGCAAGGGGATGGGGATAAAAAAAGAAAAGGCACGGATTAGACGCAGCAGCTGGGGGAGCGCAAGGGGATGGGGAAAAAAAAAGAAAAGGCACGGATTAGACGCAGCGGCTGGGGGAGCGCACAGGGATGGGGAAAAAAAAAGAAAAGGGAAGGCACAGCTTAGGCGCGGCAGCTGGGGGATCACAAGGGGATGGGAAAAAAAAGAAAAGGCATGGATTAGACGCAGCGGCTGGGGGAGCGCAAGGGGATGGGGAAAAAAAAGAAAAGGCACGGATTAGATGCAGTGGCTGGGGGAGCGCACGGGGATGGGGGAAAAAAAAAAGAAAAGTGAAGGCACAGATTAGACACGGCAGCTGGGGGAGCGCAAGGTATGGGGAAAAAAAAAGAAAAGGCACGGAATAGACGCAGTGGCTGGGGGAGCGCAAAGGGATGGGGGAAAAAAAAAGAAAAAGCACGGATTAGACGCAGCGGCTGGGGGTGCGCAAGAGGATGGGGAAAAAAAAAAGTCACGGATTAGACACAAGGGCTGGGGGAGCGCAAGGGGATGGGAAAAAAAAAGAAAAGGCACGGATTAGATGCAGTGGCTAGGGGAGCGCAAGGAGATGGGAAAAAAAAAGAAAAGGCACGGATTAGACGCAGCGGCTGGGGGAGCGCACGGGGATGGGGGAAAAAAAAGAAAAGGGAAGGCACAGATTAGACGCGCCGGCTGGGGGAGCGCATGGGGATGGGGAAAAAAAAGAAAAGGCATGGATTAGACGCAGCGGCTGGGGGAGCGCAAGGGGATGGGGAGAAAAAAAGAAAAGGCACGGATTAGACGCAGCGGCTTGGGGAGCGCAAGGGGATGGGGGAAAAAAAAAAGAAAAGGCACGGATGAGACGCAGCGGCTGGGGGAGCGCAAGAGGATGGGGGAAAAAAAAGAAAAGTCACGGATTAGACACAAGGGCTGGGGGAGCGCAAGGGGATGGGAAAAAAATGAAAAGGCACGGATTAGATGCAGCGGCTGGGGGAGCGCAAGGGGATGGGAAAAAAAAGAAAAGGCACGGATTAGACGCAGCGGCTGGGGGAGCACAAGGTATGGGGAAAAAAAAAAGAAAAGGCACGGAATAGACGCAGTGGCTGGGGGAGCGCAAAGGGATGGGGAAAAAAAAAGAAAAGGCACGGATTAGACACAGCGGCTGGGGGAGCGCAAGAGTATGGGGAAAAAAAAGAAATGTCACGGATTAGACACAAGGGCTGGGGGAGCGCAAGGGAATGGGAAAAAAAAGAAAAGGCACCGATTAGATGTAGCGGCTGGGGGAGTGCAAGGGGATGGGAAAAAAAAAAGAAAAGGCACGGATTAGACGCAGCGGCTGGGGGAGCGCACGGGGATGGGGGAAAAAAAAAGAAAAGGGAAGGCACAGATTAGCCGCGGCGGCTGGGGGAGCGCAAGGGGATGGGGAAAAAAAAGAAAAGGCACGGATTAGACGCAGCCGCTGGGGGAGCGCAAAGGGATGGGGAAAAAAAAAGAAAATGCACGGATTATACGCAGCGGCTGGGGGAGCGCAAGGGGATGGGGGGAAAAAGAAAAGGCACGGATTAGACGCAGCGGCTGGGGGAGCGCACGGGGATGGGGAAAAAAAAGAAAAGGGAAGGCACAGATTAGACGCGGCGGCTGGGGGAGCGCAAGGGGATGGGGAAAAAAAAAGAAAAGGCATAGATTAGACGCAGCGGCTGGGGGAGCGCAAGGGGATGGGGAAAAAAAAGAAAAGGCACGGATTAGACGCAGCGGCTTGGGGTGCGCAAGGGGATGGGGAAAAAAAAGAAAAGGCACGGATTAGATGCAGCCGCTGGGGGAGCGCAAGGGGATTGGGAAAAAAAAAGAAAATGCACGGATTATACGCAGCGGCTGGGGGAGCGCACGGGAATGGGGGGGGGGAAAAAGGGAAGGCACAGATTTGACCTGGAGGCTGGGGAAGCGCAAGGGGATGGGGAAAAAAAAAGGCACGGAATATACGCAGTGGCTGGGGGAGCGCAAGAGTATGGGAAAAAAAAAAGAAAAGTCACGGATTAGACACAAGGGCTGGGGGAGCGCAAGGGGATGGGAAAAAAAAAGAAAAGGCACAGATTAGACGCAGCGGCTGGGGGAGTGCACGGGGATGGGGATAAAAAAAAAGAAAAGGGAAGGCACAGATTAGACGCGGCGACTGGGGGAGCGCAAGGGGATGGGGAAAAAAAAGAAAAGGGACGGATTAGACGCAGCGGCTGGGGAAGCGCAAGGGGATGGGGATAAAAAAAGAAAAGGCACGGATTAGACGCAGCAGCTGGGGGAGCGCAAGGGGATGGGGAAAAAAAAAGAAAAGGCACGGATTAGACGCAGCGGCTGGGGGAGCGCGCAGGGATGGGGAAAAAAAAAGAAAAGGGAAGGCACAGATTAGGCGCGGCAGCTGGGGGATCACAAGGGGATGGAAAAAAAAGAAAAGGCATGGATTAGACGCAGCGGCTGGGGGAGCACAAGGGGATGGGGAAAAAAAAGAAAAGGCACGGATTAGACGCAGCGGCTGGGGGAGCGCAAGGGGATAAGGAAAAAAAAGAAAAGGGAAGGCACAGATTAGACGCGGCAGCTGGGGGAGCGCAAGGTATGGGGAAAAAAAAAGAAAAGGCACGGAATAGACGCAGTGGCTGGGGGAGCGCAAAGGGATGGGGGAAAAAAAAGAAAAGGCACGGATTAGACGCAGCGGCTGAGGGAGCGCAAGAGGATGGGGAAAGAAAAAAGTCACGGATTAGACACAAGGGCTGGGGGAGCGCAAGGGGATGGGAAAAAAAAAGAAAAGGCACGGATTAGATGCAGTGGCTAGGGGAGCGCAAGGAGATGGGGAAAAAAAAGAAAAGGCACGGATTAGACGCAGCGGCTGGGGGAGCGCACGGGGATGGGGGAAAAAAAAGAAAAGGGAAGGCACAGATTAGACGCGGCGGCTGGGGGAGCGCAAGGGGATGGGGAAAAAAAAGAAAAGGCATGGATTAGACGCAGCGGCTGGGGGAGCGCAAGGGGATGGGGAGAAAAAAAGAAAAGGCACGGATTAGACGCAGCGGCTTGGGGAGCGCAAGGGGATGGGGGAAAAAAAAAGAAAAGGCACGGATGAGACGCAGCGGCTGGGGGAGCGCAAGAGGATGGGGGAAAAAAAGAAAAGTCACGGATTAGACACAAGGGCTGGGGGAGCGCAAGGGGATGGGAAAAAAAAGAAAAGGCACGGATTAGACGCAGCGGCTGGGGGAGCACAAGGTATGGGGAAAAAAAAAAGAAAAGGCACGGAATAGACGCAGTGGCTGGGGGAGCGCAAAGGGATGGGGAAAAAAAAAAGAAAAGGCACGGATTAGACGCAGCGGCTGGGGGAGCGCAAGAGTATGGGGAAAAAAAAAGAAAAGGCACGGATTAGATGTAGCGGCTGGGGGAGTGCAAGGGGATGGGAAAAAAAAAAGAAAAGGCACGGATTAGACGCAGCGGCTGGGGGAGCGCACGGGGATGGGGGAAAAAAAAAGAAAAGAAAAGGCACGGATTAGACGCAGCGGCTGGGGGAGCGCAAGAGGATGGGGAAAAAAAAAAGAAAAGTCACGGATTAGACACAAGGGCTGGGGGAGCGCAAAGGGATGGGGAAAAAAAAAAGAAAAGGCACGGATTAGACGCAGCGGCTGGGGGAGCGCAAGAGGATGGGGAAAAAAAAAGAAAAGTCACGGATTAGACACAAGGGCTGGGGGAGCGCAAGGGGATGGGAAAAAAAAGAAAAGGCACGGATTAGATGCAGTGGCTGGGGGAGCGCAAGGGGATGGAAAAAAAAAAGAAAAGGCACGGATTAGACGCAGCGGCTGGGGGAGCGCACGGGGATTGGGAAAAAAAAAGAAAATGCACGGATTATACGCAGCGGCTGGGGGAGCGCACGGGAATGGGGGGGGGGGAAAAGGGAAGGCACAGATTTGACGTGGAGGCTGGGGAAGCGCAAGGTGATGGGGAAAAAAAAAAAGGCACGGAATATACGCAGTGGCTGGGGGAGCGCAAGAGGATGGGAAAAAAAAGAAAAGTCACGGATTAGACACAAGGGCTGGGGGAGCGCAAGGGGATGGGAAAAAAAAAGAAAAGGCACGGATTAGACGCAGCGGCTGGGGGAGTGCACGGGGATGGGGAAAAAAAAAAGAAAAGGGACGGATTAGACGCAGCGGCTGGGGAAGCGCAAGGGGATGGGGATAAAAAAAGAAAAGGCACGGATTAGACGCAGCAGCTGGGGGAGCGCAAGGGGATGGGGAAAAAAAAAGAAAAGGCACGGATTAGACGCAGCGGCTGGGGGAGCGCACAGGGATGGGGAAAAAAAAAGAAAAGGGAAGGCACAGCTTAGGCGCGGCAGCTGGGGGATCACAAGGGGATGGGAAAAAAAAGAAAAGGCATGGATTAGACGCAGCGGCTGGGGGAGCGCAAGGGGATGGGGAAAAAAAAGAAAAGGCACGGATTAGATGCAGTGGCTGGGGGAGCGCACGGGGATGGGGGAAAAAAAAAAGAAAAGTGAAGGCACAGATTAGACACGGCAGCTGGGGGAGCGCAAGGTATGGGGAAAAAAAAAGAAAAGGCACGGAATAGACGCAGTGGCTGGGGGAGCGCAAAGGGATGGGGGAAAAAAAAAGAAAAGGCACGGATTAGACGCAGCGGCTGGGGGTGCGCAAGAGGATGGGGAAAAAAAAAAGTCACGGATTAGACACAAGGGCTGGGGGAGCGCAAGGGGATGGGAAAAAAAAAGAAAAGGCACGGATTAGATGCAGTGGCTAGGGGAGCGCAAGGAGATGGGAAAAAAAAAGAAAAGGCACGGATTAGACGCAGCGGCTGGGGGAGCGCACGGGGATGGGGGAAAAAAAAGAAAAGGGAAGGCACAGATTAGATGCGCCGGCTGGGGGAGCGCATGGGGATGGGGAAAAAAAAGAAAAGGCATGGATTAGACGCAGCGGCTGGGGGAGCGCAAGGGGATGGGGAGAAAAAAAGAAAAGGCACGGATTAGACGCAGCGGCTTGGGGAGCGCAAGGGGATGGGGGAAAAAAAAAAGAAAAGGCACGGATGAGACGCAGCGGCTGGGGGAGCGCAAGAGGATGGGGGAAAAAAAAGAAAAGTCACGGATTAGACACAAGGGCTGGGGGAGCGCAAGGGGATGGGAAAAAAATGAAAAGGCACGGATTAGATGCAGCGGCTGGGGGAGCGCAAGGGGATGGGAAAAAAAAGAAAAGGCACGGATTAGACGCAGCGGCTGGGGGAGCACAAGGTATGGGGAAAAAAAAAAGAAAAGGCACGGAATAGACGCAGTGGCTGGGGGAGCGCAAAGGGATGGGGAAAAAAAAAGAAAAGGCACGGATTAGACACAGCGGCTGGGGGAGCGCAAGAGTATGGGGAAAAAAAAGAAATGTCACGGATTAGACACAAGGGCTGGGGGAGCGCAAGGGAATGGGAAAAAAAAGAAAAGGCACCGATTAGATGTAGCGGCTGGGGGAGTGCAAGGGGATGGGAAAAAAAAAAGAAAAGGCACGGATTAGACGCAGCGGCTGGGGGAGCGCACGGGGATGGGGGAAAAAAAAAGAAAAGGGAAGGCACAGATTAGCCGCGGCGGCTGGGGGAGCGCAAGGGGATGGGGAAAAAAAAGAAAAGGCACGGATTAGACGCAGCCGCTGGGGGAGCGCAAAGGGATGGGGAAAAAAAAAAGAAAAGGCACGGATTAGATGCAGTGGCTGGGGGAGCGCAAGGGGATGGAAAAAAAAAAGAAAAGGCACGGATTAGACGCAGCGGCTGGGGGAGCGCACGGGGATGGGGGAAAAAAAAAGAAAAGGGAAGGCACAGATTAGACTCGGCGGCTGGGGGAGCGCAAGGGGATGGGGAAAAAAAATAGAAAAGGCACGGATTAGACGCAGCGGCTGGGGGAGCGCGTGGGATGGGGAAAAAAAAAAAGAAAAGGGAAGGCACAGATTAGACGCGGCGGCTTGGGGAGCGCAAGGGGATGGGAAAAAAAAAAAGAAAAGGGAAGGCACAGATTAGACTCGGCGGCTGGGGGAGCGCAAGGGGATGGGGAAAAAAAAAAGAAAAGGCACGGATTAGACGCAGCGGCTGGGGGAGCGCACAGGGATGGGGAAAAAAAAAGAAAAGGGAAGGCACAGCTTAGGCGCGGCAGCTGGGGGATCACAAGGGGATGGGAAAAAAAAGAAAAGGCATGGATTAGACGCAGCGGCTGGGGGAGCGCAAGGGGATGGGGAAAAAAAAGAAAAGGCACGGATTAGATGCAGTGGCTGGGGGAGCGCACGGGGATGGGGGAAAAAAAAAAGAAAAGTGAAGGCACAGATTAGACGCGGCAGCTGGGGGAGCGCAAGGTATGGGGAAAAAAAAAGAAAAGGCACGGAATAGACGCAGTGGCTGGGGGAGCGCAAAGGGATGGGGGAAAAAAAGAAAAGGCACGGATTAGACGCAGCGGCTGGGGGTGCGCAAGAGGATGGGGAAAAAAAAAAGTCACGGATTAGACACAAGGGCTGGGGGAGCGCAAGGGGATGGGAAAAAAAAAGAAAAGGCACGGATTAGATGCAGTGGCTAGGGGAGCGCCAGGAGATGGGGAAAAAAAAGAAAAGGCACGGATTAGACGCAGCGGCTGGGGTAGCGCACGGGGATGGGGGAAAAAAAAGAAAAGGGAAGGCACAGATTAGACGCGCCGACTGGGGGAGCGCATGGGGATGGGGAAAAAAAAGAAAAGGCATGGATTAGACGCAGCGGCTGGGGGAGCGCAAGGGGATGGGGAGAAAAAAAGAAAAGGCACGGATTAGACGCAGCGGCTTGGGGAGCGCAAGGGGATGGGGGAAAAAAAAAAGAAAAGGCACGGATGAGACGCAGCGGCTGGGGGAGCGCAAGAGGATGGGGGAAAAAAAAGAAAAGTCACGGATTAGACACAAGGGCTGGGGGAGCGCAAGGGGATGGGAAAAAAAAGAAAAGGCACGGATTAGATGCAGCGGCTGGGGGAGCGCAAGGGGATGGGAAAAAAAAGAAAAGGCACGGATTAGACGCAGCGGCTGGGGGAGCGCAAGAGTATGGGGAAAAAAAAGAAATGTCACGGATTAGACACAAGGGCTGGAGGAGCGCAAGGGAATGGGAAAAAAAAAGAAAAGGCACGGATTAGATGTAGCGGCTGGGGGAGTGCAAGGGGATGGGAAAAAAAAAAAGAAAAGGCACGGATTAGACGCAGCGGCTGGGGGAGCGCACGGGGATGGGGGAAAAAAAAAGAAAAGGGAAGGCACAGATTAGCCGCGGCGGCTGGGGGAGCGCAAGGGGATGGGGAAAAAAAAGAAAAGGCACGGATTAGACGCAGCCGCTGGGGGAGCGCAAAGGGATGGGGAAAAAAAAAAGAAAAGGCACGGAATAGACACAATGGCTGGGGGAGCGCAAAGGGATGGGAAAAAAAAAGAAAAGGCACGGATTAGACGCAGCGGCTGGGGGAGCGCAAGAGGATGGGGAAAAAAAAAAAGAAAAGTCACGGATTAGACACAAGGGCTGGGGGAGCGCAAGAGGATGGGGAAAAAAAAAGAAAAGTCACAGATTAGACACAAGGGCTGGGGGAGCGCAAGGGGATGGGAAAAAAAAGAAAAGGCACGGATTAGATGCAGTGGCTGGGGGAGCGCAAGGGGATGGAAAAAAAAAAGAAAAGGCACGGATTAGACGCAGCGGCTGGGGGAGCGCACGGGGATGGGGGAAAAAAAAGAAAAGGGAAGGCACAGATTAGACTCGGCGGCTGGGGGAGCGCAAGGGGATGGGGAAAAAAAATAGAAAAGGCACGGATTAGACGCAGCGGCTGGGGGAGCGCACGGGATGGGGAAAAAAAAAAAGAAAAGGGAAGGCACAGATTAGACGCGGCGGCTTGGGGAGCGCAAGGGGATGGGAAAAAAAAAAGAAAAGGGAAGGCATAGATTAGACTCGGCGGCTGGGGGAGCGCAAGGGGATGGGGAAAAAAAAAAGAAAAGGCACGGATTAGACGCAGCGGCTGGGGGAGCGCACGGGATGGGGGAAAAAAAAAAGAAAAGGGAAGGAACGGATTAGACGCAGCGGCTGGAGGAACGCAAGGGGATGGGGAAAAAAAAGAAAAGGCACGGATTAGACGCAGCGGCTGGGGGAGCGCACGGGATGGCGGAAAAAAAAAGAAAAGTGAAGGCACAGATTAGACGCGGCGGCTGGGGGAGCGCAAGGGGATGGGAAAAAAAAAAGAAAAGGCACGGAATAGACGCAGTGGCTGGGGGAGCGCAAAGGGATGGGGAAAAAAAAAGAAAAGGCACGGATTAGACGCAGCAGCTGGGGGAGCGCAAGGGGATGGGGAAAAAAAAAGAAAAGTCATGGATTAGACACAAGGGCTGGGGGAGCGCAAAGGGATGGGGAAAAAAAGGGCACGGATTAGACGCAGCGGCTGGGGGAGCGCACGGGGATGGGGGAAAAAAAGAAAAGGGAAGGCACAGATTAGACGCGGTGACTGGGGGAGCGCAAGGGGATGGGGAAAAAAAAGAAAAGGCACGGATTAGACGCAGCGGCTGGGGGAGCGCAAGGGGTGGGGGAAAAAAAAGAAAAGTCACGGATTAGACACAAGGGTTGGGGGAGCGCAAGGGGATGGGAAAAAAAAGAAAAGGCACGGATTAGATGCAGTGGCTGGGGGAGCGCAAGGGGATGGGAAAAAAAAGAAAAGGCACGGATTAGACGCAGCGGCTGGGGGAGCGCACGGGGATGGGGGAAAAAAAAAGAAAAGGGAAGGCACAGATTAGACGCGGCGGCTGGGGGAGCGCAAGGGGATGGGAAAAAAAAACAAAAAAAGGCACGGATTAGATGCAGTGGCTGGGGGAGCGCAAGGGGATGGGGAAAAAAAAAAGAAAAGGCACAGATTAGACGCAGCGGCTTGGGGAGCGCAAGGGGATGGGGAAAAAAAGAAAAGGCACGGATTAGACGCAGCGGCTGGGGGAGCGCAAGGAGATGGGGAAAAAAAAGAAAAGGCACGGATTAGACGCAGCCGCTGGGGGAGCGCAAGGGGATGGGGAAAAAATAAAGAAAATGCACGGATTAGACGCAGCGGCTGGGGGAGCGCACAGGGATGGGGGGAAAAAAAAAGGGAAGGCACAGATTTGACGCGGCGGCTGGGGGATCGCAAGGGGATGGGGAAAAAAAAAAAGAAAAGGCACTGATTAGACACAGCAGCTGGGGGAGCGCACGGGGATGGGGGAAAAATAAAAAGAAAAGGGAAGGCACAGATTAGACGCGGCGGCTGGGGAGCACAAGGGGATGGGGAAAAAAAAGAGGCACGGATTAGATGGAGGGGCTGGGGGAGCGCACGGGGATGGGGGGAAAAAAGCGAGCACGAGTGTTGATAGGTGAACTGCGTCACCAAACAACGCCCGGCGGCTGCTAAATTTGGGCACGGATACGGCGCAAGTTGGGGGTGGAGGGGGGACGGGGAAGGGGGGATGAGGAGATGGCGCAAGGGGGCATGGGGGGCCGGGATCGGGGTATCAACACTTACGGTTTTGTAGTCTCTCTTCTTTCTTCTCTTTTCTTTCTTTTTTCTTTAGCAAGAATTGTGGTGTCACAGGCTACTGTGGCACCACAAGTCTCAGCACAGGAGGGGATCTCGCAGCGTGACCGCTCTGAAGGAATCCTCACCAAGTGTGAGGATTTCTTCAGAGCAGTTACACAGGTCAGTGGCAGGTGAGACAGGTCACAGAGCGGTCACACCGCTGCTGTGACCTGTGATTGGTGGGATCGATGATCACATCGATCTCACCAATCAGAGAAGGCCCTGGTGACGCCGGTGTTGCTAGGCACCAGCCTATGATCGGAGCTCACAGATCCGATCATAGGCCGGTCACCGGCAGGTCACCAGCAGGGCACAGCGCGGTCACACTGCTGCTGTGCCCTGTGATTGGCATGATCGACGATCACATCAATCGTGCCAATCAGAGTGGAAGGATCTGGAGCCATGGCAGGGGATCCGCAGCCATGGCAGGGGACACGGGGCTGCAGAGCGCACAGGTACAGGCAAGGCACAGAGCGGTAACACCGCTGCTGTGCCCTGCGATTTGCGCGATCGATGTGATCGTCGATCGCGCCAATCAGAGTGGAAGTATCCAGAGCCATGGCAGGGGATCCGGAGCCATGGAAGGGGGACACGGGGCTGCAGAGCGCGCAGGTACAGGCAGGGCACAGAGCGATAACAATGCTGCTGTGCCCTGCGATTGGCGCGATCGATGTGATCGTCGATCACGCCAATCCTGGGGGGATTTGGGCCCATGCCGGCACTGGCCTAGGATCGAGTACATCGGTACTCGATCCTAGGCTGGGACCTCACTGTTTCAGCCAAATTGATTGGCTGAAACAATGAGAAAGGCTGCGATTGGCTGCTCAGAATTGAGCAGCCAATCACAGTGATCGGGAGGCCGGGGGGACGGCGACAGGCCCTAGGATGCCGACACCATCTTCCTCCAGGTAAGATGGCGTCGGAATTTTAATGCGATCACTGAGACTTAAGTCACAGTGTCGCATTAAAGGGCATGACGTACTATTCCGTCCTTGGGAAGTAGGGCCCACCCCCCATGGACGGAATAGTACGTCTAGTGGCAGAAAGGGGTTAATGTTGTTACATAGAAATGGATTGTACATGGATATCGCACAGACATCACACAGATGGAAATTAGAAAAAAAAATTGTCCTAGTTGTATTTGACGATTTCTCATACACTCATCAGTAGCTGCCCTAAAGGTAGAGAAAGTTCTGAAATGTAGACTTTTTAGATTCAATGCATATCTCCAATATAAAAATGACCACAACAGAAAAAGGAGAACAATTTAGAATGCACTATATTTTATGAACATGTTGTGCTAATTAAAAAAAAATAGCAAAAGCAAGAAAAGAAAGGCATGTATTGTCCTTTTTTCATCTGTAAAAAAGAAAGAATGAACGAAACAAAATAGATAAGAAAATAAGAAAATTAAAAATATTAAAATTGTTATGTTACTGAAATAGAGTTTTTAAAACTGCATGTACTAAATAAAATTTGTCTGGTTATGAATGAGGGAAAATAGTCTGGTCTTGAACTGAATAGCACAGTAGCCATACAGAGTGTAAAATGGTTAATTTACAGGATGCATTTTTTCATCACATTGTCAAATCCATAAATTATAGGCTTTTAAACCCACATATAGCATTTTATTGTTGACATACTGAGCTATATAACATTATTGAAACTTAGATTACATAGTCCTTCTTAAAGAGTCAAGAATTGAGTTAACTATTTGAAATATTTCCATTATCTAATTGAACATGAGGTTACAATTGATTTTTTTCCCTCATTTTATAGAAAACCTGCCACTAAATACCATCATGGATCACAAAACATGCAGTCCTTATTAATAGATGTGCTCTTATGAAATACCAGACAAAAGTTTACTGACATGTGAGTAAAGCAGTGGCAAAACATTTAGAAATGACACTAATATTTCACATCATCAAATAATAATTGTATAGTAGCAATTAAGTAATGTTATTGGTTTGTTACAGGTCGCAAGACCACTAAAGTTACACCAAGTTTCTATTTTATTTCCTCTCTATCTAATTACCTGAGAAAATGTCACCTGCTTTGTAATTCCAGTTCTAAATCAAGCTTTTTGAAAATGTTTTATGTATGTTAGTAAGAATAAACGGACTTAAAATGGAATAGGACTGAATTTCCAAATTACACAGATTCTGTTGATTGTGTTAACCATGCACATACGCCTCAGTTTGGTCTTTAGATTTAAAGAATGGCAATATTTGTAATTAGAGTTGAGCGACTTTGACCTTTTTAGAGTCGAGCCGGGTTTCGCGAAACCCGACTATCTCAAAAGTCGGGTCGAGTGAAATCGGCCGATTATGACGTAAAGTCGGGATCGACCGAAACACGAAACCCAATGCAAGTCAATGGGGCAGCATAGTCGGCAGTGAGTGGGGGCCAGGAAAACACCTAGAGTGCCCATTTTAATGTCAAAACCATCCATTCTTCTTAATGAAGCTTGTCAAGCGTAATTTACCTTATAATAATTGGAAGGCATTTGAAATTGGGGGTCATTTGGCTAAAGTTGTGGTGGGTAGGGCTGGTTCAAGTAATTAGTGGGCCCAGGAAATCTGGACCACGTCACGGCAGTGGAGCAGGGAGAGGTAAGTATTTCAACTTTGCAAGTGCTGTGAACCTGAGCAAGCAGGGGGGGCCCACTCGTTGGCATTGGCACTGGCACAGGGCCCCTCAAAGTACAGCGGTGTGTTTGCACGGCGGGGGCGCCTCCCACCGGCAGCAACACTTTTGCGTACCATGAGAGGCCCTGTGCCAGTGACGTCGCCAACTAGTATTCCTCCCCCCACCTGATGAAGGAACCTGCACTTTCATCTGCACCTTCCTGTTTGTCCCCGTGTAAGGTGGTATGGTATGCGGGAAGGGGGACCTGACTTTCAGCAGGGTCACAATCTTGCAGTGTAGCGTGCACGGGAAATGTTGCGTTATGGGTCAATGTACCAGCAGACTCATCTATCACTGGCTGGGCAATGGGCAGGATGAGGAGGAAACACAGATATAGGCTCAAAGAATAAAGTGGGCTAAATGCAGTTCAAAATTGGTAACACAGGACTAATCAGGGGGCATTGCAGTGGAGGACAACTGGAATGAGAGGCTGACACAGAGAGTAGGCCCAAATCAGTAAGTAGTCGAAATGCAGTTCAAAATTGGCAACAGTAGTAAACAGGCGGCACAGCTTTGTTCAGTGGAGGAGAACAGCAAGGAGCGGCAGACACCGATAGTAGGCCCCAAACCAACTAGTACGCCAAATGCAGTTGTTCCGTTTAACCACAATTTAATGAGAGCCTGAAGATAGAAGTTCAGGAAAGGCAACCTGGAGAACACCTTGGAGTGGAACACACCATCTCTCTACACCCTATACCCAATTTGTAGGTCTAATGCAGCGTAGTTTCCAACAACTACTAAACGAGAGCATGATGATCGAAGCATTGGCGAGGAAACCTGGGGAACACCTTGGAGTGGAACACACCATCTCTCTACACCCCATACCCAATTTGTAGGCCTAATGCAGCGTAGTTTCCAACAACTACTAAACGAGAGCATGATGATCGAAGCATTGGCGAGGAAACCTGGGGAACACCTTGGAGTGGAACACACCATCTCTCTACAGTGGAACACACCATCTCTCTACACCCCATACCCAATTTGTAGGCCTAATGCAGCGTAGTTTCCAACAACTACTAAACGAGAGCCGGAAGATCGAAGCTCAGGAAAGGCAACCTGGAGAACACCTTGGAGTGGAACACACCATCTCTCTACACCCCATACCCAATTTGTAGGCCCAATGCAGCGTAGTTTCCAACAACTACTAAACGAGAGCCGGAAGATCGAAGCAATGGAGAGGAAACCTGGGGAACACCTTGGAGTGTAACACACCATCTCTCTACACCCCATACCCAATTTGTAGGCCTAATGCAGCGTAGTTTCCAACAACTACTAAACGAGAGCCGGAAGATCGAAGCAATGGAGAGGAAACCTGGGGAACACCTTGGAGTGTAACACACCATCTCTCTACACCCCATACCCAATTTGTAGGCCTAATGCAGCGTAGTTTCCAACAACTACTAAACGAGAGCCGGAAGATCGAAGCAATGGAGAGGAAACCTGGGGAACACCTTGGAGTGTAACACACCATCTCTCTACACCCCATACCCAATTTGTAGGCCTAATGCAGCGTAGTTTCCAACAACTACTAAACGAGAGCCGGAAGATCGAAGCAATGGAGAGGAAACCTGGGGAACACCTTGGAGTGTAACACACCATCTCTCTACACCCCATACCCAATTTGTAGGCCTAATGCAGCGTAGTTTCCAACAACTACTAAACGAGAGCCGGAAGATCGAAGCAATGGAGAGGAAACCTGGGGAACACCTTGGAGTGTAACACACCATCTCTCTACACCCCATACCCAATTTGTAGGCCTAATGCAGCGTAGTTTCCAACAACTACTAAACGAGAGCCGGAAGATCGAAGCAATGGAGAGGAAACCTGGGGAACACCTTGGAGTGTAACACACCATCTCTCTACACCCCATACCCAATTTGTAGGCCTAATGCAGCGTAGTTTCCAACAACTACTAAACGAGAGCCGGAAGATCGAAGCAATGGAGAGGAAACCTGGGGAACACCTTGGAGTGTAACACACCATCTCTCTACACCCCATACCCAATTTGTAGGCCTAATGCAGCGTAGTTTCCAACAACTACTAAACGAGAGCATGAAGATCGAAGCAATGGAGAGGAAACCTGGGGAACACCTTGGAGTGGAACACACCATCTCTCTACACCCCATACCCAATTTGTAGGCCTAATGCAGCGTAGTTTCCAACAACTACTAAACGAGAGCATGATGATCGAAGCATTGGCGAGGAAACCTGGGGAACACCTTGGAGTGGAACACACCATCTCTCTACACCCCATACCCAATTTGTAGGCCTAATGCAGCGTAGTTTCCAACAACTACTAAACGAGAGCCGGAAGATCGAAGCTCAGGAAAGGCAACCTGGGGAACACCTTGGAGTGGAACACACCATCTCTCTACACCCCATACCCAATTTGTAGGCCCAATGCAGCGTAGTTTCCAACAACTACTAAACGAGAGCCGGAAGATCGAAGCTCAGGAAAGGCAACCTGGGGAACACCTTGGAGTGTAACAAACCCTCTCTCTACACCACGGAAGGGCTGATTCTTAGGAAGGAAGGCTGTCGGAAAGAAGCAGGGCGCGTCCGAGGGTGATTATATTCTTATTAGGTATATACTCACCCTCGGACGCGCCCTGCTTCTTTATTTGTAATGAATGTTTATTTGCAATGTGGTTTTGACTTACTCTATTTTTTTGGTAAATAATGATTTTATTATTTTCATTGTTTTGCATCTTCTTGGCAATAATATAAAGAAGACGCGACAGGACAACACTCGGTGGATGCCATATCTGTGTTTAAAATTGAAAAAACCTTTCAGTTAACTACTTGCAGGAGAAAGTTATTGTAGCTGGTGGCCATTTTTAGTACTGTACCAGATTTTTGTTGTATGTGTTTGTTTTTAATGTTAAAATGTCTGCATTTGATATCTCTCCAGTATTTTCTTTTTTATAAGCAAAATACTTATTTTTATATTTTCTGATGTTGGTTCCAGGGGTACACGGGCAGCAGTGGTGTGGTCAGTGGAGGCCTAGTGGAAGGAGTGACCGCAGACAGGCATCGAAGGCCTAAAATAATAACACATGGCTGTAGGCAATTTTAAATTGGTTCCAGGGGTACACGGGCAGCAGTGGTGTGGTCAGTGGAGGCCTAGTGGAAGGAGTGACCGCAGACAGGCATCGAAGGCCTAAAATAATAACACATGGCTGTAGGCAATTTTAAATTGGTTCCAGGGGTACACGGGCAGCAGTGGTGTGGTCAGTGGAGGCCTAGTGGAAGGAGTGACCGCAGACAGGCATCGAAGGCCTAAAATAATAACACATGGCTGTAGGCAATTTTAAATTGGTTCCAGGGGTACACGGGCAGCAGTGGTGTGGTCAGTGGAGGCCTAGTGGAAGGAGTGACCGCAGACAGGCATCGAAGGCCTAAAATAATAACACATGGCTGTAGGCAATTTTAAATTGGTTCCAGGGGTACACGGGCAGCACTGGTGTGGTCAGTGGAGGCCTAGTGGAAGGAGTGACCGCAGACAGGCATCGAAGGCCTAAAATAATAACACATGGCTGTAGGCAATTTTAAATTGGTTCCAGGGGTACACGTGCAGCAGTGGTGTGGTCAGTGGAGGCCTAGTGGAAGGAGTGACCGCAGACAGGCATCGAAGGCCTAAAATAATAACACATGGCTGTAGGCAATTTTAAATTGGTTCCAGGGGTACACGGGCAGCAGTGGTGTGGTCAGTGGAGGCCTAGTGGAAGGAGTGACCGCAGACAGGCATCGAAGGCCTAAAATAATAACACATGGCTGTAGGCAATTTTAAATTGGTTCCAGGGGTACACGGGCAGCAGTGGTGTGGTCAGTGGAGGCCTAGTGGAAGGAGTGACCACAGACAGGCATCGAAGGCCTAACATAACAAAAATGTCAATACAATGGTATTGTCAGTGGCAGGCATTGAAGGATGTCAGCGCATAGACTAAACATTGGTGGAGCTGTGAGATAATTTTGCAAGTGGTAGAGCACTGTTTGAGCTGGGGTGGGGGGAAACTGTCTTGTGGCCGGCGGTACAGGCCCAGGGCCCCTCATATTACAACGGTGTGTCTGACGTTGGGTGCGCACCACCACCGTCAGAGACACTTTATTGTACTAGGAGGGACCCAGTGGCAGTGCCGTCGACCAAAAGCGGGCTCACCCACCTCTTCAGACAAACTGCACTCTCACGGGTGCTGTCGCCAAGTGTCGATACCACGGCCCCGTGTGGGGAGTTTGGCCATTTAGTGAGGTGTAAACATGTCGTATGCTGGACAATCAGGTGCAGAAAATTACGAGATTGGAAAAGGCATTCAGAATAGTCCACAGGCAAGACCTTTTCATAGGAAAGCTAGGTGTCAGCCGGGCAAGGTGGGGCAAAAGATTTTGAAATCCAGTTGTGGTTCATTTTAATGAAGGTTAGTTCATCTACATTTTGGGTAGCCAGACGAGTCCTTTTTTCTGTTAGTATTGAACCTGCAGCACTGAATACTCTTTCTGATAGGACACTAGCTGCCGGGCAAGCAAGCTCCTGCAATGCATATTCTGCCAATTCTGGCCAGGTGTCTAATTTTGATGCCCAGTAATCAAATGGGAATGACGGTTGAGGGAGAACATCGATAAGGGATGAAAAATAGTTTGTAACCATACTGGACAAATGTTGTCTCCTGTCACTTTGAATTGATGCTGCAGTACCTGTCCTGTCTGCGGTCATAGCAAAATCACTCCACAACCTGGTCAATAAACCCCTCTGGCCAACGCCACTTCTGATTTCTGCCCCTCTAACTCCTCTGGTCTGCTGGCCCCTGCAGCTCGTGTGAGAACGATCACGGGCGCTGTGTGCAGGGAATGCCAGAAGCAAACGGTCAACAAGAGTTGATTGTTTGGTTGCTAATATTAGTTCCAAGTTCTCATGTGGCATTATATTTTGCAATTTGCCTTTATAGCGAGGATCAAGGAGGCAGGCCAACCAGTAATCGTCATCATTCATCATTTTAGTTATGCGTGTGTCCCTTTTGAGGATACGTAAGGCATAATCCGCCATGTGGGCCAAAGTTCCAGTTCTCAAATCTGCGGTTGTGCTTGGTTGAGGGGCAGTTTCAGGCAAATCCACGTCACTTGTGTCCCTCAAAAAACCAGAACCCGGCCTTGCCGCGCCACCAATTTCCAGTGGCCCCGGAAAAGCTTCCTCATTAAAAATATAATCATCCCCATCATCCTCCTCGTCCTCCTCCTCCTCTTCGTCCTGTACACTGCCCTGGCCAGACAATGGCTGACTGTCATCAAGGCTTTCCTCTTCCTCAGCTGCAGACGCCTGATCCTTTATGTGCGTCAAACTTTGCATCAGCAGACGCATTAGGGGGATGCTCATGCTTATTATGGCGTTGTCTGCACTAACCAGCCGTGTGCATTCCTCAAAACACTGAAGGACTTGACACATGTCTTGAATCTTCGACCACTGCACACCTGACAACTCCATGTCTGCCATCCTACTGCCTGCCCGTGTATGTGTATCCTCCCACAAAAACATAACAGCCCGCCTCTGTTCACACAGTCTCTGAAGCATGTGCAGTGTTGAGTTCCACCTTGTTGCAACGTCTAAGATTAGGCGATGCTGGGGAAGGTTCAAAGAACGCTGATAGGTCTGCATACGGCTGGAGTGTACGGGCGAACGGCGGATATGTGAGCAAAGTCCATGCACTTTGAGGAGCAGGTCGGATAACCCCGGATAACTTTTCAGGAAGCACTGCACCACCAGGTTTAAGGTGTGAGCCAGGCAAGGAATGTGTTTCAGTTGGGAAAGGGAGATGGCAGCCATGAAATTCCTTCCGTTATCACTCACTACCTTGCCTGCCTCAAGATCTACAGTGCCCAGCCACGACTGCGTTTCTTTCTGCAAGAACTCGGACAGAACTTCCGCGGTGTGTCTGTTGTCGCCCAAACACTTCATAGCCAATACAGCCTGCTGACGTTTGCCAGTAGCTGCCCCATAATGGGAGACCTGGTGTGCAACAGTGGCAGCTGCGGATGGAGTGGTTGTGCGACTGCGGTCTGTGGACGAGCTCTCGCTTCTGCAGGAGGACGAAGAGGAGGAGGAGGGGGTGCGAACGGCTACAGCCAATTGTTTCCTAGACCGTGGGCTAGGCAGAACTGTCCCAAACTTGCTGTCCCCTGTGGACCCTGCATCCACCACATTTACCCAGTGTGCCGTGATGGACACGTAACGTCCCTGGCCATGCCTACTGGTCCATGCATCTGTTGTCAGGTGCACCTTTGTGCTCACAGATTGCCTGAGTGCATGGACGATGCGCTCTTTAACATGCTGGTGGAGGGCTGGGATGGCTTTTCTGGAAAAAAAGTGTCGACTGGGTAGCTCGTAGCGTGGTACAGCGTAGTCCATCAGGGCTTTGAAAGCTTCACTTTCAACTAACCGGTAGGGCATCATCTCTAACGAGATTAGTCTAGCTATGTGTGCGTTCAAACCCTGTGTACGCGGATGCGAGGCTAAGTACTTCCTTTTTCTAACCATAGTCTCATGTAGGGTGAGCTGGACTGGAGAGCTGGAGATCGTGGAACTAGCGGGGGTGCCGGTGGACATGGCAGACTGAGAGACGGTGGGAGATGGTATTGTTGCCACCGGTGCCCTAGATGCAGTGTTTCCTACTACGAAACTGGTGATTCCCTGACCCTGACTGCTTTGGCCTGGCAAAGAAACCTGCACAGATACTGCAGGTGGTGCGGAAAATGGTGGCCCTACACTGCCGGAAGGGATGTTGCGTTGCTTACTAGCTTCATTGGCCGAGGGTGCTACAACCTTAAGGGACGTTTGGTAGTTAGTCCAGGCTTGCAAATGCATGGTGGTTAAATGTCTATGCATGCAACTTGTATTGAGACTTTTCAGATTCTGTCCTCTGCTTAAGGTAGTTGAACATTTTTGACAGATTACTTTGCGCTGATCAATTGGATGTTGTTTAAAAAAATGCCAGACTGCACTCTTTCTAGCATCGGATACCTTTTCAGGCATTGCAGACTGAGCTTTAACCGGATGGCCACGCTGTCCTCCAACAGGTTTTGGCTTTGTCACGCGTTTTGGGCAAGATACGGGCCCGGCAGATGGAACCTGTTGCGATGTTGATGCCTGCTGCGGCCCCTCCTCCTCCGCTTCAGAACTGCTGCCGCCTGCACCCTGTTCCCCCAATGGCTGCCAATCGGGGTCAAGAACTGGGTCATCTATTACCTCTTCTTGTAGCTCGTGTGCAACTTCGTCTGTGTCACCGTGTCGGTCGGTGGTATAGCGTTCGTGATGGGGCAACATAGTCTCATCAGGGTCTGATTCTTGATCAGCACCCTGCGAGGGCAATGTTGTGGTCTGAGTCAAAGGACCAGCATAGTAGTCTGGCTGTGGCTGTGCATCAGTGCACTCCATGTCAGATTCAACTTGTAATGGGCATGGACTGTTAACTGCTTCACTTTCTAAGCCAGGGACGGTATGTGTAAAGAGCTCCATGGAGTAACCCGTTGTGTCGCCTGCTGCATTCTTCTCTGTTGTTGTTTTTGCTGAAGAGGACAAGGAAGCGACTTGTCCCTGACCGTGAACATCCACTAACGACGCGCTGCTTTGACATTTACCAGTTTCACGAGAGGAGGCAAAAGAGCTAGAGGCTGAGTCAGCAAGATAAGCCAAAACTTGCTCTTGCTGCTCCGGCTTTAAAAGCGGTTTTCCTACTCCCAGAAAAGGGAGTGTTCGAGGCCTTGTGTAGCCAGACGACGAACCTGGCTCCACAGCTCCAGACTTAGGTGCAATATTTTTTTTCCCACGACCAGCTGATGCTCCACCACTACCACTACCCTCATTACCAGCTGACAATGAACGCCCCCGGCCACGACCTCTTCCACCATACTTCCTCATTGTTTTAAAAACATAAACAAACTAACGGTATTTGTTGCTGTCACACAAATTACACGGTGAGCTATAACTTCAGTATGATTTAGCTACCCCTTTACAGGTGAGTGAGACCACAACGAAAATCAGGCACAATGTTACACACTCTGTTGTTGGTGGCAACAAATGAGAGAGATGCCACACACGCAGGACTGTCACTGAAGCACAAATGTAAATATTAATCTCCCACTGATTTGATTTTTTTTTTTTTTTAAGGGAGACTTTAGGAAAAAAAAAATAGAATAAAATGATTTTTTGAGGAAGAATTTAGAAACCAAATAAAATAAAAAGATTTTTTCAGGGAGAATTTAGAAAACAAATAAAACAAAAAAAGGCTTCCTATGGCCCACTGAGTGAGAGATGACGCACACAGGAGTCAGGAGTGGCACACAAGCCCAGAGGCCAATATTTATCTCCCACTGATTGATGTAGTGATTTTTTCAGGTAGATTTTGGAACCCAAATCAAGCTAAAAAAAATAATAGGCTTTCTATGGCCCACAATTGGAGAGAGAGAGAGATGGCACACCCAGGAGTCAAGACTGGCACACAAGCAGAAAGGGCAATATTAATCTCCCACTGATTTGTTTTTTTTTGTTTTTTTCAGGGAGACTTTAGGAAAAAAAAATAGAATAAAATGATTTTTTCAGGAAGAATTTAGAAACCAAATAAAATAAAATGATTTTTTCAGGGAGAATTTAGAAAACAAATAAAACAAAAAAAGGCTTTCTATGGCCCACTGAGTGAGAGATGACGCACACAGGAGTCAGGAGTGGCACACAAGCCCAGAGGCCAATATTTATCTCCCACTGATTGATGTAGTGATTTTTTCAGGTAGATTTTGGAACCCAAATCAAGCTAAAAAAATAATAGGCTTTCTATGGCCCACAATTGGAGAGAGAGAGAGAGAGATGGCACACCCAGGAGTCAAGACTGGCACACAAGCAGAAAGGGCAATATTAATCTCCCACTGATTTGTTTTTTTTGTTTTTTTTTCAGGGAGACTTTAGGAAAAAAAAAATAGAATGAAATGATTTTTTCAGGAAGAATTTAGAAACCAAAGAAAATAAAATGATTTTTTCAGGGAGAATTTAGAAAACAAATAAAACAAAAAAAGGCTTTCTATGGCCCACTGAGTGAGAGATGACGCACACAGGAGTCAGGAGTGGCACACAAGCCCAGAGGCCAATATTAATCTCCCACTTTTTTTTTTTTGTTCCAGGGAAAATTTATAAACCCAATAAAAAAAATAATAAATAGGCTTTCTATGGCCCACTATCTGAGAGACAGAGAGAGATGGCACGCTTAGGACTGGCACACAAGCCCAAAGGCCAATATTAATCTCCCACTGATTGATTTATTGATTTTTTCAGGTAGAATTTAGAACCCAAATAAAGCAAAAAAAAAAAAAAAATGGGCTTTCTATGGCCCACTGAGTGAGTGATGATGCACACAGGAGTCAGGAGTGGCACACAAGCCCTGAGGCCAATATTTGTCTCCCACTGATTGATGTAGTGATTTTTTCAGGTAGATTTTAGAACCAAAATCAAGCAAAAAAATAAATAGGCTTTCTATGGCCCACTGAGTGAGTGATGATGCACACAGGAGTCAAGAGTGGCACACAAGCCCTGAGGCCAATATTTTTCTCCCACTGATTGATGTAGTGATTTTTTCAGATAGATTTTATAACCCAAATCAAGGAAAAAAATAAATAGGCTTTCTATGGCCCACTGAGTGAGAGATGACACAGACTGGGATGGCACTCTAGCAGAAATGTCAATCTTAATCTCCCACAAAAAAAAAAAAAAAACAGGGAGTGTCCTTCAATTACTATCTCCCTGCAGTAATCTCAGCCAGGTATGGCAGGCAGCAATAAGGAGTGGACTGAGGCACAAATTAAATAAAAAGTGTGTACAAACCAAAAAGATAGCTGTGCAGAAAGGAAGGAACAAGAGGATTTGTGCTTTGAAAAAAGCAGTTGGTTTGCACAGCGGCGTACACACAGCAATGCAGCTATCAGGGAGCCTTCTAGGGCAGCCCAATGAGCTACAGCGCTGAGGGGGAAAAAAAAAAAAAATGTAGCTTCCACTGTCCCTGCACACCGAAGGTGGTGTTGGGCAGTGGAAATCGCTACAGCACAAGCGGTTTGGTGGTTAATGGACCCTGCCTAACGCTATCCCTGCTTCTGACGAAGCGGCAGCAACCTCTCCCTAAGCTCAGATCAGCAGCAGTAACATGGCGGTCGGCGGGAACGCCCCTTTATAGCCCCTGTGACGCCGCAGACAGCAAGCCAATCACTGCAATGCCCTTCTCTAAGATGGTGGGGACCAGGACCTATGTCATCACGCTGCCCACACTCTGCGTTTACCTTCATTGGCTGAGAAATGGCGCTTTTCGCGTCATTGAAACGCGACTTTGGCGCGAAAGTCGCGTACCGCATGGCCGACCCCGCACAGGGGTCGGATCGGGTTTCATGAAACCCGACTTTGCCAAAAGTCGGCGACTTTTGAAAATGAACGACCCGTTTCGCTCAACCCTACTTGTAATATATACTTGAAAAGGTGCCTCATTGTTTTTAAGTACATTGCAATGAAAATGCTGTCTTTTGACAGTGTGGGAACTGTGGATGTCTGACCGGCGGTGTTGATTTACTGTTGATCAGAAGCAGTGTTTGCTGCTCTGCCATGCACATGAAAGCATGGCAAGCACTGGATATTCGGGCCCCCCATTCAAGTGAATTGGGTCTGGGTTTGGGTTTCGGTCCGGGTATTGTTCTGTTACCCGAACCTTAACTTTTTGTAACTTTGTAACTGTTCGGCCGAACCCACCAGACCTGAGCATCCAGGTGTCCTCCCATGTCTATTTGGAACAAGTTTTTAAAGGTTTAGGTGGCAATGAAAGATGTTGTATACTATGAATGAGCAATATAATCCTGATAGGTTTTGAACATTTTTTTTGAGGTTTTTATAGCAATGAACTGTACACATGAAGATGTACTACCCTATGGGTGAGCAATATGATACCGATAAATTTGGAACAAGCTTTTTGATACTTACATAGCAGCTAAATGTACCCAAGAAGATATAAAACCCTATGGATGAGCAATATAACACCAACAAATTTTGAACAAGTTTTTTGAGAATTACTGTATATACCAATGAAATGTACTCCAGACCTCAGTTTGAACAAGTTTTTTGAGGCTTTTATAGCAATGAAATGTACCTATAAATATTTTATACTGTCATGAGGGTGTCATGACCACTTGGAAGACCTGCAGTTAGACGGTCAGGTTAGTTACGGAATCATATGTCTTCTTTAGAGATGGTGTGATTTGCATCTCATATTAAATGGATTTAGTTTCCTCTGGTGCTGAAGAGGTTAATGGCGCTTTCTATGCAGGTTAGAAACATACTGCTCCATTTCAGCTGCTTCTGATCTGGTCATTACATCTTCATTTGAAAACCTTGTCATACCCTTTGGTTTGACTAATGCCCCTGCTGTTTTGTTAATGACACTTTTCGTCACCTTGCGCGTAGATCTAGATAAAAATATGAAAAAAATAAAAAAGTATAAAATTTTAAATCACCCCCTTTTCGCCTCATTCAAAATAAAACAATAGAAAAATTAAACAAATGCACTTGATATCGCTGTGTTCAGAATCGCCCTATCTTCTTTCTTTCAATTTTCTTTTTATTGAAATTTTAATAACAAACAAGTAAAACTAGTGTTGAGCATTCCGATACCGCAAGTATCGGGTATCGGCCGATACTTGCGGTATCGGAATTCCGATACCGAGATCCGATACTTTTGTGATATCGGGTATCGGTATCGGATCAATAGGGATGTGTAAAATAAAGAATTAAAATAAAAAAATATTGATATGCTCACCTCTCCGGCGGCCCCTGGACATCACGCTGCTAACCGGGAGGCTTCTTTGTTTAAAATGCGTGCCTTTAGGACCTGCGAATGACGTCCCGGCTTCTGATTGGTCGCGTGCCGCCCATGTGACCGGCACGCGACCAATCAGAAGCCGCGACGTCATTCTCATTCATAAAAACTCCTAATTCTAGGAATTAAGGACCTGCGAATGACGTCGCGGCTTCTGATTGGTAGCGTGCCGGTCAGATGGGCGGCACGCGACCAATCAGAAGCCGGGACGTCATTCGCAGGTCCTAAAGGCGCGCATTTTAAACAAAGAAGCCTCCCGGTTAGCAGCGTGATGTCCAGGGGCCGCCGGAGAGGTGAGCATATCAATATTTTTTATTTTAATTCTTTATTTTACACATCCCTATGGATCCCAGGGCCTGAAGGAGAGTTTCCTCTCCTTCAGACCCTGGGAACCATGAGAATACCTTCCGATACTTGATGTCCCATTGACTTGTATTGGTATCGGATATCGGTATCGGCGATATCCGATATTTTTCGAGTATCGGCCGATACTATCCGATACCGATACTTTCAAGTATCGGACGGTATCGCTCAACACTAAGTAAAACATCAAGGACTATGAATGAGCATATCAAAATGCATACGAACATGTGTCAAGTTAGCATTGTAAACTCAAGTTAAATGTCACTAATGAGTCTATATACTATTAAAGAAACTGAGTCTATCATCTCATTCAAAATTGTTGAGAGAGGAGTAACTTTATAGGTATAAAGAGAAGAGAGGGTATAGGGGGAAGGCAGATAGAAGTAGCAGAAAAGGGAAGGGGGTGGGGGTTGGGGGGAGGGTAAGGGGGTTAGGTTAGAATGACACCTTGGGGTATTGAATAATTTATGGTACTAATGCAGAGTAAAAATAATTTTGGGTCCTAAATTGGGTCCAAAACCTCCAAGTGTTATGAAAATTATCAGTGGTATGATTCACCCTTGCAACTACCTCTTCAATGTGGAACAGCTGTTCAATTTTGGAGGAGCTGGCTGGAATTGGGTATGTTCTTAGTGTTCCAGTATGACGGAAATAAAGATTTCCCAGCCGCAATAATGAACTGAGCCATCTTGGAAGTGTTTTTTTCATTTGGCCAGAGAGGGAAGTTTAAAAAGATATTTTCCGGTTTCAAAGTGATCCGTTTTCCTAAGACCTTAAGTATAATAGAAGGAATCTCACTCCAGATTGGAGTAAGTTTCGAACAAGACCACCACATGTGTATGTAGGAACCATCCTCTATTTCACATCTCCAACATTTAGTGGTTATAGTGCGATGCCATCTCTGGGTTAGCATGGGCGTTAAATACCATCTGGAGATAATTTTATATGAATTTTCCTGAATATGCACACATGTAGATGGACCATGCGAGTTTCTATATATATATTTAACTAGCTGAAGAGCCCGGCGTTGCCTGGGCATAGTAAATATCTGTGGTTAGTTATAGCACCTCACTTCTCTTATTTTCCCATCACGCCTCTCATTTTCCCAATCACATCTTTCATTTTCCCCCTCACATCTCTCATTTTCTCCCTCACACCTCTCATTTTCTCCCTCACTCCTCTCATTCCCCCCTAACACTTGTCATTTCGACCTCACATCTGTCATTTTCCTATCACTCCACTATTTTCACTCACTCCTCTCATTTTGCACTCACACCTTTTCATTTTCACCTCACACCTCTCATTTTCACCTCAGTATATACATGTTTGTCATCTCCCTTATATATAGTATACACCTGTATGTCATCTCCTGTATATAGTATATACCTGTATGTCATCTCCCCTGTATATAGTATATACCTGCTGTGTGTCATCTCCCCTGTATATAGTATATACCTGTATGTCATCTCCTCCTGTATATAGTATATACCTGTATGTCATCTTCTATATATAGCATATACCTGTATGTCATCTCCTCCTGTATATAGTATATACCTGTAGGTCATCTGCTCCTGTACATAGTATATACCTGTGTGTCATCTCCTCCTGTATATAGTATATACCTGTATGTCATCTCCTCCTCTATATAGTATATACCTGTGTGTCATCTCTCCTGTATATAGTACATATCTGTGTGTCATCTCCCCTGTATATAGTATATACCTGTGTGTCATCTCCTCCTGTATTAGACCTCGTTCACACGTTATTTGCTCAGTATTTTTACCTCAGTATTTGTAAGCTAAATTGGCAGCCTGATAAATCCCCAGCCAACAGGAAGCCCTCCCCCTGGCAGTATATATTAGCTCACACATACACATAATAGACAGGTCATGTGATTGACAGCTGCCGTATTTCCTATATGGTACATTTGTTGCTCTTGTAGTTTGCTTATTAATCAGATTTTTATTTTTGAAGGATAATACCAGACTTGTGTGTGTTTTAGGGCGAGTTTCGTTTGTCAAGTTGTGTGTGTTGAGTTGCGTGTGGCGACATGCATGTAGCGACTTTTGTGAGATGAGTTTTGTGTGGCAACATGCGTGTAGCAAGTTTTTGTGTGTCGAGTTGCATGTGACAGGTTAGTATAGCAAGTTTTGTGCAGCAAGTTTTGCGCATGGCGAGTTTTGCGCGTGGTGAGTTTTATGTGTGGTGCCTTTTGAGTATGTGCAAGTTTTGTGTGAGGCAACTATTGCATGTGTTGCAACTTTTGTGCATGTGGCAATTTTTCCGCGTGTGCAAGTTTTGCATGTGGCGAGTTTTCCATGAGGTGAGTTTTGCACTTGTGGCGAGTTTTGCGTGAGCCTAGTTTTTGCATGTGGCGAGTTTTGCGCATGGCGAGTTTTGAGCGGCGACTTTTGTGTTTCGACTTTTATGTGGCGAGGTTGGTGTATGTGTGGTGAAATGTGTGCTGAGGGTAATATGTGTTCAAGCACGTGGTAGTGTGTGGCGCATTTTGTGTGTGTGTTCATATCCCCGTGTGTGGTGAGTATCCCATGTCGGGGCCCCACCTTAGCAACTGTACGGTATATACTCTTTGGCGCCATTGCTCTCATTCTTTAAGTCCCCCTTGTTCACATCTGGCAGCTGTCAATTTGCCTCCAACACTTCCTTTCACTTTCCCCATTATGTAGATAGGGGCAAAATTGTTTGGTGAATTGGAAAGCGCGGGGTTAAAATTTCACCTCACAACATAGTCTATGATGCTCTCGGGGTCCAGACGTGTGACTGTGCAAAATTTTGTGGCTGTAGCTGCGACGCCTCCAACACTTTTCCTTTCACTTTTTTCCCCATTATGTAGATAGGGGCAAAATTGTTGGTGAATTGGAACGCGCGGGGTTAAAATTTCGCCTCACAACAAAGCCTATGACGCTCTCGGGGTCCAGACGTGTGACTGTGCAAAATTTTGTGGCTGTAGCTGCGACGGTGCAGATGCCAATCCCGGACATACATACATACACACATACACACACACATTCAGCTTTATATATTAGATTTGTGTTTCAGAGAAGGAGGTACCTATGTCTATTTCCCATCTAGCTAGATAAGCACGTTTCAGTGGTGTATCCATGCTAAGTAGTGATTGGTATATTATTGAAAGGGTTCGGGTAGGGGTTTTCGCTCTTGCACATAAGGTTTCAAAAGGGGTTTGAGATCTATTAGTGTCAACTAACCGATATCTTTGGTGAAAAAGATGGGAAAGTCTGCCATGTTGCAAGAACGTTAGACCCGAGAGTCCAGGTACTTTGTTTAAATCTTGTAATGATAGTAGTACACCATCTTTAAACCAGAATCGCCCTATCAATAAAAAAAAATGGGTTAACCTGATCGCTAAATGGCATAGCGATAAAAAATCAAAGTGCCAGAATTACGTTTTTTTCATCGCCGTGACATTGCATTAAATTGCAATAATGAGTGATCAAAAGATCGTATCTGCACCAAAATGGTACCAATAAAAACATCAGCTCAGCACAAAAAAATAAGTCCTCAAACAACCTGAGATCACAAAAAATGGAGACGCTACGGGTCTTGGAAAATGGTGCAAGTTTTTTTTTTTTACACCACTTAAATAAAAAGGAACCTAGACATGTTTGGTGTCTATGAACTAGCAATGACTTGGATAATCATAATGGCAGGTCAGTTTTAGCATTTGGTAAACATGGTAAAAAAAAAATCCTAAAAAAGGTCTTTGCAAATTCCCCACACTAGGAAATTTTTTCCCATTTTTTTCAAAAGTACAACTTGTCCCACAAAAAACAAGCTCACCCATATAGTTCCTTTAGTTCTTCATCGGTTGACTTGATTTTCAAGTTCTTTACATCCTCTGCTGCCTTGTCAAAATCTACCTGGGGAGACATGGTGGATGCAGGACTCAGCACAGCATCAGCTGCTGCTGATTGTGCTGTTGCTGTGTTGAGTCCTGCACTCACCCATAAACTGCAAAAATTGCCGGTATGCACTGGTGAAAATATGAATTCTTTATGCTTATACCGTGGTCCTGAAGCAAAGCCACATTTCAGTATATAAATATTTTGTGCTACTATTTTTTCTCCAGCCAGGAGTCCACATTTCTGAATCTAAATTGTTTATACTAATGGCGAGCTCCAGAAAGCAGGCTACATTTCAATATAGAAATCCTTTGTGCTAATTGTAAGGTCCAGCCAGCAGGCCACATTTTAGAATGGGACAGGGGCTTGGACAGGGCTTAGAACAGCATTTCTAGCTTAAACATTGATCAGTAATACAATAGTTGTAGCAGTGACAAGTGTAGGCCTAGTGGTCTAAGAGCCCTGCCAAATTCAGGCAAGACACATGAAGGAGACCCCAATGGGAGTCCAAACATTTCCAAACATTAGGGGCAGACACCACAAAAGTGGCATCAATTCATTTCATTTATGTATTTTACTCACTTATATAGCACTTTTAATTATTCCACAGTGCTTTTCAGACATTATCAAATTCCTCAGAGTAGAAATAGT
Source organism: Ranitomeya imitator (assembly GCF_032444005.1). NCBI lineage: Eukaryota > Metazoa > Chordata > Amphibia > Anura > Dendrobatidae > Ranitomeya > Ranitomeya imitator. Next base: position 307,136,102 of record NC_091285.1, on the reverse strand, counting down.
GTAATGGGGCTCTGACACCCAGCATGGAATCTATACATTTCATAAAATTGTTAGTAACATCAGCAGCAGTAGCAACAGCAGGCACAGAAGCCATGACAAAAGTGAGAGAGACTATAATTACATGAGATCAATGCAGCACACTAAAAATGTCACCATTGCCTAGTCCAGTCTGTGACTAAGGTGCAAAGAAATCCATGACTTGTTCATCTTGCTGAAAGTTAGTCAGTCTATACTTTCAGGGGACAGCCAGATGCACTTATCAATCAGTTCACCACCAGCAGTGCTGAAGACATTTTGTGAGAGAACATGACAAAACTCAATGTGCGACAGGCTAGCTTAGACCACTCTTCTATTGCAAAATGCAAAAGGGTCCAAGCCACACCTGATGGCATTGATATTGACCTTGAGATACACCTCGGCAAAAGAGAGTGTGATTATCGCTAAAGATTTATATATGGTGTTGCAGATCAGCGAACCCTCCATTCCCACTTTTTATCTGCTACCTAAAATTTATAAAATCAGGCTGCACCACCTTGGAGACCCATTATTTTGGGCAGGGGTAATTACCTGGAAAATGTAAACACATTCATAGATGCTGAACTTCAGCCTCTGGTGGAATCTTTACCCTATGTGAGATTACGCTACCTGAGTGTGTTGGGGAACACTCGCTTGGCAGCAGGATAAACACTTCAGGCACGATATCTCACACATATCAGTCTTATTTGGTTTATTACACATCATAAACCACATGACGTAGAGTCCATTGTGTTACACAGTTCATAGAACATCACAAGCACCAACAGTCTGTATAGTACCTGACAGGAGCTCCTGCTCCACCTGCTGACTCCTTGTCAGTCCACTCCTCCGGGTAAGCTGCCTCACGGGGATCACCAACTTGCCTGGCCGGCACACATTAGTCAGTCCAGACCCACTGAAGGACTGTAGCTTCCCCACACAGTAGCTGTCACTGGCTCTGCAGATCCCGGTCCTCACCTCGTGCTATTCAGGATCCGGTCCTACTCCCAGGACCTCCCAACACCCAGGTTACACAGGATCACACAGGTGGCCAGTCCGGGTACTATTCAGGACGTCCATCCCCAGCTGGGACCCTCCAATACCCAGGCCACCAGTAGCAAAGTCCCACCATGTGCTATTCAGGATTCCTCCTCCCAGGAAATCCAACACATACTTTAGGACCTTCAGACCACACATGTGACTCACACCCTGGTCACATTATATACCCTGAAACCACACCCCTGGGTGGGAGTGTGGATGTGTGGCCTGTCTGTCCCGCCCATCTCACACAACTAGCCTAGTACGTCACCCTTGCCTATTATACAACACTACACCAACTGTTGAGGGACTACAGGTCCCAGAATAACCACATTACATCAGACTTACCACGCAGACTCCCTCTGCGACACATATCGGTCATCAATCACATGACCAGTCACTGTTTCATCACAATTATGTCTCCAAGTGCACCTTGAAGTGCAGATGCAGCGCCCCCTGGCTGTAACATTGGTCACTGCACCACATCTGGTATACGAAGGACACCACTGATTTCCTTAAAAATGTTGACAGACTCCACATTGATGCCCATACTCTTCTAGTGACCTGTGATGTTAAGTCTTTGTTAACATCTGCCATACTGATGGGAAATGGACTACTCAATACTTTCTTCAGACATCACCTGTCTCACCTATAATGGCAATGAACCAAGAAAACTGTAGGAGAGATCAGCGCAAATAGGGTCTTCTCCAAGAAATACAATGAGCCTTATGCTCAGATTAAACTCACCTGTTTAATCTGTAGAAACAGCATATAATGTGAAGTCAGCTGTATCGGATCCACGGGTCACCAGGTGACCATCAGACATCAGAAGGTAAAAGGAGTTAGTTGATAATCTCCACGCTGCCGATTAAGACATATATCCCAGTGTAGTAAAGTAAGATGATAGTTTATTTTGACAAATTAGAGATTATCCACTAACTCTTTTTACCTTCAGATGTCACCTATAATGGCAAAATTTATTATCCAACTACTACAATTGACACTATATCACGATTTTTTCCTGTTCAAGGGGTCCTTCTTCCTGGAACTGTCAAGAGGGCATCATTTGCACCAACCTACTTTAATTTGTTTCTTTGGTTTCTGGTAAAGGGACCTCTTCTTGTTGAATCAGTGTGCATCAATGGACCGTGTTCTCCTTGGATGCTGTACATTGATGGCATCTTTTTGAACTGGCAGGATTCTGTTGAGTCCCTCAAAACTTTCATGTCAACTTTGAATTGTAACAAGCATAGCATAGCATTCATCTCACTTACCATTTCAACAGGGACTCTATTAAGTTCCTGGATGTGCTGGTCAAGAGGGACACTCACAAGTGTTTACAGACTGACCTGTTCTGGAAAACAAAGGCAGTGAATGCGTCTTTACCCTCTTTGTTTTCAAATCCTCTGGCCATGATTAGATCCATTCCAGCAGGTCAAATTTCATGACTCAGGAGAACCTGCTCAAATGAAGCTAATTTTGAGCGACAAGCTTTGGAGCTCAAACTTAGATGTTTGGACAGAGGATACAGTCGCCGCTCAGTAAAACTAGCATCCAATAGAGCCAGACACACACCATGTCATGGTGTACTTCATTCAACCAGGTCCAAAACATCCCAAAGCTGTGTTAGGTTCATTATGCAATACCATGGCCAACCTGACATGATGCGTTCTAATTTGCAAAAATCTTGACCCGTTCTATCGGCCGACCCTATATTATCCAAATATTTGGACAGCAAACCTAGTATCACGTTTCGCAGATCACAGAATATTGGAAACAAGCTTGTAAAAAGCAATTACACTAATAAGCCCACAACATTTGTGTCTGGTTTCAAGTCATCATGGGGTTGCAAACCATGAGACAAGCACATCGCCTGCCCAAATATTATTAAGTACAAAACATTTACCAACTCGGATGGGTCAACCATGTATAATATTACATATATCAACAACTGCACTACAAAGGTGGTAATTTATTATGTCACTTGCCTCTGTTCTGTTCTGTTATGTTCTGTTATGTAGGGCATACCACCAAACAATTGAAAGTTTGTGCACACGAACATATAAATGGCATCACTGCAGCTAGAATGATTGACGATTTGACCAAATTAACAACAATCACAAGACATTTTAAACTGTCTTGCTTCAGTTCTCAAACTCATTGGGATTGATAGTTTTATATCTAATATTGGAGGTGGTAATGTCAGTAACTCTCTGGCAAAGTTAGAAACTATATGGATCTATACCCTTAATACCCTCTGTGTCATATGCCTCAATAAGAACCTGAGTTTCGTCCCCTGTTGGTAGAACATTTTTGTCTTCAAGACCTTTTAGCATGTTTTTGTAATGACACCAATGGTGTCACTGGCGCAGCCTAAGGGGCGCTATCAAAGGGCACGGGAACAAATGCAGGGAATGGGGGAACAAGTCACGCAGTGCAAAAGGACCTGAGACTAAGGAGTGAGCGCAGGACCTGGAACAAGACAGTCATGTGATCACAGGGGCACTGAGTCACCGAACGTGCAGCCAGGGAAGGCAGCTGGGAGCATGGAGTACAGGGCACAGAACATAAATGTTGTCAAAGGAGAGCTGAGGGTCAAACCCTGATGAGAGCGTGGTGCCTAGGGATAGGACAGAAAGTAAACCGAGACAAGCCAAGGGATAAAATAACCAAGAAGGACAGGGCAGTACAATGCAGGATACAGATGCAAAGGCAGGGGACAAACTGGGTCATACACAGCAAACGCTCACACACAGAGGCACAACAACTATGGACGAGTAACCTGGGTCAGCAACCACAAACAGAGTATACAGAAGTATCAATGACACCAAACCCAGGAACTACCAACATTAAATAGCTGCCCCGAAACCAAAGAGAGGCGGACTAAAATTAACCCTGACCTAACCAGGATGGAGGCGGAACCATCCTGTCAGAGTCATGACAGTTTTTAATTGTTTTTATTATCTTTTTAGTGTTCTTACCACTATGAGGGTTTGGAGACTGCAGGATATTTATCATGGTCGCTCCCCTGGAACGGACAACCGTCACAACTCTGTTGTCAGGTGTCCCAGGACCAAGGGCTCCTTCTCTGTACCTAATGTTAGGGGCACTCTTGCTCGCCCTGTTCCCTGGATTACTTCTGATGGTGAAGATGTCGGGGCCATGTACTTTCCCTTTGTTCTTGAATCCACCCTTAGTCTGTACCCTTCCCCCACCCAGGGAAGAGGGGAGTAAGGTGTACACTGTAATACACCAACCAGACCAGCAAGGTAATACAAACAGGGATAAAGAAAAATACCAATCATACAAATATTCACGCATAAATACCAGAGGTAAACATAAGGAAATGGAGGATGGGGTTAAAATAATGTAGGAGAAGAAAGGGAATTTTCACACACTCAAAACTTAGCAACTGTCACAGATAAATTCTCCGAACACCTTCTCCAACAACAACTACCAAAAACAACCTCCAGCCATGCAGCATAAGCTACACTGACAATGAGTGCTACCCAGGATCCAGTTTATATATGAGATGGGAGTGGGTAACAGTGCACAGCTTAGAGCCTTAATGCAAGAAAGCTTTCAGGAGGTCTCAACTGAGCCGATTAACCACTGCACTGCTGAAAGAAACTTAAACCATTTAATATGAAGGTGAAGTGCTTGTAATCAGTGCAGCAGTAGGAGAAATCAGACGCTGTGGTCTTCTGGCTACTCTCTGTCACTGTTAACCCGTGACAATAACATCCTCATTTACATCAAGAGGTATCAAGATGGCAGAAATTACATCTTTGTTTATTTTCAATATTATTTATCATTTTCATTATGTTTTTTCATTCCCTGCATGCACACACTCACAACCCCCCACCCCCTCTCTCTTCCCCACCCTTTTTCCTTTCCCATCCCTTCACCTCATGCGTTTACCTCATAGGGTGCCATCTCATATACATGTGCCAATCTATTTTACACCTTAAAAATTTAACATGTTTGCCATTTGGGTTTTATTGTTTGTTGTTGTTTCCCCCACTCTTCCGCTCTCCACCCTACTATATTCTACATCGCATGCTTTGGGTTTTACACTCGATTATATTTATATTTACATTTACATATATTTATATCTATTTATTTATATGAAAATAAGCAAGAGAAGGCAGCACTACAAGTCCTTTTGAAGGTGAAAAATGTGACGTTTATTCAACCCACATCTCTTAGCACAGAGATGTGGGTTGAATAAACGTCACATTTTTCACCTTCAAAAGGACTTGGAGTGCTGCCTTCTCTTGCTTATTTTTGTATACATGTGGGCAGATGAGTGGACCATTCTACCCAGGAGGCCAGGCACCCACCGGTGAGCATTGTGCTGTTCCAATTTTTCTATTTTCTATTTATTTATATGGTTACACATTGTAGATACATTGTTCTCATATTTGTATAGGGACATATATTTTTTCCTTTCACACCACACCTTATATTTATTTTTATGTACCGTATATTGCGGTTGATGCTTCACAGTAGAGATGTACTTATATTGCATGTTTGCATTTACATACAATCTCTTCTGTGTGATCTTTCATTGCTCGTGCAATGTTGTGTCTTTTGACATTTTTAGGTCTTATATGTAGTGTCATATATATATATATATATATATATATATATATATATACACTGATTTTTCAACATTTTCCCTTCTATGTTCTCACCACTTTTCACATTGTTCACTACTATCATTTTATCTTTTTCTGTGCTATATCCATTTAATGAAATAGATTACATTGCCCTTTCCACCATTTTTAGTTATTTTACATTTCAAACATTCATCTGTTTGCCTACTACACACATGTACAGCACCATGTAATCAATGGTGCTATATAAATACATAGTAATAATATATTTACTTTTATGTCATATTTTACTTCTCGATTCCATAGACTGCTGTCCATCCATTCACCCAGCTATCCATATGATGAGATTTTTTTGCACGCATACGCCGCCTGTGTCCTGGTTTGTGTCTGGCGGTCTTCTGTATCTGCATGTGTCTGGGTGCATCAGGTCACGGGACCGCTTGCCCTGACATGACCAGCTCACATGTCATGGAGGTCCACTGACTTACTAATGGCAGTAGATGTGTTGTCTCTTTGATCTGGGTTTACTTCTACTGGTTGCCTAATTCCTTTTAACACTCCTAGTTACAGTCTAACACCACCCCTTGACAAAGGTTTGATACCAAAACCTGGCTCCTGGACCACCAGGTAATTATTGTTTACTTCTAATACTCTAGTACTTTGGCTACCTAGTGCCATGCATGTACTTGTACTTACATATGTACATGTGTTCACGTTGTTTTATATTTTTGTGTGCGCATCTGTCTTCTACAGTGCCATGTAACCAGTGCTTGTTAATAAAGGTTTTTTACTTCACACTCATGGATTGTCTCCCTTTATGATCTCTTGTTTGTTTGTTTTTTCAGGTTTCCATACTTGTACTGACCTAGAGAATCATATTGCCAGGTCAGTTTTACCATACAGTTAATATGGTAAGTACAAAAATTGAAGAAAAAAAAATGGTGAAATTGCACTTTTTTTTTTAAATTTCAACAGTCTTGGAATTTTTTTTTATTTTTTTTCCAGTACACTTTGGGGGTAGAAGAAATTATGTTATTCAAAAGTACAACTTGTCTGGCAAAAAACTAGCCCTCACACGGCTATGTGGATAGAAAAATAAAAAAGGTATGGCTCTTGGAAAAAAGAAAAAAAAAAAAATGGAAAATTACCCAGGGGTGAGGGAGATAAAATCCTTGCAATAACCTTATAATAGCAGCACGAGAGCTCCCTGCAGGTTTCATTCTTCGAATGTTCATAATGGTTTTGCTAACAAATAGAAAAATATTCACACCTATAAAATGTAGTTAGTAGAGTTGAACGACTTTTACATTTTTAGGATCGAGTCGGGTTTCGCGAAACCCGACTTTCTCAAAAGTCGAGTCGGGTGAAATCGGCCAATTATTGCGAAAAGTCGGGGGTCGGCTGAAACACGAAACCCAATGCAAGTCAATGGGGAATCAAAGTTGGCAGTGAGTGGAGGACAGGAAAACACCTACAGTGTCCATTTTAATGCCAAAAACATCAATTCGTATTACTGAAGCTTGTCAATCTTAATTTACTTTATAATAATAGTTAGGCATTGAAAACAGGGGCTCATTTGGCTAAAGTTGTGGGGGGGGGAGGGTAGGGCTGGCTCAAGATTTTTGTGGGCCCAGGAAATGCAGAATACGTCACGGCGGTGGAGCAGGGAGAGGTAAGTATTTCAACTTTGCAAGTGCTGCGATCCTGAGCAAGCAGGGGGGCCCACTAGTATGCACTGGCACAGGGCCTCTCATAGTACGACGGTGTGTTTGATGGCGGGTGGCGCCTCCCACTGCCAGAGACACTTTTGCGTACTATGAGGGGCCAACGAATATGCCCCCCCACCTGATGAAGGAACCTGCACTTTCATCTGCACCTTCCTCTTTATCCCTGTGTAAGGTGGTATAGTATGCGGGAAGGGGAACCTGACTTTCAGCAGGGTCAGATACTGGCTGTGTAGAGTGCAAGGGGAATGTAGTGGTCTGGGTCAATCTACCAGCAGACTCATCTAGCAGTGGCTGGTAGTGTTGAGCATTCCGATACCGCAAGTATCAGGTATCGGCCGATACTTGCGGTATCGGAATTCCGATACCGAGATCCGATACTTTTGTGGTATCGGGTATCGGTATCGGATCAATAGGGATGTGTAAAATAAAGAATTAAAATAAAAAATATTGATATGCTCACCTCTCCGGCGGCCCCTGGACATCACGCTGGTAACCGGCCGGCTTCTTTGTTTAAAATGAGCGCCTTCAGGACCTGCGAATGACGTAGCGGCTTCTGATTGGTCGCGTGCCGCCCATGTGACCGGCACGCGACCAATCAGAAGCCGCGACGTCATTCTCATTCACAAAACTCCTAATTTTAGGAATTAAGGACCTGCGAATGACGTCGCGGCTTCTGATTGGTCGCGTGCCGGTCACATGGGCGGCACGCGACCAATCAGAAGCCGTGATGTCATTCGCAGGTCCTGAAGGCGCTCATTTTAAACAAAGAAGCCGGCCGGTTACCAGCGTGAAGTCCAGGGGCCGCCGGAGAGGTGAGCATATCAATATTTTTTATTTTAATTCTTTATTTTACACATCCCTATGGATCCCAGGGCCTGAAGGAGAGTTTCCTCTCCTTCAGACCCTGGGAACCATGAGAATACCTTCCGATACTTGATGTCCCATTGACTTGTATTGGTATCGGATATCGGTATCGGCGATATCCGATATTTTTCGGGTATCGGCCGATACTATCCGATACCGATACTTTCAAGTATCGGACGGTATCGCTCAACACTAGTGGCTGGCCAATGGGCATGATGAGGAGGAAACACAGATATAGGCCCAAATAATAAAGTAGGCTAAATGCAGTTCAAAAGTGGTAACAGGACTAACCAGGCGGCATTGCTTTGTTCAGTGGAGGACAACTGTAATGAGTGGCAGACACATTTAGTAGGCCCAACCAAACAAGTAGGCCAAATGCAGTTTAATATCTGAAACAGGATGAAAATTGAGGCTTAGCTTTGTACAGTGGAGGAGAACAACAGGCATTGGCAGACACCGTTAGTAGGCCCAACCAAACAAGTAGGCCAAATACAGTTTAATATCTGAAGCAGGATGAAAAATGAGGCTCAGCTTTGTACAGTGGAGGAGAACAACAAGCAGCGGCAGATACCGTTTGTAGGTCCAACAAAACAAGTAGGCCAAATGCAGTTTAATATCTGAAACAGGATGAAAAGTGAGGCTCAGCTTTGTTCAGTGGAGGAGAATAACAAGCAGCGGCAGACACTGTTAGTAGGCCCAACCAAACAAGTAGGCCAAATGCAGTTTAATATTTGAAACAGGAGTAAACTGGCGGCTCAGCTTTGTTCAGTGGAGGACAACTGTAATGGGAGGCAGACACCGTTAGTAGGCCTAAATAAGTAAGTAGGCTAAATGCAGTTCAAAATTGGTAACGAGTACACAGGCAGCATAGCTATGTTCAATGGATGACAGCTATAATGAGTGGTGCAGACAGACTTAGTAGGCCTAAAATAAAAAAGTAGGCTAAAAGCAGTTCAAAATTAGTAACAGGAGTAAACAGGCGGCTTAGCTTTGTTCAATGGAGGACAGCTGTAATGAGTGGCGCAGACAGACTTAGTAGGCCTACAATAAAAAAGTAGGCTAAAAGCAGTTCAAAATTGGTAACTGGAGTAAACAGGTGGCATAGCTTTGTTCAGTGAAGGACAACTGTAATGAGTGGCGCAGACAGACTTAGCAGCCTAAAATAAAAAAGTAGGCTAAAAGCAGTTCAAAATTGGTAACAGGAGTAAACAGGCGGCTTAGCTTTGTTCAATGGAGGACAGCTGTAATGAGTGGCGCAGACAGACTTAGTAGGCCTAAAATAAAAAAGTAGGCTAAAAGCAGTTCAAAATTGGTAACAGGACTAAACAGGCGACATAGCTTTGTTCAGTGGGGGACAACTGTAATGAGTGGCGCAGACACAGTTAGTAGGCCCAAATAATAAAGTAGGCTAAATGCAGTTCAAAATTGGTAACAGGACAAACCAGGCGGCATAGCTAGGTACTGAGGTGGGCTCATCTGCTGAGTAGCAGACAGTGGTAGTTGGCGCAAAGTATTAACTGGTCTAAATGGAGGCCAGGGTCCCTGTATATTTTAATTATCATCTATCATTTCAACAAATTTGTATTGGCAGTGCCATTGAAGGATTTAACAGCACAGATTACACAGTGGTGGAGCAGGGAGAGGTAAGCATTGCAAGTGGTAGAGCACTGTTTGAGCTGGGGGGAACCCTCTCTCTTGGGCGGCGGTACTGGCACAGGGCCCCTCATATTATGACGGTGTGTCTGACGTTGAGTGTCCACCGTCAGAGACACTTCATTGTACTATGAGGGACCCTGTGCCAGTGCCGTCGCCCAAAAGTGGGCACACCCACCTGTCCAGGCAAACGGCACTCGCACGGGTGCTTGCGCCAAGTGGTGACCACAGCCCTCTCGGGGAGTCAGACCATTTAAGGAGGTATAAAAATGGCCTATGGTGGACATTCAGCAGCTGCAAATGGAGGAATTGGAGCAGTCAGTAAGAGGAGGCCAAAAGCAAGACATTTTTTCAGGCAAGCTACATGTCAGCAGGGGAAGGTGGGCAAAATAATTTGAAATCCATGATTGGTTCATTTTAATAAAGGTTAGATCATCAACATATCAGGTAGCCAGACAAGTCCTTTTTTCGGTCAGTATTGAACCAGCAGCACTGAAGGCTCTTTCTAATAGCACACTGGGCAAGCGAGCTCCTGTAATGCATATTCTGCCAATTCAGGCCAGGTGTCTATTTTTGATGGCCACTAATCAAAGGGGACTAACTTGTGAGGGAGAACATCGATAAGGGAGGAAAAATAGTTTGTAACCATACTGGACAAATGCTTTCTCCTGTCACTTTGAATCGATGACAGTACCTGTCGTGTCTGCGGTCATTGCAAAATGACTCCACAACCTGGTCTTAAAACCCCTCTGTCCAACGCCACTTCTGATTTGTGTACCTCTAACACCTCTGCCATGTTGTCCCCTACAGCTCGTGTGAGAACCATCACCGCCGCTGTGTACTGGGAATGCCTGAACCAAATGGTCTACAAGAGTTGCTTGTTTGGTAGCGAATATTTGCTCAAGGTTCTCATGTGGCATGATATTTTGTAATTTCCCTTTATATCGTGGATCCAGGAGGCAGGCCAACCAGTAATCATCATTGGTCATCATTTTTATAATGCGGGGGTCTGTTTTTAGGATACGCAAGGCATAATCAGCCATGTGGACCAATGTTCCAGGTGTCAACTCACTGCTTGTGCTGGGTTGGGGAGCACTTTCTTGCAAATCAACATCACTTGTCTCCCGCAAAAACCCTGTACCTGACCTTGCAACACCACCAGTTTCTATTGCCCCCTGAGAAGCATTCTCCTCCAATAAATATTCATCCCCATCATCCTCCTCCTCCTCCTTCTCTTCGTCCGCCACCTCGTCCAGGAGAGTTCCCTGAGCAGACAATGGCTGACTGTCATCAAGGCTTCCCTCCTCCTCAGCCGCAGACATCTGCTCCTTAATGTGTGTCAAACTTTGCATCAGCAGACTCATTAGTGGGATGCTCATTTTTATGATGGCGTCGTCTGCACTTACCAGCCGTGTGCATTTGTCAAAACACTAAAGGACTTGACAGAGGTCTTGTAGCTTCGACCACTGCACACCAGACAACTCCATGTCTGCCATCCAACTGCCTGCCCATGTATGTGTATCCTCCCTCAAAGTAATTACTGTTGTGAATTCTGTGGCAGAGTTCACTCCTGTGGTCACAAGTGGTACTTCGGCTGATTCTCTTTGGGATCTTCCGTTTGTGGAGGAAAGTGGTACTGCAGCTTCTGAGTTTCCTCCCTCAGGTGATCTGGTGAGCTCGTTGGCTTCTTCTCTACTTAACTCCACCTGATGCTTTGATCTATGCTTCCTGTCAATGTTTCAGTGTTGGACTGGTTTTTTCCCTGCATCATTCCTGTGGCCTGCTGCTCTGCAAAGCTAAGTTTTGCTTATGTTATTTTGTTGCTATTTCTCAGTCCAGCTTGCTTAATTGGTTTTTCTCGCCTGCTGGAAGCTCTGAGACGCAGAGGGACGACCTCCGTACCGTTAGTCGGTGCGGAGGGTCTTTTTGTCCCCTCTGCGTGGTTATTTATAGGTTTTTGTGCTGACCGCAAAGTTATCTTCTCTATCCTCGTTCTATTCAGCTAGTCGGGCCTCACTTTGCTAAATCTGTTTCATCTCTATGTTTGTGTTTTCATCTTACTCACAGTCATTATATGTGGGGGGCTGCCTTTTCCTTTGGGGAATTTCTCTGAGGCAAGGTAGGCTTATTTTTCTATCTTCAGGAATAGCTAGTTTCTCAGGCTGTGACGAGGCGCCTAGGTTCTGGTCAGGAGCGCTCCACGGCTACCTTTAGTGTGGTTTGATAGGATCAGGGATTGCGGTCTGCAGAGTTCCCACGTCTCAGAGCTCGTTCTTTATTTTTGGGTTATTGTCAGATCACTGTATGTGCTCTGACCTCCATGTCCATTGTGATTCTGAATTGCCTTTCATAACAGTACAGGAAGCCAAAAGTGCTAATGATTCTCAATAGAGGGAAAAAAGAAGTTCTGAGACCATTTTTTTTTCTTTGCACTGTGTTTTGTCTTTTTTTTCCCCTAGACATTTGGGTGGTTCAGGACACAGGTGTAGCAATGGACATTAAAGGTCTGTCTTCATGTGTGGATCAGCTCACGGCAAGAGTTCAAAATATTCAAGATTTTGTGGTCCAGAATTCTTTGCTTGAACCGAGAATTCCTATTCCAGATTTGTTTTTTGGAGATAGAACTAAATTTCTGAGTTTCAAAAATAATTGTAAACTATTTCTGGCTTTGAAACCTCGCTCTTCTGGTGACCCAATTCAACAGGTTAGGATCGTCATTTCTTTTTTGCGCGGCGACCCTCAGGACTGGGCGTTTTCTCTTGCGTCAGGAGATCCTGCATTGAGTAATATCGATGCGTTTTTCCTGGCGCTTGGGTTGCTGTACGATGAGCCTAATTCAGTGGATCAGGCAGAGAAAAATTTGCTGGCTTTGTGTCAGGGTCAGGATGAGATAGAGGTATACTGTCAAAAATTTAGAAAGTGGTCTGTACTCACTGCGCTGCGCTCGCAGCGATTTTCAGAAAGGGTCTCTCTGAAGCCCTTAAAGATGTCATGGTGGGATTTCCTGTGCCTAATGGTCTGAATGAATCTATGTCTTTGGCCATTCAGATCGGTCGACGCTTGCGTGAGCGTAAATCTGTGCACCATTTGGCGGTATTACCTGAGCTTAAACCTGAGCCTATGCAGTGCGATAGGACTTTGTCCAGAGTTGAACGGCATGAACACAGACATCTGAATGGTCTGTTTCTACTGTGGTGATTCCACTCATGCCATCACTGATTGTCCTAAGCGCTCTAAGCGGTTCGCTAGGTCTGCCACCATTGGTACAGTACAGTCAAAATTTCTTCTGTCCGTTACCTTGATCTGCTCTTTGTCATCATATTCTGTCATGGCATTTGTGGATTCAGGCGCTGCCCTGAATTTGATGGACTTAGAGTATGCTAAGCGTTGTGGGTTTTTCTTGGAGCCCTTGCAGTGTCCTATTCCATTGAGAGGAATTGATGCTACACCTTTGGCCAAGAATAAGCCTCAGTACTGGACCCAGCTGACCATGTGCATGGCTCCTGCACATCAGAAGGATATTCGCTTTCTGGTGTTGCATAATCTGCATGATGTGGTAGTTTTGGGGTTGCCATGGCTACAAGTCCATAATCCAGTATTAGATTGGAAATCCATGTCGGTTTCCAGCTGGGGTTGTCAGGGGGTACATGGTGATGTTCCATTTCTGTCAATTTCGTCATCCACCCCTTCTGAGGTCCCAGAGTTCTTGTCTGATTACCGGGATGTATTTGATGAGCCCAAGTCCGATACCCTACCTCCGCATAGGGATTGTGATTGTGCTATCAATTTGATTCCTGGTAGTAAATTCCCAAAAGGCCGATTGTTTAATTTGTCCGTGCCTGAGCACACCGCTATGCGCAGTTATGTGAAGGAATCCCTGGAGAAGGGGCGTATTCGCCCGTCATCGTCGCCATTAGGTGCAGGGTTCTTTTTTGTAGCCAAGAAGGATGGTTCGCTGAGACCTTGTATAGATTACCGCCTTCTAAATAAGATCACGGTTAAATTTCAGTACCCCTTGCCATTATTATCTGATCTGTTTGCTCGGATTAAGGGGGCTAGTTGGTTCACAAAGATAGATCTTCGTGGTGCGTATAATCTGGTGCGAATTAAGCAGGGCGATGAATGGAAAACTGCATTTAATACGCCCGAGGGTCATTTTGAGTATCTTGTGATGCCGTTCGGACTTGCCAATGCTCCATCAGTGTTTCAGTCCTTTATGCATGACATCTTCCGAGAGTACCTGGATAAATTCCTGATTGTGTACTTGGATGACATTTTCATCTTCTCGGATGATTGGGAGTCTCATGTGAAGCAGGTCAGAACGGTTTTTCAGGTCCTGCGTGCTAATTCTTTGTTTGTGAAGGGATCAAAGTGTCTCTTTGGTGTGCAGAAGGTTTCATTTTTGGGGTTCATCTTTTCCCCTTCTACTATCGAGATGGATCCTGTTAAGGTCCAAGCCATCCATGATTGGACTCAGCCGACATCTCTGAAAAGTCTGCAAAAGTTCCTGGGCTTTGCTAATTTTTATCGTCGCTTCATCTGCAATTTTTCTAGTATTGCTAAACCATTGACCGATTTGACCAAGAAAGGTGCTGATGTGGTCAATTGGTCTTCTGCTGCTGTGGAGGCTTTTCAAGAGTTGAAGCGTCGTTTTTCTTCTGCCCCTGTGTTGTGTCAGCCAGATGTTTCTCTTCCGTTTCAGGTCGAGGTTGATGCTTCTGAGATTGGAGCGGGGGCTGTTTTGTCGCAGAGAGGTTCTGGTTGCTCAGTGATGAAACCATGCGCTTTCTTTTCCAGGAAGTTTTCGCCTGCTGAGCGAAATTATGATGTGGGCAACCGAGAGTTGCTGGCCATGAAGTGGGCATTCGAGGAGTGGCGTCATTGGCTTGAAAGAGCTAAGCATCGCGTGGTGGTATTGACTGATCATAAGAACTTGACTTATCTCGAGTCTGCCAAGCGCTTGAATCCTAGACAAGCTCGTTGGTCGTTGCTTTTTGCCCGTTTTGACTTTGTGATTTCGTACCTTCCGGGCTCTAAAAATGTGAAGGCGGATGCTCTGTCTAGGAGTTTTGTACCCGACTCTCCGGGTTTATCTGAGCCGGCGGGTATCCTCAAGGAAGGAGTAATTGTGTCTGCCATCTCCCCTGATTTGCGGCGGGTGCTGCAAAAATTTCAGGCTAATAAACCTGATCGTTGCCCAGCGGAGAGACTGTTTGTCCCTGGTAGGTGGACGAATAGAGTTATCTCTGAACTTCATTGTTTGGTGTTGGCTGGTCATCCTGGAATCTTTGGTACCAGAGAGTTAGTGGCTAGATCCTTTTGGTGGCCCTCTCTGTCGCGGGATGTGCGTACTTTTGTGCAGTCCTGTGGGATTTGTGCTCGGGCTAAGCCCTGCTGTTCTCGTGCCAGTGGGTTGCTTTTGCCCTTGCCGGTCCCGAAGAGGCCTTGGACACATATCTCTATGGATTTTATTTCTGACCTTCCCGTTTCTCAAAAGATGTCAGTCATTTGGGTGGTCTGTGATTGCTTTTCTAAGATGGTCCATCTGGCACCCTTGTCTAAATTGCCTTCCTCCTCTGATTTGATGCCTTTGTTCTTCCAGCATGTGGTTCGTTTGCATGGCATTCCAGAGAATATTGTTTCTGACAGAGGTTCCCAGTTTGTTTCGAGGTTTTGGCGAGCCTTTTGTGGTAGGATGGGCATTGACTTGTCTTTTTCCTCGGCTTTCCATCCTCAGACTAATGGCCAGACCGAGCGAACCAATCAGACCTTGGAAACATATCTGAGGTGCTTTGTTTCTGCTGATCAGGATGACTGGGTGTCCTTTTTGCCTTTGGCTGAGTTCGCCCTTAATAATCGGGCCAGCTCGGCTACCTTGGTTTCACCGTTTTTCTGCAATTCTGGGTTCCATCCTCGTTTCTCCTCTGGACAGGTTGAGTCTTCGGACTGTCCTGGTGTGGATACTGTGGTGGACAGGTTGCAGCAGATTTGGACTCAGGTAGTGGACAATTTGACCTTGTCCCAGGAGAAGGCTCAACTTTTCGCTAATCGCAGACACCGTGTGGGTCCCCGACTTCGTGTTGGGGATCTGGTTTGGTTATCTTCTCGTCATATTCCTATGAAGGTTTCCTCTCCTAAGTTTAAACCTCGTTTTATTAGTCTGTATAGGATTTCTGAGGTTCTTAATCCTGTGTCTTTTCGTCTGACCCTTCCAGATTCTTTTTCCATACATAACGTATTCCATAGGTCATTGTTGCGGAGATACGTGGCACCTATGGTTCCGTCTGTTGAGCCTCCTGCCCCGGTTTTGGTGGAGGGGGAATTGGAGTATATTGTGGAGAAGATTTTGGATTCTCGTGTTTCAAGACGGAAACTCCAGTATCTGGATAAATGGAAGGGTTATGCTCAGGAAGATAATTCCTGGGTTTTTGCCTCTGATGTCCATGCTCCCGATCTTGTTCGTGCCTTTCATGTGGCTCATCCTGGTCGGCCTGGGGGCTCTGGTGAGGGTTCGGTGACCCCTCCTCAAGGGGGGGGTATTGTTGTGAATTCTGTGGCAGAGTTCACTCCTGTGGTCACAAGTGGTACTTCGGCTGATTCTCTTTGTGATCTTCCGTTTGTGGAGGAAAGTGGTACTGCATCTTCTGAGTTTCCTCCCTCAGGTGATCTGGTGAGCTCGTTGGCTTCTTCTCTACTTAACTCCACCTGATGCTTTGATCTATGCTTCCTGTCAATGTTTCAGTGTTGGACTGGTTTTTTCCCTGGATCATTCCTGTGGCCTGCTGCTCTGCAAAGCTAAGTTTTGCTTATGTTATTTTGTTGCTATTTCTCAGTCCAGCTTGCTTAATTGGTTTTTCTCGCCTGCTGGAAGCTCTGAGACGCAGAGGAACGACCTCCGTACCGTTAGTCGGTGCGGAGGGTCTTTTTGTCCCCTCTGCGTGGTTATTTATAGGTTTTTGTGCTGACCGCAAAGTTATCTTCTCTATCCTCGTTCTATTCAGCTAGTCGGGCCTCACTTTGCTAAATCTGTTTCATCTCTATGTTTGTGTTTTCATCTTACTCACAGTCATTATATGTGGGGGGCTGCCTTTTCCTTTGGGGAATTTCTCTGAGGCAAGGTAGGCTTATTTTTCTATCTTCAGGAATAGCTAGTTTCTCAGGCTGTGACGAGGCGCCTAGGTTCTGGTCAGGAGCGCTCCACGGCTACCTTTAGTGTGGTTTGATAGGATCAGGGATTGCGGTCTGCAGAGTTCCCACGTCTCAGAGCTCGTTCTTTATTTTTGGGTTATTGTCAGATCACTGTATGTGCTCTGACCTCCATGTCCATTGTGATTCTGAATTGCCTTTCATAACAAATTACAGCACGCCTCTGTTCGCACAGCCACTGAAGCATGAGCAGTGTGGAGTTCCACCTTGTTGCAACGTCGATTATTAGGCGGTGCTGGGGAAGCTTCGCTGATGGTTCAGCATACGGCTGGAGTGTATGGGCGACCGGCGGATGTGCGAGCAAAGTCTTTGCACCTTCAGGAGCAGGGCAGGTAACCCCGGATAATTTTTCAGGAAGCACTGCACCAGCAGGTTCAAGGTGTGAACCAGGCAAGGTATGTGTTTCAGTTCTGAAATGGCTATGGCAGCCATAAAATTCCTTCTGTTATCACTGACTACCTTGCCTGCCTCAAGATGTACACTGCCCAGCCATGACTGAGTTTCTTGCCGCAAGTACTCGGCCAGTACTTCCGCGGTGTGTCTGTTGTCGCCCAAACACTTTATTTCCAAAACAGCCTGCTGACGCTTACCACTAGCTGTTCCATAATGTGACACCTCGCGTGCAACACTGGCAACTGCGGAAGGAGTGGTTGGGTGACTGCGCTCTATGGACGAGCTTTCGCTTCTGGAGGAGGAGGAGGAGGAGTGTCAAATGCCTACTGCCAACTGTTTCCTAGACCGTGGGCTAGGCAGAACTGTCCCACTCTGGCTGTCCCCTGTGGACCCTGCATCCACCACATTAACCCTGTGCGCCGTGATGGATACGTAACATCCCTGGCCATGCCTACTGGTCCATGCATCTGTTGTGAGGTGCACCTTTCTACTGACTGATTGCCTGAGTGCATGGACAATGTGGTCTTTGACATGCTGGTTGAGGGCTGGGATGGCTTTTCTCGCAAAGAAGTGTCGACTTGGGAGGTCATAGCGTGGTACTGCGTAGGCCATCAGGGCTACCGGTAGGGCATCATCTCTAACAAGATTAGTCTAGCAATGTGGGCATTCAAACCCTGTGTACGCGGATGAGGGGATGAGTACTTCCTTTTCCTAACGAGAGTCTCTTGTAGGGTGAGCTGGACTGGAGAGCTGCATATGGTGGAACTAGCGGTGGTGGTGGTGGACATGGCAGATTGAGAGAGGGTTGGTGATGGCATTCTTGATGTTGGCCTACCTATAGTGTTTCCTACCAAGAATCTTGTGATTTCCTGACTGCATTGGCCTTGCGACGATACCTCCACATTTGCTGTTGGTGGTGTCCTAACTGGTGGGCTTACAGTGAGGGAAGCAATGTAGCGTTGCTGACTACCTTCATTCTGAGCAGGTGCACCAACGGTATGGGACATTTGGTAGTTAGTCCAGGCTTGCAAGTGCATGCTGGTTATATGTCTACGCATGCACATTGTGTTTAAATTTTGGACATTCTTCCATCTGCTAAAGGTCTTTGAGCATTTCTTACAGATAACTTTGCACTAATCATTCGGATCTTGGTTAAAAAATTCCCACACTGCAATCTTCCTACTATCGAATACCTTTTCAGGCATTGCACGCTGTTCTTCTTTCACCGGATGGCCACGCTGTCCTAAAACTGTTTTTGGTTTTGTCAAACGTTTTTGACCAGATACGGGCCTGCCAGATGAAAGCTGTTGCGATGGAGATGCCTGCTGTGGATCATCCTCCTCTGCTTCAGAGCTACTGCCAGCGGCACCCTGTTCCCCCAATGGCTGCCAATCTGGGTTAACAACTGGGTCATCTATCACCTCCTCTTCAATGTCATGTGCACCTTCCTCTGTGTCACCGTGTAAGGTGCTATAGCATTCGGGACGGGGTACCATAGTCTCATCAGGGTCAGATTCTGGCTCAGTACACTGCGAGGGCAATGTAGTGATCTGAGTCAATGGAACAGCATAATAATCTAGCTGTGGCTGTGCACTCCATGTCCGATTCATCTTGTAATGGCCTTTTAACTATTTCCCTTTCTAACCCTGGCACGGTATGTGTAAAGAGCTCCATGGAGTAAACTGTAGTGTCGCCTGCCGCATCCTTCACTTTTGCTTTGGGTGAAGGACACAAGGAAGCGACTTGTTCCTGACTGGGAGCATCCACTGACGACTCGCTGCTTTTATATATCGAACTTTCTGAAGAGGAGGAGAAAGAGCTAGAGGCTGAGTCAGCCAGGAAAGCCAAAACTTTTTCCTGCTGCTCCGGCTTTAAAAGCGGTTTTCCTATTCCCAGATAAGGGAGCCTTTGAGGCCTTGTGTAGCCAGACAATGATGCTGGCTCAACACCTCCAGCCTTTGGTGCTATTTTGCTTTTCCCACTACCACCACCACCACCATCAGTACCAGCTGGCAATGACCGCCCACGGCCTCTTCCACCAGACTTCCTCATTTTTTGGGAAAATCTAACCAAAATAACAACCGTTATATGGTACTGTTAAACAAGGTAGAAGGTGTATATAAACTTGTTGGCAATTTAAATCTCCCTTTTTGGGGGGGAGACTGCAGCAAAAAACAGGCCCTGTGTATTACACTACACAATGTAAGTGGCATAACGTGGCTGGCAGATATACGACAAACAGAACTGACGTATAGAAACTTGTCAATTTAAATCTCCTTTTTTGGGGGGGTAGACAGCAGCAAAAAACACGCCCTGTGTATTACACTACACAATGTAAGTGGCAGAACGTTGCTGGCAGATATACGACAAACAGAACTGATGTATAGAAACTTGTTGGCAATTTAAATCTCCCTTTTTTGGGGGGGAGACTGCAGCAAAAAACAGGCCCTGTGTATTACACTACACAATGTAAGTGGCAGAACGTGGCTGGCAGATATACGACAAACAGAACTGACGTATAGAAACTTGTTGGCAATTTAAATCTCCCTTTTTTGGGGGGGAGACTGCAGCAAAAAACAGGCCCTGTGTATTACACTACACAATGTAAGTGGCAGAACGTGGCTGGTAGATATACAACAAACAGAACTGACGTATGGAAACTTGTTGTAAATTTAAATCTCCCTTTTTTGGGGGGGAGACAGCAGCAAAAAACAGGCCCTGTGTATTACATTACACAATGTAAGTGGCAGAACGTGGCTGGCAGATATACGACAAACAGAACTGAGAAAAGAAACTTGTTGGCAATTTAAATCTCCCTTTTTGGGGGGGAGACTGCAGCAAAAAAAAGGTCCAGTGTATTACACTACACAATGTAAGTGGCAGAACGGGAAAAAAATACAAGGGCTGTAGTACAATTTCAATCTCCCTACAATGATCTCAGGACAAGTATGGTAGCAATAAAAAGGACTGCTGCACACAAAAGTGTGGACAAAGAAACAAGAGAACTGTGCAGAAAGGAGCAACAGGATTTTTGCTTTTAAAAAAAGCAGTTGGTTTGCACAGCGGCATACAAACAGCAATGCAGCTATCAGGGAGCCTTATAAGGCAGCCTAATAAGCTACAGAGCTGATGCACAAAAAAAAAACTCCACTGTCCCTGCAAAGAAAAGGTGGTGTTGGACAGTGGAAATCACTACAGCACAAGCAGTTTCGGGGTTAATCTTCCCTCCCTAACTATATACCTTCTTCTGATGAAGCTGCAGCAACCTCTCCCTATGCTACCATCGGCAGAAGTAAGATGGCGGTCGGCGTGCATGCCCCTTTATAGCCCCTGTGACGCTGCAGGAAGCAAGCCAACCACTGTCATGCCCTTCTCTAAGATGGTGGGGACCGAGACCTATGTCATCACGCTGCCCACACTCTGCGTCTGCCTTCATTGGATAAGAAATGGCGCTGAAAGCATCATACGAATTGTGACTTTGGCGCGAAGATCGCCGACCTCATGGCCGACCCCATACTAGGATCAGGTCGGGTTTCACGAAACCCGACTTTGCCAAAAGTTGGCGATTTTTTAAATTGTCAGATCCGTTTTGCTCAACCCTAGTAGTTAGAGTACTTTCTTAATTTCTATATGTGTGGACAGTTATCAGGCAGGCAGGACTTACAAGGCATTAGTTCAACATTTCCCCTAGTGAGCACCCTAGTGACTCAATAACAACACAAGACAGGAAATATTGTTATTGAGATTTTGGAACACTAGGATGATGCTGCATAAATGTAACTTAATTAAAGTAAATGATCCTTTGAAAACTTTCTTCTTACTGACTCTTTAGTTTGTAAACCTATTTTATTGAACTGAAATTACTGTTCTAATGCACAATCACTGCAAAGTCTTATTCTTTGGTCTAAAAATGTCATGCTATGTCTTTTTTATTGTTTCAGTTTTACCTCTTTTTTTAGAGATGGGTAAAACTGAACAGTAAAGTTCAGCATCTGTACCAAACACCTAATGTTTAGGCATGGACACTGAACACGGGGTGTATGAACATGTTTATGACAGCATGGCAAGCACGGCTTCTGATCAGGGGTAAAATAATCACCGCCGGTCAGACAGCCATGGTTCCCATGCTGTCATCCACTCTGTCAAATGACAATGAGAGCGTGCAGCTGTGATCGGAGGTATAAAGTTTACCTCTGGTCACTGGTGTTGGCTGACTGCTTCCATCAGCCGATGCCTCCTGCCGCTAATAACAGCGAGATCAGGAGCAGCTGATGGGAGTATTCATCAGCTGGTGCCCGCAATGTAAATAAATATTTTTTTATTAAAAAACGGAATAAGTTCCTCTGTTTATTTGATAACCAGCCAGGCAAAACTCACAGCTGGGGGGCTGCAACCCTCAGCTGTCAGCTTTAGCAAGGCTGTTTATCAAGATTAGAGGGATTCCCATTTCAATTTTTGGAATTATTTAAATAAGTAATAAAAACAATGACATGAGGTCCCTCTGTTTTTTACAACCCGCCAAGCTAAAGCAGACAGCTGGGGGCCAGTATTCTTAGGATAGTAAGGGGCCATGGATATTGTCCCCGGCTAAAAAAATACCAGTCTGCAGCTGTCTGCTTTAGCTAGGCTGGTTGTGAAAAAAGGGAAAGATCACCGCTAGCACAGTGAGAAAAAGGTTCACCATGCAGAGGTGAGTTCACTGCAGTTCATATTCACCGCAATGAAATTCCCCGGTGAACTGCGGTGAACTTGCCTCTGCACCATGAGACTTTTTCTCACTGTGCTAGCGTAGATCTCAATGGAGGGATGTCAAAGTAGTTTATTGGCTAGGCTGGGAACACAGCCTCAGTGACCTGCGGTAACCTTGATGACATCACCGCTAGTCAGTGATGCTGCGTTGCAGCAGCTCATTCATAAGTGGTCTCAGCCTGAACGGTCGCATCTTTTCACCATGCAGGCTGAAAACTTTTCCCCCAGACATGGATTATGGCTTGGGACAGAACGACAGACAGGTGATGGATATTGCTTTTTATTTTTGCTTTATTACAGAAGGGCTTCACTGGTATGAGCGTTAGGTGAGTATACCTGCGTTTGATATATTAAAATAAAAATGGAAAAGTGTGTTTTTGTTTTATTTCAAATAAAGAACTTTATTCTGGTTGTGTCTTTATTCACCATACAGCTATAAAATTAGTAATAGGTAGATGTCTTTTAGACGCCTCTCCATTACTAATCCGTGGGCTTGATGTCACCGCGCAATACAAAGGTAACATCAACTCCACAAATATGAACCCCACTATCTACCACTACAGGGCATGTGGGAAGAGCCAGGCAAAGCACCAGAATTGGTCCATATAATAGATGCGCTAGCTCTGGGCAGCAACAGGCTGCTATTTTTAGGCTGCGGGGCAATAATCATGGCCCACTTACCAGCCTTAGAATACAGGCCCCCAGCTGTATGCTTTAGCAGGGCTGGTTGTAAAAAATGAGGGTCACCCCGTGCCATTTTTAAATGATTTATTTAAATTATTTAAAAAAATCAGGGTGGGGACTCCTCTATTCTTAACCCCTTCATGACCCAGCCTATTTTGACCTTAAAGACCTGGCCGTTTTTTGCAATTCTGACCAGTGTCCCTTTATGAGGTAATAACTCAGGAACGCTTCAATGGATCCTAGCGGTTCTGAGATTGTTTTTTCGTGACATATTGGGCTTCATGTTAGTGGTAAATTTAGGTCAATAAATTCTGTGTTTATTTGTGATAGAAACAGAAATTTGGCGAAAATTTTGAAAATTTCGCAATTTTCACATTTTGAATTTTTATTCTGTTAAACCAGAGAGACACAAAATAGTTAATAAATAACATTTCCCACATGTCTACTTTACATCAGCACAATTTTGGAAACAACATTTTTTTTTGCTAGGAAGTTATAAGGGTTAAAATTTGACCAGCAATTTCTCATTTTTACAACGAAATTTACAAAACCATTTTTTTTAGGGACCACCTCACATTTGAAGTCAGTTTGAGGGGTCTATATGGCTGAAAATACCCAAAAGTGACACCATTCTAAAAACTGCACCCCTCAAGGTGCACAAAACCACATTCAAGAAGTTTATTAACCCTTCAGGTGCTTCACAGCAGCAGAAGCAACATGGAAGGAAAAAATGAACATTTAACTTTTTAGTCACAAAAATGATCTTTCAGCAACAATTTTTTTATTTTCCCAATGGTAAAAGGAGAAACTGAACCACGAAAGTTGTTGACCAATTTGTCCTGAGTACGCTGATACCTCATATGTGGGGGTAAACCACTGTTTGGGCGCACGGCAGGGCTTGGAAGGGAAGGAGCGCCATTTGACTTTTTGAATGAAAAATTGGCTGCACTCTTTAGCAGACACCATGTCACATTTGGAGAGCCCCGTGTGCCTAAAAATTGGAGCTCCCCCACAAGTGACCCCATTTTGGAAACTAGGTGCCCCAAGGAACTTATCTAGATGCATAGTGAGCACTTTAAACCCCAAGGTGCTTCACAAATTGATCCGTAAAAATGAAAAAGTACTTTTTTTTCACAAAAAAAATCTTTTAGCCTCAATTTTTTCATTTTCACATGGGCAACAGGATAAAATGGATCCTAAAATTTGTTGGGCAATTTCTCCTGAGTACACCGATACCTCACATGTGGGGGTAAACCACTGTTTGGGCACATGGTAAGGCTCGGAAGGGAAGGAGCGCCATTTGACTTTTGAATGAAAAATTATCTCCATCGTTAGCGGACACCATGTCGCGTTTGGAGAGACCCTGTGTGCCTAAACATTGGAGCTCCCCCACAAGTGACCCCATTTTGGAAACTGGACCCCCCAAGGAACTTATCTAGATGTCTAGTGAGCACTTTAAACCCTCAGGTGCTTCACAAATTGATCCGTAAAAATGAAAAAGTACTTTTTTTTCACAAAAAAATTCTTTTCTCCTCAATTTTTTCATTTTCACATGGGCAATAGGATAAAATGGATCGTAAGATTCGTTGGGCAATTTCTCCCGAGTACGCCGATACCTCATATGTGGGGGTAAACCACTGTTTGGGCACACGGCAGGGCTCGGAAGGAAAGGCGCGCCTTTTGACTTTTTGAATGGAAAATTAGCTCCAATTGTTAGCGGACACCATGTCGCGTTTGGAGAGCCGCTGTGTGCCTATGCATTGTAGCTCCCCATTTTGGAAACTAGACCCCCCAAGGAACTTATCTAGATGCATACTGAGCACTTTAAACCCCCAGGTGCTTCACAGAAGTTTATAACGCAGAGCCATGAAAATAAAAAATAATTTTTCTTTCCTCAAAAATGATATTTTAGCCTGGAATTTCCTATTTTGCCAACGGTAATAGGAGAAATTGGACCTTTAATGTTGTTGTCCATTTTGTCCTGAGTACGCAGATACCCCATATGTGGGGGTAAACCACTGTTTGGGCGCACGGCAGGGCTCGGAAGGGAAGGCACGCCATTTGGCTTTTTAAATGGAAAATTAGCTCCAATCATTAGCGGACACCATGTCGTGTTTGGAGAGCCCCTGTGTGCCTAAACATTGGAGATCCCCCACAAATGACCCCATTTTGGAAACTAGACCCCCAAAGGAACTAATCTAGATGTGTGGTGAGCACTTTGAACCCTCAAGTGCTTCACAGAAGTTTATAACGCAGAGCCATGAAAAAAAAAAAAAAATTATTTTCTCAAAAATGATTTTTAGCCCGCAATTTTTTATTTTCCCAAGGGTAACAGGAGAAATTTGACCACAAAAGTTGTTGTCCAGTTTCTCCTGAGTACGCTGATATCCCATATGTGGGGGTAAACCACTGTTTGGGCACATGCTGGGGCTCGGAAGTGAAGTAGTGACGTTTTGAAATGCAGACTTTGATGGACTGCTCTGCAGGCATCACGTTGCGTTTGCAGAGCCCCTGATGTGGCTAAACAGTAGAAACCCCCCACAAGTGACCGCATTTTGGAAACTACACCCCGAAAGGAACTTATCTAGATATGTGGTGAGCACTTTCAACCCCCAAGTGCTTCACAGAAGTTTATAACGCAGAGCCTTGAAAATAATAAATACGTTTTCTTTCCTCAAAAATACATTTTAGCCCAGAATTTTTTATTTTCCCAAGGGTTACAGGAGAAATTGGACCCCAAAAGTTGTTGTCCAGTTTCTCCTGAGTACGCTGATACCCCATGTGTTGGGGTGAACCACCGTTTGGGCACACGTCGGGGCTCAGAAGGGAAGTAGTGACTTTTGAAATGCAGACTTTGATGGAATGGTCTGCGGGCGTCACGTTGCATTTGCAGAGCCCCTGGTGTGCCTAAACAGTAGAAACCCCCTACAAGTGACCCCATTTTGTAAACTAGACTCCCCAAGGAACTTATCTAGATATGTGGTGAGCACTTTGAACCCCCAAGTGCTTCACAGACGTTTACAACGCAGAGCCGTGAAAATAAAAAATCAATTTTCTTTCCTCAAAAATTATGTTTTATCAAGCAATTTTTTATTTTCTCAAGGTTTACAGGAGAAATTGGACCCCAGTAACTGTTGCGCAGTTTGTCCTGAGTATGCTGGTACCCCATATGTGGGGGTAAACCACTGTTTAGGCACACGTTGAGGATCGGAAAGGAGGGAGCACCATTTGACTTTTTGAATAAAAGATTGGCTGGAATCAATGGTGGCGCCATGTTGCGTTTGGAGACCCCCTGATGTGCCTAAACAGTGGAAACCCCTCAATTCTAACTCCAACACTAACCCCAACACACCCCTAACCCTTATCCCACCTGTAGCCGTAACCCTAACCACAACCCTAACCCCAACACACCCCTAACCCTAACCACAACCCTAATTCCAACCCAACCCTAACCCTAAGGCTATGTGCCCACGTTGCGGATTCGTGTGAGATTTTTCAGCACCATTTTTGAAAAATCTGCGGATAAAAGGCACTGTGTTTTACCTGTGGATTTACCATGGATTTCCAGTGTTTTTTGTGCGGATTTCACCTGCGGATTCCTATTGAGGAACAGGTGTAAAACGCTGCGGAATCCGCACAAAGAATTGACATGCTGCGGAAAATACAACGCACATCAGTGTTTCCAGCCATGGCCGATGATATTGCAGCATCGGCCATGGTTGGATTGTAATATTTCACCAGTTTTTTAGGTGAAATATTACAAATCGCTCTGATTGGCAGTTTCACTTTCAACAGCCAATCAGAGCGATCGTAGCCATGGGGGGGTGAAGCCACCCCCCCTGGGCTAAAGTACAACGCCTCCTGTCCCTGCAGGCCGGGTGAAATTACAGTTAAAGGGAACCTGTCACCTGAATTTGGCGGGACTGGTTTTGGGTCATATGGGCGGAGTTTTCAGGTGTTTGATTCACCCTTTCCTTACCCGCTGGCTGCATGCTGGCTGCAATATTGGATTGAAGTTCATTCTCTGTCCTCCATAGTACACGCCTGCACAAGGCAAGATTGCTTTGCGCAGGCGTGTACTATGGAGGACAGAGAATGAACTTCAATCCAATATTGCAGCCAGCATGCAGACAGCGGGTAAGGAAAGGGTGAATCAAACACCTGAAAACTCCGCCCATATGACCCAAAACCAGTCCCGCCAAATTCAGGTGACAGAGTCCCTTTAACCCTTTCACCCGGCCTGCAGGAGCCCAATCCGGCCATGACGCATATGCTGCGTCACAGGTCGGATTGGCACGGGTTTTCATGACGCATACGGTGCGTCAAAGGTCAGGAAGGGGATAATAACTAGCCTTTCTGAAGCTGATAGCTGGGGGTTGTACCCCCCAACTGTGAGTTTTGCCTGGCTGGTTATCAAAAATACAGGGGAACCCACAACTTTTTTTTAAATATTTATTTACAGCGCCAGAGCCGGCTAATGAATACTCCCATCAGCCGCTCCTGTTTGGCCGAACCCACCAGACCCAAACTTTCAGGTATCCGCCCATCTCTAGTTATTCTAAAAATAATTATATATATTTGAGTCTAATAAATCAAATATTAATATGAGTTAATACTTATTAAAAAATATATATCTTTAGGTGAGATTGCATTGAAATACATACAACTGACATATATTGTCATTATCAAATTTTAATTTATAGCAGTTCGATATTGAGTTAGGGTTCAAGATAGTTGAGTTCTTCCATTTTTGGCACATGACCATTGCTGTTTATGAAGCAGGCTAGATGACAGGCTCATTTGAATAACTAAGCCAGACCCCTCCTCTGTAAATTTTTCATTGATGTCACAAAAATGGAGTTTATTATTATTATTATTATTTATTTATATAGCACCATTGATTCCATGGTGCTGTACATGAGAAGGGGTTACATACAAGTTACAAATAGTATTTAGCCTGGAGGTGAGTACTGGGAGCACAGCTGGCAGTGGACATTTGAGTAAGTAGCATATATTTTAAATGGAATCAAATCTAATGATTGTTTTTTTTTTTATTTGGACAATCCCTTTAATATCAATGATATTTAGTTTATTCTATTCTTGACAGATATTAAATATCTCAATTTTTTTTAAAAATGAGCATTGTTGACAAAAGTAACTTGTTATTAAATAGAATTGCATGGTGATGTCTTCCACAATTTCGAACAAGTGACTTCACATGAAGAATCACCACAATCCATCTTCTGGAAGATGTCATTGTGAACAAAGCAATTGAACTGCTTTACTGTATTTCAATTGTTACTACCACAGAGGAACTTATGTGAATAAATGGAGAATTTGAGTGCTCTACGAAACACCTAGAAGAGATAAGCCTGTTTTATAATTACTTTTGTGAGAGCATAGCACATCAATATAGTAATGCAATTCCATTATACTAACAAATAATATAGTTCTTTTGTGCTTTTCTACCTGTAGACTTGGCCACCTCTCCGGAAATCCTGAAGACTTTGTTCAATGAATAGCAGGTAGCTATACATTTATGTGAACTTGAATAGACATTTGTAAGTGAATTAACAGTATATTTTCTATATAACCCCAATAGATACATGAGATTAGAAATTCTAATCAATCCACTCTTGGCCTTTCTTAATTTAGATTGATTTTGGGGTGGTTGCCAATGCTATGGAGCGGACTGATAAAGTTTTCACTTAGTAGCATTAACAAGTGTACAGTAGAACATATTAATAACACAGACCCGTAACGTCTTAATCTTGGACGGTGTTGCCCTTCTAATTCACATTCTAATGTAACCTAATGACATGTTCATGTTTTGATCCAGTCTGTATTGAATGCTGCTCAGTCACATATCTTCAGATTCAAATTCTTAGCATCATAAAAATAACTACTTCTATAACTAATCCATATGTAGAGTGCGAGCCCTAATGAGTATAGTGTCTATTTCCTCAGTGCACCCGGAATCTGCTACCTTCCCTTCACACGGTTCCGTGTCTATCTTAACCCTGTGCGCCCCACAGTCCCTATGCTGAGCATTAAGCTCCTGATGTTACCGGAATGTCTGCCTGGTATTCTGGTATAGCCTTCAACTGCCTTGAACAATAGGTACATGCTGACCCTAGCAGCCCATTCCACTTGAATTTGACCTTAAGACTGTACTTCCCTATCTGAGTCACTTCCAGGATGTACTCACTTTTTATTAGCACTATCTTCCTCTCACTGAGGGCTAGCCTCAAACATTAACCCTACACTTTTAGCTAACTACAGTTAGTATCCTATAACAGTATCTGTTTAAAGATTTTTAATTTTATTGTATCAAGCTTCCAATGTACATGAGCATGTAATATGTAGGCCATAATTCAATAAAACTGAATCATAAAAATGCAAGATAATACCAATAGGTGTAAATTAAAATTAACAAAAAAAAAATAATGATAAACTGTGTTAGAACATCAAATTACAAAAATAGATCAGAAATGCAAATTAAATATGAATTCTGTATTTAGAGTATACACATTTTACTTGTGTGCGTGTCATTGGGGTTCTTGTGTCCTGGTGATATGCAGCAATGGCTGAAAGTGGTGGCACCCATGAAATTGCTCCAGAAAAATGAGTATTTTCCCAGAATATTATTGCAATTACATGTGTTTTGTTATATACAGTGGGGCAAAAAAGTATTTAGTCAGTCAGCAATAGTGCAAGTTCCACCACTTAAAAAGATGAGAGGCGTCTGTAATTTACATCATAGGTAGACCTCAACTATGAGAGACAAACTGAGAAAAAAAAATCCAGAAAATCACATTGTCTGTTTTTTTAACAATTTATTTGCATATTATGGTGGAAAATAAGTATTTGGTCAGAAACAAACAATCAAGATTTCAGGCTCTCACAGACCTGTAACTTCTTCTTTAAGAGACTCCTCTTTCCTCCACTCATTACCTGTAGTAATGGCACCTGTTTAAACTTGTTATCAGTATAAAAAGACACCTGTGCACACCCTCAAACAGTCTGACTCCAAACTCCACTATGGTGAAGACCAAAGAGCTGTCAAAGGACACCAGAAACAAAATTGTAGCCCTGCACCAGGCTGGGAAGACTGAATCTGCAATAGCCAACCAGCTTGGAGTGAAGAAATCAACAGTGGGAGCAATAATTAGAAAATGGAAGACATACAAGACCACTGATAATCTCCCTCGATCTGGGGCTCCACGCAAAATCCCACCCCGTGGGGTCAGAATGATCACATGAACGGTGAGCAAAAATCCCAGAACCACTCGGGGGGACCTAGTGAATGAACTGCAGAGAGCTGGGACCAATGTAACAAGGCCTACCATAAGTAACACACTACGCCACCATGGACTCAGATCCTGCAGTGCCAGACGTGTCCCACTGCTTAAGCCAGTACATGTCCGGGCCCGTCTGAAGTTTGCTAGAGAGCATTTGGATGATCCAGAGGAGTTTTGGGAGAATGTCCTATGGTCTGATGAAACCAAACTGGAACTGTTTGGTAGAAACACAACTTGTCGTGTTTGGAGGAAAAAGAATACGGAGTTGCATCCATCAAACACCATACCTACTGTAAAGCATGGTGGTGGAAACATCAGGCTTTGGGGCTGTTTCTCTGCAAAGGGGCCAGGACGACTGATCCGGGTACATGAAAGAATGAATGGGGCCATGTATCGTGAGATTTTGAGTGCAAACCTCCTTCCATCAGCAAGGGCATTGAAGATGAAACGTGGCTGGGTCTTTCAACATGACAATTATCCAAAGCACACCGCCAGGGCAACGAAGGAGTGGCTTCGTAAGAAGCATTTCAAGGTCCTGGAGTGGCCTAGCCAGTCTCCAGATCTCAACCCTATAGAAAACCTTTGGAGGGAGTTGAAAGACCGTGTTGCCAAGCGAAAAGCCAAAAACATCACTGCTCTAGAGGAGATCTGCATGGAGGAATGGGCCAACATACCAACAACAATGTGTGGCAACCTTGTGAAGACTTACAGAAAACGTTTGACCTCTGTCATTGCCAACATATTACAAAGTATTGAGATGATATTTTGTTTCTGACCAAATACTTATTTTCCACCATAATATGCAAATAAAATGTTAAAAAAAAACAACAATGTGATTTTCTGGATTGTTTTTTTTCAGTTTGTCTCTCATAGTTGAGGTCTACCTATGATGTAAATTACAGACGCCTCTCATCTTTTTAAGTGGTGGAACTTGCACTATTGCTGACTGACTAAATACTTTTTTGCCCCACTGTACATGTTTATTTCATTTGTGTGCATTGGAACAACCCATTAAAAACTGAGAAAAAAAGGAAAATTGGACATAATTTCACACAAAACACCAAAAAAGACTAGGACAAAATTGTTAGCGCCTTTCCAAAATTCTAGGTAAACAACTTTTTTATTCACGGCACATAATAGGAGAGGGCAATATGAAAATCAAAGAAAAAAAGGGGATTGTCTCCAGTGATGAATTACTCCGCTTGTCAGATAAAAACTTAACTTTTAATCAAATCCACTAAAACATGTAACCAAACGTAGATAACATTACCAGATATTCCACACATATGTAAAAACAACAACGCCTTTCAGCATCCAGCCTTAATCAATGGGAAAACAATCCCCTATTTTTTTTGCCATTCTGACTATGCTCTAGACTGGGGCGACTCTGTGCAGAGGAGTTCCAATAACAAGGTTCACAGCATACTGGTGATCTGACTTTCCTTTTTCCCTCTCTCCCTCATTTGAGAATATAAAAATCACACCTGAGACCAGTTAAATAGGGGTGAAGTTGACACAATATTTGCATTGTGTGTCTGTGGGTTACAGGCTAAGCATTGAGAACAGAAAGAGGAGAAGAGAACAGTCTGAGGACTTGAAAACCAAAATTTCTGAAACATATGAATAATTTCAAGGTTATGAGTCCATCTCCAAAGATTTTGATGTTCTTTTGTCCATGGAT
The DNA here is from genome assembly GCF_032444005.1 of Ranitomeya imitator. Lineage (NCBI taxonomy): Eukaryota > Metazoa > Chordata > Amphibia > Anura > Dendrobatidae > Ranitomeya > Ranitomeya imitator. Next base: position 307,104,172 of record NC_091285.1, on the reverse strand, counting down.
TGCAACATAATCAAGAAGTTTACAACCCATAGCACTTTAGCTAATCTCCATGGACGTGTATGACAGAGAAAATTTGGTGAAACATATAACGGTATACCCTTATATGTTCTACCCTGTATGCACACATGGATTTTTCCTCTCTGAACCCTGTTCACACAGGTTATATACAGATGATCAGGTTTTTAAATACATCAGATAGGGATTGCATACATTAGTTAGGACTGCTCTGATAAGGGTATACCGTGAAGATTGGTAGAGCAGCTTAGTATACATTTTTTGCAAAAAACGTATCAACCAAATACCCTGTTTTTTACATCTTTTACTAGCACTTGCGGATTACTGCAACATTTTTTCAAACTGAGTGTTTTTGGTTTTACTATTCTCTTTTGTGTCTTCAGGTTTCTTGGTGGTGTGTGAACATGATCATACAGACTTGTTCACTGTGCAAGTAGCCCATGTGTTCCTGTTTCCATAATTGTTCTCTTGTGTCTACAAGACTGGGGAGTTCCACCACTCCTCTTGGGCTATCTGCACAAAAGCTGTTCTACCCTGTATGCACACATGGATTTTTCCTCTCTGAACCCTGTTCACACAGGTTATATACAGATGATCAGGTTTTTTAATACATCAGATAGGGATTGCATACATTAGTTAGGACTGCTCTGATAAGGGTATACCGTGAAGATTGGTAGAGCAGCTTAGTATACATTTTTTGCAAAAAACGTATCAACCAAATACCCTGTTTTTTACATCTTTTACTAGCACTTGCGGATTACTGCAACATTTTTTCAAACTGAGTGTTTTTGGTTTTACTATTCTCTTTTGTGTCTTCAGGTTTCTTGGTGGTGTGTGAACATGATCATACAGACTTGTTCACTGTGCAAGTAGCCCATGTGTTCCTGTTTCCATAATTGTTCTCTTGTGTCTACAAGACTGGGGAGTTCCACCACTCCTCTTGGGCTATCTGCACAAAAGCTGTTCTACCCTGTATGCACACATGGATTTTTCCTCTCTGAACCCTGTTCACACAGGTTATATACAGATGATCAGGTTTTTAAATACATCAGATAGGGATTGCATACATTAGTTAGGACTGCTCTGATAAGGGTATACCATGAAGATTGGTAGAGCAGCTTAGTATACATTTTTTGCAAAAAACGTATCAACCAAATACCCTGTTTTTTACATCTTTTACTAGCACTTGCGGATTACTGCAACATTTTTTCAAACTGAGTGTTTTTGGTTTTACTATTCTCTTTTGTGTCTTCAGGTTTCTTGGTGGTGTGTGAACATGATCATACAGACTTGTTCACTGTGCAAGTAGCCCATGTGTTCCTGTTTCTTTATATAACTCCGCATAGCGGCGTGCTCTGGCACAGATAAATTAAACAGACAGCCCTTAGGAAACTTACTACCAGGAATCAAATTAATAGCACAGTCGCAATCCCTATGAGGAGGTAGGGCACCAGATTTGGGCTCTTCAAATACATCCCGGTAATCTGATAAAAACTCAGGGACTTCAGAAGGAGCGGAAGGCGAAATTGACAGCAATGGAACATCACCATGTACCCCCTGACAACCCCAGCTGGACACAGACATAGATTTCCAATCCAACACTGGATTATGGACCTGTAGCCATGGCAACCCCAAAACGACCACATCATGCAGATTATGCAACACCAAAAAGCGAATATCCTCCTAATGTGCAGGAGCCATGCACATGGTCAATTGAGTCCAGTACTGAGGCTTATTCTTGGCCAAAGGCGTAGCATCAATTCCTCTCAATGGAATAGAATACTGCAAGGGCTCCAAGAAAAAACCACAGCGCCTGGCAAACTCCAAGTCCATCAAATTCAGGGCAGCGCCTGAATCCACAAATGCCATTACAGAATAGGACGACAGAGAGCAAATCAGAGTAACGGACAAAAGAAATTTAGACTGTACCTTACCAATGGTGGCAGACCTAGCAAACCGCTTAGTGCGCTTAGGACAATCGGAGATAGCATGAGTGGATTCACCACAGTAAAAACCCAGCCCATTCCGACGTCTGTGTTCTTGCCGTTCAGCTCTAGTCAAAGTCCTATCACATTGCATAGGCTCAGGCCTATGCTCAGAGAATACCGCCAGATGGTGCACAGCTTTGCGCTCACGCATGCGCCGATCGATCTGAATGGCCAAGGACATAGACTCATTCAGACCAGCAGGCGTGGGAAATCCCACCATGACATCCTTAAGGGCTTCAGAAAGACCCTTTCTGAAAATTGCTGCCAGGGCACATTCATTCCAATGAGTAAGCACAGACCACTTTCTAAACTTCTGACAGTACACCTCCGCTTCATCCTGACCCTGACACAAAGCCAGCAAGATTTTCTCTGCCTGATCCACTGAATTTGGTTCATCATAAAGCAATCCAAGCGCCAGAAAAAACGCATCTACATCTCGCAATGCAGGATCTCCTGGCGCAAGGGAAAATGCCCAGTCTTGAGGGTCACCACGCAAAAAAGAAATTATGATTATTACTTGTTGAACGGGGTCACCAGAGGAGCGGGGTTTCAAAGCTAGAAACAGTTTACAATTATTTTTGAAATTCAAGAATCTAGATCTATCCCCAGAAAATAAATCAGGAATAGGAATTCTAGGCTCTAACATAGGATTCTGAACCACAAAATCTTGAATGTTTTGTACCCTTGCAGTGAGATGATCCACACAAGAGGATAGACCCTGAATGTTCATCTCTACACCTGTGTCCTGAACCACCCAAAGGTCTAAGGGAAAAGAAAGACAAAACACAATGCAAAGAAAAAAAAATGGTCTCAGAAGTCCTCTTATCCCTCTATTGAGATGCATTAATACTTTGGGCCAGCTGTACTGTTATGACCTGGTGGTTAGGAGCACCCGACCTGATAGTTAAACTCATACAGGACGAGCTCTGGGATGTGGGAGCTCTGCTGACCGCAAGCCCTAATCCTATCGCACACACTAAAAATAGCCGTGGAGCGCTCCTGACGCTCCCTAGGCGCCTCGTCACAGCCTCAGAGCTAGCTAGCCCTAGAGATAGAAAATAAAGCCTACCTTGCCTCAGAGAAATTCCCCAAAGGAATAGGCAGCCCCCCACATATAATGACTGTGAGTAAAGATGAAAGTCACAAACGCAGAAATAAAATAGGTTTCAGCAAAGGGAGGCCAGACTTACTAAATAGACAGAGGATAGGAAAGGAATCTTTGCGGTCAGCACAAAAACCTACAAAAGACCACGCAGAGTGTGCAAAAGGGTCCTCCGCACCGACTCACGGTGCGGGGGGTGCCACTCTGCATTCCAGAGCTTCCAGCTAGCAAGACAAAATCAGGATAACCAGCTGGACAAAGAAACAATGAGCAAAAATAACAATAAGGAACTTAGCTTCTGCAGGAGAAGACAGGTCACCAGGCAGATCCAGGAGCGAACTGAACCAATGCTAAAACATTGACAGCTGGCATGGAGTAACAATCTGAGTGGAGTTAAATAGAGAAGCCTACCAAAGGATAAACCACGTCACCTGTGTAAGGAACCTCAGAAGCAGCAGCTTCACTCATAGCCACCAGAGGGAGCCCATAGACAGAACTCGCCGAAGTACCATTCACGACCACAGGAGGGAGTTCGACAACAGAATTCACAACAGGACACTTTAAATATATGAGACCTGGAGCAGTTTGTAAAAGAAGAGTTGTCCAACAATCCAGTTTAGAGGTTTAGGAAGCTTGCTGATGCTTATTTATTTCAAAGGGTTTGCAACCAAATATAAAGTTGAGAAAGCCAACATTTTTGTCTGGCCAATTTTTGTGGTTTTGTGTGAAATAATGTGCAATTTGTCTTGTTTTTCCTGTTTTTTTTATGTTATTCCAATACACACAATGGAAATAAACATGTGTACAACAAAACATGTATAATGACATTAATTTTCTGGGAGAAGTACACTGCTCAAAAAATAAATGGAACACTTAAACAACAGAATATAACTCCAAGTAAATCAAACTTCTGTGAAATCAAACTGTCCACTTAGGAAGCAACACTGTTTGACAATCAATTTTGCTGTTGTGCAAATGGAATAGACAACAGGTGGAAATTATTGGCAAGTATCAAGACACACTCAATAAAGGAGTGGTTCTGCAGGCGGGGACCATAGGCCACATCTCAGTACCAATGCTTTCTGGCTGATGTTTTGGTCACTTTTGAATGTTAGTTGTGCTTTTACACTCGTGGTAGCATGAGACAGACTCTACAACTCACAAAAGTGGCTCAGGTAGTGCAGCTCATCCAGGATGGCACATCAATGCGAGCTGTGGCAAGAAGGTATGCTGTGTCTGTCAGCGTAGTGTCCAGAGGCTTGAGGCGCTACCTGGAGACAGGCCAGTACACCAGGAGACATGGAGGGGGCTGTAGGAGGGCAACAACCCAGCAGCAGGACCGCTACCTCAGCCTTTGTGCAAGGAGGAACAGGAAGAGCACTGCCAGAGCTCTGCAAAATGGCCTCCAGCATGCGAAAAATGTGCATGCATCTGCACAAACGATTAGAAACTGACTCCATGAGGATGGTCTGAGTGCCCAACGTCCACAGATGGTGGTTGTGCTCACAGCCCAACACTGTGTAGGACGCTTGGCATTTGCCACAGAACACAAGGATTGTCAAATTTGCCACTGGCACCCTGTGCTCTTCACAGATGAAAGCAGGTTCACACTGAGCACATGTGACAGATGTGACAGAGTCTGGAGATGCCTTGGAGAGCGATCTGCTGCCTGCAACATCCTTCAGCATGACCGGTTTGGCAGTGGGTCAGTAATGGTGTGGGGTGGCATTTCTTTGGAGGGCTGCACAGCCCTCTATGTGCTTGCCAGACATAGCCTGACTGCCATTAGATATTGAGATGAGATCCTCAGACCCCTTCTGAGACCATATGCTGGTGCGGTTGGACCTGGGTTCCTCCCAATGCAGGACAATGCCAGACCTTATGTGGCTGGAGTATGTCAGAAGTTCCAGCAAGATGAAGGCATTGAAGCCATGGACTGACCCACCCTTTCCCCAGACCTGAATCCGATTGAACACATCTGGAACATCACGTCTCGCACCATCCTCCAACGTCACGTTGCATCACAGACTGTCCAGGAGTTGGTGGATGCTTTAATCCAGGTCTGGAAGGAGATCCCTCAGGAGACCATCTGCCGCCTCATCAGGAGCATGCCCAGGCATTGTAGGGAGGTCATACTGGCACATGGAGGTCACACACACTACTGGGCATCATTCCTTATCTTGAGGCATTTCCACTGAAGTTGAATGAGCCTGTAACTTCATTTTCCACTTTGATTTTGAGCATCATTCCAACTCCAGACCTCCGTGGGATATTATTTGTGATTTATATTGATAATATTTAGGTTTTATTGTTCTCAACAAATTCCACTATGTAATGAATAAAGATTTACAACTCGAGTATTTCATTTACTAATATATTGGATGTGGGATTTTAGTGTTCCCTTTATTTTTTTGAGCAGTGTACTTCATTTTCTGCAACAATTCCAAGGGTGTCAACATCTTGGTCATGACTGTATATTTTCATAGTTACTTTGTGAAAATGTTAGATTTTATATTCACAAGTGAACTATTTCCTGTATATGAAAAAGCTTGCGACGTACAAATATATTTGTCTATTCAATGTAAAAAAATAAATTAGAACGAGAGTCATCTTTTTATAAATATCTTTTCCTTTCTGTTTGACTCAAAGTACACCTTTCTAGTTCATTACTGCAAATCATTTAAATTTCAGCACACAATGTCACCTGCACTGTAATCTGATTACTTTATGGAGGAATTAGTATGTATATTTAATGTAGATGGGTTTTAATCTTGATGAAAATAATCCTAAGGAGCTGTGATAGGGCTGCTCATATGTCGAGCAGATATGCTGGTTACATGCTAATAAATGACAGTTGATTTATGTATCTGGATTCTTTTATTTATAAAAATAGCAAGTGGACTGATTTTTGATATTAATAATACAAGTGAATCCACTTTGATTAGACTTCTGTGGAGAGCTGTGCATATTCGGCATTACAATTAAATCTTATGATGTGGAATGGGAATGACATGCTAATGAAGCAAGCCAGTGAGCCTGAACCAAGAATGTCCAACATCATTATGGGATATCTTAGATGAAGAGTAATTATAAGAGGAACACTGAAATGTCATTAAAAATCTCCAGTAAAAGATTTAACCTACTATTTCATACTAATGCTGCTTTCTACAACACATTGGAAGTGAATGGAAAGTTCATTTTCAGAGCACATCAGAATGATATTTAAATTTTGTTGCTTTCTATTTAAATTGAAAAAGAAAAAAGTTATATTATCTACAGTAGTGTTGTAATTTAATTTTGTCTATTTGAGTTCATTGACAGTACATAATTGAAATCTTATTTTAATGATTTCACATAGATTAGTAATTAAGGTGAGATTTGGTTTCCAAGAAATTTATTGTAATTGAGAGTTGAAACTCTGGATTTTTTTTTTGCTTTCTTTGTTATATTGTTCCTTTATTTCTTTTTAGAAATACAAGCTGAGACTAAACAGTTTTGTCATCTATTACAGTACTAAGAATTTGCAAGAAATCAAACGATACGTACAGGCATTTAAGTTGTGCAATAAATACATTTAAGAATATTGCTTAAAAATAGCAGCTCGCGCAGAAAATGCGTAAATGTTTAGCTAAGTTTTATAGATATACAAAAACGTCCCAGTATGACCAGCACTAGAATTGATTATAACAAAATATAATGGCTAAGGTTCGCAAGTTGATTTACTTTACGTTGAACCGTGTAAATCTGCAATTTTGACACATTGCAAATGTCTCCTGTTGTTTGGGAAAATTGAATGTGCTTTGAATATAAGCTTATTTTTTTCACCATGCATGAAACAAATTTCTGTAGAATTGTATCCCGGTTACAATCCAATTTTGGGTCAAGATCACCCTCTGTTGTTAAATGACTATGCTTCCTCATTGTAATAGACCAGGTTTTCTGTGAATAACAGAGCAAGTTTTTCTATGTTCTCAGGATATCTAACTCTGGTAGAATATCAATAAATTAGACACCTGATTACCTATACACTGTGTAGTTGTATAAAGACATTTTGTAAAATCCAGAGTAGACCGGCCCTGACTGCTGGTTTATTATGTGTAACTCAAATCAAGGAAGCATTTGTCAGGTACCTAGCACATTGAAAATTTTCTTCATATTTATCTATTTTTGTTTCTAATTAATCTTTTGAAACACAAGCCACCATATCTCACGCTGCCCTCAGCAAGCCTTAAGTCAAATGCTGACTGGCAAAGAATTCTGGGAAATCAAATTCAGCAGTACCCTATGCTACCTATCTGGAATTTGATTTACACTATCTATAAATACCAATTGTTCATGTGGAGTTAAAACATCTTGAGCGAGATTTATTTGTTTTCTGCTGACAGAGAAATGTATGACATTTTTGAACTCTCATGAGCTATGATTTTTATAAAGTAGAAATAGATGGAAAAAAAGTATGAAATGAATAAAAGTTAGAAGAATAAAAATATAAGAATGTTGAAGAAAATGTCAATATTTACAAACTTTCAAATTCAAGGAATCAGTAAAGTTAAAAAAAGCAAGCAAAAAACTAAAACAAAAGCAGAGTTACTAATTTGTAACTAGGGGGCAGGTCACTAAGAGATTAGTGACCTGTTACCAGTCTTCATTATGACTAGCTAATCAGAGCACCACATGAAGACCCCCCCCCCAAGCCCGCCCCAGGGCATGAGCATATAATTAACTGAAAATAAAGATTAAAAAACAACATCAAGACAGATTTCATCAACCAGGTATCATTTTAATCAGTATATCGGTGCCGACCTGAAACTGTCTGTAGGTTACTCAGTACAATCCTACTGACAGGTTCCCTTTAATATTTTACCAGTGTGTGAAATGGTGTCGGTCAAATTTTTTGAGGCAAAGCACAAATTGAAGCTCAAGTTTACATGGAACAGAAAAATTTCAGGAAATTGAACTCATACTCGATACTATACTGATTGATCTGTTCATCTCTAGTGATTAGTGTTGCTGAAACATCATAGCCAAAGCCACATTGCACAGTTTACCAAAACCAAGGCAGTTAAGTATTGAGATGACAGGTATATTATGCAGGCTATAGGCTGTGGTTTGCTATGAATAAAACTTTCAAGGCAGTTTCTGAACTTAAGCAAACTTTTTTTTTTTTTGCAAAAAACACTCAAGCTCACTGGTTAAACTTCCGTGATGCACTCAGCCATAATGGGTCAACTATATTTATCTAATAAGCATTATGATGCTTATGGAGAAGTAAAATATTTAAAGTTTTTAGTTGTACTAATGCCATGTAAGGTCCGTAATTGTTTTATTTTAGGCAATTACATTCAAGTTCTCTAGACTAACTTGAGTTACAGTTCCCAGACTCATAAGTAGAAATGAGCGAACCATTTAAGGTTCATTTCTGTTCACCAAACATCCCACTGTTCGCTGAACATGTTTGTTGACAAAAGTACCCGAACCCCATTAAATTCAATGGGAGGCCAAGCCAAATGTATACGCAACACCTTAACGGGTGACAGAAAGCTTCCCAAACACATAAAATTAGGGGCAGACACCAAGGAAAGTGGCATAAGTTGACCCACAGTAGAAATTTGCTAATGGCACAACCGCAGTCAGCCATGGGTCATGCATGAGGTATAAAGATCTAGGCCAACATTTACAGTTTTGAATGAAGTTTGAATGAAGACTTCATGATTAAGGGAGTGGTGTAAGCCTTCTTTCCTGGAAGCCCTGATATCTAATGCAACAATTCGAATTTTCTTTTCCAGCCATAAATTTCATAGAGTACTATTGGTAAAAAAAAATGTAAGGCTAGTAACACAGGTAGTTGAGTCAAAGTAAGTGCAGGCCTGCCTATCTGGGAGCCCAACTTCTACGGGCAACACACATGAAGGTGACCCAACTTGGATTCTCCACATTTCAAAAAATTATTGTCACACACCACTAAAGTGGCATCAATTTATGCAGAGCAGAAACAGTATAATAGCCTCTGGCACACCTTCCACTACAGGCAGCCCAACAGATGGAGATCCAACTTGGGGTCTTCACATTTCAAAAAATTGTTTGCAACATCAACAGCAGTAACAACAGCAAGCATAGAAGCCATGACAAATGTGGCACAGACTGCAATACCGCAAGATCAATGCATGACATAAAAAACAACACCATCGCCTATTCTGGCATGCCAAAGTAATTCTAGATCCATGACTTGTTCATTTTGATGAAATTAGGCAGTCTACACTTTCAGGGGACAGCCATATGCGCTTATCCATCAGGACACAAGCAGCCCTGAAGACTAGTTCTGAAAGAATGCTGGCTGCCTGGGACCAAAATGCAAAAGGGTCCAAATTCCCATTGATAGCATTTATATTGAGCTCAAGATACTCCTGCACCATCCTCTACAGTCATTCACAATGTGTCAGACTTGCATAAATTGCTTATGCCACTTACACTGCTGCTGCTAATGTTTTTGCAATGACACCTTGACATTCCAGGGGTTAGAAATCTATAATTGTGATGCGCACTGTTTGCCTTGCTGTTGTCTCTTAAGATTGTCTGCAAGTGTGTTTGGATACTTCAGCTTGCATGCATCCCTTTCCAGGGGGCAGCATCTGGAAAATTTACTCTAGTTTCATGGATCCAGCAAAGTGGCAAATGGGCATCATGCTGAAGATAGGGAAGCAAGATAAGCTCATGTGTTGGTGTTAGGGTAACACTCATGGTTGCTTCCTTCAATCCCTCCCACCAACCACATACAACAGAGAGGGGATCATTATCCTCTTCATCTCATGACTGTTGCCCGTCCATCACCTCTTCCTCTTCTTTCACCTCAATTTGTTCCTCGGCTCCTGCACCTTTACTAGCAGTTTGTCTGGTACCAAGTTGAGTCCAAGGAAGTGGGGGCCTGATGGTGTCAGAGACCTACTACTACAAGCAACATAAAAGGGACCCTACTTTTTTAGGATCGAGTCGGGTCGGGTGAAATCGGCCGATTATTGCGAAAAGTCGGGGGTCGGCCGAAACACGAAACCCAATTCAAGTCAATGGGGAATCAAAGTCGGCAGTGAGTGGAGGACAGGAAAACACCTACAGTGCCCATTTTAATGCCAAAAACATCAATTCGTATATCTTAAACTTGTCAATCTTAATTTACTTTATAATAATAGTTAGGCATTGAAAACAGGGGCTCATTTGGCTAAAGTTGTGGGGGGGTAGGGCTGGCTCAAGATATTCGTGGGCCCAGGAAACACGGAATACGTCATGGTGGTGGAGCAGGGAGAGGTAAGTATTTCAACTTGCAAGTGCTGCGATCCTGAGCAAGCAGGGGGGCCCACTAGATGGCACTGCCACAGGGCCCCTCATTGTACGGCGGTGTGTTTGATGGCGGGTGGTGCCTCTCACTGCCAGAGACACTTTTGCGTACTATGAGGAACCCTGTGCCAGTGCCAACGTGTATGCCCCCCACCTGATGAAGTAACCTGCACTTTCATCTGCACCTTCCTCTTTGTCCCCGTGTAAGGTGGTATAGTATGCGGGAAGGGGAACCTGACTTTTAGCAGGGTCAGATTCTGGCTGTGTAGAGTGCAAGGGGAATGCAGTGGTCTGGGTCAATGTTCCAGCAGACTTATCTAGCAGTGGCTGGGCAATGGGCAGGATGAGGAGGAAACACAGATATAGGCCCAAAATGAAAAAGTAGGCTAAAAGCAGTTCAAAATTGGTAACAGGACTAAACAGGCAGCATTGCTTTGTTCAGCGGAGGAGGACAACTGTAATAAGTGGCTCAGACAGACTGAGTAGGCCTAAAATAAAAAAGTAGGCTAAATGCAGTTCACAATTGGTAACAGGAGTACACAGGCGGCATTGCTTTGTTCAGTGGAGGACAACTGTAATAAGTGGCTCAAACAGACTTAGTTGGCCTAAAATAAAAAAGTTTGCTAAATGCAGTTCAGAATTGGTAAGAGTAGTACACAGGCGGCATATCTTTTTTCAGCGGAGGAGGACAACTGTTTTGAGAGGCTCACAAGTTTACTAGGCCCAAGTAAGTGAGTAGGCTAAATGCAGTTCAAAATTGGTAATAGGAGTACACAGGCGGCATAGATTTTTTCAGAGGAGGAGGACAACTGTTATGAGAGGCTCACACAGTTACTAGGCCCAAGTAAGTAAGTAGGCTAAATGCAGTTCAAAATTGGTAACAGGAGTACACAGGCGGCATTGCTTTGTTCAGTGGAGGACAACTGTAACAGTTAGTAGGGCAAAATAATAAAATGGGCTAAGTGTCAGCCAAAAAAATGTTCATAAATAAACTGGTGGCATAGCTAGGTACAGGGGTGGGCTCCTCTGCTGAGTAGTATACAGTGGTAGTTGGCGCAAAGTATTAACTTGTCTAAATGGATGCCAGGGCCCCTGTGTATTTTTACTATCATCTATCATTTCAACAAATTTGTATTGGCAGTGCCATTGAAGGATTTAACATCACAGACTACACAGTGGTGTAGCAGGGAGAGGTAAGTTTTGCAAGTGGTAGAGCACTGTTCGAGATGGGGGAACACTCTCTCGTGGGCGGCGGTACTGGCACAGAGCACCTCATATTACGACGGTGTGTCTGACGTTGGTTGTGCACCACCACCATCAGAGACACTTCATTGTACTATGAGGGACCCTGTGCCAGTGATGTTGCCCAAGAGTGGGCACACCCACCTGTCCAGGCAAACGGCACTTGCACGGGTGCTTGCGCCAAGTGGTGACCACAGCCCTGTGGGGGAGTCAGCCCATTTAGGGAGGTATAAAAATGGCCTATTGTGGACATTCAGCAGCTGCAAATGGAGGAATTGGAGCAGTCAGTAAGAGGAGGCCAAAAGCAATACATTTTTTAAGGCAAGCTACGTGTCAGCAGGGGAAGGTGGGGCAAAATAATTTGAAATCCATGATTGTTTCATTTTAATGAAGGTTAGATCATCAACATTTTGGGTAGCCAGACGTGTCATTTTTTTGGTCAGTATTGAACCAGCAGCACTGAAGACTCTTTCTGATAGCACACTAGCAGCTGGGCAAGCGAGCTCCTATAATGCATATTCTGCCAATTCAGGCCAGGTGTCTATTTTAGATGCCCAGTAATCAAAGGGGAATGACCAGTGAGGGAGAACATCGATAAGGGAGGAAAAATAGTTGGTAACCATACTGGACAAATGCTGTCTCCTGTCACTTTGAATCGATGCAGCAGTACCTGTCGTGTCAGCGGTCATTGCGAAATCACTCCACAACCTGGTCATAAAACCCCTCTGTCCAAAGCCACTTCGGATTTGTGCACCTCTAACACCTCTGCCATGTTGCCCCCTATGGCTCGTGTGAGAACCATCACCCTGCTGTGTGCTGGGAATGCCTGAACCAAACGGTCTACAAGAGTTGCTTGTTGGTAGCCAATATTTGTTCAAGGTTCTCATGTGGCATGATATTTTGTAATTTTCCTTTGTATCGTGGATCCAGGAGGCAGGCCAAACAGTAATCATCATCGGTCATCATTTTGATAATGCGGGGGTTCCTTTTTAGGATACGCAAGGCTTACTCTGCCATGTGGGCCAATGTTCCAGGTGTCAATTCGCTGCTTGTGCTGGGTTGAGGAGCACTTTCTTGCAAATCAACTTCACTTGTGGCCCACAAAAACCCTGTACCTGACCTTGCAACGCCACCAGTTTCTATTGCACCCTGAGAAGCATCCTCCCCATAAATATTCATCCCCATCATCTTCCTCCTAATCTTCGTCCGCCACCTCGTGCAGGAGAGTTCCCTAACCAGACAATGGCTGACTGTCATCAAGGCTTCTCTCCTCCTCGGCTGCAGACGCCTGCTCCTTGATGTGCATCAAACTTTGCATCAGCAGACACATTAGTGGGATGCTCATGCTTATGATGGCATTTCAAAAACCTGACCGGCACATCCAAACATAGACTAAGTGTGAACATGTGCTGAACCTAGGGGCTACCAGGTACACATAACATTGGCCATTTTTATGTGCTAAACGCTCTCATTTTTCATATTTCTAGTGCAGTAATGCAGTTCAAATTTCGTGTTTCAAGTTTGCATGTTCTAGCGCTGCAGTGTGCTGCCTTATTTACTTAACTATATACGAGTTGGCGACTCTAGGTCCAGCACCTGTTCACACTTAGTCTATGTTTGGATGTGCCGGTCATGTTTTTGTAATGTATTCTTTAGCCTTCTGATCGTGCACTCCGCCTCCTAGCCACAGGTGTTTTAATTACAGCAGGTCCAATACCCCTCCACAGAGAGAGAGAAATTTAGTCTAGGAAGAGGTTTCACATGTACCCATTCAGATGGAGACGTTTATTCTCAGCGAGGTAAGGCAAGTTTAGGACCTGGTATAAGAGAGATGCCGTAAAGGGGCTACCAGGTACACATAAAATTGGCCATTTTTATGCGCTAAACGCTCTCATTTTTCATATTTTTAGTGCAGTAATGCAGTTCAAATTTCGTGTTTCAAGTTTGCATGTTCTAGCACTGCAGTGTGCTGCCTTATTTACTTAACATGCTTATGATGGCGTCATCTGCACTTACCAGCAATGTGCATTCCTCAAAACACTGAAGGACTTGACAGAAGTCTTGTAGCTTCGACCACTGCACACCAGACAACTCCATGTCTGCCATCCAACTGCCTGCCCGTGTATGTGTATCATCCCACATATAAATGACAGCACGTCTCTGTTTGCACAGCCTCTGAAGCATGTGCAGTGTGGAGTTCCACCTTGTTGCAATGTCGATTATTAGGCGGTGCTGGGGAACATTCAGCAATCGCTGATGGTTCTGCATATGGCTGGAGTGTACGGGCGACAGGCGGATGTGCGAGCAAAGTCTTCGCACCTTCAGGAGCAGGGCTGGTAACTCCGGATAATTTTTCAGGAAGCACTACACCACCAAGTTCAAGGTGTGAGCCAGGCAAGGAATGTGTTTCAGTTCTGAAAGGGCTATGGCAGCCATAAAATTCCTTCCGTTATCACTGACTACCTTGCCTGCCTCAAGATGTACACTGCCCAGCCATGACTGAGTTTCTTGCTGCAAGTACTCGGCCAGTACTTCCGCGGTGTGTCTGTTGTCACCCAAACACTTCATTTGTAGCACAGCCTGCTGATGCTTACCACTAGCTGTTCCATAATAGGACACCCCGTGTGCAACACTGGCAGCTGTGGATGGAGTGGTGGGGCGACTGCGCTCTGTGGACGAGCTTTCATTTCTGGAGGAGGAGGAGGAGGGGTGGCGAACACCTACAGCCAACTGTTTCCTAAACCATGGGCTAGGCAGAACTGTCCCACTATGGCTGTCCCCTGTGGACCCTACATCAACCACATTGACCAAGTGTGCTATGATGGACACATAACGTCCCTGGCCATGCCTACTGGTCCATGCATCTGTTGTGAGGTGCACCTTTCTACTGACTGATTGCCTCAGTGCATGGACAATGCGGTCTTTGACATGCTGGTGGAGGGCTGGGATGGCTGTTCTCACAAAGAAGTGTTGACTGGGTAGGTCATAGCATGGTACTGCATAGGCCATCAGGGCTTTGAAAGCTTCACTTTCAAACAAACGGTAGGGCATCATCCCTAACGAGATTAGTCTAGCAATGTGGGCTTTCAAACCCTGTGTAAGCGAATGACAGGATGTGTACTTTCTTTTCCTAATGAGAGTCTCTTGTAGGGTGAGCTGGACTGGAGAGCTGCATATGGTGGAACTAGCAGGAGTGGTGGTTGACATGGCAGATTGAGAGAGGGTTGGTGATGGTATTCTTGATGTTGGCCTACCTACAGTGTTTCCTACCAAGAACCTTGTGATTCTCTGACAGCTTTGGCCTTGCAACGATACCTCCACATTTGCTGCTGGTGGTGTCCTAACCGGTGGGCTTACTGTGAGGGAAGCAATGTAGCGTTGCTGACTACCTTCATTCTGAACAGGTGCACCAATGGTAGTTAGTCAAGGCTTGCAAGTGCATGCTGGTTAAATGTCTAAGCATGCACGTTGTATTTAAATCTTGAAGATTCTTCCCTCTGCTAAAGGTCTTTGAGCATTTCTTACAGATAACTTTTGACTGATCATTCGGATCTTGGTTAAAAAATGCCCACACTGCACTCTTCCTACTATGGATTACCTTTTCAGGCATTGCACGCTGTGCTACTTTCACCCGATGGCCACGGTGTCCTAAAACTGTTTTTGGATTTGACAAACATTTTTGGCCAGATACGGGCCTGCCAGATGAATGCTATTGCGATGTAGATGGCTACTGCGGATCATCCTCCTCCGCTTCTGAGCTACTGGCAGCGGCACCCTCTTCCCCCAATGGCTGCCAATCTGGGTCAACAACTGGGTCATATATAACCTCCTCTTCAATTTCATGTGCACCTTCCTCTGTGTCGCCGTGTAAGGTGCTATAGCGTTCGTGATGGGGCACCATAGTCTCATCAGGGTCAGATTCTGGCTCAGTACACTGTGAGGGCAATGTAGTGATCTGAGTCAATGGAACAGCATAATAATCAAGCTGTGGCTGTGCATCTGTGCACTCCATGTCCGATTCATCTTGTAATGGGCTTTTAACAATTTCCCTCTCTAACCCAGGCACGGTATGTGTAAAGAGCTCCATGGAGTAAACTGTAGTTTTGCCTGCCGCATCCTTCACTTTTGGTTTGGGTGAAGGACACAAGGAAGCGACTTGTTTCTGACCGGGAGCATCCACTGACGACTCACTGTTTTTAGATTTGAAACCTTCTAAAGAAGAGGCGAAAGAGCTAGAGGCTGAGTCAGCAAGGAAAGCCAAAACTTTTTCCTGCTGCTCTGGCTTTAAAACCTGTTTTCCTACTTCCAGATAAGGGAGCCTTCGAGGCCTTGTGTAGCCAGACGATGACACTGGCTAAACACCTCGAGCCTTTGGTGCTATTTTGCTTTTCCCACTACCACCAGATGCTCCACCACCACCAACACCACCATCAGTACCAGCTGGCATCGCCCGCCCATGGCCTCTTCCACCAGACTTCCTCATTTTTGGGAAAAATCTAACCAAAATAACAACCGTAATATGGTACTGTGAAACAAGGTAGAAGGTGTATATAAACTTGTGGAGAATTTTAATTTCCCTTTTTTTTTTGGGGGGGGGGGGCTGCAACAAAACTCAGGCCCAGTGTTTTACACTACACAATGTAAGTGGCAGAACGTGGCTGGAAGATGTACGACAAACTAACAGAACTGTGACGAAGATCCACTTAGTGCCAATTTAAATCTCCCTTTTATTTGGGGGAGACTGCAACAAAAATCAGGCCCAGTGTATTACACTACACAATGTAAGTGGCAGAACGTGGCTGGAAGATGTACGACAAACTAACAGAACTGTGACGAAGATCCACTTAGTGCCAATTTAAATCTCCCTTTTATTTGGGGGAGACTGCAACAAAACTCAGGCCCAGTGTATTACACTACACAATGTAAGTGGCAGAACGTGGCTGGAAGATATATATAAAAAAAAAATGGCTGTAGTACAATTTCAATCTCCCTACCATGATCTCAGGACAAGTATAGCAGCAATAAAAAGGACTGCTGCACAAATAAACAAGAGAACTGTGCAGAAAGGAGCAACAGGATTTTTGCTTTTAAAAAAGCGGTTGGTTTGCACAGCGGCGTACAAACAGCAATGCAGCTATCAGGGAGCCTTATAGGGCAGCTTAAGCTACAGAGCTGATGCACAAAAAAATAAACTCCACTGTCCCTGCAAAGAAAAATTGGTGTTGGACAGTGAAAATCGCTACAGCGCAAACAGTTTCGGGGTTAATCTTCCCTCCCTAACTATATCCCTTCTTCTGATGAAGCTGCAGCAACCTCTCCCTATGCTAAGTTCGGCAGAAGTAAGATGGCGGTCGGCGTGCATGCCCCTTTATAGCCCCTGTGACACCGCAGAAAGGAAGCCAATCACTGTAATGCCTTTCTCTAACATGGTGGGGACCGAGACCTATGTCATCACGCTGCCCACACTCTGCGTCCTCCTTCATTGGATGAGAAATGGGCTGAAAGCATCATACGAAACGCGACTTTGGCGCGAAGATCGCCGACCTCATGGCCGATCCCAAACTTGGATCGGTCTGGTTTCACGAAACCCGACTTTGCCGAAAGTCGGCGACTTTTGAATTTGTCCGATCCGTTTCGCTCAACCCTAGTGTTCATATTTCCAAACATTATTGGTAGGCACCACCAAATTGGTATCAATTTCACCACAGTATAAATAGTACAATAGGGACTGGCAAGTCTTCCACCACATCCAATCCATCAGATGGATTCCCAATCAGGAATGTTCACATTTAAACCAATGAGAGCCTTACAATTTCACGAGAGTAGAAATAGCCTAATATGGACTTCTAGTACACCCTATCCAGCAGATGGACACTCAACCTGGAGTGTTCACAATAAAAAACTTATTGAAAGAAAATACCAAAGTGGCATCAATTTCACTAGAGTAGAAATAGTACAATAGGGACCGACAGATCTTCCACTATGCCTAATCCAGCAGATGGACACCCAATCAGGAGTAATCACATTTAAACAATTGAGGGCCTTACACCACATAAGAGGTATAAATTTCATGTGCGTAGAAATAGTCTTATAGGGACCAACAGGTCTTCCAATAGACTCAATCTAGCAGATGGACACCCAACCAGGAGTGTTAAAATTTAAACAAATGATGGACTTACACCACAGAAGTGGCAAAAATTTCACAAGAGTAGAAATTGTACAATAGGGACCTACAAGTTTTCCAGTACGCCCACTCAAGCAGATGGACACTCAATCAGGAATGTTCACATTTTCCAAAATTATTGGCAGACAATACCAAAGTGGCATCAATGTCACCAAAGTAGAAATAGTGCAATAGGGACCGACAAGTCTTCCACTACGCCCAATCCATCAGATGGACACCCAATAAGGAGTGATCACATTTAAACAAATGAGGGCCTAAAACCACATAAGAGGCATACGTTTCACGAGAGAATAAATAGTCCCATATTGACCAACAGGTCTTCCACTATGCCCCATGAAGCAGATGGACACCCAACCAGGAGTGTTCACATTTCCAATAATTATTGGCAGACAATACCAAAGTGGCATCAATTTCACCACAGTAGAAATAGAATAATAGGGACGGACAGGTCTTCCACTATGCCCAATCCAGCAGATGGACACCCAACCTGGAGTGTTCACATTTAAACAAATCAGGGACTTACACCACAGAAGTGTCAGAAATTTTACTAGAGTAGAAATAGTATAATAGAAACCGACAGGTCATTGTCATGGATGTGGTTTGTGGAAACACTGTGCCACGGAGCATGGAGAGCCTGGAGGGGTGTGACTAACTGAACAACTGACTGTTCACTAAAGCCTCTGATGGTGAGGTTAGACTTGGCTCCTGATGAACGCCAGGTGCTACTCCAGGACAGACCAATGGACGTGCAGCAGCTGGACCCAGAGGACAGACTGGAGGGAGCATCTGGCAGAGTTTGATTTAGAATGCAGCAGAGTTTGCATCATGCAGCAGAGTTCGCATCATAGTGCAGCAGACAGAGTTCGCACCAGAGTGCATCAGACAGAGTTCGCACCAGAATGCAGCAGGCAGTGTTTGCATCAGAGTTCAGCAGGCATGATCTGCATCAGAGTGCAGCAGGCAGGATCTGCATCAGAGTGCAGCAGGTGGGACTAACAGCAGAGTGTAGCAGGCAGGATTTGAACCAGAGTGCAGCAGGCAGTGTTTGTATCAGAGTGCAGTAGGCAGGATTTGCACAAGAGTGCCGGAGGTAGGATCTGCATCAGATTGCAGCAGGAAGGATTTGCACCAGTAATGCAGCAGGCAAGATTTGCACCAGATAACCGAGAATCATGAATTTCCAGTTTGCATGGCAAAAGGACGTGGCGACCCTTAACCCCTTTACCCCCAAGTGTGGTTTGCACGTTAATGACCGGGCCAATTTTTACAATTCTGACCACTGTCCCTTTATGAGGTTATAACTCTGGAATGCTTCAACGGATCCCAGTGAATCTGACATTGTTTTCTTGTGACATATTGTACTTCATGACAATGGTAAAAATTCTTTGATAGTACCTGCGTTTATTTGTGAAAAAAACGGAAATTTGGCGAAAATTATAAAAATTTCGCAATTTTCCAACTTTGAATTTTTATGCAATTAAATCACAGAGATATGTCACACAAAATACTTAATAAGTAACATTTCCCACATGTCTACTTTATATCAGCACAATTTTGGAACCAAAATTTTTTTTTTTAGGGAGTTATAAGGGTGAAAAGTTGACCAGCAATTTCTCATTTCTACAACACCATTTTTTTTTAGGGACCACATCTCATTTGAAGTCATTTTGAGGGGTCTATATGATAGAAAATACTCAAGTGTGACACCATTCTAAAAACTACACCCCTCAAGGTGTTCAAAACCACATTCAAGAAGTTTATTAACTCTTCTGGTGCTTCACAGGAATTTTTTGAATGTTTAAATAAAAATGAACATTTAACTTTTTTTCACTAAAAATTTAATTCAGCTCCAATTTGTTTTATTTTACCAAGGGTAACAGGAGAAAATGGACCCCAAACATTGTTGTACAATTTGTCCTGAGTACACCAATAGCCCACATGTGGGGCTAAACCACTGTTTGGGCGCATGGCACAGCTTGGAAGCGAAGGAGCGCCATTTGACTTTTCAAT
Source organism: Ranitomeya imitator (assembly GCF_032444005.1). Lineage (NCBI taxonomy): Eukaryota > Metazoa > Chordata > Amphibia > Anura > Dendrobatidae > Ranitomeya > Ranitomeya imitator. Next base: position 307,084,302 of record NC_091285.1, on the reverse strand, counting down.
GCAAAATTGACTGGAATTGAGATGGGACGCCATGCTTCGTTTGGAGAGCCCCTGATGTGCCTAAACATTGAAACCCCCCACAAGTGGCACCATTTTGGAAAGTAGACCCCCTAAGGAACTTATCTAGAGGTGTGGTGAGCACTTTGACCCACCAAGTGCTTCACAGAAGTTTATAATGTAGAACCGTAAAAATAAAAAATCATATTTTTTCACAAAAATTATCTTTTCACCCCCAAATTTTTTATTTTTCCAAGGGTAAGAGAAGAAATTGGACCACAAAAGTTGTTGTACAATTTGTCCTGAGTACGCTGATACCCCATATGTGGGGGTAAACCACTGTTTGGGCGGATGGGAGAGCTCGGAAGGGAAGGAGCGCCGTTTGACTTTTCAATGCAAAATTGACAGGAATTGAGATGGGACGCCATGTTGCGTTTGGAGAGCCACTGATGTGCCTAAACATTGAAACCCCCCACAAGTGACACCATTTTGGAAAGTAGACCCCCTAAGGAACTTATCTAGAGGTGTGGTGAGCACTTTGACCCACCAAGTGCTTCACAGAAGTTTATAATGCAGAACCGTAAAAATAAAAAATCATATTTTTTCACAAAAATTATATTTTTGCCCCCAATTTTTTATTTTCCCAAGGGTAAGAGAAGAAATTGGACACCAAAAGTTGTTGTACAATTTGTCCTGAGTACGCTGATACCCCATATGTGGGGGTAAACCACTGTTTGGGCGGATGGGAGAGCTAGGAAGGGAAGGAGCGCCGTTTGACTTTTCAATGCAAAATTGACAGGAATTTAGATGAGACGCCATGTTGCGTTTGCAGAGCCCCTAATGTACCTAAATAGTAGAAACCCCTCACAAGTGACACCATTTTGGAAAGTAGACCCCCTAAGGAACTTATCTAGATGTGTGGTGAGCGCTTTGACCCACCAAGGGCTTCACAGAAGTTTATAATGGAGAGCCGTAAAAATAAAACAAAAAATTTTTCCCACAAAAATTATTTTTTAGCCCCCAGTTTTGTATTTTCCCGAGGGTAACAGGAGAAATTGGACCCCAAAATTTGTTGTCCAAATTGTCCTGAGTGCGCTGATACCCCATATGTGGGGGGAAACCACTGTTTGGGCGCATGGGAGGGCTTGGAAGGGAAGGAGTGCCATATGAATGCAGACTTAGATGGAATGGTCTGCAGGTGTCACATTGCATTTGCAGAGCCCCTAATGTACCTAAACAGTAGAAACCCCCCACAAGTGACACCATTTTGGAACGCAGACCCCCTATTGAACTTATCTAGATGTGTGGTGAGCGCTTTGACCCACCAAGGGCTTCACAGAAGTTTATAATGGAGAGCCGTAAAAATAAAACAAAAATTTTTTCCCACAAAAATTATTTTTTAGCCCCCAGTTTTGTATTTTCCCGAGGGTAACAGGAGAAATTGGACCCCAAAATTTGTTGTCCAATTTTTCCTGAGTGTACTGATACCCCATATGTGGGGGGGAACCACTGTTTGGGCGCATCGGAGGGCTCGGAAGGGAAGGAGCTCCATTTGGAATGCAGACTTAGCTGGAATGGTCTGCTGGTGTCACATTGCATTTGCAGAGCCCCTAATGTACCTAAACAGTAGAAACCCCCCACAAATGACACCATTTTGGAAACTAGACCCCCTAAGGAACTCATCTAGATGTGTTGTGAGAGCTTTGAACCCCAAGTGTTTCACTACAGTTTGTAACGCAGAGCCGTGAAAATGAAAAAAAAAATCTTTCCCCCCAAAATTATTTTTTAGCCATCAGTTTTGAATTTTCCCAAGGGTAAGAGGAGAAATTCGACACCAAAAGTTGTTGTCCAATTTGTCCTGAGTATGCTGATACCCCATATGTGGGGGGGAACCACCGTTTGGGCGCATGGGAAGGCTCGGAAGGGAAGGAGTGCCATTTGGAATGCAGACTTAGATGGAATGGTCTGCAGGCGTCACATTGCGTTTGCAGAACCCCTAATGTACCTAAACAGTAGAAACCCCCCACAAGTGACCCCATATTGGAAACTAGACCCCCCAGGGAACTTATCTAGATGTGTTGTGAGAGCTTTGAACCCCCAAGTGTTTCACTACAGTTTATAACGCAGAGTCGTAAAAATAAAAAATCTTTTTTTTTTCCCACAAAAATTATTTTTTAGCCCCCAGTTTTGTATTTTCCCAAGTGTAACAGGAGAAATTGGACCCCAACAGTTGTCCTATTTGTCCTGAGTACGCTGATACCCCATATGTTGGGGTAAACCCCTGTTTGGGCACACGGGAGAGCTCGGAAGGGAAGAAGCAGTGTTTTACTTTTTCAACGCAGAATTGGCTGGAATTGAGATCGGACGCCATGTCGCGTTTGGAGAGCCCCTGATGTGCCTAAACAGTGGAAACCCCCAAATTATAACTGAAACCCTAATCCAAACACACCCCTAACCCTAATTCCAACGGTAACCCTAACCACACCTCTAACCCTGACACACCCCTAACCCTAATCCCAACCCTATTCCCAACTGTAAATGTAATCTAAACCCTAACTGTAACTTTAGCCCCAACCCAAACTGTAGCCCTAGCCCTAACCCTAGCCCTAACCCTAGCCCTAACCCTAACCCTAGCCCTAACCCTAGCCCTAACCCTAGCCCTAACCCTAACCCTAGCCCTAACCCTAACCCTAACCCTAGCCCTAACCCTAGCCCTAGCCCTAACCCTAACCCTAGCCCTAACCCTAACCCTAGCCCTAACCCTAACCCTGGCCCTAACCCTAGCCCTAACCCTAGCCCTAGCCCTAATGGGAAAATGGAAATAAATACATTTTTTAAATTTTTCCCTAACTAAGGGGGTGATGAAGGGGGGTTTGATTTACTTTTATAGTGGATTTTTTAGCGGATTTTTATGATTGGCAGCCGTCACACACTGAAAGACGCTTTTTATTGCAAAAAATATTTTTTGCATTATCACATTTTGAAAGCTATAATTTTTCCATATTTTGGTCCACAGAGTCATGTGAGGTCTTGTTTTTTGCGGGACGAGTTGACTTTTTTATTGGTAACATTTTCGGGCACGTGACATTTTTTGATCGCTTTTTATTCTGATTTTTGTGAGGCAGAATGACCAAAAACCAGCTATTCATGAATTTCTTTTGGGGGAGGCGTTTATACCGTTCCGCATTTGGTAAAATTGGTAAAGCAGTTTTATTCTTCGGGTCAGTACAATTACAGCGACACCTCATTTATATCATTTTTTTATGTTTTGGCGCTTTTATACGATAAAAACTATTTTATAGAAAAAATAATTATTTTTGCATCGCTTTATTCTCAGGACTATAACTTTTTTATTTTTTTGCTGATGATGCTGTATGGCAGCTCGTTTTTTGCGGGACAAGATGACGCTTTCAGCGGTACCATGGTTATTTATATGTGTCTTTTTGATCGCGTGTTATTCCACTTTTTGTTCGGCGGTATGATAATAAAGCGTTGTTTTTTGCCTCGTTTTTTTTTTTCTTGCGGTGTTTACTGAAGGGGTTAACTAGTGGGCCAGTTTTATAGGTCGTGCCGTTACGGACGCGGCGATACTAAATATATGTACTTTTATTGTTTTTTTTATTTATTTAAAATAAAGAAATGTATTTATGGGAATCATTTTTTTTTTTTTTTCATTATTTAGGAATATTTTTTTAATTTTTTTTTTACACATTTGGAAAAATTTTTTTTTACTTTTTTACTTTGTCCCAGGGGGGGACATCACAGATCAGTGATCTCACTTAGAGCAGTACAGTCTTCACATTGCCTGCTCTGAGCAGGCGCTGTGAAGCCACCTCCCTCCCTGCAGGACCCGGATCCGCGGCCATCTTGGATCCGGGTCTGGAGCAGGCAGGGAGGGAGGTAAGGCTCAGGGAAGCCCGCAGGGAGCCCCCTCCCTGCACGATGCTTCCCTGCACCGCCGGCACATCGCGATCATCTTTGATCGCGGTGTGCCAGGGGTTAATGTGCCGGGGGCGGTCCGTGACCACTCCTGGCACATAGTGCCGGATGTCAACTGCGATAGGCAGCTGACACCCGGCTGCGATCGGCCGCGCTCCCCCCGTGAGCGCCGCCGATCGCACTGGACGTACTATCCCGCCCATGGTCATAGGGGCCCACCCCACCTCGACGGGATAGTATGTCCGATGTCAGAAAGGGGTTAAAGGTATACTAACCTTATATTTTATTTCTCACAATTCTCCTATTTTCACTTCTTGCACTTAGCACTTTATTAGAGCATTGTGATCCTCTTAATTTTTGAATAATCTTATGTTTGAGCACATATTTTGTTTTTGCACTGGCACCTTAATATTATCACTATAGGTAGTACAATTGATTTTGATATGATATTGTCATTTTTGTCCAATCTAGGCACACACGTTTTTTCCTCTTTTTTACTCGAGGAATATGTGATATAACTGGATCTGCCGGTTTTGATTGATATATATATTATATACAATCTATCATTGGTAATTTCTGTCTGAATACGTGCACATTGTTTTTATATTTTTTAATTGTTTGTATATTTTGCCACTTTTTACTTAATAAATTCATAATAATTATTCTCTGTCTGGTCATCTTTGGAAATTCATGATTCTCTGTTGTGTTGGTTGGCATTTGTAATTTCAGTGGTTTCAATGTCCTCACAGAGCACCTGAGATATATATATATATATATATATATTTATATGATAATTAATTTTATATATAAATTCTTTTATACAGTGTATATGGTGTTTCAAATCTAATCAAAAGGATTTGCACTGGAGCGCAGCAGGGACAGCTAAACAACCTTACACAACTTACACTGCAAAACAGGAAGATTGCTCAGGCACCTCACCAGTAGGGAGGAAGCAATACATACATAATGTCCCACAGCTATTGGCTGGGGAAGAAATAGCAAGTGCACGCGATGACCCTTCAAGAGGGCAGGAGTGCATGCATGCGTGCCCTAAGGACATGGCTAGAGGACTGGCTGGAAGCATGCAGAGTGAAGAACGGACCACAGCACGGGAGAGTGAAGGGACACACTGGAGACCCTGCCTGTCAGAGCAGGACACCGGCGTGGTGCTAACAGTCATCCACTACACCCAATTCAGCATATGGACCCAATCACGAGTGTTCACATTTTCAAAAATTATTTGCAGAATATACCAAAGTCGCATTAATTTCATGAGAGTAGAAATTGTAGAAATAGTATAAATAGTATAAATATAAATAGACAGGTCATCCACTAATCCTAGTAGAGCAGATGGACACCCAACCAGGAGTGTTTACATTTCCAAAAATTATTGGCAGATAATACCAAAGAGGCATCAATGTCACCAAAGTAGAAATAGTACAATAGGGACAGACAGGTCTTCCACTACACCCAATCCAGCAGATAATAATAATAATAATCTTTATTTTTATATAGCGCTAACATATTCCGCAGCGCTTTACAGACATTATCATCGCTGTCCCCAATTGGGCTCACAATTAGTGTTGAGCGATACCTTCCGATATCGGAAAGTACCGGTATCGGATAGGATCGGCCGATATTCAAAAAATATCGGATATCGCCGATACCGATACCCGATCCCAATGCAAGTCAATGGGACCAAAATATCGGAATTAAAATAAACCCTTTCTTGCCTTGTAGGTTCATTCTACATGAAGGAAAACAACTAAGAATAATGCCGGATGTATTTGGGGAGGTGGCGGAGACATTAAAGTCATAGAGGTTTAGCCCAATCAAATAGAATAGCATGTTTTTTTTTTTTGTTTTAAGACGTTCGGAGTGACAAAGATATTGACTATGTAAATTTTTTTTTTTATTTTGTCAGATATTGATGTTTCACTATTCCACGCCCTTCCCCTTCTTTTTTTTCTTTTTTTTTTTACTTTTCCCACACTTTCATCTTCATCATCATCATCAGCATCTTTGACATCAACTTCTTCTTCACCTTATTCATCTTCTTCTTCATCCTTTACCTTTTTTTTTTTTTTTTTGATTACATTCTTCATATTCATTTTATTCAACTATTATTATTCTTCCTATTCTACATATTCTTTTTATTCCACTGTTATTATTCTTCCTATTCTACTTCTTCATCATATTCTCATTTGTGACAGAGGCATTCCCGTAGTTGTTATCTATAAAAGTTTGAAGATTACACCTTCCGTTCTGCCAGTCACAAAAGTTACATTTGTCCGTGTTCAGTTTGGCCTGCAGCATCAGGCTTTATCCAGGGGCACCACGAGGAGGAACGGACTCACCCCCATACACTGCTTAGTCTTCTTCTGCATATAATTTAGATAATATCTTTTGCTCTGATATTAAGTCTTATGCTTAATGTTCTTCTGCTCTTTGTTCTGCAGCCTCTTGTTCTTCTGCTTCTCGGTCTTCCATGTTGTCGTCTCCAGGGTCGTCGTCTCCAGTGTCGTCATCTCCGCCGTCGTCGTCTCAGCCGTCGTCGTGTCCGCCGTCGTCGTCTCTGCCGTCGTTGTCTCCGCCGTCGTCGTCGTCGTCATCGGGGTGGTCTTCCGGGTCGTTGTCGTCATCATCGGGGTGGTCTTCCGGGTCGTCGACTTTAGGGTCTTCAACTTGGAAATGTAGCAGAAGGTACAAGAAGGCTGAGAAAATGCCAAGAACCAGCTGATGGAACTGGAACTCGGATGGCTACCTGAAGGTTCAAGAGCCTATGGAACTACCGAGGACCAGCTGACGTTACTGGAACCCGGTTACTAAGCAGGAGGTACCCGTGCTAAAAAGCACTACCAAGGACCGCCTGACGTTGGCGGAACTCGGATACCCAGAAGGAGGCACCTAAGCCAAAGGCTCTGCCCGGAACCAGCTGACGTTACTGGAACCAGGATGGGGAGCAGAAGGTACAAGAGCAAAAGACACTGCCGAGAACCAGCTGACGGTACTGGAACCCGGATGGGTAGCCGAAGGTCCAAGAGCCAATGGAACTACCGAGGACCAGCTGACGTTACTGGAACCCGGGTACTAAGCAGGAGGTACCCGTGCCTGAAAGCACTACCAAAGACCACCTGACGTTGGTGGAACTTGGATACCCAGAAGGAGGCACCTAAGCCAAAGGCTCTGCCCGGAACCAGCTGACGGTACTGGAACCAGGATGGGGAGCAGAAGGTACAAGAGCAAAAGACACTGCCGAGAACCAGCTGACGGTGCTGGAACCAGGTGGTGGACCCGAAGGCCCACAGGAGAGGAGAGAACAGCTAGGCCGCGAGGCAGCCGCAGTTACCGAACCCCAACAGTCCTACAGGGGGAGCTGGGCCTACTGGCACTACAGAACCAGCCTTGACTACCAGTTCACGCAGCCCACATAGGAAGCTCCTAAACTGGAGGCACCCTGGAGTTGGCTAACCCGACCGCACCACGACGGGGCAAGCATAGGCGTCTCAGTGAACTTGACACAACCCGGAAACAGCTGACGGTGCTGAAACCAGGCTTGGCACGAGGGAGTACCTGTGACAAGAACACTGCCGAGAACCAGCTGGCGGTGCTGGAACCCGGATGCATTGCCCCAGTGTGCAAGAGCCAATGGCACCGAGGACCAGCTGACGGTGCTGGAACCCGGTTACTAAGCTGTAGGTGCCCGCGCTTAAAAGCACTACCAAGGACCGCCTGACGTTGGCGGAACTCGGATACCCAGGAGGAGGCACCTAAGCCAAAGGCTTGCCCCGGAACCAGCTGACGGTGCTGGAACCAGGTGGTGGACCCCAAGGCCCACAGGAGAGGAGAGAACAGCTAGGCCGCGAGGCAGCCGCAGTTACCGAACCCCAACAGTCCTACAGGGGGAGCTGGGCCTACTGGCACTACAGAACCAGCCTTGACTACCAGTTCACGCAGCCCACATAGGAAGCTCCTAAACTGGAGGCACCCTGGAGTTGGCTAACCCGACCGCACCACGACGGGGCAAGCATAGGCGTCTCAGTGAGCTTGACACAACCCGGAAACAGCTGACGGTGCTGAAACCAGGCTTGGCACGAGGGAGTACCTGTGACAAGAACACTGCCGAGCACCAGCTGGCGGTGCTGGAACCCGGATGCGTTGCCCCAGTGTGCAAGAGCCAATGGCACCGAGGACCAGCTGACGGTGCTGGAACCCGGTTACTAAGCTGTAGGTGCCCGTGCTTAAAAGCACTACCAAGGACCGCCTGGCGTTGGCGGAACTCGGATACCAAGGAGGAGGCACCTAAGCCAAAGGCTCGGCCCGGAACCAGCTGACGGTGCTGGAACCAGGTGGTGGACCCGAAGGTCCACAGGAGAGGAGAGAACAGCTAGGCCACGAGGCAGCTGCAGTTACCGAACCCCAACAGTCCTACAGGGGGAGCTGGGCCTACTGGCACTACAGAACCAGCCTTGACTACCAGTTCACGCAGCCCACATAGGAAGCTCCTAAACTGGAGGCACCCTGGAGTTGGCTAACCCGACCGCACCACGACGGGGCAAGCATAGGCGTCTCAGTGAGCTTGACACAACCCGGAAACAGCTGACGGTGCTGAAACCAGGTTTGGCACGAGGGAGTACCTGTGACAAAAACACTGCCGAGAACCAGCTGGCGGTGCTGGAACCCGGATGCATTGCCTATCAAAGATTGTCTTCCTACAGCCCCAACTAGCGGTGTTGGAGCAAAGGGTAAGCAGGGGGAGCAGAGTGTAGGCCGAAGCCTGCACTGGAGTCAGCTTTGTGTCTGCGTTGCGTTTGCAGGACACTTTGCCGGCTACACAGCGGGGGAACAGCTGGCGGTGCTGAACCCCACCAACACATTGGCTGGTGTTTTTCTCTGTGCAGCTAGCACGTCCGGGCAAAAACTGGCGGTGTTAGAGCCCAGGGTCAGCAGGAGGAGGAGAGGAGCAGAGTGTAGGCCGAAGCCTAGTTGAACCAATTTCAAAGGTAACATTTAACCCCCCCTCAGGTGTTGCAAGGTACAAGAGCCACACCTTGTGCAGCATTAATGCTGCACAAGTAAAAGGTTGCTCTATTTAGTTTGCTCCTTGCACACGCTGAATAAAACACGTACACTATTTAGCCCATTATACTGTCAAACAGTAGTGGAGGCGTGACTTGTCTTTTTAAGGAGATGCAGCACATGTGTCAAAATTTACACCTAGGTGCTGGGCGAAGATTCCTGAGCGTAGTTATTTGCTGTACAGGAGTCTGCGCTCTTGTTATCCCTTGGCCATGCGCTGTGAGCGATGCCTGTCTTCTCACCTCATTTCATGTTGGCCAGTGCGGTTAGCGATGGCCATGAAACCCAGACCCGCAGTGTCTTTTAATAAAGTCACACTGCAGAGCTGGGATTCGTGACCTTGCGCAGTAAATTTTGTCGCCTGTCCCTCATGTCCTTACACCTGCATCAGACTGGGCGGCCTCATCTGATCCCTTCTCGCATGCCGCGGCCATGAGGCCGCACATTCTGAAGAAGGCGGAAGGAGATGAGTAAAGACAGGTGAAGATATCCACTGCTCGTGCCCATCAATCACACCCTCGCAGTCAAAATAAGCAAGACAACGAGGAGCGTGGTTTCAGGCAGGGCGGACGCACAGCCGCAGCCAGCCAACCAAAGATGTCAGAAGACGGGCAGCGCTAACAAGGGGGGTGCTGCGTGTCATTAAAAAGGAAAGTCACACCTCAGGGACATTGTAATGGTCTGTAATGAGGCACATTTTTTCCGTGTTTAATTAAACGTGGGCAAGTAGGCAAAGTCAGCCACCTTGTACAAATGCAGCAGTACTGCTGTACAAGGTGGCTGTTATACATAGAAACACCTTGTGGTGGGTGGCAGGGTCCCTTTAATTTCAGTTCATGTGCCTGCGTGGCATTTGCAGGTCACGTTGCCGGCTACACAGCAGGGGAACAGCTGGCGGTGCTGAACCCCACTAACACATTGGCTGGTGTTTTTCTCTGTGCAACTAGCACTTCCGGGCAAAAACTAGCGGTGTTAGAGCCCAGGGTCAGCAGGAGGAGGAGAGGAGCAGAGTGTAGGCCGAAGCCTGTACTGGTGGCAGCTTTTGTTCTGTTGTGCCTGCGTGGCGTTTGCAGGTCACGTTGCCGGCTACACAGCTGGGGAACAGCTGGCGGTGCTGAACCCCACTAACACATTGGCTGGTGTTTTTCTCTGTGCAGCTAGCACGTCCGGGCAAAAACTGGCAGTGTTAGAGCCCAGGGTCAGCAGGAGGAGGAGAGGAGCAGAGTGTAGGCTGAAGCCTAGTTGAACCAATTTCAAAGGTAACCTTTAACCCCCCTCAGGTGTTGCAAGGTACAAGAGCCACACCTCGTGCAGCATTAATGCTGCACAAGTAAAAGGTTGCTCTATTAATTTTGCTCCTTGCACACGCTGAATAAAACACGTACACTATTTAGCCCATTCTACTGTAAAACAGTAGTGGAGGCGTGACTTGTCTTTTTAAAGAAAAGCAGCCCAGGTGTCGAAAATAACACCTTGGTGCATGGGCGCAGCTTCCTGAGCGTTGTTATTTGCTGTACAGGAGTCTGTGCTCTTGTTATCCCTTGGCCATGCGCTGTGAGCGCTTCCTATCTTCTGACCTCATTTCATGTTGGCCGATGCGGTTAGCGGTGGACATGAATCCCAGACCCACAGTGTGTTTGGAAAAAATCACACTGCGTGGCTGGGATTCGTGCCCTTGTGCAGTTAATATGTTTGCCGCTCACACATGTCCTTACACCTACTTCAGACTGGGCGGCCTCATCTGATCCCTTATCGCATGCCGCGGCCATGAGGCCGCACAGTCTGAAGAAGGCGGAAGGAGATGAGTTAAGACAGGCGAACATATGCACTGCACATGCCCATCAATAACACCCTCGCAGCCAAAATATATGAGACAACGAGGGGCGTTGTGTTGGGCAGGGCGGACGCACAGGCACAGGCAGCCAACCAATGATGTCAGAAGACGGGCAGCGCTACCAAGGGTGGTGCTGCGTATCATTAGAAAGGAAAGTCACACCTCAGGGACAGTTGAATGGTCTCAATGAGACACATTTTGTACGTGTTGAGTTCCACGTGGGCAAGGAGAAAAAGTCAGCCACCTTGTACAAATGCAGCAGTACTGCTGTACAAGGTTGCTGTTATACATAGAAACACCTGGGGGTGGGGGGCAGGCTTCCTTCAATTTCAGTTCATGTGCCTGCGTGGCGTTTGCAGGACACATTGCCAGCTACACAGCAGGGGGACAGCTGGCGGTGCTGAATCCCACTAACACATTGGCTGTTGTTTTTCTCTGTGAAGCTCGCATTTCCGGGCAAAAACTAGCTGTGTTAGAGCCCAGGGTCAGCAGGAGGAGGAGAGGAGCAAAGTGTAGGCCGAAGCCTGCACTGGTGGCAGCTTTTGGTCGGTTGTGCCAGCGTGGCTTGTGCTGGACACGATGCCGGCTACACAGCAGGGGAACAGCTGGCGATGCTGAACCCCACTAACACATTGGCTGGTGTTTTTCTCTGTGAAGCTCGCATTTCCGGGCAAAAACTAGCGGTGTTAGAGCCCAGGGTCAGCAGGAGGAGGAGAGGAGCAGAGTGTAGGCCGAAGCCTGCACTGGTGGCAGCTTTTGTTCTGTTGTGCCTGCGTGGCGTTTGCACGTCACGTTGCCGGCTACACAGCAGGGGAACAGCTGGCGTTGCTGAACCCCACTAACACATTGGCTGGTGTTTTTCTCTGTGCAGCTAGCACTTCCGGGCAAAAACTGGCGGTGTTAGAGCCCAGGGTCAGCAGGAGGAGGAGAGGAGCAGAGTGTAGGCCGAAGCCTGCACTGTTGCAGCTTTTGTTCTGTTGTGCCAGTGTGGCTTGTGCTGGACACGTTGCCGACTACACAGCAGGGGAACAGCTGGCGGTGCTGAACCCCACTGACACATCACCTAGTGTTTTTTCTGTGTAGACAACACTTCCAGGTGGCAACTGACAGTGTTGAAACCCAGGGAATCAAAGAGGAGCAGAGTGTAGGCCGAAGCCTGCAGTGGAGCAAGTTGAAAGGGAACCTTTAACCCCCCCCCCAGGCATTTGTTGCTGAAAGAGCCATCTTGTACAGCAGTAATACTGCACATGGAAAATGGTGGCTCCGAAAATTATGCTCCTTGCAAACGCTGAAGTACACACTCATATAATGTGTCCCCTCACACTGTCAAACCGTCCCGGAAGTGGGACTTTCCTTTGTAATGTGACACAGCAAAGCCGTCATTCCAACCCCCTTGGTGCCGTGCGCCACCTCCTCAACGTTGTTTGGTTCTGTCACGGAGCCCGCGCTGTAATGTTATCCCTTGGCCATGCACAGTTAGCGGTGCCCGTCTTCTGACATCATGTAGGAGTCAGGCTGGCAGTGCCTGTGCGTCCAAGCTGCCCGAGATCCAACCTTGCAGTGTCATCTAATGTAGTCCCACTGCGGGCCAGGGATCCATGGGCATGCACAGTGCATATCATCGCCTCTCACTCACCTCCTTCCTGCTTCTTCAGACTGTGCGGCGTCACGGCCGTGGCATGCTATTAGGGATCAGCTGACGCCGCCTAGTCTGAAGAAGCGTGAAGAAGGGGAGTGAGAGGCTAGTATATGCACTGCGCATGCCCATGGATCCCAGGCCCGCAGTGTGACTCAATCAGAAGACACTGCGAGGCGGGATCTCGGGCAGCGCGGCCGCACAGGCGCAGCCAGCCTGACACCAAATTAAGTCAGAAGACAGGCAGCGCAAATAGGGCATGCCCAAGGGATAACAGAACAGCGCAGGCTCCGTGACAGCTTAAAACAACGCTGAGGAGGCAGCGCATGGCACCAAGGGGGTAGGAATGACGGCTGTGCTGTGTCACATTACGAAGGAAAGTCCCAGCTCCGGGACGGTATAACGGTATCAGTGAACACATTTTATAAGTGTTAAGTTCTGCGTGTGCAAGGAGCTAAACCAAAAGAGCTACATTTTCCTTGTGCAGCATTACTGCTGCACAAGATGGCTCTTTCAGTAACAAACGACAGGGGGGGGGACAGGTTCCCTTACATTTAGGTTGTTGTGCCAGCATGGCGGTCGCAGGACACATTGCCGGCTACACAGCTGGGGATCAGCTGACGTTACTGAAACCCAATAACACTGGGTCGTATGTTTTTACTGTGCAGCCTGCACTTCTGAGCTGCAACTGGCGGTGTTGGAGCCCAGGAATAGCAGTTCAGGTGGTAGAAAGATGAACACAGCAGGAGACCTGGATGACACCCAATTACTTAATCAGGCAGAGGAGTGGCAAATTCCTGCGAGATCCAGGCCTGGTTCATTTTCAGGAAAGTAAGCCGGTCAACGTTATCGGAGGACAGTCGCATGCGACGGTCTGTTAGTACACCACCTGCGGCACTAAAGACACGTTCCGATAAGACACTAGCCGCAGGGCAAGCCAGCACCTCCAATGCATACTGGCTTAGCTCTGGCCATGTATCCAGCTTAGAGACCCAAAACTTGAACGGGGAAGAGCCGTCTGGGAGTACAGTAAGAGGGCAAGCCATGTAGTCTGTCACCATCTGACGGAACCGTTGCCTCCTGCTGACTGGAGCCGCCGGTGATGGTGTAGACATTTGGGGCGGGCACACAAAAGTGTGCCAGAGTTGTGCCATACTGGGCTTGCCTTGGGCAGAGGCACTGCTTCTGCTCCCTCTTTGGGCAGAGCCTCCCCCACTGCCTCGACGCACTGAGCTGCTTTGTAAAGCACTAGCAGCACTCCTCTCAGTTGGACAGGAGAAGATGATGGAATTCACCAGTGTGTCGTGGTACTCCCGCAATTTACGCTCCCGGGTCAACGCTGGGATGAGGTTTTGGACGTTGTCCCGGTAGCGAGGATCGAGGAGAGTGAACACCCAATAATCAGGCATGTTGAGAATGTGGTCGATGCGGCGGTCGTTTCTCAGGCACTGCAGCATGAAATCCACCATGTGCTGCAGAGTGCCAACTGGCCCAGAAATGCTGTCCCCTGCTTGAGACATGATCTCTGCCCGCTCGTCATCACCCCACCCTCGCTGTACACACTGACCACTGGACAATTGTGTTGCTCCCTGCTCTGGACGGAGCTCTTCCTCCTCCATTGACTCCTCCTCATCCTCCTCACAAATTGGCCCCTGCTTACCCCTTTGTGAGGAACCACGTGGCGCTGACTCTCCAGAAGCTGATGGAAAAGGTGACTCCTCATCCTCCACCTCTTCCACAACATCATCCCTTAACCCTTGCAAAGTTTGCTGAAGCAGGCAGATAAGGGGGACAGTCATGCTGACTAGTGCATCATCTGCACTTGCCATCCGCGTGGAATAATCAAAAGGACGCAAAACCTGGCAGATGTCCTTCATAGTGGCCCACTCTGTGGTTGTGAAGTCTGATCGGCGCTGACTGCGACTTCTTTGCGCCTGATGCAGCTGGTACTCCATAACTGCTTGCTGCTGCTCACACAACCGCTCCAGCATATGTAACGTGGAATTCCACCGGGTAGGTAGGTCACATATGATGCGGTGTTCCGGAAGGCGGAATCGGCGCTGCAGAGCAGCAATGCGGGATCTGGCCAAGCTGGAACGCCGCAAGTGAGCACACTCTAGGCGGACCTTGTGCAGCAGGGCATCAAGATCCGGATAGTCCCTCAGAAAACTCCGCACAACCAAATTGAGCACATGTGCCAGACATGGGATGTGAGTGAGGTTGCCAAGGGCCAAAGCTGCCACCAGATTTCGGCCATTGTCACACACTACCATGCCTGGCTGGAGATTCGCTGGCAGTAACCACACATCGCTCTCCTGCTTGATGGCATTCCAGAGCTCCTGCGCTGTGTGGCTTCGATGCCCCAATGAAACTAGTTTCAAGACGGCCTGCTGACGTTTGGCCACGGCTGTGCTCATGTCGGTCATAGGTAAACGTTCACGGGTCCATGTGGAGGTGGACTGTGACGGATCCTGCAGAGAGGAATCTGAGGAACTGGTGTAAGAGGAGGAGTCGATGCGTACAGACTGGATTCCTGCAATCCTTGGAGTGGGCAGGACACGTCCTGCGCCACTCGCACGATCTGTACCTGGCTCAACAAGATTAACCCAATGGGCAGTGAGGGAAACGTATCGTCCCTGTCCATGCTGACTGGTCCACGCATCGGTGGTGAGGTGGACCTTGCTACTGACGGCGTTCAGTAGCGCATGTTTTATGTTTGCCTCAACATGCCTGTGCAGGGCAGGGACAGCCTGCCTGCTGAAGTAAAAGCGGCTGGGCACCTTGTACTGTGGGACTGCCAATGCCATCAAGTCACAGAAGCTGTCAGTCTCCACCAGCCTGAACGAGCGCATTTCCAGGGACAACAGTTTGGCAATGCCTGCATTCAGAGCCTGTGCTCGGGGGTGGTTGGCCGAGAATGCCCGCCTTTTCTCCCATGCCTGTACTACCGATGGCTGTAGAGTAGACTGGGAGTGTGAGGATGACTGGGTAGGTGGTGCTGTGGGTGGAATTACACAAGGTCTCTGGACAACAGTGCCAGAGGTTCTTCCATGGCGATCCTGGGAGGAAGCCAAACCAGCTGTGCGTGAGCTGGAGGAAGAGGCAACACGAGCTGAAGAGGTGGTAGCTGCCGCTGTTGGTTGGCCTACATCTTCAGTCTGTTTCTGTAACTCCACCGTGTGCCTGGTCCGCACATGTTTCCACATATTTGTGGTATTGAGGTTGCTGACATTTTTCCCTCTTTTTACTTTCTGATGACACAGCTTGCATTTGACAAAACAAATGTCATCTGCAACTGTGTCAAAAAAGGACCAGGCACTGCAAGTCTTGGGAGCGCCCTTTTTGGCTTTGGAAAGAGACAGGCTCCTAACGGGTGCCAAAGTGGAGGCTACAGGCTCCGCAGTCTTCCCCCTCCCTCTCCCTCTTTGGCCCGTAAGGGGAAGCTCTTCCTCAGAGCTGCTCCCACCACCTTCCTGTTCCTCACGCCACGATGGGTCAAGGACCTCATCATCTCCACTACCCTCTGCCACCAACTGCTCCTCCTGGGTAGTCTCGGCAGCACAGTACGCATCAGAAAGCGGCACCTGAGGTTCATCATCAGATGCGTACTGCGCTGTGGTCACCGGAGGCACTGGCCCACCCGCCTCTTCAGAGTCAGAGAGACAAAGCTGTTGGGCATCACTGCACACTGCCTCTTCTTCCATTTCTCCAATGCTGCTTGGCTGGCCCCCTGTTTCCAAGCCAAGAGATTCAGAGAACAGAAGTAGAGACGGCTCCTGTCCTGGGCTCTCTGACTGCCTGGCCAATTTGGCAGGTGGTGAAGAGACAGATGGCTGCTCTCCAGTGCTCTGTGCCTGAGAGGATGTGGCACTAACTGAAGTCGATGCCGAGGCATTAGCTGCCATCCACCCGACAACGGCTTCAATTTGGTCTTCACGCAGCAGCGGTGCACGGCGCTCTCCGACAAAGCTGCTCATGAAGGACTGTTCCCTGCTGAAACTGAGTGACGACGAGTCACCGGCGCCCGCAGCAGGCACAGAATCACCACGTCCTCTCCCTGCTCCTCTCCCTGCTCCGCGCCCACGCCCACGTGCCTTACTCCCTGCCCACTTCATCTTGGTTGACAGATAAAGATAAGCAGAAAAGTACTAAGGCCTTAGTGTGCTTATTCCTGAAATGCTCCTCCTAACAGGTGTAAGAAACACTAATGTTGTAAAGTGTGGACTAAACTTTATTATTTTTCAAATGTGGCCTACAGAAGTGTTAAGTTGTGTTTGGTGAACTTTACTTTTTTTTTGTGCAGATCGGGCTACAGAGCTAGTTTAAATCACACGGAGACCGTGCAGACAGCCGTAAACGGCGCTGCAAGGCCAAAAAACCCTCCTCTAGGTTATCCTATGTAGTGTTTTTCCACTATTTAGCTGGAGACGGGTGGAAAGACACTAATAGGAATTTTTTTTTTAAATTTTAAACAGGCTGCACTATTTGAAAAAAAGGAAATTGTTTTTCAAGGTATGAGGCAGTAACGCACCCTGAGCTGAATCCAACCGGCTATAGCTGCACACAGACTACAGGGCGAGCTGCGCTCACACAGAGACCGTGCAGACAGCCGTAAACGGCGCTGCAAGGCCCAATAAACCCCCTCTAGGTTATCCTATGTAGTGTTTTTCCACTATTTAGCTGGATACGAGTGGAAAAACACTAATAGGAATTTTTTTTTTTAAATTTTAAACAGGCTGCACTATTTGAAAAAAAGGAAAATTTTTCTCAAGGTATGAGCCAGTAACGAACCCTGAGCTGAATCCAACCGGCTATGGCTGCACACAGACTACAGGGCGAGCTGGGCTCACACGGAGACCGTGCAGACAGCCGTAAACGGCGCTGCAAGGCCCAAAAACCCCCCTCTAGGTTATCCTATGTAGTGTTTTTCCACAATTTAGCTGGAGACGGGTGGAAAAACACTAATAGGGAATTTTTTTTTTAAATTTTTAAACAGGCTGCACTATTTGAAAAAAAGGAAAATTTTTCTCAAGGTATGAGCCAGTAACGAACCCTGAGCTGAATCCAACCGGCTATGGCTGCACACAGACTACAGGTGCGAGCTGGGCTCACACGGAGACCGTGCAGACAGCTGTAAACGGCGCTGCAAGGCCCAAAAACCCCCCTATAGGTTATCCTATGTAGAGTTTTTCCACAATTTAGCTGGAGACTGGTGGAAAAACACTAATAGGAAATTTGAGAAAAAATGTGCAGCAGGCTGCACTATGAGCAAAAAAGGACAACTGTGTGAGGCAGTGTGAACCCCCCCTGAGCTGAATACAACCGGGTATATGGCTGCACACAGACTACAGAGTGAGCTGCACACACACACAAACACACACACAGAGACCTTGCAGAACGCTGTTAAAACAGCGCTGCAAGGCAAGAGCAAGGTGAACAGTGAAGAACACACAGCGTTTTGCTAAATTAGCCTTTGGAAAGGAAAATAAAGCAATTAGCTAGCTCAACTGGCCCTCAGTTAGAACACAGCATCCTGTCCCTAACTAAAATCACAGCAGAGTGAGCGCAAAATGGCGGCAGCGTTTTTTATAGTGCAGAGTGACATCATTTCAGCAGCCAATCACAGCCTTGCCAGTACTTACATGCCCACCATGCTAAACAGGATGTGCCCACACTTCCAATCATTCCTCATTGGCTGCTGCGTTCAGTTTGAATTCTGTGAACTTCCGATTCCGGTATCCGATATGCGGGAAGTATCGGAATTCGGTATCGGAATTCCGATACCGCAAATATCGGCCGATACCCGATACTTGCGGTATTGGAATGCTCAACACTACTCACAATCTAAATTCCCTATCAGTATGTCTTTGGAATGTGGGAGGAAACCGGAGTACCCGGAGGAAACCCACGCAAACACGGAGAGAACATACAAACTCTTTGAACACCCAACCAGAAGTGTTCACATTTCCAAAAATTATTGGCAGGCAATATCAAACTGGCATCAATTTCACCACAGTAGAAATAGTATAATAGGGACTGATAAGTCTTCCGCTATACCCAATCCAGCAGATGGACACCCAACCAGGAGTGTTCACCAAAGTGGCATCAATTTCACCACAGTAGAAATAGTACAATAGGGACCTACAAGTCCTCCACTAAGCCCAATCCATCAGATGGACACCCAATCAGGAGTAATCACATTTAAACAAATGAGGGCCTAACACCACATAAGAGGCATAAGTTTCACAAGAGAAAAAATAATTTCATATTGACCAACAGGTCTTCCACTACTCCCCATGAAGCAGATGGACACCTAACCAGGAGTGTTCACATTTCCAATAATTATTGGCAGACAATACCAAAGTGGCATCAATTTTACCACAGTAGAAATAGTATAATAGGTCTTCTACTACGCCCAATCCATCAGATGGACACCCAACCAGGAATTTTCACATTTAAACAAATGAGCTCCTTACACAGAAGTGGCATCAGTTTCACCACAGTAGAAATAGTATAATAGGGACCGACAGGTCTTCCACTACACCCAATCCAGCAAATGGACACCCAAACAGGAGTGCTTACATTTCCAAAAATAATTGGCAGACACCACCAAAGTGGTATCAATTTCACCTCATTATTGATAGTGTAATAGGTCTGACAGGTCTTCCACTACATCCAATCCAGTAGATGGACACCCAACCTGGAGTTTTCACATTTTAAAAGTGAGGGCCTGAAGTGGAATAAATGTCATGAGAATAGAAATAATATAATTGGGACTGACATGTCTTTCACTACAGCTAACACAGCAGATGTAGACCAACCATGACTATTCACATTTCCACAATTTTGTGTTAACATCAACGGCAGCAGCCATAGCAGACACAGAAGCCTAAAGATATCACAGAGTGCAGTTGCATGATGTTAATGCATCCCATTAAAAAATGCAATATCACCTAGTCTGTACAGTCTACAATTGGGGTGAAAAAGTCCTTGGAGATCCATGATTGTTCACCTTGATGAAAGTTAGGTGGTCTACACTTTCACGGGACAGCCGGCTGGTCTTATGTATCAGGACACAAGCAGGAGTGCTGAAGACAGGTTCTGAAAGATTGCTGGTGGCAGGCAAGATCGTGTGAGGCGAACTCAGGCCACTCATCTAGTTTGGAAGACCAAAATGTGAAAGGGTCCAAACCCTCCTTGATGGTATTCATATTCAGTTCTAGATACTCCTAAACCATCCTCTCCATTTTTTCACCACATGTAAGACTTGGACTCTGTTGTGCTGGTGCACAAGCTGGTCTAAAAAATTGTCAAAGGCTGCTTCTTTCATTTACACCACTGCTGCTGTTGCTGCTAATGTTTTGGCATTGACGAATTGATGTGCCAGAGGTTAGAAGTCTAGAGCTGCAATGCGAACTATGTGCTTCACTGCGATTTTGTAAAAGCATGTTTCGATACACCAGCATTTTCAGGTCCCTTTCCAGGGCGGGAAGCATCTAAAAAATTTGGTTTTATAACAAAGATCTAACAGAGTGGCAACCCAGTAGTCAGCAGTATTCCTAATCATAACTATACGGGGATCATGTTGCATATAGTGCAGCAAGATGGCACTCATATGTCATGCTCTACCATGAGGTCCAAGCCCATGCTGTGTTGGCGGTTGGTTAACAATGATGCTTGTTTCCTCTGTCCTCAACCATGAACAACAGAGCGGGGAGGATTATCCTCTTCATCTGAAAGTTGCTTGCACATCACCTCTTCCTCGTCCGCTTGTTCCTTGGATCTTGTACATTCGATAACAGTTTTTCTGTTATCACCAACCCCCTTTGATCGCAGTAATCCACCCTCCATTGACACCCACTTGTGTGACGACAGTCTGGAACGTAGAGACAATGTTATCCCTTCTGCATCCTCCTCTGATTGCTCCTTTTCTTCTGGGACCAATATCTCTTCCCGCAGGCTATTCAAAGTCTGTTCCAACATACAGATGATGGGAAAAGTGATGCTGATGATGGCCTTTTCTAAACTGTGCAGAATGGTGCAGAGGTCCTTAATCTCTGCCCACTCCATAAACGTGATATGCGCCACGTCCGTACTGTTGTGGCCCAGGCTATACGACATGACATACTGCGTCAGGGCTCGTTACTGCTGCCACAGTCACTGCAACATGTGCAAAAAGGAATTCCACCATGTTGGCACATCACATATCAACCCGTTAACTGGCATGGACAAAGAACGGCAGAAATGTGCACACAGCTTACATGCATTCGGAAGCAGCTCACCCAGGCCAGGATAGTGGTGGAGAAAATGCTGTACCACCAGACAGATATGACTGCGATCTCCAAGGCATATCAATTCTAATACTGCCTGATTGCGGTGAGCCCTGGCTATGCAGTACGGAGGTGTTGGGGATTCGGTCTGCACTGTTGGAACGCATGACTCATTAAGGCGGAGGTTGATAGCATACATGGTACAGGTGGAGGCCCTAGGGGAGATAGAGGAGGCAGAAGCAGTGGATTAAGTGTTAAATGTAGAGGTTTGTCCTGCAAGCCTTGGGGATTCCAAGACTTGTGGAGCAGTGCCTGCTTTCACAGCCACCAGAGTCATCTAGTACCCAGTCAGTGAGATGTAATGCCCTTGGCCATGCTTACTTGTCCAAGTGTCTGCGGTGAAATCCACCCTGGCAGACATAGTTTTAGTCAAGGAACGAGTGATGTTGTCTGAGACATGCTAATGTAGCGCAGTCACAGCTTTCTTAGAAAAGTAATGGTGACTGGACAATTGGCACTGGCTGGGGGACTGCAATGGTAATCTGCTTCCAGAAATTGTCTGCATCTGCCAGGCGGAAAGGAAGCATTTCAATGGCCAACAGATTGGAGATGGTGGATTTCAACCTCTTAGCTTTGTGATTCGTAGGAGGAAGCAATCTTTTACGTGACCATAACTGCTGTGCCGTGGGCTGGATGCAGTGCTGAGAGAGAGTGTGGAGTGAGCCGGACAAACTGCGGGACCATGGGAGAGGTACAGGAGGAGATGTTACGGTAGATTGCTAAAGTCATGGTGTGCTCGTTCTCTGAGATGGTTCTAAAACAGCAGGCATGTTTGCATTTGTTACAGCTGACAGCGGGTTCTCAGTCAACGTGACTGGAGAGGGTAAAGAATAGCGTTGAGCGACTTTTCCTTTTTTGAGGTCGAGTCGGGTTTCGCGAAACCTGACTTTCTCAAAAGTCGAGTCGAGTGAAATCGGCCGATTATCTTGAAAAGTCGGGGTCGGGGGATCGGTCGCAACATGAAACCCAATGCAAGTCAATGGGAAATCTCTATATGTTTATATTTACTTCAGCGCGATATAGCAGAAAAGCCGGTAATTCAATTGCCGGCTTTTCATTTCTCCTTCCTAAACCCGACATGATATGAGACATGGTTTACATACAGTAAACCATGTCATATTCCCATTTTTTTGCATATTCCACACTACTAATGTTAGTAGTGTGTATGTGCAAAATTTGGGCGCTGTAGCTATTAAATTTAAGGGTTATATCGCGGAAAAAATTGGTGTGCTACCGCGCAATTTTCTCCGCCAGAGTGGTAAAGCCAGTGACTGAGGGCAGATATTAATAGCATGGAGAGGGTCCACGGTTATTGGCCCCCCCTGGCTAAAAACATCTGCCCCAAGCCACCACAGAAAAGGCACATCTGGAAGATGCACCTATTCTGGCACTTGGCCACTCTCTTCCCATTCCCGTGTAGTGGTGGGATATGGGGTAATGAAGGGTTAATGTCACCTTGCTATTGTAAGGTGACATTAAGCCAGATTAATAATGGAGAGTCGTCAATTATGACACCTATCCATTATTAATCCAATTGTATGAAATGGTTAAAAAAACACACACACAATATTGCAAAGTATTTTGATGAAATAAACACACAGGTTGTTGTGATATTTTATTGCACTCTCAATCCACCTGAAGACCCTCGACCTGTAACAAATTAAAAATAATAAACCAACAATATTTCATACCTTCCGTCGATATGTCCCACGATGTAAATCCATCTGAAGGGATTAAAATATTTTACAGGCAGGAGCTCTGCTATAATGCAGCTGTGCTCATGCCTGTAAAACCCCGGGGAATGAAGGTAATGTAGGTCAATGACCTGCAGTTACCTTCATTCGCGGTGATGCGCCCTCTGCTGGATGTGCTCATATGAACTCGAGCCTGGGAACTTTTCTGAATATTTTCCCACGCTCGAGGTCATATGAGAACATCCAGCAAATGGCGCATCACCGCGAATGAAGGTAACTACAGGTCATTGACCTACTTTCCATTCATTCGCTGGGATTTTACAGCCATGAGCACAGCTGCATTAGCAGAGCTCCTGGGTGTAAAATTATTTAACCCCTTCAGATGGATTTACAGCATGGGACGTGACAGATCATCGGAAGGTATGGGATGTTGTTGTTTTTTTATTTTTCCTTTGTTACAGAGCGAGGGTCTTCAGGTGGATTAAGAGTCTAATAAAATATTACAGCAACCTGTGTCTTTATTTCATTAAAAGACTTTGTAATACTGTGTGTGTGTTTTTTAACCATTTCATACAATTGGATTAATAATGGATTGTTGTCATAATTGACACCTCTCCATTATTAATCTGGCTTAATGTCACCTTACAATAGCAAGGTGACATTAACCCTTCATTACCCCATATCCCACCGCTACACGGGAGTGGGAAGAGAGTGGCCAAGTGCCAGAATAGGCGCATCTTCCAGATGTGCCTTTTCTGGGGTGGCTGGGGGCAGATGTTTTTAGCCGGGGGGGGGGGGGACCGTGGACCCTCTCCAGGCTATTAATATCTGCCCTCAGTCACTGGCTTTACCACTCTGGCAGAGAAAATTGCGCGGGAGCCCACGCCAATTTTTTCCGCGATTTAACCCTTAAATTTAATAGCTACAGCGCCCAAATTTTGCACATACACATTACTAACATTAGTAGTGTGGAATATGCACAAAAAATGGGGATATGACAGGGTTTACTATATGTAAACCATGTCTCATATCATGTCGGGTTTAGGAAGGAGAAATGAAAAGCCGGCAATTGAATTTCCGGCTTTTCTGCTATATTGCGGTGAAGTAAATATAAATATATATAGTGAATGTATAAGGAAATAGAGCGCACTCGCCGATCATCCAGTGCAGGAATCTTTATTCAAACATCGTGCTGTACATCTTCACGACCGGGGGTGCTGTACAGAGAGTGCGGCAAAGCGGGACGACGGCCGTTTCACGCCTGGCTGGCGCTTCAACGGGTCAGTGCCCCGTTGAAGCGCCAGCCAGGCGTGAAACGGCCGTGAAGATGTACAGCACGATGTTTGAATAAAGATTCCTGCACTGGATGATCGGCGAGTGCGCTCTATTTCCTTATACATTCACTATTTCATATGGACTTTTCTCCAGCGGAGCTACGCACCCAAGATCAGATATCCTGGCTTCACACAGGTGAGCGGTTCCCACTTTGTTCTTCCTGGCAGTGGTGCTGTCTGGCTGTTCCTTTTGCATTCGCGATATATATATATATATATATATGTTAGGGTTGGCGGAACGCACCAAATATATTTATTAAGTAAGATTGGTGCGTTCGCCACCCGGGACCCACCGTGCAGGAAAGAACCTGCTGCTAAGTGAATGGCGGTACTATATGGCGGTACAATGTGATTACACACACGGTTTAACTTCACCCTGTGTGAAGGAAGCGATCCCTGTTAAGTCACAGGGTCGCGGTACCGCACAGAGAGCGCAAGCAAGGAACCACAGAACTCTATCCCAGGACACAGGATTAGAGTTAGTGTAGACCTCTTGCGATCAACACCACAATTGGGGTATCAGAGGTAACTATTATGCACAGAAGTGCATGCTGTGCCACACTAGCAGACGCCACTAACCACCCAGACTTGGGTAAGGTAAGCGCTCTATTAGCGCACGGCGCTGCACTGGCAGTCACAGCAGTTAGACGCTGCTTCGTGTGATAAAGCTGTGAGTTCAGCCGGGCGCTAGAATGCAGCCATACACCTTACACGAACAGTCATACACAAGGGATGGGTTTTTTAAGGAACAACTTGCACTCATCAACACACACACGATAACAATAGTCAATACTAGCGCATGGCCATGCGGCCATGCGGGCCTTAAATAGTTGCAGCACGTTTAGGACCTTTCAAAGAAGGACCAATGGAGTTGCTGCAGTACCTGAGCATGTGACCCTAGATCTCCACTGAAAGATCTTGCCCTGGGCATGCTCAGAGTGTAAAGCAGGATTTAGTCCTAACACCTACAAGGACCTTAGCTGCAGTATCTGATCATGTGACCCTCGATCTCCACTGAGAGATCTTACTCTGGGCATGCTCAGAACGTGAAAAGCAGGACTTAGTCCCAGAAGCATCTGCTCGCCGCTGCCCAGCACTGACTTCAATGGCAGAAGCAGGAAATGCAGCAGTAACTCTCAGCACAGAGTTAGACTGAGTGAGATGCTGGGATCGACGTCTCTGCTGAGCAGGCTCCACTGCGGCAGGAGAAGAATGGGAGACCGCAGCGGAGATGGCCTGAGATTCCCCCTGTGCAGAGGTAGGAACTCGACCCCTAAGATATATATATGTGTCTCAATGACATATATATATATATATAAAACAAAACCGACTTTAGAGTGAAGATCGCCAACCTCCGACCCGATCCCACAGTGGGATCAGGTTGGGTTTCACGAAATCCGACTTTGCCAAAAGTCGTCAACTTTTGAAATTGGCCAATCCGTTTCGCTCAACCATAGTTAAGAACCCAAAGTTCTGAGGTCAAAGACCTGCATCTTAATAATTGGCACGGTAACAGAAGAGGAGGAAGAGCAGCAGATGTGATTGATGGGGCGACTGATGGTTGTTGAGGTCCGCTGGTCTGCATTTTAGTGCAGTAGGATTCCCAGAGTAACTCATGTGTATTGCGCATTTGAAGGTTCGCACATGTAGTAGTCAACTTATTACACTTTTTACCTCTACTCAGTTTTTTGCCAGCTTGGCAGATTACGTGAGTTGGCTCATCCTTTGCAGTGTCAAAAAAGGCCCAGGCTGGGCCACCCTTGCCACCACTGTGAGCTGCAGACAAACGGATGCTTCTGTAGAAATACAAAAGAAAAAGAGGGGCTGACAGCACTCACTCAATGGGGCGCCCGTTCCATGTCCAGGGAACCATCCCGGATATACCAAGCAGTCTGCAGAAGATGAACAGCGCTCCAGCCGGGTGTAATAATATCCAAGTGAAAAATGTATTAAGCCATCGTACAGCAATGTTTCGACCCAAACGTGGTCTTTTTCAAGCATACACATCAATACAACATGCTGGCTTAAATAGTGTGGACACCACACAGGGCATCAATCACCATCCAGCCATCAATTTAAGCCAGCATGTTGTATTGATGTGTATGCTTGAAAAAGACCACGTTTGGGTCGAAACGTTGCTGTAACATGGCTTAATAAATTTTTCACTTGGATATTATTACACCCGGCTGGAGCGCTGTTCATCTTCTGCAAACGGATGCTTCTGGTCACAGTCATGGTTGTGGCAGAGCATGCGTTGCTACGTGTCTGCAACCTACGGCGCAATATAACCCACTTGTCTTCCTCCTCAGATTACCTACTCAGCTGTGTGCCTTTATGTTGATGCCAACTGGGATCCAACACCTCATCATCACCTCCTCCTCTTGACTCTGAGAAGCTTTTGAGTACACTTCTGATGACCATGGCATTGAATGTGTGAACAGCTCTTGAGACTCACTGTGGTTCCATACAGTCAGTTGTACGGTTGCAGAGTTGGGATACAGGGGGAAGCAAGGGGAATTTGGGTGCCACCTCTGTGGACTGTACTGGATTTGTTGTAGAGGTAGAGGAACTATAGGAGAGGCCACTTGAAGCTGTACTTGCAATCCACTCGAGCACATGCTCTTTCTGCGCCTCATCAAAAAGGCGTACTGATATGCATCTGCCAAAGAAAGGTAGTGGTGTAGCCCGTCCAGTAACAGAAGTTGTCAGATATATTTGCATAGGATGTGACGTTGTTGGTTCACTAGTACTTTCACTAAAGTTACCACCTACCTCACATACACCTTGAACATCAAGCCTAATTCCCCTTCCAACACGGCTTCATTTTTTGCCAGGCATGTTGCTCAGATAGTGTGGTAGGAACACAGAATTAGCAGCCAAAAATTAGATTTTAAACTCTGCACCACCTCTGTAAACAGCTGAACTTCAGCGGCCGTAAATTCCAAGGTGAAATATGGCATGCTGCATCACTTTAGTCAGAGAAAGAATTGTTTGAGTGTTGATGAGGCTTGTATGAGAAAGAATATATGATACAAACAATTTGAAAGTCAGATGTTCCCTACTGTATGATGTTAGGAACACAATAATTTTTTGTGGTATCTGGATCATGCCTCTATAACACAGTAGATGCTACAAACTGTTTTAAAATCAAGTTTCCCTATTGTACGACACTAGGAGCAGAACAATTTTTTGGTTGGCCTCTATATCAGGCCTCTATAACACACTAGATGCTACAAAATAAGTTAATGTGAGATGTCCCCTACTGTATGACACTAGGAACAGAAGAATTTTTTGGTGGCCTCTGGATCAGGCCTCTAGAACACACTAGATGCTATAAACTATTTGAAAGTCATGTCCCCTACTGTATGACGTTTAACAACAGAAAATATTTTTTAGTTATGTGCGTGAGATCTGCAGACAGCTTAATTTCAACTCAACAAAATGACAAAGTGTGATACGACGGGCTGTCTAACTTTTTGCAACTGAAAAATTATGATTTCCTTATGTGTTTTAGGTCTGCAGAAAGTTTCATATCACCACAACACTAAATGATAAGGTGGGATACAGCAATCTGTTTCACATTTAGCTGGTGAAAAAATATTATTTAGAATGCTATACTCGTGCATGGAGCACAATAGAAGCAGTGCACAACACACTTGTGGGACATGTGCCCTGCTGGCTTTGTCTGTGACTCCAAACATGAAAAATATTCCAGCTCCAGCAGATGGGTAAAAAAATTATTTTCTTTATTAGGATAACACACGTAAAAATATCCTTACACCAGGTAGACCATGCAGGTGATAGTGTGGATAAAGCGGCTACGCGTTTCGACCGAAATAGGTCTTACTCATGCCAGTGAATGCCTTTCCGAAAGGTATGAATAAGAGGAATGAAATTTTGTATCATTATGTATAATTTTAATGTGTTTTGTATTATCTGTTTCACTTTCTATTTAAGATTTGTGTAGCTTCAGGACCTTACGATTGAATCATGTGACCCATATGGGTGTGTCTTCTGATTTTACTAAATGTATGGCATTCAGTCCTGAGACATCACTGGCATGAGTAAGACCTATTTCGGTCGAAACGCGTAGCCGTTTTATCCACACTATCACCTGTATGGTCTACCTGGTGTAAGGATATTTTTACGTGTGTTATCCTAATAAAGAAAACAATTTTTTTACCCATCTACTGGAGCTGGAATATTTTTCATGTTTGGAGTCACTATTGCAGGACGTCTTGGTCTGGACGGATTCCGTGCCCCGCATCTGATGGTCTGGTTGGTGAGCTGGCTTTGGCTTTTTTAGCCATTTTTTTCGCTATTTATATTCATATTGGACTATGCCGTGTTCTCCCAACTATATCCTACCACATAATTAAGGCAGACTTAAGGTGAAGTGTGTGTTTTTTTTTTTTTATTTCATTCCTCACAATGCAAGTGCAAGATAGATCAGCCAAAGCGGCACAGGTGTTTGGAGGTGGTGTATCTGATCAAGTGGGGAGTGGTGACTTCACAATATGTTTGAATGAAGTGGAAAGACTCATGAAAATTGAAACAAGATTATGGTGGAATCACACCACTCTTGAGAATTATTTAACAAAACAAATGATTCCCAGAGGTTTGAGGATCAAAAAAATTTCCACAACCTCTTATTCTGAAGAATTTAAAAAAGACTGGAATCAGATACTCACAGACTGTTCCCTTAATCTAATGAAACTTCTGATAAAAAATGAGGAATCCAGATTGAAAGAAATACAAGAAGACTTGGAAAAAACCAAACAGAGTCTTGAAGAATTTAAAACATTGTCTCATTTTGAAACATCACTTGAGAAAATAAGAGGAAATGTAAGCAATCTGGAAGATGAAATTATGAATCGGAAAAAACATAAGTTTGAAAGAGATCTCAATGATTATTTGACTAACACTGTATATGAATGGGGACAGTGGGAAAAATCCTTCAAATCACCAAAATCCATTTTGAAAGATAGCCGAGCTCGTCAAAAACCAATCAGTAGACCACAGGTTAATTTTTCTTCCACAGAACCTGACTCCTCGGACACAAATGCAAGCATGTCCGATATTTCTACAACAAGTAACTACACTGAATATAAAAAAAGATACGGAAAAACATCAAAAAAAGAAATAGACGGGGGGGGGGGGGGGGGTGAGGAAGCACAAGAAATTTGCCAGGAGTAACAACTCGTTACCAGAAGAAGCACAAACATTAATGAAAAAAAGAAATGTGGTGAACCTGTCCTCCCAGCCTTTGTCGCCTGATCAACTGAACATATTGGCGCTTGGTCTGAACTTTGTGCCAGATTCGAATTTCAATTTATTTATGACTATTTTGGATGTCAATAAGTTCATAAGAAATTTAACTATAAAAAAACATTTCTTTAACCCCTTCCCGACCTTTGACGCCACGTAGGCGTCATGAAAGTCGGTGCCAATCCGACCCATGACGCCTATGCGGCGTCATGGAAAGATCGCGTCCCTGCAGATCGGGTGAAAGGGTTAACTCCCATTTCACCCGATCTGCAGGGACAGGGGGAGTGGTAGTTTAGCCCAGGGGGGGTGGCTTCACCCCCTCGTGGCTACGATCGCTCTGATTGGCTGTTGAAAGTGAAACTGCCAATCAGAGCGATTTGTAATATTTCACCCATTATAACGGGTGAAATATTACAATCCAGCCATGGCCGATGCTGAAATATCATCGGCCATGGCTGGAAATACTAGTGTGCCCCCACCCCACCCCTCCGATCGCCCCCCCCACCCCCCCGATCTGGCCGGTACACTGCTCCGGCTCCCCTCCGCCCTGTGCTCCGCTCCCCCCCGTACTCGTGTCCGCTCCCCCCGTGCTCCAATCACCCCCCCGTGCTCCAATCACCCCCCCTGCACTCCGATCCACCCCCCCCGTGCTCCGTTCCACCCCCCCGTGCTCCGTTCCAGCCCCCCCGTGCTCCGTTCCACGCCCCCCGCGCTCCGTTCCACCCCTCCCGCGCTCCGATTCCCCCCCCCGTGCTCCGATCCCCCCCCCGTGGTCCCCCCCCACCCTATCATACTTACCGATCCAGCCGTGGTCCCGTCCGTCTTCTCCCGGGCGCCGCCATCTTCCAAAATGGCGGGCGCATGTGCAGTGCGCCCGCCGAATCTGCCGGCCGGCAGATTCGTTCCAAAGTGCATTTTGATCACTGAGATATAATCTATCTCAGTGATCAAAATAAAAAAAATAATAAATGACCCCCCCCCCCTTTGTCACCCCCATAGGTAGGGACAATAAAAAAATAAAGAAATTTTTTTTTTTCCACTAATGTTAGAATAGGGTTAGGGGTAGGGTTAGGGGTAGGGTTAGGGTTAGGGGTAGGGTTAGGGGTAGGGTTAGGGGTAGGGTTAGGGGTAGGGTTAGGGGTAGGGTTAGGGTTAGGGGTAGGGGTAGGGTTAGGGGTAGGGGTAGGGTTAGGGGTAGGGTTAGGGTTAGGGCTAGGGTTAGGGTTAGGGTTAGGGTTAGGAATGTGCACACGTATTCTGGTCCTCTGCGGATTTTTCCGCTGCGGATTTGATAAATCCGCAGTGCTAAACCGCTGCGGATTTATGGCGGATTTACCGCGTTTTTTTCTGCGCATTTCACTGCGGTTTTACAATTGCGATTTTCTATTGGAGCAGTTGTAAAACCGCTGCGGAATCCGCACAAAGAAGTGACATGCTGCGGAATGTAAACCGCTGCATTTCCGTGCAGTTTTTCCGCAGCATGTGTACAGCGATTTTTGTTTCCCATAGGTTTACATTGAACTGTACACTCATGGGAAACTGCTGCGGATCCGCAGCGTTTTCCGCAGCGTGTGCACATACCTTTAGAATTAGGCTATGTGCACACGGTGCGGATTTGGCTGCGGATTCGCAGCAGTGTTCCATCAGGTTTACAGTACCATGTAAACATAAGAAAAACCAAATCCGCTGTGCCCGTGATGCGGAAAATACCGCGCGGGAACGCTGCGTTGTATTTTCCGCAGCATGTGAATTCTTTGTGCGGATTCCGCAGCGTTTTACACCTGTTCCTCAATAGGAATCAGCAGGTGAAATCCGCACAAAAAACACTGGAAATCCGCGGAAAATCCGCAGGTAAAACACAGTGCCTTTTACCCGCAGATTTTTCAAAAATGGTGCGGAAATATCTCACACGAATCCGCAACGTGGGCACATAGCCTTAGGGTTAGGGTTGGAATTAGTGTTGTGGTTAGGGGTGTGTTGGGGTTAGGGTTGTGATTAGGATTATGGCTACAGTTGGGATTAGGGTTAGGGGTGTGTTGGGGTTAGTGTTGGAGTTAGAATTGAGGGGTTACCACTGTTTAGGCACATCAGGGGTCTCCAAACGCAACATGGCGCCACCATTGATTCCAGCCAATCTCGTATTCAAAAATTCAAATGGTGCTCCCTCACTTCCGAGCCCCGACGTGCGCCCAAACAGTGGTTTACCCCCACATATGGGGTACCAGCATACTCAGGACAAACTGCGCAACAATTACTGGGGTCCAATTTCTCCTGTTACCCTTGTGAATCTAAAAAAATGCTTGCTAAAACATAATTTTTGAGGAAAGAAAAATGATTTTTTATTTTCACGGCTCTGTGTTGTAAACGTCTGTGAAGCACTTGGGGGTTCAAAGTGCTCACCACATATCTAGATAAGTTCCTTGGGGGGTCTAGTTTCCAAAATGGGGTCACTTGTGGGGGGTTTCTACTGTTTAGGCACACCAGGGGCTCTGCAAACGCAACGTGACGCCCGCAGACCATTCCATCAAAGTCTGCATTTCAAAAGTCACTACTTCCCTTCTGAGCCCCGACGTGTGCCCAAACAGTGGTTTACCCCCACATATGGGGTATCAGCGTACTCAGGAGAAACTGGACAACAACTTTTGGGGTCCAATTTCTCCTGTAACCCTTGGGAAAATAAAAAATTCTGGGCTAAATAATTATTTTTGAGGAAAGAAAACGTATTTATTATTTTCACGGCTCTGCATTATAAACTTCTATGAAGCACTTGGGGGTTCAAAGTGCTCACCACACATCTAGATAAGTTCCTTTCAGGGTCTAGTTTCCAAAATGGGGTCACTTGTGGGGGGTTTCTACTGTTTAGGCACATCAGGGGCTCTGCAAACGCAACGTGACGCCCGCAGAGCATTCCATCAAAGTCTGCATTTCAAAACGTCACTACTTCAATTCCAAGCCCCGGCATGTGCCCAAACAGTAGTTTACCCCCACATATGGGGTATCACCGTACTCAGGAGAAACTGGACAACAAATATTGGGGTCAAATTTCTCCTGTTACCCTTGGGAAAATTAAAAAACTCTGGGCTAAATAATTATTTTTGAGGAAAGAAAACGTATTTATTATTTTCACGGCTCTGCATTATAAACTTCTATGAAGCACTTGGGGGTTCAAAGTGCTCACCACACATCTAGATAAGTTCCTTTGGGGGTCTAGTTTCCAAAATGGGGTCACTTGTGGGGGGTTTCTACTGTTAAGCCACATCAGGGGCTCTGCAAACGCAACGTGACGCCCACAGAGCATTCCATCAAAGTCTGCATTTCAAAACGTCACTACTTCACTTCCGAGCCCCGGCATGTGCCCAAACAGTGATTTACCCCCACATATGGGGTATCAGCGTACTCAGGAGAAACTGGACAACAACTTTTGGGGTCAAATTTCTCCTGTTACCCTTGGGAAAATAAAAAATTGCAGGCTAAAAGATCATTTTTGAGAAAATAATTTTTTTTTTTTTTTTCATGGCTCTGCGTTATAAACTTCTGTGAAGCACTTGGGGGTTCAAAGTCCTCACCACACATCTAGATTAGTTCCTTTGGGGGTCTAGTTTCTAAAATGGTGTCATTTCTGGGGGATCTCCAATGTTTAGGCACACAGGGGCTCTCCAAACGTGACATGGTGTCCGCTAATGATTGGAGCTAATTTTCCATTTAAAAAGCCAAATGGCGTGCCATCCCTTCCGAGCCCTGCCGTGCGCCCAAACAGTGGTTTACCCCCACATATGGGGTATCAGCGTACTCAGGACAAACTGGACAACAATATTTGGGGTCCAATTTCTCCTATTATCCTTGGCAAAATAGGAAATTCCAGGCTAAAAAATCATTTTTGAGGAAAGAAAAATTATTTTTTATTTTCATGGCTCTGCGTTATAAACTTCTGTGAAGCACCTGGGGGTTTAAAGTGCTCAATATGCATCTAGATAAGTTCCTTGGGGGGTCTAGTTTCCAAAATGGGGTCACTTGTGCGGGAGCTCCAATGTTTAGGCACACAGGGGCTCTCCAAACGCGACATGGTGTCCGCTAACAATTGGAGCTAATTTTCCATTCAAAAAGTCAAATGGCGCGCCTTCTCTTCCGAGCCCTGCCGAGTGCCCAAACAGTGGTTTACCCCCACATATGAGGTATCGGCGTACTCAGGAGAAATTGCCCAACAAATTTTATGATCCATTTTATCCTACTGCCCATGTGAAAATGAAAAAATTGAGGCGAAAAGAATTTTTTTGTGAAAAAAAAGTACTTTTTCATTTTTACAGATCAATTTGTGAAGCACCTGAGGGTTTAAAGTGCTCACTAGGCATCTAAATTAGTTCCTTGGGGGGTCTAGTTTCCAAAATGGGGTCACTTGTGGGGGAGCGCCAATGTTTAGGCACACAGGAGCTATCCAAACGCGACATGGTGTCCGCTAACGATGGAAATAATTTTTCATTCAAAAAGTCAAATGGCGCTCCTTCCCTTCCGAGCCTTACCATGTGCCCAAACAGTGGTTTACCTCCACATGTGAGGTATTGGTGTACTCAGGAGAAATTGCCCAACACATTTTAGGATCCATTTTATCCTGTTGCCCATGTGAAAATGAAAAAATTGAGGCTAAAAGAATTTTTTTGTGAAAAAAAAGTACTTTTTCATTTTTACGGATCAATTTGTGAAGCACCTGGGGGTTCAAAGTGCTCACTATGCATCTAGATAAGTTCCTTGGGGCGTCTAGTTTCCAAAATGGGGTCACTTGTGGGGGAGCTCCAATTTTTAGGCACACGGGGGCTCTCCAAACGTGACATGGTGTCCGCTAAAGAGTGGAGCCAATTTTTGATTCAAAAAGTCAAATGGCGCTCCTTCCCTTCCAAGCCCTGCCGTGCGCCAAAACAGTGGTTTACCCCCACATATGAAGTATCAGCGTACTCAGGACAAATTGGACAACAACTTTCGTGGTTCAGTTTCTCCTTTTACCATTGGGAAAATAAAAAAATTGTTGCTAAAAGATAATTTTTGTGACTAAAAAGTTAAATGTTCATTTTTTCCTTCCATGTTGCTTCTGCTGCTGTGAAGCACCTGAAGGGTTAATAAACTTCTTGAATGTGGTTTTGAGTACCTTGAGGGGTGCAGTTTTTAGAATGGTGTCACTTTTGGGTATTTTCAGCCATATAGACCCCTCAAACTGACTTCAAATGTGAGGTGGTCCCTAAAAAAAATGGTTTTGTAAATTTCGTTGTAAAAATGACAAATCGCTGGTCGAATTTTAACCCTTATAACTTCCTAACAAAAAAAAATTTTGTTTCCAAAATTGTGCTGATGTAAAGTAAACATGTGGGAAATGTTATTTATTAACTATTTTGTGTCACATATCTCTCTGGTTTAACAGAATAAAAATTCAAAATGTGAAAATTGCGAAATTTTCAAAATTTTCGCCAAATTTCCGTGTTTATCACAAATAAATGCAGAATTTATTGACCTAAATTTACCACTAACATGAAGCCCAATATGTCACGAAAAAACAATCTCAGAACCGCTAGGATCCGTTGAAGCGTTCCTGAGTTATTACCTCATAAAGGGACACTGGTCAGAATTGCAAAAAACGGCAAGGTCTTTAAGGTCAAAATAGGCTGGGTCTTGAAGGGGTTAATGATGAAGGTGCTGTTTCTGATCCGGGCACTACTCCTGAGTTAAATGAATTTGAAAATTTAGATTTCGGTGAACAAATGGCACTTAATTGTCTCATCAAATTATTGAAGGAGCAGTATGAGGAGGATCAAAATAATCTCCTTAAAACATCTGAGTGATTCAAAACAAAAAATCCCTTTTTCTATCCACTACAAACAAGAGTTGAGTGTATGGAAAAATTCCAAGAAGTGATTGAAAGGGATTTAAAAGCACTTCAAGAGACACAAGAAAATAGATCTCATAGGAACTTATCATATAAACAGCGAAAGGCTTTAAATGAATTGAAATCAATGAAAAATATTGTTATTAAGAAAAGCGACAAGGGTGGCCTTATAGTAGTAATGAATGAATGTGATTATAAGGCAAAAATGACTGAACTTCTATCTGACACAGCCACATATGAGAAGCTTAAGAGGAATCCAACTAAAGAAATCAATGCTAATATTGCTCGGCTGATTAGTGAGGGGGTCTGTTGTGAATTCTGTTGTCGGGCTCCCTCCTGTGGTCATGAATGGTACTTCGGCTGGTTCTGTCCATGGACTTTCTCTGGTGGCTGTGGGTGTTTCTGAGTTTCCTTCCACAGGTGACGAGGTTAATTCGTTAGCTGCTGCTCTATTTAACTCCACTTAGATCTTTGCTCCATGCCACCTGTCAATGTTCCAGTATTGGTCTAGTTCACTCCTGGATCGTTCTTGTGACCTGTCTTCCCAGCAGAAGCTAAGTGACTGCTTGTTTTTCTCTGGTTTGCTATTTTTCTGTCCAGCTTGCTATTTTGATTGTTGTCTTGCTTGCTGGAAGCTCTGGGACGCAGAGGGAGTGCCTCCGCACCGTGAGTCGGTGCGGAGGGTCTTTTTGCGCCCTCTGCGTGGTCTTTTTGTAGGTTTTTGTGCTGATCGCAAAGCTACCTTTCCTATCCTCAGTCTGTTCACTAAGTCGGGCCTCACTTTGCTTAATCTATTTCATCTCTGTGTTTGTATTTTCATCTTTACTCACAGTCATTATATGTGGGGGGCTGCCTTTTCCTTTGGGGAATTTCTCTGAGGCAAGGTAGGCTTTATTTTTCTATCTTTAGTACTAGCTAGTTTCTTAGGCTGTGCCGAGTTGCATAGGGAGCGTTAGGAGCAATCCACGGCTATTTCTAGTGTGGTTGATAGGATTAGGGATTGCGGTCAGCAGAGTTCCCACGTCCCAGAGCTCGTCCTATATTATCAGTAACTATCAGGTCATGCCGTGTGCTCTTAACCACCAGGTCCATTGTTGTCCTGACCACCAGGTCATAACAGGGGTCAGTCTAGTGGTATTTGATATAAAACAAGCGGATTATCTCTATGTGGAGTCCCCCAAACTACCGATTATGTACGGTCTCCCAAAAGTCCACAAAGGGGATGGGTTTCCAGCAATGCGTCCAATCATCTCAGGAATTGGTTCCATGTTAGAACATTTATGTGAGTGGATGGACTCTCTGTTGCAGCCTTTAGTTATAAAGATGCCAGGATACATCAGAGACTCTAAAGCAGTTTTGAAACTACTTTCGAAATGGCCATGGAAAAAAGATTATAGCTGGTTAAGCTGTGATGTCGTATCCTTATATACGAGTATTCCTCACGATGTAGCGATAAAAGCTGTGGATTACCATTTGAAAGACTGTGGTCTATTTTCAGAAGACTTGATTAATTTTGCTCTGCAGGTTTTACATTTCCTTATGCAGAATAATATTTTCTCTTTTGATAATGTCATGTACATCCAGAGGTCGGGCATCCCTATGGGTGCAAAATACTCACTGTCTCTGGCTATCCTCACAATGGCATACTGGGAACAAAGATACTTATATTCTGTTAATAATCCTTATGTTGAACACATCTCCTGGTATGGCAGATACATTGATGACACCCTGATTATTTGGAGGGGTGATGTGTCTGCCATACCGGGATTTGTGGAATACATTAATTATAATGATTGTGGTATCAAATTTACATTTGTGCATAACGAATTTAGCATTTCTTTTTTGGATTTGGAGTTGTCAGGCTGTAGTGGAGAATTTATTGCAAGTAAAACATTTGTTAAACCAATTAGTGGCAATACAATACTACATGCGGATAGCAGCCATCCTGCCCATAGTATTAAATCCATACCTGTAGGGGAGTTTTTTTAGGCATAAGCGCAATTGTAGTAGAGAGTAGGATAGGTTAGAGGAATTTGGAGAATTGAGAGAAAGATTAAAAAATTGGAAATATCCGAACTGGACCATTGAGAGGGCTATTAACATAGTAAATAAAAAACATAGAGATGACATGCTGGTGCCCCCTATTGATAAAAAAATCTAAGAAAGAAACATATAATAAAAAGCCATATGTATGTTTGCAGTTTTCTTTGCAATTTAGTCAAATTAGAGGGATCATTAATAAGAGGCTGCCTATTCTATATGAGGATAACACCTTATGTGATCTATTAAAGGATGGAGTTAATGTGGTAGCCAGGAGGGCTCAAACCATCGGTGACCTTATTGCCCCTAGTTCTGTTTCGCCTGCAACCAAGTCTAATACGTGGCTTGAGTGCAAAGGTTTTTTTAGATGCGGCACCTCTGCCTGCAGCACTTGCGCACACATACAGCCAGGTAGTGTGTTCTATAATTTGGAACACACTAAGGAATATAAAATTAACAGCTTTATAAATTGCCATACTAAAAACGTAGTATATAAGATAGACTGCACATTATGCCATTTGTCCTACATAGGATGTACTACACGTAAGCTAAAAACTCGAATAACAGAGCATATTAGGGATGCTACTTGTCCAAACATAATGAATAGAAATGTATCTATGGTATCGAAACATTTTCACATGCAGCATAA
This sequence comes from Ranitomeya imitator, assembly GCF_032444005.1. Classification (NCBI taxonomy): domain Eukaryota; kingdom Metazoa; phylum Chordata; class Amphibia; order Anura; family Dendrobatidae; genus Ranitomeya; species Ranitomeya imitator. Next base: position 307,046,633 of record NC_091285.1, on the reverse strand, counting down.
TGGAGATATTGCGGCTTTGAAAGTGCACGGCATTGAAAAGGTTCACCTATCATACCGCGGAGGTGACATCAAAAGACGCTTGTTCACCAGAGAGGCGTTCTGGATGTACAATCTAAATACTCGCTTTCCAAAAGGTATGAATAAGAGGAATGAAATTTTGTATCATTATGTATAATTTTAATGTGTTTTGTATTATCTGTTTCACGTTCTATTTAAGATTTGTGTAGCTTCAGGACCTTACGATTGAATCATGTGACCCATATGGGTGTGTCTTCTGATTTTACTATATGTATGGCGTTCAGTCCTAAGACTTCACTGGCATGAGTAAGACCTATTTCGGTCGAAACGCGTAGCCGTTTTATCCACACTATCACCTGAATGGTCTACCTGGTGTAAGGATATTTTTACGTGTGTTATCCTAATAAAGAAAATAATTTTTTTACCCATCTGCTGGAGCTGGAATATTTTTCATGTTTGGAGTCACTATTGCAGGACGTCTTGGTCTGGACAGATTCCGTGCCCCGCATCTGATGGTCTGGTTGGTGAGCTGGCTTTGGCTTTTTTAGCCATTTTTTTCGCTTTGTCTGTGACCCCACCAAAAATACGGTGGGTACGGAAAGTATTCAGACCCCTTTAATGTTAATTTTTTTCTCATTAATGTACACTCTGCACCTCATTTTGACTGAATAAAGACAGAAATGTAGAAATGTTTCCAAATTTATTAAAAAAGAAAAATTGAAATAAGAAAAATTGAAATATCACATGGTCATACATATTCAGACCCTTTCCTTGAGATGGTTCTACCCCTTCATTGGAGTCCAGCTGTGTTTAATTAAACTGACATAGCTTGATTTTGAAAGGCACACACTTGTCTATATAAGACTTCACAGCTCGCAGTACATGTCAGACCAAATGACAATCATGAGGTCAAAAGAACTGGCCAAGGAGCTCAGAAACAGAATTATGGCAAGGCACAGATCTGGCCAAAGTTACAGAAGAATTTCTGAAGTATTCAAGGTTCCTAAGAGCACAGTGGCCTCCATAATCCATAAATGGAAGAAGTTTGGGACCACCAGACGTCTTCTTAGACCTGGCCTTCCAGCCAAACTGAGCAAGCGTGGGAAAAGAGCCTTGGTGAGAGAAGTAAGGAAGACCTCCAAGATCATTGTGGCTGAGCACCAGAGATGCAGTAGGGAGATGAAAGTAAGTTTCACAAAGTCAACTATCACTGCAGCCTTCCACCAATCGGGCCTCTGTCCATATAGAAGCTGGTTCCAGCGGTTCTGGCGTTGTCCGGAGATGAGGATGACAGACTTGCGGGACGAGACGGATCTGGCGTAGACAGAGCGAACGTCGTCCAAGATAGCCGGGTAGCCGGTAACTGATGATCTGTGGAGACAGAGAGTATAAGCAGAGCACTGACAGAGAACTTCAAAAACAGAAGCACATGCTGACAGGAGCCGGAAGAAGCAACAGTGGATAATTGTTGCTCCGGCATCCTCCCTATGGTGGAGGAGCTAGAAATAGCAATGAACAACACGCCATTGGCCAGAAGCACCTTTTAAAAAATGTGCGCTGTCTCTTTAAGAGACCAGGAGCGAGCGCGTGTGTGACCTAAGCACTCTGCCTGAGATCCTTCTGGCAGCACGCCAGGAAGTAGGAGAGGAAGGGGAGTCAGAGACTGCATAGTGACAGCGTGGAGCCGGCACAGAGTGGGAGTCCCGACGGGGACCCTGCAAAGGTACAGAAACAGAACTGGGTGTAACAGTATCCCCCTCTTTATTCCCCCTCTTTTTGAAGCCTGCGTAGAATCTTTTCAGAAGAAGCGAAGCCAGAATATTCTTCTTAGGCTCCCAAGATCTCTCCTCAGGACCAAAGCCCTTCCAAGCCACCAGATAATAGGTCTACCCCTTACTCTCTTAGTGGCCAAGATATTCTCTACCTCAAAAACATCCTCCTCACTGACGGGATTTGGAGTAGAGCCCGAGTCTTTAAAGAAGGAGCTCAAAAGTACTGGTTTGAGAAGGGAAACATGACAAGAGTTAGGTAAACATAAAGAAGGAGGCAATTTCAATTTGTGCAAAACTGCGTTAATTTGTTTTAAGACTACAAATGGACCAATGTAGTGAGGACCCAGTTTGTATGAGGGCATCTTCAGACAGATATACCTGGAGGAAAGCCACACCTTATCTTCAGGCTGAAAGATTGGAGCATCCAGACGTCTTTTGTCCGCATGCCTCTTCATACGCTGTGAGGATTTCTCCAAGGCAACTTTTGTGTCACTCCATTTATTCAAGAATTCCCCAGTAAATGTGTCAGCTGCAGGAACCCCAGAAGAAATAAACGTCAGTTCAATCCCCAGAAGGCCCGGAGATGGGAAGGGGAATACTAGGTTGGAGTCTAAACACAATCTGAAAAGGAGATTTTCCAGAAGATTCACTTACTTGATTATTGCATGAAAACTCTGCACAAGGCAGCAACTTGATCCAGTCATCATGATGCACATTGATGAAATGTCGCAGGAATCCAGTCAGGATTTGATTGGTCCTCTCTACTTGCCCATTGGATTGAGGGTGTGCAGAAGAGAAGTCCAGCTCCACTTGCACAGATTTACAAACCGCTCTCCAAAACTTGGAGGTGAATTGGACATCCCTGTTGGACACAATGTGGAGGAGAAATCCATGAAGACGGAAGATGTGCTGAATAAAATGGTCCGCAAGCTCAGAAGCAGACGGAAGACCAGGTAGCGGAATGAAATGAGCCATCTTCGAGAAACGATCCACCACTATCCAGATAACAGAGCAGCCAGAAGAAACAGGAAGATCAGTAATGAAGTCCATCGCGATGTGCTGCCAGGGAACAGAAGGAACAGAAAGAGGTAATAACTGTCCAGAGGGGAGATGTTTAGCAGTCTTGTAGCTGGCACACAAAGGACAGGCAGCAAGATATTCCTGGACATCTTTGCCCATGGTAGGCCACCAGTAATGACGAGAAATGAGTTGCAAATTCTTCTTCTGACCGGCATGACCGGCCAATTTTGAAGAGTGACCCCAGCGGAGAACTCTAATCTTATCAGAACTAGATACAAGAGTCTTACCCGGAGGAAGACGAGCAAGATTAACTGCAGCCACAGACACAAACCTGGACAGTTCAATGATCTGTTGCGGTTCTTCCTCAGAGTCGGGAGACAGGACGCTCTAGAGAGTGCATCAGCTTTAACATTCTTATCAGCTGGACGAAAATGAAGAACAAAATTAAATTGAGCAAAAAATAAGGCCCAACGGGCCTGCAGAGGATTCAGTCTTTGAGCGGATTGAAGATAAGCGAGGTTTTTATGATCAGTGAAGATGACAACCTGATGAACAGCTTCCTCAAGGAGATGCTGCCACTCCTGCAGGGCTAACTTGATTGCCAATAATTCACGATCTCCTACAGAATAATTCCTTTCAGAAGTGGAAAAAACCTTGGAGAAAAAAGCACAAGTAACCATCTGACCAGTAGACGACTTCTGGGTGAGAACAGCTCCAGCACCTATAGAAGAATCGTCTACCTCAAGAAAAAATTCTTGATCAGAATGCAGATGATGAATAACAGGTGCAGAAGAAAAGGACTGTTTTAGAGAGACGAAAGCCTCCTCTGCCTTAGGGGTCCATTCCTTGGCGTTCATGCCTTTCCCGGTCGAGGCCGAGATGGGTGCCACTCGGGTGGAAAAGTGTGGAATAAACAAATGGTAATAGTTAACGAACCCCAGGAAGCGTTGTATGGCTTTCAGGCCGGATGGACGAGGCCATTTTAGGATAGCGGATACCTTTTCCAGATCCATCTTTAAACCTGTGGACGAGACTATGTAAGGGCAGAGAGGCTTGTTCAAAGAGACACTTTTCAAATTTAGCATAAAGTCTGTTCTCCCTGAGTCTTTGTAAGACCAGACATACTTGTCTCCGATGAGAGGCTAAATCTGCAGAGAAGATCAAAATGTCCAAAATGTCGATCAGATAAACAACAACACACGAATAGAGCAGCTCTCTGAAGATATCGTTTACAAATTCCTAAAAAACTGCCGGTGCATTGCATAGCCGAACGGCATTACCAGGTATTCGTAGTGTCCATCCCAGGTGTTAAAGGTGGTTTTCCACTCATCTCCATCACGAATGCGTATCAGGTTGTAGACCCCTCTGAGGTCCAGTTAGGTGAAAATTTTAGAACCCCTAAGACGGTCAAACAACTCAGAAATTAGTGGCAACGGATACCTTTTCTTTACCGTAATCTGATTCAACCCCCTGTAATCGATACAGGGCCGTAGGGAACCATCTTTTTTCTTCATAGAAGAAATCCTGCTCCGAGTGGCGAGGGTGATAAATTCCTGATAAATTCCCTTGCCAGGTTCTCCTGAATGTTTTCAGACATGGAGTGAGTCTCTGCTTGAAAAACAGGATAAATTCTCCCTCGAGGAGGAGATGTTCTGGGGAGCAGATCGATGGGGCAATCATACAACCTGTGCGGAGGTAATTTCTCCACCTCCTTTTTCCCAAAGACATCAGCGACGGACCAGAAGGAAGATGGTAGACCCGGCAGGGCAGTGACCTGGACTGGAGGAAGGACAGGACGGATGGGAATGATACACCGATCCAAGCAGGAGTCTCCCCAGCGCGGAACCTCTCCCATCTTCCATTTTAAGACTGGTTCATGTTTCTGAAACCAAGGTAGACCTAGAAGCAAGGGGTGAGACGAATCTGGCAACACATAAAGGCGGATTCTTTCAGAATGCATTGAACATACCCAGAGTTTCAAAGGCTCAGTCTGGAACCAAACAAACTCGGACAGAGGTTTGCCATCCACGGATGTCACCGGAAGGCGCTGCACTGGTTTCTGATAACGATCCACTAGCGCCTGCTGAATGAGATTTCCAGCAGCTCCGGAATCCAGGTGACAGAATTCCAAAAATTTTACCTTGCCAAAGACCACGGAAACAGCAATTTGTAGTGAAGGAGAGAGATGATCCTTACCTAGGGTAGCCTCTCCGACAGACCCTAGGCACTGGAGTTTTCCGACTTCTTTGGACAAGTGTGAATATAATGCTTAGAACTGCCAAAGTAGAAACAGCTCCCCTCCAGGCGGCGTGCCTCCTAGCTGTGGTTGCCGAAGCTTACTCGATCTACCGCCATAGCCATAGGTGAGGAAGACAAAGTCGAGGAGGTAGATGATTTAGGAGTATTAGAGACCAGATGATCGGACCCCTTTTCACATTTGGTCTTCTTGGATCGTTCTTGAAACCAAAGATCAATCCAGACCGCCAGGTAAATCAGGTCATCCAGAATTGTAGGTATGTCCCGTCCCGCCAGCTCATCCTTAATTCTTCCTGAAATACCCTGCCAGAAAGTAGCCACCAAGGCTTCGTTGTTCCAGGATAATTCAGAGGATAGGGTACGAAACTGCACCGCATACTGAGCTACTGTAAGATCCTCCTGTCATAGTCGAAGAAGAGCCGAAGTTGGTGATGTAGCCTGACCAGGTTCATTGAAGGTCCTGTGAAATGCCTCTAGAAAAGACTGGAGATTGGTAACCACAGGATCCATTCTCTCCCACAGCGGATTCAATCATGCAAGAGCCTCTCTATCAAGATGGGACAATGATGAAACTCACCTTGGCCCGATCAGAAGAAAACATATACCCCGGGAGTTCAAAGTGCAGTGTGCACTGGCTAATGAACCCTCAACACTGAACAGGATCACCACGGAAGTGGGTGGGAGCCGCCAGGTAAGGACCTTTACTTGCAGTACAGCTAGATACCTGGATACCTGTAGCAGAGACAGGTGCTGTCAAAATAGCCAGGGTATCCATGCGAGCAGACACATTGTGCAGAAAAGACATGATCTTGTCCTGTTGACCCCTCAAATGGTTAACTTCTTGACATAGCTCCATGGCCGGCAAAGTCTGGGATCCAGCGGGTTCCATGGCCGGAGCAATCTGTAACGAATGGAAATGGAGGCACAGAAATTGAAGTTCACATTCATTTTTATTAAGGTTTAACATGGAACCTCGGGACCATGGTCCGGGGGGGGCTCCGAAGGGGGCGTGATTATGTGAGTCCCAGACACCCGTGGTAAGTCCCCTCCAACAGGGTCAGAATGGAATGCCTGGGGGACACAGGTGCTACTTCCAGTTAGACCCTTAACTTGTGGCAACTGTCCCAGCAAGACAAGCGGACAAGCAGGGTTAGCGGGAGACGTGGAGCTAACCAGGTAATACCGGGTATATGGGTAGAAGCTGGTTCCAGCGGTACTGGCGTTGTCCAGAGATGAGGATGACAGATGGACGGGACGAGACGGATCTGGCCAATCCTCCAAATAAAGACTGCAAAAAATTGACAATATTAAAAATAGTGTTTATTGAAAATAATACATAAAAAATATATAAAATAATATATTCACCAAATGTAGCTGATAAATAGGAGCACATATAATAGTATTATAGGACAACCCAACTAATATAATAACTGATAAAAACCTTTACTATAATGTGAAAAATCCTCAAAGATCACAAAAAATATGAAAATTATATCCAACCACCATAGTGCATAAAATACATTTTTGGATATAGACACCACAAAAAATATGTAAAATATAATAAAAAATATTATGGATTGCATAAAGTGCAAAATACAAAACTAATGTCACAAAAAATGTGCAAAAATTGCAAATAAAAGTGCAAAAGTGCGGCTAATATCAAAATATATAAAATAGGCACCATATACAATAATGATGTGCAAAAAAATGAAAATGTATAGAAATAGTAAACAACAAAAATGCTGATGAATACTGTCAGAAAATTAGCAACTATACAATGAAGGTGCAACAGTGCTACTAATATCAAAGTAAACAAAATAGTGCAACAGAATATAATAAATACAATGGTACTGCTAGTATAAAGATATATCAAGGTAGCCGCTATACATAATAATGATATGCAAAAACACACAGAAAAATATATGTAACTAAAGTGCAATAGTGACAGCAGCACTGATAGAACGTTTACAGCAATATACTGAAATATAATTAAAGTGCAATAGTGCTACTGATGTACCCACTATATGTAAACAAAAATATGCAGTAAAATTTAGAAAGTGTAAAAAAAATGCCAGGAGGTATAACAACAATAAAGCAACAGGTGCAACAGTGCTACTAATATACCCACTACATGTAAACAAAAGTATGCAGTATAATTTAGAAGTGCAAAAAGTGCAAATGAGGAATGACCACAATGAAGCAGAAGGTAAGTATAGACAATAAATTAAGTGCTACTCATATCTATGTGTGCTCCAAGTCCCAACGCGTGTTTCGGCGCTTGCCTTCTTCCGGGGGGCATATACAAAAAGCAGGAAAAGGATATATTTATATAGGGTAATGAATCAACGCTGAGTAATTCAAGCTGAGCGGTGTATAGCGGCGCGTGCATGGCTGCCCGGCCAATGGTCGCATGCATCCGGCATCACCCAGGAAATGCACAACACAGCTCAAACCCTGCCCACGTATATCACGTGACCAGATAGAGCCGAGAGAGCGTCACCAAGGACAGAGACGCCGGAATGAATGCAACCAAAGCAGGGAAAACCACGCACGCGCACCACCACCCACATGAAACTTAGAAAAATGCACATGAATTCATCTGATGGGGATATGGTAGGCAGCGAGATCTAAACAAAATCTAATTAATACACATATCTAATAAAAGGTACTGAGACCATATGAAATAAAAAATACAAATAGATCTCATATGTAAAATAATGAAAAGATACGCAATATACATCATAACGATAAACCAATAGACAATAAATAGATGCAACAATTACATCATTACAATAACAATAGACAATGAAGCGTAACATTATAGTGCATAATGATAAAGTTATAATGATAAATAATAAAAAATATATATGATAACAATAATAATAATAATAGTAATAAATAATGAATAAATAAAAAATAAAAAATCAAAGTGAGAAAATGAAAAATAAAATAAATCAAATATAAGTGATGAATACATAATAAATACATAATAAATCTATGATATAATAAATGTACCATTAATATACTGTTATCGATTATAATATATACAGAATGTCAATATATACAAAAATATCGAAATAAGGTATACGGAGACACCAAATCCATCCAGTAATATTCTAAAACTTCTTTTTAGGATTCCAAGATAATTCTCATTATTAATCTGTCCAAAAGATCAATCCAAAATCTTTAGGCAGTAAAGAACTAAAAAATGTATAATAAAATAATATTAATATGTGCATACATAAAAAAAAATTAATATGTGCATACATAAAAATAAAATCACTATACAATAATATTAAAAATATATATAAAAAATAATATAATGATCAGAGAAATGGCGAGTAACTCAAAGCCTCATTGAGACCCAGAGGCTGAAGTGTACGGAGAGTCCAAATCCATCCACTTTCTTTTTGGGCGAGTCTACGACTAATATTGCCACCACGCAAATCTGTAATAATCCTATCTTTACCTATTACACAAAGACCAGTTGGATCACATCCATGATAGGTCTTAAAATGTCTCGGTAACGTTTTCATATGTTCAGTCAATGTTTCGTTCTCAGCTGCTATAATTTTTCTCACGTAGACAGAGCGAACGTTGTCCAAGATAGCTGGGTAACCGGTAACTGATGATCTGTGGAGATAGAGAGTATAAGCAGAGCACTGACAGAGAACTTCAGAAACAGAAGCACATGCTGACAGGAACCGGAAGAAGCAACAGTGGATACTTGTTGTTCTGGCGCCCTCCCCATGGTGGAGGAGCTAGAAATAGCAATAAACCATTGGCCAGAAGCATCTTTTTAAAAATGTGCGCTGTCTCTTTAAGAGAGTTCGGGAGCGCGCGCACGCGTGACCTAAGCATTCTGCCTGAGATCCTGCTGGCAGCGCGCCAGGAAGCAGGAGAGGAAGGGGAGGCAGAGACTGCAACCTGACAGCGTGGAGCCGGCAAAGAGTGGGAGTCCTGATGGGGACCCCGCAAAGGTACAGAAACAGAACCGGGTGTAACACACCCATTAAGTTATTAACCCTAGAACGCATGACATTAAAAATATACATATTAACGTATTGGGGGCCTTTTAGGCCCCCATGCACATAATGTAGAAAAACACACTTAAATAACTTTCACAAGTTTATTTCAAAATTGCTCAATAAAATATGAATAGTGGACAAAATTTTTATTATAATTTTTCACAGAAAACACCAAAAAATCTTTTTTTTCCCAAATTTCACACAAAGACATGAAAACACACAAAAACGCATAGAAATCTATAGCAAACTAGCTGCAGCTACATTTTTATTCAAACTTTCTTTTCTTTTTTCTTTTTCTTTTCAGTCTTCCAAACAATTCTGACATGTTATTTTTTCAGAAGAGTGTTATTTGCAAACAGTTTCCTTACAAGTGAAACAATATCGCTCAGTTTTCCTCTTTATGTTTCTTGGATACATGAAACAACGCTTTCGTTTTCTTTCTCCTGGCTCTGGAATAATCTGAAAGTGTACACCACACCGTTTCATTGCTTCTTTAGTTTGCTTTGGCAAAGCATTTCAAGTCGCTTCGCTCTATCATGTGAGGCATTACAAGTTCATGACAAAGGTCCTTCAAGAATATTCGTCTCCTGTCCTTCCTCTGTGCATGAAATTCGGATGAGTTTGATCATCAAGCATATTTGAAAATAGTACTACAGGCCATCGTTTTGTTTGCCTCTTACATGAATATTCTCCCACCATCTCATCCATTTTATCTACACCTCCTTTTGTTGTATTGTAATGCAGGATGATTTTTGGTTTCAATTTTTTGTCATTGCTGTCAACACTGCAATCGTGATGCATGGTACTGAGTGAAATTACAGATTTCTCCTTCTTCGCCTTGTAAGATACCAAAGTCGCTTTGTTATTGAATCCAAAGACACTCTCATAAAGTGCTCGCTGATGATTGTGTTTCAGTGCTTCAGGAATTTCTCGTCTGTTTTGCTTTATAGCACCAACAAGTGTAATAGCTTTTGCAAGCAGAAAATTGCCTAGTTCAACATTGGTGAAATAATTGTCCATGGTAATATTTCTACCTGAATTGTATATTGGAACAGCAAGAGTTTTGACTATTTCAGACCCCAGATCCTTATGTACTGGTGCACCAACCTCTTTGCCACAGTAGATTACGCCATTTATGGCATAATAATTTGCAGAATCACACATCCAGAAGATTTTTATTCCGTACTTGGCTGGCTTGCTGGGCATGTATTGTATGAACTTGTAGCGTCCTCTGAACGGTACAAGTTGCTCATCTACAGTAACATTAGTACTAGGATTGTAAAGTTTTGTGCAATTTTTGATAAATATGTTCCAGATATAACTGATAGGGGCTAATTTGTCTTTTTCAAACCTCGCTGCACGAGTTCGCTTATCATCAAAGCGAATGATTCTTCTAATTTCCTCATATCTGCCCACTGACATTGGCGCCTTATAGTGTGGATCAGAAAGTGGTCTAGAAATAATTCTCGTATTGGGACATCATACGATTTTTGACTCCCTGCCAGCAGTAAAAGTCCAATATATGCATAAAGTTCCTCTTTATGCATTCTTCTCATGGTGCATAGGCCAGACAGCAGCAATTCCTACACTGACAAATGACAGCATGAGCCTGCAACTGTGATCGGAGGTATAAAGTTTACCTTCGGTCATTGGTGTCAGCTAATGGAACTACTGCTTCCATCGGCCGATGCCTGCTCTCACTAATAACAGTGAAATCAGCAACCCAAAAAAGCATATCTATTAGGTGCGCCAATACTGGTGCTTTGCCTGGCTCTTCCCACTTGCGATGTAGTGGTGACAAATGGGATTCATATTTGTGGGGTTGATGTCACCTTTGTGTTGTCAGGTGACAGCAAGCCTACGGCTTAATAATGGAGAGGCATCTATATAAAGACACCTCTCCACTACTAATCCTAGTTATATCTAATAGATAAAGCTGAATGTGTGTGTGTGTATGTATGTACTGTATATGTATATGTCCGGTATTGGCATCTGCACCGTCGCAGCTACAGCCACAAAATTTTGCACAGTCACACGTCTGGACCCCGAGAGCATCATAGGCTATGTTGTGAGGTGAATTTTTAACCCCACTCGTTACAATTCACCAATTTTGCCCCAATCTACATAATGGGGAAAAAGTGAAAGGAAAAGTGTTGGAGGCAAATTGATAGCTGCCAGGTGTGAACAAGGGGGACTTAAAGAATGAGAGCGATGGCGCCAAAGAGTATATAACATACAGTTGCTAAGGTGGGGCCCCCCGACATGGGATACTCACCACACACGGGGATATGAACACACACAAAATGCGCCACACACTACCACGTGCTTGAACACATATACCACCCTCAGCACACATTTCACCACACATACACCAACCTCGCCACATAAAAGTCGAAACACAAAAGTCGCCACTCAAAACTAGCCACATGCAAAATTTGCCACATGCAAAACTCGCCACATGCAAAACTAGGCTCACGCAAAAGTCACCACATGTGCAAAACTCACCTCATGGAAAACATGTGACACGCAAATCTTGCACACGCAGAAAAACTGCCACATGCACAAAAGTTGCAACACATGCAAAAGTTGTCTCACGCAAAACTTGAACATACTCAAAATGCACCGCACATAAAACTCGCCATGCGCAAAACTTGCTGCACACTACTTGCTACACTAACCTGTCACATGCAACTCGACACACAAAAAGTTGCTACATGCATGTCGCCACAAAAAACTCATCTCACAAAAGTCGCTACATGCATGTCGCCACACGCAACTCAACACACACAACTTGACACATGAAACTCGCCCTAAAACACACACAAGTCTGGTATTATCCTTCAAAAATAAAAATCTGATTAATAAGCAGAGCAACAAATGTACCATATAGGAAATACGGCAGCTGTCAGTCACATGACCTGTCTATTATGTGTATGTGTGAGCTAATATATACTGCCACGGGGAAGGCTTCCTGTTGGCTGGGGATTTATCAGGCTGCCAATAGCAACCAATCACAGCTCAGCTTCTATTTTGCTACAGCTAATTAATCTGAAATCTGATTGGTTAATATAGGCAACAAAGGACATTCTCAGTATAACAAAGCTTGTGCGAGGTAATAGCATGTCAGTTAGGGTGTGTTGGTGGCACCTGAAGGAAAAACTAAGAATGTTGTTTATCCAAAGGCTCTCGAATAAGTAGTAGAAGATTACTTCACATTACTTGGCCAATTTAGTTAAATCTGTGTAGAATATCTCTGGTGTTGAAATATATGTTGTGAAATGCTTCTATTAGCTTAGTTTTTGTCTTTTAATAATTACATTTCTATTTATTTGTTTTGTGGTTTTTGTGTGCAGAATACATTTTTGTTAATACATTCTATTTTGCTAACAGCAGTTATTAACCTGGACGAGGCTGGGTAGTACAGCTAGTTGTAAATAAACACACAGCCAGAATAAAGTATTTTATTTTAAATAAAACAAAACACACTTTTACTTTTTTATTTAAAAATAGCAAACACACTTATACTCACCTATCGCCTAATTCCATTTAATCCCTTGTCTCCTGTAATAAAACAAAAAAATTATCAAATTGGGGAGAACCCAAAATAATGGGTGTTATGACTGCGACCGCAGCCTTGCTGATGCCTTCACATCGCCAGACCATGACGACGTGGGGCGAGTGTCCCAAGTGGGAACGGAATGTGGACCCACTGGACCACATAGAGTAACCTGGACCTACCTAGACTAGGGAATGGCAGCTAGCAGGGTCAGTGGCAGCTGAGCATGTGGACAAGATGGCGATATGCAGAACTAGATTACACTGCACAACTTCAGGTTTGAAGAAACATAGTTTACTTAAATGAAAACACAGTACATAAACAAAACATAATGATGCCAGGATCCCGATTCCACATATCAAGGAAGGATACACGTCTCAGGATAACAGACAAGGCAGAAGGACGTCACGGGTTGATGCAGCCAGAGTTATCTGGCACGGGCATACTAGGATGGCCTCTCTTTCAGGACTCAGGCGCAGCACAGGCTCAGCAGGAGAACATCAGACTCCGACCTCGGACAGACTTCAAATGATGGCAGGGGTCATCATCGGTTGATGCAGTCCAGGGTCACCTGGCACGGGCATACTAGGACAGCCTCTCTCTCAGGCCTTAGTCGTAGCACAGGCTCAGCAGAAGAATATCAGATACTGATCTTGGACAGATGTCAGACAATGCCATGGGTCATCATGGGTTGATGCAGTCCAGGGTCATCTGGCTCGAGCTTACTAGGATGGCCTCTCTATCTCAGGCCTCAGGCATAGCACAGGCTCAGCAGGAGAGCATCAGACACCGACTCAGGACAGAAGTCATCACAGGGTTGCCCCCGTGAATCAGTGGAACTTCAGGTCACAGGCAGAACATCAGGACATCGGACACAGATTGAACATCAGGACTCAGGCTGGACCTCAGGACATTGTATTCAGATTAGATATCAGGTCATCGGACACAGACTGAACATATGGACACTGGCTGGACCTCAGGACATCGAACACAGGAAGGACATCAGGACACAGGCTGAACATCAGGACATCGGGACACAGGCTGGACATCAGAACACAGGCAGGACATCGGAACATCAGGACACAGGATAGACATCTGGGACACTGGTGTGGCAGTCCAGGTCATTGTCTACACCATGACATCAGGAATACCGGATAGACATCTGGGACATTGGCGTGGCAGCCCAGGTCATCAGCTACATCAGGGACACTGGATAGACATCTGGGACACTGGCGTGGCAACCCAGGTCATCGGCTGGGACACGGATGGCGCAGGACGAGGCAGAAGTGGTCATCAGGGTGCTAGCTACGGCCGTCAGGCTCCGGGCATCGGACCTAGGAAGGAACTCAAGCAGGATGTTGCAAGCACAGCCGGATTGGACCTGGGCCCGTCGGAATTAGCTCCGTATGGCAGGCTGAGCACAGCATAGTAAATACTCAGCAAAAAACACCGGACTCCATCTGTAAAAGATGAGCCCAGGAAGTTCACAGTCACTGGGTATGGGGTGCCAGAAACAAAATGACGTCAAGAACATAACACCGAGGACACAGTTCAGACAGGGTCAGGTACTGATATGCAGCCTCCAGGATAGGCAGATCTGGGTACTCAGCCCCTGAAAAGGTGGAAAAATGAGGCACAAACGGATCTGGGTGCTCTGTCCCCAGAGCAGGTGGAAAAATAAGACACAAACAGATCTCGGTACTCTGCCCCCAGAGCAGGCCGAAAAATTAGATGCTAACGGATCTGGGAACTCTGCCCCCATAACAGGCGGAAAAGCAAGATACTAACGGATATGGTTACTCTGCCCCCAGAACAGGTGGAAGAACAGGTATCGGCTCTCCCAGAACAGACTGCAGACAGAACGGGAGCTGGATACCTCACACACAAGGCAAGACTCAGAAACACAGTGCAATGCTCTGGCAATGCCCAACAGGAAAGATAGAATTTATATAGGAGCTTCCCCTCAGCAATAGGCCGAGGAAAGCAACACACGTGCACACACAAACCCTAATAAAAGCAGGGAAGGTGTGGCCGCGTGCACTCTAAGCACAAACAGAAACCATTACAGTACAGTCAGCACAGGAACTGAGGCTTAGGGCACCTGGCAGTGACTGCAAGCCTGAACAAACGAGGAAGTCATGCACCAGCTACAGAGGACCTTGAAACCCATGGATAATTTCCACAGCAGCAGACAGGGACTGCACATGCGGATGGTCATGCAGCAGAGCAAAGACATCACAACACAAGTACAACTATGCAGCGGGGCAGGGAACTGAGCCGCATCCATACAGGTAACAGACAACAGTATCCCTGCACATTAGGGAGAGAACACAAAAAACCCAAATTGAAAAATATCTGTTTAAGTTTCTCCACCATGCTCACACCCCAGTGGGGGAGCTTCCCAGGGAGATACGAAATTACTAATACCACAAGGACACTCCAACAATTGGCAGCATGACAGAACAAAACCGAGTTAAAGTCCAAAAAATTTAACAAGTTTATTAATTACACAATTGATAACCATAGCTGTATAAATACACAAATCACATTTCATAGTATATTAGATAACACATAGAAAAAAAGAGGGTGGAGGTTAGCAATGATGGAAACAGCACAGCTTGGAAACTCCTGAGTGCCATATATTTCATATTTAAAGTGCATAGTGTGAATACCAAATGGGCCTAGAACTGGATAATTACATCTTGCCAAGAAAAAAAGTACTAGTCACTAATGAAGTATATGAAGCCCTGCGCACGGCTCAAATACTAGGAGTCAAGTAGGTAATAAAGTCAATAGTCAAAAAAGACATGTGGGGATATGGTGAACCCACACTAGTTCTTACCCAGGTACTGGCAGACAGGAAAAACCTCGCTGTGGCCCCAACGCGCGTTTCGCGTCAGCTTCGTCATGGGGCATTGGCTGTGGCCGTGCGCAGGGCTTCATATACTTCATTAGTGACTAGTACTTTTTTTCTTGGCAAGATGTAATTATCCAGTTCTAGGCCCATTTGGTATTCGCACTATGCACTTTAAATATGAAATATATGGCACTCAGGAGTTTCCAAGCTGTGCTGTTTCCATCATTGCTACCTCCACCCTCTTTTTTTCTATGTGTTATCTAATATACTATGAAATGTGATTTGTGTATTTATACAGCTATGGTTATCAATTGTGTAATCAATAAACTTGTTAAATTTTATGGACATTAACTCCGTTTTGTTCTGTCATGCTACATTAGGGAGAGAGGAGCAAGGGTTAAAGTAGAGACTTGCAGAGTAACCCGAAGAAACAAGGTATAAGACTCCTAGGAGTTACAATGGGGTTCTCATCAATTTGTTAATTATGTATACTGTATATCCATCCAAAGGTTTTTTGTTATCCTCAAACTTGTAGCTTGCTATAAAAAACAAACAAAAAAAAACAACAATATCGCTCATCTGTCCATCGTTCTGACCCATGCCATAATCGATGTTGGGGCGATAAATAGTTTTCAACCTGGACGGTGCCAAGATGCGACCATCCAGGCTGAGAACCACTGCTGAATCAGTTGCTGCAAGCACAGCATCAGTGACGAGCGGTGACGTCATTGAGATTACTGCAGGTTATTGAAGCTGCTTTCTCAGCCAGCAAATGAACTCTGGTGACCTCTACACCATGAAAAAAAGTCTCACATGCAGAGATGAGTTGACCGCAGTCAGGGCCGGTTTTAGACAAAGTGGGGCCCTAGGCAAAAATTTAAAGTGGGGGCCCCAAATGATAACATTGCACTGTGGCCCCCATATTTAGGGGCCTTATATCGGCCAACGGGTCTGCCACTATTAGCTGTACGCAGGGGCGTTGCTAGGGTCAGAAAAGATTGGGGGCCCAAGACAAAGAGTTGCCCCCAACCCCCTCTTAATTTTTTTTTAACTCTTCAGATAAAACAGTGCTAACTCTCTGAGAACAGATAATGTAGTAGATGCCACCTGCAGTCCTATGTAACACAACAGATAGACATAGCGTTTCAGACTAAGACTATGTTCACATGCAGCATTTTTTTCAGTAGCCAAAACCTACTTGTTTCACCCGTAGAAAGCAATGAAAAAGTTTAAAAAATGCTGCAAATGTTGCAATGTTGTTTTTTGCTGCGTTTTTTGTGAATAACACTAACTTTATTAAACATGTACTGTAGACAAAATGCATACTGTAAAAAAAACAAACAGCAAAAGCTCTAAGGGTGTGTGCCCACAATCAGTAAACGCTGTGGGTTGGCTGCTGTGTACTTGTGCAGCGTCCAACCCGCAGCGGCCAGATGTTACAGTGTAGTGGATGGGATTTCAAGAAATTCCATCTCTACTATGCGTGCACTGACACCCTCACCTCACCTGTGGAGACGGACATGCGGCCCGTCTGTCCAGACCCCAGCATGCCAATTTATCTGGCGTAGACAAGAGTCTCCACAAGAGAAATCTCACCCGTGCAATGTATAGGATGCGGTGATTCTGCACAGATCAATGAACACACGCGGAATCACCTGTGTTCAAAAGATGGCAGCACTTTGGACGCAGCACGTGTCCGCTGTGTCCAAGGTGCTGTCATTTCCGGATCCTCTGCACATACCCTAAAAAATGGGTGTTTTGAAAGCAGTGTTTTTACTGCCAAGAGAGCAGGCTTTGGCTGCAAAAAAAAAAAAATGCACCCAAAACGCTGATTCCTATGCACACCTGTACTATATGTGTATGGTTTACCCTTATTATTTCACATGGGAATTCATTTATTTCTATATAATAAATACCCTGATTCAGCAGACAATATTCCTGCCTTGTGTCATCCAGACTGTAGTGACAGCAGGTCTCACTTTCAGATTACAAGCAGTGACTGTGGTCAGAGCCCATGGCTGCCATATGTGACTGTGAAACCTGATCCTACAGCAAACAGCACAGAGCTCTGGGAGCACATGAGTAAATCACAGCACTGAGGGGTCTCAAGGGGGGTTTGGGAGAGACGCCACTGCTGTACACCCTCTGGGCACTTCATACAGGGGCTGCAGAGGTAGGGGGCCCCCTTTCTAGGTGGGGGCCCCAGGCATCTGCCTGGTCTGCCTGTGCCAAACGCCGGCCCTGACCGCAGTACACAGGGAGAATTTCTCTGAGGAGAAGAAGGAAAAAGCTTATGCAAAATGACATAGAGGTTGGGGACATGTGGCTGCCTTAGTCTCCCTGATGTACACTATTTTTGGTTCATGTGACTTTATAAATCCCATGGAACTCTAGCAACGTATCACCGTGTCTATATATGTAGGACTGTTTCCTGTGTTAGTAGCAGTTTAAACTATAATATGCTTTTCTCTGTACCTCATAGCAGCTTCATATGCCAATGTTATTTATCCTAAAGGATTCCTTTATTACAGCACTAAGCACTTTACATTGGAATTTTTAATCAGATACCATTTGGGACAGTGTCTATAATATTAATCATTACATATGGACACACAAGCATTTTGCTTCCATATAGAATCTGTATTTTATATATGACAGTCTCTGTTGTGACCTTCTTTTGACACAGCTTTGCTCTTTTGCACATCCCCATTGGAGATTTATTTCCACCCTTTTTATTCTCTATTGTTGTTTTTAATGATATAACAAAAAAATCATGGATTTTACTATTAATGCTGGAATTACTTTGTATCATTTGGCAGCAAACCCCATTTGCCAAGCATAGTGTATTTTTTTGTATTATTTAGAATGTCTAACACTTTGTTTTATTTCCTCTTTGGGCATATGTGATTTGTTACCTTTGGGACCCATGCCTGGTTAATTTTAATGAATGCCAGTGGATCGCCCCCACATAAGGGGAATGGGATACTCGGTACCGGGTCCTTCAGTTCCCTCAGCGGGGATGTCACGGTGGCCCGACCCGGACCGTGGCCCTATGAGGGGCGCCCAATAAAAGGTAGAGTTCGTAGATAACGGTAGTGTTCGTGACGCCACCTGTGGTATTCGGTCAGGGTGACAGACGCTGCCTAGGGGTCCACTGGGGTGATGGAATGGCAGCTAGATGGTATACCTTCCTACAGGTGAAGTGTATCCCCAGGGCTTCCCAGAAATGTAGATGGTGATGGTGGATGGTGCAAGGCACGGTGAATAACGAGGAAACATTGGGTGCAGTCTCTTTACCTTTACTGAAGGCTTCAGCATCCACAGTCCAGGGTGCCGGATGACAGGGTAGGCAGAGTCCAGCCGGTCTGATGGCAATTCCAGAGTCCCCTTATCCAGGTGGAAATAAGTAGCCTTCACCTTGCGCACAGTAACGTAGTAGGTCCCTACTTGCATTAGCTACCATAAGGTCCTCACTCTTGTTACTTCTCCCTCACTCTGTCCCCCAGATGGATAGGACCAACCCGTATGACGGTGGTGGCCTGAGGCTATTTTATAGGGACCCTAGAGATGCCCCTCCTCTGCGTTGCCACCTTGTCTGCTTAGGTGTTTAGGTCGGACAGCCAACTTGGAATCGACTGCCCTGCTGGTCTCTGAAGTAAAAGTGTAGAGTCTATTACTCCCTCGGTGTTTAGACCACTGGATCTGTGCTCAGATGGAGGCAGCCTGCTTCTAGCTGGTCTCCCACTGTTGTTTCACTCCTGTTGCTATGACTTCTGTGCTCACTCACTAAGGCACACTTCCTTTCCTGTCTGTTATTAGGAGGCTGCCGCATGGGTTGCAGGCGCAGCTCCGTGTCCTTCCTACTGAGCCGCTGATGTTCTTTCTTGTTCCTCTGCCTGACAGGAATTCCCTGGGCCAAGCCCAGTCAGCTTCTCTCCCTCTCCTCCTCCTGGCTCCAACTCTTCTGACTTCCTAACCAACCCCCAGTTTTACCCAAATGTGAGGAGTGGCCTAATAGATAGAACCTTTTGCTCCCCCTGGTGGCCGGCGTGTGAAGTGTGTGTGTGGCTGTGATACCTGGCAGGGTGAACTCATTGGTGCCATCAGACGTAACATCGCTCCCCCCTGGTGGAAGAACGACATTACTGCAATGAGCAGGACTCTGGGGCGCTGCACCAGCTTGCCCACATTGGCTGTGGACCGGCAGATGCATCTGTTTGCGATCACATCCCCTCCCGTACGTTCCAACAGTACTCTTGTAGCTGTGTTGGCAAGCACCTCCAAGGCGTAAAGGGAAAGCTTAGGCCAGGCCATTGCTCAGTTTGGTGACCCGGAAGTTAAATGGGGCTGATCCATCAACTAGTATGTGGAGACATGTGGACACCTACTCTTCAACCATGTTGTTCAAATGCTGCCTTCTGCTAATAAGGACTATCTCAGATAGAAGTGCTGTCCAATGGGAACACCATCAATAGTACGTCTACCCACAAATATTTGTAGTCCTTCATTTTCTGATCATGCTCCCATGATGGAAGTATGACACGTTGTCCTTGTAGTGGGGATCCAGCAGGGTGGCCACCCAATAAACAGCACTGGTAATAATCCAGGCAACTCAGCTGTCATTGTGCGGACACAGCACCATGTATGGGCTCATATGTGCCAGGCTTCCTAGAGGCAACAGCAAGCTGTCCTCGGTGGGATATGTATAGTCTGCATTCCCCCAGCCATGCTGCAGTGATACACATGAGCTACTTTGAGTGCCACCCTGCTGTGAACACTGTTCCTCCTACTCCTCATTCTCCTGGCTAAAGATTTATGTACCTGGCCGCTGTAAGTACAGGAACCCACCCTCTGGAAGAGGTTTTCATCCAGGCTATCTGTGTACTTGGCTGTATACATGTTTCCTTCAATGACAACCAGTCGTCCTGTCCCTGCAGCTGAAAAAACACCCCCATAGCATGATACTGCAACCACCATGTTTCACTGTTGGGATTGTATTGGGGAAGTGATTAGCAGTGACTGGTTTTCTCCACACATACCTCTTAGAATTAACACCAAAAAGGTCTATCTTCATCTCATCAGACCAGAGAATCTTATTTCTTATGGTTTGGGAGTCCTTTATGTGTTTTTTTGCAAACTCTATGAGGGCTTTCATATGTCTTGCACTGAGGAGAGGCTTCTGTTGGGCCATTCTGCCATAAAGGCCCCAGTGGTGGAGGGCTGGAGTGAACGTTGACTTTGTGGAACTTTCTCCCATCTCCCTTCTGCATCTCTGGAGCTCAGCCACAGTGATCTTGGGGTTCTTCTTTACTTCTCTCATCAAGGCTGTTCTCCCACGATTGCTCAGTTTGGCTGGACGACCAGGTCTAGAAGGACTTCTGTTGGTCCCAAACTTCTTCCATTTAAGGATTATGGGGGCTACTGTGCTTTTAGGAACCTTAGGTTACAAATTCTGTTGTAACCTTGGCCAGATCTGTGCCTTGCCATAATTTTGTCTCTGAGCTCCTGGCCAGTCCCTTTGACCTCATGATTCTCATTTGGTCTGACATGCACTGTGAGCTGTGAGGTCTTATATATACCGGTGTGTGCCTTTCCAAATCAAGTCCTGTCAGTTTAATTAAACACAGCTGGACTCCAATGAAGAAGTAGAACCATCTCAAGGAGGATCACAAGGAAATGGACAGCATGTGACATAAATATGAGTGTCTGAGCAAAGGGTCTAAATACTTATGACCATGTAATATTTCAGTTTTTCTTTTTTTACATTTGCAAAAAATTCTACATTTCTGTTTTTTCAGTCAATATGAGGTGCAGTGTGTACATTAATGTGAAAAAAAGAACTTTTTTGAATTTACCAAATGGATGCAATGAAACAAAGAGTGAAAAATTTAAAGGGGTCTGAATACTTTCCGTACCCACTGTACATAGTAGAGTTCCACCTTATCACTACATTGCATATGAGGTGGTGAGCAACAGAAGTGATGTGCAGCACATATAGGCGAGAAGCAGCAAAGTGAGAACTCCGAAAGCACGCACATATGGCCCAATCTTTCTGCAACAACTCTAACATCTCTGGGTAATTTTTCAGAAAGCTCTGCAACACAAAATTCAGCACATGCACCAGGCAAGGGATGGGGGTCAAACCGACTAGGCCCAGATCTGGTATGAGATTTCCCCCATTATCACACACCACCAGGTCGGGCATGAGGTTCAGCGGCACCAAACAATCATTGGTCTGTCGTTTGATCTCCTTCCACAGCTCCTGCGCACTGTGGGATTTTCCCCCAAACAAATGAGTTTCAGAACAGCCTCCTGTTGTTTCCCCATCTGTGCAGCAGTAGGTTGGGCAGGTGTTACATTGAACTGATGAGGAAGCCATAGAGGAAGCAGAGTAGGATGAAAAAGCATTGTGGATATACAAACATCAAGCAATCCTCCTCCGCCTCAGACCCAGCCATCACTACATTTATAGAGTGGGCAGTTAGGGAGATATAAATTCCCTGGCCACGCTAACTGGTCCACGTATTGGTTATTATGTGAACTTTGCCACTGTTTGGGTGGTGCAGTGCACACCTTATTTTGTCTACAACATGTCTGTGCAGTGCAGCGATTGCTTGCCTGGAAAAGTAGTGGTGGTTGGAAACCACATACTGTGGGACAGCCACCGCCATAAGATTTTTGAAACTGCCCTTCTCCACCAGACAGATTGGCAGCATTTCAAAGGATAGGAATTTTGAAATACTTGGATTCAGGATCATAGTTCATAGGTGGGAACAGAGAGAGCAGGCACCACTGATGGGAGTATTCATCAGCTGGTGCCTGCGCTATAAATAAAAGATAAAAAAATGAGGTGGGCTCCACTGTATTTTTGATGATCAACCAGGCAAAACTGACAGCTGTTGGCTGCAACCCTCAGCTGTTAGCTTTTGCTTGGCTGGTTGTCAAGAACATAGGTGTCCCACGTCATTTTTTAAAATTATTCAAAAAATAGTTTTAAAAAATGGCATGGGGTCTCCCCCATTTTTGACAAAGCCAAGCTAAAGCATACATTTGAGGGTTGCAGCCCACAGCCTAAAAATAGCGGCTCCGCAGCAGACCCAAAAAAGATGCATCTATTAGTTGTGGTAATTCTGGCACTTTGACCGGTCTTCCCACTTGCCTTGTGGTAATGGAAAGTGGGGTTAATATTTGTGGAGTTGATGTCACCTATGTATTTTTCAGTGACTAAGTCCCGGCTTAGTAATGGAGAGACTTTTATAAGACACCTATCCAATAGTAATCCTATAGTTATTTATCACAGACATGAATTACAGTGTGGGGCAGAATGTTGGACAGGTTACGGTTATGGTAGTTTTTATTTATTTATTTTTTTAGGATATGATGCCTTCAATGAAATGGGTGTTAGGTGAGTATAACCGTGTTTGTTTTTTTAAATAAAAAGGAGAAGTGTATTTTTTACTTCAAATAAAGATTTTTATTCTGGCTGTGTTTTTATTTCCAATATAACTATAGTATTACTCATGGGTAGGTGTCTTATAGACTTTTTTCCATTACTAACCTGTGGGCTTGATGTCATCGGACAAAACAAAGGTGACATCAACCTCACAAATATCAACCCCACTGGCTACCACCACAGCGCTAGTGGGAAGAGCTGTGCAAAGCACCAGATTTGGAGCATCTAATAGATGTGCCATTTATGGGGTATCTGCGAGCTGCTGTTTTTAGGCTCAGAGGCAATATTCATGGCCCCTTACCAGCCTGAGAATTCCAGCCCCCAGCTGCCTGCTTTGGTTGTCAAAAATGGGGGTACCAATGCTGTTTTTTAAAATTATTTATTTAAATAATAAAAAAACTGCATCGGCACCCCTCTTTTCTTGATAACCAACATTGCTAAAGCTAACAGCTGAGGGTTGCAGCCCGCACCCGTCAGTTTTGCCTGGCTGGATGTCAAAAATACAGCGCTGATGATTACTCTCATTAGCCGCTGCCGGCTCTTGTTGTTATCAGGGACAGCAGGTGTAGGCTGATGGGAGTAGTAGTCCCATCAGCTGATGCCTACAGTATGACCGGAAGTAAACTTTTTACCTCCGGTCATCTGACAGTGAGGGAGCTTCAGCACTCTGACCAGCGGTAATGATTTTACCGCCGATCTTATGTAGTGTTTGCCGCATGAAAGCGTGGCAAACACTGGATCTTTGCGCCCCCATTCATGTGAATGGGGTCCGTGTTTGGGTTAGAGTACTGTTCTGATACCCAAACTTTTCTTAACCATTTGACCAACCCCATCGGTTCCGAACATCCAGAGATTCGTCCATCACTACCGGCCAATGACAGCCATGCTTGGCATGGCTGTGATGGTTGCTGTAGTGCTCGCAGCTGAAAATCTTGTTGATTGGCTGTGCTGCAGACTTTCAACAAGCTTTATTGAGCAACCACATGAAAACTGCTTCAGGGAAAAGTCTGTGTTCGGAGTTCAGCACCAGACATTAGTGTCCAGTGCAAACCCTGAACTTTACAGTTCAGTTTCGCACATCTCTAGTAAGAAGCTTACTTTTGATAAAGACAAAATAATTGTATTTTCTGTGATCTTGTCACTAGCAATCTGGAGATTCTAGACACCCCGATTTGTCTTGCGATTTTTATAGTGTGTGTCTGATATATTGTTTTATCATGTTTGTATGATTTTAATATAAACAATTGCAAATTGTCTCTTCAGAGAGGAAGAGGACAAGAACTCTAATGCCACCTATTTCAAGTAACAAAAAAAAACGCGATCTCTTTTTAATTTCTCTGTCCTCCGATGTGATCGCACATCGGAGGACAGAGAAAAGGGGTCCCAGGTGGCCCCCCAATACTCACCTAGCTCCACCGATGCTCCTCGTGTCTCCCGGTGGGCGCCGCCATCTTCAAAATGGCGGGCGCATGCACAGTGCGCCCGCCGGCCGGCACCGGGAGAATCTTTGGGGTCTCGGCTGCCGGGGGTAGCCGAGACCCCAAAGAGCATGATCGGGGTCGGTATTACCGACCCCTGTTCTGCGATCGCCGGTAATTAACTGTTAACCGGCGACCGCAAAAAAAAAAAAAGTAAAGTGTAATTCTCTGTCCTCTGATGTGATCGCACATCAGAGGACAGAGAAATAGAGGGATTCGGGGACGCTAGCATACTCACCTAGGTCCCTGGATCCTCTTCTGCTCCTCCTGGCCGCCGACAGAAGAAAATGGCGGGCGCATGCCCAGTGCGCCCGCCATCTGTCTCCATCTGCCGGCCGGCAGGAGAACAGCAGTTGGGGCTAAACTTAGGGTTAGGGTTAGGGGTAGGGGTAGGGTTAGGGTTAGGGGTAGGGTTAGGGGTAGGGTTAGGGGTAGGGTTAGGGGTAGGGTTAGGGCTAGGGTTAGGGTTGGGGCTAAATTTAGGGTTAGGGTTGGGGCTAAATTTAGGGTTAGGCTTCTTTCACACTTACGTCGGTACGGGGCCGTCGCAATGCGTCGGCCCGACATACCGACGCACGTTGTGAAAATTGTGCACAACGTGGGCAGCAGCTGTAGTTTTTCAACGCATCCGCTGCCCAATCTATGTCCTGGGGAGGAGGGGGCGGAGTTACGGCCACGCATGCGCGGTCAGAAATGGCGGATGTGACGTACAAAAAAACGTTTCATTGAACGTTTTTTTGTGCCGACGCTCCGCCAAAACACAACTGATCCAGTGCACGACGGACGCGACGTGTGGCCATCCGTCACGATCCGTCGGCAATACAAGTCTATGGGCAAAAAACGCATCCTGCGGGCACATTTGCAGGATCCGTTTCTTGTCCAAAACGACGGATTGCGACGGAATGCCAAACGACGCAAGTGTGAAAGTAGCCTTAGGGCTAGGGTTAGGGTTGGGGCTAAAGTTAGGGCTATGGTTGGGGCTAAAGTTAGGGTTAGAGCTGGGATTAGGGTTAGGGTTTGGATTAGGGTTGGTATTAGGGTTAGGGTTTGCATTAGGGTTACGCTTGGGATTAGGGTTAGGTTTGTGATTAGGGTTAAGGTTAGTGTTGTGATTAGGGGTGTATTGGGATTAGGGTTAGGTTTGAGGTTAGGGTTGAGATTAGGATTAGGGGTGTGTTGGATTTAGGGTTTTGATTAGGGTTATGGTTAGGGTTGACATTAGGGTTGTTTTGGGGTAAGGGTTGTGATTATGGTTAGGGTTAGTGATTAGGATTATGGATGAGGTTGGGATTAGGGTTAGGGGTGTGTTGGGGTTAGGGTTGGAGCTAGAATTGGGGGGTTTCCACTGTTTAGGTACATCAGGGGGTCTCCAAATACGACAGCCAATTTTGCGCTCAAAAAGTCAAATGGTGCTCCCTCCCTTCTGAGCTCTGCCGTGCGCCCAAACAGTGGGTTACCCCCACATATGGGGCATCAGCGCACTCGGGATAAATTGGACAACAACTTCTGGGGTCCAATTTCTCTTGTTACCCTTGTGAAAATAAAAACTTGGGGGCTACAAAATCTTTTTTGTGAAAAAAATATTTTTTATTTTCACGACTCTGCATTCTAAACTTCTGTGAAGCACTTGGGCATTCAAAGTTCTCACCACACATCTAGATAAGTTCCTTGGGGAGTCTAGTTTCCAAAATGGGGTCACTTGTGGGGGGTTACTACAGTTTAGGTACATCAGGGGCTCTGCAATCGCAACATAATGCCCACAGACCATTCTATCAAAGTCTGCATTCCAAAAAGGCGCTCCTTCCCTTCCGAGCTCTGCCGTGCGCCCAAACAGTGGTTTACCCCCACATATGGCGCATCAGCGTACTCGGGATAAATTGGACAACAACTATTGCAGTCCAATTTCTCCTGTTACCCTTGTGAAAATAAAAACTTGGGGGCTACAATATCTTTTTTGTGAAAAAAATATTTTTTATTTTCACGACTCTGCATTCTAAACTTCTGTGAAGCACTTGGGCATTCAAAGTTCTCACCACACATCTAGATAAGTTCCTTGGGGGGTCTAGTTTCCAAAATGGGGTCACTTGTGGAGGGTTTCTACTGGTTAGGTACATCAGGGGCTCTGCAAACGCAACATAATACGCGCAGACCATTCTATCAAAGTCTGCATTCCAAAACGGCGCTCCTTCCTTCCGAGCTCTGCCGTGCGCCCAAACAGTGGTTTACCCCCACATATGGGGTACCAGCATACTCAGGACAAATTGGACAACAACTTTTGGGGTCCAATTTCTCTTGTTACCCTTGTGAAAATAAAAATTTGGTGGCTAAAAAATCTTTTTTGTGGAAAAAAAAATATTTTTTATTTTCACGGCTCTGCATTATAAACTTCTGTGAAGCACTTGGGCATTCAAGGTTCTCACCACACATCTAGATAAGTTCCATGGGGGGTCTAGTTTCCAAAATGGGGTCACTTGTGGGGGATTTCTACTGTTTAGGCACATCAGGGGCTCTCCAAACGCGACATGGCGTCCGATCTCAATTCCAGCCAATTCTACATTGAAAAAGTGAAACGGCACTCTTTCTCTTCCAAGCTCTGCGGTGCGCCCAAACAGTGGTTTACCCCCACATATTGGGTATCGACGTACTCAGGAGAAATTGCACAACAACTTTAGTGGTCTAATTTCTCCTGTTACCCTTTTTCACGGCTCTACGTTATAAACTTCTGTGAAGCACTTGGGGGTTCAAAGTGCTCACCACACATCTAGATAAGTTCCTTAAGGGGTCTAGTTTCCAAAATGGTGTCACTTGTGGGGAGTTTCCACTGTTTAGGCACATCAGGGGCTCTCTAAACGTGACATGGCGTCCGATCTCAATTCCAGCCAATTCTGCATTGAAAAAGTCAAACGGCGCTCCTTCACTTCTAAGTTCTGCGGTGCGCCCAAAAAGTGGTTTACCCCCACATATGGGGTATTGGCGTATTCAGGAGAAATTGCATAACAAAATTTATGGTTACATTTCTGTTTTTACACTTGTGAAAATAAAAAAAAATGGTTCTGAATTAAGATGTTTGCAAAAAAAAGTTAAATGTTCATTTTTTCCTTCCACATTGTTTCAGTTCCTGTGAAGCACGTAAAGGGTTAATAAACTTCTTGAATGTGGTTTTGAGAACCTTGGGGGGTGTAGTTTTTAGAATGGTGTCACACTTCATTATTTTCTATCATATAGACCCCTCAAAATGACTTCAAATGTGATGTGGTCCCTAAAAAAAAATGGTGTTGTAAAAATGAGAAATTGCTGGTCAACTTTTAACCCTTATAACTCCCTAACAAAAAAAAATTTGTTTCCAAAATTGTGCTGATGTAAAGTAGACATGTGGGAAATGTTATTTATTAACTATTTTTCGTGACATATCTCTCTGATTTAAGGGCATAAAAATACAAAGTTTGAAAATTGCAAAATTTTAAAAATTTTCGCCATATTTCCGTTTTTTTCATAAATAATCGCAAGTAATATCGAAGAAATGTTACCACTAACATGAAGTACAATATGTCACGAAAAAACAGTCTCAGAATCAGCGGGATCCGTTGAAGCGTTCCAGAGTTATAACCTCATAAAGTGACAGTGGTCAGAATTGCAAAAATTGGCCTGGTCATTAAGTACCAAATTGGCTCTGTCACTAAGGGGTTAACATGTTACTCTCTGCAAGGAGAAACAATACTTATTGGATCCTAATACAAACAATTAAATTTTAAGTTTTAGTCCCCTATAGTTTTTGTGTATAGATCATGCTGTTCACGTTTTAAAGAAAATAACTAGTTGAATTAATTCTTAACATCATAATGGCTGTAGGAAAATATGATAAAGGAAGGAGATTTGTTTTTATGTTATGGTATGTAACAATGTAATTTATAATAAATCTTATTTTTACTTTTATTTCACTTTTCATGTTTTTGTTTCTAGAACTGTATGAACGCTTGTTTGTGGCTGAAATGAGCTATATTACTTATTGGTACAATTTTAGTATACATTTCTTTTTTTGTTACTTTTTAATTTTTTTGTCAGCTAAGATAAAAAAAAAACCTCAAAATTCAGGCATCGTATTCTTATTTATTTTATGGCTTTCACTATACAAGATAAAAAATAATATAGTTTTCTTAGTATGGGATATGTTAAGTGGCGATATCAAATGTCTTAAAACACAAATTTGTTTTGTTTTCAGGAAACAAAAAAATGTGATCCAATAAGCTGATTATGAGTATATATGTACACATATTTTTTTGTTTTTATTTAAAAATTCAAAATAACCTTTTTTATTCATAGATATTGCAATATTGAAATTCATTCAATTAATCAGATGTTCTTATTCATAATTTGCCATATGCTGTAATGAAAATTGTTGTAGATACTATTCTTGTAATATAAGCTTTAATAAATGAACCAGAAAATGCTTCACTTTATACTTGATATTTTTCAGTCAAAATTATTACAGATGCGGCATTCCAGTAATGCTACAAAATTGTCTGCAATGAAAAAGGATAATTAATAGCTTTCAATGATCACTGAGCACTGCTTGAATGCTTCAAATATGTCAAGCCACATGTTCATTATCATTGCATGCTGCCATCACCTTAGTAATCATATTAACCTTTATAAACAATGACTACCAGTATTTATATTTAAAGTTTTTTTTATACAATTTTAAATTTACTTTTCTGGGAAGAGAAATTGCAAATAAATTATAAATGGTAACTTTATGTAAATACATTTTTCCCAATGTGCATGTAATAAGTTTGGAAAAAAGGCCAGAACATTATAATTCTAGGCTTTACTACTAGAAGGCAAAATATCTAGTTGTTAAAAAATAGAGAATTAAGGAATATAAAGTATGTAAAATGCATAATAACAGTTGTAAAAATAAAAAAGGAAAGGAACAGAGAAAGGTTCCATGCTTTGCTGTGTTGAGTGTACTTCAAAAGACCAAGGCAGAAAATCAACACAATTTCTGTAGTGAGTCCAGGACCAAAACAAAGGATAGACAGAGGTAGGAGACTGCTTAGGGTACTAGTGTGACACCCCAGGGTCCTAGTTGTCACAGTGGCATTGCTTTTCTCATGGGGAGAGTGATGTCACATTTGCAAGCGATGGATGACTCCTTTTAACAGGCTATTAGCACATACAACACCATTCTGACTTCAGGCCAAAAGGGGGAGCTATTCACCCAAAATCAGGGGAGCTGCTCTCTCTTCAGTCGGGAAGAGGAGTTAGTTGCTAGGCAGTTGCTAGACAGTTGAGAAGATTTAGACAGTTGGTGCCTGACAGCAGACTGGAGCAGTCTGAGTCAGAAGGATGGGTGAGGGGCCGTACAGCCTGAGGTGCTGTAGCTCCTAGATAGCGAGATACAGAAGGAAGAACAGCTAGTAGCAAACATGCCGGAGAGTGAAGCACAGGAGAGTGACAACAGGGGAGAATAGCTGGGACTGGGCTACATCCTTGATTCAGCACAGGCACCGGTAGACCAAGGCTTTTGTGGGACTCTAAGACACATAGCAGAAACCGGCAGGACAGTTGGATTATACATCACCTGGTGACACATAGAGCCCGGGTTGTGATAGAGACCCTGTAAAAAGGCTTGAGTCACCTGTCATACGGGTTTGTGTCCCAGTTCAACAAAGGACAGAGATAACTGAGAGGACCTTGCTACAAAGTCATAGGCAGTAAGGGACTATAACAACACAGCACTAGAAGGAAGGTGTTTAACTCCACCTGATAAAGTTGGACTCTAAACTCGCTTCCAAGCTGGCCGGACCCTGCCTGTACCTATGATCTGGTGCACTGGACTGTGGCTGCCTGCCATCATCAGTAAACCAGGTAAAAAGACTGCACAACTGCGTCCTTTGTTCTTTACTGCACTCACCATCTTCCATCTATTCACTGAGAGCCCTGGGGACATACTTCACCTGTGGGAAGTTATGCCATCTGGCTGCCATAACATCACCCCAGAGGACTCCTTTAAGCAGTGTTGGTCATCCCTGACCAAATACCACAGGTGGCATCACAAACTTTCTTTATTTAAAAAAAAACCTTTAAAGACCGTCCCTTTAACATGGGTGCCCAGTGCCACGGACCGGGTCGCCGCCATGACACGTCCCTTTAACCCCTTTCTGACCTCGGACGGGATAGTACGTCCGAGGTCAGAAGCCCCTCTTTGATGTGGGCTTCGGCGGTGAGCCCACATCAAAGCCCGGACATGTCAGCTGTTTTGAACAGCTGACATGTGCTTGTAATAGGCGCAGGCAGAATCGCGATCTGCCTGCGCCTATTAAATAGTTAAATGCCGCTGTTAAACGCGGACAGCGGCACTTAACTACCGCATCCTGCCGGGCGGCCGGAAATGACGTCATCGCTGACCCCCGTCACATGATCGGAGGTCGGCGATGCTTTAGAATGGTAACCATAGAGGTCCTTGAGACCTCTATGGTTACTGATCGCCGGTAGCTGTGAGCGCCACCCTGTGGTCGGCGCTCACAGCACACCTGATTTTCTGCTACATACCAGCGAACAGCAGATCGCTGCTATGTAGCAGAGACGATCGTGCTGTGCCAGCTTCTAGCCTCCCATGGAGGCTATTGAAGCATGGCAAAAGTAAAAAAAAGTGAAAAAAGTGAAAAAAATGAAAAAAATATAAAAGTTTAAATCACCCCCCTTTCGCCCCAATCAAAATAAATCAATAAAAAAAAATCAAATCTACACATATTTGGTATCGCCATGTTCAGAATCGCCCGATGTATCAAATAAAAAAAAGCTTTAACCTGATCGCTAGATGGCGTAGCGAGAAAAAAGTTCGAAACGCCAGAATTACGTTTTTTGGTCGCCGCGACATTGCATTAAAATGCAATAACGGGCGATCAAAAGAACGTATCTGCACCAAGATGCTATTATTAAAAACATCATCTCGGCACGCAAAAAATAAGCCCTCAACCGACCCCAGATCATGAAAAATGGAGACGCTATGAGTATCGGAAAATGGCGCAATTTTTTTTTTTTTTTTTTTTAGCAAAGTTTGGAATTTTTTTTCACCACTTAGGTAAAAAATAACCTAGTCATGTTAGGTGTCTATGAACTCGTACTGACCAGGAGAATCATAGTGTCAGGTCAGTTTTAGCATTTAGTGAACCTAGCAAAAAAGCCAACAAAAAACAAGTGTGGGATTGCACTTTTTTTGCAATTTCACCGCACTTGGAATTTTTTTCCCATTTTCTAGTGCACGACATGCTAAAACCAATGATGTCGTTCAAAAGTACAACTCGTCCCGCAAAAAATAAGCCCTCACATGGCCAAATTGATGGAAAAATAAAAAAGTTATGGCTCTGGGAAGGAGGGGAGTGAAAAACGAACACGAAAAAACGAAAAATCCCAAGGTCATGAAGGGGTTAAGTACTGGACCCGGTACCGAGTACCCCACTGCCCTGATGGGTGACTTACTAGCTCATACCTAAGAGGTTATAATCAGGAAAATATCCTGTATATATCATCATGGTGATGGTCAGTCTGCAGGCACAAAGGTGAGCAGCGTCAGGTAGTCACTTATACAGCTTAACTCTCTGCATGAGCTCCTGCCATTGTTCCCTACCTTTCTTTAGGGTGCAATTAAATTTGATGATATGAGTGCTGACACTGCAGGGGTAGAGAAATTAACTTCCTCAACGCAGAGGCATTATGAGATTACCTCATCAATCTGCTGACGTCACTGCAGTGCGGCAGAGGCAGCAAAAGCAGTTGTGAAGATAAATGCTCCATAGTGGAACCAGAATTCAAGAAACGTTTACTGTAGATGAATGTGGGTGTACACAATGTATAGGGAGGTGTAGTGGAAGGGCACAGTATGAAGAGGGGCAGAGTGAGGAGGAAGCATATAATGAAGAGCTTTCACAATGTGGAAAAGGGAGTGTGAGATTAAAGTGTGAAGATGGGCAGCTTGGGGGGGGCAGTTTAACCTAACCCCTTAACCACCAGAGGTATTTGTGGTTTTGCATTATCATTTTTTGCTCTGCTTCTTCTCAGAGCCATAACTTTTTTATTTTTCTATCAAAATGGTCATGTGAGGGCTTGTTTTTTGCAGGAGTTGTACTTTTGAAAGACACCATTGGTTTTACCATGTCGTGTACTAGAAAATGGGAAAAAAATTCCAAGTGCTGTGAAATTGCAAAAAATAATGCAATTCTACACTTGTTTTTTTTTTTTGTTTTTTTTTTTTACTAGGTTTACTAAATGCTAAAACTGACCTGACATTATGATTCTCCAGGTCATTATGAGTTCATATATATTAAACATGTCTAGGTTATTTTTTATCTAGGTGGTGAACAAAAAATTGCAAACTTTGCAAAAAAAATTGCGCCATTTTCCGATACCCATAGCGTCTCCATTTTTGTGATCTCGGGTTGGGTGAGGGCTTATTTTTTTGCATGCCGAGCTGACATTTTTAATGATACCATTTTGATGTAGAAACAATCTTTAGATCGCCCATTATTGCATTTGCATACAATGTCACAGCAACCAAAAAACATAATTCTGGCATTTTGACTTTTTTTCTCGCTATGAATGGACTCTGGGGGCCCACCCTACAGCTATATTCAAATATCTGTCAGTCTTTATCCCCATTATAGTGGAGAATTGACTGTAAAACAACGGCGGCTGCTGCACATCTACTGTGCGCCCCCATAACTGGGATGTATAATTATGGTATTTGACATTAAAGGTTCTATGGTTAAAACAAGTTATCACCGATTGATGGACACCACAGGATAGGTGATCGCTTAGGTCCAACTATTAGAAACTTCACCGATCTGAAGAACGGAGAAGTTTTCACCCTGACAGGACAACTTATCCCCATTTTGAAATGCAGCAGCAGTTCAGATGTCTGACAACAGCTCCATTCATTTTCTTTGAGGCTTCCAGAAAAAAACAAGAGCAGCACTCACAGCCACAGAGTGAATGGATCAGTGGTCAAGTCGGACATACCGCTCCAGTCTAATGGGGATAAAAGTTTCACATTCTGCCCACTGGGTCCCAGCAGTCAGACCCTCCCCCCCCCATCACCACCACCACTCAATAAGTTATCACTAATCCTGTGGAGAGGTGATTACTTTTTTCACAGGAGAACCCCTGTAGCATCTCTAACACTGTGATACAAGTATCCAATCTCTAATGGAAATAAAGAATCTTCTCATAATTAATATTAAAGAGAATAAATGACCACCATACACAACACAATGCACTATACCAAGACCAATAATACCACACCATCAACAGATCACATGGTGACTGAATAATACTACATAATACCAGCATATAGGCACCAAATAATACCACATACAAGGAGAAACACTGCCACACCATAACTAGACTACATACTCCACCACAGTGACCAAATAATACCACATACAGGGGATAAATACCACCATACCGTGACCAGACCACAAATTACCACCACATAGTAACTGAATAATGCCACATATAGGGGATAAATACCACCACAATGTGGTCAGACCACATATTACATCACATGGTGACTAAAAACTATAATACTGATCATGAATACAAACCACAATACTGACAACACTGTTATTACCACCAGTGACATTATACACAAGAGCTCTGTGTATACTGTCAGTGTACATGTAATACAGGGATCACCTGGCATCCCTGGTATCCTGGCATCCCATATATATGCATCCTGGTCCTTTGTCCTGCCCCCTCCTCATATATATCCTGGTCTTCCCATATGTATCCATCCTGGCCCCTCACATGTATCCATCCTAGTTCCTTGTCCTGCTGCCCTCCTTATATCCATCCTGGTCCTTTATTCCTGCCCCTTCCCCCCATATATCCATTCTGCTGCCCTCCTTATATCCATCCTGGTCTTTTTTTCCTGCTCCCCCGAAATATCCATCCTGCTGCCCCCCTATATCCATCCTGGTCCTTATTTCCTGCCCCCCATATATCCATCCTGCCGCCCCCTTATATCCATCCTGGTCCTTATTTCCAGCCTCCATATATTCATCCTGGCCCCCCTTATATCCATCCTGGTCCTTTTTTCCTGATCCCCATTTATCTATCCTGCCGCCCCCTTATATCCATCCTGGTCCATTATTCCTGCACCCTTCCCCCTATATCCATCCTGCTGCCCTCCTTATATCCATTCTGGTCGTTTTTCCTGCCGCCCCATATATCCATCCTGCTGCCCTCTTATATCCATCCTGGTCCTTATTTCCTGCCGCCCCATATATCCATCCTGCCGCCCTCTTATATCCATCCTGGTCCTTTTTTCCTGCCCCCCCCCCATATATCCATCCTGCTGCCCCCTTATCTCCATTTTGGTCCTTTTTTCCTGCTCTCCCCATATATCCATTTTGCCGCCCCTTATATCCATCCTAGTCCTTATTTCCTGCCCCCCATATATCCATCCTGCTGCCTTCCTTATATCCATCCTGGTCATTTTTTCTTGCCCCCCATACATCCATCCTGCTGCCCTCCTTATATCCTTCCTGGTGCTTTTTCCTGCTCCCCCATCTATCCATCCTGGCCCCTTATCCTGGCCTCATGGAGAGAAAGAGAGGGAGACAGACAGAGAGAAACAGACAGACAGAGAGACATAGACAGACAGAGAAACGTTCCTGCGCTCCCGGCGGGGCATTCTCCTCCTCCTCTCTGCTGGTCAGTGCACACAGAGTAAAATGGCTGCCGACCTAACAGAGGCTGGCAGCTAATGTGCGCCCATCGCATGCGGCGCATGACACTGATGTCATACGCCGGTGACGACGGGCGCACAATTGACGGCTACTATCGGAACACGTGCCACAGCAGACTCCATACCCTTACTTCCAAAATTACACCAATGCTGACCCAAAAGTACAAGAAAATGCTCAATATCATTTAAATAATCCACAGAGGTTTGAGTACTTTTCTCAGTGAAGCGATGAAAGAAAACAGAAACTTTTTAGTCCTATGGATCGGCACTGTGCACACGATTTCAGCAGGTGTGGAATGCTGCAAAGTAAGAATGTTTTAGAAATAGAAGTGTTAATAATTTATATTTATCAATCAATAAAATGCAAAGTGAGATAACAAAAGATAACTGAAAATCAAATCAAATTGGTTTAACCACCATTGTCTTCAAAACAGCATCAGACAGAGGTGTAGCTAGGGGTTCAGCCTAGGGGGGGCGAGACATCTGAGTGGGCCCCTAACCTCTGATTACAACTATGGTGATGCACCCTAATAGTGGACGTAGGAGAACGTCAGCAGATGATCCTGCTGCAACTAAAAAAAAAAAAAAACATCTCCACAAGACCAATACTGATATTACCGCCATATTGTGACCATATAGGGGTAGATACCAGTCCTACAAAGCATACAAGTGATAACAGCACAGTTACAGATGATGACTTACCACTGACGTTCTTTCTGATGGAATCGTTCACTTTTCCCGCCTTTTCCATCTGGTCCAGACCGACATGGCGACTTCTCCACCCAGGACTCGGCTGCAGAAATTACAACAAAGACACATTTCACTTCTCATATTCCAGCCATCACCATCTATTCCCAACCTGCACAAACTCCTCATCCTGCTGATACCCCAATACTGAGCCGCTGCTGCCGTATGTGTCCCTATTACTGCCCCTGATACCCCAATACTGAGCCGCTGCTGCCATATGTGTCTCTATTACTGCCCCTGATACCCCAATACTGAGCCGCTGCTGCCGTATGTGTCCCTATTACTGCACCTGATACCGCAATACTGAGCCGCTGCTGCCGTATGTGTCCCTATTACTGCCCCTGATACCCCAATACTGAGCCGATGCTGCCGTATGTGTCCCTATTACTGCCCCTGATACCCCAATACTGAGCCGCTGCTGCCATATGTGTCCCTATTACAGCTCCTGATACCTCAATACTGAGCCGCTGCTGCCGTATGTGTCCCTATTACTGCCCCTGATACCCCAATATTGAGCCGCTGCTGCCGTATGTGTCCCTATTACTGCCCCTGATACCCCAATACTGAGCCGCTGCTGCCGTATGTGTCCCTATTACTGCACCTGATACCCCAATATTGAGCCTCTGCTGCCGTATGTGTCCCTATTACTGCACCTGATACCCCAATACTGAGCCGCTGCTGCCGTATGTGTCCCTATTACTGCCCCTGATACCCCAATACTGAGCCGCTGCTGCCATATGTGTCCCTATTACAGCTCCTGATACCTCAATACTGAGCCGCTGCTGCCGTATGTGTCCCTATTACTGCCCCTGATACCCCAATATTGAGCCGCTGCTGCCGTATGTGTCCCTATTACTGCCCCTGATACCCCAATACTGAGCCGCTGCTGCCGTATGTGTCCCTATTACTGCACCTGATACCCCAATATTGAGCCTCTGCTGCCGTATGTGTCCCTATTACTGCACCTGATACCCCAATACTGAGCCGCTGCTGCCGTATGTGTCCCTATTACTGCACCTGATACCCCAATACTGAGCCTCTGCTGCCGTATGTGTCCCTATTACTGCACCTGATACCCCAATACTGAGCTGCTGCTGCCATATGTGTCCCTATTACTGCACCTGATACCCCAATACTGAGCCGCTGCTGCCGTATGTGTCCCTATTACTGCACCTGATACCCCAATACTGAGCCTCTGCTGCCGTATGTGTCCCTATTACTGCACCTGATACCCCAATACTGAGCCGCTGCTGCCGTATGTGTCCCTATTACTCCACCTGATAACCCAATACTGAGCCGCTGCTGCCGTATGTTTCCCTATTACTGCACCTGATACCCCAATACTGAGCCTCTGCTGCCGTATGTGTCCCTATTACTGCCCCTGATACCCCAATACTGAGCCGCTGCTGCCGTATGTGTCCCTATTACTGCCCCTGATACCCCAATACTGAGCCTCTGCTGCCGTATGCGTCCCTATTACTGCACCTGATACCCCAATACTGAGCCGCTGCTGCCGTATGTGTCCCTATTACTGCACCTGATACCCCAATACTGAGCCTCTGCTGCCGTATGTGTCCCTATTACTGCACCTGATACCCCAATACTGAGCCGCTGCTGCCGTATGTGTCCCTATTACTGCACCTGATACCGCAATACTGAGCCGCTGCTGCCGTATGTGTCCCTATTACTGCACCTGATACCCCAATACTGAGCCGCTGATGCCGTATGTGTCCCTATTACTGCACCTGATACCCCAATACTGAGCCTCTGCTGCCGTATGTGACCCTATTACTGCACCTGATACCCCAATGCTGAGCCTCTGCTGCCGTATGTGTCCCTATTACTGCACCTGATACCCCAATACTGAGCCGCTGCTGCCGTATGTGTCCCTATTACTGCACCTGATATCCCAATACTGAGCCGCTGCTGCCATATGTGTCCCTATTACTGCACCTGATACCCCAATACTGAGCCGCTGCTGCCGTATGTGTCCCTATTACTGCACCTGATACCCCAATACTGAGCCTCTGCTGCCGTATGTGACCCTATTACTGCACCTGATACCCCAATACTGAGCCTCTGCTGCCATATGTGACCCTATTACTGCACCTGATACCCCAATACTGAGCCTCTGCTGCTGTATGTGTCCCTATTACTGCACCTGATACCCCAATACTGAGCTGCTGCTGCCGTATGTGTCCCTATTACTGCCCCTGATACCCCAATACTGAGCCGCTGCTGCCGTACGTGTCCCTATTACTGCACCTGATATCCCAATACTGAGCCGCTGCTGCCGTATGTTTCCCTATTACTGCACCTGATACCCCAATACTGAGCCCCGGCTGCCGTATGTGTCCCTATTACTGCACCTGCTGTGTGGTACAAATGCAATGCTCCTCATACTGCATCACATAGTAATGCCACCATTGTGCCCTTACATAGTACAATGTCTCCTTTGTGCTCTCACAGTAGCCCCAAACTCTTTACAGGCCCCCACAGTAGTCCCCACACTGTATATAGGCCCCTACAATGTATGATGGCCCGACAGCAACCTTCAAACTGTATAGTGACCCCTGCGTTAGCTCCCACACTGTATAATGACTCCTGCCTTAGGTCCCACGCTGTGTAACGGCTCCCACATTATCTACCATACTTTATAATGACCCCTCCATTAGCTTCCACACTGTATAATGACCCCTTCATTAGTGTCCACGCTGTATAATGACCCCCGCATTAGCTTGCACGCTGTATAATGGAACCCGCTGTAGCTCCCACTCCTTGGATTCTGGTCACTGTCTGTCCCTCTCTGTGGGCTGATACTGGCACAGCCCTGAAATATATGACAAAGACATAAATAGAAGAAACAGCCAGTGGGTGTGTATAGAGGCCATCATATGGGTATAGCTCCCTGAATGTGTCCAGGTAACCCTAAAGGAATACTCTTGTCTGGACAAGACCCCAAAGAGGGAAATGGAAATGAGGGAATCAGAAAAAAGAGGGGGAGGTAGAATATTACCCATCTAAAGAAAAAAGTACACCCCCTGGCTCTTCAGTTCCTTTTTCCTCTTCTCCCCCTTGGGGATCTTGTGGTCTAGACTGAGTATATGTAAATGGACCCGCACCCATATGTGATTTTCTATATTCACCTACTTGCTGTTTCTATTTTCTTCTGTCTGGCTATTTTTCATCTTAATATATACTTACCTTGTAATGTCTTCACATCCTGTTCCGTCCAGATGTGTCCAGATCCCAGAATTCTAAGAGGCGGAAGTTCACCGACCACCATATTGGGACACCCAAGTGATGGGTGTCTCAATTTGGAAACTGTTTACGATGCCAGCCTCTTGCGCGGTACCACCAGCTGAACACCGTCCACCACACACACTGTATATGCCGTACGCACCACACACCCACTGTAAACGCCGTAGGCAGTACACACACACACTTTATACTCATCCTCTTGCGCGGTACCACCAGCTGAACACCGTCCACCACACACACTGTATATGCCGTACGCACCACACACCCACTGTAAACGCCGTAGGCGGTACACACACACACTTTATACTCATCCTCTTGAGCGGTACCACCAGCGGAACACCGTTGCAAACATGCCACTGCCGGGATCAGCCGAATGACTCACTGACCGCCGCCATCTTTGTACAAGAGGAGTGCAGAGCACATGGGGTAGACAGGTCAAAGAAGAGAGCACAGACGGAGGAAAGAGAGAGTGCATAGGTGGGCGAGCACATGGGGGGGAGAGATTCTCAACGCTACAAAGCCTTCCCCCATCGTGACATTACCGCCCTCCCAATGCTATAGCATCGGGTCTCCATATAGTAAATATATATTCATCCTCAACTTTTTTAATAAAAGTTTTTACCTTTTATTTTTCATATTTCGTGTTTTTTTATTTTTCGTGTTTACCACCTTAGATTTACTGATATGAAATCATGCAGACACTGGTCTGATAGCATCCTGACCCAGGCTACAGGATAGAACATGTATATTGGTTGGGGTCTTATCAGACCAGTGTTATATATATATATATATACTAGATGGTGGCCCGATTCTAACGCATCGGGTATTCTAGAATATGCATGTCCAAGTAGTATATTGCCCAGCCACGTAGTATATTGCCCAGCCACGTAGTATATTGCCCAGCCACGTAGTATATTGCCCAGTCACGTAGTATATTGCCCAGCCACGTAGTATAAAGCAGAGCCACATAGTATATAGCAGAGCCACATAGTACATAGCAGAGCCACATAGTATATTGCCCAGCCACGTAGTATATTGCCCAGCCACGTAGTATATTGCCCAGCCACGTAGTATATAGCAGAGCCACGTAGTATATAGCAGAGCCACATAGTATATAGCAGAGCCACATAGTATATAGCAGAGCCACATAGTATATAGCAGAGCCACATAGTATATAGCAGAGCCACATAGTATATAGCAGAGCCACATAGTATATAGCAGAGCCACATAGTATATAGCAGAGCCACATAGTATATAGCAGAGCCACATAGTATATAGCAGAGCCACATAGTATATTGCCCAGCCACGTAGTATATAGCAGAGCCACGTAGTATATAGCAGAGCCACGTAGTATATAGCAGAGCCACGTAGTATATAGCAGAGCCACTTAGTATATAGCAGAGCCACTTAGTATATAGCAGAGCCACTTAGTATATAGCAGAGCCACGTAGTATATAGCAGAGCCACGAAGTATATAGCAGAGCCACGTAGTATATAGCAGAGCCACATAGTATATAGCAGAGCCACATAGTATATAGCAGAGCCACGTAGTATATAGCAGAGCCACGTAGTATATAGCAGAGCCACGTAGTATATAGCAGAGCCACATAGTATATAGCAGAGCCACATAGTATATAGCAGAGCCACGTAGTATATAGCAGAGCCACGTAGTATATAGCAGAGCCACGTAGTATATAGCAGAGCCACGTAGTATATAGCAGAGCCACGTAGTATATTGCCCAGCCACGTAGTATATTGCCCAGCCACATAGTATATTGCCCAGCCATGTAGTATATTGCCCAGCCACGTAGTATATTGCCCAGCCACGTAGTATATAGCAGAGCCACGTAGTATATAGCAGAGCCACATAGTATATAGCAGAGCCACATAGTATATAGCAGAGCCACGTAGTATATAGCAGAGCCACATAGTATATTGTCCAGCCACATAGTATATTGCCCAGCACAGAGCCACGTAGTATATAGCAGAGCCACGAAGTATATTGCCCAGTCACGTAGTATATTGCCCAGCACAGAGCCACGTAGTATAGAGACTCCCAGGGCTCCCAGGGCTGGTGTGAGCAGGACCTATGATGACGTCGCGGTCACATGTGACCGTGACGTCACGGCAGGTCCTTGTCGTACACCAGCCCTGGGAGCGGAAGCTGCCGCTTGCAATGGAGCGGTCCCGGGAGCGTCCAGAGAAGCGGGAAAGGCGGCGGAGGGTGAGTATAGCAGGTTTTTTGTTTTTTTTTTATTATTTTTAACATGACCTATTTTTCCTA
The DNA here is from genome assembly GCF_032444005.1 of Ranitomeya imitator. Classification (NCBI taxonomy): domain Eukaryota; kingdom Metazoa; phylum Chordata; class Amphibia; order Anura; family Dendrobatidae; genus Ranitomeya; species Ranitomeya imitator. Next base: position 307,005,156 of record NC_091285.1, on the reverse strand, counting down.
TTGATGCTGCATAGGCAGCATCAATAGTAAGTAGTTGGGGACACACAGGGTTAACAGCAGCGGTAACGGAGCGCGGTACACCGCGGGCCGTTACCACTGCCATTAACCCTGTGTGAGCGGTGAGCGGAGGGGATTATGGAGCGGGCGCCAGGCAGTGAGTGCAGGGGAGTAGGGGAGGGACTAATCGGACTGTGGCCGTCGCTGATTCGTCGCGGCAGCCATGACAGGCAGCTGCCGAGACCAATCAGCGAATGAATAACCGTGACAGAAGGAGACAGACAGACGGAAGTGACCCTTAGACAATTATGTATGTATATATATATATATATATATATATATATATATATATATATATATATATATACATATATACACATATATACACTGACAAGACTGGTCAGTAATGTGCATTGAAAGACGTGACCCTGGCTGCAGGACCCCACACATGAGGATATTTGACTCTTTCTCATATATGGTATATATAGGTAAGAGACATACCGTATATCCTCATGTGTGGGGTCCTGCAGGCAGGGTCACGTCTTTCAATGCACATTACTGACCAGCCGCCATAAATCTCAGTGCCCTAGAAACTGCAGATACAGCACAGGAATCCTGCTGGGTGTTGTCAGGAGAGCAGCAGATAGAGTAGAAGTGTGAGCTGTACTTACACCACTGTGTCCTGCTCCTCTCCAGTCTCACTGGGAAAAGATGCTTCATCCTGCTCTGCTCTGCAGCAGACATTGCATGCCCAGTACTCAGCGTGCACTGTGGGCGTATCTTCAGTATACTGAGGGCAGCTGTCAGGTACAGTGCTGGCCTGGAACTCAGCGTGTATCAGCATGAAGGGGAGGGGGGAAGGGAGAAGGGGGAAGGGGAAGGGGGAAGGGGAAGGGGGAAGGGGGAACGGGGAAGGGGAAAGGGGAAGAGGGAAGGGGGAACGGGGAAAGGGGAAGGGGAAGGGGGAGGGGCAGGGGGAAGGGAAGGGGGAAGGGAAGGGGGGGGGGCGGGGGCTTTGGGGAATATGTTCCTCTCTCTTCAGCCACAGCCCGCGGTAGTGCAGGGAGAGATCATGTCTCCCTCTTCTCTACCGCAGGCTGTGCACGCTGATATAATTAAGTGTAGCATAACTCCAGGTGGGCCCCCGTGAGCGGTGGGCCCGGGGCGACCGCATCCTCTGCCCCCCTGCTAGCTACACTACTGGCATCAGATCTAGGTACACTTGCACTTTTAGAAAGAAACTCGAAAGGGAAATTTTAGCAAATATCTTGGAGATCTAATCACAGACCTTCTGTAGATGTAGGCTTGGTCAAATCTTTCTGTCTTTTCATGTAATTCCAGACAGACTTGATGAGATTCATATCGGGGCTCTCTAAGGGCCATATCAGTAGCGTAGCTAGCAGGGGGGCAGAGGGTGCGGTCGCCCCGGGCCCACCGCTCACGGGGGCCCACCTGGAGTTATGCTACACTTAATTATATCAGCATGCACAGCCTGCGGTAGAGAAGAGGGAGACATGATCTCTCCCTGCACTACCGCGGGCTGTGGCTGAAGAGAGAGGAACATATTCCCCAAAGCCCCCGCCCCCCCCCTTCCCTTCCCCCTTCCCTTCCCCCTCCCCCTCCCCCTTCCCCTTCCCCCTTCCCCGTTCCCCCTTCCCCCTTCCCCTTCCCCCTTCCCCCTTGTGGCTCTGCTATATACTATGTGGCTCTGCTATATACTATGTGGCTCTGCTATATACTATGTGGCTCTGCTATATACTACGTGGCTGGGCAATATACTACGTGGCTGGGCAATATACTACGTGGCTGGGCAATATACTACGTGGACATGCATATTCTAGAATACCCGATGCGTTAGAATCGGGCCACCATCTAGTATATAGATATATATAACACTGGTCTGATAAGACCCAAACCCATATACATGTTCTATCCTGTAGCCTGGGTCAGGATCCTATCAGACCAGTGTCTGCATGATTTCATATCAGTAAATCTAAGGTGGTAAACACGAAAAATAAAAAAACACGAAATATGAAAAATAAAAGGTAAAACCTTTTATTAAAAAAGTTGAGGATGAATATATATTTACTAGCTGAAGAGCCCGGCGTTGCCTGGGCATAGTAAATATCTGTGGTTAGTTATAGCACCTCACTTCTCTTATTTTCCCATCACGCCTCTCATTTTCCCAATCACATCTTTCATTTTCCCCCTCACATCTCTCATTTTCTCCCTCACACCTCTCATTTTCTCCCTCACTCCTCTCATTCCCCCCTAACACTTGTCATTTCAACCTCACATCTGTCATTTTCTGATCACTCCACTATTTTTCCTCACTTCTCTCATTTTGCACTCACACCTTTTCATTTTCACCTCACACCTCTCATTTTCACCTCATCACCTCAGTATATACATGTTTGTCATCTCCCTTATATATAGTATACATCTGTATGTCATCTCCTGTATATAGTATATACCTGTATGTCATCTCCCCTGTATATAGTATATACCTGCTGTGTGTCATCTCCCCTATATATAGTATATACCTGAATGTCATCTCCTTCTATATATAGTATATACCTGTATGTCATCTCCTCCTGTATATAGTATATACATGTGTGTCATCTCCCCTGTATATAGTATATATCTGAGTGTCATCTCCTCCTGCATATAGTATATACCTGCATGTCATCTTCTATATATAGCATATACCTGTATGTCATCTCCTGTATATAGTATATACCTGTGTGTCATCTCCCCTGTATACAGTATATATCTGAGTGTCATCTCCTCCTGCATATAGTATGTACCTGCATGTCATCTTCTATATATAGCATATACCTGTATGTCATCTCCTCCTGTATATAGTATATACCTGTATGTCATCTCCTCCTGTATATATATGTACCTATATGTCATCTCCTCCTCTATATAGTATATACCTGTGTGTCATCTGTCCTGTATATAGTATATATCTGTGTGTCATCTCCCCTGTATATAGTATATACCTGTGTGTCATCTCCTCCTGTATTAGACCTTGTTCACACGTTATTTGCTCAGTATTTTTACCTCAGTATTTGTAAGCTAAATTGGCAGCCTGATAAATCTCCAGCCAACAGGAAGCCCTCCCCCTGGCAGTATATATTATCTCACACATACACATAATAGACAGGTCATGTGACTGACAGCTGCCGTATTTCCTACATGGTGCAATTGTTGTAGTTTGTCTGCTTATTAATCAGATTTTTATTTTTGAAGGATAATACCAGACTTGTGTGTGTTTTAGGGCGAGTTTCATTTGTCAAGTTGTGTGTGTTGAGTTGCGTGTGGCGACATGCATGTAGCGACTTTTGTGAGATGAGTTTTGTGCAGCAACATGCGTGTAGCAACTTTTTGTGTGTCGAGTTACATGTGACAGGTTAGTGTAGCAAGTTGTGTGCAGCAAGTTTTGCGCATGGCGAGTTTTGCGCGTTGCGAGTATTATGTGTGGTGCCTTTTGAGTATGTGCAAGTTTTGTGTGAGGCAACTTTTGCATGTGTTGCAACTTTTGTGCATGTGGCAATTTTTCCGCGTGTGCAAGTTTTGCGTGTGGCGAGTTTTTCATGAGGAGAATTTTGCACTTGTGGCGAGTTTTGCAAGAACCTAGTTTTTGCATGTGGAGAGATCTGCGCTTGGCGAGTTTTGAGTGGCGACTTTTGTGTTTTGACTTTTATGTGGCGAGGTTGGTGTATTTGTGGTGAAATGTGTGCTGAGGGTAATATGTGTTCAAGCACATGGTAGTGTGTGGCGCAATTTGTGTGTGTTCATATCCCCGTGTGTGGTGAGTATCCCATGTCGAGGCCCCACCTTAGCAACTGTACGGTATATACTCTTTGGCGCCATCGCTCTCATTCTTTAAGTCCCCCTTGTTCACATCTGGCAGCTGTCAATTTGCCTCCTACACTTTTCCTTTCATTTTTTCCCATTATGTAGATAGGGGCAAAATTGTTTGGTGAATTGGAAAGCTCGGGGTTAAAATTTCGCCTCACAACATAGCCTATGACGCTCTCGGGGTCAAGATGTGTGACTGTGCAAAATTTTGTTGCTGTAGCTGCGACGCTTCCAACACTTTTCCTTTCACTTTTTCTCCATTATGTAGATAGGGGCAAAATTGTTTGGTGAATTGGAAAGCGCGGGGTTAATATTTAACCTCACAACATAGCCTATGACGCTCTCGGGGTCCAGACGTGTGACTGTGCAAAATTTTGTTGCTGTAGCTGCGACGCTTCCAACACTTTTCCTTTCACTTTTTTCCCCATTATGTAGATAGGGGCAAAATTGTTTGGTGAATTGGAACGCGCGGGGTTAAAATTTCGCCTCACAACATAGCCTATGACGCTCTCAGGGTCCAGACATCTGACTGTGCAAAATTTTGTGGCTGTAGTTGCGACTCCTCCAACACTTTTCCTTTCACTTTTTCACCATTATGTAGATAGGGGCAAAATTGTTTGGTGAATTGGAACGCGCGGGGTTAAAATTTCACCTCACAACGTAGCCTATGACGCTCTCAGGGTCCAGACGTGTGACTGTGCAAAATTTTGTTTCTGTAGCTGCGAGGCCTCCAACACTTTTCCTTTCACTTTTTTCCCCATTATGTAGATAGGGGCAAAATTGTTTGGTGAATTGGAACGCGCGGGGTTAAAATTTCACCTCACAACATAGCCTATGACGCTCTCGGGGTCCAGACGTGTGACTGTGCAAAATTTTGTGGCTGTAGCTGCGACGGTGCAGATGCCAATCCCGGACATACACACACACACACACACATTCAGCTTTATATAGTAGACTATATGGAGACCCGATGCTATCGCATTGGGAGGGCGGTAATGTCACGATGGGGGAAGGCTTTGTAGCGTTGAGAATCTCTCCCCCCCATGTGCTCGCCCACCTATGCACTCTCTCTTTCCTCCGTCTGTGCTCTCTTCTTTGACCTGTCTACCCCATGTGCTCTGCACTCCTCTTGTACAAAGATGGCGGCGGTCAGTGAGTCATTCGGCTGATCCCGGCAGTGGCATGTTTGCAACGGTGTTCCGCTGGTGGTACCGCTCAAGAGGATGAGTATAAAGTGTGTGTGTGTACTGCCTAGGGCGTTTACAGTGGGTGTGTGGTGCGTACGGCATATACAGTGTGTGTGGTGGACGGTGTTCCGCTGGTGGTACCGCTCAAGATGATGAGTATAAAGTGTGTGTGTGTACTGCCTACGGCGTTTACAGTGGGTGTGTGGTGCGTACGGCATATACAGTGTGTGTGGTGGACGGTGTTCAGCTGGTGGTACCGCGCAAGAGGCTGGTATCGTAAACAGTTTCCAAATTGAGACACCCATCACTTGGGTGTCCCAATATGGTGGTCGGTGAACTTCCGCCTCTTAGAATTCTGGGATCTGGACACATCTGGACGGAACAGGATGTGAAGACATTACAAGGTAAGTATATATTAAGATGAAAAATAGCCAGACAGAAGAAAATAGAAACAGCAAGTAGGTGAATATAGAAAATCACATATGGGTGCGGGTCCATTTACATATACTCAGTCTAGACCACAAGATCCCCAAGGGGGAGAAGAGGAAAAAGGAATTGAAGAGCCAGGGGGTGTACTTTTTTCTTTAGATGGGTAATATTCTACCTCCCCCTCTTTTTTCTGATTCCCTCATTTCCATTTCCCTCTTTGGGGTCTTGTCCAGACAAGAGTATTCCTTTAGGGTTACCTGGACACATTCAGGGAGCTATACCCATATGATGGCCTCTATACACACCCACTGGCTGTTTCTTCTATTTATGTCTTTGTCATATATTTCAGGGCTGTGCCAGTATCAGCCCACAGAGAGGGACAGACAGTGACCAGAATCCAAGGAGTGGGAGCTACAGCGGGTTCCATTATACAGCGTGCAAGCTAATGCGGGGGTCATTATACAGCGTGGACACTAATGAAGGGGTCATTATACAGTGTGGAAGCTAATGGAGGGGTCATTATAAAATGTGGTAGATAATGTGGGAGCCGTTACACAGCGTGGGACCTAAGGCAGGAGTCATTATACAGTGTGGGAGCTAACGCAGGGGTCACTATACAGTTTGAAGGTTGCTGTCGGGCCATCATACATTGTAGGGGCCTATATACAGTGTGGGGACTACTGTGGGGGCCTGTAAAGAGTTTGGGGCTACTGTGAGAGCACAAAGGAGACATTGTACTATGTAAGGGCACAATGGTGGCATTACTATGTGATGCAGTATGAGGAGCATTCCATTTGTACCACACAGCAGGTGCAGTAATAGGGACACATACGGCAGCCGGGGCTCAGTATTGGGGTATCAGGTGCAGTAATAGGGAAACATACAGCAGCAGCGGCTCAGTATTGGGGTATCCGGTGCAGTAATAGGGTCACATACGGCAGCAGAGGCTCAGTATTGGGGTATCAGGGGCAGTAATAGGGACACATACGGCAGCATCGGCTCAGTATTGGGGTATCAGGTGCAGTAATAGGGACCTATATGGAGCAGCGGCTCAGTATTGGGGTATCTGGTGCAGTAATAGGGACACATACGGCAGCAGCGGCTCAGTACTGGGGTATCAGGTGCAGTAATAGGGACACATACGGCAGCAGCGGCTCAGTATTGGGGTATCAGGTGCAGTAATAGGGACACATACGGCAGCAGAGGCTCAGTATTGGGGTATCAGGGGCAGTAATAGGGACACATACGGCAGCAGCGGCTCAGTATTGCGGTATCAGGTGCAGTAATAGGGACACATACGGCAGCAGCGGCTCAGTATTGGGGTATCAGGTGCAGTAATAGGAGCACATACGGCAGCCGGGGCTCAGTATTGGGGTATCAGGTGCAGTAATAGGGATACATACGGCAGCAGCGGCTCAGTATTGGGGTATCAGGTGCAGTAATAGGGTCACATACGGCAGCAGAGGCTCAGTATTGGGGTATCAGGGGCAGTAATAGGGACACATACGGCAGCATCGGCTCAGTATTGGGGTATCAGGTGCAGTAATAGGGACACATACGACAGCAGCGGCTCAGTATTGGGGTATCAGGGGCAGTAATAGGGACACATATGGCAGCAGCGGCTCAGTATTGGGGTATCAGGTGCAGTAATAGGGACACATACGGCAGCATCGGCTCAGTATTGGGGTATCAGGTGCAGTAATAGGGACACATACGGCAGCAGAGGCTCAGTATTGGGGTATCAGGGGCAGTAATAGGGACACATACGGCAGCAGCGGCTCAGTATTGGGGTATCAGGTGGAGTAATAGGGACACATATGGCAGCAGCGCCTCAGTATTGGGGTATCAGGGGCAGTAATAGGGACACATACGGCAGCAGTGGCTCAGTATTGGGGTATCAGGTGCAGTAATAGGGACACATATGGCAGCAGCGGTTAAGTATTGGGGTATCAGGTGCAGTAATAGGGACACATACGGCAGCATCGGCTCAGTATTGGGGTATCAGGTGCAGTAATAGGGACACATACGGCAGCAGAGGCTCAGTATTGGGGTATCAGGGGCAGTAATAGGGACACATACGGCAGCAGCGGCTCAGTATTGGGGTATCAGGGGCAGTAATAGGGACACATATGGCAGCAGCGGCTCAGTATTGGGGTATCAGGGGCAGTAATAGGGACGCATACGGCAGCAGAGGCTCAGTATTGGGGTATCAGGAGCTGTAATAGGGACACATATGGCAGCAGCGGCTCAGTATTGAGGTATCAGGAGCTGTAATAGGGACACATATGGCAGCAGCGGCTCAGTATTGGGGTATCAGGGGCAGTAATAGGGACACATACGGCAGCAGCGGCTCAGTATTGGGGTATCAGCAGGATGAGGAGTTTGTGCAGGTTCGGAATAGATGGTGATGGCTGGAATATGAGAAGTGAAATGTGTCTTTGTTGTAATTTCTGCAGACGAGTCCTGGGTGGAGAAGTCGCCATGTCGGTCTGGACCAGATGGAAAAGGCGGGAAAAGTGAACGATTCCATCAGAAAGAACGTCAGTGGTAAGTCATCATCTGTAACTGTGCTGTTATCACTTGTATGCTTTGTAGGACTGGTATCTACCCCTATATGGTCACAATATGGCGGTAATATCAGTATTGGTCTTGTGGAGATGTTTTTTTTTTTTTTAGTTGCAGCAGGATCATCTGCTGACGTTCTCCTACGTCCACTATTAGGGTGCATCACCATAGTTGTAATCAGAGGTTAGGGGCCCACTCAGATGTCTCGCCCCCCTAGGCTGAACCCCTAGCTACGCCTCTGGGCCATATGATTACTTACAGGACTCTGATGAAGATAATTCTTAAGTACATTGACTCTATGTTTGGTGTTGCTGCTCTGCTGCAAAATAAATGTAGATCCATTTAGATGCCTGCCTGATGGCACTGAATGATAAGTATGAATATGCCTGTGTTTCTCACATCATTGAGAATACCATTAACTTTGACTATACCTTCAACTAATTTTACTGAGACACAATCATAAACTTTCAAAGAACTTCCACCATGCTTCACTGTTGCTTACAGACACTCATTATTCTTCTGCTATCCAGCTCTTGGCAAACAAGCTGCCTTCTGTTGCAGCCAGATAGTTTACATTTTGATTCATCAATCCAGAGCACCTTCTGCTATTTTCCTGCATCCCAGTTTTTATATTTTCATACATAGTTTAGTTACGTGGCTTTATTTCTATATCAAAGGTATGGTTTAGCTACTTGGCCTTATTTTTGTATCAAAGGTATGGTTCTTGGCTATAAATCTTCCATGAAGACCATTTCCGGAAAGACTTTTGCAAACATTTGAAATGTTCCGTTATTTATAGGTCTCTAGTTAACAATTTTGTTCCTCAATAATTACAGATTACGGTATCTATTGAACTGTGTATGTGTTTCAGCTTGTTTTTTGCCTTTATTTTAATTAACAATTTATTTGGATTTCTGATTTGCTTTAGGGGGATTACATGTCATGAATTTGCCTCCTAAATTCTGAAGTATTATAAATCAATATATTTATATTTTAAAGAATATCCCTTATCAGTGATATGTCAAAACTCGGAAGTTCTCAGCAGTGGAATCCATGTGAGGGCTGAAGTACTATGCAGAATGCGGTTACAAAGTCTTTCATTGCAACAATTATACAAATAAAGTGCAAGGTCCAAGTTACTGAATTGTAAGTAGCTTATTATGTAGAGAAAGTTACGAGAACAGAGTTTTGAATATTTTCGTGTACACATTTTTTTCTGCCAAGCTGCTTCATTTTTCTTATTCAGATTTAATAGTTGTCTTAGGCAGCCTAAATGCAGTAAGGGTACATGAAAGACTCATTTTTACATTAGATGGTCCCAGGTGATGATCACTTATATGGACTACAAGCACTTTTGTGGAGAAAAATGCAACTCTGATGGCTATTTGATCAGACACCATGCTCTTCTGCTTGGTTAGATAACATATTATTTCTAGCACATAAAATCTGTAAAAGTCCCCTAACATGGGAAAAAATACGGCATTTGTCATTGCACAAACCAGCTGGTCAATGTGATATGTTTTGTGGCATTTTCTAAACATTAAGTACATGATCTGAAAAAATTTGGATTTCTGATTTGCTTTAGGGGGATTACATGTCATGAATTTGCCTCCTAAATTCTGAAGTATTATAAATCAATATATTTATATTTTAAGGAACAACACTGAATAATGATATAAAAGCAATGTATTCACTCATATAAAAAGAATAAGTAAAAATAGTTCCTGAAGTATTATTTCATATACTGTATGTATACTAATCAACCAAAACATTAAAACCAAAGGAAAAGTGATTAACAATGATTATAATGTGGCAATGGCAATTATCAAAAAATAGGTTATATAAATAGGCAGCAACAGTAAACGATTCTTAGAGTTGATATTTTAGAAGCAGGAAATAATGGCCAAGCATAAGGCTCTAAGTAATTTTGACAACAGCCACACCACCAAACGTCAAAAATGGTATATGCTGTGGTGAGTGCACAGATTGTTTAGTAACAGAGTCAGACTGGCCCTTTGGTATTTTCTAGAATGAAGCAGTCCTTGGAGCAGGCCACCCACTTTCCCTGCCCAATGAAAAAATAAATAGGGAATGCAGAGCATTAATTACATTGGAAACTGGGCATACTTCATAATCCTGGAAAATCGAACCCCAATTGCTACCAGTGTTGGTTAACCCCTTTCTGACATCAGACGTACTATCCCATCCATGTGGGATGGGCCCGTCTGACCATGGACAAGATAGTACATCATAGCCGATTGGCCACGCACACGGGTGGTGTGCAGCCGATAGGGGCCAGGTGCACTAAGTGCCAGGAGCGGTCACGGAGATGATCGCAGCGTTCCAGAGCCGGCACAGGGGCTGACAGCCCTGATCGCTGCAATGGAGACCCGATGTTGTCATGATGACATCCAGGTCCACAGAGCTGAGAGACTTCCCATCATGCACAGTGCATGTCAGGAAGTCTCTAAGGTTAATGCATAGACGCTGCAGCACTGACAGCATCTATTGCATTCAAATCTGCATGCTATAGAAGCGATCAGCCTGCACAAAATGATTGTCACATAGTGAGACAAAGTATTAAACTAAGAATGAAATAAAAAAAAATAAAAAAAATTGTACAAATATTTTAAAAAAATAATAAAAAATAATAATAAAAAAATAAATATTTATTCTATCAATAAATATTTGAAATAGAAAAAATTCTAAACAATAAGAGTACACATATTTTGTATCTTATCGCTGAGTCCGTAACGACTCGACTTATAAAACAGTCACACTATTTAACCCCTTTTGTGAACACCATTAAAAAAAGCCAAAAAAACAATGCTTTATCATCATACCGCCAAACACAATAAAAAAGACGGATATAAATTAGCGTGATAGCGATGGAATCGGAAAACCGGGACATGTATACGGGCTTCAAGAGGGTCACATGAAAGGTGTCGGTGATACCTAGGCGTGGAGGAAGGGCCAGATGGTAGACCACAGGGTTAACCTGGTTGAGGACCTTGAAAGGATCAAGTAGCGAGGTGCAAACTTAGTGGACTCAACTCGCAGCCTGATGTTACGGGAGGAGAGCCACACCAAGTCACCAGGAGCAAAGATCGGAGCGGGATGCCCATGTGCATCGGCGGAGGTCCTCATTCTTTCCTTGGAGGCCCGAATGGCATCCTGAGTGCGGTCCCAAATGACCTGTGCCTCCACAGCCCAGTCTGCCACCCTGGAGTCGGCGGAAGACACGGGCATGGGCACAGGGACACGCGGATGCTGGCTGTTGTTCAGGAGGAATGGAGTCTGACTGGTGGAGTCGGCTACAGCGTTGATAAGCACAAACTCCATCCATGGTAGCAAGGATGCCCAGTCATCCTGCCTGGCAGAAACAAAATGTCGTAAATATGTGACCAGGGTCTGGTTGGCCCTCTCAACTAACCCATTCGTCTCAGCATGATATGCCGAGGAGGGATTCAACTCAATACTGAGCAGACGACAAAGGTCTCTTCAGAATCGAGATACAAGCTGGGGACCCCAGTCACTAACAATTTTGTCCGGCATACCATGTAGGTGAAAGATATGCTTGATGAACAACGCTGCCAGAGCCCGTGCTGAAGGAAGCCATGGAAGAGGCATCAAGTGCACCATTTTGGAAAAATGGTCGGTGATCACCCAGATAATGGTGCAGCTACGAGACTTGGGTAAGCCTACCACAAAATCCATCCCGACAATCTCCCAGGGCCTGTCTGCCACTGGCAGGGGGTAAAGCAACCCAGCTGGCTGTTGCCGAGGAGACTTGTTCTTGGCGCAAGAGACACACGCCCGAACATAGTCTGCGACGTCACGAGCCATATGCGGCCACCAGTATGTCCTCACCAGTAGCTCAGATGTACTTTTGGACCCAAAATGTCCACCCACCCTGGACGAGTGAACCCAAGAGAGAACCTCCTGATGCAGGCTGGATGGTACAAAAGTCTTGCCCAGAGGCACAGGCTCTAGCGAAATCGGGGCCACAGTTCTCAGGCTCTCGGTGGGGACAATAAGCCGAGGCTCCTATTCCTCCTCCTCAGATGATACAACGGAGCGAGAGAGAGCATTGGCACAAATGTTCTTCTCCCCGGAAAGAAAATGGATGGTAAAATGAAACCAGGAGAAGAACAAGGACCATCTGGCCTGGCGAGAATTTAACCACTGGGCTGTCTGCAAGTACACCAAATTCTTGTGGTCTGTGAAAACTTGGAAGGGAAAAGGAGCCCCCTCCAAAAGTTGTCTTCACTCTGAGAAGGCCAACTTCATGACTAGCAACTCCCTGTCCCCGATGGAATAATTCCTCTCCACTGCTGAAAAGGTCTTAGAAAAGAAGAAGCAAGGATGCTTCCGACCTTGAGCATCCTTTTGGAAAAGGACTGCTCCAGCACCAACGGATGAGGCATCCACCTCCATTATAAATGGCTTACCTACATCGGGGCGATGTAGGATGGGAGCGCTAGCGAAGTGTGACTTAATGGAGTGAAAGGCCTTGGAGACCTCCTCAGACCACAATTTGGGATTTGCTCCCTTCTTGGTGAGAGCAACCAAGGGAGCTACTAAAGTTGAGAAGTGTGGAATGAACTGGTAATAGTAATTAATGAACCCCATAAAGCACGGCACCGCTTTAAGAGAATGGGTTTCCTGCCAGTCCATCACAGCCTGTAGTTTGGCAGGATCCATAGCCAATCCCTGGGCAGAGATAATATAGCCCAGGAAAGGTAAGGACTCCTGCTCAAACACACATTTCTCCAACTTTGTGTAGAGGGAATTTGCCCGTAAGAGGTTGAAGACTCCGCAAACATCTCTCCGGTGGGAGTCAATATCTGGAGAGTAGATGAGAATATCATCCAGATAGACTACGACCAAGGTGGAGAGCATATCCCAGAAGATGTCGTTCACAAAGTCTTGGAAAACGGCTGGGACATTACAGATACCGAAGGGCATCACCAGATATTCATAGTGCCCATCCCTGGTGTTAAAAGCCGTCTTCCATTTGTCCCCTCACGATGCGAATCAGGTTGTAAGCACCCCACAGATCTAATTTGGTAAATACCCTTTGCTCCCCAAAGCCTATCAAAGAGCTCAGATATCAGGGCAGATGATACTTATTCTTAAGTTGATGGCGTTAAGACCCCTGTAATCTATGCATGGACGTAGTTCCCCGTTCTTCTGCACAAAGAAAAACCCATCCCCTGCAGGTGACACTGACCTCCTAATGAATCCTCTTGCCAGATTTTCCTGGATGTTCTGTGACATTGCCTCCATCTCCGGGAGAGATAACAGATAGACTCGACCCCGGGAGGCTCAGCACCAGGCAAGAGGTCAATAGGACAGTCATAGGGGCTGTGAGGCGGAAGGATCTCTGCAGCTCTTTTGGAGAACACGTCTGCATAGGGCCAATATTGCTTGGGGAGAGAGGATAGATCTGCGGGTACCTCAGTAGTAGCAACCTGAACACATTCCCTCTGACATTTACCCACACAAGGTTCACCCCATCCCAAAATTCGGCCTGTGGACCACTCAATATAAGGAGAGTGGTACCGTAGCCAAGGTATCCCTAACAGGACCTCATCAATTCCCTCAGGAATGGCGAGCAGAGATATAATCTCCTGATGAGATGGCGACATGGACAGAGAAAAAGGGATGGTCTGGTGTGTTATCTGTGAGGGCAGTGTCGACCCATTTACCACTCGTACGGTTACTGGTTGAACTAATATTACCAGGGAAACTGTGTGATGTTGGGTGAAGGCAGAAGACATAAAATTGCCCTCCACCCCAGAATCCACACAGAGCTCTACCGAGTGTTTAAATGAGCCTATAGTAATTGTCCCCTTAACCCCTTACCGGCATCGGACGTACTATACCGTCCGATGCCGGCTCCCCTGCTTTGATGCAGGGCTCCGCGGTGAGCCCGCACCAAAGCCGGGACATGTCAGCTGTTTTGAACAGCTGACATGTGCCCGTAATAGGCGCGGGCAGAATCGCGATCTGCCCGCACCTATTAACTAGTTAAATGCCGCTGTTAAACGCAGACAGCGGCATTTAACTACCGCTTCCGGCCGGGCGGCCGGAAATGACGTCATCGCCGACCCCCGTCACATGTCCGGGGGTCGGCGATGCGTCTCCATTGTAGCCATAGAGGTCCTTGAGACCTCTATGGTTACTGATTGCCCGTCGCTGTGAGCGCCACCCTGTGGTCGGCGCTCACAGCACACGTGCAATTCTGCTACATAGCAGCGATCAGCAGATCGCTGCTATGTAGCAGAGCCGATCGTGCTGTGCCTGCTTCTAGCCTCCCATGGAGGCTATTGAAGCATGGCAAAAGTTAAAAAAAAAGTTTAAAAAAATGTGAAAAAACTAAAAAAAAACATAAAAGTTTAAATCACCCCCCTTTCGCCCCAATCAAAATAAATCAATAAAAAAAATATCAAATCTACGCATATTTGGTATCGCCGCGCTCAGAATTGCCCGATCTATCAAATAAAAAAAAGTATTAACCTGATCGCTAAACAGCGTAGCGGGAAAAAAACTCGAAACGCCAGAATTACGTTTTTTTGGTCGCCGCGACATTGCATTAAAATGCAATAACGGGCGATCAAAAGAACGTATCTGCACCGAAATGCTATCATTAAAAACGTCATCTCGGCACGAAAAAAATAAGCCCTCAACCGACCCCAGATCACGAAAAATGGAGACGCTACAAGTATCGGAAAATGGCGCAATTTTTTTTTTTTAGCAAAGTTTGGAATTTTTTTTCACCACATAGATAAAAAATAACCTAGTCATGTTTGGTGTCTATGAACTCTTAATGACCTGGAGGATCATAATGGCAGGTCATTTTTAGCATTTAGTGAACCTAGCAAAAAAGCCAAACAAAAAACCAATGTGGGATTGCACTTTTTTTGCAATTTCACTGCACTTGTAATTTTTTTCCCGTTTTCTAGTACACGACATGCTAAAACCAATGATGTCGTTCAAAAGTACAACTCGTCCCGCAAAAAAAAAGCCCTCACACGGCCAAATTGACGGAAAAATAAAAAAGTTATGGCTCTGGGAAGGAGGGGAGCGAAAAACGAACACGGAAAAACGAAAAATCCCCCGGTCATGAAGGGGTTAAAGGACAATTTGGAGGCAAACGTCACCGTGTCTAGTGTACCTCCACCTACTACCACTAGATGCTGATGTTTCCTCGACCGCTGGGGACATCTGGTGGCAAGATTTACTGACTGCTGGCAAACATGACAAACCTGGAGTGCACGAGCAGTCCGGGCTCGAGCAGTCTGTGCTCACTCTAACCTCCACTCGTGAAAACGGAGGTCAATGCGAGTGGATACAGCTATTAACTCTATTCCAGTGTGGCGAGAATCTCCCTAGTGGCCAGAGCGTCCTTCACGTGGTCAGCCAGCCCCCCACCAAAATATCGGAATAAGGGCTTTATCCGACCACTCCAGCTTAGATGCTAGGGTGCGAAAGTGGACGGCAAAATGGCTGACCAAGGACGAACCCTGAGTCAATGAAAAAAGTTGGAGCACCTTATCATGGGTGACACAAGGTCCTAAAAAGACCTGTTTCAGAGTGCTCAGGAACAACTGAGCACTCTGCACCACATGATCGCTACGCTCCCACAGCGGCGTAGCCCACTCCAATGCCCTGTCTGACAGGAGAGACACAATAAATCCCATCCTAGACTCGGGATTAGAGTGTAACTAGACCTCTTGCACTCGACACCGCAACTGGGGTGTCAGCATAACTGAAATAATAATTTAAATGCACGGAAGTGGGTGCGGTGCCGCTCTGGCGGACTCCACTAACCACCCAGGCTTGGGCAAGGAAAGCGCTGTGAAAGCGCACGGCGCTGCACTGGCGGTCACAGCAATTTGACGCTGTTTTGTGTGTCACGTGCTGATAGCAAGTCGGGCGCTTATCCACCTTATATGAGCAGTCATACACAAGGGAGGGGATAATTAATGAGCGACTTTCACACGTCAATACACACACATTTACAAGTGTACACTAGTACATGGCTGAGCCGCCATGCGTACCTTTTATAGCGGCAGTGCTACAAGACCTTCCAGATGGTCCAATAGGAGCCACAACAGGACCTGAGCATGTGACCCCCGACCTCCAATGGGAGGTTGTCCCATGGGCATGCTCAGTAAGGGAAAAGTAGGACTTAGTCCCAGAAAGACCTGCTTGCTGATTAACATTGCTGGCTACAAGGACAGGGCCTGGAAAGGCATTAGTAAACAATCATCCAGTATCAGCCTGAGCTAGACGCTGGGACTGACGTCTTTGCTGAGCAGACTCCACTGTGGCTGGAGAAGAATGGAAGACCACAGTGGAAATGGTTTGAGATTCCCCCTGTGCAGAGGTGGGAACTTGACACCTACCACAGTGTTTTGGGCCATTGCTCATCATTAGTGCAAAGTATGAAATCTGATTTGGCAAGTTGACAGATATATAGACAGACAGATATTGAATGGCTCGATATTAACTTTTAGGATTTCTGCTTCCAATAAAATAAAACTCTAGTCCTTTTCCTACCTGAAGAAGCAATTTGCAATCTTTTTAAAGAATTTATTATAAGTAGAAAGTCAGCTCACCCACTAAACGAATCCAGAGGCACCGAGTGTTAGGGGTCGAGTTCCTGCCTCTGCACAGGGGGAATCTCAGGCCATCTCCACTGCGGTCTCCCATTCTTCTCCGGCCGCAGTGGAACCTGCTCAGCGGAGACATCAATCCCAGTGTCTCGCTCAGTCTGACTCTGTGCTAAGAGTTACTGCTGCATTTCCTGCTTCTGCCATTGAAGTCAGTGCTGGGCAGCGGCGAGCAGACGCTTCTGGGACTAAGTCCTGCTTTTCACGTTCTGAGCATGCCCAGAGTAAGATCTCTCAGTGGAGATTGAGGGTCACATGATCAGATACTGCAGCTAGGTCATTGGTCCTTCTTGGAAGGTCCTTGTAGGTGCTAGGACTAAGTCCTGCTTTGCACTCTGAGCATGCCCAGGGCAAGATCTCTCAGTGGAGATCTGGGGTCACATGCTCAGTACTGCAGCAACTTCTATTGGTCCTTCTCTGAAGGTCCTAAACGTGCTGCAACTATTTAAGGCTCACATGGCCGCATGGCCATGCGCTAGTATTGACTTTTGTAAACATGTGTGTGTTGTGATTGAAAGTCGTTCTTTAAAATCCCCTCCCTATTGTATGACTGCTCACAGAAGGTGGATGATTGCTATCTAGCACCCTACTTAGCCATCAGCACATTACACACATTACAGCGTCTAATTGCTGTGACCGCCAGTGCAGCGCCGTGCGCTTTCTCTGCGCTTTCCTGACCCAAGCCTGGGTGGTTAGTGGCGTCCGCCAGTGTGGCACCGCACGCACTCTCGTGCTTCTTAAATAATATTATTTCTGTCTCTCTGACACCCCAGTAGCGGTGTCGAGCGCATGAGGTCTTTATGAACTCAAATCCTGAGTCTTGGGATTGAGTTCTGAGACTCTTTGCTTGCGCTCTTGGTGCGGTACCACGGCCCTGTGACGCAACAGGGTTTGCTTCCTTCACACAGGGTGAAGTTAACCCATGTGTGTATTCACATTGTACCGCCATATTGTCCGTCTCTACTAGCAGCAGGGTTTTCACCTGCACGGTGGACCTCGGACTGCGAACGCACCTAATACCTTTACATCTTAAACTTGGTGCGTTCCGCCAGTCCTAACATAATACTAGCGCCAAGGTCTGGCTAGTAAATGGTGGACGGTCAGCGTTTACAGCGGTACATCCAGCAGCTGGAGGGAAGGTTGGTGGCTCTAGAGCGTTCTACCTCAGCTGTGGATGTCACTGCTGTCGCTGTTCAGGCTGCTAGCGTGGCTGCAGCTACCTTGTCCACTGCCACCCCTGTACCAACTCTGTCGCCTACCACTACCAGAAAAATTTTCTGGTGATAGTAAGTCTTGTAGGGGTTTCGTGAGTCAGTGCTCTATACATCTCGAGCTTCTGGCCTCTCGTTTCCCTACAGAGCGGGCAAAGGTGGGGTTTATCGTGTCTCTCCTGTCGGACAGGGCGTTAGAGTGGGCTACACCGCTGTGGGAGCGTGGCGACCATGTGGTGCAGAGTGCTCCGATATTCCTGAGCACTCTGAAACAGGTCTTTTTAGGACCTCGTGTCACCCATGATACGGCGCTCCAACTGTTGGCATTGACTCAGGGCTCGTCCTTGGTCAGCCATTTTGCCGTCCACTTCCGCACCATAGCCTCTGAGCTGGAGTGGTCGGATAAAGCCCTTATTCCGATATTTTGGAGGGGACTGGCTGACCCTGCTAAGGACGCCCTGGCCACTAGGGAGATTCCCACCATACTGGAGGAATTAATAGCAGTATCCACTCGTATTGACGTCCGTTTTCACGAGCGGAGGTTAGAGCGAGCCCAGTGTAGGCAAAGGTTTCGGCTGGCTCCCACCTTCGCCAAACCTTTGGAATCTCCAGTCCAGGCTCCTGAGTCACATGAGGCCATGGAAGTGTCACGAGCGGCATCTAAGTCCCGGACCGCTCGTGCACTCCAGGTTTGTCATGTTTGCCAGCAATCAGGACATATTGCCACCAGATGTTCCCAGCGGTCAAGAAAATGTCAGCATCTAGTTGTAGTAGGTGGAGGTACACTAGACACGACGACGTTTGCCTCCAAATTGTCTTTTAAGGGGACAATAATGTTAGGCTCATCCTCCCACTCGGTGGAGCTCTGCGTGGATTCTGGGGTGTAGGGCAATTTTATGTCTTCTGCCTTCGCCCAACGTCACGCAATACCCCTGGTTATGCTACCTCAACCAGTAACGGTACGAGTGGTGAATGGGTCGACACTGCCCTCACAGATAACACACCAGACCATCCCTTTTACTCTGTCCATGTCGCCATCTCATCAGGAGATGATATCTCTGCTCGTCATTCCTGAGGGAATTGATGAGGTCCTGTTGGGGATACCTTGGCTACGGTACCACTCTCCTCACATCGAGTGGTCCTCAGGTAGAATTCTGAGATGGGGTGAATCTTGTGGGGGTAGGTGTCAGAGGGAGTGTGTTCAGGTTGCTACTACAGAGGTACCCACAGATCTATCCTCTCTCCCCAAGCAATATTGGTCTTATGCAGACGTATTCTACAAAAAGGCAGCGGAGACTCTTCCACCCCATCGCCCCTATGACTGTCCTATTGATCTCTTGCCTGGTGCTGAGCCTCCCCGGGGTCGAGACTATCTGTTATCTTTCCCGGAGACGGAGGCAATGTCTCAGTACGTTCAAGAGAATCTGGCAAGAGGGTTCATCAGGAAGTCAGTGTCACCTGCTGGGGCAGGGTTCTTTTTTGTGCAGAAGAAGAGTGGGGAACTACGTCCATGCATAGACTACAGGGGTCTTAATGCTATCACCGTTAAGAATGAGTATCCTTTGCCCTTGATATCTGAGCTCTTCGATAGGCTTCGGGGAGCAAGGGTGTTTTCTAGGGTTGAGCAACTTTTAGTTTTTTAGGGTCGAGTCGGGTTTCACGAAACCCGACTATCTCAAAAGTCGAGTCGAGTGAAATCGGCCGCTTATTGCGAAAAGTCAGGGATCGACCGAAACACAAAACCCAATGCAAGTCAATGGGGAAGCATAGTCGGCAGGGAGTGGAGGCCAGGAAAACACCTACAGTGCCCATTTTAATGGCAAAAACATCCATTCTTGGTACTGAAGCTTGTCAATCTTAATTTACCTTATAATAATAGTTAGGCATTGGACATTGGGGGTCATTTGGCTAAAGTTGTGGGGGGTATAGCTGGGTCAAGTATTTAGTGGGCCCAGGAAACGTGGACCACGTCACGGCAGTGGAGCAGGGAGAGGTAAGTATTTCAACTTTGCAAGTGCTGTGATCCTGAGCAAGCAGGGGGGGCCCACTCGTTTGCATTGGCACTGGCACAGGGCCCCTCAAAGTACAGCGGTGTGTTTTGACGGCGGGGAGCCTCCCACCGGCAGTGACACTTTTGCGTACTATGAGGGGCCCTGTGCCAGTGACGTCACCAATGAGTACTCCCCCCCACCTGATGAAGGAACCTGCACTTTCATCTGCACCTTACTCTTTGTCCCCGTATAAGGTGGTATAGTATGCGGGAAGGGGAACCTCACTTTCAGCAGGGTCATAATCTGGCTGGGTAGCGTGCAAGGGGAATGTAGCGGTCTGGGTCAATGTACCAGCAGACTCATCTATCACTGGCTGGGCAACGGGCAGGATGAGGAGGAAACACAGATATAGGCCCAAATAATAAAGTGGGCTAAATGCATTTCAAAATTGGTAACAGGACTAACCAGGCGGCATTGCTTTGTTTAGTGGAGGACAACTGTAATGAGAGGCTGACACAGTGAGTAGGCCCAAATCAGTAAGTAGTCTAAATGCAATTCAAAATTGGTAACAGTAGTAAACAGGTGGCACTGCTTTGTTCAGTGGAGGAGAACAGCAAGGAGCGGCATACACCGTTAGTAGGCCCCAACCAAACTAGTAGGCCAAATGCAGTGTAATATTAGCTACTTAGTGAGAGCCTGAAAATGGAATTTCAGGACAGGAAACCAGGAGAACAGCAAGGAGCGGCATACACCGCTAGTAGGCCCCAACCAAACTAGTAGGCCAAATGCAGTGTAATATTAACAACTACTTAACAAGAGCCTGAAAATGGAAGTTCAGGACAGGAAACCAGGAGAACAGCAAGGAGCGGCATACACCGTTAGTAGGCCCCAACCAAACTAGTAGGCCAAATGCAGTGTAATATTAACAACTACTTAACGAGAGCCTGAAAATGGAAATTCAGGACAAGAAAGCAAGGAGAGGCATACACCGTTAGTATGCCCCAACCACACTAGTAGGCCAAATGCAGTGTAATATTAACAACTACTTAACGAGAGCCTGAAAATGGAAGTTCAGGACAGGAAACCAGGAGAACACCTTGGAGCGGCAGACACTGTTAGTAGGCCCCAACCAAACTTGGAGCCCCACTGCATTTATTCCATTTAACAACTATTTAACAAGAGCCTGAAGATAGAAGGTCAGGAAAGGCAACCTGGAGAACACCTTGGAGCGACAGACACTGTTAGTAGGCCCCAACCAAACTAGTAGCCCCACTGCAGTATTAAAATTCCGATAGGCTAAAAACCTGACAATTGCAGGTCATTTTTTTTAAGAGGACAGCTGTATTGAGTGGCACAGACAGACACTGCTAGTAGGCCTTACACCACAAAGTTGGCTCAATGCAGGTTTAAAAAAGGTTACATGGGTACACGGTCAGCATTGGTGTGGTCACTGGAGGATAATTCGAAGGAGGGACCGCAGACAGACTTAGTAGGCCTAAAATAAAAAAAGTAGGCTCTACGTATTTTTAACAGGTTCCAGGGGTACACAGGCAGCATTGGTGTTGGCAGAGGAAGACTATTGGAAGGAGGGACCGCAGACAGACTTAGTAGGCCTAAAATAAAAAAAGTAGGCTCTATGCACTTTTAAATAGGTTCCAGGGGTACACAGGCAGCATTGGTGTGGTCAGCGAAGGACTATTGGAAGGAGGGACCGCAGACAGACTTAGTAGGCCTAAAATAAAAAAGTAGGCTCTATGCACTTTTAAATAGGTTCCAGGGCTACAGAGGCAGCATCGGTGTGGTCAGCGGAGGACTATTGGAAGGAGGGACCGCAGACAGACTTAGTAGTCCTAAAATAAAAAAGTAGGCTCTATGCACTTTTAATTAGGTTCCAGGGGTACACAGGCAGCATTGGTGTGGTAAGTGGAGGACAACTGGAAGGAGGGACCACAGACAGACTTAGTAGGCCTAAAATAAAAAAATTAGGCTCAATGCAGTTAGAATTATGTTGCAGGGGTACACAGGCAGCATTGGTGTGGTCAGCGGAGGACAATTGGAAGGAGGGACCGCAGACAGACTTAGTAGGCCTAAAATAAAAAAATTAGGCTCAATGCAGCTTCGATTATGTGGTAGGGGTACTGTTGTGAATTCTGTGGCTGAATTCACTCCTGTGGTCACAAGTGGTATTGCAGCCTCTGGGCTTCCTCCCTCAGGTGTTTTGGTGAGCTCGTTGGCTGCCTTGCTATTTAACTCCACCTGAGTCTGTCTTCCTTGCTCCTTGTCAATGTTCCAGTGTTGGATCTGAGCTACTGCATCTTTCCTGTGGCCTGCTGCTCTGCTAGATAAGTGTTACTTTGTTTTTGTTTCCGTTTTTTCTGTCCAGCTGTGCTATTCTCTTTTGCTGGAAGCTCTGAGACGCAGAGGGTGCACCGCCGTGCCGTTAGTTCGGCACGGTGGGTCTTTTTGCCCCCCTTTGCGTGGTTCTGCTTTAGGGTTTTTTGTAGACTGCATAGTTCTCTTTGCTATCCTCTCTCTGTCTAGAATATCGGGCCTCACTTTGCTGAATCTATTTCATTCCTACGTTTTGTCTTTTCATCTTGCTAACAGTCATTATATGTGGGGGGCTGCCTATTCCTTTGGGGTATTTCTCTGAGGCAAGTCAGGCTTGTATTTCTATCTTCAGGCTAGTCAGCTCCTCAGGCAGTGCCGAGTTGCATAGGTAGTGTTAGGCGCAATCCACTGCTGCTTTTAGTTGTGTGAGGATAGGTTCAGGTATTGCAGTCTGCAGAGATTCCACGTCTCAGAGCTTGTTCTATTGTTTTTGGGTTATTGCCATATCACTGTATGTGCGCTGATTACTGCACACTGTGTTGCCTGATAGCACAGCATAACAGTACAAGGAGCCTGACCAATGATTCTTAATAGAGGGAAAAAAGAAGTCCTGACATCATTTTTTTTTTTTCCTCAGCTCTGTCTTCAGTTTTTTTTTTTTTTTCCCCTAGACATTAGAGTGCTTCAGGACACAGCTGTGGACATGGATATTCAGGCTCTGTGCTCCTCAATGGATAATCTCGTTATAAATGTACAAAAGATTCAAGATACAATTGATCAGAAATCTATGCTAGAACCAAGAATTCCTATTCCTGATTTGTTTTTTGGTGACAGAACTAAGTTCCTGAGCTTCAAAAATAATTGTAAGCTATTTCTGGCCTTGAAACCTCATTCTTCTGGTAATCCTATTCAACAGGTTTTGATTATTATTTCTTTTTTGCGCGGCGACCCACAGGACTGGGCGTTTTCTCTTGCGCCAGGAGACCCTGCATTGAGTAATGTTGATGCGTTTTTCCAGGCGCTTGGATTGCTTTACGATGAGCCTAATTCAGTGGATCAGGCTGAGAAAAATTTGCTGGCTTTATGCCAGGGTCAGGATGATGTAGAAGTATATTGTCAGAAATTTAGGAAGTGGTCAGTACTCACTCTGTAGAATGAATCTGCACTGGCGGCTTGGTTCAGAAAGGGTCTCTCTGAAGCTCTTAAGGATGTCATGGTGGGATTTCCTATGCCTGCTGGTTTGAATGAGTCTATGTCCTTGGTCATTCAGATCGGTCGTCGCTTGCGCGAGCGTAAATCTGTGCACCATCTGGCGGTATTGTCTGAGAGTAAACCTGAGCCTATGCAGTGCGACAGGACTATGACTAAAGTTGAACGGCAAGAACACAGACGTCTGAACAGGCTGTGTTTCTACTGTGGTGATTCCACTCATGCTATTTCTAATTGTCCTAAGCGCACTAGGCGGTTCGATAGCTCTGCCGTCATTGGTACTGTACAGTCCAAATTCCTTCTGTCCATTACCTTGATATGCTCTTTGTCATCGTATTCTGTCATGGCGTTTGTGGATTCAGGCGCTGCCCTGAATCTGATGGATTTGGATTATGCTAAACGTTGTGGATTTTTCTTGGAGCCTTTGCGGTGTCCTATTCCGTTGAGAGGAATTGATGCTACACCTTTGGCCAAGAATAAGCCTCAGTACTGGGCCCAGCTGACCATGTGCATGGCTCCTGCACATCAGGAAGTTATTCGCTTTCTGGTACTGCATAATCTGCATGATGTGGTCGTGTTGGGGTTGCCATGGCTACAAACCCATAATCCAGTATTAGATTGGAACTCTATGTCGGTAACCAGCTGGGGTTGTCAGGGAGTACATGGTGATGTTCCATTTTTGTCTATTTCGTCATCCACCCCTTCTGAGGTCCCAGAGTTCTTGTCTGATTATCAGGATGTATTTGAAGAGCCCAAGTCTGATGCCCTACCTCCGCATAGGAATTGTGATTGTGCTATCAATTTGATTCCTGGTAGTAAATTCCCTAAGGGTCGTTTATTTAATTTGTCCGTGCCTGAACACACCGCTATGCGCAGTTATGTGAAAGAATCCCTGGAGAAGGGACATATTCGCCCATCGTCATCACCATTGGGAGCAGGGTTCTTTTTTGTAGCCAAAAAGGATGGTTCGCTAAGACCGTGTATTGATTACCGCCTTCTTAATAAGATCACTGTTAAGTTTCAGTATCCCTTGCCATTGATATCTGACTTGTTTGCTCGGATTAAGGGGGCTAGTTGGTTTACTAAGATTGATCTTCGTGGTGCGTATAATCTGGTGAGAATCAGGCAGGGAGATGAATGGAAAACGGCATTTAATATGCCCGAGGGTCATTTTGAGTATCTGGTGATGCCGTTCGGACTTGCCAATGCTCCATCTGTTTTTCAGTCTTTTATGCATGACATTTTCCGTGAGTATCTGGATAAATTCCTGATTGTTTACTTGGATGACATTTTGATCTTCTCTGATGATTGGGAGTCTCATGTGAAGCAAGTCAGAATGGTTTTCCAGGTACTGCGTGCTAATTCCTTGTTCGTGAAGGGATCAAAGTGTCTCTTCGGTGTGCAGAAAGTTTCATTTTTGGGGTTCATCTTTTCCCCTTCTACTATCGAGATGGATCCGGTTAAGGTCCAGGCCATCCAGGATTGGACTCAGCCTACATCTCTGAAAAGTCTGCAGAAATTCCTGGGCTTTGCTAATTTTTATCGTCGCTTCATCTGTAATTTTTCTAGCATTGCCAGACCATTGACCGATTTGACCAAGAAGGGTGCTGATTTGGTTAATTGGTCTTCTGCTGCCGTGGAAGCTTTTCAGGAGTTGAAGCGTCGTTTTTGCTGTGCCCCTGTGTTGTGTCAACCAGATGTTTCTCTTCCGTTCCAGGTCGAGGTTGATGCTTCTGAGATTGGAGCAGGGGCGGTTTTGTCACAGAGAGGTTCTGGTTGCTCAGTGTTGAAACCATGTGCTTTCTTTTCCAGGAAATTTTCTGCTGCTGAGCGTAATTATGATGTGGGCAACCGAGAGTTGCTGGCCATGAAGTGGGCATTCGAGGAGTGGCGTCATTGGCTTGAGGGAGCTAAGCATCGCGTGGTGGTATTGACTGATCATAAGAATCTTACTTATCTCGAGTCTGCCAAGCGCTTGAATCCTAGACAGGCCCGTTGGTCGTTATTTTTTGCTCGTTTTGATTTTGTGATTTCGTACCTTCCGGGCTCTAAAAATGTGAAAGCGGATGCTCTGTCTAGGAGTTTTGTGCCCGACTCTCCGGGGTTATCTGAGCCGGCGAGTATCCTCAAGGAAGGAGTCATTGTGTCTGCCATCTCTCCTGATTTGCGGAGAGTGTTGCAGAAATTTCAGGCTAATAAACCTGATCGTTGTCCGGCCAAGAAACTGTTCGTCCCTGATAGGTGGACTAGTAAAGTTATCTCTGAACTTCATTGTTCGGTGCTGGCTGGTCATCCAGGAATCTTTGGTACCAGAGAGTTAGTGGCTAGATCCTTCTGGTGGCCATCTCTGTCACGGGATGTGCGTGCTTTTGTGCAGTCCTGTGGGATTTGTGCTAGGGCTAAGCCCTGCTGTTCACGTGCCAGTGGGTTGCTTTTGCCCTTGCTGGTCCCGAAGAGGCCTTGGACACATATTTCGATGGATTTCATTTCTGACCTTCCCGTTTCTCAAAAGATGTCGGTCATTTGGGTGGTCTGTGATCGCTTTTCTAAAATGGTCCATCTGGTGCCCTTGGTTAAATTGCCTTCCTCCTCTGATTTGGTGCCTTTGTTCTTCCAGCATGTGGTTCGTTTGCATGGCATTCCTGAGAATATTGTTTCTGACAGAGGTTCCCAGTTTGTCTCGAGGTTCTGGCGAGCCTTTTGTGGTAGGATGGGCATTGACCTATCTTTTTCCTCGGCCTTCCATCCTCAGACTAATGGCCAGACCGAACGAACCAATCAGACCTTGGAAACATATCTGAGATGTTTTGTTTCTGCTGACCAGGATGATTGGGTGTCATTTTTGCCGTTGGCTGAGTTCGCCCTTAATAATCGGGCCAGCTCGGCTACCTTGGTCTCTCCATTTTTCTGCAATTCTGGGTTCCATCCTCGTTTCTCTTCAGGACAGGTTGAGTCTTCGGACTGTCCTGGTGTGGATTCTGTGATGGACAGGTTGCAGCAGATCTGGACTCAGGTAGTGGACAATTTGACCTTGTCCCAGGAGAAGGCTCAGCTTTTCGCTAATCGTAGACGCCGTGTGGGTCCCCGACTTCGTGTTGGGGATCTGGTTTGGTTATCTTCTCGTCATATTCCTATGAAGGTTTCCTCTCCTAAATTTAAACCTCGTTTTATTGGTCCGTATAGGATTTCTGAGATTCTCAATCCGGTGTCTTTTCGTCTGACCCTCCCAGACTCCTTTTCCATAAATAATGTATTCCATAGGTCGTTGTTGAGAAGATACGTGGCACCTATGGTTCCATCTGTGGAGCCTCCTGCCCCTGTTTTGGTGGAGGGGGAATTGGAGTATATTGTGGAGAAAATTTTGGATTCTCGTGTCTCTAGACGGAAACTCCAGTATCTGGTCAAATGGAAGGGTTATGCTCAGGAGGATAATTCCTGGGTTTTTGCCTCTGATGTCCATGCCCCAGATCTTGTTCGTGCCTTTCATGTGGCTCATCCTGGTCGGCCTGGGGGTTCTGGTGAGGGTTCAGTGACCCCTCCTCAAGGGGGGGGTACTGTTGTGAATTCTGTGGCTGAATTCACTCCTGTGGTCACAAGTGGTATTGCAGCCTCTGGGCTTCCTCCCTCAGGTGTTTTGGTGAGCTCGTTGGCTGCCTTGCTATTTAACTCCACCTGAGTCTGTCTTCCTTGCTCCTTGTCAATGTTCCAGTGTTGGATCTGAGCTACTGCATCTTTCCTGTGGCCTGCTGCTCTGCTAGATAAGTGTTACTTTGTTTTTGTTTCCGTTTTTTCTGTCCAGCTGTGCTATTCTCTTTTGCTGGAAGCTCTGAGACGCAGAGGGTGCACCGCCGTGCCGTTAGTTCGGCACGGTGGGTCTTTTTGCCCCCCTTTGCGTGGTTCTGCTTTAGGGTTTTTTGTAGACTGCATAGTTCTCTTTGCTATCCTCGCTCTGTCTAGAATATCGGGCCTCACTTTGCTGAATCTATTTCATTCCTACGTTTTGTCTTTTCATCTTGCTAACAGTCATTATATGTGGGGGGCTGCCTATTCCTTTGGGGTATTTCTCTTAGGCAAGTCAGGCTTGTATTTCTATCTTCAGGCTAGTCAGCTCCTCAGGCAGTGCCGAGTTGCATAGGTAGTGTTAGGCGCAATCCACTGCTGCTTTTAGTTGTGTGAGGATAGGTTCAGGTATTGCAGTCTGCAGAGATTCCACGTCTCAGAGCTTGTTCTATTGTTTTTGGGTTATTGCCATATCACTGTATGTGCGCTGATTACTGCACACTGTGTTGCCTGATAGCACAGCAGAACAGGGTACACAGGCAGCATTGGTGTGGTCAGCGGAGGACAATAGGAAGGAGGGACCACAGACAGAATTAGTAGGCCTAAAATAAAAAAATTAGGCTCAATGAAGTTAGAATTATGTTGCAGGGGTACACAGGCAGCATTGGTGTGGTCAGCGGAGGACAATTGGAAGGAGTGTCTGACACAGTTAGTACTCCCAAAAAATAAGTACGGTAGATGTTAATGTCTCGCAAAACAACAAAACAAAAAAAAAAGGGTGGCATACTTAGGTACAGGGGTGGGCTCCTCTGCTGCCTTTCAGACATAGTAATTTGGCGCAAAGTATTTACTGGTGTAAATGTAGGACAGGGCCCCTGAATATTTTAATTAGCATCATACATGTCAACAAATTGGTATTGTCTGTGTCAGGCATTGAAGGATTTCAGCGCATAGACTAAACAGTGGTGGAGCTGTGAGAGATAATTTTGCAAGTGGTAGAGCACTGTTTGAGCTGGAGGGGGACACTCTCTCGTGGCCGGCGGTACAGGCCCAGGGCCCCTCATGTTACAACGGTGTGTCTGACGTTGGGTGCGCGCCACCACCGCCAGAGACACTACATTGAACTATGAGGGACCCAGTGGCAGTGCCGTCGATCAAAAGTGGGCACACCCACCTCTTCAGACAAACGGCACTCTCACGGGTGCTTGCGCCAAGTGGCGAGACCACGGCCCCGTGGGGGGAGTTAGCCAATTTAGGGAGGTGTAAACATGTCATATGCTGGACAAACAGCAGCTGCAAATTAAGAGATTGGAACAGTCAGTAAGACCAGTTCAAAAGCAAGACCTTTTTAGAGGAAAGCTAGGTGTTAGCCGGGAAAGGTGGGGCAAAATAGTTAGAAATCCATGAGTGGTTCATTTTAATGAAGGTTAGTTCATCAACATTTTGGGCAGCCAGACAAGTCCTTTTTTCAGTCAGTATTGAACCAGCAGCACTGAATAATCTTTCTGATAGCACACTAGCTGCTGGGCAAGCAAGCTCCTGCAATGCATATTCGGCCAATTCAGGCCAGGTGTCTATTTTGCATGCCCAGTAATCAAATGGGAATGACGGTTGAGGGAGAACATCGATAAGGGTTGAAAAATAGGTAGTAACCATACTGGACAAATGTTGTCTCCTGTCGCTTTGAATTGATGCTGCAGTACCTGTCCTGTCTGCGGTCATTGCGAAATCACTCCACAACCTGGTCAGAAAACCCCTCTGTCCAATGCCACTTCTGATTTGTGCACCTCTAACACCTCTGCCCTGTTGCCCCTTGCAGCTCGTGTGAGAACCATCACCGGCGCTGTGTGCTGGGAATGCCTGAATCAAACAGTCTACAAGAGTTGCTTGTTTGGTTGCCAATATTTGTTCAAGGTTCTCATGTTGCAATTTGCCTTTATAGTGAGGATCAAGGAGGCTTGCCAACCAGTAATCGTCATCGGTCATCATTTTTATAGTGCATGGGTCCCTTTTGAGGATACGGAAGGCATAATCCGCCATGTGGGCCAATGTTACAGTTGTCAAATCTGTTCTTGTACTGGGTTGAGGAGCACTTTCTGGCAAATCAGCGTCACTTGTCTCCCTCAAAAACCCTGAACCCGGCCTTGCAACGCCACCAGTTTCTATTGCCCCCTGAGAAGCTTCCTCATCCAAAAAATGCTCATCCCCATCATCCTCCTCGTCCTCCTCCTCTTCGCCCGCCAACTCGTCCTGTAGACTTCCCTGACCAGACAATGGCTGACTGTCATCAAGGCTTCCCTCGTCCTCGGCTGCAGACGCCTGTTCCTTTATGTGCATCAAACTTTGCATCAGCAGATGCATTAGGGGGATGCTCATGCTTATTATGGTGTTGTCTGCACTAACCAGCCATGTGCATTCCTCAAAACACTGAAGAACTTGACACAGGTCTTGTAGCTTCGACCACTGCACACCTGACAACTCCATGTCTGCCATCCAACTGCCTGCCCGTGTATGTGTATCTTCCCACAAATACAAAATACATAACAGCACGCCTCTGTTCGCACAGTCTCTGAAGCATGTGCAGTGTGGAGTTCCACCTTGTTGCAACGTCGATGATTAGGCGATGCTGGGGAAGGTTCAAAGACTGCTGATGGTTCTGCATACGGCTGGAGTGTACGGGCGAACGGCGGATGTGCGAGCAAAGTCTGCGCACTTTGAGAAGCAGATAGGTTAACCCTGGATAACTTTTCAGGAAGCACTGCACCACCAGGTTTAAGGTGTGAGCCAGGCAAGGAATGTGTTTCAGTTGTGAAAGGGCTATGGCAGCCATAAAATTCCTTCCACTATCACTCACTATCTTGCCTGCCTCAAGATGTACAGTGCCCAGCCATGACTGAGCTTCTTGCTGCAAGAACTCTGACAGAACTTCCGCGGTGTGTCTGTTGTCGCCCAAACACTTCATTGCCAATACAGCCTGCTGATGCTTGCCACTAGCTGTCCCATAATGGGACACCTCGTGTGCAACAGTGGCAGCTGCGGATGGAGTGGTCGTGTGACTGCAGTCTGTGGACGAGCTCTCGCTTCTGCTGGAGGACGAGGAGGAGGAGGAGGGGGAGAACACCTACAGCCAACTGTTTCCTAGACCGTGGGCTAGGCAGAACTGTCCCAATATTGCTGTCCCCTGTGGACCCTGCATCCAACACATTAACCCAGTGTGCCAT
The DNA here is from genome assembly GCF_032444005.1 of Ranitomeya imitator. Lineage (NCBI taxonomy): Eukaryota > Metazoa > Chordata > Amphibia > Anura > Dendrobatidae > Ranitomeya > Ranitomeya imitator. The sequence continues at coordinate 306,974,687 of NC_091285.1, read as the reverse complement.
GATGGAGACGTAACACCCCTGGCCATGCCTACTGGTCCATGCATCTATTGTCAGGTGCACCTTTATACTCACAGATTGCCTGAGTGCAGGGACAATGCGGTCTTTTACATGCTGGTGGAGGGCTGGGATGGCTTTTCTCAAAAAGAAGTGTCGACTGGGTAGCTCGTAGCATGGTACAGCGTAGTCCATCAGGGCTTTGAAAGCTTCGCTTTCAACTAACCGGTAGGGCATCATCTCTAACGAGATTAGTCTAGCAATGTGGGCGTTCAAACCCTGTGTACGCGGTTGCGAGGATGAGTACTTCCTTTTCCTAATGAGAGTCTCATGTATGGTGAGCTGGAATGAAGAGAGCTGCATATGGTGGAACAACGGGGGTGCCGGTGGACATGGCAGACTGAGAGAGGGTTGGTGATGGTATTCTTGCTGGTGCCCTACATACAGTCTTTCCTACCACGAAACTGGTGATTCCCTGACTGTTTTGGCCTTGCGACGAAAGCTCCACATTTACTGCAGGTGGTGTGGTAAACAGTGGGCTTACAGTGAGGGAAGGGATGTAGCGTTGCTGACTAGCTTCATTGTGAGAGGGTGCTACAACGTTAAGGGACGTTTGGTAGTTAATCCAGGCTTGCAATTGCATGGTGGTTAAATGTCTACGTATGCAACTTGTATTTAGATTTTTTACATTCTGACCTCTGCTGAAGGTCCTTGAGCATTTTTTACAGATGACTTTGCGCTGATCATTTGGATCTTGTTTAAAAAAAAATGCCAGACTGCACTCTTCCTACTATCGCATACCTTTTCAGGCATTGCAGACTGAGCTTCTTTAACCGGATGGCCACGCTGTCCTACAACTGGTTTTGGTTTTGCCACACGTTTTTGGCCAGATACGGGCCTGCCAGATGGAACCTGCTGCGATGTTGATGCCTGCTGCGGCTCCTCCTCCACTTCAGAGCTACTGCTGGCTGCACCCTGTTCCCCCAATGGCTGCCAATCAGGGTCAACAACTGGGTCATCTATGACCTCCTCTTCTATGTCCTGTGCACCTTCCTCTGTGTCACCGTGTAAGTCGGTGCTATAGCGTTCGTGACGGGGCTCCATAGTCTCATCAGGGTCAGATTCTGGATCAGTACACTGCGAGGGCAATGTTCTGATCTGAGTCAAAGGAACAGCATAGTAATCTGGCTGTGGCTGTGCATCTGTGCACTCCATGTCCGATTCATCTTGTATTGGGCATGGCCTGTTAACAATTTCGGTTTCTAACCCAGGAACGGTATGTGTAAAGAGCTCCATGGAGTAACCCGTTGTGTCGCCTGACGCATCCTTCTCTGTTGTTCTGGACAAGGAAGAGACTTGTCCCTGTCCAGGAACATCCACTGACGACGTGCTGCTTTCACATTTTGCACTTTCCGAAGAGGAGGCGAAAGAGCTAGAGGCAGAGTCAGCAAGGAAAGCCAAAACTTGTTCCTACTGCTCCAGCTTTAAAAGCGGTTTTCCTACTCCCAGAAAAGGGAGCGTTCGAGGTCTTGTGTAGCCAGACGATGATGCTGGCTCAACAACTCGAGACTTAGGTGCTATTTTGCTTTTCCCACGACCACCTGATGCTCCACCACCACTACCATCATTAACAGCTGGCAATGACCACCCACGGCCACGACCTCTTCCACCAGACTTCCTCTTTGTTTGAAAAATGTAACCAAGCATACAAATGGTATTTGGTACTGTAAAACCAGTTACAAGGTGTACTCAAACTTGTGGTGTATTTAAATCTCCCTTTATAGGTGGGTGAGACTGCAGGGAAAATCAGGCCCACTGTATAACAGTACACAGCTTAAGTGGAAGACAGATATGCCACTAACAGGACTGACGCAGATGCACACACTGCCAATAAAAATCTACCCCAGTATATTTTCTGTGGCAGAAAATGACAGACAGGACTGGCACAGATGCTGATTTGCCAATCTTAATCTCCCACTTTTTTATTTTTTTGGGGAGAATAGTGAAGAAATCAGGCCCACTGTAATACAGTATATTTTCTGTGGCAGAAAATGACATAGAGATGCCACAGACAGGACTGGCACAGATGCAGATTTGCCAATCTTAATTTCCCACTTTTTTATTTTTTCTGGGAGAATAGTGAAGAAATCAGGCCCACTGTAATACTGTATATTTTCTGTAGCAGAAAATGAAAGACAGATGCCACAGACGGGACTGGCAAAGATGCAGATTTGCCAATCTTAATCTCCCACTTTTTTATTTTTTCTGGGAGAATAGTGAAGAAATCAGGCCCACTGTAATATAGTAAATTTTCTGTGGCAGAAAATGACAGACAGATGCCACAGACAGGAATGGCACAGATGCAAATTTGCCAATCTTAATCTCCCACTTTTTTATTTTTTCAGAGAGAATAGTGAAGAAATCAGGCCCACTGTAATATTGTATATTTTCTGTGGCAGAAAATGACAGACAGATGCCACAGACAGGACTGGCACAGATGCTGATATGCCAATCTTAATCTCCCACTTTTTTATTTGTTATGGGAGAATAGTGAAGAAATCAGGCCCACTGTAATACTGTATATTTTCTGTGGCAGAAAATGACAGACAGATGCCACAGACAGGACTGGCACAGATGCAGATTTGCCAATCTTAATCTCCCACTTTTTTATTTTTTCAGGGAGAATAGTGAAGAAATCAGGCCCACTGTAATACTGTATATTTTTTTTGTGGCAGAAAATGACAGACAGATGCCACAGACAGGACTGGCACAGATGCTGATTTGTGTTGTGAATTCTGCTCTTGGGTTCCCTCCAGTGGTTGTAGGTGGGAATGCAGTTGTCTCTGAGTCACAGACCTGGCCAGGTGTATCGGATGATTACAATTCTGACTGGGATATTTAAGTGGGCAGGATCCTTTAGCCCTTGCCAGTAGTCAATGATCCTTGTGAAGTGTTGGATCACTTTCTGGCTTCTCCTGCTCGCTGCCTATTTCAGCAGAGATAAGTGTTTGGTTTTGTTTCTGTGGCACACTGCCAGTGTGCTTGTTTCAGTTTTATTCCTGCTCTGATTGTAGGATTCACTGGAGTTGCAGATTTACGCTCCTACATCTTTTAGTAAAGATGTAGGAAGTTTTTGTATATTCTGCTGTGGATGTTTTGAAGGGTTTTTATACTGACCGCACAGAACTCTGTCCTATCCTGTCCTATCTAGCTAGAGTGGCCTACTGTGCTAATCCTGTTTTTCTGCCTGTGTATGTTTTTTCCTCTCCGACTCACCACCAATATTTGTGGGGGGCTGTCTATCCTTTGGGGATTTTCTCTGAGGCAAGATAGTATTCCTATTTCCATCTTTAGGAGTATTTAGTTCTCCGGCTGTGACGAGGTGTCTAGGTGTGTTAGGTACACTCCACGGCTACTTCTAGTTGCGGTGTTAAGTTCAGGATTGCGGTCAGTACAGTGGCCACTTTCTCCAGTGAAAGTTCTCATGCAGCTCCTAGGTCACCGGATCATAACAGATTTGCCAATCTTAATCTCCCACTTTTTTATTTTTTCTGGGAGAATAGTGAAGAAATCAGGCCCACTGTAATACAGTATATTTTCTGTGTCAGAAAATGACAGACAGATGCCACAGACAGGACTGGCACAGATGCAGATTTGCCAATCTTAATCTCCCACTTTTTTATTTTTTCTGGGAGAATAGTGAAGAAATCAGGCCCACTGTAATACAGTATATTTTCTGTGGCAGAAAATGACAGACAGATGCCACAGACAGGACTGGCACAGATGCTGATTTGCCAATCTTAATCTCCCACTTTTTTATTTGTTATGGGAGAATAGTGAAGAAATCAGGCCCACTGTAATACAGTATATTTTCTGTGGCAGAAAATGACAGACAGATGCCACAGACAGGACTGGCACAGATGCAAATTTGCCAATCTTAATCTCCCACCTTTTTGTTTGTTATGGGAGAATAGTGAAGAAATCAGGCTCACTGTAATACAAAATATTTTCTGTGGCAGAAAATGACAGACAGATGCCACAGACAGGACTGGCACAGATACAGATTTGCCAATCTTAATCTCCCACTTTTTTATTTGTTATGGGAGAATAGTGAAGAAATCAGGCCCACTGTAATACAGTATATTTTCTGTGGCAGAAAATGACAGACAGATGCCACAGACAGGACTGGCACAGATGCAGATTTGCCAATCTTAATCTCCCACTTTTTCATTTTTTCTGGGAGAATAGTGAAGAAATCAGGCCCACTGTAATACAGTATATTTTCTGTGGCAGAAATTGAGTGACAGATACCACAGACAGGAATGGCACAGATGCAGATTTGCCAATTTTAATCTGCCCCTTTTTAATTTTTTCAGGGAGACTAGTGAATAAATCTGGGCCACTGTTTTAGTGTATATTTCCTGTGGCAGAAAGTGTCTTGAAGATATATATAAAAAAATGGGGCTGTACTACAATTACTATCTCCCTACAGTAATCTCAGAAAAGTATGGCAGGCAGCTATAAAAAGGACTGCTGCACACAAAAGTGTGGACAAACAAACAAGATAGCTGTGCAGAAAGGAAGGAGCAACAGGATTTGTGCTTTGAAAAAAGCAGTTGGTTTGCACAGCGGCATACAAACAGCAATGCAGCTATCAGGAAACCTTCTAGGGAAGCCCAATGAGCTACAGAGCTGAGGAACAAAAATCTAGCCTCCACTGTCCCTGCAAACAAAAGGTGGTGCTGGACAGAGGAAATCACTACAGCACAAGCGGTTTGGGGGTTAATGTACACTGCCTAACGTTATCCCTGCTTCTGATGAAGCGGCAGCAACCTCTCCCTATACTCAGATCGGCAGCAGTAAGATGGCGGTCGGCATGCACGCCCCTTTATAGCCCCTGTGATGCCGCAGAAATCAAGCCAATCACTGCCATGCCCTTCTCTAAGAAGGTGGGGACCAGGACCTATGTCATCATGCTGCCCACACTCTGCGTCCACCTTCATTGGCTGCGAAATGGCGCTGATTGCGTAATAGGAAACGCGACTTTGGCGCGAAGGTCGCCAACTGCATGGCCGACCACACAGGGATCGGGTCGGGTTTCATGAAACCCGACTTTGCCAAAAGTCGGCGACTTATGAAAATGACCAATCCGTTTCGCTCAACCCTACTGTGGACCTTCTGCCGCATGAGTTCCAGCACCGTTAGCTGGTTCTTGGCAACACAATTTTATCTAGGTCCCCCTGGTTCCAGCACCATCAGCTGGTTACGGGCAGAGCCTTTGGCTTAGGTGCCTCCTTCTGGGTATCCGAGTTCCACCAACATCAGGTGGTCCTCGGTAGTGCTTGGTGGCACGGGTACCTCCTGCTTTGTAACCGGGTTCCAGCACCGTCAGCTCGTCCTCGGTCGTGCCATTGGCTCATCTACCTTCGGGTAGCCATCCGGGTTCCAGTACCATCAGCTGGTTCTCAGCAAGGTCTTTTGCTCTTTTACCTTCTGCTCCCCATCCTGGTTCCAGCAATGTCAGCTGGTTCCGGGCAGAGCCTTTGGCTTAGGTGCCTCCCTCTGGGTATCTGAGTTCCACCAACGTCAGGTGGTCCTTGGTAGTGCTTTGTGGCACGGGTACCTCATGCTTAGTAACTGGGTTCCAGTACCGTCAGCTGGTCCTCGGTCGTGCCATTGGCTCTTGCACCTTGGGCAACGCATCTGGGTTCCAGTTCCGTCAGCTGGTTCTCGACAGTGTCTTTGGCACGGGTACTCCCTCTTTCCCAGCCTGGTTCCAGCACCGTCAGCTGTTTCCGGGTAGTGTCAAGGTCACTTAGACTCCGAAACATTGTCCTGTCATGTTGCGGTCAGGTTAGCCAACTCCATGGTGCCTGCAGTTTAGGTGCTGCCTAGGTGGGCTGCGGGAAGTCGCAATCAAGGCTGGTTCTGTAGTGCCAATAGGACAAGCTCCCCCTGTAGGACTGTAGGTGTTCGGTAACTGTGGCTGGATCGCAGCCTACCTATTTTTTCTTTTACTGTGGACCTTCTGCCGCCTGAGTTCCAGTACCATTAGCTGGTTCTTGGCAACACAATCTTATCTGGGTCCCCCTGGTTCCAGCACCGTCAGCTGGTTCCTGGCAGAGCCTTTAGCTTAGGTGCCTCCTTCTGGGTATCTGAGTTTCACCAACGTCAGGTGGTCGTTGGTAGTGCTTGGTGGCACGGGTACCTCATGCTTAGTAACCGGGTTCCAGCACTGTCAGCTGGTCCTCAGTCGTGCCATTGGCTCTTCTACCTTCGGGTAGCCATCCGAGTTCCAGTACCGTCAGCTGGTTCTCGGCAATGTATTTTGCTCTTTTACCTTCTGCTACCGATCCTGGTTCCAGCAATGTCAGCTGGTTCCAGACAGAGCCTTTGGCTTAGGTGCCTCCTTCTGGGTAGTATCTGAGTTCCAACAACATCAGGTGGTCCTTAGTAGTGCTTGGTGGCACGGGTACCTCCTGCTTAGTAACCGGGTTTCAGCACCGTCAGCTGGTCCTCGGTCGTGCCATTGGCTCTTCTACCTTCGGGTAGCCATCTGGGTTCCAGTACCATCAACTGGTTCTCAGCAAGGTCTTTTGCTCTTTTACCTTCTGCTCCCCATTATGGTTCCAGCACCATCAGCTGGTTCCGGGCAGAGCCTTTGGCTTAGGTGCCTCCTTCTGGGTATCTGAGTTCCACCAACGTCAGGCGGTCCTTGGTAGTGCTTTGTGGCACGGGTACCTCCTGCTTAGTAACCGGGTTCCAGTACCGTCAGCTGGTTCTCAGTCGTGCCATTGGCTCTTGCACCTTCGGGTAGCCATCCGGGTTCCAGTACCGTCAGCTGGTTCTCTGCAGTTCCTCGGTCTTCTTGTACCTCCTGCTACAGTTCAAAGTTCAAGACCCTAAGCATGACGACCCTGAAGACCGAGAAGCAAAAGAACAAGAAGCTGCAGAACAAAAAGCAGAAGAACATTAAGCATAAGACTAAAAATCAGAGCAAAAGATATTAGCTAAGTTATAAGCAGAAGAAGACTAAACAGTGTATGGGGGTGAGTCCGTTCCTCCTCGTGGTGCCCCAGGATAAAACCTACTGCTGCAGGCCAAACTGAACGCGGACAAATCCTGTGTTAAATCTAATTACTAGATGGTGGCCCGATTCATATATTTATTATTTAAATCGCAGAGGAAAGTGAATAGCGGCACCAGTGTTGAAACAAGTAGTCCTTTACATAGAGGAGTTGAGCCAGATTATAGATCCTTTATCAGCATATATGTCCAAATTGAAGGTTCTCAGAATATATCAACATATAGATATAAATAATTCAGAAAAAAGTATGCGGCACTCACAATGGCAGCTTGAATGAAAAGTTCTTTATTTCATGACTTTCATCTTAGATGATAAGCTGCAGAGGGGTGCGGGGAGAGAGGAGAAGAGACCCCCCCTCCCTTTCCTCTCTCCGAATAATGGTATATATAGCCAAAATCATAGTTCCTGGGTGCCAATGCAATTTATCGTGATCCCACAGTCAAATCACATAGTCCAATAGGCCCCTGCAATGTCACGACTCAAGAGCAGCGTGCCTTAAAAGCTGCTGTCAGAGATTAACAACGCTATTTAAGAGGTTAATTACAGTGGTCAGAACTTTAGTCCAGTCGCTGCTGTTAAAGGCAGATGTTGGTTGTATAGCAGCCAGGTGTGTTATGAGCTCAACAGCTGAGCTTGTTCCGTACACCTGAACCCAGTGTGTGAAATATGTATACATCACGCATCAGGAAGGGGTTAACGACATAGAGTTTTCAATTCTATACTACAATCATTTGATAATTTGTTGTTGGCCTTTGTAAGCTTTTTATTCACTTTTCCTATACAATTTGACAGTACATGAACGTACTTGCCATGAATAGGCAGAGATTGCATCCACATGTATACATGCAAGTTTGTAATTGCTGCTAAAAGTGTCTCTAACATACATACGCTAAGAACTTGAATAGTTGAATAGATTTGCATTCAACTCTTAATTTGATAACTGTAAAATACTTTGTAATAATTTGTTCTCGCTTTGACATTAAATAATAATTTTCTGTACATTATTGTTAGATATCCTACAAAAACTAACTCAATGTTGTTACATAATAAATCATACAAAAATCTCAAGGTGAATATGTTTAAAAAATGTTTATTTATAATAAATTCACTTGTGACTCATAGAGACAAAGAAATATGTTTCTCCCAATTTAGTGGTTTGACAAATTGGCATCTGCAGATATTATTAAGACCCTACAATGAATTATTTTTTCTTCAACTATATGAGTAATGTTATTTTGACATTTGAAGCCCTAGTCTGATGGCTTCTACTGCTGTATTGATTTTAATATAAATAATACCTATATATATATATATATATATATATATATATATACATAGCAGATATAAATCTTTATTAATTACATAGTGGAATGTGTTGAGAACAACAAAACCTAAAAATGATCAACATAAATCACAACTAATATCCCACTGAGGTCTGGAGTTGGAATGATGCTCAAAATCACAGTGGAAAATGATATGATAGGCTGATCCAACTTCAGTGGAAATACCTCAAGACGAGGAAATGATGCTCAGCAGTGTGTATGGCCTCCACATGCCTGTATGACCTCCTTATAATGCCTGGGCATGCTCCTGATGAGGTGGTGGATGGTCTCCTGAAGGATCTCCTCCCAGACCTGGACTAAAGCATCCACCAATTCCTGGACAGTCTGTGGTGCAACGTGACGTTGGTGGATGGTGCGAGACATGATGTCTCAGATGTATTCAATCAGATTCTGGTTTGGGGAACAGGCAGGCCAGTCAATAGCTTCAATGACTTCATCTTGCAGGAACTGCTGACACACTCCAGCCACATGAGGTCTGGCATTGTCCTGCTTTAGGAGGAACCCAGGGCCAACCGCACCAGCATATGGTCTCACAAGGGGTCTGAGGATCTCATCTCAGTACCTAATAGCAGTCAGGCTACCTCTGGCGAGCAAATAGAGAGCTGTGCGGCCCTCCAAAGAAATGCCACCACACTATCACTGACCAACTGCCAAACCGGTCATGCTGAAGGATGTTGCATGCAGTATATCGCTCTCTATGGCGTCTCCAGACTCTGTCACATCTGTCACATGTGCTCAGTGTGAACCTGCTGTCATCTACGAAGAGCACAGGGTACCAGTGGCGAATTTGCCAATCCTGGTGTTCTGTGGCAAATGTCAAGCGTTCCTGCACGGTGTTGGGCTGTGAACACAACCCCCATCTGTGGACGTCGGACACACAGACAGACAATCCTCATGGAGTCGGTTTCTAACCGTTTGTGCAGACACATGTACATTTGTTGCCTGCTGGAGGTCATTTTGCAGGACTCTGGCAGCGCTCCTCCTGTTCATCCTTGCGCAAAGGCTGAGATAGCGGTCCTGCTGCTGGGTTGTTGCCCTCCTACGGCCCCCTCCACATCTCCTGGTGTACTGTTCATTATCCTGGTAGCGCCTCCAGCAAACATTCTTACCACAGCTTGCATTGATGTGCCATCCTGGATGAGCTGCACTACCTGTGCCACTTGTGTGGGTTGTAGAGTCTGTCTCATGCTACCACGAGTGTGAAAGCACAACCAACATTCAAAAGTGACCAAAACATCAGCCAGAAAGCATTGATACTAAGATGAGGCCTGTGGTCCACACCTGCAGAACCACTCCTTTATTGAGTGTGTCTTGCCAATAATTTCCATCTGTTGTAGCTCGGCTACCTTGGTCTCTCCATTTTTCTGCAATTCTGGGTTCCATCCTCGTTTCTCTTCAGGACAGGTTGAGTCTTCGGACTGTCCTGGTGTGGATTCTGTGATGGACAGGTTGCAGCAGATCTGGACTCAGGTAGTGGACAATTTGACCTTGTCCCAGGAGAAGGCTCAGCTTTTCGCTAATCGTAGACGCCGTGTGGGTCCCCGACTTCGTGTTGGGGATCTGGTTTGGTTATCTTCTCGTCATATTCCTATGAAGGTTTCCTCTCCTAAATTTAAACCTCGTTTTATTGGTCCGTATAGGATTTCTGAGATTCTCAATCCGGTGTCTTTTCGTCTGACCCTCCCAGACTCCTTTTCCATAAATAATGTATTCCATAGGTCGTTGTTGAGAAGATACGTGGCACCTATGGTTCCATCTGTGGAGCCTCCTGCCCCTGTTTTGGTGGAGGGGGAATTGGAGTATATTGTGGAGAAAATTTTGGATTCTCGTGTCTCTAGACGGAAACTCCAGTATCTGGTCAAATGGAAGGGTTATGCTCAGGAGGATAATTCCTGGGTTTTTGCCTCTGATGTCCATGCCCCAGATCTTGTTCGTGCCTTTCATGTGGCTCATCCTGGTCGGCCTGGGGGTTCTGGTGAGGGTTCAGTGACCCCTCCTCAAGGGGGGGGTACTGTTGTGAATTCTGTGGCTGAATTCACTCCTGTGGTCACAAGTGGTATTGCAGCCTCTGGGCTTCCTCCCTCAGGTGTTTTGGTGAGCTCGTTGGCTGCCTTGCTATTTAACTCCACCTGAGTCTGTCTTCCTTGCTCCTTGTCAATGTTCCAGTGTTGGATCTGAGCTACTGCATCTTTCCTGTGGCCTGCTGCTCTGCTAGATAAGTGTTACTTTGTTTTTGTTTCCGTTTTTTCTGTCCAGCTGTGCTATTCTCTTTTGCTGGAAGCTCTGAGACGCAGAGGGTGCACCGCCGTGCCGTTAGTTCGGCACGGTGGGTCTTTTTGCCCCCCTTTGCGTGGTTCTGCTTTAGGGTTTTTTGTAGACTTTATAGTTCTCTTTGCTATCCTCGCTCTGTCTAGAATATCGGGCCTCACTTTGCTGAATCTATTTCATTCCTACGTTTTGTCTTTTCATCTTGCTAACAGTCATTATATGTGGGGGGCTGCCTATTCCTTTGGGGTATTTCTCTTAGGCAAGTCAGGCTTGTATTTCTATCTTCAGGCTAGTCAGCTCCTCAGGCAGTGCCGAGTTGCATAGGTAGTGTTAGGCGCAATCCACTGCTGCTTTTAGTTGTGTGAGGATAGGTTCAGGTATTGCAGTCTGCAGAGATTCCACGTCTCAGAGCTTGTTCTATTGTTTTTGGGTTATTGCCATATCACTGTATGTGCGCTGATTACTGCACACTGTGTTGCCTGATAGCACAGCAGAACAGGGTACACAGGCAGCATTGGTGTGGTCAGCGGAGGACAATAGGAAGGAGGGACCACAGACAGAATTAGTAGGCCTAAAATAAAAAAATTAGGCTCAATGAAGTTAGAATTATGTTGTAGGGGTACACAGGCAGCATTGGTGTGGTCAGCGGAGGACAATTGGAAGGAGTGTCTGACACAGTTAGTACTCCCAAAAAATAAGTACGGTAGATGTTAATGTCTCGCAAAACAACAAAACAAAAAAAAAAGGGTGGCATACTTAGGTACAGGGGTGGGCTCCTCTGCTGCCTTTCAGACATAGTAATTTGGCGCAAAGTATTTACTGGTGTAAATGTAGGACAGGGCCCCTGAATATTTTAATTAGCATCATACATGTCAACAAATTGGTATTGTCTGTGTCAGGCATTGAAGGATTTCAGCGCATAGACTAAACAGTGGTGGAGCTGTGAGAGATAATTTTGCAAGTGGTAGAGCACTGTTTGAGCTGGAGGGGGACACTCTCTCGTGGCCGGCGGTACAGGCCCAGGGCCCCTCATGTTACAACGGTGTGTCTGACGTTGGGTGCGCGCCACCACCGCCAGAGACACTACATTGAACTATGAGGGACCCAGTGGCAGTGCCGTCGATCAAAAGTGGGCACACCCACCTCTTCAGACAAACGGCACTCTCACGGGTGCTTGCGCCAAGTGGCGAGACCACGGCCCCGTGGGGGGAGTTAGCCAATTTAGGGAGGTGTAAACATGTCATATGCTGGACAAACAGCAGCTGCAAATTAAGAGATTGGAACAGTCAGTAAGACCAGTTCAAAAGCAAGACCTTTTTAGAGGAAAGCTAGGTGTTAGCCGGGAAAGGTGGGGCAAAATAGTTAGAAATCCATGAGTGGTTCATTTTAATGAAGGTTAGTTCATCAACATTTTGGGCAGCCAGACAAGTCCTTTTTTCAGTCAGTATTGAACCAGCAGCACTGAATAATCTTTCTGATAGCACACTAGCTGCTGGGCAAGCAAGCTCCTGCAATGCATATTCGGCCAATTCAGGCCAGGTGTCTATTTTGCATGCCCAGTAATCAAATGGGAATGACGGTTGAGGGAGAACATCGATAAGGGTTGAAAAATAGGTAGTAACCATACTGGACAAATGTTGTCTCCTGTCGCTTTGAATTGATGCTGCAGTACCTGTCCTGTCTGCGGTCATTGCGAAATCACTCCACAACCTGGTCAGAAAACCCCTCTGTCCAATGCCACTTCTGATTTGTGCACCTCTAACACCTCTGCCCTGTTGCCCCTTGCAGCTCGTGTGAGAACCATCACCGGCGCTGTGTGCTGGGAATGCCTGAATCAAACAGTCTACAAGAGTTGCTTGTTTGGTTGCCAATATTTGTTCAAGGTTCTCATGTTGCAATTTGCCTTTATAGTGAGGATCAAGGAGGCTTGCCAACCAGTAATCGTCATCGGTCATCATTTTTATAGTGCATGGGTCCCTTTTGAGGATACGGAAGGCATAATCCGCCATGTGGGCCAATGTTACAGTTGTCAAATCTGTTCTTGTACTGGGTTGAGGAGCACTTTCTGGCAAATCAGCGTCACTTGTCTCCCTCAAAAACCCTGAACCCGGCCTTGCAACGCCACCAGTTTCTATTGCCCCCTGAGAAGCTTCCTCATCCAAAAAATGCTCATCCCCATCATCCTCCTCGTCCTCCTCCTCTTCGCCCGCCAACTCGTCCTGTAGACTTCCCTGACCAGACAATGGCTGACTGTCATCAAGGCTTCCCTCGTCCTCGGCTGCAGACGCCTGTTCCTTTATGTGCATCAAACTTTGCATCAGCAGATGCATTAGGGGGATGCTCATGCTTATTATGGTGTTGTCTGCACTAACCAGCCATGTGCATTCCTCAAAACACTGAAGAACTTGACACAGGTCTTGTAGCTTCGACCACTGCACACCTGACAACTCCATGTCTGCCATCCAACTGCCTGCCCGTGTATGTGTATCTTCCCACAAATACAAAATACATAACAGCACGCCTCTGTTCGCACAGTCTCTGAAGCATGTGCAGTGTGGAGTTCCACCTTGTTGCAACGTCGATGATTAGGCGATGCTGGGGAAGGTTCAAAGACTGCTGATGGTTCTGCATACGGCTGGAGTGTACGGGCGAACGGCGGATGTGCGAGCAAAGTCTGCGCACTTTGAGAAGCAGTTAGGTTAACCCTGGATAACTTTTCAGGAAGCACTGCACCACCAGGTTTAAGGTGTGAGCCAGGCAAGGAATGTGTTTCAGTTGTGAAAGGGCTATGGCAGCCATAAAATTCCTTCCACTATCACTCACTATCTTGCCTGCCTCAAGATGTACAGTGCCCAGCCATGACTGAGCTTCTTGCTGCAAGAACTCTGACAGAACTTCCGCGGTGTGTCTGTTGTCGCCCAAACACTTCATTGCCAATACAGCCTGCTGATGCTTGCCACTAGCTGTCCCATAATGGGACACCTCGTGTGCAACAGTGGCAGCTGCGGATGGAGTGGTCGTGTGACTGCAGTCTGTGGACGAGCTCTCGCTTCTGCTGGAGGACGAGGAGGAGGAGGAGGGGGAGAACACCTACAGCCAACTGTTTCCTAGACCGTGGGCTAGGCAGAACTGTCCCAATATTGCTGTCCCCTGTGGACCCTGCATCCAACACATTAACCCAGTGTGCCATGATGGAGACGTAACACCCCTGGCCATGCCTACTGGTCCATGCATCTATTGTCAGGTGCACCTTTATACTCACAGATTGCCTGAGTGCAGGGACAATGCGGTCTTTTACATGCTGGTGGAGGGCTGGGATGGCTTTTCTCAAAAAGAAGTGTTGACTGGGTAGCTCGTAGCATGGTACAGCGTAGTCCATCAGGGCTTTGAAAGCTTCGCTTTCAACTAACCGGTAGGGCATCATCTCTAACGAGATTAGTCTAGCAATGTGGGCGTTCAAACCCTGTGTACGCGGTTGCGAGGATGAGTACTTCCTTTTCCTAATGAGAGTCTCATGTATGGTGAGCTGGAATGAAGAGAGCTGCATATGGTGGAACAACGGGGGTGCCGGTGGACATGGCAGACTGAGAGAGGGTTGGTGATGGTATTCTTGCTGGTGCCCTACATACAGTCTTTCCTACCACGAAACTGGTGATTCCCTGACTGTTTTGGCCTTGCGACGAAAGCTCCACATTTACTGCAGGTGGTGTGGTAAACAGTGGGCTTACAGTGAGGGAAGGGATGTAGCGTTGCTGACTAGCTTCATTGTGAGAGGGTGCTACAACGTTAAGGGACGTTTGGTAGTTAATCCAGGCTTGCAATTGCATGGTGGTTAAATGTCTACGTATGTAACTTGTATTTAGATTTTTTACATTCTGACCTCTGCTGAAGGTCCTTGAGCATTTTTTACAGATGACTTTGCGCTGATCATTTGGATCTTGTTTAAAAAAAAATGCCAGACTGCACTCTTCCTACTATCGCATACCTTTTCAGGCATTGCAGACTGAGCTTCTTTAACCGGATGGCCACGCTGTCCTACAACTGGTTTTGGTTTTGCCACATGTTTTTGGCCAGATACGGGCCTGCCAGATGGAACCTGCTGCGATGTTGATGCCTGCTGCGGCTCCTCCTCCACTTCAGAGCTACTGCTGGCTGCACCCTGTTCCCCCAATGGCTGCCAATCAGGGTCAACAACTGGGTCATCTATGACCTCCTCTTCTATGTCCTGTGCACCTTCCTCTGTGTCACCGTGTAAGTCGGTGCTATAGCGTTCGTGACGGGGCTCCATAGTCTCATCAGGGTCAGATTCTGGATCAGTACACTGCGAGGGCAATGTTCTGATCTGAGTCAAAGGAACAGCATAGTAATCTGGCTGTGGCTGTGCATCTGTGCACTCCATGTCCGATTCATCTTGTATTGGGCATGGCCTGTTAACAATTTCGGTTTCTAACCCAGGAACGGTATGTGTAAAGAGCTCCATGGAGTAACCCCTTGTGTCGCCTGACGCATCCTTCTCTGTTGTTCTGGACAAGGAAGAGACTTGTCCCTGTCCAGGAACATCCACTGACGACGTGCTGCTTTCACATTTTGCACTTTCCGAAGAGGAGGCGAAAGAGCTAGAGGCAGAGTCAGCAAGGAAAGCCAAAACTTGTTCCTACTGCTCCGGCTTTAAAAGCGGTTTTCCTACTCCCAGAAAAGGGAGCGTTCGAGGTCTTGTGTAGCCAGACGATGATGCTGGCTCAACAACTCGAGACTTAGGTGCTATTTTGCTTTTCCCACGACCACCTGATGCTCCACCACCACTACCATCATTAACAGCTGGCAATGACCACCCACGGCCACGACCTCTTCCACCAGACTTCCTCTTTGTTTGAAAAATGTAACCAAGCAAACAAATGGTATTTGGTACTGTAAAACCAGTTACAAGGTGTACTCAAACTTGTGGTGTATTTAAATCTCCCTTTATAGGTGGGTGAGACTGCAGTGAAAATCAGGCCCACTGTATAACAGTACACAGCTTAAGTGGAAGACAGATATGCCACTAACAGGACTGACGCAGATGCACACACTGCCAATAAAAATCTACCCCAGTATATTTTCTGTGGCAGAAAATGACAGACAGGACTGGCACAGATGCTGATTTGCCAATCTTAATCTCCCACTTTTTTTTTTTTTGGGGGAGAATAGTGAAGAAATCAGGCCCACTGTAATACAGTATATTTTCTGTGGCAGAAAATGACATAGAGATGCCACAGACAGGACTGGCACAGATGCAGATTTGCCAATCTTAATTTCCCACTTTTTTATTTTTTCTGGGAGAATAGTGAAGAAATCAGGCCCACTGTAATACTGTATATTTTCTGTAGCAGAAAATGACAGACAGATGCCACAGACGGGACTGGCAAAGATGCAGATTTGCCAATCTTAATCTCCCACTTTTTTATTTTTTCTGGGAGAATAGTGAAGAAATCAGGCCCACTGTAATATAGTAAA
Organism: Ranitomeya imitator; assembly: GCF_032444005.1. NCBI lineage: Eukaryota > Metazoa > Chordata > Amphibia > Anura > Dendrobatidae > Ranitomeya > Ranitomeya imitator. The sequence continues at coordinate 306,958,502 of NC_091285.1, read as the reverse complement.
TTTTCTGTGGCAGAAAATGACAGACAGATGCCACAGACAGGAATGGCACAGATGCAAATTTGCCAATCTTAATCTCCCACTTTTTTATTTTTTCAGAGAGAATAGTGAAGAAATCAGGCCCACTGTAATATTGTATATTTTCTGTGGCAGAAAATGACAGACAGATGCCACAGACAGGACTGGCACAGATGCTGATATGCCAATCTTAATCTCCCACTTTTTTATTTTTTCAGGGAGAATAGTGAAGAAATCAGGCCCACTGTAATACTGTATATTTTTTTTGTGGCAGAAAATGACAGACAGATGCCACAGACAGGACTGGCACAGATGCTGATTTGTGTTGTGAATTCTGCTCTTGGGTTCCCTCCAGTGGTTGTAGGTGGGAATGCAGTTGTCTCTGAGTCACAGACCTGGCCAGGTGTATCGGATGATTACAATTCTGACTGGGATATTTAAGTGGGCAGGATCCTTTAGCCCTTGCCAGTAGTCAATGATCCTTGTGAAGTGTTGGATCACTTTCTGGCTCCTCCTGCTCGCTGCCTATTTCAGCAGAGATAAGTGTTTGGTTTTGTTTCTGTGGCACACTGCCAGTGTGCTTGTTTCAGTTTTATTCCTGCTCTGATTGTAGGATTCACTGGAGTTGCAGATTTACGCTCCTACATCTTTTAGTAAAGATGTAGGAAGTTTTTGTATATTCTGCTGTGGATGTTTTGAAGGGTTTTTATACTGACCGCACAGAACTCTGTCCTATCCTGTCCTATCTAGCTAGAGTGGCCTACTGTGCTAATCCTGTTTTTCTGCCTGTGTATGTTTTTTCCTCTCCGACTCACCACCAATATTTGTGGGGGGCTGTCTATCCTTTGGGGATTTTCTCTGAGGCAAGATAGTATTCCTATTTCCATCTTTAGGAGTATTTAGTTCTCCGGCTGTGACGAGGTGTCTAGGTGTGTTAGGTACACTCCACGGCTACTTCTAGTTGCGGTGTTAAGTTCAGGATTGCGGTCAGTACAGTGGCCACTTTCTCCAGTGAAAGTTCTCATGCAGCTCCTAGGTCACCGGATCATAACAGATTTGCCAATCTTAATCTCCCACTTTTTTATTTTTTCTGGGAGAATAGTGAAGAAATCAGGCCCACTGTAATACAGTATATTTTCTGTGTCAGAAAATGACAGACAGATGCCACAGACAGGACTGGCACAGATGCAGATTTGCCAATCTTAATCTCCCACTTTTTTATTTTTTCTGGGAGAATAGTGAAGAAATCAGGCCCACTGTAATACAGTATATTTTCTGTGGCAGAAAATGACAGACATATGCCACAGACAGGACTGGCACAGATGCTGATTTGCCAATCTTAATCTCCCACTTTTTTATTTGTTATGGGAGAATAGTGAAGAAATCAGGCCCACTGTAATACAGTATATTTTCTGTGGCAGAAAATGACAGACAGATGCCACAGACAGGACTGGCACAGATGCAAATTTGCCAATCTTAATCTCCCACCTTTTTGTTTGTTATGGGAGAATAGTGAAGAAATCAGGCCCACTGTAATACAGTATATTTTCTGTGGCAGAAAATGACAGACAGATGCCACAGACAGGACTGGCACAGATGCAAATTTGCCAATCTTAATCTCCCACCTTTTTGTTTGTTATGGGAGAATAGTGAAGAAATCAGGCCCACTGTAATACAGTATATTTTCTGTGGCAGAAAATGACAGACAGATGCCACAGACAGGACTGGCACAGATGCAGATTTGCCAATCTTAATCTCCCACTTTTTCATTTTTTCTGGGAGAATAGTGAAGAAATCAGGCCCACTGTAATACAGTATATTTTCTGTGGCAGAAATTGAGTGACAGATACCACAGACAGGAATGGCACAGATGCAGATTTGCCAATTTTAATCTGCCCCTTTTTAATTTTTTCAGGGAGACTAGTGAATAAATCTGGGCCACTGTTTTAGAGTATATTTCCTGTGGCAGAAAGTGTCTTGAAGATATATATAAAAAAATGGGGCTGTACTACAATTACTATCTCCCTACAGTAATCTCAGAAAAGTATGGCAGGCAGCTATAAAAAGGACTGCTGCACACAAAAGTGTGGACAAACAAACAAGATAGCTGTGCAGAAAGGAAGGAGCAACAGGATTTGTGCTTTGAAAAAAGCAGTTGGTTTGCACAGCGGCATACAAACAGCAATGCAGCTATCAGGAAACCTTCTAGGGAAGCCCAATGAGCTACAGAGCTGAGGAACAAAAATCTAGCCTCCACTGTCCCTGCAAACAAAAGGTGGTGCTGGACAGAGGAAATCACTACAGCACAAGCGGTTTGGGGGTTAATGTACACTGCCTAACGTTATCCCTGCTTCTGATGAAGCGGCAGCAACCTCTCCCTATACTCAGATCGGCAGCAGTAAGATGGCGGTCGGCATGCACGCCCCTTTATAGCCCCTGTGATGCCGCAGAAATCAAGCCAATCACTGCCATGCCCTTCTCTAAGAAGGTGGGGACCAGGACCTATGTCATCATGCTGCCCACACTCTGCGTCCACCTTCATTGGCTGAGAAATGGCGCTGATTGCGTCATAGGAAACGCGACTTTGGCGCGAAGGTCGCCAACTGCATGGCCGACCACACAGGGATCGGGTCGGGTTTCATGAAACCCGACTTTGCCAAAAGTCGGCGACTTATGAAAATGACCAATCCGTTTCGCTCAACCCTACTGTGGACCTTCTGCCGCATGAGTTCCAGCACCGTTAGCTGGTTCTTGGCAACACAATTTTATCTAGGTCCCCCTGGTTCCAGCACCATCAGCTGGTTACGGGCAGAGCCTTTGGCTTAGGTGCCTCCTTCTGGGTATCCGAGTTCCACCAACATCAGGTGGTCCTCGGTAGTGCTTGGTGGCACGGGTACCTCCTGCTTTGTAACCGGGTTCCAGCACCGTCAGCTCGTCCTCGGTCGTGCCATTGGCTCATCTACCTTCGGGTAGCCATCCGGGTTCCAGTACCATCAGCTGGTTCTCAGCAAGGTCTTTTGCTCTTTTACCTTCTGCTCCCCATCCTGGTTCCAGCAATGTCAGCTGGTTCCGGGCAGAGCCTTTGGCTTAGGTGCCTCCCTCTGGGTATCTGAGTTCCACCAACGTCAGGTGGTCCTTGGTAGTGCTTTGTGGCACGGGTACCTCATGCTTAGTAACTGGGTTCCAGTACCGTCAGCTGGTCCTCGGTCGTGCCATTGGCTCTTGCACCTTGGGCAACGCATCTGGGTTCCAGTTCCGTCAGCTGGTTCTCGACAGTGTCTTTGGCACGGGTACTCCCTCTTTCCCAGCCTGGTTCCAGCACCGTCAGCTGTTTCCGGGTAGTGTCAAGGTCACTTAGACTCCGAAACATTGTCCTGTCATGTTGCGGTCAGGTTAGCCAACTCCATGGTGCCTGCAGTTTAGGTGCTGCCTAGGTGGGCTGCGGGAAGTCGCAATCAAGGCTGGTTCTGTAGTGCCAATAGGACAAGCTCCCCCTGTAGGACTGTAGGTGTTCGGTAACTGTGGCTGGATCGCAGCCTACCTATTTTTTCTTTTACTGTGGACCTTCTGCCGCCTGAGTTCCAGTACCATTAGCTGGTTCTTGGCAACACAATCTTATCTGGGTCCCCCTGGTTCCAGCACCGTCAGCTGGTTCCTGGCAGAGCCTTTAGCTTAGGTGCCTCCTTCTGGGTATCTGAGTTTCACCAACGTCAGGTGGTCGTTGGTAGTGCTTGGTGGCACGGGTACCTCATGCTTAGTAACCGGGTTCCAGCACTGTCAGCTGGTCCTCAGTCGTGCCATTGGCTCTTCTACCTTCGGGTAGCCATCCGAGTTCCAGTACCGTCAGCTGGTTCTCGGCAATGTATTTTGCTCTTTTACCTTCTGCTACCGATCCTGGTTCCAGCAATGTCAGCTGGTTCCAGACAGAGCCTTTGGCTTAGGTGCCTCCTTCTGGGTAGTATCTGAGTTCCAACAACATCAGGTGGTCCTTAGTAGTGCTTGGTGGCACGGGTACCTCCTGCTTAGTAACCGGGTTTCAGCACCGTCAGCTGGTCCTCGGTCGTGCCATTGGCTCTTCTACCTTCGGGTAGCCATCTGGGTTCCAGTACCATCAGCTGGTTCTCAGCAAGGTCTTTTGCTCTTTTACCTTCTGCTCCCCATTATGGTTCCAGCACCATCAGCTGGTTCCGGGCAGAGCCTTTGGCTTAGGTGCCTCCTTCTGGGTATCTGAGTTCCACCAACGTCAGGCGGTCCTTGGTAGTGCTTTGTGGCACGGGTACCTCCTGCTTAGTAACCGGGTTCCAGTACCGTCAGCTGGTTCTCAGTCGTGCCATTGGCTCTTGCACCTTCGGGTAGCCATCCGGGTTCCAGTACCGTCAGCTGGTTCTCTGCAGTTCCTCGGTCTTCTTGTACCTCCTGCTACAGTTCAAAGTTCAAGACCCTAAGCATGACGACCCTGAAGACCGAGAAGCAAAAGAACAAGAAGCTGCAGAACAAAAAGCAGAAGAACATTAAGCATAAGACTAAAAATCAGAGCAAAAGATATTAGCTAAGTTATAAGCAGAAGAAGACTAAACAGTGTATGGGGGTGAGTCCGTTCCTCCTCGTGGTGCCCCAGGATAAAACCTACTGCTGCAGGCCAAACTGAACGCGGACAAATCCTGTGTTAAATCTAATTACTAGATGGTGGCCCGATTCATATATTTATTATTTAAATCGCAGAGGAAAGTGAATAGCGGCACCAGTGTTGAAACAAGTAGTCCTTTACATAGAGGAGTTGAGCCAGATTATAGATCCTTTATCAGCATATATGTCCAAATTGAAGGTTCTCAGAATATATCAACATATAGATATAAATAATTCAGAAAAAAGTATGCGGCACTCACAATGGCAGCTTGAATGAAAAGTTCTTTATTTCATGACTTTCATCTTAGATGATAAGCTGCAGAGGGGTGCGGGGAGAGAGGAGAAGAGACCCCCCCTCCCTTTCCTCTCTCCGAATAATGGTATATATAGCCAAAATCATAGTTCCTGGGTGCCAATGCAATTTATCGTGATCCCACAGTCAAATCACATAGTCCAATAGGCCCCTGAAATGTCACGACTCAAGAGCAGCGTGCCTTAAAAGCTGCTGTCAGAGATTAACAACGCTATTTAAGAGGTTAATTACAGTGGTCAGAACTTTAGTCCAGTCGCTGCTGTTAAAGGCAGATGTTGGTTGTATAGCAGCCAGGTGTGTTATGAGCTCAACAGCTGAGCTTGTTCCGTACACCTGAACCCAGTGTGTGAAATATGTATACATCACGCATCAGGAAGGGGTTAACGACATAGAGTTTTCAATTCTATACTACAATCATTTGATAATTTGTTGTTGGCCTTTGTAAGCTTTTTATTCACTTTTCCTATACAATTTGACAGTACATGAACGTACTTGCCATGAATAGGCAGAGATTGCATCCACATGTATACATGCAAGTTTGTAATTGCTGCTAAAAGTGTCTCTAACATACATACGCTAAGAACTTGAATAGTTGAATAGATTTGCATTCAACTCTTAATTTGATAACTGTAAAATACTTTGTAATAATTTGTTCTCGCTTTGACATTAAATAATAATTTTCTGTACATTATTGTTAGATATCCTACAAAAACTAACTCAATGTTGTTACATAATAAATCATACAAAAATCTCAAGGTGAATATGTTTAAAAAATGTTTATTTATAATAAATTCACTTGTGACTCATAGAGACAAAGAAATATGTTTCTCCCAATTTAGTGGTTTGACAAATTGGCATCTGCAGATATTATTAAGACCCTACAATGAATTATTTTTTCTTCAACTATATGAGTAATGTTATTTTGACATTTGAAGCCCTAGTCTGATGGCTTCTACTGCTGTATTGATTTTAATATAAATAATACCTATATATATATATATATATATATATATATATATATATACATAGCAGATATAAATCTTTATTAATTACATAGTGGAATGTGTTGAGAACAACAAAACCTAAAAATGATCAACATAAATCACAACTAATATCCCACTGAGGTCTGGAGTTGGAATGATGCTCAAAATCACAGTGGAAAATGATATGATAGGCTGATCCAACTTCAGTGGAAATACCTCAAGACGAGGAAATGATGCTCAGCAGTGTGTATGGCCTCCACATGCCTGTATGACCTCCTTATAATGCCTGGGCATGCTCCTGATGAGGTGGTGGATGGTCTCCTGAAGGATCTCCTCCCAGACCTGGACTAAAGCATCCACCAATTCCTGGACAGTCTGTGGTGCAACGTGACGTTGGTGGATGGTGCGAGACATGATGTCTCAGATGTATTCAATCAGATTCTGGTTTGGGGAACAGGCAGGCCAGTCAATAGCTTCAATGACTTCATCTTGCAGGAACTGCTGACACACTCCAGCCACATGAGGTCTGGCATTGTCCTGCTTTAGGAGGAACCCAGGGCCAACCGCACCAGCATATGGTCTCACAAGGGGTCTGAGGATCTCATCTCAGTACCTAATAGCAGTCAGGCTACCTCTGGCGAGCAAATAGAGAGCTGTGCGGCCCTCCAAAGAAATGCCACCACACTATCACTGACCAACTGCCAAACCGGTCATGCTGAAGGATGTTGCATGCAGTATATCGCTCTCTATGGCGTCTCCAGACTCTGTCACATCTGTCACATGTGCTCAGTGTGAACCTGCTGTCATCTACGAAGAGCACAGGGTACCAGTGGCGAATTTGCCAATCCTGGTGTTCTGTGGCAAATGTCAAGCGTTCCTGCACGGTGTTGGGCTGTGAACACAACCCCCATCTGTGGACGTCGGACACACAGACAGACAATCCTCATGGAGTCGGTTTCTAACCGTTTGTGCAGACACATGTACATTTGTTGCCTGCTGGAGGTCATTTTGCAGGACTCTGGCAGCGCTCCTCCTGTTCATCCTTGCGCAAAGGCTGAGATAGCGGTCCTGCTGCTGGGTTGTTGCCCTCCTACGGCCCCCTCCACATCTCCTGGTGTACTGTTCATTATCCTGGTAGCGCCTCCAGCAAACATTCTTACCACAGCTTGCATTGATGTGCCATCCTGGATGAGCTGCACTACCTGTGCCACTTGTGTGGGTTGTAGAGTCTGTCTCATGCTACCACGAGTGTGAAAGCACAACCAACATTCAAAAGTGACCAAAACATCAGCCAGAAAGCATTGATACTAAGATGAGGCCTGTGGTCCACACCTGCAGAACCACTCCTTTATTGAGTGTGTCTTGCCAATAATTTCCATCTGTTGTCTATTCCATTTGCACAACAGCATGTGAAATTGATTGTCAAACAGTGTTGCTTCCTTAGTGGACAGTTTGATTCCACAGAAGTTTGATTTACCGTATATACTCGAGTATAAGCCGACCTAAGTATATGCCGAGACCCCTAATTTTGCCACAAAAAACTGGGAAAATGTAATGACTCAAGTATAAGCTTAGGGTGGGAAATGCAGCAGCTACTGGTAAATTTCAAAAATACATATAGATACCAATAAATGTAAAATTAATTGAGACATCAGTACAGATATTTGCCTCATAAAATGCTGCACATGGGCCCATAAGATGCTCCATAAAGATATTTGCCCCATGTAATGCTGCACATGGCCCCATAAGATGCTCCATACAGATATTTGCCCCATATAATGCTGCACATGGCCCCATAAGATGCTCCATACAGATATTTGCTCCATGTAATGCTGCACGTGTCCCCATAAGAAGCTCCATACAGATGTTTGCCCCGTGTAATGCTGCACATGGCCCCTTAAGATGCTCCATACAGACATATTTGCCCCATATGCTGTTGCTGTGATAAAAAAAAATCACATACTCACCTTTCAGGCCCTGGCACTTGCTATATTCACCTGCTCCGCGTTCCACCGTCGGCGCAGCTGTGTCTTTCATGTACTCTACACTGACGTTCAGGCAGAGGGCAGCGTGCACACTAATCACGTCACCGCGCCCTCTGACCTTTGCGTCAGTGCAGAAGATGGGGAAGACGCAGCGGCGGCTGGCGGCGGGGGAACGGGGAGCAGGTGAATATCGCACACTGCGTTATACTCACCTGCTCTTGGCGCGGTGTCCCTGGTTCCACGGCGCTGGCAGCTTCTTCCTGTAGTGAGCGGTCACATGGTACTGCTCATTATAGTAATGAATATGCGGCTCCACCCCCATGGGAGTAGAGTGGGGTCCATATTCATTACTGTAATGAGCAGTACCATGTGACCGCTCACTACAGGAAGAAGCTGCTGGCACTGGAGAACCAGGGACACTGCGCCAGGAGCAGGTGAGTATTATTACACAGCTGCCGCTCCCCCTCCCCTGCCGTCCCCTGGGTATGACTCGAGTATAAGCTGAGAGGGGCAATTTCAGCCTAAAAAAGGGCTGAAATTCTCAGCTTAAACTCGACTGTATACGTTACTTGGAGTTATATTCTGTTGTTTAAGTGTTCCCTTTATTGTTTTGAGCAGTGTATATATTTATTCATGTCTCCTTAATGGCCCTCCATATATTTGTCTAAACAATGACATTATATTCTATATGAAGGTGAAAGTACAAGTGTTTTTGTTTTGCTTTGAGTGAGAATATGTTTTCTCATGTGCTTTATAGGTTTCTGTTAAAAGATTTTCCACTTTCCTCTTGGGAGAATTTATGCAGGTCTAGCTCACTGGTTTCATTTGCAGATCTACTTTCTTCAGTTCAAAACACGCATATTTATCTAAGATCCAGCTGCTAGTCAAGAATGCTCATCTAAGTTCACAAAATAATTTTTAGTAAATCCATCCACATTGGAATTATGTTTAAATATTATTTTTACTGATCATACCACATGTTTCACTATACAACCCCTGGCTAAAATTATGGAATCACCGGACTTGGAGGATGCTCATTCAGTTGTTTAATTTTGTAGAAAAAAAGCAGATCACAGACATGGCACAAAACTAAAGTCATTTTAAATGGCAACTTTCTGGCTTTAAGAAACACTAAAAGAAATCAAGAACAAAAAATGTGGTAGTCAGTAATGGTTACTTTTTTTAACCAAGCATAGGGAAAAATTATGAAATCACTCAATTCTGAGGAAAAAATTATGGAACCATGAAATCAAACAAACAAAAAAACACTCCAAAACATCACTAGTATTTTCTGATTCAAAAAATCACAATGGCGCTTCTCCAAATGAGCCTGGAACTGCAGCGGCACGCAATCTGGCAGATATAGTGTGTGAGTCTGCCTGAGAAGCAGTGCATAAATCAAATATGAAAGAAGATTGCCGAGCTCGGATTCAGATTGCAGCATGACTGTTGTAGATAGGGATGATGAATCTAGAGCCCTATCAGACAATCCAACCAACCAGTCAGGTGCCACACTCAATGACAGCTAGCAATGATGATGCCCAAAAAGCCTGACTACTAAGCATGATTCCCGATGTAGGCACTTACATTAAAAAGCGCATGAAGTAGTCCTGTAGAGGATGATCCAACTTGTGTGGTTGTTTGCTTGAGAAAAAGGGATGGTTCCCTCAAAACGCGTCGGGATTGGCCCCTACACATGTCCGTCATACACGGACAGGTGATGTCACCGTCTAGCCACACCCCCGCTCTCCACGCTATCCCACAATGGCATCATCGGCTTAGACTAATTGCTGTGCCTGCCAGCATTTCCACGGGGGGTTCTCTGCTCCGGGAGGATGCTTCCCAGCAGTTCATTGAATTCATTGAATTGGACATTGTGCAGCAAATGACCACACAAGTTAGATCATCCTCTACAGGACTACTTCATGTGCTTTTTAACCCTGCTGTACTGTTCGGGTCAATATGACCCGAAATGATTTTTGAGACCCTGTAGATTTTTTATATGAGGATTTGAAACTAGTGGTATCTTGACTTCTCATTTGTGGAGCTCTATATATATTTTTTGTTTACTTTTTGCTACACGCTGATTGTTACACTTGTACTGTTCGGGTCAATATGACCCGATAGCATTTTATACTGTTCTACAGGTCTCTGATTATTTCTGACTGCAAAAGTTATGTTTTTTTATGTGTACTTCATCTCAAAATGGTGGTGGTTAGGGTTGAGCGAAATGGGTCGGTCATTTTCATAAGTCGCCGACTTTTGGCAAAGTCTGGTTTCATGGAACCCGACCCGATCCCTGTGTGGGGTCAGCCATGTGGTACGCGACTTTCTCGCCAAAGTCGCGTTTCAATGACGCGAAAAGCACCATTTCTCAGCCAATGAAGGTGGACGCAGAGTGTGGGCAGCGTGATGACATAGGTCTCAGTCCCCACCATCTTAGAGAAGGGCATTGCAGTGATTGGCTTGCTGCCTGCGGCGTCACAGGGGCTATAAAGGGGCGTTCCAGCCGACCGCCATCTTACTGCTGCTGATCTGAGCATAGGGAGAGGTTGCTGCCACTTCGTCAGAAGCAGGGATAGCGTTAGGCAGGGTACATTAACCTCCAAACCACTTGTGCTGTAGCGATTTCCACTTTTTGTAGCGATTTTTCTTTTTTTTTTCCTCAGCGCTGTAGCTCATTGGGCTGCCCTAGAAGGCTCCCTGATAGCTGCATTGCTGTTTGTACACCGCTGTGCAAACCAACTGCTTTTTTCAAAGCACAAATCCTGTTGCTCCTTCCTTTCTGCACAGCTATCTTGTTTGTTTGTCCACACTTTTGACTTTTTTGTGCAGCAGTCCACTCCTTGTTATTGCTGCCTGCTATACTTTGCTGAGATTACTGCAGGGAGATAGTAATTGTAGGACAGTCCCTTTTTTTTTGTTTCGTTATATCTCTTCAAGCCACTTTTTGCCACAGAAAATATACACTAACACAGTGGCCCAGATTTATTCACTAGTCTCCCTGAAAAAAAAAAGGTGCAGATTAAAATTGGCAAATTTGTATCAGTGGCAGTCCTGTGTGTGGCATCTGTGTCTCATTTTCTGGCACAGAAAACATACAGTCTAACAGTGGGCCTGATTTCTTGCCAATTCTCCCATAAATAAAAAAAAAAATAGTGGGAGATTAAGATTGGCAATTTTGCCTCAGTGCCAGTGCTGTGTGTGGCATCTGTCTCTAATTTTGTGCCACATTAAACCTAGTGTGTAATACTGGGCCAGATTTCTTTTCAATTCTCCCTGAAAAAAAAATAGTGGGAGATTAAGATTGGCATTTCTGCTTCAGTGCCACTCCTGTGTGTGCCACCTGTCTCAAATTTTGTGCCACATTAAACCTAGTGTGTAATACTGGGCCAGATTTCTTTTCAATTCTCCCTGAAAAAAAAAAATAGTGGGAGATCAAGATTGGCATTTCTGCTTCAGTGCCACTCCTGTGTGTGCCACCTGTCTCAAATTTTGTGCCACATTAAACCTAGTGTGTAATACTGGGCCAGATTTCTTTTCAATTCTCCCTGAAAAAAAAATTGTGGGAGATTAAGATTGGCATTTCTGCTTCAGTGCCACTCCTGTGTGTGCCACCTGTCTCAAATTTTGTGCCACATTAAACCTAGTGTGTAATACTGGGCCAGATTTCTTTTCAATTCTCCCTGAAAAAAAATAGTGGGAGATTAAGATTGGCATTTCTGCTTCAGTGCCAGTCCTGTGTGTGCCACCTGTCTCAAATTTTGTGCCACATTAAACCTAGTGTGTAATACTGGGCCAGATTTCTTTTCAATTCTCCCTGAAAACAAAAATAGAGGGAGATTAAGATTGGCAATTCTGCCTCATTGCCTGTGCTGTGTGTGGCATCTGTCTCTAATTTTGTGCCACAGAACATATACTGTATAAGAGTGGGCCACATTTCTTCAATATTCTCCCAGAAAAAAATAAAAAGGGGGAGATTTTTATTGGTAGTGTCTGCATCAGCGTCAGTCCTGTTAGTGGCATATCTGTCTGCCACTGAAGCTGTGTACTGTAATACATTGGGCCTGATTTTCCCTGCAGTCTCACCCACCTATAAAGGGATATATAAATCCAACAGAAGTTTGAGTTCACCTTGTAACTGGTTTTACAGTAACAAATACCGTTAGTTTGGTTACGTTTTTCAAACAATGAGGAAGTCTGGTGGAAGAGGTCGTGGCCATAGGCGGTCATTGCCAGCTGGTAATGATGGTAGTGGTGGTGGAGAATCAGGTGGTCGTGGGAAAAGCAATATAGCTCCTAAGTCTCGAGTTGTTGAGCCAGGTTCGTCGTCTGGCTACACAAGGCCTCAAACGCTCCCTTTTCTGGGAGTAGGAAAACCGCTTTTAAAGCCGGAGCAGCAAGAACAAGTTTTGGCTTTCCTTGCTGACTCAGCCTCTAGCTCTTTCGCCTCCTCTTCTGAAACTGCTAAATGTAAAAGCAGCGCGTCGTTAGTGGATATTCACGGTCAGGGACAAGTCGCTTCCTTGTCTTCTTCACCAAGAACAACAGAGAAGGATGCGTCAGGCGACACAACGGGTTACTCCATGGAGCTCTTTACACATACCGTTCCTGGGTTAGTAAGTGAAACACTTAACAGGCCATGCCCATTACAAGTTGAATCAGACATGGAGTGCACAGATGCACAGCCACAGCCAGATTACTATGCTGTTCCTTTGACTCAGACCAGAACATTGCCCTCGCAGTGTAAAGATCCAGAATCAGACCCTGATGAGACTATGGTGGCCCGTCACGAACGCTATACCACTGGCTTACACGGTGACACAGACGAAGTTGCACATGAGATAGAAGAGGAGGTCATAGATGACCCAGTTGTTGACCCCGATTGGCAGCCATTGGGGGAACAGGGTGCAGGCGGCAGTAGCTCTGAAGCGGAGGAGGAGGAGCCGCAGCAGGCATCAACATCGCAACAGGTTCCATCTGCCAGGCCCGTATCTGGCCAAAAACACGTGGCAAAACCAAAACCAGTTGTAGGACAGCGTGGCCACCCGGTTAAAGAAGCTCAGTCTGCAATGCCTGAAAAGGTATCCGATAGTAGAAAGAGTGCAGTCTGGCATTTTTTTTAAGCAACATCCAAATGATCAGCGCAAAGTCATCTGTCAAAAATGTTCAACTACCTTAAGCAGAGGTCAGAATCTTAAAAGTCCAAATACAAGTTGCATGCGTAGACATTTAACCACCATGTATTTGCAAGCCTGGACTAACTACCAAACGTCCCTTAAGGTTGTAGCACCCTCGGCCAATGAAGCTAGTCAGCAACGCTACATCCCTTCCCTCACTGTAAGCCCACCATTTCCCGCACCACCTGCAGTAAATGTGCAGGTTTCATCGCCAGGCCAAAGCAGTCAGGGAATCACCAGTTTCATAGTAGGAAACACTGCATGTAGGGCACCAGCAAGAATACCATCTCCAACCCTCTCTCAGTCTTCCTTGTCCACCGGCACCCCCGCTAGTTCCACGATCTGCAGCTCTCCAGTCCAGCTCACCCTCCATGAGAGTCTCGTTAGGAAAAGGAAGTACTCATCCTCGCATCCGCGTATACAGGGTTTGAATGTCCACATTGCTAGACTAATCTCATTAGAGGTGATGCCCTACCGGTTAGTTGAAAGCGAAGCTTTCAAAGCCCTGATGGACTACGCTGTACCACGCTACGAGCTACCCAGTCGACACTTCTTTTTGAGAAAAGCAATCCCAGCCCTCCACCAGCATGTAAAAGACCGCATCGTCCATGCACTCAGGCAATCTGTGAGTACAAAGGTGCACGTGACAACAGATGCATGGACCAGTAGGCATGGCCAGGGACGTTACGTGTCCATCACGCACACTGGGTTAATGTGGTGGATGCAGGGTCCACATGGGACAGCAATATTGGGACAGTTCTGCCTAGTCCACGGTCTAGGAAACAGTTGGCTGTAGGCGTTCGCCCCCCCTCCTCCTCCTCCTCGTCCTCCTGCAGAAGCGAGAGCTTGTCCACAGATCGCAGTCGCACAAGCACTCCATCCGCAGCTGCCACTGTTGCACACGAGGTGTCCCATTATGGGACAGCTAGTGGCAAGCGTCAGCAGGCTGTATTGGCAATGAAGTGTTTGGGCGACAACAGACACACCGCGCAAGTTCTGTCCGAGTTCTTACAGAAAGAAACTCAGTCATGACTGGGCACTGTACATCTTAAAGCAGGCAAGGTAGTGAGTGATAACGGAAGGAATTTTATGGCTGCCATAGCTGTTATGACCTGGTGGTTAGGAGCACCCGGAATGACCTGATAGTTAAACCTCATACAGGACGAGCTCTGGGATGTGGGAGCTCTGCTGACCGCAAGCCCCAATCCCATCACATACACTAGAAATTGCCATGGAGCGCTCCCGACCAGACCCAGGCGCCTCGTCACAGCCTAAGAACCATCTAGCCCTAGAGATAGAAAATAAAGCCTACCTTGCCTCAGAGAAATTCCCCAAAGGTAAAGGAAGCCCCCCACATACAGTGACTGTGAGTAAAGATGAAAGTCACAAATGCAGAAATGAAACAAGTTTCAGCAAAGGGAGGCCAGACTTACTAAACAGACAGAGGACAGGAAAGGTAACTTTGCGATCAGCACAAAAACCTACAAAAGACCACGCAGAGTGTGCAAAAAGGACCTCCGCACCGACTTACGGTGCGGAGGGGCCACTCTGCATCCCAGAGCTTCCAGCTAGCAAGACAAAATCATGAAAACCAGCTGGACAAGAAAACAATGAACAAATAATGACTATCAGGAACTTAGCTTCTGCAGGAGAAGGCAGGTCACCAGAGAGATCCAGGAGCGAACTGAAGCAATGCAAAAAACATTGACTGCTGGCATGGAGTAATGATCTGAGAGGAGTTAAATAGAGCAGCCAACCAAAGGATAAACCACGTCACCTGTGTAAGGAACCTCAGAAGCAGCAGCTTCACTCATAGCCACCAGAGGGAGCCCATAGACAGAACTCGCCGAAGTACCATTCACGACCACAGGAGGGAGCTCGACAACAGAATTCACAACAGTACCCCCCCTTGAGGAGGGGTCACCGAACCCTCACCAGAGCCCCCAGGCCGATCAGGATGAGCCAAATGAAAGGCACGAACAAGATCGGCAGCATGAACATCAGAGGCAAAAACCCAGGAATTATCTTCCTGACCATAACCCTTCCACTTGACCAGGTACTGGAGTTTCCGTCTCGAAACACGAGAATCCAAAATCTTCTCCACCACATACTCCAACTCCCCCTCGACCAACACCGGGGCAGGAGGATCAACGGAAGTAACCATAGGCGCCACGTATCTCCGCAACAACGACCTATGGAACACATTATGGATGGCAAAAGAAGCTGGAAGGTCCAAACGAAATGACACAGGATTAAGAACTTCAGAAATCTTATATGGCCCAATGAAACGAGGCTTAAACTTAGGAGAGGAAACCTTCATAGGAACGTGACGAGATGACAACCAAACCAAATCCCCAACACGAAGTCGGGGACCAACACAACGCCGGCGGTTAGCGAAACGTTGAGCCTTCTCCTGGGACAATGTCAAATTATCCACCACATGAGTCCAAATCTGCTGCAACCTGTCCACCACCACATCCACACCAGGACAGTCCGAAGGCTCAACCTGCCCTGAAGAAAAACGAGGATGGAAACCAGAATTACAGAAAAACGGAGAAACTAAAGTAGCCGAGCTGGCCCGATTATTAAGGGCGAACTCAGCCAAAGGCAAGAAGGACACCCAATCATCCTGATCAGCAGAAACAAAGCATCTCAGATATGTCTCCAAATTCTGATTAGTTCGTTCGGTTTGGCCATTAGTCTGAGGATGGAAAGCCGAAGAAAAAGACAAATCAATGCCCATCTTAGCGCAAAAGGACCGCCAAAACCTCGAAACAAACTGGGAACCTCTGTCCGAGACGATGTTCTCTGGAACGCCATGCAAACGAACCACATGCTGGAAAAACAAAGGCACCAAATCAGAGGAGGAAGGCAATTTAGATATGGGTACCAAATGGACCATTTTAGAGAAGCGATCACAAACCACCCAAATGACCGACATCTTTTGAGAAACAGGGAGATCAGAAATAAAATCCATGGAAATATGCGTCCAGGGCCTCTTTGGGATCGGCAAGGGCAAAAGCAACCCACTGGCACGAGAACAGCAGGGCTTAGCCCGAGCACAAGTCCCACAGGACTGCACAAAAGAATGCACATCCCGTGACAAAGAAGGCCACCAAAACGATCTAGCCACCAAATCTCTGGTACCAAAGATTCCAGGATGACCAGCCAACACTGAACAATGAATCTCAGAGATAACTCTACTAGTCCATCTATCAGGGACAAACAGTTTCTCCGTAGGACAACGGTCAGGTCTATCAGCCTGAAACTTTTGCAGCACACACCGCAAATCAGGGGAAATGGCAGACAAAATTACCACTTCTTTAAGAATACCCGCCGGCTCCGGAAAACCCGTAGAGTCAGGCACAAAACTCCTCGACAGGGCGTCAGCCTTCACATTCTTAGATCCCGGAAGGTATGAAACCACAAAATCAAAACGGGAGAAAAAGAGCAACCATCGAGCCTGTCTAGGATTCAACCGTTTGGCAGACTCAAGATAAGTCAAATTCTTGTGATCCGTCAAGACCACCACGCGATGTTTAGCTCCTTCAAGCCAATGTCGCCACTCCTCGAATGCCCACTTTATGGCCAACAACTCTCGATTGCCAACATCATAATTGCGCTCAGCAGGCGAGAATTTTCTAGAAAAGAAGACACAGGGTTTCATCACTGAGCCATCAGAACTTCTTTGCGACAAAACAGCCCCTGCTCCAATCTCAGAAGCATCAACCTCAACCTGAAAAGGGAGCGGAACATCTGGCTGGCACAACACAGGGGCAGAAGCAAAACGATGCTTCAACTCCTGAAAAGCCTCTACAGCCGCAGAGGACCAATTGACCACATCAGCACCCTTCTTGGTCAAATCAGTCAACGGTTTAGCAATACTGGAAAAATTAGTGATGAAGCGATGACAAAAATTAGCAAAGCCCAGGAATTTCTGCAAGCTCTTCACAGATGTCGGCTGAGTCCAATCGTAAATGGCCTGAACTTTAACAGGGTCCATCTCGATAGTAGAAGGGGAAAAAATGAAACCCAAAAATGAAACCTTCTGAACTCCAAAGAGACACTTTGACCCCTTCACAAACAAGGAATTCGCACGAAGGACCTGGAACACCATTCTGACCTGCTTCACATGAGATTCCCAATCATCCGAAAAGACCAAAATGTCATCCAAATATACAATCATGAATCTATCCAGGTACTCTCGGAAGATGTCATGCATAAAGGACTGAAACACAGATGGAGCATTAGAAAGCCCGAATGGCATAACCAGATACTCAAAATGGCCCTCGGGCGTATTAAATGCCGTTTTCCATTCATCACCCTGTTTAATTCGCACAAGATTATACGCACCACGAACATCTATCTTGGTGAACCAACTAACCCCCTTAATCCGAGCAAATAAATCAGACAGCAGCGGCAAAGGATACTGAAATTTGACTGTGATTTTATTAAGAAGGCAGTAATCAATACAAGGTCTCAAAGAACCATCCTTCTTGGCCACAAAAAAGAACCCTGCTCCCAATGGTGACGACGACGGACGAATATGACCCTTCTCCAAGGATTCCTTTATATAACTCCGCATAGCGGCGTGCTCTGGCACAGATAAATTAAACAGACGGCCCTTAGGAAACTTACTACCAGGAATCAAATTAATAGCACAGTCGCAATCCCTATGAGGAGGTAGGGCACCAGATTTGGGCTCTTCAAATACATCCCGGTAATCTGATAAGAACTCAGGGACTTCAGAAGGAGTGGAAGGCGAAATTGACAGCAATGGAACATCACCATGTACCCCCTGACAACCCCAGCTGGACACAGACATAGATTTCCGATCCAACACAGGATTATGGACCTGTAGCCATGGCAACCCCAAAACGACCACATCATGCAGATTATGCAACACCAAAAAGCGAATATCCTCCTGATGTGCAGGAGCCATGCACATGGTCAATTGAGTCCAGTACTGAGGCTTATTCTTGGCCAAAGGCGTAGCATCAATTCCTCTCAATGGAATAGGATACTGCAAGGGCTCCAAGAAAAAACCAGAGCGCCTGGCAAACTCCAAGTCTTTCAGATTCAGGGCAGCGCCTGAATCCACAAATGCCATTACAGAATAGGACGACAGAGAGCAAATCAGAGTAACGGACAAAAGAAATTTAGACTGTACCGTACCAATGATGGCAGACCTAGCGAACCGCTTAGTGCGCTTAGGACAATCGGAGATAGCATGAGTGGATTCACCACAGTAAAAACACAGCCCATTCCGACGTCTGTGTTCTTGCCGTTCAGCTCTGGTCAAAGTCCTATCACACTGCATAGGCTCAGGCCTATGCTCAGAGAATACCGCCAGATGGTGCACAGCTTTGCGCTCACGCATGCGCCGATCGATCTGAATGGCCAAAGACATAGACTCATTCAGACCAGCAGGCATGGGAAATCCCACCATGACATCCTTAAGGGCTTCAGAAAGACCCTTTCTGAAAATTGCCGCCAGGGCACATTCATTCCACTGAGTAAGCACAGACCACTTTCTAAACTTCTGACAGTACACCTCCGCTTCATCCAGACCCTGACACAAAGCCAGCAAGATTTTCTCTGCCTGATCCACTGAATTTGGTTCATCATAAAGCAATCCAAGCGCCAGAAAAACGCATCAACATCACGCAATGCAGGATCTCCTGGCGCAAGGGAAAATGCCCAGTCTTGAGGGTCACCACGCAACAAAGAAATAATGATTTTTACCTGTTGAACGGGGTCACCAGAGGAGCGGGGTTTCAAAGCTAGAAACAGTTTACAATTATTTTTGAAATTCAAGAACCTAGATCTATCCCCAGAAAATAAGTCAGGAATAGGAATTCTAGGCTCTAACATAGGATTCTGAACCACAAAATCTTGAATATTTTGTACTTTTTCAGTGAGATGATCCACACTAGAGGACAGAGCTTGAATGTCCATATCTATACCTGTGTCCTGAACCACCCAAAGGTCTAGGGGAAAAGAAAGACAAAACACAGTGCAAAGAAAAAAAAATGGTCTCAGAAGTTCTCTTATCCCTCTATTGAGATGCATTAATACTTTGGGCCAGCTGTACTGTTATGACCTGGTGGTTTGGAGCACCCGGAATGACCTGATAGTTAAACCTCATACAGGACGAGCTCTGGGATGTGGGAGCTCTGCTGACCGCAAGCCCCAATCCCATCACACACACTAGAAATAGCCGTGGAGCGCTCCCGACCAGACCCAGGCGCCTCGTCACAGCCTAAGAACCATCTAGCCCTAGAGATAGAAAATAAAGCCTACCTTGCCTCAGAGAAATTCCCCAAAGGTAAAGGAAACCCCCCACATACATTGACTGTGAGTAAAGATGAAAGTCACAAATGCAGAAATGAAACAAGTTTCAGCAAAGGGAGGCCAGACTTACTAAACAGACAGAGGACAGGAAAGGTAACTTTGCGATCAGCACAAAAACCTACAAAAGACCACGCAGAGTGTGGCAAAAGGACCTCCGCACCGACTCACGGTGCAGAGGGGCCACTCTGCATCCCAGAGCTTCCAGCTAGCAAGACAAAATCATGAAAACCAGCTGGACAAGAAAACAATGAACAAATAATGACTATCAGGAACTTAGCTTCTGCAGGAGAAGGCAGGTCACCAGAGAGATCCAGGAGCGAACTGAAGCAATGCAAAAAACATTGACAGCTGGCATGGAGTAACGATCTGAGAGGAGTTATATAGAGCAGCCAACCAAAGGATAAACCATGTCACCTGTGTAAGGAACCTCAGAAGCAGCAGCTTCACTCATAGCCACCAGAGGGAGCCCATAGACAGAACTCGCCGAAGTACCATTCACGACCACAGGAGGGAGCTCGACAACAGAATTCACAACACATAGCCCTTTCCCAACTGAAACACATTCCTTGCCTGGCTCACACCTTAAACCTGGTGGTGCAGTGCTTCCTGAAAAGTTATCCGGGGTTACCCAACCTGCTCCTCAAAGTGTGCAGACTTTGCACGCATATCCGCCGTTCGCCCGTACACTCCAGCCGTATGCAGAACCATCAGCGGTCTTTGAACCTTCCCCAGCATGGCCTAATCATCGACGTTGCAACAAGGTGGAACGCCACACTGCACATGCTTCAGAGACTGTGCGAACAGAGGCGTGCTGTTATGTATTTGTGGGAGGATACACATACACGGGCAGGCAGTTGGATGGCAGACATGGAGTTGTCAGGTGTGCAGTGGTCGAAGGTACAAGACCTGTGTCAAGTCCTTCAGTGTTTTGAGGAATGCACACGGCTGGTTAGTGCAGACAACGCCATAATAAGCATGAGCATCCCCCTAATGCGTCTGCTGATGTAAAGTTTGACGCACATAAAGGAGCAGGCGTCTGCAGCCGAGGAAGAGGATAGCCTTGATGACTGTCAGCCATTGTCTGGTCAGGGCAATCTACAGGATGAGGTAGCGGGCGAAGAGGAGGAGGATGATAGGGATGAGTATTTTTTGAATGAGGAAGCTTCTCCGGGGCCAATAGAAACTGGTGGCGTTGCAAGGCCGGGTTCAGGTTTTTTGAGGGAGACAAGTGACGTAGATTTGCCTGAAACTGCCCCTCAACCCAGCACAACCGCAGATTTGACAACTGGAACTTTGGCCCACATGGCGGATTATGCCTTACGTATCCTCAAAAGGGGCCCACGCATTATTAAAATGATGACCGATGACGATTACTGGTTGGCCTGCCTCCTTGATCCTCGCTATAAAGGCAAATTGCAAAATATCATGCCACATGAGAACCTCGAACAAATATTAGCAACCAAACAAGCAACTCTTGTAGACCGTTTGATTCAGGCATTCCCTAGCACACAGCACCGGTGATGGTTCTCACACGAGCTGCAGGGGGCAACAGGGCAGAGGTGTTAGAGGTGCACAAATCAGAAGTGGCATTGGACAGAGGGGTTTTCTGACCAGGTTGTGGAGTGATTTCGCAATGACCACAGACAGAACAGGTACTGCAGCATCAATTCAAAGTGACAGGAGACAACATTTGTCCAGTATGGTTACTAACTATTTTTCATCCCTTATCGATGTTCTCCCTCAACCGTCATTCCCATTTGATTACTGGGCATCCAAAATAGACACCTGGCCTGAATTGGCAGAATATGCATTGCAGGAGCTTGCTTGCCCAGCAGCTAGTGTGCTATCAGAAAGAGCATTCAGTGCTACTGGTTCAATATTGACCGAAAAAAGGACTCGTCTGGCTACCCAAAATGTTGATGATCTAACCTTCATTAAAATGAACCACTCATGGATTTCGAATTATTTTGCCCCACCTTTCCCGGCTGACACCTAGCTTTCCTATAAAAAGGTCTCGCTTGTGGACTGGTCTGTTATGACCTGGTGGTTAAGAGGCCACACTGATATGAACTGGTGGCTAAAACGCAACATGGAGCGAGCTCTGAGAAGGTGGTATCTCTACTGACCGCAGTCCCTAATCCTAACAACAACACTAGAAATAGCCGTGGGATGTTCCTGACTCTCCCTAGACACCTCTTCACAGCCTAAGAAATAACTACCCCTAAAGTAGGAAATAGAAAGCTATCTTGCCTCAGAGAAAACCTCCAAAAGGAAAGATAGCCCCCCACAAATATTGACTGTGAATGGAGAGGGAAAAGACGTACATAGAAATGAAATCAGAATTCAGCAAAGGAGGCCAATACTAAACTAGATAGACAGAGAGAAAAGGATACTGTGCGGTCAGTATAAAAAACTACAAAATCCACGCAGAGTTTACAAAAATGAACTCCACACTGACTCACGGTGTGGAGGGGCAAATCTGCTTTCCCAGAGCTTCCAGCTAGCCTGAATAAGACATAGTGACAAGCTGGACAAAAAGAGACATATTTGCAAAGCAATAGAGTCCAAACAAATGGACAAACGAAAACTAGCAAAAACTTATCTTTTGCAGACAAGGACTGGCCATATGAAAATTCCAAGGAGAGAACCAAATCCAACCAAGAACATTAACAGCAGGCATGGACTAAAGCCCAGAGCAGGTTTAACCCCTTTACCCCCAAGGGTGGTTTGTGTTATGAAAGGTAATTCAGTACCACAATGGACATAGAGGTCAGCGCACATACAGTGACCTGGCAATAACCCAAAAAACAAGAACGAGCTCTGAGACGTGGGAACTCTGTTGACCACAATCCCTAATCCTCTCCAACCACACTAAAGGCAGCCGTGGATTGCGCCTAACGCTCCCTATGCAACTCAGCACGGCCTGAGAAACTAGCTAGCCTGAAGATAGAAAATAAGCCTACCTTGCCTCAGAGAAATACCCCAAAGGAAAAGGCAGCCCCCACATATAATGACTGTGAGTTAAGATGAAAAGACAAACGTAGAGATGAAATAGATTTAGCAAAGTGAGGCCCAACTTTCTGAACAGAGCGAGGATAGGAAAGGTAACTTTGCGGTCAACACAAAACCCTACAAAAACCACGCAAAGGGGGTAAAAAGACCCTCCGTACCGAACTAACGGCACGGAGGTACACCCTCTGCGTCCCAGAGCTTCCAGCAAGCAGTAAAAAACAAATTGACAAGCTAGACAGAAAAAAACAGCAAACAAATAGCAAAGAGGAACTTAGCTATGCAGAGCAGCAGGCCACAGGAACGATCCAGGAGGAAACAGGTCCAATACTAGAACATTGACTGGAGGCCAGGATCAAAGCACTAGGTGGAGTTAAATAGAGCAGCACCTAACGACTTCACCACATCAGCTGAGGAAGGAAACTCAGAAGCCGCAGTACCACTTTCCTCCACCAACGGAAGCTCACAGAGAGAACCAGCCGAAGTACCACTTGTGACCACAGGAGGGAGCTCTGCCACAGAATTCACAACAGTACCCCCCCTTGAGGAGGGGTCACCGAACCCTCACCAGAGCTCCCAGGACGACCAGGATGAGCCATATGAAAGGCACGAACAAGATCGGGAGCATGGACATCAGAGGCAAAGACCCAGGAATTATCTTCCTGAGCATAACCCTTCCACTTAACCAGATACTGGAGTTTCCGCCTTGAAACACGAGAATCCAAAATCTTCTCCACAATATACTCCAACTCCCCCTCCACCAAAACCGGGGCAGGAGGATCAACAGATGGAACCATAGGTGCCACGTATCTCCGCAACAATGACCTATGGAATACGTTATGTATGGAAAAAGAATCTTGAAGGGTCAGACGAAAAGACACAGGATTAAGAACCTCAGAAATCCTATATGGACCAATAAAACGAGGTTTAAACTTAGGAGAGGAAACCTTCATAGGAATATGACGAGAAGATAACCAAACCAAGTCCCCAACCCGAAGTCGGGGACCCACACAGCGTCTGCGATTAGCGAAACGTTGAGCCTTCTCCTGGGACAAAGTCAAATTGTCCACTACATGAGTCCAAATCTGCTGCAACCTGTCCACCACAGTATCCACACCAGGACAGTCCGAAGACTCAACCTGCCCTGAAGAGAAACGAGGATGGAACCCAGAGTTGCAGAAAAACGGTGAAACCAAGGTAGCCGAGCTGGCCCAATTATTAAGGGCGAACTCAGCCAAAGGCAAAAAGGACACCCAGTCATCCTGATCAGCAGAAACAAAGCATCTCAGATATGTTTCCAAGGTCTGATTGGTTCGTTCGGTCTGGCCATTAGTCTGAGGATGGAAAGCCGAGGAAAAAGACAAGTCAATGCCCATCCTACCACAAAAGGCTCGCCAAAACCTCGAAACAAACTGGGAACCTCTGTCAGAAACGATATTCTCTGGAATGCCATGTAAACGAACCACAAGCTGGAAAAACAATGGCACCAAATCAGAGGAGGAAGGCAATTTAGACAAGGGTACCAAATGGACCATCTTAGAGAAGCGATCACAGACCACCCAAATGACTGACATCTTTTGAGAGACGGGAAGATCTGAAATAATATCCATAGAGATATGTGTCCAAGGCCTCTTCGGGACCGGCAAGGGCAAAAGCAACCCACTGGCACGAGAACAGCAGGGCTTAGCCCGAGCACAAATCCCACAGGACTGCACAAAAGTACGCACATCCCGCGACAGAGATGGCCACCAAAAGGATCTAGCCACTAACTCTCTGGTACCAAAGATTCCAGGATGACCAGCCAACACCGAACAATGAACCTCAGAGATAACTTTATTCATCCACCTATCAGGGACAAACAGTTTCTCCGCTGGGCAACGATCAGGTTTATTAGCCTGAAATTTTTGCAGCACCCGCCGCAAATCAGGGGAGATGGCAGACACAGTTACTCCCTCTTTGAGGATACCCGCTGGCTCAGATACACCCGGAGAGTCGGGCACAAAACTCCTAGACAGAGCATCCGCCTTCACATTTTTAGAGCCCGGAAGGTATGAAATCACAAAGTCAAAACGGGCAAAAAACAACGACCAACGAGCTTGTCTAGGATTCAACCGCTTGGCGGACTCGAGATAAGTCAAGTTCTTATGATCAGTCAAGACCACCACGCGATGCTTAGCTCCTTCAAGCCAATGACGCCACTCCTCGAATGCCCACTTCATGGCCAGCAACTCTCGATTGCCCACATCATAATTTCGCTCAGCAGGCGAAAACTTCCTGGAAAAGAAGGCGCATGGTTTCATCACCGAGCAATCAGAACTTCTCTGCGGCAAAACAGCCCCTGCTCCAATCTCAGAAGCATCAACCTCGACCTGGAACGGAAGCGAAACATCTGGTTGACACAACACAGGGGCAGAAGAAAAACGACGCTTCAACTCTTGAAAAGCTTCCACCGCAGCAGAAGACCAATTGACCAAATCAGCACCTTTCTTGGTCAAATCGGTCAATGGTTTAGCAATACTAGAAAAATTGCAGATGAAGCGACGTTAAAAATTAGCAAAGCCCAGGAACTTTTGCAGACTTTTCAGAGATGTCGGCTGAGTCCAATTATGGATGGCTTGGACCTTAACAGTGTCCATCTCGATAGTAGAAGGGGAAAAGATGAACCCCAAAAATGAAACCTTCTGAACACCAAAGAGACACTTGGATCCCTTCACAAACAAAGAATTAGCACGCAGGACCTGAAACACCGTTCTGACCTGCTTCACATGAGACTCCCAATCATCCGAGAAGATCAAAATGTCATCTAAGTACACAATCAGGAATTTATCCAGGTACTCTCGGAAGATGTCATGCATAAAGGACTGAAACACTGATGGAGCATTGGCAAGTCCGAATGGCATTACTAGATACTCAAAATGGCCCTCGGGCGTATTAAATGCAGTTTTCCACTCATCGCCTCGCTTAATACGCACAAGATTATACGCACCACGAAGATCTATCTTGGTGAACCAACTAGCCCCCTTAATCCGAGCAAACAAATCAGATAACAATGGCAAGGGGTACTGAAATTTAACCGTGATCTTATTTAGAAGGCGGTAATCTATACAAGGTCTCAGTGAACCATCCTTCTTGGCTACAAAAAAGAACCCTGCTCCTAATGGTGATGATGACGGGCGAATATGCCCCTTCTCCAAAGACTCCTTCACATAACTCCGCATAGCGGCGTGCTCAGGCACAGATAAATTAAACAGTCGACCTTTTGGGAATTTACTACCAGGAATCAAATCGATAGCACAATCACAATCCCTATGCGGAGGTAGGGTATCGGACTTGGGCTCATCAAATAAATCCCGGTAATCAGACAAGAACTCAGGAACCTCAGAAGGGGTGGATGACGAAATAGTCAGAAATGGGACATCACCATGTACCCCCTGACAACCCCAGCTGGACACAGACATGGATTTCCAATCTAATACTGGATTATGGACTTGTAGCCATGGCAACCCCAACACGACCACATCATGCAGATTATGCAACACCAGAAAGCGAATAACCTCCTGATGTGCAGGAGCCATGCACATGGTCAGCTGGGTCCAGTACTGAGGCTTATTCTTGGCCAAAGGCGTAGCATCAATTCCTCTCAATGGAATAGGACACTGCAAAGGGCTCCAAGAAAAACCCACATTGCCTAGCATACTCCAAGTCCATCAAATTCAGAGCAGCACCTGATTCCACAAATGCCATGACAGAATACGATGACAAAGAGCAGATCAAGGTAACAGACAGAAGAAATTTTGACTGTACCATACCAATGGTGGCAGACCTAGCGAACCGCTTAGTGCGCTTAGGACAATCGGAGATAGCATGAGTGGAATCACCACAGTAGAAACACAGCCCATTCAGACGTCTGTGTTCTTGCCGTTACACTCTGGTCAAAGTCCTATCGCACTGCATAGGCTCAGGTTTAAGCTCAGGTAATACCGCCAAATGGTGCACAGATTTACGCTCGTGCAAGCGTCGACCGATCTGAATGGCCAAAGACATAGACTCATTCAGACCAGCAGGCATAGGAAATCCCACCATGACATCCTTAAGGGCTTCAGAGAGACCTTTTCTGAAAATAGCTGCGAGCGCACCTTCATTCCACTGAGTGAGTACGGACCACTTTCTAAATTTCTGACAATATACCTCTATTTCATCCTGACCCTGACACAGAGCCAGCAAATTCTTCTCTGCCTGATCCACAGAATTAGGCTCATCGTACAGCAATCTGAGCGCCAGGAAAAATGCATCGATATTACTTAATGCAGTATCTCCTGACGCAAGAGAAAATGCCCAGTCCTGAGGGTCGCCATGCAAAAAAGAAATAACGATCCTAACTTGTTGAACTGGGTCACCAGAGGAGCGAGGTTTCAAAGCCAGAAATAGTTTACAATTATTTTTGAAACTCAGAAATTTAGTTCTATCTCCAAAAAACAAATCAGGAATAGGAATTCTCGGTTCTAACATAGAATTCTGAACCACAAAGTCTTGAATACTTTGTACTCTTGCCGTGAGCTGATCCACACATGAAGACAGACCTTTAATGTCCATTGCTACACCTGTGTCCTGAACCACCCAAAAGTCTAGGGGAAAAAAAAGGCAAAACACAGTGCAAAGAAAAAAAAATGGTCTCAGAACTTCTTTTTTCCTTCTATTGGGAATCATTAGTACTTTTGGCCTCCAGTACTGTTATGAAAGGTAATTCAGTACCACAATGGACATAGAGGTCAGCGCACATACAGTGAGCTGGCAATAACCCAAAAAACAAGAACGAGCTCTGAGACGTGGGAACTCTGTTGACCGCAATCCCTAATCCTCTCCAACCACACAAAAGGCAGCCGTGGATTGCGCCTAACGCTCCCTATGCAACTCGGCACGGCCTGAGAAACTAGCTAGCCTGAAGATAGAAAATAAGCCTACCTTGCCTCAGAGAAATACCCCAAAGGAAAAGGCAGCCCCCACATATAATGACTGTGAGTTAAGATGAAAAGACAAACGTAGAGATGAAATAGATTTAGCAAAGTGAGGCCCAACTTTCTGAACAGAGCGAGGATAGGAAAGGTAACTTTTCGGTCAACACAAAACCCTACAAAAACCACGCAAAGGGGGCAAAAAGACCCTCCGTACCGAACTAACAGCACGGAGGTACACCCTCTGCGTCCCAGAGCTTCCAGCAAGCAGTAAAAAACAAATTGACAAGCTGGACAGAAAAAAACAGCAAACAAATAGCAAAGAGGAACTTAGCTATGCAGAGCAGCAGGCCACAGGAATGATCCAGTAGGAAACAGGTCCAATACTAGAACATTGACTGGAGGCCAGGATCAAAGCACTAGGTGGAGTTAAATAGAGCAGCACCTAACGACTTCACCACATCACCTGAGGAAGGAAACTCAGAAGCCGCAGTACCACTTTCCTCCACCAACGGAAGCTCACAGAGAGAACCACCCGAAGTACCACTTGTGACCACAGGAGGGAGCTCTGCCACAGAATTCACAACAGGTTTGCACGTTATGGACCGGGCCAATTTTTACAATTCTGACCACTGTCCCTTAATGAGGTTATAACTCTGGAACGCTTCAACGGATCCCGGTGATTCTGACACTGTTTTCTCATGACTTATTGTAAATCATGATAGTGGTAAAATTTATTTGATATTACCTGCGTTTATTTGTGAAAAAAACAGAAATATGGCGAAAATTTTGAAAATTTCGCAATTTTCCAACTTTGAATTTTTATGCAATTAAATCACAGAGATATGTCACACAAACTACTTAATAAGTAACATTTCCTACATGTCTACTTTACATCAGCACAATTTTGGAACCAAAATTTTTATTTGTTAGGGAGTTATAAGGGTTAAAATTTGACCAGCAATTTCTCATTTTTACAACACCATTTTATTTTAGGGACCATATCTCATTTGAAGTCATTTTGAGGGGTCTATATGATAGAAAATACCCAAGTGTGACACCATTCCAAAAACTGCACCCCTCAAGGTTCTCAAAACCACATTCAAGAAGTTTATTAACCCTTCAGGTGTTTCACAGGAATTTTTGGAATGTTTAAATAAAAATTAACATTTAACTTTTTTTCACAAAAAATTTAATTCAGCTCCAATTTGTTTTATTTTACCAAGGGTTACAGGAGAAAATGGACCCCAAACCTTGTTGTACAATTTGTCCTGAGTACGCCGATACCCCATAAGTGGAGGTAAACCACTGTTTGGGCGCACGACAGAGCTTGGAAGCGAAGGAGCGCCATTTGACTTCTCAATGCAAAATTGACAGGAATTGAGATGGGACGCCATGTTGCGTTTGGAGAGCCACTGATGTGCCTAAACATTGAATCCCCCCACAAGTGACACCATTTTGGAAAGTAGACCCCCTAAGGAACTTATCTAGAGGTGTGGTGAGCACTTTGACCCACCAAGTGCTTCACAGAAGTTTATAATGCAGAACCGTAAAAATAAAAAATCATTTTTTTTCCACAAAAATGATCAATCATTTTTTTTCCACAAAAATTATATTTTCGCCCCCAATTTTTTATTTTCCCAATGGTAAGAGAAGAAATTGGAACAAAAAAGTTGTTGCACAATTTGTCCTGAGTACTCTGATACCCCATATGTGGGGGTAAACCACTGTTTGGGCGCATGGGAGAGCTCGGAAGGGAAGGAGCGCCGTTTGACTTTTCAATGCAAAATTCACAGGAATTGAGATGAGACGCCATGTTGCGTTTGGAGAGCCACAGATGTGCCTAAACATTGAAACCCCCCACAAATGACACCATTTTGGAAAGTAGACCCCCTAAGGAACTTATCTAGATGTGTGGTGAGCACTTTGACCCACCAAGAGCTTCACAGAAGTTTATAATGCAGAGCCGTAAAAATAAAACAAAAATTTTTTCCCACAAAAATTATTTTTTAGTCCCCAGTTTTGTATTTTCCCGAGGGTAACAGGAGAAATTGGACCCCAAAATTTGTTGTCCAAATTGTCCTGAGTGCGCTGATACCCCATATGTGGGGGGGGGGAACCACCGTTTGGGTGCATGTGAGGGCTCGGAAGGGAAGGAGCGCCATTTGGAATACAGACTTAGATGAAATGGTCTGCAGGCGTCACATTGCGTTTGCAGAGCCCCTAATGTACCTAAACAGTAGAAACCCCCCACAAGTGACCCCATATTGGAAACTAGACCCCCCAAGGAACTTATCTAGATGTGTTGTGAGAACTTTGAGCCCCCAAGTGTTTCACTACAGTTTCTAACGCAGAGCCGTGAAAATAAAAAATAAAAAATTTCCCCCAAAATAATTTTTTAGCCCCCAGTTTTGTTTTTTCTCGAGGGTAACAGGAGAAATTGGACCCCAAAAATTGTTGTGCAATTTGTCCTGAGTGCGCTGATGCCCCATATGTGGGGGGGAACCACCGTTTGGGCACATGGGAGGGCTCGGAAGGGAAGGAGCGCCATTTGGAATGCAGACTTAGATGGAATGGTCTGCAGGCGTCACATTGCATTTGCAGAGCCTCTAATATACCTAAACAGTAGAAACCCCCCACAAGTGACCCCATATTGGAAACTAGACATCCCCACGAACTTATCTGGATGTGTTGTGAGAACTTTGAGCCCCCAATTGTTTCACTACAGTTTATAACGCAGAGCCGTGAAAATAAAAAATCATTTTTTTCCCCCCAAAATTATTTTTAGCCCCCAGTTTTGTATTTTCCCAAGGGTAACAGGAGAAATTGGACACCAAAAGTTTTTGTCCAATTTGTCCTGAGTACGCTGATACCCCATATGTTGGGGTAAACTCCTGTTTGGACACACGGGAGAGCTCGGAAGGGAAGGAGCACTGTTTTACTTTTTCAACGCAGAATTGGCTGGAATTGAGATCGGACGCCATGTCGCGTTTGGAGAGCCCCTGATGTGTCTAAACAGTGGAAACCCCCCAATTATAACTGAAACCCTAATCCAAACACACCCCTAACCCTAATCCCAACGGTAACCCTAACCACACCTCTAACCCAGACACACCCCTAACCCTAATCCCAACCCTATTCCCAACCGCAAATGTAATCCAAACCCTACCCCTAACTTTAGCCCCAACCCTAACTGTAGCCTTAACCCTAACTGTAGCCCTAACCCTAACATAGTAACATAGTAACATAGTTAGTAAGGCCGAAAAAAGACATTTGTCCATCCAGTTCAGCCTATATTCCATCATAATAAATCCCCAGATCTACGTCCTTCTACAGAACCTAATAATTGTATGGTACAATATTGTTCTGCTCCAGGAAGACATCCAGGCCTCTCTTGAACCCCTCGACTGATTTCGCCATCACCACCTCCTCAGGCAAGCAATTCCAGATTCTCACTGCCCTAACAGTAAAGAATCCTCTTCTATGTTGGTGGAAAAACCTTCTCTCCTCCAGACGCAAAGAATGCCCCCTTGTGCCCGTCACTAGGGTTGAGCGACCTTGACCTTTTTAGAGTCGAGCCGTGTTTCGCGAAACCCGACTATCTTAGAAGTCGAGTCGAGTGGAATCGGCCGATTATCGCGAAAAGTCGGGTATCGCCCGAAACACGAAACCCAATGCAAGTCAATGGGGGAGCATAGTCGGCAGTGAGTGGAGGCCAGGAAAACACCTACACTGCCCATTTTAATGGCAAAAACATCCATTCTTGTTAAAGAAGCTTGTCAATCGTAATTTACCTTATAATAATTGGAAGGCATTTGAAATTGGGGGTCATTTGGCTAAAGTTGTGGGGAGTAGGGCTGGTTCAAGTAATTAGTGGGCCCAGTAAATCTGGACCACGTCACGGCAGTGGAGCAGGGAGAGGTAAGTATTTCAACTTTGCAAGTGCTGTGATCCTGAGCAAGCAGGGGGGGCCCACTCGTTGGCATTGGCACTGGCACAGGGCCCCTCAAAGTACAGCGGTGTGTTTGCACGGTGGGGGCGCCTCCCACCGGCAGCAACACTTTTGCGTACTATGAGAGGCCCTGTGCCAGTGACGTCGCCAACTAGTATTCCTCTCCCCACCTGATGAAGGAACCTGCACTTTCATCTGCACCTTCCTCTTTGTCCCCGTGTAAGGTGGTATGGTATGCGGGAAGAGGAACCTGACTTTCAGCAGGGTCACAATCTTGCTGTGTAGCGTGCACGGGGAATTTTGCGTTATGGGTCAATGTACCAGCAGACTCATCTATCACTGGCTGGGCAATGGGCAGGATGAGGAGGAAACACAGATATAGGCCCAAAGAATAAAGTGGGCTAAATGCAGTTCAAAATTGGTAACACAGGACTAACCAGGGGGCATTGCAGTGGAGGACAACTGGAATGAGAGGCTGACACAGAGAGTAGGCCCAAATCAGTAAGTAGTCGACATGCAGTTCAAAATTGGCAACCGTAGTAAACAGGCGGCCCAGCTTTGTTCAGTTGAGGAGAACAGCAAGGAGTGGCAGACACCGATAGTAGGCCCCAACCCAACTAGTAGGCCAAATGCAGTCTAACATTAACAACTACTTAACGAGAGCCTGAAAATGGAATTTCAGGACAGGAAACCAAATAGTACGCCAAATGCAGTTGTTCCATTTAACCACAATTTAATGAGAGCCTGAAGATAGAAGTTCAGGAAAGGCAACCTGGAGAACACTTTGGAGTGTAACACACCATCTCTCTACACCCCATACCCAATTTGTAGGCCTAATGCAGCGTAGTTTCCAACAACTACTAAACGAGAGCCGGAAGATCGAAGCTCAGGAAAGGCAACCTGGAGAACACCTTGGAGTGGAACACACCATCTCTCTACACCCCATACCCAATTTGTAGGCCTAATGCAGTGTAGTTTCCAACAACTACTAAACGAGAGCCGGAAGATCGAAGCTCAGGAAAGGCAACCTGGAGAACACCTTGGAGTGGAACACACCATCTCTCTACACCCCATACCCAATTTGTAGGCCTATTGCAGCGTAGTTTCCAACAACTACTAAACGAGAGCCGGAAGATCGAAGCTCAGGAAAGGCAACCTGGAGAACACCTTGGAGTGGAACACACCATCTCTCTACACCCCATACCCAATTTGTAGGCCTAATGCAGTGTAGTTTCCAACAACTACTAAACGAGAGCATGAAGATCGAAGCATTGGCGAGGAAACCTGGGGAACACCTTGGAGTGGAACACACCATCTCTCTACACCCCATACCTAATTTGTAGGCCTAATGCAGCGTAGTTTCCAACAACTACTAAACGAGAGCCGGAAGATCGAAGCTCAGGAAAGGCAACCTGGAGAACACCTTGGAGTGGAACACACCATCTCTCTACACCCCATACCCAATTTGTAGGCCTAATGCAGTGTAGTTTCCAAGAACTACTAAACGAGAGCCGGAAGATCGAAGCTCAGGAAAGGCAACCTGGAGAACACCTTGGAGTGGAACACACCATCTCTCTACACCCCATACCCAATTTGTAGGCCTAATGCAGCGTAGTTTCCAACAACTACTAAACGAGAGCCGGAAGATCGAAGCTCAGGAAAGGCAACCTGGAGAACACCTTGGAGTGGAACACACCATCTCTCTACACCCCATACCCAATTTGTAGGCCTAATGCAGTGTAGTTTCCAACAACTACTAAACGAGAGCATGAAGATCGAAGCATTGGCGAGGAAACCTGGGGAACACCTTGGAGTGGAACACACCATCTCTCTACACCCCATACCCAATTTGTAGGCCTAATGCAGCGTAGTTTCCAACAACTACTAAACGAGAGCCGGAAGATCGAAGCTCAGGAAAGGCAACCTGGAGAACACCTTGGAGTGGAACACACCATCTCTCTACACCCCATACCCAATTTGTAGGCCAAATGCAGTGTAGTTTCCAACAACTACTAAACGAGAGCATGAAGATCGAAGCATTGGCGAGGAAACCTGGGGAACACCTTGGAGTGGAACACACCATCTCTCTACACCCCATACCCAATTTGTAGGCCTAATGCAGCGTAGTTTCCAACAACTACTAAACGAGAGCCGGAAGATCGAAGCTCAGGAAAGGCAACCTGGAGAACACCTTGGAGTGGAACACACCATCTCTCTACACCCCATACCCAATTTGTAGGCCTAATGCAGTGTAGTTTCCAACAACTACTAAACGAGAGCATGAAGATCGAAGCATTGGCGAGGAAACCTGGGGAACACCTTGGAGTGGAACACACCATCTCTCTACACCCCATACCCAATTTGTAGGCCTAATGCAGCGTAGTTTCCAACAACTACTAAACGAGAGCCGGAAGATCGAAGCTCAGGAAAGGCAACCTGGAGAACACCTTGGAGTGGAACACACCATCTCTCTACACCCCATACCCAATTTGTAGGCCTAATGCAGTGTAGTTTCCAACAACTACTAAACGAGAGCATGAAGAT
Organism: Ranitomeya imitator; assembly: GCF_032444005.1. Classification (NCBI taxonomy): domain Eukaryota; kingdom Metazoa; phylum Chordata; class Amphibia; order Anura; family Dendrobatidae; genus Ranitomeya; species Ranitomeya imitator. Next base: position 306,924,589 of record NC_091285.1, on the reverse strand, counting down.
CGAAGCATTGGCGAGGAAACCTGGGGAACACCTTTGAGTGGAACACACCATCTCTCTACAACCATACCCAATTTGTAGGCCTAATGCAGCGTAGTTTCCAACAACTACTAAACGAGAGCCGGAAGATCGAAGCTCAGGAAAGGCAACCTGGAGAACACCTTGGAGTGGAACACACCATCTCTCTACACCCCATACCCAATTTGTAGGCCTAATGCAGTGTAGTTTCCAAGAACTACTAAACGAGAGCCGGAAGATCGAACCTCAGGAAAGGCAACCTGGAGAACACCTTGGAGTGGAACACACCATCTCTCTACACCCCATACCCAATTTGTAGGCCTAATGCAGTGTAGTTTCCAACAACTACTAAACGAGAGCCGGAAGATCGAAGCTCAGGAAAGGCAACCTGGAGAACACCTTGGAGTGGAACACACCATCTCTCTACACCCCATACCCAATTTGTAGGCCTAATGCAGCGTAGTTTCCAACAACTAATAAACGAGAGCCGGAAGATCGAAGCTCAGGAAAGGCAACCTGGAGAACACCTTAGAGTGGAACACACCATCTCTCTACACCCCATACCCAATTTGTAGGCCTAATGCAGTGTAATTTCCAACAACTACTAAACGAGAGCATGAAGATCGAAGCATTGGCGAGGAAACCTGGGGAACACCTTGGAGTGGAACACACCATCTCTCTACACCCCATACCCAATTTGTAGGCCTAATGCAGCGTAGTTTCCAACAACTACTAAACGAGAGCCGGAAGATCGAAGCTCAGGAAAGGCAACCTGGAGAACACCTTGGAGTGGAACACACCATCTCTCTACACCCCATACCCAATTTGTAGGCCTAATGCAGTGAAGTTTCCAAGAACTACTAAACGAGAGCCGGAAGATCGAAGCTCAGGAAAGGCAACCTGGAGAACACCTTGGAGTGGAACACACCATCTCTCTACACCCCATACCCAATTTGTAGGCCTAATGCAGCGTAGTTTCCAACAACTACTAAACGAGAGCCGGAAGATCGAAGCTCAGGAAAGGCAACCTGGGGAACACCTTGGAGTGGAACACACCATCTCTCTACACCCCATACCCAATTTGTAGGCCTAATGCAGTGTAGTTTCCAACAACTACTAAACGAGAGCATGAAGATCGAAGCATTGGCGAGGAAACCTGGGGAACACCTTGGAGTGGAACACATCATCTCTCTACACCCCATACCCAATTTGTAGGCCTAATGCAGCGTAGTTTCCAACAACTACTAAACGAGAGCCGGAAGATCGAAGCTCAGGAAAGGCAACCTGGAGAACACCTTGGAGTGGAACACACCATCTCTCTACACCCCATACCCAATTTGTAGGCCTAATGCAGTGTAGTTTCCAAGAACTACTAAACGAGAGTCGGAAGATCGAAGCTCAGGAAAGGCAACCTGGAGAACACCTTGGAGTGGAACACACCATCTCTCTACACCCCATACCCAATTTGTAGGCCTAATGCAGTGTAGTTTCCAACAACTACTAAACGAGAGCATTAAGATCGAAGCAATGGCGAGGAAACCTGGGGCACACCTTGGGGAGGCAGACACCGTTAGTAGGCCCTACCAAAGTTGTACCCCCAATGCAGTTTTAAAATTCCTAGAGGCTGAAAACAAGACTATTGACGCTCAGCTTTTTTCAAAGGAACACAGCTGAATTGAGTGGCGCAGACAGACACAGGTAGTAGGACTTAACCCAAAAATGTGGCTCACTGCAGATGAAAAAAGTTACAGGGGTACACAAGCAGCAGTGCTCTGGGCAGTGGAGGACAATTTCAATAGTGGACCGCAGACAGACTTTGTACACCTACTATTAAAAAAAGGATGCTCTATGCAATTAAAAATAGGTTCCAGGGGTCCACGGGCAGCAGTGGTGTGGTCAGTGGAGGCCTAGTGGAAGGAGTGACCGCAGACAGGCATCGAAGGCCTAAAATAATAACACATGGCTGTAGGCAATTTTAAATTGGTTCCAGGGGTACACGGGCAGCAGTGGCCTGGTCAGTGTAGTAGTAGTAGAAAGAACGGACCGCAGACAGGCATCGAAGGCCTAAAATGAAAAAATTGGGCTGGCTGCAGGCAATTTTAAATTGGTTCCAGGGGTACACGGGCAGCAGTGGTGTGGTCAGTGGAGGCATATTGTAAGGAGTGACCGCAGACAGGCATCGAAGGCCTAAAATAATAACACATGGCTGTAGGCAATTTTAAATTGGTTCCAGGGGTACACGGGCAGCAGTGGTGTGGTCAGTGGAGGCCTAGTGGAAGGAGTGACCGCAGACAGGCATCGAAGGCCTAAAATAATAACACATGGCTGTAGGCAATTTTAAATTGGTTCCAGGGGTACACGGGCAGCAGTGGCCTGGTCAGTGTAGTAGTAGTAGAAAGAACGGACCGCAGACAGGCATCGAAGGCCTAAAATAAAAAAATTGGGCTGGCTGTAGGCAATTTTAAATTGGTTCCAGGGGTACACGGGCAGCAGTGGTGTGGTCAGTGGAGGCATATTGTAAGGAGTGACCGCAGACAGGCATCGAAGGCCTAAAATAATAACACATGGCTGTAGGCAATTTTAAATTGGTTCCAGGGGTACACGGGCAGCAGTGGTGTGGTCAGTGGAGGCCTAGTGGAAGGAGTGACCGCAGACAGGCATCGAAGGCCTAAAATAATAACACATGGCTGTAGGCAATTTTAAATTGGTTCCAGGGGTACACGGGCAGCAGTGGTGTGGTCAGTGGAGGCCTAGTGGAAGGAGTGACCGCAGACAGGCATCGAAGGCCTAAAATAATAACACATGGCTGTAGGCAATTTTAAATTGGTTCCAGGGGTACACGGGCAGCAGTGGTGTGCTCAGTGGAGGCCTAGTGGAAGGAGTGACCGCAGACAGGCATCAAAGGCCTAAAATAATAAAACATGGCTGTAGGCAATTTTAAATTGGTTCCAGGGGTCCACGGGCAGCAGTGGTGTGGTCAGTGGAGGCCTAGTGGAAGGAGTGACCGCAGACAGGCATCGAAGGCCTAAAATAATAACACATGGCTGTAGGCAATTTTAAATTGGTTCCAGGGGTACACGGGCAGCAGTGGTGTGGTCAGTGGAGGCCTAGTGGAAGGAGTGACCGCAGACAGGCATCGAAGGCCTAAAATAATAACACATGGCTGTAGGCAATTTTAAATTGGTTCCAGGGGTACACGGGCAGCAGTGGTGTGGTCAGTGGAGGCCTAGTGGAAGGAGTGACCGCAGACAGGCATCGAAGGCCTAAAATAATAACACATGGCTGTAGGCAATTTTAAATTGGTTCCAGGGGTACACGGGCAGCAGTGGTGTGGTCAGTGGAGGCCTAGTGGAAGGAGTGACTGCAGACAGGCATCGAAGGCCTAAAATAATAACACATGGCTGTAGGCAATTTTAAATTGGTTCCAGGGGTCCACGGGCAGCAGTGGTGTGGTCAGTGGAGGCCTAGTGGAAGAAGTGACCGCAGACAGGCATCGAAGGCCTAAAATAATAACACATGGCTGTAGGCAATTTTAAATTGGTTCCAGGGGTACACGGGCAGCAGTGGCCTGGTCAGTGTAGTAGTAGTAGAAAGAACGGACCGCAGCCAGGCATCGAAGGCCTAAAATTAAAAAATTGGGCTGGCTGTAGGCAATTTTAAATTGGTTCCAGGGGTACACGGGCAGCAGTGGTGTGGTCAGTGGAAGCATATTGTAAGGAGTGACCGCAGACAGGCATCGAAGGCCTAAAATAATAACACATGGATGTAGGCAATTTTAAATTGGTTCCAGGGGTACACGGGCAGCAGTGGTGTGGTCAGTGGAGGCCTAGTGGAAGGAGTGACCGCAGACAGGCATCGAAGGCCTAAAATAATAACACATGGCTGTAGGCAATTTTAAATTGGTTCCAGGGGTACACGGGCAGCAGTGGTGTGGTCAGTGGAGGCCTAGTGGAAGGAGTGACCGCAGACAGGCATCGAAGGCCTAAAATAATAAAACATGGCTGTAGGCAATTTTAAATTGGTTCCAGGGGTACACGGGCAGCAGTGGTGTGGTCAGTGGAGGCCTAGTGGAAGGAGTGAACGCAGACAGGCATCAAAGGCCTAAAATAATAACACATGGCTGTAGGCAATTTTAAATTGGTTCCAGGGGTACACGGGCAGCAGTGGTGTGGTCAGTGGAGGCCTAGTGGAAGGAGTGACTGCAGACAGGCATCGAAGGCCTAAAATAATAACACATGGCTGTAGGCAATTTTAAATTGGTTCCATGGGTCCACGGGCAGCAGTGGTGTGGTCAGTGGAGGCCTAGTGGAAGGAGTGACCGCAGACAGGCATCGAAGGCCTAAAATAATAACACATGGCTGTAGGCAATTTTAAATTGGTTCCAGGGGTACACGGGCAGCAGTGGTGTGGTCAGTGGAGGCCTAGTGGAAGGAGTGACCGCAGACAGGCTTCGAAGGCCTAACATAACAAAAATGTCAATACAATGGTATTGTCAGTGGCAGGCATTGAAGGATGTCAGCGCATAGACTAAACATTGGTGGAGCTGTGAGATAATTTTGCAAGTGGTAGAGCACTGTTTGAGCTGGGGGGGGAACTGTCTTGTGGCCGGCGGTACAGGCCCAGGGCCCCTCATATTACAACGGTGTGTCTGACGTTGGGTGCGCACCACCACCGCCAGAGACACTTTATTGTACTAGGAGTGACCCAGTGGCAGTGCCATCGACCAAAAGCGGGCACACCCACCTCTTCAGACAAACAGCACTCTCACGGGTGCTGTCGCCAAGTGTCGATACCACGGCCCCGTGTGGGGAGTTTGGCCATTTAGTGAGGTGTAAACATGTCGTATGCTGGACAATCAGGTGCAGAAAATTACGAGATTGGAAAAGGCATTCAGAATAGTCCACAGGCAAGACCTTTTCATAGGAAAGCTAGGTGTCGGCCGGGCAAGGTGGGGCAAAAGATTTCGAAATCCAGTTGTGGTTCATTTTAATGAAGGTTAGATCATCTACATTTTGGGTAGCCAGACGAGTCCTTTTTTCTGTTAGTATTGAACCTGCAGCACTGAATACTCTTTCTGATAGGACACTAGCTGCCGGGCAAGCAAGCTCCTGCAATGCATATTCTGCCAATTCTGGCCAGGTGTCTAATTTTGATGCCCAGTAATCAAATGGGAATGACGGTTGAGGGAGAACATCGATAAGGGATGAAAAATAGTTTGTAACCATACTGGACAAATGTTGTCTCCTGTCACTTTGAATTGATGCTGCAGTACCTGTCCTGTCTGCGGTCATAGCAAAATCACTCCACAACCTGGTCAGAAAACCCCTCTGGCCAACGCCACTTCTGATTTCTGCCCCTCTAACTCCTCTGGTCTGCTGGCCCCTACAGCTCGTGTGAGAACGATCACGGGCGCTGTGTGCAGGGAATGCCAGAAGCAAACGGTCAACAAGAGTTGATTGTTTGGTTGCTAATATTAGTTCCAAGTTCTCATGTGGCATTATATTTTGCAATTTGCCTTTATAGCGAGGATCAAGGAGGCAGGCCAACCAGTAATCGTCATCGTTCATCATTTTAGTTATGCGTGTGTCCCTTTTGAGGATACGTAAGGCATAATCCGCCATGTGGCCCAAAGTTCCAGTTCTCAAATCTGCGGTTGTGCTTGGTTGAGGGGCAGTTTCAGGCAAATCCACGTCACTTGTGTCCCTCCAAAAACCAGAACCCGGCCTTGCCGCGCCACCAATTTCCAGTGGCCCCGGAAAAGCTTCCTCATTAAAAATATAATCATCCCCATCATCCTCCTCGTCCTCCTCCTCCTCTTCGCCCGCTAACTCGTCCTGTACACTGCCCTGGCCAGACAATGGCTGACTGTCATCAAGGCTTTCCTCTTCCTCAGCTGCAGACGCCTGATCCTTTATGTGCGTCAAACTTTGCATCAGCAGACGCATTAGGGGGATGCTCATGCTTATTATGGCGTTGTCTGCACTAACCAGCCGTGTGCATTCCTCAAAACACTGAAGGACTTGACACATGTCTTGAATCTTCGACCACTGCACACCTGACAACTCCATGTCTGCCATCCTACTGCCTGCCCGTGTATGTGTATCCTCCCACAAAAACATAACAGCCCGCCTCTGTTCGCACAGTCTCTGAAGCATGTGCAGTGTTGAGTTCCACCTTGTTGCAATGTCTATGATTAGGCGATGCTGGGGAAGGTTCAAAGAACGCTGATAGGTCTGCATACGGCTGGAGTGTACGGGCGAACGGCGGATATGTGAGCAAAGTCCACGCACTTTGAGGAGCAGGTCGGATAACCCCGGATAACTTTTCAGGAAGCACTGCACCACCAGGTTTAAGGTGTGAGCCAGGCAAGGAATGTGTTTCAGTTGGGAAAGGGAGATGGTAGCCATGAAATTCCTTCCGTTATCACTCACTACCTTGCCTGCCTCAAGATCTACAGTGCCCAGCCACGACTGCGTTTCTTTCTGCAAGAACTCGGACAGAACTTCCGCGGTGTGTCTGTTGTCGCCCAAACACTTCATAGCCAATACAGCCTGCTGACGTTTGCCAGTAGCTGCCCCATAATGGGAGACCTGGTGTGCAACAGTGGCAGCTGTGGATGGAGTGGTTGTGTGACTGCGGTCTGTGGACGAGCTCTCGCTTCTGCAGGAGGATGAAGAGGAGGAGGAGGGGGTGCGAACGGCTACAGCCAACTGTTTCCTAGACCCGTGGGCTAGGCAGAACTGTCCCAAACTTGCTGTCCCCTGTGGACCCTGCATCCACAACATTCACCCAGTGTGCCGTGATGGACACGTAACGTCCCTGGCCATGCCTACTGGTCCATGCATCTGTTGTCAGGTGCACCTTTGTGCTCACAGATTGCCTGAGTGCATGGACGATGCGCTCTTTAACATGCTGGTGGAGGGCTGGGATGGCTTTTATGGAAAAAAAGTGTCGACTGGGTAGCTCGTAGCGTGGTACAGCGTAGTCCATCAGGGCTTTGAAAGCTTCGCTTTCAACTAACCGGTAGGGCATCATCTCTAACGAGATTAGTCTAGCTATGTGGGCGTTCAAACCCTGTGTACGCGGATGCGAGGCTAAGTACTTCCTTTTTCTAACCATAGTCTCATGTAGGGTGAGCTGGACTGGAGAGCTGGAGATCGTGGAACTAGCGGGGGTGCCGGTGGACATGGCAGACTGAGAGACGGTGGGAGATGGTATTGTTGCTGCCGGTGCCCTAGATGCAGTGTTTCCTACTACGAAACTGGTGATTCCCTGACCCTGACTGCTTTGGCCTGGCAAAGAAACCTGCACAGATACTGCAGGTGGTGCGGAAAATGGTGGCCCTACACTGCCGGAAGGGATGTTGCGTTGCTGACTAGCTTCATTGGCCGAGGGTGCTACAACCTTAAGGGACGTTTGGTAGTTAGTCCAGGCTTGCAAATGCATGGTGGTTAAATGTCTATGCATGCAACTTGTATTGAGACTTTTCAGATTCTGTCCTCTGCTTAAGGTAGTTGAACATTTTTGACAGATGACTTTGCGCTGATCAATTGGATGTTGTTTAAAAAAATGCCAGACTGCACTCTTTCTAGCATCGGATACCTTTTCAGGCATTGCAGACTGAGCTTTAACCGGATGGCCACGCTGTCCTCCAACAGGTTTTAGCTTTGCCACGCGTTTTGGGCAAGATACGGGCCCGGCAGATGGAACCTGTTGCGATGTTGATGCCTGCTGCGGCCCCTCCTCCTCCGCATCAGAACTGCTGCCGCCTGCACCCTGTTCCCCCAATGGCTGCCAATCGGGGTCAAGAACTGGGTCATCTATTACCTCTTCTTGTAGCTCGTGTGCAACTTCGTCTGTGTCACCGTGTCGGTCGGTGGTATAGCGTTCGTGATGGGGCAACATAGTCTCATCAGGGTCTGATTCTTGATCATTACCCTGCGAGGGCAATGTTGTGGTCTGAGTCAAAGGACCAGCATAGTAGTCTGGCTGTGGCTGTGCATCAGTGCACTCCATGTCAGATTCAACTTGTAATGGGCATGGACTCTTAACTGCTTCACTTTCTAAGCCAGGGACGGTATGTGTAAAGAGCTCCATGGAGTAACCCGTTGTGTCGCCTGCTGCATTCTTCTCTGTTGTTGTTTTTGCTGAAGAGGACAAGGAAGCGACTTGTCCCTGACCGTGAACATCCACTAACGACGCGCTGCTTTGACATTTACCAGTTTCACGAGAGGAGGCAAAAGAGCTAGAGGCTGAGTCAGCAAGATAAGCCAAAACTTGCTCTTGCTGCTCCGGCTTTAAAAGCGGTTTTCCTACTCCCAGAAAAGGGAGCGTTCGAGGCCTTGTGTAGCCAGACGACGAACCTGGCTCCACAGCTCCAGACTTAGGTGCAATATTTTTTTTCCCACGACCAGCTGATGCTCCACCACTACCACTACCCTCATTACCAGCTGACAATGAACGCCCCCGGCCACGACCTCTTCCACCAGACTTCCTCATTGTTTTAAAAACGTAAACAAACTAACGGTATTTGTTGCTGTCACACAACTTACACGGTGAGCTATAACTTCAGTATGATTTAGCTACCCCTTTACAGGTGAGTGAGACCACAATGAAAATCAGGCACAATGTTACACACTCTGTTGTTGGTGGCAACAAATGAGAGAGATGCCACACACGCAGGACTGTCACTGAAGCACAAATGTAAATATTAATCTCCCACTGATTTGTTTTTTTTGTTTTTTTTCAGGGAGACTTTAGGAATAAAAAATAATAGAATAAAATCATTTTTTCAGGAAGAATTTAGAAACCAAATAAAATAAAATGATTTTTTCAGGGAGAATTTAGAAAACAAATAAAACAAAAAAAGGCTTTCTATGGCCCACTGAGTGAGAGATGACGCACACAGGAGTCAGGAGTGGCACACAAGCCCAGAGGCCAATATTTATCTCCCACTGATTGATGTAGTGATTTTTTCAGGTAGATTTTGGAACCCAAATCAAGCTAAAAAAATAATAGGCTTTCTATGGCCCACAATTGGAGAGAGAGAGAGAGATGGCACACCCAGGAGTCAAGACTGGCACACAAGCAGAAAGGGCAATATTAATCTCCCACTGATTTGTTTTTTTTTTTTTTCAGGGAGACTTTAGGAAAAAAAAATAATAGAATAAAATGATTTTTTCAGGAAGAATTTAGAAACCAAATAAAATAAAATGATTTTTTCAGGGAGAATTTAGAAAACAAATAAAACAAAAAAAGGCTTTCTATGGCCCACTGAGTGAGAGATGACGCACACAGGAGTCAGGAGTGGCACACAAGCCCAGAGGCCAATATTTATCTCCCACTGATTGATGTAGTGATTTTTTCAGGTAGATTTTGGAACCCAAATCAAGCTAAAAAAATAATAGGCTTTCTATGGCCCACAATTGGAGAGAGAGAGAGAGATGGCACACCCAGGAGTCAAGACTGGCACACAAGCAGAAAGGGCAATATTAATCTCCCACTGATTTGTTTTTGTTTTTTTTTCAGGGAGACTTTAGGAAAAAAAAATAATAGAATAAAATGATTTTTTCAGGAAGAATTTAGAAACCAAATAAAATAAAATGATTTTTTCAGGGAGAATTTAGAAAACAAATAAAACAAAAAAAGGCTTTCTATGGCCCACTGAGTGAGAGATGACGCACACAGGAGTCAGGAGTGGCACAAAAGCCCAGAGGCCAATATTTATCTCCCACTGATTGATGTAGTGATTTTTTCAGGTAGATTTTGGAACCCAAATCAAGCTAAAAAAATAATAGGCTTTCTATGGCCCACAATTGGAGAGAGAGAGATGGCACACCCAGGAGTCAAGACTGGCACACAAGCAGAAAGGGCAATATTAATCTCCCACTGATTTGTTTTTTTTTTTTTTTCAGGGAGACTTTAGGAAAAAAAAATAGAATAAAATGATTTTTTCAAGAAGAATTTAGAAACCAAATAAAATAAAATGATTTTTTCAGGGAGAATTTAGAAAACAAATAAAACAAAAAAATGCTTTCTATGGCCCACTGAGTGAGAGATGACGCACACAGGAGTCAGGAGTGGCACACAAGCCCAGAGGCCAATATTTATCTCCCACTGATTGATGTAGTGATTTTTTCAGGTAGATTTTGGAACCCAAATCAAGCTAAAAAAATAATAGGCTTTCTATGGCCCACAATTGGAGAGAGAGAGAGAGATGGCACACCCAGGAGTCAAGACTGGCACACAAGCAGAAAGGGCAATATTAATCTCCCACTGATTTGTTTTTTTTTTTTTTCAGGGAGACTTTAGGAAAAAAAAATAATAGAATAAAATGATTTTTTCAGGAAGAATTTAGAAACCAAATAAAATAAAATGATTTTTTCAGGGAGAATTTAGAAAACAAATTAAAAAAAAAAGGCTTTCTATGGCCCACTGAGTGAGAGATGACGCACACAGGAGTCAGGAGTGGCACACAAGCCCAGAGGCCAATATTTATCTCCCACTGATTGATTTATTGATTTTTTCAGGTAGAATTTAGAACCCAAATCAACCAAAAACATAAATAGGCTTTCTATGGCCCACTATTTGTGAGAGAGATGGCACGCTCAGGACTGGCACACAAGCCCAGAGGCCAATATTAATCTCCCACTTTTTATTTTTTTTTCAGGGAAAATTTATAAACCCAATAAAAAAATAAATAAATAGGCTTTCTATGGCCCACTATCTGAGAGAGAGAGATGGCACGCTTAGGACTGGCACACAAGCCCAAAGGCCAATATTAATCTCCCTTTTTTTTTCAGGGAGAATTTATAAAACCCCCAAAAAATAAATAAATAGGCTTTCTATGGCCCACTATTTGTGAGAGAGATGGCACGCTCAGGACTGGCACACAAGCCCAGAGGCCAATATTAATCTCCCACTTTTTTTTTTTTTGTTCCAGGGAAAATTTATAAACCCAATAAAAAAAATAATAAATAGGCTTTCTATGGCCCACTATCTGAGAGAGAGAGATGGCACGCTTAGGACTGGCACACAAGCCCAAAGGCCAATATTAATCTCCCACTGATTGATTTATTGATTTTTTCAGGTAGAATTTAGAACCCAAATAAAGCAAAAAAAAAAAAAAATGGGCTTTTTATGGCCCACTGAGTGAGTGATGATGCACACAGGAGTCAGGAGTGGCACACAAGCCCTGAGGCCAATATTTTTCTCCCACTGATTGATGTAGTGATTTTTTCAGGTAGATTTTAGAACCCAAATCAAGCAAATAAATAAATAGGCTTTCTATGGCCCACTATTTGTGAGAGAGATGGCACGCTCAGGACTGGCACACAAGCCCAGAGGCCAATATTATTCTCCCACTTTTTTTTTTTTGTTCAAGGGAAAATTTATAAACCCAATAAAAAAAATAATAAATAGGCTTTCTATGGCCCACTATCTGAGAGAGAGAGATGGCACGCTTAGGACTGGCACACAAGCCCAAAGGCCAATATTAATCTCCCACTGATTGATTTATTGATTTTTTCAGGTAGAATTTAGAACCCAAATAAAGCAAAAAAATAAATAGGCTTTCTATGGCCCACTGACTGAGAGATGGCACACACAGGAGTCAAGAGTGGCACACAAGCCCTGAGGCCAATATTTTTCTCCCACTGATTGATGTAGTGATTTTTTCAGGTAGATTTTAGAACCCAAATCAAGCAAAAAAATAAATAGGCTTTCTATGGCCCACTGACTGAGAGATGGCACACACAGGAGTCAAGAGTGGCACACAAGCCCTGAGGCCAATATTTTTCTCCCACTGATTGATGTAGTGATTTTTTCAGGTAGATTTTATAACCCAAATCAAGCAAAAAAATAAATAGGCTTTCTATGGCCCACTGAGTGAGAGATGGCACACACAGGGATGGCACTCTAGCAGAAATGTCAATCTTAATCTCCCAGAAAAAAAAAAAAAAAAACAGGGAGTGTCCAACAATTACTATCTCCCTGCAGTAATCTCAGCCAGGTATGACAGGCAGCAATAAGGAGTGGACTCATGCACAAATTAAATAAAAAGTGTGGACAAACAAAAAAGATAGCTGTGCAGAAAGGAAGGAACAAGAGGATTTGTGCTTTGAAAAAAGCAGTTGGTTTGCACAGCGGCGTACACACAGCAATGCAGCTATCAGGGAGCCTTCTAGGGCAGCCCAATGAGCTACAGCGCTGAGGGGAAAAAAAAAAAATGTAGCTTCCACTGTCCCTGCACACCGAAGGTGGTGTTGGGCAGTGGAAATCGCTACAGCACAAGCGGTTTGGTGGTTAATGGACCCTGCCTAACGCTATCCCTGCTTCTGACGAAGCGGCAGCAACCTCTCCCTAAGCTCAGATCAGCAGCAGTAACATGGCGGTCGGCGGGAACGCCCCTTTATAGTCCCTGTGACGCCGCAGACAGCAAGCCAATCACTGCAATGTCCTTCTCTAAGATGGTGGGGACCAGGACCTATGTCATCACGCTGCCCACACTCTGCGTTTACCTTCATTGGCTGAGAAATGGCGCTTTTCGCGTCATTGAAACGCGACTTTGGCGCGAAAGTCGCGTACCGCATGGCCGACCCCGCACAGGGGTCGGATCGGGTTTCATGAAACCCGACTTTGCCAAAAGTCGGCGACTTTTGAAAATGAACGACCCGTTTCGCTCAACCCTACCCGTCACCTTCCTTGGTATAAACAGATCCCCAGCGAGATATTTGTATTGTCCCCTTATATACTTATACATGGTTATTAGATCGCCCCTCAGTCGTCTTTTTTCTAGACTAAATAATCCTAATTTCGCTAATCTATCTGGGTATTGTAGTTCTCCCATCCCCTTTATTAATTTTGTTGCCCTCCTTTGTACTCTCTCTAGTTCCATTATATCCTTCCTGAGCACCGGTGCCCAAAACTGGACACAGTACTCCATGTGCGGTCTAACTAGGGATTTGTACAGAGGCAGTATAATGCTCTCATCATGTGTATCCAGACCTCTTTTAATGCACCCCATGATCCTGTTTGCCTTGGCAGCTGCTGCCTGGCACTGGCTGCTCCAGGTAAGTTTATCATTAACTAGGATCCCCAAGTCCTTCTCCCTGTCAGATTTACCCAGTGGTTTCCCGTTCAGTGTGTAATGGTGATATTGATTCCTTCTTCCCATGTGTATAACCTTACATTTATCATTGTTAAACCTCATCTGCCACCTTTCAGCCCAAGTTTCCAACTTATCCAGATCCATCTGTAGCAGAATACTATCTTCTCTTGTATTAACTGCTTTACATAGTTTTGTATCATCTGCAAATATCGATATTTTACTGTGTAAACCTTCTACCAGATCATTAATGAATATGTTGAAGAGAACAGGTCCCAATACTGACCCCTGCGGTACCCCACTGGTCACAGCGACCCAGTTAGAGACTATACCATTTATAACCACCCTCTGCTTTCTATCACTAAGCCAGTTACTAACCCATTTACACACATTTTCCCCCAGACCAAGCATTCTCATTTTGTGTACCAACCTCTTGTGCGGCACGGTATCAAACGCTTTGGAAAAATCGAGATATACCACGTCCAATGACTCACCGTGGTCTAGCCTATAGCTTACCTCTTCATAAAAACTGATTAGATTGGTTTGACAGGAGCGATTTCTCATAAACCCATGCTGATATGGAGTTAAACAGTTATTCTCATTGAGATAATCCAGAATAACATCCCTCAGAAACCCTTCAAATATTTTACCAACAATAGAGGTTAGACTTACTGGCCTATAATTTCCAGGTTCACTTTTAGAGCCCTTTTTGAATATTGGCACCACATGTGCTATGCGCCAGTCCTGCGGAACAGACCCTGTCGCTATAGAGTCCCTAAAAATAAGAAATAATGGTTTATCTATTACATTACTTAGTTCTCTTAGTACTCGTGGGTGTATGCCATCCGGACCCAGAGATTTATCTATTTTAATCTTATTTAGCCGGTTCCGCACCTCTTCTTGGGTTAGATTGGTGACCCTTAATATAGGGTTTTCATTGTTTCTTGGGATTTCACCTAGCATTTCATTTTCCACCGTGAATACCGTAGCCCTAACCATAACCTTAGCCCTAACCCTAGCCCTAACCCTAGCCCTAACCCTAGCCCTAGCCGTAGCCCTAACCCTAGCCCTAAGCCCTAACCCTATCCCTAACCCTAACCCTAGCCCTAACCATAATGGGAAAATGGAAATAAATACATTTTTTTAATTTTTTTATTTTTCTCTAACTAAAGGGGTGATGAAGGGGGGTTTGATTTACTTTTATAGTGGGTTTTTTAGCCGATTTTTATGATTGGCAGCCGTCACACACTGAAAGACGCTTTTTATTGCAAAAAATATTTTTTGCATTACCACATTTTGAGAGCTATAATTTTTCCATATTTGAGTCCACAGAGTCATGTGAGGTCTTGGTTTTTGCGGGACAAGTTGACGTTTTTATTGGTAACATTTTCGGGTACGTGACATTTTTTGATCGCTTTTTATTCCGATTTTTGTGAGGCAGAATTACCAAAAACCAGGTATTCATGAATTTCTTTTGGGGAAGGCGTTTATACCGTTCCGCGTTTGGTAAAATTGATAAAGCAGTTTTATTCTTCGGGTCAGTACGATTACAGCGATAACTCATTTATATCATTTTTTTATGTTTTGGCGCTTTTATACGATAAAAACTATTTTATAGAAAAAATAATTATTTTTGCATCGCTTTATTCTGAGGACTATAACTTTTTTATTTTTTCGCTGATGATGCTGTATGTCAGCTAGTTTTTTGCGGGACAAGATGACGCTTTCAGCGGTACCATGGTTATTTATATCTGTCTTTTTGATCGCGTGTTATTCCACTTTTTGTTCGGCGGTATGATAATAAAGCGTTGTTTTTTGTCTTGTTTTTTTTTTCTTTTCTTACGGTGTTTACTGAAGGGGTTAACTAGTGGGACAGTTTTATAGGTCGGGTCGTTACGGACGCGGCGATTCTAAATATGTGTACTTTTATTGTTTGTTTTTTTATTTATATTAAGAAATGTATTTATGGGAATAATATTTTTTTTTTTTTTCATTATTTAGGATTTTTTTTTTTTTTGTAATTTTTTTTTAAACTTTTTTACTTTGTCCCAGGGGGGGACAATACAGATCGGTGATCTGCCAGTTTGCATAGCACTCTGACAGATCACAGATCTGTCTGAGAGCAGTGCAGCGTTACCAAGTGCCTGCTCTGAGCAGGCACTTGGTAAGTCACCTCCCTCCCTGCAGGACCCGGATCCGCGGCCATTTTGGATCTGGGACTTGCTGCAGGAAGGAGGTAAGAGACCCCCGGAGCAACGCGATCACATCGCGTTGCTGCGGGGGTCTCAGGGAAGCCCACAGGGAGCCCCCTCCCTGCGGAAAGCTTCCCTGCACCACCGGCACATCGCGATCATGTTTGATCGCGGTGTGCCGGGGGTTAATGTGCCGGGGGCGGTACGTGACTGCTCCTGGCACATAGTGCCGGATGTCAGCTGCGATAAGCAGCTGACACCCGGCCGCGATCGGCCGCGCTCCCCCCGTGAGCGTGGCCGAACGCCTATGACGTACTATTCCGTCCTTGGGAAGTAAAGCCCACCCCACATGGACGGAATAGTATTGTCTAATGGCAGAAAGGGGTTAAATAACAAACCCAGGCAAGGCGATTAGTGAAGGCAGCTGCTACAGCTGTTAAGGACTGGCGGAACACACCAAGTACAAGATGAAATGGAACTAGGTGCGTTCGCAGTCCGAGGTCCACCGTGCAGGAAAAACCCTGCTGCTAGTAAGACGGACTATATGGCAGTACTACTAGTATACACACACGGGTTAACTACACCCTGCGTGAAGGAAGCGATCCTGTTGCGTCACAGGACCGTGGTACCGCACATAGAGCGCGAGCAAGGTGTCAGCGAACTCAAGCCCAACTAGGATTGAAGTCCGATTAGACACTTGCTGGCACAACACCGCAACTGGGTGTGTAAGGAAACTAAATAATAATATTAAGGCACAAGAGTGCGCCACTAACCACCCAGGCTTGGGTCAGGAAAGCGCAGAGCAAGCGCACGGCGCCATACAGGCGGACACAGCAACTGGTAGCTGTAATGTGTGTTACATGCTGTTGGATAAGTCGGGCACTAGATAGCAAACATTAACCTTCCGCGAACAGACATTCAATAGGGAGGGTTATTTAAAGAGCGACTTTCACTCACAACACACACACATATTTACAAGACAATACTAGCGCATGGCCGTGCGGTCATGCGCAGTTTATATAGCTGCAGCACAGGAAACAGCTACAGAAGTTTTGCCCTTTCAGGACCTACCAAAAGGACCAATGGGATGTGCTGCAGTACCTGAGCATGTGACCCCCGATCTCCAACAGGAGATCTTGCCCTGGGCATGCTCAGTGTGTGCAAATAAGGACTTAGATCCAGAAACGTCCACTCGCCGCTGCCCAGCACTGGCTTCAATGGCAGAAGCAGGAAAAGCAGCAGTAATTCTTCACACAGAGTCAGACTGAGCGAGACGCTGGGATCGACGTCCCTGCTGAGCAGACTCCACTGCGGCTGGAGGAGAATGGGAGACCGCAGCAGAGACGGATCGAGATTCCCCCTGTGCAGCAGAGGAAACTCGACTCCTAACATTACCCCCCCTCCTAGGGCCCCCCCTCCTTGGGTCTCGCTACGTTCAAAGGCAGCAATGAGCTGCGGGGCCCGAATGTGCTCAACAGGCTCCCAGGACCTGTCCTCGGGGCCATAACCCATCCAGTCTACCAAATAAAATTTTTTGCCACGTACCACCTTGCACCCCAAAATAGCGTTCACCTCATAATCGTCCGTAGACGAACCCGATGTCCCAGCAGATGACTCAGAGAACCGGGACATATACACGGATTTCAAGAGGGACACATGAAAGGTGTCGGTGATACCCAGGCGTGGCGGAAGGGCCAAACGATAGACCACAGGATTAACCTGTTCGAGGACCTTGAAGGGACCCAAGTAGCGAGGTGCAAACTTAGTGGACTCTACACGCAGCCTGATGTTACGGGCGGAGAGCCACACTAAATCGCCAGGAGCAAAGGTCGGGGCAGGGCGCCGATGTGCATCGGCGGAGGACCTCATTCTCTCCTTCGAGGCCCGAATGGCATCCTGAGTGCGGTCCCAAATGTCCCGTGCCTCCACTGCCCAGTCTGCCACCCTGGAGTCAGCAGATGACACGGGCATAGGCACAGGAACCCGCGGATGCTGGCCGTAATTAAGGAGGAAAGGAGTCTGACCGGTGGAGTCAGCTACAGCGTTATTAAGGGCGAACTCTGCCCATGGTAACAAAGATGCCCAGTCATCCTGCCTGGCAGAAACAAAATGTCGCAGATATGTGACCAGAGTCTGATTGGCCCTCTCCACCAACCCATTCGTCTCGGGATGATATGCGGAAGAGAGATTTAACTCAATGCTGAGAAGACGACAAAGCCCTCTCCAAAACCGAGACGCAAACTGGGGACCCCGGTCACTGACAATTTTGTCTGGCATGCCGTGTAGGCGGAAGACGTGTCTTATGAACAACGCTGCCAAGGCCCGTGCAGAAGGTAACCGTGGGAGCGGCACCAAATGCACCATTTTCGAGAAATTATCGGTAACAACCCAAATGACGGTACAGCCGCGAGACTTGGGCAAACCCACCACAAAGTCCATCCCGACCATCTCCCAGGGCCTGTCTGCGACCGGCAAGGGATAGAGTAACCCAGACGGCCGTTGTCGAGGAGACTTATTTTTGGCGCATGAGACACACGCCAGAACGTAATCTCTGACATCTCGGAGCATATGCGGCCACCAGTACGTCCTCGCCAGCAGCTCAGATGTCCTTTTTGTCCCAAAGTGTCCACCCACCCTGGAGGAATGAGCCCAAGAGAGAACCTCCGGTCACAAATTTATGGGCACAAAAGTCTTGCCCGGAGGCACAGACTCAAGCGACACCGGAGCCACGGTTCTCAAGCTCTCAGAAGGAACAATAAGCCGAGGCTCTCCTTCATCCTCCTCAGATGACACAACAGAGCGATAAAGAGCATCAGCTCGAATGTTCTTCTCTCCAGCGAGATAATGGAGGGTGAAGTGGAATCGGGAGAAGAATAAGGACCATCTGGCCTGGCGAGAATTTAGCCGCTGGGCTGTTTGCAAATATAGAAAATTTTTGTGGTCTGTAAAAACTTGAAAGGGAAAACGAGCCCCCTCCAAGAGATGTCTCCACTCTGAGAAAGCCAATTTCATCGCTAGCAACTCCCTGTCCCCGATGGAATAATTCCTCTCCGCTGGTGTGAAGGTCTTGGAGAAGAAGAAGCACGGATGCTTCCGACCTTGAGCATCCTTTTGGAAGAGGACTGCTCCAGCACCAACGGAAGAGGCATCCACCTCCATTATAAACGGCTTATCGACATCGGGACGATGTAGAATGGGAGCGCAAGCAAAATGAGACTTAGTAGAAGAAAAGGCCCTGGAGACCTCTTCAGACCACACTTTGGGATTTGCTCCCTTCTTGGTGAGGGCTACCAAGGGAGCTACCAGAGTTGAGAAGTGGGGAATGAACTGGCGGTAATAGTTTATGAACCCCATAAAGCGCTGCACCGCTTTAAGAGAATGGGGCTCTTGCCAGTCCATCACAGCCTGTAGTTTGGCAGGATCCATAGCCAATCCCTGGGCGGAGATGATATAGCCCAGGAAAGGTAAGGACTCCTGCTCAAACACACACTTCTCCAACTTCGCATAAAGAGAGTTTGCCCGTAGGAGGTCGAAGACTTTGCCAACATCTCTCCGGTGGGAGTCAATATCTGGAGAAAAGATGAGAATATCATCCAGATAGACTACAACCGAGGTGGAAAGCATATCCCGGAAGATGTCGTTGACAAAGTCTTAGAAAACGGCAGGTGCATTACAGAGCCCGAAGGGCATCACCAGATACTCATAGTGCCCATCTCTGGTGTTAAATGCCGTTTTCCACTCGTCCCCCTCACGGATGTGAATCAGGTTATAAGCACCCCGCAGATCTAGCTTAGTAAACACTCTAGCTCCCCGAAGCCTATCGAAAAGCTCAGATATCAAAGGCAAAGGGTACCTGTTCTTAACTGTGATAGCATTAAGACCCCTGTAGTCTATGCATGGACATAGTTCTCCATTCTTCTTCTGCACAAAAAAGAACCCTGCCCCTGCAGGTGACACTGACTTCCTGATGAACCCTCTTGCCAGATTCTCTTGAATGTACTGAGACATTGCCTCCGTTTCCAGGAGAGATAATGGATAGACTCGACCCCGGGGAGGCTCAGCACCAGGCAAGAGATCAATAGGACAGTCATAGGGGCGATGGGGCGGAAGGGTCTCTGCTGCCTTTTTGGAGAACACGTCTGCATAAGACCAATATTGCTTGGGGAGAGAGGAAAAATCTGCGGGTACCTCTGTAGTAGCAACCTGAATGCACTCTCGATGACACCTGTTCCCACAAGATTCACCCCATCCCAGAATTCTGCCTGAGGACCACTCGATGTGAGGAGAGTGGTACCGTAACCAAGGTATCCCCAAGAGAACCTCATCAATTCCCTCAGGAATGACGAGTAGAGATATAATCTCCTGATGAGATGGTGACATGGACAGAGTAAAAGGGATAGTTTGACGTGTAATCTGTGCGGGCAGTGTCGACCCATTCACCACTCGTACCGTTACTGGTTGAGATAGCATGACCAGAGGAATTGCGTGACGCTGGGCGAAGGCTGAAGACATAAAATTGCCCTCCGCCCCAGAATCCACGCAGAGTTCTACCGAGTGAGAGGATGAGCCCAATGTTATTGTCCCCTTAAAGGACAATTTGGAGGCAAACGTCGCCGTGTCTAGTGCACCTCCACCAACTACCACTAGACGCTGATGTTTCCTCGACCGCTGGAGACATCTGGAGGCAAGATGTCCAGACTGTTGGCAAAGATAACAAATCTGGAGTGCACGAGCGGTCCGGGACTTAGATCCCGCTCGTGACTCTACCACAGGCTCATGGGGCTCAGGGCCTGGTCTGGAGATTCCAAAGGTTTGGCGAAGGTGGGAGCCACCCGAAACCTCTGCCTACACTGGGCTCGCTCTAAACTCCGCTCGTGGAAACTGAGATCAATACGAGTGGATAGAGTTATTAATTCCTCCAGTGTGGCGGGAATCTCCCTAGTGGCCAGGGCGTCCTTAACGTGGTCAGCCAGCCCCCTCCAAAATATTGGAATGAGGGCTTTATCCGACCACTCCAGCTCAGATGCTAAGGTGCGGAAGTGGACGGCAAAATGACTGACCAAGGACGAGCCCTGAGTCAATGTCAACAATTGGAGCGCCGTATCATGAGTGACACGAGGACCGTGGTACCGCACATAGAGCGCGAGCAAGGAGTCAGCGAACTCAAGCCCAACTAGGATTGAAGTCCGATTAGACACTTGCTGGCACAACACCGCAACTGGGTGTGAAAGGAAACTAAATAATAATATTAAGGCACAAGAGTGCGTGCGGTGCCGCACAGACGAACGCCAGGCTTGGGTCAGGAAAGCGCAGAGCAAGCGCACGGCGCCGTACAGGCGGACACAGCAACTGGTAGCTGTAATGTGTGTTACGTGCTGTTGGATAAGTCGGGCGCTAGATAGCAAACATACACCTTCCGCGAACAGACATTCAATAGGGAGGGTTATTTAACCCCTTCACCCCAAAGCCTGTTTTCACCTAAGTGACAGGGCCAATTTTTACAATTCTAACCACTGTCACTTTATGAGGTCATAACTCTGAAACGCTTGAACGGATCATGGTGATTCTGACAATGTTTTCTCGTGACATATTGTACTTCATGATAGTGGTAAAACTTCTTCGATATGACTTGCATTTATTTGTGAAAAAAACAAAAATTTGTCGGAAATTATGAAAATTTAGCAATTTTCAAACTCTTAGTTTTTATGCCCTTAAATTAGAGAGTTATATCACATAATATAGTTAATAAACAACATTTCCCACATGTCTGCTTTACATCAGCACAATTTTGGAAACATAATTTTTTTTTGTTAGGACGTTATAAGGGTTAAAAGTTGACCAGCGATTTCTCATTTTTGCAACAAAATTTGCAAAACCATTTTTTACGGACCACCTCACACTTGAAGTGACTTTGAGGGGTCTATATGACAGAAAATGCCCAAAAGTGACACCATTCTAAAAACTGCACCCCTCAAGGTACTCAAAACCACATTCAAAAAGTTTATTAACCCTTCAGGTGCTTCACAGGAATTTTTTGAATGTTTAAAAAAATTGAACATTTAACTTTTTTTTCACAAAATTTTTACTTCACGTCCTATTTGTTTCATTTTACCAAGGGTAACAGGAGAAATTGGACCACAAAAGTCGTTGTACAATTTGTCCTGAGTACGCTGATACCCCATATGTGGGGGTAAACCACTGTTTGGGCACATGGCAGAGCTCAGAAGGGAAGGAGCGCCATTTGACTTTTCAATGCAAAATTTGCTGGAATTGAGATCGGAGCCCATGTCACGATTGGAGAGCCCCTGATGTGCCTAAACAGTGGAAACCCCCACAAGTGACACCATTTTGGAAAGTAGACCCCCTAAGGAACTAATCTAGATGTGTGGTGAGCACTTTGAACCTCCAAGTGCTTCACAGAAGTTTATAATGTAGAGCCGTAAAAAAAAATTTATATTAATTTTCACAAAAAATGATCTTTTTGCCCCAAATTTTTTATTTTACCAAGGGTAAAAGGATAAATTGGACCCCAAAAGTTGTTGTGCAATTTGTCCTGAGTACGTCGATACTTCATATATGGGGATAAACCACTGTTTGAGCGCATGGCAGAGCTCGGAAGGGAAGGAGTGCCATTTGACTTTTCAATGCAAAATTGGCTGGAATTGAGATCGGACGCCATGTCGCATTTGGAGAGCCCCTGACGTGCCTTAACAGTGGAAACCCCCCACAAGTGACCCCATTTTGGAAAGAAGACCCCCCAAGGAACTTATCTAGATGTGTGGTGAGCACTTTTAACCCCCAATTGTTTCACTAAAGTTTAGAATGTAGTATTGTGAAAATTAAAAAATCATTTTTTCTTTCCACAAAATGATGTTTTAGCCCGCAATTTTTTTTTCCCAAGGGTAACAGGAGAAATTGGACCACAAATGTTATTGTCCAATTTGTCCTGAGTACGCTGATACCCCACATGTGGGGGGGAACCACCGTTTGAGTGCATGGCAGACCTCAGAAGGGAAGGAGCACCGTTTGAAATGCAGACTTAGATGGAATGGACTGCAGGTGTCATGTTGCATTTGCAGAGCCCCTGATGTACCTAAACAGTAGAAACCCACCACAAGTGACCCCATATTGGAAACTAGACCCCCCAAGGAACTTATCTAGATGTGTTGTGAGAGCTTTGAACCAACAAGTGTTTCACTACAGTTTATAACGCAGAGCCGTGAAAATAAAAAATATTTTTTTTTCCACGAAAATGATATTTTATCCCCTATGTTTTTATTTTCCCAAGGGTAACAGGACAAATTGGACCCCAAAAGTTGTTGTCCAACTTGTCCTGAGAATGCTGATACCCCATATGTTGGGGGGAACCACTGTTTGGGCGCATGGCAGAGCTCGGAAGGGAAGGAGCGCCATTTGAAATGCAGACTTAGATGGATTGGTCTGCAGGCGTCATGTTGCATTTGCAGAGCCCCTGATGTACCTAAACAGTAGAAACCCCCCACAAGTGACCCCATATTGGAAACTAGACCCCCCAAGGAACTTATCTAGATGTGTTGTGAGAGCTTTGAACCAACAAGTGTTTCACTACAGTTTATAACGCAGAGCCGTGAAAATAAAAAATATTTTTTTTTCCACGAAAATGATATTTTATCCTCTATGTTTTTATTTTCCCAAGGGTAACAGGACAAATTGGACCCCAAAAGTTGTTGTCCAACTTGTCCTGAGAATGCTGATACCTCATATGTTGGGGGGAACCACTGTTTGGGCGCATGGCAGAGCTCGGAAGGGAAGGAGCGCCATTTGAAATGCAGACTTAGATGGATTGGTCTGCAGGCATCATGTTGCATTTGCAGAGTCCCTGATGTACCTAAACAGTAGAAACCCCCCACAAGTGACCCTATATTGGAAACTAGACCCCCCAAGGAACTTATCTAGATGTGTTGTGAGAGCTTTGAACCAACAAGTGTTTCACTACAGTTTATTACGCAGAGCCGTGAAAATAAAAAATATTTTTTTTTCCACGAAAATGATATTTTATCCCCTATGTTTTTATTTTCCCAAGGGTAACAGGACAAATTGGACCCCAAAAGTTGTTGTCCAACTTGTCCTGAGAACGCTGATACCCCATATGTTGGGGGGAACCACTGTTTGGACACACAGGAGAACTCGGAAGGGAAGGAGCCCTGTTTTACTTTTTCAAAGTAGAATTGGCTGGAATTGAGATCGGACGCCATGTCGCGTTTGGAGAGCCCCTGATGTGCCTAAACAGTGGAAACCCCCAATTATAACTGAAACCCTAACCCCAACCCTAACCCTAGCCCTAACCCTAACACTAGCCCTAGCCCTAACCCTAGCCCTAACCCTAGCCCTAACCCTAACCCTAACCCTAGCCCTAACCCTAATGGGAAAATTGAAATAAATACATTTTTTTACATTTTATTATTTTTCCCTAACTAAGGGGGTGATGAAGGGGGGTTTGATTTACTTTTATAGCGTGTTTTTTAGCAGATTTTTATGATTGGCAGCCGTCACACACTAAAAGACGCTTTTTATTGCAAAAAATAGTTTTTGCATCACCACATTTTGAGAGCTATAATTTATCCATATTTTGGCCCACAGAGTCATATGAGGTCTTGTTTTTTGCGGGACGAGTTGACGTTTTTATTGGTAACATTTTCGGGCAGATGACATTTTTTTATCGCTTTTTATTCCGATTTTTGGGAGGCGGAATGAACAAAAACCAGCTATTCATGAATTTCTTTTGGGGGAGGCGTTTATACCGTTCCACGTGTGGTAAAATGGATAAAGCAGTTTTATTCTTCGGGTCAGTACGATTACAGCGATACCTCATTTTTGTGTTTTGACACTTTTACACAAAAACTATTTTATATAAAAAAATAATTGTTTTTGCATCTCATTATTCTGAGAGCTATAACTTTTTTATTTTTCTGCTGATGATGCTGTATGGTGGCTTTTTTTTTTGCGGGACAAGATGACGTTTTCAGCGGTACCATGGTTATTTATATCCGTCGTTTTGATCGCGTGTTATTCCACTTTTTGTTCGCCTGTATGATAATAAAGCGTTGTTTTTTGCCTTGTTTTTTTTTTTTTTTTTTTTTGCGGTATTCACTGAAGGGGTTAACTAGTGGGATAGTTTTATAGAGTGGGTCGTTACGGACGCGGCGATACCAAATATGTGTACATTTATTGTTTTTTTTTTTTTTACATAAATAACTGGATTTATTGGGAAATGTTTTTTTTTTTTATTTGGGGATTTTTTTAAATTTTTTTTTACACATTCTATTTTTTTTTTTTTTACTTTCTAACATTGTCCCAGGGTGGGACATCTCTGTATTAGATCAGATCGTTGATCTGACACTGTGCATAGCACACTGTCAGATCAACGATCTGACAGGCAGATTAGGTGGCTTTCTGGCGCCTGCTCTCAGCAGGCGCCGGCTAGCCAGGTCACTTCATGACCCGGAAGGAGTCCGGCGGCCATCTTGGATCTGGGGACTCCTTCCGGGTCACCGGAGCAACGCGATCTCATTGCGTTGCTCCGGTGGGAGAGCGCAGGGAGCCCCCGTCCCTGCGCGATCCCCCTCTCTGCCGCTGTCACTACTGACAGCGGCATCAGAGGGGTTAAATGCCCGCGATCGGCGATAGCGCCGATCGTGGGCATTGCTGCGGGGTGTCAGCTGTCATATACAGCTGACACCCACACCCGATCACTGCGGCGCTCAGCGCGAGACCGCGGTGATCGGTGCGCCGTACTAGTACTGCTGCTGGCACTAATGCAGTGCCGGCAGTGCAGTACTAGTACGGCGCATGTCACGAAGGGGTTAAAGAGCGACTTTCACTCACAACACACACACATATTTACAAGACAATACTAGCGCATGGCCGTGCGGTCATGCGCAGTTTATATAGCTGCAGCACAGGAAACAGCTACAGAAGTTTTGCCCTTTCAGGACCTGCCAAAAGGACCAATGGGATGTGCTGCAGTACCTGAGCATGTGACCCCCGATCTCCAACAGGAGATCTTGCCCTGGGCATGCTCAGTGTGTGCAAATAAGGACTTAGATCCAGAAACGTCCACTCGCCGCTGGCCAGCACTGGCTTCAATGGCAGAAGCAGGAAAAGCAGCAGTAACTCTTCGCACAGAGTCAGACTGAGCTTGACGCTGGGATCGACGTCCCTGCTGAGCAGACTCCACTGCGGCTGGAGGAGAATGGGAGACCGTAGCTGAGACGGATCGAGATTCCCCCTGTGCAGCAGAGGAAACTCGACTCCTAACAACAGCTACCTAAAGGAGCAGCAATTCCACTCGAAACCACCAGAGGGAGCCCAAGGACAGAACTCACAAAAATACCATTAGCAACCACAGGAGGGAGCTCCAGAACGGAATTCACAACACTGGTCTTACTGACTGTTCCAATCTCTTAATTTGCAGCAGCTGTTTGTCCAGCATACGACATGTTTATACCTCCCTAAATGGGCTAACTCCCCCCACGGGGCCGTGGTCTCGCCACTTGGCGCAAGCATCCGTGAGAGTGCCGTTTGTCGGAAGAGGTGGGTGTGCCCGTTTTTGGTCAACGGCACTGTCACTGGGTCCCTCATAGTACAATAAAGTGTCTCTGGCGGTGGTGGCGTGCAACCAACGTCAGACACACCGTTGTAACATGAGGGGCCCTGGGCCTGTACCGCCGGCCACAAGAGAGTTTCCCCCAGCTCAAAGACTGTTCTACCACTTGCAAAATTATCTCTCACAGCTCCACCAATGTTTAGTCTATGCGCTGACATCCTTCAATGCCTGGCACTGACAATACCAATTTGTTGATATGTATGATGCTAGTTAAAATAGTCAGGGTCAGTGTCCTATATTGACACCAGTAAATACTTAGTGCCAAATTACTATGTCTGAAACTCAGCAGAGGAGCCCACCCCTGTACCTAAGTATGCCACCCTTTTGTTTTTTGGTTTTGTTGTTTTGCGAGACATTAACATCTATTTATTTTTTGGGAGTACTAACTGTGTCAGACACTCCTTCCAATCGTCCTCCGCTGACCACACCAATACTGCCTGTGTACCTCTGCAAGATAATTCAAACTGCATTGAGCCTAATTTTTTTTATTTTAGGCCTACTAAGACTGTCTGCGGTCCCTCCTTCCAATTGTCCTCCGCTGACCACACCAATGCTGCCTGTGTACCCATGTAACATTTTTTCATCCTGCAGTGAGAATACTTTGTGGTGTAAGGCCTACTAGCAGTGTCTGTCTGCGCCACTTAATACAGCTGTCCTCTAAAAAAAAATAAAAAAAGGCTGATTTTCAGCTTGTCAGAATTATAAAACTGCATTGGGGCCATAAGTTTCGTTGTGGTCTACAAACTGAGTCTTCCGCTCCTAGGTGTTCTCTCTGTTGCCTCTCCCTCGCTTCTATCTTGAAGCTCTTGTTAAGTAGCTGTTGAAACAACACTGCATTAGGCCTACAATTTGGGTGTGGGTTGTAGAGACGGTGTCTGCCACTCCAAGGTGTTCTCCTGGTTGCCTTTCCTGAGCTTCAATCTTCAGGCTCTTGTTAAATAGTTTTTTAATCAAAGAACTGCAGTGGGGCTACTAGTTTGGTTGGGGCCCACTAACAGTGTCTGCCGCTCCAAGGTGTTCTCCTGGTTGCCTTTCCTGAGCTTCACTCTTCAGGCTCTTGTTAAATTGTTTTTTAATCAAACAACTGCAGTGGGGCTACTAGTTTGGTTGGGGCCTACTAACAGTGTCTGCCGCTCCAAGGTGTTCTCCTGGTTGCCTTTCCTGAGCTTCAATCTTCAGGCTCTTGTTAAATATTTTTTTAATCAAACAACTGCAGTGGAGCTACTAGTTTGGTTGGGGCCTACTAACAGTGTCTGCCGCTCCAAGGTGTTCTCCTGGTTGCCTTTCCTGTGCTTCAATCTTCAGGCTCTTGTTAAATAGTTTTTTAATCGAACAACTGCAGTGGGGCTACTAGTTTGGTTGGGGCCTATTAACAGTGTCTGCCGCTCCAAGGTGTTCTCCTGGTTGCCTTTCCTGAGCTTCAATCTTCAGGCTCTTGTTAAATAGTTTTTTTAATCTAACAACTGCAGTGGGGCTACTAGTTTGGTTGGGGCCTACTAACGGTGTATGCCGCTCCGTGCTGTTCTCCAAGTTTCCTGTCCTGAAATTCCATTTTCAGGCTCTCGTTAAGTAGTTATTGAAACAACACTGCATTAGGCCTACAAGTTGGGTCTGGGTTGTAGAGACGGTGTCTGCCACTCCAAGGTGTTCTCCTGGTTGCCTTTCCTGAGCTTCAGTCTTCAGGCTCTTGTTAAATAGTTTTTTAATCGAACAACTGCAGTGGGGCTACTAGTTTGGTTGGGGCCTACTAACAGTGTCTGCCGCTACAAGGTGTTCTCCTGGTTGCCTTTCCTGAGCTTCAATCTTCAGGCTCTTGTTAAATAGTTTTTTAATCAAACAACTGCAGTGGGGCTACTAGTTTGGTTGGGGCCTACTAACAGTGTATGCTGCTCCGTGCTGTTCTCCAGGTTTCCTGTCCTGAAATTCCATTTTCAGGCTCTCGTTAAGTAGTTGTTGAAACAACACTGCATTAGGCCTACAAGTTGGGTCTGGGTTGTAGAGACGGTGTCTGCCGCTCCAAGGTGTTCTCCAGGTTGCCTCTCCCTAGCTTCTATCTTGAAGCTCTTGTTAAGTAGTTGTTGAAACAACACTGCATGAGGCCTGCAAGTTGGGTCTGGGTTCTACAAACGGTGTCTTCCGCTCCAAGGTGTTCTCCAGGTTGCCTTTCCCTAGCTTCTATCTTCAGGCTCTCGTTAAATTGTTTTTAATATAACACTGCATTTGGCCTACTTGTTTTGTTGGCCCTACTAACGGTGTCTGCCGCTCCTTGATGTTCTCCTACACTGAACAAACCAGTGCCACCTGTTTACTTCTGTTACCAATTTTGAACTGCATTTAGCCTACTTACTGATTTGGGCCTACTCACTGTGTCAGCCTCTCATTACAGTTGTACTCCACTGAACACAGCAATGCCCCCTGGTTAGTCCTGTTACCAATTTTGAACTGCATTTAGCCCACTTTATTATTTGGGCCTATATCTGTGTTTCCTCCTCATCCTGCCCATTGCCCAGCCAGTGATAGATGAGTCTGCTGGTACATTGACCCAGAACGCTACATTCCCCATGCACGCTACACAGCCAGAATGTGACCCTGCTGAAAGTCAGGTTCCCCTTCCCGCATACCATACCACCTTATAAATGGTATAGTCTCTAACTGGGTCGCTGTGACCAGTGGGGTACCGCAGGGGTCAGTATTGGGACCTGTTCTCTTCAACATATTCATTAATGATCTGGTAGAAGGTTTACACAGTAAAATATCGATATTTGCAGATGATACAAAACTATGTAAAGCAGTTAATACACGTGAAGATAGTATTCTGCTACAGATGGATCTGGATAAGTTGGAAACTTGGGCTGAAAGGTGGCAGATGAGGTTTAACAATGATAAATGTAAGGTTATACACATGG
Source organism: Ranitomeya imitator (assembly GCF_032444005.1). Taxonomy (NCBI): domain Eukaryota; kingdom Metazoa; phylum Chordata; class Amphibia; order Anura; family Dendrobatidae; genus Ranitomeya; species Ranitomeya imitator. Next base: position 306,895,726 of record NC_091285.1, on the reverse strand, counting down.
GAAGAAGGAATCAATGTCACCATTACACACTGAATGGGAAACCACTGGGTAAATCTGACAGGGAGAAGGACTTGGGGATCCTAGTTAATGATAAACTTACCTGGAGCAGCCAGTGCCAGGCAGCAGCTGCCAAGGCAAACAGGATCATGGGGTGCATTAAAAGAGGTCTGGATACACATGATGAGAGCATTATACTGCCTCTGTACAAATCCCTAGTTAGACCGCACATGGAGTACTGTGTCCAGTTTTGGGCACCGGTGCTCAGGAAGGATATAATGGAACTAGAGAGAGTACAAAGGAGGGCAACAAAATTAATAAAGGGGATGGGAGAACTACAATACCCAGATAGATTAGCGAAATTAGGATTATTTAGTCTAGAAAAAAGACGACTGAGGGGCGATCTAATAACCATGTATAAGTATATAAGGGGACAATACAAATATCTCGCTGAGGATCTGTTTATACCAAGGAAGGTGACGGGCACAAGGGGGCATTCTTTGCGTCTGGAGGAGAGAAGGTTTTTCCACCAACATAGAAGAGGATTCTTTACTGTTAGGGCAGTGAGAATCTGGAATTGCTTGCCTGAGGAGGTGGTGATGGCGAACTCAGTCGAGGGGTTCAAGAGAGGCCTGGATGTCTTCCTGGAGCAGAACAATATTGTATCATACAATTAGGTTCTGTAGAAGGACGTAGATCTGGGGATTTATTATGATGGAATATAGGCTGAACTGGATGGACAAATGTCTTTTTTCGGCCTTACTAACTATGTTACTATGTTACCTTACACGGGGACAAAGAGGAAGGTGCAGATGAAAGTGCAGGTTCCTTCATCGGGTGGGGGGGAATACTCGTTGGCGACGTCACTGGCACAGGGCCCCTCATAGTACGCAAAAGTGTCGCTGCCGGTGGTAGGCTCCCCCGCCGTGCAAACACACCGCCGTACTTTGAGGGGCCCTGTGCCAATGTCAACGAGTGGGCCCCCCCTGCTTGCTCAGGATCACAGCACTTGCAAAGTTTAAATACTTACCTCTCCCTGCTCCACTGCCGTGACGTGGTCCAGATTTCCTGGGCCCACTAAATACTTGAACCAGCCCTACCCCCCACAACTTTAGCCAAATGACCCCCAATTTCCAATGCCTTACTATTATTATAAGGTAAATTAAGATTGACAAGCTTCAGTAACAAGAATGGATGTTTTTGCCATTAAAATGGGCACTGTAGGTGGTTTCCTGGCCTCCACTCACTGCCGACTATGCTCCCCTATTGACTTGCATTGGGTTTCGTGTTTCAGTCGATCCCCGACTTTTCGCGATAATCGGCCGATTCCACTCGACTCGACTTTTGACCCTAAAAAACTAAAAGTCGCTCAACCCTAGTGGTGGTTTCACTGTTCTTATCAGTAAACAAGTATTTATCTAGTATTATCCATTTGCTGTTTGTGAGAGAGGAGACTGGTTGTCTATCATTCAAAGGCTGGGGGTTTCACTGTCATCAGTAATCAAGTATTTATGTTCATATGCTCTAAATGTTCAAGTGTATACAGGAAAAACCCCTGGTGAAAGACCTGAAAAAAATCAAGGTATGCGTGTTGTTCTCGATTTGACTCATGGACTAAAAGGACAAAATGTCACATGTGACAACTTTTTTACATCCTATCAACTAGGCCAGATGTTGACGAAAAAACAACTTACCATGCTGGGTACTATAAGAAAAAACAAACCTGAACTACCGCAAGGTATCCTTAGCAAGAGAGAGGTGTACAGTTCTACTTTTTTTTTCTGGAAATACAACTGTTGTTTCTTATGTTCCAAAAAAAAACAAGCAGATAATTCTAATGAGCACAATGCACCATGACAATGCCGTAAGTGATAGAGAAAACAGAAAGCCTGACATTATTTTGGATTATAATGCCACAAAGGGAGCAGTTGATACTTTAGACCAAGCAATATCAACATATACATGCAAACACAAAACCAATCGGTGGCCAATGATTTTATTTTATAACATACTGGACGCTTCTGCATACAATGCATTTGTCTTATGGAGAGAAATCGACCCCGATTGGAACCGCAATAAGCTGCATAAAAGAAGATTATTTCTTGAGGAATTGGGCAAATCCCTGGTTAGGCCATATATTGAGAGCAGAAAAGTGACCCCCAGAAGTGAAGGAGCAACAGCCATTGTAAAAAGTGTCCACGGCCTCCACCAGCACAGCTACCAGCAGCACAGCTACCAGCAAAAAAGGAAGAGATGTAGCTTCTGTCCATCTTCCTGTGACAATAAGACTAATCTGACATGTGCTGGATGTTCAAAATATCTGTGTAAAGGATATGTCTTATTATTGTGTTCAGTGTAAAAACACATGAACATGTTCAGTTTTTCTTTTTTCTTTCTAAAAAGGTTGACGTTTTTATGATTTTCATTTGTTGATTTATAAATATTGTTTTCAAAAAGTTAAATTTCATGTTTTAGTAATAGTAATCTAAAGCTTCTTTGTTATTTGTGTGCAGAATGCCAACAATCAAAGATAATTGTAAAAAGCCTGTGTAACCTTTTTATGGAAAAAAAAATAAATTATTAAGTTTAAATTTAAATTTTTCATTTGTTTATGATCAACCATGTTCACATACAGTATAATAATGAAAAAAGTATTCAAATAAAACACTTAGAGTAGCTAAAAATCAAGAATTAATAGGTCGGGTCATATTGACCCGGGAACAGTACAAGTGTATAGCAAATGCGAACAGAACAGCATGGTTAATGTAAGTGCCTACATCGGGAATCACGCTTAGTAGTCAGGCTTTTTGGGCATTATCATTGCTAGCTGTCATTGAGTGTGGCACCTGACTGGTTGGTTGGATTGTCCGATAGGGCTCAAGATTCATCATCCATATCTACAGTAATCACTAGTATTTTGTTGCACCACCTCTGGCTTTTATAACAGCTTGCAGTCTCTGAGGCATGGACTTAATGAGTGTCAAACAGAACTCTTCATCAATATGGCTCCAACTTTCTCTGATTGCTGTTGCCAGATCAGCTTTGTAGGTTGGAGCCTTGTCATGGACCATTTTCTTCAACTTCCACCAAAGATTTTCAATTGGATTGAGATCCGGACTATTTGCAGGCCATGACACTGACCTTATGTGTCTTTTTTCAAGGAATGTTTTCAGAGTTTTTGCTCTATGGCAGGATGCATTATAATCTTGAAAAATGATTTCATCATCCCCAAACATCCTTTCAATTGATGGGATAAGAAAAGTGTCCAAAATATCAATATAAACTTGTGCATATATTGAAGATGTAATTACAGCAATCTCCCCAGTGCCTTTACCTGACATATCATAAATGACTGTGGAAATTTGCATGTTCTCTTCAGGCAGTCATCTTTATAAATCTCATTGGAATGGCACCAAACAAAAGTACCAGCATCATCACCTTGCCCAATGCAGATTCGCGATTTATCACTGAATATGACTTTCATCCAGTCATCCACAGTCCACGATTGCTTTTCCTTAGCCCATTATAATCTTGTTTTTTTCTGTTTAGGTGTTATTGATGGCTTTCGTTTAGCTTTTCTGTATCTAAATCCAATTTCCTTTATGCGGTTTCTTAGAGTTCGGTCACAGACGTTGACTCCAGTTTCCACCCATTTGTTCCTCATTTGTTTTGTTGTGCATTTCCTGTTTTGGAGACATATTGCTTTAAGTTTCCGGTCTTGATGATTTGATGTCTTTCTTGGTCTACCAGTATGTTTGCCTTTAACAACCTTTCCATGTTTATATTTGGTCCACATTTTAGACACAGCTGAATGTGAACAACCAACATCATTTGCAACATTGCGTGATGAATTACCTTCTTTTAAGAGTTTGATAATCCTCTCCTTTGTTTCATTTGACATCTCTTATGTTGGAGCCATGATTCATGTCAGACCATTTGGTGCAACAGCTCTTCAAGGTGTGATCACTCCTTTTTAGATACAGACTAATGAGCAGATCTAATTTGATGCAGGTGTTTCTTTTGGGTATGAAAACTTACAGGGTGATTCCATAATTTTTTCCTCACAATTGAGTGATTTCATCATTTTTCCCCTATGCTGAAGAATCACATATTTATACACAACACAGCACAGAACTTTCATTATGGGAGAGTGATAAGTGATAAACAGTTGTGTCCATAAATATTGGAAAGTTTCTAGATTAGGACGGAGTGAATGTTTTGTTGTCATCTGATTGGGGTGTGGTTCTGTTATGATGACACTACTGGGTCTTAAGTGCAAATTCCTTAAGTGATGTAAAAAGACATAAATCCACGAGGCACATTCATTCCTGCACTGTATCAAAGGTCGTCATAAGTTTATACTCCCAGATTCTCCTGTCTCTCTGAGATTTGAAGCTTCCTTTCAATACAAGTAATTTCAGGTCCATGGTTCTATGATCAGGCATACAAAAATGTTTGGCCATAGGTAGATCCATTCTTTTTTTGTGAGAATTTATCCTAGTTCTTAGTTTTTGCCCTGTCTCTCCAACATACAGACCCCCCAGTTGGACATTTAGTACAAATAATTAAGTACACCACATTAGATGTGATGCAGCTGAAGGTACCTGGGATATTGTAGTCCTGATGTGAATTGGGGTTCTTTATCTAGTCCGTGGTCATTATAAATGGACAGGTTTTACATTTTTTCTGGTTGCAAGGAAAGGTACCTGCAGCTGTTGGAGAGGACAGGGAGCTTCTGAATATGATACTTCTTAGTTTTGGGGGCTGCCTAAAATACAGTAGTGGGGGGTCTGGAAAAATAGTTGTAAGCGGGCATCTTTTTCTAGTAAAGGTTGTAATTTCCGTGCAGCTCCCTTTAGCACCTCCAGATTTGGATTGTAGGTGACTACTAGAGGTACCTGGTTATTTTCTTCTTTAGCTTTGTAGCAGGTGATTCCCTGATATTCTGGTGGCTCTTGTGATTTGGTTTTCAATTGTTCTTGGATGGTAGCCCTGATTCAAAAAGGTCTTTCTGAAGCGACCAAGGTGTTCATCCCTATCCATGGGGTTGGAACATATATGACTGTATCTGATGGCTTGGCTGTAGATAATAGAGTTTTTTATGTGTTTTGGATGGAAACTGTCCCATTTATGGTATGTTGGACGGTCGATTGGCTTCTGATACAGAGATGTCTCTATTTTATTGTTCTGCAGCTTAATGATGGTGTCCAAAAAGTTAATTTCAGTACAGGAGTAGTTGAGTGTCAAGTTGATGGTGGGATGAAATTGATTAAACTGTTCATGGAATGTCTTTAGCTGTGGCTCAGACTCTGTCCAGATGATTAAAATGTCATCAATGTAGCGATAGTAGGCCAGGGGCCTGATGGGACATGAGGACAAAAAGTCACTTTCAAGCTTGGCCATGAAAAGATTTGCATACTGTGGGGCCATTTTACTTCCCATTGCTGTGCCAGTCTCCTGTAGCTAGATCTTGTTGTCAAATTAAAAGTAATTGTGGGTGAGGATGAATTTTATAAGTTTCACCACAGAATCCGCATCAGTCGCTGTGTTTTACAGGAAGAATTTGCAGGCATTTAATCCATCCTGGTGTGGGATATTGGAGTGCAAAGATTCCACATACATGGTGGCCAGGATGGTTCCTTCTGGTAGAGGACCTATTGCTGATAGTTTATCAATAGGTCAGTTGTGTCCTGAATGAAGCTGGGTGTATCCTTTACCAGGGGTTCAAGAATACCCTCTACCCATCCGGATACCTGCTCAGTAAGGGTGCCCACACAAGAAATAATTGGTCTTCCTGGGTTTCCAGATTGGTGGATTTTGGAAACCATGTAGAATGTCCCTGTTCTTGGACTTTCTGGTATCAGGTCATTGGCTTTTATGGATTCGTCGGGCAGACAAGATACCAACTTGTTTAGTTCCTTGTAATAATCCTGTGTAGGATCTGACTCCAATTTTTTGTAGTAGCATGTGTCCATAAGTTGTCTGTTTGCTTCCTTCATATAGTCTGATGTGTTCATCATGAATATTGCACCTCCCTTGTCAGCAGGTTTGATGATGATTTCTTTGCTGGTTTTCAGAGACTGTATGGCCTTTCTCCCCTGGGCACTGATGTTGGATGCTTGTCTCTTGTTAGTATCTATGATGGTAGATTTTATCAAATGTCTGAAGGAGTCTATATAGTTATCCAAATGAGGGTTGGGTCTAGGTGGAGGTGTCCAGTCTGACCTCTTCTTTGTTGTTAGGATCCCTTTTCCTTCAGTCCAGGTGGGTTCTGAATCTTCTGTATCATTGAAATATTCCCTCAGGTGCAATGCCCTGAAAAAATGTTCCATATCACTGCAGAGTTCAGTTTAATCCAGGGCCTTAGTAGGACAAAATGAGAGTCCTCTGGAAAGCACGGCCAGCTCCACTTTGTTGGGTTTATATTCTGAGAGATTAATGACACAGTTAGATGCATTTTTGTCTGGAATGGAGTGGTTGTCCAAGTTGTCAGGCTTTGGCTTTGTTTTGTATCTGTTTGTATAGAGTTCTGAATTGAGGCGCAATCTGTGTAGTTTCTTTTCCTTGTTATGAATCAGAAGTGCCCGTAGTTTGTTGTAGTATTGTTGCAATTTTTGCTCTGTGTCTTCTGTAAGTGTTTTCCTCAGAGTTTGAAATTGCCCTTGGACTTTACTCTTTATGCTGTAGCAGACATGCAAAAGGTGATTCCTTACTTTCTCCGAAGTCCTGTGACAAAGGTTTTGTGCATAATGGGTATTGTAGGTATGAAGAATTGGGTTTGTAATCCAGAGTCCTTTGGGAAATAGATTCTCCTTTTAGCATTTAGATAGGAAACAAATGTCGCTGTCCATTTGTGCACGTTTCTTCAGAAGTGGTTTTAGTTCCATAAAGATGAGGTACATTCTGGTATCCTCCATATTGATACAGGAAAGATAAATACGGTATCTTGGTACCGTGTTAGCCAGTAGATAGAAAACTATTTAAAATTGAGAGTCCTCAGTGGTTGATACCATTTAATGGCTAACTGAAAAGATTGTAACAAATTTCAAGCTTTCGAGACTACTCAGGTCTCTTCATTAGGTACAGACTAAAGCAAAATCTGAAGAATCACATATTTATACACAACACAGCACAGAACTTTCATTATGTCAGAGGTCCAGCAGGACAATGACCCAAACATACTTTAAGAATCACCCAGAAATAGATGGAAACAAAGCACTAGTGAAATCTGAGGTGGACAGTAATGAGTCCCTATCTAAATCCCATTGAACACCTGCAGAGTGATCTTAAAATTGCTGTTGGGAGAAGGCACCCTTCAAATATGAGAGACCTGGAGCAGTTTGCACAAGAAGAGTGGTCCAAAATTCCATTTGAGAGGTGTAAGAAGCTTGTTGATGGTTATAGGAAGCAATTGATTACTGTTATTTATTCCAAAGACTGTGCACCCATATTGAGTTGAGGGTGCCAACAATTTTGTCTGGACCATTTTTAGGACTTTGTGTGAAATGATGTCCAATTCGCCTTTTTTTTCCCCTGTTTTTTTGTGTTGTTACAGCACACATAAAGGAAATAACATGTGTATAAAAAATGTGTAATCACAATAGTTTTCTGGCAGAAATACTTCATTTTCACTCCATTGGATTGCCCTATGTAAAAGTAATAGAATCAGCTGTACTTACTCTCCTCTATTCCAGCATTTTCTTTCTGACAATGCTCAGAGTGAATATTTACAAGTGACGACGGTGATGTCACGATTTCAGCACACATGACAACTGCAGCCAATTACTTTAACTTGTTATTTTAATATATACACAAAAATATATTAATATTACATATTATACAAATACAAAGATGTATATATATATGTATTTAATATACATTAATATTATTTATTATTTAAATATACTGTATATATTTTTTTTCTATTTAATATATATGCTCCCACTAATCTGGTCCATTGATTGCATGCAATATTTGTTATTTTACATGCACAAAAAGTAATTTTCCTAATAAATTCATTCAAGGCTATGTTGCAAAAAATAGTGTCTTTTAAACAAATCTAAGGTTTAGACTACAAAATTTTAATTAACCAAAAGTCAAGCAAAGGTACTGTAAATCTAATTATTCATTAAAAAGTTTTCAGCTGCCAGATGATGATAAAAGGGTTTACTTAACAAGGAAAATCCGTTCCCATTTCATGCGGTCAGCAATAGCACCACATGGAAGAGAAATGTCAAAACACATGAGAAAGGAAATAATTTCTTTACACAAGAAAGGTGAAGGCAATAAGAAGATCAGCAAAGCTTTACTTATCAGTCAGAATACTGTAGCATGATGGAAAGAGTGATACAAAAATGTAACAAAGATGGATCTGCAACCATCTCACAGAGACACCCGAGCTGAACATGGAAGTTAACACTTAACTGAACATGAGGAGCATCTTCTCATGAGAAGGTTTAAAGAAAATTGATGTGCAAGTTCATTGCAGTTACCGAAAGAAGTAGAAAACCAAACTGGGATGAGTATTTCACATGATACAATATGGCATACACTGCAGAGGAATCACATGAATGAGTATCATCCACGAAGCAAGCCTCTAATAAAGACCATGAATAAAAAAACACCTACAATTTGCCAAAGCCCATGCAGCCCATGAAAGAGCTTTTGACATCATTGTCCAATGACTTTCGGTCCCATGAAAAAGAGACAGCTGCATATAACCCCTTTGCGATCTCAGGCATAATACAATAATACGCCAATATCTGACACCCACCCTTTGATGTGGGCTCTGGGGGTGAGCCCACATCTTTCTGGCACATGTCAGTTGTATTTAACAGCTGAGATGTGCTGCTAACAGCCACAGGAGGAATCACGATCCTCCCGCAGCTGTTAACCTATTAAATGCCGCTGTTAAACTCTGACAGCAGCATTTAACATGCGATTCCAGCAAGCGCGCTGGAAATCCGCCCATCGGTGACCCCCGTCACATTGATCGTGGGTCACCGATGGGTTGGCATGACAACCAGAGGTCTCCTACAGACCTCTATGGTTGTCATTTCCAGATTGCTATGAGCGCTGCCCGGTGGTCAGCACTCACAGCAAGTGAGTAATTCTGCTACATACAGGTGATATAATCTTTGCCTGTATGTAGCAGAGCCTATGGGGTTGTGTCAGCTTCTAGTCTCCCATGGACACTATTGAAGCATGTCAAAAGGAAAAAAATGTTTTTTAAAATACAAAAATATAGACATATATAAAAGTTCAAATCCCCTCCTTTTGCACCATTCAAAATAAAACAATAAAAAAATCATACATACACATGTTTGGTATTGCCGTGTTCAGAAGTGACCAATCTATCTATAAAAAAAGATTAACCTGTTCGCTAAAAGGTGTTGAGAGAAAAAATGTAAAAACGCCAGAATTACGTTTTTTTGGTCGCCACGACATTTCAGCAAAATGTAATAATGTGAGATCAAAAGATCATATTGCACCAAAATGGTATCATTAAAAATGTCAGCTCGGTGCACAAAAAATAAGCTCTCACCCTACCCAAGATCACAAAAATTGGAGATGCTGCAGGTATTGGAAAACGGCGCAATTTTTTTTTATTAACAAAGTTTGAAATTCATAATAAAGAACCTAGACATTTTTGGTCTCTATGAACTCATAATGACCTGGAGAATCATAATTGCAGGTCAATTTTAGCATTTAGTGAACATAGTATAAAGGCAAAACAAAAAACAACTGTTGGATAGCACTTTTTTTTGTAATTTTACCGCACTTGGAATTTTTTCCCGTTTTCTAGTACACAATGTTAAAACCAATGATGTCATTCAAAAGTACAACTCGTCCCACAAAAAACAAGCCATCACATGGCCATTTTGAAAGAAAAATTAAAAAGTTATGGCTCTGGGAAGAAGGGGGGCAAAAAACAAAAAAGCAAACATGAAAATACCTCCAGTCATGAAGGGGTTAAAGAGCTTTCATTCATAAACTTTTGCTCAAATTAATATGCAACTGCTGTCAAATTAAAGCTGAGAGTATGTAGATATTGATTATATATCTGTATTTTGAATATGTTTTGGGAAACAGCTAAAATGCCAAAGCTGTTCAAATGTTTCTGGATCTATCTATATCACTTCATAGATTTTGTATTCGTTGCCATGCAATTGTTGTGATTTCACATTATTTATGGATTTGCATTTATTATGTGTTTAATGTGCTTAACTACTTATATGTGAAATTGTACATTTTTAAATATGTTGCTGACTGATTACAAATTAATTTAACAAAGGAGATTCTGGGTATGTAAAGTCATTTAACACTGTTCTGTTTGCTTGAAAACGGCTCCATTGCATGTCTCATTATCACATTGGGTGAACAAACTATTTCTTCGCTGGATTTTCTGGAGGGCTACTCTCATTTCTCACCTTCTATGTTAAGTAAGTTAGGGCAGGGCTGAGACAAGGTTTTCTGGTGCCCTCATCCCCTAAGTGTAAAGGAATTGGTCAGAGACTAACAAGACCCCTTACACCCTCTCTCCCTCTGATGAGTCAGGTAGCAAGCTCCGACATCCAGACATCCACTTCCACTAGAATTATTTTCTTTTTCACCAAAAAATTCCAGCAAAAGTAAAAACAGTATTTTAAAGGTGAAACTCAACAGGGAGTGCGTTTTTAAAGTTAGCTATAACTTATTTATTATTTGAGGACTATTTACTCAATATCAGGAACAAATAGTGATATTCATCCCTGACATCTTATATTTTAAATGTTAAACCCAAGGACAGTCATGAAAACAAATAAAACTTATGGGGGCCATTTGGTTTCACTTAAGGTGCCCAGCATTTGGCAGATGGCCTAATGGAAATGAAACAGAACTCATTACAGATAAGGAGACAAATATGATGATTTTTACGACCGTCATGCGACAAATATAGTTTGCAACAAAACTGACGGCCCATATACAGCCACATCTCATAGATCAAAATAAAATATTCACTTTTTGCATCAAAATCTTCTCTATCATCATTTTGGTGCTGAGGTTTTGATCTGCATCACATCTTCAATGCATGCATCACTCAAGCAACAAAGCATTAGGAAGTGGCAGTAGTTTTGCATATGGGTCATGCAACACTAATTAAAAACATTGCTGTAGTCAGGTAGTATGTATGTCCTAATACTGTATAAAGTCATGTCTAAGCCGAGATTTTCAGCACATTTTTTTTGTGATGAAAACGCCCCTCTCGGCTTATACATGAGTCATTGCCAGCGGGAAGGGTGGGGAAACAGAAGACATCATACTCACCCTCCTGGTGTCGTCGCTGCATATCAGTCCCTGCATCTCGGGCGCTGGCATCTCTCTTCCTATCTTCCATCCTGTGCTTAGCGGTCACGTGGAACCGCTCATTAAAGTAATGAAAATGCACGCATATTTGCTCCCATAGGCATGGAGTGCATATTCATTACTTTAATGAGTGATATCACTGACCGCTCAGCACAGGAAAGAAGACAGGAAGAGAGATGTGGGCGCCCGAGATGCAGGGACTGATATGAAGCCCCTGGATGGTGAGTAGGACAGTGGAAGGAGGGTGAGCCATGCGATATTCACCTGTCCACGCTTCACCGCCGCTCTGTGTCTTCCGGGTCCTCTGGCTGTGACATTCAAGTCAGAGGGCGCGATGATGTGGTAAGTGCGAAATGCTTGAACATTCACTGCAGAGAGCTGAGGAGCAGCGGGAAGCGATGACAGGTGAGTATGTCAATTTTTTATTAATCACAGCAGCAGCATTATATGGGGCATATTTTAGTATGGAGCATCTTATGGGGCCATCATTAACCTTCATGGAGCATTATATGCGGCACAGTTTAATATGGAGCATATTATGGGGCCATCATTATCCTTTGTGCAGCATTACATGGGGCATATTTTTGCATGGAGCATCTTATGGGTCCATCATTAACCTTCATGGAGCATTATATGGGGTATATTATAATATGGAGCATGTTATGGGGCATCATTATCCTTTGTGCAGCATTATATGGGGTTTATTTTTGTGTGGAGCATCTTATAGGGCCATCATTAACCTTTGTGCAACATTATATGGGGCATATTTTTGTATGAAACATCTTATGGGGCCATCATTAACCTTCATGCAGCATTATATGGGGCATATTTTAACCCCTTCCCGACCTTTGATGCCACGTAGGCGTCATGAAAGTCGGTGCCATTCCGACCCATGACGCCTATGCGGCGTCATGGAAAGATCGCGTCCCTGCAGATCGGGTGAAAGGGTTAACTCCCATTTCACCCGATCTGCAGGGACAGGGGGAGTGGTAGTTTAGCCCAGGGGGGGTGGCTTCACCCCCTCGTGGCTACGATCGCTCTGATTGGCTGTTGAAAGTGAAACTGCCAATCAGAGCGATTTGTAATATTTCACCCATTATAACGGATGAAATATTACAATCCAGCCATGGCCGATGCTGAAATATCATCGGCCATGGCTGGAAATACTAGTGTGCCCCCACCCCACCCCTCCGATCGCCCCCCCACCCCCCCGATCTGGCCGGTACACTGCTCCGGCTCCCCTCCGTCCAGTGCTCCGCTCCCCCCCGTGCTCGTGTCCGCTCCCCCCGTGCTCCAATCACCCCCCCGTGCTCCAATCACCCCCCCTGCACTCCGATCCACCCCCCCCGTGCTCCGTTCCACCCCCCCGTGCTCCATTCCAGCCCCCCCGTGCTCCGTTCCACGCCCCCCGCGCTCCGTTCCACCCCTCCCGCGCTCCGATTCCCCCCCCCGTGCTCCGATCCCCCCCCCGTGGTCCCCCCCCACCCTATCATACTTACCGATCCAGCCGTGGTCCCGTCCGTCTTCTCCCGGGCGCCGCCATCTTCCAAAATGGCGGGCGCATGCGCAGTGCGCCCGCCGAATCTGCCGGCCGGCAGATTCGTTCCAAAGTGCATTTTGATCACTGAGATATAATCTATCTCAGTGATCAAAATAAAAAAAATAATAAATGACCCCCCCCCCCCCTTTGTCACCCCCATAGGTAGGGACAATAAAAAAATAAAGAAATTTTTTTTTTTCCACTAATGTTAGAATAGGGTTAGGGTTAGGGGTAGGGTTAGGGTTAGGGGTAGGGTTAGGGTTAAGGTTAGGGCTAGGGGTAGGGTTAGGGTTAGGGGTAGGATTAGGGGTAGGGTTAGGGGTAGGGTTAGGGGTAGGGGTAGGGCTAGGGTTAGGGCTAGGGTTAGGGTTAGGAATGTGCACACGTATTCTGGTCCTCTGCGGATTTTTCCGCTGCGGATTTGATAAATCCGCAGTGCTAAACCGCTGCGGATTTATGGCAGATTTACCGCGTTTTTTTCTGCGCATTTCACTGCGGTTTTACAATTGCGATTTTCTATTGGAGCAGTTGTAAAACCGCTGCGGAATCCGCACAAAGAAGTGACATGCTGCGGAATGTAAACCGCTGCGTTTCCGTGCAGTTTTTCCGCAGCATGTGTACAGCGATTTTTGTTTCCCATAGGTTTACATTGAACTGTACACTCATGGGAAACTGCTGCGGATCCGCAGCGTTTTCCGCAGCGTGTGCACATACCTTTAGAATTAGGCTATGTGCACACGGTGCGGATTTGGCTGCGGATTCGCAGCAGTGTTCCATCAGGTTTACAGTACCATGTAAACATATGAAAAACCAAATCCGCTGTGCCCATGGTGCGGAAAATACCGCGCGGGAACGCTGCGTTGTATTTTCCGCAGCATGTCAATTCTTTGTGCGGATTCCGCAGCGTTTTACACCTGTTCCTCAATAGGAATCCGCAGGTGAAATCCGCACAAAAAACACTGGAAATCCGCGGAAAATCCGCAGGTAAAACACAGTGCCTTTTACCCGCAGATTTTTCAAAAATGGTGCGGAAATATCTCACACGAATCCGCAACGTGGGCACATAGCCTTAGGGTTAGGGTTGGAATTAGGGTTGTGGTTAGGGTTAGGGGTGTGTTGGGGTTAGTGTTGTGGTTAGGGGTGTGTTGGGGTTAGGGTTGTGATTAGGATTATGGCTACAGTTGGGATTAGGGTTAGGGGTGTGTTGGGGTTAGTGTTGGAGTTAGAATTGAGGGGTTACCACTGTTTAGGCACATCAGGGGTCTCCAAACGCAACATGGCGCCACCATTGATTCCAGCCAATCTCGTATTCAAAAAGTCAAATGGTGCTCCCTCACTTCCGAGCCCTGACGTGTGCCCAAACAGTGGTTTACCCCCACATATGGGGTACCAGCATACTCAGGACAAACTGCGCAACAATTACTGGGGTCCAATTTCTCCTGTTACCCTTGTGAATCTAAAAAAATGCTTGCTAAAACATAATTTTTGAGGAAAGAAAAATGATTTTTTATTTTCACGGCTCTGCGTTGTAAACGTCTATGAAGCACTTGGGGGTTCAAAGTGCTCACCACGCATCTAGATAAGTTCCTTTCAGGGTCTAGTTTCCAAAATGGGGTCACTTGTGGGGGGTTTCTACTGTTTAGGCACATCAGGGGCTCTGCAAACGCAACGTGACGCCCGCAGAGCATTCCATCAAAGTCTGCATTTCAAAACGTCACTACTTCAATTCCAAGCCCCGGCATGTGCCCAAACAGTAGTTTACCCCCACATATGGGGTATCACCGTACTCAGGAGAAACTGGACAACAACTTTTGGGGTCAAATTTCTCCTGTTACCCTTGGGAAAATTAAAAAATTCTGGGCTAAATAATTATTTTTGAGGAAAGAAAACGTATTTATTATTTTCACGGCTCTGCATTATAAACTTCTATGAAGCACTTGGGGGTTCAAAGTGCTCACCACACATCTAGATAAGTTCCTTTGGGGGTCTAGTTTCCAAAACGGGGTCACTTGTGGGGGGTTTCTACTGTTAAGCCACATCAGGGGCTCTGCAAACGCAACGTGACGCCCACAGAGCATTCCATCAAAGTCTGCATTTCAAAACGTCACTACTTCACTTCCGAGCCCCGGCATGTGCCCAAACAGTGATTTACCCCCACATATGGGGTATCAGCGTACTCAGGAGAAACTGGACAACAACTTTTGGGGTCAAATTTCTCCTGTTACCCTTGGGAAAATAAAAAATTGCAGGCTAAAAGATCATTTTTGAGAAAATAATTTTTTTTTTAATTTTCATGGCTCTGCGTTATAAACTTCTGTGAAGCACTTGGGGGTTCAAAGTCCTCACCACACATCTAGATTAGTTCCTTTGGGGGTCTAGTTTCCAAAATGGTGTCATTTCTGGGGGATCTCCAATGTTTAAGCACACAGGGGCTCTCCAAACGTGACATGGTGTCCGCTAATGATTGGAGCTAATTTTCCATTTAAAAAGCCAAATGGCGTGCCATCCCTTCCGAGCCCTGCCGTGCGCCCAAACAGTGGTTTACCCCCACATATGGGGTATCAGCGTACTCAGGACAAACTGGACAACAATATTTGGGGTCCAATTTCTCCCATTATCCTTGGCAAAATAGGAAATTCCAGGCTAAAAAATCATTTTTGAGGAAAGAAAAATTATTTTTTATTTTCATGGCTCTGCGTTATAAACTTCTGTGAAGCACCTGGGGGTTTAAAGTGCTCAATATGCATCTAGATAAGTTCCTTGGGGGGTCTAGTTTCCAAAATGGGGTCACTTGTGGGGGAGCTCCAATGTTTAGGCACACAGGGGGCTCTCCAAACGCGACATGGTGTCCGCTAACAATTGGAGCTAATTTTCCATTCAAAAAGTCAAATGGCGCGCCTTCTCTTCCGAGCCCTGCCGAGTGCCCAAACAGTGGTTTACCCCCACATATGAGGTATCGGCGTACTCGGGAGAAATTGCCCAACAAATTTTATGATCCATTTTATCCTACTGCCCATGTGAAAATGAAAAAATTGAGGCGAAAATAATTTTTTTGTGAAAAAAAAGTACTTTTTCATTTTTACAGATCAATTTGTGAAGCACCTGAGGGTTTAAAGTGCTCACTAGGCATCTAAATAAGTTCCTTGGGGGGTCTAGTTTCCAAAATGGGGTCACTTGTGGGGGAGCGCCAATGTTTAGGCACACAGGAGCTATCCAAACGCGACATGGTGTCCGCTAACGATGGAAATAATTTTTCATTCAAAAAGTCAAATGGCGCTCCTTCCCTTCCGAGCCTTACCATGTGCCCAAAGTGTGAGGTATTGGTGTACTCAGGAGAAATTGCCCAACACATTTTAGGATCCATTTTATCCTGTTGCCCATGTGAAAATGAAAAAATTGAGGCTAAAAGAATTTTTTTGTGAAAAAAAAGTACTTTTTCATTTTTACGGATCAATTTGTGAAGCACCTGGGGGTTCAAAGTGCTCACTATGCATCTAGATAAGTTCCTTGGGGCGTCTAGTTTCCAAAATGGGGTCACTTGTGGGGGAGCTCCAATTTTTAGGCACACGGGGGCTCTCCAAACGTGACATGGTGTCCGCTAAAGAGTGGAGCCAATTTTTGATTCAAAAAGTCAAATGGCGCTCCTTCCCTTCCAAGCCCTGCCGTGCGCCCAAACAGTGGTTTACCCCCACATATGAGGTATCAGCGTACTCAGGACAAATTGGACAACAAATTTCGTGGTTCAGTTTCTCCTTTTACCATTGGGAAAATAAAAAAATTGTTGCTAAAAGATAATTTTTGTGACTAAAAAGTTAAATGTTCATTTTTTCCTTCCATGTTGCTTCTGCTGCTGTGAAGCACCTGAAGGGTTAATAAACTTCTTGAATGTGGTTTTGAGTACCTTGAGGGGTGCAGTTTTTAGAATGGTGTCACTTTTGGGTATTTTCAGCCATATAGACCCCTCAAACTGACTTCAAATGTGAGGTGGTCCCTAAAAAAAATGGTTTTGTAAATTTCGTTGTAAAAATGACAAATCGCTGGTCAAATTTTAACCCTTATAACTTCCTAACAAAAAAAAATTTTGTTTCCAAAATTGTGCTGATGTAAAGTAAACATGTGGGAAATGTTATTTATTAACTATTTTGTGTCACATATCTCTCTGGTTTAACAGAATAAAAATTCAAAATGTGAAAATTGCGAAATTTTCAAAATTTTCGCCAAATTTCCGTGTTTATCACAAATAAATGCAGAATTTATTGACCTAAATTTACCACTAACATGAAGCCCAATATGTCACGAAAAAACAATCTCAGAACCGCTAGGATCCGTTGAAGCGTTCCTGAGTTATTACCTCATAAAGGGACACTGGTCAGAATTGCAAAAAACGGCAAGGTCTTTAAGGTCAAAATAGGCTGGGTCTTGAAGGGGTTAATATGGAGCATCAAATGGGGCATCATTCATTATTCTTTGTGCAGCGTTATATGGGGCTTATTTTTGTATGTAGCATATTATGGGGCAATCATTATCCATTGTGCAGCTTTGTCTGTCTATATGAAGTGCATATAATCCCTACCTGGTATGCTCATCCACTCAGCTTTCCTGCTTTGTATGTCTATATGAAGTGAATATAATCCCCACTTGGTATGCTCATCCACTCAGCTTTCCTGCTTTGTCTGTCTATCTGAAGTGCATATAATCCTCACCTGGTATGCTCATCCACTCAGCTTTCCTGCTTTGTCTGTCTATATGAAGTGCATATAATCCCCACCTGGTATGCTTTGATTAGCCAGTATTTTCTATCCATTTGTACTTCATTCCTCTTATGTCTCCCTTGCATACCTGAATGGTCAATCTAACCCCTCCCCCTCTTTATTACCTAGCTTACAGTCATGGCCAAAAGTATTAACACCCCTGCAATTCTGTAAGATAATACTCAGTTACTTCCTGAAAATGATTGAAATCACAAATTCTTTGGTATTATTATCTTCAATTAATTTGTCTTAAATGAAAAAAACACAAAAAGAATTGTCTTAAAGCCAAATTGGATATAATTCCACACCAAATATAAAAAAGGGGGTGGACAAAAGTATTCACACCTTTCGAAAAAACATTTGATGCTTATCTAATTTGTGTAATTAACAGCACTTGTAACTTACCTGTGGCATCTAACAGGTGTTGGCAATAACTAAATCACACTTGCAGCCAGTTGACATGGATTAAAGTTGACTCAACCTCTGTCCTGTGTCCTTGTGTGTACCACATTGAGCATGGAGAAAAGAAAGAAGACCAAAGAACTGTCTGAGGACTTGAGAAACCAAATTGTGAGGAAGCATGAGCAATCTCAAGGCTACAAGTCCATCTCCAAAGACCTGAATGTTCCTGTGTCTACCGTGCGCAGTGTCATCAAGAAGTTTAAAGCCCATGGCACTGTGGCTAACCTCCCTAGATGTGGACGGAAAAGAAAAATTGACAAGAGATTTCAATGCAAGATTGTGCGGATGTTGGATAAAGAACCTAGACTAACATCCAAACAAGTTCAAGCTGCCCTGCAGTCCGAGGGTACAACGGTGTCAACCCGTACTATCCGTCGGCGTCTGAATGAAAAGGGACTGTATGGTAGGAGACCCAGGAAGACCCCACTTCTTACCCCGAGACATAAAAAAGCCTGAAAAAGTCTAAAACGTTTTGGAAGAATGTTCTCTGGTCAGATGAGACAAAAGTAGAGCTTTTTTGGGCTAAGGCATAAACATAGAGTTTACAGGAGAAAAAAAGAGGCATTCAAAGAAAAGAACATGGTCCCTACAGTCAAACATGGCGGAGGTTCCCTGATGTTTTGGGGTTGCTTTGCTGCCTCTGGCACTGGACTGCTTGACCATGTGCATGGCATTATGAAGTCTGAAGACTACCAACAAATGTTGCAGCATAATGTAGGGCCCAGTGTGAGAAAGCTGGGTCTGCCTCAGAGGTCATGGGTCTCCCAGCAGGACAATGACCCAAAACACACTTCAAAAAGCACTAGAAAATGGTTTGAGAGAAAGCACTGGAGGCTTCTAAGGTGGCCAGCAATGAGTCCAGACCTGAATCCCATAGAAGACCTGTGGAGAGATCTAAAAATGGCAGTTTGGAGAAAGCACCCTTCAAATATCAGGGACCTGGAGCAGTTTACCAAAGAAGAATGGTCTAAAATTCCAGCAAAGCATTGCAAGAAACTCATTGATGGTTACCGGAAGCGGTTGGTCGCAGTTATTTTGGCTAAAGGTTGTGCAACCAAGCATTAGGCTGAGGGTGCCAATACTTTTGTCTGGCCCATTTTTGGAGTTTTGTGTGAAATGATCAATGTTTTGCTTTTTGCTTCATTCTCTTTTGTGTTTTTTTCATTTAAGACAAATTAAATGAAGATAATAATACCAAAGAATTTATGATTGCAATCATTTTTAGGAAATAACTGAGTATTATCTGACAGAATTGCAGGGGTGTTAATACTTTTGGCCATGACTGTAACTGTGAACATGTGCTCTGGACTCACACGCCCACATCCCCTCTCAGCTGTGAGCCCTAAGGCGCACATAAATTCAAAGCCATGAGTCTAACCAGACATGTCTGACCATCTTTCAAATTCCATATTTCAAATTACAGAATTCTAATTACTCTGAATTAGACTAGAATTGAACTGGAATTGACAGGAAGGTAAAAGAATAGAAAACTACTATAATGTTCCAGCTTCTTTTTACATTCACCCCCATACTATTTTATTTCTTCCTGTCTCCTGTAATCCCTCCACCCAGTAAGGAACTAGTCATTTCTCCCTCCATCCTCCCCAGCCACCTCACCTCCTCCACAGAACTGTTCCTCCACATACAATCCTTTTTCTCCAGACACACATGCCACATCATGTCCTATCCAGCTCCCACCTTCTAACGCTCTGTCTGCTACTCCTTATTGCTGGCGACATATCCCCTAATCCTGGCTCTCCTCAACACATCCCCACACTCATTTCTAACACCCTGCCACGATCCTCTACACGTCTTCGCAACAATGATAACCTCATACCCATTCATCCAGTCCCCAATCCCCCGGTCCCCCTAGCTGGAGCACTATGGAATGCACGCTCTGTCTGCATCAAACTGTCCTATATCCATGACCTCTTTATCACTAACAAACTCTCCTTCTTGGCATCACTGAAACCTGGCTCACCCCCTCTGACTCAGCCTCTCCAGCTGCACTTTCTTATGGCAGACTCAATCTCTCTCACACCCCTTGCCCCACTAGCAAACGTGGTGGAGAAGTTGGCTTGCTCCTGTCGAATACCTGCTCCTTTACCCCAATTCCACTACTACCCTCCTCTACTCTTCCCTCATTTGAGGTGCACTCCGTCCGCATCTACTCCCCTTCCAACCTCCAGCTGGCTGTCATCTACCGCCCCCCAGAACTAGCCATCTCCATCTTTCTTGACCACTTCACCACCTTATATCCATCGCAGTGCCCCAGTACCAGATGCCCAGTCACCACTACTTCTCAAAGAAAGCTGTGCCTGCGGTACACCAGCATGTCGCACACAACACCACCGCTTCCTGGAGAAACTCTGTGTGTGACAGGGTGCATTTCACCACAGACACTTGGACGAGTAGACATGGACAGGGGCGTTACATGTCGGTGACTGGGCACTGGGTAACTACGGCGACATCAGGAGAAGGGGCTGCTGTCCAAGTCTTGCCATCCCCACGAGTTGCTCGTCGATCCTCTGTATCTAGAAGTTCCTCCACTGCTTCTGCATCCTTAACCTCCTCTCAGTCCTCCACCTGCACCCAAAGCCTGTCTGGTAATGCCACCCGCATTGTAACTACGCAGAAGGAATCCTGCACACCTCCTCACTATGCTGTCACCAGGGCTCAACAGCATCAGGCAGTGTTTACATTGAAATGTCTGGGAAATGGGAGTCACACAGCTGAGGAGTTGTGGTCAGCTCTGGAGACCGAGTTCCATCAATGGTTGTCTCCACTCAACCTGAAGCCAGGGAAGGCTGTGTGGGACAATGCTGCAAACCTGAGTGGGGCCCTTCGCTGGGGCAATGTCACACACATGCCTTGAATGGCTCATGTTTTGAACCTGGTTGTCCAGCAATTTTTATCCCACTATCCCAGACTAGATGGGCTTCTGCAGAGGGCACAGTCGCTGTGTGCTCACTTCCACCGTTCGCATCCCACAACTCGACGACTTGCATCTCTACAGAAGTCGTTGGGCCTGCCAGTTCACCGGCTGAAATGCGATGTGCCCACATGGTGGAATTCAACTCTGCACATGTTGCAGCGACGGTGGCAGCACCGACGAGCCCTGGTGCAATACGTTATGACGTATAGCCTGGGCCAACGAGATCAAGATGTGCGGCAAATCACGCTGCAGGAGTGGTCTCAGATCAGGGACCTATGCACCCTTCTGCACAGTTTTGAAATAGCAACGAAGATGTTTAGTGCTGACGATGCCATTATCAGCATGACCATTCCGGTGATTTACATGCTGGAGCACAGGTGTTTGGAGTCAGGTGGTGGAACAAGAGGAGGAGAAGGAACAGGAGAAGTCATATGCGGAAGGGATCATATCTCCAAGGTCAAGAAGGTTGGCAGCACCAAGGCGGCTGGCATTGGAGGCTGGGGGAGAGGGATTACCGAGGGCACATGGTAGCAGTCAAACTGTTGAGGAAGGTGCAGGAGGCAAGGAAGAAGTGGAGGACGAACTGGCACTGGGCATGGAAGACTCATCAGATGAGGGAGACCTTGATCAAATTTCTGTTGTGCGAGGTTGGGGGGAGAGGGCTGACGAAGGAAGCATGATTTTCACCTCGCCACCACCAAGACAACAAGGACTTGGTCCTCCTGGATGCGCAAGACACATGAGTGCCTTCTTGCTGCACTACCTGCAACATGACCCTCGGATTTTCAGAATCCGAAGTAATGCCGACTACTGGGTTGCCACACTCTTAGATCCCCATTCCAAAAGCAAATTTGGCAAAATAATTCCTGCCGTAGAAAGGGATTCACGCATGCAGGGGTATCAGCAGAGACTGTTACAGAATCTAACATCTGCTTTTCCACAAAACACCAGTGGTGCACATAGTGAATCTCTGAGTTCTAACTTGCCAACCGTGGGACTATCAAGTCATCACTCAAACCATAA
This sequence comes from Ranitomeya imitator, assembly GCF_032444005.1. Classification (NCBI taxonomy): domain Eukaryota; kingdom Metazoa; phylum Chordata; class Amphibia; order Anura; family Dendrobatidae; genus Ranitomeya; species Ranitomeya imitator. The sequence goes on along the minus strand of NC_091285.1, from coordinate 306,873,672 downwards.
CAGTAACATCGTATCTATCTGGTGGTAACAGCAATTTTTTCCAATCGTTTCAAGATTTCTTTAGATTATCCTTTGCAAGGCCATAGGAGACAAAAAGTCTGATGCACAGCCAACGCCTAGAGAGGATGGTACAAGAGTATCTCCAAGTTAAAAACTATGCCATGACTGTGGAACTGGACCCTTGCTCATTTTGGGCTTCCAATCTTGAAAAATGGCCTGAGCGCGCCACTCACGCCTTGGAGTTCTTGTTGTGCTCCGCAGCGAGCGTTCTTTCTGAACATGTGTTCAGTGCTGCTGGTGGTGTGCTGACAGATAAGCACACACGGCTGTCCAGTGACAATGTAGACAGACTAACGTTCATCAGGATGAACAAATCCTGGATCCGCAAGGACTTTTCTACCCCTGTGTCATCTTGGGGAGACTAAAAGCTTGATGATTTTTGAAAATCACCTCACCAACCTTTTTAAAAAACTCTGGCGAAATTGATGCCACTTAAGTGGTGTATGTGGCCAAATTTTTGGAAAAAATGGAGACTTTTATTTAGTCCCCTTGCTGAGTTTTACATGACGTTGTCATCGTCAATTCCAGGTGGGTGGGGTCATCTGCAGAGTTGTTTAGTTGTTTATGGCCTGGGATTCAGAGGTCTGCTCCAAAGCTTCAGTGTCTGCTTGTCAGCAGAGAAGCCCAGCCACCCACCGCCTGTTAACCTAAGTACTATTTTTAATGGCATTTGGCTCAGGAAATCCTTTTGGGCCTAGTAGAATTTGGTGCTACTCAACAGCGTACCCAACCCATGAAGCAAGCTACACTGCCTGTTTACCAAAATACTATTTTGTAACGGCATCTAGCCCAGGAAATCCTTTTGGGCCTAGTAGAATTTAGTGCTACTCAGCAGCGTACCCCACCCATGAAGCAAGCTACACTGCCTGTATACCAAAATACTATTTTGTAACGGCATCTAGCCCAGGAAATCCTTTTGGGCCTAGTAGAATTTGGTGCTACTCAGCAGCATACTTCACCCGTGAAGCAAGCTACACTGCCTGTTTACCTAAGTACTATTTTGTAACGGCATCTAGCCCAGGAAATCCTTTTGGGCCTAGTAGAATTTGGTGCTACTCAGCAGCGTACTTCTCCCATGAAGCAAGCTACACCGCCTGTTTACCTAAGTACTATTTTGTAACGGCATCTAGCCCAGGAAATCCTTTTGGGCCTAGTAGCAATTTCTGCTACTCAGCAGCACACCCGACTCATGAAGCAAGCTACACTGCCTGTTTACATAAATACCATTTTGTAATGGCATCTAGCCCAGGAAATCTTTTTGGGCCTAGTAGAATTTAGTGCTACTCAGCAGCGTACCCCACCCATGAAGCAAGCTACACTCCCTGTCTACCTAAGTACTATTTTTTAACGGCATCTGGCCCAGGAAATTCTTTTGGGCCTAGTAGCAATTTCTGCTACTCAGCAGCGTACCCCAACCATGAAGCAAGCTACACCGCCTTATTTCTTTCTTAATCTAACCCCTCAGCTCTGGGGTGTCCACTCTCCCTCCAGCTCTCTCCTTCTCACAGGTGGACTACAGCATGTTTTCACACTGTGGTGAATCTTTTGGGCCCAGGCATAAGAAGTCGTCAAGGTAATGGATAATATGTGCCGCCTTACAAACGTCCATGACGACATATTCGAGGAAGCAACTAAATGCCTCAAATAGTGAGCAGGATATGGAGCACCCCATGGGCAAACAGCGATCTATGTAGTAAGCTCCATCACAGAAGCAGCCCAATGGGAGGACACTATTCGGAGGCACAGGTAGTAACCGGAACGCCCCCTCAATGTCTGCTTTTGGCCATTAGGGTGCCCCTTACCAACTTCTTGACCCGCCTGATTGCCTCGTCAAATGAGGTACAGTACATAGTACAGTACTTTGTTCCACGTCGATGTTGTCATTTATTGACCTGCCCCTTGGATATGACAAATGGTGGATTAGTCTGAATGTATTGGGTTCATTTTTTGGCACAACTCCCAATGGGGGTGTCTTCTAAGGAAAGTGTTCTGAATGGACCCACCGCCATTCTACCTAAAGATATTTCTTTTTTATTTTATTTTTTTAACGACATCTGGGTGTTGGTTGGGTGACTTTAGATTTTTACTCCAGCCTTTCTTGATTTTAGAAGGGCATGACATGCCTATATCCTTGTCTCCTCCTCCATTTACTCCTCCACCTCTTTTCTTTTCGCATGACTATATGTAGTTGTGACTTTTCCATGTGTTTGTTGTGTCTTCTGAGCAGTTTGTCAGCTTTTGGACACCTTTTAAGGTTTTTTTCTATGTGTTTTCCATGTGTTTGTATGTGTTTGTGTTTGCCTGCCATTGGTTTCAATGGGGTTCGACGGTGTTCGTCGAACATTCGACGAACAATTCGTCGAACATGTCCCTGTTCGACGAACCGAACCCGAACACTAGGGAGGTGGCTCAACACTAGTCATCATTTGTTTAAATGTGAACACTCCTGGTTAGGTGTCCATTTGCTGGATTGGGTGTAATGGAAGAACTGTCGGTCCCTAATATACTGTTTCTACTGTAGTGAAATTGATGCCACTTTTGTAGTGGCTGCCGATAATTTTTGAAAATGTGTTCACTCCTGGTTGGGTCTCCTTCATGTGTGTTGCTTGTAGCCGTATGCCTCTGAGACAGTCAGGCCTCCACTTCCTTGGACTCAACTACCGTGTTACTATCCTTAAATTTTTCTGACAATGGTAAACTACAAAACTGATATTTGTGCCACTTGAGAGTGGCTCAGCATGAAAGCAGGTAGAGGGGTTGCATATGGCATCAGGTCTCCCAACAAAGGAGACCTACACGGATCCCTCACCCACCTCGTCTTACTGTGACATTCAATTGAAAGCTGTAAATGCAGTCCCAGACCTGAATACCTCATGCCTGGCTGATTGCTACAGTGCCATGCTCCAATTTGTATTGTGGGTGAATTGAGGCCACTTTCCTGGTGTCTGTTCCTCATTTGATGTGTTTTCTCAGCATTTCGGGCCATTATAAGGCGCTGTGCATGCATGCCTTTGTTTTTGCCTCCCATGGACCTGAATGGCGTTCGGTTATGTTCAACAAATATTTGATGAATAGGCTGTGAATATTGCACATTTGGTGATCGTAATCCGAACCGAACATTGAAATATTCACTCATCTTTATATATGTCACGTTTTACCAAATACAAAAGCTTTCCTTTATAAAGATAGCTTCTTAATAGTTTAGTTGCATTAATATTCCACACAAGCTGACTGTGACACAAGACTTGTTTATAAACTAGAAGTAAATTAATTTGAAACCTAAACCTCCATGCGAGTATCACTAATGTCCTACTTTATTTGAGTGAAATAGATAATGTGTTGTGTACAGCCGAACACAAAATGACTTGGTAATGTGCATTTAAATATGCTGTTGCACCTAATGTCATGTTGTAATACATGCTTGATAGCTTACAACAATTTACTTGCAGTTAGAAAACAATATGTGATGCATTATTGCACATAAAATGATAGTAAATGGCATCAATTTTACTAAATGCGCACTTTCTAGTTACATACCATCAGGTTCATATTTTAGAATTGCCCATCTTCCTTTAGCTATTGTGACTGATACCTGATTAACTCTTTTACTACTGAATTGGCTGCTGTCTAAATCTTTTTAGCTATGTAGAGTTATATAGTTTTGCACTGCATGTTGTAACACTATAGCACTATTGAATTTTCATATAAGTAATAACTTTTTGAATGGATAAAAATAAAATAAAGAGCTAAAATATTGTGGTTACAAACATATGTACACCCTTAGGCCTCTTTCACACGTCAGTGTCTCCGGTATGTGTACTGACAGTTTTCTCACGTACCGGAGACACTGACACACGTAGACCCATTCAAATGAATGGGTCTATGCACATGTCTCCGAGTTTTCATGGACCGTGTGTCTGTGAGCAAAACACAGAGACATGTCCGCTTTTCTCCGGCAGCAACACGTCCCGCACACGTGCACACGGAGAACAGTGTGCACTCTCCTCTGTGTGCATGTACTGCCCGTAGGAGAGACAGCGCTAGAGTAAGCGCTGTCCCCCCTGCATGTGGTGCTGAAGCCAGCATTCATTCCTTCTCCCCAGCAGCGTTCGCTGGAGAGAAGGAATGAAAAATCAAGGGGTTTTTTTGTGTTAAAAATAAAGTTTGTGGGTCACCTCCCGCCTCCCATCCCCTGTGCGCCCGTCCGCTTGCTGAGAAATGCTCACCCAGCTCCTGCGATGTATGCTCTCAGCGCCGGCAGCAGGTCCTATGTGAGCGGTCACATGGTACCGCTCATTATAGTGATGAATATGCGCAATATATTTATATATATATATATATATATATATATATATATATATATATTCTCTGTATGGTTGTCCATGTGTAAGGCGTTTTCTCGCACCTATGTATCCGTATGGAATCGGTATGACATCCGCATGAAATGCGTATGGCTTTACATTTTTCTCCGATTTTCCCCATTGAATTTAATGGCTCAATGGTCTGAAATGAGGAAAATGTGTGCGTATTTGTTGCAAGCTAGACAAATGGTCCTTATGGTGTCCGAGTGTTTCTCGCACCCATAGGCTTGCAGTGGCGAGTCTCGGACGATATACGCGTGCAATCACAGCATGCTGCGATTTTACACGCATGTCAAATACGCCTGAGAAAAAATACAGTGATGTAAGCTGCCCCATAGAATTACACTGGTCCGAGTGCTATGCGATGTTTTCTCGCACAGATTCTGGCCATAATTAAGGAGAAAAGAGGTCTGCTCGGTAGAGTCGGCTATGGCGTTGTTCAAAGCAAATTCCACCCAAGGTAGCAAAGATGACCAGTCATCCTGCCTGGCGGAGACAAAATGTCATAAGTATGTAACCATAGTCTGGCTGGCCCTCTCTACAACCCATTCGTCTCGGGATAGTATGCAGAAGAGAGATTCAGCTCAATGCTGAGTAAATGAGTTCTCTCCAGAACCGAGACACAAACTGAGGACCTGGTCACTGACAATTTTGTCAGGCATGCCATGTAAACGAAAAACATGTTTGACGAGCAATGCCCCCAAAGCCCGTGCAGAAGGTAACCGTGGAAGTGGAACCAAGTGCACCATCTTACAAAAATGGTCAGTGACTACCCAGATAAATGTACAGCTGTGAGACTTCGGTAAGTCTACCACGAAGTCCATCCTGACCATCTCCCAGGGCCTGTCTGCCACAGGCAGGGGGTAAAGTTGCCTGGCAGGCAGTTGCCGAAAAGACCGATTCTTGGTGCAGGAGATACACGCCCGAATATAGTCCCGGACGTCATGGGCCATATGTGGCCACCAGTACGTCCTAGCCAAGAGCTCAGATGTCCTCTTGGACACCCCCCACACAGAGAGAGAGAGAATTTTAGTCTAAGAAGAGGTTTCACATGTACCCATTCAGATGGAGACGTTTATTCTCAGCGAGGAAAGGCAAGTTTAGGACCTGGTATAAGAGAGATGCCCTAATGTGGCTACCAGGTACACATAAAATTGGCCATTTTTATGCGCTAAACGCTCTCATTTTTCATATTTCTAGTGCAGTAATGCAGTTCAATTTTTGTATTTCATGTTTGCATGTTTTAGCGCTGCAGTGTGCTGCCTTATTTACTTAACTATATACGAGTTGGCAACTTTAGGTTCAGCACCTGTTCACACTTAGTCTATGTTTGGATGTGACAGTCAGGTTTTTGAAATGTAAAAAGTTAATCGAGAGAAAGGCCTTGGAGACCTCCTCTGACCACAACTTGGGATTTGCTCCCTTCTTGATGAGTGAAACCTAGGGAGCTAGCAAAGTTGAGAAGCCGGGAATGAACTGGCGATAGTAATTAATGAACTCCATAGAGCGCTGCACCGCTTTGAGAGAATGGGGTTCCTGCCAGTCCATCACAGCCTGTAGCTTGGCAGGATCCATAGCCAATCCCTGGCCAGAGATGATATAGCCAAGGAAAGGCAAGGACTCCTGCTCAAACACACACTTCTCCAACTTGGCAAAGAGGGAGTTAGCTCATAGGAGGTTGAAGACCTTGCAAACATCTCTCTGGTGGGAGTCAATATCTGGGGAGTAGATGAGAATATCATCCAGATAAACTACGACTGAGGTGGAAAGCATGTCCCGGAAGATGTCATTTACAATGTCTTTGAAAACGGCTGGAGCATTACAGAGCCCGAAGGGCATCACCAGATATTCATAGTGCCCATCCCTGGTGTTAAAAGCGGTCTTCCATTTGTCCCCCTCATGGATGCGAATCAGGTTGTAAGCACCCCGCAGATCTAATTTAGTAAATACCCTTGCTCCCCGAAGCCTATCAAAAAGCTCAGATATTAGGGGTAGTGGGTACTTATTCTTAATGGTGATGGCATTAAGACCCCTGTAGTCTATGCATGGACTCAGTTCTCCACTCTTCTTCTGTATGAAGAAGAACCCAGCCCCTGCAGGTGACACTGACTTCCTAATGAATCCTCTTGCCAGATTCTCTCGGATATACTGTGACATTGCCCCCGTCTCTGGGAGAGATAACGGATAGACTCGACCCTGGGGAGGCTCAGCACCAGGCAAGAGGTCAATAGGACAGTTATTGGGGCGGTGAGGCGAAAGGGTCTCCGCAGCCCTTTTGGAGAACACATCCTCATAGGGCCAATATTGCTTGGGGAGAGAGGATGAATCTGCCGGTACCTCGGTTGTAGCAACGTGAACACTTTCCCTCTGACATCTACCACCGCAAGATTCACCCCATCCTAAAATTCTGGCTGTGGACCACTCGATATGAGGAGAGTGATACCGTAGCCAAGGCATTCCTAACAGGACCTCATCAATTCCCTCAGGAATGACGAGCAGAGATATAATCTCTTGATGAGATGGCGACAACGACAGAGTGAAAGGGATGATCTGGTGTGTTATCTGTGAGGGCAGTGTCAACCCATTCACTACTCATTCAGTTACTGGTTGAGCTAGCATTACCAGAGGTATTGCGTGACGTTGAGCAAAGGCAAAAGACATAAAATTGCCCTCTGCCCCAGAATCCACGTGGAGCTCTGCCGAGTGAGTGAATGAGCCTATTGTAATTGTCCCATTAAAGGACAAGTTGGAGGCAAACGTCGCCGTGTCTAGTGTACCTCCACCTACTACCACTAGACGCTGATGTTTCCTCGACCGCTGTGAACATCTGGTGGAAAGAAGTCCTGACTGCTGGCAAACATGGCAGACCTTGAGTGCACGAGCGGTCCAGGACTTAGATCCCGCTCGTTACACTTCCATGGCCTCATGTGACTCAGGGACCAGGACCAGAGACTTCAAAGATTTGGCGAAGGTGGGAGCCAGCTGAAACCTCTGCCTACACTGGGCCTGCTCTAACCTCTGCTCGTGAAAGCGGAGGTAAATATGGGTAGACACAGCTATTAACTCCTCCAGTGTGGTGGGAATCTCCCTTGAGGCCAGAGAGACCTTCACGTGGTCAGCCAGCCCCCTCCAAAATATAGGGATAAGGGCTTTATACGACCACTCCAGCTCAGATGCTAGGGTGCGGAAGTGGACAGCAAAATGACTGACCAAGGACGAGCCCTGAGTCAATGCCAACAGTTGGAGCACTGTATCATGGGTGACTCGAGGCCCTAAAAAGACCTGTTTCAGAGTGCTCAGGAACAGCGGAGCACTCTGCACCACATGAACGTCATGCTCCCACAGCGGCATAGCCCACTCCAACGTCCTGTCTGACAGGAGAGACTCAATAAATCCCACCTTAGCCCGCTCTGTAGGAAACGTGCGGCCAGGAGCTCGAGGTGTACAGATCACTGGCTCACGAAAACCCTACAAGATTTACTATCACCAGAAAATTTTTCAGGCAGCAGGAGGCGAGATAGAGTCGGAACAGGGGTGGCCATGGACAAGGTTGCTGCAGCCACGCTAGAAGCCTGAACAGTAACTGCGGTAACATCAACAGCTAAGGTTGTGCGCTCGAGAGGTGCCAACCTACCGTCCAGCTGCTGGATGTACCGCAAGGATTGCTGTTTGTCCGCCATTTACTAGCCAGACCCTGGCACCAGTATTATGGTAGGGTTGGCGGAGCACACCGAGTATATATATGTATTAAGAGGTGCGTTCGCAACCCGGGGTCCACCATACAGGAGAGGAACCTGCTGCTGGCAAATGGCTGTGCTATATGACGGTATAAGCGAACTCTGTTAACTCCACAGATTCACTAGAAACAAGATTCTGTGCCCTGTTAACCTCACAGAGGTAGTCAGCTACCAAACAGAGCAAAACTGTGGTGATGCAGTCAGAGAAACAGGCAAACAACTACTCACCGGATTTGCCGGTATTCTAGCGGCTTATTTCAGCCAAGGCCCTGAATACACACCTACAAACTCCTCACCGGAGGCGAGGTATTCTAGGGGCTCTTTTCAGCCAAACCCTAACCACATCCAGACATAACCAAACTGGCGCTGAGCTCATCGACTTTGGTTTGATACTAGCGCATGGTCGTGCAGCCATGCAAACCTTTTATAGCTGCAGCAACTTCAGGACCTTCCTGCAGTACCTGAGCATGTGACCCCTGACCTCCTATGAGAGGTATTACCTAGGGCATGCTCAGAAGGGGAAAAGTAGGACTTAGTCCCAGAGACGTCTGCTCGCCGCTGACCAGTACTGGCTACAATGGCTGAGCCTGGAAAGGCAGCAGTAACCCTTTGCACAGTATCAGGCTGAGCGAGACGCTGGGACCGATGTCTCTGCTGAGGAGGCTCCACTGTGGATGAAACAGAATGGGAGACCGCAGCAGACATGGCTCGAGATTCCCCCTGTGCAGTGGCAGGAACTCAACTCCTAACACAATTTTACTCTATGACTCAGCTTATATAGACATATATGAGGTGATGTTAAGGTTAGGATTGTGGTTATGGTTATATTTAGGGCTGGAATTAGGGATGAAGTTAGCATTGGGGGGTTTCCACTGTTTAGATACATCAGGGGTCTCCAAACACGACATGGTGCCTGCTATTGATTCCAGCCAATTTTGCGTTCACAAAGCCAAATGGTGCTCCCTCCCCAAATTTTGGGGTCCATTTTCTCTTGATAAAATGAATAAAAAACAAAAGTTTGATTCCAAAGTAAATTTTTTCTGAAATTATCAAAATGGGAAAAGCGAAGTCTCCCTAAGCTAGAAGATCGTTGGGTACAGCCGGGACCAGCTGCTTGGAAAGCATCACCAAACCGCGCGCCTGTAGGATATTATTGCAAGAGAGCTTGGCTGAGTAGATTACACAAGAAGGAAAACACACAGCAAGTCAGCAGGATCTAGGAGCAACATGGCAGATGTGACAACCTACATGGTGAGCTGCAGCATGTGCTACATGTTCACAGATCGACCAGAAGAAGAATCAAATTTCACCTGTCAGAAGTGTAGACTAGTGGCCCTTTTAGAAGAAAAGGTGCGGGGTCTGGAAGAAAGAATAGCAACTTTGAAACTCATCAAAGAGAATGAAGACTTTCTAGACAGAACAGAAGCATCTCTACTGGTCACAGAAGGTGAAAAAAGTGTCAGAGAACCTCCAAAAGCAGATGAGTGGAAGCATGTGACCAAAAGAAGCAAGAAGACCATGGAGAAATCACCAACCACACAACTGAAGAACCGATATCAAATCTTTGTAGAGGATGAAGATGGCACACCTAAGGATGAAGCAATACCAGCAAGCAAAAAAGAAAAGGGCACACAGCAACACGTGACAGCATAAAGTACAGCCAAGAAGCAACGAAGAGTGGTGGTGTTGGGAGACTCACTACTGAGAGGCACAGAAGCAGCCATCTGCAGACCGGACATAACTGCAAGAGAAGTATGCTGCCTTCCAGGTGCGATGATCAAGGATGTGACCGATAGGATACCAAAGCTCTTCAGCTCCAAGGACGTCCACCCATTTCTTCTGATACATGTTGGCACCAATGACACGGCAAGGAAGGACCTACCGACAATCTGCAAAGACTTTGAAGAGTTGGGGAAGAAAGTAAAGGAACTGGATGCACAGGTAGTTTTTTCTTCTATCCTTCCAGTAGACGGGCATGGCACCAGGAGATGGAACAGGATCCTTGATGCAAACAACTGGCTAAGACGATGGTGCAGACAACAAGGATTCGGATTCCTGGACCACGGTGTGAATTACTGGTACGATGGACTCCTCGCCAGAGACGGACTACACCTCAACAAACCTGGGAAACACACATTCGCCAGAAGACTCGCTACACTCATCAGGAGGGCGTTAAACTAGAAGAAGAGGGGACGGGAAGAAAAACATTAGACTTGAACAAAGAAGACCCAGGAAAACATACTCAGAAGGGAGGTAAAACCATTTCTAAAACAATCCACAGCGAGGAGATTGGAACAAAACAAAATCCTCTAAACTGCATGCTCGCAAACGCCAGAAGCCTGACAAACAAGATGGAAGAACTAGAAGCAGAAATATCTACAGGTAACTTTGACATAGTGGGAATAACCGAGACATGGTTAGATGAAAGCTATGACTGGGCAGTTAACTTACAGGGTTACAGTCTGTTTAGAAAGGATCGTAAAAATCGGAGAGGAGGAGGGGTTTGTCTCTATGTAAAGTCTTGTCTAAAGTCCACTTTAAGGGAGGATATTAGCGAAAGAAATGAGGATGTCGAGTCCATATGGGTCGAAATTCATGGAGGGAAAAATGGTAACAAAATTCTCATTGGGGTCTGTTACAAACCCCAAATATAACAGAAACCATGGAAAGTCTACTTCTAAAGCAGATAGATGAAGCTGCAACCCATAATGAGGTCCTGGTTATGGGGGACTTTAACTACCCGGATATTAACTGGGAAACAGAAACCTGTGAAACCCATAAAGGCAACAGGTTTCTGCTAATAACCAAGAAAAATTATCTTTCACAATTGGTGCAGAATCCAACCAGAGGAGCAGCACTTTTAGACCTAATACTATCTAATAGACCTGACAGAATAACAAATCTGCAGGTGGTCGGGCATCTAGGAAATAGCGACCACAATATTGTACAGTTTCACCTGTCTTTCACTAGGGGGACTTGTCAGGGAGTCACAAAAACACTGAACTTTAGGAAGGCAAAGTTTGACCAGCTTAGAGATGCCCTTAATCTGGTAGACTGGGACAATATCCTCAGAAATAAGAATACAGATAATAAATGGGAAATGTTTAAGAGCATCCTAAATAGGCAGTGTAAGCGGTTTATACCTTGTGGGAATAAAAGGACTAGAAATAGGAAAAACCCAATGTGGCTAAACAAAGAAGTAAGACAGGCAATTAACAGTAAAAAGAAAGCATTTGCACTACTAAAGCAGGATGGCACGATTGAAGCTCTAAAAAACTATAGGGAGAAAAATACTTTATCTAAAAAACTAATTAAAGCTGCCAAAAAGGAAACAGAGAAGCACATTGCTAAGGAGAGTAAAACTAATCCCAAACTGTTCTTCAACTATATCAATAGTAAAAGAATAAAAACTGAAAATGTAGGCCTCTTAACCCCTTAATCCCCGAGGGTGGTTTGCACGTTAATGACCGGGCCAATTTTTACAATTCTGACCACTGTCCCTTTATGAGGTTATAACTCTGGAACGCTTCAACGGATCTTGGCGATTCTGACATTGTTTTCTCGTGACATATTGTACTTCATTTTAGTAGTAACATTTATTCGATATAACTTGCGTTTATTTGTGAAAAAAACGGAAATTTGGCGAAAATTTTGAAAATTTCGCAATTTTCCAACTTTAAATTTTTATGCCCTTAAATCACAGAGATATGTCACGGAAAATACTTAATAAGTAACATTTCCCACATGTCTCCTTTACATCAGCACAATTTTGGAACCAAAATTTTTTTTTGTTAGGGAGTTATAAGGGTTCAAAGTTGACCAGCAATTTCTCATTTTTACAACACCATTTTTTTTTAGGGACCACATCTCATTTGATGTCATTTTGAGGGGTCTATATGATAGAAAATACCCAAGTGTGACAACATTCTAAAAACTGCACCCCTCAAGGTGCTCAAAACCACATTCAAGAAGTTTATTAACCCTTCAGGGGTTTCACAGGAATTTTTGGAATGTTTAAATAAAAATGAATATTTAACTTTTTTTCACACAAAATTTATTTCAGCTCCAATTTGTTTTATTTTACCAAGGGTAACAGGATAAAATGGATGCCAAACATTGTTGTACAATCTGTACTGAGTACGCTGATACCCCATATGTGGGGGTAAACCACTGTTTGGGCGCATGGCAGAGCTCGGAAGGGAAGGAGCGCCATTTGACTTTTAAATGCAAAATTGACAGGAATTGAGATGGGACACCATGTTGCGTTTGGAGAGCCACTGATGTGCCTAAACATTGAAACCCCCCACAAGTGACACCATTTTGGAAAGTAGACACCCTAAGGAACTTATCTAGATGTGTGGTGACCACTTTGACCCACCAATTGCTTCACAGAAGTTTATAATGCAGAGCCGTAAAAATAAAAAATCATATTTTTTCACAAAAATGATCTTTTCGCCCCCAATTTTTTATTTTCCCAAGAGTAAGAGAAGAAATTGAACCTCAAAAATTGTTGGCCAATTTGTCCTGAGTACGCTGATACCCCGTATATGGGTGTAAACCATTGTTTGGGCGTATGGCAGAGCTCGGAAGGGAAGGAGCGCCATTTTACTTTTCAATGCAAAATTGACTGGAATTGAGATGGGATGCCATGTTGCGTTTGGAGAGCCCCTGATGTGCCTAAACATTGAAATCCCCACAAGTGACACCATTTTGGAAAGTAGACCCCTTAAGGAACTTATCTAGAGGTGTGGTGAGCACTTTGACCCAACAAGTGCTTCACAGAAGTTTATAATGCAGAGCCGTAAAAATAAAAAATCATATTTTTTCACAAAAATAATCTTTTCGCCACCAATTTTTTATTTTCCCAAGGGTAAGAGAAGAAATTAGACCACAAAAGTTGTTGTGCAATTTGTCCTGAGTGCGACGATACCCCATATGTGGGGGTAAACCACTGTTTGGGCGCATGGCAGAGCTCGGAAGGAAAGGAGCGCCATTTGACTTTTCAATGCAAAATTGACTGGAATTGAGATGGGACGCCATGTTGCGTTTCGAGAGCCCCTGATGTGCCTAAACATTGGAACCCCTCACAAGTGACACCATTTTGAAAAGTAGACCCCTTAAGGAACTTATCTAGATGTGTGGTGAGCACTTTGACCCAACAAGTGCTTCACAGAAGTTTATAATGCAGAGCCGTAAAAATAAAAAATCTTATTTTTTCACAAAAATGATCTTTTCGCCCCCAATTTTTTATTTTCCCAAGGGTAAGAGAAGAAATTAGACCACAAAAGTTGTTGTGCAATTTGTCCTGAGTGCGACGATACCCCATATGTGGGGGTAAACCACTTTTTGGGTGCATAGCAGAGCTCGGAAGGGAAGGAGCGCCATTTGACTTTTCAATGCAAAATTGACTGGAATTAAGATGGGACGCCATGTTGGTTTGGAGAGCCCCTGATGTGCCTAAACATTAAAAACCCCCACAAGTGACACCATTTTGGAAACTAGACCCTCTAAGGAACTTATCTAGATGTGTTTTGAGAGCTTTGAACCCCCAAGTGTTTCACTACAGTTTATAACGCAGAGCCGTTAAAATAAATTTATTTTTTTTTCGCAAAAATTTTTTAGCCCCCAGTTTTGTATTTTCACAAGGGTAACATAATAAATTGGACCCCAAAAGTTGTTGTCCAATTTGTCCTGAGTACGCTGATACCCCATATGTGGGGGGGAACCACTGTTTGGGCGCATGGCAGAGCTCGGAAGGGAAGGAGCGCCATTTGGAATGCAGACTTAGATGGATTGGTCTGCAGGAGTCACGTTGCATTTGCAGAGCCCCTGATGTACCCAAACAGTACAAACCCCCCACAAGTGACCCCATATTAGAAACTAGACCTCCCATGGAACTTATCTAGATGTGTTGTGAGAACTTTGAACCCCTAAGTGTTTCACTACAGTTTATAACGCAGACCCGTGAAAATAAAAATTCTTTTTTTTTTCACAAAAATGATTTTTTAGCCCCCAGCTTTGTATTTTTACAAGGGTAACAGAATAAATTGGACCCCAAAAGTTGTTGTTCAATTTGTCCTGAGTACGCTGATACCCCATATGTGGGGGGGAACCACTGTTTGGGCTCATGGCAGAGCTCGGAAGGGAAGGAGCGCCATTTGGAATGCAGACTTAGATGGATTGGTCTGCAGGCGTCACGTTGCATTTGCAGAGCCCCTGATGTACCCAAACAGTAGAAACCACCCACAAGTGACCCCATATTGGAAACTAGACCTCCCATGGAACTTATCTAGATGTGTTGTGAAAACTTTGAACCCCCAAGTGTTTCACTACAGTTTACAACGCAGAGCCGTGAAAATAAAAATCCTTTTTTTTCCCACAAAAATGATTTTTAGCCCCCCAAATTTTTATTTTCCCAAGGATAACAAGAGAACTTGGACCCAAAAAGTTGTTGTCCAATTTGTCTCGAGTACGCTGATACCCCATATGTTGGGGTAAACCCCTGTTTGGGCGCACGGGAGAGCTCGGAAGTGAAGGAGCACTGTTTTACTTTTTCAATGCAGAATTGGCTGGAATTGAGATCGGACGCCATGTCGCGTTTGGAGAGCCCCTGATGTGTCTAAACAGTGGAAACCCCCCAATTATAAATGAAACCCTAATCCAAACGCACCACTAACCCTAATCCCAACTGTAACCCTAACCACACACCTAACCCAGACACACCCCTAATTCTAATCCCAACCCTAATCCCAACCGTAAATGTAATCCAAACCCTAACCCTAGCCCCAACCCTAGCCCTAACCCTAACCCTAACCCTAACCCTAACCGGAAAATGGAAATAAATACATTTTTTTTAATTTTATTATTTTTCCCTAAGGCTAGGTTCACATTGCGTTAGGGAAATCCGTTTAGCACTAGCGGATTGCGCTAACACAATGTCTTTTTAGGTGTCGTGTTTAGTGGTCGCGTTAACGTCCCCGCTCTGGAAGATCGGGGATCGGACCTCGGGCGCGCCGCGGACGCTGCAAGCAGCGTCTGAGGCGCGCCACAAAAGAATGGCACCTTGCTAGCGCGAGCCGAAAATGGCACGCTCTAGCGATGCGCTACACCTGAAAATCACATTGCTGTCAATGGTTGTGCTAACGGACCCGTTGCACGGCGTTAATTGTGACATTTTCGCCGTGCAACGCTGTCCGTTAGCGTTAACCCATTAACGCAATGTGAACCTAGCCTAACTAAGGGGGTGATGAAGGGGGGTTTGATTTACTTTTATAGCGAGTTTTTTAGCGGATTTTTATGATTGGCAGCCGTCACACACTAAAAGACGCTTTTTATAGCAAAAAAGTTTTTGCGTCTCCACATTTTGAGACCTATAATTTTTCCATATTTTGGTCCACAGAGTCATGTGAGGTCTTGTTTTTTGCGGGACGAGTTGACGTTTTTATCGGTTACATTTTCGGACACGTGACAGTTTTTGATCGCTTTTTATTCCGATTTTTTTGTGAGGCAGAATGACCAAAAACCAGCTATTCATGAATTTCTTTTGGGGGAGGCGTTTATACCGTTCCGCGTTTGGTAAAATTGATGAAGCAGTTTTATTCTTCGGGTCAGTACGATTACAGCGACACCTCATTTATATCATTTTTTTTATGTTTTGGCGCTTTTATACGATAAAAGCTATTTTATAGAAAAAATAATTATTTTGGCATCGCTTTATTCAGAGGACTATAACTTTTTTATTTTTTTGGTTATGATGCTATATGGCGGCTCGTTTTTTGCGGGACAAGATGACGTTTTCAGAGGTAACATGTTTATTTATATCCGTCTTTTTGATCGCGTGTTATTCCACTCTTTGTTCAGCGTTATGATAATAAAGCGTTGTTTTTTGGCTCGTTTTTTTTTTTTTTTTCTTACGGTGTTCACTGAAGGGGTTAACTAGTGGGCCAGTTTTATAGGTCGGGTCGTTACGGACGCGGCGATACTAAATATGTGTACTTTTATTGTTTTTTTGTTTTTTTTTTATGTAAAGAAATGTATTTATGGGAATAATATATTTTTTTTTCTGCTTTATTTAGGAATTTTTTTTTTATTTTTTTTTTTACAAGTGTGGAAATTTTTTTTTTTACTTTTTCACTTTGTCCCAGGGGGGGACATCACAGATCACCGATCTGACAGTGTGCACAGCACTCTATCAGATCGGTGATCTAACATACAGCCGGGCAGGATTAGAGCTGCAGCTGCAGCCTGATCCTGACCCGGAAGTGCTCCCTGCAGGACCCGGATGCAGCCCGGCGGCCATTTTGGATCCGGGGACTGCAGGGAGAAGACGCTCGGTACACGGTGAGCACATCACCGTGTACCGATCGTCTCAGGGAAGCCCGCAGGGAGCCCCCTCCCTGCGCGATGCTTCCCTGCACCGCCGGCACACCGCGATCATCTTTGATCGCGGTGTGCCGGGGGTTAATGTGCCGGGAGCGGTCCGTGACCGCTCCTGGCACATAGTGCCGGATGTCAGCTGCGATAGGCAGCTGACACCCGGCCGCGATCGGCCGCGCTCCCCCCGTGAGCGCGGCCGATCGCATATGACGTACTATCCCGTCCATGGGAATTAAGTCCCAGGTCACCTGGACGGGATAGTACGTCATATGGGATTAAGGGGTTAAAAAACAGTGAGGAAAGAATGGTTGTAGATGACGAAGAAAAAGCTAACATATTAAACACCTTCTTCTCCACGGTATTCACGGTGGAAAATGAAATGCTAGGTGAAATCCCAAGAAACAATGAAAACCCTATATTAAGGGTCACCAATCTAACCCAAGAAGAGGTGCGAAACCGGCTAAATAAGATTAAAATAGATAAATCTCCGGGTCCGGATGGCATACACCCACGAGTACTAAGAGAACTAAGTAATGTAATAGATAAACCATTATTTCTTATTTTTAGGGACTCTATAGCGACAGGGTCTGTTCCGCAGGATTGGCGCATAGCAAATGTGGTGCCAATATTCAAAAAGGGCTCTAAAAGTGAACCTGGAAATTATAGGCCAGTAAGTCTAACCTCTATTGTTGGTAAAATATTTGAAGGGTTTCTGAGGGATGTTATTCTGGATTATCTCAATGAGAATAACTGTTTAACTCCATATCAGCATGGGTTTATGAGAAATCGCTCCTGTCAAACCAATCTAATCAGTTTTTATGAAGAGGTAAGCTATAGGCTGGACCACGGTGAGTCATTGGACGTGGTATATCTCGATTTTTCCAAAGCGTTTGATAACGTGCCGCACAAGAAGTTGGTACACAAAATGAGAATGCTTGGTCTGGGGGAAAATGTGTGTAAATGGGTTAGTAACTGGCTTAGTGATAGAAAGCAGAGGGTGGTTATAAATGGTATAGTCTCTAACTGGGTCGCTGTGACCAGTGGGGTACCGCAGGGGTCAGTATTGGGACCTGTTCTCTTCAACATATTCATTAATGATCTGGTAGAAGGTTTACACAGTAAAATATCAATATTTGCAGATGATACAAAACTATGTAAAGCAGTTAATACAAGAGAAGATAGTATTCTGCTACAGATGGATCTGGATAAGTTGGAAACTTGGTCTGAAACGTGGCAGATGAGGTTTAACAATGATAAATGTAAGGTTATACACATGGGAAGAAGGAATCAATATCACCATTACACACTGAATGGGAAACCACTGGGTAAATCTGACAGGGAGAAGGACTTGGGAATCCTAGTTAATGATAAACTTACGTGGAGCAGCCAGTGCCAGGCAGCAGCTGCCAAGGCAAACAGGATCATGGGGTGCATTAAAAGAGGTCTGGATACACATGATGAGAGCATTATGTGTATCCAAACCAGGGATTCAAGCTTCAGGAGGCTAATTTGCATATTCCAGGTGCCTTCTGGGAGAAGCGAAGTCTCCCTAAGCTAGAAGATCGTTGGGTACAGCCGGGACCAGCTGCTTCGAAAGCATCACCAAACCAGGGATTCAAGCTTCAGGAGGCTAATTTGCATATTCCAGGTGCCTTCTGGGAGAAGCGAAGTCTCCCTAAGCTAGAAGATCGTTGGGTACAGCCGGGACCAGCTGCTTCGAAAGCATCACCAAACCAGGGATTCAAGCTTCAGGAGGCTAATTTGCATATTCCAGGTGCCTTCTGGGAGAAGCGAAGTCTCCCTAAGCTAGAAGATCGTTGGGTACAGCCGGGACCAGCTGCTTCGAAAGCATCACCAAACCAGGGATTCAAGCTTCAGGAGGCTAATTTGCATATTCCAGGTGCCTTCTGGGAGAAGCGAAGTCTCCCTAAGCTAGAAGATCGTTGGGTACAGCCGGGACCAGCTGCTTCGAAAGCATCACCAAACCGCGTGCCTTACGGCGCGCAAATTTTTGCCTGTAGGACATTATTGCAAGAGAGCTTGGCTGAGTAGATTACACAAGAAGGAAAACACACAGCAAGTCAGCAGGATCTAGGAGCAACATGGCAGATGTGACAACCTACATGGTGAGCTGCAGCATGTGCTACATGTTCACAGATCGACCAGAAGAAGAATCCAATTTCACCTGTCAGAAGTGTAGACTAGTGGCCCTTTTAGAAGAAAAGGTGCGGGGTCTGGAAGAAAGAATAGCAACTTTGAAACTCATCAAAGAGAATGAAGACTTTCTAGACAGAACAGAAGCATCTCTACTGGTCACAGAAGGTGCAAAAAGTGTCAGAGAACCTCCAAAAGCAGATGAGTGGAAGCATGTGACCAAAAGAAGCAAGAAGACCATGGAGAAATCACCAACCACACAACTGAAGAACCGATATCAAATCTTTGTAGAGGATGAAGATGGCACACCTAAAAATGAAGCAATACCAGCAAGCAAAAAAGAAAAGGGCACACAGCAACAAGTGACAGCAAAAAGTACAGCCAAGAAGCAACGAAGAGTGGTGGTGGTGGGAGACTCACTACTGAGAGGCACAGAAGCAGCCATCTGCAGACCGGACATAACTGCAAGAGAAGTATGCTGCCTTCCAGGTGCGATGATCAAGGATGTGACCGATAGGATACCAAAGCTCTTCAGCTCCAAGGACGTCCACCCATTTCTTCTGATACATGTTGGCACCAATGACACGGCAAGGAAGGACCTACCGACAATCTGCAAGGACTTTGAAGAGTTGGGGAAGAAAGTAAAGGAACTGGATGCACAGGTAGTTTTTTCTTCTATCCTTCCAGTAGATGGGCATGGCACCAGGAGATGGAACAGGATCCTTGATGCAAACAACTGGCTAAGACGATGGTGCAGACAACAAGGATTTGGATTCCTGGACCACGGTGTGAATTACTGGTATGATGGACTCCTCGCCAGAGACGGACTACACCTCAACAAACCTGGGAAACACACATTCGCCAGAAGACTCGCTACACTCATCAGGAGGGCGTTAAACTAGAAGAAGAGGGGACGGGAAGAAAAACATTAGACTCGAACAAAGACGACCCAGGAAAACATACTCAGAAGGGAGGTAAGAACATTTCTAAAACAATCCACAGTGAGGAGATTGGAACAAAACAAAATCCTCTAAACTGCATGCTCGCAAACGCCAGAAGCCTGACAAACAAGATGGAAGAACTAGAAGCAGAAATATCTACAGGTAACTTTGACATAGTGGGAATAACCGAGACATGGTTAGATGAAAGCTATGACTGGGCAGTTAACTTACAGGGTTACAGTCTGTTTAGAAAGGATCGTAAAAATCGGAGAGGAGGAGGGGTTTGTCTCTATGTAAAGTCTTGTCTAAAGTCCACTTTAAGGGAGGATATTAGCGAAGGGAATGAAGATGTCGAGTCCATATGGGTTGAAATTCATGGAGGGAAAAATGGTAACAAAATTCTCATTGGGGTCTGTTACAAACCCCCAAATATAACAGAAAGCATGGAAAGTCTACTTCTAAAGCAGATAGATGAAGCTGCAACCCATAATGAGGTCCTGGTTATGGGGGACTTTAACTACCCGGATATTAACTGGGAAACAGAAACCTGTGAAACCCATAAAGGCAACAGGTTTCTGCTAATAACCAAGAAAAATTATCTTTCACAATTGGTGCAGAATCCAACCAGAGGAGCAGCACTTTTAGACCTAATACTATCTAATAGACCTGACAGAATAACAAATCTGCAGGTGGTTGGGCATTTAGGAAATAGCGACCACAATATTGTGCAGTTTCACCTGTCTTTCACTAGGGGGACTTGTCAGGGAGTCACAAAAACATTGAACTTTAGGAAGGCAAAGTTTGAACAGCTTAGAGATGCCCTTAATCTGGTAGACTGGGACAATATCCTCAGAAATGAGAATACAGATAATAAATGGGAAATGTTTAAGAACATCCTAAATAGGCAGTGTAAGCGGTTTATACCTTGTGGGAATAAAAGGACTAGAAATAGGAAAAACCCAATGTGGCTAAACAAAGAAGTAAGACAGGCAATTAACAGTAAAAAGAAAGCATTTGCACTACTAAAGCAGGATGGCACCATTGAAGCTCTAAAAAACTATAGGGAGAAAAATACTTTATCTAAAAAACTAATTAAAGCTGCCAAAAAGGAAACAGAGAAGCACATTGCTAAGGAGAGTAAAACTAATCCCAAACTGTTCTTCAACTATATCAATAGTAAAAGAATAAAAACTGAAAATGTAGGCCCCTTAAAAAATAGTGAGGAAAGAATGGTTGTAGATGACGAGGAAAAAGCTAACATATTAAACACCTTCTTCTCCACGGTATTCACGGTGGAAAATGAAATGCTAGGTGAAATCCCAAGAAACAATGAAAACCCTATATTAAGGGTCACCAATCTAACCCAAGAAGAGGTGCGAAACCGGCTAAATAAGATTAAAATAGAGAAATCTCCGGGTCCGGATGGCATACACCCACGAGTACTAAGAGAACTAAGTAATGTAATAGATAAACCATTATTTCTTATTTTTAGTGACTCTATAGCGACAGGGTCTGTTCCGCAGGACTGGCGCATAGCAAATGTGGTGCCAATATTCAAAAAGGGCTCTAAAAGTGAACCTGGAAATTATAGGCCAGTAAGTCTAACCTCTATTGTTGGTAAAATATTTGAAGGGTTTCTGAGGGATGTTATTCTGGATTATCTCAATGAGAATAACTGTTTAACTCCATATCAGCATGGGTTTATGAGAAATCGCTCCTGTCAAACCAATCTAATCAGTTTTTATGAAGAGGTAAGCTATAGACTGGACCACGGTGAGTCATTGGACGTGGTATATCTCGATTTTTCCAAAGCGTTTGATACCGTGCCGCACAAGAGGTTGGTACACAAAATGAGAATGCTTGGTCTGGGGGAAAATGTGTGTAAATGGGTTAGTAACTGGCTTAGTGATAGAAAGCAGAGGGTGGTTATAAATGGTATAGTCTCTAACAGGGTCGCTGTGACCAGTGGGGTACCGCAGGGGTCAGTATTGGGACCTGTTCTCTTCAACATATTCATTAATGATCTGGTAGAAGGTTTACACAGTAAAATATCGATATTTGCAGATGATACAAAACTATGTAAAGCAGTTAATACAAGAGAAGATAGTATTCTGCTACAGATGGATCTGGATAAGTTGGAAACTTGGGCTGAAAGGTGGCAGATGAGGTTTAACAATGATAAATGTAAGGTTATACACATGGGAAGAAGGAATCAATATCACCATTACACACTGAACGGGAAACCACTGGGTAAATCTGACAGGGAGAAGGACTTGGGGATCCTAGTTAATGATAAACTTACCTGGAGCAGCCAGTGCCAGGCAGCAGCTGCCAAGGCAAACAGGATCATGGGGTGCATTAAAAGAGGTCTGGATACACATGATGAGAGCATTATACTGCCTCTGTACAAATCCCTAGTTAGACCGCACATGGAGTACTGTGTCCAGTTTTGGGCACCGGTGCTCAGGAAGGATATAATGGAACTAGAGAGAGTACAAAGGAGGGCAACAAAATTAATAAAGGGGATGGGAGAACTACAATACCCAGATAGATTAGTGAAATTAGGATTATTTAGTCTAGAAAAAAGACGACTGAGGGGCGATCTAATAACCATGTATAAGTATATAAGGGGACAATACAAATATCTCGCTGAGGATCTGTTTATACCAAGGAAGGTGACGGGCACAAGGGGGCATTCTTTGCGTCTGGAGGAGAGAAGGTTTTTCCACCAACATAGAAGAGGATTCTTTACTGTTAGGGCAGTGAGAATCTGGAATTGCTTGCCTGAGGAGGTGGTGATGGCGAACTCAGTCGAGGGGTTCAAGAGAGGCCTGGATGTCTTCCTGGAGCAGAACAATATTGTATCATACAATTATTAGGTTCTGTAAAAGGATGTAGATCTGGGGATTTATTATGATGGAATATAGGCTGAACTGGATGGACAAATGTCTTTTTTCGGCCTTACTAACTATGTTACTATGTTACTATATGTTATTATACTGCCTCTGTACAAATCCCTAGTTAGACCGCACATGGAGTACTGTGTCCAGTTTTGGGCACCGGTGCTCAGGAAGGATATAATGGAACTAGAGAGAGTACAAAGGAGGGCAACAAAATTAATAAAGGGGATGGGAGAACTACAATACCCAGATAGATTAGCGAAATTAGGATTATTTAGTCTAGAAAAAAGACGACTGAGGGGCGATCTAATAACCATGTATAAGTATATAAGGGGACAATACAAATATCTCGCTGAGGATCTGTTTATACCAAGGAAGGTGACGGGCACAAGGGGGCATTCTTTGCGTCTGGAGGAGAGAAGGTTTTTCCACCAACATAGAAGAGGATTGTTTACTGTTAGGGCAGTGAGAATCTGGAATTGCTTGCCTGAGGAGGTGGTGATGGCGAACTCAGTCGAGGGGTTCAAGAGAGGCCTGGATGTCTTCCTGGAGCAGAACAATATTGTATCATACAATTATTAGGTTCTGTAAAAGGATGTAGATCTGGGGATTTATTATGATGGAATATAGGCTGAACTGGATGGACAAATGTCTTTTTTCGGCCTTACTAACTATGTTACTATGTTACTATATGTTATTATACTGCCTCTGTACAAATCCCTAGTTAGACCGCACATGGAGTACTGTGTCCAGTTTTGGGCACCGGTGCTCAGGAAGGATATAATGGAACTAGAGAGAGTACAAAGGAGGGCAACAAAATTAATAAAGGGGATGGGAGAACTACAATACCCAGATAGATTAGCGAAATTAGGATTATTTAGTCTAGAAAAAAGACGACTGAGGGGCGATCTAATAACCATGTATAAGTATATAAGGGGACAATACAAATATCTCGCTGAGGATCTGTTTATACCAAGGAAGGTGACGGGCACAAGGGGGCATTCTTTGCGTCTGGAGGAGAGAAGGTTTTTCCACCAACATAGAAGAGGATTCTTTACTGTTAGGGCAGTGAGAATCTGGAATTGCTTGCCTGAGGAGGTGGTGATGGCGAACTCAGTCGAGGGGTTCAAGAGAGGCCTGGATGTCTTCCTGGAGCAGAACAATATTGTATCATACAATTATTAGGTTCTGTAGAAGGACGTAGATCTGGGGATTTATTATGATGGAATAGAGGCTGAACTGGATGGACAAATGTCTTTTTTCGGCCTTACTAACTATGTTACTATGTTACTATGTTACTATGTTAATTTTTTCCTCACACATTGTTTTACTTCTCTTGAAGCATCTGAAGTATGCATATTTTAGAATGGTGTCATTATTGGGTATTTTCTGTAATATTGACCCCCCAAACTCGCTTAAAAATGTGATGTGGTCCCTAAAGAAATGGTTTTGTAAATTTTGTAGGAAAAATGAGAAATCGCTGGTCAGCTTTTAACCCTTATAACGTCCTAACAAAAAAGAATTATGTTTTCAAAATTGTGCAGATGTGAAGTAGACATGTGGGAAATGTTATTTATTAAATATTTTGTGCGATATGACTCTCTGATTTAAGGGCACAAAAATTAAAAGTTTGAAAATTGCTACATTTTCAAAATTTTTGTTAAATTTGTTTTTTTCATAATTAAACGCAAGTCATATTGAAGAAATTTTACCACTAACATGAAGTACAATGTGTCACGAAAAAACAATCTCAGAATCAGTGGGATACGTTGAAGCATTCCCGAGTTATAACCTCATAAAGTGACAGTGGTAAGAATTGTAAATATTGACTTGGTCATTAAGTGCCAAATTGGCTCTGTCACAAAGGCATTAAAGGATTTTATTCTGGCTGTATTTATTTACAGTATAACTATATGATCAGTAATGGATAGATGTCCTCTAGCCCATTGGCATGATCTGACTTTTTAAACACGTCCATCGTAGATAACACCAACCCCTAACGAAGGTACGTTGAAATGCATGTCAGGATGAGCGCATATCTTGCATTATGCGGGCTACACTAGTCCAGGTATATATTTCTTTTTATATCTTACCTAGGCATATTGCATTATCTATGGCATTTCTTTGAAACTTATGTGGAATTGACACTTTTTGACCCAGATGCACTTGCAATCTAGTATATATTTTGTATAATTTAGAGCATCTCACTGACACTTGTATAGAATCTGTAAATTGGATCCAGATGCATTTGCACTTTATTATTTTGTAATTTAATTAACTGGGACCTATTGATCCTATGGATCATTATATACATTTCATGCTTTGATTCATGTCAGTGATTTAATAATGTTTGTGTCATAGCTGTATTTATTAAATAATTGGATTACATATTAAAGGGAACCTGTTACCTGAATTTGGCGTGACCGGTTTTTGGTCATATGGGCGGAGGCAATCTTGCCTCGCGCAGGCGTGTACTACGGAGGACGTAGAATGAACTTCAATCCAATATTGCAGCCAGCATGCAGCCAAGCGGGTAAGGAAAGGGTGAATCAAACACCCGAAAACTCCGCCCATATGACCGAAAACCGGTCCCGCCAAATTCAGGTGACTGGCTCCCTTTAACTATTACCTACAAGACAAAAGACATCCATTATACAGTGGCATGTAAAAGTTTGGACACTCCTGGTCAAAATTACTGTTATTGTGATCAGTTTAGCAAGTTGAAGAGGAAATGATCTCTAAATGGCCTAATGTTAAAGATGACACTTTTCCTTTGTATTTCAGGCTAAAAATACATATATATACTGTGTGTGTATGTATGTATGTATGTATATAACTATATATATATATAATATATATAATATAGAGAGAGAGAGAGAGAGAGAGAGAGAGAGAGAAAAACAGCAGCACAACAAGCAAATAAAGAGTATGGGTGCAAAAAAGCTCCCAAAGGAGCAGCACACCCTTATTAAATAACGGTGTTCTGCTCCTGTTTTTTGGATTCCTACCTATATATATATATATATATATATATATATATATATATATATAGCAAAAGTTTGGACACACCTTCTCATTTAAAGATTTTTCTGTATTTTCATGTCTATGAAAATTTGTACATTCACACTGAAGGCCTAAAAACTATGAATTAACACGTGAAATTATGTACTTAACAAAAAAGTGTGAAACAACTGAAATTATGTCTTATATTCTAGTTCTTCAAAGTAGCCACCTTTTGCTTTGATGACTGCTTTGCCCACTCTTGGCATTCTCTTGATGAGCTTCAAGAGGTAGTCACCGGGAATGGTTTTCAGTTCACAGGTGTGCCCTGTCAGGTTTAATAAGTGGGATTTCTTGCCTTATAAATGGTGTTGGGACTAGAGTTGAGCGACTTTAAATTTTTTAGGATCAAATCGGGTTTCGCGAAACCCAACATTATCAAAAGTCGGGTCGGTTGAAATCGGCCAATTATTGCAAAAAGTCGGGGGCTGACCGAAACACGAAACCCAATGCAAGTCAATGGGGAATCAAAGTCGGCAGTGAGTAGAGGACAGGAAAACACCTACAGTGTCCATTTTAATGCCAAAAACATCAATTCTTATTTCTTAAGCTTGTCAATCTTAATTTACTTTATAATAATAGTTAGGCATTGAAAATAGGGGGTCATTTGGCTAACGTTGCGGGGGGGTAGGGCTGGCTCAAGATTTTCGTGGGCCAAGGAAACACGGAATATGTCACGGCGGTGGAGCAGGGAGAGGTAAGTATTTCAACTTTGCAAGTGCTGTGATCCTGAGCAAGCAGGGGGGCCCACTAGTTGGCACTTGGCACTGGCACAGGGCTCCTCATAGTACGGCGGTGTGTTTGACGGTGGGTGGTGCCTCCAACTGCCTGAGACACTTTTGCGTACTATGAGGGGCCCTGTGCCAGTGACGTTGCCAATGAGTATGCCCCCCCACCTGATGAAGGAACCTGCACTTTCATCTGCACCTTCCTCTTTGTCCCCGTGTAAGGGGTATAGTATGCGGGAAGGGGAACCTGATTTTCAGCAGGGTCAGATTCTGGCTGTGTAGAGAGGCAAGGGGAATGTAGTGGTCTGGGTCTATGTACCAGCAGACTCAACTAGCAGTGGCTGGGCAATGGGCAGGATGATGATGGAACACAGATATAGGCCCAAATAATAAAGTAATGAGTGGCGCAGACACAGTTAGTAAACCCAAAAGAAAAAAGTATGCTAAATGCAGTTCAAAATTGGTAACAGGACTAAACAGGCGGCCTAGCTTTGTCCAGTGGAGGACAACTGTAATGAGTGGCGCAGACACAGTTAGTAGGCCCAAAATAAAAAAGTAGGCTAAATGCAGTTCAAAATTGGTAACAGGACTAAACAGGCGGCATAGCTTTGTTCAGTGGAGGACGCCTGTAATGAGTGGTGCAGACACAGTTAGTAGGCCCACAATAAAAAAGTAGGCTAAATGCAGTTCAAAATTGGTAACAGGACTAAACAGGCGGCATTGCTTTATTCAGTGGAGGACAACTGTAATGAGTGGCGCAGACACATTTTGTAGGCCCACAATAAAAAAGTAGGCTAAATGCAGTTCAAAATTGGTAACAAGGCTAAACAGGCTGCATTGCTTTGTTCAGTGGAGGACAACTATAATGAGTGGCGCAGACACAGTTTGTAGGCCCACAGAAAAAAGTAGGCCAAATGCAGTTCAAAATTGGTAACAGGACTAAACAGGCGGCCTAGCTTTGTTCAGTGGAGGACAACTGTACAGAGTGGCGTAGACACAGTTTGTAGGCCCACAATAAAAAGGTTAGCTAAATGCAGTTCAAAATTGGTAACAGGACTAAACAGGCAGCCTAGCTTTGTTCAGTGGAGGACAACTGTAATGAGTGGCGCAGACACAGTTAGTAGGTCCACAATAAAAAAGTAGGCTAAATGCAGTTCAAAATTGGTAACAGGACTAAACAGGCGGCATTGCTTTGTTCAGTGGAGGACAACTGTAATGAGTGGCGCAGACACAGTTTGTAGGCCCACAATAAAAAAGTAGGCTAAATGCAGTTCAAAATTGGTAACAGGACTAAACAGGCGGCCTAGCTTTGTTCAGTGGAGGATAACTATACAGAGTGGCGCAGACACAGTTTGTAGGCCCACATTAAAAAAGTTGGCTAAATGCAGTTCAAAATTGGTAACAGGACTAAACAGGCGGCCTAGCTTTGTTCAGTGGAGGACAACTGTAATGAGTGGCGCAGACACAGTTAGTAGGCCCAAATACAAAAGTAGGCTAAATAAAGTTCAAAATTGGTAACAGGACTAAACAGGCGGCATAACTTTGTTCAGTGGAGGAAAACTGTAATGAGTGGCACAGACACAGTTAGTAGGCCCAAAATAAAAAAGTTGGCTAAATAAAGTTCAAAATTGGTAACAGGACTAAACAGGCGGCCTTGCTTTGTTCAGTGGAGGACAACTGTAATGAGTGGCGCAGACATGAATAGTAGGCCCAAATACAAAAGTAGGCTAAAAGCAGTACAAAATTGGTAACAAGACTAAATGAGCGGCATAGCTAGGTACTGGGGTGGGCTCCTCTGCTGAGTAGCAGACAGTGGTAGTAGGCGCAAAGTATTAACTGGTCTAAATGGAGGCCAGGGCCCCTGTAGATTTTAACTATCATCTATCATCTCAACAAATTTGTATTGGCAGTGCCATTGAAGGATTTATCAGCACAGACTACACAGTGGTGGAGCAGGGAGAGGTAAGTATTGCAAGTGGTAGAGCACTGTTCGAGCTGGGGGGAAACATTCTCTCGTGGGCGGCGGTACTGGCACAGGGCCCCTAATATTACGACGGTGTGTGTGACGTTGGTTGTGCACCACCACCGTCAGAGAATGGGCGCACCCACCTGTCCAGGCAAACGGCACTCGCACGGGTGATTGCGCCAGGTGGTGACCACGGATCTGTGGGGGGAGTTAACCCATTTAGGGAGGTATAAAATGGCCTATGGTGGACATTCAGCAGCTGCAAATGGCGGAATTGGAGAAGTCAGTAAGAGGAGGCCAAAAGCAAGACATTTTTCAGGCAAGCTAAGTGACAGGACGAGAAGGTGGGGCAAAATAATTTGAAATTCATGATTCGGTCATTTTAATGAAGGTTAGATCATGAACATTCTGGGTAGCCAGACGTGTCCTTTTTTCGGTCAGTATTGAACCAGCAGCACTGAAGACTCTTTCTGATAGCACACTAGAAGCAGGGCAAGTGAGCTCCTGTAATGCATATTCTGCCAATTCAGGCCAGGTGTCTATTTTAGATGCCCAGTAATCAAAGGGGAATGACCAGTGAGGGAGAACATCGATAAGGGAGGAAAAGTAGTTCGTAACCATACTGGACAAATGCTGTCTCCTGTCACTTTGAATCGATGCAGCACTACCTGACGTGTCTGCGGTCATAGCGAAATCACTCCACAACCTGGTCATAAAACCCCTCTGTCCAACGCCACTTCAGATTTGTGCACCTCTAACACCTCTGCCATGTTGCCCCCTACGGCTCGTGTGAGAACCATCACCGCCTCTGTGTGCTGGGAATGCCTGAACCAAACGTTCTACAAGAGTTGCTTGTTTGGTAGCCAATATTTGCTCAAGGTTCTCATGTGGCATAATATTTTGTAATTTTCCTTTATATCGTGGATCCAGGAGGCAGGCCAACCAGTAATCGTCATCGGTCATCATTTTGATAATGCGGGGGTCTCTTTTTAGGATACGCAAGGCATACTCAGCCATGTGGGCCAATGTTCCAGGTGTCAATTCACTGCTTGTGCTAGGTTGAGGAGCGCTTTCTTGCAAATCAACATCACTTGTGTCCCGCAAAAACCCTGTACCTGACTTTGCAATGCCACCAGTTTCTATTGCCCGCTGTGAAGCATCCTTCTCCCATAAATATTCATGCCCATCATCCTCCTCCTCCTCCTCTTCATCCACCACCTCGTACAGGAGAGTTCCCTGAGCAGACAATGGCTGACAGTCATCAAGGCTTCCCTCCTCGGCGGCAGACACCAGCTCCATAATGTGCATCAAACTTTGCATCAGCAGATGCATTAGTGGGATGCTCATGCTTATGATGGCATTGTCTGCACTTACCAGCCGTGTACATTCCTCAAAACACTGAAGAACTTGACAGAGGTCTTGGAGCTTTGACCACTGCACACCAGACAACTCCATGTCTGCCATCCAACTGCCTGCCCGTGTATGTGTATCCTCCCACAAATTAATTACAGCACGCCTCTGTTCACACAGCCTCTGAACCATGTGTAGTGTTGAGAACCAACGTCAATTATTAGGCGGTGCATGGGAATATTCAGCGATCCCTGATGGTTCAGCATACGCCTGGAGTGTACGGGCAACCAGCGGATGTGCGAGCAAAGTCTTTGCACTTTCAGTAGCAGGGCTGGTAACTCCGGATAATTTTTGAGGAAGCACTGCACCACCAGGTTCAAGGTGTGACCCAGGCAAGGTAAGTAGTTAAGTTCTGAAAGGGCTATGGCAGCCATAAAATTCCTTCCGTTATCACTTACTACCTTGCCTACCTCAAGATGTACGCTGCTCAGCCATGACTGAGTTTGTTGCTGCAAGTACTCATAGTAACATAGTAACATAGTAACATAGTTAGTAAGGCCGAAAAAAGACATTTGTCCATCCAGTTCAGCCTATATTCCATCATAATAAATACCCAGATCTACGTCCTTCTACAGAACCTAATAATTGTATGATACAATATTGTTCTGCTCCAGGAAGACATCCAGGCCTCTCTTGAACCCCTCGACTGAGTTCGCCATCACCACCTCCTCAGGCAAGCAATTCCAGATTCTCACTGCCCTAACAGTAAAGAATCCTCTTCTGTGTTGGTGGAAAAACCTTCTCTCCTCCAGACGCAAAGAATGCCCCCTTGTGCCCGTCACCTTCCTTGGTATAAACAGATCCTCAGCGAGATATTTGTATTGTCCCCTTATATACTTATACATGGTTATTAGATCGCCCCTCAGTCGTCTTTTTTCTAGACTAAATAATCCTAATTTCGCTAATCTATCTGGGTATTGTAGTTCTCCCATCCCCTTTATTAATTTTGTTGCCCTCCTTTGTACTCTCTCTAGTTCCATTATATCCTTCCTGAGCACCGGTGCCCAAAACTGGACACAGTACTCCATGTGCGGTCTAACTAGGGATTTGTACAGAGGCAGTATAATGCTCTCATCATGTGTATCCAGACCTCTTTTAATGCACCCCATGATCCTGTTTGCCTTGGCAGCTGCTGCCTGGCACTGGCTGCTCCAGGTAAGTTTATCATTAACTAGGATCCCCAAGTCCTTCTCCCTGTCAGATTTACCCAGTGGTTTCCCGTTCAGTGTGTAATGGTGATATTGATTCCCTCTTCCCATGTGTATAACCTTACATTTATCATTGTTAAACCTCATCTGCCACCTTTCAGCCCAAGTTTCCAACTTATCCAGATCCATCTGTAGCAGAATACTATCTTCTCTTGTATTAACTGCTTTACATAGTTTTGTATCATCTGCAAATATCGATATTTTACTGTGTAAACCTTCTACCAGATCATTAATGAATATGTTGAAGAGAACAGGTCCCAATACTGACCCCTGCGGTACCCCACTGGTCACAGCGACCCAGTTAGAGACTATACCATTTATAACCACCCTCTGCTTTCTATCACTAAGCCAGTTACTAACCCATTTACACAC
This sequence comes from Ranitomeya imitator, assembly GCF_032444005.1. Taxonomy (NCBI): domain Eukaryota; kingdom Metazoa; phylum Chordata; class Amphibia; order Anura; family Dendrobatidae; genus Ranitomeya; species Ranitomeya imitator. The sequence goes on along the minus strand of NC_091285.1, from coordinate 306,842,399 downwards.
ATTTTCCCCCAGACCAAGCATTCTCATTTTGTGTACCAACCTCTTGTGCGGCACGGTATCAAACGCTTTGGAAAAATCGAGATATACCACGTCCAATGACTCACCGTGGTCCAGCCTATAGCTTACCTCTTCATAAAAACTGATTAGATTGGTTTGACAGGAGCGATTTCTCATAAACCCATGCTGATATGGAGTTAAACAGTTATTCTCATTGAGATAATCCAGAATAACATCCCTCAGAAACCCTTCAAATATTTTACCAACAATAGAGGTTAGACTTACTGGCCTATAATTTCCAGGTTCACTTTTAGAGCCCTTTTTGAATATTGGCACCACATTTGCTATGCGCCAGTCCTGCGGAACAGACCCTGTCGCTATAGAGTCACTAAAAATAAGAAATAATGGTTTATCTATTACATTACTTAGTTCTCTTAGTACTCGTGGGTGTATGCCATCCGGACCCGGAGATTTATCTATTTTAATCTTATTTAGCCGGTTTCGCACCTCTTCTTGGGTTAGATTGGTGACCCTTAATATAGGGTTTTCATTGTTTCTTGGGATTTCACCTAGCATTTCATTTTCCACCGTGAATACCGTGGAGAAGAAGGTGTTTAATATGTTAGCTTTTTCCTCGTCATCTACAACCATTCTTTCCTCACTATTTTTTAAGGGGCCTACATTTTCAGTTTTTATTCTTTTACTATTGATATAGTTGAAGAACAGTTTGGGATTCGTTTTACTCTCCTTAGCAATGTGCTTCTCTGTTTCCTTTTTGGCAGCTTTAATTAGTTTTTTAGATAAAGTATTTTTCTCCCTATAGTTTTTTAGAGCTTCAATGGTGCCATCCTGCTTTAGTAGTGCAAATGCTTTCTTTTTACTGTTAATTGCCTGTCTTACTTCTTTGTTTAGCCACATTGGGTTTTTCCTATTTCTAGTCCTTTTATTCCCACAAGGTATAAACCGCTTACACTGCCTATTTAGGATGTTCTTAAACATTTCCCATTTATTATCTGTATTCTCATTTCTGAGGATATTGTCCCAGTCTACCAGATTAAGGGCATCTCTAAGCTGGTCAAACTTTGCCTTCCTAAAGTTCAATGTTTTTGTGACTCCCTGACAAGTCCCCCTAGTGAAAGACAGGTGAAACTGCACAATATTGTGGTCGCTATTTCCTAAATGCCCAACCACCTGCAGATTTGTTATTCTGTCAGGTCTATTAGATAGTATTAGGTCTAAAAGTGCTGCTCCTCTGGTTGGATTCTGCACCAATTGTGAAAGATAATTTTTCTTGGTTATTAGCAGAAACCTGTTGCCTTTATGGGTTTCACAGGTTTCTGTTTCCCAGTTAATATCCGGGTAGTTAAAGTCCCCCATAACCAGGACCTCATTATGGGTTGCAGCTTCATCTATCTGCTTTAGAAGTAGACTTTCCATGCTTTCTGTTATATTTGGGGGTTTGTAACAGACCCCAATGAGAATTTTGTTACCATTTTTCCCTCCATGAATTTCAACCCATATGGACTCGACATCCTCATTCCCTTCGCTAATATCCTCCCTTAAAGTGGACTTTAGACAAGACTTTACATAGAGACAAACCCCTCCTCCTCTCCGATTTTTACGATCCTTTCTAAACAGACTGTAACCCTGTAAGTTAACTGCCCAGTCATAGCTTTCATCTAACCATGTCTCGGTTATTCCCACTATGTCAAAGTTACCTGTAGATATTTCTGCTTCTAGTTCTTCCATCTTGTTTGTCAGGCTTCTGGCGTTTGCGAGCATGCAGTTTAGAGGATTTTGTTTTGTTCCAATCTCCTCACTGTGGATTGTTTTAGAAATGTTCTTACCTCCCTTCTGAGTATGTTTTCCTGGGTCGTCTTTGTTCGAGTCTAATGTTTTTCTTCCCGTCCCCTCTTCTTCTAGTTTAACGCCCTCCTGATGAGTGTAGCGAGTCTTCTGGCGAATGTGTGTTTCCCAGGTTTGTTGAGGTGTAGTCCGTCTCTGGCGAGGAGTCCATCATACCAGTAATTCACACCGTGGTCCAGGAATCCAAATCCCTGTTGTCTGCACCATCGTCTTAGCCAGTTGTTTGCATCAAGGATCCTGTTCCATCTCCTGGTGCCATGCCCGTCTACTGGAAGGATAGAAGAAAAAACTACCTGTGCATCCAGTTCCTTTACTTTCTTCCCCAACTGTTCAAAGTCCTTGCAGATTGTCGGTAGGTCCTTCCTTGCCGTGTCATTGGTGCCAACATGTATCAGAAGAAATGGGTGGACGTCCTTGGAGCTGAAGAGCTTTGGTATCCTATCGGTCACATCCTTGATCATCGCACCTGGAAGGCAGCATACTTCTCTTGCAGTTATGTCCGGTCTGCAGATGGTTGCTTCTGTGCCTCTCAGTAGTGAGTCTCCCACCACCACCACTCTTCGTTGCTTCTTGGCTGTACTTTTTGCTGTCACTTGTTGCTGTGTGCCCTTTTCTTTTTTGCTTGCTGGTATTGCTTCATTCTTAGGTGTGCCATCTTCATCCTCTACAAAGATTTGATATCGGTTCTTCAGTTGTGTGGTTGGTGATTTCTCCATGGTCTTCTTGCTTCTTTTGGTCACATGCTTCCACTCATCTGCTTTTGGAGGTTCTCTGACACTTTTTTCACCTTCTGTGACCAGTAGAGATGCTTCTGTTCTGTCTAGAAAGTCTTCATTCCCTTTGATGAGTTTCAAAGTTGCTATTCTTTCTTCCAGACCCCGCACCTTTTCTTCTAAAAGGGCCACTAGTCTACACTTCTGACAGGTGAAATTGGATTCTTCCTCTGGTCGATCTGTGAACATGTAGCACATGCTGCAGCTCACCATGTAGGTTGTCACATCTGCCATGTTGCTCCTAGATCCTGCTGACTTGCTGTGTGTTTTCCTTCTTGTGTAATCTACTCAGCCAAGCTCTCTTGCAATAATGTCCTACAGGCAAAAATTTGGTGATGCTTTCGAAGCAGCTGGTCCCGGCTGTACCCAACGATCTTCTAGCTTAAGGAGACTTCGCTTCTCCCAGAAGGCACCTGGAATATGCAAATTAGCCTCCTGAAGCTTGAATCCCTGGTTTGGTGATGCTTTCGAAGCAGCTGGTCCCGGCTGTACCCAACGATCTTCTAGCTTAGGGCGACTTCGCTTCTCCCAGAAGGCACCTGGAATATGCAAATTAGCCTCCTGAAGCTTGAATCCCGGCCAGTACTTCCACGGTGTGTCTGTTGTCGCCCAAACACTTCATTTCTAACTCAGCCTGCTGACGCTTACCACTAGCTGTTCGATAATGGGACACCTCGTGTGCAACACGGATGGAGTGGTCGAGCGACTGCGCCCTGTGGACGAGCTTTCGCCTCTGGAGGAGGAGGGGTGGTGAATGCCTACAGCCAACTGTTTCCTAGACCGTGGGCTAGGCAGAACTGTCCCACTCTGGCTGTCCCCTGTAAACCCTGCATCCACCACATTTACCCAGTGTGCCGTGATGGACACGTAATGTCCTGGCCATGCCTACTGGTTTATGCATCTGTTGTGAGGTGCACCTTTCTACTGTCTGATTGCCTCAGTGCATGGACAATGCGGTCTTTGACATGCTGGTGGAGGGCTGGGATGGCTTTTCTCGCAAAGAAGTGTCGACTGGGTAGGTCATAGCGTGGTACTGCATAGGCCATCAGGGCTTTGAAAGCTTCGCTTTCAACCAACCGGTAGGGCATCATATCTAACAAGATTAGTCTAGCAATGTGGGTGTTCAAACCCTGTGTACGCGGATGAGAGGATGAGTACTTTCTTTTCCTAACGAGAGTCTCTTGTAGGGTGAGCTGGACTGGAGAGGTGCATATGGTGGAACTAGCGGTGGTGGTGGTGGACATGGCGGATTGAGAGAGGGTTGGTGATGGTATTCTGGATGTTGGCCTACATACAGTTTTTCCTACCAATAACCTTGTGGGCTTACAGTGAGGGAAGCAATGTAGCGTTGCTGACTACCTTCATTCTGAACAGGTGCACCAATGGTACGGGACGTTTGGTAGTTAGTCCAGGCTTGCAAGTGCATGCTGGTTAAATGTCTAAGCATGCATGTTGTATTTAAATTTTGAAGATTCTTCCCTCTGCTAAAGGTATTTGAGCATTTCTTACAGATAACTTTTGACTGATCATTCAGATCTTGGTTAAAAAATTGCCACACTGCACTCTTCCTACTATGGAATACCTTTTCAGGCACTGCACGCTGTGCTGCTTTCACTGGATGGCCAAGCTGTCCTAAAATTGTTTTTGTTTTTGACAAACGTTTTTGGCCTGATATGGGCCTGCCAGATGACAGCTGTTGCGATGTAGATGGCTGCTGCGGATCATCCTCCTCCGCTTCTGAGTTACTGGCAGCGGCACCCTCTTCCCCCAATGGCTGCCAATTTTGGTCAACAACTGGGTCATCTATCACCTCCTCTTCAATGTCATGTGCACCTTCCTCTGTGTCACCGTGTAAGGTGCTATAGCGTTCGGGACGGGGCACCATAGTCTCATCGGGCACAGATTCTGGCTCAGTACACTGTGAGGGCAATGTAGTGATCTGAGTCAATGGAACAGCATTATAAGCTAGCTGTGGCTGTGCATCAGTGCACTCCATGTCTGATTCATCTTGTAATGGGCAGTTAACAATTTCCCATTCTAACCCAGGCACGGTATGTGTAAAGAGCTCCATGGAGTAATCTGTAGTGTCGCTTGATGCATCCTTCACTTTTGGTTTGGGTGAAGGACACAAGGAAACATCTTGTTTCTGACCGGGAGCATCCACTGACGACTCGCTGCTTTTATATTAGGAAGTTTCTGAAGAGGAGGCAAAAGAGCTAGAGGCTGAGTCAGCAATGAAAGCCAAAACTTTTTCCTGCTGCTCCGGCTTTAAAAGCTGTTTTCCTACTCCCAGATAAGGGAGCCATCGAGGCCTTGTGTAGCCAGACGATGACGCTGGCTCAACACCTCCAGCCTTAGGTGCTATTGTGCTTTTGCCACGACCCCCAGATGCACCACCGCCACCATCAGTACCAGCTCGCAACCACCGCCCACGGCCTCTTCCACCTGACTTCCTCATTTTTTGGAAAATCTAACCAAAATAACACCCGTTATATGGTACTGTAAAACAAGGTAGAAGGTGTATATAAACGTGTTGAGATTTTAAATCTCCCTTTTTTGGGGGAGACTGAACAAAAAATCAGGCCCTGTGCAAAAAACAACACAATGTAAGTTACTGAAAGTGGCTGGCTGATTTACGACAAACTAACAGGACAGAAGTATATCCACTTTGTGAGAATTGGAATCTCCCCTTTTTTTGGGGAGACTGAACCACAACTTAGGCCCAATGTATATAACAACACAATGTAAGTGGCAGAAAGTGGCTGGCTGATATACCACAAACTAACAGGACTGAAATATATCCACTTTGTGATAATTTGAATCTCACTTTTTGGGGGGGAAACTAAACCAAACCTCAGGCCCTGTGCATAAAACAACACAATGTAAGTGGCAGAAAGTGGCTGGCTGATATACCACAAACTAAAAGGACTGCAGTATATCCACTTTGTGATAATTTGAATCTCACTTTTTTGGGGGGGGAGACTAAACCAAACCTCAGGCCCTGTGCATAAAACAACACAATGCAAGTGGCAGAAAGAGGCTGGTTGATATACCACAAACTATCAGGACTGCAGTATATCCACTTTGTGATAATTTGAATCTCACTTTTTTTGGGGGGAGACTAAACCAAACCTCAGGCCCTGTGCATAAAACAACACAATGTAAGTGGCAGAAAGTGGCTGGCTGATATACCACAAACTAACAGGACTGAAATATATCCACTTTGTGATAATTTGAATCTCACTTTTTTTGGGGGGAGACTAAACCAAACCTCAGGCCCTGTGCATAAAGCAACACAATGTAAGTGAAAGTAAGTGGCTGGAAGATATATGAAATAATACAAGGACTGTACAATTTCAATCTCCCTACAATGATCTCAGGACAAGTATGGCAGCAATAAAATGGACTGCTGCACACAAAAGTGTAGACAAATAAACAAGATAACTGTGCAGAAAGGAGCAACAGGATTTTTTCTTTTAAAAAAGCAGTTGGTTTGCACAGCGGCGTGCAAACAGCAATGCAGCTATCAGGGAGCCTTATAAGGCAGCCTAATAAGCTACAGAGCTGATGCACAAAAATATAGCCTCCACTGTCCCTGCAAACAAATGGTGGTGTTGGACAGTGGAAATCGCTACAGTACAAGCAGTTTCAGGACTTAATCTTCCCTCCCTAACTATATCCCTTCTTCTGATGAAGCTGTGCCAACCTCTCCCTATGCTACGATCGGCAGAAGTAAGATGGCGGTCGGCGTGCACGCCCCTTTATAGCCCCTGTGACGCCGCAGAAAGCAAGCCAATCACTGTCATGCCCTTCTCTAAGATGGTGGGGACCGATACCTATGTCATTACGCTGCCCACACTCTGCGTCCTCCTTCATTGGCTGAAAAGGATTACTTTGCCGAAAGTCGGTGATTTTTGAATTTGTCCGATCCGTTTCGCTCAACTCTAGTTGGGACCATTAGTTGTGTTGTGCAGGAGTCTGGTGGATACACAGCTGATAGTCCTACTGAATAGACTGTTAGGATTTGTATTATGGCAAGAAAAAAGCAGCTAAGTAAAGAAAAACGAGTGGCCATCATTATTTTAAAAAATGAAGGTCAGTCAGTCCAGAAAAAAGTGGGAAAACTTTGAAAGTGTCCCCGAGTGCAGTGGCAAAATCCACCAAGCGCTACAAAGAAACTGGCTCACATGAGGACCGCCCCAGGAAAGGAAGACCAAGAGTCACCTCTACGTCTGAAGATAAGTTTATCTGAGTCACCAGCCTTAGAAATTGCAGGTTAACAGCAGCTCAGATTAAAGACCAGGTCAATGTCACACAGAGTTCTAGCAGCAGACACATCTCTACAGCAACTGCTAAGAGGAGACTTTGTGCAGCAGGACTTCAAGGTAAAATAGCTGCTGGGAAACCACTGCTAAGGACAGGCAACAAGCAGAAGAGACTTGTTTGGGCTAAAGAACACAAGGAATGGACATTAGACCAGTGGAAATCTGTGCTTTGGTCTGATGAGTCCAAATTTGAGATCTTTGGTTCCAACCACCGTGTCTTTGTGTGATGCAGAAAAGGTGAATGGATGGACTCTACATGCCTGGTTCCCTCCGTGAAGCATGGAGGAGGAGGTGTGATGGTGCTTTGATGCTGACACTGTTGTGGATTTATTCAAAATTGAAGGCATACTGAACCAGCATGGCTACCACAGCATCTTGCAGCGGCATGCTAATCCATCCGGTTTGTGTATAGTTGGACCATCATTTATTTTTCAACAGGACAATGACCCCAAACACACCTCCAGGATGTGTAAGGGCTATTTGACCAAGATGGAGAGTGATGGGGTGCTACGCCAGATGACCTAGCCTCCACAGTCACCAGACCTGAACCCAATCGAGATGGTTTGGGGTGAGCTGGACCGCAGAGTGAAGGCAAAAGGGCCAACAAGAGCTAAGCATCTCTGGGAACTCCTTCAAGATTGTTGGAAGACCATTCCCGGTGACTACCTCTTGAAGCTCATCAAGATAATGCCAAGAATGTGCAAAGCAGTCATCAAAGCAAAAGGTGGCTACTTTGAAGAACCTAGAATATAAGACATATTTAATTCCACATGTGTTAATTCATAGTTTTGATGTCTTCAGTGTGAATGTACAATTTTCATAGTCATGAAAATACAGAAAAATCTTTAAATGAGAAGGTGTGTCCAAACTTTTGGTCTGTACTGTAAGGCATGTGGTAAGGGACGGGGAAATGGAAGTACTGATGATGGTGCACGCAAATGCCGAAGATGTGGGGCAGGTGTGACTGCATCTGTTGCTGGAGCACAAGAAACACGCCCATCCACGACACATTGGTTCCAGCCACACTAGTGCAAACAGGTGGTCAATTGGATAGCAGATGATTCCAGCATGATTGCCAGCACAACCCAGTCTTCCACATAGTCCAGTCTCACCAGCCAACAGTCTTGATCACATAAACCTCACCTTGATCCTCCTTCCCCCCACCATGTTGAGTCCCAGGAGACCAGGGATCCCACACTAGGACAGTCCAAGGAGCTCTTTACATCATAATTTCTTGATTGTGGCCTCTCACCTTGCATGCTTTAAAGGGGGCAGGAAGAGATGCTTTTTAATGATGCAAAAAACTGGAGCAGTGACGGCAATAAGACGATGATGGTGAAGAATGGCAAAGTTTGCCTAAGGAGCTAGATGATGATAAGACACAGTTGCCAGTGAGTAAGGTTGTAGTTAAGTCACCAAGTCAGGAGGACAGGGTGCAGCTGTGGAAGATGACGTGAATGTCAATGAGTTAGGTGTTCCCCAATCTGCGACTTTTTTAAAGACAGATCTGAAACAAAAATAGAAAGCAATTTGCAACCTGTGCCATGCCAAGATCAGCAGAGGCCTGACCACAAAGAGCCTAACCACCATCGGCATGATCAGCCAAATGTCATCTAAGCTCCTAATTGGGTGGGCTGAATGCCTGGGTCCACAATTGGTTCCATCATGTGACACCATTGCCACTTCCATTGTGCTAGGTGCTTCACAATCCCCTGTTCATGACACTGGCACAGATGCCTCCTGCCTTTGACCTTTCACATCACATTCTGAGGAATCATCATCTGGCACTGACAAAATCTTGTCCAATACAGCATTCAGCTGTCCCTACTCCAGGCTTTGGAACAAAAAAAAAGTAACAGTCACCCACAGGCCCAAAAAATACACGGCCACATTTCCAGGCTGCTTGCCATGGAAATGGTGCCTTCTAGGCTTGAAAACAGAGAATTTCCAAGAACTCATGGCAGCAGCCATTTATTGGTACTTGGTCCCCAGCTGCCACTTTTTTTCCCGGTGTGATGTCCCCGCCTTTGCACAAGCATGTGTTAAGGAACATCAAAGGTGTCCTTACCAATGCAGGTACTGGGATTGTACACTTAACAACCAAGATGTTGACAAGCAGCTGTGGCCAGGGATGCTATATTTCCCTGATGGGACACTCAGTAATCATTGTGGAGGCTGGGGCCAAGTCCCACCCTTGCACGGCAAATGTACTACTGATGCCGAGAATTGCTGCCCTACTTCTATCAGGCTTTCCTCCACCTCCTACAGCAGTTCCTGCATCCCCTCCTGATCCTTCACATCTTCCCTCCCCTATGTAGTATCTCAGAGCATGTCATCCACATCATCCAGAAGCTAGAAGCTCTGCTACATTGCCTCAGCGAAGCAGAAACAGCCTCTGCTGAAGCTAATTTGTCTAGAAGACAAACTGCACAGCAGCGTTATGTAAAGGAAAAACTTGCCAGACTGACCTGTGGCTTTTGCCGCTGAACCTCCAACCAGGCATGGTCAAGAGTGATAGTTGTCATAACCTGATGGTGGCTGTGAAGCTTGGCAAGCTCCCACACGTACCATGCTTGGCCCACATGCTCAATTTGGTAGTTAAGCAGTTTCTGAAAACCTACCTAGATTTTAGAGCTCCTGGTCGAGGTGCATCATGTCAGAGCCCATATCCACAAGCCAGCTATAGCTGCAACCGCTCAGGAAGTGCTGCAGCAGCGCATGCAAGTGCCATCTCACCAACTGGTGTGTGACATCACCACACGCTGGAACTTCACACTGCACATGCTGGTAAGGGTTTGTAAGTAGCAGAGGCCAGTTTTCGAATACCAGCTCCAACATGCTTGACAGTATCCTTGGCAACTTCCGCACAAAACAATTGAAGAGAGGGCTTGGATGTCTGACGTTTATGCAGTTCTCCAAGACTTTGCGTATTCCACAAAGATGGTGAGCGGCTATGATGCCATAATCAGTGCAATGATCTCAAATCTGTGCCTACTTAAAGACTTAAAGACTCGCTGAGCACAATTAAAGCTTAAGCTTTGCATGCACACTAGATGATGATGGAGGAAGACATGAAGGCAAAGTGCAATAATAATAAATTCTAGTATTTTCACACTGTGGAATAACTTAGGTGTGAGTGTAATACAACATTGCACTGTTAGTAATCCCAATTCATCAATGTTTGAGTAATTAAATAAGCTAGCAAATAGTAATACCAACCATAATGTATGCAATAGATTATTTTCTATATTAATATTTGTATCCATATCTGACATGGAGGGTTGCAGATTTGATAGACTGCATATTAGGAATGGTAAATAAAAAATATTTTATATATTCCAAATAAAGGTTATTTTTTAATTATTGGTGATCCCACTGTAGTCAGTTATTTCTATTTAATTTGTGGAGTGCTTTGAGTTTTGAGGTCATCAAACAGTGAATTGATTAAAATGGTGCTATACCAGAAGGCCATTATGGAAAATATGTTTAAAAATTCCCATTAGACAATGCTAGCGGCAGGAGGCAAGCTTCCTGGCCCAATCAAGGAGATGTGGGAGACACACACCAGGTACAGCAGAGGCAGGGGTACACATTCAAAGGCCTGGGCCAATTTCATGACACCCCCAGCATCCAGGCCCTGATGATCAGGGTTTTTTGACAGGGAGGGAAAAGTTTTTAAAGATGGTCAAGCAATATCTGGCTGACAAAACTAGCATACTCCATAATTCCTCTGTGTCCTACAACTATTGGGTCTCAAAGCTGGACACCTGGCATGAACAGTCCATCTATGCCTTAAAGGTGTTGTGCTGCCCTGCCGCTAGTGTCTTATGTGAGCAGGATTTTAGTGCCACTAGAGGGGGTCATAACAGATAGGTGCTTTCAGCTGTCATCAGAAAATGCTGACAGGCTCACTCTGATAAAAATGAGCAAAGCCTGGATTAGCCCTGAGTTTTCCACACCACTAGATGATGGCAGCACATAAAGTGTTTTTAAACTTCAATATTTGAATGAGGCCCATCAGTTGTTGCCGTCATGAGTCTATGAATGACCCTCCTTATAATTTTTTCCTGGCTTTGTACTTTGTGAGGGAAGGAATACATCAGCTACACTTTGTTAATTTCTTAATGAAGCACTCCACTTGGTACCTTGAATGATATATGGATGACCCTCCTTATAATTAATTTTTTTTCTGACTTTGCACTGTGTGTGCAAAGCCCTTATGAGTGCAAAAGGACTACAACAACACTTTGTTAATTTTTTAATGAGGCACTCCACTTCTTGCCTTCAAGGGTGTATGGATGACCCCACCTGTAATTTTTGACAAGCTTTGCACTGCTTTTATGAGTGTGAGTACCACATCTACACTTTGTTCACAATATTTGAATGAGGCAAAACAGTTGGTGCTTTCAAGTGTGTATGGTAACGAAAAGAGTAAGGCGTACTGCTATATAAATATAATATTAATATCAGAGGGTGCAATAGCAGCAATTGTTGGTGTGTTTTAAGATGTGTCAATAAATTATTTTCTGTTATTCTCATTATATTTGTTATTATTTGGATGGTGTGCATGTGGTGCAGTGATGCTTTTTTCTCATATATATTTTTTCAAGTGTGTATGGATGACCATGCTTGTACATTTTGGCAGGCTTTGTATTTAGCACATAGCCTTTTTGAGTCTAGGAATTCCACTACACGACAATTTGAACAGAATGTTTATGAGGGCCTCCATTATGTCTAATACAGGGTGTATCGGAGTCCCTCTTCCATCTAATTTTTGGCAGTTCTTATTTTATAAATTACACTGACATTTCCAAATGTCAATATAATAAAAATGTATTACAAAATAATAAAAAGATAAATTTTTGTTTACTTAAATTATTTTTTATATCAATTTTAAATTTTGCCTTATTTACAAGTCATTATGCAAGAAAGAATGTTTATTGTCATTTTTTCCTGTAAATTCCAATTTGTCATCGATATTGAATGTTTTACTGTCAGTCCTTAAAATGAAAAGTGTGACACTATTGTTCTCAGCAGCAATCTGGGAGTCAGAGATGCTTCCATAAGTCTTCCCCATTTCTGTCCTCCTTCCATTTAGAATTTTTTTATCCATTTCAATATTTTCACTGCTCCCCAGACCTCCTTGCTGGGTCTGCTGGAAAAATGCTCAGATTTACCATTGACTCTCATTATAATTGTTATTGAAAATCAGTATCCAAGCATTAGGAATTGCTCAGTTCAATTAATGAGCATCTGAGCATTTCAGTGCTTGCTCATACCTAGTATATATATATATACATATATACCTGTACACATATCAGAGAAAGAACTATAAGTGTTCACTACATGAAACTCTTGTAATTCTTCTTATGAAAGTAGATTTGTACTCAGCAGTTGGTCAGATTTGGCGATATCACTTGCTTAGTTTCTTCGATTAATATGCCCCAGGCAACTATGTTCATAGATGACATAGCATGCAAATAATTTAAGTGAAGATTAAAAAAAAGCTACCTCGATAACAGCCGTAGCTCAACACGGGACATTTATTCCAACAATAAAATCCAAGTGATGCAATGTTATTCATTTTCTGCTCAACCATAACATCTGATAATTGCTAAACTATCATTGACTATACTCACTGCTCTTCTTTACACAAACACTTTTGGACTGAAAACTTTATACAATACATGTGGTATAATCTGTAAACATACAGTAACAATATAGGGAGCTGAACTGTAAGGAATATCAATCTAATAATAATAATTTGGTCAAAAGAATTAGATATTTTATTTTATTCCAGAAATGTAGGCAAATGAATGAAATGGTTTCATATACATGTTTACATCCAACAGTTCAGAAATATTGTTTATACATATAGTAAAAATGTACATCCTTTTACCAAACCAGATCTCATTGGTGAAAGATTCTAAATTATATGAACAAATATACCAATGATCCCAAAGCATAAGACATAGTATATTAACTACAAGTACAAAAAAACAAGATTAACAAAAAAAAATAACAGAAATAAAAAATGGTAATTTTCATACTTTAGCATGTCAAGTTTCTTTTCATATACGGATGTGAATACATTTGCAACAGCTTCAAGTGAATGTGACCAACGTCAACATAGTTTAAATATTTTTTTCAGTGGTACAGTAGATAAATATTCTACCTGTGCTTCCAAATACCTCGACTGAGATTATATAGAAATGGAGTTAAGGAGCTGTGGGTGTAAAATGAGTATGATTGCTTCCCCAAATGTCTTAAAAGTAAATTCACACTTAATTCTACCTAATACGTCTAACAGTCACAAGAAAATTGAATTGATGTTAGAATATAAGAAGTTTGTCATGATTCCCACCATATAGAATTTCATCCATATACTCACTATCTTGGTAACACTTCTTTCCAACATATAGTAAAGGCAGCCATTTTGTAAAATGAGCCAATGTCTATGGTTTAGGAATCAGATATAACTTTTTATTTGTTGTTCGTTAAGTTTTTCTATGCAATCTCGCAACCTAAAAAAATGGCAGCCTACACTTTGCATGGGCATTAAGTGCACCTAAAGCAATTGTGTTTATAATAATGGAAATATGTAAAACAAAAATCTGATAACTCCCTGGTGTTAGAGGTAGACAGTTTTCTTTCAAATCCTAGGTTTGGTCCTTTTATTTTATTCAGCAGTGAAAGCCATGAATACAAGAACAAATAATAGCTGTTAAAATTCAACCATGACTTCTAACATCAGAGAATTCAAGATATGAACACAGTACACAGTAATGAAAAAAGTATCAAAATTAGTTTACCTCAAAAAGATAAATAGACAGGTATATACCACCAATACATAAACAGATGTTTGTGCTACAGGTAAAATTAGCTGTATACAAAACATAATGGATCCCAATCATCATCATATGATAGAAGCAAGAATACATGAGCCATTTTAATTGTCAGACATTATGCTTTATAAGGTATGCACAGAAGTTCAAGCAATAAATACATACATTAGTTCAAAGCCTTACAACAGCTACGCAAAGCAGAGCGGGAAAGCGGGTTTGCTATTACTAGCAAGCAATGATAGAAGAGTAAAAATTAATGAAATGCATTAAAGCAACATTTTTCTTAGAAAAAAGTCTGGTCATTTATGGGTCCACCAACATTTTTACATAATATGCACAATTATCAAAATACAGACCAAGCATCTCAGAAAACCCCAAAAAACCTAACATCTAATTTCAAAGCAACTGCAGTTTTGGAGGTTTTTCTGGTATATGTGCAAGCAGCTATTTTTAATTGTATTTATACAAAACCCATGCAAAACTCTACAGGTATATGCATTCTGTGGCTGAGACTTCCTTTCAAAGTTTTGTAACTGAGGTATGCATACTTAAGCATTGTCGTCTTTGGCCACTTTCTTGATGGTGCAAGTATCACATTAATTTTTATACTACCAAGGTGGACACACATATGAAGACTAATTGCCCCATTTTCATAGTTAGTCTTTCCCTATTTATCATAATGATCAAGGGCGCTCTTTCCATAAGTAATGTGACATGTTCATCTGATGCTAGAAAACTGAGCTTTCTGCTGATATGACCGATAGACAAACACCATGAAAATAGCAGGTACTGTGATACTGTGACAATTAATGTTATCTGCTTTGTTTTTCCTTTGCTTCTAATTTTGTTTTGTGCAGAGGTAGAAGCTTTCAGAAAGCCTTTTGGGTAAGTGGGAAAACCCCTTTGAAAGCTGTTGTGTCCTTCTATTTGGCGTGATAGATGACTGTGTATATCTTTAAGTAATTCTCGCTGACTCCAGCGAAGAATAAATGATGAGCTTAGTTAGCAAGAACCAGTTCCATTATATGGAGCTGGTACATATGTTAAGCTCTAGCAGCCACCTTCTGTCAAAAACTGTTTGTAAAGCAATAACCATAAGTAGGTTATGAGGTCCCTCGGTTTGGGTAAAGTATTATCAAGACTTGGCACAGCACATAAAAAGCAACATGTAAAGTTTCTAGGTTTTAGAAAACACCTATGTTTTTACAACATAGCAAATCATTTTGACATTTTTGGGTTTGGATTTTCTGTTTGAAAACTAGCATTCCAACAAGTTGGTCAGTGCAAGTTTCTAGAAGGGGTGTATTGTTAGTGTTAGTATCCCGTATAAGCAGAGGCAGAATTCTATGTAACTTTGGTTTGACTGAAAATAAATACCATGGTTTACGATTGCTATATCTTTGATTTCAGTGTAAAACTTACCTAGCTCACTTTAAATCAATATGAAATTATTTTTTTTGGCTTTACTAGACCGTTTACGTTTGGTTCCTACATTTTTTTTATTTATTATAACTTAAGACTATAAAAATAGTACACAACAGATAGACCATACAGTACAAGACATTATAACAACATGTATTCACCACGAAAAAAAAAAAAAAAAAATAACAAATGACTGTATGGGAAGTAAAATTAAAATAAAACACAATGTTTATATATAACAATATGCAATCTGCATTTGTCAAGTACATATATATTTTGGTTGGTTGGTCATCCACATTTTGTTGCTATCAATCTTCCACTGGAGAGATTGTTCTCACCTTTGTCTTATGCAAAATCTTCATAGTATTTAGAGTGGCTTATGCCTCAGATGAAGAATACATTATTTCTCTTTCCTTATTTGTTTCTTTGTGTAGGGCTAAATAAAAAGATCCCAGAGGTCATCAGAAAACAGCAGGTAGTTCCTGGAACGGTTCCTTTGAATTAATTAAAGTTAGAGAAGACTGACCAAAGCAAGTGGCTGCTTCTGTCGTTGAGCTATTGGCCATTGTTAGAGTTGGCTTTGGTTTGCAGCTGTAGCCTTTGACTGTGGTTTCAGGTAGACAAAGCTTTATCACAAGGAGGTAAATAGTACAGTTGTAAGATATATGCAGATATGCAAATGTTTCTATGGCGTTCGCACATACAATGTTAGTTTAGGATTGCACTTTACAACTTAACACTAACAGCACAGACTGGAAGCCTAAAGGTTTTTGGATGTCGCAACAGTCTAATTACTGTGGTTTGTTATATCAAATTTATGTCATTTACAGTTGGTGGTACCAACATAAAAAAAGAAAACGAACGAAAAAAAACACAAAAACAAAAAAGAAATGTGCTTGTTTGATTTTGCTTTTCACTTGAGCTAAACAAGCAGCGTTACTAACTTTTGATCCTACTCCTGTGCAAATTAAAAACAATAACAACAATCTGAACTTGGCCAGGATTTGTTTCTAACATTATATCTACTGCATGTTTGAGATTCACATTGATGAAACTAACACTATTTTTGGCAGTATATGAGGCCTTTTTCTTTCTACAGAACATTGTATCCTCATATTCAGTCATTTTATGAACCCTTTTGAGCCATATTTTAAATGGGCAAAGCCATTATATAAAGAACAGTTTGTTTGTTTTGTTTGTTTTGTTTTTTTTCAAGAAAATCAGTTTTTGTCTTAAAAAAGAAGACAACAAGCAGTTTCCTTGTTGCATTTAATCCCAAAGGGCTGGTTTAACAAGTTCCTCTAGGACTGTCTCCGTAATCCATGCGTAATAAATAGTCACAGTAAAAATCTGTCAAATATTCATGGTTGTGGAGTGGTTGGGAAGGTCAGTGCTATGTCCCTTCATTTGAGGTCTTTTAAGTCTTTCTTTTTTTATTCCAGATCTTCAGACAACGGCTCTTCCTCAAGCTCTCTGTCTTCTTCCAACTCTGGACTATGGTTAGCTGTTGTTACCAATGACATTGGGCAGTCGTCGTCATCAGCCATCACTGGTTCTTCTTTTACATGTACAGAATGTCTGAAATGAGAAAAAGATTGTTGTATATAATAAATATCAATATTTTTATTTCAATGCAGTTTCATCTGAATTTCATCACATATTTTATTCTCAAGCATACAGACAACATAAATTGTACATTTATATAATATATATTCCATAAAGAATTTATAGCATTGCTTGGAAAAAAAAGCCAATTAAATAGATTTGTACGTCCTTAACATGTCCTCCAGGTAATAGAGATGTGACATGTAGGGTTAATTATTAAAACAAATACCTTAAAGAATACATATAGCTCAAAAATAACCTCTACCATATGAATAACAAAATGCTATGGACAATGTTGGATTTCCTTAAGATTTAGAATCTATATAGGTAAACGTTCTTCAAACATCATTAAATGATATCCATACGGTACGGTTTTTAGGCACATGTGCTACAGCCAAAGATGCAAGATTCTAATTTTCTTTTGATCTGTAATGTATGCATACGAGGACAGAATGTTTGAAACCTTATGTGTATTTGACAATACAAATGTATATTTATTCTAAAGAACAATTCACTAAAATGCCATTTTACCAGTTATTTTTGATTTTATTTTACACTTTTTGAAAATTATAATCTATATATTATTTCAGGATTTTTAAAAAAAAAATCATCATTGAAACACTTTTACCAAGTATTGATATGATATTTGTTGTAAAGGGCGCATTTACAGGAAAAAAAATTCTAGCAATGAAGATGTGTGTGCAGAAAAAAAAAATTCTTGCTGGATAATAAGTTTTATGCTTAAGGGAAACAATGAATTAAAACGATATATCATTTTAGTGTAATTTTAAATTTTAAAATCTTAGGTGTGATGATGTTGAGAAAGAATCTTCTATTAAAAATTGAGCCAAGTATTTTTTCATATTTTAGCCTTTATTTGTAGAAAGTGTTTATTTTAACCCTTCCCATTCATAGAATATGACATCGTTTTCAAATCAAATTGAAATTTCCCACCTCAGCTTCCACTGTATGCCTATGCTGGAGTTAGATAAGGACAATTCTGTTCATGTTTAT